>NC_134281.1:2860000-5720000 GCF_949628215.1 Phalacrocorax aristotelis | reverse complement strand
TCTAGGACAGAAAATGCAGGGAACCTGCCAAGGAAATCGTGTGGGTAAGTGGGAGAGAGGAACTGTTGTGGTGCCAGGAGAGCTGAACCTGCGTACCAAACTGCACTGGAACGCACCCAGCAGCTCCCAGATGTAAGGTCAGCCCTCCACCCCATCTGCCCGGGGAGAGCACGCCCCTGCTGGTGTTTTCTCCTTTGAAGAATCGCTGTTGTTTAGAACTTGAATGGGCTCTTTGGTTTGCTGGGCTCGCATAGACACATCTAGGATTTAAGCGATAGTATATCCAGAAACAGCTTTGTATCACAAAACAGTGAGGAAAACCCAGCAGCAAAAAGATCACCAAATAAACAAAAAACCTGACATACCGCTCTCCTAGCAGCAACCAGTGGGTAGCTGAAAACTACTGATTTATTCTATTAACAAATAACATTTTCAAAGAGATCCCTGAAAAGTCAGTGCTTCCACAACTGGCATCACTACAGCAGGGCACATGGCTGCTGGAGGTCTTTGCTTTCGCAACTGAACGTCGTAGGCAATTTTGAGCACGGATAGCTCAGGTAAGCATGTTGGCTGCACGCAGTAAAACTCACATGAGTAATCCTCTGTTTCCAGCAAGTTATACCTTATTAGGAGAGGCCTGCAAGAATCAGGAAAAAAAAAAAAACCCTGTCTTGCCCAAGAACATGACGGTTAACAAGGCCCATCAAACCCCAGACCTCCTCTTGCCTCGCTGAAAAGCAAACACGAGTTTTCAGAACAGCTTTTGCTCCATAATGGATCATTTCTGTGAAAATCAGGACTCCAAAGTCGACAGCCACAAAAATTTCTTAGTTCTCAGAGACAATTTCATTTTAAATAGCTTATTTCCGTAAGCTGAGCATGAAGCAATTTCACTCAACCTGACAAATAAGTAAGGCCAAGGATGTTGCATTTAAAATTCAGAGATAACTAAAGAGAAGAAAAATTATATTCAGACATGATAGGACCTGGAAACAGGTTCCCTTCCACTCTTACGCTGAAGCTAAACAGCCATGATACGATCAAACAAGTTTTCACTTTTGCCTTGTAAATAAAATCAAAGGGCAACAGTCCTTTTTCTCTGACGTCTGTAGTTAATAAAGAAAGAATAAACATTACCTACTCTTACATGAGAAGGGAGGAGGAGAGAACATTTCTTAATCTCTTTCCAAAGAGGATTAGTCTACAGCATATTTCCACCCCAAATACTAATGAAACGAAACGTTTTTCCTGCAGTTTTCTGGAGCGGGTATTCTAACGTATCAAAGCCTCTCATGCGAGCGAAGTTCACCCGAGTGCGTTACGAAGGCCGTAGCCTTCAGGTGCGATGCCGGAGCTTCCGCCGCACGGGGCAAGGAGAGCTTCTGCCCTGCAGGTGAAAAACAAAAGCTCACAGCATTTCTTAGGGCCCATATATCTGAGGGACTTTGAGTGCCTCACAACCACGAGTTAATGAGGGCTTACAACAGCTCTGTGAAGTCGGGGAGCTGTTACTACTGGTGCTCGTCGGGCACAGGGAGGCTAAAGCCCCCATTCATGGGAGAGTTTAACACCTGGATGGGTGCGATGGGGCTAAGTGTGCACTGAAGTGTTTACCAGTTGAATGTAACTGGAAAAGTCAAGAGGGAAGGTGGGATAAGGCGCCCATGTCCCTTGCCATGCCTCTGAGCCACTCGCCCACCCACGGGAAGGGAACAGGACCGGGAAGTTATTTTCAGCCCAAGTGTCTGGAGCCTATAAAGACCCGCTGAAAACGCAATGCCTTATCAAAACAGGTGAGAGCCAATGCCCGCTGATATTCCTACTCCTCCAAAGAACTCAGCCATGAGACTGTTTTTATTATTATTATTTTTGAGTGGAATATTTACATGCCTGACTCCAAACAGGCTTTGGCATTTCTACAAGGGGACCGAACGCATAACCTCGCAATCTTGAAGAGCGAAGGGATCAGCCCAGCTGCCCTCGCCCTTCCTCCAGAGAGGCATCTGTAGCAAGGCAGACAGACCACAGGGAATGGTGTTTAGGAGGGACAGATCCTTACAATTACAGTATTTTCACCAAGGAACCAAGGAGGTTCCAAGGAGGAAGACTACGGCAAAAAGGCCAAGGAAGAAAAAGAAGTGCCTGGGCAAGACCCAGTGAGGGGAAGCGAGGATGAGCAGAGCCTGCAGAAGGGTTTATGTTGCCTTTGAAGAGAAATACTCATGCTGTCAGGTAAAACTGAGAATCTAACCCGTGGGAGGACAGAAGATGCTACCTTGAAGAATCTGACTATTACAGGATTAACAGCTACAATCCCTCCCTCTGAGGACACTGAATGCCAAAATCTGGCCCGAGGGGTTTAGGTGGTGAGGTTTGTCCAGGCGTGTCGGTAGGAACTCTACAACATACAGAGGAGAATACTGTCCAAACCTGTATTGTCTAAACATAGGTGTCATTAAAATATTAAATATTTCTTTTAGGGGGAAAGAAAAATATGGAGGAATACAGAGCCAAAATACACGCGTTTCTTTTGGGAGTAAAACGCGCCCCTCAAACACTTAAATTCTACTGTACAATGTATTTATACCATGTTTAAAAAACATTTGTCAAGCATATAAAAAAACCCAGAAGTTCACTGTCACACAGCTTAATTCCCTATATTCTGCCTACACGCATACAGCGGGCCAGTTTGTTAGGGGGTGGAGGTGTGTAGCAAAGCACAATCTAGCGAGACATGACACCATAACGGTGAACAATAAAAGCAAGCGCAGCATATGTGCTGGACATTTGGTGAAAATAACCCAGCTACAGCTCCGACTTTGGTAAGTTTTCCTGTGCAGAAGTTGGTAATTCCGTTTCTGCCGTGATTCAGCTCAGCCAACAATTTGGTTGTTCACAACCCCTCTAATTACTATTTATTTGGAAATTCTGAGATTCTAGGAAATACGTCTTCACTTTCCAACTCTCTTTTTCCAGAGGCCAACAAGCTGAAATCTAGGGGTCATCTTCTTTTCTTCTCTTAAAACACTAAGGCTTTTTTCTCTGTCTAGCTGCTAAGATTCTCCCTGGCTATAAGATCTGAAATGGTAGCAATAACTGTATTTCCTATTTTATGACTCGTAATTGCCCCTTTGATCAGAATCCTATGCCGTTTAACCACATTTATATGGTCATCCTGCATATGGGTTCTAAGTACAGAACGAGTCATTTTCCAAAGAAAAACTACAGGAGCTGGGTTTCCCTTTACTGCACACACATGGAATCCCGTACATTTGGCACCAATTTAGCTTATTATCATTTCATTCTTCCTTTTTATACTTGTTTCATTGAAAAAGCAATGTAAAGCTCCCCGTTTGCTGGGAAAGACTGCTCAGTCCTTCGTACTGGCTTCCTTCATCCAGCTTGTAGCACATCCACCCAGACTCAGTCTTGCCTTTGCAAAAGGAGACACCGACGGGCACAAGAAATATCCCACAGCTGGAAGAGCTGAACTATGGGGTCTCTAAGCTTTGCTTAACATATGCTGCAAGCCTTACCTCAGCATGAAGCCTAGGAAACTTTTCATACATAGCCTTCTTGTTCTTCCCAAAGTCCAGGGTAAATTCTGTTTGCCAAGAAACAGGCGAGTCTCCCCAGCTGGCAGACTGCCTCTCCAGGTTGGTCTCCCTCGCACAGGCATCTGTGCAAAGAGGACAAGACTGGTTGCCCCATCTCTGAGAGCTCTGGCCTTGGCCACCAGGCATGCATTTGTTGGAGCCACATCAAGAAACCCTCCTTGCTTGTGGCTGGCTTTTGCACCCCGTATCCCTGCAGCAGAAGAGCCAGCAGACACTGCCCTTCCCCCGTGCAAAACAGAAGACCATTGCCTGGGACCATATGGTTGTTAATAATGGTAAAACCCTGACAAACTTCAGAGAACTCAAACAGAGCTGCTTTTGATTTAGGCTATGCACCTGAAAGCAGCATTTGTTTCAGTCAGTTTCCTCAAAGTGATGGTCTCAGGAAACTACATAAGCAGCCCTGCTCAAGAATTTGCAGTTCTTTGGAAAAAGAGCATGGTCTTTTGAAAGGCCATCCTTAGGCTAAGTGTTTTATTTGGAGGAGAAGCCAACGCAAAGCCAAATTCAATACAACCAGAGCTGAAGACTCGCACCTGAAGCAGGCGTACGTCGCAGGGAAGAGCCGATGACCGTGCAGCGTGTGCATACCTACGCTGCTGCTCCCTATAGTCCCCAGGCGGCACAGGGGTAACGGGAGCAGGGGAAGGGACTGAGAGGGTGCTATATCCCGAGTCCTTCTGCTAACAGCTTTGCTTGATAGACTTCACTCTTCTGCTTGAAGCATGTTTGTTCAACGCAATTTCATCACGTTGCTTTGTCCACTCAGCCAGTTTAGACAGACATTCATATTCTCCAGTCACAGGAAAAACTGCTGCTGGAAGAGGATAACGTGCAGCCAAGAAGAACTAAGGGGTTCTAGATGAAAGAAACCCTAACAGCTACTTGACTTGAACTATTTTATTTTGTGTACACTCAGGACCAGTAGCAACAGGCAGACTCACCCGGACTTCCAAACCATCACCCTTTCCAGGATGCTCTCCAGGTGAGCCGCCACCTGCCACTGAGAACTGCTGGGAGGGTCTCTCATGCTGGAAAAGCAAAGCATCTGTGGGTACTTCCCAGGGTTTCTCATCACAGATACCTGTCCACCATCTACAGCCATGAAAAGATGAATTTACAAGTAGGAACAAACTGACAAGCATGGGAGCAGGGAATCTTCACACTCCGAATCCTGCAGTCAACTCGGTTCAGTCAGACTTGGAAGGGCAACAGCTTGGCACTTGGGTAATTTCCATGACAGACAACTGTTTTCCTTAGCTATTGGTAAATACAATCACAAATTCCTAGAGCTTTTTCTCTGGACACCAAAAAGAATGTATGCTGAAAAGCATTACAGAGATAGAGATCAGAGGTCTATTTTTGTTTCTATGTCTTGACGCCCATGACTTTGATGGGGTAAGTATATTAGCATATGATAAATTACTTTAATCTGTTGCAGTTATAATTCTAGAGAGAGGTTCAGTGGCTTTGCTCTCAGCCAAAAGAATTCCTGTGAAGAAACACTTGTTTTGCTGGAAGAGGGTAAGAACAAAGCTGTTTGTAAACAAAACTATAAAAGGAGAGGTCCGTCCCCCATGAAGCTCAAAACTCCCCAAAATAACTTTCTGCAGAGAGCTACCATCACCCAGTGTGGAAAACGGAAGACTTGGAAGTCAGCAATCCTGAATTACACAGAAACGCTCAAACAGGGCTGCACGGTCCATCGTCTGAACTGGCATCGCTTTTAATTTCCCACCTGATTGGGCTGAAAAGGTTCACGGGTTGGACAGTGTGGAAGGAGAAACTTACTGAAAATAGCAATCCAGGATCAGATTAAAGAGGGAGGATGATGCAGGGAAAGCCTTCTTCATAAATGAGTTTCTTTGTCCAGAATAAACTCAAAAGGTCCTGTGAGGGGCAGAAGGATGTGTGTTTTGTACGGACAAAGGGGATAGGAAAAACTACTTCTGAAACCTCCTTTGTAAAGACAACTCTTACAACGCAGCTTCTTTAAGGGCGAAGTATCGAAATCACTTTGGAAGAAATATTTCTCACTCCCAAGATTAACACTGAACCTCCTGCACAGCACACTGCATTGCCGTTACAGCTGCGAAACACTAAAAAGCACCTAAAGAGATTCTCTTACCCCACCCCTCAAGTCCATCCTACTGTCATCTGTCTGCTTGGGCCAGAAATCAATCCATGACCCAAGAAAGAGATGCTCGGCACACTCATTCCTACAGAAGCTGAAGACACAACACCTTTGCAGCCTACAACATTCTAAAGCAACACATACGTTATCTTTAGAAGAAAGAGAAAGGGCTGAACCATCTATTTTCATGCTAAATTAGATGAAGTCACGAATTTTTTTTCTTGAGTTTTAAAGGCTTAAATTATCCAATGTTATACTAGAGTATTTCTGACCTTCAGGGGAGAGCTCGGTCTGCATTGCCCCATGTTGTGAGAAACCCTTTCCCTCCCCGTGCCCTTGGGTGGAGTCAGCTCGTACCGGGTTACATCAGCAACCTGAGTAGCCCCGGGCTCTGCACACAAAGGGCAAGGGAATGACTGCTGGGTTTCGTCTCCCATGCGTGCTCATGTACGAACCCCACCTCTAGGCTGACAGCCTCAGAGAAGGAACTAGAGAAGCCTTTCATTTTCTGGGCACGTTTTGTTTCAGAGGTGGATCCCAAAATTTGACATGGCACTCTGATGTAGTCCGCCCTGAAGGACTGGCTGGCATATGTCACCTCTCAACTCTTGTGTTATGGGTAAAAAGCAAGGGCTCTGTGAAAGCCAAGAACCACACCGTGCTCTGTGTTTGTACTTGTCTCCACAGATGCTCCTCCTTGCACTGGCCACATGTAGGAGAGGTATACGAGGAGAACCGAAATCCTACATGCCAGCACAGCTGGTGGCCAGAGCAGTAGGTTAGTTGGGAATAATTACTGTGGTTTTAACCCAGAAATAGGGGTATACAAATTCAGTGGGGCAGCTAGATTGCCGTCAGACAGTGCTTCGCTGCAGCACGGCCGCAGCCGGCACGTGTGCATGATCAAGGCTACCATAGAACGGCTGCTGGAAAACCAAACGGCATGTGAGAAATGCAGAACTGAGACCAAGTATAGGCGAGAACCATAAAAACTGATGTCTCATTAAATGCTGGACAGTTGGTAAACAGCAGACCCTCCCATTTGTTTGCTGCAGGAGTAGAAGGGTGGTGGCCAGGGTGATGCGAGTGCTTTGGAAACCGGCAGTTTTTACACTGTTCACCCAGGAAGTTATTAACTTGCATGTTTGTGGGCAACTGCACAAGCTATTTTTGGTCATGGGACCCTGTGTAAGGAAAGGATTGCAAGGTTTTAATAATGATCTTTAGTTAACTTGGTTACCCACACAACAATGGCTTTCTGAGAGGCCAACTGCTGCTAAAAACTTGAGACGGGCTTTACTTCCAGAGGTATTAAACTATGAAAATATCTAACCATAATAGTAAGCAGCTATAAAAAGAGCCCTGTTTATTTCACATGATTTCTTTGTATGCCACAGTGTTATGAGAACACTTCAGCTCAATGACAACATGGTAAACTGGAAAAGATTAACCGTTTAAGTCAGCGCTTAGGCAGTTCATTTTTTTGCTTGGTGTTGGTGACTTTATACTTTCCAAACCCAGGTTTTCTCTAGTATCAGCAGGCATAACAAAGCATGAATGCCTTTTTTTTTTAAGATTTAAATCCAAAATTAACTTGACATTAAGTTTAACTCATGCAGGGACCACGAAAGGAGAAATCGGGGATTAAATAGACCGAAAAAAACCCCAATAATGACACCAGTCCTGCGTCACTCTACGTCACGTAGGTAGACTTGGAGAAATAATCTGGTCTCCCTCATCTCTGTAATATTGTAAATTGTATCCAATAACTTTTCTGCAACAGCGGAGCGTCGTGGAATATCCTACAGGAAAGGTCAAACCCTCTGTGTTGTACAACAGGGCTATGATGTTGCTTTGGCTTATTCCTGAGAAACACCGTAAGGCCTTACTGAACCCCTTCCACTGCTAGGGTACACCAAGAAAAAGCAGGGGGAAAAAATAAAGATGGCATTTGTTTCTTGGAAGACCCGCACCCCTCCACAGAGAGGACACTTCCACCCTTGTTAATCCCCGCTTCTTAAAGCAACACTCAGTAAGATAATGAATCCTTTAAATGTTACATCTTGTGTCTTGCATTATTGTGGTGCAGCAACTCTCCACATCAAACAGTCATCAGCACTATTACAAAGTGGGCTTATAAGAGACTGGCTGAAAAGGCGCTGTGTGAAAAGAAGTGGAAAATTAAAGCTGAAGCAGTCGAAGAAAGGGCTTAATTTACTGGCATGTACAGTATGCAAATGAGATTACTCTCAGCTTAACTGCATCATTTATGTCCATAATAACGGCATCATCATTACAGGGCTCAAATTAAATTACACCATAATTAGCATATCAAAGTGATTGGTTAAAGTTTAAAACAAATACCCAATTTTGTTAATGAACAGCTGTAATTGTCATGTACACTTCAATGAAAACTCCCTAAACAAATATATGTTTTAGAACAGAGAAAGATTTTGAAGCAGACAGGTCTGCAGCGGAGGTAAATTGCCTAAAAAAGAACGACACAGACTATTCTATTAATGTTAATATATGCTCATCGTTTTCAGGTAATAAAACATTCTATCAAAACAAGCCTTCGCTTCATATTTTTTGCCTCTCTGACTCCTTCACCGCACCGGCAAGTGTCAGAGGGGATCGGTGCTGGCCGTGCCCAGCCTGCCCCGTGCCCGGGGCGTGCACGGCACCGCCACCCCCACTCACCCACCCGCCCGCGCGTGGAGAGGGCGAGAAGGGAGGACGAAGACGAAGTCGTCGCCTTGCTAACTCTACGCTGTAGACCAGGGCTGGAGTGAGCTGATGACATGATAACACATTAGGCAGCCTACAATTCAATTTACTCTAATCTAATCATATCTACGCAGCAGTTTCAGAGGTGGAACTGCACCAGAGAAGTTTTTGCTGTTCTCGTCTCATTAAAATAAATAGGGAGGTGGGACCGGCGGGTTTGTCACTGTCAGCCTGACAGCCAGCAACGCATTTCCATAGATCCATCATTGCAAATGTATACAGTAAATATACAGTTAAAACGCTCCTCGGGCAGAATGAGCTCTAACGGGGGAGCAAGCCCGCTCTGTGGCATTTTAACGGTGCAGGTGAGCTCTGGCACGCCTGGGGCTGGTAGGAACCGTAAGGGTACCAGGCCAGAGGAGCCCAGTGCCACCTCGCACACGCAGAGTAAAGCAATCCCTCTCCGCCCCCCAAAATGTTTACACTGATATATTTGATTATGTATTAGCCAATATTACAGGAAGCGACACGGGGAAGTATATTTTGTGCTGAAATTGGGAATGCACTTTCAAATATACTTAACAAGGAAATTGAATGTCTTATTAAATCCGTATTATCAAAACACTGTTCAAAAATTTAAAGAAAGTAGCTTTTCATTTTATTCATCGAGGAATCCATTAAAGCCTAAGCTCTGAAGTAGTATGTAAATTATGTGCCTTTCAAGGTAGAGCTAGGGCAAATTCACTCCATCAACTAATGATGAACCTCATTATGTGCAGGGAGTATTCATAATGAGGAAACAAGCCACCCGCCATTCCATGTTCTAACATAAATCCCTGTTAAAATGTGAATATCTCCACGTCTAATTAAAGGCTACTAATTCCTATCATCCCCTACATGGTCCAAAAAGCAAAAACTAGAAATGTGTTTTAAAAGACACCCTTTGATTTTACAAAACACATTTATTTGTGTTTACCACTGCTGAGCTGCGATGTTTTTTTTTTGTTTTTTTTTTTTTTTTTGTTAAGGAAAATCAATCCCAGTTTTACAGGATAAAAGTTTGGGGGCACAAAAGTTTATTTATATTACCTGACTTGGTTTTACATTTTAAAAAGAGCTCCTGATTAGCACAGGTCAGGCTGCAAAGCTCAACAGAATAAATAAATAAAAAGGCAGAGAAGTCTCCAGGAATATATAAGAAATAATATTTCAAAGAAAAAAAAAAAGAAGAAGGGAAGAAAAGCTTAGCTATCCGGGTTTGCTCTGGAACTAAGACTTTCTAAGAAGAAAAAAAACCAACAACCTAGAGATCCCATAATAACTGGGGAAGGCAGGCGGCAGACTCAGGAAGAGGGAGAGCCAATTAAGCAACCAAGTACACAACAGGTATTTAAACGATTTTTTTTTTGAACGATGCTCCATTTAGGAAGAAGCTGCTTCCCTTCCGAAACCCTGTCAGAATCAGGGACTGAACAGCGCTGGAAGAAAAAGCGCTCTTCCACCAACTTACCCAGATTTGATATTTATACCTACAAGTACAGTGTCCGCTCCTACGATCAAAAATGTATTTCTTGTTAAGTTACATAATACCCATCATATCCATCACCGTGAATTCATTTGCTCTTGCACTGAATTATGGATTTGCTCTCTGTACTTCCTGCCATAAAAGTGGACAGGTTTGCCGGCTCCCCTGAACGGAAGACGCACCAGTGTTTCTTCTTACTGCTCTGCATTAATATTTTCCTACGTTTTCAAAACAAACCGAGAAGCACAGCAAAACCTAAGAGCGTTTCAGTTCACAGGGAAGAAAAAAAAAAAAAAAGCATCCACTGAATCTGAATAACATATAGGCTTAAGAAAAAGAAAGAAAAAAAGATGACATAAAAGGGATGGTTTAAGAAATGCGATAACTCCTCGCAGGGCACGGAAGCACTTGGACAGTTGCAGGAAAGGCTGCGGTACCTTCAGATTATGTCAACCGAAAAGTTTAAATCCTCGCGTAAAAATACCCCTCACGTTTCATCCCTAGAAAAGCTTATTTAGAATTCATAGAAATTCATAGCTGCTACGAGGAATATGCGCACATAAAATCACAAATGCAAAAAAAAAAAAAAAAATTATCAATATTTAAAAGAATAAAATAGAGTAACTCAGATTAAAGTATTTTAGCAACGCAAATTTTCTCGAAATAGCAGGGCATTTTACGGGGGGGGTGGGGTGGGTGGAGGGAGGGGGGGGGAGGGGGATCCGGCTTCTTTAAGTTGCATAAAAATAAAACTACGCTCCATAAAGCTGCTCCCCTGCACGCCCGCTCATTCCTCGACTCCACCGAGGGGTTTGGGTGGTTTGATTTTTCCCCCCCCCCCCTTTTTTTTTTTTTTTTTTTTTTCCCTTCCCTCTTCCCTTCCCTTCTCCTTTTAGGTCAACCAGTCATGCACTGGGAAGACAACCCTCCAAAAATAACTTGTCCCTCCCCCGGAGCGCGGAGTTGAACAACCTACCTTTGTTCTGGGCTCTGCAGATAACAGCCGGCAGCGCCGCGGGAGCCGCCGCCGCCGCCGCCGCGCAGCCCGGGGGGCTCCGCCGGGCGGCACCTGCGGCCGATGCGCGGGCGCGGAGCGGGGCCGTCCCGCCGCGGGGCCCGTCCCGCACACGCCCCCCCACCCCCCCGTCCCGCCGCCCCTTCCCCACTCGCGGGCAGAACCACGGAGACGACCGCGGGCAGCGCAACCCCGCCGCCCCCCCCCCCCAGCGCCCCCCCCCCCCCCCAGGCACGGCGCAGGTTACATACGGGGGCGGGGGGGGGCCGGGTGCCGGGAAGGAAGAGTTCGGCAGGATTTATTTGACACTTATTTTCCGGGCAGCCCTTTTGTGGAGTTGCGCCGCTTGTTTCTTATTGTCTGAGCAGCAGTTGGAAGCGTCTCCCCGAGGGGGCCCCTCAGCCCGGCTCGGCCGCTTTGACAGGGAGGTAACCATATTAGGATGTGTATGGCAAAGTAAACAATAACATAGTTGCAATGAAATGGAAATTTTTTTTTTTTTCCCCAGCTAATAGTGTTGGTGTCAGTCCTGTTTTTAGCCTTTTCCCACTGGTTTTGTTTTCTGGCTTCAACAGGCCATCTTTAAAAAAAAAAAAAATAAATAAAAATAAAAAAGAAAGGGAGGGGGGGAAGAGGGGGAGAAGCAAGTGGTACCAGCTTCCCAATTTCTCAATGCGAGAGCACTGCAAATGTTTCGGGTCACAGAGGGAGGGGGGAGCACTTTTAACATCCAAATAAAGACATGTCAGTTTAATCACTTTAAAAAAAAAAAAAAAAAAAGCCACCACCACCAAACCAACCACCACCCAATAACGCCCGCATGCATTTCCGAGACCCACGGCGGAACAAGGGGGTGAGCGGGGATGGGAAGGACAGGCATTAAAACCGCGATTTTGAAAGCAGGGGGCAAGTAGATTAGAAAAGTCCAGTCGGGTTTTACACAACCGCAGCGAACTGGTGGGATGAGCTAAGTTGTGCAAACCCCTGCAAGTCTGCCGGCTTTAAAGCTTTGAAATCGCTGGTTTTACAGGATAAAGCACTTTAAGCAAATTGTAAAATGCAGGTGTCAAGTTATTCGGTTTAATCAGAAGCAGAGCTCAGAGCAGTTGCCACGCAAAGGTTCCCCTACCAGCACAGTTGAGAGCAAAGTTCTGCAGCAGGAAAACACTTTTAAGTCAAACAATATTATTTTAATACCTTGGTTCCACGTCCTAAGCAAACTACCAAGAACAACAAGTGTAGCATCTCCTCACACCGAGGCAGCTGCTGGCGAGCGCTGCGTGCTGAGGCTCAGCACTAGCAGCCAGCCTGCGAGGGCATTACAGCTATAAGGCGAAACAAGTTTGCACGTCCTGGTGACAGCGGATCGGAGCAGCTCGCTGGTGCGACAGTCCAACGCAAGCTGCTGAACTGTCTGCGCCACCAGTTAGCATCCTCCGCCGCTCAACAGCCGGCAAAATGGAGCGCTCCTCTGGAAAGGGATGAAAAAAAAAAAAAAAAAAAAAAGGGATCGCTGATGCTCTCTGCCTGTACCAGGCACCGGCGTGATAAGATACGCCGCGAGGAGAGGTTTAAGGTAGATAGGCAAACAAAGTTGCTATGAGATCACGCGCTTAATTTAGAACAAAGGCAACGTTTCTCTGACAAATATGATGCGCACTTACCCTGCCAAATTCGCTCGTACTCGGCTAATCCGGAGCAATCAGAACATCAGTGTTGACATCTAATGGTACCTACGAGCATCTCTCTGCCTTTCCACGTGGCGTAAGACTGCTCTGTTAACACGCTTTAAATTTTTCAACCATCTTGTTTAACCTAAAACATTTATAACGTTACGCGGCGCGTTACTCATCTATGCTGCGTGCGCAACCTCCCCCAACAAAAAATGAAAAGTTAACTTAACACGCTGATATCAAAATCAATAAATCACACGACCAAGTAGCAGTTCAAAAGTTCAAAGACACGATGGCCAGTTCACTACGTCGTAGCACTCAACCAATAATAACTTGACTCCATCACTCCTCATAGTATAGACAATTTCATAGCATCATTTTCATTAGCCTGTCTCACTGAAAATTGCTAGCTATTTATGTATACGCTAAAATAAATTAGCCATTTCATCGAGCACTGTGATTCTTATAAAATACATTAACACAATACTCAATTTTCCAGTTGGAGTAAATAAATAAATCAATAAATTCAATACAGAGTAATTTTTTTATTTTTTTTTTTTTACTGTGGAGCTTCAGCTCTCAGCATAAGTGTTTTTATTGGGTTTATTTGTTTCAATAAAAATTGAAATGGGCCAGTGATCTTAGCAGTAAGCTCTGAGGAAAAACAACCACCCAGCCCTATCTAATATTAGCAAAGCACACCATGCAGTTCAGCCAACTGGTAATACATAATTTTTGGTCAAAAACCATTCTCATTACAGTTCTTAAACAGCCACTCCATCTTGAGGGGTTCTTCTCTCCCCTCGAGAACCTTCACGAAGAGGGCTGCATCCTGCTGCTAAGTGAGAAGCCCCTGGCCCAAGGTCTACCCGGGGAGGAGGCTCGGGTCCTGCCGAGCCCATCCTGCTGGGCTGGGGGGAACTCCGCACCGCTTTGCTATGGCCACAGAGAAACCAGGTGTGGAAAAGTTACCAGCACTCATATTCGCTATTTTTAAGCACTCACAGAATATTATATTATATTCCGCATGGCTGCGGGTAGGGGCACTTGACACCAGAGGTAAGATGGCAGGAGGGGAGGATGGGGGAACATGGTAGAAGAGTTCACGGGCACCCCAAGACCTTGATCCTTGAAGAGGGCTGTTGTCTCTGGCTCTTTAGGTCTGTGTTGCCCCATAAGATACGGCCAGCAGGTTTTACGACTCAGCAGATCATGGGTGATTTGGTGGTGACATCCCACGGCGCAGCTTGGTGCATCCTTTGGGGACCTCATACGTGCCTTACGGCGCCTCATGCTCTGCAGAGAAGCACCTCACTGCGTTAGCAGTCCCCCTGCCTTGGCTGAAACACGCGACACGTCAGGGGCTGGGCAACAGGATGATTCAGAAATTGGCTCACATGGACAAGAACCTGGACCGCTTCAGTCCTCCTGCTACCATAACCTCGGGCCGACAGAGGCAACCCACCAACCCCTCCAAAAGGCTCATAATCCTGGGCAAATCTAACACTTCCAGCGTGGACCACAGGCTTTACCTGCTCCGTGATGAGGACAAGAACTTACAAAAGGACTGGGAAGAAATTAAATATACCCTTTGTGACACGAAATCAGTGTTGAATCCACTCTTAGCAGCAAAAAAACCAAATGTACTCACTAACACATACCATTTAAGCCCATAATGGTTTAACTTAATTCCTTTAAAAAGGCTGCACGAGAATAGCACAGTTTGTAAACTGCTTGGTGGTAACAGGAGGGTACTTTTTGTTCATATTCACTCTTTAACCTAATCAGAGGAAAAGTAAATATCGGGTCTCAATTTTAATGACTGACTATAAATAAAAGCTTTTACCCAAAATGCACAGTTTGCAAAGATAACGATTTTAAAGTATGATGTCACTAGTGACCTACTGAACTACATGGCACATGTCAGACAGACGTCTGTTTCTTAAATTGCAGTAATAAATTAGTAGCCCCAGAATCTGTTCTGTCACGAAAACGTGAAGCTTTCCTATTCAGATAAAAGTTTAATGACTGTTTCAGTTTAGGTGCACGAGTCAAGATTGCAGCTGATAGGGGGGATCGACGGCCCGGCCGCCTGGTCTACGCTGTAAATCCTGCATGCTGTCAAACGGAGGCTCCTTGGCCTCGGCCACGCAGAGGCCACCGCGCTGCTGAGCCTCGCTGCGTTAGCATGAAAACACGGGCTGCAAAACCAATACGTGCAGCTGCAAGTTTCCACAGCAGCTTTTGCGAGTGTCCACAAAATGCCCTCTCCTCTACCGCTGAACATCAGCCTTCTGGCCCGAGTATGCAATGAAACCGGCAGGAGCAGGAGGCGTTTCTTCCGTACTTTAGAGGCGTCATGGAGCCAAATCAAAGGATTTCATGATCACTTGGGAGCGAGCAGCGAGACGCATCCCACATGAGCACAAGAGAAGAGTTTCTTCATCTTCCTCCATCCCTCGTGCGCTGATACCTCACCCCAGAAGGGTCCCAGCCTCTGACACACATGGAAGGCTTTCCTCTAACTTTACACCACTTAAAATGTTAGTATTTTGTAACATGATACATGCATACTTGTGTAGAGCCTCCCGGCACCGTGCACGTGTGTGCGCACATACAGCATCCTATAGGTGCAACCACTAACATCACCCAACGTAACACGTCCCATCTTAATGACCTTGTTCTCAGTTAAATTTGCCAAAATTTAACCATTTGTCCTGGACGACTCCTTGCTGGGCGCTCTGCCACAGGCCAAATTCTGGCAGTTAGCTTATGCCAAAACTGCCGAGACACTCCTGGAGAGAGAGGCAGGGAACATCACTGATCTGCCACAGCGAGCAACCGAGCAACCCTGACCACCTCTTCTCCGAGACGCCACCGAGCTCCCACACGTTGGAGCACAGACATGAAAACAAGCAGGTAGAAGACTTCAGTGGGTGGTAGGTGTGTGGCACCATTCCCCACCTACAGCCTCCTCCACCTCCTCTCTGACCCCCACCGGCAGGCATGGGTAGAGGAAGCCACCTGATTTGAATAGAGAGGAGACATCACCAGCTCAGGAAGCAGGAAAACGAGCAGACAGGGACAAGGAGACCAGAGAGAAATGAACCGTGACTGCCTGAGCACGTCACCTCTCTCACAGGGGAGTTGCATACATTTTTTGTCCATTACAGAGCAACTAGAGGGTTTAGTCCAGTTTGGGACATTTTTGGAGATCTGTGGCTTGGCCAACCAGAGAGAAACCTGTGCAGGTATGTCCAAAGCAAAACCCCTGATGTCAGTGTCACCTCCCTCCCCATTTCAGCCCCAAACTGTGGAAAATCCTAAGGCTTCTTGCCTAACTGGTGTTAAGTGTGTTCTCACCCAGCCAGGGCAGCATCTATTTCTCTAATCCTTTTCTAGGAAACAACTGCAAGGTCTTTGTGGAAAGCTCTGGACATAGAAAACTTCAGCCCAACTATGTTGGCACTGAGTCGTATTGGGAACAACAGGGCTTTTCCACAGGAGGCCTGGGTCACTCTACTCTAGAAGTCTTTATTCTTTTTAAATACAAACAACATTGGCCTCTTTCCTTGTGTCAGTAAAGGAAGAAATTTTTTCCCCCCATATGCTATGTTGCTAGCTTCCCATGAAACATCAACCAACTTTGTCTTCTCAGATTCTATCCTATGCATGGAACTGGTAGAAAGCTTTATGCAAAAAAAAAAAAACAACAAAAAAAAAACCCAAAAAACAAACCCCAATATGCAATAAAACTATCTAACAAGCCCCATAGAGGAGCGAGTAATTTATCGCTAAGGCTTTCCACATCTGACTAACAGGCCCATGCCCTTCAGCAAACAAAGGCACATTGCCTTTTCCTCCTTCCAGCCTCTCTAAAAAGCAAAACCCAAAAGCAACCCCCTCCAATCCTGTTGCCTCAGCTGATCTGCCGCTCCCTGCGAGGATGTGGGCAACGCCTCAAGCACAGCAGAACGGTCCTTCCAAAACTGGCGTGTCCCACCCGGGAGGGGACGGGCACAGCCCCGCGGCACTGCTGGGCCGTGCGGAGGCTCTCTGCTCCAACGCTCACAAAGATTTCTCGCTGGGTCGAGCTCCGAAGGAGCTTGAGCTTATGATAAGCAATGGCATACTTAACAGTTACATATTACTGTTCATGATAATGCAATATTTCATTTGGGTGATTTAGAAGTCCCTCTTGACCAACTTACAGTGAGACACCAAACGCTTCATCAATCACAACCATTTTTATTCACAATCCAGCGCAAAAACTACAGGGAGAGTTGAATTTTCAGCAACTCATTGGGGAGGGTATTGCTACTAGCACTGAAAATCCTCCTATCTCACCAATTTTTATGTTAGATTCAAATATATTTTCTTTCTAAGCAGCATTCCATTTTCCTGCATCTCTCTGCCGCGTTTCTTATCGTGGCAGGGTGAAAGAGTATCCAATTTAATATCTGTTTTGCAGGACAGGAGATTTTTTTCATATCTTATGCACTAAGGAAAGCTGCAGGGGATGGCTTAGCAGGCTAAGCATCAGGTTTTAAATACCTAGACTCCCTGGAACCACAGATCCCATCAGGTCGACTGAGCCCTTCATGTTTCTGGGGTAGATAAATTAAGTGTCATGCTGTTTACTTTGTTGGGATCTTTCTGATGAGCCCTCTGCAGTAAAGGTCCTGTCTGTTTTGCATGGAGTTGAAGGTTAAAGTCTCATGGTTAAGGCACAGCACCGGCTGCCACCTTGATCTCGCTAACGCTAATGGCAATTCTGCCATTTCTGTTGAGAGAGACATTCCAGGGATCTGCTCCCAAAACTTGCTGCAACGTTACTGGGCAACTGAAAATTATTCCATGGCTTATCTGCCTCGGTTTTGGTGACTGTTAAAGGGGGAAGAAAAAAAAAAATAAACCTCCCAGATGTTTAATTCATAAGTTATCTCTTCTGTCATCCATAGATCTGACAGTTTTGTATATATTCATCATTTTTACAGCCCAATTTTTGTGGTTGGAGGTAACCCTACGTTTCTGCAAAGTCGTACCCTCTTCCCACTCCTCTGCACCACTCGGAAGCAGTGGCCGGGCCCACCGACATCCATGGTTCGCAACAGAAGCCTTTTAGAAAGAAATCGCTGGAGAGAAGTAGTGCAAACTAATCACGAAAAACAAAATCCTAACAATAATAATAAAAGTCACACTTTTGATGGACACGTACACAGGCTTACACCCATATTCACACACGCAAAAACCTTCTCAACCGCGGACGTTTCAGAGAAGTTCCTCATCTCCAAAAGGTTTGATTCATGGAGAACAGACGCAGTGTTGAAGAAAACAGGATGCTTTGCAGAGGGCAGCTGCAAATATGCACTTGGCACCTATTCCTGGCCTTACTCTTTCCTTCCCAGCTACCATTATTGTAATGGATTTAGTTACACAGAAGATTCTGGGAAAGGAGGATGAAGGGAAATATACTGTGACAATAGGGGAAAAAAGCGGTCTTCAAAATAATTTCCCTTTTTAGTAGAAATTAAGCAGAAAACCTATTTCCTTTTGCACTGGTTAGGGAAAAGACTGCCTTTTGATTTCTTGCCACAACAGCTGACAGTACACATTCCCTGCTTCAGGTACCCGAAATAATAATTAACACTCCTAAAGCATCGTGCGTTACAATGACATACCAAAGGTTAAATGGGGCTGTTGGCCGTACTGGCAGTAAATCCTTCTCAGGAGGTTTAATGCAACTCCCATGTTTTCCTCTCCAACTACCCAAGGACCTGCTGGAGCTCCAGCACGGCACCGTGTCAGCCTACGGGCCTTACTGGCATGGGGTAGGAGAGGAAACATGAACCAGTCCTTCAGCTCAATTTACAAATAGTTACATTCAAACTGGGTTTTCTAATGTTTTTTGACTAACCGTTTTTTGAAAACATCCTGTATTCAAGCTAAGATATCCAATGCTGCAAACATATTAATTGCGTTGCAGAGGGTAAAAGCTCCAGCAGGGCAAGGAACCAGACAAGTAGTTCTGCGTAGGGCCTGTTTTTTACTGCGGTGTTCGGTACTTCTCTCTTTTAGAGGCAGGACAAAGACCCTTAGAAAGGCAGAACAGGATATTCCCTGTCAAACCTTTGCAAACGAAACCAAAGCAAACCCAGCCAGCAGAATCTGTTATGAAGAACAAGGACTTTGCCCAAAATTCATCCACTGATGCTGGAATCTCAGTGGCCTTAGGTTAGGCACTCTAAAACTGATGGGCAGTTTTGAACACCTTGGTTGAGGACATGAAGTTCTGCCCTACACAGCCTAGCTGTGGCAGGGCACAGAATTAAAGAAAAAAAAACCAAAACCACCCAAAACCAAAAAGGCAGGTTGGGGGTGGCTGTGCAGCAAAATTAAAACCATTAGAACAGAGCTTCTCTTCCAAAACTGCTTTGAAACAACTACTAGGGCACCTCATTAGCTTGCTCTTTAAAGTAAGTTGGACAGGAAAGGACATAAACTCCTGACAAAATTACTGTCCACCATGAAGCCCTTGCAAGGCAGCTGGCTTGCAGGTGTCTCTAAACTCACAGTGCATTGCAAAACCCCCAAGAAAAAGGGGTGGGAGCAAGAAGATGGAGGTGCATCACGCTCCCACACACGTCTCTTGGCCCCGGAGACACAGAATCAGCTTCGCAGCTCAGCCCTTCCATCTTTCTTGGCTCAGTCTAATGAAATGCCCTCCATATTCCCATCTGCCCTCTTTTTGCTCTTTACCGAGGAAAACGCAACCAGCCCAAAGCGTGGCCGGCTGTCGCAGGCACTGGCAGCCCTTTTAGCAAACAGGCAAATCCTTCATGTCCAGCATGTCCCTGAATGCACCGAACCGCATCCAGAGAGCCTGGCTACAGGTCCCAGCTCAGGCAGAGCGAAGCAGAAAAGAAAAATCAATCGGCCTTGACTCTAAGCTCCTGTTTCAGTGCTTCAAGTCACTAGTGGTCAGCAAGGAGTCTTTCGGATGTGCCTGTCTGTTCAGAGGGGAAAAAGCAGGAATAAAAAGCAGGAGTCGGGGCTGTGCCTACTGCTACCCCGAGGGTGAGCCAGGATGCTCTCCCTGGCACCGGGCTCCCAACAGGGCTCTGATGTCTGGTCACACCCGCTACTTCAAACGAACAAGCAAACCAAAGAGAAAAACGGGAAGGACAAGGTAGATTTTAGACAAAAGCAAAATACCCCTTCCTCTCTTCTCAGGTCTGAGGGGTAAAGGATGAAACAGGATAGAACTGGTTTTGGTTTAAAGCTGCAAAGAAATCGCAGGGAGAGAGCACTTACAGAGAAATGTATTTCCATGTAAACTTTTATGCACCATCCCTTGTAACTGGACATCAGGGAAGATGTTAATAAACATCAGAGGGAGGAAAACACAGTAAAAGGAAAAAAAATTAAAAAAAAAAATCAGACTACAAACCCATCTCTTCCAAGACCTCAGAAATAGCACTGCAGCTATATATTGCAGGGAGTCAAGCACACTCAAATACAAGTTTGCATCTTGAATATAAGCAGACATACATACAAACGAGGTTTTGCAGATATTTGTTAGCTGTACCACAAGACTTTCCAGGGTTGGTGCTGCAGCTTATATTACAGTGCTTGTAATATAGCTGCAGATCAGTCCCCCCCCAGAAGGGGCCTTGGGAAGAAGCTGAAATAGCGACAGTTTGTGTTGCTGGGGATATTTCTGAGACACAGTTGCTGTTTACTGTGTTTCTATTTCCAATCAAGCTGCAAAGTCCACCCATAAAACATGAGGAGGCATTTCTTTGGGTGTGGGACAGTGCAACGCACACGCAAGGAGGACCAGCTCTCCAGCTGCTACGCCTGGGCAGAGCTCCACTGAAATACTCTTAGCCTGACCTACAGCAGAGCATTTGGCCCATAAAGAAGAAAACTATATTAAAAATCCGCAGTCACAAGGCTTTTCTCTGTATATATTTATGCAGAAAGCTCAAATAATTTAATACCACACCTCACTAATCATGTGAGTGCACAATTTTTGCAGGGGCAAACGGTTCTTGTGCATTTATATTGCGCACCTCTTGCTCCTGGCTTAGAAACAGTGCCTCAGAAACTTACTGGCACTTTTAAAGGTGGCATCTATCTATGCCTTATACAATCCGAAGTGATTAATCATAGGCTCCCTAGGAGAGATTAACCTGCTCTACAAGGAGTCAAAAACTACTTGTAACAATGGCAAATCACAGAATATGGCCAACTGGACAACTTCATCCCACTTAAAAGGGAAATTAAGTAATGCACTCTGGGGTATGTTCTCTTGTTACACTTGCAAATCCCCATTAATGCTAATGATTGCGCAAAGTGAAGAAAAATGCTACAAACACATAAAACAAAGCAAGATTGGCCAAGAATATGCAAAAGCATATGCAAAGGGATCTAAAAGTGTTTAAATGTAACACAGCTTCCTTCTTTCTTCCTTTCTTTCCCTAAAAGCAAGAGGCATGCAGGAATGCAAAACCATATAATTTGCCAACAAACGCACAAACTACAGCTCACGAAAAATAGCGAAACAGAGAGCCCGAATTCAAGGCTAGTGCAAGTTCATCATCTTAACTAGAGATCAGAAAACTGGCTCCTAAAGTAAAAAAAGAAAAAAAAGACATCAATTCCATTTGTTCTTAAGAAAACCATTTCCTACCAACTTTTGCAAACAAGAATGCCTACAGCGATGTGATTGGACTCTCTGTGATGGTTTTGGCTCGGCTCCCTCCGCCCTCCTCAGCTGGGTGGCTGAATGTGAGTCTAACCACGAGGTTCAGAGGGTTCTGTTCTTATTAACCTTCCACTTCACGTGGCCAAGTTTAGACAGGAGTAAAACCGCCTTTCAGAATTTTCACTTATTCTTAGTTACTTTGGAGGTGAGAGTTTACATTTCTGTCCACATCTGCGATGCCGTTCTACCGCGGAAGGACAATACTGAGCTAACACACCGGACAACACAGAGTTAATATATTGGCACTTGGCCTTTTTCTACTTTCCATGGATTTATTTATTTGAACCATCACAAGAGCAGTTCAACGGCTCCAGAAGTGCCATAAACTCTTGCCCAAATTTTGACGCCTAGACACAAAATGAAATACAGAGATGATCTTAGGTGCAAGATTGGCGATGGCAACCTGCAACCATCCATTGCAGTGGGGCAGCGTCACAATTAATCAGTACCTTTGTTAAATGCCCGGTGCCAAGGCCATGCTGTCACCATGGCGCACCAACGCTTGCGTGCGAGTGCGAAGTGAGATGGGATGAGAACTGAAAGCGCCCTAACTGCTCCTGAAAAACTCCTCTCCTTCCAACCGGCTGCTCTTCCAAGCCACAGGACATTTTCCAGTGTGGTTACGAGCACCACCTCAGTCGGGGCTGTTCAAGATGAATCTTGTCTTTGAGCACGGAAGAAAAATTCACAAGGGGGGAAAAAAAAAATCAGAACTGGAAACTAAACATTTTGTAATCTCCTGCCACGCAATTTGACTTCCAGGCAAGCTTCCAACCCTTTCAATAGAAAAAAAACCAGACAAATACACCGTCTTCTACCACCTCCTGGTGTATTAAGACCAGAGCATGATACGATACCTCACGCACATTCAAAAAGCTGTACAAGCGTAAGGGAGCGACGCGCCCATGCACGGTGGTAGAGGAGACAGAAAACATACCGCGTGAAATAAAACAGAGCCAAAATAACCACTTCTGTTACAATAAATTTATCTTCTCATGTTCCCCTACCGCATTCGGCGTGGCTTTCCTGGCACAAGGAACACCTGGGCGACCTGCAGTGCTGCTGCTGAGATGACTCTGCATTGGGAGAGCCCGGCTCGCCCAGGCTTTGGCCATAGAAAGGGCACAAGGCAAGGAGAGAAGAAACACCGGCAAAGCCGACGAGCAGTGCTGAGCACTACGACACGCTCTCAAGATATGGCTGGGCTATTGCACTGCTCTTATCAGCAGATACAAGTTCAAGGTCAGCCTTGATGCACTTACAGAAAACTGACACTGCCTGCGTCCTGCAGTCAGCACAACTTCAAATCAAGGCTCCCCATTATTAGTAGTAATTTTGTTTACTATTGCAGGGCCTCAGGACAAAGAAAAAAGGAGCCCCATCGTGCTCAGCGTTGTACAAAAATGCTTAATTAGCCTCTTCATAGGTTGCTCCCTTGAGCTTCTTAAAAGAAGTTTAAAAACAAGACAGTTTCAAGTATAAATAAATTCAAATTTCAGAATTCCAGAAATCAGTTCCCTGAAATTTGTTTCCATAAACAATTAACACTACTTTGCCTTTTCAAATTTCAGCTTGACACCAAACACCTAACCCTTTTGTTTACTTTAAGAAAAATTTGTCTTATAAAATCTTGGTCCTTGGTACGTAAATAGCTTTTTGCCATCCATTTCAAGCTGGGATTGGAACACACATTTTCTCTGAACTATGTGAAAGTTGCAAAATAATTGTTTTACTGTTGCTTCTCTCCTCCAACTACAGTATTTATGTATCAACAATATAGACGGCAAGTGTACAGGAACATTCACGAATTGGAAAAACAAATTAAAAATTGAGTTTTGACTCAACACGATACAAACTGGTCTATGAAATTTGAAGCCATGCTACGATCTCATGAGCTCAGCAGGATAACGAAAGCACCGCATAGCTAGATATGAGGAATACCAAGTCTGTTACAGCAGGGAACACACGAAAACATGAACAAAAAATTTTGGAAGGAAAGTAAAACCTCAGGCTTTTTGCACTTTCTCTGGAGGCACCTGGCCATGCACATTGTTTGAGATGCCGAAGTAGCAGTACTGCTGGTCCAACCTCCTGTACCAGCACCTGTAATGCTGTTCTTAATGCTTGCTAAATTCAAAAGGTGAAAGGAGAAAGTGGCGCGTGAGGCAAGAGGAAGGCAGCCCATCCTTCTCAGGGCTATTCACCCGCGGTACCAAGTCTCCCCAGCTTGTCAGTGGATGGATCCTGAGGACCAGACCATCACTTTTGAAAGCATTTTATGACCATTGTGAGATACAAATACTTTCTGCTGAGTGTCCACCTTGCTCAGATCTGTACCAATAATTTAGAGGTCACCAACTATTACATCCTGTTATCTAACTCTTCAGTCTCTGCTTTATTTCTTTTTACGGTTTCTGTTCACTGATGTTTCCATTCACCTTTGAAGATGCCCATTTAATTTAGCTGGATTTTTAGACCATTCTTTGGATTACATTTCCCCCAGGCTTATTCTAATAATATCTTGACAATAAATGATATTTGGATACCCCACAGAAACCCCACATCAAATATTGATTACTGTTATTCCCATTACCACAGGCTAAACCAGTTAGGTCCTAAGAGCAAATTAGAGAGCTTGCTTCCACGTTCTGGTCCTTTAGAGGAAGGACATGACGACTCTCCATGACAAGGAAGACGCTGACACAGAACCAAATAAATGCCCTAAAAATGGTTATTTCTCTGGCACGGTTAAATAAAGGAAATATAGTAAGCTACTTTGCATGCAGAGGACAAAATCAATATACTTTCCATTCAGGCAAGAAAAATAATAGCATATTGCTTCACATACGTACATACTCTTCATTTAAGGTGGGGTTTCCACAATTCCCCTCTGAACACCCAGCTTTGCAGCATGCACCTCTCTATAGCACTCAGCAATCTCTGCTTGACATTAGTACTAAACAATATTCATTAAGAGCATAACACTAAAGTGCAACATGTAAGTAAATCAAACTCTCAGTGCTCTATTTTACAAATTTCATGGGCCACTGGGGATAATTAAAAGGGTAATTATATAAAGTTGGTGCAGTTTTGAGACTCAAATGACATTTTCTGCTTTAAAGCTCTTGATAATCTGGCATTTTTTTTACTAAGACAGTCTTTTTGTACTTTTATGGTCAAGCAGCATAAACAAACAAGAACTGTTTTTTAACGTATTTCAATTCTTTTTTTCTCTCTCTCCCCCCATACTGTTTTCTTGATCAATACCACTCACTAGTTATTCCTAAAAGTCCTACATTATCAAGAAAAACGAGGCCTCGTAGAAAAAAAAATCACTGATCACCATAAAACGATACTGAGCCTCAAGCCTGGTTTAAACTGTAGCTCTGGACAAAAATGGTATTGCTTTGGGTGTTTACAGCGCTGGAGTGCTCTTTGGTTTGTCACTGTGTTTAACCACTGCTCTAAAGCTAGCAAAGTACATTACTGGTAGTAACAGCTCATGAAAAATACAGCGAAGAAACTGCTAGTGGCAGAAGCATTTAACTTTCTTGTTAGCAGCCTCCCCCATGTGGCACTTTAGCACCAGCAAGTTGTTTATTATGTTCTGTGCCAGGCAAAACTGATTAAATGGGGCTCTTAAGAATCAAAGCGTTATAAATTCATGGAAATACAGCAAGCAATAAATTCCATGGAATTAAAAGCTTACTAGTGCTATTAGCATTTCAGGGTGTTTGCATTGTTAATAGTGATGTGCAAAAATGATGTTCCTATAAGACAAGGCAAACCAACAGAACGTATGCTTTAGCTGCTACGTTATTACCCAACGTCACCATTACTTGTAAATTTCCCCCCCCCCCCAAACTAAAACGCTCATTAATGTTTTAAAGAAAAATCTGAACCAAAGACCTACAGACCAAAGATTTACATCCCTAGTAAGAGAAAAGTATTACACACGGAACATAATGCTGTTATGACTCTATGAAAGAGCTGGAGATGGATACCCCAAAGCAGAGGTCTGCCCTGGCTTTTGGGAGGCGGGAGCAGGGTACAGCAGGGTGACGTTGCTGGCATTACTGCCACATGTTACAACACAACAACTTGCTAATAACTTAATAAGTAAACTCGATGCATAGTAATTCTTAATCCCAAAAAGAAAGGGCAATGCAGTCTGACCTGGTGGTCAGTAAATCTGTCAACAGCTCTCCGAAGAGACATCTTTACTCCGGGTCGCTCTATCATCATTCCGTGGGAATGACTCTGGTGGCAGGTGACTAACTTCTCCATCATTACTGCAGAGCTCCATGCGAAACACTAACGCCAAGCTGGTATTAGGCCTTCCCTTATGCCCATCTGTTTGCAGGTAGCTGATAACCTTGTAAATGGAATTCCTTTCAAGCGGAAACTTGGTAAAGAAGCTGCTTTCAGGTATGAGGCTGGGCAGGAGTGGAATGGGACACACTTCCCAAAACTGCAGAAAAATTGGGCCTTGCAGAGTTTGTTTGTTTTGTTGTTGTTTTGGGGTTGGTTTTTTTTTTGCGCCTTTTAAAGCAACGATTTGTACCTTTCTGAGCTGCTTGAACACACAGCAGCCACGTAACCTAACCTGCAACGTCCCTCTGGGGGCCAAGGGGCAAATCTGGCTGTCGCTGCAGACGGGAAAATCAAATCACAGCCTTATTGCCACAGTTAAGGTTTGACATAGGATAAAGAACATATTCTGGATGGTACATCATGCACAGCTGGCAACATACAAAGTCAAGAAAACACAAGAAAGCTTTGTCCAGAACAAACAGTACCCATGCCACAGTGAGTCAGCTGCAGAGGTAGGAAACGAACCCCAAACACTGTCTCGTGGGCTCAGGCTCTGTGCAAAGCACACCTTAACAACAAAAACCCTCTCCCAAGATTGAGGGGGTTGACATTTTGTTTGCCTGGAGCAAAACAAAACAAAGCAGTAGGTTTTAAACTGCTCAGAGGCACGTTGCCTTTTTGATGTATGCATGTCCTGGCAGTCACACATGTGCATCAGGAGAGAAATAGCCCAGGTTTTTTTGGCAGTTATTTAGTCCTTTTCATCTGAAAGTCGAAAACACGCCGCCATTGAACCTTTGCAGCTCCGGGTTCTGCATATAAAAAGCAGCTGCCGAATACATGCAGGGAGCAAGGGCTTTTTCTTAATGTTTGAATAGTTCCAAGTTCAAACCCATTAAAGTCCAGGTCACACCGAGATCATGTCACTGTTAATGCATCCAGTTACATGCTGAGGGAAACCCAATATAAAACTATGATAAACTCTAGCTCTCCTGCAGAGAAACACTAAGGTCTTACCCAGATGATGCCACAGATCACTCTTCATGGGCGGTGACCAGACGGGATGTCGATGTCAGAGGACAACATCTGGGAAAGTCTCTTTAACACTTGTTTTTTTAAAGAGGAGGTCTCCTCAGATGTCTATAGAGCTTGTTTGGACCTTATTCTCCCCCTGCTCTTGGGGGAAGAACTTCTTGTCCCACTGATGCTGTCTCCTACACATCACACGTTCCCACACAACCTCCTCCCATGTCACCAGCAGCCCACCCTCCACTGCGCTTCGTGAAGGTATTGGGGCTGAGCATGATCAAGATGCCTAACGCCATGCTCCTCCTCCTTTTGGGTACAGATCCTCTCTGCAGATGGGCTAAGTCCCACTTGTTCTTGGTGGACTTCATGTCTGGCCAACTATGTGCTGTCCCAGGAATGACAGCAGTAGGGAAGCAGAAAATCTGGGACAGACCAGCTACTGCCCCGGCCACGCGTGGAGGTACTCTGGGGTCTACCCTCTGCAGATACCCGGCATCTCGTAACACAGTTGATAATAGCCCTACTCTTGCTAAGAAGGAAGACAGAGACACAGGAGAGGAGATGTAAGTGGGGAACTGAGGGTATGCGGCCTTATGACAGTAGAGCACACAGGGAATGCTCAGGGCTTCCCCTTGCTGCGTGCAACCAACTGTATGGCGGCGCCTGGAGATGGCCACTGCTCGCTGAGAGAAGACAGCAGGAAACAGAAGGAAGGAGCTGGGAAAGCACAGATTTACTTTAAGGGACAAACAGCTCTTCCTGATCTACAAAAACCCAACATCTCAACAAAAACCTACCAACTGCCAATATTCCCAACTGCCAATATTCCCAAGCAACATACCGACCAGAAAGCTTGCTCCCCTACGACAGTCCGTCAGGTGTCTGGGTTGGACAGAGCTGTGCACATTTATCTACGCCTTTGATTCAAGGAGTGGATAAGACTAGGTGGGAATAGAGGAGATCACATGGCCCACGCTGAACACCCGTGGGACCAGAGACAACCTGAATCCGCAAGGCAGCAGAGAGATGTGTGCTGACACGGCAATGCACAAGACACCGCAGACAGTGCCCCCCATGTTTGATGACAGCTGTGTATTACAAACCCTCTGCAGCACAGGAACGTTTCCTTCCACACCAGCAATGATCGGGGATCCTGAAGTGTCTAGTGCTAATCCAACAACACCTATGCTCTAGATATGAGAGCGAGAATGGACGTTTCTTCTAAACAGTGGTCTCAGACTCACTGAAGGTGCTCAGACCCCTCGTAACTGAAAGCCTTCATCTCCAGTAGCTTCTGGCAGGGCAACTTCAAAGACAGGTTCCTCAAGTGGTGGAGCGTAAGTGACACGGGGACGCGGGCGAGGTAGCATGGCACCACGATGCTGCCTCGTCCTGCCCAGCTGGGAATCGCCGTAGGGGTTTAGCGTACGTTTCATACACTGCCAGGTCTAGTAAAAGCCAGCTACTTACCCAGCTCCTCTCTGAGCTTTCCATCCTAACTGTGCTGGGGAAGGAGGAGGAGGACTTTACTGGACTTTTTGACCTTATCATGTATCTAGAAAATACTACGGCTGATCTGGATGCATTTCAAACCGAGTTAACCATGGCAGCTTACGGAGTGGTAACGCTCCAGCTGGCCTGCATATCATACGGCAACGTACAACACTAACGACACAAACTCTGAGAGAAGCAGCGAGCACACACTATACACGTGGGATTTACACTACGCACATGCTGGATTTGCACTAGTCTTCACGCAATTTTCTGAAACTTATTACAGAGTTAAACTCTGGAAAAAATTGTGAATGCTCTCAGATTCAAAAGATATTATTTTTTTAAAAAAAGAATAACTTCACTTATCAAAATTCAGATGATCTAAAAAAAAAAAATATTGCCTCATGCACTGAAGTCTCATAGAGGAGAAATTTTAACAAGCCAAAATCCGCATTTTTAAACTATATTCTTTCAGTTACTCAGCTTTCAAAAGAAGGGCAGTCCCGACTCTCCTTTTAACTACTCGAATACAAATCCAGATAATTCTTTCCATTTCAAACAATATTTTGTCTAATTAATATCTTCCCCCCCCCCCCCAAAGCATGTATTTATCTGCTGTGAAATCAAAGGCAGAAATGAATTGTTTTAAAGATAGCAGAGAGTAAATAACCAGTTTGGAACCTTGCAGCCTTACCCTGGCAATTTGTCTCATATAATTGACTCAGCAGAGATGCTTACAATTTCTTCCAACTTTCAGAAGACCTCCTGTGGCCTTATTTTAACGTTCTCCAAAACTGAGCTCAGAGCTTTGAACGCTCTAAGCAAGTAGCACCAAAAGCAATTACCCCTCCCTCCTTAAAACAAAAGGAAACAAACAATGAAAGCATTCTCTTTTTCCTCGCCGGACGTCAGATCTTGAAGAGGAATAAAGATGCAAAAGAATCGGCACTTTTCGGGAAATAATTTTTCTGTTCTTTTCCAATAACAGCTTTTTAATCCATGTTCAATAAAGCTTTAAAAGCAAAATTTCCCAATAAAAATTATCTTTCCCAATTATTGGAGTAAAATTTAAATGGGGGAGGACAACAGCAGCGAACACTAACCGTAAAAATAACTGCATGACATTTTTCCAATTAAAACGGGGTTAAAAAGATTCCCCTCCCCCCAAAAAGGAAATGCTCTCATTGCCTATATTATTGATTTATGCTGTTGTTGGCTTTTAAGTGTAGCACTTTCTATTTCTAAGATCTTTCCAGACAATTCGTAATGTCACAACTGCGCACCACTGTTCCATTGGTGGAAGTGCCTCGGTAGCAGGAAATGCTGTGCCCTTCCACAGACGTTTCCTTCCATCAGTGGGATCCACTAACCCTTAATGTGTCAGGAGATTAAACTAAACACTTGTATTACAACTAACATGGACAAACACAAGGGCTATCAAAAATAACAAAAAGGGTGTGACAGGAGAAGGAAGTAGAACTTTTACTCAAATTCTGTCCATTTATCTTTTTTTTTAAAAAGGGGGGAATAACGATTTCTTTTTTCATAACAAAATAGAAAGAGATCATTATATTTCAATAAAAATGTATTTTGAAAAGTCGTATTATAAACTACTGATATTAATGGTTTGCAATGGAAATGACGTCAGAGACTTAGTTACAAATGTCCAAATGTTTGTGCTACCCTACTGAAAAACTAAACAGTGAGCTCAGAGTCAGAAACTACCCTTCTGGGCAATTCAGCAGTATTACGCAAAACACAGTGAGAAGTATCCAGCCAGCAAAGGTGGGAGAGCCCCAAATTAAAATTCATAGATTGCACTGGGAGAAACAGCAATTAAACATCTTGGAGGTGGTGTCTGAAGTTCCTGCCATTAGCAGCAGTGAAAAATGCTTTCATATGTTGCAATGAGAAATATGGGCAGGCAATCAGGGCCAAAAACTTACGCTTTTTTGTGTTTTTTTTTTTTTTAATGCATTGGCTTTAGTACGAGCTACCAAATAAGAAGGGTGGCCTCTTGTAATGCCCACTGACATCACTGGTCTTGTAACACTGCCACCGTAAAATATGGTTGCTACCGCTGCAGGACAGTAGCTTCAGTATTACAGAAGATATACTTCTGGTGTGGTAGAAGGCAACATGCAGCGACCTCAGAGATGACCAAATAAAATATCAAATATGCAATAAGAATCTATTTCTGGTGTCACTTTCTCACATCTCTAGATTTTGTAACGCAGGATCGTGCACCATCTTCACGACGTGATTTTTCTAGAAGCAGGGTCTCAAGCCTGCAAATCTGCAAGTGGTTCCTGCCCTTGTGCTGAGAAACAGGCACGGGTGTGAGATGCTAACAGACAGCAGTGATGCGCATTAAAGCCCATCAGCCTATTTGCACCAGCAAGTGGCAACCACCATTGCATCCACCGGCCCAGCAGCATAACCTGCACCAGGGCAAGTTTCAGCACAACCCTTAATTCAGAGTTATCTGCCTGCTTCAGAAGGAAACCGTGAGACCGGATCTCTTCCGTCACGTTTGGTTTTGTGTTTGAGACTGAGCATGAGTTCAAGCTATCTGACCTGCAGCCCATGCCTGGGTTCTGGAGTTACAAGGACCATTGCCATTCCGACCTATGCCATTCCCAATTCTCTCCTCGCCCAAGCTATGATAAAATGCAGCATGTCCTGACATTTTATCCACCTTGGTCTCAAAGAACCAGGCTGTAAATTGCACAGTCTGCACTGCATGGTATATTATGAGCTGCTTCCTTGGTATATCTGTAGTTAGGCCAAGTTGATGAACACAGCGATGTACCTGTTGAACACAGTCCATTGCAAAGCTACAATCAGCATGAGAGGGGAGAGGCTGTTCATGGACGACTGATGGCACAAGAACAGGCTCCAACTTTCTGAACATGGCTTTTCCAGCATCTTTTCCCACATGGCTCAGGATGACGAGTCCAACCAGCTTCAACAGCACTACCCATCACAGCAACAACAACAAAATCCCTTGCAGGCACACCAGTGCGTGGTGCGGGGTGTCGTGACTCCCTCTTGGGACGCACATAGCTTGAATTCCCTTGTACACACAAGGGTGGTGGGAGGAATTCAAACACCCGCCCAGGGCAGGGACACTGCAGCCCCGAGCTCCATGATGGCACTTACCAATATAGCCATTTTAGCATGAAACTCATAAGATGAGGAAGGCTGGGCCTCCTCTGATGACATCTTAGTTTAATGGACCTCACCGCACTTTTTAGCAACTGGCAAACATCAGTGCACCCTTTATGGCTGTTTAACCTGCAGTTACAGCCTTTACATATTGGGCCATCTTCAATATATGCAGCTGTATTTGAGCTGTAGGTATAGATGAGGCTACCCTTTTCCAAATCCAGAGGTGTGCATGAACCACTCAGCCTCGGGCTTCGTGTTCTTCAAAGATTTCAAATGGATGACAGTACTCTGAATACACGTTAAGTAATACAAATCAGCACTTGCTTTTTACTGAAGATCATACTGAGCATCTACCTAAGCTAATGGAAGAAACGCTGCAGCATTATGCAAAATACTGGCCAAATCTTGCTCACTTTAGCAGTCTTCATGAAGACGAGAAGGATTTGGTCCAAAAGCACCACAGAAGAGGATCAAAACCTGCTACTGACTATGTTAAAGCCGAGAAACATTTTTCTACCAACCCACTTGAAGATTTATAATATATTAAGGAACATTAAGAAGAAGAAGAAAAAGAAGAAAAGCTAAATGGGCCAAAAGCAAACAAAAGAAACATGTTCTCTTGAGATTGCTAATGCTGGCAGACAATAGCGCAGAAAGAACTCCTCTGACAGATCTTTAAAGTCTTCAATACAGCAAGCTAGTGGTCCATGTTAATGAGATTTGCTCAGATACTTTTTAAATTATTCCAAAATGTCTTAATCTATTTTCTACATCTTCTTGACCCAGTTCCTTCAGAAAAGTCACAGCTTTGCTCATCTCTGGACTAAACTTTTCATTGAAATAGGTAAAGTCTTCAAGCAGTTTGTGTTTCCAAGGGCCCACACACCACCTTTTTAGGGTTTACCCCAAAACATGCAGATAATATTGTAATTTCTATTGCTAGAGATTACAGAAACACTTTGCACCGCACCATACCTTTCAATTTGAGTAACTCAAAGGTCTTAACAAGTAGGATATTACAACCCCTCCCAACAACCCAGAAGTAAATAAATCCAGTCTTAGATGTGGCCTGACAGGCACTAACCGCTCCAGCTACATGACGACCACCCCACCAGCAAGCGAGCAGCAGGCACCGATGGGGTCTCCCAGACCCCTATTTCCTGCTGGGGGTGATACAAGCACTCATGTAAAATGCTTCCAGTACAGCTCTATGTAATTTGGGCCTGTTGCAGAGAAAACATCACAGAACATGTCCAAGAATGAGGTTGGTTGCTTCATTACAGACTTTCTTACGAATGCACCCAAGTCACAGGACCCATATTCAGAAGTCGCCACGCACTGCATCTTCTAGGAACGATAGCTATTTCTGCTCTGTAATATGCTTTAAGACCATTAGGTCAAAAGCAAGAGAAGTCAAGGTGCCAAACTGAGTAAGGGAAACATCACCCTACTAACTCCCCAGGGCCTGATGTGCAAGCATCGCCGCCACCCAGCCAGCACAGAAAATGGGAGTAAGGACCTCACCAGCACACCTTCTGGAAAGTCACTAGCAAGGAAGAGTGCTGGGGAGAAACTGCACACACTGTTGAGCCCTTCATAAGCAGAAACTTCTCTGGCAAAGTTTGTTTCAGGGCTTCAACTCTTGCCTAGAGCTCCTCCTGCTATGGCCAGCAAAGATGTGGCGCAGCAACATCCCAATCCGGCTTGAGGGCTATGTCTCTTCCTCATGAAACAAAGCAGTGGGACTATTGGACAAAAAATATTTTTTTCTTCATTTTTGTCCCAGAACCACTTCATTTTCCACATACTCTATCTGTACAATCCATTTTTTATATTGCGCTTAGGAAAAAAAAGTCCTTCTGACCTTTCTCCTGGCTTGAAGGGAAGGGAGAAAAAAATATACATATATAAAAAAAAGTTAAAGCTCAAACCCACAGATTTATCTGTTGATCACCTCATTCGGTTCTGAGTTACAGCTGGCAGCTTCTGTTTCATTATCAATATTTAATCAGCATTTAAGTCTGACAAGCATTAAGATTTGAAATTTTAAACTAAGTGCAACTTTGCTAAATCCTTTGTGTTGATTTTTTCCCATCTTCTAAAGGATTCTATCTTTGCTATCTTAAAAGTCTGCATGTGTCTTTTGTCATCAATAATGTACAACTTTAGTAGCATGTTTTGTACTTTTCAATTTTTCAGCATGCAAGCTATCCCTGATTTACAATGCTCACTGAATGGTGTTTGATTATTGAAAATGCTTTTACATACATTTAAACAAATGACTACTCCTGGAAAACTAACACTATTGTCCATAATTCTGTAAAAATACATTTCCCCTCCCTTCTCCCCAAATCAAACATTTCAATTCAAATTCTTACTTTGAGGAAAAACTGGCATATAATTAGGCATTATGCCTAACAGTGCTAAATAAAGGAGAACGTAAACATCTTAATTCTGAAGGTTTAACTATCAAAGCCCCTTGCTGTATCTATTCTGTTACTTGCGCCTCCATTCAGAGCTCTTTGGAGCTCACGGGGGCGGGGGGAGAAGGCCAAACAAAACACAGAGTATAAAAATCCAGTTTGCCAGCTCGGTCCTGCATCCCACTCCGCATGCCCGAGGGCAGGCTCGCACGCAGTGCTGGGACACCCGGGGCCACGCGGCCGCTCCTCAAGGAGTAGCGAGTCCTGCCCTATAACTGCACTGAGCGGCTTAACCGCTAACTCAGAAGATGGGATTTCACCTGAAATTAAACTATCAAGCAATTGAGCTCAAACTCAATCAACCAAACCCTTAACCTTCCCTGTTCCAGTGGCACTGCTCTAATTAGGACTCTATCACTGTTTCCATTACTATCTCCTATTCTCATGGTTTATTATCTTGGCAGTTTCAATTCTCACCCAGTTGAAATTTGACATCCAGTGTCTTGGACCACATATCATTCATTATGGCTTTATTTTATGAAATATGTTGCAAGATTATGGACCGATCCTGCAGCAAATAGGTTTTCGTTGAAAATGGCACCCCTCACTGCAGTGGAAGCAGGACAGAGCCAAACCTCAGAGAAACAAGTCCTAACGTTAAAGGACACACAGAACCACTTCTTTTTCATCAAGTTGTAAATTTTGTTGTGCAGTTTGAAAACACGTGCTTGAACGTGCATCCCGCATGCATATACTGTAGCTGTCCCATGGTGTCATTCCAGCCCTCAGGGTCTTCTCACTGAGCCTGGAACACCTTCTGGGAGACCAAATTTGGCTGAACCCTACTTACCAGTTCTGCCCAGGGGTGCGGGGTGAGGCTCAATAACCTACGATACTCAGGAGGTCAGACTGAAAGATCTAATGGTCTTTTCCAGGGATATATTCCATGAATCACCCAAACTGCTTACTGCTGAAGGATGTGGGCCAGAGGGCACGTCTGGCACGTGTGGTGTGTCCTGATGGTAGCAATACAAAAATATGTCTGCTTTTGGAGACATGGCCTGCAAACTTCGGGCCACTCAAAAGTTAGTGTTTTGCATTTATCACAACCAAAATTCCTAATTTTCCTGGGTCGCGTAGCATCACGGCCACACACGAACCATGACTCCACAACAACCCCATCAATTCTGAAGCCCTCTGATGCATCTGGGACTTAAAATTTTCCCACTTCTTCACAACAACTCAAAGGGGGAACACCGCTGCAGGGCAAGGAACCACCATCATCTTGAACTGCAGGATCTGCTGCTTCTTCGATAGCTGAAATGCATCTAATACCTCATGGGCTCCACCACAAAAAACCCCAGCAATAATCATATCTTGAGGAGAGGCATGTATCTCACAGCTGACATACACCGTTGACATGGCCAAGGATTGCAACATTCACTTGAACTTCATGAATTTCATCCTCACTAAATAGATATTCTTAGCAACAAAGAACTGAGGAAAAACCCCACATCGTCCTCAGATCTATTTTAATTTAAAACAGAAGAGAACAGGGACATTTTTTTCCCCCTTGAAGTACATTTTAATAAAATTAAAAACAAAAATAGCTCTAATTCACTTTGATGCATTTAGTCATTCTGTAAAATTCTAAGTTTAAAATGAAATCACCATTTTATATTCAAACAAGGTCAAGAGAACAGCACTAACGAGCACTGACATCACAGCGAACAGCAGCCACTGCTCAACGCTTACATCAGTGTTGCTTGTTGCTATGGTGCTTAACCGACTATTAATTTCTGAAAGAAGGTGATTATAAAGCAGCCATATGAACCTCAGTCAGATGACACCCTTCAGTACCAAACACCGATCTGTGTTACTCTTCTCTTCTGCAAGTTAATTTTGTGAATCACCACTTTTGTGATGTTAATATTCCTTTCCAACTTGAAACTTTGGACCAGAAGAGAGGCAAGGAGTTATTTTAGATGCAAGGGACTTTCACGTTGCTTTAAATAAAAATCATTTTTGCAGAGAGTGATATTTCTTTCCTTTTTGCTATGCTCCAAAAGACTAAAAAGCATATGTTTTAATTTTTGCAGTGATAATAAGCAATCGAAATAACAGCTAAATACTGCTCTCCTGCTCTGCTCTCCATGCTGCTGTAAATCCAGGAGTGTCTCAGCCTGGGACGAAGCAGCGCTGAAGCTGACTTGACCGTCCCCCAGGGATTTGCCTCGGCAAGGCAACCTTACTGCGGGGCTGCGCTACTGCAGCTCCCAGCCCAGCACCCGTGGCTAGCGGGCCACGGGTTTGGCCGTGTGGCCAATAAGACCAGCCAGAGCAGGGTCTTCCCGCTCGCACACAGGCTCTGTCCGGTTACCAAACAGCCTTCTCAGAACATGGCTGAAAGCCAAAAAGCGCACCTTTGTAGCCTTGCTCCTAAAATGGAACCGGGCACCTAAACCATTGGCTTCCCAGGCAAAACATGGGTTTAAGGCACAGCGGTGGCTCCAGAAGCTTAGCTCCAAGCCCAATCCCGCAGTCTTTAGCCATGTTGCCAGATGAGCCTCTACTTGTGCAACTAAGGCGCGCTCCTGGGGTTTGCAGGGTCAGACCCTTCCTTCAGACCTGCTTCAGAAACTGTGTGCAAAATATTATTTGTGTTTACCTTCTTCAGTTGCTCCTGTAAAGCAATCTTCAGTTACAGCCACCCAAAAAGGTCACTCTTCTTACCCTGCAGAGAAAGAAGGTAACACACGTGACTGCTGGGTCAGCGTCAGCAACAACCACCAAAGCATTTCCATTGGCAGCACTTTTGCAAGTACAAACATAAATAAAGCAACAAATAAATCTAATCGTGTTTAATGGTGAATGACTTTCAGAAAGAGTTAATAAAAACAATCAAGTCACAGGACTGCTGCTTATCAGTACCAGCCCGCGTACGGCTCTTCAGTTCAGCGCAAGCGACCTGGTCTTTGGGAGGAAGAAAAAAACCCGTAGAGATGAGGCATCTTTGTTCTCTAGCATAAACTTTCTTAATCTTGATGCCTATCAATCTATTTTCAATTTGAATAATAGATGAGTTCAGTCCTTTGTTTCAGAAATCTGACTATTGTCTGAATGGGTTCTCCTTACTTAAGGCACTTTAAGACCATTTGTAACCACTGCTATTTTAGCTTCTGGATCCTTTCTTTTTTTCTCATCCTTTTCCATAGAGACACAGTCCTAGATGAGATTTTAAAACTAGCTGCACCCTCCTAATTCAGAAAGTTGTTTACTGTCTTGGGATATCTCCTCGTTAAGCATTACCAAGAGCACACCAAGTACGCCACGGTAGGAAGAGCAGTGGGTATTAAAAAGAGAAATAATTAAAGTGTATCTTTATAAAAAGTAGGAGGGAGAAAACAGCACGTGTAGGGTTTTTTTTTTACCCTGTATATTACTGCATCTTGTGTACTCTCTCTTATGCAAAAGAGTATGTAATCTTTTAAGAAACATGACAATCTGCCACTTTCTGTTCATGTAATTGGGATCAACATATGGTACAAGAGAAAAGAAAAACATTTGTTTATTAATTTAGATCAAGTCACTAACTCAAACCACTAACAGCATTCAGAATTAATTCCCCATCAATTGACCAAATACCTTAATAGAGTAAAATTATAACATAATTTCACTGAAGTGTTGATCTTCTGCCTGCAGGGGTGCAGAATAGGATGTAATAAAGAGAGAAAGAAATACACAAGAATTTGGTGACACAGATGACATCATACGAAACGGAAAGTCAGTGACACGTGGATGTGTAAGACAGGGCTACGTGAAACTCCACTTCATAAAATTCACAGAGTGATGTGGAGTTTTGGGGGTGTTAATGAAACTCAGCAAATGGTAAGTTACGCTGTTCACGCCAGCAGGTGAAGCTTTGTGCTGAAGCAGTAGAACACCAACCTCTGGGAAAAAAAAATCAGAATCTTCATTGAGTTCTTTCAAAAGAAAACATACTCATTTGCCATTCATTTTGGAAGGAAAAATGTTTTCACAATAAGAATGAGGCATTACCTCTTTACCATTGAAACCTGATTATTTTTAGCCAGAAAATAAAAAGGTTGCCCTGAGATGAAATAAATATTGCTTTTATCTGTTGCTCACTGGCATTTTTTTTTCTTTTTTCTTTTATTTTTTATGTTTCGAGTGAGAAGCTTTTCAGCGTTCTTTTAAGATCAGGGGCCAAAATTTGTACATGTCTGCTGTATAGGAAGGCCTGTGTACTTTGCTGGGGTACATGTATGAGACATTCCGGATTCTGCACTGTAAAGGACATAACACTACTCCGTCATAATAGGTCAGGTCTCACCTTCCTGAGAGTATGTAAAACAATACATCTTTTATGTAAAATACATGACCTTTGACACACGATGTGCTCTTAGATTAGCAACAATAAAGGCTTTTATCCTGCTTTGCTGCGGGGGTTATCTTGAATTTGACACTTTAAACCTCTTTTCATATTTATCTCTTTTATAAATTTCTGGGTATTTGGCAGTCAGTTCCTTATTTTGGCAGTATTTTGCAAGCAGACTTCATTTCTACCCTGAGTCTTCATGATAGCAAATGAGCCATCTTAAAATGTCCTTTTTAAGGAAACTGCTGAAAATTACACGTTTGCATAAAATGTGCATACAACATCTCTTTCGGCAGAGCTGTAGAAGGCAGGTAATGTTTTTCTAAACACATTTGTCATATATGAACTGAACTCACCGCCCCACCATTAGCAGGTGGAAGACCAACGTGGTCTACCGAGGGCAACACACACGGTGGCCTGAGGAGGACTTCAGCTTGTCTCACAAATTACTCCCTGATTGAAACCCAAACTGATTTCATTTCTGGTTACCCAAGTCTCTCTGTATGCTACCTGGCTTTCAAAAATTTGGATAATGTACCACTGAAGTTAAAATGAGCAGCAGAGCCAGCTGTTCTCACCTGTGAACATTTCTCATTAATAGTCAAAAAGCATCTCAAAATGTAGAAACACAAATACAGACCTTCCTCCTGAAAATGTTTATATGGTTGAGCGAATTGATGTAGGCAACACACATTCCTTCCATCATGCTGTCTTTAACATAAACACAAAGTACCATCAACACTGTAAGTGTGCGTGTGGAGCAAACAAAGAAAAAAATCCCATCCTACCAAAGCAAGACACTTTGCTACACTCATATTTTCCCTCAAGGAGATGATTAAAATAGAAAACCAAACCACAAACGAAAATCCACTTTGTGAGCAGCAGCGGTCCTGCTGTCTCACAAGCAGAGGGAAGGTCTCCAAGCGCCCGTGACACTGTCCCCCCGGCTCAGCTGGCATCCCACATGGGGAACGGTCCGTGCAAAACCACGTACCCTGCTGAGATCTTACCGGATAATCCTGAAAACATTGGGTTTACTCACCAAGTGCCTCAGTTTACCTACCAGCGAGATGGGTAAACGCTTTTGTAATACATTTTTAGATCCAATACAAACATACTTCTTAAAATACCTGTTTTCAGCAGGATTTTGGAAAGACAACTGGTAACAATGCTAAAAAGATCACGACCTGAGCCGGGGCCATAACCTCTTCAGTTGACTTTAACAGAAAGTCCCCCGTATTGCTCTGGATCAGGTCCCACCTATTTACCTGGCGCCAAGGGACCAGGCAAAAAGATGAGATGCTTTGCCATGATGCCTGCTGTCGGGTTGGACCTTGTAACTCTCTTGATCCCACAACGCTTATGCGATTAAGTGGTCTCTTCCTTCAGGGCAGGCAGGTCATTTCTGGACGGCTGCAGGATGGAGCACTAACTCAAGGGATTACCACGAAGCCAATTTTGACTAATAATATAACGAATTTGCAGAAATAGAGAGCATTGCAGAATGAAATTCTACTTAAAACGGTATAATTTTTATTAATATCTAAATAAGAAGAGCCTTGGGTGTAGCCAAAAACAGATTCACCAAGACCTTGATCCCACACAAACTGGCTGTGAGTAATTTTACACAGGAAAGTAGAACACCAGTAGAGCTGCTCTCCCGCTTAGAATTACGCATGTACATTTTTTTGCCAGTGTCCCAAGCCTTGAGAACCCTACAATTCATTATTGGAAACCTAAAGCAGCAAGGGAATCTCCCTTTTACTACCTAGAAAGCACACTTTTTATTTTAAAAAAAGAGAGAGCGAGAGAGAGGGGAGGAGAGAGAGAAAACACGCACGATAGCACAGCAAAAAAATTTTTTATGAAATTTTATTTTTATTCACTTTTTCTTGTACAGGACCAGCTGAAATATATTTAATGTGTCGGATTAAAATATTTACTACAAAGCTTCCTGAAAGCTTTAAAATATCAAAACTCGATCATCTAATAAGCACCTCTGTGCAGTAATTTCTCTTCAATAAAGTGAACCATAACCATCTAATACAGCTGCTTCTTTCCCTTCAGAACTCCCTGAGTCACATTCAGCACAGGCTGAAATATGAAATATGTCCTACTATTGTCATAATTATTATTTTCCTGTCCCTTGCAGGAATAGATGCAGTCAATGATTTTGTCAACTGTACATTTGTAAGAGAAAAAAAAACCCCAACCCACTACATTTTTCATTTGGTATTTTGCTAATCCTGAAGAGAGAGGATGCACCCTGATCGTGAAGAGCAACATCTGGTACCTGGCACGCTTGTGGGCCCAACACTGCGCACAGGTTACTTTTCTCACCCAGTGCACTCGGTTGAGTTACCCGGACTAACACACAAATCCTACACAGAATCGCTTTCAGGATGGTCAGTAGTCATCTCTTCAGTTTTGTTCTACCTGTTTGTTTGGGGTTTTTTTGGTTTGGTGTTTTGGGTTTTTTTTTTTAGAGGCATCCAGCAACCTAAAAAAAATACATTAAACTAACTATTTTAAATTACGTGAGGGAGAAATATTTTTTCTGACCATTGTCAAGGTGGCTACTTTTTATCATGCAGCATCTATTAAATCTCAGGAGGCACGGTACAGGAGATTTTTCTATACCAGGAGTCATTATCACCTCCTCAGAAAGTAAAATGCAGGTGAACAGTAAAGCTGCGAGAGACTAAGTGCACTTCTTCCACCTTGCTTTGAAGAGGGGGAAATGGATTTGGTACAGGCCAAAACACAGGGATATAATATGCTCGCTACCTTGCTGCTTCTCGGTGGAAGGAGGGAGCAAGTCATACTGTATTTTCTTTTTCAGTCATTAGCAGGCTGTTCAGAATCTCTGGCTGGTGCTTATTATTTATTCTAAACAGAAATAAAATAAAATAAAAATAAATAACAGCACGAGGACAAGCTACGCACAGCACATTTTCTCTTTCAAAATAATATTACCTTTCAAGTCCACTGTAACCTTGGAAAAGAATCGCTCGATGTAAGCTAATGCTACGAAACTAATCACAATCCATTCCTCCCCCGCTTTTTAATAGCTCTTATAGGAAATACGGGTACGGTTAATAGACAAGTTAAGAACAGCTCGCTTCCCATACAGAATTTGAACCGTGATTGTTAAGTCTTGCATCTTTTAATGATGGATTGGTTATTTGCCTCACACGAATCGCTTTGCATAACAGAGCTGGCCCTCACTGAAATTCATCAGACGTAAAGACCATAACACGTTCCCAGCAAGTATCAAACCTGTCAAATGCCCAATCAAATGATGAGAGGCCATCTCACTGACGCTGAGAGCCAGGAGATCAAACGCTGCCGCCTGTTTTATACTCGCCAGATCTTCCCCGTTTCTTAAAATAACTCTCCGTGCCTCAATGCCAGCCTTAACCATTTTATGTCTGCGTTACAACTCTCATCTCGAAACTTGACCTCGCCTAATTAAAGCAACGAGAGGAATATCCCTTCCCCGAGCACCGTGGAGCGACCGCCGTAGGCGTGGGGCTGAGGGGATCGCTCGCTGGCATCCCTGCGACGCCAAAGACCCCAGACCCGTTACTTTTCAGGACTCCTACAACACTCTCCTAGGTCTGGCTGGCAAAGCGAGGTCCTCGGGAGAGGCTGGCGGGTCTCCCACGGTTCCCAAACGTGAATTTCCACCCCCCCACGCCGTGACCCGCGCCTCGCTCCGGCTCCTTCGCCTGGGCTGAAGGCAGCCCTCTCAGCTCCCGCCCGCCGCCCCGCGCTCCTCTCTCTTACCTGACAGGCAAGTGATACTCTTGGTCATGGTCATGTGGAAATATTTTCGAGGTATCCTTTTAACAGCCTTTAAATATTGAAGCCTAAAAACAATATTTGCTGTTTTACCTTTGAAGCTTTAACAAAAGCTTTGTTTTAGCATTTACCTCGCTGTGCAATAAGAGTTAATAATCAAATCCGTCCCAACCCCCACAAATGTTAAACAAAAAGATAAAAGAAATGCAAATAGCTATTGTCATGGAAAGTTAAAGTACCTGTCTGTATTTTTAAGTGAAAACTATTATCTCTATCAATCAAAATTTAAGAATACAATAGCACTAATCACACAAGGTGCTTTGACTGAGGTACTTTTCCTCATAAAAAGTTTTTTTTTTTTTTTTAAACTGGTGCATAAAAGTAATATACTTACAATTAGATATGGTATTTGTAATTTTGTTATTAAAAACCCTCAGCAGCCTTATTGTTAATAAATGCCTCTGAGTCTGTAGGCTGATTTGTACCCAAGAAGACCAAAGTCCCTACATATTTTAATAAGGTTGATGAAATTTTATTCAGATTCTCACACTTTCCAACATGTGGTGGAACAGCACACTCTTCTGTTTGAGAGGAGTTACTCAAACGAAGGAAATAGTTAATTGGTAACCAAAACTACTACTTCTGGCCTCGCTGCACATTTTCCACATTTCTCCAAATGCTGTCTGTACTACAACCAACCGTCTGCTTTGAAGACGTGCCCTTTGTCATCTTTTCTTTAATTTTTGATACCAATTCCCTCTCATTGGACTCCGAGGTTCTCCTAATACAGCGTACGTTACATATACCGTATATCCTTTGTGCAGGCACAGCGCACCGATTTTCTTGAAAGTCATTTTTAAAACTAATTTGTCCAGAGTGAATCAGAAACCGAGCCGCACAGTTAATAAGTGCAAGAGCAAGCAACAGTAATTACGCCTATAGTAAAAGAAAGAGCCCGGGATTAAAATACCTATAAGTAAATAGTTAAGCCAGGATGCCATTATGCAAACTCTGCTCTCGGGGAGGGACGTCTCCCACACTGAGGAGCAATAGGACTGTCATTTTTCCCCCCTGCAATATCAGGTTTCCTACTCTACAGTTCTGGTACTTTGCATCATGGCTAACGTCTCTAGTGTGCTATTAATATCAATGAAGAGACGATTCAATTTCCACATAAGAAAAACCTTCCTATTACAGCGCAGACGTTCTAGTGAGGACCCTTGCTAAGGAAACAATAAAGACCAGAGGGTTGGGTTTGGGTTCCCCCCCCATCCTTTTTTTTTTTTTTTTTTTTTTTTTTTTGCTGCTGCTTTTGCAGTTCTGCGTTGCACACTGTTTGAAAGCTTTAACTAACAATGGAAGCATTATCTTCAGGATAGTTACAAAACAGGATTTGTTAGTACAAAGAATAATAACACCGAACTCATTCCACCACCCCCACCACCCCCCACCCCACCCCCCTCCGCAAATACCTGCCTATTGCAATATGGCATTTAGTACTTCATTCAGAAGTATATTCCAGAAAACACCTGTATTCTTGATCTAATTCCCTGCAACAAACGCCCACAGCAGAACACGCTTGCTTGAAGAGGCTTGGACATTTAAAAACAAACATTTTGTACGTTTATAAAATGTAGAACAGAAACAAAAGTATCTTATTCTACCGGAGTGCAAACTTACCCATCAATGAGGAAGAAAAAGGCTTAGAGCTGTACAGTAATTCCCAAACAACTGCAGAAAAGTTGAGAGTTTGAAAACACTAAAGCACTTTTGACTATCCAGCCTTTCTGTGCTTCAACACTGGCTGCAGTGTAAGGAAGGACTGAAGGTATGTGGTCTAAACACAACAAAAGCCACTGCCTTACTCTAGATTAAATATGCAGGAAGAGGCCCCTTTGCATAAACACAAACACTCAGCAAATGAGTAACTGGCTCAAATCAGACGCCTGCTGTGCCTTCTACCTGTCCTGATCTCTGACAAGCTACACAGCTTGTTTAAGGGGATAGGAGCTACAAGATCATATCAAATCATAGCGCTAAACGCTTTGCCCATATAATAGTAAATAACAGCAGCACCAACAACTCAACGCCAAACGTTCATTTCTAATCTAAGCATTGCTCTGGCAAAGAACTGAATCGTGCGCTATGCCCGCTTTGGCTCAGCCACCCATCTTGCCAGAGGAGAAGAAACACAACCAAACACCACCTGTAAAATTAATTTTCATTAACTGCACTGAAATCCAATACATTCCTGGCCCGGTCTTTTCTTAACGAGGATTTAAAATTAATACAGAGACTTTTGGTTGAGTTGACAGATTAAATCTGAATTTGCTTGTACTGACCCTGTTTTGTTTTCTATATAAAAGACATTCCACACACAGACCTGTTTTCGCTGTTCTGAATCACCACATAATACACACCTATTTACTAGTTTATTTGGGGAAAAGGAAGAAATTTCTGAAGTTTCCCTTAAAAACATTATTTTCAAAATACTACTGTCATAAAATGACCCCTCCAAACTATATTTACTTCAAAAAAAACAACTAAATTAGAGACTGTGATAACCACCACGCACCTCTCAGCATTTATTATTATAATTGAATATACATAATTATATACTGTAATTTACTCTCACTTCTAGAGAAATAGATTATTTTTCAGTCTCGTTTATCCTTCCATACCAGAAATAGAATGAAGCAGCACAATTTTAAAGCAATTGGAATTCACCAGTGTCCCTTCCTAACTTAAGGAGTCAAATCACATTGACCTCTTATTGTGAGTCCTAGCTACATGTTGGTTTTGGTAATTTAATTATTTTTTAATAACTTGCAGTATTAAATGATTGCCATTGAAACACAAATAAGATTATACTCCTCTGCCTTCCTCTCCTATGCTCCAGACTACAGGGTAACGTGGACGACACGACTGCGTCCAGCACCGAAATTTCATTCTGAAAGAGCACTTACACGCAGGCAGACACAGGAAGATTCGGGCTTTAGAAGACGCAACACATGTTTACTGGATTCTCAAGCATGTGCCACAGATTATTTCAAGGGATACTGGATATAATTCACAGGTTTTTACGCAGATCAAGCGCGTTCCGTTCCACTGAGCACTCACAGTATGGAGGGAGTTTTTACTTTTCCGTGGATAAACTCACCACGTTAAAAGCACAGTAAAACGGCTAACATGAGCTAGTCCAGCCTAACAGGATAAAAATCCTCCACTAAAGAATCCTGCAAGAAATTTTAGAGCCCCTGTATCATTCACTATTTTTTTTTGCACTGAAATAACCTCCCAAAATAAGGTGTCACATAGTACTGTTCACGTAGACCATGGTGATCTAACCTTGATGCAAATAAACCATAGAGCAACATTTAATCAGTATATCGCTGTGTAAAAGCCTTTGTCCATCCCAATGGAGCTTCTAATGACTGTTTTGGCAGTTCTGGCTGGTAGTTATGCCTCCCTGCTCATATATATCTCATACTGGTTGAGCAAGCTAATGGAACGGCTGTTAGTGGAATCCAATATTAATACCCTGCATCGTGCAAAAGTGGATGCAACTGAATGTATTATACAATTACAGGTAGTATCTAATTCCATAGGTATTAGATGCTGGTCTCTAAATTAATATTTTAATAGAGAAAGTGAAATAAATATGGCATTTCAGGTAAGATATCTACGAACTCTGGATCTGCCAGCCTTCCTGCTGTAAGCCTGCTCTATACTCACACAGAACCGACATAGGACCCTGACTAAAATTGGCAGGCAAGCTTTAGATGCCGAGTGACACATACTGATGCACAGAGTCAAAGATGTCATCTTCATGCAAGCTCTACTAGTTATGAGCTTGAGAGAAAAAATGAAGCAAAAAAAAAAAAACCCAAACAAAACAAACAAAAAGGAAAAAAGGGGTGGGGGTGGGGGTGGTGGTGAGAGTAGAGCAAGACCTCCAGAAAATAAACAGGGTGTACAGTTTCAAAGGCTACAGACACAGACATTTCATTGTTCAAGCCAATTATCAGTGGAAAATAATAACAACAGATGGATTCAGAGTCACTGACTTTTCATATGCACTTCATCTCTGCACAACAGATGATGAAATGCGAGAGCTATCTCGGAAAGGCAAAACATCTTTCAGTAAAAGAACTCTATACTCCAGATGGGGACCTTCTAAGGCAGCTGATTATCTTCTTATAATGTTGTAGGATAGACTTACTAAAACATTTCAAGAACTGATCAGATAGGATGAGCACAATGGCATCATTATGAGGAGTTGCTTCGGTCTCAGACTTGCAACTAAACTAGAGATTCCAGAAGGGTCAGAGCTGCCCGCTCCCCGTTTTTGCATTAAGTACCAGTTCCAAAAAAAGGGCCTGAAGCTGCTGCTCGCAGCCTGGGCAAAATACAGGGGTCGGCTTTGCCTGGAGAGGGATGCAGGTGTGGGTGGGGCTGCCGAGTCAGCGGCTGCACAAACGGGTCCCCAAAAAAAGTCCTGCCGCCGCGAGCGAGGCGAGCCCCCTCGCCCTCTGCAAGCACGCCATTTCACACGGGGACAAAGGCAGAGAACAAAACATATTTACAAGCACGACTGTTTCCACTATAATTGCTAGATGTAGAGGGACCTCGTCATCCAGGAGCCTACAGCAATGTAAATTAGGAGTAACCTCAGCTGAGTCAATGGAGTTACACCCATGAAAACTGGTGTGAGGCACAAATAAGACAGAAATTGTTTCTTACAGAGCCTTTACAAAAACTCATCTTTTTATGGGAAATAAAAAATTGCTTTCAAAGGGAAATAACAAATGCATGTAAATTTTGGTGGTTCCGGTGATAAGCAGTTCCAACAAGTGTCACAAACACCAAGTGAAGAACCACCTACCTAGCACAACCTTCTCCCACTCAACCTGAATACCACAAAGTACGTGTTTTTGGTCACATGAATCAGGTATACCACAATCTCAAAACTTAAAAAAAAAAAAAAAAAGTAGTGGAAAAATTAGCTCATTAATCTTTAAGACAACATTTCTTTAATGGAAGAATACTACATAAGTAGCGCATTAAAACTAACTGGTTGCCATTTCCACAGTTTCTTCTCCAAAACACTGGAAGGAAAATTTAAAAAAACGACACGCTCTGTAAATCAATATCACATACCGAGGGGTAGCAATATACAACACACACGCACCGAACTTGCACTTACTGCTAATTTATTTCACAAGTTGCAAAATATTTCATAAGTAGAGGGCTGTTGGCTTCACAAACGCAAAGGGAAGAGATGAGTTTGCGGGCAAAAAGCACAGCGTTTCCCCTCTTTGAGAAGTACTTTGTCAAAAGTAAATTCACAGGGGAACATACCAGCAAAGAGTAAATTTTGCCCAGGGCAAAATTCTGCAACTGCTTTAAGAAGCAAACAAGAACACAAAAGATGTGTAATACAACCATCTGGCTCTACTCATGCTATATCAATAATCCCCAAAATTTATCCCCACCCCCTTAATCAACCCACACTGATGCCACAAAACCAAATGGCATCACTTATGCTTCCTGCCCATCACATTTTGAAATGATATTTAATATGCATACAGTACACATTTGCACGTTAATCAATTTCTTTAAGGAAAAAAATATTTTTGCTTCTTGAGCTATTAGTTCTGCTTCTTCTACTTATTCACACTGGGATCTCTAAAACCACCAAGAAAGTCCTTGTGGTAAAGATACTCTCATATCGACACGGCGTCTCAGGTATCAGGATAACGTACCGGTCAAAATTTCAATCTCTTCTTCTCTCTAGTTTTGTGTCACAGTGTGAAAATAGCAGTGGGTGAATAATAATGTGCCAGCAAAATTAGCTGTTCAAGAAACACGGGTAAGCGATCCATTTTGAACTCGAGGTTGGACGCGTTTCTAAGCGCTGCCCTATTTGGGATGCAGGGAGGGAATTACGGAGGGGAAGTGGGATATCCTACACGTCTTTTCCATCTAGGATTTTGAATATTTGCACCAATTATTTCAGGGTACCCCCCATCCGGGAGCCAGCCTGCTTGTGAAGGATAAGGAGAACGGGGAGCTCCTGGATGGGGATGGAGGTTGAGCCTCCAACATGCGTTGGCTGCACGACCGCTCTCTCCCTTCCCACCCCAAGCCATGGTGGGAGACCACCTCGGGACGGACAGACAGCCAGACAGCCATGCGAAGTGACCAAAAGGACGGCCCCACGATTGTTTGGGGTTGGCTTTGTTCTGGAGGGAAAAATCACCCGCGTAACCATCGTGATTCATACTGTGAGCGCGACGTGAAACCGGTACCAAAAACAACACTTCAAAGACGGTCTCTCTCCGGCGCTTCGGCGACTGACGGCCACAGCCCCAGGTGCTGACTCAGAGCTCTTATTCTTAATCGACTCTTCTGCAACAACATACCCCGGCCCAAACCCTGCCTCTCCCCGCCTTTCCCCGTGGCCGTGTCTGGCTGGCTGGGCGCTCCCCGTGCCTGGGAGCTGCCCGGGGAGGGGTGCACGCCGTGGCGTGGATGGTGCCCCACAGCCAGCAGTGCTTCTTGCCCTCCCGTAGCACGAACATATGGTTGTTACACAGGGAAGGAGAAATACAAGCCCTGAGCGCTCATGGCATAGGTGGAAATGTTTTGCAACTATTTTCTTTGGAAATAAAACATATGTATAGTGGTTATGTCTGCTCCTACATCCAGACTATCAACCTGAGATCACAAACACTTTGTTAATTTTTTTTTTTATTATTTTTTTTTAAATCCATTTCTGGATTGCTTCTGTTGTTTCTACGGCTTGACTTGTACGGCCTCTTTGTAAGAATTGAAAACAGTCTCCCACAAACACAGGAATGGGCAAATGGTTTAGAGCGCTAATCCACACCTGGGCTACGTAAAAGGGGCTCATATTTTCCAAACAGAAACACAACCCCTTTTATATATGAACCAGATCTGGATCCAAATGCTAAACCCTTCACCACATCCTATGCAGGGCTCTGCGATGGTCAAGGGGAGTGGTGGCGGGTGGTGGCTGCGCCCACGGTTCTGCCGGAGCACTGGCTCCATCGCGCTGGCGAGGAGTCGCGACCCTGGGCTTGGACGCGAACGGCAGACCCGTCCCCCGTTACACCGCGGGTACTGCAGGGTAATCCCCATCCCGCGCACGCCTCTTACAGAAGAATCTGGCCCCGTCTTGTTACTCTTGTTAGAAAAATGAAGGCTGTGACAGAAAATAGCTGAGAACTACATCTTGCCGATGCCAAAATACAATAATAACATGTTCAAAGATTTAATTTAGAAGACTACAAAGTCTAGCTCATACATCATAACACCTTGAAATAACACTTTAAGGTCAAATCCTGTGCATTTTTGGAAACCACCAAAACATAATGAAGTTTTACTTAAACACAGCATTTACATTTATAACGCATTTCAGATTCTTCAAGTAAGCTAGACCACATGCTAGGAAAATGTACTTCCCACAACATACAAATTAAGTCATATACAGCCTTCCCTCCGCAGGCTGAACAGCCACCGGCACAAATGGAAGTCCTGTGTACGGATCAAAGGCAGCGTGTGGACCTCGGAATAGGATTTTTTTTTTTTTTTTAATTGGCAAAACATCAAATCCCACTAGTAGTTTATTTTTGTTGCCTTCCTTGCCCCTTTTCTACCTCTCCCACTTATTTCACAACGGAACATTTTTAAACCACTAGAAATCTTTGTGGCAAAGATGATGTCATACTGACACAAGATCAGGTGTGAGGTATGGTATGAATAAATACTTATCCGCAACCACATTTAATTTTCAATGGTTGGGCATCAAGAGACAAAGAAGTTCTTATGCAGACATATTAACTAAGGATTTAATTTTAAATGGTCTGCATTTAAAAGAGCCGGAACAACACATCGTGCAAGCCTAGAAAAAGTAAAAAATAAAAAAAAAAGAAGAAAAACCCCAGAACAAAATGCCTTGCACCTTCCTTCTTGGAAGCAGCGCTTTCCTTCTAGGAAAGCAATGCGCAGCCCTAAAACTTATTGCTTGTCACAGTAATAAATATATGGTACTTGATTACTTCGTCTTCTAAGTCACCGATACCACGCAGGATAATTGTACTTTATGCACTGGTAATAAAAACTCTCCCTACGAAAATAAATATGTATTTTACAGTAATCAAGCAGGAACTAATTTTGTTCTTTTTCACAAGTAGCCATTTACTTTGGCACTGAATGGTAATGTGTGGCAGAGAATGCCGTATATGCTTTAACCCAAGAAAAATTAGACTTGAAAATTAATACACAGTGAAAGTCAAATTTAAAGCAGCCTTCTTGTGTTCTGACATAAGAATATAAAAATGACACGAGCAACTAAAGATTAGTTTACATACTTTTCAATCACAGCTGCCGCTCAGTAACCACAATACCTTTAAAATGACATTCTACCGAAACAGATAGAGTTCGGCTGCAACGGCAGCTGGATACAGTTCACGTGAAATTAAAAGGGCATTTTTTTATTTACACACATCATACAGCACTGAGCCCCAGCACAATTACAATGGAAAGATTTTTAGCGTGATTAATTTAGAAATCATCTAGTGATAAATAGAGTGCATTGCAAGTGATTCTGCCAAGCAAATTTTTATCCCCAGCCTTAGATGTCAAAACACAGTTTCAGGGACAGAGAAAGAACAAGTCACATCTTCTTGGTTAATATTTAATTGGGTGCTAAAGATTCCTCCTAAGGACCTCTGAACCGTCACTGACAGCCCCACAAGATGTCCCTATCTGTGAAACAGATACCAACCTTTTCTGTATAAACTGAAATAACATTAAATTTAATCAAACCATTCAATTAATAAATCACTTCAGTGGACATTGCAGCCCAAGCCCTGTTTAATTACATAATTTTAAAAATATTTGCACACTGCAATCACTAAGATTGGCTCTGAGGTTTCATAATACACACTTAACACTTGAGTTGGAGAACAAATTTATTTAATAAATGCAGAGCTAAGTGCAATAATGCCACTCCACTCAAACTGCAAAATCACTTAGCATATCCTACGAGAAAAAGCAAATAAACTTTTTCCCCATTTAAATGCACATCGTCACTACCGCTGGCTCTGGCAGAAGCCACCTCTCCCTGCTGCCTGCACTCGTGCAGTCGGTGGCTCGCCCGAGCCCGGGAAGGCGGTGGGAGAGCCGGGGTCCCCCTCCCGCAGCGCAGAGCATCCCTCCGCTCAGCCTGGACGCTGAACCCCTGGCCTCCCTCTCCTCGCCCTCTGCCTCCATCCCTCCTCCCTCCAAGCTGTTCCTCCTTTCCCCCCACCGCAATGCTCTTCCGCCCTCTTTCCCCCTTGTTCTCTGCCGCTTTCTGGGCCTCCGCAGCCTCTGTCGACATGCTCCAGCTCTTCCCATTCCCGCCTCGAGCTCCTGCCCTGAGTTTCCCCCACCTACTCTCTTTCTCACTGCCATTTGACATAGCCGTGGTGGGAAAAAACCTAGGTAGGGGGGGAATGAAACAGGACGGAGGGAAGGGCCTGGGGAGGAGACCGAGGGAAAGAAAACGGATTAAAAAGGCCAAGCAGAACTACACAATTTCCAACAACAGCAAGGGATGCTCCTGATGACCAGGATGAAAAATAAAAGCCACAGACCAAGTGTATTACGCGAAGTGGGATTCAGGTTCTGGGATGGATGTAATGCCGGTATCCCCAGGACAAAAGAAAACCGTGGTGCTGCTATATATAACTAAGGTGTGACAACACAGGAGAGGTTGAAATACATATGAACCAAGCAGTGACCTTAAATGTAGGGGAAAAAAAGCAAAGCTAAGGGTTTGTCACAGCTTAGAGGCACAGCTGTGTGCACTCGTACAGACTTTGCATTCATTCATATAGAGCACAGCTTTCAGGTCCTCTGGTTCCAGCATGATTTTTGGATGAAAGTTGAGCCTCAGAAATAAATAAGTCTATATTTGGCCTGCCCTGGATTCGAGAAGTTCTCTGTAGTACTTTGCATAGAAACAATCTGAATTAATACAGGTTAGGTTTTCAAGATTATAATATTCTTTACCGAGCCAATGGATGCACCTCTAAAATTCACTGCCCTGACAAATAGTGGAGCTCTTGAAAGTCTGCTTGTATTAGTTTTATGGATCTATTCTACTGCTTAAATCAGGTCTCATTAAAATTACCATCCACACAAGTTCTCCCACTGGGAAATCTACACGCCAGAGCTACTCCAGTTCCGCAGGCAGTGCTCCGAGGGGGGTTGCATGTTGCAAAATAGCTGCGGACACAGCGGGGGGGAGGACAGGGAGAAGAACAAGAGGACTTCAGGACAGCAAACAAGTTACTCCTCAGCCACCTCTGATTTTAATCAGCACAACTTTTGCTCCAGTGGTGCAAATGCATCCTGGAAAGAAATGCTACTGCCAGAAATGAAACCGTGCGTGTGTGAAAAAGGTGTTCCTCAAAGCCAAATCTGGTCTCAAACATCCATCTTAGCATTGGAATGGCAGGCTAAATATGCAAACACTGCACCTGACAACTTACACTAAAGCATATGATCTGCACACTGCCCCTCCAGTTTAATTTTTAATAGTAACAGTACTTAAATCTCAGCATTAATGTATTAATGTTCAAATGATTACAATTAGAGGCATCTCTGTTTTCTGCAGTGCTAACGACCTGGAAGATCTCTCCACCCTTCGTATTTGTGGGGATTATTACAAATATATTCTGTAGCCGTTGTTTTGGCAAAGAAGCAAAAACCTTTGCCTTTTAAATATAAAGTAACAGGAATAATGAATAATATATCTTCTGATTTTTGTTCTGCCATGATATATATATAATGATATATAAAATGTTCATTTATTATTATCACACATCCAAGGAAGCAGACATGCAAAATTACTTTTTTTTTTGTCTTATAAGGGTCATTTATCATACGGAACGTCCTCCAAATAGGTAGTCCTAAAATCTCAATTTACAAAGACATTTTTTAAAGCTGAATTCTTCAAACAGGGCTGCTCTCCTGATGGTTAAAATAAAAACTTTATGATATTGAAATAGCTGGATTTAAGGAGGGAGAAATGCTCTGCATTTTCTTTTAGAAGTTCCTCCCAGACAAATTAATGTCTGCCTATTATTTGTACCTAAATCTCACCACATCTATTAGTAAAAAAAGCACTGCATGACCCTCTTTAGGCCAAGTTCAGAAAAGAAAAGCATTTACTAAAAGGGCATCAATTTTTATCGTAGCATCTGTAATCTTTGGGTGGGGAAAGGAAACACCATAAAAAACCCCCGAAGTCTGTGTATACAAACTATCAGTCAGATTTTAACACTTATGCAGAATAATGCAAAGCTTTATTTATTTTTTATGTTAACAGGCACTTTTTTTTTTTTGCATTCCATTTTTCAATATGTAAAATGACAAAATGCAAAAACAAAAACACAAAAATGTGCTTGTTAGGGCTGGCCTAGTTTTTTGAAACATGCACAAAAAATAAAACCCACTCATAAGATCTTATTTTAATATGTAATAGAAGAATCTGGCAAACATTAGCCAGAATAAGTCTAGCCAGGGAACACAGACTAACATACTAGTCTGCTGCTAAGAAGCAAAATGGAAATTTGTTCCTGTTCTTCCAACACACAAAAGCAGCATCTTCCACCTGAACAGCACCGAAGGAACGCGGGCAGGCGTCTCCGCGGGGCCGCCCGAGCAAACACCGTCCTCCTGCCCAGCTCCCTGGTGCTCACACCACACCTCATCACCTTATTTGCAAAAGCAGCCCCCTCAGTTGTCCCATCTCCAATCTCTCCTTTGCCAAAAGATGGGGTTTGTAAGAACAAGTCAAGAGTAAACATGTGCTTTTTCCCAAACACTACGTCCACGCTCACTCCAGCGTTGGCCACTGCGATCCTGGTGAGCAAGACCCAGCAAAAACCAAGCAGAAGCGCAATGCTCTTTTCATGGATTTCCTTTGTGCCCAAAATCTACTCCGAGTCGTGCAGCTTTGAAGCAGTACCCAGAGAAAGAGTCAGACATGAAACTACCTCCAGGGGAAAAAAAAAAAAAAGAAAAAAAAAAAAGAAAAAAAGACGATCAAGAAGTAAAAAAGGACTGGGAGAGCTGCAGTCAGCACGGCTGAAGACTCCGATGAGGAGGGAGGTAGAGGGGGAGGACAACTACAAAGCGCTTAATTATAAACCCCAAAATGTTAGAAAACCAATCTCACGCTAACAATTTGCGTATTTTGGGATTACCTACGGATCAGGAAGGTTCAGCTTAATCAGCTATCTGTGCAAATGGATCCCCAATGTGCCGGAGCTGAACTCAATGGACAATCCCATTAGAGTGGAAAGAGCACGTGAAATGCCCTTGATGAAACATGGCTAATGCCACAAACACTGAGGAAACAACCGTTAATAAATTCTTCCATTTCCAGGCTTAGGAGGCAAAGGGCAAATGTTCTAAGAAGTGGAAGATGGGAAGGGCACGGCTACGCTTTATAAAAAGTCCATTTCATGTGTCACATGCTCCCGAGGCAGATCTCACTCCTCAGATTAAGAACATCATTTCTAACCCACTAAAATAAGCCTCCCAAGAGGGAAACTACATCTCTTCTTTAAGCTGCCTAAAGTTAAGATGCCTCTCCCTCTTCCAGGATAGGAGACAATAGAAGAAAAGTCTCTATAAATAGAGCCTCTATAAAAAGAAAAACATTGCAAAAAGTCTATACAAAAAAAAAGCTTGCAAAATGTATGAAATTAGGTATCAGAAGCAGCCTAAAGCTCCTGTTCGGGCCTTCTCTTTTTGATCAAAGCCGTCCCTCAGGACAAAAGCTGCTCCCGTGTCTGACCGCAGCACGCTGGAGATTTACTTGGCTTCTCTCTATCTTGTATTTACCCAGGAAACATACTGTGGACCACTGCATGTGCAGAAAGTCACTAGAAGAAATAATTTGAGGGTGGATAGTCCCCAAGACCAGGTTACCCACTGAGACAGACACAAAGCTTAACAACTGCTGGAAGACCAAACCTCAACCTGCCGCCCTTTAGCCACAGCCTGCGCCAGGTGCTGTTGGGACACAGGGTCAGGAGAAGGTCCACGTGGTGGGACGAGACCTGAGGAGCTCAGCACTGCCACCGTTATCAGCCACAAGCAGCCTCCCAGACTTCAAAGGCCAGCCAACGATACCTCAGGGCCCAATCCTATCAGCATCTTATCCATCCTCACCATCCTTACCACTCAAAACACCTGCATCACGCCATGTGCATGAGGACTCTGGAGCATCCCCACCATCCCCCAAGGACCAAGCCCGGCTTCAGCGGCCGCCCCGCAGACTGGCTCCTCCTCTCCCACCTGGGCTTGATCCAAGCGCTCATGCAGCACGCTCTTACATTTCATTCTCTCTCTCTCTCCCCGAAGCTTTGGCAACTGAAATCTATTATGATGTCAAAAGGTAGCTGACAACATAAAATGTATCCCGCTGAGTTGATGCCGCACGCTGCTAAATTTACAACAACATAAGTATCATAAAAATTATAAGAACTGCAAATTAACCACTGATTTTTTAGTTCGGTGACATAAATAACAGTAAAGATCTGGAAAACTTCCAAACATCTTTACAACTGTTTAATTTGTCAAAATCTATCAAGTGTATTTCAACCACAAACCTGTCCTCTGCAGTGCATTAGTTTTCACATACTTACGCTGGCATCAAAGGCAACAAAAATAAAGCTTATATAATTACTGTATTCTGATGCACCTTTCCAGTCACGCATTTATTTCTGCTTTTCTTCCTCTGTACTTCTTTGTTGACACTAACAGTCAGCAATGTTTTAAAAACATTCACACTAAAAAAGAAAAATCAGCGCTGCTTTCCATCCCTCCTAGGTTTGCCTGGGATACTCGAGGCGGCACATCGCTTTGTTTGCCGATTTGACCAGTTTTCCACTGACGTGTTGCGCGTCCCTCGCAACGCTTGCGTCAAACCCTTTTATTTACACCTTTATTTGTGCACCAAGCTCTGCAAATGCAAAGCCACTTTTCCAGCAACTACAAGAAAGCAGGCAAAGATTAACAAAAATAATAAATTTTATAGGTTCTGTTGCTTTTTCTGGGGGAGGGGGTGAAGCTCATTTTGATATAGGTAATTATTTTGTATGATTAAATATCGATTATTGTCTTTTCTGAGACACAGATTTACTAAATAAAGTACACTTCTTTCACAACCATTGCAAGATTAACTAAATTTTAAGTTCAAATACGTTGAGTCGATGGCGCACAAAGTTAAGGTCTTTCTGATAAATAATACAAAAATTCTTTCTATTATTTGACTACTCAGGGGCTGCAAAGCTTCCCAAACTCCCCCCGATGTTCAGCCTAAGAGCGCTTTGGCCACTGCACCCACACAACGGCGGAGGGCTTGCCAGTACCGGCCCCGGCACAAACCAACACACGCAACACGGTTTTGCCTTTCGCAGAAAGAACTGGCCAAGATCTGTTCATGTTATATTTGTTGCCCTACCCACGGGTTCGCACCAAGAAAATTCATACACGACTCCAACTGCTGCGAGGTAGTTGTTATATGCAAAAAAAAAAAAAAAAAAAAAGAGAGAGAAAGAAAAAAGAAAGTTCAGGTAGGCACAGAGAACTGACAAGGCTTTTCTGTCCTCCTCTTTTTGCTTTGGAAAGGCTTCTTTCTCATGGTACAGAGAAGGGCTTCTCCCTTTGAGCTGGCTCCATTTTCCTCAGGAGCCATTTTGTGCTTTTCCTGTACTTCAGATGTGAAATATTACAGGAACCTATTAAACCTTCTTAAATAGGAGAAACTATTAAATCCCTCCCTCTAATAACACTGAAGTGCAGCTTGTGAGTGACTGAACAGAGAAGACACACTTGGTGCAGCTCCGCAGGCAAAAAAGCTCGTTGCAGAGGCCGGCAAGGTGGGGGTTCATGAAGACCCGGTTACCAAGCTATATACGTGTGCCTGACGTCAAAGCTTCAGGTGCTTCCAAGAGCTGGCAGCCAACGTGCGCATCGACTTGTCCCCACGATCCCAACCAGCCAAGGTTGGGAGGCTCTGCCACTTGTGGACCTTAAGGGTGACGTGGCGCGGTCCCACAGGCTGGCGGGCACGGTGGCACAGCCCGTTTTTTGAAGGAGGGTAATATGTGCTGTGATGTGTTATACCACACTGATTTCAAGACCAAATCTCAACCACATTGGCTACCCATATGGGAAGAGGAAAGGAAGTTGAAGGACTGGGTTTGACACAATAGGTTAAACTCAGCCCCACACCCCCAGTAAAATGTACAGTAAATCTTTCTACACTATAAAAGCAAAATAGAATTGCTTACTGTTTGCCTTAAAAAATAGGATTTATGCTTAAAATACGGAAAAACAATTCAGAACATAGTGCAGCTCTAAAAATTAAGCATCCAGATATACAAGGAATTTTAAAATTAATTTTCCCACTGTGTTGTTTGCACAACAAGCAATTTAAGTACACTTAAATGGCCACAACTCATTCGGTGACACCCAGAGGTACCATGCAAGCGCTATGGAATGGTATAAGTAATTCAAAGTTCTTTGATTAAATCTAACATAATTGCACATAACTGGAAAAAAATCACAGCAAGTTGGCTTCGCATCTTGCATTGCATAAATCAGAAGCGATTCCCACAAAATCTATCCTTTCCAGACTATTTTATCTAAGCAACATATAGCTGTTACAACAATTTTTGAGTGACTCTGATTCTCGTTGTGGTATAATGAGTAATGAAGAAAGCACGTTTTTTATTCTGGTTTGCACTGATGAGATGTGTTTCTTCTTTGACTAAACCCTCGGTGACTCAGTTCTGCCGCTTCACAATGAGTTCTCATGTTTCCCTCTACACAGAAAAAAAAAAAAGTCTTCAAGTATCCCATTCCCAGCTCATGATGAAGGGGAGACCTTGAGAGCTCCTATAATCCATGCTTCTCATTCCAGAGTAAGACCCTACGCCAAGGCATGGGGCTAACTTAGAGCCCAGACCCAGCAAACAGACACCAGCACCACAAAACACTGCCTGAAGACCAAAGATCCCCAAAACTCGAGTTTTCTACAGCAAAAAGAAGAGCTACAACGTAAGCTCAAGGATCTCACTAGATGCAGAAGTTTGGCTTTGCCAGAGCGACTTCCCTCAAAACTCAAAAGCTTAGCAACAGGCTTCTGCAACCATCTTTCTCTGACGTTCCCAGGAAGGGCAACCACAAAAACTGCTTCTGCTCTGCACCAGATTTTCAGACTTAAGTTTCTCTTTCCAGTAACGTGCAATGCAAAGGCTTTGTGCTACGTGGGGCTTAATATTTTCAGGCCTGGAGACTTAATTACATTCTACTCTAATTGGCACATGGTACTAAAGTATAAATATTAATAACATTAACCAAAAAAAAAAAATCCTGATTGCGATGGGAAGCTGAAGACCAAATCAATAAATCAACAGTAATCTTTTTTCTTAATCACAGCAGCTACTCCGCCCTTTTTATTGATCTTTTTCCTCTTTTTGCTTTATTCCACTATAATCTCCTGAATCTTGATTGAATTAACTCAGAACAATTGCACACCTAGCCAGGATAAGCCATGCTTGGGTTATAAAACCCTTCTCATGGCAGCAGCTGCACAGTGAGTTGTACAATGCTGTTGAGACCAACCTTTCATTTCTCAGCTTGTCCCTTCTCCTGCTACTCATCCCCAAATCCACAGGCTGAATAATCCGGTGGATCGGTGGGCAGTCAAAATTTGCTCTGTCTAGGAAGAGGCAACCCGCGCTAGATTTGACCTCTGCCCAGCCACGGTGATTTGTTGGTACCTTGGTTTAAAGGAACCTTTGTTTAACTGTCTTACTGTAATCTGAACGCTAGTAAGAAAACCAAACCATGTATCTTCTTTAGACTTATCTGTTGATCAAATATTTTACTCCAATGTTCTTTACAACATCATTATGGTACTTGCACATGTTCACCCCAAGTATAAATCTTCGGCATGTCCTACCTGCCTCCGCAGCAGCTTTCCTGGAAACGGCTTTATTGTGTTCTAGTAAACCTCACTCATGTTATTTATTCTCCTTTAAAAGAGAAGTTACACTTCGCTGTATTCGTTCCTAGCAAAGACCAGTTTCTGCCTATCAAAAGACAAGTTTACTGCAAGAACTCTTGTAATACTACTGATAATGGCTAGAAATTACACATTTTATAAGGGAGAAGACAAAGCACTTCATGCCTTGTAATAGTTGTGCTGATATCATAGTTTCACCAAACTGCTTTCATACAAAATTATAGCCTTCCCTCCCGAGTGACCTAACCTGCAACTATTTAGGATAGATATAATGGGGCATACTGTCAACTACAAATCAAGAGATGCACTGGCTTCGATGGAGATTTTGCAATTGGCTTCCTAAGACTTGTAAAGTGATGATGTGACCCCGTATTTTCAGTACAGGGCTGAAATAAGCTACTGAAAGAAAACAAAAGCTAGAGGGAAAAAAAAATAGCCAAACAGAACTTCAAAAAAGTGTGAAAATAAAAAAGAGCCTTCAGGCTGCGAGCCAAAAAGGATCTCACGTTTTAATAAACGGACAGTAATTACAAATATTACTGAACAAAGGAAAAGGAAACCGAAACACGCCGAGAGAGATTATCAAGTAAGAAACGTGCTTATAGGACGCCAGCCCAACTGATTAAAGATCTTCAGAAAGCAGGATATCCCACCTAGAGCCGTTAATCCTTATCTGGATCCTTACACACCCACAGCCCTGCCAACATCAGATCTGAGGATCGAGAAGAGCAGCCCATCCTTCTTCCTTATTACTTCTGTCCCTTTCTTTTGCATATGCCCACTGGTGCTACTCATCACAGCCTGTTAAACTTATCCAACGCAACCTTCCTCTTGCTTATGTTAAAAAGCAAGAGCGAAGCTGCAACCAGTAATTGTTTTTCCTTACTTTCTTCCCCACGTAACATGAAGCAAGGGGAGCGATCCCAGCCTGAGTGTCTTTTCAGAAGCAATAAGTAGGTCCCTGAACTGGGCACGAAATATAAATGCTACAACATGACTCACGAACATCATCTAGCAGGTAACGGCAAACAAACAGCAGTAGCTAGTTAATGATGATCTGCAATAACATCGGAGAGACTTGTTACCATGTAAGTAACCTGCCACACCAGGGATACAAATTGTCTCTGAGTTGATAGTTACCTGCTGCCGAGAGGAGCGTTAGCAACGTGCTAGCTTGCTCAGATAAATGGAGTACTATTTCCCTGCGCTGCTGCTGTCACTTTCTCCGGTCCATCAGCCCCTTTCTTAAGCCGACTGCTATTTTTATTACACTCCTTAAAATACGAAGCAGGAGACTCCTTTTCCTGAAACGCACTGTCTAGATAGATGACGCCTTTTAAATAATATTCCTTTCTCGCTGGCCCTGATGCTTGCAATGTTGTTGCTTACTTTGGAGGGGGAACAAAATAAAAGTGGCACGCCATATCTCTCCATTCCAAAGGGAGTGGTTTCCCAAGAAAAGCATAGTTTTGTTCCCTTGCTATTTCCTTTCGGCACTGCAGGCAGGCCGGCAGCAGACCCGCTACTAAAACTGACCCCAGCAGCTAGGAAACAATGCTCCTACAGCAAATACCTGCTGCAGTTTGAGGGCGGCAGGTGGCAATTTGGGGGGCGAATGATCTGGGTTGTTAATGAGACTTATTGCTTGTAAATTCTGGACTTGGTAGGAGTAAAGGAAAATTATCGGGACGCAGACTTTTTAGAGTCTAAAATTAGGTGAGATGCTATTGAAAAGGAAAATAACTTCCAGCTTTATTTTAAGAACTGGAATTGTGTTTCCTGCTTCCATTGCTGCAGTTCTTCTGGAAAGGAAGTTGCCCACAAGTAACGGATAAAATATAGAAAGCCTTGTGGATTCAAAAATATTCTCCCTGCACTTCTGTAAAAATAAAATCCAGAGGCTGGTAGAGCACACTGGTTTCACTGTAGAAGATACAATGCTGGGGGGCGGGGAGGGGAAGCACTCGCTAATACAATAGGTCATTGTACTCACAGATCTACCACATATGTTACTCCAAGGGCTCTCAACCTTAAACTTGGAAAGTCTAAGACACTGGAGCCATGATATATAAAGTAAGACCCAAGTTCCAAATATTTGATTTAGCAAAGTAAATATGGTTGTTTTTATTGGGTGCAACAAGCATTTTTCACAGAGTCAAGAATTATGGTAAACATCTGCTAATCATACTCACAAAAGAGGTCATTGTGTTTAAACCCAAGGTCATATTAATAGCTATATTTAATTAATAAAACCCAACAGTAATATTACCCAAGTTTCCAACAACGTCTGCTTCCTGACACTCAAGGACCTATTCATTAATGGACCACTTATATTGGTTTTCCCTGATATTGCTGCTGAATTCTTACAAAGCTTTTAGGCCATACAACAGAGGCCTGACTTAGAAGTAAACTGCATCATGTTCTGCTATGTGTCTCTGGGGTATTATACCATGTGGACGTGGTTTGTGAACACATGCGCTAACAAAAATACTGGAATATGTGATATTCCATGAAGGTGGTCTTGCACTTCCAGACTTCCCAGTCTTCGCCCATGCAACGGGAAAGGTAAGAGCATCACATCTGCTTCTGAACTAGGAGATACTGTTCTTTCGTTGAGTCATTCACTGCCTAGATGTAAGTTAGAGCTGCACCTGCATTTCACTAGAGCTTTTTTGCTTGAAAAAGAAAGAAAAGAAATCCTAGCTTTTCAAGAAATGTTGGATTTCCTTCGTACTTCCAACCCAGCCTCGGCCAGGTCTGGAAGGGCAATTTCTCAATGCGTTTACAAGTTGCACAGCCCTGGTGAATTATTGCCCAAAGTGAACCCAGTGTTTCGATAGTTCTACTTCATTTTGCCTGTTAAGAAACAAGCTGTTGAAACGTTGTTGATCTCAAACAGGAAAATGAACCTGGTTTTCGCTTACTCAGGTGTTAAACAGCACAGCTCTTTTCAAATCTCAGGAGGTGTCCTGGATGAAACTGATACAAATGAGAAATGAATCAGATCTTAGATCTTCTAATGTTCAATTGTTTAAATTTAAGGAAATGCAGATCTATTGAGAAGTAGATTTTTTTCTTGCACACACAGACTTCCTCATGTAACTGCAGTCATTGATGTTTATAGATTTCTTTTCTGTGAAAGATAAATCTAGCTTGTTGCATGAAAAAATCCTCGAATGCACTGATGTTTATTCACTGAATTTCCATATCCTTTACACTTGAAGTTATTTTCTCTTTTCCACAATGTATATGAAAACCATGACATTTTATATATTCTACACAAGTTCCTCACACCATACTGCACTATCTCCATGTTATTATATATATTGCAGTAATGCCATTTCCAATTCATTACAAAACACTACACACTTTCATGCACCAGATGTCCTAGCTTTGGTAGGACCGAGTTATTTTCTGCCCAACAAGCCCTACAGGCAAAAATAGTTGTTCCTGTGTCTTTGTACACAGCCAGGCCACTTCATGTACCTGCATCAGACTTCCACCCCAGTAGACTTAGGTGCCTCGTCTTACTCTATTTTTAGACAATTTGCCACCAAAGACAACTGTGGAAACCTGTGTTACGTACAAACCCATAACACTGGCTAGTGAGTCCCTGACACAAAGAAATTCGGACACCATAGGAAGTCCCGATAACTCAGTTCTCAGATGGGCCTCATATATCTCATGGCTTCATGACAAATCAGGTGGATTCTTTCAACATCTCCTGCCCTTAAATCTACAGCTTTTACATTTTCCAGAAGCCTGGATTTGTTCATGCACAATCTAACCTTGTCACAGGAGCAACAAAAGCAGTAAAAACCATCCTGCCCACAGCTTAGTGCGTATCGTGGGCCTGCAGCCCCCCCAAAGCCTCTTGTCAGAAGCAGGAGAGAGAGCCAGAAGCTGTTCAGCAAGCTCTGTGCAATACTCCTCACCCCTCCCCATTATCCTGGGGACACAGAGACCTTCCAACAAGCAAAAATGAACCAGAGGTATTCTGGGAGAGGTCCCTGACGCAGGGAGCCAAGTGGGAGAGCAGCTGAAGGAGGACACAGCAGGGGGAGAAGAGAGGGGAGCTGAGAGGGAGACATTATCTTTTAGCCTCCTCTGCAAATACATGTGGGATGGCAGCACTGGACACAGCCAGGGAACTACGAGCTCTCTGGATAGAAGCCCCCAAGTCCAGTTCCACCCCAGAGGATGAACTTCCACCAAGTTCGGAATTCAAGGAAGGACCACACCAGGCTGGACTAAATTTCAGGTTAGATACCTCATACAGGCAGCCTCTTGGTGGAACAGAAAGATAAAATAGCAGGTGAATTTACACATGAATTCGTGGCTTTGGGTACTAAGTTGCAAAAGCATAAGTCGTGGGTAATAAATCTTTAGGCTAAAGGAATTCATTAGCCATTTTGGCATCGCACATGAAATGCATCACTTTGATCTAACGTATTTCAGTGTACTCTGCTATCATCTGCACTGACTGCTTTGTTGAGACGAAGGGCTTTTTAATCCAAATCAGAAAGTGATGCTTCTGCACTGATGCTCTAATTTAGGACTTACAATTAACAGTCTTACTGCTAATCAGATCTCGTCATACCTCCCCTAAGGCCCCAAATGTGGGAAACAATAGAAAAAAGGACCAGAGGTGCCTCAAGACAGTATCTAAATTTGTGTCTACAATTTTGTGTGTTCAAGCCCATGCATTCATATGCGTGAAATTGGTGGGAAACATGATCTTGTGGTTGAAGCAAATGCAGAGAAATCAGGAGGCCCGAGGTCTGCTTCCATCCTTCCATCTCTTTGGGCAGATTACGCAGGACTTGATTTTCAAAACTGGGAACAGTCAGTAGCCCACAGAAAAGTGCATGTAACACTACCCCATATAGCTGACTTATTAAATTGCACATGCCTCTTACACAGCTGGCCCGACCTCTGTTCAAAACACTATCCCCACTGCAGAGATGGGGAATGTAAGCTCTCGCTCCCAGCACCACTGCACGGCCCTGCGTGTTCATCTGCAAAGTCAAGGCTCTTGGGTCAAAACGCATGGGACTACGTAACCCTGCTCCTCCACATTCACACTGCACATGCGAATGCAGAGCGTGGTGCCAACAAACTAGTACAAGAACAACGACAGATTGCCCAGGGGCACGTCAGCATGCGAAGAACAGAAAAGAAAGCTAGAAACCATTTTTACCAGGGGGCAACACAGCCTTGAGCACATACTTCAGCTCTTCCCTGACAGCCATGCTGCTTTTGCCAAGCTCCCATCCCTGGGTCAGCAGCTGCTGGGGCAGCCGCATACAAGGGACAGCAAGTCCAGCCCGAGGCAGCTGAGCCCACACAATTAACATTTCAACATTCACGCAACTGCTGCATCACAAAACCTCAGCATTCATCATTCTGTCATACCAGTTAACCCAAAGTAAGTTAGCCTAAAATTTTTGGTACAGGCTCCCTTGCTGCTGGCTGTCCAAGACCTACATGCCCACTGAAGGATTATTCAATTGAGACATTTGATTTAGCAAAGGGTTTGCTTCTTCGTGATCTCGGTACTCATTCAGTTGAGCCCATCAAAGGTCACGCTAACTCAGTGGCTTGGAAAGCACATCCCCACGTTTACATAGGCACAGTCACATTCAGGATGTTTTCAAAGCGGATGAATTCACAAATCATGGGCCACACGCTCCTGCCCCTGGTTACAGAAGGATTACCCAAGGTTTCTCCAGCTGTTGGCTCATCCCCGACCTCCATTTTCTTCATGCCTGTGGTCAGACCAGAGCTAGTGGCAAAGGCAGCACGTCAGCTTGCCAGCAGCCAAAAGTTTGCCACCAGCCCTTTGGAAAATGCGTAACCGTCAGCAAGAGGAGCTGGGCAGGGGCCTCTTGGCCACCTCAGATCCCACCCACCGCCTGGGGACACCACGCCGCTTCCCCTGGCACAAAGTACCCTTTTTATGCCCACCTGCAGCCTTGCTGTCACCCTGCCCAAACACAGCTGGAGAGCACAGGGGGAAGAGGGTTCAGTCAAGAACACGCCTTTCCCTCACCCTACCCCTGAAATAGCAGCTGGGTCCCAGCCAGCCCTAATCCTGACCTGCACGAGCCGCGTCAACACCAGCAGAAACAGAGCCTTCTGCACTGGGCTCCCCAGCCCACACCAGCATGGAAGTCAAACCTGAAACGTTACTGAATTTCCCTTAACCCTTCCCTGTGGATGTTCACACAGAAATACTATTTTCAAACAAGTGGATTAATTATCCACTACATAACTAGGAGGCATGCCTGCCTGCAGTCTCAAAGCTGGATAGAGCATCATTCCCCTCAGAGACGTTTCTGACACATTCGCTGCATCTTTAACTTCCCAAAAGCAGAGTTAAAACTGGTCCAAGAAAACAAAAAAGACAGCACAGAAAAATACAGAGAGCTCTCACTGTAACATCTCTGAACGAGGTATCCCTGCATAGGCACCCTGAGCAGACTCCTTTCCAGGCTTAAGGAGTTTATCCCCATGCCAGTCTGTATTTTCTATGTAAATTCATGCAGCTGCCTTGAAAGGAACCGCAGGTTTCTGTTAAGCCAAACTTACTTTGTGAATTAAGAGTGAAATGCACAAACTCAGTGCTTAAGAATTAAATGTATGTATTTTTATTGCAGCACGAACAGAGTTTTTTGTAAGGTGAACAAGAGCTCGTAGAGTCAGACGAGTGTTTATAAATATAACACTTATTCTTGTATAATATATGTATTTTGCTTTATTAAAAACAGGACCTGATCATTCAGTATCAAAAATCACAGCACAAAATTTGTATGTTTTTCTCAAGATAGACATTCTATCTCATTTTCCATGCTGTACCCTATAGCTCCTGTTCACTGCAAACAGGACATTGTTTTCTTGGTTTTTCTTTTTAAACTGCACGGAAAGAAAAAAATAGAGGGTGTCACTGCAAACACATCAACATGTACCATAAAAATGAAAACAAACCTGATTAACTCAGTTTAACTAAAGCTTCCAAGTTCCTTATCAGTACCTGGGATGTATCTGGAAGGGAGCTTTCCCACCCCAAAAGGAAGTGCCAGGGGTGTTTCCCGCTCCCAAGGGTAGGCAAGGTTGGGTGGTTTGTCCTGTTGTGATTTAAATACGGTGCGAGCCTTATTCTGTGCTATAAAGCCTGCTCTGAGCATGCCAGTACATGTCAGCTTTCCCTTCACTCTGTAAGGCAACATCCGCCTCCATGCAGAGTTCAAAAATATTTGATGATTTAAGCCAGCTTGCTACACTTAGGTTAGAACACAAAGCAGACTGCAGTGCTCAATATCAGAATCAGCACTTTTTCCCCCCCACTTGTGAATACATATATTTAGATCAAATAGGCTTTTGGCATCATTTTTACATGCCTACATCCAAGCCTACTGGTACTAGAAATCCTCTCTTCAGTATCATCAGCTGAGGATAAAGACATGAGACTTCCCATTCTCCAAAGACTGCCAGTCTCCTTAAGTATAAATCTGCTATTGTGCAAAAGGCACAATCTCTAAGGATTTCTATCGCAAAAGAACAAGGAAAATAGCCCAATAACTGAGAAAATGGAGCAGTTTCACAGACTAGTGTGTTAAAGTAATAAAAGCAATTATGTGGTTGGGTGAAGGTAAGGAAGGGAGCAAAGACAGAAGTTAAGGGGTTTGGGAACTGAAGGGAAAATCTGATTAGGGACTACAGCAGCATCCTCAGAAACTGCAGAGTGAAGAGGGCTGCTTGGGACACAACAGCCACCGATGCAATGGGCAAAATCCCACTGCGCTCCAGATCAACCTCCAGTTAGCAAAAACGTACAGAAACATCCAGGAATGATTCTCACAAGTAGCAATTGCACTAAGGGGGGGAGAAAAGAAAGCACTATATTTTTTGAGAAGTACCATATAAGCTTGATTCTGACCATGGCCAAAGCCATGACAAAACCTCGTATGTTTTTCTGAACAATTAAGCAATTCATAGTATATTCACACTTCTTTTTTTTTCCACAACTGGGTGTGTAATTTTGTCTTGTTAAACAGGCACCGAGTAGCACTATCCCACAGTGTATCATTTCATTATTTCTCTAAATGCCACGTGCAGGGCAGCAGCATACACAGCATGTGTGAGGTAGTGGGTGGTCTTATTTCCAGTGCTGTAATATCTAAACCACAATAAGGTGGCTGGTTAAATACAAAGTCCCAACTTTAACTCTGCTTCTGGAACCTCAGAGGTTTAAGTTTTCCAAGGTGATGTGGACCAGAGCCCCCACTACCAGATCTGGGGTGACCCTACTGGTTTAGAGCTGCTGGGCATCTGGTGCAATGCTTTGGGGATATATTACATTTATTAACTGTTCAGCTATGAGCTATCAGCTCACGGCAGGCACTGTGTATTTAAGAAAGTGATGAGAATCATTAAGGCAGGATTGAACCAGGGATGCAAAGAATGCGTTTGGTTAATCGTATTAGCAAATATCCTTGCCTCGGCCTCACTGTTTCCTAAGAGGGGTTGGGAAACCATCCAGGGGGAATGTGTTGCCTAGGGCCCCGACTTCACAGAGAAAGCCAAAATAGCAGAGAAATGTCCAGCTTAAAAACAAACAAACAAAAAAAGGTGCTGCTGCTCTGCCTGTACTGCTCTGCTGCACTGCAGCTACTGCTGGAGGCTGGGGCATCCGCCGGGGCATCGGCGAGGCTGGGGGGAGAGGGCTTTGTGCTAGGAGTGGGTCTGCAGGCATGGGGCAACAGGGAATTCAGATTAACGAACTTTGAGGCAACCCTGATGTATGAAATCACTCTTGCCCCTTTCTTCAGTTGCACATAAAAGACTGAAATGAGCACGCTGGCTGGCGAAGGGGAGGACACAGCAAAGAGACACCGAAACTTCAGAAAAATTGATGTCGCAGTATTATCCCTGATAAAGTTAACAGATTTACACGAGTGTTACTCAGAACAGGATTTGCCCAAACGCACTGGATAGATAACAAACAACAAAAAAAGTTTTCTTTCCCAGGATTAACTAAAGAGCGCAATTTTCTCTCCTTTTTTCAATATGACTGTGTACAAGCAAACCTGCTTGCAGAAATTACTTGCAGTTTAAACGTTATTGCTAATCTGCAATACAGCGCGTGTTTCCCTAGCAAAGTCATTAAAACGTGCATGGGTCAGGATGCTGAGGCTGCATTCATGATTCTTTATAGTTACAATATTAGTAAAGTATTTACTAAATTGACTACCACCTACTTTAAGTTAAATTTGCTGACAGATAAACTGAGCATAACCTCTGGCATTTTCAGTCGTTTTCTTATGAATAGATATATTTTGCATGTTTTTGCATGCTAGGCCCTTTCCAAAATGCTGATTTGATCTCTGATATCTAGGCTTACTCACCCCCTTGAAGGTACAAAAGAAAGGTAGCAGCCCCTTGCATGTGGGTGAATGAGACTTTAATATATAGAAAGCACAAAACTCACTCTTTTTAGATTCAAAAGCTGTAAAAGAACACTAAAAATTCTGTACTATTTCTGCATTGGTTGAAAAACTCAGCTGAGGAGAGATTTAAAAAGGGGGAGATATAAAAAGAATATTATTTGCATAGTCATAAATCATTATAAAACAATTATTCTGCAGCAAAAAAGCACTCGTTTCACAAGGGCAATCCAGCTTCAAGAGAGTGCACTATCTGTTAGCATCCTATTCTCAAAACAGACATCTCTGGACAGATTTGTTACAGTTTTGTAGATGCTAATGTGTAAACAGATTGTAAAATTATTTTTGGGCCTATAATAGGATTTAATGTGTTTAAGAGGTAGTCTTATACCTCTTTAACAAAGAAGCTTACAATATGGTAAGAATGTCTCACAAAAAATATAATGCTTTTAACAGATAAATCCTCTTGGCAAAGGCTGTAATCTTTCAAACTTAATTGGTGAACTCATTAACGAACAACTGCCACTACAAGAAGAAAGACTATTGTCAGCGACTTATCGGGCAATGAGATAACAAACTTAATTATATTGTTTTCAGTGGATTTACATTTGCTTCCTTTAGGACGCTAGATTTTCTAAACATGATTTCCTCGGCTGTACACAATTTCCCCCCCCCGTAGGAGAAAAGCAAACCTATCTACAAGAAATAACCAAAGGGAGAAAAACCCCAAAGCATCACAGCTTTGAACTAGGCATAACGCAGACCTAAAACTTCTGTCTTTATTATCTACTTGTAAAAAGTTATAAGCCTGTAAACTAGTTAATTTATGAGCCATGTTAATCATTTGTTCCCATTTGATCTGAGGTTTAGCCAACACTGTTTCCTGGGACGTAGGAGGATAATTTGCAGGTCCAGCTTGGGTCCGGAGGGGGCACTAACTAATTTGACACCATAACATGACATTGATGGCAGGCACACGCTAATGACCGAACTGCTAGATGCTCCTGTCAGCCTGTCGCTGCCCTGAAAAGCAAGTTTCTTCTTATTGCCAAAAAAAAGTGCAGAGTGGTCTTACTAATTATTCAGACATGCTCTATAATGAGAATCTTAGTGCTCCCTTCCAAGATAGGAACCGCTCACTAAAGCTCCCATTTGTCTGATACGGTGGCTGATTAGAATTTGTTTCTTGAATTGTAAAACCGCAGCTTAAAATAAAGCAAGAAGGATAAACAGCCTTTTATTCTGCATAAAACTCAGAAAGTGGCCATTTTGGTTTCAAGCTGGGTTTTTTTGCCATTTATTTACACCAGAAGGATAGAAAATTGGATTAATTTTTAATAGTACTTCTTAAACAACATATACATCTTCATGGGGTTTTACTGTCTGCATCAGTCAGGACATAAATTCTGTGGACAAAGGGTGGATCAGAAGGTATTTTCTTTTCTTTCTCTTAGGAAAAATGACTTTTTCTAGAACAGAAACTTGTACCAGAGTGCCCGCTCTTTCTAGATTATATTGTTAGAACTGATTCCTCAGTATGAACTTTGAAAGCTCATGGGCACTTTACATATTGCTGGATGATCTGGACATAGAAACAGGGGAAAAAAAGTAAAAAAGTTGAACGGTGTTTTCCGGAATCTACATTTATTCCTCACTTTAGGTCCTGATCCTAGGTGATCTACACCCTGTAGATCCTGACTACAGGGTGTACTTCACCTTTGTATCTACATTGTGTTTACAATTCTGTAATTTTCAAAAGCCTCTACAGCAATGCAGAATTGCAATCCACAGAGGGCAACGGACTTACCGGCCTACGCCGTATGTTAAACATACGGACTGAAGATGCGTTACTACCCTGTAGAAGAGCCTGAATTTCTAAGGATAACACTTAGCTCTTTCTGAAAAGCAAACCCTTCTAAGAGCATTTCAAGTGGGCCACCCAAAGCCTAGCACATGCTACTGAGTCATTTAGAAAAACGTAATAAACTCGAAAGTGTTGTACACAAAGGTGAAGGAGACACGCGCTCCACTACCACCCCAGGACAGTTTGAAAGCCATTACCAGTTAATGGCTCTCTAGTGGTCTACAGGAATTCAATCAGTGGTCTCCCCTTGTACGCTGTATCTGCGCTGGAAAACCCGCAACTATATTAGGAGCGTATTGGTGAGCTACGGTTGGGGGGATCCCGCAGCACAGACCCGAGCAGGCTCAGGGCTGAACCCCAGCCCCTCCGCATGGGGCCGGGGCTCTACCTCCTCCCCCTGCCTTCGCCCTCCTGGCTGCTCATCGGCGTGCGTATCGCTGACTCGCACAGATAACTATCTGTATTTAGGAGGGGTTTCATTTACGCAGAGTCCGATGCCTACAGTTCTCGCGGTGGTACGGTTCATCACCCCTTTTTCTGCTGGGCTGGGGGGCAGCAATGGCAAAGGGGCTACTGCGCAGCATCGGAGAGCAGCAGGTCGTGCCCATCCCACCCAGAGCCAAGCACCCCAGTGTCCCCCTGCCCGGCGCCGGGGCCCCTTCGCAAAGCGCTGCAGGTCCCCCAGCAGCACGTGCTACCTTTAGAAACCATGACGCAACAGAGCACGGGGCACCTCGCGCGTGGCCCCAGATATTCCAGAAATTAATCTTTGAGTAACTTTTACCAACTGCAGCACCACAGATCTATTACAGAGTGGCACAACTTCCGAGATGAAAGCGAAAGTACATGTTTGGAGAGCCAAACCAATGTAACATAAATACTGGGTACACGCTGTTACATGTCATTTTGCAGCGCAACATGCGAAGGGCACATGAATCATTAGTGAGAGAACAACCCTGGCACCTACCCCAGAAATACCTCAGTCAGCACCCAGCAGGAAAGAAGAAAAGAAAAAAAATAAAAAGAGATCCCAGAATCATAAACGGAGGCTCAGTTCCCACAGAAAGATACACTTAACAGTGTTCATCTCTTTGGAAAATAGAGGTACTGTATCCAAGATACGGCACCACTAACATTTTCCACATGGCTGGGCATGGATTGGTGAGTGGCCTTCCCTAAACAACAGCATCTCTATATGCCAGCTGTTGGAAAAATGAAGACACGATGCATTTTGCACTCTGTTCTCATAAACCCTCAGTATTAATTCAGATAGAGGAGGAGAAGAGTCATCAAGTTTATTTCAAACCCGATTATGCCACGTTCAGCCACGTTGTGCGGCCACGCTGCAGTAGCCTCCTCGCCCAGCATGCCGGAGTGTGAAGAACAATCCTTTTATATCCACAGCATGACTTGGCCAACTTTAAAACGCAACAACTAAAAACTCCAACGTCCTTCTGTCAGTTTAACTGCTAATTTGCAATGGATTCGGTTACACTTCCCGTTTAAGGCAAGTTCTCCCTGAGCGCTGGCTAAGAAATCTTGGGCAAGAGGAAGCAGCAACCACCAAAGAATTAAAAAAAAAAAAAAGTAAATCTCACCCACAACTTCAGAAAAGGAGGCAGGAGCCCTCCTGCCGCCTGCCCCCGCCGGGTTTGCAGCTGGAAGATGGCAGCAGCCCTGCAATCTCGACGGGTCCCACTGCAGATGGCGGGGGTCTGCCCCGAGGCTAGAGAGAAGCTGCGGTGAGGGTGCCAGGCCAGCCTGGGCGGCCAGGAGCACCGGCGAGAAAGTCCCCTCCTATCCCTGCCATCTCTCTGCCTCTGAAGATGACTCAGAGGTAGGTGAGGCACGAAGGATGCCGTTCCCTACGAGGGCACAAACAGAGGAGAGGCTCGCCCTCTGTCAGGACAAGGAGCGGCTCTTGGGATGGCGTTGGATCACAAACCTCCCGGATCCTCGTGCTCTGGCAAGGTTTCCACACGAGATGGCTGGTTCACCACAACACAGCTCCTTGGGCCATGGGCTCTCTGCGACCAGCTCGCCCCACCAACCCACCTTAAAGACCCTCCTTAGGTGTCAAAGAAGGCAAAGGGAGGAGGATCTTAAGCATTGTAACTTACCTGCAAAGCCAGCCGCTAACTGAACTTGATGAAACACACAGGAACAGACTGGGACTTATTCAGGTCTTTAAAACCGGTGAAGTTGTATAGGTTGGTAAAAGCGCTGTCAGGACCTTAATTAACCAGGATTGAAGTAAATACGTGGTTTGGGAAAGGTCCTCTCAGCCCCCACTAGTTCAACCCTCCATGTCTCTCTACTCACTCACAAGTGCATTTTAAAGCAGCCTTTCCCCTCTTCCCCCCCCCTCTTCTGCTATGGCATGAAGATACAAGGACTTGCATCACTCAGCTTCTGGTCCCTGTGGGTACCTCTCTATGGCACACACTCTGTGCACATAAAGCACTAAAATAGTTTCACAAATTTATTGCAGAGTTTTATCAGAAATACCATTTCGCTAACTATTGATAAGAAAGAATAACCAAAGCTTACTATTTTTTCTTCCTTCTCTCATACCACGGTTGGTCACATGGAAGAAGCGCTCCTTCCAGCGTGGCCTAGACTGGGCAAAAAAAGAAAAAAAAAAACTCTATGTATGAATTCACTAAAAAGACTAGCTTCAGGCTGAGTAAAATAAAGTAAGTAATGGTTTCACTGCACTGATCCGAACAATCAGCAATCACTCACAACCCTCTGCTCGTCCTTCCAGGCACCGACTGCCGGATCACAGCCTGGTGAAGGAGACAAAGTACAACTGCAAGATGGCAACTAGATAAAAGAGCAGAAAGGTTTGCTTTATCTGAACAAGCAAGCTGTAAAGAAAGGAACTGGTGATTACTGGTCCTGCGAAATCCCACAGAGATGCCTTGGGGAAAAAAGGACTAAAGAGTATGTATGTGTTAAGGGTGTCAGAGAAAGAGAGATTGGTAGAAGACTCATCTTGATACCTCTTCAAAAGGCATCACCTCCACTTGCCACCTCTTCTCATCCTTCTTCAGTCACCACCAGACAAAAGACACCAAACACATTTAAAGGAAGAGTCAGAATACCCATTCCCCAAGAGGATCAGAAGTTATACAAGAGGGTCTCCCCTGCCTGACAAAACTCCTCTGCTGCTTAGTTTTCCCCAAGACAGTGGGCAGGCTACAGCCCCACGGCAGAGGGCACCAGGATACCTGGCGACCAGCCCCAGGACTAACATCACACTGTACGAACGGAGGAGTCTGCCATAACCCGAAGCAGACGCTGGCTGAAGTTAGCGAAGCTCCTGCCTTCACATACAAAAGTGTTTTATTTTAGAAGAGACAGGTTTGTGGTGATGTTGCCCCTGGGCTTCTGGGATTTTGTTTGTTTGTTTTTTTAAATAATTTAGCGAGTTATGCCTCTGTGTAACATATGAAGGTGATTTGATGTGGTAATTACCTATTACATTTGACAAGGTAATTAATGTAGCAAAATACCACTGTACAATGTGTAAATTTAGTTTGCTATCATTAAAACATGTGCCTGCTTAGCAAACTGTTCTGCTCATAAAAAAAACAAGGAGCGGGATAGAAAACTCCCACCTCTGCGTATTCATCTAGAAAGTATCTGGACTGACCTTCAGCTTCAACTACACTCCTGCCCCAACAGACATTCTCTAGCAGGACCAGAGAACTCTAAAAAGTAATAAAAGAAAATGAGCAGCATCTTCCAGAAGCAGCACAGAACTTTGCAGACATCTTTAACACCTCAGCTAGAAACACCTGAGACTTTGATGTCAATGTTTGCTTACCACTCAAGAATAAAATGTCCCTGAAAACTCCTTTCTTTTCAGAAATTCCCCTCCAATGTGTCAGGTATATCAACCTGGAATGAAGGGTTGCACTGCTCTTGGAAAATGAAAACCAGCAGCATCACTGAGAAGATGCTCAAAATTTTTCAATCACTTTAAATGCTCTGGTGACTTTGTCTCTAGATGAAGCCATCCAAGCATGCAATGACGTAAAGGAGAAGGCAAAGACCCATGTGCAAAGCTAAATACAAAGTAACAGGAACAGAGTAAAGATAGTAAATATTATTAGTGCTAAATAAGTAAAATATTCTTAAGTACAGAATACATTCAGACCATGTTCTTGGACCTGTGGAAAAAAAAAAGCGTTCTTGACCGAAATGCTCAAAAACCAAACCCAAAACTTTCAGTGTTTATAACAAGACCTTCCCAGAGTTATCGAGCAGGAGGATTTAATACCTGCTTACAGCTCATTAGAATGTCCTAAACAGTTTATGGTTTGAAAAAATCCTGAATACAATATTTCTACAGAGAGTCTATTATAAGAAAGAGTAAGTAAGTAAAGCAAGTAAGAAAACACCACAACCATCCACATACCAAACCCAAGTGATTTAGAAACAAAGGTATCCAATCTGTAATGCCATATTTAAGAATTCCCTATCCTTATGCTTATGGACTGTATTCTCAGTAACCTTTTAACAAGAAAACCCAGGAACTTTTCTGAAATCATCTTCATTGCCAAAGGAACCCTCGGAAATGCAGCAAGGACCTGCTGGCTGAAGGTATTTTTAAGTAGCTCTGCCTCTGTACTACAGGTATTTCCATTGCAGTAACCACTACACACACACCAGAAAAACTCTTAAATCCTCTCAAAGATGAAGGCTTGCACGATAAGTACCAAGGAGTATCAAAGCTAAACAAAACTCCTCCCACCCTTAATTCAAAGAAATTTAGAGAAGTACTTTCAGAGGAAGGCGGCCCCAAAGAAACCCTTAAGAGAACGTTAACCTATTTCTTCTTACCAGATGCAACCCACTTCATAGTGCTCATTCCTCTGCTGCAGAGGACAAGACTCACATTGGGACATACGTGCTTGTGAGAAGATGGGCTAAAAAAAAAATCCACAAGGATGTTTGTCCTGCAGTTTCCTTACCCGTTTCACAAGAGAGTACTTGTTTAGGGCATCCTTGGATGCCACGGTGGGGCACCAGCGGGGCTCATTACCCAGCTCCGAGGTGCAGCTAGAGACACAAACACACCTCCCTGCCCAACAAACTGATGGACAACACTATGGGTTTCATCAGCATGACCAAGCCACACCGAGGGTGTCCCCCCTCACCCTTGTACACCCCCCTCCTTCCTCACTCCCCGCACCCAGGACCCCAGCGAGGCACCTGCCAGGAGAAACACGATCCTGGCTCCTTTCATACCCAGGCATGAAGTGGCAAATGGGAGAAAAACCTTTGCTTTCTACAGGTTCTTCTATTACTAATAGTTTTGATTTTATTATGTGGAGGTGAGAAACAAAACCCGAAATTTCACTGAAATGGGGCAAGGGGGAAAATAAGGGAAGAAAAAGAGTACTTTCTGTGAGGGATACACATTTGAATGATTCAACAGGCTGACAAGTCTTGGCTCTTGCTTGAGCAGAGCAGCTGCCGACCTCTTACTCAGACAGGGGAAGCCATCCAGGTGCAGCAGCACTGGATGCAGGAGCCCAACGATGGGCTGGGATCCTTCCCAGCCCACGCTCCTGCTACGAGAGAAAGAAACACCCAGTAACAGCAGGACACCCATAAGTCCACCACGCCGGTGAATCTGAGCTCCCCACAACTCCCCAACATGGACATACTGGTGACTTACAGTAATCTCAAATCCTAGCTGCTGGAGGCAATGTCGACACCTGCCTCTGGTCCAGATGCGCTTGCACTGCTGGTGCAAGAGCCTCAAGAACATCGTGAGCTCATTGGACGGTGGGACCAACGTAGCTTAAAGAGACGAGTTAGAAAAGTTTCTATCTTAGCAAGACTTAGAAAAACTTAATTAAAAGACGTTCATGTAGGAGAGTAAGGAAAAATACTTTGGAGCAGCTGCAATTTTATCTGAAAGTTCATGTACACTCACATAAATCTAAAAATAAATGCTATTTTCTCATTATATGAGATACTGAAATCTTTTAGTCCTCTCTCTCACAAACCCTGTCTTCTATACACACGGAAGCAGCACTACCATTTGCACTCTTCTCTTAAATATTTTCACTCATTGCTTTAGTCCAAAAAAAACAAAAAAACCACCACCCACCACCACACTTGAATCTATCACCAACACCTTAAGGATCATGTAGGACAATCCTGGAAAGCAACTGAGAAGTCCGTGGCGCTCCACAACACTTTGTATTTTACAGAAAGAGCCTCTCTTATAATGAATAGAGATGAAAACAAAAGTCATTCCTCACAGTGTTTCGTAAGGGTGAAAATGCTTCACACATATAATTAAGTTATACATGAAGAATTTTTTTTTTTCAGTGCTTTAATTATTCGTCAGGTATAGCATTGTTTTACTGTATGAAATGTTTGATATACAGAAAAGCTTATTCTTTCAGAAGTATAATTTCAGCTTCTGTTCAATTATATTCTTCCTACCAGTAGCTAAAGAGAGTTTTGCTAAATCATTGCAAATGGTGTTTTCAGTTAGCAAGAAAATTCAGTCTTGCACCTCTCCCCTTTGCTCCCCTCCTGAGGCTTAACTACGTTGTTTTCTTACAATTAATTATTTAGGTCGTTCCAGTAACAATATATTATTACTGCTGTACAGTCTCACAGACATGAGCTGAGCGGTGATACAATTCATTGCTGTTTCGTTCCGCCTAGGACTTGTACCGCCTGAGAAAAGAAATTTTCCTTCAACTTAAAACTTGCTTAAACTTAGCTATTCAGCACTTCACTGTTATTTTTCTAGGACGTAACTAGCAATAAAAGATTGCTATAAATACGTTCTCCCTATATTCGTGCGCTGCGTAAATATACTTTAATGGTGGTAATTGAAATTTGAATAGGATGCCAACACCTCAGGCAGACTGACGCGACATTTAATTTATACAATTAAACACGAGGGTGGGGAAGCACTAAACAAACAATGTTTGCTAGTTGTATGTTTTACATGAGACCTATTTTCTCAGTTTATCTGTCCTGGGTTGGGTTCGGTGGGGTAACATCTCACGAAGCAGAGAATTAGCTCCTGGTAGGGTCTGTCACCGGGCAAGAGAGATGCTGGCCATGAGCGGGCACCCATGCCGCCAAGGCACGGGGATCCTGCCGCAAATGCCCAGACGGAGCTCAGGAGGAGGGATCAGCCCATCATGGATTCACACAACAAACCCAAGAGCAAAGAGCCATTTTCAACCACGTGGGCTTGACCACCAGCTCACCAAGCGCAAGGGGGTGCCTTAATTCCCTCCATAGGATGGGCTCCAGCCCTGCCCCTATACAACCTGACATTTCTAAAGACTCAAAAGGTATGCTCCTGCCAACACAAATCATGGAATAAAATACGGAAAAAGCCAGGTATGCAACAAGTCACCTACACATAAAATACAGCTTAATTGGGGAAGCAATCACAGAGCTGTACAAGTATTTTTTTCTACTGCAATACAAACCAGGGAAGTACAAAGTCAGGCCCTAACTTTGCTGTACATACCAGGGCAGAGAGAGAGACATTACAGCCCAATGTTTTAAAGCTGAGCAGATTCAGGTCCTCTCATCCCACCAGGAACATCCCCTCTTCAGATAAACTATTTCTTGTAATGTGTTTAGTCAAGGAACTGTGTTTCTGTTAGCACGCCGGTTCATCACAGCACACCAAAGTATCTCTGCCCATACTAAAAATGCAGAACACATCTTTTATCAAACAGTGCCCAAGAAGAGTGCCTATAATGATCAGAACTGCAACTACTGCTAAAGGAAACGGTAAAAAAAATGCAAGAAAGGAGAAAAAAAGTCCATTTTCTACATTGGTCACAGGTGAAACGGCACCCTTCGTATATGAGTGCAGAAAACTTAGTCAAAGTACGGCAGAGGGCACGTGTGCATGGACACGCACATGCTAGTGCAAATGCACATATCGGCAATATGGGCTACTTTTAATGGATATAAAAATCAGTGAGGGGGTTTTCCTCTTTCTGAATCCATGCTATATGGCCTATCAGCATTATATCAGCTTTTAATGTAACCAGGGCTACAAATCAGGTATCTCCCTTGGTAGTGCTGTGACTCTGGAAAAAGCAGGTGCTATTTCCAAGTACGCATATGGGCAACCATTACAATGTGAAATACGCACACGGTGATCGGCAAGGTGGAACGGGAGGTGAATACAGTAACGCCAAGACAAAACGTGGGCAGAGCTAACAAAACCCAGTTCGTACCACAAACGAAACGAGTCAAACAAAATCTCAGTTTGCCTTGTATGGCACTGTTGAGCGTACCAGTCTTTAGACATGAAGAGTGAAAACAGGCAAGTTTCATCAATGCCAAAAGCAAAACTTGCATGACCTTTCCAGGAGAGGAGGATTTAGGGCTCTTGCAGGACAAGATACAATCTGCAGGTTTGAAGAGACATTGCAGCCGTACACACAGACTGCACCGCCTTCCAGCGTGACATTCTGGTTCATGATGGCTTTTATGGACACTGAAATTCAGCCAATTCACCTGGTCCCACCAAATCACAATGCTCAACAGCAAGCGCCCTCGTGGCGAGACATACCCCCTGCCTCACCAAGAGCACCCCTCCTTGAGGGGTACACATCACCTGTCGCCCTGTATCATAGGCTTGAGAACCACACCCCCATGGCTACCACACAAAAAAAACCATGTAGCAGTTTCCTTTCCTTTGGAGAACCCATGCTCCTTCTCCAGAGCATGTTTCCACCTCGTTATCAAGAAAGTTAATAACACAGCTGACCTCACAGAATAGGCATCATCAGTGAGATTCATCAGCAGGCAATAATAAACTCAAATAAATTAAAGAGAATGAAAGTGAAATATATCAACTTTACCCATTATTGTACCACAAAGCACCTTTAATCCACTGTTTCAATTCTACCTCCAGTTGTGCCTTAAACATATATCCAGAGCAGATTATTTTTTTCCTCGGGATTATTTTTGTCTTTGTACCTTTCAGGGAAAATGAAGTCTCATCTTGCTTAATCCGCATCATATAAATATGTTGTTTTATTACCAATAACTACACTCTAATCCTGTTTGGATAATTTATCCATGTTTCTGGGTTTGAAAAATATAAAAAAGGTATCTTCTTATTTTTCCACCATTAGCATCATATTTACCAGCCATTTTATATTTGATTTTAAAAGCAGACTGAGCTGCTTACTTAAAACAACCTTGAGATCTTTTTTCCCTTCTCTCCCTTTGCCATACACTACAGTGACTGTAACTGCAGGCCACAGTCGCTTCATTGTTTTAAAACATAAAGATAATAAGAGACGGTGTTTTAGCTTCAAACACACGTGCTGCAGGACCGTGCCTGAGTTGCATCAACTTTCTTCAGCCACAACAGAGTTAAAAAGCTCACCGTGAACACGGCACAACCATGGCCTCTACCAAACTTAAGAGAAGTAGCATTAAGTTTATTAAACTGGAAGGTAACTGTTGACACATACTTGCTTTCAAGGGGTCCTTGGCAAGAAAGTGGCAGCAGTTACAACAAATTAACAGCGTACAATAAAAACGCCATAAACATGCAGCATACATAATAAATCCAATCAAGTCTACAACTAGCACAGATAAAAATGACAAACGGCTACTGTCTCTGAAAATAAAAAATATACATTTCTCAAATGCTGCTGTTCATCATTACAACATATTTTTGCCCCTAAATCTAAAATACAAATTAAGTGATTTTAATATGAACAGCATTGTACATAATATATTTACTTTCTCATTTCCCCCTCTCCTTCCCCCCTCCCCTCCTTTCTAGCTTGCAAAACCAGGGAAACTCCTTCAGCGAAGCCTCCTTTGGGCTGATTAGCTTTTTAAAGATCTGTGCTGTATTCTCCGTGTTTATACAGATGTTAGCCGAGCAATGTGCAGCAAAACACAATGAGTAGCCCCAAACTGACAGCACGCAAATACCACAGTACTTATGGCGACTGTTGCTCCATAATTTATTGGCTGACTGCATTAATTTCCTGCATCTGATCTGTTTCTAATTCTAGCTGCTGAGGTTGGGATCTGAAATTTCTACCCAATACGAGGCATTTTAAAAAGTTTGAGCAATATACACTGAATTTCAGCTCAGAAGAAAAGAGGCCATCTCAAAAGGGAGCAAACGGAGGTGAATCCGGGTCCGTTCAGCATCTGGATATCTTTATTGCCAGATTCAAGAGCCCTTCTTGCTAGCGAGTAGCAACTTGGCAAGGTGCAGCTTTGAAGCCTCTGTCTGCTGTACCTGCATCGATATTCCAAAAGGAGCTGCCGCAGTGGGAAGGCTCGCACACGAGAGGGAAGATTAACAAGCTCACATGCAAGCATAATTAAAAATATATATGTGTGTGTGTGTGTGTGTGTGTGTGTGTGTATAAAGCACTTCAGCTGCACAGACTCCTCCTTGTTAATCAAAGGGGGAAAAACAAAGGACTTCCTTAAATATTACCTATATGGTAAGTGGGATAACATAAGTAAATTATAACAATTAAAAGTCATTAAAGAGAGTAATTAAGAATAACTGTTTAGGTAACAATGCCTTTCTTGAAATCCTTGTAACAGAGGTTCGACTTTTTAATCACTCTTTTGCAGTAACTCGCATAACTTGAGAATAATTGTGGATTTTTAATTTTTATACATCTGAAAGAGCATAAAAGTGAAAACCATAAATTATATGCTAACTCCAGCTGTTAAATGTTGGCATTTTGTCTTTAAAAAAAGTTCAAAATCTGTTTCCTTAAACCAAGGAAATGTGGAAAAAGGCCATCCTGCCAGTGGAAACATTCAACAGCAGAAAGCTCACGCTGCGGTTTCTTGCCGAGGCAGCAAACTTCTCTAAAAGGGAAGTTACTGCCAACTCAAATACTGTTTGCTTTCACACCCAAGAACAAACTGTGCATGGCGAAGGCTTCCTGAGGGCTCAATGCAGCTGGAGCATGCTGAATAAAGGTAACTAATGTCAAAGCTACTGTAAACTTGTTCTCATTTTTCTATCAGCAAGTTATCATCAATGGAAACAAGACTGTTATTCTGCCATCCTTCCTTTAAAAAAAAAAAATAGAGAGAGAGAGAAACGAACTTTTATTTACCCTCGCTTTAATCCTCTAGTTCAGGGTATTTTCTTGTTACTGTTTCTAAGTGGACAAGCCCAGGGGCTTGTTTGCAAGACTTTCCCCTGCCCTTTCAGAGGACAGGTCAAGCTCAACTTCATAAGCACAATAAAGATGAATTTCCAGGGCTGAACACAATATGCAACAAGGTTCCTCTCCCCGAGCAGGAAATGCAAAGGGAGGGTTTCGCTGCAACTTGACAAATTAGAGCCAGAAAGCTGTGCCAAAGCAAACACAATTACTGGGAGGGCTCAGCTCTAACGAAGATGACAGTTAGATGGGTGTCCTACCATGGCCGGTGACGGTCACGCTACTGTTACGCAAGACGGGTGTGCTTTTGCTCACACGAGCGCCTGTGCAGAGCTGGGAAACAACTGTTTCTTCAGAGTAAGTGCAGGTAGCGGCATCCCCATCTGGTCTGCCTGCTGCACACAATATTAGAAGTGCTATCATTTTCAAAAATATGTATATGAGATTTTTCTTCCTCGAGAGTATGCCTGAAAGTTAAAAGCCTGAACTACTGCATTTACAGAAAAGGGATTTTTCCCCTTGCTCATAAAAGAAACCTGAGAAAGTGCGGCTATTGTGACAGCATAAGATAATAGCAGTTTCATCGACGATTCCACTTTGAAATCAATAGCTATATTATTTTGAAATACAATGAAGGAAGGAATTAAGATTCTTGTAACATCTAAGAAAAAACTAAACATTATCAAATCCTGCCTTCCCTCTTCTAGCCAGCTGGCATACCCAGAATCAAACACAGCTAATCATTTAAAGGAAGAATCCTTTTCAAAGTAGAAAATCACACTGTTTATTCCAGAACTCCTACTCAATACTATTTTTTTCTGTGTACTAGTGCCTAACACAACACTCTGAAATGGCATAAGGCACAAACGCATCTTTATGAAAGAAACCATGAGCTTGAGCGAATGGACGAGTCTACTCAGGAGTCAACTCTCACGCTTCAGCTGAGCTCAGGACAAGGCTGACGTGGAATTACCACCACCGTGACCTTACCCACCTCAATGCACACATGCAGCTGCACGAAGTTAGCAGTCACCTGCCTTCCTATAATTTTGCCACCAAAAAAAAGGGTAAAAATAAAAAAAAAAGAAGTTACAACACACAACATTAAGCATTAGACCCCCGCGCACGGAAAGAAAAAGCTAGTTTTTCCTTTTGAAGAAGGAAAGATAAAAATTTGTCAGCTCTTCTCCGATAACAGAGCTGCAAAATAAAAGATGCTTCTCGCCAGGCCCCTGCGATGATTGATGTTGCATTGTCTCCCTCCTCCATCGCTCCCTACCTTCTCTGGTCGCTGGTGGAAAACCAAGCAGCCACAGACACACAGGCGGATCTCGCACCTTCTCAGGCCACAACCCTCCAGCGCCGGGCTGCTGCCAATGTCCTTGCAACCGACAGTAAACAGGCCACAAGGTTCAAGTTAACTGCAGAGCGTTACTACACTGAACATCTGGTCATGAATGAACGGATTGCCCACTAACTCTCAGCGTTGGGCAGCTGATGAAAAATTCAACATTTTCCTTGTTGGCACAGTTGTTTTGGAGAATTCTCTAGAGCTTCCTGAATTATATTAAGAAAATTTCACTGCAGCAATCTATATCTGTGAGAACAGCTGGTGTTGAAAGGGATCTGCTGCACTCGGTGTGCTGGGGGACCTCCTGTTGGATCACGCTACTCTTACTACATTTGTCCTTGAAAACTTAGCTCTGCCGCGAGGTCCTACAGACAGGACTGTTCAACTTAAAAAACACAGGGCAAAAAAATAAATGTTGAATTAGGAAGGGCGGCTGGGTGAGAGGAAAAAGCTCTCCGGGTCAGCCAAAGACACTCGGCATCTCCGCTTGCTCACGAGGCTCAGCTAAGCCAGGACACGGTTTATTCTCTGAGACACAATGTTATGATTTCTCGCCACTTTCTTCCCTCTCCCAGTATTGTTTCAGTTCAGTAGCAGAAATCTCCATTCTGATAAACTCTGGGTCAAACAGCTGAAATGCCTCAATAAATTGTACAACAAAGATTTCCCTCCCCAAAGTCCCTCGCTGAAGCGCAGCGCGCCAATTGCGCAATTAAAACCGGCTCTACGCCACGCACTGAACTAATCTAAAACTAAAAATTGAGAAATCAACCAAAAAATGGGAAGAAAAAAATTGAATTCCATCTAGAGCTCGAAAAATGAGAAAACAGCAACACCATTCATTTCAGGACAAAAAAGGAAAAAAAAATTGACTTTTACATCTTAAGATAATTTAAAGAAATTAACTTCTTGATAGCGTGATAGTATAATAATAAAACATGTATATCTTTTTTCTTAAGGAAGTGGTAAACTTAAGTCACGCTAAATTTAGGCTATTATCTATGCAGCATAAATTTCACTTCTGTGTATAAATGCTAACTTGCATATTTCTCCATGGTAACTAAACTATGATTAAAACAACAGTGAAACCAGCCTTTAAAGCCACCTGTTTAACTAGGAACAACCTAATTTACAAAAATACTTAAACTTAGAAATTTCATGGGAATCTAGATCATGTTTTTCCCAGTAGAAAGCTCACTTTTCCATGATCGCATAATTGTAATATACTCAGCTTAGGTTGGTAATCATTCTTCCCCCCCTTTTTCTTTTTTTTTTTTTTCCTGTTTTTTTTTAAACCACTGTAATTTTTTCATGCATTGTTCAGCCTAACACAAGTGGTATTTAAGATTATAAAGAATAAGTCTCTAATAACCCTTTCCGAAAAGGAAGTTATTTTGCTCCTTTGAAGGGATTAATTTACCTAGAAAGTATCTTCATGTTTTACAAAAGGAACAAATGAAAGAAATGAGAAAATCCCAAACTGAAATTCCCATTAGATATGGTAAGACACCTTCAAAACTCATTTTTCTGTTGCGATATCCTTGTAATTTACTAATGAAGAAATGGACTGTTTTTATGGGTCAAATTAAAGAAATAATTATAATACGACCCAGAATAGTAAAAGTGTAGGTACAAGCAATATTTTCTTATTTAATTATAAAGCATAAAAATAGATTTGAATATGAATCATTTTTAACCATAGAATTAAATTTAGTATTTAAATACCGAAAACCCCTTGAAGTAGAAATATAATCATAATAGGTTTGGTGTGAAATACATGACTCATATTCATGACACATATCTAAAAATGCCTCATATTAAAACTTTATTATAATAAAAAATTGATCACCATTTTTGTCTACTGGTTTTCACATGATGTAATACCTAAGGCCAAATCTCTGGCTTTTAAGTAATGATGAGTGAAGTAGTTTCGCAGTAACACCTCATAAAACGTTCAGAGTCCATTTCATTTACACTTGCCCGTCCAATGTCATATACAAACGTACGACGGATGCTAATTAGGTAACAATGGTATTAACATAATGCCTACAAAAGTCGACATTAAAACCTATCCCTGCTATTAACAGCCCTGAAAGGATGACAGAGCCGAGCTCCCAAGTCATAACCAACACGGTGAGAGCGTTCCTCGGGAGGAGAGACCCACAGCGCCTGAGCAGATACAAAATAAAGCCCCAGGTCTGCAGAGATTTACAAGCAGGCTGGGCTTTACACCTGGAGATAGCCTCATGGAGCTCAACTACTGCAGAAAGATAAAGCAAGCACAGAGATGAGACTTCCTAGTTGGCAACAAACTGTACAAATGAGAGTCTATAGCCAGGTATCAACTGACAGTGATTCTCACCCCAGCTCACGCATTTTCTCAGATTTATTATTCCCTCACCATTTTTGCGCCTGTTAATTCAGCTAAGGACTTCTTTAAGGAAAACCTATTTGCTCTAAAGGATCAATACTCTTTAAAAAAAATAATCAGAACTCAATGTAAAGCTCAACAGATTCTCATTTGCCACAGTTGCCATCCAAGATTGCAAGAATGGAAGCACATTCAAACAAAAGCAAAATTATGTTGTTCTTGCCCCAAGTTTTGTTTTCTGGATCTGTCAAAATTTTGCCAATTAACAGTTTCGTTGCCTTCATGTGACCAGTCTGTTCCCTCTTCATTTCACTGCAGAGACCTCTCCATTGGACAACCAGAGAAAGAAACAGACTTAAAATTTAAAAAGTAAAATCAAAAGTACTGAGCGAGTGATTTTAAGCTAAAAGGTAGGAACCACAAATAACTCCATGCTATAAAAATGAACAAATTTCAAACGCGGCCTCTAAAAGGGTACTCTGTTCACAGCCATATCTTGAACATCAATGGCCGTGAGTACTTCAGAAGGGGAACTCAGTTCCACTGAGCAAGAGAAACATCTCTAAGGCGGAGTACACTGGTGGAGACTGGGCAAGAGGACCAGAGCAGAGCATGGACACTACGCTCAAGGAGAAGCATCCTCTGACCCTTTCTCTTATCAACTGAGCACTATATAAGCCACCAGAGAAACCAAGACATCCATAAGCTTCTCAGTGCTTCCTTATGTACAAGCCAAATATTTGGGGAAGGCAGATCAACTGATGCATTAACAGTACTGGTTACAAACAATTGTCTTGGTTATTATACTTGTCTCAAGCCCATCGGGAGCCAACGCTAACATTGGACATGTTAGAGCTCTGATCTGTTGCTACAGATCTCTTCCATGCTCAGAAATCAATCACTTGGAAAGCTGATGTAGCCCTGTTACACTAATTAAACTTTGTTTTGCATCACAGTCCTGCTTTTTCAGTGTGTGTACAGTATGTAAATTATACAAATTACAAGAAAAGTTGATTAGTGTAATTCAAATCTCAGTGCAGTTACTAAAATTAACAATGAATACAAATTATACAAAATCACTTCAGTGCGGCTGAGAAGCTCTACACACAAAGCATGTTACCAAATTCACAGAAGCGGACACCAAAACAAAAAGGCAAAAAACAAGCTGTGAGAATACTACAGATGACCACTCTCTGGGAAATTTTGCCCAGCCTTATTAATTCTATGCAGCTATTATTCAGGGTTAAATGTTTCGGTGGTGTCTGCAATGCTGCGTTTCCAGCTGCAGCAGCCCCACACCTCCCACTTGCACAATTTTCTTACCGTCTCTTCTCACATCAGGTGAAATAAGAAAGGTGAAAGTTCTGTAACACTGGAAGGAGCGCCAACAGTCACAAAACCCATCTTTTTTACAGAACTAATAAAGTTTTTGAGAACTGGGGTTTGTCCAGGAGGCCTGGGATACCCTACCCAAACCCGTCCACCCACCCCAGCGATAACACATGGCACTACAAGAGTGAGAATTTCTGTTCCATTAGAGAGTTCTGCTGGAGGTACCAAAACAACTACTTCCCTTTGTCCTGCCCAAAGAGAGGACCACACCTCCCCCTGTGTTACTCATCCCTGGTCCCTCTGCTTAGGGGAGCATCACAACCTCTTGGGCTCTTCCAGCAACATAAGGTAGTCTAACAGCCTGCTCTACACCACTGAGGCAAGAGCTTCCAGTTGCATCTCCTCGGGTAGGTAGTCTCCACCTCCAGCGAGGGGCAATGCCTTGCTGACTACAGGATAGCTATATCCAAAAATACAGTCCACTTTTTTGTGTTCACCTCACTCCTTTTCCTCATTGACAGCTTCCCAAATACCACGGACTCCTTTCTGCTATCTTTCATGTCAAAAGGAACTTCTCTCATTCGAGGATCTCCATTCCCTCCAGGAGACATTTTCTGGTGAACCTGACTAAAAAGAGACGAAGGTTTGTCTGACCCCTGCCCTTCTGAATCCAAGGGCTGAGATGCCTCCAGCTGACTGTGCTAGAAGATACAGCAACACCCAAGACACGCAATACAGAAGCCACCAGAGACCTTCCGCATTGCTGCCTTGACCTCCATGTCTTCAAGTCAGTTGCTCTGGTTGCTCATTCACCTAAGGACAGCAAAGTGAAGGAGGCAGAAGTCTCACAGGTAACAAAGAAATATTAGTTGTACTCTCTTAGCGTAGACTTCTCCACACTAATCAGTTTGCCTGCCATTGCTCAACAGGGCAAGGCAATCCAGATCTGGCATTTCAGCTTGATTTCTATCACAAAAATGCCAAGTATTGAGTTCTGACAATGAATCTGTGTTGTCTGTAGCAATGTGATGTATTTCTGCAGGAGAGGAAAGCAAGAGGGGTTTAAGAGTGGATGCAGGAGAACAGGAAAAAGGCACTTCATTTGGAAAATTACAACATTCTGATTGTGTTGGGAGTGGGGGGAAAAAAACCACACACAAAAGGACACAAGAAAACAAAAAAATCATTTGAAAAATGCTGCTTTAAAGTCATTAAATTGAATGTGTCCAAACCGGACTTTTGGTTATCCCAGACTGAGACAATAGTACTTTTCCTAGCCTGCTAGCAATGATAAAGGTCTGGATTAAACAGGAAGACAGGAAATTCAGTTAGCTTAAACTCTATTCATAAAAGGGGGTGGGCTTACCAGTTCAGATAAAATAACGATTAAAAAAATTCAAAAATCTTCGGCCAAAAGCTGATGAGAGATTCACCAAAAGGCTACATTATGTTTTATTCTATTTTAATATTCTTTCCGAACTTCCTGTGCTGTACCGGCCTCAGTGGAAACCAGCACCACAGCATGCTGTAAAACCAGGAAAGTGCCTAACCAAGAGCAGCACTGGTCTCTTCAAATAACACCAATTTCATGAAATGTCAGCAGAATTCCCAGACCGCAAGACACGTACATAAGCATTTCAGATGCTTATCAGAAGCTGTCCTCTGAACATTTCTCTTGTTCCCTCCCTACCACCTGCCATGTCTAGCAAGCAAGACACAAGACATGTCTAAGCAGGAGACAAAAAGACAAAGTAAGCGTGAAACCCCTAAAATAAAGAAGGGCAAAAGAGATACTGAAGCTATCATTTCATCTTCCAGACTGAATATCTCTGTGAGTTTAGATCAGAGTAATAGCGCGGAGCAACAAGAGACAAGGAAAGGTTTTGTTCTGCCTTCAGAAGTCCTCCATTACTATTGAGGTCTTCACAATTATTAACGTCAATCACTACCAATAATGAACAGTATTACATCTAACACCAACAGAGGTACATCACTATTTCAGTTGCAACTAGACCAAAACCAGTCACACCTCAAAACACGTAATAAGCTAGCATAGACGATTAACCGGAGGCAGGCCCCAGGTCTGAAACAACAGCGCAAGCAGTCTGAAACAGCTCCTGCAAGCACGAGGTCCTGAGGAGGACCTGCGTTAGTGGGAGGTCTGCACGCTGCCGACACGACGGTGGAAAACAGCCATAGCCACAGCCGACTGCACAACAAGACACGAAAATGAAAAAAGCAAAGAGACAGCGCTGCATAAGGACCGGGAAAAGCATTGTAATAACGTTCCCGTGGGACAGGGGCTGGCCATGGCTCCTCTGCAAACACACCCGAGCCGCTCAGTGCAAAAGTTCAGAGCTAAAGACCGAATTATTTCCTCCTTAATTGCCTTTTCTTAGGCTTTGGCCCTTACTTCCCTGCAGCCAGCACACAGTGCTAAGGCCGTGCTTGGCAGCTGCTTTGTGCGTGCTCCTCCTTCCTAAGGAGCATCCACCCATTCTGGAAGGATAAGGGAAGACCAGCCTCTGTGGGACGACGCAGGCAACCCAGTCCTCATCAGTGTAAATCAGCATAACTCCATCAAAGTCAAGCTATTTTGCCTGCATGAAAACAAGGCTTATTAACAGGCGTGCTTTTGTTGTTGTCAATCGCCTCAGTAACCCTCTCCTTTCAAAAACCTGAGATTCTTTGACTTAATGTGATCTTGAGCTGTTTTCATGGAATTCAAGGTTTTCAAGCCATCCACTCTGTTTCAGCATAATTATTTCCTTTAAACACCCACTTTAATGGCATAAGCAATTTTGAACTTTTTACGCTGTTTAAATTCAAACATAAATTTGTACACAACAATAAAACATGCCGCTAATTTGTCATGCTCCTATGAGCAACTGTGCCACTCACACCAAGAACCACTGACTGTGGTGTTCGGAGCTTTCGTTCCTATTTCACATCACTCAATTCAGCCTTCTGCAGAAAAGCTTTTAACTACCACATCTGGTCTTTAATAAATCACTGCACTTTGTCTTCCTGCCAAAACTCCTCCTTTATCTAACTTACATCTTCATGATGAGATAGGAAATCACACATTATGGTGGTGACAAACAATTGTAATTATGTCATTAGTAGCCATTTAGTCTACAAAGGTTCTCAAAAAGGAAATATAATGCACAATAAGAAATATAGGATAATACATTGATCACAGTTCTAATCCGCTTTTTACTTCACAAGTGTAAAAAGCTGGCATAATTCATGGGCACAGCAGGCAGTAATAGTATACCACTTTATGAACTATGCAGCTATTTTATCCCCTATCTACTTAAAAATAAAAAAGCTTTTAATAGCTTGATTTAGACATAAAAGTTATTTATGATGCTTCACTGATTATAATATTTATTTTTTTTAACTTTTCATGAAAGTGATTCTTTCTGAAATGTAAGTACATATTATGTCATCAAAGATCTCAGAGAAGAAAACTTACACTAGCAAAGAAAAAGTGAGGAAGAAACTTTGGTATTGGAAAGAACTTTGGAAACTCATCATCTCTGTACCCTGTATGGCTTGGAAACCAGCACGCCACAAATAGAAATAGCTCTTCTACCATTTAGGAATTTTCTAAAAGCAATTAAAGTATAAACATGGGAAGTTTAAGAGTTCACCCAGAACAAAGGTGTCATTTGAACGCGCTCAGATGCTGGAATATTCACACGTGAAGAGTGACTGGAGTCTGACTGCAGTGATGGGCTCCAAAGGTGCCTTTACCATTTCAATTCAAATCCAGAGAGTGCTTCTGGGACAAAGTGCATTAGGCTTCACTTAATGCGCTTTAATTCACATCACAGGGCAGTCCCAGCAAGCATCAACTGGATTCTTCTCTGAGCGAACCAGACCGGCTCCAGGAGCATCCCTCTGAGCCCCTGCAGCTAACGGGCTCTCAATCCACAGGACTGGGTCAAGCCTTGACCAGTGTAAAACCCCTGGGACAGCTCACAGGGTGGCCTACGGCACCAGCTGCTTCCCTCTGCAGACCCACTGCTTTTGCCATTGCTGAGGAACATAGACATATCTCAGGAAAGCTGCAAACCACCCAAAAGGATGCTCATTTCTATTGCCGATTGCTTTACATTTGTGTAACCAATACAGTCATGAGATTTATTTAGGTTTCCAAACACACCACTCCGTTTTGCAACATACGCTTTCGTATTATTCTCCCCTCCAACAAGAAGTGAGGTTGTCCCCCCAGGAGCAAGCACAGGTTTGCGCACTTTTCAGAAAAGCACAAATTCCAGCAGGTTGCCGTATTTTGGCAACCAGCTCTCTGAATCCCTGGGGTGCAAAATGAATGTGAGGCTCCTCAAGCACCCGTAACACAAAAGTGTTTCAGAAAGTGTTATTGTATTACCCGAAAGAGAGGCCCGATTTCCCTTCTGCGTGTGTGAAAGCCAGTTGCACAAAGGACCCCAAAGGACGGCACTGAATGAACACGCAGCACCATCGCATCAGCTCTTCTACACAGCCAGGGCTACGGTGCCCCACTTTAGTGCAGGTGCCATTCTGGAAAGTTTCTCTCAGAATCTTTGAGCCTTCTTCTACCTGGTGTATTCCCCACCCCCTCATCCCGCCAAAGGAAAGCCATCTCTCAAGATATCCAAACACCCACTCCTGCTTTCGTTCTTGGTTTGTTACAGTCTCCACCGTTTCCTGTTAACCATGACTACAGAACTTCACCTACTTCTAGCCGTCATCCCGGTGAGCATCGCTCCACTCCTTACCTGGCCGAGGTACCTCCAGCAGGGCAAAATTCATGCTAGAGAGACCACGTAGCTTGCTGACAGCATAACCTGGAGGAAGCAAAGCTTCCACCAAACCATCCCTCTTACAGTGGATCGTTATGCAGCAGAGACGCTACCAATGGTTGCAGATACATCCTGGATTAAATGCCTGCTCTGGGACAGGCTGGATAGGAGAGCTACGGCCAGGCCCGACAGCATGCAGTCAAATATAAAGAAGGCCCAGTTCAATTCCTATACCACCAAAATACCCCGAGTTAGTGCTTTAGGTGATCTCTCGCTCACTTTGTGTTCACGCCAAGTGCTGTGCAGTGAAAACCCATTCAGTACTGCAATTTTGCAAAATCCCAGGAGGAAAAATTATGCCTCTGGCCAAAGGAAAAGGAATATGTGACACTGCATAGTGCTTACCCAGACAAAAATAATTACTCTTATTTGGAGAGAAACTTCAAATCAAGCAAGTTTTATGGTGCCAGACACGGGCCCGCAGAAACAAGCAGCCCCGGCCAGGCACTGTGGGGAAACTTCAGATAAGGGCTGTCGATGAGGGGCCAGAACAAAAGGACTGACTTTGTACGAACAATGAAGACGAGCCTTTGCGAGAAAATTCTTCGCTAGCTCCTAGGAAACTCTTCCACACCAAAAACCACAGAATAAGCCCTTGCCCTCGGGCTTGCTACCTCGCAGCAGCATGGAGCTTGGAGCCAGTCAACTGGGTCACAAGGCTAAAAGCATTTCTACCTTCCCCAGCCAAGAAAACCACTTCCCGGTGGTACCTTTTATCTCAGCCTAGCTGCAGCACTCCCCACCCTTCTTCTACAAACAACCAACATTAACCCTTACCTCCTAGGGATCTCACCGTCCCAAGGCTTGGCAATAAGCAGTTCCAAGGTTGAAAAGAGGATTGAGGCAAGACAGGAGAGGAGAGAAACCAGGGGGATGGACTAACAGAGAAATTCAGTAGTCTGACATCAGCGAACCTTGCTGCTGCCTACCTGGGAGCAGCGCTTGGCTGCAGAGGAGATCTTGTGCACTTGCATCACGTGCTGCTGATGGACAGAGCACGTAGGTAGGGCCCATCTCCCACAGGTCTAGAAGAAGGGTGGAAGAAAGGCACTGAGGAATTACTGTTTCAAAGTCTTTCTCCTAAAACATGAGGGGCAAAAAAAGGGGGAGAGTTCTTAACCCCATTTTGTTCTTCCCCCTGCCTTAATTCTTCCATTTTTTGCAAACATCAATAGAACTAACGGCATGTGAAAGCAGAGAAGCAGCGATCAAACTGCCTGTTCTGCTCTGAACCACCTACAAACGTCTTGTCTGGAAAAATATGAAGTGAGCAAACAGTCACTACTGGACAAAACAGGAAGATTTCAAGACAAACGGCTTTAAGTTACTAATAAAGCGGTTAGAAACATGCCTCCACAGGAAAACACGGGCTGGATTTTTTTATCCTTAACAAGGGTTACGGCGACCTTTTGCTTACATTTAGGCACTTTCAAAAAGTGAGAAGACGGGCTTTTGTTTGACCTGGCACGGCAGCCTGAATGACCTGGAGCGCAAAGCTGTAGATGATTTCCAAAAATGCCACGGCCGTCGATTAAAAGCATGTGCGTGCAGCTAAGGAAAGCCCGCTTAGAACTACCCCCAGAAAAATAAATTGTTTATGAATTTTCCAGTACTACTAGTTTAACATTGCTCCTTTGAGGAGCCCCTTTTTCCTCCTTTTTACCTTAGGAACCCAAATATGGGCCGGACCTCGAGGAGATGTACTGGGAGAAGGTGCAAAGTGAGGAGCACAGACAGCTCCATGGTGTTCCCTGGACTGACTCCCCACCCCAAGCTTCAAATACTTTAATATATCTTGCACTCTTTTGCAGGGAAGACCCACATTGACTCAGCCTGCTCATCCAGGGTGCTGGAGCTTCTCAAACACAACTAAAGAAAGAAGTAGGAAGCAAAGGTGTTCATGGGCCTACAGGAGCTCTGGGTATCTTGCATGAGAAACTTCTATAGAAGAGAACTCCAGAAGGCCACATCCAAGCTCCTTCTCAGCCCAGACTCCAACCCCCAGGAACCATCTTTTGTTTTTCGCAGAAGCAGCCAGAATCACTAACGCTTATAACGCTTGCCAGGCTTCGCTGAAGAATTCAAATGAAGGTCTCATTCTCACAGAAAATCTGTTCTCTGTTTAGCTAGTCCCACCTCACGACTGAAACTGCCCGGTGAACCTGACTGACAGGTCAGATAAACTACATTATGCCCAGGACAGCACCTTCCATGCTTCTTTGAATATCTTATCACCACTGGTTTCCAATTTACTTGCTGATACAGGTGACTGCTCTGACATTTTTCAACCTTGCATGTACTGTTTTACCCTTCAAAAGGGAACCGAAACCCAAGGTCTTTCAAGACAGTGCTTATTTCTTACTTGTTGACTTGCAACACACCTTGAGCTTTTTCAAGGCTCCTGGACCATCCGATGTTGCACTCCTTGCCTTGAAAAGCAGTTTCTGACATATCGCTCAAGCCTCCAGGTAGAGAAGATTTCACTTACCGAATCTTGTTTTGCAGTTCAACATAAACACAATGTTCTGCACTTCAGGAGAAGAGAGCTCATGTTGAAAGGAACTCTTTGCAGGAAGGAAACTGCAATATTAATTATATAACTGTAATCAAGAAATAAAGACAAGACTACCTCAAGGTTTGCCTGTCTAATCCAATGCAATGAATCAAGGACACTCCCTCATCCAATTAACGCATTTAACAAAAACCTAAATGAACCAGCAGTTAAGTGACCATGGGGATGGTCTATACTAAGCAGATAAATCATCAATTATAATGCGCACACCTACTTAATAACCTTCTCTCACGCATCTTTTGTCTTGAAAACAGGTGAGAGATTCTCATCCTGATAGCAACACCAAAATACAACCACTCTGGTGGCTTTTTCAGGGAATTTAATTTGGTGGGGCAGCACCTAGCAGAGGCCAACACTGACCTCAAGGAGGTCGTGTCAATATCTATCCAGAGACGGTCACCACTACAGCTCACACGTACTTGGAGCAGGCACATGACCTTCAGATCCAAAGATGACTGAGACTGACAATTCACATGATAATGGCAAGGCAGAGGAAAACGCAAGGACCCCATCTGTGCCAGTCTCTCTATTTTCTTAACACAATACACAACACCTTGTCGCTCAAGGACCATCCAGCTGGTGGCACTTACTGAATTAAAATGCAAAGGAAAGGGGGACCCGAGAAAGCCGCATGCCTGCAAGGAGTTCAGGATTTTCTTCATGCCCTCGTGGGGAGGAAAGGGGGGGACATCGCTATCTTTACAGGGGTTTTTAACAGATTGCTTGCACGGCTGGAAACCTTGCTCTCCTCAGAGAGCAGTAGATACCCCCACAAAGGAGGGAGCCAACGCCACCCACATCGCTCATGTAAGTCACTGTTGACCCATCCAGCTTCAGCAACTACCCTGCAACAGACTCTCACCCGTGGTGTGGCCTCTGCAACCTACTACTAACGTCCCCACCGAATTTGACAATGCTTTAAGCTTCCCTTATATAGTCATTGATACCATAAAATAATAGCACTATGAAGTTCTACTCTGTGCGCTACTTAATGCTTTCTGAAGATCAGCATTAGGGCCACCAGCTCAGAGAAAGAATTGCCAGGTTTCTAAAAATAAAAAGCCATTAAGTACCAAAAGGAAACATAATTGTTGACTTTAAATATTCAGGTGAAATCCACAGTAAATAACAATAATTTGCTTGAAATATTGTTGCATACAGCGTGTTCACAGAAATCCAGCATACAATTTTCAAGAAAGTGCAGGAAAATTAATTGTATACTTTCACCTTTTATGCTCCGCTCACACAGGAGAAGAATAACATTTCACTATTGAGTAGCCCATACACATTTGAAAGGAATCTAATCAATAGTATCCATTTAATTTTAGATTAGATTAAATATGGACAAAGGGATCAGAGAAGCTTTAACACCTGGGAGTATTTGTTCCAATTTTGAATCCACTTTTGCCAGCTGGTTGTCAACAAGGCAGAGAAGTGGAAAAAGAAAAAACCAACCCAGCGACCACATTCACAGCCATGCCAACAAAAAGTAAAAGACATCTCTACTCTTAGACCTATGATTTAAGGGAATACTTAAGAACTTCAGAAACTGGAAAACATTTGTCTTTCCCCAACCCATCATTTTGGGCGTTACTACAAATTTAAACACGTGTGGATAAGACCAAGAGAATTCCCTCCCCCATTTTACTCCTACAAATGAAATAATAACAGATCATCTTACTCGTTAAGATTTTTAAAAGCATGTATGTTCTGCGAATACAGGTACTGAGCCAAATTTCACACCATTAACCATACAGCACTTTTATTTGTGTTGCCATATGCAGCATCAGTCCGCGACATTCAGCTTTCGGTATATACACTTTTTTTTTTCCTCCTTTCCTGGCCATGACTTTGATACAGTGACTCATTACTGCTGTCAGATCATAAACACCAGGGAAATAGACTTCCAGAGAAAGAAGGGAAAGAAAAAAACCCAAACCCAACTGAAGAAAAATCTCCTTGCAAGCACTTCCCATTGGCCTTAGCACACCGTAGCCCTGGTTAAACCATAAGGACAAGGATCACAGTCACCTGGATGCTCCTGCAAGGATTATCGGTCTCACTGCACCCATTCAGTTATACTCTTTCCCCGCTGCCTGTGTACATCCCACCCCTCACATTACCCCATGTTTCAAGGGTCTTACTGGAGACCCTCAGCTCCATCACCATTCTTTTGTCCCTGCCGGGCCGGGGAGCAGCCGAGCAGCGAACGCCTCTTCCCCACCACTAAATTACACAAAACCGTACCAGCTCCCGCTGCGCACGCAGCCGGGGCTGACCGTCGCCCCTCCGTAACGCTGTTCTGTACAGCCGCCCGGCAATCTACCATACTCATGCACAGGAAAACGAGCTGGGGTTTCAATCGCTCCAAGAGCACGAATACAGATTGTGTAGCGCAGAAGTAAATTTTAAATTGGGTCAACTTTTACTTAGCGTAATAAATAATAATTATTATTATTTTAAAAAGCAATACTGTAGTTGGTACTAAAATATTTTATATGCCACCTCTTGAAAAGCATCCAAAAAAAGGTAAGTCCAGTAATGAACAGCCTATTTCAAATTATTATTTAAAACACATAATAAGGGCAATAAGTCACTTCTCGTTACATCAGGTGAGGGGAATTTGAATGCCTGGCCTTGGGTCCCTGCAACAATGAAGAGACCTTTGCTCCACACACAGCCAGCGCTCTGCAAAGCTCGCAGGACCACACAGCTTCTCAAGGCACCTCCCGGGATAAAGAAACCCCATTCCTCAAGGCTCTCCCTGCCTTGGGAAGAAGAGTACAGCTTTATGCCTAAATTCTGTCCTCAGTTTAGTTCACACTCAAGCACTTGAGAACATTTGTTTTCTGTATTTCTGTTATGAAGAATGATTTACATGCTCTTCTTTTCCACTTCAGTCTTATCCACATCCTTAGTATTTGTACCTTCACAGGGAGGAGTAAAGCGAGTTCATATACAAAAGATGCTTTATGACTGTATAAGGGGTAGAAAAACCAAGAAACAAAGGGATCTTTTTCCACTTGAATTCACTGGATCCTTGTAGCTCCCCAGTAGAGGAGATGATGGTATCTGGTGGAATGGCAGCGACTGAGAATAACGCGTTGGTCTCCTATTGCCAGGCTCTGCCAAGGGGCCTGTGCAGAACCCACTTCATCCTCAAAAACCACTTTACTGGTAAGTCTGCCTTGGGAACCCTGTAAGGAGTAGGAATCAACTTTCCTTTACCCTTTGGTAAATTTTCTCTACGTGTGTTTGATTTCACATGCCCGGTGAGCTGCCGGGGTGGGGGAGAAGCGCCAGCAGGACCGCTCTCTGGACCAGGGAGCGTTCCCACCCATCACTGCCAGACACACGGCAAGGAACACAACCTGCCCAACCCCTGGGACGGCGACTAAAAAAGGAGCAACAGCAGAGACATCAGCGCAGGGGAGAGATCAAACTCGGGGAATGGTGGAAACGTGGGTTTGATGGCTGAGCCAAACCAAAGCCCTCACCTTTGCTAGGCCAGGCTTAAAAGAAAGACCGTGCCTACCTACCTGGGTTACAATCCCACCTTCGTTTCTCTACAGAGACAAGACTAGCAAACCTATCTGTTCTGCAGCTATTCTCAAGAATGTCTTCTAGATGACTGTCTCTTCATCAGCTTCTCATGTTGAGCAACCAAAGGAGATACTGTGATTCTTATCACTTTTCACATATGACTTCACATAGTCTTAGAGAAGATAAACAGACAAGCTGCATGTTCTGTAACATTTGCTTTAGAGGTTTCAGTGGTAAAATGTTTGAAGCTGTTTCAAAACTAGACTGATGTATTGTCTGAACATTTTCCCAAAATAACCAAGATGCCTAAAGATTGTTGCATTTACTGTACGTACGTGGCTACATACCTTTGCCAAGGGGTACTGCCCTGGCCATGGAACTTGTCATTTTATCACCATAACCTTTCTCTTCAAGCCATTGAAAGGCTCTTTAAATGTTAGCGCACACTTATTCCTTCACAGGGGGTGCGTTATTCAGAACGCAGTCTCTCAGCTTTCTAACGTACAAAATCCACAGTCAACTGCAAAGCTCCAGAAGGCATTTCCAGTCCAGCTGCATAGCTGGCTTATGTGTAATACTTCGGAAACTGCTAGAGAAAATAAGCATATTTGAAAAATACAGTGAGCTCATGTTACCAGCCTCGTTTACGTTACTAAACCACCTAAAGCCATGTCATACCAATATCTCTGCTGGTGATTACACAGATCAGAAGGTCAAATGATTTCCCAACTTCACTACTATCCAGTCTGCGCATAGAAACAACCTCAGCTGAAACGGTACTCCAACGAACAATGTGGAACAAAACGTTTACAGGAGAAAAAGAACATAAGTAAAGTCGTTCACTTCATCGCTGATCTGTGCTTAAAGTAGTCATTCGCTGCAGGGTTATTTTCAGACATGTGACAAATAAAAATCAAGAATATTTTTCCTTGTATAGCTTCTTCCAAAAAATCTATTGACAGTTCTCCCTCCAAAAATGCTTTATGCTTTTACACCATCCCCAACGAAAGGTTCTTAAAAACCTTCAGCAAACTTTTAAATTCAGTTTTGCAGGGAACCTGGAGCACTTGGTTCCCAGTCCACTGCATTCTTAAGACCACCCTTCTCCCAGTACAGGAGCCCCTCAAGGAGCCCATCCCCACAAGCTCAGTGGTTCACTGTCAAGTTTTTGTGAGCAATTATTATTTCACTTGCAAGTGTTGTCAGCAATACAGAAAGACAGACTGAGGGTCCCAGACTGGATCTCCATGTGTCCTCATGCTTGCGTCACCTTCTGGGTACCCGTCCCTCAATCAGCCTCTTCCCCTGTGATTAAGGAGTTCCCATAACTACCAAGTCCTTTATTAAAATCACTGACGATGGCATCATCCGATGCTCCCTGCGCTGCGCCAGTCCGTGCGGAACAGGACTTGGACGGAGCTGTGAAGGCACCAACCCGGCTGGCGATGGCAATGGTTTATCCTTGCTGCCTAAAGGGGTCCGCGGAGCTGCTGCCCTTGAAAGGGACAACTCTGTCCCGCACCGTTCCCCAGAGCCAGCTGCTTCCCCGTACTGCTGTCTGTTTTCATATTTGAAGCACCAGTAAATACCAAGTTTCATTTTTTCACATTTGAAACTTCTTTCTGTTCTTGTTTAGGCTTTTGGAGAGGTTGGGGGAAAATTAGGGACTGTCCACAAGTGAAAGTAATGCTTTGTAGTTTCATTATTTACACGTCTGACGACCGCATGGAGTCAGCTAGGCTTTTGCTTCTAACATAACCCCTGAAAACACACACTCTACAAGCATTTTTTATTTTGTTGGAGTTTGTTTGGGGTTTTGTTTGTTTGTATTTTTTAAAAAAGCTCACATTTAGTTAAACCTCTTCAAATCAAAGAGGTTCTGAACAATTTACATTTAATTTTCACTTTTCTTCTCAGCACTACAAATAAGAATACTCATCTCAGCACCGCTCCCCAAGGTGATACGAGTGTACTCCAGGCTTTCCATGTCCCTTCCTTCCCCTATTTTCTTCTCCTCCCTTTTTTCTATTTTTTTGGCCGCAACAAAACGTTTCTGGCCTGAAGGAGGGTGCGGTTTGATCAACCCTCTCACTCCATATTAGGGATAAAATACACCAGGCGGACTGTTTGCAAAAACTCTCCAAATCATCCAAAGGCTGGGGAGGAGAAATGCAATCCAGCACACTGTTCTCACTCCCGGCTTCTAGGTGGTTTGAAGTTTTAAAGTCTTTTTTATTTGTTCAAAACACACTTAAACAAAAAAAAAAAAAAAAAGAGACAAGAAAAAAGCAACCAATTCTCATGGTCTTTCCTCCATTTTTACTCACTCTCTGCTCAGGTGAACACCTGCAGATTCCCCGTCATGGACATCAGCAGGAATTCTCCCTTATAAATGAGCAAAAAGGGAGTTAAAATAAATACATGGGATTTGATTCTGTAGACATGAATCATTATGATTAAAACTAAGCTTGTTTAAAGGAAAAACTTCCTCCACAAGCTCTTATTTTACCACACTGAACATATGTAATAAATTTCTTCGATTTGTTTGTCCCTGTTAAGTGTGAAATTTAATAATATTTCTATACAGTATCCAATGCAGATAATTAAATATGTAAGACATCCAGTGCAGCCAACTTCAGCATTACAAACCACGCCAACTTGCGCGTTTCCAACCATGTAATGTTAGAGAGAATTTAATTTCCTTTTTCCCTTTCAAAAAACCAAATTTTTAAAAATGCCTGTGTTAAAAATACTACTTTTAAATACTCAGAGTTTGCAGTCTCCACTGTAGGTAGGTGAGCAGAACGAGGAGTGTCGGGGGTGAGACTTTACTCCCATCTCTTGCTGCAGCTACTGTCTGGCTAGAGGCAGTCTGCTGCGAGCCGGGTTCCCAGCGCAGCAGCACATCTGTTTCCACTGTAATCACTACAGCTCACCAATGAAGAGATCACTTATTTTCTTTTTTTTTCTTTTGTATTTTGCAGGAACCCTTGAATTAACTGAATGCAAATATTGTACAGACTCTGAAGTCTGGTGTTTTGAGAAAACTATTTCTCATTTCCCCAATTTTCTTCCTTTGCTGGTGGGTTGTTGTGTTTTTTTTCAAATTACAATGCTCGCTGGGAAAACATCTTGAATTTCTTTTCTGCTTTTTATTATGAAAAACTTGCCCTTCCGAAAGTAGAAAAGTTAAATGTCTCTAAATAGTGCCAAGGTACATTTTTCAGACTCTCAATAATATCATTTAGTGAATTATGTAAGTGCAGTCTTAGGCACAAGCTTCATTGAGAACCATAAACCTGATCCAAACACATAAGTCAAAAGAAAACTTTTTCTAGGAAATACAGTGGGTTCTGGGTCAGGTATTTTGCATGTCGAGCATCAAAGTTGACAAATTTCTGAGACTTTTACTAGGAAATTATCATGGAGAGAAGTTGCTTTCTATACTAAAGAACTTGAGTAGCTGCATATTTTTTCCTGAAACAATTAAGAAAATAAACCAAACATATTTTGCAGGAGACTAACTTGAGGAAATACCGAAGACATGAATACCCAGCATAAGCATAACCATGCAAATAAACCAATTATAATGAAAACCATGGTATTAACTTATCGGCCAGGTATAGCGTCAACAGCAGCAATCGCTGCGGCTGTGCTGAACGAAAAATAACCTCTTCCACCTCCTCACCTTTGAAGGGTAAACAAAATTTCTGAAACCACTTCAGCTGTAAGATCTCTTAAGAAGACAGTAGTTTTGCTCACCTTAAATCCAAATTTAAAGACATTTTGTGTCATTACAGGAACCTTAAGGATGATTTCACCTGGTAGCGAGATGAAAGCGTATGCACATATTCTCTTAAGCACAAATGGAACACGAAACACGGCAGAGTAAAGGTTAAGTAGCATTTGACTGATTTTTACCTCATGGGAACTATAATTTACACGCCGCATTCATCCAAGGTAAGAGGGTTCAAATGGCACAAATTAAAAGCCTGTAGTTTCCTACTTCTGTTCTTAACATATCGTATTGATACACAGCCAGTTTTTAAAGTGATAAAAGGTTTCTATCAAAATATCAAGCAGCAAGAAGATGCACTGTTTTTACACGGTCAGCATCGCTGTATTTTACTGCGTCCTTCCTCACTCCTTACAACCACTGTCGATGAGTATAAAATAGTAATGGTCCATCTGCAGTCCAAAAGGATATATTAATCTTCCAGACACCCAGCTCTTACAATCAAATCCTGGACAGAAATTTCCAGGAACAGGAGTGATTAAATTAATGTGGGTTTAATAAAAAAAAAAAAAACCAACCAGCAAAACAGAAGAGCAGCAAGCTCAAACAGCTACCTGAGGTCTGTGCATTGAGAGATGCTGACAGACACCTGCGGCTGTGCCATGGGCAGGGTCCAGCACCACCCTCGGTGCCTGGCCCAGAACCGATTCTTTCCTGCTGCTTTTGGTGATGTTGCCCACGAAGGCAGCTGGCACCTTTCCAGCTGCCTGGCAATCTACCTGATCATGCAATGAGGGAGATGCTCATGCCTCGCGATGAGGGTGCTAAGGCGACTGCATGAAGACGCGCTCTAAGGTCACCTCTGGTTTCAGGGGAAGGATGGCTCAGAGCACCCAAACCCTTCCTTGCACTAAGGCGCACACGGCCGGCCGCCGGCCAGTGCTGGTCCTGAGGGAGAAGGGAATAAAGAAGGGAAAACAGGAGATCTGAGAACTGGGGAACTGCACAGGGTCTCCTTTTTGCTGGACTCCTGCCCGCTTTAGCCCGCCCGAGCTCGCGACGCCCTCTTACTGCGCGCCACGCAGACTGGGCTGGCTCGCTCCCGCGGGCCTGCTCCTGCCCTGGGCAGCAAAGCAGCAGCTCTCCTGACACCATGGGCTGCTCTCAGCCACAGCCCTTCTGGGCATCCAAGCAGAGTTTTTAGAAGTGTCACAGGCTGTCGGGAGCCCACAGTTAATTACAACAACTCCAGAGGACTCCGTCTCCATCAAAGATCTTTCTGAAGGCAAGACTGGGATGCTCTTGAAAACGTTACTGAGCAGCTGTTCAGCGCCCAGCAAGCAATTACTTTGTAAACTCCACAAGCCTTTTATATTCTTTCATTTTTTTGCAAGCAGTCATCAGTGGTCTCAGAGCAACACAGAACCAGCTACAGATACTATTGCAACACTCCTTGCCAAAAAGCACGGACAATTTGTATCAGCAAGGCAGAGAGATATTCAGCAGAGCTTTGGCAAAACGCCTGCTTCTCATGGCTACTACCCTTAGGACTCTGCACTGGTTCTCCTGATGCGCTCATCAATGTGCTTAGAGTGCCCTTGGGATTTCCATGCATGGTGCTACCGTGGATCCTGACTCTGGCCACCCTTCCTTGCCAACCAGAGTGGAGATGCTGCAAACACTGGGAAATTCAGCTTTTTCTGGGTCAGTAAGTCAGTGTTTTTCCCATGTCTGATTGGCTGGGGCAATTCCACTTCAGCATTAGTGTTGACAGAAAATACATGCTGAGAATTTTAGCTTTCAGGATGTTCTTTAGTCATTTTGGTGATCTGATGTGGCACAGGAAATATTAGTGCATATTCTGTGTTTTCAGTCACACTCACCTCACCATTTTTATATACAAAAAAAAGACAACAGAGAGTCGGATCACTGAGACTGAAATTATGAGCAATCTGACAAAAGTCAGAGTTGGAGGAGGAGGGTGATAAACACTCAGCCACATGTTAAACTATTAGTTCACAGTCTGATATTTTAATTTCCATTCAGCTCTTATTAAATCTGCCTCCAAATTGGGAGCTTGATGTAGAACAAGCCTTGCAGCGATGCTACCTGCACTCGCCAGCCCTTCACCTTACACCATGGCAGGTCCAGACTAGTCTTGGTGACTTTTGATACCTTGGCTGTGAATTTAATATAAAATTAGAGAAAGATAAGCTATCTTTCACCTACCAATTAAAACTCGTACCGCCAAATATGACAAATCAAGTTCTCGCCGCTCCTTTCACAAGACTGCGGGTTTTAGACTTGATCGAAGTGCACTTGCGATCAATTATGTATCAAGACCCCTGTATCGGCTGCGCTGGGCAGTGCTGCCCTCCCCTACTGATGAGCAAATCTCTGGCATTCTCTTCCCAATGCAGAATAAAGCTGCTCCTCCTCTGGCAAAAGCAATAAAGTACAGCTGTTGCTACCAGTATACAATTTACACTCCTCTGAACCACAGAAGGAAACTGAGCAGATCCCAGGTGCAGGATCGTCCCCAGCTGATTTCTGCAGTGCACATTACTGAAGATGGGCTTAACTTTTCATTCTGTGGAACTAGCAGAGCACTCCACATCCTTAATATTAAGTGCCTATTTTTGTCTATGAATGTTATTGCAACATGCAAGGCTCCAGATCAAGAAGTTCAGCAGAGTCAACAAAAAATATTATAAAGTGCACACTTTTAATAAAGCATTTTCTTGTAAAAACTACTAAAATCCAGTACAGGATAACACTGCACTGCAAGTTTTCCCCAGCAAGTTGCTTCGAAGGGGCAACTTTTTAAAAACAAGATTTCAAAACAACACACTAAAGGTTTGCACAACTTCCAAAAATAAACAGTACCTCACCCTCTAAACTCAGGCCCATCTGCCTATTCAGCTTTGGGAAGACAATGACCTACTCATGGCCATAACTAAGAGCAGTGGAAACTCCAAGATCGGGGTTTGGTTCATAAGCTGCCGGCATCCCCCGAAATGCCTGCGGTGCTTCAGCTGCAGCTGGGTTCCCCTGGGTGCGCTGCCACCCTCCCACCCCAGCACGTCCCCATCCCTGGCTCCTTCTTCCTTTAATCCTGAAACCGTGAAACCCAGAAGCCAAACTTACAGTCCTTCCGAGGGAGGGAGGCTGGACAGTGTTTCCTCCCACGCTGCCTTCCTACCCCTTGCTTTTGCGAGCTCTGCCCTGGGGACGAAGCACTGCTCTTTGCAGGATGCCCAGCTCTAGCTGGCTAAAAGAAATAAGAGAAAATAATTGGGACGGAAACCCTGGGCACCCACGTATCAAGTCAAGACAGTGTATTTTATTTTTTTCCCCGCCAGTTTTGAATTGCCGTAGGTTAGCCTAATTGATTTGTGTTCTCACCAAATTAAAGACACAGCACACAGACAGCATGCCAGTGAAAAAATATGGCAACAGCAAAAGTTTACAAATTTAATTTGCAATTGTTTTAGCAAAACAGCTCAGTCCACTCCTTCAGTTTTGGAAAGTAATCAGCTCGTGCTAGAGGAAGTTACCAGCTCCCAGGCACGAGCATTATAACGCAGGCTTATTTCATAAGAGATTAAGACCAGTTTTTCAGTTAAGACGTGGATATTGCAAGTGAGGCAATGCTGCAAGTTATAACACTAAGGGCTCAAGATCTTAGAGGAGGGGAGTACTTGAAGGGATAATGCCAGGAAAAAAGATCACGGGCCAAATTTCCCTTTAAAAGCGATGCTGGCGTAAATACCAGCAGAGCCCCAAAGAGTCACTTCAGTGCTGAAAGGAACCCCCCCAAAGCGGATCTTTCTCCCAGGCTGCGACCAGTAGTCAAAACCAGGAGTTTTCATCACCTACAATGAAAGGGTTAAGGCAAGATTTCAGTCCCCTGGTTCAAACCGCCCAGCGAGCACTCCCTGCCCAAATTACAGCAGCGCATACATCCAACAGATGCCGTTCAGACAGGGGCTTTCCTTGCCCTGAGGTACAGTTCAGTTTGTCCATTCTACTGTGCAATTACAGAATCAATAAAACATCCCTTTGAAACTCCCTGGACTAGTGCCGACACGCAGACAGTAGTCAAGCTGACATTTTTTGCTGTTTCCGTTATTACTACCGTCAAGCCTTCTGAGAAGCAAGACATCAAAACCCAGGCGCCACAAAGCAAAGGAGGAAAAGCAAATGTAGAGCTGAGGTTTTGTTCATCGTATCGCATCGCTCCCTGGGTGATCACACGGTACCAGGCATACCTGCAAACAAAATCTGCTCAAAGTCATCAAAATAGGCATTGGGAAACAGCGCGTTTCCGAAAAGCACGTGTGCCCCACCCTCCCCTGCTTCAAACACATTAATATCCCCTTTTTGCTATTTTTTAGGTGGGGTGGGAAGGGGGAATTGCTCACAGTAGAGCACCTGACCGAAATGGGGACGCTCTGATTTGGGGATGAACTTATTAAAAAGCAAACACCGAGCGCCCTGTTGCTTGTATGTGCTCATGAATGCAGTGTGAGATGCGGACTGTATGTGGAAGTTGGGAGGTGGGGTTGAAATCTAGCCATCCATCTGTTTCTGAGCAGTGCCTGAAACACTGAAATAGAAATGGGAAGCTGCAGAGTGCCAGGAGTGGAACCTGGGAAGAAAAAATAATGCAGGAGCAGGACGACAAAGAGAGGGATATTTAATTAACATGTTCAGAATGATTCAAAGGAGACTTGGATAACCAAGGACGTGCCCAGCAGAGAGGCATTTGCTGCCTATGAAAATGCAACTTTTTTTTCCTCCTATAACAATTGGCGAAATCGTCCCAAATAAATGGAAAACGTAAAACCAAAGGTCTTAAAAGAACTGCCTGAAAATTACCATCTTCACATGTTTATTTTCACACTCACTACATTAATGACAAAATTATTTCATCATTCATTTTAAGCTTTAAAGCCTGACATCTATGGTCAGTACCCAACACACCTACTTTTCCGGGGGAAAAAATTCTTTTAAAAATCTGGAATTCCTGCACAGTACTACTTCTATACCTGAGAAGCTACAGAACTTGTGACTGAGGCCAGCCCGTTCCCTTGGTTATCCTCCTCACCAGGCAGGGCACTGGAATGGGAATGACAGGCTCCCCCAGACGGGCCTGCCACGACGACCGCAGAGGCAGAAAGCCCACCCTGGGGATAAGGAGCCTTTCTGATTTCTCAGCAGCTCATTCCTGAATCTCCCTTACACAGGCATCACAAGCCATACAAACTTCACGTGGGAACTGCAACATTCATCCGGTAACAACCTATTCAGGGGGCTTTGCTAGTTGGAAAAAGGAGGCACAGGCGAGTTACAAGGATGCTCAGCACCGTGCCTCAGCAACCTACAAACTCCTAAAAAGCTTCAGCCTTTCGTTAAGTTTCTTTAAACTGCTTTAATCCTTGTTTGAATCTCTCCTCTCTCCCTCAAAAGGTTCTGTGCAGATTCAAATGTTTACAAATAGTAATAAAATCACTAGTAACAAATAGTTTTATCCTGATGGCTCTTTACACACTGGTGTCCCAGGCCCCCACACAGAAGGCAATATGCTTACGAGGCAGCGGTGGGGGTAAGGAGCACTGTCCCCATTTCCCAGACCTGGAAAAGGCAGGCCAAATATCCTGCCCAGTGCCCTACAAAGCGGCCAAATAAATCCACAATCCAGCTCTCCCGAGTGCGAAGGTTAATTTATAAAATTATATTTCCTCCCAGAGGATGCTCACGTGTCTTCTATACCGACCATAGGCCAAACAACTCATTTGGAGAGCAACTTATTTCGAAGAGGTTTCACATTTAGCGATGAGCACAAGGAGGAAAGAGGGAGGATGTCTCACATTCAGACTCCGTCTCAAGATATATCATATCTTTTCTCCAAACCAGTTCTCTTTGTGGTATAAGATCACGGGTGTGTTAACTGTAAAAACTCATTTTAAAGCGACCAAAGCTGAAGATAATACGGTTGTGTCATCTGTACAAATATTCTGTACTGGAATGAGAACGCTGGTGTACCAGAGGGAGATCTGGCTGAACACAAAACAGTCAGAGCAACAGAAACTGAGAAGATCCTCAAGCCTGGCTTGTTAGGAGTGACCTAAAATGGCCCCATTTTGACTCACTCTTCTCTACCTCCTCCATCAGAGGATTCAAAGGGAAACTGCAATTCAACCTTCATTGCTGTAGCACAACTGCAACATAACTATACTCTGTCATGAAAGAAAAAAACAAGTTGTGGGTGCCTGAATGCTGATAGATCACTTTTGCTTTAAGACTACATCATGTCAATCAAAACTAAATTCCTTATGCTCATCACAAGAGCTTGCAACCAAGCAATGCAAAAATCTCATTCGAGTTCAACCAGTAATGTGTTCAAAGGCTTCCCAATCTGCTCTGTCTCTGGCATCAGCAGCAGACAGAGAAGAGGCAGAAGAGATTGCAAAAAAACATAATAATAAAAAAAAAAAAAAAGGAAAAAATATCACTTGCTGGGCAAAGTAGAAAGGCCTCTAAACCAAAATAAAAATAAGCATTAAAATGTGTGTGTTGGACTAAAAGGATATACAGCAGGTTGAAATGTGCTATATCTTCCTCACTGGTGAGGAAAGACCTCTATAACTCACCACGAGCTTTGATCGCTCGTGAGCTATCAGCTATTTCTTTGCTGCTTGAGTAAATATAAGTCATTCACAGCTGAAACATAATTTCTCTCTCTTTCCCCTGCCACTATATGTTGTGTGCGAATATGTCTTGTATATAGGCACACTAACACAGTGTGCTGTTCAAATACACATCAGAGTTCACCAGATGGTGGGGATTGCCAGACACTCGTCGTTGCCATGAGTTAGAAGCCATGGTGTAACTCATGAATGATGTGTCTAAGCTGTAAGTGGGTTTTGCATAGTTACGTTACCCTTACCGCCATAAAAACTCTGTTTTCTTATTATGTTCAACCTGCAACAGTTTATAATTGTGAGACTTAAAGGCCTGTTGGGCATCTTTGCGTTTTTTTTTAGCTCCTCCCAGAGACGGGGCTCCGCAGGAGTTATTTTCATCTGGGGGTTATGATTCACACCCATACACACAGGATTATACATAGTTTCATAAAGCTGCGGCCACAGCCAGTGCCCATGTTTGGGCACAATCTAAAAATCCAACCTCAGAAAAACAAAGTGTTTTACCAAAAATACTCAAGGTTTTAAGAGGCAATCATCTTAATTATGCATAGGAAAAATACATGAGATTGGAGTTCAGGTTTTGTGTACGGGCCTCAGCATGTACTTGGGCATTAAGATATTCGGGCAATAAATTATGTGAGCATAGGTTGGTAAGGATGTGAATGTTGGGTGAATTGGCAATTTCCTAGTCTTTAATTAATGATGGCGTTGAGAAAGAATGTGGCCTTCCTTCTAAATTAACAATGCTTTTTAATCAGCAAGTGAATCTGCCTGTTTGAAGCGGAAGGTAGCTCTAGGCTTGCAAAGAAATGAGCAAAGTCTCCAGAAAAAAAAAAAAGCTGGAAACCTGGCAACGCACTCACGGTCCTACCAGACCCTCTTCACTGCCTTCAACAGAGCCTGTACCTTGCCCAAGGTCTCTAACTGCCGGTGGTGGTGATGAAATAAAAATCCAGGGAAAAGGAGAAAGTTAAGAGCTAGGAGGAAGTAGAAAGGAGCAGGGCATGAAAGAGTTTCCATCTGATTTGAAAGGGTAGGAGATAGCTCTGCTCAACAGAAGCGACTTGTCCAAAGAGCAGCCCCGACCCAACAGCAGGAGAGCTGCCAGGACGTACCTAACCCCGGGGCAGAGGAACTGCACAGGGTTCCTCTTCTTGCACGCTTTAGATGTCTCCGTCTACAAGACAACCATCACTTGCAAAGAGATCTCCAGTCAACAAGAGGACACAGCATTAAGCTATCTGATAACCTGGTAAAGGACCTTAGAAAACAGTCATTTTACTATTGCTTTGCTAATCTAATCCTGTAAAACCCATTCTGCCCATCTAGTTACTGAATATAATTCACCTTTCTTATTTTTAGCCCCTCACAGACCGAAGTTCGTTGAACAAAATCGGTTTCTGTGCCATCAATGCTCAGGAGAGACGCTAAATTTTAAAGGTCAGGGACGTATTCTTGCCAAAGTATTAACTTCTAGAATGGCCTAGTGGTTTTAAAACACTAACAAGAAGAAAAAAAAAAAAAAAAAAAAAAAAAGTTACAAGCAGCATTTGTTATTTTAAGGTTTTACTAAGGATTGGATGCCTCCAAGGGTTAGGGCTTCAGCTCCAGTTAAGCACGCAAGTTTGCTATCCAAAATTTCTTTGAACTAATGAAATCCCTGGAGGTTATCAGATTGGGCTGAATATGGACTACAGTTTTCAACTCCTCCCCTTTTATCTGTAAATACCATGAGAGGAGTTCTCTAGCACCCTAAGTCAAATAGTTTCCTGTCTTGGCTGGGAACCACTTCGGCAAACACTTGAGGCCATGAAAAGCAGTTTGATTCAGGCTCTGAGCAGGAGAAGGCACTGTCAGTCACTGCGGCTCACCCCGGCCCCGTTTCAGGGAGCGTGTTTCAGCACGATGCTGCTGGGCTACGTACAAGCCCTGCACATTTCTGACTCCCAGACAACTTTCTGAGGCCAGAGGGAATACTGTCTCCCCCATCTCCCTTCCTCCCAAGGGATCATCTTCCCCTGGCTGCCCTGTGGGGTGGACGTGGCCACAGCACTACATCCCCCTAAATTTGGGGTGCCCAGAGGGATGGGACAACCCTCCCAGAGACAAACATTTCCCCCCCCCCGCCCAAAACGCCTTCTCTTCCCCAGGTTACGTGAGTATCAATGAGTGTTGAAGACCCTGCACCCACCGGGCATCCGGTCCCCCTCATCTGACAACAGACGTCTCACCCCCAGCCAGAGCCTATTCAGATGGAGGAAGAAAATAGGGAATCAAAAAGTCCTCTGTCTGGCAGAAACGCGCCTGCTGGGAGCTGAGCACACACTGAATAGGCTGTTCATGGTGTCTGTACTAAAAGTAAGGACCTGGCTTTATTTCTTTGTTGACATTGATATAACTTAAGGAGCAGAAATAGATGAATCTGGGAAATCTTGGGAATAGAAGACCCGCGTGGGGGGCAGAGGCATCCCACATGCCCCACGCCATCCTTACTGTTATTTTCCACTCAAGGAACGGAGCGGCGCTTTATGCTTTCACATGGGCAGAATATATGGTGGTCGGGAAGCACAAGTGTACAAAGCGCTATCGAAAGAACAACGTCGTGCTCCTGACTGAAAAGACTGGCAGTCTGAAAGATACACACATGTGACATTAAAATAAAAATGCATGCAAGTCCTGCCTGGATGGGAATTTCAGGTTTAATTCAGCCTAGCGAGAACAAGTGGCCTGCCCCCTCCCCCCAAAAATCCAGCTCAGTGAAAATGTCTTTTTGCTCTTTTTTTTTCTTTTTTTTTTTTTTTTTTTTTTTTCTCCAGGTGAATATTTCTGACTTTTTAGCTACTTTTTAAAGAACTCTGCCCTGGCCCCTGAATGCTCTGAGGTCCTGTAACTCGTGGCTTCACAGCCCACAACAACAGGCAGCTCTTTCTTTCTTGCTAAGACATTACTTAAAATTTTTTTTACACAGCAAATACCAAACCACAGCCATCCTATCACCTTTAACAAAAGAGAATGTTTTCTCCTTTCTGGAGCATCTTAGCCTTTTTTTATTCAACTAGACCAGCCATGAGCAGGATCTTCCACAGTGACATTTTCAGAGCTACTTAAGATGTTTTGACTGCCCAAATTCAAACAGATATGAAAAAAGTCTCTTTGGCAATTTTGCAAATCTCAACCTAAATCTTAACGTATTTCAGCAACACGAGGCCCTCGTTAGCCTCAGAAACAGACAGTTTCCAAAAGCTGTGGACACACGGGAGCCCTCGATGCCCCAAGCCAAGTCAGTTGTCACCCACATCACGAACCACTGCACATGACTCTGCAAGGTCCATCCCGCACCAAGAACGACGTGACTTGTCTTGAGGTTCAAATCCGAACGCCTCACTATAACTAAGGGGAGGCCAACACGGAAAGGACGCACAAACCATGTCCCTGGGGTGCAAAAGCTGGGGAGAGGGCTGAGAAAAGGCAGCGCGGAGCCAGGGAAGGAGGCAGGCTCGGCAGCAAGCAGCGGGTAGCTGGCTCCAGCTCAGCTCCCTGGTACAATGGACCTTTAGGGAGCTTGATTCCCAGCTATGAGCCCTAACAACTTCATTACTTAATTAAATGGTACACGCAATGCAATCTGTGCGGGAGGCACAGGCACGCAGCAGCCACGCTCTCGCTCCTCTCCGGCTGCGGCACGGCAGCGCACTACACAATGCAGCACATGTAGCGGCCATAAAGTTATCCAGGCAGTCGCTTCGCTTGCCTGAATGCCGACTACAACCATGGCCTCTGGATGCAAATTACTGGCTTTTATAGGTTCCTAAAAACATTTCACTGTGTCTGCTGAACAATGTGGGAGTTGTAGAAAGGGCCTGATGATGGCAATGATGTAATTAAAAGCTCTGAGTGGAAAAAAAACCCATTAGGTTCCTTCTTCCAGACAGAAAAACTGGTAAAAATGTACTACTTAAAAATAGTTTAAAAGAAAATGTCAAAGTAAATAAATAAAAAAAACCATATTCACTCCTCCCCCAGCCCCTCAAGTTTCCAATAGCTTCCCCGCTCAGTGCCCGTGAAGGAAACGTATACGCTAGAGCACGTCCCTAAGCCCTATACTCTATCTGGAAAAAAATGAGATAGAGGAACTCTCCCTATCTAATCACCAGCCCCGTCTGGTAGTAACAGAAGTTACTATCTCTGCCTGCCTGTCAGGAGCTGTACGAAACCAATCGGTGGCCGGGGCTGATAGAAGAGCAAGAGGTACAAGGGCTGCAAAGCCGGCCAGCAGCTTCGTTAGACAGCTCTGCGCAGCCTGGGATGAGCCACGGCGAGCACCCACCCCGAGCAAACATCCCCGGGGAGCTGCCTGCTCCCGGTGAGCCGGGCATTGCGAGCCTCTCCTCCCACGCTGGGACGGCAAGAGGACTTCAGGTAAACCCTGCCCTTGGCGTCCTTGGAGCAGCACGGTGCTTGTTATTTACCGATGAGGAATTCACCCACCAAGACAGGGATCTTTCGAAGTGTTACTTCACCCGCTGCGGGGTAAAAGTCTTGATTATGGTAGAAAAAGAACAGGGAGAAACCCCCATCCAAATGCTAAACATATCCCAAACCCCAGTAACTTTCTGCAAACAGAATTCTACGTTAACATTTATCTGCTGTATTAAAACTTACAAAGGGGGGGGATGACTTCTGCTCTCTCCTTCCCCTCCCCCCACCCCCCCCACCCCCCCACCCCCCCCCCCCCAAAAAAAAAAAAATTTACAGCTGGCAGTACTGCTGGCAATGAAGTGGGTGGCCCGCATTAGCCATCACTCGCAGCACAGGGTCCCAACCCAGCCCACTTCCCTGTTTAAATGCATAAGGCCATCACTGTGTTTGAACACAGCTGGGCAGGAGTTAGTCCCAAGCTGCCCCTGTGCCCAATACAGGAACTTCCTCCGATGGCACATTACCACACGCTCCAAGTACAGGCATGCTGCACAACATTTCTCCAAGCATTAGCTGCAGCCTCAAACAATCAAGGAGCTTTTTTTTTTTTTGCCCCTTTTTTTTTTTTTTTTTGGAGAAATGATCAAACCAGGGGTGGGGACAGAACATCCTGCGTGAAACCGCATCCTGAACAAGCATCACCACGATTCACTGTAAATAAATACTCTCTCCTTGCAGCACTTCCGTCAACTGTCACTGCCTTGGCTCCAATCACCTTTCAAGTCCAAACAGGAAAGCAGAGAAAAGCGAGTGAGATGGCAGATATGAGGTTTAATTTGCTTTTCACTGCAGTTTTCATTGGTGGTGCGCTTCCAATTCGTCGGCATTGCCAGCTGCCTGGAATCACTCCTGGACCCAGTTTTTTCCTGTTAACCTTCATAATTGTATTATTATGGGCAAGCCCACAAACTGTGCTACAAAAAGCTGTAAGAAGTGCAGCTTCCACCCTTTATTAGATAAGCAGCCAGATCCAAACCCTGCTGCTGCAGACAGAAAGGCAACTCAGATTTACCAAAGATGTTTCTTCACCTATGTTTTACATAATGCAAGATGTAACAAAAAAAAAAAAATAAAGCGTACGTGGCAGGGTGGGCAGCGAAAGGATTATAGGATGAAATAAGTTTGACCTCAATTTTCCTGAAAACTTACAAAAACATATATATAAATTTGGAAAGATCAAAAGATGCGAGAGAATAGCAATCCCGAGCAGGAGAGCGCAAGCAGGAGGTAACTCGGCCTGTTCACGTGAGCCCTGCAAGGGTTGGGAACGTTGCACACACCCCACGGTATTTCGAACAAGCTGACGGAGAAGAAGAGGAGCTGCCTCTCGTGCGCACCCCCTCGTGGGCACGCCAACCGGCACCCGCAGGCACCGAGGGATGGAGGCACAGGGTCATCTGCAAGGGTGCGCTTGCCAGGAGCCAGAAACTGGGGGGAAACCCTCCCGAACCTCCATCGGACCAAAGCAGAGCGCAGCCCCCTCGCCTTGAAGAGGGAGAAAAGACCTTGGCAGCCACAGCCCGCCTGGGCGTGCCGGGATGCACGGGATCCCCTCCCCGCTGCACACGCACGCAAGGAGCAATTTAATTAATAAAAGTAAAAATGAAGTATTACATGTAGCAGCAAAGCATTATTAAAAGCCGTAATGTCTCAAAGGTTCCTATGAAGTCATGTTCTTACAATTCACTCCGAAGAATTTAAAGACAAAATTACATGCTTGGTAATACTCCGGGGAGCACGCTTTTCTATGTGGCCCATTGTTTGTGTATGATGCATGGCTTTGAGAAAGTGGCATTGTTAGAGGGATCATAAATCACAAAGGGGAAGTTTGCACTTTTTTTCTTTTTTTTTTTTTTTTTTTTAAAAAAAAGAAATCTTGTTCCAGACAGGGCTTTCCTCTGATGCAGTTTCCAGCTTGTTTTAACAAATGGACCAGCATCAGACCTCCATACGCTGTGGGGGTCTCAAGCTGCTCAGATGATCATCACCCTCTTTCTCTACAATCTCTCTGGAGAAATAAGCGTACTGCAGCCAGTACTGCAGGTTTCATACCGCTGGTTCCAAGAGAATGTTTATTTTTCTAAAGATAACTCTTCAAGATAAAATCTTGAATATTAAAGAGCGGCACTAAAACTTCTGCAGTGCCTTTTGCGAAGTCTACCTGGTGTGGTTTGCCACCTTATTTTTCTTCATATGATCTCTGGTTTTAGTGTGGTTATTTATTTTTAGGTGTATAACTTCTGAACTTGGAACCGAAGTGGGCTAACTTCAAAAGCAAAGAGCAAATGCCAAAATCACTTACTACCCACACGCGCACACCCCATCCTTCACAGTGCACACGAATTAGCTAGTGGCCTGCCTCCCAAAGCAACCACGATAAAGTTATGGCTCTGATGAGGCTGATGTTACTTCACATCTTACCGGAGCTGAACTGCGAATGGTCTCCATGACACTGCCCAGCTTTGTTTCAAACTTTACATCAACCAACTAATAAAAAAACCAAACCCCTAAAAAAACCCCAAAACCCCAGGAGATAACAGATATTACAATAAGAACATCCCAACAGTTAGCAGTGGTTCATTGCTAGGACCGAACCACACAAAACCATCTGCAAAGGAAGAACCAAAAAGACTAAGAACAAATCAACAGATATCAGCCAAGCCAGAAAGCCAGAAGAGGCTCCAGGCTCCCAGGGCCCAGCCAGGCTCTGCTGGAGGGGGATTTGCAGACCTGGCCAAGCAGGCGACACCACCTGCTTGAAGAACAGGAACGTCACATTGCAACACAAACGGCCATCTTCTCCCTCAAGCAATGCTCATTCTTAATGCAAAGATCTTAAATGTTTTGGAGTAAACCTGACGTTTCAGCTGTGGATACCTTACTGGATGCACTAATACTTCCAAGCAAGGCATGATTTCCAGTTGCAAAATATAGCTCTATAAATTACATTTCCCTGGGACTCACTCCTACATCGCTGCATCCTGCAGTCCTTACAGCTTCTGTCCCACATAGGCCTGGGCCCCCTTATCCTGTGTTTTTGAGTATTTCCCTGGATGCTTTCCTGTTGCAGCATATGACAAGTACAAACGTATTTGATTTTCCCACTTCATTACCAGCTAGCATCAGGTTTAGTTAAGGGGCAGACATCCACGCAGGCACCCCAGCCTTGACTCCCAACTGGTGTAAATCAGCACGGCTCCACCGACTGCAGGAGAATTAAGGAACCCTTGTCACTTTAGACCAGCTAAAAATCCAAGCCTGTTCATCTGATTTGTCTCAAGATAGTCGCTACAGTCAGAATGTGAGAAGAATAAATTAGTGTGGATTAAACCTGGGAAAACCTGCTGAGGAAACTTGACTATGTTAAAATACACGTACTGACACTAACTTCAGTCACTCGTAATTGTGCAGCTTAATAAATCATATGGTCTAAACACCATTAACTAATAGGATCAGTGCATTACTATTTATCCCTAAATATAAGGAAAAAAAACCCAACCTTTCTATTTAAGAACCAACGGCTTGCAAATTTACGATGGTTGACTCGAGAAACACATGGCATATTCTTTTGCCAAAACATCTGCCTCCTTCAGGAGAGCTGACTTCATCCAGCACTGGTGGAAGGTCTCTGTCTGCCTTATTCTTACAGCACGAATATTTGGCTGCCAGTACTACTCAAAGGAATTATTTATGCTCCATAAAAGGCTTGGACGTAGTCTGGAATACAGGCAGAAATGAGAGCTAAATCAAGCTAATTATTTTGAGAACTTCCAACTAGAAACATTATTACAATAAATTCCACACGTTTCTCTCAACTTCTACACATTGCAAAGGATTTCCACTCTGTGCGTTCAAAAAGGCCGTCGTATGGAAACAATTACAGCACGCAAGCTTAAACGGACTTCTGCCGATGCAAGGACCGTTGACCCATCTTTATGGGCATTTTAAATAATTTATGTCCAACTTGAATGCAATCTGCTCTACTTGACATCTCTGACCCTAAGCATATCGAGGTTTACGCTGGGTTTCTTTAACATCCAGACCCTGTCAAGAGAAGATGTGATCTATGCTGTTACGAGATGAGCTCCTCTCCCACAGCCATCACAGCAGGGCTCTACCGATCCCCACTGCTGCCCCCCTGCCAAAAAATGCCTATTTTGGTCTTCCTGAGGATTTCTTGTAGCCAAGCTCTCTCTTTTCCTACCTCTCCTGCAGGATGCCTAGAAGGCAACCCAGAAACAGCTGGTGATACGGCTGGTGGGAAGGGTCAGACTTCACCACAGTCTGAATGAGAGTGTGACCATGGCTCCCATGCAAAAAAAAAAGCGCTAATTGCGAGGGACACAGCCTTGGCATCAGAGTTTTTAGGAAGGGATAACAGAAGCCCTAATACTTGTTCTTTACATGGGAAAACTGATTTGCCACAAATACGTTCTGGGACCTAATGCAAGTCAGTGCCTGTGTCAAGTCCTCAAACAGGCTTGAGGGACACGGGGAGCGCCAAGCCACCAGGGAAAGGTGAGCACAACCGGGGACAGCAAGAAAATCCCTCCAGGAGCAAGCAGGGAGGCCAGGAAGCAGTAAGGATGCTGCCTGCATGGAACAGTATGTGATGCACACGGAGAAGGGGTCTGAGCTCCTGCATTTCCATAACCAAATAGCTAAGGCCACCCTAGAAGGGGACTTGGCTCCACCTTACCTGCCACAACCCTCAAACTCGGACAGATCCTCTCGGCAAGGAGCCGAGGGCTGCACGGGACAATAACGGGACTCCTGACTATTTAACTGAGCATGGATCTCTTGTACACAGCTGAGGCTGAGTGACCGAGGAGGCACTTTGGACTCGCTGCCTTTATCTTCAGAGAGATGACGTTGGTGACCACAAGTTAATCCACCCCGAGCATGAGCTTGATTTAAATCAAAGCGATTTTTGTCACCGATTTTAATCATGGTTTATATCAGAAAGCAGGAAACGTGGTTTAAATCATTGGTTTTAATCTTGTTTTACATTTATGCTTATTTTCTTAATGAAAGATTGATTCTAATTGGTTAGCAACTTAATAAAATATGACCTTTTCATTAAGCTTAACTTTTCTCCCTGCTAAAAAAGCGAATAGGTTATTTTCACATGCATTTATATCCCTAAGTTATGACTATGTTAGAAACAATTACTATTTGTATTAGTTAGCAATTTTGTTATTTGTATCGATCTTCATTTGGTTGAAAAGTGAAACTGCAACAAATTGAGAAAACATTTTTATTTATTAAATGGAAGTTACTTAAATATGCTGGATACGTAATAAGTTTATGCATTTATGCATGTAAAACATTTATTGAACGTGATCTGTTGTAAGAAAACTCAATAAGTTAGGTTCTCAGCAGTACTAGGTCTCATCCTCTCGCACCTTTATTTTATTCCTAGATTGGAAAAGGAGAACAAGGTTTCCTCTTTTCAGCTCCATACTAGTTTCTCAGTCTTTTATTGAATCACCAAAGGAATTACTCAAACTAACTGTTCAGCCCCATCCCAATGAAAACCAAAACCAAACTCCTCATCTACAGAAGAGGTCAAGGCTTATCAGTTTTCACATACTCCACCATAACTGAAAGAGCTAACTTCAGTTAGGTCTTTGGGCTGATTTTCTTTAAAATGTCAACAGAAAAATGTATTTGATTATTATTTTGTATTTAACCTTTTAAAACAATACATTTGTCAAAGATTTCAGTATTACCTTTTTAAAATGGTATTTTAAGATTTTTAAATGAAACATCACAATTTAAATAAAATTAATATTTTAAAGCCATCTAAACCTCACCCATTTTGTCTTGCCTATTTAACCTGCAGGTCTACATAATTTACAACTGCCTAAATATTAAGCAGGAGATAATTAGCACCATCAATAAAATGCAAAAAAGCAAACAGGAGAGAACGAAACCCCACTTCCTCCTTAAACTTTAAGAAACAACTAGAAGTCAGGATATTATCTGAAAAAATCAGAAAAGCTGATTTAGCATCTTGGGTTCAAAGTTCTTGGTTCTCTGCTGCTGGGTGACTAAATATTTCGGCTTTGCTGCACGGGGCGGCGCGAGCCCGGGCAGCCCCATCGCAGGGGCTGAGCCACCGCGACCGCCTGCGCCTGCCCGTGAAGGCTGCCATTTAGGCAAAATAAACCAGAAAGCCCACAGGTAAAAAACCCGAACTCGTGAGGCCACGTGAGTCATTCCTCGTTCTGAAGAGGTGCCAGAGTTTGCTCTGAGTTACTTTAACTAAGGACTGAGAGCTGGGTAAAGGCGTTATTCGGGGGTGGGGGACAGGGGACCGGGATGGGGGACCGGGAGTGCTCTCTCAACTTCTGCATCAGCTCCAAAAAGGCCACGGCACCCTCGCAGCCGGGATCCCGTGACACCCACACACAGCCCACCCCAAAACCAACGCCTTGCATTACAGTCTGCTGTGAAACCCTATTTTAAAAAAAATTTAAAAATTAAGCTAGAGGGGAAGAGGGAGGGGGAGGAAGAGAAGTCACTCTATTGACTACAGCATCTCTACCACGTATAATTCAAGGGCTACAGTCGGTGTGAACTGGGGATGGGGGGGCAAGGGAGCTTTTTTTATCCTTTTCCTTCAAAGAAACTCATCAGAAATAAACTGCTATTCAATTAGGCCAATCCTCAGCACAGGTACTTTTGGTAAACCTAAATAACAAAATAACCCAGAATACTGTGTAGGAATGATACATAGAACGTGTAGAAAATAGAAGTTTAACAAATCCCTGGAGAGTTACCACGAACACTGAATGTGTCATTTCTTTCCTGAAAAAAAAAAATAAATTTACAAACCCACATTCTCAAGATAAGATTTTAAAAAGAATAATTAAAATCCACACAGTAACAACCATTTGGGTGTTTCCTTTGGACTTTTTAAAAAAAGCAGAGAGAATTACATATAAATACTACCTAAACATACATGTGAACTCAATCAGGAGGAACTGAAATGGAAGAACATGCAGCGCTCAGGAAACTAGTTCAGAAAATATATTTACATGCTGTTCTTTAAATACACCTTTAAATATAATTTCTTAAGTTTATAGTTTATGGTAATTTGAGATCCCAGTTTGACAGTCTTGTATGCACCACACACTACCTCCCTGGAAAATACACATATAGAAGGGTATTCGTGTTCTTGGTTAAAACCAGATTAACAGAACAACCCCTTTTCCAAAAAATGCAATTTAAAACAGAAAAAAGGGGTTGTAATAAGAAGGCCATTTTACTGTTTATTTTCTAATTTTAAGCGAATGGATGTAGCATAAAGCTATGATTATTTTCCTGAAGTCATAATATCTGTGATTTAGAGTATGTTTAAGGAAAACGTTAACTGAGACAGAGGTCTGTAAACAGAATTCAGGCACAGAAATGGAGCACACTTCTGCTAACCCCCATCCAGTCTTCTGTGCAACTTCATTTACTGTTCGTAGTTCACTGAAAATGAGTGAAGCTGTCTCTAATGCCATACAAATTTGGATATCAGCTGTCCCATGCAAATTTGACTCTAATTACATATGCATTACTGAGCTATGAAATAAGTCAGTGTGTTGTGGTATGCGAATACCCATCCCACTCTTGTTTTTGAGCATAATAGTTTTCAGTGTCTGCTGAGTGTTCATATCCTGTGGACTTTTCGGGTTTTTTTTCTCCCCCTTTTCCTTTCTATCATGTGGACTTTTCCTCCCCATCCCATCCCCCCCCCCCCCCCTTTTTTTTTTTAATGAGACTCCTCCTTTTCTAATTAAAAAATGAAATTAAGGCAGTATTCTTTTTTTAAAAAAAAAAAACCTGTTTTTAAAAGCAATATGAATTCCAGCCACAGAGAGATCTGAAGTAAAAACCAAAGACTATTATTTCATATTGTGTAATGAATTAGCTCTAAAAAGGTTGAACAATAAACAAACAACTACCCAAAACATTTTTGTGAGCTAATTATGTACTAAGCAAGAAGTAATTTTATCCTTATACCCACATTTTATGTTTTGGGCACTTCTATTTCATGTCCCTTGACACCTTCTCCAATAATCCATCTACTTTATATTGGAAAGCCTCACATGAATAAAACTTTATGGCACTACAGGCATTTAGCCTTCCACTGACATTCCTGGCCTGTTCAATTCTGCAATTCAATCAAAATCAAATCTCAAAATCCTCTTGTCAGCCAGCGCTGCTTTCATATGCCCAAGCCCTGTGTAAGGATAACTGCATCCAATCTTTCCCCCAAGCAGTGCTTATATTGTTTTATTACAGTTCAATGAGTGGAGTTCAAAATTACATGCAGCTGCCTACTACTGTGGTCTGTCTGTGTTACGCATGGACACAAGTATTGCCCACCAGGCTTGAAATCGTTCACTTACTGGTCTGGCAAGAGAGACTGTGAGCACTTCATTGTATGGAGGAACATCCTGCCTGCTAGATCTAAAGAGGGTGATGTTAGCAGATCAGTCCCTTTATAAAGGGATTGCGAAAGCCCTATGAAATGCAACTCAAACGTGCTCGATGTTAAGCATGTGGCTACTGCACATAAAAGCAAAGATAAACCTCAACATGCACTACTCATTCTCAGAAAGCTTGCGAGGGAAGATAAAGGACTGAGGAATAAATGGCATCTCGCAGAGTTTTTGTGTGTTTTAAATGATGAAGCTTCATTTAGACAATTTTCATCTTTTCTTCCCTCCCCTCCATAGCCTTCACATAAAACAAAAGGACAAAACACAATGCTAATTAAATACAATTTAATCAGATGAACAATGCGCTGACTCCAAATGCAATAGCTTAAAAACTCCTGCTAGCGCTAGCTCCTGTACAGCCTGGCTGGAGGGAGAGACAGCATCAGAACCGGGCAGGACTTCCACCCAACGCTCCTGGGGACTAGAGGAAAATAAAGTGTCAAGAGGCTCCCTCCTGTGCTAGGAGCAGGGCTGGGAAGCGAAGGGAAGGGGTCCCCCCGCCCGCTGCCCAGCCAGGTACCAGCAGGCTCGCCCAAACCCCCACAGCCGGTGGCAGCATCCTTCTCAGCACACGCGAAATTCCGGCGGCGGCACGAGCAACGCGACAGACGCTGCTACAGGTTAACGCATCGCCCAGCACGTTAGCGTTTCGCCATCATTTTCACTTGGCTTTCCATCAGCATTTCACAGTATTACAACAGTGACCGAAATCAAAAGAAAAGAAAAAAAAAGCCTTTTATCAAAGGCTATTCATCAAATATTCTACCATGACTAAATTCTGTAAGACTAGCAAGTCAGAAAACACAGGCATCACATAGTTAGACATCCTGCCGAGAAAAAGCTCTCTTCGAGATGAACCCTGTTACCTTTCAACACACAGGTCTGAGAACCAAGCTAACCACACAACAAACCGCCGACCTATGACAGCAGCACTAAACTGCTTGTCCGTGAATCAAGGCCTCACTCCTTTTTCAAAAAAAACAGAGAAAGACAAAAAAAAAAAGGCGCGCCCAGCTGCTGCGCAACTGTCCACATGATGCTTATGTAGGAGCAAACCCAGTCCTGAAGCTGTCTAGCATCTGGGCTTTTAATAGCCTTCATTCAAAAGTAGTGCGGATTATTGCGTGTGCATCACACACGTCTTTGTTAATCTATTCCTACATGTACTTGGACAAAGCCTGGACAGGGAAATGTGGAAGTGTGACAGTGGTGACTGATCCTGGAGTCACCAACTGCTTCTTCTCCAGTACAGAGGCACTGGGATACAGCCCGCGAGGTGCAGCTTTGAGTTCCCGCCCCTGCCAAGGGTTTGCAGCGGGCCAGCCAACCCTGGTCTCATGCCTCATATATCCATCTATTTAGGTTCTGGTGGTACAACGATGGATTTGGGCACATTTGGACCGCATCTTAGGGTGCCAAGATCACAGCCATCTAGGCACCCTCTTCCCATCCGAATCCAAAGACATCTTTCTGCTCAAGATCAATGCTTCTCCATGAGAGGAGGATGGGGTTATGGGAGCACCAAAGCCCCAAAGGAGTTCCTGCATGGCTCCCCGTGACAGCCCTGTCCCCAGACACCTTGCGTACTCAGAGATGACACTGAAAACCCTTAGAGGAAAGCACAACCTCTATCTGTTAAGGATACCAAGGGGGACGAGCAAGTGTTTTGACCGGGGAAGGCGGGTGAGGAGCAGTGAAACCTCCATCAGCCTGCAGACCAGGTTTGCGCAGCTCTTCCGTGGCCAGGACACCAGGCTTTGGGCTGAAACCTGCAGTGTTGGGCTATTTTGTAGCCAGTATCACAGCTCCCCAGGGATGCACATGTACCACGACAGCACGCATGTGCACACACCCACCAGCCCCCGGGACAGGGACGTCCCTGGGCCCCCTCAAGGGCCAAACTTGGCCAGCAATGTGCAAAGAAAACATAAGCAGGCACTTGGCAGAGGGATCCCGCTCAGAAACAGCAGATATTGTCCCTGTCAATATGCAATGACATATCAACATTACAGAATCCAAAATCTGAGGCAAACCCCTCGAGAGTGTGCTGGGGCTAGAGGGGGAAAAACCGTCTCACTCCACATGCACACTTGTAGGAAGTGACAAAGTATCACGTCTGCCTGCCATCCGAAATATATTTAGCAGCCTATAGATAGCAAACCAACGAGATTCATCTCGCGCGAGCCCCGGCGCAGCAACACGCACCCAGTCATTCATGGTGACTTTGCGCCCGTAGCTTCGCTGTGAAGCCAAAGGGATGACAGAGGCAAGCAAGGAGCCACAGCTCCCAGCCGCCCCCTTTATCACCACCATCGCAGTATTTACTGTAACACATGTGACTTAGTGAAGCCCTAGATTAATTAAATGAACTCCTCCATTAATCAATCAATCAATCCAGCAGAGAGCAGTTGAAATATTGAATTACTTAAGAGCAGCATCTTTATATAGGACTTTTAAAGGTCTGCTCTGGAGGGCCTTATCCCTGATAATTAAATTCAGCCTCACATGGAGAGGAGCATAAGAAACCCAGAGGAGGCCCTGAGGCTGCAAGAGCAGAAGGGTGGGCAGCCCTGAGCGGGCACGTCCCAGGGTGCGAGGGGAGTGCCAGCTGCTGCCTTGGGAGACACCGCCGCGTCCGAGGGGGTCAGGGAGCTTCTACAGAAGCGAGCATACCCCTGAAGCACCCTTGAAAACACCTCCCCAGACACTGAGGGCTCCTACTTGTTCAGTCAGGGCCACTAACCAATTCATTACAAAAACTAAGATCAGGATTGCCCAATCCTCAGGAATGGCTCACATCCAGCTGGCAGAGCTGGAACAAGGGGGAAGAAGGAAAGCAGGGCCATGTGCTGGTACTCCGGGAACACCTGAACACATACATAATAGTTGCAAAACCTGTAAAGTCAGTAAAGGTTATCTAATTTTATATATGGTGAAGTTTAGACGGAGACAGTTGAAATGCGTTGTCCCAAGATGTGCAGAACACCGGTGAGAACATCAGTAATAAGACCAATCTCCCGTCATGCTGAAAGCCAGGCACACAAACTGCTAATATGATCAATTTTGTCACCTGTAGGTCCACTTGAAGCAGTATATTTGGACATCAAAGTAAGAGAAATTAATTCTACGCTTCTTCCCATCTTCATTTCAGTTTGGATGAGACTAGTGTAGCTATGCCCATCAATGGGAGGAAAAAAAAAAAACAACTATTCCATGCATGTAATCATACCAATTACCGAAAAAATCCCTATCATCAGAAACTTTTCACATAGCATGAGAATTGCTGTTTCCCTCAGACATAAAAAAATAAAGCTTCACAAGGCTTCCCCTCAGAAAACAGATCTATAACATCTAGGCACAAATATCTAATCCTGGGATGTCTCCCCTCACCCCCAGCAAATATTTATATTTTAGCTCTTTTAGTTTCAGGAGTCTGCCTTAAGATTATAACCCCTTGTGCGCTTGGTCTTCTGCCTGCAGCCCTTCCCACCACCATCACATACCCTGCCCTGAGCAGAGATCTCAGTGAAGCGCGTGGACTACCCTGACTGCTTCTCCTAGATACAAAGGGAGCAGAGTAACAGCCTTGAGATCTTGCGATAAGACAGGGCACACAGGACCCAGAATCAAATAAAAATGCAGCAATATGAACACATACGTCAGTGCTCAAAAGTCACTATTTTTTTTGGCAAAGACAATACAAAAAAAAAAAAAAAAGAAGAAAGAAAAGACTTATTACAAGCCCTAAATGTAGGATGGCACAGCATGTTAACATATTGCTGTACATCCTTTATGGAATTGCATCCAAAGCTATATTAAAATAACGTTAAGGTTGCAAAAACTAGGCAACAAAGTTGGCAACATCAACATGCAATCTTGATTTACACCTTCGGAACGAGTATTACGATCAAGTCTTCACTTACACAATCGTATTTCTTCAACGGAACTCCCGTCTAATGTGCAGTTACCAAGCATTTCTTTTTACCCTTATAAAGTCCATACTCCCAGTAGCACGCACTACTTCCTTAGCACATACTATCCAAACCTGGAGATGAACACAGAATTACCAAGCTCTTCTTGACCACATCCCCAGTTCCCTCATTGCAGCATCAGGGGTTGTGGCATTAATGAAAGTCTCCTCACCTCCACTTGCAGAGACGTTTGATGGCATCACAACCATCTCACTGGGAGGAAATGGAGACAAATCAAAAGGGAGGCTATTGATGGCTGCTGGTTTGAGTTACCCAATAACCCCAGGCACCAATCTGAACCCACCATGACTCACGGTCTTTATGGATACTAACAACCCCATGTGCTACGGACAGCCCCAACTGGCCTCAGCTGTGGTTGCAAACCCAAGATCACTTCTGCAAAACTGGTCCCAGGTGTCTCCTGGTGGGCACGCAGAAATGAGGAACAGGGAACCACATGGCAAGCTTGGAGCACTTGGGTTCAGATGACATGCCAAAGCCCAAACAAAGCTCCTTGGGAAGAAAAAAATAAAACAAAAAATCCCCCCAAAACTACATGATCGCGTCAAGAGAGTTTCACAACATATACAGCTTGGTTAAGGTGGCCTATGCCACCTTATCGCTACCATTTCCCAAATCTCATGTGCCAGATTATACCATCTTGAAGGTTGTTTTCACATACAGCTGTTTTTAATATATGTCATTTCTTGAGAATTTTTTGCTTTATTTTTAACAAGTGAGAAATGAAACAACAGTAAGAAGCAGCTATAACCAGAAAGCGCAATAGGGAGACAACACGACGCAGCTTTGGCCAACAAGAGATGCACGCCCCAAGGCTCCACCACCAGAACTAACAGCAAAACCAGTCGCTGCACCACGCTGCTGGTTGGCACCGCGGGCTGCTGATGGTAAGGCAGGGTCCATCCACCCCAAATTCTGAAGAGAAGATCGTAAGTCTGAGATTCTCCCACGATGAGACCTCAGGGAGTACTCTAGTGCCCTCAAACAACTCCCAAGTGCTTGAGGACTCCAGCGGCTCCAAAGCAATGTGTGGCTCAGTGAGAAACCAGGAGCTCCCACTGCTCCCCGGGGTACCTGCCGCTAAGGTGGCCAACCAGCGGCATCACCATCACCACTGCAAAAACCCTGATGCCTGCCAGAAATCTTTCTGCCAGCAAGGCCTTCCCCTTTGCGCGATGGGTGTAGCGTAAGGGGTGCCACCGAAGTCCCCGGTACCCAGCCTGGCACTGCACAAGGAGGACGCTCGGGCGTTGTGGGACTTGTCCTCCCCCCACCGCACTTCGGCAGGACCCCCCGCGCTCGGCAGTGCCATACGGCTGCCCTGGCTTCCCCTCGCTAGTGACAACTCCTGCACATCGCCTGCACGGAGGCACTGCAGCTCTGTTAAAAATACATATGCACATACATATGCATCCATACATTAAAAAAGAAGAATTCTTTATACGGCGACGAGCTGTGCTGTCATTCCTGTCCATTATGTGCCCGTTTGGGTTTGCTCGGGCAGCCTCAGAGACTTGGTGAGATCAATGGGTGCTCTCACAAGACCTACCAAAAGCCCAGGAGCTTAATTTCCGGCCCTCTAAATTGTAGAGAAAGTCACAGGTGTTGTTCAGAAGAAGTGGCATATCTCAGTTTTGCTAAATACTCAAATGGGATTTATTGTGCTGGGAAAGGGGCTGCGCTAATACAGGGAAACTGCCAAGTACCACACTTTTACCCTGATCTACAGCGCTCTCCATCCTCCCCGGTAATTTGCACTTTCTTCTCTTTCAAAGATTCCCATAAAAGGCATTTACAGTCAATACACGGTCTTATTAGCACCTGGTATATATTCTCTTTTACAAAGCATGTGATTCGCTTTTACAAAGTATGCGTTTACTTTGACCTCCCCCTTACAGAAACAACACGCGCGTGTTGCCATTTTATACCACAGACTTTCGGAGTCGAGCACGTTTCTGAAACAGGTTATTAAAACAAAAACGCAATTTAAATAAATCAGCAAAAAAAAAAAAAAAATCATTTGAGAAAAGCTTGCACTGCAGTTGCTCTGACTAAAGAGGACTGCGAAAGCCAAAAGGAAGGAGTTAACCTTTGTCGAAACAGCATCAAACAGTCGCTGCTGCTTCAGTTATTGCTGTACCGGGACTTGCTGCAGCAAACAGCATCCCTCGGTAACGGAAGAGCATCACCTACGTACTCGCAATTCTCCAAGGGTCAAACCTAAAGCGCTGCCCTTTAAATGTGGGTGACAACCAACATCAGGTACACACGAAAATCTGGTAGATTGAACAGGAAACTACAGAGAACTATTTCTGAAATGTAAATGAGACTCTGCTACTTTCATTTCATTATTGCCATAGCACTGTGCTGAGATGAAGTTTCCATCTGTGATTTTCAGGACAGGGTATCAGCCATTTCAGACGGCATCCGTTGGAAACTAGAGAGGCAAGTTTCTCACATTTTTTTTTGTTTTATAAAAATATTTAAACTCTATTTGATCTCCCCTCGGACAGAGCTTATGGGAGATAATTCAGTGCTTCAGGGAACAACCTCGCAGCAAACAAGCAGCTTTACCCCCACCACCTCTTTGTTTTTTAACTGTTTTTTTAAGAACAATTTTTAGAAAGTTACAATTTGAAGTGGAGTAAATACTGTAAAGCACAGTTTTGGCAAGGCCATGCTACACGTTAGTCTTTTATTACTCCTTTGAATAGTCTCAACTTGAGCAAAGTCTTTGTGGCATCGAGCCTCCAGGTTGTGAACAGAGGAAAACCTTTTCGCATCTCTCTAAAATTCAGGGACGCGTGGATTACTCGGGGACTTGTGAAAATTGTTGTCCCTATGCAAGAGCCAGCACATCCAGCGAAATTATTTCAAACACTGTTTCTTTTTTCACAACATTTTCACCATCAGTCGCACGAATCTATCAGCAAAAAATACTGAAGTCAATGATGATGCAGTTAATGCTTTGATTACGTGATGACAGCAAATCAATTTTAAAGCAGATTATATCAACAGTTGGGCAAAAGGAGAGGCAGACATTATGGAAATCAAACCCTTTAATACCTTTCAAGATTCCATAACCCCAGAGAGCATCTTTAATTCACCCTCTTTTATTCCAGATGGTCTCACAAAAAAAAATACCCTAAGTTATGACATTCTGGTAGCCCGTGCTAACACCCATCCTATGGCATGACGTTAATATGTGTTAACACACAAAATTAAAAGAGAAAAAAATTTTTAAAATCCAAATTGCAAGTCTTCCCCCACTAAGGTGACGTTTGCAACAGCACACATTTTTAAAGAACCCCAGGATACCCCACATCACTCCCTTCCACTGGACGGGCATGGTGAGTGCCTGGTGAAGGCAAGCAGAGTTACACAGAAGTATTTAAGAGCGGGATTTGGCTTCCGACTCTGCATGAAGGCAGGAGTAGGGAACTATTGTGCTGCCTGTTTTCTCACAGCAGATCCCAACTAGCTTTGGCTATGGATCTGGCACCGCCAGCCAATTTCAAGGAAAAAAAAAAATAAAAAAGGAGCCTCCGACCCTTTCCTTTCTCTCCCTTTTTGTAATCTCTTGCAGGCACAACCGCTCCAGCAAGCAGCTCCCCTACCAGCCCAATATTTACACTAAACCACTAAAGGACTTTCTATTATAATGCTATCTCATTGATACGAGATTACTCCTGAACCACATCAAACCCTGCAATACTGTGAAAGGCACAAACGCCGTCTCAAGAAAGAGGCGCAGAGTGGATTATTTTAGTCTCGTTATTTCAACGGCACTTTTTAGATTTACGTAAAAAGTAATGCAATGCTACAGTAAGTGCTTCTCCCCTGGGGGCAACTTAGTGTCTATAAGGATTAAATGTACACGCGTAAACACTTGCAATAGCTAATTATATTCCTGAAAACACCCGATTCTTACCATTTCTTAATCCTACAAAATAAAAACACTTCAAAAAAATTTCAGATAATAATCAATTTTATCTAATGTCTTTGAAACTCTTCAGAGATTTTCACCTAAGAATCAAAAAGTGTTAAAACTCCTGCTTCTTAACTCTCATTTGTACAAGATGCATGGATGTAAAAACCCCAACAGAACACAGCACTTGCCGTCTCCTCTGGTTGCAAAGAACATGAAAGAGTAACCAGACGTCTTTATTCAAATGAAATTATACAAATTTTTTATCTTTTTTTATTATTATTATTCAGCATGTAAAAACCCCACCCTATAATGAACACAAGCTTAAAGCAATCTCTTCCAATGGACCATTTTACTTATTCTACAATTTCTTACCCAAATTACACAGGTATAATTATTTTGACACTATAATGAAAAGAAAATGGGATTTGGGCACTGTGGGTTTATCTAATAACACTATTTCTTGCCAGACTTCACAGCACTGACAATCACAAAGAGCCCTGTCCATTCCAATAGGAAATATTTGATTTTACTGTAGGAACATTATTTATTTTCACCAACTTGCTATTATCAGAAAGGATATGATAGCTGAATAATAAAAATGAAATCAAGAAATTCTGGTGTTTCAAGGCTTTATTTTTTTCTGCTCTCACTTTTGACATTTTCTTCCCCTGGAGAGACAAGATAAAGTGCTGTCATAAATGGGTGACTTTTCTTGTCAAATGACAGATTTGATTCTCCATGGCAACCACAAATCAAGGTGCTAGTCTGAATTAAAGCTTCTCTTAAAAGGCGTCTTTATGTTTATAAAATGAATTTAAATTAAATGGGTATTAGGTACAGTTTTTTACCTCCATTTATTTATTGACTAAGGAGCTCTGTACTGCGTGGAGCGTATTTGCATTTTAAGGAAAGACAACATATTGTACTGGCAGATGCACAAACAAAGCAAGTTACAAGGTCATGCTACATATACTAGTTTACAGTACTATGAATGGTATACAGATGGACAGCAAGCAGTTAAGAGGTACTTAAATACTGGAAAAAGCACAAAAATTACCTACAGAGTAACAGATGAAGGAAATCTCTCCTCATTTCATAACACTGCTTTCTTCCACACACTGTTAATAGAGAGTCATGTAATTGTCACAAACAGAATGCCAAAAGGGAAAAAAAAATTTTAAAAAATCAGATGCTTCATCCTGTGCCCTTACGCAATCTTACTACAGAGCATGATACACTCTTACAAATGGTTGTTACCATGACTTTCAAATACCCGAATTTATCCCAGATTTCTAACTTCAACTGCTCTAAAAATTCACTTTCTTGAGGTCACAACACATCTGAATTTCTTTATTCAGAAGATGAGTCAGTGGAGCCTCCTAGTTCCACAATTAACTTACCTTATTACCTCTTTTTTTAAAAACCTGAAACCCAGAGAACCTAAATTGCAGTGTAATACTCTCCTCCCCGTCTTCCCAAAGAGATGGGAAAAACCTTTGCCTGGAACATGAGACTGAATTTTTAACAAATAGGTAAAATCACATATATATTTTTATACGCATTCACAACAAAGTAAATAGGGTCAAGAATTCAGACAGCGTTGTAAAAACATCAAATACTGCAGGTTTGTCAGCCGATTCTCTCGGTTACCGGAGCCAAGTGGCTCCGCGTTCACTGCCCTTGTAAGCTCTGCCAAATTTGATTTTAAGCTTCCTGAAGTTAAAGAAGGTTTATACAGTATTAACATGAGATCTTCTCACATATTTCTCAAGTTATTACACAGCCTTTTATCCAAAATTACAATTTTAAGCAGCGCAGGAAAGCTTCAGTTCAGCTTCACAGGCAGAGATGGACAGAGGATGTCTTCATCCCGCCGCCGGGCTTTCAGCTTCGCTTTACCGCTGCCGCCCGCTTTCCTCCAGGAGAAGTGCAATAAAAGGGTGCCAGCAACTTCGGAAACCTCTTTACACCGTGGGTCTGTGCAGGATTTGCCCCCTGCACCCAGCAGCCTGGGGACAGCCCCCACGCTTTGCTGCTGCGGGGCAGCTGGGATGCAGCACCAAGGTCCCCGAATGGCCAAGCACGCACCCGCTCCCCGACTCCCCGGCACCCGCGTGAGCGACCTGGAAACGTCCCAGTCTCATATCGACAGCTTTTTGACCCAAATACCCCAGCTTAAGCACTGAGTGGGGGGGGAAGAACACTCAGGCCTCTCCGAATTGGTGTGTAAACATTCGCTACATAAAAATCAAAGGACACTTTGCTAATGTACTACTGTATAAGTAACAGCCTCATAAAAAATAAGACTAATCCGTAACAGAAATGTGCATTTTATAGGGTAAGCAACTGGATTTCTTAGATTTTTATTGTGAGAAAAGAAAAAGAAAATGAGTCCACCTTTTTCACTCATGCTGTAACCTGATCACAATGTTTATACGTGCCCATCACAGCGCTATATAAATTAAGTCCCAAGAAAGGGTTTGAGAAAATAAAATATGGTTAACTTCAAACAACACCTTCAGCTCAACTCCTGAAAATCCTTGGCACTTCTTGCTACGCACTTCTGGACATACTTGAGGTTAAGAGGCAGCCTCCTCAAGGTCCAAATACTGCACTTTTAGGAAAAATTCCCCAAATTACTACTATGCACAGGAAAAAATGCACATGGAAACCACCCTGCATTAGGGTGCAGCAAACGAGTAGAGCATTAAAGTAATACCTTGCCTCTCTGCAGGATGCAGGGTGGTTTTCTAGGCCTTTAGTGCCAGCTGACAGGTTTGCCAAATGAGCGGGTGAAGGAGAACTAAGCACCGAAAGAAGAACTTTCAGCCTCTAAAATTGTTATTAAAACTGTATTTCAGAAATGGGCAGCCATGGAGCCTTGGGCAGAAAAATCCTGTGAGTGCATTAGTTTGGGGCTCTTGACCTTTTTGGGGGGGGTTGTGGTGATGCTGAGGCTGCACCAAGAACCCCTGGGAGCACCGGGGTGCTTTGCAGTGCGGAGTAACTCCAGGTATAAACACGCATTTCTTGCAAGAGGGCCACCAAAGGAGACAACGTGGCTTAAATGCAGGAGAAAGAGACTGTTGGTATTTTTTTTCCTCCAAGGTCTCAACCACTCATTTAGTGGGAATACAGCACTTTGATTAGCAAACGCCTGAAACTTCAAGTGGGGTAAGTTGGTCTTAAGCCTTCCTTGTACTCTCAGCGGGCATCTCTGAGCTGGCTTGTGGCAAAGACATTAAACCCTCTCCTTAATTGTTGTGAAGCAGCACAGCTCACCTTTCGTATTATTTCTAATGCGTGGCATTTCATTTTATTGAGCATGAGCTCAGTGTTGGCGATAGCCATAAATTTTACTCATTTAATAGTATATGTTATCTGACGTTTCCTAACGCTGAGCTTTGGGATTTGAGACTGACCGGTCTTGACAGAGACGGATAGTTTGCATAAGAGTTATAAAGGGAACAGCAGAGGCTTCAGTGATATTTTAAGCAGAAAAACTATGCAACATAGTTTAAAAAGTGAAAAGACAACCAGGAAAATCTTTGGTTGGTAATCATAGTCAGGAAATGCCAGCAAATGTTTTGAGATGCTAGCTGAAAATTTGAAAAATGTTAAAAGCCAGCTTCGCTACCTTTAGCAGTGAACTATAAAGCTAATCACATATATTTTTGGGGTCCTTAACGCGGACCAGATGGAACTACACCGCATATAAATAAAAAACATTCTCTAGTTTGTGGGCTGGTTTGAATTTTATTTCATTGGATAAATGTGGAAGACAAAGTTACCAAGTAGGTTTTAGTCTGAGTAAACCGTGAAGCAATTAACAGGAGTTCAAAGATGCAGTTTCATCCATCAGATACCCTACTGCCTTCTAGATTTCACATGGAAGTTACTGCAAGTGAGAAAGGGACACTGTCTACCTGAGTCCTCACCACGTCCATACCAACTAGGTGGGAGCAAGTTCAGGTGCAGCACCTGCTCCTGAGCTCCCAGGTCTGTCTGGGGGGGCTCCAGCTACACCCTACTGAATCCTTAAAAAAAAAAAAAAAAAAATCCTTCGCATCTGTTGTTTCGTTATAAATAATACAAATTAATTTGGGGAAACTTGGTAACAAGGTATGGAAATAGTAGATGCAAACCTGCAAGGTAAATAAACTAAGGAGAATAATCGTGAATCTCCTTTTAAGTTATAGAATTATTTACTTGTTCTGATCTGAGCAAACATAAAAGAATACCTCTCCCAGGCTCCAGGCATTGTTACCATCAATTAACTAACAATTCCATAAACAATAAAAGTATTACAAAAACAGTAGCACATCCCCACCTACACATTAGCACCAGTCAGCAAAAAACCCAACAAAAAACTACAAACAACACTTCCTACTCCTTGAATTCCCAGAGGAAACTCCACCCCAGCTGCTGCAATCAAAAATACGGACTTAACAAAGTGCCTGCAAGGTTAAGTGGCAATTTTAGGTGCTACTTGTAACAGAGGTAAAACAATTTCAGACACAAGGCTGAGTGTAAGCTGAGAACTCCTTGAATACAGACTTTTCCTCAAATGACGACTTCTTGCAGAGATTATGTTCTCTGTGCCAGGATGCTGAAAGGTAGATGGGTCTGGATGAAAAAAGGGGAAAAAGAACCCAAAACTAAAGCATGCACCACCAACCGGGCCCCAGCATCAGCAAAGTTTCCTTGCACCACGTACAGAGGCTCCCAAGAGCGGGCTGTGCGATCACGGCTCCATCACATGCTGGAGATGGAGGGACAGTGGGAAAAGGGGATTCCAGCCTGCTTCCTCCCCCCTCTTCTCCCTCCCACAAGTCCGCACTTGCCTCTCCCCACTGGTTTCTCAACTGTGTTCTCAGGTTTCTGTGGGTCAACACGGCACCTATTTGGCACCCGTAGAACACCTGTGAAATCCAGGGAGTCATGCAAATGTAGCTGAATATGCAATGCCTTCTTTTCTGATTCATTATGAATAGGCAGAAGCCATTTCAGCCAGGATGGTGAACATCTGCATTCTTAACTTCGGAAAATATTCTTTAAAAAAAATAATCTCAACTTCTTATTGCTCCTCAGTTCTCCAGATAATGGTCCAAAGATCCCTATGCACACGCACACGACTGCTGCAAGCAGAGTCATTGCTCCTGCTCTCAAGTTAGGCAAGGACTAAATCGGGCCAATACCAGCAACCTGCAGAAATGCAGGCTGATTGGCAGAAATTATGCAAATACATCACGCACCCAGAAAATGAGTGTTTTAAAGTACAGCGTCACTGCTCAGCTGACAGCAAGCTGAGCCCCTACCTGGTACTTCTCCTCCCAAGTATCCTTCCTCTGTCAAAGACGATAACTCTTAGGCACCAAAAAAACCAACATTACAGAAAAATTCAGTTGTCCCCTGGGAGTTCATGTGGGACATTTGGAGAATCAATTCAGTCTTTAAAACCATGAAATATAAGGATTTTAATCATCTTTTAAGTGCAAGTTTCAACAGAAACTAAACTTTGAACCTTCTGGGATTTCTTTCTCAGAGTAAGTGATTCAGATGAGGATCTCCTTCAACATATATGCAATAATAAAGTAAAAAGCCATTATTATGGCAGAAGAGGGAGATTTGTAAGAAGCATGTGTAGGAAATAACTATTTACCTTCATAACAAGCAGTTTCTTGCTGGTTTCTACACCACAAAGGTAACTTTCTCCAAACCGCAACTTCTTAAAAGATTGTTTGTCAACTTCTGTCATTCACATATACACAACAAAGAAAAATGTATATCTTTCTAATGAGATGCACACCCAAGGACGGTTGTCAGCATCATAGCACTGCTGTTGTGACATGTATTTCATTTTATTCAATACATAATGGGAAAGCTGTTTAATCCAGCAGTCCAAGCAACGTCCAAATAAGCATTAATAATGCGGTGAATAACTGATCATCACTGGATGGTTTTCAGCAAGATAAAGGTTTTTCCCATCCCCTTTTAAAAACATCCTCCTAGTTAGAAAACAAAGAGGCAGAAGTTAAGGCTGTTGCCTGCCGCCTCCTACAACGGGCACACATCTGCAAGTGCCAACCTGCTCGCTGCCGAGCCCGTCCTCGCGCGCCGTGGATTTCAGCACTACATCAACAGATTGCAGCAGCACAGCAGGTGGAGCGGGGAGCTAAGGGAGAAGCAATTAGCATGTATTGTGTTTCCCATTTTTCAAGGTAGATGGCAAATTCTGTTTCACAGACATGTACAAATTCGCGTACAAAACCCACTGGATAATACAAAGACATCTGTGTTTACCAAAGTAATCATTATTGTTTAATGCATATTTTTTACACCATTTAACAAATAACTTTAGCTCTGATGAACATGGTGGTTTTCATGATAGACATAAAAGGAAAAAAGTTCATAAGAAACATGGAGCTGCTAATGTGCGCTAAGTATCAAGACCAGCACCGCAGATTAAAGGCGCTGCTCTGATCTCACATGTTCTCACCCCGTGCATGCTCAGCCAACGTGGTCCAACAGGGATTTGGTGGCTTGCTGGCTTGCACCAGCACTTGAAGCCGCCCTTGCTCTGCTTCCCGCACCAAACTTTGCGGATACACGCAACGAGGACGCGCAGCACCCCATCAAAAGCCATGAGCAACCACGGGAGTAAAACCCCAGGGACCAACCCCAGGTCTGCATCCACCCACAGCCCCAACGGGCTTCCCCGAGCTCGGTGCAATGGACACGGCTGCCTTCAGGCCCAGCCCCACCACTATCGCAGCCATGGGGAGATCCCCGTTGCTCCTCCTGCCTTTGGCCGCTTACAGCCACCAGCTCGGCCCCAGCACACCTCCCCGTCCGCAGGCTCAAGCCCGGAGGGAGCGACGTGCCTAACCCTCGCGGCTGCAGGCAGGCACGGCTGCAGCACAGGGATGGGGGAGCTCGGGGGAGGAGTGAGCCGAGTCGAGACCCCGCTACATGTTCAGTGATTATAAGATTAGTGTGTTTTTATTTAAAGTATTATCCGTTAACATCCCGTATTACAAAAGTAGCACAACAGTATCGACAGACTGTCAATATTAATAGGAGTGTCTAACGTTATATCAATACTAATTTAATTTCTGTTATCTGCAGGCTGCAGGGCCTTTCTGAAGAAACAGAGGAACAAGAATGAGAAAGCCAAAGCAGTGACATAACAGGAAAACGAGCCATTCCTTCAGCTTCTCCATCATTCAGTGGCACCCTGCTGTTTAACACAGCTATCCTTGCTGCTTCTTTTAAGAAAAACCACCACCACCAAAACCCTGTTAGTTTTTCCCAATATCGCCAGAACCTCCACGCTCTCTTTTTGGCCAAAAAAACATCTTTGCAGAACAGCGTTTCTCCTAACTACGCACACCCAAAATCCATAAAATAAACATGTCAGACAACGGCAATTACAGGTTGGATGAATACCTCGCCCTTACGACATAGTGTTGATTCACAAAGGAGAATTTCTAGACCAGCAAATGACCCAACCTCATACAGACCTTAAGGGCCACAGGTGAAAAGCACGATCTTCCTTTTACATGCAAAAATACATATTTTTAGGGTGAAACTTCTTGGAGAGACTTGTATTCTAGTGAGGTTCAAATGAATGTCCCCAAGAGAACAGGGCAAGGGCACACGTTGGTAAGTCTGCCTGAGGCAACGGGTGCTGCGAGGTGGGGAGACGCCCACGTCCTTACAGAGAGATGCTCGGCACGACCAGGATCCCAGCACCACCCCTGCGCCTCCCATCACTACTAACGTGCTTTAAAAGACAGGTCCACAATCACAAAATGTCAAAGTGAACAAAGTAATTGAGCTAATTATGTAAACATTCATTATTAATAATATTAAAATACCTTGTTTTGCGTTTTCTTTTTTGTGGCAGAATGAACCGCATCTAAGGATTCGGAATTATCATCTAGGAACTGAGTAAAAGAGGGAACCGACTAAAATGAAGACACAGTATCAAAGAAGAATATTTCTCTTGCTTTAGCACATGAATGATCCCAACTGTACTCGCTACAAAGCATTAAGTGGGAATGCAGGGGAAAATATTCTTCTCCTTAAATACATTTCAAATAAGTGATTTATGGTTTTCAAACTGTGAAGGAGAGAAGTGGAAAAGAGGAAGGTATTGGGGTAGGAAATTGGCTTACCTCGTGATACTCCCTGATGTGTGACCAGTTCCCACAAACGGGTGAATCCTCTTTCCCCCGTTAATGAGGCTGCGGTTTTGCCAGTGCCCCCCTGCCCAGCCAGAGCTCCCCGCTGCCCAGCGAGGCACAGGGAGCCTACCCCACCGCCGACGGCACCCTCACGATCTTACATCGCTGTGCCGAATTTCAAAGGGTAACAATACCCAAAGCTCCCTTGAAAATACCTCGAGGGGGTACTGAGCCCGGGGCGGCGCCTCCAAAATGCCAGCGAGAGACCCGCCACGCTCCCTGATGCTGGCCCACGTCGCCATGGATGGTGACACCCTCCAAACCCCACATTAGAACGAGACGAAGCAACGTTTAAAATGGAGGTGGGGAAAAAAAAATCAGCTTTTATATTGCAATTAAAACGCTGACTTCTCTCCCCCCGCCTGTCTGTAACCCTCCCAACAAGTTCTCCTTGCCAGATGTACAGACAAAATTCTACCTTCAAACAGAGCTTTGCTGCGACCCATGCCTGTTGCAGTCACAGAGATTAACATTAATTGGTGGCGGCGAAGAAGCCGTGTCTGTCAGCCTGTTTCCCAAAAAAAAGGAAGGCAGGCAGAAAGACGAGGGAAAAAGAGTCTGTGGCCCTTGAAAACCAGGGACTGCGCTGCTGAACAAATACTTCCAGGCAGTTGGGGATGAAGCCAGAAAAGTATCTTTGGAAGAAAAAGGAAGAACCGGTGAGAAAGCAACAAGCAAGAAATGCAAGGGGAAAAACCTGTACTGTAGGGAAGTTAATCCAAGAGGGGTCCCATAAATTGCAAAAGGATAAGAATAAAAATTAGGAGTTATTGGACAAGGATTAGTGTAAGAGAGGTAGTTTCCTACCAGGAAATGGGGATTGAATGGCTCGTGCACAGCACAGCCGAGGACCTCAGCGGAGGCAGCAGGAAGAAATTACATGGCACGACAGTGTAGGTTAGCCTACAGACTATGCAAGCAAGTTAAAGTTAAGCTTCTGGGTCTGAGCACCCACCAGGGCAGCCCAGGCCACCCTGAGGAATCTGCAGAAGAGAACAAAACCCTCCAGCCTGGCTACGGAGGTTTGCCCTTGTGTTTTAAAGCTCCAAACCTGGCTGTTGGGATTTGCATGTACGGCAGCACGACGGTCAGAGGATGCGTTTGCTCCTGTCTGCAGGGGTTGGGTTGCACTGCCTCGCACGGCTCTACACCCCGCAAGCGCAAACCACCGCGAGAAACGAGGCATGACCTACGCAAACTGCACAGCGCAGTTCAACAAAGGGATCTGCCACCCAGAAATCCTCCTTGCTGCTCCTATCTTCCTCTTACCTCTCTCACCTCTTTCTGCTCTCCGCCTCCCATGTCTACAACCACTGTTTCGGCAGCACTTCGCCCTCCTCAGCCTCTTCACAAACTTCCAGCCCCCTTTTCTCTCTGTACAGGAGGCAGCGCCGATGGGAGCAGCAGCAGCCGTAGCTCATAACTCACCTAACGAATGCCAGCCAGAAGTGATTTGTAGGCATCAAGTAGATTATTATTTTTTGAGAGAGTGGAAAAGAAAAAGAGGGGCGCAAGCTTAAGGTGTTGTTGATGAATGAAGATGAAAAGAAGGTTTTAGGGTGAGAAGTGTTTGTCTAGTGTGACCTAAACCGCTCAAACCTCATTTGATAGATGATGGACATTTATTCCCTGCTATGTGTCACTTCAAAGTCTGAGGTTTATATTAAACAAGAAGTCTTCTCCTTCTAAGTTGTTCTTCACTTTTTCCAGGAGTTTATCACACAGCACCGTACCTGGAAGTGTAATCATGTTTAGTTTTTCTAATAAAGTCATATGGTCACTAGTAGTACATATTAGAAGACGCATTTTATTGTTTTTCATTATGTAATTGTGTGCTCCATTGCTTCTCATCTGATTTTCCTTGTTGTGGGAGGCGGCACAGCCCAGAAATACCACTTCTCTGGGGATGATGTTCTAAGGGCAGAATGAAACCGACCCACCCGCGCTCTGCTCCGGTGCAGTGCCGCCACCCCGCCCTCCCCTCTGCTCCCCACAGCTGAGGACCAGACTCCCGATAAGCTGACAGTCTGCAGTCGGAGGCAAGGCAAATCCAGCTTTTCCACCCCACAAGGCGTGTCGCTACTCAGAAAAGCCATCAGCAGTAAGTACTTAAAGCAAGCGAGGACACCATGCACAGCAGCGGGTTTAATCACCAGAGAAGAGATTTTCGCAGTCCTGCATTCGGGTCACCCATGACCCTTGCTCCCACACACGCCCCGAACATCTCACCGACATGGGTGGCAGCAAGCGGGGTGGGCGCAGGAGCCCCACACCACCACGGCCGCCACGCAGGCAAAGCTGTCTCCTAGGAGGGCTCCACACGCCTGCCCTTGCAGAGCTGTTTGCCCACGGGTTCAGGAGATTCCCTGAAAGCTCCCAATTAAAACCAAAAGCAGATATATACTCTCCCACCCGCTTTTTCCACTTCTCTTGTCATTCAGTGGGTTTCATCCTGGCAAGATCGCACCCCAGGAGTTACCATTCAGTCTTCCCCCTTCCCATAAGGAAGGAAAACAAAGAGAAAAAACATACTGCTAAGACGATATGTGCATGCTGCTGGAGCTATTGGAGAGAATCCTGCAGCAGAAGCGGCGATGAGACGCTTGCCCTGGACTGAGCCAGCTGGGATAGCAGGAAGGGCTGCAGAGCAATGCATCAGCACATCAAAGGCTGAGAATCACCAAGTAAAATTCGAGGACAAAAATGCTTCCCCTTCTTATGCCCAGAGAAGGATGTCTTTGCTTTGGACCTTGGTTTGCAACCTTATGAGACGTCGATGTTTGGAAATAAAGAGTCTATGTTGTGAAAGAAGTTTTCTAGAAACAGCTAATGTTACGATTAGTTTTGAATATGGGGCTCCTCCGACTAAAAGACATGATCATTCATAGATGTTTACATTCCTATACATTGAAAACAAACATATTATGCTAATAAATCATGCAACTAACCTACACTTGATGGGATACGCTCCTGTTTAGTATTCACACAAAGCACCACGGCATTTAACCGCAGGGTAGATTTACTCATTTACTCCATCTATCCCTTTAAATGTGCCCCAAAATTTGTTTTCTCAGCACTTGCTCACTAAGACTGCTTTCAATATTGGCTTCTGGGGAGTTCATTTTACTCTCTATTAGAAGAGAACACCACGGATTCACTGAAGCCCTGTTTCTCCACCAGAATGTTGATTCATCACATGAGAGCAAGAAGCACTTCATGCCAGTCCTGGCCCCAGCCAAGGACACCACCTCTTCTCTGTGTCCTACCCAGAAAAAAAGGCAAATGCCGTTGATTTGAGATGCTGCAGTCTCCCGCACCCCGAGCACACAGACCTCGTGCTAGTGCCCTTCCTCTCCCCATCATCAGCAAATTTCCACTGCAACCCAGCTAAGCCCTTGAAGGCCCCACAACTGTGCATCCAAGCTCAAAGTAAGAAGCTTGAAACTATGCTCCATCAAGTTGCTCCATCTCACTACACTTTTAGAGCTTTAAAAAAAAAATATCAAATTCTATTGAATTTCTCTCTACACAGCTGCATCTCTAATGAACCCCCATAAAAGTTAAAACTTACATTCGGTAATCATATGCAATTGAAGCATCATAAAATGAGAAGTCAAGGAACTGTATGTGGGCTGCAATGACTTGTCTTATTGTATTCATTCCCTTAATAAATATATCTTAAAAATAACCTCACAGTCACACATTTGCAATATAATATAAAAATAACACTGGATTCAAATTATTAAACAGGTAATTTAATAGAACAAGAATTGAAATGTAGGACAGCGTGCAACTTCATGCTATAGGAATAGGATGATTTTAGCCAACACAACTATTTTTCTTTTTTGCATTATCTTTGCATTTATAATACTACAACATCCACATAACCTTGACACCGTAGTCACCTTAGTAACAAACAAGTGTAACGTTCACTTATAATTGAAATCCCAATAGGGTATTTGATTCAAGTAAAACAAAAATTGGAGGTCCCTACTCTGTTGCCTTTTTTCTTAGTCACATATACACAGGCCAAAAGGATTTAAAAATATATATATTTGTACACTATTAAATCTACAAAGCAGAACCATTTAATTTTAATTTAACGCAAAATGGAAACAAATATAACACCTTTAAAAGACACGATGCTAAAACGAGAAGCAAATTATTTAAGTTCTGGATCAGCGCAGCTTGGCAAATTCACACCAAGTAAAGGCCAAGGTTTAAACCAGCCTTACAGCCGAGAGCAGCAGCTGCACCGGAGGACCACTGTACCAGCGACAGCGGCCGGGCAGGGGACGCCCTGCACCGTGCCACCGCAGCCCAGCGCTGATGGAAGGGGACCAGTATCGCCAGCCCAACCATCGCTCCACCAAGACTCTGCCTGCTACAGGCTACGCTCCTGGCTGCATGCTTAGCTTCTGCTTTGCAGAGCTGGTTTCATTTAAATTGGGGTATTTTAAATGAAAGAAAAAGGGCAAAGGTCCCATTCACTGCCCAGAAGAGGAAAGGTTTGAGCCCCTCCAGACCAAGGCCTTTTCCTTAACCATGGCCAAGACCAGACGCTTCAGAGAAAGGTACAAGAAACATTTAAATTGAGAGTTTTCACCTCTGGGAAAATAAGTTTCTGCCTAACCCTTTGCTAGCTTTGTCCTAAAGCAAGAGAATTTATATTCCTCCTAACTTGTAAAATTAAATAAAATAAAACTGCTCCCACTCAAGGTAGCTGCAGACATTTGTGATTACCTATAAAGTTAAATCCTCTTATTGTTTCACACCTAGTCCAGCATAGCTAGAATTTACAATTTTATTGAATCGTTATCTAGTCCTCTTTCAGGGAAAAAAAAACCACTTAATTGCAACCTAAATCATCCAAAGCCATCTTTTACTTCGTTTGTGTTGGCTTGCTCTTCTCACAATTCCAAAGCCGCAAACTTTCTGCCCCTGCAGAAGAGCCAGCCCATCGCCTCCGGTGCACCGGTACAGCCCCGGCCACGCATCCCGCTTGTCAGCCAGAGCTGCCATCTGCCAGGGCCCCGTCCTGGCCGTCACGCTTTTATTAAGTCCCTGATGAGCGTGATTCAATTAGCGTCGCCTGAAAAGCCACTACACCGCAAATGAAAGGTGACAAGGAGTTGAGACGGTAGCAGGGGGCCATGGCAGAGGGCAGACCAGCCTGAGGACACGGCAGACCTATTACTCCGCGTGGCCAAAACGGGTTTGATCTGCCTGTGTCTGGGGGGGGGGGGGGGTGATGGGGAGGGATGCAGGGGGGAGAAAAAGAGACTTTTAGAAAGCTCTTCCCACCCCACCGCTGGAAAGGCAAACCAGAGGCGAACGCATGCTTTTTATCGGGTTATTCTGTCATCAAGTGTTTTGTCTGTAAGTACCACCACAGTGCTGATCACCAGCAAATGCCTGACGGAGCGATTGGCTGTACCTTGCTGGAGGTACGCAGGCTGCCCACCGACCCCGCCGGGAGGTCTGTGCCCGAAACAGCTGCAGGAGTGGGCTCCTTCTGCTGGTGGGAACTGCCGGCTAAATGTGGCGAGCTACAAGTTTCTGGAACAACGTGCAAGTCTCCAACATGTGGCCCGTAACGTAGCTGTTGCCATGGTAAATATTCATGTTTAGTGAAAAGTGTTAAATCGTGTATCATAAGTTAAATCAGCTGCCAAGACACATTTTCACAAGTAGGGGAATTTTTGTCTTTTCAGAATGGAATGTTTTTCAGTTGACATTGATTTTTCCCTAAAATAAGTCCCCCAGAAAGGAAGCCAATCACACATGAGGCAGTCCAAGAGCTGAATTACTCTACTCCTTCTCTGAATCATCAACAAGTGTTGTGTGCTAGTGCGTGTGTGTGTACAAATGCACTGTAGCTTCATAAATCCCATCCCCTTATACAAATGAGCAGTTATACAATTTATTCGGAATATTAAACTAATGATCCCAGCAGAAATAGCACTGATATTTCTTATTTTGGGTGATGAGACTTCAACAAGTAACTTCTCTAACTAGGAAGCATCTCAAAAAAATAATCAAGCTTAACTTGCCCTAGCCTTTTCACACATACAAGACTCAATCCTGAGCCTGAATATACAGTTGTCTATGTAGGTCAAGGACAGAAACAGTAAGAGCGTATTTACTCGCTGTTATGTTCTTGTTCAGTATCTCAAAAGAGGACAAATGGTTTTAATACAATTTCGGAGAGAGAGACAAGTTAGAATTGAAGCAGAATTGGCTAAAAAAACCCTTGTCACTGTTATTAATTTAAAAACTGTTGCAAGGAAATCTGACTGTCATCAGTTCGAGATCTGCAAAATTACATATACGTGTCCTTCTACTCCTGAACTACTCAAAATTGGCTCATTCTAGCATCTTAGGGTTAATCTTCTGTATTTAAAGCAAATGCATTTCCAACAGAAGTTTCGCTAGAATAAGGGGGGAAAAAAATCATAATTCAGTAATTAGCCCAGTTTTATTCAGAGCAGGGTAAATAACTCCTCTGATAACAGAGCAACAAAGCAGAATCACTCCTAAAGTCTGAACAGAAAATACGAAGCAGTCATCCGCTCTGACACTCTGCAACCAAAATAAAGACACAGGCAACAATGACCTTCTTGCTTTCCCCTGCCCAAGCTCCACGCCAGGGAGAACCTCTCCTACTGACACACGCAGGGAGGACTCGGCCCCCGGACCAGCCCTGCAGCTCCCGCAGACGGACCGCTGCCCTGCCGAACGGCGGCGAGCTCTTTGGCAGCGTTAGGTTTTCCTCTTCCGCATCTCTCTTCGACGGCCACAAACTGGATTTCACCTGGGTTGTCTCTTCTGCGGTGACGACTTGGCCCAACAGATTCCCTTCGTCTTTACCTACCTCTGAGTAGCAACAGCCAGCAGCCAGTCACATCCTTGTTTCTAAGTTAAGAAACACTTCTGATTCCTCCTCCTCTCTCTAATTATTGTTCCACAATCAATTTGCCATACCCCATGCCAGATTCGCACCTTAGCTCCTCACCTCTACTCATTAAAACTCAAACTCTCCTCCCATCTCCTCCACAAAAGACATTTTCTAGCAAGCAAGCTACTGCTTACGCTCTCTTACCTCTTTCTCTACCGAAACCAGCTCTACCGAAGCTTATTTAGCACTCCCAGCTCTCTGCTTGTCTCTTTCTTTTATTTTACATGGTTCAGTGTTCTCATTCTGCCTTCTCTCCTTCTTTCTCTACCCTGGCGCTACAAAAAGACATCTTCGGTGACACCTTAAAAAAAAAAAAGATCACTGAATTAACATGACTTGCACTGCATGGTATGTTCAGACCAGCCATTTGCTAATGTCACAAACACAATTAGGAAGTCAGGGAAAGAGCTTACAGGAGCAGATGAAAGCTGCAGAGATAAAATGGAAAGCTTTTACCTGCCAAGCTCTCAGGTTAGGGTTCTAGGTTACCCTCGGATCTAATAAAGCTATGAAAGAGCCATATTAAGGAGATGCACAGTCACATTGTTGTAAATATCAAGCGTGGCTTTTTCCATCCTCCGATAGACATGGATTTTTGCTACCGCAATTTGCAGGCTGGTAGCCATAGGTGGTTTAAATTCTTGATATTAAAAAAAAGCTCAGAGCATTACTGACAATTAAAAACAGCTTTTACACATGCACAATACGCTTCTCATGCTTAAAAAAAAAATAATATGCATATCCATATTACCATCATAATAAGTGCCACAGAGTGACATGATATGATTGAGTATAATGGCTCCTTTGGAGCCATTATGGTCGATCAGTAAATAATACACTTTTGAAATTGTCTAACTACATATTTACACTTGTCAACTCTCATACACTTCAGTGACAGAATTTAAAAGAAACACTGTAAAAAACTGTAAGAACATTAAACCACGAAAACATTACGCTGAGGTAGTATTAAGGTTTGACTTAAACCCACAAAAACATGGAAATTCCAGGTTAAGGCCAAATCTCCGAAAATGACACTGTCTTTAGCTCGCCGAGCCGTGCTCAAGGGCTTGTGGTGGTCCGGGCAAAGCGAGGGATGGGGCAGGGCTGGGCTGAAGGCAGGTGGCCGTGGGGTCATGGTGGTCCTGGGCATCGGGTCAGCACCGAGCCGCCGTGCAGGGCTCTGGCCACTGAATTTGCGGGCGAGAGCCAGCCCACCCACAGCAACTTAGCTGTTCAGCAGGACGCCACTGTATGGTATTTTGAAAAAGAAAACAACAAAAAAAAAAACCCAACAGAGCCTGGACCTTTTCTCTGTTTATTCAGATTAAATCCCCAATTAAGCTGAGCCGAATTAGTCTTCACTTATTTCGGAAGAGGCCCTGTTGAGACACTGGGAGTTTTGCCTAGCTGAAACACATGGAGAAAAACTTCAGGCTTTGACCCTAAAAAGGCATTGTCAAAAAAATATGTTAAACAAACATGACAGCGGAACATTAATATCCCAAAGACTCACTCCATGTGAGGAAAACAAAAAAAAAAAAAGACAGACTAGAAAGCAAGATGTTTTTTTAAGAGTAAAATAATGGGCTTGGCGTTGGCTTTTTTAATTGATAATTTTGTCTCTCTTGTTCAGCCGTAGTCGCTTTTGCTCCAAGCAGCAGTGGCAGCAGCTATATTGGTTCCAGTAGAGCTCTGCTGAAAACAATAAGCATCAAACCCCCAAAGGCCATCTGCCTTTCTGCGAGGGTCACACCCTACTGCCCCAGAGTCAAGGGGATATTGAATGCTTGCGAGACGTCAAGAGCAGCCTCAGTCCCGTGGCACCTCCTTTGCAACACAAGGACCCCAAATGCTTCAGACACTCTGCAATACAATCCTGAACCGTGTTGTAAAAAGCAATGATAGATATTTTCCTAGAGCAAAGGTCTTCCTTTCATATATATATATACACTTCTCCTTGCTCAGACTTATCTACTACCTAGCTTGTGAGAACAAAATCCATAAAGGCTTGGCATGGCAGACTCTTGAAGTTGTTTGAAGACACAACCACTGCACCCCTGTCAAGAGGGAGTTACAGCTCAGTTTTATAGTCGACTCTCCCCTCAACTGGCTGATGACAGAGCAGCCTCTCTACGCTCGGCATCTGGGATTTTACAGCCGCTGTATATAAATGGGATTTTCATGACAAACAACCCTGTATTCAGTTTCCTTGTATATCTAAAAGTGAGAATGATCTCTTAAAGCTCTGCTGGGAAGGAGTATTAATGAAGACAAAGAGTATTTCAGGCTATTTCCCCCAGGAGCATTATCACAATGACAATATAATGACTTTGTCCTACGCAAGTACTTTAAGTCCACATCCTCCTCCTGAAGCAGCTCTTCAGGACCCCCCTATACGCACACTCCACGCGACAGCCCTCACAGCCCCCTCCCCACAGCCGGCATCCCACCATTCCACAACTGCCTGAAGAGGATGGGATCTGCCATCAGCTCAGAGAGCTTTCTCCAGTCTCTCATGTCATAAGCCCTCCCTGGAGATGTTTGCTTTTGTCTAAATATTATAAACCACAGTACGACGAAGACTTAAAAAACCCTGTTGCCTTTTCACTTTGCACAGCGTCTGTCTCCTCTCACCCTACCTCGCGGCTCATGCAAATGTCAGAGTGAGAACAGTTTTTACATCTCCTCGGGTCGCCCCAGAGTGATATAAGCAAAGGTAAACAAACTACTGAAGTCTGGGTATTTTTACTTCAGATGGGATGTAAATCAGTGGATGAAAGCTAGGAATAAACTGGCAATACGAGGGCAGCTTACTGAAGTTTCCTCCCCCAGCTCAGTGTTCTCTCAGTGTGATACAGCTGACATAACCCTACACGAAAGAAAAAAAGAAAAACCCCAACCCAAAGAGATATAAGTATTTCCCTCAAAGTTAGAGACACTCTTCCTTCAAGGTATTTGGCCAACTCTTACAGAAAGAGAAAAGCGCTCCTCTACTGAAGGCAGAAATCTTCACCTGTAAGAACCTAGGAGGAGACGGGACACCACCCCGAGTGCTCAGGATGGGCACAGGCTGCGTGTGGGACGCCCCAGCGAGGAGACCAGACACCACCAGGAGTGCTCGGGACGGACACAAGGCTCACACGGGACCAGCGCTTGCGATACAGAGGGCGTTCAGTTCCTTCACACATACGCCACACGCACACACCACTTCTCAAACAACCACCAGGCCAAGAGCTTCATCCCAGGGCTCATATCGGAAAATGACTGGTCCTGCGCAGAGCTGAAAGCCCCTGTGAAGATGGGTTTTTAAGAGCAGCAGCTCCAGCTGCCACTTAATTGTCTGACCAGTGGGTGCCCCAAACCCACAACCTCCTCATGCCATTATCTCCTGGCAGAAAGATGTTACGTGCTCCCACTCTTCCCTCCCTGCCTCTTTGTTTAAAGCTTTCTGGCTGCTGGTGAGGAAATGAGTCTGCCTTGCTCTACCTTTCTCTCCATCACCTTGCTGTCTGTGAGGACTGGTGAGAAAATGTTTCAGCTGCTCTTACACTTCCACAGCATCCATTTCCTGAGGCCCTTATGGAAAAAAAAAAGGCTGTCTCCCATCTCCTGATGATGATAGCTTTATCATATAATAGCACAAAGCAGGAATGATCCCGTAAAGCTGTTCCCAGTACCCAAAGGTATCTGAATAGCAGCAGCAAGGCAGAGATCATGCTCGTTGCGTACACCCACCCATGGGCAAAGCCCAAACAGCAACCAAGGGACCAGCAAAGCCTGTCTACTAAAGAGCATATCATTACTTTAACCTGCCATGAGTAGTTGTACGGCTTTTCTGATTTTCTGCATGTGCATTGTATTTTTTTATATTTTATTTTAAGTTAAAACCTGCTGAAATTCAATGCTCCAGACAGAGCAGTGCCAAGGAAAAGGAGCCTCTGGTCCCCAAGAGCGACTTTTCTCAGTGCTGGCTTGACACATAAAATCTGTTTCTTCAATTATGTCTTCCCTCTTACCTATTTTAGATGTGATGGTGTGAAAACATAGTAAAAGCTCATAGCAAAAACATTCAAGGAAGCTGAGAAAGTATTCTTCAGACCAAATTTGGAGGCCTTGGCTCACGAATGCATTAATACCAGGAGGATAGCTGCTTGCAGACCCCAGCTCTGCCCCTGCACCACGCCAGTGAGTGCAGGCTCTCCTGCCGTCCCAAAGTACCAGCATCTCCATCTCCAGCAGCGTAAGAACCGCCCTGTTCGACAAAAACACAGTAACTGCGACACAAAACTCCAGGTACAAAATCCACTCTGCTCTGTTAACACTCTGCATCCGATGGGGTACCAGTGTTTCACAGGAAGAGTTTGTGGTACACGCGCTTGCGGCCCGCACAAACTCAGCACTTCGTCGAGCTACGTGACACCTCCGCTGTGCCACTTCTCGTTCAAAACGTATCTTTAAGCATCCATAGTATAAACTAAGACATTAATTCTAAGCATCAAAAACTCTACTAGACCAAGCCTAAGCGTTGCAGATCAAAGCTCTGCTCAGGACTTAAGAGTTCACCACTTCCAAACAGCAAAAGCTTTTCTTGTTAAGCAATTCATCGGAATAACGGATATTACTTGTATGACAGATTACTTGAAAAACTGTCCCAAGCAATCATTACAGGCATAGCAAAGTCAGGGCTTGTTCTACTACCACAACAAAAATTCTGTACTTGGTTTCATAAACATAAAGCAATGAAAAATACCACTAATTCGGCCAGGATAAGAGTCTACAATAAAGCCCTTGTTTTAGGTGTGAGAAGATTTTTGTACTTACAAGGCATGAAATGCCCCCTTCTCCTGGTGACGAGAAATGCCCCTTGATGCCCCATCTCCTCCAGGACATAGCCAAAGTGGAAATAATTTTCAAAACTAATATGTACACCAAGTAACATGGTTAACATCATCCAATGAATTTAGATCCACCTACACGGTATAAATATATCTAGATAAACTGTCACCTTCAGCAGAATTCATTAAAATAATGTTGTATCTTCCTTGTTAAATGTTATTTTTTTAATTGAAATTTAATCTTACTGTATTATTTGGTAGATTTTTAATTGACATTTGTAGTAATTAATTGGTAAGCATTACAGCTTTGTCTGAAGAATTTAAAACTAAATTTGACATCGAGATTGGCCAGCCACTGCTGTGAGGTGCCTGCTGGGAGCATTTCATCATCCTCCCAGCCCCTCCTGCTGATCAGAGGTGGGAGATGATGGTCTCTTTCTTACAGTCATGAATTACATTACTAATGTATTCCATTACCACCACGCAAATGTCATGTTAATTCCTGATCATCATCAAGTCAGACAATGGTTTCCACGCTGGCACCCAGCCAATTAGCGGTGTGGAAAAATATTCCGCCAATTATATAACTTGAATTAGGTTAAGGACTCAAGAGAAAGCAAAATAAATGCTTTGAAAATACTTCTGAGATAAAATATAAGTTGACACTGTCTTCATGTGCTATAGCCGATGTTATACAATCTGATAGGCAGCTGCCAACATTCATAACTGTTTATTAAATCTACCCTCTCTTTATGGTGGCAGCTAAGATCTGTATTTTTACCAATATTAGGTTCATTGTGTTATGAAAAAAGACCAAAATACTTAGGAGCATTCACACCAGCTTATAAAACATATTATGTAGTATATTAAATTGTTAAAATTACTTCTCTCCTCCCCCCGCTGCCACAGAGAAAGTTCCACAGACAGAAAAGTTTCAGAAAAACAAAGTCTTTCTGTAGCCACTGATGCTTTAAGGAGCAAGGGAGATCCTGCGAGGACAGACGTGCCGTCTCCAGGCTGCTGCCGCCTCTCCCGCCGTGCAGCTCTGCCGGCGTCGCCGGCCCCAGCCCCTGGAGCTCTGCCCCATTCCCCCATCCCACCGGCACACGTCTGGGTCAGCACAGCCCGCCGACCTGGGGGAACCCACGGCCGTGGACAAACCCCTTCGGCTTTTGCTTCCTGGAGATTCTAAGAACCACCACGGGCAGATAAAGTCCTCTGCGTAACCAGGAGCCCGTCCACCAGAGGAGAGGACTGCAGCAGGAGCGGGGCATCCCTGCACGAAGAAGGTCACCACGAAGCCCGGTGGAAACGCCTCTGGCCATGCAGGGAGACGGCAGGTTTCTAACATTGCGTTAGCTTGGCACGCACAGCGCCGAGCCCCGCCGGCAGCGCGCTGTGCCAGCAACTCGCTGCACGACCAGGTCTTTAGTACCACCCCATTATTTTGATTTGTTCCGTTCTTAACTCAATTTATCGTACAAGCATGGTTATCTCCAATTTAAAAATGTACACAGCTCCAGTTCCTCGACTTCAAAAATTTATAACGATGAGCAATTTGTTAAAACCTTTTACCGTATCTTTCTGTCTCATTTTCCTAGGTGCTGCAATGAGGCAATTCACTGTTCTGGCTGCTTACCCTAGATGACCTTTGCCTGCCATAAAATGGTATACAACTAAACGCTCTGCTTTAAATAAAACCCTTGCCTCTTCGAAAGGCCCTACGTATTCAGTCAACACAATCAGCAGAACCACATTTGGTTACTCAATAAGCTGGAAACTTCTAAAACGCGTACAGCAGTGAATGAATTCCTGCCATCACCAGGGACACTCAAGTGGGGAACAAGAGAGACCGCCAAGAAGTGGCTCTTGCTGCAGCCGGAGAAAGGATCACTCCTTTAAGCTGAACTCTCAAGGAAAACGAGAACAAAAACTGAATTAGCTCAACACGTACCCTCTGCAGTCAGCACATTGCTAGGCAACTTACCATCTCTTGACAGAATTATGGTGGAGGGCTGGTCGTACATCAGGGTTAAGATGAACACAAGCACCGGTTTTGGCCAACTGCTCCTTTCCAGTGGGACTGCTCAACGCTTGGTCATTTCCCATTGTTATTTTGCAATATTTTCTAGGCACCTACAGGGTCTAACGCATTCAGGAGGTATTTTAAAGCTATTATGTGACATGAAAATTTTAAGATAACTGGAAGTAAGTGAATCTAAGGAACAGCACAAATCTTTTCCTTTGTTCAAGCCAGCATTTGGAGAGAGTTAACAATCCTTCTTTTTGGTGCTTTTATTTTTTAATACTGAAGCTATCCAGAGGGCATACTGCTCAAACACTTTGCCTTTATTCCAGACGCCGGTTGGCCACAGCTCCACACCTCCGTACCTCAACCTGGTATGTCAAGGAGATGCTTCAAAACACCCTGGTCCTTCCATCTGCCACCACTGGACCAGACATAAAGTCCCGTTACAGGCAGTGCCATGGGGCTATCACAATACCCCCTGTTGTCCCACCTAACCTATCCCAGTCTTAGCTGGGCCTTGATCTTTAATAGTGACTTGGACAGTACAATTAGGAGTCCAGGCATTATTTTCAGTTATTAAAGAAATATTAAGCAAATGCACAGACTGCTCAAAATAGAGACATGTACCTTGCATATAACCCCAAGTTTTCAATGCATATTTCATAGGCACAAAGAAACAATTAGCTAACCACCGTGATTAAAAGCAATTGATTCATATGTGATAGAGCGGTGAGAAATTTTTGCATCACTGGAGAAGCTGGAATTGGTCCCTGTTTGGGGATCTCAGTCATATCAGCGAGGCTGGTAATTCAGACATGAAGGAAATGGTAAGAATCTCTCCTGCATGCACACTTTGAGCTGCCATATGGGTTTATTCAACTGTTTACTACACCAGTCGGTAAAAACTGAACAGCTATTATAATCTTTACTAAATGACATGGTAATTATGCTACCTCTGGAAAAAAAAAAAAAGAAAAAATAGAAACTTTTAAAAAAAAAAAATCACAATTCACTGATGTGTGAATTTCTCCGGTTTTATAATCTTTGAATTGAAATGCACTTTCTAACACGCAGAGGGGTATTAAATATATAATAGAAACCTGAATTTATTTTAAAAAACAACTTATGCTCCCATTTCCTACTCAATTTAATTATGCAGATCTCTTAGTTTTGAAAGATTTCTTACATAGACCTTCCAATTTCCTGCAAAATCAGATGATTCTTGTTTTCCCAACCCCTTCTGATTAATGAAGAAATATTGCCTCTCCTCTTCCCCCAGTTAATAAGCGAGGCAATCAGGAGCAGGCAGGCAAGAAGAGAGGACACGGGAAGGCTCCCCATGCCCAGCTGCTGGGGGACAGGGACAGCCGGGGAAGGCACTGCCACCACTCGTTTGGCACAAACGGGACCAACAGGCTTCTCGGCTGGCTAACGCCGCAGGGAAATGGCAACTGCAACTTAACAGAGAAGGGGTCGCCCCACACCACCCTCTCGAGCTTGACCAAGTGCACCCTGGCCAAAATTGGCCATCAAATTTTCTCTGACCCTGTGCCCCTCCAGGCCACGCAGGGCAGCACCAACGCCACGCTGAATCGGGCAAGCGCAAGCGAAGAGACAGCTCTCCTGTGTACCGGTGACACCATTTTGTCACTGGGATGCAAGTGAAGCAAGCGGTGGAGCTAATTATTTTTTGGCAATGGTTCCTTTGAGAGTCCGTCACCTGACACACGATGGAGAGGAGACCTCTCCGTATTCAGATTTAATCGCTAACACAAATTGCCCACATAAGCATGTTTAAACCCTGCCTATCTGCAAGGCTTCAGTTTTGGGCAGGAGCTTCACTGAACTCCAGTTTCAGCACCAAAGACTTCATAGCTCATAGGATTTGAGGAGTTGGAGAGAAGAAAGGAAGGAAAGGAGTATTTATTTTTCTCAAATGGTAATATTTGTTATCACTGCTATTTCATTACAAGGAAGGTGATGATTCTTTTTTAAAGAATAGTGGTGACTTGCTTTTAAGCACAGACAGTAAAAAAAGGAAAAAAGAAAGAAACCCAAACCCCCACCAAATTAGAAAGGGGAGAAAAGGGTGAGGGAAAAAGACATTGTAAGAAAGAATAAGTGAGAGTTACTGCAAACCCAGGTTTGACAACTCACCAGTTTTACTTGCAGGCATCACACATATCCACTTATGACTCAGGGCAAACAGGGGAAAGGATCGAAACCCTTATCATGGCAAATGTGTCTGGAAGCCGGAGTCACTCAGCAAAAATGTTCTCAGGAGACTGAAAGACAAAAACATGTTTTAAAACTTCACTCAGTTAGAATCGTATCAAAGCCTACCATTTTCCTTTGAAAATAAAAGGTGGTTATAAACGCTGGAGGTGAAGGGAGCATTACAGGAGTATTTCTACATATCAAACATTACCACACAGCAGACTTTATTTGGCTTTAAATAAAACTGAAACTTACAATATTAAGAAACATTTTTTAAGACACACTTATTTCGCATTTGCAATGTGCTCCTCCGACAGGCAAGCTTATGTTCCTTCTAAATACCAAAACGTGTCACAATCCAAATCCATATTCTGCTCAAAAACACAGCACTGTGCACAAAATCCAGATACTTTAACCTACTTTGCATTATCAAAATATAAGTCTTTGCATTTCTGAAATATTTACTCTCTGCCTTCGCTCACTGTATCCTGATAAAACCTTAACAAAATGTAGCATCTCTTGTTAGCAATAATCTTCCCTCTGAGATAAGGAGGAATATATACACATATAAAAACTATTTGATGTTCAGGGTGAAAAGGCAAAATTTGCAAACATCAGTTAAGAAATACCAATTAGTAGGTTTTTTTTCCCCAGCTATTAGTAACACAGATTGAGTTTAAGCTTAGCTCAGAGGAAGCTGCTCACTGTACAAATGAAACATCCATTTTACTAATAAGGGTATTTTAAAACAAGATGTGTAATTTCTTCGCTGGCAAAGTATCCACACCGAGTAAAAACTCCTATTCAGAAATAAGAACAGAAGTGTTCCTGGGGCTGTGGTGCACGAATATTGCACCCATGATTTAAAGAGCAGCTCCGGCGCCTGCCCAAGTTGGAACAGAGCACTCGCTGCCTGACAGACGCACCAACACCCGGGAGAGCCTCTGCTCCCTGGACCACTCTGCAACAGGGACCGGCAGCAATAAACCCCAGAGGAGAAAAGCTTTGCAACACATTAAAATGTCCTGAGGGACTGGGGTAGGAAGAAATGTGATGGCAAAAATAACGGGTGGTGCTTCTGACCTCTTCATTCCCCAGTCCTCTCCCTCCATAGCATCCCCAATGCAGCGGCTGCTCCCAGCCTTTCCACATCTACCAGCACTTTGGCAAGAGCCGCTACCTTCAAATTAACCTCGTGGAGTTAATTATTTTGGCAGCCTACTGCTCCTGAGGAACATCTGGAAGTTTCTGTCTTAGCAACAACTGTATGAAATTTCATAAGACAAAACCCAGGTACTTCTCTGGCCCTAGGGCTTTCTCCCATTCTTTGCTGAATGCAATGCAACGGCTCAAAGAAGATCCCAAGAGTTCAGAAATCTAAATATAGGGATTATGCGATCCTATTATAAAACTGTGCTAGACAATAAAAATAGATCCAAAAGGGGTTTTTAATCAGCATTTATGTTAACCATGACTCCTTGCTCAGAGACTCTGAAATACCTCCAAACCAAGTGACCCGCGTCTTGCATCAGTTGCATTTTATTCATGAGGAGCAGAGCACTTGAGAGAAGCAGCTGAGCAGTGTCGGAAACACACATCCGAGGCTCGCTTTATTGCTGCGTTTGATGACAGATATGCAGATGGGTATGTAGCCGAGCACAAAGCTGCGTCTACACGTGCTGGGGCAAGATTTCTCCAGCTGACCTGCTGCACCACAGTACTCAAATGCTTAGTAATCTTTATGCTTAAGTCTGTAGAACAGGAAAGCATCATTAGCCCTGTTTAGGAGATGAGGAATTGAGGCTCATTTTGGCTAATGCTCGCTCAAAAGATTTCATGTTCTTCTAAGACTTCTGAGGCAAATGACTTGTCTAAATAATATATTTGGTCTGCAGCAGACGAGGGCTACAGTGTACAGAAGCACTGTCCTCACCTCCAGATCACTCTTCTCACCCCTCCCCAAGCATAAGGAATACTTTAGCATCTATGTACTAACAAGCAGATTTGAAAGCTGCGAGAACTTCTACACAAGGAACAAGAAACAGTGTTGGGAGTAGGTACAGACATCCCATCCCAGCCTGAACTCTGACGGTGCACCTGGAAAAACAGATGTTTCTTATGCCATCAAAAACTGACCTCACCAAAAAGCATCTCTTCAGCCACATTTCCCAAGGGATTACAAGGCTTACGTGAGGACCATGGACCTTCTGTGCCCAGCCCCACCTGCATCTTTTGAATCCCTTGGGATTAACAGGAGCAGAGAGCTCCCAAAGACATTAATTTTTATGGCACTAAGTCTGGGGCTTGCACCACTGGAGGCCTCCAAAACCATTTGATCAGCTGTCTCCGACAGCCAGCTGGCTCACCACCACCCCACCGGCTCCAGGCTGAGCCCTGCCAGGAGGAGAGTCCAGTGTGGCCCGGAGGCAGCTCAGGCACCTCCATGGACCTCAACACTGGAGAGCCTGTGGAAACCACACGTAGCGCTGAGGGGAAGGGTGGAGGAGGGAGAGTAACAGATAATAGATCGGTTCTGATAAACTGAAGCCTTTAATGATCTACCCACGCGCTTGAGTTCGATCTGGCATTGACGAATGGAAGCTTTTAATGATGCGCCCACGCATTTGAATTGGACACTCCTCTTCTACAACTTTCACAAAAATAGCCTACAGCGAAACTCTAATAACGCTGCAACTTGAGCAAAACTCTTGACCATTCTTTGACAAAACTTCTCCCCCAACAGATTCTTTGATGCGACCTCCAATGCAGACCTCCAACACAGACCTCCTCCTGCGCTGCCTTGCTCCCATCCAGATTCTCCGAAGGCTGCAGCCAAATAAGGGGCAGTAAGATGCAGCAGCTTTAGCATAACTGAAGTACAAAGTCAATCAAACCTTGAAACAGGAATCTGGGCTTCATTAATTCCAGCAATCACAACGTTTCTATTATCACTGTATTAATCAGAATAGGAAACCTATTAATCTGCCCCCAACAAAAATTAATCTTCGTAATACTGAACAGATTTGAAAGACAAGTTTTAATATTTCACTACTGAAATCTCAAAGGCAGAGGCACACAGCCAAGATGATCTGGTGAACCACAATGGACTTCATCTCATGAGCATGAGGTCAGCCCTACCACCCTCACCTTTCCCTAACGTTTCCAGCCCTCTTCATGGACCTCCACCCCAGGGTCCAGCTGCTCCCAGGGCTCTTGAAGCAACCCGAGAGCATCGTTTCATACATCAAACTGCAAAACCGGCTGCAGCACTTGATGCAATTAAAGGGTTGTCAAGAGTTTATGCTGTGACCTAAGCAGCGCATCACATCCAGCGGTGCTTGGGTGACACAGGCTGGAAACGCCACCCCACGCAAAGGGCTGCGGGGGTTCAAGTGAGCTTTCTGCAACAAACCTGATGGGTGGCAGATACCTGACCATGTGTTCAGAGGAATGAGAAGAGGTGCAGTGGGTGACAAAGGCAAGCGGCTGCAAAACAAGAAAGTATCTGAAATTCCCGTTCTCCACCAGAGTGGATCTGGCACAGGGTACCTGCGCCTGGCCCTCATCAGTGCAGCGAACCCCCTCCAAGCCATGGCAGTGAGCTGCAGAACACCCCGCTGCTACCAGATGTGGCATCTAACAGAGCCCTGTCTCAAGGAGAAAATGGGTGGCAGAGGAACAGCCCTTACGAAACGATGGCAAGGAGCGAGACAAAACGGGAAGTGGCTGAGGAAATAACAAGAAGTGACAAATGTGACTGAAAGAGGAAAACGACCCAAAGCATCTCCAGGTCCCCATGCCCTGCCTGGGTGAGTGACACGGATGAACACAGGGCTGCGGTTCTGCTGATGCCCTTCCATCGCTGCCCTGCGGTGGCAATGGCTGACGGACACGTTGTTTTGTAACTTGGCCAGATTTTCAGTAAAGCAGCTTTCACCACCATTTACATACATACGCACGTAGACACACATACACCTTGGGACTGTATTTGGCACAATACCTTTCAAAGCCTGATCAAAGGCAGAAAGTCAATCATCTTATGCACCACTTGCATTCGGCTGTTTACTGACTCCAATGAAACTACAAAATACTGCTTTAACTACTGATTTCTCAAAGCCATGTTGCACAAAAGAAACCAGGTTCAACTTGTACATCAGTGCCTAAGAGACCGCTCCAAAACAGACAACTGTATGAAAAGTTGTGCCCATGTATACATATATACAAAACTGTTTTTAAGTGACTGTTTTAAATTAGAATAAATCTGTGTTCCACCAATTAAGCTTTGAATGCACCGTTCACCATTTTAAACAAGCAGCATAATAAATGCAAAAATCCAAATATTTTAGAGAAAATACTTGGAGAGTTGAGACATTAATTTTGCCATATACAATCTGTTTCACAGGGATTTAAAAAGTGTTATTGCCACCCTGGGTACATTGGAATAAAGATGAAATGCCACCCTTTTCTATTTACATATTAAAAAATACGTGCCTTCTTGATACAGACGACCCAGCTTGCAGATACATAACTCTGTTAAACACAATACAGCCTGTTTACAAAATGCAAAGCCCCAAACTAGATGCACCCTTGCAAGAATTACTGCACTCTAACAGGTTCTAAGTGGAAATTAAACGTACTGCTGTTTTGTTTATCCTCCCTTCCAGCAAGCGTCCTGGGGGAGGAGGGCTGGAGCAGCTGCAGCTCCCCAAAGTCCTGCCTAAGGATGGAGCTGTTTACCAGCCACCACCACCAGCAGCAAAATAAGAGAAATACCAGCCTGGACAGCATTGGGATCTCAGGATCTCTCAGGACGTCCAGGTTAAAAAGAAAAATAAAAAGACATCATATCCCACCCCCCCAAAAAAACCAAAAACAAACCCAAAACCCAATCAAACAACCCCCCCAAAAGAAAGCCACCCTTATTCTTATTTCTACCTCATATAACTGCATTTGATAGTATCTTGAGATGCTCAGCAATTTCCTAAAATCTTTCAATACAGAGACAATTCTTCCAAAATAAGTAACCTTTTTCTTTCTTTTATTTTTTGTTATTTTTTTTTCCTTTTTTTCTTTTTTTTTTTCTTTTTTTCTTCTTTAAATAGATTGCCATTAGAAACACATGTCCAAAGCATCCTTAAAAAGACCACGAAGGCTGCTTGCAGGGTGAATTTCACTGCACCGAGAGGTAACATTTGTTCTCCCCTTTCAGCTGGGATCCACCTCAACTTTTTGATGTTGGTGGAGCTTTTATTTGCAAATAGAGCCGAGCTGCTTGGGACGGAGGGCTCCTCCAGAGCATGCCATGTGGCCTGCACAGATGTTCCTTTTATTCCCACGTCCCATAAGGCTCTGTGCCTCGCTGGTGTTAAACAGATTACACAAGTAGAACACTTGATTTCGCATGTCCCCCTTTTTTTCCAACAGTTGTCTAATTTACTCAACTCATTTTGCACCCCCTTCCCCCTCCCAGTCGCTACAGAAAACACAGAAAAATGAGGCAGAAGCAAGGAAGCTTCTCCTCCAAGACCAGAATTTGCAGAAACGCTCAGTGTCTGTGAACAAAGCAGAAATCCAGGAGAAAAAAGCTCTTATTTGGACAGTAAAGTAACCAGCTCGTTAGATGCCAGTTTCTTCTAAAAAAGCTCATCATATCCCAGTAATACCATCGCTACAAGTATCATAATCTGTCACTTCTATTTAGATGTACAAATGAGAGCTGAACTTTTAAAAAACAAAAAAAAAAAACAAAAAAAAAAACCCCCACAAAACAGAAAAGCCTAACATTAAAAAAAAACCAACCAAAAAAAAACCCTAACACCAATTATGGCTGCTAAGCATTCGAAAATCCTTGAAAATCTGGCATTCAGCTCGGTCACAAAGAAGGGGCTTAATTTCTCGGCTGTCAGGCATCCCAATCAACAATTGAAGTCAATGGGATCTACACACTACCTTATTTAAAAATAAAAAATTTAAAAAAAGACAGAGCCCAAGAGGCCCATTAAGCAACTTCAGCTACAAGGAGACAACCTTACTGCAGAAGACAGCAGCTATACGCAGCTTTGTGCATCAGCCACTTTGCTCTCATCCTTAATTTGATTAATCATTTCGGCATTATCCCCAATTAGAAAAGTGTCTAACAGGAAAAATAATAATAATAGAAAAAGGGGGGGGTTAAGACTAAGACACGGCAGAAAACGGCAGCTACTGAACATGCAACTACTTGGGACTTCTGGCATTTGCCAAGGACACAAAATTAAAGCTAAAAATTGTGGGCAAATACAAAGGCATTGGTGTTTCATCCAGACTGCGGATTTTGAATTTTTTTTTTTTTTTTTTTTTTTTTTTAATAAACTGAAACCGAATTCCAGATGTTGAAAGTTGGGAAGTAAAAACTGCTTTAGCTGTAAAAACACCGAAAGGTGAGACAAAAAATTCTGCTGAAATATAATGATTCTTAGGGATGAAAGCGAAGCCCATGCACCCCCGCCCCAGGAACGGGGTGGGACAGCATTTTTCCCCTTTGTGTGCCAAACCAGGTAGCGGCACGGGGGTTTGCCTGGAGTTTCCTTTTAATAAGGGACAGAGCAGAGCAGAAATTCCTGGGGACTCTCTCAGGAGGGAGGGGAGCGCACATTCCCTGCACTTCCGATGCCGTGGCACCCACGCCCTGCAGCCCTGCAACCCGCGGTCGGGACCCGGTAACGTCACCGGTGCGATAGCACGGGGGGGACTCGCGGGTGCAACCGACACAAACTAGCACATCCGAAAAAGATGTGCAAACCACCGTTTTCCTTCACCAGAGAGTCCAAATCATCCCTGACACGGCAGAGCCACGTGTGAGGCTCCAGGATGCGCTTCAGCACCCGAGTACAATCCGAATTTGGACTGGCGCAACTGGTTCTTGTTTTTATGTATAGGTTCAATCACCACCAACACGCCGGGCTTTTGAAAGCAGAATTCAGGGCGGTATTTTGAGATCACTGGTTTCACTCCTGTTTATTTGCATCGTAGCATCCCCAACACTGCAGATGAGCATACGAAATCACAGAGCATCCTGCAGCATCCCACCAACTCCATCCCAGGAAGGCACTCGGTTTCACCCTAAAATTCAAGGACAGCGGCAAATGTTTGGATTTTGATAAGAGGAGGAATATTCATCAGCATACTTCACTAGTGATGTAGTCAAAACTTGCAAAGTTAGTCACAGAAATATGACTGGACTTGTCTGCTACCACAAAACAAAGTACTGTCTAGCGGTTAAAATCGGAGGACATGATTCAGGAATGCAAGCCTTTTCAAAGAAGAACTAAAACACATGGTTAAGTGCTGCTGAAGTCAATAGGCTGATTCAGAGACCAGCTTTTGGAGCGATGGATAATACTCCCCACATTGCCATATGGCTCTCAGTCAAACTTCCTAGAAGCATTTGCTAATACCGGGTTCCACCACAGCTTTTGGGAGGCCTGCTTTGCTTTTTTTCTTTTTTTTTTTCCTCCCTTTCTTTTTTTAAACCTACGTCTGGGGTGATTTTCACCCACTCTGAAGATCCTCTGGGCTCTCACTGAGAGAGAATACCCAGCCCTGATTACTGCAGGGTGGTGCAGACTCATCCAATGATTAATATTCTCAAATGAAAGGTTATCTATAAATAATAAATAAATGCAAATCTATATTATATAATATATAAATATATAAAATAATAACTGCAGATATATAAATAAATGCAAATTTATTATAATCCAAACGCACTACTTTGTGGTGTTTAGTATAAGGTCCACAAGCCTGTTACAGCACCAAAATCCAGGGTGTGCACCTCGGCCGGCCGAGGGATCTCTGCAAACAACCCCAATCCCACCTCAGAAGTTCTGAACCCGCTGCCTTTACGACTTGCAAATATTTCATTTCTCCTGCCAGCCCCCCGCCATCCACCGCTACGCTACAATCTTACGTGGCAGGTTTGCTATTTCTTATCCTTCTAATCGACAGTGGGGGCAGAGAGCAGCCCCTTGCCGTGGCCTCCTGCGAAGCAGCGACACGAGCACGGCCGCCGAGGCCGACCCCCCAGGCAGGCAGCGCTGCCGCCCCACGCCCAGCAAACCGCATCCCCCCAGGTTTTCCTTATCTCCCAGGAACGCCGTCCAACAGCACCTCCTGCTCCCCAGCCATCCCCAGTCCTGCCAAGACAAACAAGCAGCAACCTAAACCTTTTAGCAAGATAAATGGCTACCTATCAGCATGCAAGCTAATGTTTGTAGCAACTCGGTTACAGTTTTTTATTTGTATTTATAGGATGGGAAAAGAAAGGGGGAAACCACTGGCAGAGCCACCCACTGACTTTTCACGCCCTCCCCAACCCACCCCACTGACATAATCCACTATTTTTGCACATTTCCTAACCTTCGCCAAGGTTGAAAAGTTATTCTTTACGTTTAGTCACAGAAAAGAAGAACTAAAACAAACGCCCAATGAATTCTTGTTGGCTTTTTGAAACACTTCATAGTACAGAAAAGGCGTAACATGATTTTTAAGCCGTTTGAAAATACCCTGTTGCTTCCTACAATTAAATAAACGCAATCGCAGCCTAAGTCAGCCCTCCCAGCCATCTTGTCTTTAAGGCAACGGGGAAAGAAGAGGTACTACAACCTACAGTAATTTTTCTGGCTATTAAAGTGTTTCTCCTTATTCAATATCTAAATTAAATCAAATGGAGTATACTAAGTAAGCCCATAAGACACAGCACATGATGCAAGAGTCTTAAAATCCTTATCTACTGAGCACTCCAGCTTAAAGGCTGATGTTTTATGTTCCCCTGCAGTGCATGGGGATCCTGCTGGCTTGGCCAGACTAGGAAAATAAGCTTCGAATGACCAAATGCAACTGCAACTTTAAAAGTAGGAACCAAACCAGACACAACAAACCACAGAGCAGCCGCCCCGGCCGGGCCTGAGCTCGCCCAGCACTGCAGTTCCCTCGCCGGCACGCTCCCTGCGCGGCGGCGGATTTTGCAGGGCTGCTGCTAAGATGCTCGCGAGTACAAACCTAGGAGTTGGGTCATTAATCACAAGATATTTAGCGCGAGATGCACAGGGTGAGGAAGGCAGAAAGCCGGCGCGTGCTGACGGAGTGACAGATGCACGGGGTTGTGCAAATTTGCTGAATTCCAAAGTTATGAATTCCTCGGAGTTTAAGCGATTCTTGAAATGCCGCTGAGCCAAAACCCACAGTCCCGTCTGGATGCTCTCCCCGCAGCTCCCAGCGCTGGGGCGAGAGGACGGCATGGTGTGGGGGAGCCCGCCCCGAAGCGCACCCACCGGCGCCGTGCAGAGGAGCAGGAAGGGTATTTTGGGTCATTTTCTGACCACGCTCTCCCCGGGCAGCCCTGCGGACGGCTCACGGGACAGTCACTCCCTGCATCGACCGCACATGGACCTGGGCAAGAAATGGGTGCTCCTTCACGCTCATGCACCCGTATCTGCATCCCAGGGCAAGCGAGAGGCATGGAGCACCAAGTATTGCAGAGCTTGTAAATGTCAGCTTCCTATAATATGCAAAGAAAACCAGGGTTCAAGACAAAATCCGTCATCTATCCTCAAAGTTTGGATGTGTTTCTCTCCTGAATATATGTAATTAAAGTATGATTATGATTGAAACATCAATTTATATGTCCTGTTAAAGGGACATTTACCCCAAAGAAGACTTAAGCAGCTCAAATGTCAAAATGTGAGTAAAACTACTGCTGATAGCAATGGCATACATTAATATTGGTAGATAATTAAGTCTGGTGGTATTCCCAGACTTTTATCGGAAGACCAAGGCTTTTTCACAAAATTTGTGTTACAAAATAATACCATTTACTTAAGTACTTAGCTCTACCAGATCCCTCAGTTTAGTAGTTATTGTTCAACTCATCTGCCCTACATTTAGCATACCTGGCCCATAGAAACAAACCACACATTGTACCTTATTTCCCCTGAAAAAAAAGCTCTGTAATTATCACCATATCTACTAAGTATATTTGCAGGTCAAATTTCAGATCTCTTCCTTTTTTTCCCCCTTTTTTTTTTTTGGTTTGGTTTTTTGTTTTTTTGGTTTGTTTTGTTTTTCCTTGTTACCTTTCAACTTGTAAGTGCCAGAAAAGTTTTGAAAATTAAACAAGTACCTCTCTGGGCAGGGAAATGCAAAAATCACATTTCCTCTGGACCAGACTTCACAGCTCAGAGAGAGAGAAGAGAGAGCCACGGGGCTGGAGCTGCGATGACAGAGCTGGGACACGCTCAAAACCACGCTGCATTCAAATAATGCAAAGCAAAGCACTGCCACCAGGGCAGCCGATCCACAGGTCACCCCAGCCCTGCAGACGTAACGCGACTATTTGTGGTGAAAAGATAAGGTGAATTGGAAATCATGGTTCTTGTTTAGTTTTCTAAAATCAACGTGAACTGGGTGCATCACGCTCCAGGAGGATCTGGAAAAGGCAAGTTAACATCGCTGAGGGTACAGGGGGTAAGCCTGGCCTTAGCCAGCATCCTTTGGCACGAAGGCGTTGCCTTCCATGAGCAGAGAAAGGATCAAACCACATTCTGAAAAGCTCCTCAGAGATGTACCAACAAGTAATATTACAATAATAGTGACTGTTTCACAGTAATAAGGGTTAAGGAGGACAGAGGGGGGGAAAATTAAAAAAAAAAAAGACACCAGCCCACAGTAGTAACTACAAAGCAATAATTTCAGGGCCCAAACCAATACAATTTTTTAAACATTAAAACAATTTCATAAAACAATACTACTACAAGCCTACCCAAAGCAGCGAGAAGCCGTTTTTACCATTTTAATCAAACACAAAGCTGATATGCTAACTTAAAGGATCAAGACAAAATAAGATATGTGGGCCGGCAATCTGAATGCCAAGTTTTACCCATGTGAATTCAGTTATAAATGCTTGGAAAATGTGATTCCTTAACTTAGAAATAGCAGCTGTAGCATTCAAAGGTACTCCAGTAATTACTGGAATGCTTGCTGAAAAACTAGACAGAAGCTAACATCTTACTTACATTAAATACACATTCACCACAAATTAAAAGAGCCACAGGAAAAAAAAAAAAAAAAAGAAAAAAAAAAAAAAAACAGAAAACAATCAGGCGAGCAGATGTTCCAAAAAGAACGAAAAAAAAACCATGACAAGAGAGGGCCAGATGCTGATTTCTGGTACTCGGCACAGTGCACCAAAGGTGCCCGGCACCACAAGCCTCCCCAAGTCACTGAAGCTCAACAGCCGAAGGGAGTCAGATTGTCACCTATACATCTGTAAGTGGTAATTTCATCCCAGATACTGCAATAACACGCTGCCTTCAAATCGCAGAAATGCTGCCTAGTCATCTGAGACAACAGTAAAACAAGCAGCAACGCCAAGTGTAGTTGTCTACTACTGCCTGAGGGACTCGTGGGTTTAGCAACCAGGCTGGCATAAGGATTATATTATCGAGGAGTGCCTTACATTGCTTTATTAAGTACCACTGAAATGTCTACTGCACTTGGTGCCTGCGAAATACTGTAAGAAACGCCAACCACCAACCAACAAACTACAAATGAAGCTACTTGACCAATCCAGGCTTATTATCAGCTGCTGTTCCCTGGAAATAAGAAACTGGTGACGTAGGAGAACCTCTTTGCAGTGAACATAAAGCCCCAGGACACACTGGTAGGAGCAGAAAAGTCTGCACCCAGCCTTTGAAGGAGGTACCCAAGGAGAAGTTATCTGCAAAATGTGCATCACACTCTCCTGGCTCTCTTCACACCTCCCCCTTCGCATCCCCGCTCCCATGCACCTTCGCGTCTATTCCCACACTTCTCTCGCTACCCACATCCTGAACATATTTATGTTGTAAATATCCATTTGGAAGCTTTTGGTATGCTTGTGGCACAGCGAAGGATGCTGCTTTGAGCTTCAGAAGACAGCCATCTCGCCATGACCCCTCTTTCCCTTTCCCAGCTGCACGGGAGGGGAAAAAATTACTTGGCCCTCACCCTTATCTTTTATCCGCTCGGAACCAGATTATTGCCTAATAAAACTTCACTGCAAAGCTATTAAAAATTAAAGAGATATTTCCCTTCCTACATAATGATTTGTCACAAGCCAGACCTAAATCAGGACTGATGAGGTTCGTGGTACCTTCCTTTTTCTTTCTTTTGTTTTTCGAATTTGGCAGAATTCTCACATTTCTCTGCAGCCCTTCTCACTCCTGACTGACACGAAATTTCTCCTTCAGTTCTCCAGACCTTACTTTTTCATCGAGATGAAGTAAGAGGTGAAAAGCAGCTGAGCCAGCAGAAATGTTCCCACTGTCCTTCAGAAAACATGCAGAAGAGTCCAAGTAGTTGGTATGATTCAGAACTAGTGGTAGAAAAAGGACAAACCAGATTACAGCAACACGGAGGACTCCATCCAAAACCTGCATCCAAAGAGACTCCTGCTAACATATGGTGGAAATGTGACTTTCTGCAAATATCCTCCGCGGAAGCCAATTCCTCTCTTCCACCCAAGCCACGTCCAATAGCTCTAGTAGAACGAGCTGTTACTTACATGTATTAGTCAGGATAGGCGTCAGCCATGATACAAATTTTAATCCATCTAGCTAATGAGGAATCTGCCATCTCGTTAACGTGCTCAGACCCTACAGAGAAATTAAAATCCACCTATTTAGGCTCTCGCTAACTGATGCGCTGCCCATCCTGGAGCGCGGTGGCTGCTTTTCCAAGCCATCATGTCCCGCGCTCCCTCCGCGGGGCCGGCACCGCTCCGCTCCACCAATACAAAGAGAAGTACCCGAAGGAGAATCGTACTGGAAAAACAGAACTTGGAAAGAATGCATTAGCAACTTCAATCCAAATATAAAATGCATTTAAAGGTCATAATTTGCATAACTACATCTCATGTTTTTTGTTGTGTGTTTTTTTTTTTTTTCTGTTTTTTTTCTTTTTTAAATTGCTTTATCCTGGAAGGTGCCGAGCGCTTCTGAGAATTGCTGAGTGCCTCTGCTTCTCAGTTAAAGTTTTAACAACTCTCAGGGCTGTTCAGTGCTTGGCAGGAGCAGCTCTGCAAAGCGTCCTAGGTCCACGTTAATAGGTACGTAGCATTTCTGGTACAAAAAAAAAAAACCTTTTCAAAAAGCAAACTAATGAGAGAAGGCCTACAGCCCCGAGAGTGCACAGCACTATTATCACACACTGACATGACTGGGCTGACATGGGAGTTTCACTTTCTTATAATGCGCTCTTGGTGGTGGATTCAGAAAAGCAGCAAGATGCAACCAGTCATAACAGGAAGAGCTCAAAAGGCCACAGGCACAAATTGCCCCAATGACAGTCATATTTTTTTTTAATCCTTTTGTTCACTTGGGTCAACAGCTGCCCCAATCTGCATCCAACAAGGATGCTCCACTGATCCCCAAAAAACTTCATCACCAAACCCATACCCAGTCCATGAAAAGTGTCGTATTTTCATTGAAAGGACTGTAACTGGAAGAGCAGCAGGGCGAAGGAGTGCCCTCTTCAACCAGAGTGAAAAGCAGGAGATGCTGGAACATTCAGCTCTTGCTTCCTGCACAAAATTAATTATAATGGCCAATCTGTGCTGCTGCTGCTTAGTCTGCTGGGGAAAAGATGAAATGGCTAAATAGATATCAAGGCAAAGGAAGGGCTTGTTGCAACATCTGAGCCTGCTGCAGAAGTGGGATTCTGCCTTCTCCTGAGCTACAAAAGGAAACTCTGGAGATGGCTGAAAACTGTGGCTACAAGCCTGCAGCTCCCCCAGCTTGTATAAACGTGTTTGCAAAGATCAGTGCGTCGGGTTCAGAGGCTGAACGCGGCTCTGTCACCATTAGCACCTGACCGATGACTGACACAAACCACACACCACCTACAAAGGCACTGCACAGACCCGAGCATGTGGGAAATGCGGGCTTTCCAAAACCCCTCTGCAACATCTTAGATGTTTTCCCACATTTCAATTGCAAAAAAAAAAAAAAAAAAATTTTGAAAAATAGATCAAGGTTGCAGCATCAGTGTTAAAAGGAATCTTTCATTTCCGTGTCATCCGCTTGCATTCCTTTTGAAAGTTAAGAAATATACTGTTTATTCTGGACTCGGCACAAGATCTTTCCACCAAAAGCAAGTTCCTCCTAGTGCTCTGCTGCAGACATTGTCAGCGGAAAAGGGACCCAGAGCGTCCGGGCTTGGTAAAAAGCAACGAGTATCACATTAGAGATGCTGTGTACGCAGCTTTTCAAGCTGCACATTTTTTTGTTTTAGAAAGGGGAGTAACGAGCGCACCATTTTCTTGTGAAAACTGTATCTATCTCAACAAACACAGTGAAAACCTCAAAATCAAGTTCATGAAGCCCTCCGGACTTCCCACGGCAACATTAGTCATGGGGTCTTTATGAGAAATGCCCCAGTCCTGACTAAATTGTTAAGAGAGAACGATGATACACTTGTTTCGTTACCATCAGCCCTAAAATATCCACCTGGTAAGAACTTCTGCATTTCTGGTGCCTTCCCCCCTCAGTCTCACCACCCTTCTTGCTCTGTGGCGCAAGGAGGCTAAAGCTCCGGATTCCTGGTCCACCTTACCTGGGGTCTCTGCAGGCCCCCCGAAGAAGAGATTGCTCCATCCAATGAAGCAACCAGACCTTGAGCAACACAAGACAAAAATCCCTTCATATCCTGCACCGTCTCCCTGGCTTGCATTTTCCACAGAGGATGAGGAGGTTCGAGGAGATGCTCCCTCCTAAGGCAAGCTGGGGTAGGGAGGCAGAGGTGGATGGTCGAGAGAAAGACAGCCATACCGTCGGGGCTGGTTTTGGTCAAGAGTGACTCCAGATCAGAGTCTGATAGGGGAAACGAGACCGCACACCTGTGCTGGGGCCTACATGGCATCGACCCTTGGAGGACGACGGGGCTCTGCTGGGTGATGAAATACCAACACCTGCAAAGGAAGGCCTCTCCTTAAATTCAGCCCTGCCTGAACCCTTACAACAGAGAATCAGAGATGGTTTGGCACACGAGGTCACAGTTTTCAGGCAGTTTTAAAAGATAAAGATTCAAATCAATAAAGAGCTCTCAAGGGTCTCTGTGGCCAACCCACACGTGACCTCATGAGTTCCTGCACCGGCCACGACGTGGTCTCAAAGAATGGACAGTTCAACCCCCCTGAGGACATTCTGGCAAGAGGAGATCCACACGTGGCCTCGTGCATTGCAAGAAAAACCCACAGGTTCCCTTCACTGCAAGGCACGCTTTGCTTTGCTTTCTTGTTTGTTTGTTTTTAAATATTCTGGCAGTGGAAAGAGAGTCACTGTTTTGTTTTTTCTCCCCCACATATGCTATATAGTTTTCCCTCTAGCACTCGTTTCTTGCTTACTCAGTTGACTATAGTCTGCTTCTCTCACAGGAACGCTAGCTGTGTTTGTCCCCAAACTGCATCGTGATCCAACTGCTTTGTGTCATCCCACCAGCCCCGCTTGGGGAATGACGATCAAAATATTTTCCCTAGGATGCGATGCCAAGATGGGCATATATGTTATTTTAGAGCAAAGCTGACCTACAAGACTGAAGAGCGCACGGAAGTGTTGTGGCTAGTGAACTCTAGTAACACAACATGAGAGGAGGGAGTAGCGCTACGAACAATACCAAGGCTTTGTTTGTACAACAGCACTATTTTGCCAGATATACTACTACGAAAATACCGCATTTCAGCTACATAACACGGCAAGTCCCCCTGCAAATTACTGCACAATATGACCATACTTTCAGCAACATTTAATCGCAGCCAATAAATTAATACAGGACATCCCAACTGTCTGTGGGTCACAGTCATCAACAAGTAGGTCAAATTAATTCTGGAAGTCTGAGAGAGGCACATAAAATAGTCTACGGCAGCAGTCCAAGGCAGGGATGAAGCAAGTCCCGCTTGAACTCATCTAGAAGCACCGACACAAGCGCAGGTGCTAAAGGGATGCAGGACGAAGCCATCCCCAGTACACGCAACTCGCCTTCCGTCTATGCAAGTTAAAATTAATTTCCCTGACAAAATGCAAATACATTTAAAAAATACCCAAGCCAATTAAGACACAAGTGTTTAAAGACATGAGTAGTAATTACAAATGTATTATTCATACCTAATTTACAAGATGAACTTCTTTCAGTAAAATATTAAACTGTTTACATGCATTCAGGAAGACAATTTCCCAACCCTTTGCGTCCTGCTCTGAAGCGGCGACTATTGCTATGCAACAACTCTGCAGACTTACAGTGTACACTATGGAGTAATCAGAAAATGTTTGACCTCAGATATCTACTTGACCCCACAGAAATGCAGACTCGCTCACTATAAAATCCTAAACAATGGGGCAGACAAGGTCAGAGGGTCAAAGCAAGTATTAACAGGTCATTGTGCAACCCACTTGGGAGCAATTACTTCTGGTCACGGCTAAGTGGACACTTGATTGAATACCACTAAGACAGCTCACATCCCACAGATAACAATCCTCACAGCGATTAAGAATTAAAGCCCCCATGATTCAGCCTTTATTACTCAAATGAACCTAACTATTCCATAAAAAACTCTTGGTATATGCATGATGCAAGGTCTAAATTGAAATGCCACCTCATTAAACAATAATATCTAATTTTATCTAAATGAATTTTCATGAAAGTACGCCACACAGCTCAGGAATTTTTAAAATGAATTATCACAAGCGATACATAATTTCACCAAAACTGCTGCAGGAAAAAAAAAATTAGCTTCAGGGATGAAAGGGAAACATCTATGCTGAATGAAAATTGCACTTCTTTCTGCTTGCAGAAAGGGTAAAAGGGGGATTCAGGGCTTCTGCCAGACAATAGAGCCAGACTTTAATCAAATCAACACGTCTGTGCTCTGTCAGGTACGCTCGCCCTACCCTGACCGACAGAACACACCTGAAACACACGCCGAGTATCGCTGCACACACAGGCCACATCCAGGAAAGGGGATGTCATCTGCACATCAAACTCCTAAAACTGGGGTTTATTATTACAAGCCATTGAAAGAGCCACCCATGAATCCAGCTGTTAACTGGCCTCCGTTCCTTCAGCTGAAAACACTTGGTACCTCCCCTCCTGAGGGGCGAAAACCCTGCTCTGACACCAGCGAGCATGTCTCTGAGATGGCTTTTCATTTAAGAACACTTAACTGTCTTACAGAAGCTATAAGAAGCACAGATGAGATGCCTGCTTTAAAAGGGGTCCTGTCAGGAATCACTGAAAGAAAAAACAAACAGGTAAGTGGATTTAATTTTTAGTACACTTATTTGTTGATTCCATGAGCAGGGGTGGCACGTCCCACTGCCCTACAACCGAAGAGCAACGCCATCGTCCCAAAGGTGGTCTCAGCCCCATTTCTATAGCTTCATGTGTAACTTCTTCTGAAGTCTGGCTCTCCCTCAGCCTCCCTTGTCCAGTTCCTGGAATAGAGCTGGTACTCAGAAAGCCCACGTCTTCTTTCACAGGCTATACCTTTCATAGGAGGAGAGGAACAAAACAAAACAAAAAAAACCAAACAAAACCAGACGTTCTCCAAGCTAACCTGCCCAGCATAAACCTGTGGAGAGAAGCAAGTTGCATGGATGCTGGTGGTTGACCAGTGCATGCCGAAGGCTGGGATAAGGCCATCAGGGAAGCAATGCTAACACAAGTTAGGGCCCTTCTGGGGATGAACTCCTTTGCCCCTTCCCCACTCCGCCCCAGCAGCAAAGCCAACACCTCGGGGATATTTAAGAGCACTGCATATGCAGACACTTGGATGTGCAAAATTATGCATGCATGTTTGGAGGCCATTTTAGAGCCTGGCTCGTGAGTCATACAGAAAGTAGATCAGCAGAAAAAAAAGTTTAAAGATGCAATTTTTTTCGTATTCTTGCTACTGCAGCATAGCTTTGCTTCCCCGCCCCCTTTGCTTTTTTCTTTAATATTGAAACTCTTCGGGCCTTTGTTCTGTAGCTGTTGGAAAATTCTGAGTTAAAACAGGAGTCTTTTACGTTAGTCTTAATACCGTGATAGTCAGCTGATAACATATCAGATATGCAAAATTCAAGCCTGACAGACTGGTGTTCACCACCGCTGATTATTGCACAGGAATACACGAGGAATGAAAAGCTGCACGGTCACTTCTCCCTTGTCTTGCTGCCAGCAAGGTGTAATAACGCTATTATGAAAAGCAAACAGGGATGAACTCTGCTCAAAAGAAGGTGAAGCCTGAACTGAGAAATCAATTGCTGCATCAGTCGTGCCCCTACAACTGAGTAATGCTGTTACAAAGTTCATCGAGCCCTCAAGATCCTCACCCTGGCAAGGCTTACGGTATTGTGCATATTTTATTGGCACTGAATATTCATATAGTGGAAGCATCTGGAGACCAACCAACTAAGGCTGCCACTGTGGGGAAAAACAGCCCTGGAGTTCAGCCACCAGCCTGAGATTTCATCGAGAGGTCCGCGCTCCGTTCTCCACTCCTTCATGGACTTTCTGCCAAGTTACGCGTGAACTTGTACCTCTGCCCGCCCAGGCCTGGGATGAAGATCTTGTATTCTCCTGCTACCCCGCAGGGAACAACGCGTTAGTCTCCAGTGTCCTGTTACAATGGCTGCTGGTGCCCAGGAGACTGCCAGGTGCAATAAAAGCAGACGAGAGCCCATGCCAGGGAGCTCAAATACAAAAATAAGGTGTGCTTTCTCACTGAGAGAGTCCCCCTCATACCCGAGAGGGCAGTAGTTGGGAAACAAGCAGCAAAGCGTTCCTGGGAGACAGGGACTACTTGAGCTTTGCTGCACTGGTGCAGTGAAGAGGTACTGATGACTCTGGGGTATCGGAAGGTGGTTAAAATGGGCAACACTGAGGAGGGCTAGAAAAGCAGGGATAAACTTTGTGGTTGTTTCTGCAAGGCAGAACAAAGCCATGAAGGGATGCGAAAGCAGTCTCAAGCCAAAGCAGTGCTTAGCAGCTGCACACCCAATGGTCCTTGCAATGGCGGAAGCATTGGAAGTAAAGACACATGCAACAAAAAATTAAAAAAAAAAAAAAAAAAGGAGACAAGAAGATGCAAGAAAACTCACTTTTAGCACCAGTCGAGTCAGGGAAGGGCAGGATTGTGAGACTTCAAGCAGGGGCCAGCAATTGGTGTTACCACCTGCAGAGTCACAGGGGAATCACTCACCAGGGCTCCCTTGACCAAGCTCTACAGCAGATAGTCCCCCCTTCCTTCCCTAATGCTTTCAAAATCATTTAAGCATACCATACATAAAATACAAAGTTGAGAGTTATTACAGTCAACCAGGCCAAAATCTACTGGATGGTTCAATGACTCTCTGACATGCTTCTGATGAGGAACGTGAATAAGATCAGAAAAGTAAGTCACACCTAAGCTAGCAAGGACAGCGGTGCATCAGACCACCAAACCATCGCCTGGGCGATGGCACGTGGTATGGATCTGGGCACACAGATGATTTTCTGGCTGTTGTTTTTTTCTTTTTATATCATTTATATAATATCTTTTTTTTATTCCTATAATTTATTTCATTTTATATTTTTCACATTTATATTTTCATTTGATATTGTTTCATTTGTGTGCCCAGGAATTTCTTCTTGAATTGTTAAGTGCTGTGCTATTCCCTGACCATTTGCTGTGCACCTCAACAGTAGTGCTACAGGCCACCTCCTGCACACCCCGTCCTCCCCCGGGTCCCTCTCTCGGTGCTCATCCTTCCCAGCTAAACAGGCCACCAAGGTGCCGGCACGCTCCAAAAATCCAGAAGCCTGCAGCCTGGCTCACACCTACTCGGCAACAAAATTGAGGTTAACTGGTTGTCCTGAAAGCTGTCCTTATATCCAGTTCTGACTAGCCAAAGCAATCCACTCTCAGGAAGACTCTGCCACCCCATAATCTCTCTCAGCCAGGAATTCAGCAGCTAGTAGATATTAAATAATAAGCAAAACAACCCTGATTAAGGTTTGGCAACTCGCTCCCTGCTTGCAGTTACTTCTGGGGTGGGAGAAGACACCATCCTGCCTGTATGCTTAAGCTGCATTACCCAATAACCCAATATATAGCATTTACCGAAACCAGTCTGAACAGTCATGTACGTGCACCTTTGTGCTAATGCGTGCACCCAAGCCAGACTCTGTAAGCACAGAGACCTGCTGCCAGGTAACTCACATGTGAGTTTTTCACAGAAAAGCTGATGCTATTTTTGAGGCAAATGCAGGATTTTAACCGTCCCCACAGCTCCCATGTAGCACATCAACGCTTACAAACCAAGACGTTCAACCGCCAGTATGGACTTGAACTTCCAGCAACTGGGCGTGTACAAGTGATGTCCAAATTCACCAGGGGCAAGCAACGACACTTTGGTTTCTCTCCCCTTGTTAAGCAGCTGGGAGAATCATTGCAAAGGGAGCTACGTCCCATACCCATGGCTGTAGGTGAGGGATCAGAATGGGATCGCTGCAGGGGAAGGAAAGTGGGAAATCAAGAAGGAAATGGCTGGGCCAGATAAAATCCCCAGTCCTCCCTCTTGGATGTTTCTGGTTCAGGAACAGATGGGAAGAGAATCCACTCCATGGTTAACCCAGAGGAGGCAGAGAAGCCTGAGATAAAGTCCCTTTGACTTCAGCTCTGTCTCTCTGACAGCCTGACTCAGTCATGGACCAAGCAGATGATAGGCAACCGCTCATCACCTCAACCAACACACAAAGGCAAGAATTTCCCTTCTTAAAGAGATTTAATGACAGAGCTTTAGGAACTGGTTAAAGGTGAGAGACTGAGAGTGAACACACTACAGATGAGACCCAGTAGGTTGCTATTAATATCTCCCTGAGGCAGACACGCCAGTTTGCAGCACTGGAAGGACAAAATTCAAAGAGCTAGGCATGTTCTTCAAGCAAAACATCGCCCAACTGCAGAATTAGAGCCAAGTCCAGAGAAAAGTTTTTCCACCAATCTAGTCTAAAGGACTCTTTTTTTTTTTTTTAATCCCAACCAGAAAAAGCTGACCCATGAGTGCTTGTCTTCCTTGGTACACTGAAAAAAAAAAGATGCAACTAACCAGCTGGACGGGGATGTCAGCCAATTCTCTGTCCAGGAAAGATTTTTTTTTCCATGTCTCCCTTTGAAAATTGAAGATTAGCACATATTCCATAAGGCCAGTCAGTCAGAGAGCAAGCCCACAGGCGCTACTGCACTCATCACCCATCCCCTGCATCCTCTTGTGCCAACGGGTCCTCCCGAAACACGCCCCACCTCCGCCATGCCTGCCCACGAAGGGCTGGAATTGTTGTGCCTTTTCTAGGGTGAAGCTGTTGGGAGAAGAGAAAAAGAAGTTTTCAGCTCTGTAGCTTTTTGCTGTTCAGCTTGCTGCAATGCTTGCCTTCCTTTTTGGTACAGAATGCTTCAGTTGCCTGGAGCTATTCTAGTTTATACTGGGCATTCATAGCAGAAGCCCAATATCTCTTGCTATTTTTGCTCATGGCTACCTGAGCAAGCAGCTCCTGTGCTACAGAGAAGCACCTTCTTAATGAAGCAGCTATGAGATCAATGTTGTATGACTTCCAAGTGCAAAACAGTTTACAATTAGCTGAAGGTCTGGTATTTGACAGTTTTTTATGGCTCTTTTACAACTGTTTGCAAATCTTTTCTTCCTTTAAATTATTCTGAAAAGTGTTAGGGGAAAGCCAAAAGTTATTTTGTGCAAGCATGTGTCTACTTGCATGAATCCAAGAGTCTTTTTAATTTAAAAGCACCATTACAAATGCCTGTATTTACACGACAGTTGTTTATGTAATGCTTTAAAGAAAATCTAAATGGAGCACAGAAGCCAACGCTAATGCAGAAGATGGTGGGAGTTAATGAACATGCTCCTGGGGCAGTCCAGAAGATGGCAAGGCATAGTGCCTGTGCCGTAAGGATTTGATAAAAAGGCCATATTTCTCAAAAAGAACTTTTGATGCAACCTTGGTGCGTGCATAACCAATGACTTTTAGGTTCCTCTTCTCATCTGGATTCCTGTGATGTTCAGGACCACTGTTTGTACACTAGCCCAGCATAAAAAAAAAACAACCCAGAACACAGACTATGAGGAGACAACCCCAAAATTCAACCTTTCTCTTGAGATTTTGTGCATTTCCATAAACAAAAGTAAAGGCAGAAATTAAGCTCAAAAGTCTCTCTTCAAGCAAAAGCCTTTTCCGAATCCACACCTCTCTTCCTTTCATCCAGACATGCAAACCTTTTGGTATGCCCGAATCTGGAACAGTCTGACTTTCAACCAGGTTTTGGCTCTCAACAGCATGCCACAGCCCCTCACCTTCACCTCAAAGTATCACCTACTCAAAGTGAAAGTGCAAGAGAAAACCTTCACAGATAAAAAGCACATTCTAGCCTTAGGCCTGTCAGCGTGGCACAGGTCTAAAGAGAAGAATGAATCTGCATGATAGAGACTTGAAATGCAGGTGCCTGGGTGGAAAAAAGGATTTCCAAAAGGAGGCATATGCGTGTTAAAACTGAAAAGAAAAAAAAAGGGGGGGGGGGGGATGCTCATTTGCAAGAGAACACAGGACAAAGAACAAAACTACACCTGTAAGAAACATGTTTCTTTGCCAAGTGCATTGAGAAGGTTGTACCTTCATTTTAGACTCTAGCCAAAAAGATTAAAGCTGGTTTCACCCTCACCCAAATCACCAAGGAGACCAAACCTTCTTCAGCTTTTAACTGCAGCGAAGTTAGCACGGAGGGAGGATTCACGAGAAGCATCTCCCAAGCCCCAGATCACTACCACTGTTTCATAGCATCCTCCTTGCTGCTGACGCTCTCTTCCCCTGCTCCCGTCGCACCCGCTGCCGGCAGCTCTCTGCCTGCTCCCCAGCCAACACGCCGTGCTCAGCTGCGGAAGCGCCTTGCTGGACAAGACGGCGTGATCAATGGCATCTTTTCCTTGTAATTACACCTATGGTTTGGCAACACCATATCCGTAATCTAGACTGACAGCATGCAAGATCCTACATCTTCCAGGGGAAGCCAAGCTCCAGCTCAGAAGGATGCCTCCAGCAATGGGGAACTCTACCAAGTTATGTACTCTTATGCAAGTTTGGGGTTTCTTAAACATCTGAAGGGAAAAAAAAAAAAAAACAACAACAAAAAAAGATAGATCAATCCAGTAATCCTTGTTGATTATACTGACAGTAATTATACTTGTGTTATGCCAACAGTATCTTCAGTCTTGAGAGTGCCAATGCTTTGAGATAGCTTGACTGCCTCATGGATGAAATGAAGCTGTAGGTTTTCGGCCACTAGAAAGAGGACAGTAGGTGTTGAAGGTGATTTGGGGATGCAGGGCAAACACGTCAGCTGGATACTGGTGCTGTCTGTAAAACCATTCTATTCCTACCCTGCGCAGATCAGCTGCTTCCTCCAAGCTAAACAAATAGGTAAGAAAAACAAAACCCCCGAAACCCCACTTACCTCTCTTGCAGCCAGATGTTGGTAGATTTATTGAACTTAGAAAATGGGGGTTTTTTCTTCCTAGATGAAGACTTCACATTTCACATCAGGAAAGAACTGGCTACGGTCTAGAAGGCTTGATCCGAATGACACACTACAAGCTACCATGCTCCAGTCATTACATGAAATATGTCCAACTCCCTAAATATTTTAATATATATTTTACAATATAAGTACATTGTGTGGGAAGAGACAGAACAGTCACCACATCACAGTTTGCTCAGCTGGATCCTGCCCAGCTGTGGGATCACCAGTGAGCAACTGATAAAATTTAAGTCCTGTTCTGACATTGGTTCCTCCTGTTGCTTTTGGCGAGCTGCTTAACACCCAGCATGTCCAAGTTTCATTGCTTTATATATACATACATATATCTATGTATACATACATAGTGCAGAAATTGTATTTATTCAACCTCCTACAGTGTTCAAGAAAGTAACGAATTATGCTAAAGCATTTGAAAGTGAGGAGCTCTATCAGAGACAGAGATCAGGAGCTTGGAGAGAGCAGGCACTGATTTCACATCAGCCTGCAGAGCTCTGGAGTGAACAACCATCCATAGCCTTTGAAAATCAGGACCTTTTTGAGAGAGCTTAAAGACAGGGTTGAAAAATTACTCAAGATCTTTGGAAAAAAAAAATATATATATGATCAGAAAACACCACAGCCAACCCAAAGCACTTATGGGCAAACCACTGATTTGCAATTCCAAACCACTTTTCCGCCTAAATCCTCCACTTACTATCTTATCTGATCTTCTCTCAGGGAATCCCCCTAACGTTTCTGCTTCGAAAGGACCTCTCAAGCTCTACTCTGAGCGGTTCTTAGCGCTGAACGTTTCCGTTGTTTAGGGATAGGCAAAAAACTACGACAGGCTAACAGCGTTTTTATGCACTCTCCTCTGTTTTGGGTTTTTGTTTGGGTTGTTTTTTCCCCCGCCACACACACTGCTGCACCACTTATTTTCTGGCAAGACTACCTGTATCGGGTAACCAGTCTCCGCTGTCTTTGCCAAATAAAGGTTGCCGTACCCAACACAGACACACACTTTTACTGGCCTGCCACATGAACACCAGCCTAAAATAAATTTTAAGAAGGCATACGTTCCATGATCAGTATCAACACCAAAAACAAATAAATGCTGCTTTACCAGATTCAAAAAACAATGTAAAGTCTGCAACCACTGACACTTCTGCTTGGTGGCACAAAACCAGCTGTGTTCAGCTAGAACGGTACAAAATCGCTGTTAAGAAATACCACAGACACCCTACATCACACCAACAGAGCCCTCGCTCTGAGGCTGAGAGCGGCTGAAGACACTGATTCTTTTTATTATCAAAATGCCCTTTATTAGATGACCTCAGCACTTCACAAGCATTATTTAAATCCTCCAGCAGCCTCTTAACACGGCAACTTTTCCTATTCCCACTTTGTAGACAGAAGCGCACAGACGTGGAGGAGACGGTGTAACATCAGGTATGGAATAACCAAGTCCCAAACTTCCAACGGGCAGCTTAAATTCGCAGGCTTTGCATTAATGTCCTTTCTCCAAAAGATTATTTGCTGAAATGAGTAAGAAAGAAAATAAGAAGGTTCCTCCCCCCTCCCATTGTCATTCTGTGCTCTGTAAGGAAAAACACTAAGAAAATACCTTTAATTTGGAATCAAAATCCTTTCAGCAAACGATTTTTGAGGGACACTGCATGGGAACACCTGTTTTAAGTGGGGATGTTAGAAGCCCAAAAAAGTATCACAGAATAATGATGCTTTTTTGAACAATCAGTATCAGTCTGTTCCTGGCATTATTTTTGGAAATGGTATAGCTAATATGACAGCTATGATTTGGAGCCTTCAAAAGGCATAAGCTATTGGCATTTTAAATACATTACATACAAACATGCACGCACCCCTACACCCACACTAACTCTGAAGATTTGTTCTGCTTGTGTCTGCTGGCTCTTCTGAGTATACTCCACAACAGATTGTTTCCTTCTCTCATTCCAGTTTTCTCCTATAGGGGCTTTACATCAGGCATCCAAATACAAGGGGTACGGAGACACTTGCATTAACACACCTCACAGCAGAAGGGATCCTCTGCGACCAAATGGGCACAATCAAGCCTTTCAATTAAATTACTACCCAAAAAGGTGTGGGTGGCTTATTACCAGAGACAGCATTTATTTTAAAAAACGGAAAGTACCATTAGAAACACCTAATGTAACCCTTATTAACTGATTTGAATCAAGTCCTGAGCACATTGGGTTTCTAAGTGTCTGCTAACATAGCATTCTGTTTGCCTAATTAAGTTTTCAGTAGGGTAAGCTATAGTTCTCATGCTAATATAGGGAACTGAAAAATCACGTATAAACCAATGCCTAGCTTGATTTACCTTTATTGTATAAGAATTTGCTACAGGCTCTTCAACAACCACTAACTAAATTTCCATGAAAAAGGACAATTGCTGGAAAAATTCCCACCCCAGCCCAAGTGATGGGGATGACAGACTTGCCTCTAAGTTATAAACCCTCCACGCAATCCCCACGGTGCTTACACACCCTTTGGTTTTTCCCTCATCACTTTTCCCCTTTCCAGTCCATATTGTGAACCTCGAGCGTATCTCCCCGGCCGTGCCAGCAAACAGCACTGCAACACTCTCGCTGGGGAACAGCACGCAGAGGAAAATTACCATTATCCAAAAAAATGACTCTTAAGAGGCTTAAAAGAAATCTCAGGGAATCAACTCAGATCTCCATGACAAATAATTAGCAAAATAAAGATAAAATACTGAAGCGTCTCAGCTTTCCACTACATTCCAAAGCAGCTTATTTTCTCCCTCAGTTTTATTCTTGCTGCATTCAAAATGCTCACTTGTAACTTCCAAAAAAAGAAGAAAAGGGGGAAGAAAAAAAAAAAAATGGACGACAGAGCACTTTTTGGGCAAAAAGACTGATTTTTGCCCGCTGAGTCCCTGCACCCAACCCTGCTCCAGGCAGGGCCCCCGACCCACGCCCCCACGGGACCTGCTCATGGGGCGAGCGCTCTTGGAACAGACCCAAGACTTTTAAAGCCGTATCACGGCATTAATATAATTTACAAAATGGTTAAAAATCAGAATGTTTTTCCTTCGTGAAAAATAACACACTTAATGCTTTTCATCTGGCACATAAAATTTACAATACCTCCAGGAACATTTTCTTTGGTTAAATCAACACTATTGGTACTTTTTTAGCCTCTAAGCATATTACAGCCCCAGCTTTTTACAGGTTCTTTTTGGTTGTTGTTTTCACCCATTGTAATAAACTTTTCAGAACCAGAAATGATCAACAATAAAAAGCATTCCCATGTCAAACAATTTTAACTACTGCTTTTAAAACAATAATAAAAAAAAAAGGAGGGGGGGAGCGGGTGGAATTCAGCTTCAAACCCGACTCGTACAGTAACTATCTCGATGCAATTAATATAAAGTAATCATCTGTAGGGCCAAACTTCAGCGCTCTCCCCAAAATTGTTTCCATGCCGCTTCCATCAGGCGGCCGCAGCAGATGTTGGCTGTTAAAGGGCGCAGACGACACAGTTCATGACTTCTCGGAGGCGGCTGCGCGCCACATCTGCAGTCGATGAAGGCGAGCGCAGAAGTGTGGCAGACAGAAAGAAAACGTCAGCCGGGCCAAGCCAACCCTCTTCCGTGCCGGGGCTAAAAATAGAGGGGGCGTCCGCCCCGCCGCTCCGGCCGGCCTGGCCAGCCCTGGGCAGCGCTGCCGGAGGAGAGCATCCGGGAAGCGGCGAGTTCACGCCGCGGAAGCGAACGGCGGCGGCAGCCTCCGACTGCCGCTCCGCACTCGGCTCCTCATTAACTGGGCGGCGATCCAAGTTCATCTGGGCCCCAGAGAAAGGCAATGCTTGTGTTTAGACCGCACAATACTGACATAACATTAACAGATTTACATATGCAAAACTGTGAAGCAACAGGCATTCCCCCTCAATTGACCCACAGCTTGTAGTGGCTGCCGAGTTATTCCCTGCTTAGGCTCTGTAACCAAGTGGGCGTCATGCGACTACCATCTGGGTACCACTTATTTAAAGCTGGCAGTCTCTCTGTAATAGGCAAGCTGGCAATAAGCAGGAAGGGAATAAATTGCATCATTTAGTTAACATCCACTTGCTTTGCGGCTGTTAAAAACCCATGACTGAATAATAATTTGGTTATTTCTTTTGCCAGACAATGCTGTCAGCCAAATCGTACTACGCATGCTGCAAAACGTCAGCTTGCAAAATTTCCACTTTAAAAATAAATTAAAGAAATTCGCAGTATAATGTGAGCTAAGAAGTTTTTCTAATGCTAGCGACTCAAATGCAATCGAGTACTAAAAATAAACTTGCACTACTGTCGTCACCAGATTCTGCTTCTCCCTAAAATCTTAGTCTTTGCTTTTAATCAGCCACCCACCCGAATCCATTAAACTTGCCAAACATCGCCAGCCTGGCCTGTAACGAGCAGAGGAACCGGGGTCCGCTCACAGGAACACTCATTGGATCCGAACACATCCCCACTTCATGCTACGCACTGCCCTTCTCATCCTTTGCCTTAATTCGTAGATTTTATCATTTCCTTCTGTCCGACACAACTGCTTTCACACAAATCGGTATCAAAGAAAGTGGCTGAAACCCTAGACCACTGAAATACAGCTAGAATGTATTCTTTGTTTAAAAAAAAAAAAAAAAAAGAAACAAAGAGCTTCTGAAATCAAGGTTACTCTCTGGGGCTCTTTAGTTTGCAGAAAATTAAGTTACCAATAGTAATCAATTTTTTTGGTCCCAATTTGCTAGAAATACAAAAAGTCTGCACACACATATCTCAACATCCATCTCTCTTCAGGACTAAAGGAAAACCCCACGCTGAGTACGCTTTTATACTGCAAAGATAACAAGGGTTCGCATTATGCGGTTGGAAAAGTCAGGGGTAACGTTGCCATCGAGATTAGTGGCGAGGAAGAGCCAAGAGCACAGTCCACAGGTAAGAGTTTTCTCGACACAGGCTACAGAGCCTCCGTCTTTCACAAAACCAGGCTCGCCCCTCCCTCATTACATTTTGAAGGGACGTCAGGGACTCTGAAGTGCAGAAAGAATTTAACACAACCGATAGTTAAGTGGAAAGCCAAGTTCATTAGTAACTCGCTCCCAGTATTGGCAACGCGACGGCCTCGGGGAGAGGATGCCGGAGCAGAGTCAGGCTGCCGTACGCCCCGCACGTCTCTGCAACAGGCGATCTGCAGCGTTGCCTCCAGCACCCACGCCGGCTACGGTGCCAAAATACCACGCAGCCGGGCACGGAGGCATCAAAGGCAAGAGGGAGACAACTGTTGCCCCCTCCCCATCCCTATCTTGTCTCCACTGCAGGTCTAGGGTGCTAGGGCAGAGCCCAACAGGTACGGGTGCCAACCTCCACACCGCGCTGTGTCTCGGCACGCCGCCGGCAGCATGGCAGGCAGGTACGTCAAACCGCACGTATGGTTCCAATATGGGTAACCCCTTTAATAACCCAGCAGCGATACAGGACCTCCAGCCCTCAATCTCAAAATGCATCCTGAGCCAACACACACGAGGATTGTTTGCTTAAAGACATAGTCATTTGGAAAGGGACCTTTTTACAGGCTTCCACGGCACTGTGCAGCTCTCGCGGCTGCAGCCACAATGCTCAGCCAGCCCAAGGCGAGCAGGGAAACGCAGGACCCGCGGCCACCCACAGCCCATCACAACGTGGGACTGCTGCCCTGGAGCACTACAGGGCGATGGGCAATCATAACAGCTTGCAGACTTTTACAAAACACTAAGGAAAATAAGATGGAAGAATAAAAGAGGTTTACACGGCTTGATCCTGCACCAACCTGACAAGACAGTGGTCAGATGAAGGGGAGGGGAAAAAAAAAAAAGGGGGAACAGAAACAGAGGGCAGAGAGAAAAAAATCTGTCAGAGGAAATGCGATGCCAGAAACTGTTCCAGGACCCGGTAGCCAGATGCCAACTCAAGAGCCTCCAAAAAAAAAAAATAAGGCTACAGAGTCCCCAAAACCTTCTTTATAAAAAAAATCCTGTGCAGGCTGACATCTGTCAAGTCGTACCTGTGCTTGCTGTGCCTGCTCCACCACTCTCACCCAGGAGGTCTCAGCCTGAAATACTTATCGGGAGCGGAGACTCAAGGCATCCAGTAGCTTTGGCAAGTTATCCTTTGGGAAACATGCATCGCCTAAAGCATTTGTGTATCTCGGAGAGTGTTTGAGAAGCTTCACAGTACTGAGCCTTAGCACTTTTAATTGCATATACCATACTCAAGATCATCAACCCAGTAATGCTGTCACACATGCAGTACATTACTGTATGGTCAATCTCCCTAATTATTCTTGAGTTATTTTTTCCAGTAAATCTACAAAATTATCAGCATAAATCTCAAAACATTTACCAGTCAACAAACCCAGCACAACAGACATAACTTGGCCCCGACAAATAAAAAGACTAAGGAAAATGTATTTATTTGTAGCAAATGTCCTTTCCTATAACCGTCAAATAGATTACAACTACATTTCTTTCCTCGCATTGCACCCTGGGATCCAGACATTTAACTAGCACACACTACATTCCTGGATTAATCATAAATAGAATATATTTTTAAGTGCATTAATTATGCAACAGATGCTTCCAGGATTCCAATGGAGGTAATTTTTAAAATCCCAGTGTACAGTTTTACGAATCTGTGAAGTTTCAAGGTTGTTTTTAATTTGCGCTCAATACAACACTTATTTAAAACCATGAAGTAATCAACCACTGCCTAATGGTTTGGGTTGTTTTTTTTTCCAGTGCAGACTGGAAGACGCACCCTACACTGTTAGCATCAGGCATCCCAGCTACCGATGGAGGCTTCTCCCATTTCTTTGCTGTGATGGCGGGTTTGGATAACGAGCCGTGCAGACCCAAGATTTCTGCATTTGCCTTCTCCTATTAATTTCTCCTCCTCAGACTAGTTTCTGCCATCCAGAAGTCTCAAACCCCTCCTGCACATTCCCGCTCACGCAGCAGACATATTCAGAGGCACACGGTGCACGTCGAGTCCCCAGGGACAGAGGGGTGAGAGGCAGGACCCTCAGGGTCTCCAGGGAGCGCTTCATTTATCAATGGGGTCCCATGAAGTAACTCTCATCGCGATGCAAGCACTCCAGCACAGTGCACGGGGTGCGCGGGCAGAGCCGCGCTGCCACCGCTGCACAGCAGAGCTCCAGGCCACCTACCAAAACCCCTCTAACCCACAAGCCCTGCGGTGTCTTGCGGCAGTAGCAGCTGTCATCACAGCTACACCTTCACAGGTGCTGCTGCTGCCTTGCTTTGAGAAATGGAGTAAAACTTGAGTTCACTTGTAAAGAGTGCTCTGCCATACTAGAGAAAAACGGGGTTTACCTCACTTACCTTGATGGTAACAAACGTGGCACATCCAGGTGTGGGGAATACATGCAGACCCACAATATTTTCTTGCTAGCTAGTTGCTAGGAAATTCACTGCTTGTACAGCCAGATTCAGCTGCTACCCACCACGGGCAACTTCACCACCAACAGCCTGAGCTTGCACGGGGTCTCTGGGCTACAGCACTGCAGTGACAGGCGCTGGCTGGGGCACGGGTGGGATCTCCGCAGCCTTCAGAGGGCTGCACCAGAGCGCCCCGGGGCAGGAGCACCACAGCCTCCATGCCTCGGGTGAGAAGTTTGCTTCTCCCTCCGTCTTTGCACAACACATAGTTCTTGGATCAAGTCATAGGTCTTCTCACAGAGCTTCATCTCTGCTTTTGTCTGCAATGCTTAATTCGTAATGACTCGGAGGGGCATTTTCCGGGCACCCGCTGTGTGCGCAGCCTGGTAAGCGGGAGTGCCCATACCCTGGTAGCACTGTGCTGCCTCGGGCTCTCCCTTCAACAAACCCTCCAAAGGGTCGAGGAGGAGAGGGAAAAATATAGAAACACGGAGAGTAATTAAGGCTCCTATCAGATGTGGTGTTGACACATAAGAACGAACGGTGAATAACCCTAACACCAGGTGAGCAATATTTAGGAGTACGTACAATTGCACATGCAGAGTATGAAACCTCAGCACTCGGCGAAGAGACGGAGCGAGAACAGGAGCGGTTCAGGACCGCAGCTCTGCTCACCTGCACATCAGGCACCCCTGGGGAGACCTGGCAACCCACGTCGAGCACAAACCAAGGAGAAAGAAAAGTGGATAATAAGTATTTTATTCCTACAAAGTATTTTATTCTGACTGCTACTCCTTTCCAAAATTAAAGGTAATAATTAAAAGTGAGGGTGAATGCTTTGATGCCTCGCTTCACAGACTGCACATTCAAATTCCTCAACAAGACAATGCAAAAACGGGTAGTTAAGGGGCCGTCAGCTGAAGAAGGCAGACGACTTCGTGTGACACCAGGGCGGGCAGCTGGGTGCTGGTCTCGGTCTCGCTTCCCCAGGCGCGACGCAGCCAGCCTCCTCCTCGGGCGCGTGGGGCTGCTCGCCATCGGCGGTGAGAGCCGCGCGGGCGCAGCCCCGTCCAGCGGGCAACCAGGCCTCTCCTCGCACCGCTGACATTCCCGCTGCTTCCAGCCAAAGTTATCCATCAGGTCTGAAGGAAAACACACGTGGCACAGAGCAGCCTCACCCCACCCCATCGGCAGGCACCAGTTAGGAGAGTCAGGGACACCCCGCAATGGTGCTAACCCTTCCCGAAACACTCCACCGATCTCCTCTCATCGGCGCACGGGGACGGCCAAGCAAGCCGAGCTCTCACGGGCAAGAAGCTGCCCCAGTGTGGGGAGGGAGACGGATCTCGAGCGGCACAGCCCGCCCGTACCGCCTGCTAAGAGGGATTAGGTCCCTGCCAAACTGCGGCATGACTTCACCCCCATAATCCCCGGGACACGTGCGAACGCCAACACCATGCCAGATTATCAGTAAGGTGATAACACTCATAGGCCGTACCTGCTTGGCACGGCTGGAGCGAGGCTCCCTCAGGGCTCCTCCAGTTTCACTTCCTGCTAACATGCACCTGCACCCATTTCAGAAGCAATAAAAGCATAAACCGTATTTAAAGCTTTACTCAAACCCCCAGTATAAGCCTGAGCGGGCCCCGCGCCACGCTAACGACCGTCCATGCCCGGCTCCCAACACCTGGGCTCGCAGGCGGCCCCTCCGCAGACGGAGCCTGCGGCTCTGCGCCCGGCTGTCCCTGCACGGGCAGGCGCTGGCACCCGCGCTTCCCGGCCACCTTCAGACCACAACGTACCCGACACGTACATCTTGAGTGACGCTGAGGGAAGAGAGGCTACTGGTCAGACCCTTTTTGGTGTAAAGCCGTGTGGCGTCACTGAGCTCAGGCCATACATTTCCTTACCAGCTTCTGTTCCTTAAGTCAAAAGTTAGCTAGCAGGCCAGATGCAGTTTTATCCGAGTTTTATATGCAGCTGTGTTTGCTTATTGCACAGATAAGTTATTATAAAAAACACGAAACAACAGCAGCTAGTGCCCTTATCAAAAATAGCCAGCCTCTGGGCCAGCTCATCATCTCCTGCTAACAAAGAAGAAGAAAACCCAAAGAAAACACAATGCCAGGTGCACACAAGAGCACCGTTAAATTAACAATGAAATGAAAACCCATACTTGCATTAGCTTTGGCGGGCTGGTCCCATCAGCAGCACTGCTGGGAGCATGCCCCAGGGAGGCTGGGCAAGGAGGACCCCTCTGCCCAGAGGCGAAGAGCAGGTCCAAGCAAAGAGCCTCTGCCAGAGGTTTCATGTTGCAGCAAAGCCAAGCAAGCGGCCAGACACTTACCAAGGGGGTGGCCCTGAATCCAGAGAGCCCAGTGAGGATGCTCAACTGGCAGAAAACATTTTTTTCCTGCTTAAGTGAGTTTTCTGCTGGTCTAGCTTCCCACGAGGTCTCACCCTGTGGTCAGGCAGAATCAGCTGAAGCGCAGGGGACACGATGGGAAGTGCCCAAGGACAAGCAGACAGATCTCAATCTACTTAAGCTGCAACGTGAACCAAGCCCTCATTCTATACAGCACCAAGCACACTGTCAAATAGCCTGTGAAAGCAGCGTCAGCCTTCATCTGATTAAAAAAAAAAAGAAGATAACGGCTTTCCAAGGAAACAATTCTCATTTGATACATGTCATGAAGTTGTGAGCACGCTTGAGTCACGGCACACGTGTGGACCATTGTAATGCACTTGCAGAGCGATGTGTCCTCCTCCTCAATCTGCTGAGAGCATCCACCAGGCAGAGGTTGACACGCGGAGGTGATTCAACGCCGAGGAACAGAAACATTAAGACACACGGTTCTTAAAACAGAGGCTGTACCTGACACTACTTTTATTTACCTGGGAAAGTTTTCTGCTCTGTATGCCCTTCCCTTCCAACTCACCCATGGCATTAAACAGAAACCCCACCCTACCCCAGACGGCTCGCTGCTATCAGGCAAGTAGACAGTGCTTCCAGTACAGGCAGATACTTATTTTTTCTTTTGGACCTATGAGAAATACCAGTTGAAAACCTGAATATTATTTTTAACTAACAGGGCATTATGTATAATACCTCCCACCCCCTCCTTGTGCTTATGGCATAGAGCGGAGGGGGGGGCGGGGGGGAAGAAACAGAGAGAAAAAAAATGTTCCCACCAGAATGTAAATATTTGTGCATAGCAAGAACAAAGTATTTCCATAAAGCTTTCAATAAAGGATGACTGCAGGCCAAATTTTACCCTTAGATACAGGCACATAACTCCAGCTAAAGTTGCTCAGAGCTGCCCAAGTTTACACAGAGGCTGACTTGAGCATACTGCATTCATGCACGGAAGGACTGTGTGCCCAGGAGCCGCGGCCAGACTTCCAGCTCTTTCTCAAAAGTCAGACAAGATTTGCTTCAAATCAGTGAAGAACTTCAGAGATGAGTCAAACCTGCAGGATTTGCTGCAATACTCGCTGCAAAAGAGGATGTGAGAACTGGCAAGTACGCTGTGTTTACTCGCTGTGCCATCTAATTCTGGAAACTCGAGCTGAGATTTTGTGTTCGAACACGACTCCGAGGGGTGGTGGGAAGATCCTGGCCACGTTACAAAGCCACGCGCTGGGCAAAACTGGAGGTATCTGCTTAAACGGGGCCGGGGGCTGACACAGGCAGAAGTCCTGCAGCTGGTGAGCGAGGTCTCCGTAAGGAGGATGCTGTACCGCATCTGCCTCTAGCCCAGGGGATGAGCCTCCGCAGGCAAAGGTTCACAAGAGGAAAAGCAATGCTCTAAATATCACGCACTGCTTCAGTTAATGACACAGATTTACACTGGGTGTTAGCCTGTTCCACTAAAAAAAGCCAACCAGAGTTGTTTTTTTTTTTTTTTCTTCTGGTGCAAACTGTCCTTTATAGAGACTATTAATATCTCTCTTTCTTCAGTTTAAGCTACACTTCTCTTCCCTGTTCTCCCACAGACTTAAAAGATAACTTGCAAAGCAAGATCTAATTTATCTCTATCTTTTGTCCTTGTCCCTTCCCTCCCGTTACCGCCTGGACAGGTGGACTGTTTTCTAGGGGAACCACTGCATGGAGCACACAGTTTAGATTTGCTGCAATATTCACATTTTTAAGCAGAAAAAGAAAGCAGATATCTACTTTATACAAAACAGATTCCCTTTGATCCTGGTCTCAGGTGATTAGTTCTGTGTTCCACAAACTAATAACTTAGATAAAACACCCTTCTATAAACAGCCATCTCAAACAGCTGCAAAGATATTCCTCGCCATCAGACACCAGTGAAGACAAAGAGCAGTGGAGGGTGGCCGCCAGGAGATTATGCTGAAACAAATGCAGTTTTATTTTTCCCTTTAAATTACAAAAGATTATCATTTTGCTCAGCAATGCCCCTTATTAAATTGAAACTCTCCACATCAGAATTAAATACGTCCTGTCTACTCAAAATGAAGTGTATTATTTATCACTAATATTTAATGACAAAAACCTGATAACTTTCTCCGATTATACCACTGATGTCCTCCAGTCATGCATCATTGGCTCTGCTGGTCATTAGCATTATCACAGTGCATAAACTCTGGCTTATGCAGCAAGTTTGATAACAGAGCCAGACGCCTATAGCTACTATTTTTCAGTTTGCTCAGATTTAGTAGTTTACCTCTCTACGAGCGTGCCTCTATCTAACAGCATCTATTATAATGCTTAAAAATCCTAGTTAATCAATTGCCATTTCCATACAATGTGCTTCTGCACGATCACAATTCCTCGGCAAACAGAAAGCGCTCGCTGAAAAAAAAAAAAATAAAAAAATCAAAAATCACATTTCCCCTTCAACTGGCCAAGGACCCTTTTCCAGAAAGGCTGTACTGCAGCCAATCTGAAGAATAAATAGGAAATAGCCATTCTCCGGCTGTTTAATGCTAGGAATATGCTGGATAAGCTTAAGATATTTTAGTTTAATTCACAGGTAATGTGCCATTTCAACTTTTATGAAACAGTATTTTTTGTATGCTGTAGACACTGCCTTTATAGCAGTGTAGAAAAAAAACCAGGACAAATGTGCACGGTAGGACATCAGCTAAAATGTAGGAAGATGGGTTTCTCCCATTCTCAGTTAAATCCTGTAACTGAAATGACAGATTAGGAAGGTTTCCTGCATAAGACCACCATTCCTTACACTACTGGCCTTCAGAAAACTCAGGTGGGTTAGCCAGAGAATAACTTTAAAATACTTGTACAAACAGTAATTTTGCTGCATACTTTGGACATTCCTCCTTCAAAGCCTTTCAAGTATCAAGTAATTTATCACTGAAAAATACATTTTCAGTTTTCCAAACGTACAACTCGGGAGCTTTACGAACCTAACATACATCACCTGAACATCGACACACAGGCGTATCATTTAAAACTAACACAAACAATTTCCGACAAGCTATTTCACAGCCTCCTTCTCCCAGCACTCATTTAATTCAACCAGGACGGGGTCCCTGACACAACTCTCTGATTAAAATATATTACCAAATTTGTTAACACATCATTACTATTGCAAAACTTACTGAGAAAAATCTCTCCTCTAAATCTGCTAAAGTAGATATAGGCTACGATGATCTGTACCAACATCCAGATAGATTCTTACTACGTTACATGCATGAACATTCAAAAATTTTATTCTCTGAGCCGAACTGATTTTTTGTTTTTAACTCGGTCCACCCAAGGAAGCTCCCATGACTTCAACAGAGGTATCTGGGGTTTAGGCCACATAACCAGAGCAAAATCTGTCTGTCTCACATACTACACATGGAAATACACCCATCTATGAAATTCACCTGAGGGGGAGGAATAATTTGCAGTACACTGATCAACGGAGTTTGCATGAGACTGTCTGAAGGAGCCCTATTTGAAAAGTAGAGCAGTTATGAAAGCAGAAAAGTATCAATACTAACGCAATCAGTGCCACTGTATTACGCTATTTGCCAGGCAGAATTCATATCACTTAGAAAATCTCGGTTTGGGTATAGTTTCGGTATCACTAACTACGATATTAGAAGTTGGGGCCATTATATGAGAAATGGCAGCAACTTGGTGAGGTTAATGCCAAATTCCACGTTCCCCATCGAAGCAAAAAACGGCTCAAGCCCTGGAAGAAAGGCAGGGGGCTCGGGAGCACAGGATGCAGAAGCGCTAACACAGATGCTTCCCCAGCCCCTGCACCTCTCACCGGCCGGGGGCCTGAATCTGATCCTTCAAAAACAAAACAATGAAAAATATTGTCATTGTTCTCCTCTGCCCACCTGCTCCTCCATCTGCACCCCCTCCAAAATGCACTTTTGACCTTACTGAGCATCAGCCACCATCAAAAGCCTTGCCGGCTGCATCCTGCCCTGGTCCTGGCTCTTCCCTGCCGAATCCACCTTCGATGTCCTCCAAACAGCCCAACGTCGGGAGCTGCTCCGTGACGCCCCACAGCCCCTGAGCTGCCGCTGCTTTTGAGGGGATTTCTGCCACAGGTGGAAAGGAGGATTTACACCACTGATTTTAACGGAATTTTTCTTTGTAGCACAAGTATGAAACGTGGGAATGGGGCTGGAGAAGCTAAGTGAGCTGGCTGACCAGCTAACAAAAATTTGTCATGAGGTTCATGGGAGATAGAGTTCATGACTCACCGTCAGCAAGCTTACTATTACAACATAAAAGCTATTATTAAAAAAAAAAAAAGTAACAATGCAAGCACCAAGATGAACACTTCAAGACGGTTTTAACTTCTTAATCCCAAACAGACCACTCCTGAAGTAAGGCTTGCAACGGGCCCAGCTGACAAAAGTCATAAAAGACAACCTTGCAATCAAAAGGCCTTTAGAATACTGCTTTTCAGCTGCAAAAAAAAAAAAAAGCCCCACCCTATTTCTGCTCCCTTGGCATTCCCAGAAGTTTCTTGGGAAGAGGTGTCCCGCTCACGCTCACCTCCCAGCTCTCCAGAGGCAGAACGACAAACACAAACTTTGCATTCACTGCGCAACACCAGGAAGGATGCTTTTTAAAATTGAGATTAGTTTCTGAAGAAGTATCAGTTAACTCTGAAGAAATATCAGTTAATTACTTAATCCTTCTTAATGGAATGATTAACATCCTTTCAGCAAACAAGGCTGTGATGATTTAACGTTTTACTGCATGTTTCATTACAGAGCCGGTAAAATTAATACCACTCCCCTCTCGTCTGCTGCGACCACTCATTTCTTTATAATCAGTTACATTTTTCACTTCTGCAGAGAAGCCTCTGAACCCAGCAGAGGGAAAAAAAAAGGCTCGGATATATAAAAACCTGCATCGTTGTTATTCTGCCGTGAAGCCAAGGACCAAGCTCTGGATGGGAACCAACAGAAACGCAGGTGGCCACAGCGCCGGGGAAATCAAGGTATGAGGCAGCACAGAGCGACGAGCCCCAGCCTGAGCCTGGAACAACTTGATCAGCATCCCGGGAACACCGTGCTGCTGCGGAAGAGGGGCAGTCACTTCAAAGGGAACCGGGGAGGGATGTTTGAGTCCCGGCTCAGACAGCTCCTGAATCCCTGAGAACCCCCGGCCGCCTTTCTGGCAAGAACAAAAGTCCTTTCAGGGCTCCAGCGCTCGCTGCAATCAAACCCAGGCTCAGACATTAATTCTGAGGGCAAACGTTTTGCAGGAAAGGGAATTTGGCATTGATTTTTGTGATCAGATGTTTAGCGGCTCCTCTGAACATACCAGCAATTCCCCCTCACCATTTTATCTTCCTTTATCACAAGCTTTTTAATAGAGACATGACATTCTGCTTACTGCTGGGCGCTCTCTATTTATCTCTCTCTTAACAACACTTTGGCATCATCAGCTCCGCTATCTAAATCAGCAATAGTGCATGTCCGGTCACATAAAACCGGAGAGGGCTTCCCGAGATGCCTTGGGAAGTCTGACTGCTCCGGTTTACTGATGTGTTAATATGCCCGATCTACTAATTAATGAACAAACAGCTTAGGCTAGGAGCTGGGGGAGGGACACCAACACCAAGACTGCGGAGAGCCTAAGGAAAGACACCTGACCCTAACTGTTAGCAACAAGACGACAAGACCGATCGGGAAGTACAGCTAAAACTCCGATCCAACATGAAGGGAAATGTCTGGCGAAGAGGGGAAAACTAACAGTGCCATTAGAGGCTCCAGCCAACCTGCTGAACTGTGCCACCTTCTGTCAGGCTGTCGGTGCTCAGCACCCAAGCGCCTGGCCCGGCCAGGGCTCCCCAGCGCCACGCTCCTATCGCATCCTTCTCTCCATGCCCAAATCCTCATCCTCCTCCAGCGACCCTGTGGCTCCGGGGATGTACACCCCAGCCGAGGAGAGCTAGGAGTTTGCCCTGACCCATCATCGGGCGATGAGAAAGCACGGCTCATCCTGCACCTTCCCAGCAAAACCACCTGCCTTTGGCCACAGGCAGAATCCCAGCAGGTGGGTTTTAAGAAGGACCAAAGTTTGGCTGAAGTTTCAGCCAGACCCAGTTTCATCCAGGGCAAAACATTCCTCACCCTGAGAGCAGCCTGGACCATGCACCGCAAAGGAGACGCACCGTGGCTGCGCCAGCAAGAAGGGTCCTGCGCAGCCAACGCACACACCAGCACTTTGGGAAACACTTTCATATGTATTTCAAAAAATTGGAAAAAAGGCCGTAAGTGCTTTCTACCTAAAAAAAAAAAAATCAATTAAATCAACAGTCCCAACAGTGCAAGAGACCCTGCAGCACCGTGCTCTGGGCCAGGCATCCAGAAGAAGGTTGACTTACAGATTGCACATGCAGCGCTGCCACGATGCAAATACTACACGACCCCATCCTGCCGCACAAGGAGCCTGCGTTTTCAGTGTGCGTCTGAATTAACAGCAGTGCCAAACTAACTTATTGAAGAAATAGGCACTTCTAATAAAAACACAACAGTGACAAGTATTGTACAGAGCGCGATTAGCAGTAAACAATACACTGGAGAATCATCCGAATAAAATGTTTTGGGTATTTGTGTTGCTTTCCGAGACCGTTGCAACTGAACGGGAAACTGGGAGGAAAAAAGCCCACAATTAGTTTCAGAATAGCACTCCCAGAAACGCTGTAGCCTATCAGATATATGTAAATATTTTACGATATGGGTTCCATTTCAGTAGATCTGTCAGGATATTTACAGGGCTTGACAGTATTTTTGTCTTTAATTAAATTTTCACACACATACTTTAATGTAATTTAAATAGATTATTAGTTGTCAGAATATAGTATAAATTTTGTTTACGATTTAGTTACTTTAAGTACTCACATTGAGGAAACTCATTTAACCCCCCGACTGAGTAGCATTAAGTGTTGAGATGAGACTTCTAAAGAGCTTCAACTGCCCTTTGCACTCTCGCAATAATCTTAAATTGCTACAACTTAATTGCAATTTCAAGGCACTAAAATGGAGATGTTTTTAAAACAGCACAGGGAGGGTCAACGAGAGGAGAAAAATTATTTAGTCCTCTTCAGGTACCAGACGCTGCTTGGAGAGAAATTGATTTTGCCCATGCTCTTCTCTTTGCTCATTTTCCATAGAATGCTATCTTCACTTTCAGGATGGCGCTGAACAAAAAGTTATCAAGATTATTCTGGATACTTGCCACACACAAACAGCCATTACACATAAGCCTGTTCACTTGCATGCATGGAAGAGATCAGTGCCAGGAGAATAGAAAGACAAAACCCTAGAGCATATTTGCAAAGAAGGCTGCACGCGAACAGAGCCAGCAGCTTCTCTGACTTGGTAGCTCCAAAGCTGAAGTAAGAAAAAAGAGCACATGTTAAAACACTCCAGACATCCCGACCAACAAATATCTGATCTCCTAAAAATAGAACAGCTGATTCCTCTACAGCCCAAAATATATTATTTTTCTAAATTAAGAGACTGCAGAGTTCCCACAATCAAGTCTTTCCTCTAATGACTACTTGATTTATTCTAGCCTACTTTTTTTTTCCCCTCTATATACATTGGCCTCACCTTGTTACCTACGGTAGCTGCAATTCCCAACACACCGCGAGCTGCGGGAATCAATCGGCACAGTAGTTTGTGTGAGCAGCAGGCTGCGAGCAGCGTTTCTGTCAGCGCAACAGCAAGCAGTTCTAGCAAACACAAGATCTTCATTTCTTATTGCAACAAGACATTTGACAAGGATTTGGCCAACACAAAAACAATCAGACTCACGATTTAGAAACCGCTGTGCTTTAGCACGGCCGAGCACTTATGCATGTCTTAATGGCATGAAGTCAAGGACTCCGAGCCCAGCCATACCTTTCTAAGCATTTCAGTAAAGTTTGGTTGCCAGGACCTCTAAGAACAGTCGCAAAGACGCTGCTGGTCTCTAGTGCACAACGTCTCTAAACTGCACTTAGCAAATGCTTTCTGGCTCCTATCGCATATCGTACCTCCGCTGAACCGCTCGCCGGGTGTGAAAACCCGCTACTGTACACGGGAGGCGGGGTGCAGGGAGAAAAAGTTTCAGCGATACGGGTTAGCTGCACAGACCTGAAGCCAAGCCCAAAGGCAGCAACGCGAGCAGAAGCCCCGGTTGATGCCAGCGTGCTCTGGATCAGGCCCTGTGCGGCCAGGGGGGCTGACTGACCCTGAACTCGTCTTTGGGGGCACGGAGACCACGTCATACCCACAAGCTCTATGTTCAGAGCAGGGTGTCACCCGTGCCCCAGCGCTGCTGACCACCCCCTGGTCCTTGCCTCCAGCTGCCAGCCCCTTCCCACCCTGCCTCCCCAGCGGAGGCTCGCTGGGAAGCGACCCGATAGCAAGGTTCATTTGAGGAATCATTACAACACACTACTTAGTTCAAATGCAAGCTTGAATTCTAACAGCAAACAAAACGCATGTGCACCCAAGCTGCCTGACTACGGCGGGGCCCGATCCTGCTCCCACCGGGGTGGGAACCCCCTGCAAAGCTCCCTCCCCGGGCGCCGGCGCCGCGTCCATGCACACGCACGATGCAGTGCCGGATGCACTCGGAAAGGCAGGCAAGGCCTGGACAAACGCAGTGCCCCCAAAGAGAAGTCCAGCTACCTGCGAAAAGCTCACTACATCTTCTTCAGCCCTGTCTCAGCTGCATAAAAATATTTCAGCTCAGTGCCTTGAAGTTGCAATTAAACTGTAGTAATTTAAGATTATCACAAGAGCAAAGGGCAGTAGCAGCTCTTCAGCAGACTCCTCTCACCACTTAATGCTACTCAGTCTTGGGGTTAAATGAGCTTCTTTAGTGTAAGTACCTTAAAGCAAGTGAATCGTAAACAAAATTTATACTATTTTCTGACAGCATATAATCTATTTAAATTTATTAAAGCTTCTCAGAGAAAATTTAAGATGACAGAAGTATCATTATGCCCTATAAATAACCGGACAGCCTTGCAGAAATAACTAGTTTACATACATATCCTACATATGTGTGTGCATATGTTATTTCATTTGATATACAAACACATGCTCAACAGATATTTCACAAAAGGAATTACATTATCCAGTTCAATCTCTCCCCATAAATGACCACAAGCGGTACGAATACTAAACGCTAAGCTGCATTCCATAAATTTGCCTTTTTACTACCAGCCCTTTTTCCTAATTTTTACAATGCCGTGAAACAGGAATAATTCTGGAGCTACAAATGTTTACCGTATATCATACCAAGGACAATACCGCAAATTTTAGCTCTTCAAAAAAGGTGATGCACTCCAAGAGAAAAGCATATTGCAGCATATGCTGTGCAATAACGTCCAATGCATAATTCTCTGCTCAACTTTCCTGCTCCTTCCCTCACCAGTACAAAAACTAGCTGCGTTACGATTACCGGTGGAACTGATTTAAGGAGAAACCGGTTATAGATGTTAAAAAACATTATACGTTACCCAAAATTGCTTAAAAGCATACATGTGCATGTTTAACACACATACTTTTTATTGTCTAATTAAAGCATGTACCATAAAAATCTAGAGGCTTTATAATAAGTTATGCAGGATAGTTATGAAACCTTACCTTATAAAAAGTATAAAGTACTTATTGTGTGATCTGCACTGCTAATTAAAGAAATGCTTATGCTAAAAGGTTTTGGATTTCTTAATTCTTCAGTAGATGTGCACTTGGTCTGCCTCCTGATTAATATACATTAGGGTAACAGCCTTCTCCTCGGATTTTTTATTTTTTTAATAGATATTTCCATTGTCTTGGAATACTTTAAAGAAATGAAAGAGGGGGCATACGCGTAGAGTTCGCAGTGAAGTGCTTGAATGCAAACATGAAACTGTCAAGCAACAGAAATAACCTAACTTGCCCCGGTTAAGTTTGATTAATACTTAAATCCAAAATGTTTATTAAAGTAAAATCAAGTATCTCTTAATATTCCCTACTACTATTTCCACTAAAAAAACTACACGGTAAAAGAGTCTCCCAAATACAGCCATGAAGCCAAGTTATACACAGCTTTGCAAAAATCTTGGCATATCAAAAATAAGGTGCGACCCTGCCTGATTGGTGACACATTCGAAGGAAAGATATTACAAGTTTTCTAAACTCTAGGAATGCAGACATACAACATACAACGCTTAATCACAACCAAACTCCTCTATTATCCATCAGCACAGCACTCACAGACAGAGGGAAAAAAAAAAATCCATGTTTCCTTACAATTCAGAGATCCAGAAATAAAAGCTGAATTCCACAGAACTTTTATGGTTTTCAACATTACGCTACTGAAACGCCTTCTCCTCTACAGCTCTAGACAGCATAAATAAAATCAAATCCTAAGTCTCTCTGAAAAAATGTACACAACGCGCTCCAAACCACTATCACTCAAAAAAAAAAAAAAAAAAACACCAACCAACCCAAAACCCAGCCCATGCATAAAAAAACCCCTAACTTTGCAATCACAATCGTAAGCAGCAGAAAGCCTCGCTTGAAATAGTAGTTATTTTTCTCAGAGTTATCCTTTGGTTTCACAACAAAGATCAGCATTTGCAATGGTCCATTTCTGCATAAGTGAACATATAGCCTTGCTGCCTGATCGAATAGTCCAGAGCTTTCAGTGAGGCAGCTCCTGACAACAGCCCAGCAGCAGCTTTGTTTGATCTCTCCTGCCTTCCTTAATCTGGGTTGTCAAGGTTCACTTGTTGGAGGCTGTTTACTTTACTTTTTCCAGGGGGAAAAAAAAAAAAAAAGTGATTTTTTTTTTTCTGTCTCTCATACAATGACTAATCCAAAGACTAAGGGGGAAGAATGCTGCCAATGCGAGATGTTAAAGCTACAATACCTTTTTGCAATGAGATTTTAGCCGACACCTTTTGAATGGTAACTAGCGAAGAGCTTCCTACCCCAGTGCCCCGGTCCATTCAGCACGGTTGTGAGATATTTCAAATAAAATGTGCAGGGGAAAAACATTCAGAGGAGAGAAATTGAAACCGGTAGCCCTGATCTCCCCTTCTTCCCCCAAACCTAGCTGCAAAGATGCACGGTCCCTCCTTGCCCACACTCCCTTCTCTGAGAACTTGAATTATTTCAGGCTCTCTCAAACTCACAAAAAGTAGGAGCTTCTCAGCAGTAACAGAAACTGTAAAAATAATCCTAAACCGAGTGAAATGCCTATTCTCCCTCCGCCAAAATATTAAAGCAAACCGTGGCTCAACAGTACAAGCAGCAAGTTTCTTCGACGACATTCTTGAAACTTTGTCTAATTAAGAAACCGTCATTAGTGACATCAACATTTGCCCAAAGCAGGTAAAACGCAAGTTCAGAAAAACTATACGGAAAGGAAACGCAGTTTAGAGAATCGCTTTAATATTTAGGATCGTCCAGCACCCTAGAAATCAGCAGGCTACATTGTGTAGACGACACGCTACAAGCAGTATACATACATTACTCACTCAAAGAACAGTTACTAAAAATGAAACCTTAAAACTTCTGAGCACAGAAGTTGGGCTCCAGCTTCTCTAGAGAAGCGGCTCTGAGAGCGCTCGCAGGCGGCAGATACCTCGGGTAGGTACGGGAGGTCTGAGCGCTGCTGCTGCCAGCCTTTGGGGGAAACCGGGGGGGAAAAGGGGGGAAAAAAAAAAATAAATAGGAGTAATCTCACTCGGCTTAGTTGGCTCAAAGCAAAAAAAGCACGCAATTAAAATCATTACAGCGAAGTGGCAGAAGGAAGACTCGCTAAAATCGAGGCGCTCCGCAGCCAGCCCGGCGATGCTCTCCGCGCCGGGGCCGCCGGATAATTAATAGTTGGGGGGCGGTGGGGAGGGGGCCGCCCCGCGCCCCTGCCCGCGCCCCGCGCCGCGGCTGGGGTTTTCTTTTTCAAGGAAAAAAAAAAAAAAAAAAATTTAAAACCACCCCCCGAAAAAAAAAAAAAACCCAAACCAGCCCCACGGGGCGGGGGGAGGAGAAAGGCGCGGACACGCCGCTCGGACGCCGCCTGCAGCGCGCACCCTCCCGCTGCCCGGGGGAGGCGGGATGCGCGGGCGCTGCGCGGAGAGAGATGCGCGGGGCGGCAGGTGCGCGGCGCGGCCCTACTTACCGGGCACCGGCGGCCGCCCCCGGTCCGCAGCGAACCGCCGCTCCGTCCCGAGGCTCCGCACCGCGGGTCTGCGCGGGGGGGGGGGGGGGGGGGGGGGGGCGGGACACGCGAGGGATGCGCGGTCCGCACCCGCGCAGCAAGAAGTTGCGCCGGGCTGGGGACGCGCGGATGTTTATTCAGACACTTCGTCTCTCCCCCCCCCCCCCAAAAAAAAAAAAAGGGGGGGGGGATGGGCTCAGCGAGCCCCAGGGACGCGGAGGGTGGGGGGAGGATGCGCGGCGCGGAGCTCCGCGCCTGCGGAAGGGGCTGCGCGAGCGGAAAGCCGCAGCAGGTGCCGGGGAAGGGTTGCGGGGGGGGAGAGCGGGGCGGCCGGGCCCGGCGTGGAGGGAGCGTGGGGGGAGGAGCGGGGGGCTCGGCCCCGCCGCAACTTCTTGCCCCGAGCGCTGAAGTTGGGGCTTCCGCGCCCCCTGCGCGGGGGGACCCGGCGGAAAACACGAGGAAAGCGCGGGGGGGGGGGTGCAAGGAGGGGGGGACGCCGCATCCCACTCTCCGCGGAGGGTACGCGTAGAGTGGGGGGAGGGGGGGGGGAAGTTTCCAAACTGGGCGGATAGGGGGTGCGGGCAGCGGAGGGGGGGGGGTCTGCACCCGCGCACCGCCGCCCACCCCCCCACCCCCCCCCCCGATCCCCCCGCTCCCGCGCCGGCCGGGATGGGGTGGAGGAGGGGGTGGGGGACCCCTGGCACGTGGGGCCGGCGGGGTTGGGGAGGGGGGAAGGAAAAGTGCAACAGCCCCGGAGGAGCGGGGAAAGTGTCGGGGGGGGGCCGGACTCACCCGCAGGACTCGGCCTGCCGCTGCCCAGCACGGCGCGGCCCCGGCGCGGGCGGGCGGCGGCGCGGAGCGGCGCGGGTTTGCCTCTCCGTCCCGTCCCCTCCCTCCCTCCCGTCCCTCCGGCACGCCGAGCCCGGGCGGCGCGGCGGCGGCGTGCTCCGCCGCTCGGTAAATAACAATAGAGCCCTCCGCTCGGCGCCGCGCCCGCGGGGCCCCGCACGCCGCCCCGCCGCGCCCCCGCCCCGCGCCGCCGCCCGCGCCCCCTCCCCGCCCCGCGCAGCCCCGCGCCGCCGCCCGCCCGGGCGGGCCGGGGGCGTCCCGCGACACCCCCGCGGAGGGAGATGTTGTTATTTTTTGCTGTTGTCAGTCTCTGACGTCACATCCACCTGCTGGGTAAACAAGGCTCGGTGCAAGGGAAAAATAATAATAAAAAAAATAAAATTAAATAATAAAAGCTTTGGGGGCGCTGGGGGGGGGGGGGGAGGGGGGCGGAGGCCCCGCCGGCGCGGAGCTCCGCGGAGGAGCGGCCGCGGGAAGGCGGGGCGGACCCCGCGGGTGAAGCGAAAGTGGCGGCGGAGCGCGCTGCGCAGCCTTGCGCGCCCCTGCGCAGCCCTTGCGCGCCGCCCGGGTGAGTTCAGCGCGGGGGCACGCGGACCGGGGCCGCCCCGTTGGCGGAGGGCAGTGCCGCGCCCCCCGAGCAACTTTTCCGCAGCCGCCCCCCGCGGGGGGCCGGGAGGGGGAAGAACCTCGCTGGGCCTTCCGCGGGTGCCCGCGGAGTCCGCCTTACCCGCGCGGAGCGGCGCGCCGGGCGCAGCCTGCGCTCCCCCCCGACCCGGCAGCGCACGCCGCTCTTAGCGCAAAGACTGCTTTTAGAAACACTGCGCGGGTGCGCAGCGGCGCGCACCGGCCGCTCTGCGGGAGCGACCGGCCCGGGGGCCGGGCTGAGAGTGGCTCCGCTCCGCGGGGGGCTGCGCTGGCCCACGGCCCTCTCCCCCCGGGGCGGCGCGGAGTGGACCCGCGGAGCTGCCGCGCCGTCGGGACTCCCGTGGAGGGGCCGGTGGCCGCGCCCGCGCAGGGGGGAGAGGACACACAAACACACCCCGCCAAACCCCGCGGCTCCCGCACTCGGCACCGAGAGGTTGAAGGTTGAACATCACCGCCGGCGGCGGGCGGACCGGCGGAGGTTGCGCGGGGGGGGAGCGGGCAGCATCCCGACCCACTGCCCGGCTCCACGCGGGCCGGCACCGGCCGGGGGACGGCGACGAGAGGAGCCGGGGATGGGGCCGGGAGCGGGGCCGGTCCGTCGAGGGGCGCCCCGCGGGGAGGGACCCCCCCCCGCTGCAAGGCGGGAGTTACCGGGCGGCCGCACTGAGCGACCGACTTTGTTCGGGGGGAAAAAACCTCTTTTTTCCTTTCGACCGCGGGGACCCGATTTTCTTCCCCTCCTTTGTTTTTTTGTGTTTTTTTTTTTTTTTGTTTGGTTCGGGTTGGGTTTTTTTTAGGTTTTGTTTTTTGGCCATCGCCTTTGCCCTCCCCGCAGGACCGACACAAATCCCGCGGGCCGGACTGGGGGGGGTGGATTAAACCCCGTGCTACCGGGCGGGGATGAGCGGCGGAGCCCCCCGCCCCGGCCCCGTCCCGCCCCGGGGGCTCCGGCAGCAGGGCCGGGAGCGCGGCGCCACCTCTCGGCAGAAGCGCTCCGGTAGCAATTAACACCTTAAATTACAGTAATGGCGAGGTACTTATGCCTAATTCATTATATTTTAAATAATTAAGAGGAGGGGAGGGGGGAAAAAATCGCTGCAAATAAATATTTGCGGTGATGATGTTTGCGCCGTACTTTCAGAGCAGTCCTCGCAGGTCGTCAGGGGTTGCGCCTCGGTGGCACCACCGGGAGTGAAAAAGCTCTGGGAATGGCACGACTTGTGCATCCCGGTCTTCCCCGCAGAAAACGCCGGGATTTGGGGCACTGAGAGGGACCACCGGCTTTAAAAACAAACGCTCACCGTCATCTTAAACTCCTGTTGTTTAAATTTCTTGGTTCATCCTAAATTTTTTGTTCATCTGTTTCTTCATTAGGAAGAAAAAGGAAATGAACCTACTGAAGGAGTGTTTTTTTTAAACACGCACACACCACAGGCCCCCCTTACTGTTCTAAAAACTATTCGCTTTACATTTCACCCTGGAATAGACATTGTTTATTGGAAACTTCTTCATCTCCTGTTTTTGACTTTGCAAATCTAAACCAGTACATCAACCCTGTAAAACATGATTAATTCCATAGACAATACCAGCGGTGGGACTTCTCCCTCCCCCTCCACCAGTGTAGCTGCTAATTGCACTTGAATTGTTTACTGCTGTATTGTTTTACAAGTGCCTGGAGAAAGATGCTCGATATTCCCACCACCGGCAGAACCATCCCAAGAGCAAATGCTTGGCGGATTTTGGCGAGGGTGCACATGGGCTACGACTGCAGCTTGTTAGCTTAAAAAAAAAAAAAATTAAAAAAATTATGAAGGTGACGACGCCTCTGTAATTATAGGTGTTACTTGTTTTAAAGTCAGGATGTTTTCCAAGCTACTGCAATACCACACCTCTGATGTCCCAGGAGCCAGGCCTTGGAGTCCTTTCCTCTTTAGTCACTGGGTTATGAGGCTTTGCAGAACACCTCACCAGGCTGCGCGGCTGGTTCCCCAGGCCACGTTGCTCCTGCGTAGGTGCAAAACCCCGTGTGGGTACTCGGTTATTATTCCACCTTTTACATCAGGTGTGAAAAGTTGAGATATCCAATGTACTGCCCAAAAAGTCAGTGGACATATTAAAGAGGACTGGTTGGTTTCTGACTTTCATATAAGTCCAACATTCTCACAGCGCTTTGTCGGAGAGGAGAACCCACAAATACCCTCGTAGTGCACCTCGTGGCAAACACGGCTCCGGGAAGCCGGCGGATGCTGCTCTCCACCTTCCCTCGCTTGATGTTTGGAGTCGGGGCGAGGCGGGTCGGCCTGGCAACAGGCACCCCTCAAAGATGCAGCTCCGCCCGTCCGTTATCCCGCGAGGTGGATAACACTGGACGTTTCTTTTTCCCAGATAACTTTAACAATTGAAAGGGTTGACTTGGTGATGAGGGGGAATTTTAAAAGGCATAAGCATCCAGCTTAGAGGCTGAGCCCAGCACTAGCGGCCACGCTTGCACCAACTTTAGTGGAAGGAGGGCCTGTTGTCCAACTGGGGAAATCCCACAAAGTGCCACAGCTAAGGTCCTGAGTTGGCTTGTCTGACGAAAGGAAATGTATAAATAAGTCCTCCCAAACGAGGACTGTAACCAGATGCGGATAACTTTTTAAAGTAAATATTGTTTTATATCATCTCTGTGAAAAAAAGTTGAGGGTTTTTTTCAGCATCCAAACTCTGATGCCTGCTTTGCAAGCGCATTCGCACCCCTTGTCTGCTTTTACTATTAGACTTTCTTGATTCCCCTGGTCACGGTGGAAGCCGCATCCTGGCCTGTGCTGGGAGGACGAGCTGGAGCAGAACCGAGGGCCGGTGCCGGGCAGGCCGCGGCGGTGAGCAGCACAGCCTGCCTACTGCTGCTTGCATGGAAAACAAATTGCTGTTCTGCCCCACAGCAGCAGGATCGGGGGGGGGGGAGCAGGCTGGAGGCTGGCTTCACGCACCCGGCAGCAGGAGTCAGGCACAAAATAAACTGCTTTTTACTCTATTGTGAGTCCAGGGGAGCTCCGCAGCAGTCGGAGTTGCTTTGGATTTGCGTAGGTAGAGCAGAGACATGAGTTTCAGATTCACCCCAGAGTCCTCGGGGTTCCTCAGCAGATGGGAAAGGCTCCCCACGTCCCTTCCCATGCTAATCTCCTTTACTTCAAGGTGTCCCTCCAATCGCCGCTGTACCAGAAGCCACCCAGAGGTAACTTTTCTGTAGCACATTTCCATTTGTCCTGAGCTGCCAGCCAATACATATTTCCTATTCCTGCGGGGGCAATGAGTAGCCATTGTATTTGCGTTGGACCATTAATCTGCCTGAATTTGGTAGAGATTCTTAAATGAATATTCATGGGAATTAATGTCATTTAATTCCTATTGCTTCCTGAATATAATTACGTGCTGTACGTGAATTGGCAAACACCACAAGACATCCAATCTTGTTGAAAGTCTATGACCAATTAACGTGAACCTCCACAAGCTGGACACTCTTGCAGTGCTGAAGATGCACAAAGCGCTACCAAGATGCAGCCTGACTTCGGGAGAGGAGATGGGCTGGAGAAGCAGCTAATGAAAGAGGGAAGATGTACGCTGTGGAAAGCAAACAATGCTTTTCGAGATGGAAAATATGATTTAAAAGGTACTTTAATACAAGCTCTTCCCCAGGTATTTGTATACAGAGAGGGACTACCCTAAACATTCGTATTGTCTTGCAAAAAAGCTTTAATGGTTCCCTTTCTCACCCATAGAAAAACATTTTTCATGGCCTCCTGTTCCTGGTCCCACTTGAGGCCCGGCATCTTTCAGATGACCTTCAGCACATCCTACAAGTAAGAAATGCCCAAGTCCAATCCTCCTTCCTCACAGCAGCCTGCCTGCCAAAGTTCACGCTGTTCCTCCAATAATAAAGCAGTAATCAGCTCAGCACTGAAGCAAAACCCGTCCCCAGCATCAGTGCTACCAACCCCTGTCGTAACATAACAAGGACTCTTCCCAAAATATTTGGGCTTGCCCTGTCACAGTGAGAGGCGTTCAAGTTCAGCGCTCTGTCAACAATGCCAGGTGTCTCCTGAACCTCCGGCGCCCGAGCCAAGAGGGAGAGCTCAGAAGCACAGGAATAATCATTATTCACATTACTAAAACATAACGGAATGTTTAAACAGATAACATAACAAAATCCTTCACAGAAAAAAAAAAAAACCAAACCCACCCAAAAAACCGCTGTTTATTATTTATCCCAGTCAGATAGAAAATTAAGTCAATCTCCTGGAAAGCAAAAGCGAGGCTCCTTGGTTTTGGTTTTTTTTTTTTTGCAACTGACAGCCATGAAAAAAAAAATCCTCTATTGTGCCAGCTGTGCCCCTTCAAAGGGGCTGATGGTCGCTGTGGCTCCTGCTAAACCAAATGGCACATTCTTTTTTTTTTGGGGGGGGGAGGAGGAAAAGTGACTCAAAGCCAAACACAAACATCTAAGAAAAAAAACCTGGTGAAACCAAAAATCCAAGAACAATTTCATTTTGAGTCAATCCGAAGATTTCATTTCAATTTTGATTTTTTTGGGGGAATAAGAAAAAAGACATACACCCCCTTGCTTGAAAATAAAATTAAAGGACATTTTGAACACAAAGTAGTTTCAAAATGAAAAATCAAAGTGTTTCATGTCAGAAGTGTCAAAACTAACAGCTTCAGCATTTGTCAGAGCTTTTTTGAGTTTTTATAAATGACAAGTTTGGCATGTGTGCACAAACCGTTTTGGTGCTGCTGAATCTGCATTTCTGCATGCAAAAAATGGTCGGGCAAATTTTTTTCTGTGCAGAAGCCCCGTTTGCGGTCGCCTTTGTGCGGAGGCCAGCAGCGCTCTCCCCGACGGCTGCGCTCTGGCGGAGCCTCGCTGACACCTCTCGGCTCCTCTTTGGCTTATTAATATTTTACCGTTCGGTTTGCAGGACTTGGCAGGCCTCGTCTTTTCCAGAACCAGCCCCGCGGTTAGCGGGAAGAGGTACAAAGGTTAGGAGAGACCGACTGTGCATCTCCGGCTTGACGCGCTGCCGTGTGACAGGCTGCCGCGGACCTATTCTAAGGTGACATTAGGTAATTTATTAGCCTGGTTCATTAAAGCCTTACCAAAGTTGCAGGCTAAGCTCCCTTTCAGCGGCTCGCTGCCTTCCCAAAGCGAGGGTTTTCCAAATACATTTTCTCCAGCGAAGTTTGGAGAGGTTTCAGTCAGGTTTACAACTTACCAAGCAGGAGGGCAGGGGTGGAAATAGGAATATATAGCACTTGAACTATGGCATTTAGTTTAAAGTCTCTGAATCACATAAAATGCTATTACTATAAAAATTTACCACGAAGCATTTACAATATTAGCAACCGAATATATTCTTTCCATGAAACTAGCAGCCGTCCGGATTTTGCGTGCCTGCTTCCAGCATAGCTGACTTTGCTGCAGGTTTGGGACAGTGCCTAGTCCCCAGGGAAGGCAAAAAATAAGATCTTTGCTGTGAGCACCGTAGGCCTGCAATCACTTCTGCAGATAACAGACACCTACCTGCCTTTTGCTACCAGATTTCTGTAACGCTTTCTACATCTCTCTGGTGACAGCACCGCTTCTTGCTGTATCTTGACAACTTCTAATTAACCCAGTCTCAGCATCTTTGAAGCTTCTGTACAAAACCAATGTACTTCTCTAGAGCAAGAGACCCAATTCAAAACACCATCTCCTCCCTCTGACTTCCAGGACAGCCTTTACTCCACAGGGGCTTCAAAACCCGGTCATACGTCGTCTGACTCTGCTGAAGGTCAGACCAGCTCCTTCCCTGCCCTTGCTGGAAGGCAGTATTGGAAGCAAGCAGGGAAGGAAACAGGTTTCTCCCATCTTGCTGGCATTTCTGATACTGCTCAAACTCCTGCTGCGGTGCGCACACAGAAATCCCCACGAGGACACGCTGCTCTTTTTAGCTTCTAGCGGGACGACCAGTCCCATCTCAACGGGATGGTCCCCTCACTCCCTGCCCCGCTCTCCCCATGAGTTAAGCAACCCTTCCCAGAGCTACGCGGTAAAGGCAATGCAGTAATTGCAACTTTCCTCATGAAGGATTTTCTGTTGATGCTGCCTCAAAAGTGCACTGTGCTGAAATATTATTTCATCTTAATTTTTGCACTATTATGACTTTTTTAAATCCAAAAGTCCAACATCAACAAAGATTAAAGCTTTTACTCTAGTTACATATCTATGAAAACAGCAGTCTCCTGTGTCTGGGGAGATAAACACTACCAGATGCTCTAGTAAACATCAGGAAGGGGAGAGAGGGGAAAAAGAGAGCGGCCAGGAGAAGGAAAGGGTGGAAAATAAGTTAGAAATAGCAGAAGAGGAGACGAGAAAAGTAAATTCCTGGTGGTTCTTGCAGTGTGGCACTGAAGAGGTTAAACCCCAGTACGCTGCCATCTCTAGACAGAATTGGTTGTTATTGCACTGATAAAACCCCGGGTTGTGTTTTCCTTGTCCATTTTGACCCGTATCTGACGTTAGCATTGCAAATGATGTCTGCTGCCATTCAACTAGTCAAAGTGAGCGAACAGAAACAAGACAGAGAGCTTAGCAAAGACGATACTAATGGAAGGGGTGGGGAAAAGTCTGATTTACATGTAATTAATTATTATTTATGTAAAAACCATATCGTTGTGGTGGTTCTTGACATCATTTAAAGCCTCTTTTCAAAAGAGGAGTCTCCCCTGTTAGTGCACTAATCTTCTGTGCAGCAAGTATGAATTGTGATATGGCAGTAGCTGTGTTGGCCCATCACCAACGCTTGCAGGGTTGACATCCGATTGCCCAAAAGAGCTAAGCAGAATAAACCTGCCTTCTCCTAAACGGGTGACTTTGCATCACCGGGGCCATAGGAAGAGAGCGAGTCATTCGGTGGGAAATTGTAAGACCAAAGGCCAATGTCATGCAGAAGATGGCAGTGTTATGCACAGCCGTTGAGAAGAATTCTCAGGTATATTTTCTCTGAACTTGTAAAATGATGAACTTATTTTGTGATTAGATGCTGAAATCAAATAAACAAGGGCCTAGCCCCAAGGTATCTTGGCAATGTTGTTTGAGACACGCTCCACCAGAGACAAAAGCTCCTGTGGGGAAGACATCAATCTTCTTCCTCTACAAATGAAACTGGTCCACAAAAATGAAGGGCAGGGCTCCACCCCAGCTCTTTCAAAATTCAGCTGTCTCAGCCATAGCTCCGGTCCAGCTTTCAGAGATGTCCCTGCCCATTAGTTTTCACAGAAGCTAGGTCAAACCTCAAGTGCATGGATTGCATATGGCAGCATGACCTGATTTATTCAGGCTCCACTGGACAAAATCTATACGGTGGAAAGCTTATTGGCCGTGTCTCGCTGGTTCTCTCTAATTTGCCAAAGGAGCTGCTGGGCAGGAAACTTAGTTAACCTCAATGATGGTAGGGACAGATTAAAGGGAGCTGGACTCAAAAACAGGCAGGTCTCAAGCAATCTTAATAAAGAAAAACAAACCACAGCACTAATTGGAGCAATTGGATGGGGTAGGAACATCAGCTCGAGCCTGGGAGCAGAGGCAGGAGCAGACAGGGCAGGCAGCGCTCATCGCAGGGAGGGACATCACCTGGATGGATGCTCCCACACACCCCCTGCACAGCCCATGAGCTGTGCCAAGGGGGTGGCCCAGCCACGTCTCCCCCCACACGCACCTCCACCGCGTTTCTACACAGCATTGCCTCTGCCCATGCTGTCAGCTCACAGGGGCCACGCAATGATCTTCGCTGCCAGCTTCTGGAGGACACGTAGAGCAAGCCCAGGTTTGCCTGCCATAGACCACGCAGACGCAACCAAGAACACCCCAGGCAGAAATCTGCCTGCGAGGCTCTCGCCTACCCTTCTGCTTTTAGGCGCAGCATAATATTTTGTGTCCTTCCATCATTGTTTCCCTGTCAGCTGCTGGGAGCACCAAAGCATAGCTAATCCCACCTTGGGGGGGTAAATCTCCTCCCAGACATACACTTTTGTCCCAAACAAACAATTTCCAAACAGCAAAAAGCAGTATTTCGTTCAAACCCTGCACACCCCAGGGCTCTGGTAGGATTTTCTCCCTGGGTGAAACAGCTTGTCCAGCCTTGCCCAGTTTGTGAATGAGCTCTGGTACCAGGCAGGGGCCCGATGGCCCGGTTGAAAAGAAAAAGAAAAGGAAAAATAATTTCTCCTGATAGAGAACTGTCTTCCCCTTTGCATTGTTTTGTCAAAAGCAGCAAAAGCTACTGTCATCAGCTTGAGACCGAGCGAACTCAGCTCACACAGAGCACGCTTGGCACAAGGAAACGTTTTCATCTCTTGGAGCAGGTCAGCTCGCCTTGCCCTCCACGCCACTTCAGACTTTAAACGTTTTCCGTTTTGGTATTTTTTGCCTACATCATCATCAACACATTCAGGGGTTTTGTTTTATTTTTAAGCTGTTTTGTTTTTGTTTGTTTGGTGGTTGTTTTTTTAAAAAAAGTCACATTTACCATAGGGACAAGTAGGCTGATCCCTCTATATTCCAACCTTCAAACTTTGTAAAACTGAATGAGGTCAGAAGAGGGACTGTTTTGCCTAGTGAAATTAGCACAACTGTAGGGCAGAAACATTATCAGAGCTACCGAAAGCTTTCTTTATCTGGTCGGCCTAGAGACCAGATGTTTTGCTACAAATTCTTTGGCTCTCAGTGGTTCACAACTGCTCTCTGCCATCTTTGCACATCAAACGCCTGCAGAGTAAAGGCAGTGTTTTGAATCTCGGCAAAATTTCAGACTTTCAGGAGGGCTACTTTTTCTGCTGTGGGTTTTTCAGAGAGACGAAATTATTTCAATGGGAAACCTCACACCCAAGAACCTTCGGGCTGTTTATTCCCAACAGGGTAATTCTCTGGCTAACACATTACAGCTTCCACCCCGATACTGTGAGAGTCAGCGGCACATTTCCATCAACCCTCTGACTTGGTTAATCACATCAAATAATTTGTTTATGAAGTTCAATTCTACAAAGCCCTACCTGGAAGCAGGTATTCATCCTCCCAGATACAAGCACTTTTGCTATAATTTCTTTTAAAGTCAAAGCTGATCTTTATCTACAAAAGGCCAGAGCAATAAGTGTTTAGTGTGTTTAGAAAATATGTCTCTTTCACCACACCTGCAGCCCGGCTGCCAACTTTCAGCCATGTGGACTCTCCACTGCTCTGGGAGACTCCGGTGCAGTAAACAAAGTAGTTTCCCCTGGCTTCCCTTGTACCAGGTACCTCTCCCAAATGTCTTTACTTGCTCACACCCTAAAGGTCTTCACACAGGTCCTGTTTCCACAGCATTTCCAAGGGCTCGGATTTGGTGGTGGTGGGCGTTGGTGGCAGTTGGGTTCTCCTCCACTTCCTCTAGGTTGTCCTGTTAATGACTTTGCAATAGATGCAGAAGAGCCTTTGCTGTTGGACAAGGGTGGGACCCGTTTCAGAAGTTACTCCAAAGATTCTGCCCCCCCTCCTTGATGTAACAGACAAACAAAATCCTGCCTTTTTCAGGTTTCTGAGTTAAATTTGTTACAGCACCCAAATCTGCAGCGCTCTCCCACAAGTTGCTTCTACCTGACTCAAGGTAACGTCCTGTAAGCCTCTCCCTTGGCATCTCCGTTTTGGTCATAGCAATGCCACTGAACAAACAAACATCAAAGTAAAAAGCCATGCCAGAACCAGGGAGACACGCCTGGGGGTGAGAGAACTGGGATAATAAAACTCACAGCATCACCCTGGTGCCAACAACCCTGTACTTCTTGTGCCTCTAATTTCTGCAGTTTCTTGGAATGGTTTCCTAAGCCACCATTTCCTTTTGGAGATGAAAGGAACAGGCAAGGGTTAAACCAGAGCCGCCATCCCCCCACCCCCAGTCTATTCACAGCAGAAGGAAATCTGTCTCTCTCCCACCCCTCAGCATCCTGTCTCTGCTGCCTTGGAAAACACACAAATCCCTTACAGCTTCCTGAGGGGCAGAGACCTCAGCCCGCTCCCAGCCGCCCTCCGCCCCGGCGGGCCCTGCAGTATCCTGGTTTCCCTGTGGCAGAGCACCCTTCCCGGGGGTCTCGATGCCCCATGCCACAGCTGCTCATCCTGGCCAGGTGCTAGAACTTGGCCTTGGATGCAGCAAGTATGAGGCAGCTCTTCCTTGATCATGGGCTGAATTGTTCCTAAGGGCTTTTGTCCCCTTGTCCCCCTTACCAGGTCTACCCCAATGGCTCATTTTCCCTTTGCTCTCTAGAGCTGATGAGGACAGCCAGAAGGGACTTGAAACTGCTTCCTCAAGGTTGTCCCAAGCATCCCCCACTGACCATCCAAGACTTTCCCCATCCCACTGGTACCTGCCCTGTAGATCCAAGCTGAGACACACTCATGGCAATCAGCCACTAGAGGTGGGAACCCACAGGCGAGTTTCAATGTTAAATAAAGTCACGCAACCCTCAAAGTCCTCCAGAGGTCACACAGGTGTCATTGCTTTCCCACACATGGCCCTTGGGTACTGCCAAGTACACCTGCCTCTCTGCTGAGCAGAAGGGCCAGCTCCAGAGCCACAGGACCTCACCCTCTTCCCCTCCAACAGGTACAGAGAATGGACCGGCCATCCAGCTCCCCCTTGAGATAGAGGGGATAGGTGCCATGAGAAGCCAGCCCTTGGCACCCAAGGGGGCTCAGCAACGCTCAGAGCACCCAGAAGGCATCCCACCCACCACAACGGCATGGCACAGGCAGGAGGTGCTCAGTATCTGCACAGCAGCATCACCTCAGAGCTGTGCCCATGCTAATAAGTATGGTTTGAAGCACGAAGTGGCTGCGCTACCTCTGGTCCACGAGCTGGAGTGCGCTGCTGTCAGCTCTAGGGCCTCCGAGCTGCGCACCATATGTTACTCACATAGAGGCATGCCCCGAGAACGCTTTCAAAGGGCAGGTACTGCACAGTTTGCATCCACGTGGGGAATCTGTGCAACATAACTAGGGCACTGTAAATTCACACCCCGGCTCTCTGTGCTCTAACTTGTCCGTGGAAACAAGCCCCGCATGGCTTCTTCCAACACTCCTGGTCACGGGGGAGCGGCACAGAGAACTACAGCATTGCCAAATCTAAACATTCAAAATCATGAGTCATAGTTTCCAAAAATTATCTAACTGGTATTAAAAAAAAAAAAAAAGAAGAAATTTAATTAATTCCTTTTTTTCCCAGCTTTTAGATGAAACCCAAAATTTCTCCACATTTCTTGGTGCCAAAAACTCAAGGAAAAACACAGACATGACAGAAAGCAGAAGTGGAGATTTTCATGCATTCTCATGATTCCAGAAGCTGGAGCTTTAAGGAAAAAAAAAAACCCAATAAACAACAAAAGGCTTACGATATAAGGTCTATGATTTGGCTAGCAGCAGAAGCAAGACCTCATGATTTATGTGACAAACCTCAACTGAACGACTCAGCTCAAAAACTTGGAAAAAGAAGGTGAAACATTCCAGCATCATTTTGGCTGCCAAAATAACAGAAACAATCGTGCAAAATTTCAACACAAGAAAAAAAATATTAATGAGATTTGTTCCACTTTCATGAACTCAAAGACAAACAGATGTTGACAAAAAGATGTTGCAAACAGTTCTTGCTGTTGTTCAGCCGAGCCCAACTTGCAGCGATGCGAACGCATCTCTCGTTCATTATGTCACCCCCTTTGCTCTCGCTTTTCACTCACTCACACAGAGCAGCCAGTGTCTTTGCACGCTGTGTGTTCTTTCACATCTTTTACCAACACAATGGGTTTAATTTCAGTCTCTTGTATGCCACGTTAACAGGCACAATTAATTATGCTCATTTATTCTGCAAGAGCACACCTGTACTCGGTACTTCCCTATGAGAAAGGGGCACAGGCCCCGTTTCAAAGACACATGAAAAGTCCTCCCTCCTTCATAACATCTGCACTTTTTAATATGATTCTACAGTTTGGACTACAAGTACCAAAGCAGTCAGCTGGCTCCTGTATACTTTCTGTCCTCTCTCAGTACTGAAGCAACCCTTAATTTTATTTACTCTAGATTAGACCTGTAGGACCCGACCTAAATGATACTGAGGTTCACGAGGTGCTCTCCTGGAAAAAGGCTTCAGAAATGGATCCCACATCCAAATTGAAGATGACGCCAGCACTGGTTTCATTTCAAGGCAATCCAGATGTTCAATAAAGTGATTAGGAAGTGGTGTGTATCAAATATAAGATACTCTGCATTGAACTAATGCATTTATTTGCTCTGAATGGTTTTCCAGTTCAGGGCAGCACTTTGCCTGTCACAAGTAAAGTGCTTTGACAGAACACATGGACATTGCTGCTGCTTAAACTGAGCCAGCAAACAGAATGGCCAGCAACTCCCAAGTCTCAAAAGAGTCCAGAGAAGTACTGTCACTCAGATATATTTATTTCCTGGTCAACTAAATGCATGAGTTCAAGTCCCATTTGTCAGCATCCTGCATATCCACAGCCATTTGAAAGGAAGCAAATAAACATAATGATGTTATCATGGAGTCATTGAGTTTTCACCCTGTTACTGGCTAGCGGGTGTCCAGAGCATCACTAAACTCAGGTAACGCAGCCCTTTGCTTTGAAAAATGGAGGCCAAGAGCTCATCCCAGCTATCGGTGGTGCAGTACCTCTGCCCAGACAGACTTGGTTTGTTCCAGCACTGCCTCTGAGTGTCCACGCTTGCAGGCACGGGGCTCTGGTACATAACCTGGCCTCAGTTGTGTAACTGTGACAAGGTAGGAGAGACCTAGATGGGACTAGCAAGAGGTGGTAGAGCCTAGTCTCAAACTACTGCAGAGGGCAAGTGCCACCTGCCTGTCCCATCCAGACCTGTTGGTGGTTTATCGTACCCTTCAGGGAGGAGGAATACGGACGAAGAACAGCAGAGAAAGTGAAATGGGTAGATCCTCTGTTTTACTACCGTATTTAGTAATCTGAGAGAAGAGGTAGCCATCTCCTCCTCCTTGGTGGAGAAGGCCTCAGTGGATGTGTTGACTATAACCCCAGTTGCCTTGGTTTTCTAGGGAGACTTACAAAAACAAAGTCTCCAGGCAATCACAAAAATATTAAATCCAGAGGCATCACATCCTCTACTAATACAAAACACTGTAGCTCCATCCAGCTCAGAAGAGTCACCAGCCACACCATCCCATCCAGCTGCAGCATCCACAGGCAGGATCTTCTGCACTGTCATCATCCCTTTTGACTTTAGGCCTGTGTCTCTTTCTCACTCAAATTTCTCTTTTGCACCTTCTATTTGTGAACAGGGGAGGACTCAGACACATGGGGAAAAAAATCAGGATAAGAGAATGCAGCTGTGTTGTAATTTGTAGTTTCACAGTCCTCTGTGGATAAGCCCCAACACAATACATCCATTTGCCTGCAAATTGAGAATTGTGTTAAACCCACGGTAGTTCTGATGTAACAATATCTTCATGCTGAGAAACTTGAAGACTGCTGAGAAATACAGCACTTAAGCAGAACAAAAAGCAAATTCCCAGCAGCACCTTCCACCCCCATGTTTTTATTGAGTTTTAGTAGAAAAGAATTCTAAAATACAGAGGGCCTGCAGACCAGACTAGGCATTGTCTGCATTAATTTGGGGTATACATTACTTTCAGCTGATACTCAGATGAAAAATTAACCCAGCATTCCTCCATGGTTTGGGATTTCGTAAGCGAGTTTTGCAGATGCATCTCTGCTCCCTGGACCCGGTGCTTTCAATGATTTCCACTTCCATGGACACATGGGAAAAGGAGGAACAGCTCTGCATGTGTGTGTGTACGCATGCATGTTGACAAGACAGTCTCCCAGATGACAAAGGAACATGCAGAATAACAGCAGCTCTGAACTCACGAAAGCTGTTCTGGAAGGGGTAGGGGTAACGTGGCTTTTCACCCACTTGAGTGACAGCAGAATCTGGCCACCAAGATGCCTGATCTGTACTGGCTATGCAAAAGCAAATATCAGAAACTGATTTAAGTGGCAGTAGGATTTTTCAGTAGTGCCTAAATGGGCTGGAACACACATCTTCCTGCACACTAAGGGGTCTTGGGATCCTCAGTTTTTATCCTAGGCTTTTTCCTTAAAGCAAAAAAAAGTGTTTTAGATTATAAAGGTACTATGTTCCAGCTGCTTTTATCCCATTATAATGAGATTTTGATTCTCGAAACCCATAACTTCAGAGTTGTCATTTCATTATGTTATGTAAAATGCAAAACAGAACTGCCTTTATAAAGATTCATTAGTGAAACACATTTACATCTTCTAGCTTATTTCTGATGGAAGCTAAGTTTTTAGCAGCCACGTGTAAATTCAAACACGTAAGGCCCTGCCTTGCACCAGAGGTTACAAACTTTAGCCACTTCTCCCAAGAACCTCTAAGGACAATAAACTCTTTCCATAAGAGGCACCAGTAAGCAAAAGCTCAATCTATGAATGAGAGGGAGGAAACATGACTGTGGGAGGATAACAGGGCATCATGACCCTGCTAAACAAAGCACACGCTGAGCATGCCATCCAGACACCTTCAGCAGCAATCCCACATGCTTCACTATCCTGGAAGGACAGGCTCCCTCTCCTAGCCCCAAGCCCCTGATGCCCACGGAGCAAATCTCCAGAGCCCAGCAACACCACCACTGTGCTCCCACCTCCCAGGGAAAGGCTGACAATCTTCTCCAGTAGCACCACCACCAACATGCAGCCACCTGGGAAGTACCACCACAAAACTCACTGAGCCCCACTACTAACCCCTGCAGCCTCCCAGGGCACACAGGTCACTCCCGGCTCTACCAAAACCACTTCTCTCCCACTATTTTATAGCATCCCCCTCCCAGCAGCTAGTAAGCCTCCCCAAGCAGAAGGCCTACCTCTCCACAGCAACCTAAGAGCTTCCCTCTTTCCCTCAGTTTCAATCCAACCAGCCTTGATGGATAACTGGCAGTAAGCTGAAATGTATGGGAGCCCCTTCTCAGGGGCTATATCTCCCTCTCCCCTTACAAACCACATCTCTAGAGGGGAGCTTACCTTCCTTGTGGGCTCTTATAGCCTTGAGGAGCTCTGGGAAAACAGCTTGCGCAGATGAAGCAGGTCAGGCCCGTTCCCCGCGTTGTCTGCTCACAGGTGTAGGCGTTTTCTTCTCCTGAGCAGGAGCTGGAGGTTGCAGAAACACTGTGTGAACCATCTCCCTGCTCTGCTTCCTAGGATGGGATGGCTGCCAGAAATGCAGAGACCTCAGCTCCAGGCTGTCTTGTCTGGACTGACACCTTCCAGTTAAAGGAGTCGGACCCTTTCTACATGAGACAGATAGGGTGGCAAAATCAGGATTAAAGCAGGGCAAACATTGGGTTTTCAAAAAATATAGTAAAAGTAACATCAGTTGCAAGTGATTGGCAAGAATTAACATGGGCATCCTCACCCGAGCAAGATCTGCAAGGTGTAGCAGATAAATACAGGCATTTCTATCAGGCATCGCTTTATATACATCCTGCAAAAGCAAATCATTGGGTGGGAAATGAAAATCAAGAAGGAAAAATATATATGTTTCTGATCACTCTACCCTAATGTTGTGTTCTGTCATTATGGCAGATTGCTTAATTGTGCTGCTGATTACTTTTCCTGAATTCTTCCTACAGCTGTACTTTTTGCAGTGGAAACACTAATTAGCTGGAGGAACGTTGCCTTAAATTTTGTTACAATATATACATGTAATAAAAAAAAAAAGAAATCCTGGGCATTTACTTACTTAGTCCCCCTCTCTTGTTTATTTAACCCATCTCACACTCTGTTCGTCTGTCCCTCCTGTAAACCGTGCCTGGGCAAAGGTGGAGAGGTCACAGGCAGACACGTTCTGCTGACAGCTAGAGACAGCTGTAATCCCAGGCAGCAGTTTAGATCAGTCCTTTCCACCCCACAAAATTCACCTTGTAGAACAACCCAAATGTGCATTCACTGTAGGACGGGCTAGTCTTTGCGTGCGTTTGCTACTAGGAATTATCTATACACTTTGCAATATGCAAAATAAGCTGCCTGTATAGGAACATCTGCAAGATGCTGTAATCTTACCGCGCATTTAGACTCCACATTCTTAATGAGCCATCACGGGGAATGATTTGGTGTTGTTTAACTCTTGTTTCACTAAGCTGTGGCATGAGTTTGCTCTGATTCTTCTGCAATATATTCTTGCAATATACCCACTCTCTAAGGAGAAACGCTCCTTATTTTGTGTAACTTAATTCTGTGACATTGTAGGTTTTATTTTTTTGTCTTAAGTGCTAACTGCTGGTTCAGCCAACATTCCTCTTCCTCCTTCTCTTCATCCTCTCTCCAGCAGATGTAACGGGAAGAGTGCAGTTGCTTTTCACTCAGAAGCATGTATGGAGTCCTCACAGAAGTTATTTTAGGAGGGGCCGGAGGCGATCCCAGTCTTACACTTCCATAAACCCACCAGTATGGGACTGTTGGGATTAGCAGAAAAATTTGAGGGGGGGTAAGCAGCACATGGGTGCTGTTTGTTTCTCTCTGAAGTGACTGATCCGTTGACCCAATCTAGTATAGGACTTTTTCTGTTTCTCTTGCACATTCAACCATGGACTGAGCCAGCACCTCGGCTGTGACCGGGGACCAGCCGGCTCCGTTGAATCAGCATTTTAAGCCTCCAACACAGGAGGTTTTTGCTTTGGGCGCTTGAGACTACAGCTATTCCGTCAGCTCAGTTTGGGTTTGACTCCCCGGGAGCTCGCACAGCCCACGCACCCCAGCGCAGCCACCTCGCTTCCCAGGAAAGGAAACTCAAGTGGGATGAGAAACCTCTTCAGGCGCCCTCGCCGCCCAGCGCGGCGGCGGCTGACTCACGAGCGGTGCCCACGGGGCTGCCGCCCATCGCTGTGAAAGTTCGGTGGCTCAGCCGCCTTCCCCCGGGCAGCCCTGCCTGCGCCCTGAGGTGCGAGCGGGCGACGGGTGTTTCGGTTCACCAGCAGCACCAAAACGTCAAGATGAAGCAAATCAAAAGCAGGTTGGGATGAGCTGTTTAACAGACCGAAAGCCGATGCAAGGAGCACAGCTTGGCTCAGCGTAGCAACTTCAGTGGGTGAAAAGTGCCCAAAACTCACTGCAATGGAGTTTGACCATCTGAAAGCTGGGAAGGAAATCAGAAATCTCGCTACAGTCAAGGACAGCTGATTAAATCCCATTTATAAGCAAGAAGCTAACCTTGGGGCTTAAGCAAGTGCTTCAGGAGCAGAGGCTACACGCTGACACGGCCCTCTCAGAGACAATGCTTTATGCATATGCACAAAATCTATTGGCTGCACACATTTTTCCACCAATATATTGCTCCTGAAGTGCTCCTAAAAAGATATGAACAGCTAGTGCTGCACACCAGGACAAGGACTTCAGGATGCACCACAGTGACTGAAGCCAACTGTACAGCTGGCACAGCGTGTAGGCAGAAACCCTGGCATCTCTTGAGCTTCCTACATGCTCTTAAAAGGACCAGACAGTATGTGCACAGCTGGCCCCGTGGTGCAGGAAGCACTGGACTTGCTTTGAGCCTGCTGTGGAAGAGCTCGTGCATGCTTAGTGGGCGAGGTCAGCATCTCTGGACATCTGGCAGCTCCCAACAGGCTGTCAGACATTGGGAAATCTGAAACAAACACACAAAAGCCTCCAAATCTGCGTGTACACAACATTCAGGTGGCAAATGTCTGGGGAAACCTGCTTATACGGTAACCCTCCTCTCTGCAGCCTGCTCTGCTTTAGCCATGACTGAAATGCAACCAGTTCTGGGATGGGTGGACACCTGTGGTGCCGGGAGCTGTGCTGGGAGGCAGCAGCCACGTGAGCTGAATGTTATGGACCTGCCAAATGTTGCTTTTGTGACACAAACCTCAGCAGCCCCCACGCTGTGCACGTCTGCCACGCTGCTGGAGCAAAGCGAGCACAAGCGCACAGCAACGCCCAGCACTAGTGCTGTACCAGTCACTGATAGTTAGAAAGGCTCCCACCGAGTCCTGCTTCAGAGCTTGGGCTTGCCTGGGGCTTGGGTTTCTGGGGAGAGCATCCCTGAAGAAACTGCACGGCACATCCAGGACAAGCAGCACCTGAGCCATCCCTCTGCATCACAGCTGGGTGTGGTTTTGTGGAGTCAGAATTAGGACCTTTATCGCTGAAGCCACTCCACAGTCAGGTTCACACAGGTATTTTGGCACAAGAATCTCATTGAACAACTAAATCCCATTGATGTCACGGGACCTCTGTTCATAGGGCACGGACCCTACCTGAAAGCTTGCAGGTGAGGAACAGGGATGTCAGGTAGTACAGATTATTAAAAACCAGCAGCAGATACATGTCCTCTAGGAGAAAAGCCATTTTATCTGCCTATTCCTAGTAAGTACAGGAAAAGGTTTCATGGTCACCATAAGTATTAGGATTGAATAATGTTTGGCTATATTAATACGAAGTGCACAGCAGGGAATAAGGTAATTTTTCCATCCTTCTGATTATATGTAAAAATTTTATATGAGCTTTTTGTGGATTTGATTGCAGCAACTTGGGATGTTTCCCAATTTGCTCCTCTCCCAGGACAGTTTTTCTGGATCAGCTGCTAGCAAGACCTGGTGGAACACATGGTATTAAATATTTGTTGCTTTATCATTTTAAACAACCTAGAGAGAGGAGGCCACGCTCTCCTGGCACGTGGCCCGCGTGCAGTGCCTTCGTTGTCTTGCAGGCCCTCTAATATCTGCTCCAGCTGTGCAGCAAGGAGCGATATGGTCCTACAGCACTGGGTTGGCTCACAGGGACACATGTGCAAACATAAAGCCATGATTTCCCTCCCTGGCACTCTGTTGACACCACCTTTCAGTTTGGTTAAGGCAATGACATGTTGGCTGAGAGCGGCCTCACCCACCCGCTAAACAGCAGCGCCTGTAAGTCACCTATTGTAACTTAAAGTCTGTATTTCTTTATTAGAAGAGATGCTGCGAAGTACTTGGAAACAATGTTGGCTGCTGTGAACTGTGGTGTCCGATCAATGAGGGACACGACAGTCAATTACCCTTCCACTTTCTGATTGTCCTCGGCAATCAGCGTGGATCAATACCTTCAAACTCAATTGATAGCAGATATCAAATCTGAAATAATATGTTTCATTGTTTTGGAAGTACTATCGCATTGTGTACAGGCAGCCACCGCATTTATTTAACCATTCATTTCACTTCCATCTGGTCCAATCTGGCTGAGCGATGTGCTGTCCAAATGGCTCGCGCGCATCCTTTCAGCGTGAACGCCTGGCCGCGATCAGTTCAGCCTGAGCGGAGGGAGCAGCAGGACTGCCGCTCATTGCCCTGGGGCACCTTTAGTGCAGAAATAGCTACCTGAGAGAGGCTGTGCTAAGGGGGGGAAAAAAAGTTTAGACCACTGCAGCAGGGCAAAAGCATGAAAATCAGGAGGGGAAACTCAGGCGCTGAAGCAAGGAAGATAATTCCTAAGGTGCTGCTCTGTGGCAGCCCTTGCTGTTGTCCCAGGCAGGTGGCTTCTCCGTCCCTCGTCCCTTGCCATCCCTCGTGTCACCCAGTTACCGTTCGAGCAGCGATGGCCTTTCGGTGTGCACTCACAGAGTGCTCGGCTTCGTGGGAGGGAGGGTGGTGGCTGGAGCAGAGGTTGCGCCTGCCTTTGTTTCAGGAGACTTAGCAAAGCTTCCAAATATTTGAAGAAGCTCTGTTCCAGGAGCTCTTTCAGAGTTTCCTTTAAAAATGCCAGTTCACACAGGATTTTGTAATTGAGAAGGATCATTTACATTTGTAATGGTTTAAACAAAAAAACATACACACCTATAGGGGTGTGAGGAGCCAGGGCCCTGCTGTGCTGGCTTCGGCAGGGACCAGGGACGGGACTGACTGGGATGGAAATGGTCTGGAGCAGGGGAGAGCTTCTCTGCACTCCTGCCCTCCCAGCCCAAAGCCTTGTGGGGTTTGATTTTGATGTTCCCTGAGCATCCCTGCAACCACAGGCTGCGTGGCATCTCCCCACCATTGGCACCCATGGGTGCCTGGGGCCCCCCACCATGCCAGACATATCCTCTTGGTGGCACTTCAACACCAGTCCTTTTTGTGGTAGTATAAGCTCCCCCATGGGATGGCCATGGTGGCTAGAAATCCCCATCCTGCCTCCTGGGGTGTTGCTGCCAGGTACATGCAGGCAGCTCGGCTGTGACAGTGAAGGTCTCCTGCATGCAGCAATTGCTCCCCATGGGTGAATTCCAAACCTACAACTTGCCACCACGGTGCTGCCAGCTCCTGCAGGCTTCACTGCAGCTAACTGGCTTCTTTAAAGCACCATGTCCTGGGCTCAGGTGGCCAAGGCTCTTGGTGCCCCTTAAAAAGACTCGGGAGGGGTGGTGAAAACAGGAAGGGTATCAGCTGCCTCCTTGGAGTCATGGAGGAAAAGCTGGAAAACATAAACTCAGGAGCTCAGGGTGTAGACAGCAAAACCCCCACTCTCTTAATAACAATTTACTATTGGGGTTGGCTGTAACAGGTCTGAGCTGTGGGTCCCATCACCCTGAGGTGACACCTTCAGCTCCCTGCAGCATCAGGCAGCCCCACCAGACATCTCAGGATGCGCTGCACAAACGGACACTGCGAGCCCAGGCCAGGACCATGGCTGGCTGCTTGCATGGGAAGGAGGGGAGAAATACTCAGTTAATCCATTCACCAGAGGGGCTGAGTACGGCACGGCTCCAGCACGTCGTGGAGGGGACCAGGCTGGGTGATACTGCTCACAGCCGTGCAAGTAGGAGGTACTCCTGATGCACCTTTGGCTTCTCCCACCCTGCTCCTTACAACCTCTTAATAAAAATATCCAAGGCAAGCAACCTCCCAGGCAAATTCAGACATCCCAGGGTGTTCGTTCAGCCCTTGCAGCCCCAGCTCCTGCCCTTACAGCATCCTTATCAGGGAACTGGACACCGGCTACCATTTTTAGAGGACAACCTAATGAAATAGATCCTGATTAGCTGGCCGTGAGTTACTTTGTTTCAGTGTCCGCGTGCAACGGAAGCAGGAGCGCAGCTGAAAGATAATGGAGATAAAGCATTAGCCCTATGATCGCAGCATGGCGAGGAGCCAAGCGCTCCCCTTTTGTTAATACACAATACTTGTTATAAGATTGAATATCCATTTGGGGGCAGAATTCACCTACTTTCCTTTGCGCACTCCCCTCTGAAAGCATGGTAATGATTTACTTATTGGCATTTTATTTTGATGAATAGGCTGCAATTGGTGCAAAAATATCCTGAATGGCATTAGGAGACCCAGCCACGTGACCGTTGGCCCATTTGCACTAAGTACCATCAGTCAAATTTCGTATTACTTATAGGATGCTTAAGCCAGCGTATTTTCCTAACAGGCACAGTCCTCTGAGGGTAGCGCTAAGCGTGCTGGGGACTTCTTTGAAGTAGCATAAAGGGTAATTATTCCCCAAAGTCCTATTTGAAAAACACCCTTAAAAACTAAGTTTTGTGCCTTTGGAGAAAAAAAAAAGTACAAAGCCAACGCAGTGCTCCTGCCTATGCGGTAGCTGGCTGCTCATCAGAGTAGTGCCTGGAGGGCCCAGCGTAGCGCTGGCTGCCGAGCTTGGCTCGGAGCGGCAAGGGAGGGAGTAATGTCCTGCCTCTGCTCCTTGTCCAGACTCAAATGCAGGTATTGCGGGGTAAAAAAAAGAGAAGAAGGGACCTTGGAGAAATACAGGTCAAGTACAAGAGGCTGCTTTTTTTTTGTTGTTGTATTTTATGTAATGGGCAGGGATGACACAGGTCACGGTGCCTGGGAAAAGCTAATCTCAACCGGCAGTCACAGCAACACAGTCTCTGAGCTCAGGTGGATTTCTGGAATATCTGACAGCAAAGAAATACTTTCCCTGCTAACAAGCTGGGCCCAGTACTAGGCCCCCTCTTACCAAAGCCCTTCTCCTATCAGCAGCCCAGGAAAACGCAGGTCCCTGGAGCGGTCTGTGTGACTCCATGGGGTGGCGGGTGTTTTAGGGTGCGCATCGTGGCGATGGCTACGCAAGGTGGAGGGCTCTGCCCAGCACCGTGCAGCAGGCAGAAACCAGGGGATGCTGCAGCCGTAACCACATTAAAGAATGCTCACGTAACACGGCCGGCTGCCCGCAGCACTTCCCACGCCCTGGCACCTCTGCTGTCCGGCAGCACGGCAGGTTATTACCACCACCAGCTAATGATGGTGGTTTAACACAGCAGCAGGGAAGACCCCCCCACTGCTGGCCCCAGCCACCAAAGCCTCCTCATGCTGTGGGGCAGGAAAAGGGCATCACCACCCCCAGCCCACTCACATGTAAGTGTTTTGCTGGCTTCTTCCAGCATTGCTCCTTGTCAGTGCCACAGGGAAGCAGCAGAGACACAGCCCACTCTTACTCACTGATTGCAGAAATGCAGTTGATGTGCTGTTGCTTACTTTCCAAGAGTTAGACCCAGCCAAGGCCCTGTCTGAGCACTAAAAATGCATATTGCTGCGCGGGGAGAAGAGGGGGAACGGCCGCTATTTGGTTCAGCTCAAGAGAAGGAAGAAGCCACTCGCAGCACATAAAAAGGCCCCCTCCATGGTGTAGTATTTCTAATTACAATTAATTAGAGATTGTAGCATGCTCCGCCCCGTGCTTTCTGTGTGGCTTTAGGCAAAATGGTTGGCAAAAGCTTTTTTTTCAAGAGCATTTCATTTATGGTGTCAGAGACATCACCAAAGCGACAGAGCTTTGCTAGCGATGTGTTACGTAGCATTTTGTGATGAGGATGCTGCTTTGCCGCAGCATGGACACAAAGTGCTCCTCCCGCGTGCTACCAGGAGCGCAGACCCCTGGGAAGGCACCCTGTCCCATCGCCAAGGAGCAATGCCTGGGCAGCACAGCCAGCCCCCGCCTCAACTGCAAACCTGCCCAGCCATGACAGTGTCTCCCCTGTTCCTACAGCTCATTGTAAGCTTTGTATGTGCTCCAAGAAAGGGAGAAACACAAAGTCTGGTAGAAAGTTATACCATGACTATTTTTAATGCACAGTTGTGCTCAGAAACCCCCAAGAAATCAAAGACTTTCTGAATTTGCCAGTAACAGTTAAAGAAAATCCATTTCCTTACTGCTGTTCATAATTTATATAGTCTCCCCCCTCTTATTTGCACTGTTTGTTTATACGTGAATTCCTACAGCATTATGCACTTCGTGTAAGCAGGAAAAGTCCAGTCCAGACACGGCACCGTGACAGCTCCCCCTGACTAATAGCAGAATTATCCTTACACAAGTCATTTCTCTTCCTTGGCATTTTTTTCCCCACCAGGAAGGGTGCTTCCCTGCACGCCCCGGCGGGGTGAAAGCAGCTCAGGCCGGGCGCGCAGCAGAGCACAGACCTGCTCCATGCTTGATGTTGCAGTGCCATCTTATGGCAGATCTAGTGCCAGCCTCTCCCAGGAGTTGCATTTTCTTTCAACTCTTTGCAGGTATTTTCTTGTTGAGCTGTTAAGGTTTTAGATTTATAAACTCCCCCAAAAAATCCAAGGATTAAATAAGTTTTTAATTACCAAAAGCTCTATGTCCAAAGCTTAAGAACCTTCAAAGAAGCTCCAGGATGGAGCACAAGCAGCAAAGAAATAATTTATTTTCTTAGAAGATGATCATCTTTCCAGTCCAGGCTGCTGCTATATAAATGGTAACACTATACAAACATGTGTCCTCCATATTACAGACCATCTCTAATGGCTCCTTTATTTCAGTAGAGAGAACGCAAAAAAAAAAAAAAAAAAAGATAAAAACCGTACTTAGATCTGGAAGCCATTGCAGGCTTCGAGCAGTAAAACTATTGCAAATGTTGAATGTCCCCTCCCACCTCCTCATGGCGCTGAAAAGTTTCCAGCAGTAAAAGCCCGGGGGGTACCAAATGCCAAAAGCAACCCCTCTCCATCCAGCACCCTTGGGTGCGCAGCGGGAGCACCTCCGTCCGCGCAGCCGGACACAGCTCCGTCGCAGAGGAGGAGCAGAATGAGCAGACGCCACAACTAGACGCTGCTCCCTGTCTTGCGGCATGTGGGCAAGCCGATGAGGTGTGCCGGGGAAGCCACGCTTTCAAAAGGCCTTTTCCTCAAGGCTTCAGCTCATCCTGTGCTTGCAGGAGGATCGGAGGGAGGCCTAATCCCGAGGGTTAAGGGCTGGATGTGAGCAGCAGAGGGAAGCTTTCTGCTCCCTGGAGCAGCAGCACACACAGCACCAGCATTGGAGGGGATTCTGCTTTAGCAGGCAAAACCCAGGAAAACAGATGTTCTTTCCTACCAGCTCAGGACCCTGTTTGCAAAGGCCAGCGCCAGCCTGGGAAATGGGCTGTCGGCACCACAGAGGGTCTGCTGGCCCCACGCCAGAGCCAGGTCACGGGTCCCTCCTTGGAAGAGCCCAGGGTTTATGTCTGGTTAAAAAAAATTAGGGAAAATACCCACCCGCTCCCAGAGCTCTCCACCAGGTGTTTTCCACACTGCAGAGGCAGGGGTCGGCCCCCAGGGCTGCATCCATCCCTCTGGTTTGGGTTTGACCCTGTAAAGACTGTGGGCCAGGTAGGATCTGCATCTCCAAAAAAAGCTGAGAGGTTTCCTGGAAGCACAGCAGGGCAGCATGGTTGTCAGCAGAGGGTTTGTGGTTTGCTTGTTTTACGTGAAGAAGATGCTGCAATAGGCGGGGTGGGGGGGGAACAGTGGCCACATTCCTCCCTGCAGACCTTGGGCTGGCTCTAGAAACACGCGAAAGAGGGACAGAGGGGTGCTGAGGGGGATGAAGGTTGTGAGCACCTGGAAAGGGTGAAAAAGGAGCAGGAAGGATGGAGGCAAGGGCAACAAGGATGCTTGCATCACCTTTTGTCACTGGCTTGACTCCAGAGGGAGAAACATCACCCTGTTTGCCTCCAAAAACCCAGAGAGGGGGCTGCCCAGGTGCCCTCCAGTTGGGTGTCCCACTGGGTGAAACTCCGTGGGGAGCCACCTGGTAACCCCCCATGACACAGCCACAGCGAGAGGGTAGGGGATCTGAGAGTGGTGCAGCTGCAGGGTGTTGGGAGTGACTAACAAGCTAGCTGGAAAACACTGAAAGCAAAAGAAAACCAAAAAAGTCCCCAAAAATTACCACACACACCCACCCAAAAAAAACCCAAAACAAAAACCAAAAGCCAGCAAACCTTCTGTGAGACCGTGCCTCTGCCACACATTGCGGGATCATTTTGCATTTTACCTGGCAAGTCACCCTCTCCTTTTACAGGCAAATATTATTCTTAAAGGTTTCTAAGAGCTGGCAGTGCTAATGCACTTAGGTCAGGATTTTCCTACTCCAAAAACACTGTTTCGTGACCAAAAGACACTCAGGAAAAATCCCTTCTACCTTAGATTGCATTTACAATGTGAACCACGCCATGTCTCTGACAGCTGCGGCGGGAGAAGGCAGGGGAAGGCAGCAGGAGGCAGGGATACGGGGTGCCAGGCTGGATGCTTCCCCCGTACAATGAAAGGCCATGCAATGCGATTACCAGCCCAGGGAGAGCACAGCATTGCACAGGTTTACATGCACCATCCATCACTTGCTGACCGTGTTGTTTTCTCTTTGCACGCTTGTATGGAAATTTAGCTACAAAACATTCCTACAAACTATTTCCTGATGTGCAAATATAGCTTTAAATGACTTCTCTAGGAAAGAATCCTCACTATTTTATACAAATTGTCTTGCATGTTTATTACACAGAATCATGATCCAAAAAGAAGGGGATTCATCCCATGCCTATTCATAACACTGCTCTCCCTTACGCATTACAAGCTGGAACATACTGCAGGCCCCCTTGCATGATGAATGATACCTACTTCACTCTTCACTTCCAGCATGCTCCGATTTGCTTATTTATGGAGCCTCAGTGCACTGACAGAAACCCTCCTCTCCCAGTTTCTCCATAAGCCAGAGCCCATCAGGGGCACCAGACTTGCAATGGGCACTTTGGAAGGGGAGCAATCAGACCTGAAACTGCTCCTGGCCTTGCTGCTGTGCAAAGACAACCCAGGACCGCTGGCTCCAGAAGTGCTGCGCTTCCCACTGACACTCTTCCCAGCAGCTGGTAGTTTCTCCACCATGTTTAAAGCCCTTTCTCCGGCCCCGTGTCTCAGAGCAGCACACCAGGCTGGAAGCAGGGCCACGCGGGCGGATGGATGCCCACCCACCCGCTGCAGGGATGCTGTGCCTGGGAGGCGCGAGTGGGACGTCTCCTGCTGTATTTAGCTTGGCTGGCTCGGCCAGCCCATTCCACTGCCTGCACACAGCACCGGGGAGAGTGGAAGGAAACAGCATATACCGGCCAGCCAAGCCAAACACCGGGAGGTCAAATGCTGCGGCACAGCTTCTCAGAGATGACACACGCACCCGAGGCAAGTCCGCTTGTCTCCTGGCACGGGAGCATCTCACCGAGCCCTGCGCCAACACCACAGCTGCGACCACCAGCTCCTGGCCCTGGGCTCCAGCGCACGCTGCCTCCCTCCCAGGGATGATGATTTTGCAGCCTGGGTGGGAGGAAGGTGCTGGGGCAGGTAGTCCTGGTGCAGAGCGCAGCCCCCCCTTCTCCGGTGGCACACAGAGCGGTACATACAGCTTCGGAAATAATCCAGTCTTCATTACCTTGTCAAATTAGGAAATTGAGAGCTGTCAAAGTCTAGCAAAGACTGGAGGTGGCTTTTATAGCAAGCTGCGGGATCTCCCACTGTTTGCCTAATCTAATTTCCTTGTCGTCATTGTCCTAAGAGAATCATTACAAGAGAGGAGAGAGGGAGAAGTAGAGAGATGAAGACATGAACGGTTTCCAGCTAAAAACACCTTCCTTCTGTGGGCGGGTGCAGATGAGAGGGTTTATATAAGCTGCTGGGGATCAGTAATTTTCCTCTATCACAGCCACATTTGTGTTTTACGACAACCCTTAAGCTTCATCCCCTCTGGTCAATCCTGCCATAGGAAGAATATAAAAAGTGATTTCTTTTGTACTCCCATCAACTGGCAAAGGCAGAGCATTGACTGAGCCCCTTCAGACCCATGGAGCTTTTGTGTTCCTCGCTCTGAAGTATTAAGTTAGTTAATTATTATCGAGGAGAGTGTGCCAACCTGTCCTGAACCTGCCACGCTAAAATAAAAGCGCACAGAAGACCAAGCAAAGCCTGTAGCATGAAGCAGCTTTAAATCGAAGACGCTTTGATGTGCTCCTCAGTGGCAATCAAGCAGCTAAGGCACATCACACAGCGTAAAAGCATCGTTCCCTCTGCTTGCTCCTGCTCCCCCATGATCTTTTTCAACACTACTCTCCAAAACAAAACTCCACAAGCATCTCTGTGCAAGTAACCCATAGACCAAAATAATTCATTCTGGTATGTCTCTCATTTCCAGGACCACTTTGCAAAGGCAGTTAAAAAAACCCAACAGTACAAAGCGAGGGAGCCCACCAAAGCGTAGTCTTAATATGCACCCGCAGCCCATTCCAGTGCATGCAAATGGTGTGAATGCCTGGGGAGGAAACTCCATGTGCTTTGTGCGATCTTTCCAACACATGTAGCTCAGAGGGGAGGGAAATGCTGCTCTATGTGGAGTAACCATGGTGGAAACCCTCCTCCCCGCAGAGGAGGCACAACCAGGTTGCACAAAGGCACGCACAGCTGAGCTGGCAGCCCCCGCAGCGCTGCTACAGCAGGAGGGCAAGGGGATTATTCTCTGGATGGCAAATACTCCTGTCCTCCAGCGTTGGCCTCCAGAAGGCAGCACCAGAGGGTCTTCTGAAAAAGTGACAAGTGGGACATCTCAAGTCCCTGCAGCTGAGATGAAGCCCCAGAGGAACTTGCTGCTGCAACAGCAGACAGAGAACAAGCTGCCCAATGACAGCAGCAAAACCAAGTAAGCGTCAATACCATCTTTGCCAGAGAACAAAAGGTTAAAACCATATCAGCAACTGCTTGGGGATAGGCTTTTGAGGCAAAGTTGCCATTCCTTGCCTGCTAATTGTTATGTTTTCCAAAGATTTCATCAACTAAGGTTGCGTTCAGCAAACCGCTATTTAATTACCAGAGTAGAATCCTGTTAATTAGCCAGCCCCAGAAGACAGCCCTGCATCCTTGTTAAGTGAAATTCCCAGCTAATCCCTCCAGCAGCAGTTGTCTCACAGCCTGAGGAGCCATTGAAAGCAATTAGATATGCCCCCAAAGTTGGGGGGAACGATCAGAGCTCAGCCCTCGCCTGCTGCCAGCGGCCATCTTCAGCCCCAGGAAGGTGCAAACCAGCTGAAGAAGCGTAATACTCAGAAGCAAAAAGCTCTTCCTCTCACCATTCCTCGGCTGCCCCTCCTGGCTCTGTTTTCCCAGCTGCTTCAGCCACAGCCCAGGCAGTGACTCCTCTTCCCCCAGGGCTGGTGCTCCCGCTGCCTCCCCATGCTCCCTCTGCACGCTCTGCGCAGCTCTCCTTCAGCCAGCTCACCACCGCCCTCCGCTTCACACCACGCAGCACCAAAGCTTTTCCCAAGAAGATGCTGTGCGTGCATTTTACAAGGTACTACAAACATGTCTAAAGCCAACCCAGGATCTCCCCCCACTTCTCACCTTACCTGGCCTCCCAGGATAGAGGCTAAAATGATCCCCACGCAACCGTAACTCCACAACCAGCAGACCTGGGTAGCAGAACAAGTATATCAAGGATATGAAGTTCCTACAAAATTCATGAAAACAGCCAGGGTAAAAAACACACATGCCCAGACACGTGAAAGGCTTCAGTGTGACCTGCCACACCAGCAGACACCAAATAAAGCCCAAAGGCACAATCCCAGTGTGGGCAGGTGTCAGCCAGGGCTCGTTGCCACCCCAAGAGCAAAGCAGGTTCCTTTAATCCAGCTAACGCAGCAATCTGGAGTTTCTTTGTGGTCTGTCACCATGGAAGTTACATGTTTTAATTTTACGTTGAAATGCCAGCAGAAATTAATATTGAGAGGAAGTTGTAGGCTCTTCTTTGATATCCATTTAAACAACATAGATGATTTTGAAGTAGTGGGGGGTTCATTTAATCAAGTTCAATAAAGCAGATCTCCAGGTGAAGATAATAAACACTTAAAAGACAAAAAAAATTAACTGCTCGACATCATTTGGTATAAATACATCTGTGCTACAGAGATCAGCAGGGATGAAAGGATAGTTCAAAAATTCTACGAAGTCTTTAAATTAATGGTTGCAAAATTTGTCATGTTCCTGTAAACCTGCATACCCATTTTGATTCAAGCCCAGTTTTGGATTGTGGCATACAATATGGTGAATTTTAGTCAGAAGACATCCATCAACCCAGATCCTAAGTAATAACAACATCAACAGAATCAAGCCATACAGAAAAATCTCTAGTTTTATAGACTAAGGATTTAGAGCAATGAAAAATTGACAGCAGTTCATAATGTGAACTCTGGTGGTCAACAAGCAGCCATCCTATCCTATGGTCAGGATGAAGTCTCTCTCAACCTCTTTCCAATGTTCAAGCAGAGTGGTCTTTAATATAAAAATGCCATGCACGGCAGCTATGTAAAAATAATTTCCTTCAATAGGATGAATAAAGTAATATCTTAAATTAACAACTTTCCATGACATCACCGTATCAGCCACTTCTGCCAGCAGATCCAACTCTACTGAAGCCAGCATCTGTGCACAAAATGGACGTGGAGGAGAGGTAAGGGGCTCTGGCTTGTTTCCAAAAGTAGAAGTAAGTGAAGGGTGAGGTGTGTGATTAATTCTCTGTTAGGATTCCAGTCACATTTCCTCCAAAGACAGGAAAGTATTTCGAGTGAGAAATCTTGCTCATCGAGCTGTTGGAAACATTTTTCTCAAAGTTTTCCACCCCTCCCTTCTCTGACTTTTGACTCCGTCACACAGGCCTGGAGGCTGTCCGGGCACATCACCCCTGCAAATACCAGCTAGCGCTTCACGGTGACCGCCGTCCTCAGGCCTGGACACCCCATTCCCTGGACGAAGGGGAACCATGCTCACTGCAGGCAAAAATGAGGGTCACAGCAACGAGTGCGTTTCACCTTGCAGGGAAAGCACCTTCCTACATTCCCTTATTTCTCAAGAGGGTTGGGTATCTCCGCATAGGAGTCGATGGGTGACGACGTAGGTACAAGAGAAACTACCCTAAGCTTCAGCACTGTTTGTAGTTAAATATGAAATTATTATTTCTTCTTCTTTTTTTTTTTAAAAAACAGATCTCAGATAAATTAGAGGTAATCCAAAGGGAGTAATATTACAAAAAGAAATCCTCACAGCATTAGATGCATCTTGGAAAGTCACAGTGGTAAAAATTAATGTAAGCAAGGCTAGCTGGGGTATTTCATATACTGTCACTGCAGTGTGAACTGAAAAACATCATGTAATCAAACTAGTAATAGTCTGTGCTTTTCATTTTGAAACCTCAATCTCACTGCAACTCAAAAATACCTCTTAATATTAACTGAATACACGCAAGAAATACTACTCATAAACATCAGGCCTCCTCTCTGATTTAATAACAAAAAAAATCCATTAAAAATATTTTTTATCTATGAAAAAAACATAGATACCTTCTAAGAGAGTAAGTTTTACTGCAAAATACGCAGGTTTAAAAAAGCAGGTCCAGTAACATTTAATCTCAAACCAATTACAGAAGCAAGACATCTGGATTTTAGAAAATTTATTTAATTAATAATGCTCATTAACGGCACAGTTTTAATTCATAAATACAAAGGAAGTAAAAAAATCTCAAATGTGCGATTGTTATTTTAAAATTTATATGGTTTTAATGGCTGCCTCTTACTACACTAAAGATGTGGAAATCAGCGCAACCTGAACGGTTGCCAAACAAAAAACCTCTTAACAATGAGGTAACGGGCAGTGGAGTGTACGCTCCTTGCAGCTTCTTCTTGTAAAAGGAACTAAAGCAATCTTTGTTAGTATACTAACAAGCCAACACCTCAAATAATTAGTATCGACTAATAAAGATCAACACATTTTGTATTCATATTCATGCTGCAACACAAAATCCATTTCTTTTCCCTATTTTTTCTTTTTTTAAAAGGTCACTTAGGAAGTCATGGTGGCTTCAAACTACATACGATGGGATCTCTTCCTTTGCACTGAAGTCAACAGCAGTTCTGATACGGACCTTTGTGGGTGCAGGCACAGGCCAAAAGTACTCACAGAAGCGTGAGGGACGGATCCAGTTAGTCTAATGCCTTAGAAATGCTTCATGACAATTTATCATGAAAGTACAGAGAAATATGATAAGAAACTATATAAAACTATTCAAAACCCATCCCCTCATATGTATAGGAGAGAGGTGTGGAGTTTGCAGGGTTTCCTACGGAAAGGTCTCTCACTCTAGTCTGAACAGGGGCTCTTCTGAAATCCCTACAATTAAAGCACTCGCTACATCCCACAGAGGTTTAGTCCCAATATAAATGTGCTCTCTTTAGTTACTCGTTTAGTGAACACTTTACTATTTACCTTTACAGTGTGCGTCCTGTTGTCAGTGCAAAACCAGATTATGTTGACTATTAGAATAAACGCAGTGCAATTTCTCTCTCTCTTGGGATGAAACCAGTGAGTAAATCTTAACATGATAGGAATGTTTTAAAATGAAAATTGAAAACACATTTCACGAAGCCAGTATTCCTCTACATACAGCAAATCTAGAAAGAGCAGCATACCATCTCTGCGCACGTTTGCATTTAACTTAGTACAGAAGAAATGAAAGCCTGCTATCCCAGTGAAAGAGGAACAAATACAATCTGATTGAAAAAAAACAAGTGGCCAAAATACCTTTTCAAAGAAACAATGAAAAATTAAAAAAAACCCAAACAACCAAACAAACCAGAAGTAACGAATTGAACATTTAGCAGTCAAGGCACCTGGTTTTCCTCATTTTCCCAATTTGAAATGTTAGAAACTCAAAAGGGTCGCTGCGTGTAGTGCTTCTGCAGGGCTCCCTCCACCCTTCTCCTTGTCCAGACCATCTCAAAACACCAGATAACAATGAATGAGCTTGGCACAGACTGCTCAATGTTTTCCACGTCAGCCTTCAAAAGCATGATGCTCTCTGTGTGCTAAGTAAGAGAGAAGGAAAAAAAGAATAAAAGAACATGTAAACTCTGTCAAGGAGTTGAAAAGATTAAAAAAAAATAGAAGACAACAACATATAAAGCAGTCAAGGAAGACAAAACATGCCAATGAGTGATCTTTGGGAATATACTCTTCTGTTAATACATTGATATAGAGCCTAAAATAAGAGATCCGTTAAAATCCTAATTGCAAATGGTTCCTCTAAATGAATACTTCAATTGAACAGCATGTAGTCTGGAGAGTTATCAAGAGATATGCCTCATTCATTTTACGAATCAGGCATATTAAACACGAAACCAAATATATTCTACAATTAAACTAAAAATATCTTGTATTTTGAATGATAGCTAATTTTTACATTGAAGTGACACAATTTTAGTGCAATGAGAGCTGCTACGTTTCTAAATGGTTAATGATGAATCAGGCAGGATATTCCCATGAAAATACCCTACCAGCATCTTTCCAGCTGAAGGTAGAAACTAACAGTTCAAAACACTTACGTTTATAAAAGACTGCTTTAAAGGACGTGTGTGGCAGAAGCTTATGTATCTTTTCTAAAACTTTTGCTTCACTTGCTAAAGAGGCATTCACATTCCAGACTTGCACAACATCTTCACGGTCACGAATGCTGACGCTAACCCCTATTACTTCATCATCTGCACAGAAGAGGAAGCATCATTAAGGAATACTTTAAAAGTGAGACATGTCTAATTTCATACTTATGTATTATGAAACAGTGCCCAAAAGCTGAATAAACTGAAGAAATGAAAAAGAGCAATCTCCAGTGAGGAGAATACCAATGTTCAAACCAGACAAAATAGTTACCAGAAAGAAACAAACTCTGTATTTATAGAAGCTATTGGGAATAATACCTCATAGTGGTTTTAATAAAGTGCCATAGGATTATTCATCTTTGCTGCTAGTGCTCTTATACTTGAATAGAAGGGAATTGCAAGACTCCCTTCAGTAAGGTTAGCATTATAAACTACTAGAGATCATTCACCTACACTAAAGTCTATAAGCAAAAATGGGGGGGTGAGGGCGAAACCCCTAAAAACCCAGGAACAGCACTGGGAGGAGATCAGATACCAGCTTTTTTTCCTTTATATTTTATCAAGGCAGCAACAGCTGGGGGGTTGGGGGGGGGGGGGGGGGGGCAAGGAGAGCCACAGTCAGGCTGCTGCTGCTGCGAGCGTTGGCAACTTCGTGCTTTGCTGAAGAAGCCCTTTTTGGTGTTAAATTCTCAGGGCGCAGCTTCATGGAGAGCTCAGCCTAAGTCCAGGTCACCGCTGGGAGCGGTGGCTGCCTCCAGCAGTGACCTCCGCGGCGCAGCTGCACCGTCCATCCTAAGGAAGGGGTCAGTAACAATAACGCAAAAGGTGGTATCAGGAGCACACAGCCAAGGGCAAAAACTACTTCTGTAAGCAGCAAAATATCACAGATTTGCTTAAACTGACCCTGAGACCACCCTACCAGTATAAAGGGCAGGAACACTCCCTTCTTGACGCCAACTCAATTACGCATATTAAGGATTTTGAAAAGCAACTCTTAGAAATGTCTCTCTCAGCTCAAGGATTGAGGCTTGTATTCTGTATCTTCCAATACTGAAAGTTGGGGAGGCAATGAGAGAAATACACTATTTGAGAAACTCATTCAACCAAAATTTTTTGTAGAAAACCCAAAGCCACCAAGGTGAATATACCAGCAGCGGCTACTGCAACAGGCCTGCTCTACCATATTAGCTAGGTGTAAGAGAAGCTGTCTGAAAGGTTTTTGCTGAACTGCTCTGTGAACCTGAGAAATATGATTCTTTCCTCTGGAATGATAGAGCAGAGAAGGAAAACTCCTAATGGGTTATTCACCGTCACCACAACAGCCAGTTTAATCAGATATTCACGCTTAAGAGGGAAGTAAATATGGTCAAAAGAAATGATGGAGAAGTGTCACTTGAGCTGAAAAGTTAGTTTAGTAACCAGCTCCCAGAACACCTTCCCTCTAGGCCAATGGATCGGTAAGTTCATCATTCGCTTCGACCAGAAGCAAGAAACAGTTCTGTAACTGAACCTTAATAAATTAAATAGTCACAGACTTGTACTTGCTTTTCATGACTAAGAAGCAGCATTTGATGATATATCTTAAGCCAGCTAGCGCTCACAGTCCCTTCCCGGAGTCCATTTCCAAATGAAATGTGCAACCTTGCAAGCCTAGAGAAGGTATTTATTCCGAAAGCAACTTTGTTAAATTATTACCTCTGACCAAAATCACATGTGAGCTTCTGGATGATTAATGACTGTTTTCCAGTAAACCAGCAAAGTACTTTAAGAATATTTATGTAAATTCAATTACACTACAAATTACCTTGGCCTAAGCAGTATTCTTAAGCAACAATGAACATACTGCTTCTAGGTAGAGTGCTAACCTGGGATTCAGTGGAGCCAGGTTTGTGTTATGGCCCTGCTATGGGTCACCACAGGAAAACCACGCAGCTTCTCTCTGCTTCAGGTCCGCACTAGTGCTTACCCTGACAACTCCTAACTGGAAGGGACCAGGAGAGCTGCTGGGGGCCATCTAATACAGTTGCTTCCAACAATCACAGTACAAACAACCTGTACAGAAGCATCATTTGGGCTTCCAGAATCTTGTCATCGGAGAATGACTATTCATCATTTAAATACTGGGTAACAGATATTTAATAACTAGAAAACCTGCTAGCTTCCCAGGGATGCCAGCTGTTGAGCTTGAGCCTTGCATTAAGACAGTCAGAACACCTTGTCTTCTTCCTAATGATAGCATGACTTCCAGCCCTAGAGCCCATTTTTAGCAGTGTTTCCATGTTCTGTGTTCAAACTCAATTTGTCATGCTAGCCTCAATCATTTTTACATTACCTGCTGCACAACAATCTGTAAACTGCTCTCCGATAGTTGCTAACAGTAGCTCTTTCCAAACTGTAGCCTAAGCAGGGGGAAAAAAAAGTGTTACATTTGCATTATTACAATTTAAAAGCTAGGTTTGCTAGCTCAGTTTTGAGTGCATTCTCTTTCTGAGGTTGTCTAGACAAAAAAAAAAAAAGAGTATTTATTGTAAGTACACACTGTGTTATATAATTAATTTCCTCAATCCAGTTGGAGCAAGAATTTAGACCCTGAAAATACATACTGTTACACAGAATAAACATTTGACAGTAAATTTACGTTCGCTATACCTGTGTCCACAGCTCATCCTGAATGCACTAGTTCAAGTCGGATTTCTCTCAAGAATTTCCTGTGATAAAAGGCTGTAAGGCTCCACTTATGATCATTTGTTTCTACAGAAAAGAATTACTAACCACATTAAGAGAAGTACCTGAAAACCCTACTAGGAAATTAAACTGACTTATATTTAAACACCGTCTCTGATTTGCCTTGACTATGAAATAAGTCCATCTTTCAACAAATTCAAATGCTCACTAGAGAATTAAAACAGGGGGAAAAGCTACCTGCCACTTTACTTTGGCTGTTACACTAATTACACTTATTTGCTTTCGACACTTGTTACCACCTAAGCTAAAGCCCGTACAAAACTCCAAATGTGTCTGAACCAACATCGTGCTCCAAGGTGTGGGTGTACAGGGACAGAGTAGTTTTATTTATTTATTTTTTGAAGAACACATCAACCTGTGGATTTGTTTATATCGCCATAATGACTTTTTCCTATACTACTTCTAAGGAATGTTAGCTTGAGTTTTAGTACTATTAAAAGCCCCAGCAAATCAAATGCACCAGGTTAAAACAAAAAGCAAGCAGCCACGAAGATGACAAACTAGTAAACTGCTTTAATGGCGTTCCTGAGTACTCCTAAGCCATTTTTTAGATGACAAGGATTTCTGTGACTCATCACCTGATCTAATGCCCCATCCAAAGCTGTGCTATGGGAAGGGCCATCCCATGCGATGGCTCCCAAGGCAGGCCGATGACATCTGCATGACAGCCGCTGACACGGTGCCTTTTGCCTGCCAGTGAACAGCTCGTATATTGAGGATGGGACTGACCACGCACACTCATTACCAGGCGCGGTGCTCACTACTGTGAGTTGTCCTAATGGTCGCAAGGGCAGGAAGCACTTAATCCAGTAGTAGCAAGCAGTTGCAGGATCAGGCCTATGAGGATCTAAAAAGTATTAGTTTTCATATTAAAACCTGGCATACAGAAGTGTCACTGTACACATGCAACAACATTTAAGTGTCAGTATTTTGTCAGTCGGTTTTTCATACCACTGGAAAGACTAGCACCTTTAGAAAAAACTACATTTCCCTCTCTCCACAGCCTCGCTGAGCACTGCTATAGCGTCTCATCTGTTTGAGTTAGGTCTGCACATGGTGGTTCATCTTAGCCGAGGAGAAGCTGTGTGTACACGTGACGATTTGAAGAATGAAGCCAAAAATGAGAAATAGAAGTAAAGGTATTATTTATGCTAGTTACAGAGGCCCTAAAAGCTGACTGAAGTTCACCTTCAATTAAACCTTTCAGAAGTGACCTGGGATGTGTGGTACATAGTTTGAAGATCAAAATTACCTTCATTTCAAAAAAGGGCTGTCATTCAGCCTCTGAAAAACACGGCCTCTGAGGTCCCTAAATTCATCACCCAGTAATGCAGGCTCCCCAAACCACTTGTCACTTCTGACAATCTTCACACCTTGGATTATAAGACGAAAAAGAAAATTTCAGTCTTCTCTGATTCCTTGGGACTGCGAGGGAGGAAAGCTGCACTTCACATACGGAAAAAAGCCCACAGGCAAAAATCAATTAACTTTTGGCTGAAATTTCAAGTACCATCTTTCAGCATTTAATCACGTTTTTTCTGACACTTCACTTCCCGTGTTTAAAGGCCTGATTCAAAACACACTTGCACACATAAACACCATGTGTGAAGAGGTCAAATCTCCTCACTGTGACAGTTCACAGGAGAATTTACTCACATGCTTTTGATTAGGGGCACTAAAAGAAACCCAGTTGCCTCTGCAGGGCTAGAATAATGACATGCCTGAACTGATTGTCTTTCACATTTTTAAATTAAAAAAAAAAAAAAAAAGAGGGAAAAAGCCTGAGCAGCACTACAGTTTCACAAGATGCATACAAGGTGATCTGACAACTCACTGTTGCCAAAGGGGATGATCCTACTTGTCTTTTCTCGTTTACCCTTGTCACCCTACGCCCATAAAAAAAAAGTCTCTTGGCCATACACTCAAATTAAAAATAAAATCAATATGAGACTTTTTGTGGCATCAGAGTGCATTAAGCCGGCTCACAAACAGTCTGATGAGCACCAGAGCCAGTGCAAGAGGGATCGGGAGAGAATGAATGAGATCTTCCCCCTTCCCGTGGGAGCAAGCCATGAGAAGGGATTAGCTATCCGCGGACACAACGCCTGGGCCCGTGTTTGGCTACAGCTAGTCACAGCGCTACTCACAGCCATACACAGGTGCAAACAAGCAGCGCCGAGCAGAAATAGTCCCGCTGAGTTTGACAGAGAGTTTAGGAGCATTATGGTGAACCTCTGAAAGTTGCACTGGACTGTGCGTGTACACTTTTGGAGAGCATTATTGAGGTCCTGGTTACAATTTAGTACTTGATATTACCCTGAAAAGATGCATATATTTTCCTTCGCATGCCTGTAAGCAAACAGTCGTCAGAGCACAGGTGATTATAAAATACCATGTTCCCAAATGGAAATGGAGTATAACACTGCAGCCTTCATTTGCTTGCTAATACATTGGCAAGTGTTATCAAAAGCAAGAGAGATGGAATTCCCTGAAAAGAAACTTTTGCTCATTGTCTTAAAATAAAAGGTTATAGACATTGAATTAGCGTTTGGTTGTTGTGTTGGGTGATGTCAGAACTAAAAAGTTTTACAACAGCTTTACAGATGGAGTTTAAAGAACTCCCCCTACTGAACGATGCCTAAGTAAAAAGTCAGTGTAACATACCGTGCTTTCTTTAGGGACCTTCATTTTCCATATACCGCCTTTGGCATTGCTCTCTTCTTCCCTGGTCATGGGAAATAGATCAGTAAAATAAACATTCAAATCCATATGTAGATAAACCTATGTTCAGCATTTCATTTTCCCAGAAAAATCCCATCTGAAAGGCAATTATTAACCCCAGGTAGCATGACTCAAGCTATGACTTCTGACATCAGAGATAATTCTTCCATTGTTCATATGAGGTGTATCTCTCAACACCTAATCCCTTTCCTAAGTTTTGTGTGTTGGAAAATACTTACGTTTTCCCTGACTACAGACCATCTTTGAAGTGGCTGCATGCTATATGGGAACAAGCCACAAAGCAATTTTATGTTTTACTATGGTAACCTTTTATTTTGGAAAAACTCTGGCATATTTTTACAGAATCAGCTTATTACTCTCAAGTTTATCCAGTTTAACAAAAGAACACTTCATTTCATTTTTGTGACAGCTAGAAATTAATTGTCTTTATTAAAAGAAGGACTGAAGCTGCCCAGGGTCAGGGCAGACATAACCATTAAACTGCCTCATAATCACAAAGGCACAATGTACAAACCTGTGAGCTTCAAGTTTATTCTGTCACAATTCTTTTTATAAGATTTTAAAGTAGGGTACTAGCTTCCCATTAAAACTCTGTAACAGCAAAGTTTAAGGAACAACCTAAAGCTCATCTTTGGAGTATCTAAGCCCAGTATGAGACCTATAGAGGTTCCCCAGGGTCAATGGTCTCCCAACAATGCAGACAAACACTGGGGAAGGGAGGGGAGAAACTTTGGAAGGACATCTTCAAAATCCTGCAGTCCTCAACTCTTACTTTGGAATTTGTTTTTCTTCCTAAAACACAATGCTGCAATTAGCCAGTATATTGTAACTATAATCTCAGAAAAAGCTTCTTGGCAGTAACTACTGAAAAGTTAACAGGTTACTGATGAGACCCACCTCTCACAAGCCCTTTCCTAAAATGCAGCACCTACATTTACTTTGACCGTCTTAAAACTGATGTAGTATTTGCAGAAAAGATCACTGCACTTCACACCTTTGTCACTTGCCAAATCAAAACTAAAAATAGAAGAAACAAAACCCAAAGCGTTCTCACTCGTCCTTACAAAGACAGCAAGACCTGCACACAATGGCCCAGTTGATTTACACAGACACCAATATTTCTTTCAAATCCAGTTTAGCTACCCTGACCAGTATTTTTAGAACAATAACACAGACCTTCAGATGTATTTCACCTGAGAAAATTATTTAAATCTTCAGTAGATTAGGACAGAACCCTCCTGTACTAAGTCACCACCCAGTTAGACATACCACAGCCAAGGTAAAGAATTCTAATCCAACCACAATCTATGCAAACGATGCCAAAAAGATCAAAACTCTTCAGAAAGTGTTTAGGCTACCTAATTAAGATGTGACGGGACTGCACCAGGAAGAACGTATGCAAAACTCAGTTTCTGAAAGGGAAACCTCAGTGATTTATACTTTATTCCATTACTATCCTACAATCAAGTAGGAATTTGCTGCAGTGAATCACTTAATAATGTCTTAAATCAGTTTTAATCCAAAGTATACATGCATTTATATGCTTTTGCACAAGTGAGGAACAGTTAAAGGCCATCAGTCATTTGCATCATTATTACACTAGTTTCAGTGGAAAGAAAAAAAATTTGCAAGTTCAAAATAATTTAAATAGAAGTAACATATTCTGTGTATTCTTGAACTGAAATTCAGAAGCATAATTTAACTTCTTTATTTCTATTTCATAATTTAATTTCTTTCTTACATATGTGTTCAGAGGTGTACAATTAAATTACAGCCTGTGCTTTAATAACGACTCTTTTGTACAAGTCACTTTTAAGCTTAACAAGATCCTTGGGATATTTTTTTCAGAGGTCTCTTAAGTTCAGGCATTTGCAGGCAACAGAAATGAGACACTCCTCTCCCACGCCTGCCTCCTTTCACCACTTCAGGTTTTTTCACTGCCTATTCCCAGAAATGTCTAACGATAACATACGTACCAAAGCGGCCGCCTCTCTCCCCGCATTAAATGGTAGCTACATCTCAGAGGCAAATTTGCCACAGGAGGAATGTTGTTGTACACACTCCAGAAATCCTTAAAAAGAAAAAATAGTAGCTGCATTAACATAAAAGAGTAAGTTTCATGCAGATTTACTTCCTTCTTCATTTCTTCTAAAACAAGTACATGTCCTGCTCCTAGAGAGCTGGCACCTTCTACATTATAATAAAATGCTCTGGAAAGACCTTGTTGCAATTTCACTTTGTTGTTTTGGTTTTTTTTAAGATGCCTGTTCTGCATAAGGTGGGGGTAGAAGGAAGGGAAGCAGTTGAACTGTGGATTATTTTAGAATCAAGGTCCTTAAGAATAGAGAGAAAAAAAAATCACAGAGTTACACTAAGCGTATCAGAACAAATCAGTACATAAAAATTTCTTAGAATATTAAAAATATATCCTTACTTCAAATATCCACCTTGTTTCACTTAAGACTAGTCTAAAACGTCATTATTATCATCTTGAGTTACAAAACTACCACAAATAATAATTCTGTTGAACTAAATGCCTAACTAGCAATCCAACAATTTTGTCTAAATCACAGTGAAAAGTTTCATCCAGATGAAAAGAACCTGAGATGCACATGTTAATACAGGAATGGGGGAGAAATTACAAGATCCAAGATGCCAGGAACCATCAGATCACTTCCCAGCGTTTCTGCTGGTAAAAGCAGAAGCCTTCATGCGTGTTTGGGGTGGATAAAAGGCACCCAAAAGCAGTGGTGAGCAACAGGGAGGGATCACTGAAAAGATCCCAATCCCCTTTCTTCTTCATCCAACAGCTGGGAATAAGAAAGGGTTTTTAAAGACTTCTATTGCATCAACATGCAGTGACGCAATATTAAGCATTAGTACAAGTCATCAAGTATTATCTCATTCTTAATCGTTAGCACAACTTTAGAAATAAAGACTGCAACATTACATGATAAAATTTTGTGGCCCTTGGCAATTCTACCTACCAGCCATTACCATTACCGAGTCACAAGAAGAGATGGAAAACTATTAAAAATATAAAAAATTGGTAAGAAACACCCATTTCAACTTTCATCAACTTTTACCTGGTTGTGTGCCCAAACCCTAAAGGGAACGACAGGAGTAGAAGGAGCAGAGCTACGCTGGCAGATGCCTGTGGAAATATTTGAGAGCTCTTGTGTTCTGAACCAGGGACTCAGTGTGGAAGGTTTTGGTTTTCAAACATCCCTCGGGTGGTACAGACTGGCATTCCTCTCTGACTGGCTACTGCCCATGAAGGACAGTGACGGAACGGATTAAGATTTTGGTTTTGCTTCTCCAAGGAAGATCACATGTGTATGATAGCACAGTAAGAGACATCAGAAGCTAGCAGCATGGCCCATAATAACCTCATCCAGATCATGAGCCTTCCCAGAGGACCTGAAGGAGTTTTTTGTACTTTAAACCCCAACCTGATGAGAAGAAAACCTCAAGTTTTTCTGCCAGTAGAACTTAATTGTTTAAATAACGAAGGCTAGATTCAGAGTGGGAAAACATATAACACCAGATACTGTGTACACCAGTCTGTGGGCCTTAGGCTGACCTTTTTTCAACAGGAACCATTGCAGGCAGTTTCAAAACAAACCCGCTTCTGTTGTGAGCTTTAACTTCAGAGTGTCACTTCACTGCGTGACCAATGGGGACATCCTGCTGACACGGAGACATGAGAGGGAACCTCTCCCAGGGCTCTGCAGGACACTTCCATCCTTTATGCCAAAGTACTTCCACTGATAACCTCATCGCCAGAGAACTCCAAAAGCCAATTTGTTTCTTTGGTCAATTAGCAGAGAAGAAATATCTCATGCAACGTAACAAGTTGTGCAGACATTAATGAGAAAGCCTTATTTAGAACTTTAGTAGGTGACTATGGCCAGGCTCCTTCACAGAGGTTTTGGCATTACCTTAGAATTTCAGAGATTAAGTGAACTAGAGTCAGCTTAGCATTAAGGTGAGACAAATACCAATTCACTCCACTTTAACTAAAATAAACGCGATTTTACTTGCAAGAGATGCCCACTGCTCGGCACTGGCAGACGATACAGACACATGCAGAATTTCTCATTGCTGCGAGTATTGCATGATTTAAAAGTACTTTAATTCAAGTCAGTTTGCTAATTGTTTTAATTCATGCTTAAGGAGAGAAAGAAGAAGAAATACCCACAAGCTGTAGCTTTGTGTAATTATTTTCTGTATTAAAAAAAAAAAAGGAAAAAAGACAGGAAAAAGATTTACAATACGTCAAGTATCCATCCAATCCAACAGAGGCACAAGTAGAAACTTAGGAAAGTTTAAGAAGAGGGGGCCTTGCCTGATCAATCCAACAATATTCCTCCCTTCCTGGTCTGGAAAGCCAAATGAAATTCAAACAATGACAAAGTAATACCACACGCAACCAGCGACACTCACATTTCATACCACAGGTGAGCAAAGCCGCAACTGTGACTCATCCGTATGAGGAAAAATGAAACTTAAGGTGTGAAGTTACATAATAACGTGTGGCAATTCTTATAGCAAAGCTATACACCTTACCTGTACTGTTCGTACTGTATAGATCTTCTTCAAATTTGATGCACATTCAGCCGCTGTTGTCCCAGGAAGTGACCTTGAAAACAAAGTAGAGGTTAATAAAATTATTTATTTTATCAAGGAGGCAGAAGGGAGATGGACAGGGAAAGTGAACATGAGTGTGAAGTTGAAATATTCATGACGAAGTTGCATAATAAACTCCAATTCCAATTATCATGATTCACTTAAAGATAGGAATTGAAGTGGTTTTATACTTTTGAATAAATTAAGTATTTTGTAAAATATTTATATTAAATGGGTCAATTAGGAGTTTTAAACCAAGAATAACAGTGTTTCTTCTAATGGCCATCCCAAACCCTTCTGCTGTCAGGTATCAAAAAAAGTTCCACAGTTCCAACACAAAGGGCTATCAGTAAGGGACCACAAGCTCCTATCCCGGGCTTCTTTTTAATTGCATTTAATACAACCCAGAATCCACTTTGAGTGTTTTAAGATCCTCTCAGTGTTTCATACTTTTTAAAAGAAAGCTCACCCACAGAGCTTACATAATGAATTATGATTATTTCCTCAGCAGCCACTGCTGCCACCCAGAGCCCAGGACACCATGCGGCAGAGGCCCACGGCCGCCGCCAGCTTCCCTCACCCCCACGATGGCACCGTCCTCACAGGACCCGGTCACACCTGTGACAAGCTCCTCAGCATCCCCAAGTGGATGGGACAACGTGTATGGGCTGATGAGCAGACCAAGTCCCAGAGGACAGCTCCGTGGTGTGGTGAGCCCTGTAACCCAACACATGCAGGAAACCTCCAAGACTTCAGGCAGCTCTTCCACCACCAGCATTTCACAGAATCACAGAATGGCAGGGGTTGGAAGGCACCTCTGGAGATCACCCCGTCCCACCCCCTGCTGGAGCAGGCACCCCCAGAGCGGGGGCACAGGACTGTGTTCAGGCAGGGTGTGGATGTCTCCAGGGAAGGGACCCCACAGCCTCTCTGGGCAGCCCGTGCCACTGCTCTGGCACCCGCACAGAGAAGGGGTTTGTCCTCATGTTCAGGTGGAACTTCCCGTGTCCCAGCCTGTGCCCGTTGCCCCTTGGCCTGTCGCTGGGCACCACTGAAAAGATTCCGGCCCCATCCTCCTGACACCCACCCTTTAGATATTTATAAGCACTGATGAGATCCCCCTCAGCCTTCTCCAGGCTGAACAAACCCAAGTCTTTCAGCTTTTCCTCACAAGGGAGATGCTCCAGTCCCCTGATCATCTTGGTAGCTCTCCGCTGGATGTGCTCGAGCATTTATTCCTTCTGCTCTTGTAAAGCCAAGAGGTCCTTGGGTTGGTTTCACTGCCAGACTTCAGGGTTGCACTGATGTTCACCAGGCACAGGTTAGCTTCTCCAGCTCACCCTCACGCTGTCTATTCCCCATTCCCATCCAGAGCTGCTCCCTTTAGGCACATGCAGCACCGACCGCACACCATCATCTGAAAGGTCTTTTCCAACCTAAATGATTCTATGATTCTATTTATAACCTTCATCACGACTCTTCAGTGCATGCGGCAAGGGATGGTGCATCCATATCCCCAGACATCGCTGGCTCCTGTCACCGCACTAATAGTGCATCATAGCACCCATCTTACAATTCCCAGCACACACCCCCACAGGCACGATTTGAGGGAATGAGGACAAAATTGCTAAGGCACAATCAATCTGTTTGAACTGGCAACATTCTTTTCCCCCCTCAGAAGGTGAAGTAGGATTTCCAAAGAAAAATGAAGATCAAAGACAAAGCAACCTCCCATTGAATCTCAGAAGAGGAAACAAAAACATGTAGAGTTACCAAATCTGGAAACAGAAGCAAGGAAGCAGATATAAGGAAACAGAGGTCAAAGCAGTTGTTGCTGCAGCACCTGTTGAAGAAAGGATAAGGGCAAACCAGATCTCAGTGGCCTTCCTACGAATGTGGCTGTTTGCCCTGATACATCTGATTGGCATGAAATGTGTCCAGGAAAACACTAAAGTAACTCCCAGTTGTTGCAGATATAATTCAGGCTCTGGGGCAAAAACTAGGTAGTAATGCAAAGGAAGAAATTTGATATGCAAAATGACTGAAACAGCATCACATCTTCAAAACTTTAATTATAGCTCTAATGTTTTTGAAGGGTCCTATTAAACTAAGTTATTTTAAAAATGTATACAAAACTGTCCTGGATTCAGCCGGGATAGAGTTAATTTTCTTCACAGTAGCTAGTACAGGGCTGTGTTTTACATTTGTGCTGAAAACAGCGTTGATAACACAGGGGTGTTTTAGTTGTTGCTAAGTAATGCTTACACTGGTCAAGGACTTCCTCAGCTCCCCATGCTCTGCCAGGGGCACAAGGGGCTGGGAGGGGACATGGCTGGGACCATGACCCCAAATGACCCCAGGGATGTCCTACACCATATGACGTCACGCTCAGCACATAGAGCTGGGGGAAGAAGGAGGAAGGGGGGGGACATTCAGAATGATGGCATTTGTCTCCCCACGTAACCGTTACGCGTGATGGAGCCCTGCTGCCCTGAGGATGGCTGAGCACCCGCCTGCCCGTGGGAAGTAGGGAATGAATTACTTGTTCTGCTTTGCTTGCAGACATGGATTTTGATTTACCTATTAAACTGCCTTTATCTCAACCCATGAGTTTTCTCACTTTTACTCTTCTGATTCTCTCTGCCACCCCACTGGGGGGGAGTGAGCACATGGCTGCATGGGGCTGAGTTGCCACCTGGGGCTAAACCACAACAAAAACCGGCAGAGAAATCCCTCCCAGCTTTTTCAGCGTAAAACAGACAAACTAACCTCTGCTTCACTCTTTTCCTGTTAATCACTAGACATAGCAGTAGATTGCAACGGTGGAACTGATAAGAACAGTGTTAGGTGGCCAAATTTCAGAAACCACTAACTAGGCGTTATAAAAACAAACAAACAAACAAAACCCCCAAGAAATCACTGTGGTGCAGGTTCTAGTCCTGTGGCTCATGAACTATGAAACCTCTCATGGGAAAACTGATAACTTGAAAACAACAACAAACAAAACTTTCATCAATGTGCTCAAAAGGAATTCTAGTAAGGTGGGGGGTTTGGTTTGGGTTTTTTTTTTTTTTTTGCATTAAAGAGCAAAAAGAGAAATTTGCAGTATTTAACAGAAACAGAGTCAGATTGCTTTTGTATGCACAAAACCCCAAAATTAGGAAGTTAAAACAGACAGAAAACTTAGCAGGTGATTTAACTGTGTTTGTCAGTAGGGAGTAGTGGATTTGCAACAAACTACCACTTGTTTTTAGCTTATTGCCGACAGAAGTAGCACCTCTCTGCTAAGCTTCACTTCATATATTATTGAACACAAACAAGCAAAACCTGAGACAACTTTGCCTGTTGGTGTCTCACACCACTGCCCAAGAAATTACTTCTCTTCAGCACTACTTTGCCAGTTTGCTAACTTAGCAAATACATACGGGGTTAACTTTGTTGTACAACATACAGTATCGCAGCTCTCTATACTCACACTGGCACTGCCTCCCAGATGCTCTGATACTAAGGTCTATTCAAACAGAAGATTAAAATCTTTTCTCTAATGATAGCCTTCAAAGGTTATCTAGATAATCGCAGCAGCCATTTAGCAAATTCAATGCCATTTAAAAGAGCAGCTAAGACAGTCAGGCAGAATATTCCACTCCAAGGTCATAAAATGGTTCATTTTGATAGCTACAAATAATATTTTCCAGAGAAACTATGTGACCAGCTGGCAGAAAACACCAACCGACCAGCAAATTATCTGTTTTAGAAGTTAGGGTGAGCAACCATTTTTTCCTAGTAACCTGCCTGGCAGGTGCTCCATGCCCACCAGATTACACAGCATTACTTCAGCCTTCCACTGAGCTCTAGAAAGTGTCAGCGATTCACAGGTATGAATATGAACCTCCAAACTTTTTTATAAAAAAAGAAAATTATTGAATGGACTGCAAGTGAGAAAATGATGGCTTGCATCAACTTAAAAGTTCAGTATCATTTTGCTGCAGAAACTACACCTGCAGAAATTTCGTTTAATGGATGTGCATAAGGCAGAGACCGTATTTGAATCACAGACAGACGGAAGGAAGGAAGGAGAAAAAAAATCTCAGAATTTCCTGCAAAATTACAGACGGCTGACAAATTTGAACCACTGTGATTCTGCGATAGCCATCCTTAAACTCAGCAGACCAGCACAAATGCCAACTGAATGGTTTTCATGCCTTGAAATGCATGAAATTGTGATCTCTATTTTCTTAACTGAGTACACAGAGTAAGTTTAGATTAAGTTAGCAGAAATGGCAGGTGAGTTCCAAATGTAGAAATTCCTATTTCTGTAACTCTTCCAACAGGCACTATAAGCTAGGAGTGGTAAGATGGCTGGGTACTTTGCTGGAAAACCTCAGTACACATGCTACTACAAAACAGGAACCCTGACAATATTGGCCCTTAAAATGACACCATTACAGGATTCCTCCCTTTTGGATAATTTTACTGCCATCAACAATAAAATTAATCCCATACGCCACGCTGAACTGTCAGTTCTTGCCACGGTGAACAATTCATTTCCAAGTAACTCAACAGGCCCTGCAAATCCCTACGACACGCTAACAGGAGGGGACAGGTCCTCCCAGCCAGGCACTGACAGCTCTTCTGGGATGGATATACTTGGTCTGTCGCCACACCACCTACAAATGCACATCTGGGTTCCCCACAGAGAGCCTGAACATAAAATATTCAGCGGTTCTCCTGGACTGCCTGTGTTGTGCCCTTTTCTGCATCTTCACAATGTTTATGGGAGAAATTTTAGTGCAATATCAGGAATAACCGAGTTGCTTCATCAGGCCAGACCCACCGTACCACATCTCACAGTAAGCTGCAGGGGCATGAGCTAAAAGTGGAACATGGAAGCAGGGATAACCCACGCAAACTGAATCCTAATGCCAGCTTGCTTCACTACTCCTTCATTATTCCTGCCGAATAAAGAACAAAGGATACAAAGATAAGTTCCATTGTTTTATCCATGACTAAACCTCCAGGTGGTTGCGCTTATGTTAATGTCTGATGCGAACTGTAGCTCTTCTGTTTCCCTACAAAGAATTAAGGATAGAAGTTTTTTCATACGTGCTCACACTGGCCTTTGTTTCCCAGTGGGAATCTAATCACAGCTTTAGTGGGAGCTTTAAAAGCTGTTGAGCACTTTTGAAAATACCCCTGTAAGTACTTAGCTGCAACTGCTCCGGGTATAAATAAGCAAAGTATTTACTTACAAAGCATAAACTCAAAAACATGCTGTGGCAACTAAATAAATCTGGTAATCCATCCTGAATACAAAGACTGATTTCAAGCCATCAAAGCCTGTCAAAATGCATTTACTGGGTTGAACGTTCTTATAATGTTAACCATCATTTTTCTTTGTAAGCCACCTACTCATAGGCTTTAATAGATGAAATAGATGATCCTAGATAAATAAGATTTTGCTATAGGGAAGAAAGGAAAATATTATGTTTAGTTTCAAACATCTGATGTGTTGAGTCAGGGAAATTCTCAATTATTATGAAAATGGTTCAGTTATCAGAATTTCTGTATTAAACTTCATTTAAATCTAACTTATCATTTAACACGCAGAGAGAAAAATCAGCACATAAGGATAATATCTTTATGCAAGAATATTTTCACTTTCCTGGAGTAGACTAATAACATTGCATTACACTTGACAATGTTTATAAGCATATTCTTCCTCTAAGAAAGATACAGAAGAGTTAAACTATTCTTGCAATGGAAACAAAATTACCTAAACACACTTAGAAGTCAGAGAAGAAGACAAGGCAGGTAGGCCGTGATCCTGCAACGGGATCCGCACTGCTCCACGCTCAGACTTCCATGGAAGCAAGGGCACCTCTGACGAGGTTTATCTAGAAGTGATATTTCTGTACTAGGCTTTTGTGTGATATGTGCTCTGTTTCTGGTAGCACTGATTTTATAGAAGGGTATTGATATTTTCCTTGCTGTTGACTGAAAGTGGCCTGTCAGCAATGCTGGCAGCTCAGGTGCAGTTAGATCTTCAAAAGTGGTCGTTTTTCAAGGACGTGCAACATCTTCATTGCCGCACGTGCATGCATGCATTGGACCGAAAACTGTTACCACTGACAAAACCTTAGGCTTCTCATCATGAGGCTGAAAAAAATCAGACGACTACAAGTATTAGTATGTTCTCTCTGTTCTTTTGGTAGGGAAAGGCTTACTTGGTGTAGCATTAAACATGAGGTGGCACACAATACCCAGGCTAAACGACAGTCCCGATTTGCAAGGTTGACAAAGTAGGGTGTTGGCATCACGTCCACATGTACATCAAAAAGCATAAACAGCTTCACCGCTTTGTATTTACACAAAGATCGCACCCAGACCCACAACCCCAAATCCCATTAAGGGATGGTTTCAAGTGCCTAACATGGCTTGTTACCCAGAACATCCCAGCCTTTGATGGTCATTTCACTTGACTTCTCCTTTTGTGCAAACCCCGTGTTGAACAAGCTACACAACATGAATAGCGTGACCGGATTTGAAATCCTTGTTTGTAATTTGTTATATTCAGTGACGCACACTGACGCTTTGTTGTAAGAAAATGGAAGACTACACAGCATAGCAAAAACTAGAAAGGCACCCTGTCAGTTCAAAGCCAGAGGCCATCATAAGCAGGACCCTGCACCTATCGCTGAGATAAGCACTGGGAAGAGCCACCAGCACGGATCAGCTTCCCAAGGTGGCACCAAAGGCATCTGCAAGACTTGCTGGAATTCCCCATGCACCATAACAGCACTGCATGCAAAAGAGTACTGTGAAGGACACATGTAGGTATGAACCTGGAAACCTGCAGAATGGAGGAAATAAAACAGCAGATCTAAACCTCTGGTTTCAAAAGTTTTAGCACATGACCTTAAAACATTTTAACAGTTAAAAAGGAAATCTTGTTTGTCTTAAGAGAAAAACACCCAACAACCTCTCCGAAACTGCTGACCTGCAAGCTTTTGAAGATCACAGATGGGTTCTTGTTTGTCAAACTGGTGAATAACGTTCTCCCAAATGCTTTCATCATGCTCACTTTCCTACAGCATATACAGGGTAAGATACAAGAGAGCGATATCAGATGGTTACTATTTCAGACACACATACCAAGAAAGGCTTAGCACTTACGGGAAATGCTGGTGCCCCGTGACACGTGTGAGATGATGGCAACAAACCAGAACCTGGTCACAGGATCCCAGCCTCCAGATGTTAAGCCTGTGCCAAGGCATTCACACAAACAAGTGCTAATGTAAATAAAACAAAGGCATTCACTTCTAAAGCAGGAGATGTATCGAGTGACACTATGATAAAAGCAAGCTCATGAACCCCAAGGGAATCCCTTGGCAGAATGTCACTAGGTGCTACAGAAAGTACTGCTTAGCTGATGGATATTTAAGTGTGACTGAATGAAAAGATACATTTTGGAGATGGTGGAATCTATGTCATGGATCTCTCTCACAGAAATTTAATGGAAAAAGATAACTACATATACATTACCACATCTATTTATCCTTAAGGGTCACTGCTTCCTGCTTTTCAATCCAAGTACAGGGTAAAATGTAGCAGCAGTGAAAAACCAATACCATCTCATGAGGAAACATCGCTGTTCCACGCTGTGTGTTACTAAAGTTAAAAAAGTGCCCACAGTTCTCGCTCGTGGAAAGTGTATCCTGTACAAGCCTAAGCAACGACCCCTCCATGAGCTCCGTGTGGGTCTACCAATAGATGTCACAGCCCCTTCTGGGGGGCTCTGTAGGGCAATGTGAACCTCCACACGCTGCAGTAAATGAAGTTCATGTTTGCATCTCTTCTGTGCCTTTTAATGCCTTAAATGGTTTTTAAATATACGAAGCATGCCTTGTTTGCTGTCATTCTTGTTCCCCACCATGACCTTCTCACTGTTGCAGGTAAACAAAACACACAGTTTTACGTATATGTGATCCCACTTTTTTTTCTTACACATACACTCTTGGTTTTATGAGTTAAGGAACAACAATACTACATCATTAAATGCACTTACATGTGATCAGAAAGAAGCAAAAGAAAAAGATCTATGGAATAACTGAATTTTAAGGGTCTAAATTACAGTGGAACCAAGACTTCAGGGAAAAAAAAAGTCATGATGCAACTCAGGAACTTGAAATGGATTTTAAATTCCGGCACTGATTAAAAAAGATAGAGATGCTTATCTCCACATGACTCATGTAAACAAGCAGATCTGGATGGCAGCTTGCTTAAACAGCAGTCCAAATGGTGCTTTTTAAACACACACAAACAGAAAACACAACTCAGCCCCTGAACCTGACGTGAACTGTGTCATGAGTTCAAAAGGATTAACCAGAAATAATTTCTGGGGTTATTTATAAGGTTTGGTTTGCAGGACCTGAGAATATTTGTGTGCTTTCAATGGTTCCTTGCTATTTCTCTGTCGTGAGTTGAAAAGCTAAACAAAAAAAAAAGAGGAGAGTTTTACCAATAGCATGAGGCAGGATGTTCAGCGGCAGAAAGGCTCGTAAAGGAGAACTTTCCTTCTGGAGTGGGGGGAGAGGAGAAACACAACAGAAAAGTGAGAAAAGGGAGATGCAGAAGATTAAAAACAAGATGCCGGAAAATACACACTAGAAAAACAATATCAAATCCTGGTTTTAAACTATTTCCATTTTGACGTAGGTACTTTTTCCCTGTGCCTCGCTGTGCCCATCGCGGGGGTGAGCTCCCTTTGCAGCCCCTTTCCACGACCGTTAGAGACGTAACGCTCCGAGCACGTGAAATACAACATGACTAGGCAAACGCTGCAGTTAATTAATAAATTTTAGCTAATCCTTCAAACCAGATCACTTCAGATTTTAAGAACTGATCATCCACGGGTGTCAAACCTGACTTTATCACACTGCACATGTCACGGCCGGGCCGGTGGGACTCGGTCCCTTTGGGGCCGGGACATCGGGTACCGGCGATGCACAATCACAGCAGCAGCGAAGCATAACCTTTAGCCTTCTATTCCCGGGGCTGGCAAGCGTCACGTCTAAATTTAGAGTTTCAAACATCACCGACGACGTAGTTCAACGGACGCACATTGATTCAGGCAACAAAACCGAAAGCGTTTCCGAAACCGATTTCACCATCAAACTCCCCAAAAGCGCCAGCGCTGCCCCTCAGCTGGGGGGCGGCACCAGCGTGCCCAGGGCCGCCACTTTCCCCTGTGCGGCGCAGGATTCGTGTCCCCGTGTCCAACCTGTCCGACGAGCACTACTGCTAAAGCGCAGCGATGCTTGCCACCAACGGATTTTGGGGTTCCCCCACCACCACCCTTCCAGCTCCCCGGCGGGTCGGTGCGTCCGGCAGTGCCGCAGCCCGCCCCCCCTCCGCCCCCGGCCCCACTCACTTGTCCAGCCAGAAGGTCCATGGCGAGTGGAGCGGTAGCCCCGGTGGCCCGGCCGCCTGCCCGCCCCGCCGCCGGCGGCCCCCGCCGCCCGCCGCCCGCCGCTCGGGGGGGCTCAGCGCCATCTCCCCGCCGGGCGGGGGGGCGAGGGGCGGGCCGGGGAGGGGACAAGGGACGCTGCGGCGGGGGGAGGCGGGCAAGGGGAGGGACGGAGGGGGGGGGAGCGAGATCCAGGCACGGGCGGGGGGGGCCGGCGGGAAGGACAGACAAGGGGACAGCCGGGTGAGGGGAGGCGGGAGCCGCACCGGTGGCGGCAGCGGTGGGCATGGCCAGCGCCCGCCCGAGGGCGGCTCCAGAAAGAATCATAGAGTAGAATCATAGAATCGTTAAGGTTGGAAAGGACCTCTAGGATCATCAAAGCCCAACCATCGACCCAACGCCCCCAGGCCTCCTAAATTATGCCCTGAAGTGCCACATCTACACGTCTTTTAAATACCCCCAGGGACGGCGACTGCCCCACCTCTCTGGGCAGCCTGTGCGAATGCCTGACCACTCTTTCAGTAAAGACATTTTTCCTAATCCAGTCTAAACCTCCCCTGGTGCAACTTAAGGCCGTTTCCTCTCGTCCTGTCACTGGTGACCTGGGAGCAGAGACCACCCCACCCCCCCCCCAGCCCCTCTCAGGCAGCTGCAGAGAGCGAGAAGGGCTCCCCTCAGCCTCCCCTTCTCCAGGCTAAACCCCCCCAGCTCCCCCAGCCGCCCCCCAGCACACTTGTGCTCCAGACCCTGCCCCAGCCCCGCTGCCCTTCTCTGGACACGCCTCAGCCCCTCAAGGGCCTTCTTGTCCCGAGGGGCCCAAACCTGAGCCCAGCATTCGAGGTGGGGCCTCCCCAGGGCCGAGCACAGGGGCCCCATCCCTGCCCGGCTCCTGCTGGCCACACCAGTGCTGACACAAGCCCGGGGGCTGGTGGCCTCCTTGGCCACCTGGGCACTGCTGGCTCATGCCCAGCCGGCTGTCAGCCAGCACCCCCAGGGCCTTCTCCGCCGGGCACTTCCCAGCCAAAGGGGCCCTGACCCCTGGCCCATCACATGTGCTCACCCCTATCCACATCTCTGCCCCTCTTGGGGGGCACAGCGGAGGGGAGGCATCCAGCTGCTGCCTTGGAGCCCTTCAGGGACCCAGGGCCATAAGGCATTTGGGCAGGCAGGGTACCCCGTGTTACCATCCTGCACCCAGCACCCTGCCAGCAACCCCTTCTCCACACACACACACAGAGGTCGCCCTGCAGGGCCGATGGGGCTCTGGGCTGCCTTTCCAAAGACAATAAGCTTCAGGCTCAGTTTGGCTTGGCAATGCTGACCAGAAAACTAAATCTCTCTAAAAATCCAAGTTTTAGGACATAAACTCCTGACGCATTCACAAAATGAAAGGACGAGTACCGTGCAAACTGACTGTGGATGAAGACAATAATGCAACAATGAACCTTTCCAGATTTAAGGGGGGGGGAGATAATTTATCTGTCCTCTCATCTTCTCTACAGCCTATTTAATTTACATGCTTGGTTTTACAGGGAGTTGTTCCTCATAATCCAGCATGGACATGTGCTAAAAACCTCACGTTATTTTTGTAAGAGTATTTTTTAAATTAAGATTCTCCCCAGTGGGACTATGCACAGTAGTAAAGTTAAACACCCACATAAGTGATAGCAGGATCAAAGACCATGAATCACATAGGTTTCCTTGCAAGCACATTTAGTAGGATGAATAATTTTATATACACTTCATCCTAAAAGAAAAATCAAGACACGCTCCTTTCAAGAAATAAAAATCTAACAGTGAGAAGGGGCAGAGATCACCCATAAAAAGCAGCCTGTACAGTGACAGTGAAGAAACAAAAAAAGTTAATGATTATGTTGTGCAGATGGAAAATGCTAACTGCTAAGCCAAATAAGATCTGGAAAACCAGTTGCACCATCTCTTGCAATTTAATTTACTCCTCTTTAAATAGAAGGCAAGATAATGACCATTTGGGAGAGCTTGGAATCTAAAAATTCATTGGTATGCCCACTCCAAGCTTTCTCTCTATTTTAATGGTAAGCCCACCAAAATGTTAAACCTGAAAAAAACCCCAAAACAAATGGCTGTATCTAGGCACAGATTTACTCAGAAGAGCTGGAGAAGACAGGAAGAGAAGAGGAGAGCGCTCATTTCTTACAATGCTAAAGGGTGTCTCCGTGATTGCTCTTGACAGCCTCCACGCCCAATACATTTTTGGTGTCCCCTGCTGAGGTTGCCAGCAAAGTGTTAATTTTTTGGACATGCAGCAGCATCGCTCTAGAAGTAAGGCCAAACTCACTGGAGTATGTTAAAAAAACTACTTAACTTTGAACCCAGCACCTACCTCTGATGGGAACCACACACTTCAGTGAAAACCTCCAGATTCCACTATTGGAGAGCTGCTCATCATTTAAAACATTACAGCTCCGGCTGAAAACGAATGATTCAGTTACAAACAACCTGAGCTGCAAGGAACAATATAGAAGTACAACCCCCCCACCTCCGAGACACAGAGCGAGTACCAGGCGGCAAAGCCTGTATCATTATTCCAAATAAGACATATAAAGCCTCTGTTTATTTCTTGTTTACATCAGTAAATACCAGGCTTCACAGTGCACAAGGTATGTTGTGGGAATCTCAACTAACTGTAAATTAATCCTGTTGTGGAGGAAGGGCAATCACAGGATGCATTGAATTAGCACATCTCTTGCCTACAGAGATTTCTGAGAAGTCGTGACATAGAGGGAAAAATGAGTCTCCGGAGATGGATCTCACAAAGAACAGTGAGAACAACCTCCTGATTCTGCTTAGCCACCCCCTGCTGCCAGCACACCTTGAGTAAAATCAGTTCAGAGATTAAAAATCCAGGAAATTATTAGCTTTTCCAGAGAGATATTTATAGGACTTTAATTAAAAAAAATATTTTATTGACATTTGCCATATATCTGGAAGGTTCCTTTTTAAAGAAACCCTGGTGATGCCATCTCCTGTGCTTTTGTACCTTCTCAAGCAGATTTGCCACGAACAAACTGCATTATGGTGCAGTCCTGTGCTGCAAGATGGCACAAAGGTAAGATGAGTTGATTTAAAGCTCACCGCTGCAGAAGGTGTGCCTGGCTCTGTTCCTTACTCCTTCTCCCAGCCACATCCTCCTTTTGCTTGCGGAGTTCTCTGGGTGAACAGGTAATTTTCTGCCAAGTTAGTGAACCGATTCAGGCCATGAAAAGGTGTTATAAATCAGGACTGTGTGATAGAGAGCAAGAATCAGCGGTAGATTAGCTTGGCTGATTTCAGATGGGTAACAGCTGAAGTTTTCCCAGGTAAAAACTGGGGGCAGAAAAAACTGGAGTGGGAAATACTGTTCTGCCTCATTCTGTGTGCTCCTAGCTCTGCTTTTTTGCAGCCAGTTTCAAGCACCTGAACCTCTTTGTCTCAGCAGGGGCCCAAGTTGCTCCATGCTGGGGCTAATTAGAGCTGAAGTTGGCACACTATAGCCAGAAAAAAAACAATGAATACTTCATAAATCTCCACAATTTTACTTGAGATTTAGCTCCCTACTCTTATAATCCTTGCTGATCCCAAAATCTTGACAGCAATGGGTACATTACATGTGCGTAAAATGTTATTTGCCTGTTCCAGTAGCTCCTCCCACAGACCCTGCGGGGAATCCTCGTGACATAAAGCAACAGTGGTTCAAAGGGGCAGACTGCCTCTTAAAACCATCAGCGCCATCCTTTCTCCCCCTGACAGTTGTGTACCATCACTGTGGCAAGTGCAATGCCTGCGTACATAAGAAATATTAGGAGAGCATCAGGCTTATTTTAGCTATATTCTAATGCAATGTAGCACCTGGAAGGGAACAAGCAACATATGAGCAGTCATATTTATTTTCACAGCGGAAGTGTTCCAGAGCTATTTCTGAGGTGATAAGTATGGCACCTTAGCAAACATCTAATAGATACCCGGGTTTTGTTTGTTCAGTGCTCTTGATACAAAATGAACTGTGTGAAATGTTGGGCTAGACCTCTCTCCAGCCAAAGCTCCTATTTTTACTCCAAGGCAGAGCTATTTGGAGCCTAAACCTTCACGGACCTGAGGGATGGCTCAAACACAAGCCTTGGCTGCTGTGCCCAGCTGCTGCTGCTGCTGCCCCGCTGCCTTGTAGGCTGAGCCAACAGCCATGGAATGTAATTTCTCTATCAAACGCTGGTGTCACGATCACTTGCTCTTGAAACACTGCCTGGGACTTCAGAAGCATATTAAGTAACACAGGAGCTGCTTCTGAGAGGTTCCCAGGAAGATAAACTGATCAACCAAGAGCCGAGGCAGAGGTGAGGATGAAGGGATTTTATTTGATATTTGCTTCCATAGGCTTAAATAAATGTTTTTTAAAACCTAAAACATGCTATTAAAGTGTTGAATCCCAATGCTTTTGGCAAAAGCTTCCTCATCGAGGAATGATTTCATATAAGCCAAGCTGTTAAGTGGAGGTTGTCATGGAAACAAGTTATATTCAAATGATATGGCCAGAGATATACTGTATTGAGTGAGTTCTTCATTTGCCGCATATTGGGAACATGTCAGAATTAAATGATATTGCATAACTTTGTTTTGTTAAAAACAAACTGGCTCAGTGCCCCTGTTCTTCTGGCGGGCTTGCGTCCAGTCCTGCCTGGGATGGAAAGTTTCGTGCACCGTACCGAGCACCGCTACGTGGGAGAGGCTCCTCACACAGCTGGTTCCTGTAACCTCCTGCTCTCAAAGTCGTCCTCCAAATGCATGAACCTACCAAAGTCAAACAAGCAGAGGAGCATTTCTTTAGCTTGTGCAATTGACTTAACCATTCACCGGTCCACAAAAAAGTCCAGTTCAACTAGATCCTTTCCTTCCTTACTAAAAAAGTTCCTACATATGCATTGTGCAAGGCTGGGGAAAAAAAAAATCTGTACAATTCCATAGAACTAAAGCCAGTTTATGCGTTCATGGGCATCCCAGAAGTGTCCATGACCACCTTGTAAACACAGGACTCCTATTAACTCACTGTGAGTGATGCTAGAACAAGTCTCAGAGAGGATGGTGTGCATACTGGATTTGTATGTCTGCTTTTTTAGCTGTGGAGCTGTTAAAAAGTGCAAGAGTAAATAGGAGTAAATGCATTTTTTTTTTTAATATAAACAAAATTAACGGAATAATCCCTGGTCAGGTTATAAACCAAAACCAAATCGCCTTTGGCCAGGACACTGTGTGGAAAATTCAGCCTGAAAAGTGAAAACAAAAATGAAAGACAAAATTGGCTCCCAAATCACTATCCTGGGAACTGCTGTGCAGCTTTTACAGCGCAGTGTCCCAAGGACAGTGTTTTAAGCAGTCTCCCAAGGGATCAAGATTCCCGATTGCCCAAGAGAAGCTGAGCACCAAATAGAAGTCAAACAAAAGTAAAAACTTACCCTTAAAGTTGTTACAGAACTGAACGCACTGTAAAATACTTCACGGGAAGGTGATGGCATCTCATAACCTCCGGGTCCAGCGGCCTGTGAAAACTGAATGGGAGCTTGCTCACTTCTGGCACAAGTAATCCTAATTTCTCCAAGCTTTCTCTCTTTACAGTTTATAAAGGGAAAACCAAGGCCAAGTAGCTCCTCTGGTATATGAAAAAGCGAATCGCAGGACAGACTTCTGCCAGATGTGAACATGAAGAAGGCAGTGCCACTCCTCTACCTACCTGAGATTAGTTTGCTAGCTGGAAAGACATCGGTCTTTCAGGATCTTTGATGCATGCCAGAATCACAGCTCTCTTTGGTTACCACTGCTTGCTAAGGAAGGCTCAGCCTCACCCAAAGCCCTTCACAGTTAAGTAAAGGCATGTATTGACTTAAATATACTTTAGATTAGACCTTTATTCTTTACCTAGCCATCTTCTGGGAGCTGAACTGGCTTGACTCAGCATCCAATCCACATCGGGTATTAGGAGACTTGAATTTCTTACTTAGCTGTAGATACTAGGCTTCTGCTTTCATCCCTCCCCCTTCCCATTCCCCATACTTGTAAGGCACTGGAGCTCTTAGGTGCTAAAGAAAGAGGTGCCCAGCAAAGGTGAGGTCAGGGGAAGAAATGCAAGAAGCCTGACAGAGCTCAGATCTAAGTTATATGTTGGAAACAAACTCCAAACAGCTTGCTTTTCCTTATTTCCCAGTAAAATATGTGCAGAGTGTTTCACTTAGATACCGTTTCCTGAAACATGGGCATCCCAAAATAGCATCACCCACAATGCTATTCTGTGTTATATTAAATCAAAAAGGATGCTATTGGCACCACATCTGGCACTGGCTTTGATGTGGAACATGAGCTTTTTTACTGATTTTTTTTACAGGCATCCCAGTATACAGCTGAAGGAAACAAGAGTCACGTCCTACACACAGAGCAAACCATGTTAGCCTGTTCCGCAGAGCAAGCCTGGGATGGAAAGCCTCATCTACTACTGACATTGTAAAAAATAAATAAATTCTGAAATATTAAAAAACCCACAGAAAATAATATTTTTATAGGTTTTATGCTCATCTCGTGCAAATTATGAGTGCAACGCTGCTCTACGGTTCAGCTCATAGGGGTCATGCAACTGTTTGCATCACACCAGCAAATTCTGTACCCGTCCAAGCCAGTAAAGCCAAGGGCCCCTCTGGAAATAAACCACTAGAGGGAGACTGACTTCAGCAATGTAACACCCACAGGGAGAAAACCCTGCACATCATTGTAAAAAATCAAGATTGAGATAAAATGTGCTCTCTATAGCTCAGGTCAAAATTACTCTTTCTTCTTCACAAATAAAAGTGGCTGAAACTAATGGATCAAGTTTTCCTTTGATACTGTAAATTAAGGGAGCGTTGTGTAAACAGGATCAGGCAGTCACATATTCCTCTACTGTTTGTAAGAGAGGTTAGGCCGACTCTATTAAAAAAAAAACCCACACCAAAAAAAGACCCCAGCCACTGAAAATACTAATAGCTGTATCCTAGCAACATCACAGATTCCATGTGGACTTTGTTCTGGAGTCTACAGTCTTATTTCATCAAAATTATTGACTTTCTCGAAGTCTCTAAACAACCATCAAAAACCAGTTAGTGCTTAAAAACCACAAACATTTAATTAGCCACACTAACAGGAAAAAAAGAAAAGCAGCGTTGCATGCTAGCCCTCCCTTTTCATGGAGATCTCTTTAGCTCCCTTTGAAATCAATCAGAAGTCCCACTTTATTTATTGCTAGCAGGGCCGGGTCCTTCCTTTGAGAAGAATAGCTGCAAATGGCCCTACAGAACTTGGTGGATGAGGTTTGTTTCCCAGGCTGGACTCACACATTGCATGGATGAAATTCATTCAGCTCTCCACTGTCCTCCCAGGCATCATGTCCGTTCTGTAAAAGTAATTCAATTGGCATTCAAATGATATACAGAGGCTTTCTACAAGGCTTTTGTACTATGCATATAACCAATGTCTTTTTTTTCCCCTAAGCTTTGTTTTTCTTTAACCACAACAATTTTTTTTCAACATTACAAAAAATGTGAAATCCTGTTGGATCTCCCCAAAAGCCCATACCCTGCTCCTCTCAGGAATGAAGACTTCAGGTTTAACACAGCTCCAGGAGGTCTTGCCTCATCAGCCCTGCATCACTGAAGTGAACTTTGTTAGATAAAATACAAGAGCAAAAGGCCAAATAAACAAAAAATGAAACCACCCAATCCTCCCAAAGAAAAACCCTTTGCACAAAAGGAACAATCAAGGAATAAAAAAACCCAACCCCAAACAAATACGCTGTTTGTTATCCTTAACAGCTTGCATGATGATCCGAGGAATCCTAAGGCATTTTGGTATTTAACTCAGGGTTTAGGTAGGCTCAGATTTTGGTCACAATTTTCACTCAGCTCCAAACTACATCACAGCTTTTCTGACAGTTTTTATCTGTTACTTCAAGCTCTGCTTCAGTAAGTTAGCAAGACCTTTTACCAGGAAGCGCTATTAAAATAATAGATTCCGTTTCATCAGCCTGCCTTAAAAGCTCAGTTGATAGGATAGTGTGGTAAAAAATGTTTCTCATGCTTTACTTAGCCCACAGAGTTGGTTGAGACCCATGAAGGCTTCTGAACTGCAAAACCTTTTTACGTGCTCTTTCTATAGTTCAAAATTAAATGATGAGAGAACGCCTTTGTTCAGGGAGTAATTTAAATACAGAAGGGTTGGTTAGCAACTTTCAGCCCTTGAACATGAAGCTGGTGATGGCTTGATTTGAATTCCAGACATAATGCTGAACTGTTTGTACTGCTTCAGCAGCGGTGGTGGCGAGCCTTGAGCTGACCTCCGAACCGCTGCTCTCGGTCACGGGAACACGCTGCTGGATGAGCATCCTCACCAGCACCCTGGCAAGGGCTTTATCTAAACAGACAACACCCCTTTAACGAAGAATTTAGCATTCCACAAGTGTTCAGGGACTCTCTGATATTGTCGAATCTCACACTTTTAGTCACAATGAAGGTTTTTTGCATTGCTCATCCTTCCATTTCAACCAGCTGTGAAGAGGGGGAAGGAGCCATAGGCAAGAAGGGAATATTCATTTGCACAGAGCACCAAATTGAGAGAGTAGTTCTGGCTTCAGCCCGAGCTGTGCACAGGTATAAACCAACAGGAAAGGTAATTTATAAGGCAAATACAGCAGCAAAGAAATCAGCTTTCAGGTTTTATTTACTCAAGTTAAAAGACGGTATCAGAAGGTACTTCCAGCACCTCAGATAATTCTCCCAGATGATCACATTAATTCCAAAACTGCTCCAAGGAGAGCAACTCAACAAAAATTGGAGAGTTGCATACCAAATTATGTTCCTGGTTATACGTTGAAAGAGTTCTGTTGGGCTAATTTATCTGGGTGGATTAAAATACATGATAAAGATGATGCTTTGGCTAGCCAAGCAGATTTTACTTGAAGGCTCTCTCCAGCATTTAGAAGAGTAGCAACTGCAGCCCATAGACCATTTGCAGCAGGATTGCTTTTGATGGCAGACACCGTAGACAGCGAGTGGAGGACAGCAAGGGCTGAATTCATACTAAGGAGTTAAAAACCTGCTTTCACAGTGACTTTGAAAATGAACTTTCAATTGTGCATTACCTCTTTTTTTTTTTTTAACCCCGTGAATTTTCTAGACAGGCATTCATAGTAGGTCTATCCGAAAGCAGAGAAAGGATAGCGACGGAAATAAGTTGTTTCATAAGCAAAACAGCCACCTTTCATTCTGAAGCTGCCCACGCTGTCCACGGTGAATTTGCTGTTGGGTGCCAAAGGCCATTTCAGCATGATGAGGGTGGTGGCTTCATCCTGTACTGGCGAGGTGGCGCAGCCCCTGTGCGGGGAAGGCAGTTTGCGAGGGCTGAAGTCAGTCATGCAGGGAGATGTGACGACACAGTGCGTGAAGCCTGCTGATTCCTGTTTGTCCTGCTGCCAGGTTTTACCTCAGCCCATGGAGATGGCTGCAGCACAGGCATGTATGCATGTAATTAGGAATACACTTATTTATTGCAAGACATTACAACCTTTATTGCTAACGAAGAACATTGGGCCTGAGGAGCAGCACAGCGGCAGAGCCAAGGGCTGGCAGTGCTCCTAAAGGCAATAAGCTGCTTATCCCTGGCCTAAGGAGTTTATAGCACCCATGTATCTCCAAAAGCTCATTAGCTCCTCAGTAAGCAGCTGAGACATTAGATGCACAAGCAGAACAGCAGTGGCTTGAGGTTGCTAGAGCACAGATAAAACTTCTGGGCTTGGCTAGTCTGCAGCAGGCTGGTTCAATAGCCTGAAGCAATCCCACTTATGTATAAACTGGAGAAAGCCTGATCTTGTGAAATACTCCTTCTTAGCCCGCTTTGCTAGTAGGAGAGCGTGTAGCTAAAACTCAGCCCTGAGGAGGGGCCGCACCCTCCTCCCTGGTACCCACCGAGAGCTGAACCCAGCAGGGCATGGCGTCTCGCAGCATCACCTGCCACGGCAGCGGTGGCAGCCACGCGCCCTGACACAGCCTCAGATTGCATCCGCTTCTCCTTGCCCTGCACTCCTCCAGCCACTCACTGCCTCCAGGACAGAGGGGTGGGAAGTACAGCCCAGGCAGATGGTTTAGATCCCGTGAGAGACAACTACAGAGAGAGGAAGAGAAGGAACAGGAAAAATCTGTGCCTGCGGAGGTTCCCTGGAGATTTTAGAGGAATGGCTTTTTGTAACTTTCTTGGCACGTCTGTGGGACTGGAATCGCAGCTACGAGCTCCTGTAGAAAGCCATCATGTCAGGGGTAGTTCCTGTCTCACTGTGGCTATTCCCCATGTCACAAGGGAGCTCCTCCACAAAAGAGCTGCTTCTGAAGAACAGCATGTCACCAACAATTCAGTGGGTTAAGTTTAGCAGAGCCAGTGACAGAAGCGAGCAGGAAGGAGCTATTCTTCCTCTCTGCTTTTCTTCTGTCTCCATTGAGCAAGGTCTTTAAAGACCAGCTCCCTTTGCAGAAGGCTACAGAACTTTTAGCAAGTGGCATGCATGGAGGCATTCACAGCCATGATACCTGTGTCTGGTTATTTCCAGTCAAAATAATCTCCTACTCAATTATGGAGAAGAATAGAGAAGCTCAGCCTGACTCACAATCACATGGGGGAAAAATGAGAGGAGTTGTTCAAGTTCAAAATGTTCAGCTCGCTGTGGAGGAGGATTAGTACTGCTGTGGAAGGAGGCTTTCTCTCCCTCTGCAACAGCACAGCACTAAGGGATGGAAAAGACCCGAGTCCACTTCCCTGCTGTGCCAAATATACTCCTCCGTTCTTCTCTCCTCCCTCCCCAAGAGAGCATATGAAGTATTAAACAGCTAGGAATAAGCCCTTGAAAAATGTGATAGCTAGCTGTCAGATACCTCTCTGCCAGAGAGCTGCAGCTATGTGACTGTTCACCTGCAGATCCTCTGCTGCCATCCAGGAAATCAGGATTCAACAGGGACATTCATACTCTCATCCGCTTCGGTGTCATCTGTACATTTTGCGTGACCATGCTAATACTTCCGTGAACAAAAACACATCCAGAACGCTTCATTAGTGTTTTGCTGAGCACAGATCTGGCCTCTGCTTGCCCGTGCTCTTCCCAGCCTGATGGCAGTCCCCAGTGCCCCATCCCCGACCTGACATCTGGGCCCTCTACAAGCAAGAGGTGGGGTGGGGGTTTTCCAGCATTGGTTTACATCTGTCTTCATTGTACCACAGCTGTGCCCTGGTTACAGAGGGCAAGCATGACTCCTGTGCAAAGCAGTTAATTTGGGTAGTACTGTAAATCTTGCAGACTTAAAACTTCTCACACTGTTTTCATGTTACCCAGTGCCCAAACATTACCTTAATGTGTCATCTTCTGTTCTGTTGTTGCTGCAAAGTATTATCATGATCCTTGTAAACACCCACAAACCTACCTCATTATCTCTTTGCACTCCCTCCTCCCTTTGGCAGGGATGAGTGATGGCCACAGCTATGCCGTGCCATTCCCTAGGCTGCAGCCTCGCTGTTCACTCATCCTCCCCCTCCTCTAGGGTTCGTATCGGTTCTCCCATCTCACAGTTGGATTTTAAGTTCCCTTGGAAAAAAGGACAGCTTTTAGTTTCGCTTATGTAGCACCCTGGTCCCTGACTCACTCCATTAGGTGCAAAGATAACACAAATAATGAATGTCATCCGGACAGCTGCCTGGGAATTACAGAAAGCTGAGAAGGAGGATCCAAATCTTTCCTGTGCCAGCATCCAACTCAAGCCTCCGTTGTCTCTTTCTGCTCCAGACTGACCTTTGCATCTCCTCGATTACTAAGCCTAAAATTTTTTCCTTGCCTGACTTATGTGTGATGGCAAAATTGTTTTGGCTGCTTGCTCTCACCTGTCCTGCTCCCCGGTGGCGTCTCGGAAGGGGTCTGCGTTTGTCCTTCAGACGTGGCCAGACATTTCCTACTCCTTCCCTTATGTCACACCAGAGATAACACTGATTTCTACTACACTAGTACCAAGGATACAGGACAACTTTTTTCCCAGAAACATTATGCAGAGCTCCCAGACACAAGAACACAAATAACACCATCAATAATAAACAGCTAAGGCTTCGGGGAGAATACCAGCGACTGGTGGAAAGAAGGCGATGTGCCACATTATTTTCTGTAAGAGTCGGTATTTCAGCTGCCTTTCCCATTCGAGGCAGTGTGCAGAGAACATGAAGTGGCAGCCGATTCAAGTAGAGCACATTGAAAGGTCAGAGGAATCCATCTAACTTGTCCAGCACCATTTTGTAACCACAGAATAGCTCTTCATTAAACTCGTTTTGTGAAAGCGATTGAAGTGAGAAAGGGAAATAGCTTAACACACTCATTACGATCTCTGGAAATTACCTGTTCCCCATGACTGCTGCAATGGATCTGGCTTCTGTCCCTCTATGCCCAAATCAATATATAGCCAGTGTTTTTAGCCCCTGCCTGGGCTCCGGAGGTTGGAGCCCGGTGTTTTGGTGCCACGTGAACGTTCAGGGATACACCTGTGCGCAAAGGTGCTCCCACTTGGCCGGGGGCTGGATGCCCGCAGCACGCCACAGAGCCGAGCGGCACCGAGGGTGAAGGCTTTGCTGCAGGGATGTCGGGGCAGTCCCTGCAGCTCCTTTTGACTCTTAACAGTGGACACCTCCCCAGGCACTGCAGTCCTTGCGGGCTGGAAGAGCTCGCCAAGCAGCTCTGCAACAGCAGAGGGGTTACTAAATACCCTATTTCTCATTTTTCAATCAAATACTGTAAATGTGGCACCGTCCTAACATCCAAGCTGAGACTGAGTGAGGAACTTGGTTGAACCTGCTGGGTCTGATGCAAAGAGGAGGTGAAACACCCTGAATTGCAGGCATGCCCTGCCTGCACGGGGCACCCGGCTGGGGCAGGGAGGGCTCTTCCCCTGGCAGGGAGGCAAGAACAAGGGCTGGGGTGTAACTAACAGGCAGAGTTATCCTGGTGGGCCTAATCCCATGTCAGCCTCTTTGGGAGGCGAGGAGCCTGCTTGTATGGAGACTGTTAACCCCACACCTGGCCCTTCTTCTCCCCATTCCTTTTGGCTGGTCCTTTAGCATTGCACCTCTCATCCAGTCCCACAAGGATGCTGGCCCCAAATTCCCGGCTGACACTGCCTATAGCACTATATAGCAGCCCCGTCAGGGGAGCAGGCCTGGGAAGATGGATGAAACCATTCCCTGCCTGCTCTCCCCTTGCTACAGGTGGGAGAAGGATGAGCTAGCAATTTGCTGCTGGCCTGGCAAGACAGCAGTGAATTACGGCAGCTCCCGAGCCAGCTCAGCTGCGCTGGCGAGCTTTCAGGGAGAGGAGAAACCCCACTCGCAGGCACGGAGGAGGGAAGCAGGTGTGTTATTCCCTTTTGCTTGCTTGATGGCGGAGATCACAGAGCTAACACGGGCCATAAGGTCTCCTCTGCTCCTCTGAAAACCCACACACCCCCAAGGACAACCGACCCTCATGCTCCTGCTTGGCAAAGCACTTTGGCTGCTGGCAGCCTGCCGTGGGTCAGCCCGTTAACGAGGTCCCGTGTTGCACTGGGGGTAAGAGAGGTGCACGGTGTCCCCAGCTCCTCCAGAAAGACCCTGCTGCCAACACCGGTGCCAGAGCTGCCGAGGGGACGCTGTGCACCCGGCGCTCAAGTCACTGCACGAATGTGAGAAAAGCCTTGAAAATTGCACAAAACACTGAACAACCCGTGGGCAATTCTCTGTCACAGTAGAACTTTGCTGCAAATGAGAAACCTAACAACTGAAAACAGCTCAGATGTACTGGTTGGGAGTGAAAAGCAGCCTCAATTATCTCCCGCTGCTTTTTTTTTTTCCTCTCTGGATTTCTTTGCTCTCTTAATGCTAGCAATAAATAACAGATACAAACAAGATCCACGGGCAAATAAAGTCCTGCATGTGATACAGATTGCCTTCAACACATCTTTGGGCCAAAGCCTGGATGGCTGGTGGCATGGTTGTGGTGGGTGCCTGGCCCCCACCAGATGCAGTGAGACTTTTTGAAACCAGCCAGAAAGATCCACTCAGAAGCTGCTCTACTGACATCCGCTTTTGGGGCTGATGCAGACAATGTAATTGCTATCGTTTCTGGAATAATGCTGAATTTACTGATGGCTTTTAATAGAAGGCTCAAAAAGGATTTCAGACGTGTCCTTCACAAGAGGCCATGAAGGAAACTCAGTAATAGTACAATAATTGCATTAGCATCTCCAGCGAGCCAAGGGCCGTGCCGTGGCACGTGCCTTACAAGGCACAGAGAGAGGCCTTGCCCTACATACACAAGGATGGCAAGTGGGAGAGAGAGAGGACAAGGATCTGCATCTCGCTGGCCTACATTAATTAAACTGCCTGCTACAAACCTGTACCAACAGTACGGGCGCGTCAGCAGAAGCTCTGTGCTAGTCAGGCCAAAGGGGTTTTACCCATCTCACAAAAACCTGCCCAGCCCTCCACGGGCGCTGTGCAACTGAGCCTGGGAGCTGGTAAGTCCCTGCACAACACAGAAAGCATTCATGTGGGCATTTTGCTGTCTCCTCTCACCTTCTGTCGTCTTAGGAACCCCAGTCAGACCCCAAGTGTCAGGCTCCTGACTTGCAGAGGCAGCTTTTCCTTAATGTTCTCACCGAAACCTTCACCACGTGAGCTTGCTGCAAAGCCCCCTTCCCCTGCAAACCTCCCCGCCCAGCAAGGGACCACGCGCCCGGCCGCTCCACTGCAACAGGCACTACTGGACTTACCTCCCCTGCGTGTAGAGAGAGAGTTAAAATGGCTATTTGTGGCTAAATGTAGCAGAAGCACGTTGGTGAACGTGACGCACGTATATCACTAACGTATGGATAAACTGGATCAATACATATATGCGGTAGGTATCGATATGTGTGCACACAGGTATAGGCACGCCCGTGTCGTGCACACACGTACATCAGCTCCGTGAGCTATAAACGGCTTCACCCCTCTGCTTTCAGAAGGGGACGCAGGGACTCTCCGAGGCCACCCCGCAGCGGGACGGCAGCAGTGACCGGACACCCCATCCCATCGCATCCCACCCCGCAGCGACTCCGCTGGGATGCCCGCTCTCACCCCGGATGCCTCCGAGGCTCCTCCGCCCCCAGCACCCCCCGACCCCCGCCGCTGCCTCTCTCCCCCCACCCCACCCCCTCCGCCCCTGGGTAGCCGCGGGAGAAGGGCGGGGGCCGGCGGGGCCCCCGGCTGCGACGGCTCGACTCCGTTAGGCTAGGCTAGGCTTGGCTTGGCTGGGCTCCGCTCCGCGCCCCGCTGCGGCAGCGGGACCTCCGCGCCGCTCCGCAGGGGCCGGGCTGCGCGGGGGGGCGGAGGCAGGGCGGAGGGAAGGAGGAGGAGGAGGGAAGGAAGGAAAGAAGGAGGGAGGGGGATTTACCCCATTGTCCTCGGCGGGCGCTGGGCAGAGCCGCCACCGCTGTGCGCAGGCTCGGCCGGCCCCTCGCCCGGCGCGGAGGAGCAGCTCGCCGCCGGTAAGGGGGTGGCTCCGCGCCTCTCCGCGCTCCTTCCCCCCCCACCCCCGCCCCCCGGCCTGCGCATCCCGCATCCCCCATCCCCATGGGGCGGCGGCGACGGCGGGCGCGGCCCTAAGCGCGGCCTAAGCGCGGTCCTAGCGCGGCCGCGGAGCGGGGGAGCCGCATGGCCCGCGGGGAGCGCGGCGGCAGCGCCCCGCGGCGCCGGGGGGGCCGGGCCGGCGGCGGCGGGGGGACGGCGGCGGGGATGGGGGCGCCGGGCGGCGCGGCCCTCGGCCCCGGCGCGCTGCCCCGGCGCTGAGACCCCGGCCCTGCCTGCGCGTCCCCGCCGAGGAGGAGGAGGAGGAGGAGGAGGAGGAGGAGGAGGAGGAAGGACCCGATGGCGAACAGCAGCGAGCTGGGGAGCAGCAGCAGCCCGCACCTGCCCAGCGCCGGCGGCCTGCTGAGCGCCTCCGGGCTGAAGCTGGCCACCCTGGGCTTGATCCTGTGCGTGAGCCTGGCGGGCAACGTGCTCTTCGCCTGGCTCATCCTCAAGGACCGGCACCTGCACCGCGCCCCGTACTACCTGCTGCTGGACCTCTGCCTGGCCGACGGGCTCCGCTCGCTGGCCTGCTTCCCCTTCGTCATGCTGTCGGTGCGCAGCGGGGCCGCCTGGCCCCACGGGCCCCTCAGCTGCAAGGTGCTGGCCTTCCTGGCCGTGCTCTTCTGCTTCCACGCCGCCTTCCTGCTCTTCTGCGTGGGGGTCACGCGCTACATGGCCATCGCCCACCACCGCTTCTATGCCAAGCGCATGACAGGCTGGACCTGCCTGGCTGTGGTGTGCATGGTGTGGACCCTCTCCATGGCCATGGCCTTCCCCCCAGTCTTTGACGTGGGCACCTACAAGTTCATCCGGGAGGAGGAGCAGTGCATCTTCGAGCACCGCTACGTCAAGGCCAACGACACGCTGGGCTTCATGCTCATGCTGGCAGCCGTCATCGCCGCCACCCACCTGGTCTACATCAAGCTGCTGTTCTTCATCCACGGCCACCGCAAGATGAAGCCGGCCCAGCTGGTACCGGCCATCAGCCAAAACTGGACTTTTCATGGGCCTGGAGCCACTGGCCAAGCAGCTGCAAACTGGACGGCTGGCTTTGGCAGGGGGCCCACACCGCCCACCCTCGTGGGCATAAGGCAGGCCACCCACAGCCAGATCAAGAGGCTGCTGGTGCTGGAGGAGTTTAAGATGGAGAAAAGGCTCTGCAAGATGTTCTACATGATCACCTTGCTCTTCTTGCTCCTCTGGTCCCCCTACATTGTGGCCTGCTACCTGCGGGTCTTCATTAAGGCCAGCTCCATCCCCCAGGTCTACCTGACCACCTCCGTCTGGATGACGTTTGCCCAGGCAGGGGTCAACCCCATCCTCTGCTTCATCTTCAACAAGGAGCTCAGGGTCTGTCTCCGAGCCCACTTCCCATGCTGCCAAAGCATCCAGAGCACCCAGGGCACCATCCTTTGTGATCTCAAGAGTTTTGGGATGTAGGGGGGCTTTTCTCTTTCTAGAAAAGAAAGATGGATATAATTTTCCATGTTTCTGCATATGATCTCAAGAGAGTGTGGCCTGTGGGGGACATACTAAACCACCACCCAGCACCCAAACCTTAGGCTGTAAGAAGCTATTTCATTTATTTTTCTATATTTTGCGTATGCTCTCTTCAGAAAAGGTTGCTGTCTATGGGAACAGGAACTTGAGCAGAACACCCCCAAACCTTAGGCAGTAAGCAGCTGTTTTTCTTTGTGATTGTGTGGTTTTTAAAAACAAAACAGGGCTCCGAGTTTCTGGTCTTGCTTCTAACGTTTCTAGACATGATTCCAACAGATATGGATTAAGGCCATGACATTTTTTTTGTTTCCTATTCCTGTCTGTTTTGATAAAGGCTTAACAATTTTACTCATGTAATATTTGATAAGGGCCAAGACAATTTTATACTAAAGTTATTTTTTATGACCTCAAGAGGTGTTGTTTTATTATTATTTGATTTTACGTGATGAACGAGAAGAGGACGTTCCTAATGTGGTCAGAAGTCAGTTTTTGGTGGGAGCTGTTGGGTTCATTCATTCTCAAATGGTTTGAGTATTTGAAGCAGTTACTTATAACTTTTGCTTGACACGCAGTCAGTGTGGAACTAATTTCAATTTTCTTGTTGCACTATTCATTTGGTAATATTTCAGAACTATTTGTGAAACGTGATTTTAAAATATCAACTTTAAAAAATAATCAACTATAGCAGTTTTTAAAACCTAGATTGAAATTCATATTTTACTGCCTTTATAGGAAGTTATCTACAAACCTGGGTAATACTTGTACATTTTGACTGTTTTCTTTAATAAAATATTGAAAACCTTTACTGTATGTAATTGTTTCAGAATGGCAGCATTCTGCTTTGCTGACAAATGACTTGTGTATGTGGAAGGCTGTATGTCTTGTGTCTGAGTAGATTTCACAGCTGAGGTTATTATGGACAAGCACAATCCTTATTTGCTGTTAGATCTCAATTTAGGTGTTTATACCAATAAAAGTGACTAAAGCTATTTTTAAGAAGACTTAAGTTCATGATGGGCGACAGGTTTAAATAGCACAATTCTTTGTGTCTATTGAAACCAAATTTCTGTTTTAGGTAATCGCTCCTCTCTTAATGGTAGAAGAGAGTGGATAACTGGATCACTGATTTTAGTTGGCAAAGCAGTTTTTTAACATGGTGGCTTGGTTAATACTGTACTCATCTGTAAACTATATTCTTAATTGGTAACTTACATTTATTAAGTACGGCATTTTTAACCTGCTTTCTTGTTCCACAAAAACTTCTCTGGAGGTATTTTAACTGGCAGCCTGATGGCAGGATCCCGACACAACTTTTTTAAGCCGTCCCTGACGTGCTCGCTTTCTGATGTATCACATAACATTTAGCAAACATTATTCATCACAGTGCTGGAGCAAGTCACACACAAAATGACAGAGATAAGCTCAATTTCCGTGAGGAAATCTACTTCTGCGCTAAGAGCGTTTCTGCAGAGAGTAGTCTAAAGTTGTTAGGTATCAGCTGAAAAAGAGTTGTCCTGACTGAAGTGAGCACAGAAGAGATGTGCGATAGATCAGAAGAGGGCTAAGGTGTCAGCTTCAGGTTTAGCCAGTGAATGAAAAGAGGCAGGCCTGCTGGTTCGGTTTCATGTCTTGCTTTCCACCCCCGACTCGGCTTTGAACACCAGAGAGGCAACATTTCCCAAAGCGCATACAAAGAAGTTTGTGATTCGAGCTTTCAGTATAGCTGCAGAGACGGTAGGCAGAGGGGTGATGGAGCTGTCTTAGTACTGCCAGTGCTGGGCTGAGAAGTATAACCCTGGAGGGAGCATCTTGAAAACAAAGTGAGACTTAATGATCATTTCCAAAGCTGTTTGAAAATGCGTCTGGGTACAGAAAGAAAGTGGTCAAGAACTTCAGGTCAGAGCAGAAGTCAGTTATCAGTGCTAATTATGTTTTCATCCTGGAATATCCGATCATTGCTTAGTGAATCTTATGAGTAATCAGGTAGAGTTGTGTTACAAAGACTTCGGGGCAAGGCATTGGTGCTGTTGCTGGGAGTTGTATTCCAAGTATACCTTACATGCCTGGTTTACTGTTAGGTCTTTTCAGTGGGGTCCCAATTTTTACAGAGTCATAGTTCCTTAAAACTTAGGAAACTTCCTATGTAGGGACCTAGAAATTTGATCTCTAGCTCAAATATTGCCTTTTTCCTAATCATACTGGTACCCAAGTCAATATTTTCTTTCTCTTACTCTATTAAAAATGCCTGATATTTTGGCATCCTATCTCTCTTCCAGGCTATAAGTAGTACGGTTATGATTCTATTTAAACCACAGAGATGGGGGAATAGTTATTTTAAGACCTCCCTAAAAGCTGCAAGGACCAGATTTTTCACTTCTAGAAAAATTAAGCACAAGTTTTATAGTCAATCATATATGTGGGGGTTGAAAAAAATCACCTTTGCTTGACCTGATAGTTTTATTTAGATTTAGCTTATCGAGCTGCACTGCTATATTAAATGCTAATCTCTGTGCACAGGCATCCCCCATCTCAGTGATGCCCTCGCTAGATGGGCAAGTCCGGTTCTTACCCACTGAAGGTAAGGGATGCTTTGCTGTCACCCAACAGTGGCAACCAGACCCAGCCTTGCTGTAAAACAAAGTTTTAAAAGGATATCGGATACCGGGCCCTTTGCTTGCATGTATCTTCCAGGGCTGTCTTGGGACTTCTGACGTATTCTGAGGGCAGAAACAGCGCTGTTTGAAGTTAATTTTATATTTTAAGTACTTGCAGTATCAGGCAGATTATGATCCTGGCCATGCTAGTACAAAAGAGAAGGAACTCCAGTGGCTTCAATTCAGGGTTTAGATGGGTGTTGTACAATAGGGCTTCATTCCAGGAAATGTGAGACTAAATATCGAGGACGGACCCATGGCAGAAAATGAAACAGTACTTGGTGCTGGCGCGCCAACAAACACCACTTTGCAAGTCTATCCCACTGGCTGAGAGTGCACCAAGAAAGTATGGAAAACCAGAAGGGGCTGGAGAGACACCAGAGGATAAATATTCCTTCTAAAATCTGAGAAAAGAAAGTTGAAAAAAAAAAAAACCAAAAGTAGCATTTCCAAAGCACAGTATTAACAGGTTCTCACAGCGTCCTTTAGCCTGCATATGACCAAGATCAGAGAAGGGGTGTCAGAGAGGATGAAAACGCGCTCTGGATAACAAAAGTAGATAAATAATGTTCAGAGGATGGGCTGAGCACAGGGAGCCATCCCTGATGCTGTTGGGACCTGCAAGGACTGGCTGTAAGCCTCCATTCCCCCAGCTGCCCATCCAAAAACCAGAGTGCCACTGGTCTCGCTCAGACGTGCTGATGGCTGAGACTCAGTGAGAGCTGGGTGTTAATAATTACCTCCCACGTCCACGTGAGATGCTATTGCAGCTTGTTGTGCAAGTCCTGGGCTCACTTGCGAAAACTCAGATGCTCTGAACCCCTCTCCCCATCCCCACTGACCAAAAAGGAAAGTACTTGGAGGGTCTGGTGAGCTGCACGGCAGCAGGGCTCTCCCAGCTCTTCCATCTATCTGTGCTTGCCCAGAATGTAAATGGGGTCCTCTCTGTACCTCTCCAGGCGTACGTATGATAGCTTTCCATATTCTGGGCAACACGAGTGCTGAGTATCACAGGAAATACCAACAACATCTCCCCCAGAGATTCTCCTCAGTCTGGCCCAGAGGTCACAGGACGCTTGTTTTTGCATATCTGTGGTGAAGAATTGCAGTTGCAGAGAGCTGCGCTGCTCTGGAAAAATCTCTATTGCTGCTGGCATCTTCACTCACTCACCAGGTATTTAACACATTCCTTGCAAACATTCCCAGTGAAAAAGCTTGCTGTGCTGAAGTCACTGGAGGTTTTTAGCATAAACTTGAAAGTCAGGCCAGCTTGAAAAATTACACTGGTCTGAAGTCTCACGAAGTACTGGCTGTGGCTATCTCTTGCTTTACAGCACTCAAAGGTTGGCGTATCGTGGGGTGCTGCTGGCTCAGCTGTTAGATTTGGAAAGAGTTTGCTAGCAAAGGGGCTGAAATATTTGGCTCCAGCCAAATTATGTTGTTGGGTACAGGTCTTATTCAGTGGTCATGCTAGAGGTGAAGGATGAGTAGAGGGATGCACAGCCCACAAGCTGCCATCAGTTGCTTTTCAAGTACCAGGTCTGCACATGGGAAGACAAAGCTGCCCCCCAGAATGGTGTGAAGTCGGTAGCTTTGAGGAAAAGGGCAGGAATTCGGCTTAGTCTGATAGAGCCCCAGGAAAGAATTGTTGCTACCTGGATGTGATACAGCTACACCTCCAGAAGGCTGCTCTGCCATATGCTGCGGGACTGCCCTGGGACATGTTGTGCTGAGCAAAGAGGAGAGCAAAGCTGGCATTTTCCCTCCCTTCTCAGCAAAGGATGCATGGGGTTTGGCTGGACCTCTGCCACTTGCCCCACACGGTTAAGCACAGTCACCTTGCTCCTGTGTAGCACCTGCACTTGCTCAGAATTGCCAACAAACCGCCCTGAAGTGGCTCCAGGCAGAATAACAGCCACATACTGGCAGGATGCAATGTCAAGTATCTCAAGGCCCTTCATTAACTTAGGCTGCAGGTTAGATGGTGCCCTGACATATCAGAATACTCCAGAAAACTTACTAGATAGTTACGCTGCAAATAAAATTATTAGAAAGATGGCAGGGGGACTGTTTTCTAATAGAGATCCCCTAAAATCCTCAATTTTAGCACAGCTTCCTTTAGGGTTGCTTAAAACACTGCACAGGCTAAAATTAACTTGATTGTGATATGAACCAGGAAGCATCTCCCATGCTATGCTGTTCTTAAGCTTCAGAATGCTGTAAGAATGTACAGCATCTTGAAGAAATGGAGCCATCAGAGAAAGACCATCAGTGAAGATGGTCTCTTAAAAGCTGGTGCAGAGTCGTACTGTGCTGGGGCTGTGCCAATGGAAGTCCTACCCCAAACCTCCTTTTATGCTGGTGACCTTTGATGCCACATCATTCATGAAGGTCCTTGTGCAGGTGCATCCTTAGTCATCCATCAGCTGTAGAACTGGTGACCAAGAGCTGGATTTCCAACAGGCCTGACGTCTGTGGCACTCTGACTGTCCCTAAAGCTGATGATGCTGAGCATCTCTGAGCCTATTTTCACTTGGTGCTAGTGACTAACTACCCCACACCTCGGTACTTTATCTGAAAAATGATTATTCTTACTCACCTTTGTAAAGCACAGAACTACTGATGGCAAGAGCAGAGCATTATCACGGGTGAACAATCACTGACTACATAAGCTTTCATCGCTTAACTTTAAAGTCAAGCTAAGCCTTTAATGCAAGCTGTTGCATTTCTGTATTTCTATTCATGTTTAATGACCTTCGTACTTGCACTCCGTCTTTGATCTTGTGAGTCATGCACGGTTGTACCGTGGATGTATTTATCGGAAAGCCATTTTCTTCAGTGCCACGTTTTTCACCTCTACCGTGACCAGGTTGATAGCGCGAAGCACTTTGTGTAGGAGGCTTTCAAGTTCAAAGCTAGTCTTGTCAGGGCACAGGGAAGCTGTGAAGTCCCAGTTAATTTTAGGCAGTCACCACAGCCTAATAGAGTAGGCAGAAATCAAGAGATTACCCGGTAAAGAGAAAGCCTGTCCTAAAGTTTCTGAATGTTATTTACTCGTACATCATTAAAAAAACCCCACAAGACAATCCTGTGTTTGTGCGAGGATGATTAACCATTGGAACAAATCGTCCAGGGAAAAAAATGGATCCTCCATCTGCGATATGTGCAGTGTGAGCCTGCGTGCCTGCCCACGGCACACCTGCCTGCGACCCTGCTGCCTGCCCAGCCCGGGTCCCTGCGCCGGGGTCTGGGGCTCGGCCCGAGCACGCAGGGGCAAAAAGAAAGCAGAAACGCGAGTAAACAGCACCAGAACCCTCTCTGTCTCACAGTGATTCACTCTTTCCTTTTGCTAACTGTTTTACAACACCCATTTTATCATACCTTATAAACACCAGTGCTTGCTTCTCTCAGAAATTTTAACAGAGGTAGAGCTAAAATGGCTTTGTCATTAAAAAAAAAAAATCCAGAGGGAAACACAGGAAGATTCAGCAGGAAGGGCTGAAGTCTGGGTGCTTTCTGACAGTGAGAGAAAGAGGAATGATTTAGTGGAATATTACCTCACTCCATCGAACCACTCAATCTGCCCCCATCTGTCACCAAGTGCTTGCAGGAGGGAGATGGAAAGGAAACCGTTGAGTAGCTTGACAGTCGAGTAAATCAACCGGGCTTTTTCCTTTTCTTTTCCTTCCTCATTAGGGCTTGCACACTTACACTTCACAGCAGGTCCCCCAGTGTGCTGCATCGAGGGCGAGGGAGGAGAGGGGACGGTGCCCCAGGCGCCATGGGGCTGCAGTGGCCCCGGGGCAGAGGACCCAGCTCTGGGTGCCCATGGGGCCGAGCTGCCCCAGGGAGTGAGCTCCGGCAGAGCCGCAGAAGACATCTGGGTGTGGAGGAAGGCAGATGAACGTGCAGTATGTTCAGCCAAACTGCAGTGTGACTAAAGGGGGAGAACGTGGGCACCCGAGCCAAGGAGCCAGCATAATCGCACAGAGGTAAAGCTTGGAGCCATGGTGTGAAAGCAAGGAGGGACACGTTTAGGCTGAGCATCACCAAAGAGCTTCCTGGCAGGGCAATGAAGGATGCTGCAGGAGCCGGGCTCTGCAGGATGCAGTGCTGCTAGTGGGGATGGAGGTCTCAGGGCTAATCTTCCTCTCCCCAGTAGATCCTAAACTTTTAGCCAGACAGACTTTTTCTTACTCCCTGTTTGTGCAATATCTGTCTGAGTGTAAGAGCTGATGTAAACCAAATCCAAATAGTTTAATGCTCTGTTGCAATGTGTGAAAGGTTTGTTAGCAACTTTGGGGAGTTTAATGAAACCAGGGCAGGGAGGGATATGAAATTATGGCACCACCACAGTCAGGAAGTTTTGCCATTGAATTTGAAGGGGTGGGGGGCCTTCCTGTCAAGGTTTCACCCATGCGAGAGAAGAAACTGGGGAGGGGGGGAGGGAATATCTACTAATTTGACAGGATGCGGTGAAATTTTTGGAAAAAGCAAGCAAGCTTGCTGCTGCCTCACCAGTGCCTCGCCCTGAGCTGGCCTTTCTGGCAGGTCCCATGAACGTGGTTAGAGATGCGCTCTGCTGCCTGGGCTCCTGCGTAGCCTGGAGGAGTGAATAAAGGGTGGGCCCAGCTTCGTGCCCCCTGAAATTAATAGCAGCTTTGCTGGTTTGTTAACTCTTTGCAGCAGGAGCTGCAGCTGCCTGTTCATGCTGAAGGAGCCCACTAATATCTGCATGAAGTGACACGAGTGCACTCACATGTACCAGGGAAAGAGTAAACAAAGAAGGCGCAGCCCTACTCACTTGGCTGGAACCAGGCCATATTTCCAGTCTGTTTCTGAACTGCGTTACAGCCTTGGGATTTACAAGGCCACATTACATTTAAACCCAGACTTAATCCCTTCCACGTGTTGCAATGCTGTGGCAGAGGCACGGTACAGGGGTTCGGGAGGCCTGGGTGGGATTCTCAGCCCTGGAAGAGATATGCTGCCTGTGTGGTGCAATGCAGAGCCCCATGGATGTCCCTGCGCTCCTGTCTGTGGGGCGCAGGCAGGGACACAGCTACAGCCCGTCCTTCCCATGCCACCTGCTGGGACACAGCGCAGGGACAGTTATGCATCCCAGGATAGCTCAGGCTGCAGCAGTGTGGGTACACGCTGCACACAGCGCAGACACACGCTCTATCTGGTGTATGAGATTTATAACCTTCTGGGGATGGGGACATGCCTGTACCACGCTGATATCTGGTGCCATGGTGTGAAGGACCATTGATCTGGGACGCTCTGGGCACTCCTGGCATTCAATTGACACATACCCAGTTTCCCAGGCAAATTGGGGTTTGCAGAGGAGACTTTCTGTCATTTTTACATTGTGCATGCATTTGTTTTCACCCTGTATTAAGCTGTCTTACACTCAGACCTTTGGGAAACCCCTGCCATGGGGGTGTTTACAAGTGTGCTATATGGTTATACTGCTCATTCCTCTTCTCCTACACACTTTGCTGTTACCCCGCGCTGTACTCCTTGCCATGAAACATGCTGCCGTCCACCCTCCCTTCAGTGCACTAGGCTTACTTGTCTTCAGCCCTTCACACAGAGCGGCCCAAAGGTTACCACCATCATCTGAGGCTGGATCATAGAGGGGAATCTGCCCGGCCAAATCAATGAGATGCATCCTACTGCATTGGGCTGGGTCTGCCTGCACTCAAGTCTCTCCTTGAGAAATGGTAGGTGATTTGCTGTATGTCTGATGTGCATTAAACTCATCTCCATTCCTGTGCTCAGAATTATTGATTAGTCTAACAGCTGTACCCCTGCTGCTTTGGCATTTCATATCTAATAGAGAAAGGCACATTGATTTTGCTATTATCAAAATCCTCTTGTATTTGCACAGTCTTTTTCTCTTCCTGCAATTTTCTAATTCCTTCTGGAAAACATGCTGCACATTGTCAAGATCAAATTCCTGAGACATCTTGTTTAAATCAAGGGATTCTTAGCACCTTCTGTTTCTTTTGAATATCCATCTGTGCAGTAATAACAAATCAGAGAGCTACTGGGGTGGGGGGAAGGCATTGGCGAGGACCTCAGTCTATGGTCATACTTGCTGTTATCATACATCATTACAGTGCATTATGCTGATGAAACAAATCAGCAAAGTACCTCTTAACAAGATACGCTATTAGACTTTCTAACACACTAGAGTCTTGGGCTAACAACAAGTCTAAAGTTTCCAACCGTCTGTAACAGAATAAAACCAACCCTCACCCTATTTCTTACCTTAGGGTACTGTCATACAGGTATCTGTTGCTCCACGCTGTCTTCTCGACCACCAAGATAATCTTCAGCCTTGAATCCACTGCCTTCACTTCAGCTGCTCCTCCTATAAAAACCAGGGTTGTGGTTAGGGTGACCTGTCTCCTAGGTAAGCACCCATGCAGATCTGAGTCCCACTCATCATGCAACCAGGAGGATTTATTTTGTGTCACCCCCTCACTCAAAGATTTTGTAACTTTTTCTTTTTTTTTTTTTTCACAAGTGACAGTTTCCCAAGGGGGAATTGTGGGCAGGGGAACGCAGATGAAGATGAGCTTCAGCTGGGTTTTCTCCTGATCAGCAGCAGAGCTTTCCCTCCAGCCCCCAGGCTTACAGGTGCATGCTTGTGCAGCCAGCTGTGCACCTGCAAACCCAAAACACCTTGTTTCACCTTTCCTATTAAGCATGTAATCAAATTAAGGCAGCAACTCATTATACGTGGTGGTATCTTTTCCTGAAATGGCTCTCTGCTAACCCAAAATCTGGTAATAAACATGGAAACTCCTACAGTTTGGTATGGTATCATCATTACTCTGTAGCATATCTGTAACAGCAATGTTAATATAATATTAAAAATTAATGCCTATATTTCTATTAATAATTAATATTACTTTGATATTAATAACACTAAGCCAAATGTTGGTACAGAACGCCTAAGTGGAGTAAAGGAAAGTGTTCAAACCAGGCTCTCTCTTAACAAACTATGTGTACTGGAGAGTGAGACTTCTCCCTTTTGCAAAAGTGTTCCCAGGGCTGCAAGACTTTTGTTCTCTTTTCTCGTCTGCGTTCTCCTGCAAGGGCCTGCCCCCTTCCCTTCCTCCCAGGCAGGGGAGGAAGCTGTTCCTGGCCTGGGATTATTGCCAGGGTGATGCTGAGGCAAACTGAGCAGCGCAGGGGTGTGCAGAAAACCTTTCATGGCAGAGATGGCTCGAGGCTGGCCACCTTTTCCATCAGTCGTGTTAAGTCAAGTTTGCTGTGCCCCTCAAGTCAAAAGTTGGCTCAGTGGAAAAGCAGAGGGACATGCATGGCCAGTTATGTTTTGAAATTTTTCTTATGGTCACTGGTTTACCTATTATCACTGTAATGCAAAGGTAAAAGGGTTCCTCCCTGCCTTCCACTGCAGAAAGAAATTAAAGGGAGTTTGCAGGTGTACTTGGGTTAGGAAGTCTCCCCTAGGATTGGAGAAAAGATAATTGATTAGGACAGAGTTTAGGAAAGAATTGGGATGGAAAAGCTTAAACTTTCTTCCAAAATGATCTCTCAAATCAACTAACCTTCATTGTGAGTGTCAATTAATGAGAACTAAATTACTAGAAGGTGAACCATGGTAATAATGATTGCCAAGTGAGTATAGTGGGGATGTAGGACAGTGAGGTTTTGCCTTTAGCTCTTCTACGCCAGCAGCTGCACTCCAGTGGCAGCAGGGAAGGTGTGGAGAAGCCCCTTGAGAGCAAGTACAGAATAACTTCTCTCTCAAAGACGCACTTTCCTAACACCCTGTCCAGGAGCGTCTGCAGGACACAAATACTTTGACCTCCTACGAGGTGTGAACTTCGAACTCACGTAATTGATGCTGTTCTCATTACCCAGATAAATGCCTGATCCCACAAGTTAATTGGCACAAATTACAACTCCAGAATTGCTCTGCTCTTGTCTGATAAACTCTCCGAGGAGCTCCGTTTGGCAGGTCCAAGGCAGTCAGCAGATACAATTTTCCACTTACAATGATACAAACCAGGATTATCACCTTCAGTGGAGGCACTGGTGATTTATGCCAGTGGGAGATGAGAAGCAGGGCTGGTGTTTCCTGCTATGGGTCATCGTTCTGAGCACCATGACAAAGTGCTTTGGTAAAAACGTGTGGAGCAAGAGATGGGACACATACACATTTGGGCTGATTCTATGTTCCTTCTTGATTTTCCCTTTGAGTGTAAATGGAAGTCCATGATATTAAGCTAATTTTATATTGATAGACATGGACAGAAAAGCAAACCCTAGGCTCCCAGGGTGTTCCTCCTCTGCAGACTCAGACTGTGTGGTCTGTGGGGTGTTTGGGGAGCCCCACTATGAAGTGACAGTGGTAGGATCAGGTTTTGGGTTTGTTTTCAAATCCAGGTTACAGGAATTTCTGCAGTGCTCACATGTCACTGCATTAGCATGGGAATGAGCTGGTCTTTCACCAGTACAATCCAGCCTTTTGGGTTAGAATTGAGCTCCTCTAAGGCTTCCGATCTAATACAGGCACTTCATACCTGCAGACCACATAGAAAATTACCATTTGGTGGCACCTCAGACTACTTTTTTTTTTCCCCCTACAGGACCCAAGTCTGTAGAAAAAACTTGGACAGCTGCTGTATCGCCACTGCAAAGGGTGAAGCAAAATATATAGGCTTTGGAGCAGGAGCCCTGGGGCTGGGCTGTTTAGAGTTGGGAGGATGCTATCCTATCTCTCAAGACACTTATTCTTCTAAAAAGGATCTGGCCAAATAGCAGATCCAGTTGCTCCTTTCTGTCTCTTCAGGGAGGCTGTGGAGCCCAGTGGAAGGTACCTGGTAAACTCTCTGGGATATTTCTCATCTTCTCTGATACAGGTGTTTGCTTTAATACAAGCATGCTAACTTCTCTCAAACCCCTCATCGTCAGCAGCAGCAAAGCACTGATTGTTGAATGATGAATGACTTCACTTTTCCAGTTCCAGCATATGTTTGCATGTCTGAGAGCAAGAAATGTGTGAAACTCACACAAACTATTGGAATTCCAGCTCCAGGGACTGACAAGTAAATATGAAGTTGCACGGTATTTCATAGAAAACCCACAAATGATACGTTTGCTGGGTTAAAGTTGATCCTGTGAGGCATGTGCCAAGAAAAACCTCTCGTATAAGCTACACCAAGATTCCTCCATCGTCTAAGACTGCAGCTTGGTCGAGGAGTTCGTGCCTTGTAAACTGCTGAGTTTCCCTAAAAGCAGCCAAAGGCATATAATCTTCTGCTAAGCTATCCGTAAGGAGCTCTGCTAGCTTGGGTGAATCAAGTGTGTGGTAACAGATTACACTGAATAAAAATAGAAAACCACAATGACAAAATAATGTTATAATATTAAAATAAATCAAATAATATACTGCCATTATTCTGATACAGAATTTTTACACAGCAAATTTGATACATATACAAGAAGTCAGGCAGCCCATTACAATAATCTTCAGTGTTCCTTTTTTAATATAAACTACATCTTAATACATAGTTTGAGATGATCAGGTAGTTTTACACCAACTCAAGTAACGACAGCTTCTTCTCATCTTAGAATACTAAACAACCCCAAATCTTTTAATGCTGTGAATATTGAAATGCTTTGGTTCCACCTGCCACTTTTAAAAAGTGTAAAAACTACATCTATTTGTTAAACTTTTACCCTAGAGATGCGCCTAACTTACAAATACAAATAAAAATAAAGGTAAGAAACATAACATAAATACTTTTTTTTTGGCAATCATCATATGCTCCACACTATGCAATTATTGAACTCTGTTCAATTCAAGCATTCCAAAGTGTAAAAATGTGGCCAAAATTTTCCAACACTTACAATAATCTTTGACGTTTTCAGTCTGGGGTTAGGTTAGGCTGGAACCATGAAGACCACGAGATCGTTCAGAAATCGTTAGGTTCCTGCCCTCAGAAAGCAGTGTTGCTTGAGCAGGTGTCATTTTGCTCACGCCAAAATGAAAGCATCTGCCCCCCGCGAGTCCCTCCTGAAAACCTTGGCCACTACAGCACAGTATCTCACCTTCCGTTTTAATGTTGGTGAGGCAGGAAAGTATGGGAAAGGGTTTCCCCTGGCAAGTACCTTGTTTGTCACAATAACAGGAAAAAGAATACATTGAGGGACTCTTTCTAGCGCAGAGTAGCTCCTGCTAAAAAAAGACATCTTCTTTCCTGAAGTGTGGTAAACATTTGAATCTGCTGGGAGAAGTCCGTACGCAGGCCAGGCTGGGGAGACACGGGCACGTGTGGTGCATCCGCCGCCCGGAGAAGGGAACCTGGGGACGAAGAGCACACACGTCAGGGACAGGGAGCACAGGTGATGGTGCTTGGGATGGATGGATGGACTCGGATGAAGAGCAGGGATATAGGGAACGCTACCCACCTCCCTCCGCGGCAGGAGATCCCCACAAGCTGCAGCACAGAGGCCAGAGAGCAGATGGCAAAGCCAATCCCATTGCGTTTCCCAGTCTAGCCACAGTTAGAAGCAAAATGTAAGAGTCCATGTTGCTTTGTAAATCTACATCTGTGACACATGTTCTCCATTTACTCCTGTTTCATAAAGGCATCTGTTGTGAAACTACACTGGCCTTCAGCATCGTGTTCTGCAGTGTTTACTGCGCAGGGGTGCCTGCTTGCCCTGATTCCTGCATTGCCATACAGCACAGAGCAGCCTGTCAGCCGTGTAGCAGGACCCCGGAACCACAGGATCCCATGGTAATTCAGGTTGGAAGGGATCCCCGGAGGTCATCTCGCCTGACCTCCCTTTGAGCAGGATCCCTTCGCCGCAGGGCAGAGGTTTCTCATTTCATCCCGCCCTCCTCCAGTCACGCTGTGTTGCAGGGAGCACACATACGGACTCCATTAAACAAATTTAATTACACCACGACATGCACATGCCCTGACACTCTTTGAAGACTTGATTACAAGCTCCGTCTTTTACAGGAGCCGTGCCTCCGCCGGCACATGAGCCGAGCGGGACAGCCCAGTGGGACGGTGTGGCTGGGAGCCACGGTGCTGCCGGCCAGCAGCTTGCACTGAGCATCCGGCGGGGTGCGGTGGGGGAAGCACAGAGGTACAAAGCCACCGCTGCCAGCTGGGCAGGCAGCCCTAATTCCCTCATTTCCTGATTTCTGGGCATTTTGAGCCTGCAATTTTAATATTCCGAGATTGCTTTATGTCAGTGTGCAATTTTTCTTTTTGAGAAAGTAGAAGGGAGGAAGTCCCACATGTTCCCCCGTGCATCACGCCAAGGACCTGCCTGACTCCAGTGACACCCTGCTGGGTGCAGGGGGCAAGCAGGGGCTCACAGTGCCTGAGGTGCCCTGGGCCAGCACAAGCCCCCTGCCCAGCACCATCTGAAGAGCAGTCCCATGAGCGGAGAGGCCACCGACTGCAGGTGCTGGGGACTCCCCACAGGAATCACACCTCTCGGGTGCCCACACACAGTGCTGCAGAAAAATCTAAAATCTGAGTTCCTGAAGCTGGTAAGGCTGACTCAGAGGTAACTCTCAGCCCTCCGAAAGCTCAAGTGATTTATTCAAGACGTTATATTTGCTGCAAGGAAATGTTCATTTCAGCAGGACTCCCACACCGAAGACATGGCTTAATAAGGCACCTGGCTGGGGACAGGCAGCAGGTGACAACTCTGCAGGGCAGGCGCTTTGCTGGGCCATGCAGCTCCTGCCTGCGCAGGCAGAGCCCGTGTGCCTGGAGCTGGCAATGCTGCTGAGACTGTGCACGCTTTGCCGCGCCGTGTGCCCAGCGCCAGCTTTCAACGAGCATAGGGCGATGGGATTTTGGAGGCGAAAGGAAACAAGGGAGCTCCTGGGAGAGACGTGGGGATTATGTGCAAGGTGCACATGCTGGCAGCTATGTCTGCTGACCCCCCAAACCTCCCTTGCCTGCAAACCCTGCCTTCCCACCTGGAAACCCTGCCTGTGCAATGCCAACAGAGATTGTTAACAGCATCAAGCCAACGCCATCTAGTTGCTGAGGAGGAAACTAGAAGGTGGAAACCCAGCCACTAGCCATCTCCTCCAGGGTATCTCCAGCCCCCTCTGGTCATCCCTGAGGCGGTGGCGTGGCCATGGCGCTGCCTGCTTTGTACCTGCCCTCCATGCAAATTAAAGGTTTTGGCACTGAGGGCAACTGGCCTCCCAGCTGCCCCCTACCCAAGTATTTAGGGGAGAGGAACTATCGAGCAAACTCTCTATCCTTAAAGATACCTAATTTTGCATACTACAGTATGACTTTGTTTGTCATGAAGAACAGTGGGGTGAGGAATCTAAATCCAGATCTAAAATTAACCTCACAAAGCTTATAAGCATCAGTGACTGAGCCTGATGTCTGGGGTGGACAGGTGTCTTCTCTGATTGTAATTATGCGGGCAATTAGCTTAAAATATATCAGATATTATAAACTATTACCCAATAGCAGCAAGCTTATAAAAAAACCTAGAAGACAGTTTCTTCTATCCTGAGACTCCTGTTAATATAAAGAGCCCTTACAAGAAAAACCTGCTACATTACATAGTAAAAAAGATAATTTGGTCCCCAATATCACAGCAGAAGATCTAAAAATCTAACTGTAATAGGACAGAGCCTTGCACTTCCTAAAAACTGAGAAAATAAACCATAGATGCTGAGCTGAGAAGCCAGGTGTTAGATGTGACAGCAAAAGAGGCAGCTAACTGGCTGCATATTTATAATCTAAATTTGTTGCTGTGATATCTTTCACATGTGATGACTCTTGGGCCATACTCTTCCCTGAGGATGGCTCTGAAGACCACCAGGTTCTCAAGCTCCTTGGTAACATCCCATTCAATCTTTTGTATACAGATTAGATTAGTGATAAATAAACTGCCTTTTTCATAGTACATATAATATACATAATTACACAATACTGTATCATAGAATAATGTACTAATATGTAACTAGTGTTATATATCTGTGTGTATATATATGTATACGTACATATATATTCAAAATTATTAGGTAGAATAGAAGCAAAGAGAGCCTGCGGTGAGTTTTCTCAAGTTCAAGTGTGTGCCAGCACTTTCACAGTGGCTTTTGAAGGCGCCAGTGGCTCGCAGGCACCACAGTCCGAGCACAACTGGACATTGCTATTTGATGGCAGGGGCCACGCTGCAGCGATGCACCAGGTGTCCCAACAACGGCTGGTGACGTTTTTACACCTGCGATGGGATCCTGTCCAGTTACACCGAGGCCGGTGGTGCTTGCTGCGCTCCTGCGCACGCGTGTCGGCATTGGCAGGGTTGGGCTTGGGAACTGCTTAGGCTTTTTTGGATCGTGTAATGAAGCAAAAAAGCAACGACAAACTAATAAGAAAACAAACCGAAAAGCATGCATTACTTTCATCCTCGGATTCTCTTCAGCATAATTTTGACAGTAATGGATTTCCTTACGTAGGTACCTTCAGCGCTATTTCCATACAGATGCAAATGGCTGGGTGTTGTAACGAATGGGATGTTTCCCTGCGTTTTCACTGCATATAGTTTTTATGCAATGTGACGTACAGCGCGGTATATTCCGGTTTCTTTCTGCCCTGCCAACTCTGGTCCCGCAGCCCCCCCGGTGACGTACTCACTCGGTGACTCAAAGGATGGCACTCTTCTCCCAAATTTCCCATCGGCGTGCACATTCGCAGGCTGCGGATCCACAGGCTAACCGCACAGCACATCCCTCCTCCGCACTGCTGGTCTCGGTCGCAGGCCTGGAGTTCAATACAGCATGAGGCAAGCAAAGTGAATAATATATTCCAGAAATAGGACAGATCAGGTGCTGCCTCTGACACCCCACAAGTTATCACAGCTCATTAAGGCTGAATAACAAGATTTAAGGCTGATTCGCAATACTTTAATCTCCCATGAACATACAGGCTCCTGGCACGTTTCAGAGTTGAGCCCATGATGTTTAAAGCCATGGGCACATATGGAGCATATGGAGCACCTACTGATGGACCATGGCATGTCCCACTCTGCTTTCACAGATTGGAGCCTGAGTGAGCTCAGGAGGTGCAAGGACCAAGTGCACCAAACAGCCAGGAATCCTGTCCTCTGGAGAAGCTAAGATAGGGAATGATCAATTAAAGTAAAGACTTTTAAGTAACTATTCCTTCTAGTTTCTTATGACAGTATCTTATGGTTGAGTGCCTTTGCAAACACAAGACTGCATGATAGTTTTATTAGAGAAGTCCAAGTGGAAGGAGCTAAAATAGAAGCTTAAACAGGGATTCTATGCTTGTTATGTAGAATTACATGTAACTAAAAGAGGTCTTAAATGTGTAATAGAAAAAGTTCTGCATAAGTCTCCACACCCAAGAAAATGTTACTGTGGCAGCATTCCCCCTGCAAGGGGGGAAAAAAATTTCAGCCACTTACCCAATGCATTTTTTTGGCCTAGATAATCACAAACCGAAATACAAACTATTGGGTATGTTTTAAAAACCAGAAACCACAAAGAGCTAATGACATGTTAGGATTTGGAAACAGGTCACTGCACATCTTTTTCTTATTTTTTTAACCAAAAGCTTATCAGACTTTTTACTATATGAATTTAATGCAAAACCCAGTCTCCTTTCGCTGACAAGAAACTCCATTAGTTAAAGGTTTTGATTAGACCTCAAAGGTAAGTTTAATTAACTGACTTCTCCTTTAATGTCTGACAGAGGAGTGATAGACCAAAGGCACCGGTCAGCAGTACATAAACAGGCAACTTGTAAAAATGTACATAAAAGATGATAACAGCTCTGGCGAAGGCTCCGTATCGGAACAAACATTCACTTGAGGAAAAAAAAATTTTACAGACCTTACCTTGGGATTTACATGATAAATGCCATTAGACTGTACTCTACTGGGTAAATATTACACTAGTTCCACCAGCAGAAGCCAGATCAAAATACATATTTACAGATCAGCCAGTAATTTAGGAAAAAGCTGTTGCATTAGGGGCAAGCCGTTAAACAGTCTGTGTAACCCAAACAGCTAGCACTCCTGAACATACATTTAACGAAGCGGACAGCTCTACGCTACAGGTGAGCCCAAACACAGAGTATTTACTTATAAGACTAATATGGCCATAAAACTACCACTACAGCCTGCCAGGTAGATCATGTTTCCATTCTAGCTTCTCTCTTATAAAAAAAAAAAGAAAAGCCCTGCAGATCCTGTGATTTTGGCTGCTCCCAGCACACTGACATCCACCCCTCAGCTGGAGTCACAGGTCACAGGCTCTGCTATTCCTCACCAGTCAGCTCCTGAACCCCCTTTTATGTCAGTTTTATCTCAAACCCCATCCATCTCTGCGGAACTGGTCCTGGAGTGAAGTACCACTTAGCCACAAAACAGGTCCGAGTACGTCCTGGCCAGTGAGGGTATCTAAAACACTGCACTGAACAATTTCTTTTTAAAACTCACACACACACATATACACCTGGCAGAACTTTTAAGGCTCCCCTTCCAAAAATGTATGACAAGTTTTGCAAATACTCAGTCCAAATGCTCCTGCCCACACCTTATCTCCAGCATGTAACTCATACTGCTACTCCCAATATTCACAGGACACAACATGAAGGACATTCCTCTTCGGCACCCCATTTACATACAGTTTTGCACAAAATTCAGCGTGAGGAAAAAGTCCCAGGTGAAATGCCAGCTCAAAGCCAACGGAAGTCAGCACACGAACCACCACTGAAGCGAGGAAGGTTTGAATCAAGTCCTCAAATTGCAAAGGAAAAGCACCTTTCAGGCTCAGAGGATGGGGATGGGAACACCTATGTCAGCTCTTGTCTGAGATTTCCCTGTTCATCAGAAGCCAAAAATGCATCAAAGTGATTTAAGCAGAAATGCCCTGCACTAGTTAATAAAGTGACATTTTCTAGTTCTAATCTATTTTTACTTTTTGGATCTTTGTCCTTGATTTATTATTCAGTGCTTCACAATTTCTTTATTTAATGGATTAACTATGCTTTAAAGGTGTAGCCACAACTCTGATAACAGACTTATATAAACTGATCCCCCATTGCTGGAAATATTTCTACTTAAAAGGGAAATTATCAAGTATTAAAAAATTCCTTCACAATCTCTGCTCTTAAAATTAATCAGTCCTGGGAAGTGGTCTGACCTCCAGAGAAATGCCTAGAAGACGTTTCACAGACTTCAGCGAAGTCCGGACGGGGAGCCTGGACAGCCACGGAGTAATCCGCTGCTGCGAGTACAACTTCTGGTGGTTACAAAAGACATGTAAGATCTCGAAAGAATGCAAGCACTGCGTTATTAATCCAAAGCAAACACTAAAAAAAAAAAAATAATTTTACTTAAGAGTGATGCAACACTTTGGTTTAAATAATATCTTTGGGGAAAAAATATTTTCACAAGAGAAGTAAATCTCAAGCCTAAAAACAACAACAACAACAGAGGACTCAATTGCAGAGGGTGGCTCTGGAGGGAAAAAAGTAGCACAGTCATACTCAAAAAAAACCCCAAAACCAGTGTTTTGAGAGGATTGCAATACCAGTGCCTGCCCTGTAAGCAGTGGGACTGGCGGAGCTCAGGGCGCACAAGCAGGAGCCGGGCCCTCCGGGGCAGGTTTGGGGGCAGCAGGGGTTGGGGGCCGCATGGTTTGGGGCGGGGAGGGGTGTGGGGGGGGCAGGTTTGGGGGCAGCCTCCGGCCCCGGAGGGGCAGCGGGAGCCTCTGCACACCCACGGACCAGCCTGGAGACCCTCCCCCCCGCCGAGTCCAGGAACCCTCACCCCAAGCGGACAGACCCCACTCGGTGGCATCCCTCACCCCAAGCGGACGGACCCCACTCGGTGGCATCCCTCACCCCAAGCGGACAGACCCCACTCGGTGGCATCCCTCACCCCAAGCGGACAGACCCCACTCGGTGGCATCCCTCACCCCAAGCGGACGGACCCCACTCGGTGGCATCCCTCACCCCAAGCGGACGGACCCCACTCGGTGGCATCCCTCACCCCAAGCGGACGGACCCCACTCGGTGGCATCCCTCACCCCAAGCGGACGGACCCCACTCGGTGGCATCCCTCACCCCAAGCGGACAGACCCCACTCGGTGGCATCCCTCACCCCAAGCGGACGGACCCCACTCGGTGGCATCCCTCACCCCAAGCGGACAGACCCGCACGGTGCCATCCCTCACCCCAGAGACCTGCACCTCCTCCTGTCACCCACCGCAGAGAGTCGCCCCAGATCCTGGCATCACTCACCCTAGAGCGACCCCCAAGTTCTACTGTCACTTAGTCCATAGAGAGACCCCCCGCTCCAGGCATCCCCCACGGCAGAGCGAGCTCCCCCATATCCCGGCATCACTTAACCCCGGCGTCCCCCCTGTCCCGCCATCGCTCACCCTATCGCAGACACCCCCCCAGGTCCGGCCCCCGCTCCCCGGCGGAGCCCCCCGCAGCCCCCCGCCGACCCCCCGCCCGGCTCCAGCCCTCCCGCTGCCGGCGCGGCGAGTCCCGTCGGTGCCGTCGGTGCCGGCCGGCCGGTGCGGGGCCGTGCGGCGGCGCTCACCCCGGTGATGACGGCCCCGTGCCCCGCGGCCAGCAGCAGCAGCAGCAGGAGCAGCAGCAGCAGCAGCGCCGGCGGCGGCGGAGCGCCGCGCAAGCTCCGCATGGTGCCGTCCCGCGGCCGCGGCCCCTGCGCTCCCCGCGGGCGCGGCGCGGCGCAGCGGAGCCGGGCGCGGCGGCCGCCCCAGCCGTTATAAAGCCGGGGGCCGCCGTTGGCGGCGGCGTGAGTCACCCCCGCCCTGGCAGCGCCGCGGCCGCGGACCGCCGCCCGCACCCCACCGCGCCCAGGTGCGCGGCTGCGGGGTGGCAACGGGCGGAGGGGTGTTGGGGGGGGGGCGTCCCGCAGCAGGTCCGGGGGCATCCCAGGGCTGGTCGGGGGATGTCCCGCGAATGTAGGGGGCATCCCGCAGCAGGTCGCGGGGGGGACATCCCTCAGCAGGTCTGGGGGGGAACATCCCAGAGCAGATCTAGGGGGGACACCCCTCAGCATGCTGGGGACATCCCTTGGCAGGTCTGGGGGGCATCCTAGGGTAGGTCTGGTGGGTACACACCTCAGCATGTTGGGGACATCCCTAGCAGGTGTGGGGGACATCGTGCACCAGCTCGGGGGCAGCACACAGCAGGTCCGGAGGGATCCTGCACTAGTTAGGGGGGCATCCCACAGCAGGTTAAAGCACATCCTGCAGCGGGTCAGGGGCAGCCCACAACCACCAGAGCTTGTCTCAGCTCCAGTGCCATTGTCCCATCTGCTTGTGCTCCTCAAGTTCCCTGGCCCACAGCAGCCCCAGCAGTTCTGCCAGCCCAGCTCCTCTCTATGAATGGAAACTGCCTGCAGCCCCCGACCCGGCCTCTGCTGAGCCCTGGCAGTGCTGTGGCCACGGCCATGGTGGGGGGACATGGGCAGAGAAGCATCGAAGCAAATTTACCCCACAGGTCCCATAAGAATTGAATCAACTCCAGTTCCTCCTCACTGAAATTAGCCCAAGAAGGGCCAATGTTGAGTGAAAAAAGTAACACTCGTGTACTTCTTCATCTTACTCCTTTGTGAACCTGTCTGAACATCTGGGCACGCTGGAGCCCAAACCCCCTTTGGACTCATGTTCTCCTGCTCCCCCTCATCCCTGCGCTTCTCCCTGCTGCTGCAGGCAGCCCCTGCCCCTGTCTAAGCCCTCCTGGCTCCCGCAGCACCCAAGGGCACAGGGAGGAAAACAGCTCTCTCCTTCGGCAGGGTTGGCTTACACCGGAAGATCTGGGGGAAGAAGGGGCAGGGGGAACAGAGACTCCCCGTGCACCACTAGCTCCTTCCAGCCCTAACACCAGGCCATGGTCTGATTGTCTCGGTGAGCTCCCTTCCAGATGTATACCACTTAAATTTCACATAAGCCAAGGTTTAACATCAATGAAACACATGCAGACTTTCCTTCCCTGCCTCTCTCTCACTGTTTTTCTCCTCTATTTTATTCCTTATATTTCCACCTCCTTATACTTACTTCTTTTTACCTTTTCTCTTTCTCCTAACTCCCTTTTTGTCCCTTTTCCTGCCTCTCCATCCCCACTTCCATCTCTCCCATCCCTCTTGGCTGCTCATCCCCTCCAACGTGTCTTGTTCTCATATGTAGGTCCCTGTTTTCTCATATTTTTCATAATTCTCTTTTTCCAAACAGGAAGGCTGAGCCTTTGCAGAGCCCACATTTCCCTGAGTCCTCAAACAGTCTCATTCTTTGGCTGAGGTGAGTTTAAGCACAGCTGAAGGGGAGCATACAATGCACCAAGTGTCTTGGCACGCTCCTGCTTGGTTCAGTCCTGGTCAGGAGCTGTCGAATCTATTCGTTAGCGGCATCCCCTCGGGGGCTCACTCTGTCTGGAGGTATTTTAATTGCAAATGTGGCCTTTTTGGGTGCTTATGACTATTTTGTAACAGTGCTCTCAGGACAAATATGGGCTGAGTAAATAGAGCCTTACTCCAAGGATGGTTTAAAAGCAGATTGGGATAAGCCACTTTTGACATGAAAGCATTAAAAATAACTGGGATGGATCCTTAGCTGTTGGTAAACCTGCATGGCTGGCCTGAACCATCGCCAGTTTAAACCAGGTGAAGGGATTAGCTCGTTTTGAATTTTATTTGTATGCTAGAAACTAAAAATGGATGTAAACCAGGAATGACTGTTTTCCCAATCTCCAGGTGCCCAGAACTTTAAAAAAAAAATTATCACTTACATCTCTAAACCTCCCGATCCTTCAAAAACACTCCAGAACTGAGGGGAAATAAAAAGGAGGAGGAATTTTGTGCAGTTTTATGTAGAGTCTGTAATTTCTTGTAAAAGCCACTTTACATAAAAGGTATAATCTATGAAAGATTACCGGTCAAAGGTCAGTGTTATACATTAAGATGGGTATGCTGTAGGCTTACTGGCATCCACCCTAAAGCCAATATTCTTACTACCAGCTCGCACTGGTTTGCTCTGAGGAGAGATCTTACACATATATATGGCCTTTAGGTGATTACAAATCTGTAAAGAAACATTAATTAAATCCGATTAAATGGTTGCTGTTCTTAAAAAAAAAAAGTGAAAGTTGAGGAGGTGAATCTCTGAATTTCAGTGTCATTACCTCCTAGATAATTATTCATCTACAAAAGTAGAGAAAAATCCATGAAGTGTCTTAAATGTAAATCTTCGGTTTGTCCACCTCACAAATGTACCAGAATTTCAGAAGTCCTCTGATTTCTTTTGATCCACTTTGAAGGATACCGTCATATTAGTTTTCTTAGTTTCCAAGGCTTTTTTTTCATAGTTGGATTTTTACTGAACCAATTCATTCTGAAACCTGCAACACTTCTCTCAGTATTTCTTTCTGCCTTTGCTGGTATGATAACAAAACCGCCCCGGAGTGCACCCGGGGACACGAGGGACAGCATGGTGTGTAACCCAGCCTAGTGCAGAAGCAGCTTTGCAGCTTCTCTCTTATGTTATCACAATTACTGCAGATATCTTCTCTGTTCCTTCATGTAGATATGATTCCAACTGACATCTGCAATACTTTCCCAGCGTAAATGAATCTACCTCATAAATACATTTCCCCTTCCATATGAAAGCACCCAGCAGTAGGGTCCACCATAGTCACCCTGTAGGCAAGGCTTCAGTGGTGTTATAGCTTTGGCTATGCTTGGGAAGGGTTAGGTTTCTCCCCAAGAAGGCCCATTTTCAGATTGCCTTCACAAATCCACTAAACATCATCTTCTACTGTAAAAACTCTAATATCAGAATTAGGAAATGTCGCTCCAAATTAATCCCAACCTTTAGATTTGATAAAGTACATTAACAATCATCCAAAAGTCCTTAGTTGCTTTAAGAACCCAGATCGAAACACCTATTTTTAGCTTTCAGTGCAGTCGGTAGCTCTCTCCGGTTCTTCTCAAAAGCCCAATTTTACTGAAAGCTAACTGTCTATGAGTAGGCATTCAAACAATTATTTGGCCTATTCAAGTGATAATGCACTACAGAGTTTACAGATTTTTGAAGGCTAAGAATGTGAATACATCAGCTATCTAAAAAGACAATTTTCTCATAAAAGAAATGAGAAAAAGCATATAATGTGAGACAGGAGAATTAACTTTTTGTGCTAAAAACTCTGTTAATAATGACAGTGTCTAATTTGTTTAATCTTTCACACTATCTATCCGACATCGGTCTGAATTCAGCAAAGCGGTGCAGGTTTGCTGCCTTTCGTACAGGAAGGATAGACTCGTCTATATCAGATGCTTATACACGTTTATAGCGTAGGTGTGGAAGTTCACCCAGGGTGCGGAAGACCTCAGATCAGTTGCCTGGAATAACCTGAACTCACAGCTCATGCAAGAATATCCGAATTTCTAAGCTGTAACCTGGGTTGGGATGCTGTCCTTCTCTCACCCCAGGTTTCTGCTTTATGTCAATAATTAACATTTGGTGAAGCAAAGGCTGGCCAAAATCATCCACTTCACAGGCGACCAGCCCAAGACCCTGCTTGGTCTTTCGTCCTCTGCCTTGGGTATTGTACAGAAAGCAGAAGAGGCCCTTTCTGCTTGTATTGGCATTAATTTGGGTCCCCAGCATCTACCCAACTACCATTCATGTTTTTTTAAGTTGCAAAGTTTTTTGTAAATTACTTCTAAGTTTTTTACCTCTGTCTCTGATGTGGCTGAAGTTGGCCAGTGTCTTCAGAAGTTACCAGCAGCGGGCTGGCTGAGAAACGGAGGCTTCGTACCTGCAACTCTCACTAAGACTGTAAAACCCAGCTCAGATGTGAAATGTAAAGGGCTTAGCAAGTCTGGGCACCCACCGGTATGATTCTAGATCATATAGACAGCAGTTTGCGTAATCATATAACGCACAGAAAATGAAAGGTAATTTTGACTGCTACCTGCAAGTCTAACACTTGTAATTGCCTTTGGAAATGTCCGCGAGGCTGCTGCTTGCATGAACTTGTAGGCAAGCCTGAGAGGTCAGCACGTATCTGCCCTGGCATGGGCAAGGAGGGAGCGTGGAGAGCAGCAGCAGCACGTCCGCCCGCAGCCACGCAGCAGCCAGTTGTGCCAGAAACCAGGAACCGCTTACCGTGGAGGGGGCAGCTTTCCATCCACAGTGCAGAGCGAGCCACAGCGGGCTTTCGTCATGATTACCGCACCCCAGGCTCACGTCTGGCCCCTTCTGACATCAAATAAATGAATTAATTTTTAAAAAGTCTTAAGAGACGTGCAGATTTTAGGATTAGAAGAGGCACTGTAGTCTGAATTCCTATTAAATCAAGCCATAAATTTCATTAGTGAATCCTAAATATAGAGAGATAGGTTGTGTTTTACACTAGCACATATCTCAAGAGAAATCAAGCATTGACTTAAAACAACGAAGAATTTGCCGCTTCCCTCAGCAAACTGCTCCAACTCAGAACCTCGTTTCCTGTTTGAATTTCATTAATTTGGACCATCAGATGATATTATGCTCTCTAATATCAGGAATGTTCACCTTCTGCATGTAATTATAAGCTGGGAACAAATTCCGTGACACCTGTTTATTAACATTGAGGCCTTTTACTCTCTTGCTACGAAGCAACATTTTTGTCACCATCAGATTATTCTGGTAGCTCATCTCCAAGCCCTTTCCAACAGGTCAACAAACTTTGTAAAGTTTCTGGCATGATTTCAGGAATATTCTCACCCCATACGATTAGCCACACAGCTCTATTCTTAGTTATGTATTCTTGCAGATCTATATGCAGATATATATCAGCATATAAACAGAAAAAGCCCTGTGAATATGCTAATAAAAATGAAACAGATTTGGAAAAATGTTCAGCAACAAAAAAGCATCTGAAAGAGTTTTTGTTTCTGAGGTCAGATAAGAATAGTTGTAATGAGCTGCTGTTCCAGCAGTATGTTCCTAGTGCTCCTTGTGTCTCATCACGCTGCTTTTCAGTGCTGCCGTTGTCATAGTAGTCCATGAAGAACCTTATGTAAGGAAAAAGATGATGGTTCTGCAGTATGTTAAAAAAGAGCATTTAACAGGTAAGTGCTAATGTTCTAGATTAGAGTGTCTTACTCCCTTACTCTGCACTGGATCATGTAACCACATGAATAATTTTGATTGCAAAGCATGTGTTCTCCCGTCAGCTCAAAGGGATTGGAGTGGAATATTACAGGGTCTACTCATGAACAAGAAAAAGATGCAAACATACAAACAAAACTAGCAGTTTCTAGCTGCTCTTGAAAAATTACTCCTTTGACTTGTACACAGATTTTATTTAGACTTCTACGCATCCATGTGACTGCATCTGCAAAGTCCAGGGCAGCGCAGTTCTGCGTGATTCAGCGGGAACTGTGGATTTATGTGATGGGCAGAGACTCAATGCCTTTCTGTAATTTTCAGATATGTCTTTAAAAAAATGTAGATTTTTTGCCAAGAAGATGCAGTACTGGTTTGGAAAGTTAGACGGACTTCGGGGAAACATTCTTTCAACCTTTTTTCTTCCTACTGATTGCTTTTGGTAGGAAACATCTTTCCTTTGCATGCCAAAATGGGTTGGTAGCTGCCAGCGGCAGGCAGGGGACCGGTGGATGGAGCCATGCTCTCTCCCTGCACACTTGAACCTACCGAGTGAGGTAGTATTTCATTGAGGTGGACTTACTGGGCCATGGGGGAAGGAGATGGAAATGCTTCCATAGCCATAGAAATCTACCAAATGCAAGAACTGCGGCTGGGTTATTCAGGAGGGCATTACTGTAGCTCTGCTTGTGCCACAGACAGGCCATTTATCATATGCCTCCATGGGAGCCAGTTAGGCCAATGCTGAGCATGTTTTGTAAGCCTGTATTTAATAAACAAACCAGCCCATCTTTCCTCCCTCAGAGGCCTTTCTGATCCTCGCCAGTTTTGCCTGTACCCTCGGTGGGCCCATGCCTGCAGCCCACCCTGGTGCCTGCACAGCCCGGGTCACGCTGCCTGCGTACGTGCCCCTGCCTCCCGCACCTCCCCAAGCACCACACAAGTCCTCTCTGTGCCCCTCATCGTGGAAACCAGTGGAAGCACTATGAATGCTTCTAATACCTGGCTTCCCACTATCTCCATGGGGACCAAGAAGAGGTCACTTGTTTGCTTTTTATTTACTGTACTGTACTCGTGCTGCATGGCTTCCTTGGATTGCCTGCAGCAAGCAGGCAGAAATATTTTTTTCCCCTTAACACACAGTTTAGTTTCTGTTTTGGTTTTGTTGCTTTGCTTTTCCAGTCCTTCGCTGGAACACGGTGGTGGCCAGTTAGAGGATACAGGGCAGGTTGTGCTCCTGCCCCTATTAGCATATTAGGCCAGGACAGAATTACCCTCAGAGGCAACACCCAGAAACAACAGCCAGTTGCTTGGGTTTTACATCCTGGGTGTTGCAAATTCCCAGAATCAACTGGGAATTTCACCCCTAAAATCCCTTGTCCTGCACCTTCATTCTGTCCCACTGTCATCATGAGGCGTGTGGTGGCTGTAGCTTTTGTCCTGTCAATTGGGGCATTTATGGTAGGCCTGAGGTGTGTGACAGGGTGTGCGGGTGTGATCTCCATGGAGAGAAGCAGAGGTGATAGTCAGGTGCGACCACGTTTCTGTACCACCTGCTGGATGGGGCATTCACCACTGCTAATGGGAGATTAGCCGCTTCCTGGCTTTCCAGCCTTCCCTGATGCTCTGAACGTTGGTCGTCCAAGGCAGAAAAGTGGAGCACACATACACAGAAGGATCGCATCCACTTTCTGATCTGTCTTGGCCTTCAGGTCACCCAGGAGGTTTTTTTCTCTTACTTTCTCTCCCACTTTTCTCATGTTTGCCCTTTTCTCTCTCCCTGGTACTTTGTGCTTCTTCATCTTTCACTGTCACAAGGTGGGTATTCCCAGCACAGCACAGCTGAGGTACCTCCAGGACCTGCAGTACCACCAAAGTACTTTTTCTCCCTTTCATCCATATGCAAGATCGCTCAGAAAGGTGAAAATTCCAGTGAAATGGCATGTTAGCAAAAAGCATACATTAAAAGCCCTGTGGGGATGGCTGCAAAATGCTTCCCCTCACCAGAGCCACCTCCAGCATGGAAACTTCACTTACTACTCTCTTAAGTATGAACTTAAAAAATTATGATGTCTCTCTAGTGACTTATATTTCTGAGAATCCCAAAGCACTTAGTAAATGGCATTCTCCTGAACTACTTTAGCTGTGGCTGGGGTACAACCAGATCTGGGCTGACAACTGGCAACCATTTAACTTCACATGCTCACATTAAAGAACAACTCTGGACTAGAAAAGAAAAAGAACCTGACCCCATGGCTTTGCTGGGAAGGGCTGGGGGGTGTTGGGTTTTTTTCTTAGGATGCAGAAAATAAAGTGCTAATGTGGAGCTTAGGTCTATTTGGGCTATTCTCAGGAAAAGCCATGGAGTTTTTAGCATCACCAAGAACTCAGCATCTTGATTTTATGTTTTAGCCGAACATGGGAGACCCTGACAAACAGCAGTCACTGGGGTGACACACGCAAGTGAGGGCACTGCCGTGGGCTGCAGGCCTGCAAGCACTTTAACCGGTGGCTTGGCTGGGTTAGTCTGACCGAGAGGTTCACGCAAAGCCCAGGATCAGGGCAGGAGGCGGCGGCTGCGGGCAGGAGGCTGCCAGGGAAGCCCTGGCAGCCTCTGCAGCTCAACGCACCCGCCAAGCCCCGGCTTTCAAGGGAAGAGTGTGACCTACTGCATCACGTCCTAAAGACGAGCTGCTACGAAGGACAAATTATCCACCTTGCCCTCCTACTCCCCGCTCTGTTCTTCTGCCAGCTCACTTTTCAAGAGCCACTAGTGCAAAGGGCATCTAATTATTCCAGGAATTCAAATTGGTTGCTTTTATGGTAAAGATCAAACAAAAACAAACCCCCAGCAATGCGGGCTGGTGTTGGCTGCCTGCCTCTGCGGCTAGCCGAGTGCTGGGAAGATGTGTTTCATCCTCCAAACAGCTCGTTATCTGGGTAGAAGTAGCTAGACCACAGATGGGGAGGAACAGAGGGAGAGGAGGATGAGGATGGCACGAGGATGAGGGAGAGGAAGCAGCAAAAAGGAGTGTGGTTGGGGTATGAGAGGTGACCCGTGGTTGGCCACGCAGCCCAGCAGCGCCCTCGGCAGCAGCTCTGTTGTCTCAGAAACGCTTTACCAGCTGCTGCATATTGTCTTAATTCTGTCTCCTGGGTCACCTTGGGGCATGGCACAGAGGTTCAGGCTGCGCACACCTGGGTGGGCTTGTCTCTCCCTACCATAGACCAGCCTCATTAACCAACACCCCCAGGCTGAACACATGGACCTCACCACCTATTTCACTGCCCAGGTCCACACAGCACATTTTCCCCTTTTTACTGACTCTGTCAAAACAGCAAAGCCAGCCCAGGGACACGTGGTAATGACATTTTCCATGCTACTCTCTTCCCCAAAAGCCAACATATCCTGTTGCTGAAGGAGCCTCCATCCCGTGACCAGGGTCCCACAGAAACCATGTTCCCTGAGGGTAACATGGTTGTGGTGAACGGCTGAATAAGACCATAACGTCGTCTGGTTGCCTTGACAATACACTTCAGCTTGAGAGATCTATTTTAACCTTGTGCTGGGGTAATACTAGCTGATGAAACCCTGCTGGAAACAAGGCAAGAGACTAGATTTGCAAAACCAAGTTTTCACACATGTGGTAGGATTATTAGGGTAAGTGGGCTTTTGCCCCCAGAGAGGGCCTGGCTGTTTGCCTGGGAAGAGCCTCCAGCCTCTCACTCTAAAGGCTGGATTTTCAAGTACTATATAGCAAATCCCTTCCCAGTACACCATTAGTTTTTTGAAAATAGGGCTTGAAAATACAAAAATAACCCCACATGTTCAAAACACTCATGTTCTTTAACTAGACCCTCATGCAAAAACTGCTGAGTCCAAAGATGACCTGCAGCCAACTTCCACGGGCTTCAGGGCTGTAAAACCAGCAGGTTGTTCTTAAGAGAGAGCTGTAATTCGTATTTTGCAGAGTGTTTTTTCTTTTACATTACTATTCACTCCAATCATGGCACATCTAATTCAGGAATTCCTCAGTGACCAGTACATTTCAGTGCCACGACAGCGTGCAGCAGTGAGAAACTGGTTAAACGTGCTTTTCTAACCTCAGTCCATTACTTGCTCTCAGGGGAACAGCACCGTTTCCTAAAGCAACTCCTCCCTTGATCACTCCATGTAGAAGCTCCATGAATAAATCAGAAATGGGCTTTCTTATGACTGTCATTGCCCAGCCAGGATTGTCCTGCAGTGCTGGAGTTTGAGAGTCCTGTTTCTGAGAAGCATTGAGACATCTGCTCAAGGTCCCTCAACGTGCGGTTGCACGAACAACCAACCGTCTTCAGACCTGTCGGATGCATCGAGAGCGGAACAGGCAGGTACTGCTCCAGCTCTTTCTAAATCCAGCTCTTTCTAAACCCAGTTACTCAACTTCCTGCAGCAAGGCAGAGAGATTACACTACAGATGATGAAATATTTCCTTCAGTTTTACCCTAAATTCCAGTGAGTGATGTAACCAGCAATCCCTTAGTTTTGCATCGCCGAACATGGTAAAGAGCGGGAACGAATCAGTTCTCAGTGGATCACTCGGGTATTTAAATCCCCCAGTAAAACCTTTTCTGTTCTACCTATTTCAGTTCCCTTTCACATCTGCCATCGTGATGTCCTTACACACTTCATCCGGCCCAGGTTAACGGTCAGAGCTGGGACAGTTCCAGCTCATTTCATTGTCTTGTCCGAGATGACATTTTAAGCAGCGAGTGCTTTGTGTTTAGCTGGCGTAATGTCAGGACTTATTTCTCATAGCCAATGCTGATAGCTTGTTCAGTCAGAAATCTGCTAACTGGCTTGTTCACGTAATTACGATAATTGCCTAGGAAAAAAAGATAGAGGAGCGTATCTTCCATTGAAGAAAATATGTAACTGTTAGCCTATGCTGACCTTTTCCTGCTGTTTCCCTCTCCTATGAGAATGAATGTTATTAGCTGAAACTTCTCCATGTCTGCTCCATGTTCTGCCCTTCCCGACAACAGCTTGGTGTGACATGGCCAGCAATTTGCATGTATTTTAAAAAAAGCAGGAGCAATTTTCATGGATGTGGATTTTACTTTTCCTTAACTGCATAAACAGGATTTTCTGTTGAAAATAAGGATAAATGGAGCAACATATTCAATCATGCACATGATTTTCTCCAACTGAATAGTCCTGTTTAGTTAAACACAAACTTAGGGGAAAATGAAGTCAAGTGTGTGTTTCAATAGGTCAAGAACTTAAAGAAATCACTCCATACATTATCATCTTTATCAGCATCTTGAACAACTTCCTCTACCAGAAAAGTTGCCCAGAATGAGGACAGGAAGAGCAAGTTTTGCCACAGCCAAACCCTATCTTAAGTTCAACCAGCAGCATCCAGGAATTAACTCCTCATCCCCAGGGAGCCGGGGCTTTCCCTTGGTCTTGGGAGGGCTATGGTTTTCTGTGCTTCTTCCTCTAATCCAACATAAGCTGGAGAAGCTCTTGAGGTTTCTATGTACAAGGAAAAATTCACCATGACTCTCTCAGTAGCAAGACAGAGCAATCCCCTGCAGAAGAAACACCAGCTCCCTTTGCCTCACCTTCCCCACTGCAGCTCCCAGCACACTGGATGCCCGCTCTTATCTGCACACCCCCCCTTTGCTGAGCCCTAACAGCTCTCCATTTAAGCAACTGAGAGCCCACAGATCGTCCTCAGATCCACAGGCCATCAAGAGACACCAAAATAGGCTGCAGCAGGCAAAAGCTGTGGCTGCAGTGCTGGGAAGCCTTTGAAGCTGACATCACTTGGGTTGGAGGTGTTTTGAACTGCAGAGAGGAAGCGATATAAAAAGAAAAGGCTTTTATTCTGACAGTCAAGCTTAAGCCTGCCCTTACTGTACGTAAAGTGCAAACTCAAAACTTAAAGAGGGAAAAATGAAAAGGCTGGATTCAGCGGACAGTCAGGTTTGACTCCAGCTCAGCCGTCAGAGGAATAAAGCCTTTGAAAAAGAACAAACCAAATCCTCAGTTCTTTCCCCCAGCGTCAGCCCCAACCTTTGCAGCTTCAAAGGCTGGGCTATGCCATGGAGGTCCCGGAGGGGAAAGTGGGGCCATCCCAGCTTCTCAGCTGCTGCTCGAGCCTTTTCCAAGCCAGACCACGCCACAGCTCTTTGCTCAACACCATGGGACCCCCAAGCTGGTCCAGCTGCTGCCCACCTACATCCCCCAGAGAAGGAGGCCTCGTTCCTTGGCCCTGCCCAACGGGATTTCTCCCCTTTGGAGTTACTCTCACGGCAGTGCTGCATTCGGGTCAGTGCCACCTCTCGTATGGTCGTTTGGGAAATGAGCGAACAATTGCTGTCATCACTTTTTACCTCCAGCATCTGCTTCTACGCTTCCAGACGTGCGCTGGTGCTCCAGGGGGGTGACCTTAGCGTCAGAGCTCGCTCGGCGGTCTGCTGTGGCTCCAAAGGCAAAGGTGTGTTTAGAAAATTTGCATGTAGAGGCAGCAAATTGAATACGCAGAGCTGGACGTCAAGGCGAAAAAGAAAGCGGTTCATAATTACTCGGATTGTATTTGCCTTTCCAAAGGGCATAACATTTTACGTGATTCATTAAGATTACAGCCCTGGGTGTATTCACGAGGGCTGTGTTAGTATGGGAATTAATCATTTTAAGGCACACGGTTGAATTTTGATGGTGGTTCTGTGAGGCTGTGCAGGCTAGCCCTTGGGTGATACAATGGCGCTGGTGCTCAGCACGGCCCAGCCGGCTCCAGCCTGCAGCAGGGGCTGGCTCTGCTGCCGATGCGATAGCCGAGGGCGCTGGCAATCCCAACCGCAAGCTCGGCTTCCTGGGGCAGGAGGAGGCAGAGCAGCGGTCTCAGGCCCCACCACTCAGCAGTGCAGCGCCGGGAGTGAGCCCGAGGTATTTGTGTGCTCCTGCCTCTGCCCTTGCGGTGCCTTATTAGTGACCAAAGCAGCTAAATTAAAATGAGAGCATTGAACCGTTGCTCCTGCTGCTGTAATCTTGCATGGTGGTATTTTTGGTCCCGATCCCCACAGCTGGTGCTTCTCCATTTTCAATGGCCAGGATGGGATCAGTGAGTCAGCGGGTAGGATGTTCTGGCCTGGGGAGCTGCAGAGATCAGGTCTTGAGGGTGCTGGTCCTTTCACAGGCTGGACTGCAGCAGGAATAGCTGCTGCCTTCAGTGCTGGGTCACATACAGGCAGGAGCAGGTCCAAGTCTGGGCTGTGGGACACTGCACGCTGGATACATGACCATCTCTGCATCCCAAGCCACGTACCGGCCCTTCCTGACATGGTATCTAGTCATAGCTGGGAGAAACAAATCCACATTTTGAAGTTCCCTGAATTAAAAAAACCAAAAACCACACAACAAAATTCAAGGTATTTTTAAGACTGCTGTATAATAAACTCAAAGATTTATTACTATTATATTCCTGCATAGCTGCAAAGCCCATGAGTAATTACAGCTTTACAGCAGCCTAACCTTTCAAGTATTTGTATTTCACGTTCCAACCTTACCGGAGATAAGAGATAACTGCACTCATCTGCAAAATGCCTTGGGTAAGACAAGATCATCAGGGAAATGGCAAAAAGTAAGGTGCGTGCTCCATGTTGCACTGACTTCCCTGTCAGTTTTGCTCAGTTTATTAGCAGAAAACATACTTTTACTGCATTGCCTTCAGATTTAATCTACTGCAGGAGGTGCACAGCCGCAGAGGTTTTTTTTGCTCTTTTCACTTTGCGATATGATACCAATCACTCCGAAAAAAGCCTTTCCTCTCTGCCGGCCTGTTGGCAGCAGCAATTCTACCCGGTGACGCAGGGAAGGAGAATAGCTGCGTGTTCCCAGCGTCGCCAGCCCAACCTAATCCATTAGTTAACCGAGGCTGCTGCAGGCATCCATGGGATGAAGTTTCTTTTGGCGTAAAGCCAATCTCTGGCAAGTTCGCTCAGTAAGATCTCATAGACTTTCCACAAACATATTCCTGATGTAGCAGGAGTCGGGGGAAAACGCCTAAGACCTTTACAAAGGTGGCGTTAGCTTTGTTCTTCCATACAGAAACAGAGCTTTGCTACAAAATTCAATGCTTTTTTTTTTTCATCAGAAAGGTCCCGTCTTGGTCTTTCTGGCACAACCATCTCCCTCCAACACTAAATCTCATTATGAGTTGAAAAGACTGACGGAAACCGCGTGGCTGTAAGAAGAGGAAGTGCTAAGGTGGTTGCTCTTGTTTCCAAAGCATGAAATAAGGAATTGAATAATGAGTTTTGCCTTGTGTTGCTTGAGCTCTGTGGGGAGATTGCTACAGCTGATTCCTAGTCATGTATTCAACAAACTTACAAGCAAGGTCACTCTGTCATGTATCTGGCATGGGAACCCTGTGTATCCTTTGTGCAAAGAGAATTAGAGGCAGAAAAGCACAAGCACCGATCTCTGAGTTCGTCAGAAACCCAGCCAGAAAGAGCCTGCAGAATGGATGCTGTAATCCCTCATCTCCCAGGGACGGAGCAGCCGTCTGACCCAGGGCACTGCTGGTTAACAGAGTAAACTTGGGGAAATTTTGGGCTTGTTTGCCCAGAGACTGCACGTGGGCTGCCAAAGAAACTGTTTCTCTCAAAGCTGAAATGGTCATCCACAAACTCCCCATAGGAGGAAATAACAACCACAAACTTTCTCCTCTTGACACCACAGGACTGGCCACATTACGAATGAATTTTTCCCATTCTTACTCAGGTTTCGTCACATTAAGAAGAAAAAGAAGAAACACTGCTACGAGAGAGAGGCTGGAAAGAAAGAACAGAGCGAAGTAATATTAGTCATTAAAATAACATTTCAGGAGATCCTTTTCAAAAATAACACAAGCAGCTCACTTAACATCCTACGTCAGAAATGGTGATTCCACGTCTGGTATTCTAGAATAAGGACCACTAACCATTAGTAATATAGGCAAATATTAAAGAAAGCAGAGAAAAGATATTGCACGGGTAAGTGAACTAACGGGCTGACGATACATTATCTTAAGCAACTCTGATTACTATTAAGCATTGTAAAAGTGCTTTATCAAACTCGTATCAAGACACAAGCCTTCCTTCAGGCAGCTGTGATAGCACCAAAGACGAAACCAACAAAATCAGGAAACCTGCTATAGCTTCTTATGCACTGCAAGGAGACTCACAAGGGGCCCCCATTGTACCTCCAGCTGCAGCCGGGTGCTCGATGCTGGCTCCCGTACCCCCACATACGACAATATTTGACAAACAACAGTAAAATTAATGCCACCATCCCCCAATTCCCTCCTTTCAGCCCTGAGCAGGATTAGCGCTGTCAGGGATGTGCTGGGATGTGCAGCAGGGGCGGACATAGACCTCTCTCAGTTTGCACCTATTCGCCTGCCAGGAGCAGGATGGAGAGCAGACCTTGGAAACAGGCAGGAGCTCCTAATGTTTTTATTTTGCTATTTAAATGGTTTTTTTTCCTCCCTTAACTTTACAGCCTTGAGTCCATTACTCAGTCCATGTCTGAAATTGAAATTATGGGGGGAAAAGGCATCAGTGCATCCACTTGGATTCATTATCTGTCTAGTGTTATAGAAGGATTCAGTTGGGAAGGAAATTTTAAAACCATTCTTCTGACGTGAGTCACAGGAGTAAGTCATCAGAAGCCATGTCAAAGGCACTGTCGCTGGCAAGAAATGTATAGCATCGTTATGATTCTTCCTCTTATAAAACCCAAGCCATAAACAATAGAAACAAGGGAAAGGAGAGAATGTAATTTCATTAGAGCAAACGTGACATAAATTTAATAATAAATAATAGCCGTTATCTAGAAAAATATGAAAAGCCATTTTCAAAATCATTAGCTCTAATCACAAATGAATTTTGCAGCTTCTTTTCTATTTTGCACCTCTGTAATGAACTCTGATAAATTCAAGGGACTACATGTTAAATAAAGAGATAGAAGGGTCTAATTTGCTGCTTCATTAAACTGGCTTATTTCTGGAACGTCTTGCGTATTGCTCTGAATTTCCCGTCTCTGAAAGGTGGAGACAATGAACTATCTGTCTCTAATGTAGTGTGGCACACAATTAGGGATTCAAAAGGACGTGAATCTCTTTCCATCAGAGATACACGCAGCGATTATTATTTTATTACCAAATACTGTCAGCATTACATATTTCCAACAGCTACTGTGACACCTGACTTGCATGTTAGATTTGCACAAAGAGTTGCAAAAAAAAGTCAGATGGAGCTTATTTACACCACATTATTCCTTCTTACGTAGGCCTTCAGTAAGCCTGGCACGGTTAAATATTCACGGAGTTTGGCACTGAAGATTTGCAGTCGGGCAGGATATCTAAAAGATGGCCTGCCATTGGGATGTAGTTTTAACATGGTGATATAAAACAAGCTCAACTTTACAAACTCTGCTTGCAAATCAGCACAGCCTTTAAGAGCATATCTGAACCTCTCTCTAGTTAGCAAAGCACTTAAACATGTGGATCTGAGACACTGGTCTTCTCAGGGATGAATTTTAATGTAATTAAAGAGCTTTCAGCTTCAACTGAAACTTAGGCTTTTTTCGACACACACGTCAACGCAAAAGTTCTGTAACCTCTGTTTGGCTCTGGCTAGAAGTGGATATGCAGCAGAGAGGTGGCTGAAGCAGTCCTGAAACCATAAACAAATAAAAAAAGACAAACTTCAACCTGATAGAATAATGCAGATGTTTCCTTAGATGCAGTATGAGCTTGAGTTTTACCTCCCCAACCAGAATATATCTAGTTATCCACAGGAGAGACTCACCTGGTAATCTGAACAAGAGCAGAAGGAAATAATTGAGGCATTTAGGGTATTACTCTGCCTTCTTACATATTCACCTACTGCGTGGTCAGAATTACCGCTTATGTACCATGGGGCTGCCAAAACAGGTCTGCAAAATCCTACTTAGACCCCAGCCGCTGAGCAGCCTCCGCCCTGGATTTCATCCTCCTCCCATTGCCCTCCTCGGCACGAGACGCCGACAGCCGAAAGGGAGACAGCAGATTTTGTACCCAGGGCTGACAAGTTTGCCTAACAGTTTAACAAATTTATTTTAAAGGACAGCCAGGCAGTCATTATTTTATACTAGTTTTTTAATGGTAATTTCTGTGAAAATTATTTTAATGGTAGATCAGTTTTACTAGTAGGAGAACAGGGTAACTCTGTGAGGAATTTATGGAGAGTCTTCAACACGAACTCCTTAGGATATCAAGTCCAATTGAAATGCAAAGCACAGTAGACTTTCTCTTTTAATGACACTTAGTGAAAATCTTCCAAATGTCTGAAAGCCTCACAAGGGAAAATAAAGTAGGAGTTTAAAAGAGATGTGCAAATTTATTGTCATGACGATGACAGAGCAAATTGGTGGGACATAACTAAAGCCAGCTCTGCTCCGCCGAAGGTACATGTGCTAAAATTTAAAGCAAGCAGGCACCGTGACCTCCCATTACGCCTTTTGATTCACCCACACGTAGGCACCCAGCTGATGGAGGATCGTCAACACACGTGCCCACACATGGGTCGGTCCAGGTGCAGCACACACACACACGTCTAGGGAACATGCATTTAAGGCCATCAAAGGCTCCCTTGCAGATTACTAATGACACGTGCTGCCCTGTCTCACCTTTCATTTTAGAGGCAAATGAGACAGATCAGCCTAAAGCTTTGTGATACAAAGAAAGATGGGCCCAGCCTTAAAAATCTATGAATAAGTGTGATCACCTTTTCATGAGGAACAGAGCCTTCAGCCAGTTGCAGGACCCAAACTGCTGTGCCAACATAAAGGTGAGCAAGAGATGTAATACATTTTCTAACTACAGGGTGCAAAAAGGAAAGAAAGAAACTACCCAGAATATTGGACTTGAGAAATTAAACTCACAAGTCAAGACATTCAAAATCACGGTTCCCGTAGCACCCATAAGTTACCTCCTTGCACGTATGTCGCATGTACTGCTGGGTATGAGGGTATATTTATGTCTTGCTCTTTCTCTGCCAGGAGCAGAGTTATGGCTGTTGGGGGAACCATAAGTTTGATTTTCCTGACTTTTGTGCATTGAATCTTTAAGAAAGGAAAAAAAAAAATAACCACCACTCATTTGGATAGTAGCAAACGCAACTATCTCTGTTTGCCTTTATTTTCACTTTCTTTTCTGGTCCTCTGCTTCTTCACAGCCAGCTAAACGTGTGGACTTTACGCACACAAAAAGGAGTAGTCGTTAAAAAGAAGCAACCTGCGCCTTCTTTGGAAGGGGCAACATCTTCCCATACAGGACCTTGTTGGGCAGGCTGCATTAAAAACACTAAAGCCTTCTAAATAAGTTTTCATTACTAAAATATTGGTTGCAACTACCTTTTATAATAAACTCTACCAGTTTCTTGTGAGTGACTTGAAACAATCTCTGAGACACAGCTATCCCTGTCTGGATATACCGTTAGGTATAAAAGGAGCAAGCTATGGAGCAAGCTGGAGCCCCTATTCCAGAACCGTTTACCGGCACTCATTGCTCTGTGGCATTGAGAGGCGAGGAAGACTTCATTTTCCCCTTCTGTTTGCAGTGGCAGTAGCTGTTAAGTGGCCTTTTTGCTGGAAATAGTATTTGGGAGATTGGCACACACTTTCAAAGAAAATTTCTTCTTCTGTTTCTCTGCTCAAGCTTATTAAATAACGCCTGTTGTACTTGCTCAGATGTGGCTACAGTGAAAGGGCTGTGTCTCTGCAAAGGCTGTGGGGAGCCCATGTGATGGTTCCCAATGACTTTGATAACCCTTTGATTAAGTCTTAAATCGCTTCGCCTCTTGCGCTTCCCTGCTGCCTCCCCAGCATTCCCAATTACCGTGCTGACACCTGTCATGGGCAACGGCAGCAGGTACAGTAATGCTTGTGTCCAGGCATTTGGTCACAGCTAACTACGATAAAGAGAGATATAAGTAGCACTAACAAAGTTAATACTCGGCATTTTGATGTTCAGCAGAGCACTGCTGTGATGGTTCGTTTTGTAAAGTGATCGATGCTCTTCATCCCCTTTGGTCATTTATTTATAGGGGGAAGAAGAGAAAAGAAAATTAACCTGGATGCAGCTACAGCGTCTCTACAGTGTGATACTTTCCTGTGGAAGCCCTACCGATTAAAAATGTTTTTGATTTGATTTCCTAGAACATTATGTTATTTTCAACTCCAATATGGGTTTATTTCAGACATATTTCAGACGCTTTGAATGAACAAAGATGCAAGGAAATGTATTACATTTGGGAAAATCATACAAATGGTAAATGTCTTTTCAAATAAGTTATAACGATATTTCAAGGGCAGTTTAGACCTATTCAGATTGCATATTCTCATTACCATTCTTAGCAACTGGCATAAGTCCTTCAATCTCCGTGTAGTTTTGTTACTCTCTCGCCACAATTTTCAATTTCCTTACAACTATTCAGCTGATTTATTATTTCCCTCCTGTATTTTAAATACATTGTAACCCCATACATTTGTTTCACTCTCTCAGCTTCAATAGTCAAGGTCGTTAATACCCCCAAAATATCCTTTCCTTGTATCACAACTTTAAATGTGCTCTTTCTTGCCCAGTGGCTTGTTACGTAATTACCGGTAGCAATATCATCTTGTTTTTATAGTTTTATGATTAAAGAGATGAAAATGAAGTCAAATGAATAAAATATAAGAAGATATTTCCAAAATATGTGGCAATGCTGCTTCTGCTGCTCCTGTTGCACAGGTGATACAGAGAGATGCGAAAATAATCTTCCTCAGTGTGTTGCTTGAAAGTTAACTAAGATGAAATAAATTATATAGTATTAACATTTGGCCCTTCTGATTAAGTGCTGCTTAAACACGCAGCAAATTTTAAATCGATTGCTTTGTACAGAAAGGCAAAGTACACGCCAGTCGAGATGGTTCAAATTTGTCTTCAACATGCAAGCACCTTTGTCAGCCACGTCCCCAGCTCCCATCTCAATGTCTCTGTGGGTCACGCTTGGTCAGACACCACCCGCTTGGTGCTGTGCCCATCCGTCAGCTGGCTCAGCCTCCACACGCCAAGGCAGCCCCCGGGGAGCCCCACGGCCCCTGCCACGCGAGGACACAACCCTGGCAGTTTTGCTGTAAAATGCAAATTTGTGGTTCACCCAAGCCCCCAAACCTGCCAGTGGATGCGAGAGGCTTGTGTGAGGCTACTTGTCCCTGGCTATGCTGCAAACATGAGGGCTGACACCCCCTGTGAAGGCTGCATCCCTCCCCTTCACGTGCAACCAACCCCCCCACCCAAAACACCATGCTCATCTTCCGAGCGAGCACATCGCAGATCCCTGGGAATATACAATTTGTGGGAATTTACAGTTTCCTAACTCTGCTGGTGGAGACAGCCAGTCTGAGGGAAGCTGGTTGTGCCGGGGGAGCAGGACGTTGCTGCGGGGAGCCGCTTTCCAGGGTTGGATGAGTGCCGCTGCCGGCAAGTGCCGGCTGGCCAAAGGGCTGCACTGATTTAGCACAGGGTAATGGCTGCTGCTCGCTGCCATATGGGAGTGTCAGCAGCATTTACAGTGCAGAAACACAGAGCTGCAGGGCTGGAAGGGACCTCGGGAGATGAGGCAGCCGGTGCCTTGCCTGAGGCAGGATCAGGCCCTGGCAGACCCTCCCTGACAGCTGATTTTCTAACTTGCTCCTGCCACCTCTCCAGGTCACCCATTCAACACTCCCCAGCTCCACCAGCCAAAGGATGTTCTGACACCCCATCCACATCCTCCCTGCCACCAGTTCCTACCAGCCCTTCACCAGCTCCACAACCAAGCCTGAGGAGCATCAACTCCTCTGCAGCAACAATTCTGATATAGGCACACAGGGAAACAATGATGCAGAACTCTTTGATTGTAATTTTTCTCTGTGTGTTCCTTAGTAACCCATTTTCTGTACTGGAAACAACAACATAACTAACGTCTGAGCCCCCTAAACCATTGGTGAGAATAGTGCAAAGACTATGAAAAAGGGGCATTAGATGGAGCCACCCAGGTTCATGGCCAGAGAGCCCCAAGCGCTCCCGGGATTCCTCACTTCATACACATCCTTTCTGCTCCCAGCCCCTTTGCGCCAGGTGTAAATCCAATGAGGGAAAAGAGGTGACAGTGCCATACTGGAGCCATCCCAGATGGGGCTGAGATCACTATCACTTATTCCACTGCAGGCTGCAAGAGGCGTGAGCATGGGATGTGCCGACCTCCTGTGGCGTGTTTACCGGACGGATGAACCCAGGAGCTCAGACGAGACAGGAAAATATCTGCTTTCACTCCCACTAACCCAGGCCCTCCCCCTGAATCACAGGGTAGGCTTAAAAACAAGAAGTTTATGTAAACATATAGCTTGCTTTCAATTTGAAGCTGCAATTCCTTCTTCTCTACTCAAAGGTCATGGGGTTTTTTTCCATGCGACTCCCAGACCTGGAGCCTGCCTGTCGCAGGCACGCCAGTTTTTGGAGCTGGGATTGGGGGCAAACAAAGGAAAAAACCATCGCTGGGAGGCTGGTGCCAAAATCCCCCATCCTGTCATTGCCTGCGATCATGTGGGTCTCGGACCCTGTGGCTTCGGTGTTTCTCTGGCCAAGTACGGTCCTGTTTTCCCAGAGGAGATGCCCGATGCTGCCCGCAGCAGCAGCCCCCTGGGAGCCGTGGCCAGCAGGGAGCCCGGGGATGTGGCACAGCCCCTCCAAAGCAAAGTTCAGTCTCATGTTAGACTTATGAAAACAAACGAAAGGAATGAAAAAGCTATCCTATTACTCACTCCCAGGGCAGTGGGGCTGTGCCGCTGCGAGTGTGTTGGTTCTCACGACCGCAGGCAGCGCAGCCGGAGCACCCCGAGACAGGCGCAGACGGAGGCCGTGGGCTCTGACTCACACCCGCAGGTGGGAGCCACTGCGTTACCAGGCTCCTTGCCACCCACAGCCACCGTCCTGGCCGTCTGCATCACTGGCAGGTACCGTAACCGCGCTGGCTCCCAGCCCGCCCCGGCGCCGGGGAGCAGCCTGAATGCGGAGCGAGCCTTTGGCTCGCCTGGTGCTCTCCTCTACAGAGCTGCGGCAAGTTTTCCCAGCAAGTTTTCAGCTTTCGTCCCCAAACTGACCCTGTTTTACCTCTGCCACAGCGGGGTGCACAGGCTCCTGCCGTACATCCAGCAACACAGGCAACGCCCCGTCTCCTCCCTCCTCACTGTTTCAGTGTCTCCTTACATATTTTATCCAAGTAAAATAGCCTTTGCTTCCCTTTTGCTGGGAGTTTGAAGTAAAACACCCAGATATAGACTTCATTTGTTCGTTCAACTCAGGCTGGTGTAAAAAGGAGGTCCCTGCAACTGCCTCTAGACCAAGTACCTCAAATACCTCCATCTTCCATGGCTGGTTTTCCTGGAAAAGGCTGCAGCAACCTCCTAGGTAGCGTTATTGCTGAGAGAGAGATCATGGCAGTGGAGCCCTGGCTGGGCTCCTTGCCCTCCCCACATGGGCCGGTTTTAAAAGGGGAGGTTTAGTGAAATAGGTATTAAAAAACCAACCCCAAACACTGCACACACACAACCTCCCTCACATCATCCACCTACAAAAGCAAGCAAATTTTGCTCAAAGTTAACTAATTCCTGTCAGAGCCAAAGAAGCCACTGGTGCATCTGCTCTCCAGGCACGACCCCTTCGAGCTGGAGCTGCCGTCCTCAGGGACCTGCTAATTTAGCATTCCCTAACGAGGGCTACAGACCCATGCTGCTGACTTGCTCTGTGTTACCAGGACCATTAAAACACTCATTAGAGAAGGGCTCCGTGTGCTCTCTGGCCTGTGGAGCTCAGATGAGTTGCTGAGTAGCTGGTCAGGCTCCTGGAGGAGCAGCCTTAAGAAAATAACGTCTGATGATAAATTTACAGCTACAGCAACTGCATATTAAATGTATTTTACTCCAGCTAGTTCTGTGTCACAAGTTGTCAGTACAGATTGGTGGGAAGAGAGTATGAAATATTCATGAAGTTATCAATGGCACCAAGATATCTAGTTAATTATGTTGCTTAGCACTTCCTTGCAGGCTCTGAATACCCGGTGCCGACTGGCTCGTTAGCGTAACTGCAATTTGATTGTGCCTTTGTGGCAGTGTTTTCTCCATACCACTGACACACCACTGTGCTCTTGGACCAGCTCCATCTTAATTAGCTTTGCTGCCACTGGAATTAGGCGACATGTTGTAGAAGTCACTTAAATTAACTTCTGACTCTTCCTCAGACAGATGGGACCTTGGTGCCCGTGCCTGCCTATTACATTTGTTTAATCATTTTTTAAAGGACTGTCACAAAAAGACAACATGCTGTACTGTCTGGGTGCGTCAGAAATTTGACCTTGGCTTCAGCACTGGTTTTTGAAAATGAATGCATTCTTAGAAGGTATCTGAGTTTTGCCAGGCAAGTTGATTAGTAACTTGGATTGCAGCCTAGAAGTTTCCAGGTAGCGAAGCCCCGTTGGCTTGTGCTACTCACAACCCAAAATAGCACCTGCTTCAAAACTCACATCCCGCCCTGTCTCTGGTGCCGGCTGCTGATCCCCAGTGCGGGGTCGCAGCACAGGAGCGGCTCAGGCTGGCGATGAGACTGGGGTCTGCGGTGGTCTGTGCCATTACGGACCCCGCCACAGCGCAGGCTGGACACACTCCCTGGTCCATACACAATGCCCTGCTGATGGGCTTTACAAGAATGAGCACAGCAAGCACAGACTAAAGCCCTCCACGCTCCCCTGGCCGTGCAAAGCTTGTGTCAGAGAGCATCAGCCCACAGCTGGTCTTTGACGCTCAAAAGACAGTGTCAGTGCCCTCTGTGGCCCGTTCCATCCAGGAGCTGTTACAGAGGGAGATGCGGTAGAGCTACAGCTTGCTTGCACCATGCCTGCATGCTGACAGGGGCTATAGCATCACCTTCCTAAAGCTGTCTGTGCTGTGCTAGTGACTGCAGGAAAGCTGGAAGACGACCAAATGGTGCAGGACAGAATATTCTGGAGTATTTCAGCCCAAATTCTGGACCAGAACTTTAAGAAGTACTACAAATATTAGCAATGCTAGAAGCGGACTTGAGGTGAGGCTGGTACCTGGAGGTCACTGCGCTGGAGACCTGGCTCCATTGCACCTCCAGTCCCACTGTCCAGGGCTTTTGCTTGCCCCAGATGCGTTCCTCTTCCTCCTCTGGGAACAGCACCTACTGCAGGATCTTCTCACCCAGCCCTTGCTTTGGTTCAAGTCTGGAACCACAAAGCGATGGTGCAGCTCCAATTGTACCCCTGTATTTGGGTGCAGGAGCAGACCCGAACATATGAACTGATGTTTAGTCCAGAGACTTTTCTGAGACTTGCCTACCTACTAGACTTTATCTGAAGCTGTGAGCAGACACTGTTCTTACTTTGCAGGGTTTTCCAGAAAGAAAAAAAAAGGAAAAAAATATTCACATAGCTTCCTCCCTGGGGGTTTGCTTTCAAGTTTCGGCTTCAAACAAGCCTAGATTTCAAAGTTCAGCTGGCTCCACCAGCATCTGCATTGTTCTGCATACAGACCATGCAGGGCGAAGGATTTCCCTGCAGCTTCCAGTAGTGCTTAGCCCCTGCTGCTCCCCGCCTGACATACTGCAAAGCTTAAGAGCAACATAAATAAAACTACCTCACCTGCAAGAGCTGAGCTGACATATATGCATGTTCATGGGTTTGGGAACATTTTCCTCATTTCTCTCAAGATGTTTTGTAAGACACCAGCAATGCCGTCGTTCTTTTCTGAAGCAATAGCATCTTACTGGTAGGACCGTATCGCAGCATTTGTGAAACTCACAGCTAGGAGCTCCAAAAAGCAGTGCTTCCACCAGGCATTTGAAATAACTTTATCCTACTACAGGCTTAGTTTAGTGCTGACACTGGTGCCAATTTACTTAAATAACACTAACTTTTGCAGGCAGGCTTAAGCTGCCATACTGTGGCCTGTCTGTTGCAAGCCATCTTTCCTTATTCCAAGCAATTCAGACCCTGATGCAGCAAGGCACTTAAGTACATGCCTAAGTGTCATCTAATTCAATGCAAGGGCTTTACCTCTTGCCAAGTCAGAGTTATAATGCTGTAAAATCCTCTGCTGCCCTGTGGATGGGACTGTATGTGGCATGGTGCCCACTCCATGGTGTATGTGCTATCTCTGGGTCATGGTCACGCTGACCTGGGACTGCCCAGCTGAGCACGTTGGCTGCCTGTGGAATTAGGGGGAACGATGCTTCCTAGCTGCAACCATGTCTCTGTAAACTCTGGAATGAGTCTATCAAACTGAAGTGGGCTTGGAGGCCCATGCTCCTAGCCTTTGCTTCATGTTTGTTTGGATTGAATATTATTTGATAGAAACAGCCATGGTTTGGCATTCATTCCCTAACCAATGCTAAGATCTCCCAATATTTCTGCAATGATCCCTGAGTGTTGGTCTCCCCATGAAGTAAGATCAGAGTCACTGTCCACAGACTCAGAGGCCCCACCACTCACTCTTCACATCTCCGGGAACGCCTTTGCCTCCCTGTGCAAACTGCCTTCTCTCTAGAGGAAAGAAACAGCTATCCTCTGGACAATAGTGCACAAATAAGGACATGATTAAACCATACTGAGTGCTGAGAGGCAAACTACTGCACTATGATGTTCAAAAAGCCAGAATAATGTGATGGTTATAAAGACAGACAGCTCAGGCAAAGATTGCCTAGAGCAGAGAATGATTGTCAGGATGGGCAAAAATGTAGAAAATCATGTGAGTGTGTAAGCTGCCAAAGCCAATTAATCCAAAGAACATTTTGCAACCATTAGGCTTCTATTACTGTGCCTGCATCGTAATTACTGTGGGTCTGCATAGATAGGATGGCTGATCTTTAATGATATCGAGTTTCTATTTGAACTTTAATGATTTTCATTGCATTTGTTTGTGTTGAATTGTTGCAGCATCTGAAGTTTGAAAAAATGACTTATTTTTTATTTTGTCATTTCAGGTGGCACTGAACCCAGATCTTCCGAGGAACAAAGCAGAAGAGTCTGGAAGGGCTGCTCAGAAGATGAGGGATGTGCTGTGGTGTTGCCCTATCTCATGTTCCTTTCTAGGCAGCTCATGCTGTTAGTATCAGAGCCTGAAAAATAGCAGGAATGTGATGATCAAGAAAAATTCTGCTGATAAAAAGGTACAGAGAGTGCTTTTCACTAGGCAGCTTTGACTGGATCATCACCCTCTATGGTAGGATTGAAGCAGCCAGAGCTTAGAAATAAAGGTGAGCCCAAACCTTACAGAAAGGACTAGGACTGGGTCCACTTTTTGTGGTTGGTTCAAATCAGTGTTGCAGTATCCTGGACCAGAACTGTCAGAAATACTGTGGTGGTTAAAACTGAGGTTTCACACTTGTAATTTGGGCTTATCCTCTGCCTAAAGACAAACAATATGGGTTTATGTCAAATTTATCTTCACACTTGCTTTGGCAACCCATCCTCCCCATTAAACAGTACAAAAGCTATTTTATCAAAGAAAGAACATGAAAATACGGTATTTCTCAGCTCTCTGTACTGCTGACCTGAGTAAGGTGGGACAGCTATTTTACACTTTTAGGGAAATCAAATGGGGACTACTTTTGAAATCTGGTGAATAGTCTTCTATACCTTCTATTCATGTGGTAAAAATTACTGCAAAATGCTGACAGTAAGAAAAATATATGACAAGGTAAGGTAGCTAAATGGGATTTGCTCTGTCCTAAAAATTTAAGACACACACCCCACTGACCTGCCCCCAGCTGAAGCATCTTAACCTTCTGAAATTGTGTCTCAAGTCTGTAAGTTGTCCACCAGATCTTGACATCTATGGAGCTGACACCTCTTCTATACAGTGGGTTGCCTGCAGAGCTTCTTTCCAGCTAAGGTACTCATTTTAGTTTCCTGGACAAGAAATGGTGGCCTGCATCCTCTGCAGTCATTGCTACCTGCCAAAAGCACTTCCAGCCCTTTTCAGCTGATTCTCGGCCTAAAACTCTTTCCCGGTGCCTCCTGGCTTCAGACCTGCCCACCAGCTAGAGCAGAAAGAGCCATTTCCGCTCTCCGTCCTCACCCTTTAACATTTTCCCTCCAGGGCTATTTTCTTACAGCCTTGTACTTCCCCAACTAACCAGGTGCTATCGGTGCGCCCTGACCGCAGCCTCCCTGCTCCACCCTGCACAGACACCCCGCAGACAAGAGGCAAAACCGCAGAGACTTGGGGCAGCACTGGTCCCGCTGGGTGGTTGGGGTGCCCAACCCACAGTGCTCTCCCCACCTTGCAGCACAGAAGGGATTGAACCGAAACCAGACCAGTCCCTTTAGGCAATATTTATCAAGTCTAGCACCTGGATTTCCAGCAGAAATTACTGCGGGGAGAGTCCATGCTCTTTGTGCCCACCACCAACCTCCATCTCCCCTATTTCTTAGCCACCATTCGACCAAACAGGCATTTGGCAGAGAGTAAAGACAAACATATACATAGGTCAGACCAGAAAACTTGTTTTCTGTCTCCATAATGTTTATTCTCTTGCTACAGTCCCCTTGGCCCCAGGGAAATTGCAGGCAGGCAGGCAGAGGACAGACTCTAGCCAATGGCCTTTAGCACTGTGCAAAAGATCTGCCTCTTTCTTCATCAAAATCTCCCCTGAATTTTTCCTCTCCAAACCTCGCTGTGATAGCCAGCCAGCAAGAGAACATGCCAGTCCTTTGGGAGAAGTCGCACTGGACCAAAAGGACATACCAAAGAGATCTCTTGATTTTATTATTTTAAAAAAAACCAAACACACACACAAAAAACCCTAACAAAATCATTTAAAAGAATAAATTCAAGATACATCTGAACTGCAGCATTGCACGTAGAAGCGGTCATCTCAGGGCATTTACCTAGCCTAGCCTTTTTCAAGTCTCAAAACCATTAAAGAGATGGATTTCTTTAGACAAGCTATTAACTGTTAATATTTTTTTCTTTTTGGGGGGAACAGATTGTGAACTGTAAGTTACACTTCATTTTGTTTCTTTACCCAGATGTTATTTTAAGTGTCTGAGTTCTACAACTGCACAGCGCTCTGGGCAATTGAGACAGAGAAGCACCATATAAATAAGGCTGCCTTGCCTTTCTGCCAGCATTTACCCGGCCCCGGTTGCTTTACAAGAGGAGCAAAAAGAAGGCAGGCAAAGAGGGGCAGGAAAGCCAGAGAGGAAGGCACATGGCCCTGGAGGGACCACTGCAAACGGGCAAGGACACCTCTCCCAAGAAGGAGATAAAACAGCAAAAACCCCCACTTTTTGCAGGTCAGAGCACGTTGTTTGTTTGTTTTGCTTGTGAAGGAGTCCAAAGAGAGGGACTCTGCTTATCTACTTCATCTGCACATTGGCAGATGAAGGTTTGCAACCTGATGCTCACATATAAGCAGCTCCTCAGCCAGCATGAGTTGGGGAAGCATTTGGGATTTTTTTTTCATTAATATGTCTGCATTAGTTAGGAATGGCAGAGACATTTGTGATTGACAAAGCTTACGGCGCTGTCTCCCACTTCCCTCACAGACTAGCCCTGACCTGAAATCCTGCAAAGCAAAGCGAACCCTGAGCTGCTCCCCTCCATCCCTGCCATTGTGGGCTTCTCTTCCCTTTTATTTTCCTAGTTCTGTATAAAACATGCAGAAACGTTACGGGCAGTCCTGTAACCAGCAAAATCTCTGCCCTGCAGAGCCCTTCAGGGCCCATTGCCGACTACCATGTTACAGGTATTTACAGGTCAGCCCATTTCCCCAGCCATACATCTTGCTCTAAAGATCAATCACTGGCTGCAATACATCCTCATGACTAATAGAAACAATTACTTTAGATGAAGGCTCACAGGTATTTAAACACGTTAAAAGTGCTTCGGAAGCCTGATTAAAACAAGTGGGCCAAAATCCAAATACAATTTTCTCCCTGGCCAGCCTTAGTGGTGGTCGTAAAACATGACTGGTTGTAATGTTATTAATTGTTATGACAACTCCTTTAACAGCATTATGGAGACAGAGCACAAAGATCTCGTTACAAGTCTTATGGACAGCTCTGAAGTGATCAGAAAGAAGATGAGCGCTCATGGGAGCACCTTTCTAAGCTATTAGATATTTAAGCCATTTGTAATAACAGGGAGTTGTGTTGAGCTGGGAAAGAGGGAGTGGCTCCTAGCTCTTCGCCATGGGGTAAGCTTTCCTGATTTGTCTACATTGAAGACTCATAGCTGCACCTCCTACTCAGTTGATCTTAATTCAGCTCAAAAAAGTTCCACTTCATGCATTTCTAGGTATGACTTAGACATGAAACATGATGCAATGGTCCTTTGATGAATAAGGACACATGGACTGGGAATCATCTGTGCCAAGAAGATTTGATCTGGTTTCTGGAAAGAAGTGATCACATAGCAATACACGCACATACATGCAGCTATAAATAAAGCAGGAGCTGTTTGCAAGGGAACAGGAGCCGAAACCCACTCCCCTGATTCAATTCATTGTCCCAGTTCAACTCTATAATTTTATCACCCTAAAAATATCTACACAACCAGCGTTCTCTATGCAAATCATGATAATTTCAAGGAAAACACAGTGCATCAGTAGGTGCGTGGCAAAAGCATGGGGACGAAGCCAGACTCACCTCTTGCTCCCAAGCAGCGGTTGGTGGTGGCACCAGGGGGAGCGGAGCTGGTGTTCCTGTGCAGGAGCCTGCACTGCCAAAGCCCCCAGTCTGGTGCCCGCCTGCTTCCCACGGTCCCTGAGCAGCCACAACTTCCCAAGGAAGGAGACTGCAAAAACCGCCAGTAGGTCCTGAGAGACACATTAAATAGTTTAACTGTCTTTGGAGACGTCTCAGTCATTTAAATGTGCTGGAATGAAATAAATGCTGTTTTCCAGCACTCTCGGAAAGGCAGGCAGGCTGCAAACAGGCAGGCAGCATGGTGGGGGGCAGGGCACCAAGGACAACCCCAGGTTTGTGGTCCAATGCTACCCCAGAGATCCTTTGGGCTCTCAGACATGGGGCTGCCCTCTCCCCGCCTCCCTTGCAGAGAAGCACTTGCTGATTTCTCCCTCCTGATTTGCTTCTGAGATGGATACAAAAAATATTTCAATACAAACGGTTCATTACTTGAGGACTTTTTTCAGCTCCTTCACTGGCAGTATGTCTGGGGCAGTGTTTGCTCATGGGGCTGTGACATCTATCACTCAAAACAGTGATAACAGATGATTATTAAATCTTGGTGGCTCCCATTTAAAGGAATAAACCAAAGGCCAGTAGTTTCTATGTAAGAAGCAGCAAATTTTCTCCTGTGTGTCTTTAGAAGCAGGACGGCCAAGGCAGGGAATGCCCGCACCAGAAAGAACAGAAATCAGGGTGAATGAGGAGGTTTGGAAACCACCAAAACCGAAAGGGAGTAGACACAAGAGATTTCCAGGGACTCAGACATCTGAGAAGAGAAAAAAGGTATGCTTTTATAGCAGATAGACCATGCTTAACAGCTGGATCATCTGAAGAGGCCTGTGTACGCAAGGGGAGGAGAGATTCATTATTTAGAGGAGAAAACACACCAGGGACCAGTGTAAAAAATGCCCCAGAGTGGTGAAGAAAACAGTTCACAGAAATTTGCACAAGCATGGCTCTGGCTCTGTCAGTGCATTTCCTTGTCTCACTACAGACCAGAGCAATTGGTTCTGGAAGCTTTAAGACTGCTTGTACCCCAACTATCCTATGCATGGCAGTGATCCAAAGGATTTCAGGAGAGTATGTCCCAGTTACATGACCCTTAGTGAAAAGAGGATGCAAAATTGGGGCTGAGTCACAAAGACCATTTCTATGAAAGAGCAAGGTCGCCAGAGTACTGGCTCAGACTGTAGACGTGGCTGAGGATGGCCACCACTGCAGCCTCCCTGGAGGCAGGGAAGGCCAAGAGCAGGTAGGACATGCAGTGGATGCTCCAGTAGTTCCCGAGCAATGTCCTCTTCCATCGGCAAGGAAACCTGCCTCAAACCAGAGAGGGTCAAGCGCTAACAGGCCCTTGTCTCCTAGCCAAGAGCAACCAGCACCAGCTTGTGTCATGAGTGGCTTCAAAAACTCCAACCCCTGCAGAAACCCACGGGGCTCTGGTTAGCACCATTTGCTTGGTGTTTGTTCAAAAGACGTCCCAGAAAGGCTTGAAAGGAAGCCTGCTTCATAAACCAACATGGAGCAAAGCTCGGCTTGGACTCAAAAATTTATACCCTTCTCAAAAGACTACTTAGTGGTCAATGAAGAGCAATTTAAATGACAACAGTTTAATCAAACCAAGACAGATATTTTTACGTTCAGTTGTTGTGCTCTGAAGCAATGCTTACATTGTGGATATACTGTTCTCAGTACGCTGTTCCCCATCTGTTATACCCTTACACAGTGTGGGTAACTTCCCAAACATTATTGCTAACAGAATGGCAAGAACCAGTTATATATCCTAGAAATCTGTTAGTTTTTTTTGCAACAAACAGGTTCTGAATTACGACAGTGGGCTAAAAAGGCACTATTATCACACTGAATGCCTGACCCAAAGTCTGCGGACATCCACAGAAGTCTTTTAGTGACTTTAACAGGCTATGGATCAAGCCTGAAGAGAGTACCACGCAGCATGCCATTTAAAATCAAGACAAACTCAGTCAACTTCACAAAGTAAAAAGATTTACTTCACTGCAGCCTCCATAAATCCCTGCTAATGCTGGGGTTCAAGCTTTGAAGGCCAGATATCGAAGGTTTCTCTAACATGTAAACCAGCAAGTACTAATTTTTGTAAACCTCCTCCCAGGCACAGGCATTAGGTCAGGGGGAACAGCTGTGTACCTACTACTCCTGAAAGTCTAGTCATTTGTTTCCATATTTCAGCCTTTAATGAACTTCGCGTGAGGCAGCTTTTAAAATAAAACCCATAGCTTGAGCAAAAGCCCTTCGTCCCACCCCTGTCTTGGGCAGCGCTTATTCCCTGCCCTGCCACCAGTGCATGCCCACCTCTGAAGCCAACGGCCATGGGGTTGTGGCAAACCTGTCCTGTGAGATCAGCCCCTATCGCAGTGTGTTATTCCCTGGATTATTGAAGATATGGTGCCAGACCCCATAATACAAATAATTTCTGGATGTAACATTTTTCTATAGTGTCAACAGTACAGAGCTCCAGATAGGCCAGAAGAAAACAAACTGCAAGGCATTTTGTGAAGGTGAAGAAATGAAAAGGCTGTTTGCCTGCACTGCACCTTGCACAGATGGAAAAGTAGTACATGGGCACACTGACACTCATCACCTTTAATATGTGTCCCAGGGCTAAATCCTCACTCGCTGTGCTGAAAATGTAGGGGCAAGCTTGCAGCTCTCATACTTCAATAATAGAAGAAGCCATTTATACAGAGGTGTGAAATATTTAGACTCAAAGTGTTTCATTTCACTTAATATCACTTAACATTTGGAGAATTTCTATAAATGAAATCGCTAGAGGCTCAGATCCATACTGTGTCCAAACATATCCAGAAAAGAAATGTGTCCATTTTCTGTGCAACAAATGCTTAACTGCAGATTTTCTGGATAATAAAATCTCCAGCCTAGCTATTTAATTATTCAGCTGACTGGTGGAAGAATATGAAGCTACAGAAATCTAAAGCCATGTGCTGGCAACTCTGGAGTAAGTTATAACAAATGTTTGCTTTAAGAAGACACCAACTAAGCTATATAGAAGCTTGCACTTAGGAGATGATGATAATTCAATAATTATGCAAGAAAGTGCCATCTTTGCCCTTGTAATCTCTCCTCATACGGTCAAAAAATATTTTCTTTCTTAGAGCTACTTAAAACAGTATTCTTTATGCCAGAATTTTCAACCAAGACCTTAATCCTGTAACTGGAGGCGTACAGCCAAACTCTCATTCATTTCAGTGGGCGCCCATACAAGCATAAGTTTCCTCCTGTAAAATCACTGCACTGAAAAGTGCCCAAGTCACATTATTAGGTGTACCCTCCAGTGAGTGGGCTTCTTGGTCCCTTCCCTTGTGCCCCAGGCACCTCCAGGAAGGTAGTCACACCTTTGCCACTGCTCATTATAGTATAATGGAGACCAGCCAGTCGGTGCCATCTCTGCAATGTACCAGCTAGAAAAGGGAATGTTCACAGGTTTTAAGGCTTAAAACCCCACCCATGCAACACAGACCCACAGGCAGTATTATTCCCTGTTTGCAGAGAGCCTATGATCTAAAGGAGGGGAAGGGGGGAAAGAGGATGATGACAGTGTGCCATGCAGCTGGGATTTCAAGGAGAAAAAGGAAGAAACCAGGAAAGCGTTGTAATGCTAAGCCAGCCCATGCTGATGGAGTGCTGCAGGAATTACACCACCAGCCATACACCCAGCCGGGGTTTCCTTCGAGGGGAGGGTCCATCAGGATTTGGGCTTTTTCATCTGCTGGTGGAGCCCTGCAAGCAGCCAGCACATGACCCAGAGCCAGAGCTGGGATCCAAATGTGTTCTCGTGGTACAGACTGTTATTAGCCACAATACAGTTCTGGCATTAGGCAATTTATAATTACGTTACTAATTACATCACCAATTGAGTACAATCTGCCATTTCTGGAATTCTTTCCCTAATCAAACACTGTCCTCGAGGCATTAAAAATGACATCCAGCAGCAGAAGTAGCAAATCACAGCATACTTGTTATCACAGGATCCCTGCTGAGCCGCTGCCTGTCAGATAATGCCGGAGGAGCCTGGGTGTGCTCCAGCCAACTCAGACTGTGCCTTTGTTCACGCTGTGGCAGCCGATGGAGCCCAAATTGCTGAGGTGGCACGTGGGAAAGAAGCATCTCCCGCACCAGGGGAAGCCCCTGCCTCCGGGGCTCGCATCGGGAGGTGATACAAGCTCCTGGCTGCCCACATGGATCCAAAAGAGACTGAAAACTCTCCTTCCTGTGCTGAGTTTTTGAGGGTCTGGTTCAGACCATGCTTTCTGCAGACCCATCGCTGTGCTACAAAATAATCTTTTTCCTACAGCCTAGGGACAAGGCTGCTCTCACGACCACTAAGCTGATAGCACGTGGTGGCAATCAGGTACTGATGTGGGACAGAGTGGGATGAGGGGGTGTCATGCACATGGGCATCCTTCATCAGAAGGACCTTGTCACAGCGGCCCAAGAGCTCTCAGAGGCAGGATGGCAGAAACCAGGCACTGGGCCAGCCCTCCCTGCTAAGGAGGCAGCTTGCAGCCTCTCCGGAGAGAAAGCCAGCTGCCAGCCAGCCAGCATGCTGGCATATTTGCCATACCCTCCAGTCCTCTTTGGCAGCAGTGACTGTGCACAATGTGGCTTTGGGAACAGCTTCACGGGCTCTCCTCCACCACAGGTTAACCCCACGTGGAGGCACCCTGGCTCTTCAGGCATAGGGAGGTTCCTCTGTACCACCTGTGTGAGTCTGGAGATGTTCCCCATCCCTCAAACACCCTCCTGAGAAACAATCTGGGAGACTCAGCTGGTTTTGCAGACTGTTTTGCCCTCGGGGAACATGACATATTAAACTGTGCCTCCTCTTCTCCCACCCCACCTTGCCACCGGTTCACGCTATCCACCGATCACTCTCCTATCACACGCTTCACCTCCAAACCGCTCACAGAGAAGCTCCCACTTCCGCACCTCGTGCCACCAAGCTGGGTCCCTCCCGGCTTGTTACAACAAAGCCACCCAGTTAACCATTCTTAGTTGGTTTATTTTAAATGCTTATCTATTCATCACAGCTCTTACTAGAAGGGGAAAAAGTGGGAAAGTTGCACTGCAAGAATAAAAAGCAAATGTCCCAGTGAAGTCTGTGCACGATGCCATAAAACTAATGCTCACAGTTATGGCTCCATGTTTGCAGAAGGGTCCGTGAACAAACTAAAGCAGAAAAGGAAAGCGATGGGCTGCGACCTCTGCATCGGAGGGGGGCGAAGGGTGACAAACGCAGGCTGTGACCGAGGGACAGTGCCGGAGCCCCGCACTCTGCCCGCACCACAATGGGACCAGGCTTCCCTGCCCAGACCCTCTGGTCCCAAAAGTACCAGGAGAAAGGTTTTGTGAGGTTCCTCTGTAACGTGACAGTGACACCAGAAGCTTTTGTACACACATTTGTCATCTACTGATGACAAACGCAGCAAAGAGTTAAATAACTGGGATAACTGTTTTAACCCATCCTTTCCAGACTTAGGCCCCTTCAACATGATCAGTCTCCTGGACGAGCAGAGGCAAAGCGAAAAGTCATGATATTTATAGAGCACTTCCCCTTCCTGTGCACTGAGCTTTCCCAGCCTGACACAGCTTCACTCCCTGCATCAATTGCCCACCCAGAAGCCTGGAGGGGAGCGAGTCCCGCAAAGAAGCTGTGTTTTCTCGCAAAACGCTGTTCAAAAGACCTCAGCTGGCCTCTTTCTGACAGTGATACTTTCCTCCAAAAGTTTCCACCGGCTCAAATTTCACTCAGAGGCAGAGGCCTGGCTCTTCAAAGGCCAGGGGGGAGTGAGATGCTTCCCTGGGAATTGGTTCCTCAGGAGTGCTGAGCATCCTGGAAGCTGAACTCTATGTGAAAGGCACATTGGGGACAGGCGGCGAAGGAAATACGAATCACTTGCCTAACGAGCAGACAAACTTTTTCCTAGCTGTTTTCCCTGCATTTCCAGTGGAATAATCTTAATTTCTCCTGCCAGATTTCTGTTATTGGTCTGTGCTCTTCCTACTGTTGTCGTCATTCCAGCTAGACCTTGTCTGCTCAGGAAATTCATGGTATGTATATTTTTGTGCACGGTGCTCTTGAGATGTCTGAAAAATGTTCCTGTGAACCAGGCACTGATGTATCACTCTCTGGAGAAGATAAATTCCTGTCTGCTTCCTGCATCCCTCTGTTAAGATACAGTGTGAATACAAATTTGTTTGGAAAGATTGTGTTAAAACAATAATATGCCCTTCTCTTCTTACATTTTCTACAACACAGCTATTCCCATTTCACATTGAAAATACAGCATATCAGTATTTGAACAGATATTTGGCTTGGTTAGCTGAAGACATCTCATAATTGGCTAACGCTAACTTTGCCTTTCGGATTTTCTGTCTGATTTTCATAACTAAAATGGGAGAAATTACTTAGTCTTTGGTGGTTACAGCTACTCTGATGAGTTGATAGCTCTGCAGATCCCTTCCTCCTGCCCCCAGCCCACTCCCCAGATTTCATCGGCTGCTCTGAATCCTCCCTGCAGTGAAACCTCTGGGTTGGATCAGCTCGGGCTAATCCTCTCCAGGGGACAGCGCCTGGGCAAAGGAGGTCTGAGCCCTGCTGGGAGCAGGCTGCAGCCCAGCAGTCGCCCTGACCCTCTCCCTGAGGACAGGGAGCAGGGCCCCGGGTGCCTCCAGGATTTCCCAGTCCTGCACAAGGACAAGACACAGCTGATTTCTGTCCCCTGCAAGGGAACAAGCTGGGGCAAAGACCACATCCCAAATGCCCGAGGTGCTGGGGTACAGTCACCAACAGCCACCCTGCATGGCTGAGCAGATGTGGGGCAGCAGTAGCAAGAGGTGACAGTTGGAGCCAGGACCCCCATTCTTCCTCCTTCCAGCCCTGCTTCAAGCACCAAGCTAAACCTCGCACCCATTAAAGCTAATGGAAGAAGCTATTTAACAGGGCTCTAGGGCTAGAAAATGATGAATGAAAATGGTTTAACAGTCATATAGCCAGAGACCTGACTCTGCCCATGTTCACAGCTGCATAAATCCCAATAAGATGAACCCTCTGGGCCTGACAGTGCCTGCGGTTCCAGCCACATCCCTTCGTGTGCTGGCACCATGATGCCAGCTGCAGGGCACAGGGACAAGGCATTGCCCACCTCCTGTGCGGGCATCAGACAGGCCACTGCCTCACCAGGGAGCAGGAAAGCCAAACCTCTTCCAAAAGCACTGCCAGAGGGGATTTTTGGAGCTATCAAAGTGCAGGCCAGCTGCTGCCGTGTGAAAAAAGGATGGGTATTGAATTTATAATTAACAATCCCTTTCTTTTCACCAGACCTTTAAGTCCAAGATGGGAGTCATCTCCTTAGAACAACAGCAGAACAACAACCAGAGTGATAGAGAATGATTTTAAGTAACAAAAGCATATTTGGATTTGTGGAAATTAAAGCATTTCATGTCCCTATTTCCCAGCCCTGCACCCTGAGCCCCGGGGGTCCGGGGGGCAGGCTGCTCCCAGGCTGGGGACGTACCTATTTCTGCTAGCCATCTCAATTCCAAGCAGCCTTTGCTAGCCCCTGGAAGCAAACTAGTCTTGTGCTACAGTTGAAGCACAGAGGACTCCTGCTTTTATAGCACCCAGCTCCTGCTGCCAGTCCTCACAGAGCCTGGCCATGGTACCACAGAAGCATCCATGAGGAGCCCCACGGGGTGCTCCCTGGAGTGCCTCCATCCCTTTGCAAGCTGAGAAAGACCAGAAAAAAATACTTCTTAATTATGAAACTAAGCAAAGAAAGCACAAGTGTAGGAATATTGTCAATGAACAGTTTGCAAAAGAACTAAAAGTACAGGACTGCTTTCAAGATAAATTCACAATATTTTCCAGGACAATGAACCCACAGGAAACATTTCCATCAGCTTGTTGGCAACTCCCAAGTTAAATGCCAGTAATCTGGCAGTGAAGAGCTGACATCCAGCACATCACAGGTTTAGAAGCTGACCACTTTCACCCCCCTTTTTATGAGGTTGCACTAACCTCATTAGACATTACTCATGTCTGTAACGAAGATTTATCTTTACACTCATTTTGCACCCAAAGCAATGAACCCTTACGTCTACCTTGACTGCAAAGCAGTGCAGTGAAAAGCTGCCCGCCCCCCAAGCCCATAAGAAGATAACCGAGATCTTAAGAAAATCTGCCATCCTTCCTTGGAAAAATGCATTAAGAGGATATTTATAAGCATTGGGTATCAGCTAAATTAAACTTTTTGTCCCATGTTCACGCAGTGCCTACTCCAATTTACTCCAAACATAATAAGATTTTTGTACATGTTGTGCAGAGTCCCAGTCCTTCTGTTCCCAGGTCCCATGACACATGTGATGGAGACCAACATAGTGTTTATTTGATAATTAGCCTCATTATAAGCAAATTGGAAGCTCTTCGGTCTACTCAAATATGCATTCAGTGTTGCAGAGATGCAGCGCCTGACAAATATGGACTGATAGACAACACTGATATCTGATGCAAGTCTGGTTAAGGAATTAAAAAAGTCACAGAATCACAGGTTGGAAGGGACCTCAGGGATCATCTAGTCCAACCTTTCAGCAGCAGCAACCATTCTGTAATGAGCATCTCTCCGTTGCATCCTGCTGATACCACTGCTCTTCGCTGAAATTAACTGGGCAACCCCAGCACGGATATAACAACAAAGGGATTTTTCGCAATAAAATAGGCAGATATCAGATGTCAAAAGTGAGTGGCAGTTAGCAATACTGCCCAAAAGAAACTGGGGGAAACAGACAACACATGTAGCCCTTTCCTTGGCCTGGAAGCTAGCAGCACTTCGTAGGCTGTACTCAAATACTCTCAACAGTTCTTCATCTTACTCAGGCAATTTTCAATAAATGTACACATTTTTAACATCCTACATATATATCAGATAATGACAAGAAAAACAAGGAGTTTCCTGAGTGATGATGTGCCCACGTAATAAAGACAGAGTCTCAGGAGCTGGGAAGGCAGGGGAAGAGCAAAAAAGCAGGCTATTTTTTGCATAGCAACCCCCTCTGCAATTTGGCTCATATGTCCTTGGACAAACCCCTCATTTCGGCCACATTTAGGGAAAAATACCCTATAAAGGCATCAGAGGAGTCTTTTGGTTGATCAACGGTGAGCGAAGAAGGAAGGATCTGGCCTTGGCACATGCTTACTTCTGCCTCCACATTCTCACTCTACAGCATTTTGTTGCATGGCATGAAACCCCTCCATTCTCTCACCTGCTAGGTTGAAATACTGGTACTCAATTTACAATTAAAAAGAGAGAACAGAAGCAAAGTGAGCAGCAAAATATTTGCATTGTTGTAAACTGCCAGGTTGTGTGAACTGTGAGGCCCCCAGACTATTTTGGCATAATTCGGCACCTTTCAACTGTCACATAAAATTTCATGGGGGATGATGTTTGGCATTGTTTATATGACATTAGTTTCACCTTTTCATCCTACTGGGGACCATCAAATGCAAAACTGGATTAAATTTGGCAGATCACATTATATATGGGGAAATGAGAAATATTGCTGTATCACAATTGATTTTCCCAAAGCCACCAGCCAACCACAGATATTTTGATACTGAGGCGATAAATAATTTTCCGCTGGTAATTTCCATATTCAGTAAGCTGAGAAGTTTTCTCAGTATGCAAATGAGATTTATTTAAAGCACTATTCTACGATGCTTACAATTAGATTGATTTGGATGGTTGCAGGATGATTTTTGTCTTGGGTGATGCTGAACGGGCAGGAGCAGAGGTAAGTCCTTCATGCAAGACTTGCCTTCAAAATAAACCAGATATGCTCACTGGGCTTATCATGGCTGAACAAGACACATGCCAGATAGGAGCGTGTAGGCAATCAGGAGTTTTATGCTTTGGATGCTACAATTATTTTACTTTGTTGTAAATATTTGGGCAGACATTGAAATCAGCAGGTCATGCTAAAGGTTGAGTGAGCCTCAAAGCCAGCCCTGGTAGAGGGAAGAAACAAGTACCAATGCACCTGAGGAGGCTGCATTTGGGTTGGGTCTGTGATCTCCTGACTTCTTATTTATTCTGACAACAGAATTGAAAGGCAACCAACACAGTCAAGTCCACTGATCTTGTAGTTGAATATAACAAGAGGATAAAAGCAATGCCCAGAAACTGAAAAATTAAATTGATTACAGACATAAAAAGGGAGATCTTGACCCAGCTATACTAAAAAGAGTCACCTGGCGCCATCTTCAGTGGGACCTACATTTCCTTCATGATACCAATTGAATAGACAAAGTTCAAGGTGGTTGCTCCCCAGTGCACCTTCACGTCATGCTAGATACAGCTCTATTTCTGCATTGGCTTCTCCCAAGCCCTGGGAGAAGGCTTTGGCTAGCCCAGCCGGTCTTAGCCCCCTGCATCATTTGGTTAAAACCCTCCAAGATATTTCAGATGGGCTGGATGGGAGACAGAGGAAGAAGCAGGGGAGAGACAGGGCTGAAAGGGCTGTGAACAGCACAGATAAAACAAGCTGAAGTGTGTGCAGTGGTGCTGCACCTTACTCTTCCACCAACCCTTTGCACCCCTGGACCCAGAAGAGCCCTCAGACAGGGACTCTTGGATGTGCTGCACAAGTCTCAGAGGATGAATTACCAAAGAATAAAAGTTTTTCTTCCGAACAGCTCCTCCTTATCTCATTTGCAGGAGAGAATAGCCTCAGTTGCACAGCTGTGAGAATGCCCAGGAGACCTCCTTGCCCCGGCACGGCCCTGCCCACAGCTCCCAGCCCAGCTGTGGGGCACACATCCCCCCTCCGCCAGCCCCAGCCGCTCCCTCATTGCTCGATGAGCGGCGTTCGCCCAGCTCTTCCTTTTGCTGCCTCGCCGCTCACTGGCGTTCCCTCGGGATGACAAGGTTTGTTATTCTGAGTCATCCTCAATGCTGCTGCTCCACTGCAGGCCCTGCTGTGAGCATCACTAACGTGTCTGTTTCCAGTTTGCACACCACGTGAAAGCAGTTTAAAGGAAATTTAGTCCCATGGAGAGAGCCAGCACTAGGTTGATGTGTCTCACAAACTCTAATTTGGTGAGTTATACACAGCCTTTACACACAGAGATGAATTTGGCTCTCTGAATACATTTGCCTTCATCACTACTGCAAGCCTTGTGATGTCTTTAGGAAAAGCCTGCCCTTCCCCAGCCAGCCTCACGTTGCACTTTCGATGAAGGTGCCTGCAGGCACTGGAGAACAGCCCGTGGATTAATCACACTTGCACAGGTTTGCTGATGCTGGACCTCTCCAAGGCTCCTGCACACTGCCGAATCGTTGCACCAGTTTTAAATTTGCTTCCTAAGGCTCCACTTTCAAGCTAGAAGTTTCCTTCTTTATTTAAATCTTATTACTTGGTTCCTTCTACTTCTCTGCAGCAGGCAAGGGTGCATCTCAGTGCCTGATTAAGAATCTCTACTGACATAAATGGGTACATCATTATATTTTTGGTGCTGTTCCTCTCACTTAGATCTGGAGAAAATTTGATCTCCTGAAGTTAAAAAAACTCAGTCAAGAAAGTTTTATATCTCCCTATAGGGAGACTTGTTCTGCTTTTTTACAGTGGCGTGTGAACTACTGCCTGTTAATAAGGTGTTTCTAGCAGTGGTCTATAAATCAGGGACCCTCGAGTCTTAATGCACTAATGTAAAAACCCACTTTCGTTTGTACATCAGCCACTGTGTGCAGCCCAGCAAGTACTGGAGGGATCAGAGATCTGGACTGAATCAGCCTTATGGGCTGTTGTGGCAGAGCAGAGCAGTCAAGAACCAGCCCGCTCAGATCATCATCCCTCCTAAACACATGTCAAACAACGGTTAAGGTTTCCTTTAGCAAAGGGTGTTTTTTTGGTGCTTGAAAGTTTAGTGCCCATCTTGAACACTTTTATAGGAAATTACATTTCTGAAGGTACAAAGCAGCTGCCTTCCAAACAGCAGACCCCTTCACATCCCAAGCAGAGCACCCTGATTTAAAGGTTGCCATCTATTTACCCTCAGAAGAAAACCTGGGAGTGACAGAGCATTCCATGAAATGAAGCCTGGCTACCTCCCAGGGAGCTCAGCCTCCCCCAGAACTTCAGCTGCAACTCAGCACGAAGGAGAAAAGAGAAGAGTCTGAGTCACCTACAAGTTTCTCTTCCTTGAGGCTGTTACAGATATGATAAACCATTTTTTTGTTTGTTTATAAGTGCTGCCTAGAGTTTAATAAAGGCTCATATGTATTATTAATCTGGAATATTAACCCCAAATCCTATAATAAAATGACCCAAGCATTTCAAGCCATCTCAGAGGCTTGCAAAATCCTTGCAAGTTACTAATTAAGCTACACTGAAACAGTTGTTGGGTATATTTTACAGTCTGGTTTCATCTTCTCTTTAGAAAGGGCAGACTACAAATTTATGCAACATAAAATGGAACCTAATGAATTTGGAGCATATAGAGTACGGAACATGCATCTAACAAGTGGGAATAATAACACTAACAGTGCTTTGAGATAATAGACTATTTAAATTCATATTTATAGAAGCCATAGACTAACATACAGTGATTTACAGTTTAGATGTTGTTTCCTTGAGGGCACAATCCCAAATACACAGAGATACAAATTTTCAAGTGGAAGAAAACTCACACTGTTCTCCTAAGTTGCGATACCCAGTGAAGAGAAGCCCTTGGAAAGGATGCTGTGCTGGGGATCTTGAGTGCAGAAACTTTATATGGATCTGCAAGTTGGCCTCACGCTGGAGGTGACATCCATAATTTGGTCTCCTTAGAGCTACGGGTTGCCACTAGGCTGGTTAAACAGCAAATAATAGATGCTCCTGTCTGGGTAGAAACAGGTTCACCCCACCCTGGTAAGGGCCAGTGCCTGGGCTGTGCTTAATGGTTGGCATAAGCAAATATTAAAAAGTAAATAAAGGAACCTATTAACAACACATCTGGCATTTCAGGGCTTTATGGAATGATTTTTTGCAGGTTGGAGCATCCGGAGCTCTCATCAGCTGTTACAGCAATCCCGGACTGTGTGACGGGAATCCAGCCCTGTTTATTTCCACAATTGGAAGATGGGTTTTGTAAGGATAAATGCTACATCTAGCGGGGCTCAAGTTCTGGTGTCCAGCCAATTCATAAAGCCTTATAAAGCCTTTTCTTTTCCTCCATACGTGGCTGAACCATCACTGGCGTATGATGAAAACAGTGAATCCCCTCCCTAAGCCAGCCAACACAAATAATTTAATTCCCAGTCTGCCAATGGCTGCATTTTATCATTGTCTCACGAGACCTGGAGCTGAACAAAATTTGGGCAGCCGTTATTATAGATGTGCCACACCACATCCTGGCTTTTGATTTCCAGCACTGGCGTAAATCAGGTCCTCAGGGACCAGAAGTCCCTTGGGCTAGCATTTCTGTGGCCCACATCAAACGCTGCTGGGAAGCTTAGATCCAGCCTTTAGTATTTATATCATGTTTCCAGTTGTCTGCAGTGTTACAATGCCAATGATTTATTCATTTATTTATTTCACCCTTTGCATACGGTTTGTAATGCAGAGAGCAAGCAAGATGCAGTCATGCTGTAGCTACATGCAATATAGGTCTTTGGGAGCACCACCATGTGCTTAACATGGCAAGGGATGGCCCCCCTGGCCTCCAAGAGCTGCCTGGCAAGCACTAGCACCACTCCTCAGGTCCACAAGACACACCAAAGGTTGGAAGAAGACAAAGGAGGGAAGGGGGTACCTCCAAGAACAACACCCCAGCGAAACACAGAAGTGGGAAAGGTAAGGGAGATTCAGAGAAGGGAAAAAGGAAAGCACCACAATTATCTCTGTTGAAATTCAGGACTTTCCTGGGACTTTCTCAAGTCAGTGGACTGTTGAGAATTGCTAAGACATGAAGGAAGTCTTGCAATGCTCTTGCCCCTTGGACGCCAGTAACTACTCTTTGTTAGTCTAATGCTGCAAGAGGAGACTAGTCTGGTACATGCATTGTTCCACCAAAAGGACACTGAGCTTTTTTCTCTTGACCATAGCAGAAACAGACCCTAATGGACACTGTTCTTGCTCAGAAAATCTCTCCAGAGAGTCCTGGCCCAAGAAGCTGAGAGGGTGATGTTGTACGCTTCTGTCCATTTTCCATCCTCTGTCTCCCTCTGGGGCCACAGCCTCTGGTCCAGCCTCGGAGCTGCAGGATGCTCCACCATCCCCCCCGCACCTGGACAGCACAGGCACTTGTCCAGCGGGTTGACATGAGCACTTGGCCCCGAGTGATGAGTTTGCACTGTGAGAGCACATCTAGAAGTCACGAGTACAGGTTTTAATGAAGGCTGGGGCTCTGCTTGGATTCAAGACTCAATCAGTAACAGCTGCCCATACCTCTTCACAGCAGAGGATGGTATAAAACATCTGCTGAAGGTTTCTGGGTATCTCAGAGCTCTGAGTGGCACGTGCTGGGTGTCTGGTCACCGCTCGGATACAGGTGTGCAGCACAAGTTGCTCTGCAGTACCCGATCCATGGGGAGAGCCACACACCGCTCCAGGCACATGCTCCACGATGTACAGATCAGTGCCGTAATTCACTTACACTGGTATTCTGCATGACGCTGTTCATATAACCTCTAATTTTTTGCAGATGATGGAAAGCATCTCTGTATATCCAGAAGGATCAAGTGGTGTCAGGCAGCTTAGCAAAATTCCCCAGCACAGCAGAGGAGACTCATGCATCTCTAACCTCACGCACCTCCTCTGGAAGAACACCAGGAAGAGTCTTGTGCTTGCAATAATCCTCACGCTGGCTGCTCACAAAAACACAGAACAAAACAACCCAGCGCTTCTCAAAGTTACAGTTTTAAATTAAAGTACTTGGGCAAGACCTCGGTCCTCCTTTGTCTTGTATTAATTTTAACTCTGTTCTATGATTTTCATAACTGAGAGTTACAACTCTCATACATTTCCTCCTCAGATTCCAACAGGCCACCTGCTTTGCTTTGGCATCTTTGCTTGTGTTTAGCAGCGACTAAACTTTCTCTGTGCTCTTTCTCCAGCTCCCCAGCCCAGCTGCTGCAGAAATGAACATTCCTGGGTCCCATGTGGGTGAAATGGGAACAAGCACAGACCATGGGTCAGATCTGGATCGAGCTCAGCATCTGGCCTTGGAGCAAAGCCAGGAGCAAAGGTTATTGCTATGGTAGTAGCAAGTCAGAATAAAAATGGGCTGCACTGAATTCTAACAATTTTTGTGCTAATTATGAGAATGAAAGTATAAAGCTTGGCCAAGGCAAGGGGGTCTTTACCCAAGGCAGGAAGTCTGTTGAAATAGAGGGCCCTTATGCACTTGATTAGGAATTCACCAAAGCAACTTCCAGAAGCATCCCCAAGATATTGCTCTGCCAGTGATCAATTAGCATTGTTATTGTCACGGTGCAATAATCTTCTTCATTAACTTTCTTTTTAAAATTCAGATGGGGAGATGAGGTGCATTAGATAATGCGCGTACTCAGACAAGGAACAAATATGTTGCTTGTATGCAAAGCAAGTATCAGAAAGACCAAGTGTCTTTGGGCAGATGTGCTAATGGACACAGAACCTGCGCTGTAACCCATTACTTCATCATTAATAAGAAAAAACAAGTAACACACCATAATGATGTAAAAGGGAGAACAATAAATTCATTAAAGGTAAGCTCAAGCTGGGGCAGCAGCACTTTTACCTATTTTTCTGGGTGCCCACTGCAGCACAGCACTCTCCTGCAGTACCGAACCTCGCACACCCTCAATCAGCCCTCCCCTGGCAACGTTACCCTCTGACTGGAGCTTTCAAGGACTTCTTTCATCTGGCGACTGGAGGGCTGGAAAAGCCTGGTGCTTTTCCTCTCCCTCGAGAACGTCTGAAAAAATGGAAGTAATGAGCTCAGAAAAGGGTCCGTCCAGGTTACTCAGCACACTGCTCATGCTGGGCGGCTGGGTCCGATGTGAGGGCCAGAACAGTTTCTAATGATTTCTCAAAAATTTGGAGGATGCTGGGCAGCATTTTCCCATAGCCTGCCCAGCACTGTGTGTCACTCCAGTGCCAGCTGCAGCAGGGAATCAAATATGATGCAGCGACCACCTCTGTCTGCTCTGAATTAAGGACAATTTATAATGAGCAGAACTGGGTCATCACGAACAAACAGGCTTCCAATTTCGACTGAGCACCACCAGTGCCGGGCCTGGAGCATTTCATTGCTGAAATCTGTGGGCAAAACCCTGACACTGACAACAGGCTGATGGATGAAGATCTTGAAACTTGTTCTAGCTCCCAGGAAAGCAATAAATCAACAGTGTAGGAAAACCCCAAGCCCCTGAGTGCTTTAAAAGTCAATAGTAAAATTTAAAATCAATGGGAAGCCTGGCAGGAAGGCAGCGCAGGGGCGGGTCCACACAAGGAATGTGTAGCTATTGTTCAGCTGGGGTAAACTGCCAATATGCCGGATCCTATAAGCCAATTTTACTTAATAATCCCACTAATATGGAGTGACACTGGTGGTAATCCTTCGGTGATTACAGCGTGGACCAATGCCTCAGCATCTCTGGGAGGATTTAGGGGACAGTACAGCATCCAGAAAGCTATAGCCAGACTTTTCCTATCAACTGGAAGGGAAGAGAATATCAAGGCACTGAAAAGCAGAAGCTGCTGCATGCTCATCCATATTTCAATCTGGAGGTAAAAAAGAGAGGAAAGCTGGAGCTTCCTCGCTGTGGTATCTGCCAAGTGCCTCTGCAAAGCAGATCCCAAAACCAGAGAAGAAGCAAGAGGGGGATATGCACAGCAGGACGTTGTGAGCAGAAAACATGTCACAACGTGGGGAGAAGTATTTGAATCAAACCAGCCCAGGAAATCTGGGATCACCATTGGGGTTTGATAAATAGCAAAGAGAAAGGAGGGGGGATTTTGTACAGAGCGCTTGAATTCTCACTGCTTATACTAAGTGGCCCCAAGAGAGGAGCCACTGGTGAGCAAAAAGAAGCCAGTGAAAGGGAGCCAGGACCCCTTCATCTATCCTGTCTCCCTGGGACATCTTAAGGACCAGTTCCGGCTCGGTTGGCCACACTGATGAGTTTTCCTTGCCACCAGAAGTCCCACAGCTTTCAGTGAAAATGACCTTCAGATGATTTCACATCTGACCTTAGAGAGATCCACATCTTGATACGCAAGGAGATTCCCATCTTACATATAAATTGCTACCAAGAGTTTTAATTACTGCTAATTTATTGGAAGTGTCACTTGTACAATATTTGCAATGACTATCACCAAACCGGGAAGCAAGAAACTGGAGCACAGTACGGAGGTTTCATAGGCTAGTGAGTCACTGGGGGGGGTGTCGTTAAATTATCAGCTGTATATTGAGAACAGCTGGAACAACTCCAAGAGCTGAGGACAGATGCAAAATTGTTGGAAAGATTGATTCAACATCATCCCCAGCAGCCTTGTATAAGCAATGCGGGCCAGGAGGCCTGAAGAACAGCTGCCATAGTGGACTCACTGAATTATTGTAACAAAATTAGATAAAAAACGCAGAGGAAATTATTGCAACCCCTTACAGGGAGGCAAGAGGCTTTCCATGCTGGAACAGCTGGTGGACTCAGAGAGACTGTTCTCTCCCAATAGTAATCACTAAATTAGCCAAATTCAGCCAGTGAAGATGTTTCATTATGAACAGATGGAAGTTTGGGGTTTAACTCTCTGCTTCGCATTAGCATATTCAAAGCAACTGGTAATTCCTCTGGTTCGGGGAGAAGAAATCTGAACGGCGGAGTCCTGGGATGGTGGGGTGCCAGCCGCAGCTGGGAGCTGCCCAAAGCTCAGGGCAACCCCAGGATCCAGGAGAGACAAAAGCGAGGCAGGTGCTTTACATCACCATCAATAAAAGTACCTACATTGCTTTTCCCCGGTGAAATGTCCCAGACTCTTCCCTGGTAATATTTCCTCTTGTCACTCCAGTTGGCCATTCCCATAGGTGACAAGTCCCAGCTGGCTGACACCACTTGCTTAGGCTGCTGGCATGCCAAGGTGGTCCCCTTAAGATAGAGCATCAAAAAAGGACGGCTGCCTTCTAGATTTTTGTCTTTCATGAGATTCTAGAGGTAGGGAAAAAATGCCTTCAGTCTGTAAGGTCAAATAAAAGGCAAAGGGTAGCACAGGGCCATCTTTGCTGATCACGAGCGCACAGTACTGCACCATGGAAATACCAAAATGATCAAGCTGATGATCTCAGCCCTGAATCAGTGTTCCTGGGCAAGGCAGCAGCCTTCTAGATCAAAGTTAGAGCAAAAAGTGATTATCAGAGGAAAATCTTCCTATGCCCCCCAAAATTAGAGGATGCTGCACAGCTTGAATCACAAGGGTTTATATTTACATCACAATCTGTTTTTAGGGAGCCTTGTAACTGTTTGTTTGTTTTCTGAAGATTACCATGCACTTCACATAAGATGCCTCTTGGGCAGGACCAATTTTTTCCAGACATGGCTGCCCAGTGCCTCTGGAGGCACCCAAGGCTGCAGAAGCAGCTGTGTGCTCTGGAGCAGCACCTGATGGGCTGGTAGGATGCTGCTTTGAGCCTAAAACAAACATAAAGGTGCTTGTCTGCTGCCAAATTAATATTGCCCCTTATGAAAATCACTTGATATTTCTTCTCTTTCAGGAAATAAACATATGCCTGGCAATACTGAAGCATTTCATCTAATATGACCTCATTCTCCCTGTTCTCCAAGTTGTGAGCTGTCCCTCATCATTCAGCATTTGTCCTAATATAGACTCTCTCTCCCCCCATCACCAATACGCTGGTATGAATCATAAGTCATATTAGCGATTGTGAACCCACATGCCAACCTACATCTGGGGAGATGACTCTTTTCAATAGCCTCAAATCTGCAGCTGCCTTTGTCAGGAAGAAGTTTTACAGGTTGTTTTCCCTGTCTCTGAACAAAGAAACTTTGAAAAACCCGCAGTGTTCAGAAATGCCTTCTTGTTCCATTTCTCCAGTGTAGGCAGTTTCCATGAACTTTGCTTATCCTCGTATTATATTAACAAGGAGACCAAGAGTGACTGAGCAACAAGAGCTTTATGAGTTTCTTGCAACAGAATTGGAATTAACATAGAAAATAATCTGAAAAGAAAAATTCTGTAAGGAGGACAAAGAAAACTAAAATATAGCAATGACACGTTGAATCCTTTTGCCCATCTGACCAGAATCACGCATGATGATAAGTTCTAGAAACATGCTTGGTCTGTGGCGGACCTGTGTCTTCACAGTTCAAAGATTTCAGCTGAAGGAAAACCCTGCTTTCAGTCTAACAAGCATTTTCATAGCTTGGACCACACCAGGGAAAGGGCAGCTCAAAGACCCCCTTCCCACCCTGCTGGGATTTTACTGACTATTCAGTAAAATCCCAAATGAACTTGAACAACACCCGGAGGAGGAGGGAAGCATCACAGACACGAGGTACCGGGGATGCAATGACCACATTTTAGTTAATGACCATGCTTTAGTTAACTGAGCTGTAATCATCTAGAGCTAAAAGCCTAAGTCATCTTGGGGACAGCGTCTATGAGCTGTAATGGCTGTGGGATCCTCAGCAGACTGCACAGAGAAGGAAACACACAGTAACTAACAGACCACTAATTTTAAACCTCCCTAAAACCACTGGTTAATGTTTGCAAATGGGAGCGTTGATGGCAGTGCGGGAAGCGGCAGCGTTGCTGTGACTCACAGCATGCTGGTCCCCCTGTTGCTCAAGCGGTTATAAAAATGCTGGTGCCTCTCACTGCTTATTTATTTCCCTTTTCCCCGACTGAGAAAGAGAAACTATTTGCGTTGAGAGATTCGTCTTCTGCTTTTCCACAGGGTAACCTTAGACCTGTTCCGGCATCCTCTGCTAACTCAGTTTGTATAAATGTGCACATAAAACTACAAACCCAATGCAGCACTGCTGCAAAAGCAAGCAAAACAAGAACCCAGAAGTAATGCAGAGCCTGGTTTGAAAAGACAGAAAGCTCTGATGAACCCTTTGCTACGTGGCCCTCCTAGGAGAGCAGGGTCCTGTTAACCTGGAGGACCTGCCACGTTTCAGACCTGTAGCCAACAAATCTGCATTTTCTGATGACTGAAACAAATTAAAAGCTCTCAACAGCAAAGCCCTGGGTGTAGAGAAAGAAATATGGGAAGCTATTAATTGCAAAGCGAAGATGCTCATGGCCCATCGGAGCAGCCCACAAACCACCCCTGCCCCAGCCCTCTGGGTCCATGCTGGTCTGGGTGTCACCCACCCACATGGACACCTGACATGGCACAGTCAAGGATTTCTGGAGGGAAATGTATTTAGGAGGACTGCAAAGTGCACCTACAAAACTGTGGAGGAGCTGCCAGGTGGCTGCTGCACCTCTGGGGAGCCTGGATGCTGCGGAACACCTGAATGGCAAAAGGGAAAACACACTCAGGAAAATAAAAAAAATATAATTTATGCAGTGCTTCAGAGCCATAGACCATCCCTGCCCTCCTCCCCCTTCATTCACAGGGACTTGCAAAGCGCACACCTAGTTTTAGCATGCTTTTATACTCCAAGAAAGCACAAAAAGGAGTCAAAGCTAAATCCCCTAACCTGTTTCACTGGACAGATGCATCAGCTGCTTCAGATGAGAAGGCTGGTATTTTTAGTCATCCCAAAGATATTTTTTGCACACGTGTTGTATTCTTGGGGGGGATTTTTGCTTTTTGACTATTCCCCTAGAACGCTTCTAAACAATGAATTTTGTACCTTCCCTCCCAAAGATGATGTGCTTTTATACCTGAAAACATTTAAGTGGGATTTTTGACTTAGCGTCTTTGTTCACGTTGTTAAGCCGATCAGGCTATAGTACTTTGGAGAAAAAGAGAAGAGAAACAATGTTGTTTTGTCTGCTAACATGATTGATAGACAACTTTCAATTATTGTATCTTTACCTGACTGGGAAGCACTTAAAAAGAGACAGGCTGCTGAAAGATGAGTTACTTCCCAGCTCAGTGCTGTTTCCACAGAAAAAGTATACAAGGATGCTCTCTGGTGGCAGCTGTAAGGCAGGGCTCGGCTCTGGCCGCTTTTAGTTTATGGACTAAATGATAGTGTGAAACCTTGTTATTAAAATAGTAAATATGTACCTTTTTTTTTCACTAATTGGCTTGGTTTATGTTGCTTTTAAAAAAAATTCTCTCAGGAGGTGCTTTCTTAATTCTCTTCAAGTATTCCCAGTGCATGGGCAGACGGCAGGGTTTGCTTTTATAACTTCTAAAGAAACCCTGTGCTTTACCTAGAGCCCTGCTGGGGATGGGGATGCGATGTGCTCCTGGCAGAGGCCCGTTTCGGGGCTGCCGTGGCAGGGAGCTGCCCAGTGCCTCTGCTCCGATCTGCCCCCCAAGCTCTTTCTCCTGGGCCATTCATCTCCCCACGCCAGCCCAGCCAGCAGGCTGGGTTTTGCACTGACTCCCAGACATGCAGATACATCTGTTTACATCTCCCAGATTTAGCTGCTTCTCCAGCCATTTTCCTTCTACCCCAGCATTTCGACCCCAAAAAATAACTCCGTACCCAGAGCACCATGCTGCAAAGTCCTCCCCAACAGGGGTTCTGCCCCGGGGCCAGATTTGGACCTTGCATTTGCCCAGTCCTAACCAAATATCAAACCTAAGCCGATCACTCGCACTAACAGTCTTTCTATTAAATCCCATTTCAGTAAATTGTGCCAGTGCAAAGGCTTCTTTGGCTTCATTTACTACGGTGATGGATTTTGGATGGGTGGCCGTCTCAAAAGATGGATACATTACTTCCCTAACTGTAAGCATGGATGGGATTTTCATTTTACAAGGACTGCACTACAGTTTATGGCACATCAGTGTTAAGAAAAGACTTCTCCTGAATCCACTGTGATGCCCCAAATGACAGTTAGACCCGACAAGGACACTGCGCACACCTCACCAGTCCCAGCACCCTTTCGTTGGCTGAGTGCAGGAGTGGTTTGTGTCACTTTGACTCCCCTGCTTAAGGCTCTGGTATGAACAAAATTCATGCCTGGAAGTGGAGATTAGTGGTGGAAATTAAAGCAACGTTTGGAAGAGTTGGCAGGTTCCCACAGCTGAGGTTTGCTCTGACAGCTGAGCGCAAAAACACAAGCATGAACCCCAGTTTATTGACACTGATTAATTTTTGCCTGAGTACAAACACACTTTTGATCCTGTTTCAGTGCTGCCCTCATCAGTACCTTTTCTGTTGATTTTCCTAGATATCCTCCACATCAGCCCGTTTCCTTCACTGGCCCTGTGACTTGGTGAGGACCTCTTCTGCACACAGTGGTCCCGGGGGTTGTGCTCCCCAGAGCTGCTCCAGAGTGGATCAGTGAGACCCTGCCCTGGCCAGTGTGCTCAGTAATTACCTCCATTAGGCAAAGAGTGGCTTTTGCTAAACCTCTTCCCCTTCCCTCACCGTCCTTAACAGCTGGCTTATTTATACCAAGACTGGTATTTGATACCTACAAAAGCAGAATTGCAGGACCTCCAGGCCAACGCACCTGCCCTTCACATGCAGGCAAGCATCCCACAGGCATACATTAGAGGCAGAAAGCATCTTAATCATCCACCCTGCTGCAAATACATTCACAGAGCTTTAATTGATTAACAGGCAGTCCTTGCCAGCAAATGAGCGGTTGGCTCCAGGGAGCTCTTGCTTGTTTGTTTTTAAACAGTGCGAAGTGGGGAAAATGGAAGGAATAAGCAGCGAAAGCTCTAGGGACCACCAAGACAGGAGAGGGGGTAGGAGGAAGGCAGTGCTGCTCTGTGTGCTGACCTTATTACTGCAGGGAAATGGAGGTCAAGTGGTAGCAGAGCGAAACACCGCAGGAAACAGGGAGGAATTAAACAACTTCAGACCCCAAACCATAAGCTCAACTTCAAGGCATGGGGACCAATGGTAGTAACAGTTTGTGAATCTTTAAAGTAACTAAGACATAACTAAAACTGCCTAAAACCCACTGATAGGTTCATCTCTGGTGGCACAGTAGAAACTAGTGCTACCCCATGTTAGCCAGGCACAGCTTTCCTCACGCCTCACCACCACTGCTTTGACCTGGACGTACATGCAGGTGGGAAGGGAGAGAGCAGGGCTCTCCTGGGGGGCTGCCATGGCCACCCACCAGCTTCTCATCTCTTCTTCCAACCATCCTCCGTCCAGGACAGTTGGCCTGATTTTAAAACTCCTTGTAAACCTGAGAAAGACACAGTTCATCGGGAAAATGGCTACAGCAGCATGACCAGAGCACTAACAGCAGGTACCACCATCAGTGGGTAGAGTCCACTGATGAATCATCAGTTCAGTGATGGACCCCGGCTCTCCTGCAGGCTCCTAACCATCAGCATAGAAGCTGCCTGGGGAAAAGCAGGACTGCCAGTCCCCTGCTGAAGCTGTTTTGCAGTGTAGAAAAGTAGACAAGATGCCAAGGAGGAGAGAATAATTTTCTAACCAGTTTGGCACGAGGCCACACAACACCTCCTGCCAAGTGACGGCACCGCTGGGTTACGGCCGCCTGCTCTCTCTGCGCTGAGCTCCCCTGGGTGCTGCCACCGCTTCAGCTGCAAAGGGGACTTTACACCCCCAGCTGCACGGGAGACACTCACAGGCTTCACTACATCCAGAAAAACCCTATAATTAAATTCGTGCAATTAAAAGTTGGCACAAAATCTGAGAGCGTTACTGGCGGCGCAGGCAGGCTCCTTGGCACGGGCAGCCAGGTGCACAGCCTCGCCGCGCTCTGCCTGGGGCAGGTTTTGCTGCACGGCGGTTGTCACCCCACTGTGCCCTGGGGTTCCCGCCGAGGCCAAGCCGTTCCCGAGCAGCTCCAGGAGAGGACAGCCTCTCTCTACAACCAGCCTCACCGCTGCCTCTGAGCTTTCACCCACTGCAGCCCGGCACAAAGCACCATGCTTACACGAATCATTAAGCTTGTGCAAACCATCAGTCCTGGATTTCGTAAGGAAGGAAAGCAGTTTAACAAGGTGGCTGCAGCTAGACAGCACCCAGCTACCGGCACGTACAGTGTGTGGGAACGTATTTTAAGCTGGTATGCACAGTGCTCCTTCCTCCCCTCCAGCACACGCAGCCCCTTCTTCCTCCAAGTGCCTGTGGTGACTCCCCCACCCTTGGTGTACCCACCTGGAACAGGCTCAGCTAAACCTTCACCTCTCTAAACTGTCTTTTCAGGTCTTGGGCTCCGTCCCTGGTAAGCAAGCTGCAAGGGAGCCAGCGTACTCAGTCACATCCAGACCTCCCTGCACTAGGAGTTGCACCTCAGTAACCCTCTGGACAAAAATTTGCACTCCTGGGAACCTCTCCAACACAAAACCAGTGTTGGCCAAGACTAATTCTAGCAAGCAGGTCTAATCTGAGATGTGCAAAAGACTTTTGGGACAGAAAAAGGGCCACTAGATGCAATCACTGTCTGCTTTTGTAAGTCATATGGTACAGGAATACCATTCTTACTATATTTTCTTGCAATCTTGAAATCCAGTTTATAACAGAAGATGAGAGAAGTTGCCCATCTGGGTACAAAATCCATACCATCAGGCTCAGAAGCTCATTTACTCCACACAGCCCAAAAGGGAGATGCAATATGCTGCAGCACTGGGAATCTGAGCCAGTATCCAACAGTAGGAAGACTCACATCAGATTCCAAAACGCCATGAACCTCAGCCAAATCAAATTACTCCGATTGCCGAATATATCATTTTCCACCTTAAGCGGAACAGCCTGCCTGCCCTTAACACACTGCAACCTTGTACCAGCGCAGCGCTGAGCGTGCTAATAGAGATGTCTTTCCCAGGGCTGTCACGGCCGCCCACCCGCTGTTTGATGACTTTACACACGTGTGACAGGTAGTAATGTCATTGACAGCCTCTCCCTGGCACCCAGTTTTTATTCATACCAACACCCTGTCTGTCTTCGCTGTTCCAGGGGAAGCGCCGTGCTCGCTGCCGAGCCTTAGCTCACTTCCCCACTCATGTTGCTGCTTATCTTTGCTGAGAAATTGGACTTAATTTTGTTGGTGTTCCATCATGCCAGTCTATACATCAGCTGCGTAGGCTAAAACCCTGATCATGACAGGGCAAGATCATAACAAGCTGGCAGCAGAAGAAATATATACAGTGTCAAATCCCTTGCAAAAGCACTGACTGTCTCCTGACAGAGGATGTATCAGATATTAAACTAATGCTACACTTGGTCTGAGCCAAAAGGCCAAAGAAGAGTAATCCCAAAGGGGAAAACAACATCCCAAACCTTTGCCTGTCCACTTCCTCGCTAAGCTGATTTCAATTCAGATTCTCTGTAAGTATTAACACTGCGAGGACTGGCTTTCTCCCTGTTGTGCTGTCATTTTGGCTTTCTGCAAAGCCTCCTTCTCCACTGCGCTGGGGCACAGCAGGACTCCCACTCACAGAGCCACCCCACACACACACACACACGGCTTCTCAGTTAGAGCAATGCCAAGGAGGTGGTGACAAATGGATTTTGGAGAAGGAAAACTAACTCGTGCAAAGGCTGGAGGTGTGAGGGAACAGAGTCTTCCCTCCCCATTAGAGGGGTTTTCCCTCTAATGCTTTTGCTCATATTCAATATCCAAACTACCGGGGACTCCATCAAAATGGGTGTCTTCTATACTGCTGTTTCAAGAGAAGGACTAATAATAGAGGTTATTAGACTCAGAGAGGCTCAGAGGATCACTAAGAAGAGTTCAGTAGAAATGGAGAGGCAGCATTTAAAAAAAGCAGGCAGAAGTCCAGCAGCAAGAGAAGCTATTGCACTTAACTAAGAAAAATTAGCTGTAAAAATACAAGAGGCAAAATGAGTGCTGAGGCAACAGTCCTGTAGAAGAGGACCTGGAAATTATATGGCAATAATATGGGAATTACAATGTGAGGCAGGAATGGTTTTGCAAAAAAACCCAAAAAACAACAAAAACAAACCCCAAACCATACCCTAACAAAAACTCAACCCCAATATCCCAATAGGAGCTATTGCCAGGGGCGAGACCAGAAAGCATCTTACAGGGCCCAGGGTGGGAAGGAGCAGAAGGAGCTGAGATGGAGAGGAGCAATGAGACAGAGCACAGGGCTTGCCCCACGGGGACATGTGGAGGGAATGAGCATTATTCAGTTTAGAGAGAGGAAAAGCCTCGGGAAGAGGTGGTAAAAGTCCCCAGATCCATAAACATCTGCTTCAGAAAGGGATGGTGTTCCTTTTCCCTACTGCTGGGGAGGAGGTAGGGATTGCACTGCAGCAGAGGAGATATATTTTAAGACATTTAGGGAGAAAAAAAACCCTTACTGCCTTTCAAAGGCTGATTGAACTCTATCCTTCCTGAGAAGGCAGCGTAATGCGCAGGGGAGAGCTGGAACCAGTAAGCCTTTCCATTTTGGGTTAGCTCTGCCTTCCCCCTGCTTTGGGCTAGCCGGCAAAAGCAAGCAGAGTTCATAGCAGCAGCAAACCCAAGCCCTGGGCCCCAGTTCAGCGAGATAATTAAGCGAGTGTTTAGACATCTAAGCAGTCCTGCTGGCTACTGCCCCAGCGTTTCGGGAAATGAAGTCATCGTTTTGCTTCCCACCAGCTTCCCCCATAACCGTGAGACCTGGGAGATGGGACATGGAGGTGAAACTCTCCCACTGCCAGCCTCGTGAGCCCACAGGGATGGTTTTCCAGGTGAAGCTCGGCTCTCGCTGCCTGCAGACAGAGCCTGGAGTTAATGAAATACTACCAAGTGCCATTTGTGTTTTAGAAGGCATGAGGATGTTAATTAGTGTTCAAATTAAGCAGTAAGATAGAAGTGGGCATATAATGGACCGCTAATAAATGCCTTGAGTATGTTGAGAGACGCGGGTTGGAGGGAAGAGTGATTTTAATCATCAGGAGTGTATTAATGACGGCCCATAGACTCTCTTATTGATGTTCCAACATGCTGGAATGCTGCATTTTCCCATTAAAACACCCATTAGCTTTGAGCCCACTAAAAATCTATCAGTGAAACCATGTTCTGCTCATTTCTGCTCTATGTATGATATAATTAACGCCATTGCAAGGGGCTCGAGCCCAGCTCCAAACACCAGCCCTGGCTTAGAAGGCCTGCCCAGCCCGGGTAGAGCTGGGTGGTGGTGCTCGGGAGGTCGCTGGAGCCTTTCAGGTAGCCACGACATCACTGCTAACACCAGCATCATGACACAGAGCCAAAAAAGCCTGCACATCCCTGCACACATGGGGAGCACATGGAATGCCCAGCGCCAGCCGGGCGTGATTGATTACGCGATGGCATCGGTTAAAATAACTGTATTTTTCATTTCCACGCAGATGAATTACTTCTCCAAAAAGCCATTTGTGCTTAATGCCATTTGTCTGCAGTACAGTGCTAATCAACTGCAAAGACTTTTTTGTGCTGAGATTGATTGACTCCATGTAAATAGGTGGAACCTTTTAATTAAACACAAGCGCAGAAGCAGTGTCTCGGCGCACTGACAACACGTGGCACAGACCACTTAAGAGGCTGATTCTATTTTAATCTACCCTGGCATAAATCAGGAGAAAGACCCGGTTCAGCAAAGCACTTAGCACATGTTTAAGTCCATCATATTCAGCAAAGTATTCAAGCATGACCCAAATCACGGCAAAGGCAAATGATATCGTGGAAAAATGGTGCCTGTTGAAAGGACGTGGCTTATGTGTGACAAGGTGATTTGATTACCAGGTTTCTCCCCATCAGAAAATACAATAAGTTTATGGCTTTGGAGGAAAACTGGCAGGGTTCATGAAATCCCGTTGGGTGATGGTTAACCCGTGAAAGAGGATTGCAATAAAAGCCTGGAGGAGGCTGAACAACAAAGAGCAATTAGCTGGCTGGCTAAACAGCAGAGCTAGTTCCACACAACGGGTTTTCACGGTACCGTGGCTTTGCACCACAAGCTGAGTGCTCACCTGCACCCACCTTGGCCACTTTTGGGAGTCAGCAGCCTCTAATGTCCTGCCTGCAAGCATTTGTCTGGGTCTGCTGCCTGCACAGACTCACATTGGGGATAAAAAGGAGTTTGCTCTCTAGCATCTGACCTCCAGGACTTCTCCAGGAGTTGCTGCCCTCTGATGAGCTGGGCAAGCAAAGGCGATGGAAACCCTCACGCTTTGACTGCGGCACAGGAGCAAAAGGGACCTTAATCAGCATGGCCATCACTTCTCCTATGGCAGAGGAAGCATGTGGGCACCAAGATCCATATGGCCTGGGGTGCGCTGCCAGCTCCTTCCTGCGATGGGAATAACGACCCAACTCAGTGGGGACTCTGATAAAGCCAGTCACACCAAGGACATCTTAGTTTGTACCCCATGCATGGGGAGTTTGTGCAGGTGGGGTAAGATGAAACAAAGGGTCAAAACTTTAGCATAAAATCATAAAATATTCTTTTTCTTCCCTTCAGGTTAGCAAAATAAGTGATTAAAAACATTAAACTTGGGATAATAATTCCAGGCTCAGAAGACAGAACTCTCTTCCACTGGCATGTGAACAGCAAGAGGATTTCCTTATTCATTTCTGCTTTTACCCATAGAACAAACCCAGCTGCATTTGCCAAGTTAACTGATGGTAGAAAACCGGTTTGAAAAACTGGCTTCTTTGCCTTCCTCCAAGCCTTGCATCAGGTGCCCAACATTCTGGGGGTTGGTGCTCCCAGGAGCAGCCACCCCTCCCCACACCTTCGAAAGAGGGGACAGCCCCCTTGGCAATGCAGCAGCTCACCCTGCCGGCCTGGGCCATGGATACAGAGATCATGCAATCCATCAAGCAACTGCAATGCCAACCGTGATGGAGAGAGGATCTGATATGAAGATCATGGAACAACTTCTGCTGGGCTGACCTGAGCTGCTGGCGTTGAGACAGAAACTAAAATGGCTTTTGACAACTGAAACCAGAAGGTCTACTGAATTTCTTTCCAAAATTATTATTGCTTTGTGATTATTTTGCTTGAGAATTAACTTTCACAGAATCAGAGAAACTTTGTTTCTGCATTATTACGTGACACAGACAGTCACAGCAGTACGATATGTCGGGGCAGGTCACCAGATAATAATATGTCAGAACATTTTATCTCCATGTCATGTTATGCCGATTTCTTTCTGATTATTGTCTTTTAAAAATCCATTAGCGGTGGCTGCAGCTCAATACCAATTAAACATACTGTCATGTTTTCTGGAGTGAAGTGCTTCTCCTTTGCTTCATAGTGAAGCAATTTGACACTTTGAATATAATAAGCATTAATTAGAACAATTAATGGAGCAAACCTGGAAAGATGATACCAGGCTGACAAAAGCATGTTATCCTGGCTTAACCAGATGGAAGCAGTCTCAGAGAAGATACCACTGGAAAGGATTGTTATTATGGCTGTTGTAGGAATCCCGACAGTGCTACGGGGAGCAGGAGGAGATTGCTCTGGTTTGCTTTAAAACCACCTTTTTCTGGACAGTTTAAGATACCGGGTGCCACATGGAAGTGGCCAAAGGGAAACTCTCCTCTGCAAAAGGAGGTGTGAAGGCTTCCTGCTGGCAGGAGGCAGAAGGGATGGGAAGGATTGGGGTGGAATACATTTGAGAACACCGGCACCTGTGCTGTTAGCTTTCACAAAACATACAGATATCTGTTTTCCAGGATCTCACCAGCTCTATTAGCTAGAAGTAACTTATTTTACAGGGAACTTCGTTCATAAATAGATTTAGCTTTTTTCCTCAATGATCCCTTAATGCCCTATAGCTGACACTACCCAGTGCAGCTCTGCTCTGGATTCCCAGCAGGCGGTTTTAGGAATAAGGGGAAGAAGAGACAAGTAAAAGCACAAATAATTGGAAACTTCTCCTCCTTCCCTGATGCAGGGAAAAGTACCTCATAAGCTCTAAGTACAACTTTCTGCCCAGTGTTGCATTATTTTTGTCCAAGACCCAGCTGCACTTGGACAGTACACCCTGAGACCACAGAATCGCACATGTACGGTGACTAAAAGGGAGGAATTGCTGCGGGGAGAGGGGTCAGCACCTACAAACAAGACCAACATCAGCAAATGCTGCAGCAGAGCTCACTTTAGCAGCACTTTGCTGCTCCTCGGTGCAGACTGAGCTGCAGAGAACCTGCACACAAATACACCTGGAGAAGGCTAATAGTAATTTTTTAAAGGAATTGTATGTTTTCTAATTGCATCTTTCCACTGAACCTATTGCTACTGACCTTGAGGATTAGGTTCTCATGCCATTGCCAAGCTGACTTGCACATCACTGCCAGGTACTTGCACAGTGCGTGGGTGCTGAGGCCAAGACCTTCCTGTCACTTCTGAAAAGCCTTGATCTTCTGCAGCTTCTGCTGAGCTATAGAACAGCTGCAGACCTGACCTTGACTAAGAGTAATACAAATGTAGCAAAATAACACCATCATACAGCCAGGCTTACTGCCTGTAGGATCATCATCTTCACCTTTTATGAATGAGGAACGATTTGTTGGGTACAACCTGGAAATTGAAGCACAAGGGACAAAGCTCAGCGAGGGCTGCGGGCCTCCTTTCGGGTGGCCGATGCACGGCTACAGCGAATCCAGCTCACAGGAACGGTCTTGCTCCTAATGAGGTTTGACAAGCACAGTTTACCCACTGGCAGGAAATTAGAATGGACAGATTTTCCCTGTGAAAAGAGAAAGCTTCACGCGCAGATCAAATGCAGTGTCAAAGCCTGTCCTGTGTCTTTTGGTGAGTGTCCCTGGCCCGCGGTGGCTTGGTGGAACATGACAGACAGGCCCAGTGTTCCCAGCCTGCTGATGCCCTCGAGCACGAGCAGAGACTGTGACTTGCAGGGGAGGAGGGAAGATAACACTCCTACCTCAACCCTGCTGATTTAAATCTTACTTATTTAAAGCTATTTATTTAAAGCTTCCTGTGAAAGAGCTGGAGACCCCGAGTGAGGCATCCCAGGACAGGGTACTGCTCCCCTGACAGGTAGATAGCAAGAAATTTTCAGTTGCTGCAAAGATGACATTGCACAGGTATATGCACAGAAGCACTTGATGAGCTTATTCCTCACACACTTAATCAACACAATCTTTACAAAAAAAGACCACCTGGACCCTAAAGTTTAGGGCGTTCCTACAAAAGGACTAGAGTGGCAACAAATACCGAGCCCAGCTTAAATGCAGACTGCAGCCCAAAGGTGTCTTTTGTGAGTCTGTTTATATTCAAGCAAACCTTGAGTAAAATCAGTCAAACTGGCTTTGACCTGGGATACTTTCATGAGGTCACTTGCTTCAAAAGGTCGTGTGCAATTTTGCGAATCACCAGTCTGTTGCGGCCTTATGGCTCCCACCTTTCTTGTTATTAAAAGCAGAAAATTTCCATCTATGCATTATTAAAAGCACCATGCATTTAAAACATCATGCAGCTGTTGGTACACACACTACCTCTGGGCTCAGGTCCATCGTAGGCAAGGAAAGGTCCCCAAGGAGCAGGGGCAAGAGTCTTGAACCTGCACGCTCTGTGGTTGCAGGATCTTGCTCAGATCCAGAACCAAAGCTTTTTGGCACTAGTGTCACTACTACAGGCAGAGCTACAAACACCACAAGAACTCAGAAAACCACAGACTCTGTTACAGAGGAAGTTAAATAGATGAGCATAGAGGTCTGTTGGCCTGAGAACAGAAAACCCTCCCTTGTGACAAGGTTTCTGACAACAAGGTCTGAAATTTCTGACAGTCTCTTTAATAATTAATTTGCTTGCTTATAAAATAAATTGTGTTTTATGATGAAGCTGAATTTAAAAAACCTTTAATGGAAAGGTAAGTTAAGACAAAAATTAAGGAAAAACCTTGTTTGGGGCCAAATGAAACATTTGGTTTTATACAAGACTAATTTTTTTTGTTCTTCTCATCTTAGCAGAAGAAAAAAATCTGGTTTGATTTCATCAAGCTAATCCTCTTTGTTCCTACATTTATCAAGAACCCTTGAACTTAAAGCCCTCATATTTGCTCAACTTTCCCATATAGAGGCCAGAAACAGCACGGACCCACCCAGCAGGATGGGTGCCCCAGTGCCAGGGTCCGTGCCCTCCCCTTGTGCCCGGCTCCCATTGCAGGGCAGGAGAAAGGCAGCGCTCTGTTTAATTACAGCCCAAACGCTGCACCAATGTACTTCAAAGCCTTCAACTTGTAATTCAGCGAAGAGCGAGCTGAGGCCAGAAAGGCTCGTGCACACATCTGGGGGCTGCACGGCAAGGCCACAGGTACCTCTCCAAAGGTATTATTTTCCCCTCAAATTTGACAGTGGACCGATGCACAGTGCAGCAGAAAGGTGCACTTGCCCTGCATCTGGACTCCCTTCTACATCCAGCTTCACTTGCACTCTCACCCTCCAGCTTTATTATTTTTCACTCCCAGCTCAGAGGTGCTCAGGTCCACCCAAGAGGTGGCTGCACTTCATTTGCCAGCAAATTGTGTATGAAGCCCATGTAAACTAATATGCTTTGGTGAGCCTTCGGAGGGAAGGGTGTAAAACATGATCACGTGTATCCACCATCAGCTGGAGGCTCCCAGCTAAGAGGCTTCAGCAGGAGAGGACAGGACCTACCAGTGACAGCAACTCCCTGAACCCATAGCAAGAGTCGTAGGAAGGGGCTGGAGAGCTGCGTGTGCCGGCAGCCCCACACTCCACTGCTGCAGGGCACCACCTCCCACGCTGCATCGTTTCTGCTTAAACTGTTAGCAAAAGCCTTCAGCAGCAGAGATTTCCCAGCTGCCAGGTCCGACGCAGAGCAGCTGGAGGTGCTCGCAAGGGGGGGTGACCGGTGCCACCCGGCACCACCTCCCAGCACGGCTCCAACTCCCTGCCGGGTGCAACGGCGGGGCCACATGGAACCACATGCTGGCAGGGGCAGATGGGGCTGTTACCTCCAAATACAGCAAGGACATCCGCAGAGCACCAGCACTGTTCCTGCCACGGTGTTATCTCCACCTGCCCTGTCATCCCTCCTGGCACAGGGAGGTCGACAGATCCGCTGTCTGGGAAATGAGCCTCCCGAATGAGTGGGAGTAGTTACCATGGAAATAAAGAAGGGTTTCTCAGCCCAGCCTCACCAAAATATTGATTTGCCTCCCAGTGTTTCACAGGCCACTTATTAATAAGAGCAACAACAGCAGCAAAGCCAGAGAGACGCTGGGGCAAGACTAACAAGTTGGGTTTGGAAAGAGCTGCCAGGAGTCATCGTGTCTCTGCTGGAGAAGTCATGGATGCACAGGATGAGCCTGTGAATCACCCAAGATTTCAGCTCGTGCCTTGCACGCAGACACGCAGGCATGAAGACACGCTTTGCTGTTCAAAGCCTTGAGCAGATTTTCTCAGTGAAATCCCAGATTACACCCCACAGCAGGCTGCAGTTTGCCCCTGTTCTCTGAGGGTCCAGAGCACATCAAGGGAAACCAAATTGCTACATACTGCTACTGCCTGGGATGGTGCTCTGCTTTTGATCTAAATACACATCCACCTCTGTCCCAGCTGCCAGTCACCAGCACCCTCCCATCTGGGGCAGGGTGTGAAGAAACCCTCGCAGCTGAGTCCTGGCCAGCTTACAGCCCAGTGAGGAGCTTTTCAGCTGTTTAAACTACACCTCCTGAGCTAGGCAGGGATACAAAAGTGGTTGTTCATAAAAAACCCATTTCTGAAAGTAGTGGTGGGCAGGCAAAACAGAGGAAAATACCCATAACTAGGAAAATGGTTGAGGCTGGTTGCTCCTGAGAGGCACCTTTAAGAGCATCCTGGACACAGGGAGGCTGCCCCAAGCTCTTAGCACAGCATCACAGCTCCATCCCTTCACAAGCCGAGCACCCTGCCTCATCCTGCACCGTGCTCCACGTCTCCCTTACGCAGCTCAGAGCAAGCATCATGTTAAAACACCATTGAAACCCTTCAGGCTTAGCAGAGGGCAGGCAGCATCAGGAACACATAACTAATGACAAACAGATTTTGACAGATACTTATATCCAGGAAGTCTGCATGGCACCTGGGTAGCATTGATAATCCAGGTAGAAACAGTGGGGAGTGATGCAGGTATTGTAGAGACCCTGTGTTGCACAGAAATCAGTTTCACTTTTAAGAACTAGCTACTGGTGTAGTCTGTTTTTTCCTAATTAAAGTGCCATGGGTCAGAAACATGGACCCAAATCCTCTCCAGATTTCTCAGGCCCCTAGATATCCTCAAAGATGTGGGCTTTAGTCCATACCTGACTGGAAATGGATTGAATCTGAATCCTTTTACTCATGTCGCTGGATGATTTGGGATATTAGGCAAAGCCTTTTCTGAGGAAGTAAACATCAAAGGTGCTGATCTGGTCTTTATTTCCTACACCCTGCCTGCTATTCTCATGTAAGGCTGGGAGGGAAGGGGCAGCAGCCTGGAGCACTCCTGGCAGGATGAGTAGATCCCAACCACCTACACACAACACATTAGGACTGCAGAGATTTCTTTTAACGGAGCCACTCTCACATACATTGGTCAGCTGGAATTAGTAAAATAGAGCCCTGAATAAAAGATAATGAATGCAGGCTTTCTTTGAGAAGGTCACATGGGGAAGAATGCAATAAAGAGAGTATTTTTTGCATTAGTCTGTCCTGCTCAGATTGAAAGAGCAGCTTAACTGCCCTGTACTGGCAGTCCTGAGGGTGATTCTTGGCTACGTCAGGTTACACATGCTGTTCATCTTTCACTTTGGGGCACACTGCAGCAATTTGGGCAGCCAGCCTATCATTAACATGCATATCTAGGCGTGCCGTGTCTCATCAAAACTGTCTAGGACATATTTTAGCACATCAGAGCTTAGAATTGAAGATGCTTACACAGAAATACACAGATGGGTATTGGCGCAAGATGGAAACACTTCAAAATATATGTGGTGCTTGCAGCAAACTGCCTTGCTGATCCTTTCCTCCTTGGAAGAGCTTGCAAAAGTCCTTGGGGGAATCCAGGTTATACCGTGCTCATGGGAGGGGAAGGGGATGCAATTAAAGCATAAAGTCATATCTTCTATAAGGAATGGGCTGTTTGGATTTTGCAAAACTTTATCCCAGAAGCACAAGCGCAGCCTGTCACAGGTGGGGCTACAGCATGCTCCAGAGCTGCTCTGTGTTATTTCTCGGCTCTCTGCAAAAGCCAGCCTGCTCAGATGCATTTAAAATACAATTGTCCCCAGAATCACTGTGTGTAAATCACTCACCAAGGGCTGGGTCTGCAGAACTCACATGGCAGCCAGCTGAAAGGGGAGTTCAGCCAAAATAAAAGAGGTGCAAACAAAAGCAGGTGGGAGAGGGAGCCCCTCTGCCCACAGCAGCCTGTACACTAAAAGCAAACCAGCCTTGTCTACAAAAGCTTGGGGGGAAGCAAGCGGCTGAGCTGTAAGTAGAGGTAAATAAATCCTTCAGGGAATCGGTCCAACAACCGTGAGCTCCAAGGGGCTGGAAGGCAGCCCGAGAGGGTGGCAGATCCTGTGCGCGCTCCAAGCGCACACATGCTCTTATGGCCCCGGAGAAAGTTTAATTTGCTGCAACTGTTTCAACAAAGCCAAAGCCCCGGTAATGCTCTTACACACTGAAATCGCTTAGCATGAAACAGCATGGAGCAGAAAATGCTGCAGGCGCAGAGGAGCCTCTCGGCTTTCATCAGGCACCCAGGCTAGCCTTGTCACCTGGCCTTTGTAAGGAGAAGGAAAGAAAGTCTCCAAAAAAACATCAAACCACCCCAGAGCACTTACAAAGAGCGCTTTGCCAAAGCAGTCTCCTAATTTAGTAGGGGGGCTGACGGGGTGAGAGGAGATGAAGAAACTCCACATAACATCCTGGAGTGTGTTTAAAGGAAGGGGGTAAGTGAAAAGCTGACACTGAACGTATTTTTAGTCCAAAGAATGAGATTTGCACGAGGACAAAGAGGTACTTTTTGGCACAGCCCTCCTCTGACACCAGGGTCTGACCACCCTGTCCAAAGTTTCTTTACTCACTATCACTGATGCGACAAGCAGAGGCATCCACACTATCCACAGGGAAACAGGTTTCTGCTGGCAGGACCCCGAGAACTGCTCTCTTCCCCTCTCCTCCTCCAGCCCCAGGGCCGTTTTACCCAGCCAAACCACCCGAGCCAAACCAGGTTTTTCCTGCTGATGGTTTCCATCTGGTTCCTGCCTGACCTGTGAAGCTGCACAATTTGTATCTGCTCAAATAACGATACTCCTCCCTCCGGCACCAGGCCCTGCCTGGACACAGGGTTAATTCTCACTAGGTTGCTCTGCTGCCTGTTCTGGACATGGCTGCAGTCATCTGGACTGATTTATCTCATGCTTTCTGCCTTACTTGGACTAGGGAAAGGCGCTTGTGCAGGCGTGAGAGGTGTGAGGATGACACAGGAATCAGGTGCTGGGGGGTTAGTGGTGGAAAGGATAAGGGTGATCCTTAAAAAGAAGGATCCTCAGAATCAATGAGAATCAATGTCACAAAATTTAATGCTATCTGAAGTTTCAAGGCCAGATCCTGATCATGAATATATGGGGGATCTTAATGTTGGCAGTGTCATGGAGAGAGCTTTGCTAAAGCTGTGAGGATGATACGTCCCTGGCTGGAGCTTGGCCCAATTCTAGCTCCAAAAGCAAGCACAGGAGATTCCTGCAGGGACTAAAACTTGTTGGAGGGAAATTAATGCAAATCCTTGGGGAGTCAAACAGGACTGAGCTCGCACTGCTGGGGAAGGCTTGGGCTGCGAGCAGCTCTGTGCTCCAGGGAGCTGGCAGGCAGTGGTCAGGCTGGCCAGGAACTGCAGGGAGAACCGAAGGCTGTGGTCGGAGCTGGAGGAAGACATGCATGAGGTTCCCACACAAGGGTAAGAACTGGCAGCATAGGGAGGGCAAATGCCTTTGAGGAGGCAACAGAAGTAGAAAGGGGAAGTTCACCCCAGAAACCTGCTAGCTTTACACGTTGGTTTAATATCCAGCTTGCACAGACTGGTGAAAGGGGAGTGAGGCCCCGCCTTTCTGATGATAACAAGAGCGATTTATTTCCCCCCATCAGCAGCCAAGCAAACCACTAACAGCACAGCACTAAACCACCATGGCTCAGCTACAGCCCAGCCATGTTTAGACTCTAACTATAGCAAGACATGACTGCAATTTGGCTGGACAGGCGGCAATTCCCCCATTCATGTAGGCACAGGTTTAATGTTGAACACCCCAGGCGACGCACACGTGCTCTGGCTCCCAAGGGGGTGCCAGCCCTGAGCTGCTGCACCCAGGCTATGCTGCCGAATTGCTCCCGCTCTTGTTCTGTATCTCTCAGAGACCTCAGTTAGCAGAGACCTGCTATTTGAGCTGATTAATCCATGCTGGCTTGGTATGCCAGACCACCAGCAGAAACACTGGGGGATGCATATGGATCCCGTGTTGTGGCACAGGGCTCAGCCTGGGGCTGCTGGGGCTGCTCACCCCTCCTCGGTCCCGGCCCTGGCATCAGCACAAGCACACAGGCCTAACGGATAGGAAGAAGAGGAAAGAATGGGGATTTCCTACACCAGCCTTGCTGCCTAGGCACTGGTGTACGACAGCTCCAGCTAAAATAGTTTGTTGGACTGGGACTTCTTGAAGGGGGTGGGGGGGACTTCAAACAGCCCCCGTGCTGTCCCCATCATCTGTCCCTCTTCCCTCTTCTTGCATCACATCCTCACGGGGGCTGATTCAGCCCTACACAGGCCACATGGTGAATAAGACCGGGAACTGCTGCGAGGTAAAAATAACCCGGTGTGGGTTTTTTTGTTCTCGGGTGGTTATTTTTAAACTGCTTGCTTTCCCCACCCAGGTCACCATGTAGCCCCTCCCACACTCACACCAGCACTGAGGAAAGGACCACCTTTAGGACAGCCATAAGGGGGGGGGGCGGGGGGGAAGGGCTGCTCACCATTACCAGAAGTGAAATTCAGGCTTCAGACACCTGCCAGAGCTTCAACTTACAGCACCAGCTGTTTGAATTTGGTGCAGACTTTGGTGCACACCTTGCTTACCAGGTGGTCTCAGCCAGCATGGTATAAACCAGCAGCAACAGGGACAGCCAGCTAACCAGTCCTCTCAAACCCTAACAGCGTGCCAGGGATGTGTGTCAACACCTATTCTGTTTGTTTCTGCACTTTTCTTCTCTTTCAGCTGGCAAAAGCGCTATCTCAATAGGGAGCAGCTTCAGCCAAGAAAAATAAGCATTACCTTACATTCCCAGGCTTGTTTATCATTATCATGATGCTCTGCTCTAACTGGGAGGCCGCATTGTGCATCATGCTGCCTACTTTCAAATAATAAGCTACATGTGTAAATAGGCTCCACTATTTCAAGTTGAATAGCTAACAAATGAGCAAACAAAAACTCCACAGCCCACCACGCTCTTGTTTAACTGACGCAATGGATGCCTTTATGCATCCTGAAGGTGATACATCCATCACGCTCACGGCTTGAGCAGCTTCTGCATCACTGTCAAAATTCAAACGCACTCGCGCTGGCTGCAGTCAACATGTACATTGCTGAGGGTCAGGCTGGCACTGCCAGCTCGTCTGCTAGTCTCAGACCTAAAATTGCTGTGATACTCGCTCCCGCTACGTCATCATTATTGCAGTTGCTGTGGAGGCTGGAGATGGACTCAGCTGTGCAAGGTGCATCTCCTCACACGGGGCAGGAAGGGTAGGGTGTTGTGAGGGTGTTTAATCTAAGCAGGGGTCCCGTGGGACACCCCAGCTCTGGATTAGACTGTTGCAGCATTCACATAATGAACCCATATGAATTTCTGAGCACTCTCCTGCTTCACGGCTTTCCCACTTTATTGAACCCTCTGCAAATGGTGTTTCCTTCATCACAGCTTTACCTCCTTTTGTATTCCTTAATTTTCTTCCACAGTCTGTATTATTATCTATTGCAAGAAGAGTTATTTAAGAACCTTTGGACTATAATGGGCTTGGCATTACAGGAAAATAAAGCAGCTCTCCAGGAAACTTGTGCTGATTTCAGCCTTCCCATTTATGCTGTGATGCATCACACTGTGCTCTAATGTCTCACTAATCTGCAGCTCAATCTGCTGTTAAACGGGCTCATGATACAGAAGCCGCTCAGTAAGGTTGCTTGATATTCATCTGTTGATTGAATCATTTGCTTCTTGTGATTTGCAAATGCGCCAAAGAGCCAGAAGCACTTTTTCTTCCAGAAAAGTTAATTGGATCAGCATCCAGCACTGGCAGGTGGTACCCAGCTCCTACCCAGACCTCTGCTGACTCCAGCAATGCGGAGGGGCCACCCAGCAGGACGGAGCACTGGGACTGAGGATACCACAAGGGACACATTCCCCAAGCGACCAGTCTGTGCGGGAAACAAACACACTGATTTCTTGCGGAGGCCTTGAGTGGGCCATGCGGAGATGCAGGTTGCTCTGCTCCAGTGAGGCAGAGCCCTGCCCCAGAGCAATGTTCCCGTCCCCCAGCCTCATCGCAGCACCGATACCCAGCGGCGGGGCTGGCCACCAACAACCTTGCTTCTATCAGATGTCCCCCCTACAACGAACTTACCCCTCCATACTTCGACCTTTCTCATTTGTAAGAGCTAACCATTACCAGCAGCCCCTTTTGACACATCCCACCTGGCTATTCACAGGTACAACTACTTCTCCATATCCTGTAAACCAAGTCCCTACTTCAGCAGCACTTAGGTTTAGCTGTTTTTTGATACTCCAGCATGCGACACACCATTTACTATCTTCCTCAATAATTAAGCGGTTAGTGCCATTGTCAAAGAAGCACTTAACGACATTTCTATGAGGTTTCCAACCAACTGAGGTCCCAAACAAGGACATTTCAGGCACCAGGGCTGTATCTCTTTGATTATCTGGCTGTAAATAACGCCTCAGAATATATGGTTTATTGTGGTGATAACACACATTTTGTAGGTTACATAAATTGGAGCAATCCTGCTGACAGAGGGAAAATAGTGGTGTGTGATGGTTTCCTCTGGTTGCTAGGAAATAGAGTTAGTGCTCGGATCCTTACATGCCTCAGTGCACACTCATGACAGATGATAGATTCAGCACATGTGTGGAGCCCAGCCTGTTAGCAAGCCCTGACTGAGGGGAAAGCAGCAACGCAGTGACAGCAAGATCCATTTAACAAAAATATATGCATTTTTCATTAAGAGAATTACATTTGTTTGCCCAAGGCGTTTAGGAAAATGTAAGCAAAGAATAAAGTTAGATCTAAAGAGACAGGTGGTCCATGCAGGCAAACCCAGAGCGGCTGCGCAGATGCTCAAGATGGTCTATGTTAAGGATTTTAACACCTGTCCAAAGCCCTAATGCGAACGAGCTATGATTTTTTTTTTTTAAATGGGTTTTTTTACGACTGCAAAGCCCACACAACCCAAAGGGCCAGTGCCAGCCTCTGCCCTGTGGTCTCCTCCCCACTGTAGGGGCTCAGTACAGCTGTAAGGTAGGTCCTGTCCCCTCCCCTCCCCTCATTAGGTGGGGGTTATATTCTCTTGCATGGAGAAGCTCAGCCTGGTTTCTGCTTCTGTAAATGTTTGCTAAAGCAAATTGCAGTTTGTTCTATTGGTCTCATGCTCCAATTTGCTAGAAATAGCATGGCACTTGGTCAAAGCACATGGAAAGTGGTCAGGTAGCAGCAAACAGAGCACATTTTTTAATATGTGTGTGTGTCTTTTTAATATATATATAAATATACATATACACACACACTGTTAGGTTAGTTAATCTATCACCCTGCCTCAAGGCAGGAATGGCTCCACCAATCCATCCTTGCATGAACCTCTAACCTGCTTTTAACTATAGCAAAGCTGAATTATAAAGGCAAACATTAAACCATACGGCTTAAAATAAAGAAAACAATTGTCATGATTACAGCTATGCCCTGTCCACAGACAGGGCATTTCATACACAGCCAAGGGAGCTGATCTGTCTTCTTGTGTTGTTGTTATTGCTTTAATAAAAGTGTTGCCCCATCAGGACCACACCATACCAGCAGCATGCTCTACGGACACACTACTGGCCACCATAAGCCTAATTTGCTTTTTAGAGCTATGAACTTCTAAGAGTTGTTCCTAGAGTGAGCTGGTCTCTCTGTGCTGCTGTCACTAGAGCAAATGCGACATCCCCTGCCAAACTCAGCAAAACAAGTTTAGAGGAAATAAGAAAAGGGTTAAAAGGGTTAGCGGGGTTGCACACTGTCTGGTTCCTATAATTAATTAATTTGGCATAGATCAATGCCTTTTTTCTTAAGAGAGTCCTAAGGATTTGCTGGAGTGCAAACACACAGGTGTTATTTCCTGAATCCCTCGTGCTCTTTGGTGCAAATGTCCTTCGTTCTGGATAACCCCCCAAGGCTGGGCACTGCACCATGTGTGGGGTGCAGCAGCTGAAGGCTCTGTTCAGGCTGGGATGGAGTCAGAGGATGGTTACATGTTTTCTGCCCCAGCTCTAAAGGGTTTCTCTAGCTCACCACCAACTAGCATGGGAGCAGGATGTCCTGAGCTCAGGGTCCAGGTGAGGACCGATGCTCCCGGCGGGACTCGGCCCCATGCCAGCCAGGGCTGTCACACATGGGGAGGCAGAAGCAGAACCCACTTCTATAGCCTGATAAAAATGTAATTCAATCCCAGCGACACAAAACACTTCCCTAAGCCTTTGAAAGGCCTGCTAATCCTTGATTTGCCCTCAAATCTTGAAATTCTCATGAAGAATGAAGGGTTCTTTGTCTACCAAGTGCCTCTATGCTTAATGAGGTTATTAAGGCATACTAGGGTGCACAGAAGAATGTTGTCTCCTGGCTTTGGCATTGTGGAGCTCAGGGCTTTTGTCTTTCTTAATCCAAGTCCTCCTAGTCTTCTGCTCTGCCGCTCACAGCCCCCACCCCACAGTGCCTTGAATTTGTCCCTGTTTGTTGGCAGAGACAGCCATTGCTTTGCTTCAACATCAGTGGAAAGTTCCCTGAACTGACTTTGACATAATGCTTTTGTTATTGTGCCTTCAGATGTTTCTGAAGAGCACGCTGTGCCTTTTCCTCCATGGCTGGAAGACTAAAGTGGTCCAGGGACCCAGATCTTGTGGTCTATCAGTTGATATAGAGATTTATTTAATATTTTTAAAACAGAAATCATTCTGTTTCCACAGAAAGTGCAGTGGTTTTGCGTACAGACACACATCAATCCAGCATCCCTAAACCCTTCAGCAAAGCAAGGTCACCTCCTTTAACACCAAAGGGAACAAGAGTCTGACTCGTGCCCAGTGTCAGGACAGGAGGACAAAGCAGATCCACGTTTCTGGCCTGCCTCCATCTCCCATCACAACCATATGGGAAAGGGAACATGCTTAAATAGCTGGGGGCTCAAAGCAAGTGTTTGCTTTCAGTTGAAGTGAGACATATCATTTCCCCAGGACGCACTATTAAAGAAGAAAACCTTTGCCAATGTTATGCTTTATAATGCAATGATTTTCATAACAGCCCAACATGGTTCATCAGCATGTGATCTGGCATGGGATCAGCTTTCCCTTAAACCATCCGAATGGGCTTTGAGAGGTGGGGGAGAGAACAGACACAGTATCTGGTTGGGTTTTCAAGCAATCCTTGCAGCAGCCTCAGTGCCTCTCAGCCCACACTGGCTCGCACCTTGCTCAGAGCAAAACTTGGCCACAGCATCCCGTTCCTGACCCAGGCCAGAACTGGGCACCCTCACCTCAGCATTTTGCCTGTGGCACCGTAGGCTCGGGGGCATCTCCCTAGCAAGCCTGGGACCCCCAGATTGACAGGATTTGTTTCATTTTCAGCAAGAAGCTTGTCCCTGGACGCTTATCTCCCATTTACAATGACCACAGTTAAATCTAGCATCACTGAAAATTTAGGTTAGCAGCCTTAAATAATTTAATCACTTAAGAAGGAAAAGAAGGGCTACAACGCCAGCCCTCCCGGCACACAGACACCCCCTGCGTGGTCAGGCAGCCTGGCAGCTGCAGTGCCGAGTCCCCTCTTGGTGTGCTGCAAGAGCTGCTCAGAAGCAGCACAGAGGTGCCATCACACCAGCGTCTTCTCCTGGGGCATTTAGGATGTTCCTATGCACCAAAAAGAGAAAGAATCTTTCCCTTTTTTTTTTTTTTTTTTTTTACATTCAGCACATTTCAGTGGTGTGAGTAACAGAGCGACCTGCAAAATGTTGCTGTGACATTAACGGCTGGGGTGGTAAGGTGTGAAATACAGGTGAGAGCAGGGAGGAGGCTGTGTCCCCAAAGCAAACCCTTCCGCAGCTCTGCCTGGAGCCGTGCCCCCAGCAGTGTCTGGGGGAGCTGCCAGCAGCCTCAGCCCCTATGCACACACGCACTCCACCACTCCTGCCTTTGCACCAGGATGATGTTTTAGGAGGCAGGAGAGGGAAACCAGCTGCAGGACTTCCTAGAATTAAACCCTTGCTCCTTACCATGGTGCAGGATTATTTTTAACCCAGATGAGGTCTCTGGCTCTGCTGGATTTTGTACCAGCAAGGAAGGGCGAGGTGGGAGCCAGCACCCAGAGGCATAAGAAGCTCCCAGGGAAAACATCCTCAGGAGCAAGGCTAAGGGGGGCTGGATCAAATCCCTGACCTTCTAACCCCCCATCCTTGAAGTGTGATATGCAGCCAAGTTTGGCACAGAGCCCCATGAAGGCTTGAGCAACTGGGAGACAACATTCCTCCAGGGAACAAGAAGCTTTAACTTTTGTAGCACAGAAAGCACGCAGGATCTTGAGGGAATAAGAAAGATAAGTTATGTCATTTCATCGCTGCTCTTGGAAAGAAGACAAAAAAGCAAAAGAAAACAAAACAGAGCACCCCCTGGGCTCCATAAAGAGGAAACTAAAAATATGATAAATAGACTGGATCATTATTTTCTGAAGATGACATATTGCAACTCATGTTATATATCTAGATTCCTATTGTCACTAAGGATAAAAACTTTGGCATGAAGTAAGTAAAGGAGAAAAATGAAACTTCTGCCATACCACAAAGTAATAAATACTGGTAAAGAGCCATCTACTAAAAACACAAGCCAGAAATTCCAGTCCTACAGAACAGGAGAGGAGGAGGAGAGCACCAGCTTTCCTTGCCAACAGTAGGCAAAGGGCTAAGCAAAGGTGTAATTCATCACATTAGCTTAAACATTAGGAGAACCTAAGAGAATTACAAGATCAGAAGATAACTACAAAGTGTGTAAAGCTAATCGTAAGTCCGAGGGAAATCATACATGCTAATAAATGCTCAGGAGATTATGCTAAAACACCTTCTGGTTTTATAATCAAGCAGTAAGAGTCGCTGGGTACCCCACGGCAGTGGGTTACCTCCTGCAGCGTGGGACACAGTGGCCTGCGCTGTGATTTACCCACAGAAAAGTCTCCCAGAGGAATCTGGGGATAAAGCAGAAGAATGGAAAGAAGAGCAATATTAAAAATAAATTCAGAGAAGGCAGAAAGCCGGGGTCCTTCATGCAGTTTTAAAGGCACAACAGCATAACAAGAATAGCAGCCGACAGGGATGGGAAAACCCTCTTTTAAAGTTGCTTGGCACGAGGCGTGAAATCTTCAATTTCAGATATCGGGGAGAAACCTATACATTAGCAAGTTGTGACAAGATTCAACTACCCCACTGGCTTTCCCAGAAAATAGGGGTCATGGAGCCAGCCTGTACTTGGAGCTGGGGAATTTTTCCTCATTTTCTTCCTGACTCTGCTAAGTCATCTTGTAGCAAAGCCTCTCTTGGTATAACTGCTGTTCTTTTAACTCTTGAAACCCCAAAATGGGACTGGGAAGGTTATGAATTTGTGGGGTTCTTTGGTCCCTAAGGCTTCAGACCTGTTCCTGCTCCTTCATATCCCCACACCAGGGGGAAGTGGGTGGGTTGGGGAAGAGCTGGCAGGATGCCTGGGGGCAGCCAGCCTGTCCCCTACCTCGTCCAGCCCCAGAACCAGGCAACACAGGTTTCACATGGGCTTTTGAGAGATCTGCTGAACAGCCAGGAAAATGTAACCTTTTAAAACCTGAGTTTTTAGCATCACTGAATGGTAAAATAGCCTCAGGAGTTTTGGTTACGTTGGCAAAGCAGCACATCGAGCAGAGGTTAAAAGTGTGCAGGTTTGGTGCTGAACATGGGGGTTTGTAGCGCATCATGAAAATGCCTGTTTGCTTTGGTTTGGGTTTTTGCCACTTTGCTCTGAGCAAATGATCCCCTGCCGAAACCAGCACACTGCCAGGTGTGTTAGGAGTAGTTTGATTTGCAGCTCAAAGGTAGCTGCACACCACGCAGGGCTGCAGCTGCCCCAGACTTAAACAGATCTCCAACAGCACAAATACGGACGTGATGCACAACCTGCATTTGAGCACCAAGTAGCCAAACCACCCAGGACAGAGCAACCATAATGCAAGTGCTTCGGCCATCATACTGCCATCAAACACCTCTCAGTTTTGTGTGCATGTGTGTACAGACATGCAGCTGGGTGCAGGGGAGCTCAGACATACCACCACCGTGAAGAGCAAGCTCAGCTGCTTACCCAAATGGGAAGGAATAAATCCATACTACCACCTTTTTCACCCCATTCTGGTGTTTTCGAAAGCTTGCTTTGCCTGACCTGTGCATTTCAGAAACACATATTTCATAAACAACACACATTGCTAAATAACCACAGAATCATGGAATCATTAAGGTTGGAAAGACATCTAGGATCATCAAGTCCAACCATCCACCCAACACCCCCAGCCCTCCTAAAACCATGCCCTGAAGTGCTACATCTACACGTCTTTTAAATACCCCCACCTCTCTGGGCAGCGTGTGCCAACGCCTGACCACGCTTTCAGCAAAGACATTTTTCCTAATCTCCAATATAAACCTCCCCTGACACAGCTTGAGGCCATTTCCTCTCATTCTATCGCTAGTAACTTGGGAGCAGAGACCAACCCCCCCTCACTCCAGCCCCTTTCAGGTAGTTGCAGAGAGCGATAAGGTCTCCCCTCAGCCTCCTCTTCTCCAGGCTAAACACCTCCAGCTCCCTCAACCTCTCCTCATAAGACCTGTTCTCCAGACCCTTCCCCAGCTTTGTTGCCCTTCTCCGAACCCACTCCAGCAACTCAATGTCCCTCTTATAGTGAGGGACCCAAAACTGAACACAATATTCAAGGTGGTTTTTCCCCAGGCACTGCGAGTGCAGCAGTGCTAACTCCCACGGGAGACAGAAGCACACAGAACACATTCCCCGAAGAGGGGTCCATAGGAAATCCCACACTTGAATGTTTTTCCCCTTGCACAGAACACGTGGTTTGACCCCTGTGATGGGAACAGCTCACAGACCCATCGGCAGGCTCGCTGCAACCTGCAGCTCCATCTTGGACACGCTGCACAAAACTTTTACTTCTTGCACACTAAGGAAAATATCCCCAAGTTACTAAATGCCTTACAGCTGCACCTCTGTCTTGGGGAGAAATGGAGTACCATCAAACACATGATAACCCTTGAAAGTAAAGTTTTTCAGCACAGTTTGGTAGAAAAGAGCAAAAGGGAAGAAAAAGATGAAGAAAAGGAGATGATCAACTTCTTAAAGTAGCTCCTGTTTTCAGCCTTCTCCTCCCACACATTCGAACAAGCCCCTTATTCGCCTCCAAATCCTGGGCTTTAGGAAGATACGTGTACTACACCAGGCCCCTTAGTGGGCTCCAAAGAGTCAAATTTAGTCTGCTAAGTCTAAAACAAAACAAAACAGCCCAAACAAACAAACCAAACCCAAAAAACAACCCAAGTTGAGTCTCCGCATTGAATCTAATACCTGGATAAACTCCTACGGAACACCAAGGGAAAAAAAGGCAAAGCTCGATGTGTATAAAGTTATCTAATGGAAGCCATTCCCCTTTTATCCCTTCGTTTCATAGCAAAAACACAGCCACTATTCACACAGCAGAGCTTTTCAGATGAAGTAAATACTGCTACATCCGTCCTTCATTGGAAAAACATGGACCTGCAATTTTCACGAGGGTTCATTTCCAACACTACAGCCCCATCCTGTCTTGGAAGTAATTTCTTTTCTTAATTATACCTATAATATACAGACTTGCTCCTTACATTATTAAAAAGGGCACAATTGATATATATCTATTTCTGGTCGATGATCTCACTTTGTTTATGTAGGAAAATTTCCAGGGGGTTCTAAAGACAAAAAATAATGGTACCCACCCCCCCAAAAAAATTATTCCCAGACTTCTCCAGTCTGAATGTATTTATTTGCAATAATGATTGCGGCTTTATGCGAGCAGATGGGCAGTCCCTGAGAGGATGATTTGTTTCCCCTCTTTTCTTACTTCATGATGTATTTTATGATTTCAGCAGGTCAGTGGCTGCCATGTGTTTCTTTCTAATCTGCGACCGCTTTTCGTTTGCCTCATTCTTGGCAGCCGTCGTATTTACCGAAGAGATCAGACACGGACAGATGATGGCAGAGATCCAGGCTCCTTGAGAGTTCAGCGCTTGGATGTTGGCAGCAAATAAAGATATATGGATTGCTGTTGTTGGTTCAAACTTACTGGGGCTTTTTTCCTCATATTTCAGTTTATATGTGCACATATATGTGTGCATATATATCTCTGTGTGTGTGTGCGCGTGTGTGTGCTCACACACGTGTTTTTAAATTCTCTTTGTAATACCCTCAACTAGATAGAATACAGATGAGCTGTTCTACAAAGAACAATAGATGTCAACTAGATTACTACCCCCTCCTTTTTTCTTTTTTTTTTCTTCTTCCCCCCCCCCCTTCTTTTTTTTATAGGCCTGGTTTGTTATAAATCCTCCATGCCCATTAACCTCTGAACTGCACTGATGATATCTCTTCCAAGCTAAATTGCCTGTATTTCCAGACATTTGTTTGTTCACTTAGAGGTCTGTTGGCAGTGGGAGGGGGAGAACAGCCCATTGCTGAATAGGACTCATGGATTATAAATGAAAATTCTTCCTCTCCTTGTAAGACGATGCTTTGAGACCTGTAGCAAATGGATGGCTCTAGTTCATACGCTCACAGGTGGAGGCCAACAGTAGAAAGTTAATCACACTGATACCAAAAATATCCCAGCAGTGTAGTGGGAGTACTGGATCCATCCCCATAGCTGCGTCCTACCCAGCAAAACCTCTGTGCCAATACATGAGGTCACCTGCTGTCACCGTGCTCTTGCTGCAGCACTAGTGGCGACGGGCCGAGCGGGGCCAGCACACTGCCCTGCAGAGCCAAGGACGGCAACACAGCCCCTGGAACAGACCAAAACCGGGACACGCTCCTGTCCCAGGGGCGTTGCCAGAGACCGGGGTGGCCCCACATGGGAAAACCACAGGTCTGTTCAGTTGTCCCAGAATTTTTGCTCTCGCTATCGCCCAGGAGTGAGCAGCCTGCTCATCCCTCGGGGGTGCAAAGCTAGCTGCAAGGATGCAGCGTGCAGCATTGCCACCCTCTGCCCCTGCCCAGGGCTCCTGGGGCTGGGCACAGCCTGCTGCCAGGCTCCTCAAGCATCTCTGCTCCGGCTTTCCCTGCTGCCCACGCTTTGCAAGGTTACATCAAATCCTCCAATCACACACTAGTTTTTTTCTTCTACCAGTAGGAATAATGCCTTGGCAGCTGCAGGGTTGGTTGATTGGTTTTTTTTTTTAAAAAAAAAAAAAAAAAAGAACAAAATAAAATGTACAACAGGATCATAGCACTGAGAAGTAGCATTAGATGTAAACTTGCTTTTCCTTCCCTATAGCACAATATGTCTCTGCTGAACCACAGGCCTGGTGCAAACCACAAGCTTTGTCCTTTGGGTGTCTTTGCACGGTGTTAGGCCACTGAGCTACCGAAGATAAAACCCCTGTAGCTGTCAGTAGCTCCCAAACAGCCTCCAACAGGACCTACCATGGAGTTTCTTAGTAAACATGGCCTGAGCACTTCCAGGAGTCATTTCAGCTCATTGGAAACATGCTGAACAGCATTTCCAGTATCCTGACTTTAAAATAAAACCTTGGAAGCAGTGAGCATGCTGGCATTTCCAATGCAGACCTCCTGCCTTCGTTACTGTTATATATATTTAAACTTATGGTTCCAAAATAACATTTTACTTCCATACATCATTACACCCATTTAAGTACGGCTTCCATCTGATCTATTCTGGAGCCAATTCCTCAGTCTTTCCCACTTGCCATGGGTGTGGTTCCCCAAACACTGCAGGTGGTGGGAACAGGAATGATTCCCCCAGATACTCTGGCATGCTGCATCCCCTCTCTCAACCCCCAAGCTTTGCATCGGGGACATCTTCCACCAACCACTGGTCTTTTATGGGGACCATCCCCAGCTTTCTGCCCTTGCCTCCTGGTTCACTCTGTTCCCTGGGAACAGGTCTGGAAGAGCCTTTCAGGTGGACTACTCATGAATAATTTGGGAACTTTGCTGCCTAGGGTTTGTCACACTCTGCTCTGACTTGTATCAGGAGCTTCCCAGCTAATTTCCGTGTTCCGGTTATAGCTGATAGCTCCTCTGAACCAGCCAGTGGGCCAAAGCCAAGAGCTGCAATGAAGGGTGTGGGTTACATGCGCCCCATAAATGTATGAACAACTGCCTACCTGCTTTTCCTTGCTACTGCAGCAGTGGCACGCACAAACATTTTGCCAGCAAGGAATTAAACAAGCTGGGGTGGGTTTTTTTGCACAGCAGAGGGTAGGAATCCATAACAATCCATGTTTTTTTCAGATCATTCATGTTTTTCCTGCCTTCTCAGTAACAACTCCTGATTTCCATGGCAACCCTTGCATGCTTTGGTACGTGGTACTTCTTGCTTATGGGAGCACTGTTCCCACATACCAGGATGACCAAGCCCCCCAAACAGCCAACAGAAAGCTCCCAACACAAACAATTCACCATCTCTGTCTTGCTGTCCTAGCCATGCATCTGCACGTTTCCCAGTGCCTGGGAGAGAACAGTATCACCAGGATATACACTACTGTCTGTTCCCCATCCAAGAGTTCATTTTAAACTTGGCCGTGGTTTCTATTTTAATCCCACACACGCATTTTTGGAAACACTTACTAAACCATTAACACATTTATATGAAAGGAAAGATGGTGATTAGCATTTCCCCCCCATCATTTCTTTTTGTGTCAATTTTTTGGCTCACACGCTGCAGCAGAACGTGGTTACAGCCATGCATACAATTCTAGCGGGTGTGAATTCCTTCACAGCATAAACTTGATTTACCTCTGCCTCGCTTTGCTTTTCCTCCATTTCTATACACACTATTTCTCCAGCACTCCTGTGCTTCTAATAAGATGAACATCACAAGCTTTACCCATCATGAGAACTTCATCTGGGTTCGGTGTGGTTTTTTTCAAACAGCCCCATGTTAATGGTTCATTAAGACAGACAGTTGATTTGCCTGGCCCAGCACTTACGCACCTCCTTTCTACACCTATTGAGATGTTTTGATAAGAAAGAATCACTTCCAATGTAAAGAAGCAGCAATTAGTACATTTATTTATTTTACTGTAATTCACACCACAGCACTAGCAGTCTCTGATGGCCAAGGCACAGAATAAATAAACAAAGTCCACTTGAACTATCTTAAATTTCTCCCATATGAAGGGTCAGAGGAAAAATCAAGGCTGCTGTGGGATTTCTGACCACATGAGATCTTGTGTGCAGAGATGTAGCCAACAGAAAATGAGTGCAGAGGAGAGGGTTGGAGAGCGGTGCTAACGAAGTACATCAGCTCAGAGCTGGAGAGGTAACCCAGCTGCAGAGAGCTCTGGCAGAGCCTCCTTCCTGGATAGAAAGTCTTTCTGACTTAATTTCCAGTTGCATTTTTTTCTTCACTGCATTGAAATCTCATCTGACACTTCCTAGCGGAGGAGCTGCATTCGTTGTGGAGATGGTACCCGTGACTAAGGGAGCTCAGGCATGGACGTGGTACTGCATCAGAAGACTGCAGAGGAGGGTGTGACACGAGATTCTGCCCAAAATGAGTGTACCAGTGTTTCTTTGGGTAAAGATGACTCTGAACATATCTCATATCCACACTGGCTTGGCTGAGGGAGCCAAATTTATCACTTGTGAATTTAAAAGAATCAAGTTGTGCATTTTACAGGTGGGGTTTGACCACCCTCTGACTTTGTGGGCACTTAAAATTCTCCCAGTAGAGGCAGAGGGCACTGGGTACTGGATTCCCAACAACAGGCTTGCTTCCCTTGACTGCCTTTCATGGGCTTCTTTAAAGTTCCTCCAGGTCCTGCTGGACACGGGGCTGGGACAACCTCACGCTTCTGCTTCCATGACAAAAGCTTAGAGTGGGAAGTTTAAGAAAAGCTAACTCCCAGACCAGCTAGTGGTAAGAAAAAAATCACCTAAGAAAACAGCATCTACCCACGTCTCTTGATGTTAGCACTGCCTGAGATGTTGGGACGCTCTGGTATTTATGATTAGCATAGGAAATAAATGCCCTGAATCACAAACCACATCATCCACATAAAGGACCAAGCTGGCAAAAGTATAACTGAGAGTACAGGCTGGTTTAACAGAGGTGAATTAAACCAGGTGTACCCAGCCTAATCCCATGCTCAGCCATAAGGCAGATAGCCAGATTTGAAGGTGTGAAGGTGCAGGTGGTGGTCATTCCATCTTGTGTTTTCTATTCAGTGCAGCCAGCCTGCTCAGTCACCCCCTCCTCCCCAGGCGGTGCCCTCACAGCCTCCATACAGGGGCTCAGCTGCAAACCTGCTCTCTCTCTTCTTGGTGTTGGATACACCTTGTTGCAGGCAGACAGAGCCCCTTCAGGACAAAAGCCATGGGTTGCTAGGAGTTTTACCTGCAGATAGTTTCCAGGAGAGACACACCACACTCAAATGCGTTGCAGATGTTCATGCAAGACAAAAACCTAACCCTGACATGGAGACTCCACCAGAACAGTCCCTTAAAGTCCTGAGACACCTTCTTTGTGTCCAATTTTCCCCCTGAATTTGATGTATATCAACAAGATAGTGGGAAGAGGTGTTTCCATATAAAGCCTACTTCCTTTGCTTTCTTCATGAAAGAATCTAATCATTGCTGAGACAGCAGAGCCATGGGTACGGAGAGCTGAACAGTGTAGCAGGGAGAGCGCGTATTGCTCTCCTTATGGGGCTGCACAGGGCAGTGCAGAAAACCAATATATTGATTAAGAACTCAAGGCCTTTCCCTTGACTTACAGCAACTACAAAAAAAGAAAAAGCCAACTCATTTTCTAAAAAGCAGCTCTCAACCTCTCTCGTTTGCTTCTGGCCCTGAAGGGCCTGAACTCCTACCCGCATCTTTTGAAAAGCTATTCCTATGCTGTTACATTGGGTACTGTGTTGCTTCCCACCTTCCTTGAAGGTTGTTCCTTCACACTGGGTGAAATTTCACATGTGCCAGTGATCCTCAGAGCTGGGCTCACAAGGAAGGACCATTTCAGAAGCTGAACTTCAAACTAAGGACCACACAAGAAATGACCCACTTCTTCAGGCTGGAGGTGCTGAGAGACAGCCCAGCCTACCTTTTTAGATGAGAATCAGTAAGGTGGCCAGCACATACTGCTGCAGACACAGCTGACAAACCCTTGTCATAACATGTTTCTTAGACAGAAAGGATTCACTCAGGTTTATGCTGGCATTCAGACAAAGAAATGTGGGGAGATGGGTCTGTATGGCCTCCACGCACATGTGAGGCTACAGATCATGGGAAGAAATCTCACAAACAAAGGCAGAGGTTGGACTTTGGACGTGGAAGTCCTCAGCGTGTTACCACCAGCTACAGGTGGTCACCACATGAGCAAGCAAAAATGCCTGTGAGTGGAGCGATGACAGGTCTACAGTCATGAGCAATTTTGTCTAGGATGCACTTAGGCATCTGCTCTAGATTAACATTGTTTTACTTAAAATGAACATTTTGAAGATATTTAAACAGATAAATGACTGCACCCAAGCATAAGGAGAAGACACTGGTAAGCAGACATGGGGACACTTGACAAGTTGGGTAAAGTCAGTCCCATGGCCAAGATAAACACCAGAACACATCGCAGACTGCATCATGGGACATGAAGAGAAACAATGGATCAGATCAGCAGTACAGGATAAGATTACTGCAACAAAATGCTGAGTAGTGAGGACTTGCAGGAGTTTTGAATAACTGTGATAAAGAGAATGAAAATAGTTGGTCTGCTTCAGCCAGAAACCATTAAGTCCAGGCTTTATAGCTTGGAGGAAAGAGTCCTTTGTTTTTATGTCAGGAGACCAGTGCAGATGTCTTGTCCTCTGTAGTAAAAGACTTTAGCCAACTCAGCCTCACGGAGAAGGGGCCATGAGCTGGCATACTCAGCCCTTGCTTACCCCAGTGTTCTGCAATATCTGAGTTTATTTTTAAAGCCCTATAAAAAAGTCCAAAGCCTAAATTAATAACTACACCATTCATATCCACATAATACTCAAATACAACCAATAACTGTGCAGATGAATGAAGTAGACTCAGGTACAGAAGAGAAGAGCTTCAAAGGCTGAGCAGTAAGGTATATGCAAACAGCTAATAAATATGACAAAAAACCTATTAGACCAAGAAAAGCCAACCTGACCTTGAGGCCGAGGAAGCAGAAGGAAGCCGCTCATGTGGCTGAGACAAAGAGGATGTAAAAGCAGGCGAGAAGTTTCCCTAGAGCCAGTCCTGAACAATGACGGAGGCACAACCTGCCTTCAAATACTAGAGCAGGTTTGCTCCTCTGCAAGTTCCCAGTCAGAAGCAATTACTTTTGTCAACCAGCAGTACTCCATACCAGTGGGCAAGAGAGGTTAAGCCTAAACCTTTTGTCCAAGGCAGAACTTCAGCCCTGTGAAACCCATCTGGGACCACAGAAACAGCCCCTTCAGTTTTCAGCACCCACTCACCTGCATCAGTAACATGCCCTCCAAATTCCAGTTTATCCATCCGCAGCATCTGACTGTCCAAGCATCTGGAGATGCCTGGTCACGTTGCACACTGCTGCGCACGTAACAAGGGAGAACTCCAGGGACCCATTGCCCACGTTGGCCCTATGGCACGTAGACACTGGACAGCACACGGGGTAGGCGGCCAGCCATGGTGTGCAGTGTTCTGCTTCCCCCACCCTAAGACCATCTGAGCACAAGCAAGAGGCGAAGTACCACTTGGCAACAGGTTACCACTGCATAGCTGCAGGGGCCATGCCAGGCTCTCCAACCAGCCACCACGGTGTTGGTATCACCAGGTGTATCAGGTTCTGCAACCTATGCTGTGCAGGAGCTCAGATTTTAAATTCTTAATTGCACCCTTCAAAACCCAACTCTACAAGCACATGTAGAACCAGTAACTGCCGGTAAAGGGCGAGCAGCTTTTGCACAGTCGCCTACTGTCAGTCTCTTAATTTCTTCAGCCTGAACTGCAGGACATGGATGGCAGTCCCAGCCTGCTCTTTTTTCAGAGGCCAGAGCACAGGGATTTCACATATAAGTTCTAGTTCAGGTTTTCCTCTCATTTGTCTAAGAGACTTAATTCCTTCGGTGCTCGGATTCCAGGATTTTAATGGTTTCAGCTCTGTTTCCCCTTTTCCTGCTCTGCATCTAATACTTCAGCCTATAAATCTCTATAAGCACACAGCACAAAAAACAGATAAGGAAAGCTGTATAGCCATAAAACATCCTAGAAGGAACCAACATAAAACCCACTCAATACAAGGATTATAACCAACAGAAGAAGAGGCAGAGAAAGATTAAATGTTGCTGTCAAAGTTCAAGCAAGCCTCAGAAAAGGTGTTGTACAATAGCTTAATTAAGCTACAGTAGATCATAATCAGCGATGTATCATTCTGCTGGTGGGAGAGCTTCAGAAGAGCAGATGAACAAAGGACAAGCTAAGTTTGGGATGCTTTTTTGCAAATACAGTGCTGTAATAATTGCTGATGGTTGCCCCCCCGCCATCTCCCACACCCCTGTACACCTCCTCTCTACCAGAGATGCATATTTGGAAGGGGTCTGATGGACCCATCTACTTTAAGGAGGATGTAAGTGTCCATCCCCAACCCATCAACCATCCTCCAGTACAGTGCGAATGAAAAAACCTCACATGGCATTGCTTTCTGCATCTGTGCAATGATGGCCACAATTAACATTAATAGCTATTTCTCTCCATAGATTTAGTCCTTTTCCTTAGGGTAATTATGATCTTTCTTCCTCTCCCCAACACTCATTTCAAATCCTCATGGGTAATGTGCAGCCAGCTGATTTTACATTTATATTGGTTCTATTTGTTTGACACATTTCAAGCAAGCTCTGCTGAAAAACACTAAAAAGGCAAAAACTCATGCTCGTTAATAACATGCATATCACCTCCTTCTTTGCTTCTTTAACATGCTGCTTTTATTTGGTCTAATTGCAACTCTCAGCGTGATTAATCACAACATTTTTGTGGGGAGATGGGAAATTTAATATCCCTGTCCTCATATGGATCTGATCACATTCATGCTGAGAGTCCAGGCATGCTTCCTGCAATCTTAATGTAAAAGCTTAGTGTCAAATGATCCTCCTTGTCTAGTAGACACTAATTACTAGTGTAGCTATATTCATCTAGGTCCCAAACATGGACTGAAGATTGAAGCTAGATAATGTGGTTCCATCCCGGGAGATAAAGCTTTCCTCTTAACAAAGGTCTATCTTCCTCTATGTAGGCTCTCCTTTTCCCAATTTTACCTCTGGACCTAGACCATTTACCAGATAAAAGGTTAGTAGGGATGTTGGAAGTTTAAAGAATTAAAATTATACCGAGGAAGACTCTTAACCCAAGGGGCCAAATCTCTTCGGAGAGAGGCTGCAGAAATGGTAATAGGCATGACAGAAACCACGCTCACAATTAATCAATGTTAAGATTTCCAAATGCAGAAAGATAAGCATCGCCAAAGACACCTCCTCAAAACCAAGTCTGAGTCTTGCAATAGTTACAGCTTAAAAAAAAAAAAAAAAAATCTCATTTTGTAGTACTACTACTGAGTTCTTAAATCAGCAATCTTGGAATACAATCTTTCTCTTATAGAAGGTAGTGGCAAAGCTCAAATGAATTTTAAGGAAACACGAAGAGCATCAGTGTACTTTTCTGAAGCATCACTTTAATATTTGAAGATGACACAACCTTGCTTCCCACTGTACTGGTAGGAACAGCACAACTGCAGTTACCTTCTCCAGTACTGGTTGAATCTTTCCCAGTTAATCAATGATGTAGTGTCTTACCCACTTTTCACCTTCCACCCCCAGGCCCCCCCCTTCCCCAAACCACCTGGAGAAAGGGCTCAGGTTGTTTCCCCAGGAGTGGGCTTTCCTCCCCCCCATTTAATCCCACTGAGACAGACTGTCAGACCAGATTAAAACCACACGGACACCAACAAGCATCTCCTACCCACTGCTCTCCCAGGCTGTGTATTCTCCACATCATTTGCTTTACAAAGCCCTTTAATTAAATGGTAAAGGCCCACTGATTATCACCTACCCAGAAAATAGCATTTAAAATAAGGGAATTAACTACAGGCTCCCACTCAGTAGACCCCGAGTTTCATCTTTTTCCTGATGATCTCCTACAAGTGCTATTCCCCTTTTGGTGCTTCACCAGATGTTACCACTTCCACACTGAAAGGCTGAGAAAGCAGAGACCTAAATGCAGGATTCAGCATGGTGTGTGAAGGGGGAAGGGGCCCTTTGGCAGGAGGCAGAAGATCAAACCAGGTCGGGCACCCCGTATTGCCAAGCCCGCCGGCGGCTGCATGTGCGGAGGGGTGGCTGCTGCAGCACAGACAGGGAGCCGCGATGCCGGCCGGCGCCCCTCTCCTCACCGGGGCCCTCGGAACGCTGCTGTGGCACATGAGGGGCTGCAGCCGGGCGCGAGATCTGTGTTTGATGCCGTTCCCAGCACTGCAGAGGCGGGCTCTGTGCAGAAAAGCAGTCCCACCTTCCCGTGTGAGCATGCATGAAGTTGGCAGGCGGCTGGCTGGTCACCCACTTACCATAAATCACTCCCACTCCAGCCAGCAATAGCTGGCAGGGTTATACCTGCACAACTAAACCAGCAGAAGATGACAAGTGTGCAGTAGTGGGATGTGATGCTTCTAAAGTCCTCTTCCTAAAATCTCTGGTTGTTTACTGACAATTTCTCACACAAGCACATCTGCAACTCTTTGTAGCCCTGACAACAGGCTGCACGTGAAACGGTGTCTCCAGGTTTAAGATACTCACCCAGTGAAAGGCCCTCCAAAATAAAATGGAAATACAGGCTCTGGAAAGCCCTGCAGAACACAGGATAGCCCTGCCAAAACCAACACCTCGCAATTTCTCACTTATCTCAGCTGGTCTCTGCACCAATGCCTTTTCCAGGTGCCCAGCTCTTAAACTCCCCCCGCCAATGCTTGAGTAAGATTTGACTGTAACAAACGGCACTGAAAAAGCATTGCTGTTCTGAAACCACGTAATTTTGGTTGTGCGCTCAAGTTCTTTAAGGAAAAAATACTTTCCTCCACCATATATTTAAGAAAACCCAACACCTAAGGCATCAATAATGTTCTAAAATACTGCATTTACATAGGCACGTGTTGTCATGCTCCTGACCATTACTTAGAGAAAGGCAGAATCCATAAAGAGCTTGTGTCACTTCTACCAAAATAAATTCAAACTAACTACAAATAAGATAATCAACATTATCTAGGTACAAGGAATAAAAGGATCTGTAACTTTACCTCTCTAGCCTGTAATTTATTATCCAACCATACCCTTTCTCCAAGCTCCCCATTTAGATCTGCCAGGCGTGAGGGATGCCATAAGCCACATACCTTCTGTTGATACAAGGCAACCAGGAGGAGTTAATGGAAGTTTTTGCATTCACATAGAGCTGCTGCAGGTCAGTGTCTGCACAAGCTCATCTCAGCCATACTGTCCCTATCGCTCATGGCACAAAACACCATGGGAGTGAAGGCGGGAAACCAGCAAGGCTGGTACTTTTTTCACTGCTGTACATTATGCTACGCACGGTCAGAAAATCTATCAAAGTACATGCCTGAGCAGCCTGTTTCAGCTTTTAATGTTGCTTAATATAGACTTCTAAGGAGTATCTTCAGTTCAGACACAGCTAACTTGAGAGCACAGCATGAGCATTAAACACAGACAGCTTTGAAACCCAGCAGTACGCACAGTGAAGCGGCAGAGCCCAGACAGGCGTAGGTCCCTGTCAAGCTGGAGAGCTCTGCCAAGCAAGTCCCTTGTCAGCCACCTCCCTCCCTACCCAAATGGCTCCCTCCCCCTGCAAGGGACAGGAAAACACCTGTAGGTACACAGTGTGCCCTTGTTTCTGCAACAGACCATACATCCCTTCTGCTGATTTTTTTTCCCCCTCTAATCACACAGCCAAGTGCATTCTTTGGTGAGTTGTGTCCAGAAAGGAGCACAGACGCAGTAGCAGGAGATACAGCTGTTACAGCACACTGATGGCAAATTCAGTAACAGATGAAGGCACTAGATGTGCACTACATGCTGCTTTTCATACAACTGAAATGCATCCACTGAAAGAGACACCAGGAACCATCCTTCCATGGATAAACACTAGGGCCAGAACAGATATAGATTCCTGAGAGGATATCCTCATGGATGACAGCACAGACCATACGCCAAATTTAGCCTTCTTTCCTTCAGCTCAGCATAAAAAGAACCCAAACAAAACAAAACACCCCACACATCCTTCCTTCCCACCAGCATCCAGCCCACGGGGCTTCTGGCAGATTTCAGATGAAAAAGCACACGAGCAGGGTCCGTGTTTCTCACCGATAGAGCTGCGCACCTCGTCCAGGCTGACACCGGCATCAGACGTGGCTGCCTGCCAGCGGAAAGGGTGCAAGCAAGGGCGAAAATGCGAAGGGAGCAGAGAACACCTGAACCTCACTGCACAGCCCGGGTGGAAACAGGCTGTTATCTGTCCTGGCACACTGCAAGGGTTCTCGTGGTTTTGTGAAATACAGTAACACAGGTTGTGTTGGTTACAAGTAGAAAGATGAGATGAAACTCCCATCATAAAAGCGATGCTCAAACCAAACCTTCCCAATTTTCCTTGGTAACAGAACGTTACCAAGCAGCAAAAAGGCAGGCAATTTACACCAGTTTGGCCCAGCATTTTAGCTGGAGTCCCATGGGAACTCATATTGTTTGCTCCGTCCTGGCGCGTGTTCAGACTACCCGTTCACCGCCCACGCTGCCGGGCCGAGACTCACCTCCCTGGTTCTTCTCTTCCTGGTGAGTTCAAAGGAAGTTGCATCTTCTCAGGCGATTAGCACATCAAGCAGTCATTTCTGTCCAGGCTTCTACTCTTATCAGTAGCCAGTTTCCTAAAAAACAAGAAAGGAAGAAAAAGAAAAAACATCAGCAAACTACGATCTGGTTGTTCTCTGCTCTTAAAATATTAACTAGACATTGACATACTGTAGTACTTGCTGCATAAAACCTGCTGTGATTGGGGATAACTGGGACATTACAAAGAGCTATGAATCAACTCAACTGCAGAAGCTTCAAGTCTTTTTGCTAGGCAAAAGTGAAATATGCTCCCTTACAACCAAGTGACCATTTCAGTATTTTTTCCAGTTATCTCCAGAACATTTATTAGATTAGGAGGTCTTATTTATGGACTCTGAAACTTTGTTCTTTCCCAGTGATGAGGGTACTACCTATTTAATGTTCCTTTTGTTCTTCTGGACATTTGCATTTATTTATTTTGACTCATTGCCACACAGGTACCAGGCTCCAATGTTTTAAATACACTCACAACACGCACATCTTGGACGTTTTAAAGTATCTTTCCTCTAACAGCCTCCCTAGAGTCAGAATATCTCTATTCCCAGGTGAAACCCAAGCATCCTAGGATCAAAACTGCTTACACACAACAGCTAACACTAAACTTTCAAAAGCACTCATGCAACCCTATGCAAGCATGCTTCGTAGTTTGGCACATTTATGGGAAAGTCAGAGGTTGTTACAACTCATTTATTTAATATAAGGCTTCATAGATAGGGCTTGTTTCTCCAGTGCCTTACACTAGGGTGTTATTTATCCCCCAGATAAGCCCAGCTCATTCAAAGCTTGCCTTGCTAGCAGGGGAATTTCGCATGCTTGTCTGCCTCTGCCTATTGGCAACGTTAAAAAGCTGCCTGTGTGCCTCCAAGTGATTTGAATTTAGGACCAAAAGCACAAAATTTTTGCCTATACGCAAGCCCAATAAAATTTTGCATGCAAGTTTTAGATTAAATGATCTGTTTAACACTGATGCAAACCAAAACCCACACTGCAGGCTAGGGATCTGAACCATACAGCAGGACCAGGGCCCGAGCAAACAGAGAGCCCACTGTACTTCTGCCAGACAGAAAACGAGCATGAAGCAAGTTTCCAATGGAAACCAGGCATGAAGAGCGTCTCCACCCCAAAATACTCGATTTCAGCTTTTGCTGGACTCAAATGACCATGTAACGTAACTGAGCACCAGTCACCAGTCCTACAGTGCTTGGTAGTGGCTTTCCTTTGAACAGGTGTGATGGGTGCATCTACATGCCTATGCCTTGTGTTCAGGCTTTCTTAGGCACCATATACACTATACCTCTTATAATGTATATTTTAAATTGTATGGATATTGTTAATGCCTCTCTCAATTAGGAAAAATCTGGAACCAAATAATACACGCATAAAGGCAACAGATATGGGATTTGCAAGTTCTGGTGGAATTTGGGTGTAAACTTTGGGGACCCTTGAAATCAAAGTTGTTTTAATTGATTAATGCAACCAATGGATTTGGAGCAGTCCTGTAAAACAGTTGGAAACTCAATACATCAGGCTGGCTTTGAGGGCTTTTTCCCCAGCATGACCACCTGTGGTTCAGCAAATAGCCATTTGAAGAAACAAGCAGGAAAAGGAAAACACAAGAGCTTTCCCCCCAGACCCCAATGGCAGGCAAAAGACAACACAAGGACAAGGATTTCCAGGAAACTGGGATGTGCTGGGGGCTGCTGATCACCAAACACACACGGGAAGGGCATCTTGGGAAGACACTGGGGGGGGCGGGAGGGGTCCCCACAGGGTGAGCCAGGAACGGGGCATGCCAGGAATGCATACCTAGGGATGGCAACAGAGCTAAGGCTGCGACAGCAGCCTCTGCCTTACGCTAACAGCTCAAAGCCATGGTATCTATCTACCAGGAAAGCCACCTGGAAAACCACTGATAAAGTCAGGCTACTCCCCAGCAGGGGAAATAGAGCTAATCATTAAAAGGATGCCTTCCTTGCCCATTTCAGCTTGGGAGCACAGGCAGAAGCTGCTCACTGGAAGTTTTAAGTTTGCCACCATGTTGGTCTCTGAACAAAAGCTGCAGTTGCTCCGATTTCTACGATAATGGCACCAGGCATCACCCCACTGCACGAGGAGCTGCCATCCTGACATCACCCAGCAATGCCTCCAGGACTGCAGCCGCAAGGAACTAACCACGAGCAATCAGGACACTAAAGCAGCAGAGTATTACAGCAGGGGCACATTAAACCATAGCACTTGGTAGCCATCATCCTGCTTCACAGAGAAAACACATCTCCTGCTTTTCAGGCTTTCTGTAAGAGCTCTTCCTATCTCTGTCAGCACACCGGGCACGCAGCAGGGCATCCTCTATAAACAAAATCATCCTTAGCTGCGATGATACCAGCTCTGCCTTTGTTGACTCCAAATTCAGCTTTTGAAGCCAGCAAGGAAAGAAAACACGAAGATACAATCCTGGCTGCCACTCTACACCATCCTTTTTTCCCCAGCTTATCTCATTTCACATATGTAAAGAACTACAGGCAAAAAGTCTCTGGAAGCAGACATGAGAACATGCTGTATCCCCTCAAAATGAGTGGCCAGTGCAGGCAGTCTTCATTCAGTCACCAGCAAGTTTTTAATCTGCACAAAAACTAAGGCAGGGGGGCTGGGGACCACTTCTAGCACTAAGGATCAGGAGTATCTGCTGAGAAGCTCTAGCTCTGCCATGATCGGTGATGGCTTTGGGGTGGGTGCACAGCCCAAGTCTAGTCCAGGAAAGCACTGTTGGTCCTTAAGCATCTCCTGAGCAGCAACCACACCACCATCTTTTTGATAAAACCACAAAACAGGCATAAAGACCATCATTTGGAAAAGAAGGGGGGAAAAAACCCTACCCAATACAAACATGACAGATTTGGTTTTGAACCTATTTGAAAGAGGAGTAGCTTTTACAATGTAAATAACACGGCTTTAGCCCAAGAGCTGTGTGTGGAAGGATGGAACTGAGGTTGTTAGAGATGCAGGCGGTGAAGAAAAGTGCCTGGAAATGAGCTGTTCTCCATGTTCAACGTTTCTCCAATCATTTTCATATTAGCATATCTCTAAGTGCATATAATTTTCACATCAAAGAGTAATTTTTTAGGTATTAAAAAAAGAAAAAAAGACAACAAAAAAAACCCTAGGATTGAAGTAGAGAATAATTTCTTTGTGGAAGTCTTTCAAGCAGCTCCTCTCTATGGCATGACAGAAAAATTACAGAGGAGACAAGCGTTTAGAAAACTCTTCCCTGGAATTCAGATTATTCTTCAAGCATATGGTAAAAAAAGGTTCAGCCAAACTGCAACAGAAAATGTGAAGAAAACCCTGGGAGCGCCAGTCTCCTAACTCCTAACTCAAGAGCAACCTGCATCCTCTGCCCCTTGCTTAGGCGCTGAAGTAATCAGCATTTAGGAGTTTGTGGTGGGGAGGGAAAACTGGAGATGAGTCTGAGCCCTTCTTGTCTCCCACCAGTCCTTCCCAGTCGGGATGGTCCCTCTGCAATAGCCGGGAACAACTCTCGCCCTTTCCCTCTGCACTGCTCATCCTCTGCTCTGCTTTCTACAAAGCCCTTTTACTCCTCTGGGTCTGGACAAGAGCATGGACAAGTGCCAGGCATTTCTCTCCAGCCCTAACCAGGTCCTTGCAGGGGCCCGTTTACTCCCCCCTGCCTCTTGAAGCAGCTCACGAGGCTGGCCTTTGGTGCTCCGTTCCAGCAATCTCAGGAACTGGGCTCGGGCAGGAGCTCTCCTTTAATGAAATTTTATTAAAAGACTCTGTTACAAATAGCCACTTAAGCAACTGAACCTTTGGAGCCTTTAGTCCATGATGTCAGTACTGTGGCTGGATGTTTCCCGGGAGTATTAAACCTGATGCTAATACAGGGCTGTTCTATATGACAGCTATAAAACTGCTTAAGCATACCAGGCAGGAGGCCAGCGGGGCTTTTTGTTGCCTATCAGGGCTTGGCTAAAGGTCTCCTGCAACGAGGCAGCAGGAAGCTGGGCGCTAGGCAGGGATTCAGCTCTCCCTCACTTCCCTCGCAAGGCTGGAAAATCCCCTAAGGCTAGAAAAATCCACATAGCAAAAGCTATGCAGCAAAGCCTCTGCATCCGTGCCCATGTCTCCTTTGCTTGGTGAAATTATCCATCTCTGTGCTCAGCATGTGGGGCTCCAGCTGGAGCAAGGAGGCCGCCAAAGCAGCGCTGCATCATGACCCATAAGTTACATGTCACACCACCTCTCCCTCCGCACCCTGACCTGCGGCTGTGGTCAAGGCTATAGGAATACCCAACATTTATCCTAAGCTGAGTGGGTTTATCGACACATCCAGCAGCACAACTTACACAAGCCTGGCTTTCAGGCTTGCCCTCCCCTGCTCTTGGGGAGCAGGTCTGCATACCTGCTCTCTCTGCACACGCTTCCCCAGAGCTACATGTCCACCAGCAGCTGCCTGCCCACAGCAAACCTGCTTGTTTGCAAATCACGCCCAAGATACACGAGGAATGCAAACCATGTTTGCCAACAGTAACTGATATTAAAACTAACAGTAAAACTGGTTTGACCCACCTGTCAGCTGGGGAATGATATGCAGAGGGCATAATAATAGACATTAATCACTTTATAATCTGCAGCTTTCCACCAATAGGTGGCACCAGCAATTTTTGGATATGCTACAACATGGTACTTCTGTTCCCTTGCCACGAGGCACCGAGCCCATCGGCGCTGCACAGAAGATGGATGGACCACCTATTGCAATGGCAGCATCCAGCCCCTCTTTTCTGTTTGAGTTAGGAAAAGGTTAAAACCCCTACAAGCCAATTTTTCCTTCCTCAGACAAACTTGTTTTCAGGAATAAATCTAACTTGAGCGAGTCTTGCAGAGAATATGAGTCTGGAAGCTAGATGCAAATAGATCCCAAAAAATTGTTTAAAATGGAAGCACAGACTGAGCCTCCATAGAAAGCAAACAGCAAGTATATGAGTTAACACAGCAAAAGCTAAAGCTTCTTGTAAATGAGTCTGGCCATTCATGTGAAAACACCTAAGTCACAGTCTAACACAGTTTAAATAAACATGGTGTGAATATGTTACCTTGACTAAAGCACCGTACAGAAGAAAACCTCAAACCACACATGCACCAAGACGCACGTGCTGGATCCACACACAAACAATAAACGAGAAGTGACCCCATCCAGGTCAAAGTGAGCCTGCAGCCAGCACAGCTCTGCAGGAAAAACTCTCTAGAACCAAGGCGAGGCTGGAAACAGCCGAACAAGCAAACTCCCATCAGCTGTCCCACACCCACTACAGGTGCATGGCATCTAATGGCTTCAGCTTACAACTCCACGCAGCTGAATTCAGCTTGTATAAATTATTAAAGAGTCTGCAGAACATTACACAGTTCATGTAGTTAATGATTATAGTTCAGCGTCTAGGTCAGATATAATTAGATGTTACATTAAAATAGCTTCACAGAGCCATTTATTCTGATTTAATTACTTAAAATGATAGTATAATGAGCAGTGCTTTCAAAGAAAAAAAGAAATCTTTTAATGAGCTCATTTTAAGTTAATATAAGGCAAATGAATCATTTAACAAAATGCAGTAAAAAGACAAGTTCATATTTTAAAATATGTTGTGCCTATGTCAAGGAGGTTAGTTTATTGCCATACTGGGGGAGATACACAAACGGGTGGCTCTTGAAACAACACCGCATCCCAAATACTGTACATCTGGAATATCTTTAAAACGTGTTTTCTTCCTTCCCCAGATATACCTGCTATGTCAAAGCCCTTTGAAATACAACCTGAGCAGCAGATTTATCACCATCAAACTGTGTCTTTATTCCAAAGTGAAACAGAGCAATAGCCGTGCAAAGCAGTTACCCTGAGTAGGTGAGCTTGTGATGAAGGGTTAATCGTGGGTTGGTTCATTAATCATTCATTTGCTGGCTCAGAAAATTAGCTTTCACTTGTTTGTTTGCTCAAGAAGTGATAAGCCCATTCCCTTGCTAGCTCATCTATTTTCTTCCCTTTGCATTGTTTTAGAGATTTTAATCCTTTCCAATTTTTGTAATCAGTCATTTTGGTCTTTTAGCAGGAGCATTTCCAAGCAAGCAGCAATTATTGGAGTGAAAGCAAGCAACTCTCTGCAGGGAAGGCAGCAAGCTCTGGTTCATAACCCTGCCAGAAACCATGTCCCTCCTCTTGCAGCCCTGCACGGCAGCTTACGCAGCATCTGAGCGGAGGGGTCCTCCTCTTCGGAGCCAGAGCCACCCCATTCCTGCCGCAGACAGGACTCCCTGCAGTTGCACAGACATCGGAATAAACACCTATATGGTGTTAAAAAGCAAGTAAAGACATACTGAGTGGTTTTCAGGTCATCTGCCAGCCACCACTACTCACTCTTTTCTACCCTCACCTGAAACCACAGCCTCACTAAGCTAGAAGTGAAAGCCTGAAGATATTTGTGGAGGAGGTAAAGGGGGTCTTACTCCCAACCTTGATTTTTTTCCTCTGCATAAAGGATAAAACAGCAACACAAACATCTCCCAATAAAATGTTTGCAAACATTTCCATAGCGTTGCCTGCAAAATGCACGGTCTTCCAGCTCAGGCATCACTTGGATACCTTGGTGAGGGAGTAGAGGCTGACTGTCAAGCAGCAACTGCACTACTCCCACTAGGAACATAAATAATTTGGGGCTACACATTTCTTTCTTAATGTATCATCTCTGCTCCCAATTAGGTGAAGCCAATGGCTTTCAGCTGCTGCGCTTCCTCAGCAGCACATACAGGAGCAGGAGTTTGGTGCTATGACAACACCGTGGGTGCCATCCATCTCACAGGTGGTACAGGCAGCCTTCGGGTGCACGCACCCGTGACCTTCCCATCCCCTCCCTCCCAATTACTGGGGCTTAGGCAGACCAGAACTGGGATATCGCTCTCCCTTGTCTGTTTTTTCTTTTTTTTTTCTTTTTTTCCTTTTTTTTTTTCACAGCCCTACACACCAAGCTTTACAAAAGCAAAGCCACCCTGGCCATTTGCCTGCAACGCTCAACGGCAGCGGACCGAAGCAGGATGGGTGCAGTCAAACAGCCTCAAACACCACTTGCTGCCGCTTCCCCTTTTCTCATCCAAAACCTGGATTTTGAAGAAAAACGCAACATCTCTGAGCCACAAGGCCCCAGCGCAAGGCTCGTGTCACGCAGTCATTAATAAGGCTTTCTAGACAAATCTGACTGGAGAGATAATAGACTTAAACAATTAGAAAAAAAAAACATTTTCTGCAATGGAATATTTTTCTCATTCCATTCGCTGTAATTATTTTCTAAACGTAGATCATTTTATACGATGCAGGCAGCAGTGTTCCACAGCTAATCAGGCCATATGTTTTCACATTTGGAAAAGAAAACTAATTAAAAAGAAATGAAAAATGAAAAAGAAAAAAAAAAAAGAGGGTTTGTAAGGAGGACTGGTAGGTTTGGGTCGGAGAGGAGCGGTGAAGGAATCCTTCAGGAATGTATACATTCGCTCCGCTCAGCTCTGCGTTTTGTTTGCAGAATTGTTTCTGGCAGAAACCTAAAGAAAAATATGAACCAGATGTACAAGGAAATAGTTTCTTCATCAGAAAGAGAAGAAAAGCTCTCTGTCTGCCAAGAGATTTTTCGCCTTTACGTTTTACCAAGGTGATGTTAAAAATACCCTTCAGTGTTGGCTTCTCCTTCAGCGGCACCGGGGGCGGCCTGGCCACGGGGAGAGCATCTCTGAGCGTGGGGATGCCCAAGGACAGCAGTTGCTTATGGGGGAGTCTTCAGGTCTGGAGCGAGCCATGGCAGGCCCCTGCCGTGCCGGCACAGCCCGTCTGCCGGCAGAGACCCCGCGGTCCCGGCGCTGCCGAGCCTGCGCTGCCGGGCGGGGAGCCAGGGCACCGGGCAGGGTACCTGGCAGGCAGCTGCAGTGGTTGTGTTAGGGTTTTTCCAACCGCTCCCAATGTTTTAATGTGCCGGGGCGGGGGGGGGGGACGACTCAATCCTGAGCCACGGCCTCATGGCGCTGGGTCCACGGCAGAGCCCAGCATTCCTAAAGGGTTGAGGGACTGACTTGCCAGGGATACCCCGTGGGTCTGATGGGCGGTGGGACCCCCAGCCCAGTGCTGCCCAGCGCTGCAGCGGTGGGTCCGCTGGGGAGAGGACAGGAAGCTTGGCAGGGGACTACGGCATCTCTCCCCACCTAGCGGGGCCAGGATGGAAGCAGGGAAGAGTGGGTCGGGAACTCTTGTCCAAGAGCAGCCCTTGGCAGAAGGGAGGTGGGAAGAGCCCAGGAGCACCCTGTCCACTCTGCAGGAGGGATGGGTGTTTAACTGATTTCTCTTTCATTGACCCCTCTCTCTCATTCACCACGTGAAGCAAATCCCCTCCAACAAGAGGACACTGCTCCTTTCTCTGCCCCAGGGCTGCCAGCGCTGCCCGTGCTGGCATCAGGCAGGGTGGTGGCTGCTCCCCCAGCCCTGGCAGGGCCCCGCAGGGTGAATCGCCCTGCGTTGCTGGCGCTCCTTGTGCCCACTTCACCAGACAGCTGCACCATGGGGGATGGAAACAGCAACAGCACCTCTGCTGACAGAAATCTTCCCCTAGCTGTGCTGGAAGACATGGGAAATGTCCCAGAAATAGGTCAGCAGCTTCATCACAGCATCTTAATGGAGGTGTGAGGAGGGGAGGAACTGGAGACTGAGTGGTGGAGAAAAGAAATAAAACCAAATTATTCCCTCTGCTCCAAAATATTGACTTCTGAGGAAACTAGCTACAGGCAAGGGAGTGGGTACTTCAGTGCTGAAGTGCCTCCATGCCTCATCCTGAGGCTGTGGCTGTGCCCGAAGCCCTGCTCCCCTGCCAGGCTGGGCGCTCTGTGTCCCTGGGGCACTGCGGAGTCCCACTGGGAGAAAGGGGCTACACCACAGTGGGTGACCTGCCTGCGGGCACCCTGTGGTCCCACACCATCACCCAGGGGTGCTGCAGGGGCACAGCCACCTCTCCACCCCAGCGGGGCTCCCACAGGCATCCCTGGTGCCTCCGGCAAGGTTGGCAGCTTGGGAGGGGAGTTCAAGTGGAAGTTAATTAGGATGGAAAGAGAACAAGAGAGAGCAACCAGGGAACTTTAATCTCATTAAATACACCTCAAGGCTTAAATAGCCCTACCTACTTATTAGTAATTTTGCCAAGAGGCGTCTCTTTCTCAGCCTTACCTCACTCCAGCCTCCCGGCACTGGGAATGGGCTTCACAGAGACTTGTCCTTCTCTGCTTTGGGCAGGTCAGAAACCTCTCTGATCCCTGCTACAGGCTGGATTTGAAAGGTTAAAAAAAATGTCATGAGCATTGATGACATTATTACCTACTGAAACGAGCTTATTTTAGGGGGACCACATCAGCTCCAATGAACAGGCTTTCTGATGAGGATCTCCAGTGGCAGTGGCAGACGGTGGGTATTCCATAGGTGTTTCTTGTCCAGAGTGGATGAATTAATGTCTCTCAACGGTTTTTAATTCCAAAAAAGAATTTCCCAAGGTTTCGTAATTAAAGGTAAGGAGACCCAAGGCTTCACTACAGTAGTATTACAGGATCTTTGTTTTCTGGCCAGCTCTACTTAAAAACAAACAAATGCTGCAAGCTCTGAAGTTGGCTCAGCAAATTGGCTTAGTCCTCCTAAGTCGAGGCACTAGCTAATACAGAAAGCAAGAAGTTCAATTTTCTGCACTGAACAAAGAAGGTTTCGTCTGTTTGAAAGCCAGCAGCATCAGCTTCCCAGGTCTATCACAACTCCTCACAAATTTAAAAAGCTCAGTTGTATTTCACAAAGCATCTAAAGCAGCTGAGATTTCACATGGGACACCCAGAAGAGAAGTTTAACAGCGCATGTTTCATGGTGATTGGCAAATTATCAGGTCATTGCTCCAACTTCCACAAACATCATCAGCCAACAGCAATAAAAATACAGGTTTTGGTCTCAGGAGCCTTCAAACTATTTTCCAGAGTTCGACTTCATGACAAGATGCTCACTACGACACTACAGAAGCACCGAGCTGCTTAATTAGAATAACACAGACGTAGTTTACTTTTTAAGTCAATCAGAAAAATAAATATAAAACCATCAGATTTTTGCAAGAATTGCTCAAACTTTTTCTTGCTTCATGTTTTAAATCTGATTTTTCTATTTTGTCAGTTAGTTAACCTGAAGAATCACATTTGTTCTTAGGCAGGGTGGCATCTCTGTAGATGGCCGCTCTGCAACTTACCTGGGATTTGTCTTGTTCAGCAGTCTCAGCAATAGGAAAAGACTCCAGCATACACATTTCTTTCAGCTCTCCCATCTGATAGGGGAGCCAGCATACGTACAGGGTAGATATCTCCAACCTCAACATTGCCCTGACAATGATATCAAGAAAAAAAACTCCAGGGGTTTTGTTAATAGAGAGGAACTTCAAACATCCTTTATTCCCAGATTTAAGCAGGCTGTAATCCTATAGGGTTGATTTTTCTCTTGCTGGTGAGAACAGATACCATCGAGTTGTTTCCTGAAACACTCACAACTGCTACTGATGCTTTTTTTTTCCCCTTGCTTGAAAAGCTTCAAGTTCCTCAGAATAACCAGGCACTCCCGCTCACTTCTCATTTCTCTCTGGGGGGATTTCATTTCTCCCCCAGCTTTGGCGAGGCCGCTGCCTGTGCTGGAGGCGATGGGGCACAAGCCTGCCCTGTGTGCCCTCAGTCCTGGGGGCACCAGGGCTCACCCTGCACCCACCCAGCCAGTGACGGGTGGTGTTTTGCCCCAAAAGGCACAGCTCAGAGCAGCCCATCTGCTAGAAGAGCCTCCAGATGCAGAGCATCCTCCTTTCCCCACTTGGCAGCTTGTACTGGTCTCTCTGGCTCATGCACTGCTGGCCTTAACCAGGGCTCTGCCCTGCCTGCGCCTGCCCTGCTGCCTGCGCTGCCTCGCCCTCCTGGGGCCGAGCGGCACCGCCAAGGGAGTAAGGCGTTGTGATTAGGTACTGCAATTCCCCACTCATGCAGGCTGGCAGAAAATTACCACTTAGCCAGGGAGGAAAATAACGTCTTATTTACTGTCTCTCCTGGGACTTGTCTGAGGTCTGAGCCAGTGCTGGCTCACAGGCTGTGGAGAGGTGCCGAAATGCAAAACCCAGCCAGGAACATCATCACGCACTCCTCGTCTCGGCTTTGCCAGAGGTTGGCACTGGTATTTGTACCAGCACGAGAACCCACACCAGCACCAGCCATCCCTCCTGGCTATCCTCAAGGGCAGGCTAGCAGAGGATGGGGACCTCCTGCCTTTGGTCACCACAGGGAGATGAAGGCAGCTTTCTGTAGGCAGCGGGTGACTGACCCTCTGCAGGCAGCAGGCGTGGGCCTTGCTTAGCAAACACACTTGGGGAGCTGGGCCGTGCTGGCTGGGGGCGGCGGGGGAAGCCAAGGCGCCTCCGCTCGCTTCTGCCCCACAGTGCTGCCGAGAGAGCCAGGAGTTTTAAAAAAAGGACCCTGCCTCCCCATTTCATTCTCCTGCTGAAAACATCTGGTCTGCTTGGCACCTATGCTGCAGCAAATATAGCAGAGCATCTTGCTCATGGGCACCGTGCCACTGCAACAGATGGGTACGAGCACAGGCAGCCAAGAGACCTTGTATCAGCATCATGTGTGTTTGCTAAGGGCAGGATTCGCAGCCAGAAGTGTCAAAATGGCTGAGTTTCCATGCCTATAGATACCAGGGAGGCGAGACTATGCTGAACCAGCTCTGGGCAGGATTAATTTTGAAATGGGGTTAAGAAAGCTAATTTCTGCAGCTACAGAGCATAAGTTTCTAGTCGCATGGAGCTGGATTAGCTTCTGGCTCAGGGATGTTCCTGCTGCCTCATCCCACTTCCAGGCTGGAGAGCCCCCAGATCATTGTGGAGCTGGTGGGACACCAGCAAGGTGAGAAACCCATAATCCCCCGGCCGGCAGGGACACGGGCAACAAATTTATCTTTGCGAGATGGGTTAAGAGACCTGCTTTTGCTTAATGTCAGGTCAGCTCGACCGGCACAGGGAGGTGCCAGAGTGTCTCCACTGTGCACACCCTGGCAGCCCCGGGGAAGAGCTACGCCTGGCTTCAGCGGGACAACCGCTGCCTTCCTTTTCCATCAGGGACAGGGCAAATTGCACTAATTAGCATTGCCTTCATTTCGCAGAGATTTCAGCAGCCAGGCAGAGCGCTGAGCCTCCTGGCAGGTCAGAAGAGAGGAGGGAGTGGAGAGGAGAAGATGTGCAGCAGGAGAGGCATGGGGTGGGCTCCCCAGCCTTGCCACGGCTCACCCCAGGTGGCACGCATCCTCAGGGTGGCCACTGGGACCTGGCCACCGCAGTGACAAGCAACGGGTGCACGGCTGAGCATCCTCCATCCCCGCAGCTGCTGCCACCCAGGGGGTCCCCCTGCACCGCAGGGGCTCGGCCAGGAGCACCCCACCAGCCGCCGTGACCCATCCTCCATCGGCATTAGGCAAGAGAATGGAGCAGCACAGGGGTGAAGAAAGAGCGAGCTGCCCGTGCCATGCACCCCGCTGAGTACAGCCTGCCCTCCGCCGCCCGGCTCCTTGTCTCCGCCGGCTGTAATGAGCCCTCTCTGACAAGTGATTGACTCGACCATTATATTCCTGGCTGATCAGAGAAACAAACACACTCCATATAAAAATCTCAGCTTTCTAATCCCGAAGGTTCTTCCTGTGGGAAAACTTGGCTGGTTGCTCGGAGCAGGATGGAGTGGCACGGGACGAGCTATTCAAAGAGCCTGGGGAGAAATTAGGAGCACGGCAGCGATGTTTTTTCTCCCCACATTGTTGTAGCCTGCCTCACTCTTTCTTCAGCTGGTACTTTAAGAGAAAAGTAATACAACACACACCCTGAATGGGAAAGGAAGGAGTGTTGGCAGGAACGAGCATGTCTGCACTTGTTTTAAATTTTTATATTTATTAAAATACTCTGGAAGTCTCTCGCATTCCAGCAAGAGCCTTTGGAACAGCACTGAAATAAGTTACATACTGGGAAACACTCGATTCTCAGCTGCTCTGACAATCACAACTCCTGAAGGCAGTAGCAAGGATGGGCACAGGAGTAAGTTACCTGTGCTTAACCCTATCCGTGAAGTGTCCTTATTCTCCAGTCTGAGCCCTTCTTACAGAGGCAGGAGTCAGCCTCAAGCTGGCCTTGAGTCTAACCATGAAGGTGCTGGGACCTGTGTGTTTAAAGGCAATTGGTTTTTTGTTTGGTTTTCTTTTTTTAAAGATTTAACTTTGAGTATGTGTGAAATGCTTCACATACAGATGCCCTTTCCTCCTCTTCCAAGGGCTGGGCAAGTTGATGCTTCCCCAGTGTGAGCAGCTCTTCCAGACAGAAACCTCAGCACCTGTCCTGGGGCAGGAGAGCTCAGAGAGGCACGGCTGCACCAGGCAGGTGGAGAGGAAGGCTTTTGGAAAGGGAGGGCTCTTGGAAGGGGAAGATTCTGCTGGGCTGCATCCAGACCCCACAGGAGTCAGAGACCTCCTATGTCAGGCCAAAGCCAAAACCCCATTGAATCTGATGGGAATCTTTCGTTTGGGTTTTATGGAGTCTTTTGGTCCCAGCCAAGTTGTTTCACTAAACCTAAACCAGGCTTGGTACCAATGCCTATTACTACTATCTGTCAGCCTTCCTAAAACACTGCAACCTCCACTGCCTCATCATCCTCTGCCTTTACAAGTGAGGATTGGCAGAATAGGAAAAAAATAAAGAAAAGAAAAAGGTATTACTTTAATGCAAGATATTAAGCCTCCAGGTTCTGAGCTTGCAGTGTGAAGGAGGATTTATGGTCTCTTGCAGTTCCTTTCCTGACTCCTAAGAGGCAGCTACATCTGCAAGGGAGACAGACCTATTTTAAATGCTTGGTACCCTGGACTGCAGGGACCACCCTCTTACCAGACCCTATTTCTAGCCAGGGGCAAGCAGCTAGCTAACAGCACTTAGTTAGGGAAGCACAAAGCACCCACCGCCTCCAGGAACTCTGACAACCTCCAGCAAACAGTTGATCCAGGAAAGATCATAAAGAAAGTAGTTAAATACTAAAGGACCATCAAAAAGGGAAGAGCTGGAGACTGCTGGCAGTACCCTGGCCCTCTCAGCTGGTGCCAAGAAATAGCCCAGACCACAGCAAACCCTGGTGAGGAAGGCAAACGCTGCTCAGACCGCCCAGTTTTGGAAAAAAAGTACCACCAGCTTCCTAATCTGCCTATAAGCCCCTGAGCAGGGCACCAAGGAGGCACGGGAGAGATCTTTAATAGCTCAGGAACAAACATACTGCCCAGCCCCAGTCTTTAACTACTGTCAGTCTCCAGTGCTTTAGGGAAAAGCAGAACAAAATCTCTCTAAACTAAAAGATAAGGGAGGGAAAAATATATCTGTCCTTTCTTCAGGTAAGCAGCAAAGGATGCAAACCCCAGAATGCAAATGCAGTGCAAATCATCAGCCCTCCATCCCCTTTCGAATACCCCGAAGATGTTCCAAAGAACCTGCTGCCTGAGGACTCCCTGTGCCACTGCTGGGGGCGGTGGCAGGCATCACTCATCCTCAGCCTTCCCCCACGCAGGAGGGGACCCGCTGGAGCGCAGCCACGTCCAGCACCGCCGCCAACGGCACAGCCTGGGAGGGCTTTGCTCACCGGTCGCAGAAACCCACGCGAGCAAGTGTGGGCGCTTCCTTGGGTGGAGGTAAGGGGACACCGCAGGGCTCCTCATTTCACCTCCTGTCCTCTAAAACTTCTATGCTTCTGCACCAGTGTTGCCTTTGCATTTCCTGCCATTTCCAGGAAAAAAACAAGAGGTTTGGGCACGGTTTGTAGAACTTGGCTAGCCATATCTCCAGCTACCGGTGTTGGGGAAGAGGCAATACCGGCAAAAATTGTACCTCCTCATGCCCCTCTGTGCTGGTTGTGGAGACGGTATGTCTATTGTGTGTCCATCAAGTACACCAAAGGAAAGCCATGGAAGGGGCACATCCAGAAAAGGCATGGATTTCTATCAGCATCCCTCTCTGGAGGCTGTACTCTGCATTGGAAAGGGGTAGGGAGGAAAAAATCTGCTTGTGTTCTAAACAAAGGAGGTCTAGAGTGAGGCTTTCAGATGAAAACACATTCCTCCCTCCCCTTCCCCATCAGGAAAGGGCTTGGCTAAAAGTCACCAGCCAGCCAGCTTGGGAAGAAGGACAGCTCTGGTAGCTCTCTCCCTGCAACGATGCTCCGGGAGCCCATCCTCCCTGCCAGGGTGCAGGCTCCTCCCTTCGCACCCCGAGCCTCAGACCTCCGAAACATGGTGATGTTTTCGCCTCCAGCAGCTTGGAAGCCACCCGGCGCTGCAGTTGGTGGCACAGATTACTGCCGGCTGGAGCGGGCAGAGCCAAGGCTGGCACCGGCGCCGGAGGAGCTGGCTTTGGCCCCTGCCTGCGCCAGCATGAGGGGTGAGCAGGGCTGGCTGGGACATAAAAATATTTCTTTTCAGTTATGCTGAATGGGACCTGTGGGTGGCCAAGCACGCGTTAGGAAGTCAGCTTGAGATCAAAGCAATGCAACAATGTGAAATCCACTGTGAAAATACCCGTCCTGCTCCCACACCCCCACCCCCACCCAAAAAAAAAAAAAGTTATTTAGGAAGCAATCCAAAGCGGACCCGAGGGAAGGAGTGAAGGCACAAGTGAGAAAATGGAAATAAAATAGCAGGAACTCAGGCAGCTGAGAAGGAGAGAAGGGCGGGGGGGGGGGGGGGGGGGGGGAAGTCTGTGCAAATACTGAATGAGGAAGGAATATTTTGTGCAAAAGCAGGGTAAAATTGTCCATACCTGACTGATACAGTTACTTAAGACCCTCTGATTTGCCACAGTCACATTTTTAAAAAAAAAAAAAAAAAAAAGCATCTGCTATCTGGAATGCAAATCCAAGGCTGATTTTACACGTACCTGGCAGCTTTGGAGGCACAGCTAAGAGCAAACAAAAGAGCCCGGCTGCAGGTACAAGGGGAAATGCACCTTTCACCTTTCATATCGGGGAAAAAATGCAGGCCTGCGGGTCCAGATAACTGAATTTCCTAAATACACACAGCTGGTTTATATACACCCTGCAGCTCCAGCTGACTACCAAAACACGCTATGAATATCATGAAGCATCATAAAATACTGAAAGCACGTACCCAATAACCATGTCCTACAACGAGGACACAGACGTCCTTTATCCCCCTGCAATTACCTTCACACAATTCTGTCCTATTCAGCAGCTCTGTAGTCTCCAGACTTTGGAGATTTACCTCTTACATTTACTTTTTTCTTTTTTCAGCCGTGAATATTACAGCTTCTGAGATAAAAAGAGGCTGGGAAAAAAAGGAAACTCTTTACCTGGGAGAAATGAACAAGAGGAATAAGAGGGCACAAAACCCAGTTTCTCCACATACCTTCTTTGCATCCTTTGTTTTCTCCAAGATGCAACGAAAGTGGTAAACCAAAAAACCCTGATACTGGACATATTTCCACAAAGCATAAAAAAAAGTCTATGGTGCTCATGGACCCAGCAAATTAGGAGCATCCAGCAAACAGCTAGAATTTATTGTTTATTACCAAACAGCCCCAAACATGCTACTGTTAAAAAATTAAAGAGAGAGAGACCTGGAAGTGTCTATAATCCCTCCAGCTCAGTGGAATAGGAATCTAACTCAGCTTCCTTCTGGTGCTAATAATTAGAAGGACTTTTGAGGCCTGAGGGGGAGATTAGGTTGTTTACTGTTTTGCCTTTATCAAATAAATTAAGGTCTATCTGAAGTCAGCAGAGATTTCCCAGGAGGGGCTTGTCTCCTGCTGCTCAGGTTCTCTGTGCTGTCCACAGCGGCAAGAGTGCCCCTTAGACTGATACAGAAAACAGCTTTAAAAGGATAAAAAATGGGAAACAGACTGAATTAGCCCAAGAAAAAAACATCAATATCTATATAAAAGCATCCAAAGCCTATACCAAAGCCATGCCTGCAAATGAGAGGGAGACTGGAGCATCATTTCGATCTCTGAAATGGGACCTCACCACAGATGGAATAAGAACGGTGCCTCCGGTCTGCTAACAGCCTTTCCGAGCTGGAAAGGGGGAGAGGTGGAAACTGTATTGCCTATTTTAATTCTTCCCTCCCAGTTCTGGAGGTTTGTACTGTTTCATCCTAAATGACACAATATGGGACTTTGACAAGTCAGGCCCTAGGTGAGCTTTGACAGTTAATGCTATTTAAAGGGCTGCCCAAAAAGGGTGCCTCTGGAAAAGCTCTTGCTGCAGCTAACCTCTCCTCCAATTTAGTACTTTACATCTGAAATTTTGAAGCCAATTTTCTTTTCACTGAAGCTTTAATGAAAGGAGCAAATTATTTATAATGGCAGTTGTTACTCTGGGAAGAGGCAAGCGAAGCTCTTAGGACTTTTGCCCTGGATCTCATGCCACTGTTTTGCACCGCAACAGAGATATGCTCACATTTTTTACTCCAGCGGCCCATTTATTCCACCTAAATTAACACAAAACCTTATTACAGCAAAGCTCTTCGCTGCCCACAGCATGGAGGCTGGTGGGTCACCTTGGTAAGCAGGAGGCACACGGGAAGGTCTCACACAGTTCTGAACAGTCTACAAACATCAGATCTGTAACCGAGCCAAGGGTGGCCCTTGGGAGCAGGCACCCATCAGTCCCAGTCCCGTTGGGTTTTGCTGTCACATTATGGCGAGGCCCTGCTGTAGCTCTGCCTCATTCCCTGAGACGGGGCGCTTCTGCTGGGTGCCAAGCACGGCCCTGCTCCGTCCTACAGCCCAGGCACCTAATGCAGGTAGTGGCAGAGTGAGTGCCTCTCTGTCTCCGGACCCCAGGCTGTCCAAAGTGACTCATTTAATCCATTATCAGCTTCTGAAATGAAGGCACTTGTGAACAGGAGCTGCTGGGAGCAGGGAACGCTCCTGCGTTCATGAAGATGCAGTGCCTGAGCCTCTGGATGCGTAAGGTGAGCGTGCAAACAATTCAGCTACTGTGCGAAGTTGGATTATTTTTTTAAAGTAGCTCTGTCTGAGCACTGTCTGGGTCCTGACAGGGGTGACCAGGACTTGAGCATCCATCTTCTCTCTCAGTTGTCACACGCAGCCACACGAGGCCCCTAGCAGGGTGCCAAGTGTTAGCAAACAGAGGGGCTGGGGCTGGTTGGGAGAGTCTCTGGAGAGAGATGGGAAACCTTGCAATGAAAAAATACAGATTAAAGGAACCTGAAACCAGAATATTTTTAACTTCTGACTTTCAAGACAGTCTGGTTATTTTATAAGCTAAGAACTGACTGTAGGGTGAATATTATTTGGGTCAACTTAAATACATAGGTGAAAAAAACTCCAGTGACTTAGGAGAAGGGTCTGAGAAGGGAGAGGCACGGAGGTGGGAAACAACTTATCGCTTCGCAGTAAAGCTCTTAAACAGAAAAGAAAGGGGTGGGGGAAGAAGGAAAGAAAAGAGCAGCAGGAGGCCATCTAACAAAGCAGATTCTGCCCAAATTGCCAGTGAGAGGCCCACGAGTCAGCGGGGGGCTCGCGATGGGGGGAAAAAAGCTCCAGCAGCCCTGAGGATGTTGTGAGAGCTGGAGAAATACATTTACAAAGAGGGAACAGCCTGCCCTACTGCTGGGGTCCTTTCTTCATTTCCTTAGCTCTGCACATCACTGTCTACATGGTATTTTGCAAAGGCGGCCCTTGCTCGGTGGGCTGGGCTGCTGCTGTCCCTGGCAGCCAGTGTCATACGGGGTCTGCATCCCCTTCTGCTCCAAAATAACTCTGTGGTTTTCCCTTCGGACCAGGTAATACGAGACAAATCCTTGGAGCAGAGACATCTTGTCTGAACGCCACATCCATTTTGTAAGTAAGACTAAGTAAGTCGACCAGCAAGAGCTTCTTGAAAAATCCCACAAGTTGGTCCTCAGTGCAAACTAGAGGGTCGTCCCAAAGCTCACTCCATAACCTGCTGCATCCTCCTCACTTGCAGGCAGCACATGGCTATTGTCCTAACAAATCTATTACTTTACAAATGTGTTAAAAAAATAACTTGTGACTTTGTTGGGCAGTTCCTCAATTTACCAGCAGGTCAAAATGGGCAGTAGAAGCTGACCTATAAATTCCTGTTTCTTGTCAGCAGCTGAAAACCACTGCAAAACGATGCCGAGTGCTTCGGTGCTATCAGAAGCTGTATCTCCCACAAAAGAGATCTCCTGGCCAGGACCAGCCTCCATAGGGCAACGCTGTGAGGGGAGACTTTGAAGTCACATCCATTCTTCTCTTTCAAGGAGCGATTTATAGCGGAGCTTGCTTCCAAGAGACTGATGGACAAAAGGGCTGGATCAGCTACTGTATAGTCAGGGGGTGAAAGCCTGGATCCATCAAGGTCAGTGGCAAGATTCTCATTGATTTCAACGGGGTCAGGAATTCAGCCCTGCTCTTTGCTTCACTGGATACACTTTCACACGCAAACCTTGTGCTGCAGTGAGAGAGATGTTAACTTCTGCTTCTCCTTCAACACGTGTGCCACAGTGACCCACTAAACAAGGCACTTCAAATAATCTGGGCTTGGAGTCCACACACACCCTTTTCCAAAGGATTTTAAATCTTGCAGTGTTGCAGGAAAACACAGTACATGAAAAGAAAGGAGCATAAATTATCCCAGCCTTGGGGCAGCAGCAGCTTGCCTTCCTGCCAACGAGCTCTTATGTATTAGTTTACTCTGGTGATTAATAAAACATTGGATACTTAATGGGACTTGTCAACCTCTGCATCCAGGAGCGCGCACATCTCCTGGAAAACAGCAGCAATATTCTCAATTATACGGTTGGTGTTGGGGCGAGTGCTCAGGACTTTGTGCAAGGTGCTCTAGGCTCATCGCTGAAGGTGAATCACCTCTATGTCTCATCTCATTGATACAAGACATCAAGAGCACCAGACACTCATGTGAAGGTAAGCCAGGTGAGGTTTAAACGAGATGCTGTGGTACTAGAAGCAGCCTGGTTACAGGACAGGGACGGCTCAGTCCAGGCTGGCATGGCTGGATGGTACCTGTCACTCAGCCCTGGGAGTTGTCCCCACGTCAAGGACTGAGCAGTGAAACCCCAAGTTAACGGGGACTTTGCTGGAGAAGTACCTGCTTGCAACACTATCCACCCGCACTTTTTTTATAGACCATCTGGTTTCCAGCTATACTTCCCCCGTGCAAGCATTCATCAGCCCCACGCTTATCTGCATCCTGGCCCGTGCTGACTTGGCATTTTTAGGATGTCAGTGGAAGAAACATCACACACATGTGCTTTAGCATCATCGTATGTCAGAAGCTCAAGGTCCACAAATACACTGCCTCCCTTCCCCTGCAGTTTCTGTGCATTTTACCAAGTAAGCAGTTTTGTACTTAAATTTTCCTTCACAAACACTTTTTTTTTTTTTTTTTTTTGAGCTAATCTTAATACTCAAGAGAAATGCAAGTTAGACAGTACAGGAGAAGGAAATTTTCTACTTCCAGAAGAGACAGCACATTCCATAGCGTGTTCCACACCAGCATGCATGCCTGTTAGATGCCCCTGTGATAATTGTCACAGAAAAGCCTCCTGGAGGTAGCCTGCAAAACAGTGAGCAATTTTTTCTCTCACTGTCCCACTAAACCCATGCTGAGGGAGGAGGTGACTCTCCTTCACCATTCCTGCTCTGGCTGAGCAATCCCTACACAGGCAGAAACCTCAAATTCAGGTTTTACAGGATGCCCGGGGCAGTGGAGAAAGCAGCTCTGATGCACAGGGGGCCAGGAGCTGCCACGGGGGCTGTTTCCCCCTCGAGCTGGGGCCGATTCACCCACCACTGGCAGGGAGGGGGGCAGGGGAAGGCAAGAAGCCAGCAAAGAAGAAACATCAGTTTTTAAAGACACCCAGGGTTCCCTTTAACCCCTTGAGCCAGAACCTGCAGCAGTCTGACCCCACTCTCCTGCAGGGCACCTGTGCCCCCTTGGCACCCCAGGAACTGGCCAAGCTGTGCCCTCTGGCAGCGAAGCCCATTTCAGGTGGCTTCAGAGGCTGGAGAGTCTTTGAAAATTAATTTACCAGCACTGAAGTTTCTTAGCACGTATTGTAGGGCTAAATCAAATGAGGTGGGTGGATAACATTCACAGGCTGCGGCTTTTCAGACAGGGCTTTGTCAAATGTGCAGCCTGTAAAAGGGAAAGGTCTGGCCGGATAGGCTTGCTAGATCTGGAATAAAGCATGTTCCATCCAGGTTTGAGTTCAAATTACATTTTCTAATGTACCACCAGAGGTTTTTGCTCTGTTGTTACTGTGCAAAAGGATTTGTAATGGAATGGAGATTTAATCTATTATTGATTATTGCATTATTAAAAAAATAAAAATAAAATTAAGTAAATCTCTTTGAAGGACAAGGCAATATATTTTAAGAAACTCTTAAGTTTCATAGTAACTCTTAAAAAAGTCTTTATTGCTGTTCCCTTTCCCCAATACAAATCTTATTGCCAGCAACTAAGTTTTACTCTTGTACTGTTTCATAACTCTTTGTTTTATTTTGTAACTGTCTGCTACAGTCCCCGTGACCAGATTGTCCCCAGTATCACCTAGGTCTTCTCCCTTTGTCACCTGCCAGCCCTGCCTTCCCCTTGCATCTGTCTGGGGCCTCATCTTTCTGCTCATCAAATATACTCTAACTTCAGCTACCACCTGGGGTTCCCTTTATCCTACTTTCCATCCAAAAAAGAACCCAACACACCAAACCCAAATCCCCATACATATATAGACCAATAACTCCGTTCTTTGACTATTAACTATCAGATTAAATGCTCTAGTTTGGAGATATTTAAAATTCTTTGGGCCAAGGGCTTTGCATCCCATACCATGGTGCTACATGACATGGTTTTACTGCTTTAGAATAGCAAAATGGTGAAGCCAAGAGGTTGGAAAACCAAACCAAGCCAACGCCGATGCATTGCCTGTAGGCAGACAGGGCTGGAGAAGGCGTTGGAGCAAGACAGCACCTGCACACAGATACCTGCAGAAGTGAAACTGCATGCTGGAAGGAGGGAGAGTCTCAGCTAAGCGGGTGCCAGGGGCTTCCTAAAATGAGCTGCCGGAGCCCCGTCTCGCACAATGGAAAGGGTCAGGTCCGCCACGCGTGGCCGTGCAGGGCCAGGGTTGCTCAGCTTAGCGTCACAGCCACCAGCCCGGTGCTCCCCCGCCAGCCAGGCTGCGTGTTGCTCACATTTTATGGAATGCATTTTTACAAGCAACCTGATATTAAACCCAGGGTTTTTTGGTAAAATGTATATATTAGGGTTCACATCATAAAAAACACACAGGATATGCAACACAATCAAGCTAAGAATGTTGGAACCTTACCTTTTGGTATCCTTTATATTTTGTTATTTTAACTGCAAATCTAAGTCTACTTGAAAAATCTAAGTGTTACTTTAACAGAGATTTTATTTTGCATCTTGTACAATTAGACTGCTCAGCAGTGATTTGGGGTAAGGGTGCATTGGAGATCAAAGCATTGCAGCTACATTTTCCCTCATCACCTGGAGGACCACAACCAAAACTATGCAGATGTAGATTAGTTTACAGAAACCTTATTTAAGGTGAAAAATCCTGTTAGCTATAATCACTAGATTCTTAACAGATGTGCTGGAGCCAGCAGCTCCACACTATGGCATCTGTTGTAGAAGAAAAGTATTTAGTCAGGAGGCATTTCTTTCATAGCACACCAAGATGCTTGAACCTCAAGGAAAAAAAAAAGAAATTATTTCATCTATAATACATTTAAAAGCAACTTTAAACCTGGAGCTGTTAAGAACAGGCTTGTCACAAAAGCATCTAACTACAGAGCTTTCAAACACCTCCCTACCTCCCCACGGGCTGAGAAACCGGGTCCCAGCTGGGGAAGCCGGAGTAGAAACACTGTGAGTCACGGCACTAATGTCACCTCCCTCTGATCAGGCAGCCAGAGAGCCGTCCGGAGGAGCGACCCGCAGAGCGGGGACAGGCAGGAGTACAGGCACAGCTCTCAACAAGCTGCAACTTGTGTATCCCTGTGACCGAGCACTGCTTGCAGCTTCTGCAAATGCTGGAAGAGAACAACTAAGATGTCCGTGATTTCAGAAAAATAATTGGTCTGAAGATGCTGAGGAAAAAAAGAAAAATAATCAAGGCAGTTTCTGACTGGATTTTAATCTCATCAGCCAGGTTTGAGAAAGGACCTGTTTCAGCCATTCTGTCAGCTGGAGGAAAATGAAAACAAACCAGAATTATGATTTTGTGTTGGGGCCATGTTTTCTGAGCCATTCCAGACAACACAGAGTTTAGAAATGAAGAAACTCCCAAACGCTGCAGAGGGAAGATACTCCTGAGGGCATGCCCTTAGCTCCAAAACACAGGGTGCGGGAGCCAGTCACCTCTGCAAATCCTTCCCTTAGCGATGCATCGGCAGCAGCAGCGCCATGTACCATCCACCAGTGGTTGCACCCTTGCTCGCTCCCTCTTGCTCTGCATGGTCCAGCCCCTCGGGTGCCCACACCGCAGCCGAATTCCCAGCCGGCCCTCGCTGCAGAGCCACGCTCCATCCTGCGGGCACAGCACTGAGACACCAGGCCCCTCCTACGCTCAGCGGCCGATAAGCAGCACTCACTTTTAAGATCTCATAAATCACAGCGTCAGGCAGCTTTTACAGTCTAATTGAGCCCAGAGTCCTTCTATAATAAGCCCTTGAGAAGTGGGGGCAAGAAAGCATTTCATAAACCCGAGCTCAGCAGGGTTTTTACCCTTGCCAAATACTGCTACCCCCGAGGCATTTTTTGTTGAGCACACCCAGCAGAACAGCAACCATGGGCCAGCAGTGATTAGGTGTCAGGTAAGTGTGTCAGGTAACTACATGCAAAGAAAACAATGCTCACCTATAGTGAGAAAATAAGTCACCCAAAGGCCAGAGAGATAAGGCAAATCCTGCTCTGGATGTCTTCTCAACTCTCAATGTCTGCAGTTTGTGGAAATGAAATATTACAGCCTGTTAACTCCCCAAAGCCTGGAACAAGATCTTATCCCTTAGCAGAAAAGGGACTTTGCAAGAGGAAAATTAAAAGACCAGAGCTACCTGATCCAACTTTGAAGTTCTGCATCAAGGATGGTTAGACTAGGCCACCTCCAGGAGATCTCCTCCACACCCTGTTCTGGTGTGATTCCATGAGAAAAGTCACATCTTCACCTGACCATGGTCACCTGCAGCCACATAGCCACTTCCAAACTTAATGCCACGAGCTTGGCAGACAGACTACCCACCGCGTCCCTAGGTGATTCAGGCACAGGAGCGATTGCTAACATCCACGGCAAAATGACCTCCTTATTTTTTCTTTCAACCAGGCCCAGGTTCATCTCCCATCCATCAGCAGTCATCACATTTATCCAGATTACCTTGCTCCCAGATATGCTTATTAAGCTCTTTGCTTAGATAGACAAGGAAGATTGAACTCCTTTGGTTTTCACAGACTTCAAGTCAGTTCTGGTAGTTCTGTACACTTTTAAGCGTAAGTCACTTCCCTTTTAAAAATCACAGACACTGAAGCACAAAAATTGATAACTGGTTATCAGTTATGACAAAACCCAGCACCAATAACCTCTCAGCACCTTCCAAAGAGATCTCAGTAGATGTTCACCTTAGCAAAGGCAGATCCTAGGACAGAGATCACAAGCCTGGATAATCCCAAATTGCTGGCACAGATCAGGATGGGCATTACTGTAAATTTAAGGACCCCTTCCAAGGACCTTCAAGAGCCTGTATTTAGAGCAAAAAGAGGCGGGGGAAGAAGGCAAGCTGAATGAACAGAGCAATTGTTTACAAGCATGCAAATGTTAAACTAAGAAAGCAATCGAAGGTGCTAGGTTTAAAATGAACCACACCTTTAAATACTCAATCAGTTAATTGTTAACATTTGCTTCAAGCAGTCTGTTAATTAGTCCATGAATGGCTTCTTTCATCATCTTTTTTAAAGGTTTTCTCAATTCCAGCATCTTAATTATTTGCCTTCATATTGAATCATCTCAGTGTAGACAGACAAAAGCTTTCTTATGTAGCAATAGTTTTTCTCTTTTTCTCTTGGCCTTTTTTTCTTCTGCAGCATGTATGTTTTCTGTCTTTTATTGTTCCTTGTGCAAGAGTGTATACTTAGTGGTACAGTGCTAGGAGTTTTAGACATGAATTTAGGAAATTCAGACTTGCTGGGACGCTGATATGTAAGCATGGGTACATGAAACAGGAAAGGATTTCTTCTCTCTCATGTATTTATGTTTGGAGGTAAATTTCTTTAATATTTGACCATCTGCCTTTGCAAATCAGCAGCATTCCTGCAAATGGAAGAGACTGCTGCAAAGAGGTGCTGAAAATGGACAGTCCAGAAAGCAAGGGCACGGGAATATCATGGGCGAGTTGGAAAGTGCTACTCACCCTGTTCATTCTTTCCTTGACATCAGCTCAGCACCAGAAGGCAACACAAACATTCAGGCTCAGCAATTAAATCGCTCTCCCTCCTCTTGATGAAATGGCTTACCAGCTGTAACAGGTATGTCAGATTGCCGAGGGCTGAGCTAGCATCGTGCCAGCACCCCGGGATGCTTTACACGGGCTTGTGCTAGACTCTCAAAAGTCAGATCCTTCCATTGACTTTGGTAAACCCAGGATAGTGCAAGCGAGAGGAGCCTCCGGCCAAACCTCTCCAAACCCACCAAGCATTGGCTGGGAAGGAAAGCTGGAGTCAGCAGATCTGCTCCCATTCCAAGGAGACCAACCTGATAAGTTTGTGCACATCGAGGAGCGATAACATCGATGTCTCTTCTGAGACAGATTTAAGGTTGGCGTTGGGCCCAGGGATTTTGCAATTCACTTTTATTCTGAACGAGGTACTGCCCTGAAGTATGTTCCCTCAATAGATATTTACATTTTATTTTTATTCCAACGTTAGTTATAAACCCTTTGGAAGGGATATGTCTTCCTCTCTCCTTCCTACCATCCCTCCTCTTTCCTGCCTGCTCAGTCCCCTGCACTACTCAGAGCCCTGGGTAAAGCTCTTTTCCATGCTAAATATGCATCCAACCACTGTTAATGAGCTTTGGCCAGCTCGCAAGGAGTTTTGACAGGCCTGTTGAACCGGTGCCAAGGAGAGATGAATGTTTGGCTTGGACCAGCACAATGCTCTGTTTGTCTCATTGTTGCATTGGAAGTGTTAGCAAACTAATGTGACAGGATGGAGACGCATATAACTGAAAAATGACTGAAAATATAATTCCATGTCAGCAGTGACTCCTTAAGGATTATTCATCTCCAGTGACTTTCAGGGAACTTTTCCTTATGGGTTCAAAATAAAGACAGGTCTGTGTGCTCGGGGAAAGCGATCAATTAGTTTTAAACCTAGATGTAAGGAGCTGCACTGTGCTCTCGCTTCCTAAGAATTACTTCTAAATCAACGAGGCACTCTACCACAATTTTTTTTTTTTCTTTTTTTCCTTTCCAAAAAACCACGCGTTTGGCTGCTTGCGCAGCCCTGTAAGAGCCTGAACTCTTCTCTGCTCCCTGGTATGTGGATGAGCCCCAGCAAAACCAGTAATGGGCACCCTCCAAGCCTGCAGGTATAGGAACTGCCAGACGAGAGTAAATGCTGTTCAAACACAGCAGTACCAGCACTTCAAAACCAGAGCGATGGACCATTCACCATGGACCATTACAGAATTAGGCACAGTATAAGGAGTGAAGGACGATGTTTACCACATACCTTTTCACTTTCGGGCACTCTACTGTGTAGAGAGACCTGTGGAGCCAGAGGCTATCTAAACCCTCATGTTTAATGGCCCTCTTGGGATCTAGCTCCTTACATTTTCTTCTGGGGTCTTTTTGCCCGCTTGTTAGTTTTGGATCTGATCTTCATTGTTGTCTCTGCAGCAACATTTTTCCCTTTACATCAAATGAAGGATTTTATCTTTAAAAAAGCAACATTATTGTCAGCCTCCTGTTGTTCTTTCCCAACAGAAAGGCAAGGTCACCCAGGAATCCATTTAAACTTACCTCCCAAAGTTTGTCCTCTCCAGAGAGGGAGAAGTGGGTGTCCCAAGCAGCTTTGGTGCTGGCCTGCGTGTTTATTTGCAGGCTGGTCTTTTGGCTAGAGGATAGACATAGGAGTCTACTGACCGAGATTCAAGCACCTGTTCAGATGCAGATGTCCAGCAGCTTCACTTACTTACATGATACACTTTGCTTTTGGTATAAAATAAAATTAATTTTCTTACGTGCTTACATTAAAAATATTTGTAAAATTGTTACCTTAATGACAGGGTCCCTATTCCCCATTTAGAAAACATTTCTCCCATCCTTTGGGCTATCAGGTTTTGATTTATATGATAATAGGGCAATCGTTAGGTTTTGAAAAGGTATTTAGACCTCTAGACATGAAGGTATTAATTTAGTGACACTTACAAAAGGTACCCAACTCTATTGAAAGTCAGGAGGAGCTGAGAATGTCACTTAGGCTTTTCTGCAAATCCTACTAAATGCTTATCTGTCGCTTTCAAGTCTTATAAACCTTTGTAAATCTGGACCATAACTGTCAACAATATTGTTTATGTGCAATAAAGGTGGATGCCACCCCCACCCCCAGAATTACAAACTGCATATGCACCCACTTACCTAAAGGAATACTCAGCTTCACTGTACATTTTATAGTTTGTTTCTTTCATTTTTATAGCTAGCATTGCACTGATAAATACAGCTCTTCAGCCAAAGTCAATGTACTGGATGCAGAAAAGAGATAAAGCATGAACAGTTATTTGGATTCCTGGTGCAATAGTACATATACTAAAGTTCATTATAAAAATAATATAAAATAGTCTCTGTAGCCTAAGACTGGCTTTGCAAATCCTTTTAATTATATACATATTTTCAATTGCTTGTATGTCAGAGACGAGCTGGTGCTAAAATGTCCAGTTTGTCGGGGTTTCATTCAGCTCTTCAAATCACAGAAAGATTTTTCAAAAACGTGAGGCTTCTTATCTTGTCACAAGCTATTATTTTTTTATGCACATAACAGTTTACTAGCAACAGAAAGTACAAATATATATTTTACTCTTAGGAAAATTGCTAGGATCCTTGTGTAAAGCTCTCAAAGGGACTGATAGGGTTGGCAGGTTGTCATTTGGAGAATTCCATGTGCAGATGCTGTCGGGTGCAGTTCTTTGGGGATGATGTCTCGGTTGCTGTGCATTCTGCTCATGCAGGGACTAGCACAAAGGGCATTTGCTATAACCCCACCAGAAGGGACTACAAACTTGCAAAAAGATTTCATGAAAAGTCTTATTTCCATTTTGTAAACCTCTGGTCCACTTCTGTGGAGCTTTTCCATGCTCTCCTAATGAAAACCGGTTCCCAGGAGCCACATATTGCTGCTGAAAGTAGAGGCTTTGGTAAGCACAGGAAAAACATTGATATTGCATAAAAAAGATAGTGATGGAAAATTTTAACAACGTTGATTGTTTAGGCTTTCTTCCCCCTTTCAAAATGAAACACTTTTTAAATCAAACCTTTTTTTCACTGGGAGCTTTGTGAGCACGTTTTTTCACCTGTTTCCAATCTAGACACTGTTGCAACGCAAATGAAGAGCGAGAGCATCCGGCGAGGGAACAGGCGAGAGTGTGCTTCCAGCACAGCAAACCTTGTGCTTTCTGAATTCCCCACCAAATCCTGTGACTTATCACAAAGGAACACAGAATAAATATGACTTGATATGCAACATAAACCCTCCAAGAAATGGAGCAGCTTGGAGGGGTAGTAGCAAAAGGCCTCCCCTCCAGACTGGTGGTTTGGTGGCTGGAAGGCACTGAAACCTCTTTCTCCCTGCTGAAGGATTAATGGATTTACACCAAACAAGATGGCAGCTGGGTTCCAGTCCCAGCTGAATAAATGGTTCCTTCAGAAGAAGACCAGCAAAATATCATTGAATGGTCAACTGGGAGGGCTTAGGATGGGTGAAGACCACCACCAGTTCCCCTGAACCCTGAAGCACCAAGGGACTTGTTGAAATGTATAGGTGATCCAGCAATAAGGACTGCAACGTAAGGTACGGAGAAGAACAAACCAACCAACCATCCATGGAGCAATGCTGCCCAGCCTGACCCAGGATGGGGATGGGACTATCCTTGCCCATCCCACGGTACCCACAGGCCTCCATGCCCCAGTTGCCAAGTGCCTGCCCTCACTGCACCCGCTCTGCAGCTCTTCAAAGGGAGGGGGCATGAAAACTAACCCCCAAAGTCAAATATCTGTCAATGGCACAAACCCCAAACCCCTCCTGGCACAGCTCATGACCAGGGGAAACCTGAATCCATGGAAGAAGGAGAAAAGTTCAGATAAAGCAGGTCCTTCTCTCCCTCCAAGCTGTTCTGAATCCCAGCACCTGGGACCCAAGACACTGGTCCCGCACAGCTCTGCGATCTTCTCCACCGGCTTATCAAACTCTGTCTTGAAACTATTTCAGCCTTGAACAGATTTGTTAAACAGTGCAATATGAAGATCAAGGAATAAAGATGAGGAAAGGCAAAATTAGATTAACGCTGTAGATAGCTTTTGAGTATAACTAATGCCAAATAGCCAGAGGGCAACATGTCAACAATTTAATAGGGCACAACGTAAAATAATGTTTTCAAAACAAGCACTTCATTGGATGCTTCCCCTTTGAATCAGATGAAGTGTATCACTACAGAGAGATTTGCTTTGATCTATTCCGCAGCAGAAGGTCAAGGGTGTCTAAAGCAGCTATTCAGAGCTTGTGAGTAATAGAATTAAAGAGCTCAGATCACTTGATGCATCTCTGAGCTCTCAGCATCCTCCAGATGTGGGGCCAGCCCCCGGGGTGGAGAGCCGAGCCCCGTGCCCCTGGCTGGCACCTGAATTGGGTGCTGGCTCCGAGCCTGGGCTGCTCATGCCACCCCCAGAGCTCCCACGGGAGCAGCCTCTGCTGCCCACAGAGACTGGCAGAGGTTGCATCACAGTCACGCGTGAGTGGCAGCTCAGTGTTGTCCGACAGAAGGACCAACCTCAGCTCGCTTCTATACTCCCATCGGTTTAAACTAAGTAGCAGGGAGATGTACGAACCCACTGCGAGGTCTCCTGGGGCTGGGGAAGGATTTCTGCACCTGTGTTTGTGCAGAAAGTATCTCTATTTCTAGGAAGGTGAGGCAACCCCTACCCTCATAAAGGATTTGCCCTGCACAAATTAATTCACATCAGTTGGAGGCATAACTAGATATTTATGAAACCCGATCATTGTAAGGGTGATTTAAGCCCAAAGTTGTTTTCCACCCATGCTAAAGTTAATGAACCCAAACTCTGCCGTGCCTTTTGCTGCATCTTGCAGACGAGGCAGTTAGGGGGCTGCCACAGGATTTCATATTCGGTGACTATCTTTCCATGGCCAGCAATGGAGGAAACACAGCACACAGTGCCATACAGTACAAAGGAGAGCTTGTAGCCATAGGGACGATGCAGCCAGGAGCCCAACCTTGCACAGAGCACAGACAGGCGGGCCTCTGGCAGGCAGCAGGTGAGCAAGCAGTGCTCCCGTGGGCTCACCTCAGGGCAACCAGGCCACAGCAGATCTGTTTGTGCCAGGCACCACGGTGCCAGGAGCCAGTTTTATCTACTGTCTTATTTCAGTGGGCAAGACACGCTTGTGGGGCACAGTTCTCCCCTCCCCTGCGAAAGAAAAGATTAGATGGGGGATGGAGGCAAATTAGTAGGGGGAAAGATTAAAACAGAACATCAGATATGTTTCTTATGGCCACAGTACACAGCACCACATCATGCCATGGTATTTTCTGCCTATCTCTACTCTCCCAACTGTAAAATTTAAGTAGAGGCTGGATTAGCCCATCCACTGCACACCCAGCAAAGGAGATGCCGCACAAGACACATCCAGAAGGTCTAGCCACAGAAGATGTCATCTCCCAACCCAGGAGATGACAATATCAGGCTTGCTTTTGCTAGGGACTCTGTGCAGTCGTCTCTGCACTGTCCCAAAGCACAGGTACAGATTTTAAGAGAGAGACCAGGTTCAGAGCCCTTGCAAGCACCACCTGCATGAACAGACAGAGCCACACAGGAGTGCTGCGAGAAGCTCTGTGCACTCCGGCCACCGCGCTGCCAGGGCTGCAGCAGCTGCCGGAGCTGCGCGGGGGCCTCAGGGGACTGCCTGGGAATGAAGGCAATAATAGGACTCATTTATCTTCAGGATGTCACCCTGATAGCATGCTGCTGGCGCAGCACCGGCACGCGCTGGGTAGCTGCTGTGGCTCTCTGGCTGGTACCTGATGGGAAAGAGCAGCCGGCACAGGGTCCCTCTGCACGTTTCCCTGTAGATCGGATGCCTTTTGAAGAATTATAAGTTTACCTCATTTCAAAACATTTGGAGCTTTTCATTGGTTTCTTTTATGCTCATGAAGGGAGAAGCAAGCTCTCTGCAGCCCTGTTAAGGGGTACACACTTCATCCAACTCTTCTTGTTCAATTTTAATTTACCTGAGACACAAGGAGTTCACCATTTCTCTTGGCATTCAGGCTTGCTCTCCCATCACCCACTCATCTTTCCCTCCCAAACTGCCTGACAGTTGTCCCAAATTGTCTGCCAACTTCAGCCAGTGTCCCTGCAGCCCTTTGGTGCCCAGCAGAGGCTTCTCCCAGGAATCAGCCATCCCACGCCTTCCCAGCACCCAGCCACCGGAAAGTCCAGGGCTTTGTCAGGAATTCGGCCGAATTCCCTCTTTGCACACAGAAGCACCCAACCCAGTGAAGCCACGGCTGGGATGAACCTTTGCTCGCTTGTGGTGCTCCTCCAGGAGCTTCTCAAAGTGGCAGGTTTTGCATCTGTTAATCAGCTTCTCTTTCTCTGACAGGCACTGAGGAGCAGTTTGCTTTCACAGGCTGTCATGTCTCAATTAGCTCTGTACCTTTGGTGGGGGAGCGTGTGACAAAGGGCCACAGGGTCTCCGCAGCTTTGTAGCTTTAGCATGGAAAGGTAAATACATCTGCAGCACCAAGTGGTGCTTAGAGCCGCCTCTTCCCTGGAAGGGACCTGCCCTAGACCAGGGACACAGAGCAGTGGGTGCCACAAGGACCCCTAAAATGAAGGCAGAGGCCTCTCCTCATCCCAACTACCCAAACAGAAAGGCAATTCGACAGAGGCAAAACTCAGCAGAGAACTGCCTGGACCACATCTAATGACAACCTTTAACGGCAGCACTGTTAATGAGATGCTGAAGATAGGTGGATCTAAACCTTGCTCCACCACAGATTTTAGTGCTTTCTGTAGTGCTGCCTGACAAAAGAATCTCTGCCCTGGAGACCAGAATTTAAAAGAAAAGCAAATTCCAAGAGGACCTATAAATTCTCCACCTCCTGCTGCTGGAGTTGCCCCAATTACTTGTCCAGCAGCAGCTTGTTCCAGCTCCCAGCTCATCCCTCCTGCAGCCCAGCACCTCAACCTACCTGCCTTTCATAATCTGAACCCCTCTGTGCCTCCTCTCCACCATGAACGGGCTCCTACCATTACCATTACCCCGACAGCTCTGTCCCTAAAGCCAGGGGCAGGCAGAGATGGAAGAAAGCCATGGGCTGCATGCTGCAAGGCGAGCTTGGGGAAGGAGAACATATTTAGCCGTGAGTCACCCAGGATAAATTTGCTGTCTTCGGGGTGGGGCTTGTCAGGGGGTGCACACATATAGGTAGCTCTGGATTAATGGGGAGGGTTTGATTGCTGTGCCGATCTGCATTCAGTGGCCCATCATCTGCTGGAAGAGAGCATCCGAGCTGGGACTTTGCCCATCATCTGCTTCCAACATGGAACACCCAGGTTTTGCAACTGGCTCTGAGGGTGGCACTAGGCTGATCGCGAATTATCGTAGCTTGTAATGGGTGAGGGGCATGGCTAAGGGGTTCTCTACCCAGAAAGATCCAACCAGCTGACCTGACATTTTGATGCCAATTACTGAAATGCACATGCTAGAAATAGCTGTAATTGATAAGGCAGGTCAGCAAGTGTTCACAAATCTGAAATTTGGACAAAAAATGAGAATGAATGTTTGTGAAAATGCAAACAATTTTTCCTCTCACTTTAATAGATGGATACAACTATGCATTATTTGTGGCTGTTTTTTCTATTACAGATACTGAGGAAGAAATGAATTTCCACTTGGAGGCATGTGCTCTGCAGAGAGGGGAGCAAACAGGAGTGCTCCTGCTCGGCTTTCCCCTCCGCTATGGCAGCAGGGCTGCTGCAAAATGCGCTGCTGGTCTCCTCACGAGGGCCTCAATGGCTGCTCTTCCACGTGCTCCTTATCTGCTTGCTCCTTCCTACAGTAACACCCCAAAATATTGGAAGTAGGTAGGTAAAAAAGAGCCATTCAGGGAAGCTTCATCTGAGCTGTATAGCAAAATTCCTGAAGTACCAATGTAACCTTTTACTGTTTTACTTCTCCACCTTGATTTCCCCTCTTACACAAGAGGACCATTTTTATCTAGCCCTCAGTTGGGTGCCACCTTCAACAAGGACACCACCACCACATCATTAATTTGGGGAAAACTTAGTTTTCTGGGTGACAGCCCATTGAGTTTACAGAAGGACAGAGCAGCAGGTGGACGAGCATGAAACACTCGTGCTCTCTACTAACTGTTAATGAGTCAAAGCTATTTTCTTACTCCATGGCCTTTCCCTCCCAGCAGTTTTGGCTCAGCCATCTCCTCCTGATGTGTGCTGTTGACAGCACGGCTGGCAGAGGGGAGGATGCTTACTCTGTGAGCGTGTGCTCCCAAGCCCTCGGCCATCAGAGCAGGAATGCACTCTTGGTTAGGAGCAAGCTCTGTTGGCACCATCGCTGATTTGCTACTTCTCTTATTTAAATTATTTATTACAGAAGAATTGCCAAGCACCTGAGCTTTGAATGCTGGAAATAAATAAAAAACCCGAATGGATATGTACTCGCTTGGCCCAATTGGCTCAGCGGCAAATCCGGGGCAGGGGGGAGTGCACAAACCTTGCCAGGCCTCCAGCCCCAGCACAGGACTTTCTGGGGTGACTCCTGGCAGGGCACATCCCTGCCCACCACCACCTCCCAGTGGGGCTTTCGGCAGCAGCGGCTCCCCGTCACCTCAGCAAGGGCCACCTCCAGAGCCACCAGCACGGCCCTTTCTGGAGCTGACCCTTCTCTCACGCACCTTTGATCAGCCTCGCTTGCCGCGGTGGTGCAGAGTCAGTCCCAAGCGGGCAGGTCCAGCCTTTCCTGGCTGTGCTGGGGCTCTCACACCTCGCAGCTTCCCAGGCTCCGGGCTGGCTTCGTACCTTTGTTCTCACAGCCGAGTTTCCCTCCCTGTCTCCCCTTGCCTGCTGTGCACAGCTTTTGATTTGCAGTGGTTTAATACAAGATCTCTGAGTGCAGCCATTACACCCCCGGCAGCGGTTTCCTCTCACAGTTCACATCTGGAGCCTCACAAACCCACTGAGTCCAGTTTATTCCAGCATTGGTAAGTCAGTTTGGGTCAGTCCCCTCTCACAGTCATTGTGTTTCACCCTAAAAGCCAAATGCAGAGGAGACAAGTGAAGGGCAAGGGAGGGAAACACGCTGCTCTTCCCCACCCCTTGCCCCTGCCTCCCTGCCCAGCAAAAAGCGTCCTACTGGCTCCACAGCATTCAACACAGAAGCGTGCATGCAGCATAGGCGTTGCTTGTAGGGTTTTGGGGAATCGTATTAAGCTTTCGATGCACAGTGTTTGGTGCAGGTGGTTTGGAAAGGTGGAAGTTGAGTGGCCCCACTTGCCAAGCTGGCCCACCGGCAGCCATGGGCTCGGCTTGGTGGCGTCGGGGAGAAATCAGCTCCATTTTGGCAGGAGCCCGTGGCTAGGCAGGTTGCAGGGGGTGTGAAGAACCATGTTGAGCCCACCGTCTCAAGGTGTCTGGCGGAGGTGCCACGTTTTGCATCCCATGTGCTGGCACAGACCAGGCAGGGGCATGACCAAGCAAGTGCCCACGGCCACCCCAAGTCCACAAGGATGGGACAGAACCATTACCCTCTTATCTCATCCCAAGGTGGACGGTGCAGGGGAAAACAGCCACGGCAGAATTTTTCCTCCCACAAACAAACCAAAGAGCAGATGGAGAGGAAAATCCCTCCTCTCAATTCCTGCTAGACTAACATTTTACCTGAAAAATTGAGGTAGGAGGCTTTTAAATGACTTGTAGGTGGATCTGGTTCTAGAAACATTTCTGTTTTACAACAAGCCTTTGCTGTTTGAAGGAGGCGGGTGTAACAACAAACAAGGAAATGGTTAACTGCAGCCTTGGGTTTGCAATTGCTTTCCCCAGGCTGCCAAAATGTAGGGATTCAAGGGTCACAGTCACAAATTTACCATTAAAGCAAATGCCCGTTTCATCCGTTTTGAGGGTGGGTTTCTTTAAAGCTTTCATCCTGGCAGAGATATTTGAGGAGCTAAAAATAGGCAGCAAAGTCACGTGAAAACCTCCGGATGTGAGAAATCACATAAAAGATACGAGCGTGAGTCCCTGTTTCCTTGGAAATAATAGTAGTAGTAATTCTTGAATGTGATGTTGTAATGGCGAGATCTGGAACCGGCCCGTTGTTCTCCAAAACCCTCTGTGAGCAGCCAAGGCAGGGCAAAACCTAGGTCTCAAGAGAATAAACTGCCCTGGTGCATAGCACTGTGCAAAAAAAGCCTTCCCTCGCAGACCTCCGGAGAATGAGCTGGTGCCAGAGGTTTCCCTGTGTGCAGGATCAGACCCAGGGCTGTTGCTCAGGGGGGATGGGAGAGGTCAGACAGAGGGGATGGTACAAAGCTCCCCAGGACCTCCAGTGCTGGCTGGTGAAATTCTGGCTGAAGGTTTCAGTTAGGATGAGCCCAAAGGAAACCCCTCCATCGCTGCACCCTGACACTTTCAGTCTGGGTCTGGATTTAAATCCAGATCTGCAGCTGGTGCTGGGTGGGAGGGCTGGCTCCAAGCCTGGGACTTGGACACCTCTGGGGAGGTTTCAGATCGGAAGCCAAGTCTGTGGCACGAGCCCATCCCTGGTGAGAGTCAGTGAGCTCAATGACAGCAGTAGAGGGCTCTCACCCATCCACGCAGAAATTGCTTATATTTAAATTTTAACATCCACAGCCTGAGCGCTTGAAGGCACTGGACACACTTAGCTCCAGCTGATCCCCGGGGACTCGGGCAATGCTGAGCATCGGTAAAGAGAAACACGGCGACCTGCAGGATGAGACAGCCGGTTTCCCGCAGTGCCGCAGGGTGCGGGCACCGAGCCGCCCTCCGGCCGCAGGACCTGCCACGCAGGGCACAGCAGTGGCACTACAGCAAACCACAGCCCTGGGTCCTGCACCCGTCTTTGCATCACACTCTGCTTCCCATTCCTGCACTGCCAGCTTGAGCTGCATGCCACCTCCTATAAATCCTTTCGAAATGAGCATCAGCATTTAATTTATTTCAAAAAGACTTACTGCTTTGTCCGTATAGATTCTGCTTGGGAAGCATGGGTGAAGACCAGCATTCAGATCCTGAAGCCAAACACCGGTTAGTAAATGCCGGAACTGAGGTTTCATAACCTATCATGCCAAGTCAAAGCTTTGCACTAAAAGACAGCTGTATTCTAACTTTCCACTAAAACAGTTCCCAACATGAAGCATATTACTGGACATCACTTTTAGTCACCTAGACACATAAGAGCAGATATGGCTAAAATCCTTTCACTGCTGCAATTACAAAAGAGTCTGCTGGCAGTGAAAAACTGCCAAATTTTTCAAATTTTTGAGCTGGAAATTCTGCTCCCCTGGGCTAGAAAAATGTCACTATTCTCCCCACTCTTCATCTCTTTTCCTACTGCTGCCGTCACAACCATCATTGCATTTTCCCATCCCTTTCACCAGAAAACAAGAAGGAAAGCAAGAGGCGCCGAGGAGGGACCAGCCGTGCGCAGCACTGTGGATTGCACATGAGGCCCCATACCCGCATGACTCTGGATCTGTGATTTCCAAGTTTCCGCTGGGAGGCACAAGGCCAGACACCCTCACCTGCACCCTGGGTTATTCCTTGAAACGCTCAGCGGTGGCCTGGGGAGGTGGTACCCAGCGCTCGGCAGGGCTGGCAGACAAGAAGCTGCAGAGCCCTCCCACCTGAATTTTATACTCAGGCTCATCATAAAGACCTCAAAATCTCCCATGAGCACAGATTTTGCTGAAATAACCATCGTGCCTGATGCTCCAGCAGTCCACAATAGCCTGTCCATCACTCCATTTGCCAGATGCCTACATGAGGTTTTGTTCTGGATGACCAGAAACCGAATTAGGCTGCATCCAAAGAGACGGTGCAATGTTGCTAGGCAATTACGTCTGGCTGAAAGAAGCTGACAGTCATAGCGAGTTACTGATCTGTGCAGGATGTGGCGATAAGGTTATCTAATTCTGCATATGTGTCTTGTACACATTTATGCTAAATATGACTCCAGCCTCTCGGGTCAAGAGGACTTTGGCTCAACTTTGAAACTGATGGAGCTCAGGAGCGGGGCGGGATGGGAAAGCGGGCAGGGCCATCGAGCATCATCCCCAAAGATAAATAAATTATGGGACAACAGAGGCTCCGAAATCAGATCCCACTCCTCAGTTAAAAAAAAAAAAACAACCAAACCATACATATTTGATGTAAGGTGAATTGTTTTTCTGGCAGGGAAAATGGCTTTTCCTCTCCCGAAGGTGGTGTTATTTGAACAAAATCTTTGTTCTGCCTAACAGCAGATACCGCCCACGACCTGAGATGGGCCGTTGTGCTGCCTTTCCCCAAATGACTGGTTGTCCTCAGCTTGCTGCATCTCATGGCAGGACGGCCACCGTCCCTCTCCCCCACACTGCTGGCAGGCACTGGGAGATGCTACAAGTTAATTAGCACTTACTCATTAGGGCAGGCGCCAGTGGTCTTTGTGGGGAACAGCAGGGAAATGAAAGCTTGCACAGGAGCAGCCAGGGCTGGAAGGGGAGAAGGCATGAAGGGACAGAGCCAGGGGGATTTCAGCTGGGATTCAGGGAGCACATGCTAGTTTTAGATCAAACTGACTGGGGATTACATGATATTTCACCCTTTAATCCAGCTGGTACCAGGCACGGTAACCAAGCAGAGGTAAGAGGGCTGTTAAGGCAGAGAAGTGGGTAAAGGACATTAAAATGAACTCCTTGGCAAGCTGTGATGCACCAAAACCTTGAGGACGTGCTTACCTGTAGGCGTGCGAGCTGTCCTGGTTTCAGTGGCAGTGCTGGCGGTTTCGATATTCCCAGAGACTTTGATTCAACAGGTTCCTCCTGGGCTGGGCTGGAGCAGGCAAGAGGCCAGCAGTGGCTGTAGCAAGCAGCCTCAGCTCTGAAATCATGCACTGATATTTTGGCAAAGTAAATTCAAATCCTAATTCATCACATCTTACTGTACAGGGCACATCCAGCTTCTTCGGAGACACCAGCTGAGAGAGCAGGATGATATATACACATATATGTATATTTTTAAACAACACACCTCATTTCATCTGTACTTTTTGGGTGGAGAAAGTTTGACGCCAATGCCTAGGAGGAGGGGATGCAAAGCACTGCCTTAACACCATCTGAAAAGCTAAAATATGCTCCTTTGCCAAGATACCGTAAGAGCAACCTCTCAAGCATCGCACCAGCAGAGCAAGCATGCCCACGCGGCACCCAAGGGTTTGGGGGAGCCGTGCAGCACCTCACTTTCTGCTCCAAACCTCAGGCTGAATGACGGAGGCCTCCAACTGCTGAGGAAGCAGGAACGTGCTGCTCGCTGCCTTGCAGGATCTTGGCTTATAATAGCAATTGGCACAGAGTCATCCTTATCAGCTAGCACATTAATCTTAATTAACAGATCGACAGCAACAGTTCCTCCCTGAAGCTCCCCTGAGCATTCGCAGCCTTTGCTGTGCCACTGCTCCAGCACCATCGCCATTCCTGCCGCGGGGAAGAAGGTCAAATCCTGCACAAAACTGGAGCGGGTCCACTGGCTCCAGCCCTCCAACTGCTCTCCCAGGAGGCCCCGCTGTACCCAGCCGAGAGCCCAGAAGCATGTCACCCCCGTAGCTGGGACCACGACCAGGAGCATCGTCTCCGTCCCAGCGCCCCAGGTCCCGGTTTTGGCTGTGGTGTTGCACCCACGGTCCCTGAGCTGCCCCACCTCCTTCGTCTGGAGACGGGCCCCTGAGGGGAAGGGTTTCCCTCCTGTATGTTTGCATGTTTCTAGAAAGGAGATTTTTTTTTTTTTAAAGGGGAAAAAAAAAGCAAAACCAAACCAGATGATCTATGAAAATGTGGTAAGATTACTCTAAATCAAACCCGAACAGCAGGGCCCCTCTCGCCTTCTGCTCTCTGCTGCTGTCAGAGCTAGAAAATCGGTTCTGACTGTCCCAGGATCGATTCACACTCTTGTGCCTAGAGCTGATCAGCTCTTCATGCATGAATAGCAGTAACAGTTGAGAGCTCCAGCGAGGAGGGACCCAGGCTCACACGGGACCATGGACCCCACGTCTCTGCCACTGCCCAGGGGGCACATGTGGACACCCGGACTGAGCCCACGGGGCAGTACAGCTCCAAGCAAGCCTAGGTCCAAAAGAGCAAAGGCTCTAACTGGGCGCATACGAATAAAAAGGAGCAATGAAATGGCTGAGTGTCCATCACAGGCGAGAGAATTAGCAGCCCTGGCTGCTGTGGTGTGAAATTAGGGCACAGTCATTCCTGCCAGGTAATTAAAGGGCACAAGGACGGCATCCATCGTGCCTTGTCAAAGGACTGCCCAGGTCAGATGCAAAGCCAAGACAGCTCAGGCTTGGCAGAGGTCAGAGGAGAATGCCATTTTTTCTAGGAAAAAAACCCAAACAAACAAAAAACCCAGTTCCCTTGTCCAGGTCAGCAAATCCCATCAGCTCTGCCCAGACTGGAGCCACACATGCCACAGCTGAAGGAAGTGGTAAAGCAGCACATTTCCCAGAGGAGCAGGAAAAATTACCCCCATTTTGCAAAGGCTGGGCCCCAGCTGCCTGGGGTCAGGCAGCGACGGATGCTGGCATGCACAGCCGCAACAGTGACCTTGGAGGACCAAAATCATGATCTGCACACTGGAGCCGCCTGAATAAACACTGTTAAGTCACTCCTGGGGAGCATCCCCGGGACTGCAAGTGGCCCCTCCACACCCTTCACTCCCCCCTCCCTTTGGATGTCACCCCCACTATACCTTTGCATGCGGCAGCAGCCGGGATTAGGGACAAGTTGCTTATTGAGGGCACCTGTGGGGAGCTCATTTTGTCTCCTTGCTTCTTGGCACGGGGCTGGAGCCAAACCTAGGGTGTCTGAAGGACACCTCACATAACCAGCCAGGTTTGCTGGCAGCACCAGAGGGTTAGGCAGGGCCGTGGGGACAGGCAGAGGAGGCAGTTTCATTGGAGGGTAACTCAGACCTTTGCCATATTGCTTTCAACTCCTCATTATTCCCCTTTTCCTCTTGGCAGCCCAAGGCAGGGTGAGGAAACAGAGCCAGAAGTGCACTGGAAGAGTCACTTTATGGCACATTACTTCAGCTCAACACTCAAAATGCAGCCAGAAGGTACAAGCCAGGGACAGAGGCTCCAGGCCTGCAACAGGGTCCCTGCAGGTTAGGAGAGGCTGAGCTGGGGGGGTTAAATTGGAGGCTTAGACCTGAGATTAAGTTACAGCACCTTAACGAGTTGGCACAAACGAGCGGAGGTGCAGACCCCCTCTGCCCGGCGCAAACCAGGGGTGAAGGATGGTGATGTCCTCCTGCATCCTGGCACCAGGCTGGGAGCACATCCCTGACCTCCTGCTGCACCCAACTCCTTGAACAAGGAAGGATTTTTAGTTCACCTTACACAGATTGTTTTATTAAATAAATACACATAAACCCTTAAAGACAATTTTGCAGCTGAACAAGAAATTAATTTTCTTAAAGCCATAACAATACAGCTCAGCTTAGGATCAAAATATTTTAAAATGTGAACCTGAAGTTCAACTTCTCTGTTCGTGCAGATGCTACCAGAAAAGCAGCCTGATTTTCAGAAGTTGCTTTCAGGGGATGCTCAGTATTTGCAGAAGTTAGACCACCACAGGGCAAAGAGGTTAGCTCCAGGCAGTGACTTCTGAAAATACTGATCTAAGTGTTTTTCCAACATAGGGAGGGGGAAAACCCATCTCAGCTGAAATACCAAGGCTTTAAAAATTAGTTGCTGTTCGTGTGCAGTAGCTCTTGTTATTAAAAACACCATAAAAGTTTTACTGTGCTGACTTACGGTGCACGTAAAGAACCTAGCTTGTCTTGACAGATCATAAAGGAACTTTTATGACCTATTGGGTCAATGATTTGCAAAGAAGGATTTACGCCACCGTCCAGGGCTGGGATGCACTGCTGCAGGAGGAACACATCAAAACAGTGTGCAGGCCTGAGAGGTGGACCTGCTATGGTTTGGCTGGGTAAACAACACTCACACCCAACACAACTACAGGTACCATCAGCGTACCTGCTTGTTATACAGATTGTGTTAACTCAGAAGGACACGGGATTATGTGCTGAGTGGATTTAACTAATCAACCTTTATTATTCTGGGATCACAAGCAGAGCTTTAGAAGAAAAAATCTTACCTGCGCATCAGTTCAGTTCTCCCCCAGCTTTGGAAATCTAAGCTGAATCCCCAGTGTTGCAATTGTTTTATCATCTATTGCAAGATGTCGGGAAAATATCAGCTTCACTGGTCCAAGGTTCAGTCTCAACACACTCCTGGAGTAACTCAAGGAAGAGGAGGACCTGACTCAGTGAAATAATATCAGCTTGGAATTATACTGCCAGATCTGTTCAGGACAGATGAAATGGTACAAAGGAAAGCTCTTCCACCTTGGTGGCCTCATATCAGCGTCAGGGCTCATTTAGCTTTATAAAGCACCAGCATCCACAGACGCATACAAGGGCAGAGCATTGCAGCTGCAAAGTGAGATCCGAATTTGCAGTGCACCTCCAGCCTTAGGGACTGGCGAGAGGGGCCCAGGCCCACTTGTGAGTGACCAAAGCTGCCCTGGAAAAGGGACTAAACCGAAGTGCCAACCTCCTGGGGCAGCACTGCCAGCCGCAGAGCCGCCGCTCTCCCCGGCTAGCAGAGCTTGTGGCACCCCAGCCCCCTCAGCAGCTTTCGGCTGACCCCAGCCCAGGCTGAGCTGCCCAAATTCATTGTGGGTGGTGGAGCCATCCCCAGGGCTGAGCAGCAACAGGGACAGTAACCCAGAGCCCCCAACCCCATCCCACTGAGGGTGCGCTCAGCCGGTGCCAGTGATCCCCTGCCCCAGCCGAGGACGGAGCAGGACGATGCCCCACAGACGCAGGCCCCTGGGGAGCTGCGCTCCAGCCTGGCGCCTGCGGGAGGGAGACGGCAGCCTGGAAAGATCAAACACTTCAAACATTTCTCTCCTCAGCACCAGCGTGGGCTGAAAGGAAAACTAGTGAAGTCTTTTAAGTGCTGGAGGGCTCTCGCATCCCTCGCTGCAGGTGGTGCTGCTCCCCGGGCCAGCAGCCAGAGGGTCTGTGAAGGATGAAGAGCTCCTTCGGCCTCAGCTCACCCAGGCATCCATGCCACTGTGGGGATGCTCATGCAGGTTGAACATGCAAAGCTGGCTGGGACCCTTCAAGCCTCCCCCAAGGAGCAGCACCCAACCTTCCTCCGGCTCCCGGCCCCATCCGTACGGTCAGCGTCGTGGGTATTGAGGTGGCTGCATTCTGTAGACTTCCTTCCCCAAAGCCCTTTTGCTTCAGCCCTCAACATCCAGATGGATTGAACCAGATCCGCTGCACACGTGGCGACCAAATGAAATGGTTTCTTTGGCAACAATAATGAAAGCACGGAAAAAATTTTGCTGTCTGTCTCATGCGACTTCAGCAGCCCAGGTAACACAGAGCGGGAAGCAGAGAAACTGCAAGCATCTGACTTGAATTACTGCCCCTGATAGGAATCAGACATGCACTCCAGCGTGTCTGCTGCACGTTTATTTATTTATTTGGGGGCTGATTGATTTAAAGACTCCCTATTGCCTGAGCAGCAGCATGGCACAATAATTCACTTGATCTCTGATTTATATTTCATGTTCAAGTGAAGCAGGATGCTTCTGCCCAGCACAAGACTAAGCCGTATATGCCAATACCGTGCTCGGCGGCTTTGGAGAACCTGGGCATGGGCAGAAGTAAAAGCCGAGGCTACAGAAGGGAGTAAGCACAAGATAAAGGCCCTGTCAAGCATCCAAACCTGCATGGCCATGTTCACAAACCGAAATGGGGACTCACAGATCCTGGCCCCTCTTTGCCCCTCACATGACGCTCAGTCCCAGGCTTCATTTTCCAGTCAGGGTCCGTCCCGTCTCGTTTCTGCCCAAACCTCTCCCCTCACCCCGTGGCTCCAACAGCGATCCAGGGGTCAGCGATGTTCGGCCCTGAGCTCACCAGACCGTTCAGGACGTTATGCTGGAAGGCTTCAAGCCTTTTGCAGCTCAGCAGGAGAGAACACAAGGGCTAAGGCATCCCCCACAACACCTACACGTTTGGCCCTGGTGGGCCATAGATTTCCTATTTGACCCTAAGCCAACTACCCCGGCAGCTCTGGCTGCAGCGGGTGAGGTAATTGCACCTAATTAAGTCCCTCTGCGTTTCTGCCTCCCATACGGGGAGAGGATCAAAGCGCTCCCCACCATACTGCGAAGGCGAGCGGGGGCCCAGGGAGGGTGAGGCAAGAGGGGTCTCCTGGGCTGGGGGGTTTTCAGCCAGACACCCCCTGCCAGCATCGCCCTTCTCTTGCAGCCCCTCAGAGACGTCCCCGGGTACTTTGGCTCCAAGCAGAGACGCAGGAACCTGTGAACCTCCTGGGAGAAAGGGCCAGCGGTGCCTCCCCCATGTCCCATCACCCACAGGGTGTCAGCGGCTGCAGGTACCTCCAGGCACTTTGCTACCGCACGGGTGGTATCAAAAATAGATATAAGCTATTTCAAATGTTTCTCCCTCCCTTTTACAGAAATTGTTACACAGAGCAGAGTTAAGATCTGCTATTCTCTGTTCTGCTTCCCACTTGGAAATACCTTCCAGAATTTAAGGAGGATAAAAATAGTAGCATTCAATGGGAATAGGAGCAAGCTCTTCAGAAGGCACTGTAATCACACAGAGCCAGAGCCCAAGCCCTTAGCTGCTGTGAATAGTGCTGCCAGCTGATCTCCTTCAAAGTATTGTTGAATGAGGTCTTAGCCTCATAATTTAAGGGGATGAAGTCCTTCCTAAGGTTGTGAAGATTTGGGCTTTCCAGATCTATTATTTTATATTAACTTCTCCTGGACAGCCTAATTAGACGAGGGGGCAAGGACTGTTCCCTCCTTGCTCCATTATCCAGGGCCCTTTCTCCCCCAATAAGAGATTTTATTTGTGCTGCACAAAAGATTTATCAACTGCCTTTATAGCCCTCCCTGCACTAAATCACACTCCTAATGGATAGCCTGAGGTAAGAGCACCACTGTTTATTTTATTATTTTTTTTTAATCCATTGAACGGCATGGTTACATGCACACAGAGCTGGCAGGCTGAGCTCTGCCTCCCCTTCCTCCCCAGAGAGCATGGTTTTAAGACTCCCAAGCACCGTTACTGACCAAAATCACAAGATACAGCTTGTGAAAGCCTCAGGAGCAGCATCTCAAGGTGCAAACACTCATGACAACCCAGGGATGGCCGGAGCGGACAGGCAGCCTCACCTGCTCACCCTCTGCTTGAGGGGGGAATTCACAGTGGTGTCACCAGCTCTGGGCTCCCAAGTCTCTGCCCCTGCAGGAACAGATGACCTCCACCTTTGCCAGTGACTTGGAAATCATCCAAATGCAGAGGTTAAGTTTAAAAACCTCCACCATTTACCCTAGTCCAGATGTTAAGACTGTTGCTGTTAGCACCAGATAAAGGTGAGGGAAAAAAAACCCCAGCCCTCCCTTAAATCCAGTGATATTTGAGATCCACTCCACCATCCCAGCTTTCAGGAAAGCCAACACCCATTTGGCAAATCCATCTTGCAGGAGAACCTGTTAAGCACCAGAAGAGTGATTAATCCGCTACAATTAAGCTGTTAATCTGCTGTTGGGAAAACACCTCCCATTGTCCATCAGGGAAAGGCGCAGACCCCCTTCTCCCACAGAGAGTTAACGCCTAAGCACATGTAAAATACAATATCCAACCCATGAGCAAGAATAACTCAAGCGGCTCATTACAGGCTTCTCCTCGAAACCAGGGCTGATGGTGGTCTAGTTTGTCCTGGTTTCCTCCAGGAGACCAGGAGTTTAAACACTGCATGTCCTGCTCCTTCCAGCTCCTGCTCCTCAGCCAGTGTAGGGGTTTGGGATTCTCCAGACAAAAAGCTTTTCTCCACTGGTTACAGGTGTCTGGCTGACAGGCAGAGCATGGTGAGCCCATTAGACCCAGCTCAGGGGAACCACTCTCTCCACAGGATTGCGTATCGGCTCGTCACTGCTCTCACCTCCACCTGTGCACGCTGCCCAGCCAGTCCTGACCTCCTGCTTTGCACGGGGCACACCAGGTACCACAGCCCACTCATCCCCCAGCTGCTCCACAAGCAGGGGAACCACAAGTCACCCCCCAGTTGTTCTGACTCATTGCCTTTAACTCAATCTTTTGATTGATGTAGCCTTTTGGCATATAAATCTGTGGGATTTATAACTTTTCACAGAAGGAAGATAGTAATTGGCATCTCTAATAGAACTTGCAAGAGGATAGATGGGCCCAGAAGGGCCCAAAAGCACAGCTGGTCCTGCTCGGTATGACAAACTGATGCAGAAAACAAGTGTAAAGGTCGGCAAATCTGTTGGCGAGGGGTGGCCAGCGGGGCCATCTCCCCAAGCCTGCTCTGTGATTGCTGGAGCAACACGGCAGCACGGAACTGCTGAATTCAGGCTCCTCTCCTGCTGCTGCTGCAGAAGGCGCCCTGCTTGCGCTGCGAAGGCCAAGGGGATGGCAGACCCTCCTGGGAGCAGCGGGAAGGTGGCAGCAGCCAACACGAGACAGCAGCGGGGCTGAGTCAGAGCCACCAGCCTGCATGCAATTCCCAAAACCTGGCACCCCCCGCAGCCCCGCTGTACACCCGCCTCCCCCTGCCCCCCAGGCTGTCTCCCTCTCCGAGTGTCATCACAATCCGGAGCGTTTGCAATCAGGGAAGCTTCCCATCACTCATCTTTCCCCGTGCCATTATACCGCAGTGACTCCCAATTAGATCACTGTCAGAGGCTGTCACACACCCATCACACCCCGCGCTGCGGCAACAATTCAACCCCTCAGGAATCACCATATTCCTTTTCCAGGGAGCGTCTCCACAATTCCAGTCCACGTTTTCCTTCCTTAAACTTCACACCAACAAAACTTCAATTGAATAAGGAGAACAATAGGAGCAGCTAAATGCATTTCCATCCCCTCCATCTCCTGGTAGCAAGCACAAATCCTGGGTTTGCAGGGATGCTGCCAGGCTTTTCACAGGCTCTCTGCTATCAGGTTTGTTAAGGTCTCCATGCAGCCCTAGCCCTCAACCAAAGCCTCAACCTCTCACAAAGGCTGTGCAGAGAGGTTCAGAGATTGCGGAGGATTCAGCTTGCTAGAAGTGAAGAATGGGAACCTGTGCATGTGAGAAACATTGAAAGATGGAAGTCGCTCACTCCTGGGCAGACACAAACTCCAGGCTTCCCCCGGCTGCAGGGCAGCTTCTCTATCTGTGCTCCATGAGCCCCTTGCAATAGCTGTTGGGAGGCTCAAGGCTGATGGACATCTCTTCAAATCTGGGGAAAAAATCTGGATGTATAAATAAATTGACCCTCCCTGAGACTAGCATCAGCCTTGAGCCCTAACCAGGTTCTTCCTGCTGCTCCATAATTTTGTCTTTCTTGGATCAGAAAGAAATTAGTTTAATGGAAAGCTAAGTTTTTCTTGCTTTTTATCTTATTTTTATAAACCCCATTCTGAAATAAAACATACGAACGGAGGAAGACAGCCTACTTGCTGCTGCAGTCAATTTGCAGAGTAAAACAGTAATAACCGCCTAAGAGGGGTGGGAGGGATTGCTAGACCTATTTACAATTGGCTTATGCTGGCAACTCCTCAAGAAAGTCAACAAGAGAATAAACCCCTAATAGAGACAGCTTTTGACAAGTCATGCTTTTAAACTTCACACATCTTTAGCCTATCACATAGAATATCTCTACAACCTATGTAAAAATCTAACATATATATATTTAAGATTATGTATTATATGTATTAGATAGGTATTCATTTCTGGGTGAAGGCAGAATTAAAATCTCAGTGGCTCTCCTGCTTCTTTGGACCTCTCTGAGCTTTAATCCCTCCTAAAATACACATACAAGCCTGGAATACTCCTCCTGCCAACTCCACGCCAAACCTTCCAAGGCAGCATGAATCATACAGCTCCAGCAGCAAAGCTTGAGGACAAACAAAAATCAGCTTTATTCACTCCCATTCTTCTTACCTGGGCAACCATGTGCTGCTCCTGCAGCATGCCAGCTTCCTCCTGCTCACAGGGATATTTCGTACCCAAATTCAGCTCCCAAACTTGTTTTTTTTTTTCCAACACTTGAGAGCAACTTAAAGCAGCTTAAACACTTCAGACCTCCTCCCTCCAACTCCGGCCAGCTCCGGTAGCTGTGGCCAATTAATACTTCCTAAAAGCTTTTGATGTGCTGTTATCAAGTGTGTATTACACTGGGAATTTCACAGTATTTAAGTGAATGCTGTCAGCGTTACAGGCTTTGAATGCCTCTGCCTCACCTGCTGGCAGGAGGAAGGGAGGATTGCCAAAGCAGGGGAGGCAGAGCAATGGGGATTCTCACACCGTAACTTCCTAGTAGATACTCCTAGTTTTAACTCCTTCTCAGAATGGTTTTGGAGAAGAGGCAATGTGTGTGCTGTAACAGCCTCTCCAGTATGTTGGAACAGTTTTGAGAACTCCTAATGCTGAAAAACCAAGTTGGAAACAATTAGACATGGTAGAAAGTCATGAAATGTTCAGGATCCTGGAAATAATAAATAGTCATGGTGAGAGCAATTTTTCTCTCTCTTTTGGTTTCCTTTTATTTTTTTTTTTTTAAGTATGGAGACATAGAGGAGAACAAAGAAGTATTTGTTTCTTGATTCCTCATCTAGGAAGCGTAACTGGCTCGTGCCTTCCATGTTTCCTGCGCAGCCAGAGCTGCCAGATCATTTACTGCACTGCGAAGAGAGCTCCCCATTTGATGGGCAACAGGGGACTTCAGGCAAGTACTGTGAGGTTTGCAGCACAAGATGACCTGGCTGGAGGAAGACGCTATTTTCTAGCTTCAATATTAATATTAGGTGAAGATCAGAGATAGGTATGGGGTGCTCTTCACATTACAAGCTTCCACGCTTTGCCGTAGGAGAGTTTTGCAAGTGGGATAACTGCACTGGTATGGCTTGAAATGCTTTGATTAGGAATTTCTTGAACAGCCTTTCGATGTTATTGCTGATATCTGCATACAGCTTTTTCTGTGAGGAGACACCCAAATCAGCAATGAGAAAACGATGTAGAAGTTTTCTGATGTCTTCCTGTTACGCAGGTTCAGTATTAGCCCCAACCCTGTCTAGCAAAGGCCTTCGTACAAACAGCAAGCAACCAGCCATCGTAAGGCGGAAAACAGCAAACGAGCCTCACTGCACCTGCCGACAGCAAGAGCAAAAAGACAAGCAAGACTTATGCACGTAAATATTCCAGAAGGAAACAGCCGAGAAATAGAAAGGCAAAGACCTGACACTTCCCTGTCCTTACTACAACTACAAAAGCCATGAAGGAATCCAGGTGCTGCAGACTGCAGCCATTCTCTCCCTTCCTTCCCGATCCTGCTGGTTTTCCACAAGCCATCAGGACACACTGGCTCTGCTGTGGCTCCCAGTCCTCCCTTTGAACAGCTTCGAACAGCGCTCGGGCTCCGTGCTCGAGAGTCCGTACATCCACGGCATCTGCCGCGTGAAACCCAGACTGCCGGGGAGCACCAGGAGGGGATTTGAGAAATTAGTAAACAGCAAATGCATTAAATGCAATCTCTACTGCTTTTTTATACTTAATTTCTTTTTTGGAGGGGGGCGAATGGCAAGAAGCACAGGGGAAAAGAAGAGGTGTGCAAAACAAGGATTCTGCAGGGAAATCTACGTACTAGGTTTTGGAGGGGTTTTGTTTGTCTTAAGCTTTTCAGTTTGTGAATCACAAGTGAAGTTTCACAGCTCTACCCCCTTCAAAACATTGCAGACTCGGGTTTACATTTAAACCACCAAACAAATAGGGCTGCAGCAGTCCATTCAACCTGCTGCAAGGGAAGACGCTTGCCCAAAGCGGAATATTTGCACCCCGGAGGAACCCACGCTCAAAACCACAAGCACAGCAGCGCATCATTTTCGTACCCCTCTCCCGCAGTAAGCGGCACCCAGCTTCCCAGCCTGGCTTTTGGAGGTTTGGGTTTTTTGGGTCATGCAAAGAAAGAAAGGCGGGCAGTAGCTCTGCAATCAAAAATGCAACTTCTTCTTCATGCAGTTGCTGCTGTGAGATGGGAAGGAGCTCGCCCACAGCTGGGATCCCAACACAAGCGCTGTCTCGGGGCGCTTTGCTGACTCAGCACGGCATTCGGCAGTCGCCTTCCCGTGGGACGCAACTAGACCAGCACGGCTGTTCGTCGTATCCGTCGTGTCTTTTGCAGACAACTTTTCGCTTTGGCACCTGGAAACTGCCCTTGTGACTTAAATGCAATAAAATGCTGCCGGCCGTACTCAGCTGATCACCGCGAGGGCCATGCGTCTGGCAGGTAAGGAACGTGCACAGTCCTGCCGTGGGCTCCTAAAGCTCCTTCCAGAGCACAGGGTGGTAGTGTCTTCTCATTTTAATTGCCCCCAAACTGCCTCGGGAAGGAGGTATGTTCAGATTTAAACAAAAACTAGCTTAGGAAATTACCTGACACAGAGAAGGGGGTTTTTCCTCCTCTCCCCCAGTTACACGAGTGGATGCTGATTTTTATAACACCGTCAAGTCTTAAAACAATTGACAGTTTAGCCCAGAAAGTTTACAAAACCCTAAGTAGCCATGAGCTAGAGCTCCCCATCCCCACGTCCCCAGCTCCTCCCCGTACTCCCTATAGGTACCAAACACAAACCTTTCAACACAACACGTTAAGTCCAGTACCTACCTTGAAGCACCCTTGGGTGCCCTTACCCCTGCAGCGGGGCCAACGCCCCAGCGCCGGCACCAAACGTGGCTTTTGGCTCATGTGGCTCCAAGGCCAGGGATTTCCCATCCCGGTCAACCAAACTCCTGGTGAAGCGGTGCGTGGGCAGGCTCGGTGGGTACCAGCGCCGGCACAGAAATCGTTTGCCGGCTTCATTCAAGCCTCCACCTGGTGATGAAGTAGGTGGATGGTGATGAAGCCCGTCTCCCCCTCTCCCCGCAGCTCCTGCTGCTTTGCCCAGGCAGCCGCTCCGGCACCTTCGGCGGCTCGCAGATTGAGGACGGGGACCGTATGCTCTTCGAGGCAAGGACTGTTTCTCCACTCACTTCTCTGGCATGCCAAGCAAGTGCTTTTCGGGTCTGTAGAACAACCACTGCCTTTCCTGTTTCTTCTTATTCTTGGCACAAAGGATTTTGAATCATTTCCAACTGAGGTTAAAAACATTTAAGAGTCTGTTTGCACAGTGGGTTGGTGTTTTTTTTTTTTTAAAGCGACCTCTAGTTGTAACACACACTTCCCCCTGCATACACAAAAATATCCAAATGGCTTTTAGTTTCCTAGCTGTCCTCATATTCCTGAGGAAAAACTCCAGAGTAAGACTTCTTTCCCCCCCTCCCTTTGCATTTTACCTATTGTTTGGTTTTCAAATTTCAACTTTGCATTTGAACAGTTACAACACACGTCTCCCATCTCGGGTGGGTGGGGGGAAATACGAACACAGTAATTCACATCTCCTTGTTTCCTAGGCAGAGGACCAAAATACTGCTTGCAAAATACCAGGTTTTTTATGCTACAGAGTTAGGCTCTCAATTAAATTTTATTAATTTTACTCATGGGAGTTTGTAAGCACCAGACAGCCGAAGGAACTCCCATGGGCTCTCGCTAAACCCCTCTGCACTAAGCCTCGCCATTCCTGCAGCTACAGAAAAGGGGGAAATGATTATTTCAACGTACCAGAACCCGAATTCTGCAAACGCATCTGCCACAAGCTTTCCGTGTGTCGTTAGTCCCAGGCAACAACCTGGATTTACTCACTGAAGTTTTCTAAGCGCACGCCCACGCGTTTGCCAAAGCGGGGTGCTCGAACGGCGGCTCACGGACAAGACGTACGGACTGACAAACTGCTTCAACAACAGGACTCTCCGCTTTTTCTGAATACTGGCATCTCCCAAAAAAGAGAGCTTTCAGATTTAATTAAATTTTACTATTTTATTTGTGAAAAAACTACAAGCAGAATTCATAAATAGACATTTCTATTTAAAGCAGGAAAATGATAAAGTGGCTTCTAATAACAGTCGTGCACATGCCAGTAACAGGAATATATTAACATCTTTTATTTGCTAGACAAAGAGCAGTGTCCAATATAAATTTCCCGAAAACATTTAAGACCTGTGAATTTCTGACCAGTTCACAAAACCACCATTGACACTTTAGCATGAAGATTAAAACAAACCTAACAGGACTGTCAGCTCTAAAGACTTTACAGAGCGGAAAACCTTTCAAAAGCGTTATACAAGCTGTCTTTCTGGGCAAATGAAAAATATAGCTCGTATAATACATTAACATAAAAATCCACAAGATAAGATTATGTTTTGACATACTTAAACAAGCATTCTATATTTGTCTCCAACAAACAAAGCTAAGGAAATAATGTAACCATCTTTACACAGTAAATTAAGGTTACAAGTCATACACAAGAACAGAACTGCTTGCGCATTAAAAACTGTTCAGCTCCATTGTCATACTCTAAATGTTGGCTCTTAAAACCATTCGGTTACATACAAGCAAAGGTTATTATATAGTCAGCAATTAATAAATTTTCAATAATTTAAGTTTATGGTCGAGCTTAAAAAAGTAGACTGAGAATGATCTTGGTAAGGCAGGTGAAAACATCTCAGTGGAAATAAACTCACGGAAGCTGCTGCCAAATTTTCGATCTGTCCGATTTGAAACAAGCAAAGTGTTCCAATTAAAATAAATAGCCTGGTGGTGTAAAACGCTGTCATTTTTCCTTTGCAGAACTACATCAAACTGAGCAAGTCAGGCAAGCTGTGTTGGTGTCTGTGTGTGTGTGTCTGTGTAAGAGTTGAAACTTCGCAAACGTTAACACTGTGCTTTACTTACCTGCTTTCTGTGCCACTGAACACCACGAATCTGGTCCTTCCCCTACACTAGTGTTTTGGTTGGTTTGGCTCTTAAACACGCTCCCCACCAACAGCGGAACAACCCACGGGCGCGGCGCGGGGGGAATCCCACCCGTGGACGCGTGCCGTGGGGATGCTAACTTCAGAAATTAAGTGTAAAGGCAAACGCTACCCTTCGAATCCACAACACAACAGCTACGGATGAGGCCGGGGAGGCTCAATGCTTAGCTAGGAATTCCTATTGAACGCAGAATTACAGGTCACTCGTTGCAAAGAAATTTTCCCACTTATTTATGCAACCTAATTTATCGAGGAGGCACGCCCAAAGAGACAGATGTTACCGACTTTACCAGTAGCCATGAGTAGCTGGTTATGGCGTTAAAGCTTTTTCAACTGATCTACAGGTCCATTTTCACTTGAAAAAGAAGCGATTTCCTGGTACACACAATGCTTTTTTTTTTTTTTTTGCCTTTTTTTTTTTTTTTGCACAAATTCCCAGATTCAGCAAAGAAGGCGAGCGTGCGGTTTGACTTGAAGCACCAGAATCAGCCCCGCTGAAGCCAGAGGGACTCGCCGCTCGCTCACACTCTTCGCTGGATCACGGCCGAGATGCACGCAAGCCTAATTGATAATGGATCATTTATAAAGCAGTGCAAAATATACAAGTTCAGGGGCATCTTCAAAAAATCTCTCTTAAAAAATTATTCCAATACATTTCAGTAAAATAAATAAATATGGCTGACCAGTTTACCCTCCCTGAGACCCTTAAAGGAATAGTAAAAACTGGAAAAGGAATGTCTTTGCAATATCCCACTAATGTTAAAATGTGGATTGAGAAATTCATAGTATTTAAAACTATGTATAATAAATTGTCTTGATGCTCATAGGAAGCATCTGGTTTCCTTTGGTTCTTTAATAAATACTTTAAAAATGCTTAAAAAGGTAAAGACAGCCTATACTGTGAATATAAGCAGAATTAAGTCAGGGTGCCCACGTTAACATATTCAGGATAAAACCATTGCTGCGAAGGCACTGCCGCTGCACACACCTTTGAGCAGGGGTCGTAACGGATCCCTTACGCACACATTTCTGTCGCCAGTGTGAAAGGAACCTACGTCTGCTACTCAAAACCACACAGATTTTCAAAAGAAATCTTAAATCAGTTGCCTCCACAAAGAGAAATTACTCTTGCTAAGCAAATAATTCACAATATAACAAGCTGGCACAAAGTTGTCAAAATGTGGCCCTCTTTCATCATGCCCAAAAGTTATGCATTTGATGTCAAATGAAGCCACAGCCTCTGCGCCTAAAATTACTGCAAAGCACCCTGGGGCCACTAAATAAAGATGAAAAGCCAAAGAGGTTTGGGTTGTGTTTTTTTTTTTTAAAAAAAAAAATGTTTGTTTCACCTCTTCGGCCTAGTGTTTTAGCAGGATAATGCATGGAAGGTAAACTGTAAAGCAACACTAACAGGCCAGGAAAAGAAATTGCAGTCTGAATAGCTTTAGAGCAAGAACGAAGGAGATGCTGGTCATGAGCACGAGCCACGCATGTCGCTCAGTTGCCAGCATGAGAGCTTCTCCCTACATCTCCTCCCGCAGCAGGAGACCCAGAAGTGTCCGAATGCTGGCAAGCCCAACATCATCACTGGACGAGATGCTCTTCAGAAAGCGCTGTTGGAATACGGATCGGCTTCCAGGAGAAGAGCCACCCAGCAGCACGGACAGGACAGACGGAAGGGGGCTTACAATGACCGGCCCATGCACCACCATCTGGAACAAGCACCAGCTTGCTCCCTCAGCCCACGATCACTCCCAGCCCTACAGCTCCCTGCTGCCTTCCTACCCAAAGCAAACTGCTCCAGTTCTAACATTACCTTGGTCACTGATGCAGGTGGACAAAATTCATTAAATCTAAGACACCAAACGGCTGTGGGATTGGCTACGCACGACATAGCAATGCTCACGTTACCAAAACAGACGAATCCGTGGCATGCCGACACCAGTCTGGTTGTGAACGCTTACGCTCTGGCCGGGCACAAACTTGCACATCACCAATCTGAGTTACCCTAGTGGAAAAACAAGCTGCCTGGAGCAATCGTTTCTCACTTCAGATCCCAAGCTATAAAAATCAAAACTGTGTGTCCAGTATGTTTTAGCCATTGTCTGGGAAGAAACAGGGAAGGAACAACAGAGAGAACAGGTCCCATCCAGGTTCAAACCTTCAGGATGCTTTTAACCTAAGACCAGTTCCATTTCAGTTTCAGTACTTTCACAGAAGGGGACTGTCCCAGATCTTGAACTGTTCAATTATTTTTTTTCACTTCACAGTGTTTCAAGCACCAGCGTTTCCATGTATTGGTTTCAAATAACCCTTTATATATATTTATTTATATATATATTTATATATAATTTATATCAAAACTGATAGTACACAGTATAACTGGAAGAAGAACTGAACTTAAAAAGGATATGTTGAAAGAGGATGGAGTTTGTGAACGCAATAAATAAAGCCCCCTTCCCTCCCCACCCACTCCCTACCCCAAAACAAAAAGTTGTAATGTTCATGGAAAATTGTGCACAGCAGATATTATAAAAAAGTAGATTCAGGAGCACATCCAATTATAAATGATTGTTAGGAAAATCATATAAAACAATGGAATACATAAAAGTGTCAAGAGTAATCGTTAGGGTGAGAAATTCCTTGGTGGCCAGATGCCCACAGCAAGCAGAAATTATCCTGGTTGCATCAGTAAGAGGTCGATGTCCGAGAAAGTGTGTGTTCAAGCACAGAAGAGGCTCTCCAGGATTTAAACAGCATGGGCAGGTGGAGTGTTTTGAATTTCATACCCTGATTCATAGTTTCCACAACTCCATGTGCAATATTCAGAAAGATTCGTCGTTGACTGCTGACATGTCCCCCTTTGGCGTGGAGGAACGGGACGAGCCCTTGTCTGTGCTCTCAGAGCCCGAGCTGCTCTGATTCTGTTGTTCTGATCCTGCACTGGAGGTCACTGTAGAAGACGACGTGGAAGAAGAGCGAGTCTTTTCTTTAAAGTCTGTGATAATTACTGTGACATTTCCCACTGTGACTGCCAGCTGCTGTGCGGTACTTCTGTCCACATTTTTCAGTCTGGGTCTAAAATAAATGAGAAAACATTTATGAAAAGGATAAAAATAAACAAGAAAGGGAAAGTTTATTAGAAAAAGCATTTGACAACAAGCGCAGTACCACTCGTCCTCCGCTCGCCTGCGCAGATGGCAGTAAACTGGGAGGAAAACCAGTCAGCGCTGCACAGCGGAGGACGAGGTTTGACCCCCTGCGACAGCCTGGGCTGCGAGGGCTGCAGCAGCACACTCAGCCCCGAAGGAAAGACCCGTCTTGCAGAACTCTGCAAAGGGTGTCTGCTCTAGACTTATCCCTAATCCAACTCTGCCAAAAAGGAGGACACTACAGCAGAGCCAAGCGGGACAGGAGCCAGAGAGACCGAAGGATCTCCTCCCCAAGGGGCAGATGAAAAGAGTTCTCTTATCTAAATTCACCATCTCATCATGTGCCCTGATGTTATGAGACAAGGCTCTGACTCTGCAATACAAAACCACATGAAAGCATTTGACCACGGCTCTTTCGTTCCCATATTGGAACTCTGCAGCTGCAAACAACACAGGCGCTGGGACAACTTGGCTTCTCTTTCAACTGCTTTGAGCTTACACAAATCAGATGCCCAATCAGCCTATGTATAAAATCACCTAAAATGTTCCCTCTGGAACTGAGGCTACTGTAAATAAAATCCAGAATGTACAAGGGCATTTCTTGCAGCTAGCGCTTTTGGTTAGGGGAAGGAGGGGAAAAAAAAAGAAAAAAAAAAATCAAAACCACCAGAAAACAACACACTGGTATTTATAGCTCAGGATTATCTCAGCAATTTGCATGCTGTGCTATCATTCAATTAGTAACGTAGCTAATAAGGGTCTAGAATCTAGGAAGCTGACATTCATGCACATTTCGGGGGCTGGTCCAAAGCTCTGATACAACAAACCTTGGACACTGCTCCAGCTACCGGCAAATTCCAAGTCAGCTGCCATGACTGCTGCAATTTACAGCTTTTGCTCCTAATTAAGGGTCAGGTTTAAACAGCGGAATATTCCCAACAGGGAAATAAAAAAAAGGAGAGTCTTTATACATCAGTGAAAAGTAGCTTGCTGAGAGCTGCCTTATTCCAAGGGATGGAGGGAAGGTTAGTTTACTTTGGGATCAAGCTCCAGCTTTTAAACCGATCTGCCTTTCCTTCTGCTCATCTGCAGCACGCTAGGCTAATGCAGCTAAAACAAAACAACAACAAAAAAACCACAAAAAAACCAAAAAAGAAAAAAAAGAAGAGGAAATTAAGCTGACTTTGTATTTGCCATGCCTACTCAATGGCTTACAGTGGTAAGTTAACATGGGGAAAGTGTTAAAAAGTAGTTATCCAAATGATATTCTAGAACTAGACAGAACAGAATAAAGTATCAAGGACGGATGCACAGCTTCCAAAATAGAGCAACTATGTTTCTGCAAGCTTCCTTACCAAAGATTAAGTTACCGCACCAAAAATCGTATTTTCATACCTAACCTAGGAGGCTGTTTCAATTTTTAACAAGTACCAGAGGAAAAGCATTTCTGATAGAAAATATAATTAAAATACTACTGTGCCGGGACAGCCATCAGTAAAACCTACTTGAAACAGCCCCATCGTTTGGTGACCAGCCTTTTCAAATCCGTAGCTGTGCTTAGTGAATTCCTGCAAGCAGTAAGACGCACACCCACACGTATGCGTTGCACATACGCGCTTGCAGGAGTTGGCAAATTCAACAGGTAACCACAGGCTAGATTCAGTGATGTCACCTTGTTTGTGGGTAACAAGAAAGGCCAGCTAGCTCAGCAAGTTTTGGGGTTTCCGTCAGCTTTCAGATAGCATCTCAGCAGATGAAGGCTGCCCCCAAAGCATGGGCAGCCAACACAGCAGCAAGCGTTCCCGGAAGCATAGTATGTGTACGTATATTCCTCTCTAAGCCCTGAGTTCCTCTAGGAAACCCAGTTCTTCCTGTAATTTGCCTGGGTCATTTGTTTTCTCTTGTACTCAAAAACAGTCAAAAAAAACCAAAAAGCTGGCCCAGAGTGCGGAACAGACCTTACTGCCTCCATCCTTCTACAGGGTTGAACATGCACTCCTGCTATTGCTTGTCAAAAGCCAGCACTGATCGTCATATTTAGGGAAAGAAAAAGAAAATTAAGAAAAAAAAGAAAGAAAAAAAGGAGTTCATGTGGCCTAAGCTTTGCCCAGAAAAGCTCCTGCCTTTGAGATAAGCCATGCACCAAGCACCTGAATGAACCTACCAATGCATCTTTAAACACCACGACAAATTAACACGGAAGGACTGGGAAGAAGCAGGGTTCAGGTGCAGGATTTCTCTACAGTCCCAATCACAAACATATTCTTGATTTCAGTTTTAGAACGGAGCCCTCCAACCATTTCTGTGGGATGTTTTAGGGGTCTCCCCTGTGCGAAGAGCTGATTAAGCACACATGGAAACCTCCAGACATCTCTTCAGCACATGCATACAATTTTTGCCTCCTACAGAAGGCAAAAGAACTAGACCATTCACATTATTTTGCAAAACTAAACGCCCTGATGCTTCATGTTTATAGCTAAAAAGGTTTATGGACAAATAAGGGATGGGTTTCAAAATAATCAATCTGAAGGTGCGCAGGAAGGCATGGAATAAGCCAAGACATTTTGTCAGAAACAGGCATGATATCCAAGAAGTTCAAACAGGATTTCTTAAAAATGCAGAGATCCCTGAAAGAAAATTTACAAAAAAACCAGTTAAGATGTCTGGGCATGAAAAAACCCTGAACAGATAACTTGTGACTCTGTGAAAACCAGATCCTTTAAAAAGACTCTTGACAGTGCTCCCGAGGGCAGTGAATCCCAAGAAAAGTTCCACTGAAATAAACACTTAAAAAGACAGTTTAAGAACTGAAGGAGATGATATATCCCTTAAAAACATCCAGCTAGACCTGATACTATTAAGGATTAATCAGGAATGACAAAAGCTTGCCACAAAACATGGACTAAATACTCTGCGGTAGACAGAGTGACTCCTTCAAGGAGTAAAAACAATTATTTGATGTAATCTATCAATTTAATATTATGTCATTAGTCAAGTGCATCAAGTCTCCTGCATCCTAACTTTCAAAGTAAGTACAATTTCAAAAAGAACAGGACAAAAAAAAAAAAAACCCTCATTGGAATAAAACTATATTTCCCTAATCAAATTAGTAATGGACACTCCAATCTTTGGGGGATGAGGAAGAGTTAACAGCCATCCCTGCTAATGGTCCAGTCTTCTAGCACAGCAACTCTCACACTGTCCTCACTACATTCACGCAAGTTACTGTGTGGAGGATGCTCACTCTTACTAAAGATTTTCATGCCATTATTTTAAAACTTCCAAGACAACAGCTTTCTGCCGTCATGTCTTGCCAACCTTCATGCTAACCGCAGCGCGAACCGTATTTCCCATGTGCTTTTACAACTGTTTGCAGCTAACTAATATTGCTTCAGGTCACGTGGCTTCACTCTAAAATACTTACTACAGTACATTTTAAAGAGAGATGCAATTCTTGTATAGCCCAGCTAGGCAAAGCGCCCAGTTGAGTTCTGCCTCTTGTAGCTCTGTAAGTTCAATAATATAAAAACTTTACTTTGATGCTGAATTTTTGATTTAAGAAAGAGAGCACAAGATACCACTTAAAGAAAACAAGCGTGGAGTATTAGTATAGACAAGACCAGGAAAAAGCCTCTCTCCATAGACAGCTACTCATTTGAAACTTAGACAAATATGAAACCAACCATTCATGCTTTTTGTTGATATCAAGATTCTAGCAAATCTGTTCATGCAGTCTTTTATTCCCCAGATACTTGGAAACATATCTTAACAATTAGTGACTGAATTATGGATAAGGAAGTTAAAAAGTAACCTTTGTTACTGCTATTAAGTGATGATAAGAATTTGGTAAAGACCACTAACAATTGCCAGTTAATGCCTCCCCTCACTGTGTTTTACAGCCAAAAGCATTACTGCCCAATTAACAATACAATTATTTTAGCAGAAAAACGAAACCGAGTGGATGACAGTATTTCCAGTGCCTGAATCTGTCCTCACCAGCAACGTGCTTGAGTGCTTGCATATGGAGAAGGCTCCGAGCCACTGATGATCTTGCCATACTAACACTGACAGACCCTGTGGTTTAGACAGTACTCTGCCTCTGTAAGTCCCTCAAAAAACCCCAGTGTCTGCTATTTAACACAGTTCTCACATACTGAGAGCTTAACTTTAGTATAAGGTTACCTTGAAGTGTGATTTGAGTCGCTGGTCTTTGTTGTAGTATTCCCAGACTGTATACTGTTCGCTTCGCTAGGAGGATCTTTCACAATATCTGACTTTGGTCTGTAAGAATTGGAGGAAGAGGGAGAGTATGATGTTAGATTAACCACAGAATTAATAAATGCACAGTGCTACTCAAATCACTCCACATTTAACAGTGCATCCTTCAAACTTACTTAGTCTTCTTGTTAGTGTTTTTCTTTGTAACACTTGGACTAATTTCCTTCTCTTTGTCAGTTTTTTCTTTGTCTTGTTTTTCCACTTTCTCCTTCTTCTCCTTCTTAGGCGGTGGTGGGGTTGCATATTGCTGGGCAACTTGTTGTGCCACCAACTGAGAGTTTATCCTAGGTTTTCTATAATGACAATAAAAAGAGAGATCTATAGTCAATTTTACACAGTAAAAACGACTTCACCAAAAGCAGTATGAAGATTTATTTCAGCAACCATGGAAGAATACTCCACTTACAAAGAACCAAATGGATGTCCTTATTTGATGTGACGTACTACTGCTGCTACCAAACAAGATAGAAATTTTAAAATTAAGAAATACTCCAAACTGCTGTTTCACCAGTTTTTAGCCTCATCTAACATTCTGAAGTATAATGCTCCCTTTCTTCCATCCATGCCATGGAATCACAGCCAGTTTTGGGGGGACAATAGTGAAAAAGCAGCTTTCAAGAAGTTGCCAGCCATGCACTGTGGCTGCACTTTAACAGAAGGAACAGAGTGAGTGACAAAAATAAGTTTCCTGATAAACATCGTCTCCTTCATATCTTTCAATTTAATTTTTCAAATGAGCTTCTGGTTCCCTGAAGCAGGAAACCTCACACAAATAACAAAGAACAAGAGAAGGTAACTGAGATGACTTTGTCCCGAGGCCTGGGACCGAAGCTCACTGGCAGGAGCACAGAAGACAAGTGGGCATTCACGCTTCCACAGGGGAATGGCCGTGCCAGCCTCCGACACGCCGCCTTCACACAATTGTCTGCAGTCCCCAATGGTGCTCAGACAAAATACACACACAAACTGTTTTTCAAAGACTATTTCCATTTCAAATTAAGATTTATACAGAAAAAATAGCTTCATATGCAACCCATACCATGGTTACTGTTCCTCAGCTAGTCTCACAGGAATCTGTACCTTCCTCTCTTCTGCATTCCTCATCCAAACTCTCATCTCCCCTCAGCTTCACAACTTGAAACCTCTCCCTCTTGGACTGGCACATCACAAAGCAGTTTATACGCTGAATACTCTTGACTATTCATGATCGATTCAGCCCCTTCAACATGCCAGGAAGATCTATGCTCCCTATGTCCACACAGTTTGGGGGGTGGGGGGGTAAACCAGGTTATCAACTCCATTAGTCTTCCATTATGAGCTGAATGCTAATTGCAACAGTTTCTCATGCTTGTCCATAGCCATTAGATTAGTCATAAATACAATTCAGATTTCCTGCATAGAGTACAACAGATTGTCAATGAAAGTAGTATGCAAGTATCATTAAGTCTACAACTGCAACATGGGAACCCAAGGGTATCTGCTGCAGAGCTCTGTACCTGCACCCAGTTTTTACCACAAACATCTAGAGAGGCTTTCTTAAGAAGCTACTTAGTGGCTTCATGCGCTTTAGGAAAATAAACATACAAAACACCAACTGCTCACACGTAACATCTGCATTTAGAGATGGTACACAGAGATAATGGAATACCCAGGAAAGTTATGCTCCTTGTTACCGGAAAATCCAAGTATCTAATAAGCCTCTCTTGGTGCTGGTTTTCTGTATAATGGTACCAAGATGTTCTTACTGAAGCCAAATATACCCAAATATTTCATTTCACTACTAGTTTATAATAAAGGCTATGTAACAAGTGGTAATGAGGCCCCTGACCCGCCTCAGCACCACTGGCGTTTGGATTTTTCATGCAACACAAACTATAACGCATTTTATGCTGCAATCTGCATATATTTCTGAGTGAACAAAGATAATCTAGTCTTCAGCCTTAAATAACTATGATGCTGAAATGTTCTGCAGATCAAATCAAACAGTTACCTGTTCCACAGAACAGCAAAGATATTTAGCATCCTCACATTTAAAATCCCATATACAGCAATTTCTGTCTGTATGACTGAGAATAAACACGTAAGAAAAAGTGTTTTGGTTACATGGAAAAGATTTTTCAGATTGATGCAACCACACTAAAACCTGACAACATTAGCTTGTGTCAAGCAACCTGCTAACCGCCCACTCAAAAAAAAAAAAACTAAAAAGAAGATAAAGTGTCAAGAAATCTTCAAAGAGAAGGCAGATACCATCTCCCTACATGATTATACATGATTAACCTCACTGCTTGAAGCTGCCACTTCTGCCCAGACTTACAGTTATTTGCTTGCCCAGGCTTAGTTATTTGATATTTACACAACCAGCTAAGTCAGAAACCCGAGCCATTCATGGAAAAACCCAATTCAAGAATTTGAGAGCACCTTCAAAGTTTTTCTACTTTGCACGACTCCGATGTGCCTGTTTGCGATGGTGTTTCCAAGCCTTACGTCCAACCTCCGCAGCTACTGAGCTGCCGTTCCTGTTGCAGGAGTGCTGCGCTGCTTGAATTAAGATACAAATTTTAAAATGGAAATTTCCAACTAAACTAAGATTAAAAACCCACATAAGTAAGTCAACTGCATTTCCCCAAAGAAGGCTGGAATCCAAAAAACACCAGCCTTAAAGTGGTCCTGCAGAGACACTTTCCCCCCACATGTTCTCCCACTCCTTTGTCTGTGCCTGTGATGGCACACTACATTTATCAAGTTTTACCATTTTCTGGCCAGTCACTGACATAACTAGCACAACTTCTCCAAAATCTGTATTTGCATATTCCCTCTTGCACGCCACGATGGCTCGCTGGTGAGGGCAAACCTAAAACTGAAAGCAAAGAGAGCGGGCAGCAGCGTGCACAGGCAGGGGACCTGCGGGAAGGAGGGCCAGCCCTGCTGACGGGGTTTCTCCTGCTGCACAGAGGAAGGGAGCAGAAAGCCGGAGACTTGGGTCAACGCTGAGCATGTTTCAAGATCTGCTGCACTACTAGAACAGATTTATTTCTGTTTTTAAATAACACAAATAACCCAATAGCTTTCCCATTCCTAATTTGGCCTTTTCACTCCCACTAGCACCAAGCTTAGGAAGGTTAAAAAGCAAGTAAGTTAAACAACTGCATACTAATAGTAAAAATAATAGAAGTAATAAAATCCTTCAAATAAGGCCCACACTGCCACTACAGCCAGGATACACTGGTTACAAGCCCTTTACAAAAAAGCCAAGCAAAGCAAGTAAAGCAGCACATTTTTAACCACAGCAAACTATAACCATAGTAACCACAATGGAGTAAAGTAGCTGCAGTATCCAGAACTTGCTCCAAGTTTCCCTGCCTACCGAAAACATACTTCAAAGGGTAATGCTGATGATCTAATCTCGCATCCCTAGCACAGAGCATCCCTCCAGACACTGCTCCTGCCTCTACAGCCATCCGTGCCCCATCCCAGTCATGCCTTCAAAGCAGCCACCCTCTTCCTCAGTGTCATGAATTCTTCCCCAGCCAGCCTCAGGTAAGCTTGCATTGCCTTCTAGAAATAAGGAAAAGCACAAATTCAGTAATACTTTGCAGTGGATACTTGTCGTCTTCCCTTTCAGAATTTGAACAAGGAAGGGGGGAAAGGTATGAGTGGAGAGAAACAAGCCTCGCTCCCACTTGGACTACAGCTATTTACTGTGCTTCGGCTTCTACCGCAGAATTTGTATTCTTAAGAACAGATGGATCCCTTTCTTCTGCTGCTTTTGATCACTATAATGTGTCCGACTCTCTCTGCCCCTAATTTTGTTCCAGCTGGCCTTTTTTTTTATTTTTGGCAATCTCCACAGAGAATGTTTCAACCCAAATACTTAATTATTTTTTTAAGATATCATTTGAGCAGAATATCCTGAACAGAAACTTGTAGCCTCTTCCAAATCTTCTGAAAGAATGAACAGTCCCAGGAACAAGTATTAACCATTTTTTACCCCCAAAATCCACTTGTCAGCTTACTTTCCATTTCATTAAACAATATCAACAAAGAATACAACTAAGTGACAAAATCAAACCCCAGCTTGGCCTCTTCCAAGCTTTCTAACCAGCACTCACACTTAAGGAACAGCTATCTTGTCATTTAGCAGGAGGTTTAAACTAACAACACTACACACAAACCACACCTAACAAGTCTCAACTTCCAAAAAAATTATTTGAAGAGATGCATACTTAATATTATACTCGGGTCTTGAATTCTTAAGCAGATATCAAACGCTGAGCCACGGTGCTCTGCTTCTTGCAGGCCACCAGCTCTTTCTGACGAGAGGAAGACGACGCACCGTTTTGGTATCTGTTCCCCGCCTGTGCTGGGTCTCCTGACACCAACGGGGTTGGGTGGCACCACAGCTACTCGTCCAACATCTGCTAGAAGAGACTCCACTTGGCTCCCCCCTGACCTGCATCCCTACAAATAGGAATGTGCTATTACATCTTGGTGGCCGCCATTACTTATGCCTGCTCTACACCTACTATCAGGTGAGTGCTTTCAAGAACAGAAGCCAGTACTCTGCGAGAACACCCGCCAGCAGATAATGCCAACAGATGAACATGGTAAGAACAAATTTTCAGTGCAAGCATCTGAAATAGGTACATTTCTCCTACCTGAATATTAAGGTAAATTTTTGCTTTGCTTGGACAATTTTCCTCTAATGTAAGCAACAGCTGGCGTAAAGACTCAACCACTAAGATCCAACCCTGATGTGACAAGTGAACATTATCCTTTTTTCAACGTAAAGAGGATTTTCTTCTTCCTCTCTAAAACCAAGAGCAAGTAAACTAAATTAAACTGTGCTTTCCAAGTTATGTTCGGCCAAATAAATTGTTTCACATTAGTTAAACTATAGTTGACGTCACAGGAGCAGATATTTGTGCAACAATTAATGATCTTTGCAGCAAGGACATCCTGATGCATAAAAAGGCTGCAATGTTATTTGTCTGTTCCACATGTGGGTTTAGCACCTAGGTCTTTACCATCCACTATCATAAACAATGCAAACAAATACTCTTTACCACCTTTTAATAACAGGCCTGCACAGAACCATTATACCTGCAAATACTGTGCACCAAGATTGTGATATTAAGTGACGCTGGGATGTTTGGCTCATGGGAAGTGGAATAGAAGACCCTTCGTGAAGGGCTCCACTGCCTGTGTCGCTGTGCTCTTGAAAACAGAAAAAAAAAAAAAAAAGTACTTTGAAGATTCTGGCAAGTATCTTGTAGTGCTTCACTACCTGTATTTTGTTCTGTACCTCAAAGCTTCCCTTTAAAGCCTGTCTCAGGACCAAACCCAGAGTGCTGATGCCTGGGAATTCTGTTGCTCCACTCCCAACCCCGGCAACTGGGCTTAGGAGTAGAGCAGCACAAATCACACCGCACATCCAACACGGGGTAGTTACTCGGACCTGGATTTCAGCTGCATTATAGGAGAATCAGTTGCACTGTATTTTTCAAGTGACCCTAATTTCTGTATCTGTTTGGGGTTTCTTTGGTCCTGCTGCCCTGAGAAAAGGCAAGTCGGCCGCCTCCTGCGCACACTCGGGGGCACAGACAGCAGCTTGCTTTATACCCAGAGCAACACACAGAGACCTTGAGGGACTCCGGCAATCCCCAGAAACGTGGATCCAATTACAATTGCTCTTACTTTCCTACAACTGTGTTATCAGAAGAATGAAAGTGGCATCAAGTGGGATTTCAGAGTCAAAAGCCTCATGTAACGTGAAGTACTGAGGATTTGGATAATTTCATGCTGCTCTGGCTTTGATGCAAGCAGTGATACCGGCGGACCTCCGCACGGCTCGCCGTTTCTTTGAGAAAACACATTTCATACGCTGTGCAGTGTAAAGTACACTATTATTTTAATAATCCTGGTCACACATTAATACATCTTTGCTCAAAGAAAAACAAGGAAACAAGACTAAAAGTATTTACGTGAGGTTCTAGAAAAGAGTTAGTGCCAGAACAATAATGCAATAAGCATACTTCTGAGCACTACTGTAAAGCAAGGTTAGAAACTAATGCACAAACACATACAAAAAAATTTAGCATCTTCTTAAAAGAATTTTACACCCAGAAGAACTAAAGCTTTAGAGAAATTAAGCCATAAACATGAGCACTCATTCTTGCATGCGTATTTTCCAGCTCATTTGTGGTGACCACACAGTCCTTTTTAGCACAAGAAAAAGGAAGAGTGGAGAAATTGTCCTTAGTGCACAACTGCAAAGCAGTATGGAAGCCACGTACATTTATCTGACAAGCTCTCTGTGTAATACAAGATCACAAGGCAACGATAAAAACAGTAAGAGACAACTAGAAGAACAAACAGCAAGAAATATGTGATGGAGCAGTATTTTGTTGAAAGAAAAGAATTTTCCTTTAACACTCATGTGCTAATGTTGTGTTTTTATTTAGAAGACAGGTGGTAGAAAATAAACAAGTTAATCTAAGGAACATCCACTTCTGGGCTGAGGGTGTTGGTTTTCCACAGCATCGCCAGCAGACAGGGTTATCTTTCCGTTGAAGAAGAGAACGGCATTTGCTACTAACCTCACACAGAAGGGCAGAGCAACGTGTTTGAAAGACTGAGTGTTAAGGCCAAAAGTTTTGGAAAAAATGTGAAAGGAAGTCACAGCTTCACACAAACAAAACAATTCTTCACCACAAAATAAACCGAGTGCATTTAAAAATGTACAGCCACCTCCAGAAAACACGCCCAAACTGTTCAACGCCCTCTTTGACCATCCAGCCCGCTGCTGCCCATCTCCTCGGAAGAGCCAAGAATAAGCAACGCAGAGATAAAGGAGCCTCAGCTTTGCGATAACTATTCCCGGCCAACAACAACAAACTTTGCACTGTGCAGATTTCAGAAGAAGAATATTTTAAAGTTTATGTTTGTCCACCAGAAATTTTTAGACTTCAGGTCATTTCTCACAGTTTGCATATCTCCATAGTACTTGCATTTTTAAACTTTAAAAAGTTCAAAATTACTAGCATTACTTAATATTTAGCGGTCTCACAAAGCCACCAGCTCCCCTGCCTTTTAGGGTTAGAACCTGCTTTTCTTCAATCCCCCCTCCCTCCTTTATTTTTTATTAAAGTACGAATGGGAAGGTCATTGAAAGAAATGCAAGCTGCCACCTCCCTTTACACAACGGGATGGGCATTACTGTTTGCTGGAAAGCGGCTAGTCGCTGCCTCTGTGCCACGATAGGGTAGCTGAGCCTCTCTGAACAATGCCTGTAAAAAGAATACTCAATTTTTACCCATTACAGGAGCCTTAGCATTGCTTATTTTTAATTATTTGGGCATGTTTACAAATCAAAGCATATAAATCAAAGAGCTTTATTCCCAGAGTTGCCACTGCACAGATTCTGCAGCTCACGTTTCTGAGGTTTTTTAGTGAAAATATGCTAAAAATTGGAAATCCAGTACTAAGCTCCAGAATTGATCTATTAATCTATTTCAGTACGACTGCACAATAGCATAGTGTAATAGACTTTCTCAAAACCTTTACAGCTATTTATTAATATACATTATTTCATATAATCCCTTACAAAATAGTCTAAAGTTGGGTCCGTATGATGTTTTTGGAAGCAGTTTAACCAGAATCTTGCCATGCCAAGGCTGCAAGTAGTCACCTAAGTTCTCAAAACACCCATCCTAATACAGTATAGAAAACTGCCAGTACCATTTCTTGTAATTGGTTGCATAGGCACTACCACAAATCCTAACGTGAAAGCAAATTGGGACCATTGATCTCATACCAAATTAAATAAAAAATGTCTTATACGGTGCTCCTTCAACAGCCAGACTTAGGACCTGGTGGGCTGCCAGCATGAAAAGAGCCCCAAGCCAGAGAACAGGGTGGTTTGGGAATTTCTTGGAGAATTCTCAGTGGAGAAGCACCACTGTTTATATTTTTGCAAGTATACAGAACTTGCACAAAACCTCCCCCACTCCCAGGGAAACTAATAAATGACTGACTGGGCTTTCTGGTTAAAAAGCACTGAGCCACAGGTCGATCACAAACTTGGGTCTTCTTCACCCAGTCTCACAGGCTCTGCTTACCCTACCACCCTGGGTCTTTGTGCTTCTCTGCCATGCACCCTTAGAAAAATAATCAAAAAAAAAAAAAAAGATATTGAACTTTGTATGGTACATGTTTTGCACTACAGGTTTATTCTGATATGCCTCTGTGGAGAGTTCATGATACCAAGTAGCCTAAGACAGTAGCAAAAAAAAGCTCCTGTACACTCTGGAGAATGAAGAACCATCCATGCAAGGTGTCCTGCAAAACAGCACTGCTCAAGAACCACAACTCTCCTCTTTTGCAGCTATTTGATTTGAAATCATAAGATGGCAAAAGGAAGAGTTAAACACAGGCTGTTCTTCAGGCTTCTTTGATGTAGAGCGTGGAGGGAAAATAGCAGTGATGGTGAATAACAACGCTGAGCATCAGTTATTGGAAAAGAGCTTGACCACTAATACCACAAAATTCACCTTACTATGTCTGCAGGAGGCAAAACAAAAGTACTACTGAAGTTTTGGAAGAAATTCTGCTCTGTTTCTCCTTTTAGAGTAAGAGCCTGTGTGGAGGCTCAGGCCGTGCTGGCAGTCTCACCCATAATCTCATCTGTAGCACCTATCTGAGCTGCAACAGGAGATAATTTCATATCTAATCTGCAGCAGCTAACGAGCGCCAGCAGAAGCCCTGAGGCTGGCCAGCAGCTGCTCACCCTGCAGTTGCTTTTGCTGCCTAGTCTGAATCCCTGGCAGAGATCTGCTCCGACGACGGCGACTGCTCCAGGCCAGTCGTGGCTCCGTCCGTCCCTGGAGCTACCGGCCAGGGGCTGCAGCCCCTACGCCTGTCCTCGCCAGCTGTTCTGCACCCACCTGCACAGATCCCCATCAGCAGGCACTGCAGGAGCTTGTGGGTGTACAGATATATACACACACATACAAGAGCAAGGCAGTGCTGAAGAGCTGCGTACACTGCTGAAATTGCACCTGCGTGCATCTGCTGGAAGTATTTCCAATAGGAACATCATTTAAGGACTAGAATGGAGAAAAGTCTGAATCACCTTCTTCTGCTTTCCTTGTAAAACAAAGTGCACTTCCTTAAAAAAAAAAAAAAAAAAAAGAGTTCAACATACTTCTAAATAAATGTAAAAAGAGTAAAGAATTGGCAAAACACCAAGTTTACCACATTTTAAGCATGTTTTGTCTTGTTTGATAGTGAAGCAGAACTGTCCAGATGATCACAGCTTCATTACGCTTACGAATGTTATAAAGCTTATCCTCATTCATGACTGCATATAAAATCTAAGACAAAAGTCTTAGAATACAGCCAGAATTACAATTTTTCAGATGCTTTCTTGCTCCATTATTTTTTTAATGTAAAATAATTTTCTACTAAGATTTTTTAATGACCCATTTAAAAAATAATGAGATATTAAGGAAAAAAGAGCACAATACAGCTCACCTGCTTAAAACAAAATTTGCAATATGTAATAGATTAAAATAGCATCAATTCCCAATTGCAACATCACCCTAAATTCCAGCGGAACAGGAACAACTTTACAAGTCCCCTTCTTGCTCTCTGCCTAAGCATTTGCTTACCACCAGCAGTAGGTCCTCAGCTAAGCACTCAGGAAAGAAAGCATTGCCTCCTATTCATTTATTGCATTTGTAGGGAAGAAGTTCTGCAACAGCAGAAAAATTGTGTTAACACATACAAAATCCACAACGAAGTGCTTACTAAATGAGATGCAACTGTAAATGTATAGATCATACCAAGCCTGAACTTGAAAAGATGGCCTGGAGATTACTAAATCATTTTTCTTAGGTACATGAATTTCTTTGGTTACCAATAATTTGACTCGTATGTTGCAAGTGCTGCGCAAGCTTCATTTCTAGGAACTTATTGCAACCACGGCCATGATGCCATTGACCCATTCGCTGATCCACTCGGAGCTTCACGTCAATCCATCACCAACAGGACTTCAGCAGGTTGCACACCGAAACGGTAGAATTTGTTGTGCGGCTGCTTCTGGTGTTCTCATCTACAGACACACCTCACTGCAAAATGGCAAAATACCAAATGTTCCATGATTTACAAAGACTTACAAAATTGTTATGGAAAATTCACTGATCTCAGCACAAAATTTACTTGCCTACTACCTCCAGAATGATGATAAAACTACGGCGATTTTACTTGCTTGTCAAAAATAAGCTGCTCTCACTAGCAAAAAATATGAAAAGAGTTCATACAGCTGCCAGCAACCAATATGTGTATAATAAAATACGCATATTTACAACAAAACCAATTACATAGATACTTCTTCCTATTTGACTCTTTATTAAGCTACGTATAATCCTGAGGAAAGCGATCAGGCTCAAAACTTCCTGTTGAGTAACAAGGTGCAGTTGGCAGCATGAGGGTATAAATGAGTCTGATAAAAAGTATAACATGTAGGTTCCCCAAAGCAACTGCTTACGGCTACTGTATTATAAATTAAAATAATGAAAATAGGAGGAACAGAATAGTTTTAGCAACTCTAACTAAAGCTAAAACTAGGAATACTAGACGTGGTGTTATAAAAGTGCTTTATCACTGCTGCTAATATATACATATATATTTCCATTTCAGACACTGAAATCTTCAGTAGTAACAGAAATGGTCACGTATACACCATCTGTTAATGCAGCTTGACATGTCCCATCCAGGAACATCTGCCTCCAGGTTTTGGGATAAAGTTTCACGCTTCAAAATCACAGCAGGAGAGACACCAAACTTGGAAAACCAGCAAGAAAAAGGAGGGATCCAGAGAAAATAAGCTCCATACCAAGAAAGAGACATCAGTTAAATTCTGAAGTTAATCCCTCTCCCCAAGAATTTGTACTAAAAGTAAAATACATTTCCAAAAGCATCCTTCTTAAAAGTGTGCTGTCGGGTAAGCACAAAGAATAACGCGTACTTTTGTAGGAAGATGAGTTGTAGGAGCATTTTCTCTTTAAAACATGCTCAAGGATCTCCAAATTTGAATATGTATCAGACATACAATGCCTAGTAACGATTCATCATGTATACTACTATTCTAAAGAAGTCTGTCAATATTTCTTTTTAAGGAAGAGAAACGGTCTAACCTATGTATGTAGAAAAATCAACATTTAAATAGCGGGTCTAAAACTCTACCTGTTGTATAGTTAGAGTTGAATGAGGTTAAGGTTTTGAAGCTGCACACCAATATCATCAGTCCAGAATTTGTGTTTTGACGTTTCCAACACCCATAACTTTTAATAGCAAATGGAAGGTAAATTTTAGCTTTGAAACAAGGTAAATTTCTATAAACTTGGAGGCTAAAATGTTGAAACTTAGACCCTAAGTTTTAAAATCAACTCTGATACAGAGAGATCAACAGTAATTTTTTTTTTTTGCAATTGCTGTCACCCTTTCAAACGCTGTCCCAAGATCAGTGCCACCAAGACCGAAACAGCCTCCGAACCCGGAGCAGTGGTCACTAGCAAGAGCTACGTAACGGGCTTTCCAGTCACTTAAGCACAATGCTTGAACTTATATAATATAATACGCTTTGAGAAATGCGGATAATCCCAATACCTAACCTGTGGATAGAGAGGGACGATAGCTTTGCTTAAAAACAAAGAAGGTATTTCTGACTAACTCTTTTGTGGAGTCCCTTGGCAACACAGGGATGTGCTGGTTTACCAGAGTAAAATCTCACTGTGCTTGCATGACACTGGAACACTGTACACTTAGGAAGACAACTTCTCTATTATTTACCATCCAGGCTAAGTTCACATAGAAGCAAAATGAGAAACTACCAATTCTACAACAGATGCTGAATAGTCTCAATAGGCCCTAAATCTCTAGGGATGCCATTAAAAAAAATTTTAAAAATGAAAATAATATAAAAGAAAAAAAAAGAGGCAGCCAATGGAGCAAGGCAGTAATTTTAATTCAGCTGCCTCAGAAACTGCAGGCTTTACCTAAAAGACAGAAATTGAGTTCTTCCAGCAAGCAAAACCTCCTACTAATAAAAAAAAAAAGGACACCAAAACCAAAACAAAACAAAAAACCCAACAAACCAAAACCAAACAACAACGCCCCCCAAAAAAAAAACCCAAACACATCTGTGACATGATTTCCTTTAATATTAAAACAATGTTTCAAGAGTCCTTGAACAACCAAGAATGTTGGTTTGCTGACAAAGCTCCAGCCCGCAGCAGCTGAGCCATTTACAAGACACACCAGGGCTGCTGCAACGTGGAACGGACGCCGCTCCGCTGCTCCCCAGCGCTGCCCGGGAGCCAACAGCACCTGGCAGCAGCACGGGCGGCTGGTACCCACTGGTACCAGTAAGTGGTACCCCACCTACTCCTTCATACCTCTGTCCCAGTACAACCTGCAGTGAAAGTGTCATTGTCCAGGGTTTAAAGAGAAAACCTTACTGTTTGCTTTCTGATTTTAGGAAATCAGCTTGCTTTCCTGAACTCAAGAAGAGATAAAAGACACCGAAGGACGATGATGCAGGCAAACGTGTTTTCAAAAGGCCACCACGTCCTCAGAGGAGCTTTCTTCTTCCCTGCTGCGTCCTCCGAACACAAGCTGATAACGGAGCACAGACATACAAGTGACATTTCGGGGTGTCTGGCTCCATCCAGGCAGCACGACGCAGGACAATCCTGCACGTGCATGCACTGCTGCCCAGGAAAGCCGGAGAAGTCAGGTGCTGAGCTACCATTGACAGCCGCTGTTCAAGCACTGTGGGAACAAGACAGCCTGAGAGCACAGAAACTTTTGCTTTCAGAATTATTACTCCTGGGATTGAGGCACTGACGCAGATGGTTTCAAAATTTATCAGGAAATAATATTACAATACTCAGTTCGGAAGCTCTTGCTCTTCCCCCCAACTAAAGAGCCTTAGGAGAAACCTACTTAGTAAACCATTGGTTCTTTGCTTGGAGCACTAGTGTGAGTTATCTACGTGCGCCTAGCACGCTGTAGGATAGGGAAACTCAACTGCCTTTATGAACAAAACTAGAGCACACTACACCCTGCATAACAGAAAGTCAAGAATAATTAATTCAAACAACAGAAACATTTCCAAGTCCTGTGCAAGCCAACTTCTGATCTGCAGATAACAATGATAACGACTTGTCCAGACTTTTAAAAGAGAGCTCTCAGATAAGGTAATCTTGAACCTAAAATGCTCATTTTTGCTGTATTCTCAAGCATCCTAACACTGTTACCATCCCGATGACTGTTTTGCATACACTGACATGGCTTGCATTTGTCTGTATACACACAGGCACACAACCAAAATCCTGAACTGCCATCATTCTGGTACAAGCCCCACGGAGGGAAAGCAAGCAAATTAAGATAGAAGTTCCTTTTCTTTTTAATTCTTCAAACCAATTCTGGTGCTCCATCTTAAAGAAGTGGTTAGTCTCACTGAAAACTACCAGTTACACTGTGAACCTGTGCCAGCTGTAAATCGCTCCAACCGCCCTGGCACCATCATTTAAAGTCATTTTCCATTAAGAGTCTCACATCAGCGCCAGCACAGCCTTTCATTACCCATCCCACTTAATACCCACAATCTCTCCGCAGCTCACTCGCTTGGTCTCCACTGACCAAGCAGCACACAGAGACTGATGTGTGGATTATTGGGATTCCTAATGCCTTTTCTCCCCGCTGGCTGAGCGCTGAGCGCTTGGCAGCCTGCCTGACCCGCAACACGTGTGGGTTTGTCAGCCTAATGCACTATGTCATCTGGAGAGTCTCAGGACAAAGTGGGACCCAACGGTGTCCGCATAGCAACGGCCGACGGCTCTCAAAACTTCCAGCTACTACCCTTTCTGGCACTGGTGGAGAAAGAGATACAGAAGTGAGTGTCTGGGAGTTGGCCACCGCTTACTTTCCGAGAGGCAAATATGCAAGGTAAGAGCAACAGCATTCAGCACGATCCTTTAACCCAAGGCTGGAGAGTCAACACAGGGCTTTCCCGTACAAAACATCCGTCCTCGCTTGATTGTTGTCTTGCAATGACTCAAACGGTTCACATCAAGATTCTGGATTTGAGTAACTTTTTTTTTTTCTCCACATAACCCACCTTCCGTTAACTAAATAATGACAGTGAAAATTCAGAGATACAGGCTCAAAAATGAGTTTTGACCAAGTCAGTTGTCACTCACCAGTTCAAGAAGTTGCTGTTAAACTGTACCTATGCCCGGTATTTAGTCAGGGCAGAAAGAAATGAGGCTTGGGCATTTTTTCTATATGAAAAGTATACTGAGATATTTTCAGGTGTAAGGCAATACATCAGCTGTGTAAATCCCACTGTAAATTCTTACGGGATGAATATACAAAAGGAAATACCACACAACGTGCAAATACCAAATAAATGCAAATTTAACATCATGCCTAACTGAAAACCGTAACGAAAGTGAAACTGGTTTGTAGATGAATGAAATACAGAAGCCACTGGAGATCTTACTTGGAAATGGAAGAAAAGAAGACACAAACTGCAGCTGAAGTTTCACTTCCTTTGTACAACAAAATACAACAGAAAGCTCAAGCACAGCACATGGCACATCCTCTACAACCTCCTCAGGCACCACAGTCTGTCCATACACACCAAGATTTTCTACTTTGTATCTGATGTCAGATTACAGATTTTTTGTGAATTATCATCTGAGCAGAGAAAGATAAAGATTACCAACTATGTAACCAAATATTGGTATTTTTAGACAACATATTATAAACCAATTTTTCTGCTAATAAACACATACTAATTATTTTATAATAGCAAACACAGTAACAGAACTAAAAGAAAGCCTTGAAAAGCACTACTAAGCAGTCCAACCGCACTGGGTTTGGTTCTGGTTTAAGTGTATCATCCAGTTCTCCGCATCGTAATACCCATGCACCTCAGCCTCAAGTTTTTTTATCAAGATACCCCCTTGGTTAGGTTTATTTCCATTTAACTACAGGGAAACTGTGACAAACAGCAACTTGCTTGCTTGAGGATGGCTATAGCACAAGAAAATAAATGTCTTTCTGAGCCCCGGGACTACACCACACTGGTGATACACATCTACCAGATTAGAGAAATTACTTGCTTCTAGAGATTTGCAAAAATGACTCAGTGAGATTCTACTATCTTATGTTGCTTCCTCCTAATTTCTTCCTGGGTTTGTGCAGCTAATTGCTTATCACCAGAATTTCCAAGTTAAAGCAAGCTAAAAACAGAACCTTGCTTTTACTCAAACACATTGCAGAAAACAGCAAGGACTGAGTTGAGCAACCACTTCCTAAGGAGCTCATAGCCTCTCTCTGCGCCAAAACTGGAGAGTAAAAAGAGCAAAAACTTTCAGGGCTAGCATAACTTTGTGAGCAATTTCATGCATACAAACACAGAAAATATTTGCTCATCATCATCTCTTTTAATCTCTGGGGTCACCTGCAGCAGCAGCAAACCACTGCAGAACTTCCCCATCCGCCGGCACTGCCCTACATGAGACAGCCCTGCCCCACGCCCCCCAAGAGCCCCACTCCTGCCACCAGCTTTTCAAACCCACCTATTCCCCCCTGCCAGCTCTCAGCACAGCCACAAAGCCAGCCAGGTCGACACCGGTGCGGCGGCAGCTCCAGCACTCATGGCGAACAGCGGCAAGGAATGTCATGAGTGCTGGAGCCCCAGCATAGTGTTTGCAGTCTGACTTGGAACCCCAAAAGTCTATTTAACAGCTTTGAAGACTGAGTGGCAACTTAGAAAAACATATAGGCTTAAGTTCGCTACCTGAAAATGGTCACTTCTGCTAAAGAACTTGGGGGTACACAAGGTAGGAAAGGTTGAAGCAACCACCTTAATGCTGCAATAATACAACTGCTCACTTTTCAAGTAAGTTTCCTCAGAAGAAACTGAAAGCAATCAAATAACACAGAAAAACACATGGAAATTATCATTATGGCACATAAACAAAAGCAGAAAAGCTTTTACGTGCTTCCTTTTAACAAAAGAAAGTCTAATTTTGAAACAGCTGCTTAACTGACTCAAGCCCACACCCCAAGGCAGGGGCTAGGTTTGGTTTTTTTTCTGTTTATTTGCCAGTTTCCCTGTTTATTCAGTTTCTTTCCTCTCCCAGTGGCAGCCAGGGCAGCGCAGGACAAGCAGCTTCATCCAAAACCAACAAGCAGTCCTCGACCCCGACAGCCGCTCCATGCTGCTCTTCAAAACACAGGTAGCTACGTCCTCCTGAACTTGGAAGGAGCTTCAAGTCTTTTCTAAAGGAAAAGGTAGCCAATCACTTCAGAGCTTGCTTGGGAAGAAAGAAAGTCCTGTTTTTTTCCAAATGTCATATCAAACTGAAAAAAGGTACTGAAGGTGAAGAGGGAAAAGCCAATGAATTACACAGCCTAAGCTTGACTTAGCTTAAATGCTACTTACACAGCTGTTAAAAAACCACCAGCATGAGTTGGAAAAGAAGTCTCTGCTCCTTCCCTGGAGGCTGCAGACGTTTCCTGGACATGCTAGTATGGTCACCAAATGCTGGGGAAGCATCAGACTTCTCCGCGTATGCACAAATGCACTTCTGTGGCATTTCAGATGCTCCATCCTACACTGAAGCTTAACCTCAGTGATACCAACTCCACCAGCTCCAAGTGAATGACTTCTGCCTTATGCAAGGGACCGACTTCCTGATGGATGAGGGCTGAAGGAAGAGTAACAATATGAACCTTTTAAATACACATTTGTAGCAGGAAACCTGGGTACTGAACATCCTTTGCAAGCAAGTATGCTCATTTTGACATCAAAAGTAGGGCTTTTCTACAGGGATTTCCATGAAAAGCTGGCGTTTTGACAGAGGCCAAGTCTTGCTGTACTTCCTCTGGGAACAGTGTGCTTGCTTTAAGGTGTAAATCCAGGTCTATCATTCTCCTAATCTCAGGTACACCTAGCCAGCAAAAAAAGGCATGTGATCACAATGTATATTAAACACCGTGCTCCTTGTGATAGCATAACATGGCTAACAGTAGCAGTGCTGGGATCTAACGCATCTGACATCAGGACAGGACCTCAAAGCCCCACGCTGACCACAGCAGAGACTGTGTGAGCGAGTGCTCCCACTGGCGCTAGCGGTGGTGGCCATAGCCACAGCACAGGCGAGCAGCCACACCGGCTGGCTGAGTACACCTGACACTCCCAGCAGGCTGCAGCCCACATTCACAGTCCTGTTCTACGCAGCAAAATAAAGCAGTAATTGTCACGAGGCAAAGTGAGCAGCAAGCACTCGATGGTCGGGGACATGGCATGGACTGAAATGGGAATCACACAATAGGAGGACATACGGATCCTGCGCTGCTCCACCTTCAGCATCACCAGGAATTGTTCTGCAGCCGCACGAGCATTCGCTGTGTGGATACACCTTCAGCCTGAACAGTGCTTTTCCATCATCATACTGTACCAACAGTCCCCCTGCTCCTCTTGAGCAAAGGTCTTCACAGTGGCAGCTAAAACAAGAGCTTCACCGAAACAGACTCCCACCACAGTTTTTGATAAAAGAAGTCACCAGGAGGTGTTTCTCAGGAAAGTGGATTTTTAAATTGAACAGATGTCGTCTCTTAAAGCTACCATTTCAATGACTGGCATGTAGTGACATAAAATACCTGAAAATAAGCTTATAAAAAGAACCTTGAATTATCAAGTCTAATGAAGCTGGCCCATTAATGAGCAGACAAAGCACGCCTACACACAGTGCCCACTGCAAATCCAGGACCCAGGCCTTTCAGAAATTATTTCTTCACTGTTTCAAAACCAAATAAAACCACCATAGCAGCTTCACAGGCACGCTCACCCACGACTTTTTAAAGACAGATTCCAGCAACAAAATCTTCTTTCCCATTCCTTTGTTTTATATCAGCAAGAACTTCAAGTCATATATTCCCCCTCTGGTCCATTCACGGGAGAAAATCACTCATGTAACACGGAGTCTGAGGTTTTTTCAGAATTTTACAGATAGGTGAAGCAATGTTCTCCATGCAGTTAAACTATTTGAATCCTATATGTGCACACCCTCAACTCCACACACAGGCACACAAACAACTTGCCTGAGTTACAAGTGCTCAGGGCGGAGTAAACCTTTTGGATGCTGCAATACCCATAACTGCACTTTACAGAAAGCAGCAGCAACAGCAGTACTAGGGTTGTGATGGTTTTAAGTTCAACAATTTCTATAGAAAGATATAAGCTTAGTCTTAACTAGCCCCACGTAGTTAAAAAAAATTGACCCTCAGACTTGCAAGCCTGCTTTCAGGGTAATCACACAAAACTGGATGAGTTATTCCAAATACTTCATACTTTGTTGCAATCACAGCACCTCTCAAATTCTTTCAACCTGGGTAAGATATTTTTACATCAGCTAGTCTGATTTGCATACTCATCTAAACTTGCCCCCTTTTCACAGCTCTCAGCAGCAACCCACCATTATGCAGGCCTGAGTGGGTAAGGATCATCCCCAATGCCTCCGGACAGAGGCGATGGCAGAAGACTGGTAGGCAAACACTCCTGGAAAAGTAAGAGACAGTGAAAAAGCCCATGAATAACTAACACCTGCCTACCCACGGAGATACACTAATTATAGAGAATAATTGAATGACTGCTTTCCTTACTCAGGAAGGTGCAGATAAGAGGTACGGGTCTTCTCATACCTCGGATGCAAGTTTAAAACGCTCTCAGTTGGCAGCAATGCACTGAAAAAAGTCACCAGCTGTGACAATTAACAGCTTCATTTTAAGTCTCTCTTGTTCAGGTGAGTAATTCTTCTACTCAGACATAGTACATGAAACAACCCTTTCTCAACTAAACGGATATATTCAAGGCACACAGCTAAAACCTGTAAGACACCCAATGTCGGAAAGCAGCCACACTGTACTTTAACACGGCGGAGCCTGAGCCTCACCAGTCCTGCCTCCATGCACAGAAGGTGTGAAGGGGACGAGGGCTCCAGCATCCTTCTACAACCCCAGGAACACTCCCATGTATCCACTTCTGCTTTTAAAAAAGCAGGTTCTTGGGGAAACTCAAAAACGAGACCATGCACCAGCCTGCAGAGGAAAAGGAGATGTCTACAAAATGAGTTATTTCAGGATATGTAGACATGTGAAAAAGGACCTAGAACTCAATATAAGCAGTAAATCCTTAAATGAGACGTGTAAAGTACGGTATGGATAGATTTCACGTGAGATGTTGTTTACTGGAAACATTCTGGGAAAAATGTATTTCAATTTAATAGACCTATGTTGATTTTATCCGCAACACAGTCTGTCCACTCAATCACCATTTCTCAGAATCGAGTGGGAACTGAATTTCTTTGTGGAAACAGGTGTGAACGTTTGTTGGAGCTGCATTCAGTTCTGCCTTACCTCTGTTATAAACAGAATACAGCCTTCATTAAAACCTCTCTTCATTAAAACATCTCAGATGTGGGGTTTATTTTGTGCCACTTGCTGCCTGAGTTAAAAAACCATTACACATTTTTCCTATAATATACTTCACACAGCAGCTGAAAAGAGACCACTTGCATAACACGTATTATGCAATTTCCCAAATAAATAATACCCTTGTAGGGGGGAAGATTACAAAGTCCCGGAGATATTCAAGGCTACAGATTTGGCTTCAAAAGCAAGGAGCCTGTAAAAACCACATGCCACCCCAAATCTCCCTGAGAATTAGTGACACCGCCTCAGCACCCAAAGGTCCCATCAGGAACAGTGGCCCACTGTGTATTAACCAAGGGCAACCTGGCAAACGACACAATTTCCCACCACAGTACCTTCTCTCAAGAACGTAAAGAGCTTGACACCAGCCTTATAAAAAACAATCAGCATGAATGCAACTAGCCTTATAAAGCTCTGCTTTGGTTTGAATAGCTTCTTCTAGTCCTAAGATAGTTTTATTAAACAATAATCATAATTCAAAAAAAAAAAGACGACCAAAAAACCCCCCAAACCACAACTTTATTTGCCATCTTCAGGCTGGAGTACTTTGCCAGTGAAAATATAGTAGTAGAGCATCTCAAGTGGAAAACCTACCCTGAGAAAGAAGCCCACCAAAACAGCACGCAACTGAGTGATCATGATGGAGGTGGTTAAAAAACAAACAGCCCTCGCACTGTAAACAAGTCACAAATGGTCCGAGTAATTCATGGAAAGCAAACACAGAAGCTAAGAATTAAGTCCAAGTGGCAGCCCAGAGAAAAATAAAAGAGCAAGGGATTTGGCAAACACACCCCAGTGCCCACCACTCCCCTACCTTCAAATTTCGACAAATAACTTTCACAGGCCTGAAAAATTTTCGCTTCTTAATTTTTCGTTGCCTTTATGATTTGGCTTTTCTCTTCCACTGGTGTTTCTCTAATCAGCCCTTGGCTCGCAGCACACAGTGCTGGTGGTCCCAGCACGCTCCATTCCTCGACGGCCAACACTGACACCGACCCTGTTCTGGGCCCACGTGCACCAACCCCTGCTCCAGCCACTGCACTGGCCGGGAACCTTAAGCACCCGCCCAGTGCACAACTTCAGCCTTGTAATTGCACTGGAAATAGGCTGAAAGTGTAAAGCGATTCAGTAAAAGGCAGCCATACTAGTTTAAATGAATTTTCATTGAAAATTGAAAAGGTCCATTGCAAGTTTCAGATCTTGGGAGTCCTGGGAGATTTTCACCAACACCTTCAACTGCCTGTCAGGGAGCAGAAAAGAGGGACATGAAGTTTTGCAAACGCAGCATCCATCCTGCCAGACACTACAGACATAAAACTGCAACTTTCACAGCTGAGCTGATCAGGCATGTTCCAAACATAAGCTACATTTACCTCCTCAGAACAGCAGACTTTTTTCTTAATTATCCAAGGTCAATGGCAGCGAATATTGATCAAACTGACACTCAGGGAAGCAATGTAGATACAAAACCGGAGGGCAGGCAGCCTTATATTTGCTTAGGAGTAGTATTGCATTTTAATACAAAGTTGCTCTTTTTAGATGTGGGAATTACTATCTAATTAATCACCGGTCAATACGTTTGATAAGGTACTTTTTAGAAACAGAAATACCAAGTTCTGTACCAGCATAATTCTCCCTTTTTCCTAGAATCATAGAATCATCTCAGTTGGAAAAGACCTTTAAGATCCTTGAGTCCAACCGAAAACCTAACACTGCCAAGTCCACCACTTAACCATGCCCTGAAGTGCTGCATCTACACATCAACTAAGAGAAAAAAACATTTTCAAATGTTGCAGTGTAAGGGTTTAAGACAACTGAAGCATGCAGTCAGCCACGGGAATACTGCTTACATTAATTTTTTAATCAAACTCGCCCAGAAGTACAGCAACAGCTCAGAATTTTGATAACCATTTCTGTGTGCTTAAGATACCCACAGAAGTTAATACAAACAACTGGAAAGCATTACACCTCCAGTTCAATACCTACAAGACAGAAGGTCTCAGGTGCAGACACTCACCTGCTGTCTTGCTGAAATACACAGCTTTTCCAGACAGGGCCAAGCTTGTCACAAAACCGAAACTACTTTGGAAGTCTCAATAACCATTTCAGCTTGCCTAAAAACACAAGAGGTAGATTGCTGACACACAAGAGGTAAATTAAGCTTTACTAGTACTGTAAAACAAAAAGGTACCATGTAATTTCCCTGAAATTTCTATTCAAAAATGCAACAAAAAAAAGCATATTATTGTCATGAGCTACAGAGTTATTTCATGTAGCATCCACAATTACACAGCAATCAAAGATTTCTGCAATCACAGCAGCAAAGAATGGCTCCAACAAGCCTAAGGTGACCAGGTCCTGATGAGAAAGACATCAGAGAAAAAGGGAAAGGTGCTTCCATACATCTCATGATGGAACCAACACAACAGAAACAAACCTGCCCTGACCAAAAAGCTCCTGGGAGAAAAAAATCATCATCCTTTAAAGGCACGGTGGTCCTTAGGCGGTGCAGGGGTTGCATGGGGCTGTACGTCTTTCCAAGTTACATTCCAGTTTCCTAAGCTTGTTGATGACATTATATAACTATTAATTACACTGCTGTTCGGCATGCTTTTAACCGCAATGATTCGAACCGCTTCTAGTAGCTCACTAATCCAAAGTACAATCCTCTTGACAGCAACTGACAGATTCAGAGTATTCGGTTCTTGCCGAAAGGAAGAAAAATCAAAACCCTCATCTGTCCACTGAAAAAAACAGCCAATATTCCTGCCTACCAGACTCACAGCTCCATCAAGGGCTGGGACACACTGCCGATGGGACTCCAAGCCTTGCATTAATGCACTAAGTAGCTCCCTCAGCCCAACGAATGATGGACAAGGAGCAGCCCAGACCTGCAGAGTGGTAAAATACAGAACGTGGGTGAAATACAGAGAAGAATGGTGCACCAGGCAAGGCAGCAAGCCGCTGGGATCGGCACCCTGATGCAGTGCCATCTTGGGGGTTTTCCACCCATCTGACAGCACAGCTGGACCCTGGCCAGGTGCCTGCTCCACTACTCCAAAAGGTGACTCCCCAAAGGATGGCTGTGCTCACACCCCAAAGCCTACCACCCACCCGTCTGGGACCAGCCGAGCAGCTCTGAAAAGCAGCTGGAGTCAAGCTGTGCGAACACAGCAAAGATTTCTTCCCAAAGGCCATCTTGAAAGTGTAGGAACAACAGAAAATTGGGTCTCTTTCGCATCTTCGTTATCACAGGCACTGAAAGGTTTCAGTCATCAGCTACCGGACCCAGCAGACCCCCTCCCCAGATGTGTGCTCTGCCTTTGTCCTTCCCACCCACTCTCCCAGCATGAATCTTCCTTGCAAGCCCCAACACAATCCTACATGCATTATTTATCCCTCTTGCAAAGTCGTGCAGTGGGATAATTACTTAACTATTGTAATGATATTTTGCAATGGCTGTGCTCTATTATTCTAATTGATTTTCATGGGATTGCTTTTGCTGCATGTTTTGAGCACAAGAGCATATTTTTCTGGAGTATAAAAAAAAAAAGCTAAGTTTTACATTCATTTTAAGCCTAAGAGCTGGATGTCAAGAGCAAGTTTTTAGAATAATATCAATATATTTTTAATTAAAACAATGTTGATGTATTACTCAGATTTTTGTCAAATTTAACAATCACCAAACACGGGGTTTTTTTAGATCTAATGAAATATAAAACAGTTATTAACTATTTGTAAGCGTTAATCACAAAGTTCTTTTCCTTCCAATAGGAACTCTTCCTTGTAAGATTTCAGTTAACATCATTACAAAACGTTTGAAAGGTGAGATCTCCAACATTTTTATTCACAAACTAAAAGCTTAAGTTAAAACACATTTGCACGTCTTGCATAACACTGTGTTAAATTTTACTGAGATGAATACTCAGCTTAGGACTTGGAGAATTATTACAATAAAACACTAAATAAAATTGGTCCTTTCCGTATACTCAACAGGGTACAAGCTACACAGCAGAGCAGCCCAATTAAACAATTATTTATGTCTCCCTACCCCCAGGATATTCTTCAGGCTATGCATGATTCAAGATGTACTTGTAACAGTTTTGTGAAGTGATGAATAGGATTTCAAAAAAACACAATAGTCCCAGTAGTTCAAAACTGGTAAGGAAACTTCTTCTGCCTCAAGCCAGAAATTCTTCCAGGAGGAACATTCCTTTAAAAGTTGCTAAGGATAATAATCTGAGCTAGAGCAGGGTGGAAAAGCAGCAAACCACTGATAGCCAACCTATCTTCCCTACTGATAATCTGCGGGCTCTATAAGCAAAGGCATGGATACAGCTCCCTGGCGAAGGAATCACAGAATCACAGGTTGGAAGGGACCTCCCAGTACAGATCACCTAGTACAACCTTTCTAGGAAGAGCAAAATATAATCTTTGTGACCCAAGTGAGCACATCGGTATACAAGGACTAGCATATTTGTACCCTAACAGCAAAACCAAGAATTTTATACAGTCGACAGTAGAAAGACTAAACTTTAGACAAATGAGACTCTCAGAAAACTACAGACCTGCAAAATTTGCTGAGTATGTCAGACTTGCTGGGTATTTTGTTTCTTTCTCCTTAAAAACAAGAGAATGTTTGGTTACCACCTATGACACTTACATTAAAAGAAAAACAGATCCAAAGTTTTACCAGTCTCAGCCCTTGTTTAAACTTTATAAGCTCCAGGATGACTGAGAGCAATAGCAATGAACGGTCTGAGGAGTTCCCTGCTTACACAAACACAGACCGAGTTTTCCCCACGAGTCTCATTTAGGGTTTTGTACAACACAACTCATTTCTCAATTCTTTTTCATCTATTAAAAAATCTCCCTGGAAAAAAAAAAAAAACAAAACAGTCTTGGAACAAAGCAAGATCACAAAAGATAACTGCATTAAGTTTCATGTCAACTTATTCCCTTTTTTCTCGATGTATCAGTCTCGGAGGCCTGATCAGCCCTTGCAACTGATGACGAAGTGCTGCACTGACTTCTGCAGCCTCTGGACACAATTCAGAAAAATCAATGCAAGGAGCAAAAGGTCACCTTCTCCACAAGCATCAACTACCTGTCGAACCAAGACAGATTTGCAAATGCTAGCACGCTCAGAAGTAAAACGACCAACTGTTATTAATTTCAGTGGCCATATTCCCACCCCCGTGACTAAGTAAACCTGTTCCTTAAGGTATATGCCTTTGTGTAAAAACAAAAAAAAAAAACAAACAGACAAAAAAACCCACTCATGCTTGTGGCAGGCTTTTAAAAAACAAGTGTAGTACACAGCTGTACAATTTCCTAGCTTTGAATTCAGAGTGCCAGTGGGGAAGTTGGTCTGGCTTACAACGCAAGAAAAATAAAGGCAAGAGGAAAAAAACTAAAGAGATGGCAAAAACCCCAAACTACTGCTAGGGGTTATCCCTCACTCTCCCTGTACACTAGAAAAAGCCCTTAGAACTGGCACAGAGCTGTAACAGGTACCTTATTATGGACCATTTTCCATGACTGGCTTGACATGCCCGGCTGTTGGCAGAAGTTATGCCTCTTCCAAGCACAAGCTGTAAGACTGTCCTCACATTTTAGATCTTTATAAATGCACACACTGAACATGAAGATGTGAACAACCATGCATTTACAGAGTAAGTATGCAGCACCGGGGCATGATGTTCTACTCCCCCGTTCGTTGCTGATTTTTGTATTAATTGCTTAATTTGTAAATGGAAAAAAACCATCATCCCCTTAATACAAACAAAGAAGCTTTTGTTTATAATAAAAGTTTCACTCTCACTTCTTTGAATGCTGGTTGAATAATAGCAAATCTCAGGACAGCATCATAAATTCCCAGCACACACTTGTACGTTCCCAGCCGACGCAACCTAGGAGTCTGAATGAACCCTTAGTAGGTCTAAACTTCTGAATGCAAGTACATCGTCGCAGCTTGCAGAGGTGCTGTGAAACTGTCACTGTCACTAAGTCATTTAATGAACCTCAAAATTTCACAGCCTGAGCTCTGGTTTTACAGACCGTCCCTGTGGATAGCCCCACAGTCCCATGGATGCTAATAACACTCATCTCAGAGGCATTAGATCTTTCTGACCTCAGAAGTTAAGCAACTTAAAACTAACTTGAGTCACATCCGGTAATAAGTACTTCTAATTAATAACTCTTAAGTTGCTGCCAGAGTACTGTATTCCCACACCCATGATCAAGCATGTCCCTTACTCTGCTAACCCGCATGAAAAATTGTGCAACTCTGTGCTCGCTTTGGCTGAGATAGAGTTAATTTTCCTCTCAGTAGCTAGTATGGGGCTGTTTTGGATTTGTGCTGAAAACAGTGTTGGTAACACAGGGGGGTTTCAGCTCCTGATGAGCAGGGCTTACACAGAGCCAAGGCCTTTTTTGCCTCTCACCCCACCCCAACAGCAAGTGGCTGGGGGGGCACAAGGGGCTGGGACAGCTGACCCGAAGTGACCCCAGGGATGTCCCACACCATATGATGTCACGCTCAGCACATAGAGCTGGGGAAAGAAGAAGGAAGGGGGGGACACATTCAGAATGATGGCATTTGTCTTCCCAAGTAACTGTTACGTATGATGGAGCCCTGCTGTCCTGGGGATGGCTGAGCACCCGCCTGCCCATGGGAAGTAGGGAATGAATTCCTTGTTCTGCTTTGCTTGCAGACATGGATTTTGCTTTACCTATTAAACTGCCTTTATCTCAACTCACAAGTTTTACGTTTTTTATTTTTTCCAATTCTCTCCCCCATCGCACCGGGAAGAGTGACTGAACAGCTGTGTGGTGTTCAGCTGCCTGCCAGGTTAAACCACGACAGTCTTTCTGGTGCCCAATGTGGGGCTCGAGGGGTTCAAGATAATGACAGGTTTGACCGGAATGTGCTAGATGGAATTTATAGCTGTTATTGCTGTTTAGCTATTAATCGGCCAGCCTCTCTGCTTGTCATGGGGCTTGCTTGCCTTACTGTACATTAGAGGCTAGTGCTCATTAGCGGCTGCTTTTTGCTTTCGCTGCTTGCTGTACGGCTCTACTGCTTATCATCTTACTCTGCTGTTCCTGAGAACAGCTTGATAACAGCAATGGCCATGCTCCTGGGCTGGCAGATGGCCAAGGCATCCCTGCTGCTTCTGTACAGGGCAGGCTGGAACGCCAGTGTGAACTCAAGTCGAAGGGACTGCGACCTGTGGATGAGTCCACGTGGGAGCAAGACACCCCAAAGCATCTGTGGCTGTGCGTGAGGTCATGATGGAGCACCTCAAAGCATGTGGCCATGGCTAAGCCCACAACAGAGCAGGTACTCCCCTGGAGGGACTGCAGCCAAGGGCACGGCCACGTTGGAGCAGGTTCACTTCTGGAGGGACTGTGGCTGTGGGTAGGTCTATGCTGCAGCAGGTGTACCTCTGGAGTGACTGGCTCATGGATAAGGCTCCACTTGAAGCAGGTATGACCCTAAGAGACTGCAGTCTGTGGATAAGCCCAAGCCGGAACAGGGGCAAAGGGAAGAGTTCATTGCAATGTTAAACCTGATGGTCTGATCCAAAGGGACCAAGTGTGGAGATAGTAATGGAAATACCTTTAAATTGTTGTAACCCATGATTTGAGTTGCATGTTATGGGAATTACTATAGCAGGAACCACCTGAACCTATGGAGGAGAGCCTTGCAAGAAGCAGTGCAAGTGCAGCAGTGACCTGATCTGAGCTGGCTTTGGTACCCAGTAAGTCAACACACCACACCACCTCTCCTACCCTGAGCGACCTCCGTAACGGACGGAGCCCAAAGTCACGGACTAAAGGAACTCAGTGGACATTTGCGGGCATTTATGGACACTTTACAGGTGTTTCACAGGGGTGGTCCATAGACTAAAGAAATTGTATCTGCATATTGTATCAAAGGATGGGAAGGTGGTAATGGGTAATGAGAATGTATTGGATAATGTGGGACCTGAGCATAACGTAAATAGTGTGAGATAAGGGGTGGAGAATCTGCTGGTTTCCACTAAGATAGAGTTAATTTTCCTCTCAGTAGCTAGTATGGGGCTGTTTTGGATTTGTGCTGAAAACAGTGTTGGTAACACAGGGGGCTTCAGCTCCTGATGAGCAGGGCTTACACAGAGCCAAGGCCTTTTTTGCCTCTCACCCCACCCCAACAGCAAGTGGCTGGGGGGGCACAAGGGGCTGGGAGGGGACACAGCTGGGACAGCTGACCCCAAGTGACCCCAGGGATGTCCCACACCATATGATGTCACGCTCAGCACATAGAGCTGGGGAAAGAAGGAGGAAGGGGGGGGACATTCAGAATGATGGCGTTTGTCTTCCCAAGTAACTGTTACGTGTGATGGAGCCCTGCTGTCCTGGGGATGGCTGAGCACCCGCCTGCCCGTGGGAAGTAGGGAATGAATTCCTTGTTCTGCTTTGCTTGCAGACATGGATTTTGCTTTACCTATTAAACTGCCTTTATCACCACCCACGAGTTTTCCCACTTTTACCCCCATCCCACCATGGTGGAGCAAGCGGCTGGCGTGGTGCTTAGTTGCCAGCTGGGGTTAAACCACAATGAAGTCTTAACAACCCCATGCCTTTAGCATCCATACAGCACACAGCTGTGCCATTCCTCCAGTGCTTCGAGAGTGAAGCCATCACTGCACAGGACGGTGAAATGAAGTGTACAAAGACTACCCACCACGCCGTTCCAGCAGTTTTATCATAATTTGTTTTCCTGCTGCCCTTGCTCTCATTTTTGAACTATTATCTCTACAGTTCAGAGAAAGGAAGATAAAAATTGTTTTTTAAGTCTGACTTCATCTGCAGTATTTAAGACAACATTTCAGGGTTTCAAAGCATTTTCCAAAAATTTAAGTTAATCTCCTAGAAGCCATATGTGGTAGGGACTTCTTACTACATTTGCGTTTCAGTTAAACCTATGCACGTGAGTTACTTAACTGGCAGAGCCACAGTGAGTTAAAAGTGGGGGGAAAAAAAGTCCCCACAACAAGGAATGCCCTGGGTGCCACCTTCCCACTCGCAGCACCGGCAGGTACACAGGAACACCCACCAGCCATCCAATGTAATGCTTTTCTGCAACATTTACAGTTTCATTTTCTGTCATGTGGGAATTCACCACCTCAGGACACCAAGACACTGCTTACGCAAGGTTTGCAGCCCTGCATCCCATTACAGGAGCACTCCTGCCCACCCCAGGGTAAGCCCACGCTTATTCCCTATGGGACCACCACTATACCACCTCCGCCAAGAGGAGAGCCCTGAAAGGAGCAAAGCAGCCATGGAGGAACAGCCACTTGTAGGTTAACTCATCTGCCCTGGGCAAAGTTGGACATGCCTAGCACCTGGAGCACACCAAGCTACCTTTAAACTAACTCATTGTAGTTAACCACCCAGCCCTCCCTCGGACAAGCCACCGCCGTCACTACCACGTGCTTTGCCTTTTGCTTTGACGGAAATCCGACGCCGTCAGACGCTATTAGAGTAACTTCTGCAACCCACCAGCTTCACTTTCAATATTTCTCCTCTGATTAAGACACATCGTCCTTCAAATCCCACGCTGGTATCGGGCAGCTGCCAGTCTTTCCTACACAAGTCAAACTACTTGTGTAAACCCAGTAAAACACACAGAATTCACCCAAAATAATTTACCATTTTTATGGCAAACAGTTTTAGGCGATACGGGTTTACAAATTGCTAATACCACACTGAACTGGGGACATTTCCTAGAGCTTATAAAATATTTTTCCTAAATTGATCCACACCCATGACTGTTAGAGATAACAAATTAGGAGAGTTTTGTTTCTCCATAAAGCACCTGTAATAACTGAGCAACAGCAGCAAACAGGCACCAACCAGAGCTTCCTTGCCCTATTAGCATTACAGAGGAAAGCCTCCCCTTCTGCTGCTAATGATGTGCTCTGCCCTGTATCCCCAGGAGACAAATGACTGCACTGGCTGATTGACTCCATCACAGGGCCATCGTCCATCAATGTATTGCCTCTCTTATTGAAATCTCATCTTGGGAAGAGAAAGTGCTCAGTACCACTTCCGAAAAAACAGTGAAAGCACTTTCAGAATAAGAGCTCCAAGATATATAATTAGAGCCAAATGTTTCAGCAGAAACACACATTTCCAACAACTTGGACATATATGCATGCTTCGCCCAACCAGGACAAGTAAGATTTATGTCCTTCCCCTAATCTAGATGTTTTTTAAACAAAAGAATGAAACACCTACCATAAATTTCTGCATCAAATTAAAACACAGATAATGAATACAGCCGTACAGATAAAAATGGCAGCTTGAGGATATTTAGCTAGCTGATCTGCTAAAGGGTGAGTTCCAGCCTCTCTTACACAGGCTTAAGTCACACTAACATCACACTACCCCACTGACACCTGCAAATACAAGTTAAAGAAGTTACAGATCCCTCCATGTATTTATTTAGTACACAGATAATAAGGTTTTAAAAAGGGAGCAATCCTATTCAGTTAAGAACAACCCCCTTCCATTTAAAAAACTCTGCACACAGGGAGCGGGACTAGGGCACAGGGGGTAATCCACACTTAGTACTCATCGGGCAGCATTCTGATCAACCTGAGATATCACTGAAGCCTCCACATCCTAGTACTTCTACATCCTCTGCCCACCTCTCCAATTTGACCATGTTAAGTTCCACATGAATTACCCGGACATAGTTCCACTTGCAGAAAAATAATTTAGTTCAGGAAAAATATTTCAGATTGTAATCAGTCTCATGTCTGTCTACTCACCAATATAAATCTGAAGAAGGCAGCTTTATCTCAGGCAAGATATTCTGTCTCACTTAGCACCTCTGCACGTTACAAGCAATCCATCATAACTCTGAAATCCCGGAGAACAATCTGCTTGAGAAAATACATCTAAACATTTATTCCTTGTTTACCCCTAAACAGAATCCAGAACTGACTTGTTTTGCTTCCATTTTATTTAAAGACAACCAATGTGATAAGATCCTTAAACTAAAGTTTCTAGAGCTCCTGAACACATTCCCATGTAAGTTGTAAACATAGTTTCTGGAAGCTTGCACCTCCATACAGCAACTAACATAAAGCATACACTGTGTTTACTTAAACATGGAACATTTCAGCTCTCAGCAAACTGCCATAAAATGTATGCTTCAAAACATTTATCAGTCAGAAGGTTAAAATCCATTTGGCTATTGCAAGACTTCTACAGTAAAGAACAGACTTATAAATTTTTAGTAGTTTGATCCTTGCAGCATACGGGGTTACTCCACAATCCCAGGCCAATGTCTCAAATAAGACCACATATGGTTCAAAATCAGGTCTCCTGGTTTCACAATCCATACTTTAGATCCCTACAACCCCTTTTTCTCATGCGTTTCCAGTATTACTTAACAGAAGATCAGCTGCAGGTGTACTTATAACTTTCAAAAGCACAGGTAGCACTTCAATAATAAAATACTATCTTTCAAAACAATGCCATTTTATCCAGCTAGTTTCGTTTTTTCTAGGAAGGAGTTGAGATTCACCTGACTCTGAATGTGCCGAGTTACTGAACAGTCAAACAACCCACCAGGCCAGCAAACAGAAGCAATGCTTTTCCCTCTAATTTATATTTGAGCCAGTCAGAATTACAATCTTTCCCATGTTTAACAGGCAGTGCATTTGTTGATGTACAAATTAGCACTCTGCTACAAAGAACATGCTCCTAATTCACAGCTGGCTTATCAAAAGAGCCATGTTAAGGATTTGGTCATACCTCCAGATGTACCAAAAATGTGTGAAAGGAGCTTTCGTTGATGCAAAGAAAATCTGTCTGCACAAAGAGACAATCTATGTATTTACCATGTGTCGGCTGCAAAATGAACTTACATACATGTAATGGAGGCATTTCCACGTTATTTCTGTCATATCGTGTAATCCTGGACATCTGCTTAGGGTCGCATGTACAGGTCACTCAGTATGTTGAGGTCTGCTTTTTTTTTTTTTGCTGTCCTTAATAAACATGAAGCAGCAATAACAATTTTCCCTTACCTGTCTGAAACATGCACACTTCAAATAAATCCTCACAAATGCTCCTGTAAGACCCCTTCCCTCTGGAACCGCCCAGATTTCTCCTTTTACCTTTTGAAGAAAGAAGCCAGTGCAAAGAGAGACATAAAGTACAGCTGCGAGACACAGCCACAGAGAGAGTTTGTATGAATCTTATTTCAGGTCAGAGCTACGCGTTATGAAACTCCAGCACACCTTGTGAGCGACCTACATTGCGGGACTGAAACCCACTAACCTACAGAACCACCCGGAATCCTGCAAAATAGGTCAGTGGGTTTCCTCATAAGAAGAATTACGCAGACAAGGAGAGATGCAGGTCATAAAGGACAAGTAGAGTGCATCCTTCGCCTGATGCAGGAGCACTCTGCAAGCCATCTCTCACCCTGCTGCCATATTCCTGCACATGGGCAGGACTCCCCAGAAGTGCCGTGAACTTGTGTCTCTCACCTTGGCACCCTTGAAGAACCTGCCTGCATGTTCAAGCCCAACAAAGCAGGAAGAAAAGGAGCAGCATTACAGCAAGGAATGGTGAGCCTACCGACAGCAAAGCTGTTTAATTCATGTTGCTAACACAAAGTGGGTCTTGCAGCAGCCCAAGTACAAGTGACACCTGATTCACGATCAGCCTGGAATTATGGCAAGGGGCATCCAGGCTATAGCATAAAAGCTGGATGCTGTCAGCCAACCTTACCCATCCAGCCCACAGCACATTACCTGCCAACCTTCAGTCCTCATTGGTCTTGGGTTTCATCTGTTGCTTTCAGGGACCCAGAAGTTCAGCCAAAACAGAGCCCCACACCACTACAAGCTGCTGGGGAACAGTAACAGGCAGCACAGGAGAGTCAGCCAAGATCCTGCAGGAGCCGAGCGTGGCTGCAGAGAACCACCCTTCGCACCCACCACCTCCCTCCTCTCCGCTACTGTGCCGGTCAACACCGGACAAACACTTCGCTATTTCCAGTTCCTACAAGGTCCCACTTATTAGATGAACGCACATCAGCGTGCAAATACACATGCCAATCGTGCAAATGCAGCAGCCCCTCTGCAGCCAGCTGACGGGAACATGAAACAATCAGGGCAATTAAAGGCACGCAGAGAAAGTTGCTCTGCATTCTTCTGCCTACCAGTTCCCCACAAGGACCTGCAGTGAGCCAGGGCCAGTATCCCAGTGGATGCAATGTCTGTTTACAGCAATAAAAGAAAGTTACATGCCCTCCCCTCCTACACACACATACATACTTTGATTTAGATTCCCGTCTCCCCAAAAAGCAGTCTATGGAGGAAGGGAAAAATGAAGAATATCCATGCTGTCTAGTATCAGTGATATAGTAACACGCTCAGCACTGCAGTTTATCTATTAGATCTTTATAGTCTCCAACAGAAATCAGGGATCGATCTTTAAACCCTACCATCCACAATCATTTAACCCAAATAGGTAATCCACATGAAAACGGTGATTTTGCTATGTTATTTAACATAAAGACTTCTTCTTCCCCTAACAAAAAAGGGCCACAACAGGTGTAGCTATTATTCCTTAATAGGATCCTATCCAAGTGGCAGAAGCAAAGTGAGTCACAGCAGCCAACACAGTACCTCTGTGTTTGTCACGTACAGCGTTTCAGGCACCCAAGTCTGGCAGCCTTAGCGAAGGGGTATTGCCAATACGCTGCACATCAATACTGAGGATCCTCCCTGCTGTGAATGATTTCCCAGAGGTGTCGAGACCCAAGAGGAATCCTGGGGTGATGGTAATGAGATCACTAATGCAAGAGCCAAACGCTAGCTAAGAGCAAATCAGGACACAACTCTCATTTCTTTCAAACAGCCCAAGTACAAGACGAAGATCTTACGCCAGTGTTATGCTTGCAACAGGATGAGAGACAATAGCTGATCTGAACAGCTTCACCTGCTCAGATGAAGGCCCACAGACTAACTCTATGCTAGTTAAAACAACAAGTGTAGCACGAATACATACCAGTAGTCAGTTTATAGTGGATCAATACCCCAAGCCACGTGGCTGAGGCACCTGGGGTCCAGCAATACAAGTCATGAAGTCAGACTCAGCGTATCACCAAACCACAGACCCAGAATTTGGGGCTTGCTGCAAACCACTCACATTGCTTGCTTGTAAAATGCTAGGCCTGCAAAAGGCTCCTCCTGTTTTTAGCTCCCGTGCCCTGGAGGGTTTGCCAGGCCTAGCAAAAGTATTCATCATCGACAAATTCAGGAAGTAACAGCTAATTACTTTTAGTCATTGCTGGTAACCAAAGTATGAGACAACAGAGGTCCAAAGAACACCTTGCAAGCAGGCAAACATTTTGCAAATAGGTATCGTGCATTCCAGCACTCAAAACTACCTAGGCAGAGTTATGCTGTTATCATCCATCACCAACAAAGCAGTCCCCAAAGGGACACATCCTCAAGATCCTGATGGCCCCATGGAGCACTGGCATGATTCCAGGCCAGTACAGACCACGCTCCACTCCACGTGACCCAGCTGCCATTTAACTTCAGCAATCAACGGGCAAAATTGGGATGATTTAACCATAGATCTAAATGGCCAATTACTAAAACAAATATTCCAGAGTAAAGGCACCAACATCCCTTCCACAAAAGCTTTTTTCCAGACGAGTCACATACTCCATTTTTATAGAAAATAGCCCACTTAAAGGCCAGCTATGATTCTAAAATAAAACCCACCATAATGCAATTGAAAGAACTGAACAAAACCACTTTGCTTCCAACCTACACCACAGAGCAAGCATTTTTAGAACAGTCCTGCAAATACATGGCAAATACGCAGGGCATATAGTAGTTGTATGGAGGTCAGGATCATGAGCCTGATTCCTCATTCCAGGAATAGCAGGACTATCTGGTGTCTATTCTAGTCAGCCCAGCTTGGATGCAGAACAAGAGAATACTTTTCAGTGGTGACATGGACAGTAGTTTACATCTTTCAAGGTGCTAGCTTAGATCCTGCAAAGGAATCTTCTGAAGAACTGAAGGGGAACAAAGGCCAGTATCAGACACACCTGTTCCACACAAGAGAAAATTAATTTTAAAATTATGATTAATAATTTCAGCTTGGCCTCCCCTCATAAGTAAGTACGGCAAAAGAGTGAAGTACTACTGACATACACTCCTTGAGCACTCCACGTATGAAACGTACAGTCAAATCACTTGATGCAAACTCCAAACCACACACTTCAGGCATACAGGTATTAGCAACAAATACAACAGCAATGCTTATTAAGTGCATGCCTTGCAGAGGACAGACACACTACAACTTGTTAATTTGGCAATAAGAAGTCCCATTGCTTTGTTAATTTGCATGTCAGACATCCAGTTGTTGCTCTTGCATCTTCCACTAACCTTTTTTAGTGCATTTCTCTGTAATCAGGTACATTCACGACAGAGGATGTGAAGTTCAGAAAAGGAAAGCACTTATCCTAAAGTTAGAGAAAAATTAACATCTCAGAAGCTCCACCACATCACACCACTTGCCTATTTATCCAAAAGAAGCTTCAGAAAATAGCAACTACCTCTGTGAAATCAGAGAGAGGGGGGAAATATTCTTCTTGACAATGATGTCTGAAAGCAATCCCATGCAGAAACACTCTGCACAGCCATGCCTGGGAGGAGAGAGGAAGCTACAAGAAGAGGTGTACAGCAACACAGCGTATGTAAACCATCAGAGAACCAAAGGGGAAGAGGAGCAAAAATATCATTACGAAAAACAAATGGAAACAGGGAGCCACCACCTACCCTCAAATAGCAACACACAGCTCCCCATAACGGGAAACGCGAGGCCAAATTCTGCCCTCACACTGCTAGGAAATCCAAAGTAAACTCTCCTTCCATGTTTGAAGAAGTAATGGATATTGGAAGGGAACGTGCGTCTGTGGAGCTATCTTCCCAGCAGAACTTTTAATTCAAGGCTTCTCCTGTGTGCAGGAGCTGGTAGGGCTACACCAGAGCAAACCACCAGAAGAGCCACAGGACGCAAGTGGAAGTGGTGGCCAGCATCAGTTCCCTACACCATCACACCAACACAAAAACCTCCAGGAAAGAAAAAAAGTACTGTATACCCCAGCGAACACACTACCATTGCTCATTCCCAAGCTAGCCAGTTAAATCACTGTCTCAACCCAACTGAACATTGTGTTGAACATAGCTTCTATCTTTGCCGTGATCCTCACGGAAGGAAAACCACAGAAGAACTAAAGATACTTGCCTAAGTAGAGTGTAATAAAGTTTAACCATAAAATAGTAAGAATAAAGTTGAGGAATGGGAGTTAGTGACATACTGTAACAAATCCAGTATTCAAGTAGGTACTATAGGTTTAATGTAATCTTTGCACGACAACTCCCAATTCTCTTGAGATGGATTTGACCTCATTTTTATTTAGAAGTGCAACTGAAATATTTATAAACAGCCCCTTGAAAAAGTACTCAGGTGCAATTTAACTGTTTAGCATCTGTAGTGATTTTAACTTGGCACATCAACTCTAAAACTCACTGTCTAAAACTCCTTTTACGAGATCCAAGAGAAAGGGGATAGTTGGATCTGAGAAGTAAGACTTCTAACTGCTGCCAGCCACCCCTCCCACACTGCAACAGATTATATCGAGTCTGAAAAAAAATATACACACGGTGAGAACCAGCTAATGTCCTAACTAGTTCTCAAATCAGAATACTTATCAGCCAAAGTAAATTCTACAGCAAATAACTGGCTTTACAGTGGAAGGGAGGGAGGTTGGGGGGGTGGAACAGGTCATACCAGATCTTAAGAAGAAAACTGGGCATACCATAACTGCACACAATAATTTGATGAAAACCAATTGCCTCACCACATCTACGACGTCTGTCTTTCACTACTTTGTTGAGTTTTTTTAAAAGTGAGTTTGGTAAATTTCCGATAAGTGTTACTGAAGTAAGCCTTAACGAAGGAAGGCAGTTTTAAATGTGTTAAAGTGTCATCAACTTGTCAAATTGCAACTTAAAAGTCAAGCTCATCAGACACCTTATATTTCAAGTAATAAATTATCAATCATAACTCGTTAAGTATCTTTACATCAGTCATTTATTTTAAAAATTCTGAAGAATTTCCCCGGCATCGACTCGTACGTCACATACTGTAACACTCAAAGCAATACCACAACAAAGAACTCTGACTCCCAGGTCTTCTCAACATACGATGCTCACTCACAACATTCAATCACTCCTGCTTTCAGTTATATTTATTCATAAATGACATAAATATGCAAGAAGACATGATGGCCCATTGAATACTTTAAATATTTTCTCAAATTTTACAAACAAAAGCAATTTAAAGAGTAGCAAACATGAATAGAAAGTTGATGAATTAAATGAATTAAAATTAGAAGCCATTCATAAGGGCCCATTAAAAGCTGAACAAAAGTACAATGTTCTAGACCCGAGGATCACATCTGCAAGTAAGGCTACAGCTCTTAACCTGAAATCAGCAACTGCCTTAAGGGTCCTTTAAGAGATGAAACATCCTACTACCTCAACAGTTTGAAAATTATCATTTTAAAAACAAAAAAAAGTAAGGGCATGAAAGGGAAAGCTGCTGCTCTCAAAATGAACATCAGCATGGTGGCCAAATGAAAATGATCGAGTCTGATACAAGATACAACCCATATGGGCTCCTACATATCATTAAGACTCTCCTCCTACAAACACCCATGCACATGCTTGTCGTGACGCTGTGAGAACTCGCAGTGACTGCAAGGTGACTGCAAGGCTACACACTGTAGTAGCACAGTTAAATACCAGGCGACTGCAGGATCAACGTGTTTCACCTGAGCCAACGGGGAAGCCAAGGAAACAGAAAACCACACAAACCAAGCATACTGTGAAGGTTTAGTTGCATGACAAAATACGACTGAACAGAACGAGTCAAGAATCATCTCTAGGTGCATACAGAACACTTCTGTCCCAAAAGCTCGACCTTATTCAATGCTGTAACTATGCTATTTAAGGTTAAGTTCAACACTTCTGTATATTTTGTAAAAAGCATAGTGATACTTGTAACCGACGTGCACGATAAAACACAGTTAAGCACTACGGCACTCTGTTGCTGTAACTTGGGGAGTTTCAATGGCCCACAAGCACGCTCCCCATTAAAAACGCAGGCACTTCACATTGTCTAAAGCACACTGCAAACAATAACCATCCGAACACAATTTCACCTCCTTTATCAATCAAGTCAAGACAGCCAAGTCATGCAAACAGCCTGCTGATGAGAGCACCTCAACACACTGCTTCACTCAGAGGAAAACAATGCCTTTCACAATGGAAATCTGACGGACCTCCCTCCTTGGCAGAGCAGAGCAACGGGAGCTCGTGTGTGGAAGGTACAATACCAACAAAGTCAGAAGTCAACATGGTAGAACCAATCAGAAGAAGAGAGACAAAGCCAAGCGCCACATGCCTGTTTTACTGCCAACTGATATTTCTAGGACAAACTTTCCGAACCCATTAACTGGTAGAGTGCAAGTTTTTTTGGTTTTGGGGTTTTTTTAAATTCAATTAACTACTGCACGCCATCTTCACCATCTCACACAGACTTCCACAGTTATTCAGCGCAAGGCAGTCAGAGAGACCTGACAGCTAAAGCTTTCAGAAATCCGCACCGCTCCCACATTGAGCACAAAGCCGATTCCTTTCCGATGACAACAGACAACAAGAGATCAACATCTCAGGAAGGGAGCTGTTCCTGTGGCATCTTTAGTTTCAGCCATTTCCCTTCTCACTCCCTAATACTCAGTCTTTTCTACTCCTGTCAAAAACACAGGTAAATCTCCACCCAAACCACAGAAAACCGTCTCCCCCAAACCACAGTCAGAACACTTCTGGCTGCCTGCGGATCTCCAAGAGGTCCTCCGTATATCAGCGACAAAAAAGCACAAAAAGATTCAGGTCGCTGCCACATCCACAAAACATGTCTTCCAGCTCCAATTAAAGGCTTGAAAGAGAATTTTTAAAATCCACAAGCTTTTCAACGGAGACAGAAGGGACTGCATCGAGGGGAAGGGGGGTGCAACCAGCCGAGATCCAAGCAACAGCAGAGGGAAAAAAAAAAAAGAAATCAACAAGTCGGCAGAGCGAAATCGGTGTCGAAAGGTGCAGACGTACCTTGTGGAGGTGCCTTTCCGGACATCGCAGATGCTGCATTTGAAGGCTTCAGCGCTGTTCCTGAAGGTGCACACGCTACAATCCCAAAAGCCTTCGTCGGCTGCAGGTTTGGCTTGCCTTTTCGGCCTTGGGGAGGGGGAGGGAGAGGGGAAGCGTGTGTGTGTGTACGTGTGTGTTTGGGGAGGAGGAGAGAGGCGGCGGCAGGAGGAGGAGGAGGAGGGAGAGGAGGAGGAGAGAAAGAAAATACACACATGAGAAACCATGTTACAGAGCCCCGAAACCCAGCGCCTGCTCGCACCGCCGCTCTCCCCCCCCGCCCCGCGACCGGGAACAGCCGACAAACACCTACCGGGGCCGGCGCCCGGAGAGGTGCGGTGCGGCGCCGCGCTCCGCCCCCAGCCCCAGCCCCGCGCCGCGGGAGGGCCCGGCCGAGCCGGGCCGGGCCGGGCCGAATCCATCCGGGCCGGGCCGGGCGCGTCCCCCAGCGCCCCCCGCACGGCGGCGGGGGCCGCCCCCCTCCCTCGGAGGGAGGGTGGGAGAGTTTGAAGGCTGGGAGGCGCGTTCCCTCCTCCACCTTGTTAAAGCTCCCTTTGTCTGGGAGCAGCCAGTGCGCGGAGCGGGAGTGCGAGCGAGCGGAGCCGCCATGGCTGCTCTCACACCAGACCAGCCCTGGCACCGGCGGCAGGCAGGGAGACACCGGCGCTCCTCCGCCTCCTGCCGCCCTTCCACGCTCCCTCCATCTTAGGAGCCTCCCTCCCTCCCTCCCCGCCCGCCCGCAGCCCCCCCTCCCCGCCCCGGCCCCCCGCGTACCTGGCGGGGCGGCGCGGGCACGCCGCCCCCCTCCCCGCCCGCTCCCTCCATCTTAGGAGCCCCTCGCCGCCGCCGCCCCCCTTCCCCCGCGGCGGAGCACACGCACGCAACTACCAGCCAGGGGCCTACCCACCGCCATCCCCTCCCGCCGCGCCAGCGCCGAGCCGGGCCCGCCGCCGCTGCCGCCGCCGGGGCAAGGGGCAGGGGCGGCCCCCGCCGCGCTCCCTCCATCTTAGGTGCCTCTCCCCGCGCCCCCCGCTCACCTGGTCGGGCTCTTCTTGTCGCCCATGACCATGGATCGGGGCCGCCCCTGCCCTGCGCACAAAGAAAAGAGGCGAGGGGGAGGGGAGGGGGACGGGGCTGCCTCCGTCCAGCAGGCTCCGGCTGCTCCTCACCCCCGCGCCGCCGCTCCTGCTGCCGCTGCCAGGCTCCGCTCCAGACTAGCAGCGCAGCGCAGCCCGGCGCCCTCCCTCCTCCTCCTCCTCCTCCCTCCTCTCCCTCCCCGCGCCGCGCCGCTCCGGCGGGCGGAGCTCGCCGCCGCGCCGCGGCCAATGGGGGCGGCCCCGCCGCCAGCCCTGAGCGGGGAGGAGAGCGGGGAGCGCCCCCCGCGCCGCCTCCCCGGCGGTCCCACCTCCGCCCCCGGCCGGGAGCCCCCCTCCGGGCCGCCTCCCGTCCTCTTCCCTCCCCTCAGCGCTGCCCCCCGCACCGGGACCCCGCCGCGGCGGGAGGGCGGGTTCCGCTCGGCCGGCGGTGGCGGGTGGCCCCTTCCTTCTCCCTCCCTTCCCCCTCAGAGGGCTCCGTCCCCCGGGAGTCGGGCTGAGGCCGGCGGCGCCCCCGCCGGGAGCCCCTGAGGGGAGAGCGCGGCCGAGCGGCCCCGTCCGGGCGGCGGGAGGCGGGCGGGAGGAGCCGCAGGTACCGGGGGGCCGGGGGGCGCCTGGGCCCGCTCCCGGAGGGGAAGGGCGGCCGAAGCCTGCCTCGTCCCTGCGGCTACGCTGGAAGTTGCCCTGCAGAGTTGGGCAGCCGGGAGCAAACTCCGGCTCGGTGCCCTTTCCTCGGGCACAGGCTCCCTGTGCCTTCGCGACCACCTCCCTGCTGCCTTTATGAATTTCCACTTTGGGTCAGGTCACTAGCCTGTACAGAGCCAAAGGCGTTTCAAAAGCCCTGCCATAACCTTCCAGAAACCTTCCCATCAATCCCTCGGTGATCCATCAACTCCACTGAAACCACAAGCTGTGGTTCTGCAAAACTCCCAAGGTGGCAAAAAGTGGCATTTCCCAAAAAGCGGCAGTCCTGCCCCAAGGTTCCCCCCACACCCCTTCAGGCCTGTGGAAGTGCTGCAGTGGGGCCAGACGGCAATGGGCCAAGGACGAGCCCTTGCCATCTTCACTGCGCCGCTCTTCGTGCGGGGTCAGTCCTCAGCAGCGGCTGCAGGAGGATGGGGGTGACAAACAGCTGAGGAAGGACCGGGTAAGGAGCGATGAGTAAAGACAAACAAAAGTTGGTTCAACTGCTCCCAGCTACATGAGCGCAAGCCTTGCAGGGCAGACTTTTTTCACCATGCTTTCCCAGTTTCTCAGTGGTGACCAAGCCAAGCTGACAGCTCCCGCCAGCAAAGAGCAAACTTCATCCCCAGGCCAGAAACAGTGCAGACAGGAGGGATGTCTGTGGGCTGCACGGGGCTGTGCTTGGGAATGCAGCTGCAGCGCGAGGGTGAAGGGTCTGAACAAAGTTAACCTATGGCTGAATACAAGAAAAAAATAAAGAAAATGGCTACTTAAAAAGCAAACCAATCTACGTGGCTTAAGGCAGGATATGGTCCTACCATGATGGGAGGAAAGCGTAACTGTGTCCTGCACTTTAAAGCTTTAGAGATACGGACTCGCTCACAAGCCACAGAGGTTTTTTCCCCTCCACCGATGCCCATTTTAACAGTCAAATCACGCTGACAGAGTCACTTCTCTGTATTTAATAGCTACATGTAATCCACTTACCCTACCCAGCCCCCCCATCCCCACACAGGTGATTTAACCCTTGCTGGCACCTCTGCCAACCGATTTAACTGCAATTTGTACAGACAAAGACTTCGAATGACTTATTTCTTAGCCACTCAAGTTCCCGAACAATACAGCGAGAAGCATACATACTCCAAGGGCAGAGTTAAGGTTGTGCAATTATCACATGTAGGAAGTGTCATTTTCCCATTGCATCTGCTGTTTTCCAAACATTTTTGCTCTTTTAGATTACAGCAGTAACGTTTGCTTCGGGAACCTGTGTGGGAACAGTAACGTGGCAGTGCTCACGGGGCCTGGTAAGCGCAGAGTCCTGGTGTGCAATCGCTACCAGAACTTCATGGCAATGATGTTTATGGGGACAGCAAGAACACTGTATTTGGGCAAGAAGTCAGTGAAGAACCTGAGAAGCACAGAAAGGCAGAAAGTGCTGAAATTTTGATGTGGGAGGAGATCTAGGCATCTGACTCCCGTTTTCTACCACAGCTGTTTCCCTTAGCTCTCCATTGCCACGTTAAGGAGAGCGACAGCCACCACAGGCACGGAGTAAGTTATTGTGGAAACACCAAGGAGCTACAGCCCATTTTTAGAAAGCAATTTATCTCTTCAAAAAAAGTTTCAGGGTTGCTGTTTTCTTTTCATAGCAAAAGTTGTTTTCTTTCCAAAAACCTACTACATCCTTTATTATCAATTCCCCTGGAAACCTTCCTTCCTCAGCAAATAACGCTTTCAAAGTCACGTGTTAAAAGCTTGGCAACCCAAGTCTAGCATGACTTCATTCAATCACGTACATGCAACGGGAGGTGATCGTTCCCGGTTTGTTAAACACACTTCAAGCGCAGTTGGGTGACTCTACCTTCACGGACGGTTCCTGGCAGAGTGCCATGGCCGATGGTGAGCTCATGCGTTGATCCAGCTGGAGCTTTTGGGATGCTGCATTCTGCGGGCAGCGCTTCCCTGTTCACCCCTCCGGACACCGATGCACCCGCGACAGGAACCCTGGGCAGAAATCAGGGCTGAAAATACAGTCAAACTGAATGACAACTGCCTTGGTGGGGTATTTCTTTCACACCATGGTGTTAGCACAGTAAGTTATCCTGCTGGCCTCACACTCACCGAGGTGGCAGGGGCAGTGCACCCCACCGAGCATTTGGGGATTTTTAATAGAGTTTGGGCTCTCACATGCTCCCTAGGCAGCCTTGGGCAAGTCAATTAGCACTTCTTCTCATTAACTCCAGCACTCTTGATTCAAAAAGTGAAAGGAGGAGATTTCTAGGCTCACATGTGAATCTATGGCACCAGTTTTCCAACGAAACTCATTCCAGCTAAGTGTTTTGGATCCCACGGTGCTGTTCAGTTGGTGCTAAATCCAGCAGAAGAAATGCCCACCCTCACCTCCAGAAGATGCTGCTTTCTCGGTGGTGCAACTGAGAGCATTCTCAACTGCAAGAGGATCCTCTTAACCCACCTCTTTCCACCTCTCCCTTCCTCCCACCCTGTGTATTTCTAATGACAAAAAAACTTGTAAAGAGACACTGGTTGCAGGTGCTTCCAGGACACGACGAGAGACACGGCACCGGGGCAGGCGTGCTCACAGCAGCTGGGAGAGCAGGGCACAAACCTCTCAGGCCAACCTGGCTGCTACAGCCTGTGCTGGGAGCTCATGCACTAATGGTTTTGCCCAGCAAAGCTTTGGCTGTGCGTCAGTACACGCTTCATGTTAGGCGGGGTGACGTTGGGATGAGAAACATGGTTTCCCCTCTGCACCAGCTCAGCATCCCCATCCCTGGAACCATCCCTCACCCCCGCAGTGCCGCGGCTGCTCCTGCTTCTTTGCTTGAGCCCCGAAAACAGACAAAGGTCCAAAACAATTGTCTGTACCCTCCCCAGGGATGCTCTGAGGTAACCCCTGAGCTAAGCACCCTGCTAATAGCCTCTTCAGCATGGTAAGTCCTCCAAAACCTGGGGTGCTGAGGGCACAGGGAGAATTCCGTGCACCTGGACTGTCAGTATAAACAGATTTTAAAATAAACAAGGACGCTACATGCACAGCCGAAGTCGGTATTTGTGCATAGAGTTCAATGCCAAATATAAATATTGAGCTTCTTGGCCCCGTTGGTCACTGTGGTAAATACGCATTTTTGTAACTTCGCATCAGATGTGCGTAACTTCTCTGAAGTGACTGCTGTCCCAAACAGCCTGACGTCTAACCACTGATAAAGGACTTTTCTGTGGATTTCGTAAGGAATTTGTTACACAGGAGATGGAATCAGGCTCAGGTCACAGGTCTCGCTATTAATTTAGCCAGAGCTACAATGATCAGAAGAGATGCCATTGGACTCTGGGGCAGGGAAGCTGCATATCACCACACCATTAGCACCTTTAAGTAGAAGTGGGTGGGAAGGGAAATAAGCAACTGAGGGTAGAAACGGTGAACCAGCTTCACTAGAGCACCTTAACAGCCAGCAGTCATTTCACTGTGTCCTGCTGAGGGGGATTAAATGTGCTTGGCCTCCCCAGGTTTCCAGGATGAGAAGACATCAAGGGGTGGAAGAAAAACAGGCTGCGTGAAAGCTGTCAGACTTCACACAAAGTAGCATAATGTTTGCCGTACCACGAGAGCATCCATGGAAAGGGAAGCAGGAGCCTATGCTTAGAAACCTGAAAGTCATCCCCACAAAACGTAATACCAAACCAGAAAGTGTGCGTTGGCCAGAGGCATTGGTGGCCAACTGACCCCACCCTCTCTTGCTTTCAAAGCACAGCATAACTGCCACCGGCTTCAGGTGTTGACACCAGCAAGAATTCAGGAAGAAACTACTGGAAGTCTCACTTAGCACTTGACAGCATCTTTGAAAATGTGGCCCAGGCTGCGTTTGCAAGCTTTTGGGGAAAAGCATTGTGCCAGGGACTGTGTAAACACAGAACTGGCTGATGGATGGCCCTAGTGCACCACAGAGATTTATGCATGCTCCGGCAAAACGTACTGAATTAACAAGTGTCTCGGATTAACACAGGGACACTAAAAGACTTCACTGATAATTGTGGGAGAGAAACAAATGATAAGGAAGAGTTACCACACAGTGTGCTGTTTTCCAGACTTCAGTAAAGACTCAGATGCATGTTCAGATAGGATACTTTTAGCTGAGCCGGGAGCACAGGCATGGCAAAGTAGGCAAGGGATGAAGCTAGGAAAACCACAGGGCTGGAGGAAGATCCTTGGTAGAGTACCTCAAAAAAAACTGCCTGGGAACAAACACTGATATTTTCCTTAGTGGCCCCATTAGAAAAAGTGGGGATTGTGCTAATAACCTGAAGATGGGAAGCAGGATGTCACATTGGAAGAAGAGAATAACTTTGAGAGAGAGCAAAATGGAAATGGGATGAAATAGAGCGTTACTGACTTAGGCAGCTGGGTGCTTGTAACAAAACTTTCTGACTTGGAGCAGAAGCTCAGTGGTATGGCACACAGGAGGGAGAAGACCTGTCTCAGGTGTTTGTGTACCACTGGTGTGACTTAGCTCCTGAAAAGGCCAATGTCAAGCAGAGGGTATCAGAAGAATACACGTCAGTGAATAGAGACAGGGAAATACATAATAACTGTACAGTGCACAGGCAAGGTCTCATTGGAATTACCATTCTCCAGACAGTTCTCCAGCTGAAGAAAAAATGCACTCAAGCTGGGACAAGCATGGGGAAGAGTTTCTAGGATGGTCAGAGGAATAGAAAGTCTATTTTATGAAAGCAGCCTCTACAAACTCAACTTAGCCTAGGGAAACAAAGGCTGGGAGGGGATATGACCACTCTGTAAAAAATACGCTGGGGAAGGAGGCATTACACAGCAGCAATAAAAGAGGTAGCAGACAAAAAAGAAGAGCACAACTGATCTATGCTGGACATGTAGGCTGGAAACCAGACATCCGTTTCTAACCTTCAGAGGAGCAAGGAACAGAAACAGCCTCGCAATGGGAGGAGCAAAGGCAGTCAAAGTAAAGATGGACCTTGATCGCTTACAGAAGGAATCACACAGCGGAGAAGCTCACACGGTCCCTTCTGCCCCTGTGATGCTGCTGAGGTCAGACCCTACTGCTGTCATCAGAGTCCTGTCTCTCCCTCCTCACCCACCCACACCAAATAATCTCATCTGACTTGTTTCCAACCAACAGATTTCAGTAGATGCTCTCTCAAGGGAAGGGGAGAGGTACAGAGAGAAGAAAACTCTTCATCCAGCTTTCATGCCTAGAAATGGATTTCTCAAACACCCAGGGATTTCCAGTTCGCTTCTAAATTTGGTATGTGTGTTTTTCCTCCCAGAAAACGTAAAACTTCCTCTATTCAGAAAAGTAAGGGTGTTTTTAAAGTTTTCTTTCTTTCTTTTTAATACAACCTTTGTATATACAGTCTTTCGTGGGTTCTTTGGAAAATAGTTTTAGAACCGAATTAGCAAGTGATCAAATGCCGACTATCAGGAACTTCACACAGCAAGCCAAAAACTTTCTATCAGAAACAGGCTGCCGAAGAACAACGTAGTAGGAAAAGGATCTGAAAGATGAGGAGCAATATGCAAGCAACAGCCAGTGCCAAGAATCTCCAGGGTCTGCAAACCCTTAAAATGCCAGACATACAGGAGTAGAAAACAGCCTGAAAAGGTAGAGAGGCATAAAAAGCTCTGCGTGCAACAGCATTAAATATAAAACTCGGCTGAGTAGAAAAGAAAGCCAACAGAAACTAGAGGCTCTAGCTAAGCATCCTGCATGCTGTATTCTACAGATAGCAAAGGCTGTGCAATTTAAATCTGTAATCCCTTCCCAAGCAAAGAGGCTTTTGCAGTAGCGCAATCTGGATGTCACCGGCATATGAATAGGCATCTTGGGACTGCTCTGGAGAGCAGAGGTCAAAGTTTAGTGATGTATGTAGTTGTCTCCCTAATGGGTCTTATTGATTATGATCCATAGAAACAAGCAATGTCTCCAAATCTGCCTCCCCCTTTGTGCTAGATGCCAGCCACCCAGAAAAAGCACCTTGATCTTCTAGCTCCATGCGGTTTGTAGAACATTGAAGCCTGCAATGAGGAAAGACACAAAGCTGCTGAACAGACTAGTGAAACACAGAAAGTGGAGAAAGGTAAATAGATCTGTATAACATCTGCATAGCAATGATACATGGGAGCATGGTGTCAAAAATATCTAATAAAATAAAAAAAAATTACGGTAACACGAGGTGGGGAAAGAGCAAGTCAACATTGCAATTCAATCACCTAAGTAAATTATGCGTTTGTTATGGAAGGGGCTGGAAAACCCCAGTACAGAATAAGCCAAATTCACACTTGTCCAACTACAGGTATTCCAGCAAGGTATCTTAAATATAGCAGTGAAATTGTCATATCTGTGATACCAAATGGTGGTAATAAGTTGGTATCTTGACAGGACAAGCACAATTCTGTTGTGGCAACTTCAACAGGAGAGCAAAAATAGAAAAAACACGAGAAGGACTGGACCAAAAGTACCAATGCTATTTTTTCCTCTTCTAGTGAGCACTGCTGTGGCAGCCAACCAGCACGGGGACATGTGAGCAGAGCCATCTCAGGTAGGGCAAAGGGAACCCCCTCAGGGGGAGACTAAGTTGATAAATAAGCAAGGGTAAAGGTGATTATCAAACTCTTCAAACTTCCTGAGTTTGCAAGATAGAAAGAGAGAAAGCAGGCTTGCTCTCAAGATTTTGGTGCTTCCACTTCTGACTGCTGCTAGAAACTGGAAGGGGGGGGGGGACCCCAACCCTGTCTACAATATTTCAGAATCGCAGAAGACATCCCATTTGGGTTCAGAGTTAGGAACCGTCTCAGGTGGCAGGGAGGTCCTGGCTCTCTCTGGAGACGTTTGCCCACTTCCATATGGAGACACAAGGCTATTAAGGCTGGTCCTACTGATGTGCTGCCTGAGATCTGGCTGTCTGCTCTGTCCGTCCTCATCCATCTCACACATTGCAGGCTGAAAAGGGGCAGAAGAGGTTGGCAAGTGCTGCTGCAAAAACCAGGTCAGCAGTAACTCCATTTACTCCAGTGGAACTGTAACAATATGATCCCAGCCCCTGCCAGGGCTGTCGTTGTTCAATGCAACACGTCTAAGTCACAGAACAGCAACAAACCTGCCACACACTCCATTTTCTTACATGGACAGCAAATCTGGCTTCCTCTGGGGTGTGTGAAGGGACCAGCTCCAGGCAATCAGAGATGCTGTGTTTTTGTGCAGCTGGCATTAGGATCAGCGGCATCTGGTGGGAGTGCAGCTACTCAGGACTCACCAAAACAACAACAAAAAAGCCTCTTTTCTCATAGAGTACAGCTGAATTCCCTTCCTCCCATTCCCTTAACAGATGTCAGAAAAAAGCATGAATGGCTGCAGCTCTGTGCTTGACTTGCGGCTTTCACACTTGCTGCAGAGCTGGCCTACAGCTTCTGAAGCCGGTTCTGGAAGGTGTTGCTTTTTATAAAGAAAAATACAGAGAAAGGAAAAAAGAAAAAAAAAAACAACATTAAACACTTAATAGTAAACTCCTTCAAAAGAAAACTTGCTTCAAGCCAAAAAACATTTGCCAAGTTTCAACTAAATGTGAATTTTCACAATGCTGTAATAAACACCTCAGTATGGGGGTTTCAGAATGAGAATGCTGAGACACCTTTGCTCCAAGCAGTTCAAAAATATATATATGTGATATATAAATTTTTTTTTTAAAGAGAAATCAAATTACCCCAAGGAGACATTTTACAGTGCTTCAGTTATATATATATATAAATATATATATAAAAAACCCAAAACACAGAGAAAGCAAAATGAAAAGCCATTGATTCATCTGTTGCCCATCATCCCAGTCATGCAGGAGGATGTAGGCAGGAACAGGACTCTCTCCCCAGAATCAGATCACAGGTCTGGATGCTATTGTAGCAGATTAACCTGGGAGCACTACGGGAAGGAAGCGTTTCCAGGAGAGAGAAGTGGTCTACCGCAGAAATGCTCTTGCAGAACCTACCTGGCCATTTTATCTTCTCTAAACTCCAGCCAAGGTTCCTCTGGACTCTGCAACACACAGCGTGGATTTCTGAGCCCAGTGCCTCCTTCCCCAAGCACCGCACCAAGTGGTGCCTGCCATAGCTGTAGGCGTCAGCCTGGCTCCAGCAAGGCTCTCCAGCAGCTGACAGTGATGGCATGAGGCATTTAACATTCCTTGGACTGGAAGAGTCAAAATTCTTGACTGCTCGGATGTTGAATGGCTTTTCTTGCGCTTAGGCTGGTGCGTAGGGTGGGATCCCGAGAAAGCAGAGCTGTGGGTGCGAAGCGTGATCTTTTCTTAGGGCTATGCCTGGCTGCCTGCTTTGCAGACACCTGCCAATTTGTTTTGGAATGTACAAAAATGCCCTTAAATCCAATTTAGGCATTAGGGGAATAGTATTTTTGCAGCCCCAAACACAGCTCCTGAAGGGACAGCCGTGCTGCCATCACCAGTCCAAAGAGAGTGTCATGGTGCTGCCAGCTACAGCATCCCTGCAGAGACAAGCAGTGGGACTGTGCTGCCAGGGGAACCGATGGCCTTAGGCTGGTTTTAATTCTGCCTGGCTCCCTCCTGCCATTGCACATAGGATGGATTGGGAAAGCTGCAGCAAGAGAACAACCCGTGTTTCTGCAGGGGAAGAGACTGTGTTTGGGACCACAGCCATAAGTTAGCTAAACTTGTCCAAACAAAAAGGGGGAAAACACCCTACTTACACTGTTTCCCCAGCCTCAGAGGAATATGTTCCCCTAGGATCAATTCAGACATAACAGGTTGCTATGTTCAGAGCTAAAATTAATCTTAGACCAAGAGAATGAATCAAAAAAATGAAGAGCTTGCTGCATTCATTGCTAAAAAATTAATCTTGTGCTGAGAGCTTCCATTTCTACTTTCCAACTGGCCACCTCGCCTTCATTCAAGGAAAGCCCAAGTGAAAATGTAAAACCGTTTCCAGGTGGTTTTGGTTAAGGCAGACAAAGAGCCATGAATTGTGTCTGTGCCTGGTTTCAGGCATGGCAGAAGGTGGAGGGTTAGCCAGAAAGAGAGAACCGCTGCTGCTGAGATACAGCCACTGGCCTAATTAGGTGGAATAGCTATTAGTGATTCTACCTAATTAGATAATTAGATTAATTATCTAATTAACTGAGATTGTTGTTAGACAAAGGCAGGTAGAGCCTCAGAGGTGATAAGGAAGATATCAGGGCAAGGTTACTCTGTGATTTATATTGATTTCTTTAACAGTTCAAGAACTCCCCTGGTTCCCACATTTATTTACCCTAGTCTTACTCCTCAAGGGTTGTTTTAAAGTGATTAAAGCAGGGAAGAGGGGGGCTGTTTTTTAAAAATGGAGAAGAAAAAAAAAAAATAATAATCTCACTGCAAGTTTCTCCCATGCTGCTGAAAACTCAGGACTCAGCAGGGGGGAGAAACCAGACTGGGCAGGGGGAAGCCTTGCAGACAAGGGCTGCCTGTGCCCCCCATGCCTTGTGCTTGGATTTTGCTGCGTATCTTCCCCACAGACCTTTTTGGATACCCAAAGGTATTCAAAGGTTTGTCTTTGGGGAGGAAGCCAACATGTGAACAAGTGATGCACCAGCACCAAACAGTAGCTGTGGCCCTGGCAGATTTTTCTCCATCGCTTGTTCTTTGCTCGCAGTGCTGGTGGGAACCACAAGCCAATTAAGGAGGCCTTGTTACGGTAGACGTGGCGTAAAAGTAGCATTAGAGCATCCTGCCCCAGAGACCCAGCAGTCCTCAATACCCAAGGGCTAGCACAAGGCAGGTTTGCAAGTTTAATAAGCCAAGTCCTCCTCGCTCAGGCGTGAAGCTAATATTATGCCAGGCGGGCCCGGGTGGAGGAGGCACAGCCAAAGCTTCCACAATTTCAGCCGCCTGCTTTGAATTTTACCACAGTGGAGTCAGGCCCACAGTGGAGCCCAGATTTCAGGAGGCACAGGAGGGCATGCAACCAGATCGACCCTGCCCTTCCCATCCTACATCTATTGTTAGACGCATCAAGGAATTTGACCCGCTTTGGGAGTTTCTGGTGGTTTTTCACATTCCATTTGTCTTTTCCAACTAAAGTTTCATGCTCGTGTGTCACAGCCCTGGCTCTGTTCCCTGTGGTGGATGTTCAGATTGCCAGAAGAAGATCCAGCTGCTGTATCCTACTGCGTTTAGAGCTTCTAAGCTCTGAGTGGATCCAAGATGCTACCCACACTGGGTTTTGAGTCGTCCTCTCCACGTGCCAGTTCCGCCTAGCATCTTCCCTTCTCGCCGAGCTTCCCTCCTCCAGCCGGCTGGTTGAATTCAGACCTTACAGGCATTGCACACTCGCTCACACCAAGTACACAAGCTTTGCAGGCTACAACATAATGTTTGCAGAGGCCCATACCAAGTGCAATCACAGGTGGACTCTTCCCTGAGTTTTGGAGCTTGGCTGGTCTCTGCTTATGCTGCAGAGCACAACAGCATTTAGAGATCTGGTGAGCAGGATGTCCTCAGCGCAAGACCAGCTCTGTTGCTCACCTCCCTGTAGGAATCTTCACAGATCAGCTGTATGACAGAAGAAAATGGTTTACACACCTTGTCAAGAGCTCAAGGTGACTTAAGGTTTATCTTATCTAGCTTTGGTTGGTCCCACAGCTAAACCAGCCCCTTCCCACTACCAATGCCTCACTGTCCCTTCCCCTAACTTCTCCTGTGCACCTCTGAGGTATCTTTTTCATACGCCCTCATAGCACTCGACTTCTTCATTCAGCCAGAATACCTGTATATAACAATAGCTTAACAACTTTATAATAACTCCAGCCTCTCTCCAGAGAAGTACAGAAATAAACCTGTCATTTCTAGTTGCAGAGACTATGTTAACAGATCCATTATTGGTCAAACCGGAGTCATTACAATTATTAGCACTTGTTGCCCCTGCTCCAGTGCTTGTGCCTTTGCATCCTTTTCAGTAAGATGCTCCACCCAGGCCTTAGCAGCATCCCATGGGAGAGCTGCAGAGTATAAATGTCACACTGGTGCCTTGGGTACCACATGGGGCTGGGCAGGCTGTGCCCCACTGGGCATTGGGCTCCCACTCTCCTGCCTGCACCCCCCATGCCCCAGAGGCCGTGGCCATGATCTCAGGAAGGAGAACTTGCTCTTTCCACACAAAACATTTATGTCTCCACGGGAGCTAAAGGGTTGCAAGTGCAGACCAGCCACATTGCTGCAAGCAGCCATCCATCTGTTAAGATTATTGGAGCAAGCGACTTTGAAAGCCAACAGATACTTTTTTTCAGAGTTTTTCCACTGTAGAGAATATCACAAAAACTTCTATTTTGTTGTGTCATAATACTGGTAACTAAGAGAGATTTTTGTCATTTTCAACAAACTCTGAAACCCATCCCAGGCCTCGGGGGTGGGGGGAGTGTTCTTCAAGCAGCCACAGGATGTGCTGCCCAAGAAGACGACCAGTCCCCAGCAGCCCCGGACAGTCTCCTCACCTCTGGAAAAACTTCTCCCAACAGTTTTGGCCTCCTTGGAACTCTGTCACCTGTATGCCGAGGCTGTCCCTCATTAGCCAGAAGGGCAGGGGGAAACCACAGGCCAGGGGGAATGAATGTAAGTCATGCCCAGCAGCAGACTTTTAATCCCTATCACAAAATCTGGCTGTTTTGCTACTGTTTTCATCTGGTTCAACAAGTTTGCAGGAATCAGACTGCAAGAAACCAAGTGATTTAACTTAAAGCTGGAGGCTGATCATCCACAGAATCTAGCGGCGTTAATGTGCTGGTCACATTTGGTACCAAAGGGCCTGGGCGGGCAGTTGTTTCATTTTCAAGGCTTGGAAATCAAGCAGCGTGTCTCACCGCAGCCACAGAGTTCAGACCCCGGAGGAGAGTAAATCAGGGAACGGTGGGCAGGCAGCACATTGACGCTCCTCGGCATAAATATCAATTTTCACACTGTGGTCAGGTTCTGTAAGTGTGGGGAATTGGTGTGGCAACGGGATTTAAACAAGGTCTGGTTGCGATTAATTCCTTTCTAGGGAGTTTCTCTAAATGACTCGATTCCTTGTGATCACTCAGTAATTATGAGACTAAACCAAACTGTGAGGGACTGCAATGAACAGTTGCATGAAACTAGCCAGGTCTGGAAAACAAAGTTACTTGCTAGGAATTATTAAAACAGCACCAAAACATGGAACTTACCTGAAACAGAAGGTACATTGGAATGGGTAAGAAATAGGATATTTTAGTTAGTGCTGTACAGGACACTACAGCAGGATGGAGCCAACCTGCGAAAGAGCAGAGCAAAACCCACAGCTGAGCCTGGCCGCTACAGAGCGGCTTGTGCTGGGCTGCTCCCAGCCACACTGCCATTCAGCGGGGGGCACCCATCCTGGGCAGGGGCAGGTAAGAAGCAGCAGCAGCCCCAACACAGTGAGCTAAATAAACTGAATTCAGTCACTCAAGTTCCTACTCTTACTTCACCCACACTCTTGATTTTACCCCTGCAGCAGAGATGATTCCCTGCCCAGAGGCAGCCCGGCTGCTACCAGGGTATGCTGGGAAGAGGGAGAGAGAGTTTGCTTTGCAGAGGAAGCAAACACCTTCCTCCAGCCAGTCTCCATCGCTCTTTATCTACCCACAGCTGCTCACAATCTGGCCCCACAGATAAGGAAGGCAGCGCTCCCCATCATTCCCGTTCCTCCAGCTGGTGAGGCCTGGCAGCTCCACGTTTTCTGGAGCTGGGGACAGCAGAGCTACGTGGCAAATGAGCGTATAGCTGAGTCCCGTGTCCTGCCATGGTACGGAGGGCACAGTACAGCAGTGAAGGCACACAGGCTCAGCACACATCTGCTCCAAACCCACAGCCCTCCCACGCTCCAGGAGGGGGGCAAGGGCAAGGGCAGAGGCGGGGCTGGTCTGGTCTGAGTCTCTCTGTGCCCTCCCAGATTCATCCCTCCTCTCCATCCTTTTTGCCACGACTGCAGCAGTAACTCAGTACCTTCCTTTCTTCCAGTTTAGCAGTATGGCTCTGTCAAGTGCATCCACTGTAAAAGGGCCAAACTCATGCCAGGTGTCGGCACAGAGGCTTAACCGGAGGGACGCTTGGGATGGATTTAGCCCATTACACAGCATGTTAATCATATTACTGCAGAAACCTGACGCAGTTCCCAAAGCGCAAGCCGATGAATCCTCGTGGAGCCCGGCAGGCCTTGGAGCCTCGTTCCAGCGTGCCAGAGCTTCTTTTATTCATTAATCATATTTGCTTAATAACCTTGTATCTCTCCAGCTGAGGGAACTGCCAGGCTCGCATAAGGTAGTTGTGGGATGGCTCTTCTGGAGAGACGGAAGTACCAGCATTTTCAGCCGGTGTGTGTGGCACAGCTCCATGGTAATTCCTCTCCCCAGACTCAGCCGCAAGGGCACGGGGAGGGACGCAAAGCCCTGCAGATGCTAGCTACCCTTCTGACAGCGCTTCTCCCTCGACCTGGCAGCAAAGTTTATCACAGTGAATTTATGATGCTCTGGGTCTGAGCTGGCTCTTGATTGACAAGCCCACGCGCTGCAGCAGCATGTTTAGTGCAGGTAATTACTGATGATGTCAAGGAAAAAATTGCAGAGAAGATCCTTTGCACAGCCTGTTAATTGTACCTGTTCCTCTTGCTAAAAGTTGTGATAGGTGTAATCTATCAAATATGCTTTACGCAACTTTGCAGTGGTTGACTAAGGGCCAATTTTATTGTTTTAGATATCGATGGGAGCAGCACTGTTGGGAGCAGAAGATCCTGTTGGAGTTTCCCGTCTCCTGTATCAGCACCTGGTGTGCAAGAGGAAGGTGCTGATTCCAGAGCCGCCTTCTCTCTGTTGCTCGCTTGCTCCGTGCGGTGCCTGCTGTCGCTGTCCCAGGAGCATTTTTTGCTCTTGTACTCTACTAAAGCGTCTGAGATTAGCGCTCGTGTTGTTACAGCATGGGGTCTCACTTTGTAGCTGAAGTTCAGGAACTTCCTTTTGATTAGGCTCATTGAGAATCAAGCGTTTTAAATTTCCTGTGATTATATCACTGAAAATCTCGAACTGGCACATTTTCCAAACTCTCTGCTCTTTGAGTGATGTTTATCAATTAGCCCAGGGTTCTCCATCCCCCGGTACACCCGTTCCTGCACGGCATCGCCTGGCTGTCAGTCCCAGAGCAAGGCAGAGTGACACCCCGCTACAATCCCCAATGTATTATTTTCCCCACAGTTGATCAGGGAAGGGATTCCCAGCTGGCAAATACTGAGGCCAGAGCATGGAAGAAGCAGTATGGAAGAAGCAGTATATTTGATAGCTCGTTCCCATGCAGTATTGTCCACCTAACCCACGACTCGGTTGCACCCCGGCAGATGATGCACCATTTCTAGGAGGGATGGGGGCTCGGAGGGGCTGAGCGGTGCCTGCGGGGACGTGGGGAGCGTCTGGTGGCTGCTGTTTCCTCTCTCTTCCTCCTCCCAGGCAAGGAGTGGTTACACATAAGCAGCCTCATGGATGCAGTTAAACTGCAGCCTGGCCGGTTTTAAATCAGCCCCAGATGGGCCATCTCCTTCTTCCAAAGGGTGGTAAAGCTGTTTCAAGTCCCGATGACCTTGGCGGCGCTGGGTGAGGCCCCTCAGACTGGCAAGACGCAGCATTTACCTGGTGCTCTGTGTGCTGCAAGCCCTGCAAACGCCTTGTTAATCCTCACGAGATGGACGATGAACTGCATTAATTTCCAGTTTGCAGATGGAATAGTGAGAGAGGACAGGTACCCAGGGACACCCAGGGAGGGCACGTGAGGGGTGCTGCTCAGGGCACAGCGTGACGCTCCTACGCTCCTCCTCGGCTCATCCCGCCGGAGCAGCACATCCCGCTCCAACACAAAGCAGAAATGACGTTGACGGAGTACGACGGGAATGTCAATGCTCTTCCATCAATGGCAGAGGGAGACCAGGGGAGGCATATGTGTCTGGAGCTGTGTCACTCTTCTTTCTGAAATGTACTACCCGAGACCCCCTTCTGGAAATAGAAAATCAGGGACCTGCTGGCACATATATATGGTGGGGAAGAACTTAGGAAATTCAATTGAAATGCTTTTAAAAAGCAAAGGGAAAGCAGACACCCTCCCAAGATGAGGAGACTAAAAGGTGCCTCGGCTATTGGGAACAGCTATAAACGCAGGCAGGCTGGTTCTGGCGGAGTCATGATATCATTTAATAACATTGCTGGAAGGCTAATTGCATAGTTTAAAAGCAAACTTAATAAGTAGTAACTATGAAAATGCTAGTTCTGAAGTTACAGGATTATAAGGAAGCAGGCTAGTCTATGCTGTATGTTAATGGCTGAATCAATGTATTAGAGCAATAATCTGCACTTGGTCTAGCTGTATAAACCTGCTCAATATTTCAGCAGCCAGATATTTTTGCCTTGGTTCTCACAGAGAAAAATACACTCATTTATTTCCCCGAAATAGCATATTATGATGGATGCAACTGCCAAGCTATAGCTAATGGATGTAACATGATGGAAAACATCATTATTTAGGTGTGGGAAATCGTTCTTTAGGAATCCAGTGTCTGTAGCAAACCTGCACTTCTTGAACCTCAATTCCACAATGCGTTTCAGATGTGGATTTTAAGTGACTGTTTCTAATTAGTGTATCACAGAGCCTTGTCAAAATACCTTTTGGTGAACAGCAGTAATGTGTGCACAGGATTTTAAATCGGATCTAGACAGCAGCTGTGGAACTCGATGCCTGGCCAGGAAGCAAGAAGACGAATGTGGGGACCAGACCCTGCACTCGTGGGTGCTGCTGGTCCCCTGCCACCCGTGCCCTCTTACAGTGAAGGTGCCTGGGGAGACGGTGCAGCTGGCAGCGTGGATCAGGCTGGTATTGTTACATCTGCAAGAGGCTTCTCTCAAGGGCTGTGCACCTCCCGAGGGCCATGCATCTCCCGTCTGCCACAGCACGGGTACCCGAGGGCCACGCTGCGGGGGTGAGATGCCTGGCACCGCTAAGAGATGTTCCCAGCTGCACAGGGAAATTGTAAGCTCCCTGGTGACACACGGCACAGGAGGAGGTCTTTTTCTACTATTTCCCACAGGAAAATGAAAAGGAGTGATCAAGGCATGTGAGTGCGGTGTACAGCAACGTGCCCAAGCAGCCCAGCTGCTACAGAGGAAATTCGTCCTTGGTTTGGGATTTCTCTTGCTACCCAGACTGATGGAGTCAGCCTGGTGTAACGCCTGCGGAGAGCTGCTCTCTGTCTGCCAGGGCTCAGGAACTGGCCTGCGCTGAGCTTCCTTTGGCCATTTATTCATGGTCCAGCGCTGAGTCACTGTAATGCCCCATCACGCCGCTCAGCCCGAGTGATGCAGGCCACAGCCCAGCAGCCCCAGTCCAAACGCACTTACTTGCAGCTTACACAGCACTTCCTCGCAGTGGAGAAAACCCCTCTCTGCTCCCCCAGCAAAGGCATGAGTATAAACATTTGCAGCTGGCTCCCATCAGCCGCACAGAGGCGTGTGCTTCAGGTGTTTGATAAATGTTCCTTGCTTTCTATGAATGCTTCTGCTATATATCAAAAGAGGCATTAAACCTGCCTCTCCAGCCTTCGCAGGGGCACTTATGACAGTTTCAGCTGTGCTAGAACAACACGCTTTGCTACTTCAGTGCTCATTCTTGCTCCTGGAGGTGTTCAAACAACTCCCATTGAAGCTGGTATGTTCAAGGGATGAGTTTCCAAGCACTTCATGGGTGCTTTAGCCAGTGTTGAGAGATGCACAGCTCCCAAAGGCCAGGTGCTTTGGGATGCTGCCAAATCATCCCTGTGTTCAAACAGGAGGTAAACTCCAGCTGTTATTAAGTGGACTGAACCCTTCTGGTCGCTTGGGCTTGGCTGGCATCAGTGACCACCAGACTTTCAGTGCTGCTAGCACTGGAAGGGCACTAGCATCATTAGCTCTCATTAGCTGATTGGGAAATTAGTGATAATCAACTTGTACAAAAGCTCCAACTCCAGCAGTCGTGTGACTGTCACTGTCATGTATAGAGGCCTCTCTTGCTTCTCCAAATTACCCCGAAAAGCCTGGTCCATGCATAGCCTCAGTGACCACAGTGCAAAAGAAATAAAGCAACACAAAATTATTATTTTAGCATCCCAATTCTCAGATCACTATCACTATTTCTAGCACCCACTACACATTTTTAAGCTCTTGGCAGAGCCCTAACTGTTAAAGGAACATATACCATGCTGGATCTGACAGCCTGAGAGAGGGGAGGCTGCTGCAGCTCTGTGCCCTCAGCAGGCACATGCACAGGGTTCAGTACATATATATATTTACACACACGTGTACAAGGCTGGCCACACGGATCACAGGCAAGCACTCAGGGCACCCACACAAACGGAGCCAGCACCAGTGGCTTCATCCTGCTTCCCTCTCTGGCTGGACAGGTTGGAACTCCACTAGCTGGAGCACGTGTGTACAGGGTGGGTCATGGACCCCCTCCTCCTGCCAGCAGCAAACCCAGTCCCCCGTGCAAATCTTCGCAGGGAAGCCGTGTGCTGGGAGACGGCTGAACACAAAGGCTCAGTCAGCTCGCAAGCCGCCGCGCGTGGCCCCTCGAGTTATCCGCGTTAGAGCTGGTACCTGCTGCAGAGCCAGGCTGGAAGGGGAATTGCATTAAGCTGTTTAACGATGAAAGCAAAGCTGCCAGGAGGAGGAGAGCCATGCTGCAGCCGCCGCCACCCACCGAGCAGGGAAAGCCACCCCAGAGGCAGCACTCCCAGCCCAGCAGCCGGGGAGCCACAGCCACGTCCCGTGGGTGCAGCACCCATGCGGAGCCAGCCCCTGCAAACGGCCCTCGTGGAGGGGGGTCCCTGCGCCAACTGACCGGCGACACCCCCTCCAAGCCGTCGGCAGCACCCAGGATGGGGCAGTGTTGCTGGCATGCTTTTTGCCGGCCGGTGTGCATGGAGAGGGCCTGCCTGCTCGGGCTCTGAGCAGCTGCTTGCGGGGATTTTGTTTGGCTTTTTCCCCCCCCCCCCCCTCTTTTAGCTGGGAGCTTATTGTGCATTTCCAACAGCAACCGGGTGACCCGGGTGATAATTCAGCTGCCACTTGGCCTGGCACCAGCACAACTTGGACATGTTTCAGACACCTGGCACCATGCAAGGAGGGAGGGAGACAAAGGGGATCGATACCTTCTGCCCCAAAGGCAAACAAACTGCATCGATTAACTCCAGCGGCCATGGAGGCTTGCAGAAATGATCTGGGTTTCAGCAGGTCTCACAGAGACAAACTCCTCCACGAGTTCCCTTAGGGAGGTGGTTTGGCATCCCCTGAGCCTCCCTCCCCATGGAGAGCCGTGGGGTGAGACACTGTTTGCTCCATCTCTCAGAAGTCTGAGACCAAACCCCCCAGGAGCACACACAGGGGCAAGAGGACCCAGAAACCTGCCAACCCCCTGGGATCACTCCTCAGAGAAGACAAACATTAAGTATAAAACACATTTCTTTGCCGCAACGTAAATATGAACAATGCAATTACAAGGTTTGGAGACAGGTGTGAGGAGAGAGAAACAATCCGTGCCTGTAGCTGCCAACGCTTCATTTCAGCTCCAAAGCATCCTCTGCTTGAAGCGGTGGAGCAGCTGCTGGGATGCACGCACAGCTCCCACGGCTGCGGTCCGGGACTGCAGGCTGGGTCCTACTTTCATGGAGGTGGCTCTTGGTCCAGGAGTCTTTACACACATGTTCTCTCCCTGGGGCTCAGCTCAGGCTTGGACTCTCCCCTCCGCCCTCCCCTTTCCCACAGCTCCTCCCAGCACGTTCTGCAATTCATGACTTGATGGAGGTCAGGATTTAACGCTTTTCTCTAAATTGGTCAGTCTGAATTGGATTCCCCTCTAAATTTTGGAGGTGCTGACGTTCCCCCGGCACGTCTTGGTGGGACTCCCCGGCCAGACAATGAGCAAAACTCCCCAAACCCTGTCTCAGCCCTCCCCTGTAAACAGGTCACAGCCCCCTGTGAGGGGGACGCTGGTTTGTACGCTAAAATCCCATCCTTGCCAGAACCAACATATGCCCTGCATGTGAGCCTGCGTGTGATACAGCCGTGTAAAACGATGATCAACCCTTACACAAAAGCATCATGCAGGTAAGGCACCGCTCTCTCTGGGCGCACCCCAAAATGGTGCTGGGTAGGAGGGTTTGGGGAAGAGGGTGGCTGCTACCTGTGGCTCCCACGGGCCTGATCCAGGCCAGCAGTGCCACTGGCACCCTGCTGCGGCTCTTGGGAGGTCCCGGGGGCTTTCCCATGGAGCCATAGTGCTCCCACTGCCCTTCCCTCTGCTCTCCCTTCACCCTTACACTGTTCTGGCTGCCCAGCTTGATACTCAGCCAGCAAGGACATAAGCCACTGATAAAAGGAGAGAGGCTTTTATTTATTATTCAACCATCTCCAGGGTTTCAGCGCCACAATGCATTACCCTACTTCCCATATACATTATTTATTTCCTGGTTCAGCACAGGTAAAGCTAAAGTGAATATGAAAGATGTTTGAAGCCCCTACACAAAAGACTAATCCAGCCCAGCTTCCCCAAGCTGAAATCCCTTCCCTGCTCAAAACCCAGACTAAAGATGAAATCCTGCTCTTGCTGAAGTCAAAGAGAGTTTTTTAATAATGAATTTCAAGGGCTCAAAGCCTTAACAGATGTCTGGAGGAGGAGTGGCCCTGGATGCAGGCGTCCCCTCTCAGGCAGCTGAGAGCGGGTCTGCCCAACCACCCATCCGTTCTGGGGCAGGGCTGCCCTCACCGCCTCCAACACAAATGATTACAAGCTCTCAGGCAGCAGTGACACCAGTGTCGTGAAACCAAAACATCTTGGGATCTTGCTACTTTTTTTTTTCTTTTTTGGCATCGAGCGTTCGAAGGGAAGCAAATTCAGGAACCGGAGATGTTCCCGAGCCTTTGGGTCACAGCCTGACTGCCATCTGCAAAGGAAGCAATCAAATTTCACCTCAGCCCCGGTGAATCCCAGGCCAGCGCCGGTGGCCGTCCCCGCAGGCTGCCCACCGTGGCAGGAAGGCAGCGTGCATCGGTCAGCTGCCGTGCTCGTGCCTCCCCGGGCTGGCCGGGACAGCCATCGGCTCTGGTGGTGAGTGCCGAGTTCCGACGAACACCATTTCTTTAGAGAACAATGGGTTTTCTTTGGATAACTACAGGATTTCTTTGGATAAGCTCTGTTTCCAGAAAGGAAGGAAAGGATCCTCCACACCTCAGTCCCGAGAGGGGAGTGAAAAATGATCAGCTGAGATTATTCTGGCATTTAAGTTTCAATGAAAGGCGGCACTCGCCGGGAGTTACCTTGCAGAGGAGATGTTCTTTTTTTTGCCAACCCTGATGCAAAGGATTAACAAAATCAGACAGGGTGGACTTGCAACACTTGTCCTTCATAAATGTGCTTTGCCGTCCCTAGACGTACACGCAGGGACGTTGAAGGGGAGCTCCTCTGTGCAGGGCTTCCCTCCTCGCCTCCTCCCACCCCTTCCCACCCGCTGTCCCACCAGGCCTCACCACCCTAACGGATAATTAGCAGAGCAAGCACTATTAATGTGTAGGACTTGGAGGATGCTTAGGCAGCTTCCCTATCCTCCTCCTGGGAGGCAAATGAGCCCTTTACGTGGGTCTGGGGGCTTGTCCTATGTGATGGGGGCTCCCTGGGCAATGTCCCATCCATGGAGGGCTCTGGGACCCCACGCCACCTCCATGCCTCACCCTGTCCCCGTCCCCTCCCTCCTTGTGCCAGGACTGGCTTTCGAATTCAGACTTTGGCTTTCTATTCCACACTTCAGCTTTGCCCAGAGGCAGCAGGATCTGGGGAGATGGCCCACAACTGCTTACACTGGGTGTGAGCATCACAGGACCCCCCGGTCCCCTCCTGCCAAGGCCAGCTTGGAGGAGAAATGCCCCTCATGCAGGCAGGGAGCTGCCGGTGCCCAGTGTCAGGCAGGGGTCAGCCGCCAGCTCCTCAACCCCGTGTTCCCCTCAATGCCTCTGCGGCCGCTCCGCCAGGGCTTGCTGCAGAATCATGGCTGAGGACGGAGGTTTGCTGAACACCTCCATGTCCCCCACCCCTCCTGGCAGGAGGATGGGCTGTGGCTCTGCAGGAGCAGGCTCAGGAGGGGATGCTCCCCCTGTTCCTGCCACCGGCTTTGGCTGTGACAAGGCATGGCCATGCCAAGACCAGCGGCCCTCCCTGCAGCCAGCTCCTGGGAGCTGAAACCCTCCTCGGATATGCACGATCTCCCAGCCATGGGTGTTGATACAATGATTACTGTGTTTGTTATGTTAAATACCACTATTTAAACAAGCTGTGCCCTTAAGCACGGTGTTTGGGAGCCCATGTCAATATTAGCTTGTGAGCAGCAGCAAGCAGATAAGCTGGAGCCGGTGAGGACATCCTCTCCCATGTGCTGCGCAAGTGATGCCTTCTCCGTAACTTTCAAACCTTCTTTGATCACTTCCCACAATTATCTTGTCGTCAGAAAACGGAATGTGGCGCTTTATAAATAACATTTGCTTTGATGTAATATCTCTACATTTTCTGCTAATAAAATGGCCTTGATTCAGGCCAGCCCTGAGCAAAGCCCATAAATATTGCTTTTCCCTTCTTAAGAGCATGCTTAAGTCCCCCCGATAGCGTGTGCACATGCTGCAGCGCATTGCACGCTGCAGTTTCACCATGCACTTAAGTGATTTGCTGAACTGGAGCATTAAATGGGAAGCAGCGATTTCTTTTAACTGCCTATAAATACCATAACTTCTTCTCGTAGCTGGAGCTATTTTTTAATGACTGGTGCTTAGCTACACTGAAGTTTAAAACTCCCTAGGAAAAAAAAAAAAAAAAGCCCTACTTCAGCACATGGCTAACACAAAAGCAACATTTCTTGTCCATATGGAGAGCATATTGGCTGAACTCAGCTACGAAGCGACCTTTATCTTCACTCCTGAGATGAGACCAATTAAGGCGGTGGTGGCAATGCTGGTAGTGAGTTATCGCTCTCCTTCCTCAGGCAGATAAAGGTCAGGCGTGAGGCGGGTGATGCGGTGCTCGCTGCACGGCGGCTGGCTCTGCTACCTGTTGCCCTGAGACAACTGGGGATGCCCGCAGCCTGCTGCTCCTTGCGTGGCCCAGAGGCTAATTTTCAGCTAATTGGGAGATTTTGGACCCCCCCACCTCAGGCAGGATGCTGAGGAGAGGGTCCTCAGATGCATGTGTATACATATATATACACACACACACGCACCCCCTGGCATTGTGCATGGTGGAGCTCCGGCCTGAGCAGCCTGAACCAAACCCCTTCTGCAGCCCCGAGGGTTTCTTCCCCGCTGCCAGCCCCATCCCACCATGGGGCACGGCTGGGGACTGCAGGGCATGCAGTGGCCTTCGAGCCGTATATCACTACAGCTGGGTATCACGGTCGGGGCATAGGGCAGCCGCCTCCCCCAGGGGATGAATTATGGAGCAATAAACCATGCTCATCTCAGCAGGAGGGTTTTATGCCTACCATCAATCAGGAGACACAAACAGCTCCTTTCCCAGCAGGACTGGCAGAAAGCAAGGCACAAATGGGTGCATGGGGATCCTGGGGATTTATAGGGGGGTCCTGGCCAGGGTGGGAGAGCTGGGCACCTCGGCATCCCCCCGCCCGGGTGCCCCCGCGGTGTAAAGCATTGCTGTGCTGGGGATGTGGTAGCATCTCCCTTATTCCCCATCCAGCCTCTCAGCGTCTGGGAAGGGCCCAGGCAGAGGTGATGGCTGTGGCCGTGGTGCCCCAGATGCCTCGGGTTTTATTTAAGCCACTCACATTTAATCTGAAGAAGTGCCAACAAGCCTGGCAGCTCCCAGGCTATATGTATGTATACATCTATATTTACTCCTGGAGTTCATGCCCAGGCACCCCATGCTGCTCGGTTCAAAAATTCAAATCACAGAGTAAAAACCCAAAACTGCCCCAAGGAGCCAGGGAGGTTTCAGGAGTTGGCAGCAGCCTGCCCACAGCAGAGATGCTGCAGGTGCAGTTTTGCCAGCAGACACCTGGCTCCCTGCTTGTTTGTTTGATCTTTAATTGATAAAAGAGCATCATGTGAAAAAAACCTACCCTCCTTATAGAGATTTTGGAGGAAGGGAGTGGAAGATGTGCATTTGGGGCTTCTAAACCCTACAGCGATAGTTAGATGCCTAAGTGCTTTGCTGAATATGGCCCTAAACATCTGCTTTCCCATTACTTACAGTTAGGAGGAAAAGCAAAATCCAAGCTAGCACATCCAAATCACTGTATCCTAAGTACAAACACCTGGACAGAGAGAATATCTCTCACCTGATACCTGCTCCCTGGTGAATTTGTATTTTCCTAATAGGCTTGTTTCCGAAGCATCCTGAGCAGCACGCTGCCAGCTTGCTGGGGCGGACAGCTACAAACCAGCCTTCTTGTCAAGACCTTAACCAAGATGAAAAGGCAATAAAACTACAGACCTCAGTTTGTTCTTCAAGAGAAAAGCTCAGATCTGACCAGCAGAAAGACTGCAAACCTGTTTCGCTGGGGTGCAAAGGGTAAAACGAGCCACAGCAGTGCAGAATCACATCTTAACCTTGAAAACCCGTGGGATGTCTCCCCTGCATTTCTTTGGGCAGAAGAGCTGCCTCACGCTCCCAGGCAAGCGCAGACCATCACCCCTCCTCCAGTCGGACATTCAAGTCATCCTCCCAGCCAGAGCCCACTCCCCCTGCACCAGCAGCACGAGTCTCACTCATCTCCATGGGATCCCAACATGCACTTATTTTGCTGCAGGAGATAATTCAAGGACATGAATAGTATGGGATAACGACACAACAAAGTGCCATTCATGTATTTATGTACAGTCTTCTCCCTGGCTCCGGTTAGCTTCTATAAAGCCGTCAGTTTTAATGAGCACTTTGCTGTTACCCTAATGTCGCAGGGTCTTATATCTTTTCCTTGCTCTGCTACGAAAGTTTTCCTTGCTGTTGTATAGATGTTTTTCCGAGCTAAAAATAGGATTATCTTTTTACCAATCAAGTCTGTCTGGGATTATGTATTCAAAGAGTGTGATATAGAGATGTGGAATAAAGGTTTAATGAATCACAAAATTGAATTCTTTAGGGGCTGGCAGCATTTTTCTGAATAAAACAACAACTTAATGTCCTACGTGTTGTACTTTAGGAACCAGGACCTAAACTTATCTTGTACAAAGGAAATTACAGAGGCAATCATGGGAGGTCTTTTATTAGTATTTCTTCTCTCCCTAGCACAAAGTAGAATATGAATTGATTGTCAAAGAATTTTTTAAGTGCCTTTGATTGAAGAGATGATCTCTGATAAGCTGCTGGAGGAAAATAGAAGCCAACAGCTGCTCCATTTAACATCAGTTAGCTTCCAGTTCTGGCGGTTTGCTAAATAACTATTTTACATTCATAAACACATCTCTGTGTCACAGCCACGCTTGCACACACCTCCCCATTTCTGCGGAGCGCCGTGTGATGCCAGCTATTCAGTGGTGCTGTAGCAGAAGTTAGGTTGTGGTGCTGAAAACATACACAGCTCCTTCTCCATCTTACCGGCCTGGACACTGGCCTTTGTCATTAATAAATTTTGAGGGGTTGGTGATCCCTGGATAACTCTGCCACGCTTCCCCCCAGCTTGCTGCATAGTACATCAAATCATTGCTGGGCCCATTTCATAACTCTGGTACCTGCTTACTCCCATAAACCACCTCCACCCACACCGTGCAAATTGTCTTTATTTTATCACCATCGCTGTCCACTCACTTCCCAGGCTGCGCAAAGGCTCACAGCCCTGCAGTGCCCAGCCCCAGGGGGAGGGGACTGCCAGCTCTGTGCCCAGCTTTCATCTCCCCAGCCTGCCAAACCAGGACAGATGTGGGCACAAGCTGCCCCAACACGTGCTGGGTGCTGGGGAGAGAGGCAGCACGGGTTGCTGGTGCCGCTGGGACCAGGGAGCCCTGGCTGGGGTCTGCTCCCCACTGAGAGCATCCCCCAGGGAGACCCTGTCCTGCTGCCATCTCTAGGGCACTGCGGCTATAAAATGCGCCTAAATGGCCTCCAGTTCATCAGTGTCGAATGCATGGGTGTACATCTGCAGTGCCTACCTTTGCATGCAAGAGCAGCCCTACATGAGCACAGCTATAGGCTAAGAAGCCCCCGTGTCCCTCAGCTTTTCAGCCCAGTCCTGTGACATACAGCCGCCGCATGCACAAGGTCACCCTGCAGATGCGGGAGCAGGACCGGAGCGGTGGCCCGGAGCAGCAGCCTGCCCCACGCTCCCCCCTCGGCCGGCTGCAAAGAGAGGAATTTATGTCCCACAGCTCCCCTGCAAGCTGTGCCCCAAGGCACCAAAAATGAATCCCTCAGTACAGTTTTATTACTCAGTTCAAGGTGCAGTCGAAAGATGTTGTCCAACGTGGCTGTGCTTTCCTCCTCCTCCATCCCTCCTTGTAAAGGAAAGGAGGAAAATCAAGTTGCTGGCTGCCATTGGCACCTCCCCTGCCCTGGGCACTCCCACGCCAGAGCCAGCAGCCCTTCTGCACGTGTTGCAGCCTGGTTTATTGGCAGCCTGGATTTGATGTTATCCTGGAAAGGCTCTGAGAAGCTCACAGGCTCCACGTTTAGTGCAGGCAAAGCCTTTTCCAAAGGAAACACTTAAAGGCTTACGCAGGAACAAAGCTGAAAGGGCTAGTAATTATTTAGAGTTGGGCAGTGGCTAAATCAGCCAAGCAGAGTCATTACCCGCTACAGATCTTCACTGTAAGGCAATGAGAGGATGCAGATCTCCTTGAGCTGCAGAGCCGGCCAATTCAGAGGCTTTATTCAGCCCAGGAAAACTTTGGTCTCCCAAACCAAGAGCAGCTGCAATTCACCAGAGAGGAGGAGCTGATGCTAAGCAGCTAAAACCTGCTGCAAACCACCCTGACCTGGCCTGGCCGTGTGTTGCAGAGGGTTTCTTGCCCTCTGATCCTTCTCACAGCCGACCAACCTTGCTGGGGTGGAGGGGAGTGGAGCCACAGATAAACTGGGGCGCAGCAGCTCTGGGAGTGACTTTGCAGGCTCCCTCCCTCCTCTTGCCCCAGATTGCTGTGGCTTAAAAAGTCAGTGAGAAGAAATGGCAGCTTCTGGCCATCACTTCTGATGAAGCACTCACCGAGGCAGAACCAGCTCCTTCCTTCTGCTGCAGGGCTCGTTCTGTTGGAAAACATCCCCTGGACTCTGCCTGGGATTAAGCGATCGGAGCAAAAGACGCCAGCTTGGGCCTGCGCCAGAGCACCATGGTCAGCCATCGCCGGGAGCGGTGCTGTCAGGGGAAACCACCTCCTGCCCGAGGGAGCAGCACGGGTGGCAGTCAGACCCGACTGCTGAGGTCCCCGAGCAGGAGCAGCCATGGCAGGGATGGGCAGGGGTTTCCAGTGTGTTCAGGCTGGACTCAGAGGCAGGGGGGAGGCAGGAGCAGGGAGGGGACTGTCCACAGAGGTCAGGTCTGCTCTTACCGTGTCTTCTTGACAGACAGGGAGAGTAGCTGTATATGTACCACAGGTAAGTGGGAGCTTACTGGAGAGATGGAGGGGAAACTGAGGCAGCACCTTCTGCAACATGAATGTCTCTTAAGGTGCTGGAGGAGCATCACTTTGGTGCCCTGACCCAGATATAGGTCCCTTTTGGTGACGGCCCCAGGGAATGAACCTGCCTGTTGCTGGAAGCCGGCCCAGCATCTCGGGGGTGCCAGCGCAGTGGCTGTGGGATACCCTCTCTGCTCTGCTGGCAGCTCGAGCATTGGAGATCCTGCAGTCTCTGAAACACAGAAACAAACCTGGCAGGATTTGGTTTCAAGACACAATTTCACCATAATTGGTATCATAAATATTAAACCAAACAAACCCTTCTGCGCCCTGCCACGCTGGGAGCGCTGCCTGCAAGACATGCGTGTGGAAGCGCGGGCTGAATTTCTGAGCGCTGTAGTTATAGCAACAGGCGCTGTTGTTCATCGGCAGCAGTTATGCAACTCTCAGCTGCACCTTGAAAAGTGCAACTCTCTGCACAAAGCCTCTGAGCAGCAGTGGTGACCCAAAACCCACGGGCATGGGTCAGAAGGGTGGCTCTCAGGCATGGCAATGAGCCCCTGGCTGCAACACACCTGCCCCAGGTGCCCTGGGAGCTCCCCAGCCACATTTGCACCATCGCTCGTGGGCACAGACCCGTAAAAAAGCAAGCCCTGTGTGCCTCCTCTGCTTGCACAGCCCCCAAAGTGTTCAACTGATGGTATGCAGAAACAACACGGACTTCTGCTGCTGGCTGTGGAAGTGAAGATCTCTTTGGTACCCAGCGTGCGCAGGGTCAGCAAGGCACGCGGGTATCTTCAAATGACACTTTGCTGATTTTCTCTTCTTCACAACACGCAGCCAGGCTAAAGAGCAGTTCCCTTGCCTACAACTCAGACGCCCTGCTAGAAAATCAATGGTCATTTGCTGATATTCTGGCACTTGGCTCGCTGCATTGCCATGCTTTGGGAGGGGACGCTCCAATTTGCCGGTCTCCAGAGCAAGCAAAAACCAGTAAGGGTCGGACTGGCATTGGGCAGATGCTCTCAGACCATTTGAACAATGCAGCCTGATAAATCTATCCAAAACTCCAGGAGCCTCGTTTCGTGCCCGTCCAAGGGTCTGCCCAGCCTGGGGAGCAGGCTGGGAATGTCCCTTGGGTTCCCCACAGTAGTGCAGCTGCATCCTCACTAGAAGTCCTGAAAAATGGGTTACACACCTCGCATCAACCTTGCTAAAGCCCTGACAGGTTTATATGTCAGATTTAAATGAAACACATCCCAGTCTACACCAGCAACAGGTATCTCCAGCTGGCCCCGATGTGGAGCATGGAGACTTTGAGTATCTGCAGCAGGAGAGCGGGCAGGGAGTTCCCAGGGCTGGGGCCGGCACTCACAGCCCTGCTCCCAGGCTTCTCCAGAAAGCCTACAAGGCATGAAGGGTACCAGCTTGTTTACCTTAGCTTAGCTTATTTACCTACAGAAACAGAACAGGAATTACAGAATTCAGTGCTAGAAAGAGGATCGCTCCTTCAGGGCTGGGAACTGACCCTGGATTTCTGAGTTGGCACTGGACCAGGCTAAAGCAATGTGTTTCTGTTCACCGGCTTGACCAAGGAGCCAGGGAGCAATGAAAGGTGGGCATGCCAAGCACCAGCTATGGTTTAAAACAATCAGGAATCTTAAAATAGATCTGAGCGACTTTGAACGGCAAAAATAAAAGCCGATGGCATCTTTGTTAATGAAGATCAGAAATTGCTCTTTTCTGTGAATTAAGGACAGCACCAGCAGGGCTGGATTTCAGCAGGTTTCAAAGGGCAGCAGATACATTATTTTTAAATGATAAACAAAATGTAATAACCCAACCTCAGGAATACAATCGTCTGCTTTCAATGCACTCCGGTTTCTTTAATTCTTTTCCATCAGAAGAGATATATGAACTGCCACAAAACCCTGCCACCTCCCCATCTGCATGCATTGCAGCCTGAAGCACAGGACCTGCACTGGGTTACAACCTGACCGGGAAGCAAATCCCTCCCAGAGAGCAAGAGGGGAAGGACATGACTCTTTCCCCTGGGTGCTGTCTGTGATAAGAGGAGAATTAAGACCTCCAATCTATTTCTAATGGAGAGGTTACGAGAGGGCATTTTGGAAGCAATTGAAAGGTTGGTAAAGGAGCTCAGCCAGGAAATGTATGGAGTCTCATTACCTTTTATCTTCCGAGCACATAAAGTTTGCAGAATCTCTGTTTAGGTTAGCAGGAAACCTCTACAAGAATTATATATGCTGCCTGCATGCTTATCAAGGGAGAAAGAGCTGTGCTCTATCAGCCAGCTGTGGGGCTCGGCGGAGATAAAGATATCCCCCTGCCCAGCAGTGACTTGGGATAAATCATCCTGTCCACGCGCTGCCATTACGCCTAACCTCTGCTTGGCCCCTTCCAGTCGTCACACAATTTAGCTGCAAGAGCCAAGATGAAGGAACGTGGCTGGGTCTTTTTCAAGCGTCCCAGAGCTCTCCCTGCAGTGTGGGAAAGAAGGGAGTGCTTAATTTACAGTTCAGCTATAAATGCCCTGTTCTAGATAGCCTATCGAGACCGCAGCTTTAATACATGCCCAGCTGGCCCAGCGTTTGGATCCAGTTGTTTTTCAGCCTGGATCCCACGGCTGGAGGCTGAGGGATGGCTGGGACCAGGCGCCAGCTCAGCAATACCCCTTTTTCTGCAGACAACCATCACCAGCCTCACAGGTGTCATCATCCCTTTTTGCCTTCAACCCCGGCTGCCTGTCAGGTCCCACGGGAGGCCAGCGCGTGCTGCTGCCCCACTGGACACAAACCCCACGGAAACGGCCCACTCCAGGACATGCATTTCCCCCCCCGACACCTTGAACGGACCCTCCGTGAGATGCCAAAGCTCAGGTCTGCCCTATTGCTACTGCAAAGAGGGTTTGCTACGGCCCAAAGCACGTCGGCGTTGCCGGCAAGGTTGGGATTGCAGTCTGCGTGGATGTAGCACATCGGCAGACCATCCGGGCTGCTGTCAGAGCAGCCCAGGCTTCACACAGGCGACTTCACCGCTAGCGCTTAGGGACTGTCACAGCGTGAAGGCAGCACAGAGATGTCCTCAGGTGCAAGAAGTTGGTGCAGATTTCAGGTTATGCATAAAGAGAGAGACAGCCACTGCCTAGAGCGCTTGTAAGTTCAGAGCGTGGGCAGTGGATGGTGCTTAGGGGACTTACGGCTGCCACGGCCACCCAGGGAAATCTGTCCCTTCCAATTGATTCAGCAATGATTACGAGGCACGCGATATTCAAAAGACTGCAAACAGAGCTGCCTGGGCATAGATATACAGTGTAAGGCCTGCGATATTTTCTGTCGGCCAATGCCACCAAGTCATGAGAAGTAGTGATGCATATAACCAAAATCCCAGAAGACTCATTGTTTTATGTAAGCACCATATATACACCCGGAAAATAAAACTGTGCGTGAAAGAGAACAAATTAAAATTCAATTTTATCTATACCAAATAAATGCTATCATCAGTGGGAGACTGGTAGAGATATATTGGTACTCGCGTAATTCCTTGGTGAACTTTTATGGGCCAATTGATAAAAAATATTCTCATGAGAGCAATGCACATAATTTCTAGAGCTCCAGTATTTTGCTAGTGAGTCAGTGCAGAGATGTGTGATTTACACAAAGAACACAGAGGGCTACCCCAACACGGGTAGCACAAGCACGAGTGCTCCGGGGGGAATTCTCCCCTGGAATCAGTGCACAACATCTATGTTTGGCCTGCGGAGGGATGATGACCTAAGCCGGGATTTACGTGGATCTCTCCTGTTAGAAGAGTAGCAGATGCTTTTAGCACCAACGTTCCCAAGCAGGACAAAATCCAGTGCGATGAAAAAAATAATCCACAGCAGTCCTCCATCTTTTCTTACTATTGTCTTAAACACTTTCAGCAGAGCGGAGCAATTTCCTCCAGCTCTTCACGTGTTCACAGAACTGAACATGAAAATCCAGATAAAATATATTCATCTGTGTCTCCTTTCCAGATGCGTGGCACTGGGTCTAAATCTTGCAGGGAAACAAACTGCTCCGGTAAGGCCAGCGCTCTTTGCTGACCATGATGTCCATCCTCACCCGGCACAGAGCAACGGCTATTGAGTCCATGCTGCACACAGGGACAGTCACGTTCAAGGTTCCTGACACCTGAGGATCTCAAAGCACTTTCTAAATAGCAGTGAAGTGCCAGCTCCTTGCCTGGGTCTGACTGTAGCTCTCATGGAAATCAGTCGCAAAGCTTCCTCACGGGACAGAGGATGCTGGTTCAGACCCCCCATAGATCATCGGTCAGGATTTGCTTATGGAAAACAGGTGGAATTTGTGCAGTTTAAAATGAGAATTACATTCACTAATTCGGTCTCATGAAGTTCAGGGGTAAAATTTCAGCTGAGAAGACTCTGGCTCTGCCTGTTGCAGGCCAAGGTGGCACGCAGTGCTCACAAGTGATGCTCGCGCAGCCGAAAGATGCGGTCGCTGCTCTGCAGCACCTCCAGCGCGCTTGCTGTGTGCGCAAAGCCCTCCCTTACTTCTGTGCTCTCAAAGGACAGAAGATTCAAATATAAGAAGACCAACATCAAACATTGGCTCTCTGAGTTCCTCTGTCAGGTGCGGTTTCTGATTTCTGTGAATTCACAAGTCCTGTCTGTGAGGAAGAGGACTCATTTAGTTAATTGGTGACATTTACATAGAAAAGAGTATTCAAAACCAAACCTGAAGCAGCACAGGAAATTTACCCTGAAACTTGGAAATCAGGTGCTTAAATGATAACAGCATTTTTGCATTTTGCTGCTTGCCCCTGCTCTGCTGTCTCAGGCAAATCAGAGGCCCATGACTCCAGGGATGCTTTTCTACGTGACTCACCCTGCCGAGCTCAAGCTCTCACCTCGGGCACAAAGAGGTCTGCAGGCAGAACCTCTCCTCCCTGCCATTAGGGAGGAGATAAGTCACTCTGCTCTTTGTGCAGTGAAGGCTGGGAGGGGAGGGTTGTGTCAGGAGATATTTACTGGGGCTCAACATTCACCTGATTTTTTTGAATTTATGTGTCTTCCATATCACAGCTCAGCTAAATTTTTTTCCCATACATTTATAATAAAATATTCCAAGCGGGTTAAAAACAAAACCCTGAAGTTTTTATTTCTTCCTGCCCAAGAACAGGTATTTCCTTCAGTCACGAGGAGTTTCGTGGCCTGCAGGAGGGGGCCAGTGAAGACGGCGTGTCTAAGCCATGCATTGCCAGTGCATTGCAAGCACCCGCCACTGCGGTCACGCTCTCATCAGCCCGGCACGGATCCTGATGGCTTTGCTCCGGCGGGATGGAGGCACCCGGCTGGCAGTGCTGTGAGAAAATGGATCAGGATGAGTCTCTAAGGAAAAAAACTGCTGAACATAATGACTTTGTTACTTCTAGCCGGCACGGTACTAGTCACTGTAATCAGCTTTGCTATGTTTTAGCCTAGTCAGCAGTTTTGGCTCCACTCCTCTGTCTTTACCAATGTATGTAACTACTTTATTAAAATCTAATCCACTACAGAATAAATAAAAATCCAGTGGTAATACCAAGGTCTAATTAAAGACAAAAACCTGTTGCCATCTTTCTAGATTAAACTGTCTTCATTTTACTTCACAAATCTGTACTCATGTAAATCAGCCCATCAGGCTTTTTTAGGCACCTAAACAGCTCCAAGGGAGGGATGGGGGCCCCAGCGAGGCCCCCCTGGGCAACACGACATGCTGCTCAGGCAGGTTCGGGTAAACAGGGATTTGATTTTTCTGATGGCACCTTGGGTCAGGTGGGTCACATCTTACTTTCCAAAAGGCATTTCCCACAGCTGCTGATGGCCTTACCCTTTTGCGTCGTACCGGTGAGCAGGGTTTTCACCATGAGGGTTGGCCCACCAATGATTTTGGGTATTTCTTGGATGTTTTCAACAGCAGGAATAGCTGCTGCATCCCTCAGCCACAGATACCAAATTTAGCATCTTGTGGGAGGCAGCGCCGGTTATAGCTTGCAGGACTTACTCAGGGACTGCAGCCTTAGCAGATCCTATCGCGCTCTCCTAAAGCACATTATTTCGCCTCCGAGTGCACAACAGATCACCATTTGGGTCTGTCAGATCTGAACAAATTTTCAAGTCCATGCACAAAGGATGTACCAGGCAGATCAGACGTAGAGGCTTTCCAGGCTGACCGTCTGGTTTGAAATCAAATGCCACTGCTGAAATCAGATGCTCATATTCTCTTCTCTGACCTCCCATTCCTTTCTCTAAGTGGCAAAAGCAGCTTCTTCAAGTGCCAAAACAAACCCGAACTGTGAGACGACACAAGGATGCGACCAGACACTTGCGAAGGGCTGCAGTGAGCGGGGACCGGTGCCTCAGCTCTCGGCAGCGCTCGTAACGGTGACAGCACCGAACAGATTTGCACCAGTTGCCGCCGACATGATGTGCCTGCGCTGTCTTGCGGGACTGGGGGATTTCTCTGGCTTCTCAAACTACAACAAACACACATAAAAACGTGTCCTAGTCAATAATTTATTATACTGAGATGGCAGCATAATTAAGTTACCAGAGTGCTTTGAGCAAATATCTGGTAGCATAAGGTGCTACGTGCTTTTGGCACGAGCTTTATTTAAACACATTGGATCAATTTGAATCAATCTGACATGTACACACTTCAGGGCATGGCTAGTTTCAAATCAATTAAACTCCTTATGACTTTATGATTAGAAACCTGAGATTATAAAACATTAATATAAAATCACAGTTTATAAAGTGAAAAATAAAATCCCAGTGTAATGTTTCATGAAGATCACAGGAATCATTATATAAGCTTCATTAAACAAACAAGGTAAGGGTAATTAGGCTGTAAATTGAGTACAGTAGTTGAAAAAAGAGAAGCTATAATTAGGAGGTGGTGGCCACTTAGCCAAAAAAAAGGAAGTATGGATAACTAGTCACCTTCTGCGTGATTTCAAACAAAAACACAACTGATTTCTTCATGAGATCGTGCATCAACCACAGAAGTTGGTTGTAGCAAATGGCTGCAGGACAAGCGAGGCAAAGGAATTGATTTGCAGTTTGCCTGGAAAGAGAAAAAAAACCACACTGAGCAAGAAGGTACATAGAGGTCCTGCACAAAATAGCGAATAAAATCCTAAACTATCATAGGCACAAGTTGGGCTCTAAAGAGCCTTCAGCAGAGCACCTGGGCAGGTACTCGGGTACTTTCCTATGCAGGGGCTTACCTGGAAGGGCTGGGCTAAGTCCCACGGACATGGATAGGACTGAAATGTGCACTTTAGCACCTGGCTGATGAGAAATGAGTTTAAGCTGGGGGCTTGAGAGCGTTTCTAGGGAAAGGTCTGCCAGCAGATTTTACTTTCTTGTGCATTTAGTGTAAGAATTTCCAAATTCAAAGGTGCTACCCCCTGCTAAGCCAATTTTCATTCTTCCAATCCTTCCAATGATCATTCAGTCTGCGGAAGGAGTGTGATGATCTTGCTTCTTCTCTGGCTTGGCATAAATTAGCCAAATAGATCAAAATCATCCTCAGCAGAACTGCATTTCTTGGGCAGATTCAGGCCAGCACGCCTTTTCAAATGCTGTGAAGGATCCTGTAAGCGATTCTCCTTCAGAAATATGAATACTGATTTTGCGTGTGCTTTTATCTGACCTGCCCAATAAATACACGTTAATACAACAAAGCCTCCAGTACTTAAAAAATAAAAAAATGCTGGGGATGGGAATATGCAAGGAGCTTCCCAGCAGTTCCTTCTCTTACACACGGGGCACCGATTGCTTCTACAGCACTGGGACGTGTGTGCCAAAAGGCAGGGTCCAAAGTCCACTAAGTCAGCAGCACAACTCATCAGCTCCAGCGGACTTTGCTCTGGGCCCCGTGCACACAAGAAATCTCCTTTGCTTTTTGTTTTGACATGATGGAAACCTGGGATAGCCCCACACAGCTTTTGTAGCTTAACCTTTGCTCGCTCCCGAATGGATGTTGGTTTAAAGATATAGAGGGTCTGAAGAAAAAGATATGTAAAATGTTGAATGGGACAAGGAGAAATCATAACCGCTGCCGAACACAGGAAAGCCCTTCCAGCAGACCCTGCTGTGCAGGCGGGGGCTGGCAGGGGTGCGGACAGCCTCTGGGCTGCTGGGACGTCAGTCCAGGTCACGTATCACCCTCCACGATGGACCCGCCCCAGGAAACCCAGGCAGGACGGTGTGCCCAGTCTGCCCAGTCCCGGCAGCCAGCTGAATAAGAGACAATCCCTCAGAACACAGCCTGCCTGGGAAATGCTGGGTGTTTTCACGCAGCCCAGCTCCCGCGCCCTCCTCTCCCAGTCCCGCTCCCCGGAGAGCCCCCACCACCCGGCTGGGGCTCGCACAGCCCCGCGTGGGATGCCTGGCTGGCTGTCGCCAGATGGTTTCACTTCACACATAATAGCATCCGGCCCCCTCCTCCCCTCTCCTCCGGGCTTGCCGGGGGGGCCGGGGGCCACTGCACCGGGTCAGCCATCAGCACCCTGCATTTGCTGGCAGGAGGGGGTCTGCAGCAAACACAGGACCTGTCTCAAAGCCAAGCAGCCAGCGAGGCCAGGGGATCCTTCCAAACCCCATAACGACCTCCCAATGGCTCAGAAATTAAGGTATCAAGGCTTTTGTGAGGCTTGAAATAAAACCCAAATCTGGATCACTTCAGCCTCGCGCTGCCACTTTGAACTTCTTGGCAAGTGGTTCAGAGCCTTTGAAGCTGCATCCCGGTCCCACCTCCCTCCCAGTTCAAACACGGCGCGGCCGGCGTGCCTCCATCAGCTGGCCGGCACATTGGCGGCAGCACACGGCCGGGCGACTGCTGGATGGGCGGCTGCGGCACCCTGGCAAACCCACCGGCAGCATCTCGGTCCGACCACGGTGCCCTCGGCCAGGCACTGTGTCTCAGGGGAGATTCATGGGGCAGGCACCAGCTCGGGGGGTTATTACAGGAAATTAATAAGCAGAAAGAAAGGATGAGCCTTTGTGGTGAGCCATCAGGCCTCCAGGATCAGACCCTAAAGGTTGAGGTATCTGAGTCAGGCCCCCAAAATCATGACCTTGATTCAGAGCACAGGGAGGTTGATCTTGCAGCCTGATGCTCAGCTGGTTCCCCGGTGGGTTTTGGTTTGGTTTTCAAGGGAGGGATGAATCACTTTTCCATGCTTTCCCCTCTGCCCAGAAAGGTGAGAAACAGCTAAAGCCAAGAGAAACCCCAGAAGTCAGTGATATTTCCCGTGGCTTTGCTGCAGACACCAGAAACCATCCGACCCCTGGGGAAAGGGCTCTGTGTGTGTGCGTGCGTGTGCAAACGCCGAGGAGAAAAACTGGTTCTGTCACAAAAGTGGTGGGGACGCTCCGTGGCCGGGTGACGCCACCCAGCCCTCGCCACCTCCCCGCAGAGCACGGGGCGACGAGTCTCAAGTCGGGCTCGGGGGGCTCCCCGGGGACCTCCCAACCTGGCTGTGCCGCCCCAGGGGTCTCGAGTGGGGAGCGGGACAGGGAGGTGGCGAGGGAAGGCTTTACAAGCTGGTGTACGGCAACTCGCCAGGGACGCCTGAGCACGGGCGGGGAGCCAGCACGACGCTCCCGCATTTATTAGGGGACCTGCTGGCTTACCAGGAAATTACACAGCAGTTAAATACTTTATACATTGAACCAGTTTATTGAGGAGCTGCTCGAGATTTTTTTTTTTTTCATAGAGGGACCGTTCTGGAAATGATGATGCTGTGAGCAGGAGCCGGCCCCGCGATGCGGCGCGGCTCGGTGGCACGGTGCATGGCTTGGTGGCATGGTGCCCCTGCATTGCCACTCGTGGGGAACAGGAGCACAGTGTGCAGAAAAAAGAGCCATAAAATGGGAGATCTCTCCCAGCAGCCTGCAAACAAATGTAAGAGAGCAAATCCCAGCAGGCGGGTGTGAGCAGGGCTGCAGCTACGGCTGCACACCGGCAAAGTCACAGCTGCAGCACAGGCTGGCAAACCCACACGGGTTTTTAATCTGTGAGTGGGGGCACTGCTGGAGAAAAACCATGGCAGGATAAATCCCACAGGGAATGAACGTTTGTCCCATGCCTGGGCCAGGCTGGGGAATAAACACGTCCCCACCGGGGCTCCCCATGCTGGCACCCCTGCCCCATTGCCCCCTCCAGAGATGAGACCAGACCCCAGCACTGCTTCTCAGATCACCTCTCATTTTCCATGGAAGCAAACCCAGCTGTGACTCAGACTGGCTTCGTGCACCAGGTGGGATCTCAAAGCTGCCAGGATGGTAAATGCTAGCACAGCAATTAATGGGGAATAATCTCTGCCAGGTAACGAGTGACTCAGGCACATACCCCCGGCCAGCAGGTGCCAAAGGCAACACAGATAAATGACAAAAAATGAACCTTGAGACTAGAAGTAAAACAATGTGCTGAGGGGAAAGGTCACGATAGGGACTGACCAGAAAAGCCACCGAGGCTGTTGCAGATAAATAAGGAAAGGAGGAAAAAAAATCCCCACACTTTCTTATGGCAGTGGGAGGCAGGGAAGGAGCCCTGGGCTCCTGCCTGACCCTCCCTACGATGTGCTGGTGGCAGAGGGACTTTGCAGAGGGACATGGCCACGGCCAGGGGGTTGCACGCTCATTCCTATAACCCCCCCCCAGCCCCAGGGAGCACCCAGGTTTTGTTCAGCAGCATCAGGCACAGCAGCAATCATCCACAGGGACAAGGAGGGGAGAGTGACTGTTTCTGATTAGGTAGGAAAATCAGGGAGCCTTTAACTGCCAGGATGGCTCCATCCTGTGAGCTCCCCAAAGGAGTGTGTTAAAACTGTCTACCAACAGCAGACACAAAGGTCGCCCATGGCAGGAGGGGGTGCAGCCGTTATCGGGGTAACGGCAGCCATTCTGCACGTCCCAAGGAGGAGCAGCAGAAAATGAGTTTTCCGTGGCAGGCATAACTGTCAACACAGTGTTTGCATTGCATCGATTATCCCTGGAGAAAATGGGGACGACAAGCGTATTGACCTTTACAGGGAAAGCAGCAAGTATCTGCAGGCTTTCCGCCGCAGAGCAGGAGCGCGCTGCTTGCCTGTTACCATAAAAAAGAGGTGTCTCGCTACCCCCTGCCTCGAGGGCACAGGAGTCATGTCCTTCTAGTACCTGCATGCCCTTGGCTTTGCCCAGAAATCACTACATGACTGCGCAAGGCTCTCTCCCAGCACCTGGTCTCCTGCACTTTCGCTCCTTTGCTTTTCAACTCAGAAGGCAAGGCTGGGGAAGATTGTCGTGGAGCTGAACAGCGCTCTGCCATCAGCCACCTCTAATGCTGGACAATCCAGGCACGCTCTGGCCAGCCAGGCGGTAAATCATGTACAACTGCTGGACTGTCACCAGTGAGAATGTGGCAAGTGGCAGCTACGACCACTCACCCATGAAATGTAAATTTAATGTAACTATTTGCAATGTAAAGTGCTTTGCACTTTGAAAAATATGCTATTATTTGTGCCTTTTATTGGAGAGAGGGGGAAAAATATATTCAGAAACAGTCTCTTGTGCATGTTCACTTCTTTCTGCATCCAGAGTTATGGAGTTTATATTGAAATTTAGCAGCTGTGGGATACGCGGACCAACAGTGCCATCACCACTAAATCATCTCTTATTTAGCTAATGCCCTTCATCGCTCGCGCTTGCCTGCAAAAGCTACATATAGAATAGAAAATGACCTGCCAGGCTTACAGCAGCCTGGTCAAAAAAATTCCTCCTTCGTTCAGTTCCTCCAAAATGCGTTGTCCCAAAAATACCAACAATTTGTTTATAAATATTTCAGGACTAGTGGGTTTATTCTCAGGCAATAATAACACTTTCCCAAGAGTCTTTTTTGTTTGTTTCCATTCACCTTACTAAAAGTGTCCACCTCAAAACAGTTAAACCAACTGTGAAGGAATATATGTAAATGCATTAAAGAGCACCTAATCCACTACTGCCACGCTTACCATATTTTATTCTATTTAAAATTATGATAAAGACTTCTTAACTTTCTAGTCTCACACTACATATTAAGGAGCTGTCTTTTTTTAACTGTACATCTGTAGATATTAACAAAGGAAAAAAAAAAAAAAGGCTTGCATGTACAAGTATTTCAATTATTTCAAAATAATGTGGGGGTTTTGGCATCTCCTGACTTTCAAATTCACCTTTCTCCCACTTCCAGCTCAACATTCTAAATTATGAGTTTTGCAGGCAAGGAATCGGAGCCACTGGTAACTCAGAAATTAGTAGATTGGTGGGAAACAGTTGAGAAAAAACAGTTATTTTTAGAAGTAATGCAAAGAAACTTCTTTATAAACATTACTCTGCATCCACAGACTCAAGAGGAAACGCCTCCAGTAAATCCCTGCAGAACATGGTTTAAGCAGAGCTCTCACTTCACATGGCCACGGGCTATTAACGCTCATGCAATCAATTAGTTGAGTGCGGGAGAGAAGAGATAACTTCTTTGCTCCTCTAAATCACTCACAAGCATCTGGCCACCTCCTTGGTCTTCAGCGAAAAGGCTTGAGGCTGGCACGGGGCAGCTAACCTGCTCTGAAATGCTAACGTACATCCGCCGTGGGTGGTAGAGCTTCGGCCAGAACTGGGCACATCCATCTCACCTTGTGTAGGCACCGCGACATCCCTTGTTTCTGCTTAGATTTAACAAGTTAACTATTGCAAGTTAGTTACATCTTTATGAATACCTCCCGCCCGTCCAGACTATCTTTTCGCCAGTGAAGCCAAATTATGGAAGACCATGTGGCATCACCTACAAGACAGAGCAAACGCTTGCTGATTTGTCTTTGGTTCAAAGTAAATTAGCTGTTTGTGTTGTATTTTTTTAAACTGCAAGTCAAAGACTTGTTTTGCTCCAGAAAATGTGAGTGACTGCCTGGCCAGGCTTAAACTGGTGACAAGATTAGTCAGTGGAGGTGACAAGTGCCTTAACAGCCTCAGATGCTTGGTAAAGAATGTCCCAACACTGAACCTTCATATTTCACTAAAAGTCAGGCCTGTTAAACTCTGTAGCAGAGTATTTGGCATCCCAGTATTAGAGCAGATGCGCTTCATCTCAGGGCGACACCGTCCCTCGTCAGAAACCGCAGCAGGCGGCTGCGAGCGACATTCATCAAGAAGCCCTGCAGAGGCACCCCGTAGCCCCCGTCCCTCACCCAGGTGAGCTGGGGGGGTTACCTACTGGCACCAACCTGTTGATACAGAAAGTTGAAGATCGATGATGGTGAACAAGGTTTTCATCATTCAGTGAGATAACAGGAGGTAGAAATAAACACTTCTGTAGGCTGCAAGGGTGGTAGGAGTGATGTCACCTCATGGTTCATTACATTTCCAGAAAGATTCACCTGCTGCCGTTAAGTACTGCGTTAACGGAACTGGGTGGTTTTCCAATGACTTGACTCCAGGAGACATAGAAAAACTTCTATCAAGCACTTCTTTAAGCCACAGCCTTAGTGATGACTAGTATACAAAAAACTGGTAAAAGAGAGAAAAGCGGGTCAATAAAAGCTATAAGGGTGGTTCTGTCAGCAATTTGCTGTACTGCAAAGGACAGACAGCAGGAGGAAGGCAGGCGACCTGGAGCAGAGGTGTCCCAAAGCTCTATTGCAAGATCTGCAGTGCTTCTAGCATGTGAAAGCAAGCACACATAGCACTGCGTGTAGCAGAGAATTATGATGGAATACTTGATTGTTTTCTGACTTACATCGGTGTATATTGGGAGTGCCCATGGAGTTACTAAGGTAAAGCCTAAAGTAACAACTAAACAACAGAAACATCCAGCCCAGAAAGTCAGATTGCGCTGAACTCATCCCAGGCATGATCAGGGGACTGGAGCATCTCCCTTATGAGGAAAGGCTGACAGACCTGGGTTTGTTCAGCCTGGAGAAGACTGAGGGGATCTTATCAATGCTTCTAAATATCTGAAGGGCGGGTGTCAGGAGGATGGGGCCGGGCTCTTTTCAGTGGTGCCCAACGCCAGGCCAAGGGGCAACGGGCACAAGCTGGAACATGGGAAGTTCCACCTGAACATGAGGACAAACCCCTTTGCTGTGCGGGTGCCAGAGCAGGGGCACAGGCTGCCCAGAGAGGCTGTGGAGTCCCTTCCCTGGAGACATTCACCCCCCGCCTGGACGCGGCCCTGTGCCCCCTGCTCTGGGGGTGCCTGCTCAAGCGGGGGGTGATCTCCAGAGGTGCCTTCCAACCCCTGCCATTATGTGATTGTGTGACATCGGCACCAGGTGCCCTCCCAGGGTGCAGAGAGGACACATTTGCATCTGCCGGGGGCTCAGGTAGAGCAGGCTGGACTCGGGGAGAGCCATCTCATGGGCATACCCGCACCCACTCCACTAAGCCAGCCATAAATCTCACCCACTTCCCTTCACTCCCCCACCAGTACTCCCAGCGCCTTCCAGCACACCCATCCTGTGCAGGGACTGGAGGATTCAGACATCCAGTGCTCACATAGGAACTTGCAAGCATCCGTGGTGGTTGTCCCCGAGGAGGACTGCGGGCAGTTAAGGCACCAGGCTGGGCTCAGCCTCGGCTCCCCTCGCCCCACAGACACAGCTGCCAGGAGACCTGGGGCCGGTGGGGTCCCATTGCATCAATCATTGCCTTCGCAAGCTTCTGCCGCTTTTGTGCATGGCTTTCCTTCTCATTTAGCATACACAGTGAAGCGGGTTAAAACCTAAAGCTATGGATAATAATTGTTCTAAAGGTTGTCTACAGATAATGCAGAAAATAATGCTGGATTTGGGGAAAAAAAATCCCTTTTAGCTTTAATAAAAGCATTTCAAAGCACTAGAAGGTTATTTATAGGGTGTGTAAATGTAACTGGAGGGGAGGCAGAGTAAAGGGAGTTCAAAGGGTGTCTGTGAAAAGAAAAAAACCCACCGTGTTATTGACACCACTTCCTGCATTCTCACACTCAACAACCTTCTTAAAACAAACTAGAGGAAACAACAGCAACAAAAAAAAAATTCTACTGAGAGGTATTTGAGATTAAATAATACTTTTTGACAGCTGGTAGGAAAACAACTGGTCCTGCATTCATGCTTACAATAGCTTGCTGCTCCGTACCCTCACTTGCATTGTAGAAGCATCTGAAAGCCCAGAGGAAGCCGCGGGTCGGGGCTGGCAGGGGGACGGTGCCTGCGGGAATTGCTGAGCCCTGACCTGCAGCATCAGCGTCTGGGGCGACAGTGAGGTGCTCCCGCGAGGTCCTCCCTTGCACCGAAATCCTCTGGCATTGCCTATAGCTCGTGCCTGGGATATTTTTGTAGGACAAGGGGTTTTCATTCCCTCAGAGTCATGTCACCAGTCGTCATCTCATGAGGACCCCAACTATTTTGGGATGCAGCCTGGCCTCCCTGCCACAGCCACCGGACTGTCGTGGGAGACAGCACCAGCTGCTGGGGGCTGCCCACGCAGGCTCAGATCAGGACACGTGGGAGAAGTTTTCCTGGCAGAAATGTGGCTTTAGGCAAAAATAAAATCATGCAGTGATTCTATTTTCTCAGGGCTTTGGAGCATCCGTAGGCTGAACATGGCTAAGAGGGAAGCTGAGGACTGCCCAGCAGCTCCCAGCTTCTCCAAGGAGCTTCAGCATCTTCCAGCTCACACTCCCTGGCCGTGCCTGGCTCTCAGGAAAGCCACCCACACACACCTACAGAAAACCCTGGTTTTTCCTTCGGCAGGCTCCCTTGCAAGTCTGTCTGTAGCATTGCCCGCACAGGTTCTTTCCAAATCCAGTGTCTCACCCCTTTCTTCTGGCCTGTCTGGGAAACAGACACTTTCTCCTGCCCTGGCCAATGTATAGAGTCTTGCCTAATCCTCATTAGCACCCCCACCCCGCTGCCCCCTGCAAACACCAGGTACCCTAGTCAGGCACAAAGTGATACACATATTCTGACCCACTCATTTCCCCACGAAAGAAGTTAGGTTCTTGAGAACAATAAGAAGCACAGAATTAAAACCTGCTAAACCAAGCCACACACAACACCTAGGAGAAGAACAACTGCCTGCCCTCCCATCTCCCCCAAAAGGCAACGAAGCAGAAATTAAAGGACATGCAATTTTGCCATGTTGTGCATTACAGAAGCCATCGGCAGGCAAGGAGGAGAGACAACAGGCACCAGCTGGCTGGGCATCTCCCACTCAGAGCAGCAGAGGAAAACTACAGCTTTGGGAGGTCTTTGCACGTGCAGAGAAGCCACTCTGCAGATAGTGCCACAGAATGGGAATGGCACTTCTGGATCAGGACCTCTCCTGTAATTGCAGCTCACTAGATGTGCAACCAGTGGTCTTCAGTAGTTCAAAAATGAGATGGAAAAGACAAAAACCTGGCAGGTAGCTTGGAAACTGTTTGAGAGAACATGCACTAAGAAAAGTCTGCAACACATGAGCATGTTAGAGGTGCGTATTCGGCTGGCAAGGAGCCTGCGTGGGGTTGTAAGAAGTGTTCTTCATCCTAGCAGCAGGGAAAAAAACCACCAAAAATGACGGAGGAGGAAGAGAGTTAAATTCCTTGCAAGAACCGGGCTGGGGATGGGGGCGCACCCTGGGATAAGGACCTGGGATTACATCCCTCCCATCCTTCCAGCTCTGAGAGGGAAATGGAGGCAGGTGCCCCTGCTGTATCCCAAGGTCCCACCTGGAAACCTGCACCAGCCCCCAGGGGCAACCTTCCTGCTTCAAACAATTTACACAGAGTGTTAATGAAGCCGAGAAGATTTGAAGAACAGGACACGAAAGCTTCACAAACATATAACCTTTAAAATGTTTTCTTTTCTTCATATTTTGCTATTCCCTTAAAAAAAAAAATCAAAAATACATTACATTAGATTACTAAATGAACAGAAAGCCTCAGGGCCTGGGAGCCCATATTCCAAATGAGGAAATTGCAGCTGGCCAGGACTGGTCCTTTAGCTCCAGGCTTTCCTAATGAGTGCTAACAACATGGTCAGGGTATACAACACCAGCTGGGTTTCGGGGGCTGGATCTCAGCCCCCCTATCCTGCGTGGTTTGGGGAGGAGGCAGCTTTGAGTGGTGGGGGAGGAGAGCTTGCAATGCACTTCACTGAGCAGTGGGGCTCGGAGGTGAGCGATGCTGGGTGAAAACAACAGGCTACAAAGGCACTTCCCTGTTTTAAAAAATCAGCATGCTGCAGGAAAGGCATCGGTTCGGCTGGCTGCTTCCCTTCTGTTTCAGGAGAGCCAGCCAGTGTATCGGATATTCATTCATTTTGGGCTAACTATCTTCTCCATTCCTGAACAGCTTCAATTTTCTTGATGTGTCGAGGAATGGTTTATGAGGAAATAAAGCCTTGAGGGTGGACAGATGGAGAAAAATCTCCCTTCTCACCAAATTGATCACTATAATCTTTCATCTGCTCGGCGCAGAGCCGGGCTCCTGGCATTCCGAGGTGCTGCAGCTCGACCTGCGTTGCGGCCCGTCCGGCTGCGTGGTGCCCGCACCGCTCGCTCCTTCCCCGGGCTGAGGCCTGGGAGGAGGATGGACGGCACAAACCCAAACCATTTCACCTGACAGGAGGAAGAGGAAAGGAGATGGAGGGGTTCAGATCCGGTGCTGAGCAGCCCCAGGGCTTGCCCACAGCCAGGGCTCGCACCAATTGAATTGCCGCCCTTGCCCCCTCCCTCTGCTACTGCTGTTCAGTGGCATAAAGGAGCATCACGTCACTACTGATAATAAGAGGAAGAGAAACCCGCTGTCCATGTTATGAAGCACTTGTATAACAATATATCCATGCCACGGCCTGTAACCAAAACTGTAATGGCAATGCCAGCATTGGCAGAGCTCAAGGATGGGTTAAACAAACAGCTGCTGGGAATGATTTTGACAGGGATCAACCTGCTTGAGGGCAGGAAAATAGATCTTGCAAGCTCTGTTCCCTTCCCCTGTTCCCTGATGCAATAACTTCATGGGTACTGTTTTCCCTCCCCGGTCCTGGAAAGTTCTGGGGATGATGAAAATGAGTCCAGCCCAAGCTGGCTGCTGATGTGCCAGTGGTAGGAACCATCTTACTGCAAAGGGCAACCTTGGTTAGCTGCCACTGGGCAAAATACATATGAAGAAAGGAACATGCAAGGAACTATCACGCCATACAAAATTTGACCAGGTCTGTAAGGAAGACAGCTAAGCTTATCACAAACCTGCACGTGATGTAATTCAAGTGTCTGCACGGAGATTCTCAGGGTGGAGCCGCAGTGACTCATTTGACCGTCACCTTTCTGGTCCTGAGACAGTTTCTCAGCTCTCCTCCTCCCCCGGGGCTCACTTTTCACCTCCAGGTGTCCGACGTGCTTGGGGAGCAGCCCCAGCACTCCCAGCTAACCCCCACCCGCTCGGCGGCTGGGCTGGCAGGACATTTGCCCAGCCATGGGGAGGTTTCTTGCCAGGGTCCCCCACCAGCAGAAGTTAATACAGACCTGGGGTGACCATATTCGCAGGACACCTGTCGGTAAAGCGCACCATGTGGTGACACAGCCTCTGAGCAAAGACCCAGCGGAGCCATCCCAACAGCTCGCCTGCCCCTGCCCTTCTCTCCTCTGGCTCGAGTCACTCCCGTGACTCTCAATTAACATTTAAAATTTCACTGAATAGCTGGCTGATTTATTTTATTTCTCCGGCCAGTAATTTATGGAAATATATTCTTAAAAATCAAACAAAATGCACTTTACTAATAGATGGGCCATTCTCTGACATTTCGCAGAGTAAATGAGCATCCATGCCCAGTGGCATGTTGTCCCATGACTGAACCCCTATAAAGGGCTTCAAAAATATCTATTAGCCAAGCTCATTAGCTTAAATATCATTAAAATAAATTGTATTTCTCTACACAGGGCTTAGATAGGCCCCAAAGTGAATACTACTCTCAGTAGTTACAGGTCAAATGCTCATTTACTCGAAGGACTCTTTGCACTGAAAAATAGAAAGGGTGTTAGAATTAGTTTACACGACTGCAGTGGTACAGAAGGGTCCTGGTACAGAAATGGATCTGCCCATGCTTCATTGCTTGGCTTAAAAGCATAACATTGAATATGCAGAATTTATGACAGCTTTTCTTTACCATAAAAATAAACTTTAAAGTTTCCTGCTGGTTCTTCAAACATTAAAAAGATCTTTACATTAACCGTACTGCATTTTTAGATGTATTCATTCAGCCATTTAACCTGTTTAGAGACCCATTTTAAGGGAATACTCTAAGGTAAGTTTATTTTGGTGTAGCTCAATTTCTCACGTTTCTGGTTTCACAGTTTGGGGAGGTTGGTTGGTTTGTTTTCCCATTGATCCTGCCAAAGAAATTAAACAAAAGTAGCACCATCTCCATACGAACTGCACAAACTCAATTAGGCTGATTTAAACCACTCCCCATTACCAGGGCTGATTTACTGCCCTCTGCTAAGCCCTTGTGCCGCTCTGCGCAGGAACTCCTCGCACATCCTGCTGTGCTCTGATGCTCCTCTGGTTTCTGCAGCAGCTTTCGCTAACGGTCTTGCTGCTCGTCCCAGCCCTCGCCCCGAGACAGGATGCAGCGACGGGCTCGCTGGTGGCCCGCAAAGTGCCCCCCTCGCACAACGAAGGGCACGAACAAGGCACGTGTGCACAGGGATGCTGGAGACGATACAGCAAGAGGCAACCTACTTTCAAACCGGAGACCGCGTAACTGCACCGCCTGTCTGAATGCTGACCCCATAAATAATTATATTTGAACAGCAGAGATGTGGCTGTTCATTTATGTATCCATTGTTGTTGGCTTTGCTGAGCCTAGGCTGTCAAAGGGGAGCATTTCCTTCTACTTCTTGTCATACCTCGCCAACAAAATTGTTTCCAAAACTCTGAATAGTTGCATTTTTGTTAGAATATGGAAGTTAATAGGATGCAGTGGCATCGCTAATGACACAACTGGGGTGCATGCGGTTGCAGAGGTCTGGCAACCTGTGCTGTGCTCTGCTTGACCCCTCTGCTGTGGGTGATATAAAGGAGAAGAAATCTAGGGTGGCTCCAACGTCCCTGGACTGAATTTGCAGAACTAATAGTTACTGATGAATAATACCGCCAAGGCAGAGTGAACCCAGCAACCCACAAAGTGATTTTCACAGCCCTCTCACAGCAGACTCCTAACAGTCTGAAGCAATCAGGACCTTCGGCCCAGGTGCTTTCTATGCCTTGAAAGAATACCCTCCCTAAACACCACACCAACCGAAGCAGGCAGTTATACCTCCAGCAGGTATTTGCAACCAGACCTGCAGCTGCTGCAACTGCAAACACAAATTAGACAAGCAGGCAGTTCTGAAGGCTGGATCTCAGTCATCTCCAGAGTGAAAAGTACATGTTATTACAAAAGCAATTTGTATGTTGCTATTCTCAAAGCATCACATGAGTTGTACTTTCTTTGTTAGCAGCACCTTGAGAATATTACTGCCAATGTAACAGAAATCCAGCATTAAGGTCCCCCTGTTAGGGCTATGACAGATTGCAGGGAAAAACAATGCAGTGATTGAGGACCTGGACTAATCAGGCCAATTGATATAAATTACCATGTCAGCCATACCGTTGCCGCAGTCTGCAGGTTTACACCTCATTAAGCTTCCAAGTGCCAAATGAATCAACAGGGTTCAGCAGAACCATTCTTAATTAATTGTTGTAGCAATAGGGAAAAAGTAACGGAAAAAGAGAATCAGAACTCGCAGCGAACACGGGCGGGTTTGCACAGACTGAAATGGCTTCTCCAATTTAGCATTTGAGATTAAAAACGCCCACGTACTAATCTCAGCCAGCAAATAACTGCCAGGGGCTGGTTTTGGACTAGGGTGGAGTGAAAATACAGGCTGGCGACTTGGAAAAGTTTTTCATCAAGTTCTTCGGTTTGTTTTGCATACCTCTTCAGGCCTCAACGTTTTGTTGCCTGTGAAATCTCCAGGTTTCGATTTCCCACCCCGCCCGGAGCAGGCAGAGGCCACTGCTGGGCACATCGGCACCTCTTGGAGCTGATGGAATTTGCAATTCAGCAGCTCATTTTTAAGTTTAAGCCGAATGTGTCCATTTTTTCCTGTCTACGTTCCCCAAAACAAGATGCAAACTTCACAGTGAAGGAAGAGGCCAGGAAAGCTGCCGTCTCACCTCTGGCAGAGTTCTCTATTGAATTGGCCGTGCCAGGCTGCTGTAAGGACACAAGGTCGAGCTCGGGGAACAAAACACAAGCAACCACAACGGAGTTTGAAAAGCAAAGGACTCTCCTGTCCCTCACCTGAGCACGATGCCCTTGTCCTCACAGGTGGCTCTCCTCCAGCATCTGGCAGTGCCAGGAAGGCTCATCAAAGCCTGGAAGACCTGGAGCTCAGGGCATGCTGTGGAAAACACGAGCACAGCCTGCGGGACTGCAACACCTCCCGTGGCTGAACGTACAGCCAGCCTCCACACTTTGCTGTAGCACCTTTTTGTTGCATCTTTGGGATTGATTAAACACAGCCCCTGTGCTCCATTCCAGGGAGCAAACCTGCACTCTGCCTGCTGCCATGCCTGCCCGCACAGCTGTGCAGCTGCGGGGCTCTCCCAAGCAGGGGCAATGTCTCCAGCCCGGCAGTCCGGGCTGGCAGGAGGCGGGCAGCAGGGCTGGGGGCAGCAGGGCTGGGGGCAGCAGGGCTGGGGGCAGGCAGCAGGGCTGGGGGCAGGGCAGCTCACCAGAGCAGCCTTACACCATCACACCAGCATGCTCATGGACCAAATCCAGCTGGGACTCCAGCGTGCGCAGCTCCTGCTCTCCAGGGGAGTTTTGTATATCTTCTGCCTTACCTCACACGCACATTACACCAGCTTAAAATCTCCCTGGAGTTCACATCTGCTTACCACACAGCTTGTAATTGCTTGTGTAATGCAATGGTCAGTTTAGCGTTCAAACCACATTTCCAGCGTTGAATATCTACAGGTACTTACATTTTCCCCATCGCTGTCAGTCTCCCAGCCCACTTTCCCTGATCTATAAAACATTCATCTGATAGAGTGGGGCTTTGACAGCTACAGCTTGTAGCTTGTCACCGTTTTTCTCCAACATTCAGGCCTAGTTACAGGAGATCGGCCTGTTACTCTACACCATCAATTAACCTGTAATTTAAGTAATTTCTAAGTAAAACGTAAGTTTAAGATAAAAATAGAATATGAACACAGATTTCACCTCTTTCATGCTTTTAACTGGGGAGCACTGCTGCGTTACTATTTCCATTTTAAGGGAAGTGGGGTGTCAGGAACGTAAGGGAGGTGCCCATGGTCACTCAAGAAAACGGCAGCAGAGTACTGAGCCGAAATTACCTGTCCCCCATCCTGCATCCTCCTCCTCAACCCGTTTTTACTTCTTTTGTACCTGGGGTTGGATCCAGTGGAAAGATCTGGCCAATTCCAGGGAATGCGGGGCTGTATTAAAATAACATCAGCAGCCAGGAAAACCCAATACTGCAACTCTAGACTTTTTTGCAGGGGCTGGTTAGGTCAGAGGCCCGCGGGGAAGGGAGACGTCGATCCCCGAAGTGAGGCAGCCGGCATCGCACTCGCGCCTCGGTGCTCCCGCGCAACACCGCCTGCGCTCCCATGCGCGCACACGCGTGCCTCAGGGGCCATATAACATTATCGAAGAAAATATCTTCCCATGACTTGCCAAAACCCAACCGATTCTTTTAAAGGACTGGTCTGGGACTTCACCCACTTCCTCACATTAATTTGAATCATAGCTCCTACTGACCTGATACTTCATTATTTTCTTTAGTTTCTCTTCTTCCCATATAAATCCATACTAAATTAATAAAGCTGACAACTTAAGCAAAAATTTTCAAGCCTCAGAATTCCTGTTCTAATGATTATCAGTATTAAAAAAATATTAATTGCAGTTTTGTTTTGAAGTTTGGGGCCAAAAATATTTATTTACATTATAAATATTTTGTTCTCTTACATTTATTACTGCAGTCGGTGTGATAACATCTCCACGTTTGTTTTATTTTAAGGGATTTAAGGTGCAAATTGGAAGATTAGCAATCCAAACAGAATAGCAGGAAAAGGAATAGGCTTCCAAGCCCATTTATAAACAGCTAATTGCCGAAGAGTCTCCGTTAACGGTGTTCTGTGGTGAGAGGAGTGAGGAGCCCAACACTGGAAGGCAGGTTCTTATGTGGAAAGTCACTTCATACCTCAATTACAGCTTCTGCCAACCACTTCAGATCTCAAGTACGATGTTTTTTCTGGTGACAGGACACCATTAGCGCAAGGAGCAGTCAGCTCCGAGGCTGCGAACTGAGCAGCACCCAGGGAAAAGCACCTCGCAGGGGGGAACTCCTCCGTCTTTTGTTTTTAACCACTTTGAAAAGCGAATTGATTAACACACAGACACACACTCGTACATGCGCATGCACACACGCTTCCTTCGCTGCCTGTGCTACTTAGATATTCATTGGCACCCAATCAGCTTTGCAGTTAATAAGAAAAGTGTGATTTAGGACTTTTCATGAGGGTCATTACGAGCATGGTATTAAGGTTCCACAAGCTTATTGTTTCAGCAATACAGAATAGGTTCAGGAAAGACATATCATTGTAATTATTCATAACTTAAAGCCCTTAGGGTTTGAGAGTATAATCACATTAGTATCAGTATCTTCTTGGAATATTTTTCCCAATTTTTAGACAGTATGATTCCACTTACTCTCAGAGTCCCCTACATCCTCCACTACTGTGACCGATGAAGTTTGTTGTCAGACCTCTGGAAACAAAAACGGAACTTTCCGCCAGCGCCCCACGTCAAATCCTTTGCCTAATACTTCAGACCACAGATGAACAACTGGAGCGCTGCCAAGCACCTCGGTTTAGTTTCATAGCTCTCATAGATGATCCTCACAACTCCGACTTTGATACAGCCCGGTGTGTCGCTGCGGGTGAAGCGGTGATCCTTCCCACACGGTGCCACGGCGAGCTCCCAGGCACACCAGCGTTCCTGCCACAGCGCCTTCGCCTCTGCCGTTTCCCAAAGCAGCAGGCACGCCGTTGCTTTGCAAGCCTGAGCGGGGCACACGTACCACAGCATGAAGAAAAGCACGTAAAGTGTTATAACTTAGACCAGATCTCATGGGGAGGCAATTTCAGCTCCCTCCTTCACCCCCAGCTATTGGGACCAGGCACGGACAGACCAGTCACTCAGGACAGGTACAAAGCAGCGTTGGAAGGTGATTGGGAGGATGGACCAAAAATCTCAACTTTCTGTTGCACTTTTGGTTATGTGATTGTTTCAGACCATTTAATTCCTAAATTAATGACCGGACTAACAACTCCTGAGTAATCTGCCAGGTACTGCAAAGTTAGGATGTACCACAGGGACACAATCAAACCTGCACCGATGCTCACAGCGTGTAACTCCTCGCGGCGCTGTTCCAAGGTGCACACAAAAAAGCGCACGGGCAATTTAAAACACAACAGGATACACATCACGACTTTAACTCTGATAGCCTTCCCCCTTTCAAGTGCATTACTCCCAGGACATTATAGTCCCTGTGCGTTACGATGGCACACGACCCGTTCTGGCCAGTTTTTATTCCTCAGGTATCTTCCAGTCAGACTAAGAGACCGATGTGATGAGTTACCTGCTTCAGCTGTTAGCAGCCTAGCAGACATCAGCAGGAGAGCGAGCAACACGTTATCCTATTGCCACTATTGATCCATCAGCGATCCTGAGAGCGTGAAAGGGAGAAGCAGCTGTGGAGGCATTAAGCTACTTGTCCAGGACAGCAAATACTGAAAAGCAATGACAGCTCATCCCCATGCTCTGCCTCTTATTCCCCACTCTGGCTCCGATACTCCTGAGAAACTTCTTCCCTAAATCCACAGTACAAAGTATTGCACTTGCTTTTTAGAATATCATCACTGAAGCACAGATTCGCAGGCTCCGATGCTTTGACCTTGTCTGCTTTTACACTTCTACATTCAGATTTTAAAATTAATCATCTAATTCCAGGTAACTGCTTTTAAATTTGGCTGAATGGGACATGAATCTTGCTGAATGAGAAATGCAGGTCTCTGTAGTGAAATAGATTAAGCACCGCTACACTCTCCATTTTGTTTCAAGGCTTCAAGTTGCAATTGCCTGCTCTAATTTGAGATGGGAAGTCTCGCTATAGGGTAATTAAGCACGCAAGGAGCTCAGGAGAGCTGCCTGCCAGCACCTGGCAGTGGGATTCCCCTTCCAGAGGCACCTGCGCTAAATGGTAATTCCTTCCCTCCATTTCCCACTTCACTCCCCGGTGCTTCTCCCGGCAGCTCGGAGGAACAGATGGAGCAATCACCCTCCTCCTCTCCACAGTACGGACCCCTGCTGCTACCCAGCGCCTTATGCAGTTGTAATACACATAATTAGGCAAATCAATGGACAATGCAGCATATTAGGGGAGGAGGAGTTACATCAAGGCAAAACACGAATCCCAATTCATTTACTGCAGGAAATGGGGTATTTCTGCATAATTGCCAAAAATTGCGGACATGAGATGAAAAGTAATTACAGCCCTGGCAGGTAGGGTGCCGCAACCAGGTCACTACCTGGACTATTACGAGTACAGCTGAGGGGAGTTTGTTCTCATCTTGATGTGCAGTTGATTTATGCCTCAAATATCTCATTACCGTTTATGAGTTATACTCCCAAATCTCTCACACATCCATAATTGGAGAGAATGATGTTTACTGCCACGCACCCTACCACTGACTCCAGACCGAAAAGCACAACTGAAGGTTGCAAAACCCTCGTTGCGAGCAGCAGCCCTCCCTGCCCTTCGTGGAACGCCACAGCTTGCACAGCAGAGGCCAAGCACACACAGCTGCCATCTCCTGACAACACCGGCTGCTGAACTTTCTCCTCCCGCACTCCCCAGGCACAGCTTTGTTTAAGGTCAATGCTGGCTCTGTGCTCCCTGCCCAGCAGCTTCTCTCCTCTCCTCCCTCGCCCCTTGCAGCTCCCACCCACGAAAGGCAGGAGATGGTGCAGTCTCACCATATCCAAGTGGCAGAACAGAGGTTTGAGAAGTAAAATACATCAAATAAAGAGCAGGCATGCTGCAGAGAAGTGCCCAGCGAACAGGCGGGGCGGCGAGGGGAGCGAGGAACAGAGGTGGGACCTCTGAGAGCAGCTTAGCCCACAAGAAGGGGGTTCTGCACTGAAAGCGGGGTCGTGCACGGAGAAGAGTGGTGCAAGCCAAATCAGTGACGAGAATGAGAGAGGCTATTAAATTTCTGGGCTCTTCAAAGGTGGTCTGCCTGCTAAGAGGAAGCACCAGGGATCTGTTTCCAGTGCTAGAAAGTCGTGCACGCGCACAGCGGGTTTTATCCTTGTTCATTGACTCGAAGCAAGGCTATGCCCAGGGATCGCCCAAGAACAGGGCCTTTCTACAAGAACCACCAAAGTATCGTTCAAGTGGTGACGAGGCCTCACAGATCCCCCTGGGCAGAAGGGCAAGAGGTCTGTTTTACAGTGGTATCGATACACAGAGAGAATGCAAAGCCTTCAGACACATCCTTTTGGTTTTGGTTTGTTTTTAAGAGGTTTCTGACATGCAATTTTGGCCAGGTTTGTCTAATTTTCAGGGGTTTAGAGAAGCAGTGACTCCAGCTGGTGTGCGTGAGAACTGCAGCTCCCAAGGCTCTGACGGCCTTAACTCAGACGTTCAGATACCGATACAGAGAAAGGTATTTAAGAATACATCAGAAACTGTAGATTTTAGCCTCTTGCCCTTCCTCAAGACAAGTCAGTAGCAGAGAAAGAAGCCTCCGCTATCAGACTTGAGCTTTATTCCTTTTTACTGTATTGCTGTGTTCCCTTTCCAAAGCTGGCTAAGTAAGGCCCGGTAGCTGTGTGAAAACAGGGAAAATGATTTGCAAAGTCTCTCAGAACATCAACAGCAAAGAGAGGGACTGGCCACCGAGCTCCTGGGCTTACTGGGTAGTAAGGTTAGCACCTGGCTGACCTTGCTCGTTTATAAACCTGACACTTTCTGTCCTTTGCTGTGCCGATCACTAACCAGCACTACCCGACTAAAGGAAACTTCTCCCACAGAGATGACCGGCCGCTGGGTCAGAGCTGTCCTTCATGGAGCTGTGCCAACATCTCAGTCCTCACCTAACAGACACAGCTTTTTGTTCTTGTCCTCGAGCATCCTCCAAAATGCTGTCAACAGTGCTGAATTGTATCGCGGCTTTTCAGTACGAGAAAACTTTTAATGAATCGCAAACCAACGTTACCAAGCGCGTTTCAGATACAATCCAAGTCAGGTCTCCAAATGCAGCATTTGTGGAAATGGTACTGTCACTTCTCCAAAAACTAGGAATATAAAAATAGTTTGATTTATGGGTACCACAATATTACAAACCCAAATTCATTGCATCAGTGCAAAATCATGCCTCACACATGCCCACATAAGCACGGGCTGCAGCCCACTAACCGTTAAAAAGGAGAAGAAATAAATCCATGACAGGCTCAGAAAATATTTTAAATTAGTGACTTGCTAAGACAACTGACACTAATGCCATGTGTTTGTATGCTGTAATGCTGTAAATGTCATCCACTGCTGAAATATTTAAGAAAACAAGTTTGCAAGTTCCCATTAGGCATTCTCCTGGGTGCTGCACCCTGCTCACTGCAGAGACCCCCGGGGTGCAGGTACCGTATTTGCTCCATGTGTAAATGCTCAAGTATGACCATAGCAATTCCATATTCATTTTGTTCTCCCAGCTTATCTTCTCACAGCTCTGGAGGGCATTCTTCCTTATCTTGGAGACAAATGGCATCCACAGAGAGCTCTAAACAGCAAAGCTATTTATCTGTTTGACATGTGTTTCCCTGTTTGTTTTCTCCAGCCTTGAGATAGTTGGCTCAGACTTTGACAATATTCAGCTGTGTCAGCGGCGGAAGGTTGCCTGGCCCTTTCACTCCAGTGCCGCAAATCAATTTCTTTGCCATATTTATCATTTATTGTAGTAAATCAAGTCTAATTGTTGCTTTTTTCTTTCGGTATAGAGCAAACCCTTCACAACTTTTCAGAAAGCTGGCTGGAATTAAAAAAAGCTGGGGGGTTGTGGGGTGGGAGTGTCAATCAATTCAGCACTTTCTTTGGGGAAAGAAATGAAAAGGTGGCAATGTTCTGTGGGTGCAGGTCTCCATTGAAAAAAAGGAGAAAAAAAACCCAAGGTTTATCTACCGATTGTTTCCAGTATTTCACGCTGCTTTTAACACCTTATTCTCAAGGCATGACACGAACAAGTGGCTCTCTAACACAAGCGCATCTCCATTCTTTCAGAGCCAACTCTTGGCCAGAAGGGCCTCCCTCCCTCTGCACACACGCATCTCAGTCCCACCGAGCAGCCGAGCCACGGCTCGAGAGCACTGGAGTTGCCTCCGTTCTCATTTAGCAGGGCTGTTACGCTCGGGCAGCTCAGGACAGCAGGGCTGGCACACGTGCCCCCGAGAGCACAAACAGGGCCTGCAGATCCCTCTCCCGCTATCTTTGGCAGGAGCAGCACTCCAGGCAGCAGCGAGGACGCAGGACAGGCTCCCCCGGGGCCTCAGGCAGGAATCCAGGCTGCTGCCGTTCACTTACCCAGGGAGATCAGCTTTCCGTAAGGACAGCTCACACACATCTCTGAAATACGGGGCTGGGAACGAGACCTTGCCTTCGCTTGACATTCCTAAGCACAGAAGTGGGCGCTGCGGCAGAGAAGCGTCAGGACGTTAACTGGAGCCACCTTAGCTGGCTTCAGGGGAGCTCTGCACCCCTGCCATGTCATACGGCTGGGACAAAGATGCTCTATTTAGACAGCCTAGATCTCTAATAAAAAATTAACTGATTAACAAGACGACATTAAACGAGTTACATTTCCAACTCCATTTAATCCCTGCCCCAGAGCGCTCTGTACACCTCAGACAACCCCATCTCCCCTCCTCCAGCGAAATCCCACAGCTCTTCCCCTCTCAGGCTTTGCTCACATTCAGACTTATTTTCAGTAGGAATTTTGTCCAGACACTGCAATTCTGTTCCCTTCTGACTGACTGCAATGGTGAGCAACAAATGCCTTAAAATGAAGTATCGGCTGTGCTACAAATAAGCTGGGGAGGGGCCCTGAAACAAGGAGAATTGGAAAACCAACAGAGCACACTACACATGTATTGAGCTCCTCCTGCATCAACCGATTTCCAGCCTGGAAAACTTGCATAAGAACTATTTCTGTGGATTCAGCCAAATAGCTCCTCTACATAAATTGGACTGCTTATTGCAGTTCACTCCCTTCTTTCAGAACCCGCAGCAGCTTACGGGACTGCGGGGTTGGGAGTGGTGGTGGGGTTTGCATTTGTTTGTTTTCATGGATTCAGCAAGCCTCAATTTCGGCTAACCAAGGTTACAGAGCTCCACTTTTCTTTTAGAAGTGTCTCTGCGTGTTCTTTTTAGGGAAGGAAGGTGTCTGTCTTAGAGACATTGCTCATCCCAGCCACTCTGCGTGCGCTGGATAATGCAGCCACATGTGAAATTCCCACCACCCGATAAAGAAAAACTTCCCACCCCACCACTACAAAGGTCACATAAAATTGCTGTCGGATCAATATATAAATCAAAATCCATTATCAGCTCCACAACCACTAAATACCGAGTTTTGCAAAAAGGCAATGATGAACATCAGCACTGGACTGGGGAAAGGCCTCAGGGTACAGCACGCTTCCCCAGTTGCAGCCGTGCAGAGCAATAGCAGGGCAGAAGCAGAAGGACAGACAGCACACTGCAGACCTGCAGAAGTGAGCAGGCACCAGTACATTTTCAGAAGCAGAAACAGCTCAACTCTGTCCTCGCCTTTGAGACCCTGCATCGAAGACACCTAAGTTATCTGGGAGTTCACACCTGCGCACGTGCCATGTTCTCATCCGGCGTTCAGCGTGGCATCACACTGCATGGACTCTAAAGATGTTTAAACCCAGACTGGATTCACACAGACATGACGGAAAAGGTTCAAAAAAGGCATAAATAAATTATGCTTTTAGGCACACAGAGGAAAGAACAAAAATATTAACCACAGATGACGCCCTCGCTCCGGAAGAGGCAGCCAGCCCTTGAACGTAAGCAGGTCTGTTGGAAAGAGAGGAACATTCTCCTCAGTCTGCCACAAAATGGGAGAATGGAGAAATGGGAGAAAAAAAAAAAGCTGAAGATATGAGATATTACAAATACCTATCAATTTTCACAATATGTACTTCCTAACTCGTAGCAACATAGCCTTTTCCAGCCCATGTTCAGCCAAAGGAAGTTTCAGAGTCCACACCTGCAATGTGGGGAGAGAGGGAGGGTCACTTTTTTTTCCTTAAATGCCTTCCACACCCCCACCCCCACCCCCAGCCAGTCGCTGCATAATTGCAGCTACAGCATAGATTTTACTGCTAGCATTTAGAAGAGTTAAGTGCCCACTGACATGCAAGATGGGAAGGGCTCCTCCCCTGGGGAACAGAACAGAGAGACTGATTAAGCAACCAGTAGGTATTTAAGCACACAAAAACATATTGGCAGATCAGGGTTGCAGTTCTTACTGAACAGGAGTCAGCACACGAACAGGGCTAGCCTGCTGATTTCCAGCAGGGTGTAGCACTGGTGAAGAATAAGTCTTTAAGCTTCGGTTTTTTATACACTTTTTAATAGTAAAACGGTTGAAAAGTAATCACAGCTTGCTCCTCCAGAAGCACGAATCAGGTGCTCCTGTTTTGTCAGGCTGCCGAACCAAACCCGGAGGTCCACGTCCCATCCCGCCCACCTCCCAGATCCTTTTGTAGAGAATGAATAGCAGTGCAGTAATTTGCAGTAGCCACCTGATTTCAAGAACCTATCTACAGTTAATGGAAATCAGCACAAAATATGTTGACTGGATTATTTTCACAGAATCACATCAATGTTATAAAGACGATAAGGAGCAAATGACTTGGCCAAATCTATGTGACAGAGTAAGAACAAAGCCAGCCCCAGACAGCACAGGTTTGCCTTCAGTCTGATACTCAAGACCGTTTCTTCGTTTTGGTTAACATTACTGTTGTAATATTAAGAGCATATGCAGGGAAAAAAAAAGTAATTAGGATTTCTGTAGATTAAAGAACAACAGTAGTGTCCACGTGTGGAAACATTTCAAAAAACAGCACAAAATAATAAATACATAACAAAACGTTGAAATAACTTACGTAAGAACTGCAGTAATATAAACTATAACCCTTCTATCTTGCACTGATAAAATGCCTTTATTTTGTACAAATAATAGAAAATATTTATATATTTAAAATAACTCGTCAGCACTAGACTTGTAAAGTTGTAACCATTATTTTTAAAGTGGTGAGCTACAAAGCATTTTAAAATTAAAAATAATGCAGCAAAATGTCATAAACAAGTTTACACAAACAGGTTATTTTTCAAGTAAATCCCAACAGGTAAAGATAATTAAAATGATGCTCGACTCATTTCAGTTGTATTTGACTAGGACATCATTCTACTACCAAATAAGCTTAATGAAAACTGCTTCTAGTACTTTACTGAAATGACACATTCCCAAATGCAGGGATCAAATCTGAGACTCTGTTTAATCAGCAAAGAAAAACAAAAATCTAACTACAAGGGTATATATCACACAGTCCTATCAATTCTTTTCAAAGCAGTCTTGTCCTCCAAGCTGTCAACACAACAAAGAAGAAAAATATCAACTACTTTCTGCAGCTCAGGGTAGCCTTGGGAACACCTCATTATAGCAATGAGCTGCATTGCTAGTGGGTCACACCGTGTGTCCTAACATGGTCCTTTAGTATTCATCTTCATTTCTGCTGCAAAGAAAAAGCAACGGGTTTGTCTTTGAAGACACCTCCAAGAAATTTCCCTTCCCAGTAGTATCTTTTGAAAATCCGTCAGGTTCAGATACACAGTTTTCTTCTTGTTCCTGTAAAATGCAGCTTGCAGTAGGCAATCCTTCAGGCTGTTCTGAAAGTCTAATTGCAGTGTGCATTTGCTTTCCTAATTCTTCTACTAATTTTCCAGGAACAGATGTAGATTGCAAAGAAACCTTTGATTGTTCATCACTAACCTCAAACGTCGAAGTGTTTGTGCCCTGCCTTAATCCATTACAGTCAATAAGTGGAGCTGTCCTCTCCTCTTGAAGTGTGCCTTGCAAAGAATTTATTTTCCCATCTTCACTGGTTGAGGACTCTCGCTCATCTGAATCAGAGCCTTCTGTCTCAGATGATGAAGTACTGCTTGATTCTTCAGAGTCACTTGTCTCCAACTCAGAGGAAGGCAGCTGTTGCCTGGAAACTGTGCCAGCAGCTTTTAACACGCTCTCTTCCTCTTGTACCAGCACTGCTGCTGCTTCCAGCTCTTCTAGTTCAAATCCTATGTGGGACTTAGTGAGTGTGGTTTTCTGCAAGGATTCAGAGAGTGCAGCCAACTTTTTTGACCTTTAACAAAGAACAAGATTTATTATTTAACTTTACAAACAGAACTTTCCCATTTGATAATGGGAACACAAATCTTAAACGTTTCTACTCGTCGCTTAATTTACAACTTTCTTCTTCAACTATGACTGTAAAAGTAGATGCTACAGGGGAAAAAAATAATCAAAAGTATTCATAAGTACTATTATTTTGGGTACCTTTTTCCACAAGATTAGACAAAAATCCCACTGAAACTCTTCAGTGGCATTTTCAGAAGAGATGCTGCTTCTCTGATGTTTCAGCAGTGCACAGTATGGGAAAACAGGGATTTCAGAACAGGCCTTTTCAGAATTGCTGTCTTTAGCAGTGAACTTTGTGGCTTGTTGGATTAAGTTCATATGCAGCAAAATTATTTTGTTTTACCGCTCTTCCAGGTATGTCTGTTAAACGCAGATAAACCAGTAGAGCACAGCTGATGAGGTCCATCTCAGACATATATCCTCCCCCTTTCACAGCAAGCTTGGTGCACCCACGACAGCAGATGTTTGACACACTGTCTGTAGATGTGCTTTACCTTTCATTTGTAACTCAGCTGAAGTATAACTCAACAAAAATATCAGGACCATTTAGATAAACACCTCTAATAGAGCAGGCATGTTACGTCAGCTTCAGACCTTTGGCACAGCCATATCCATTTCCTCAAGTGTTTAAGTCCACACATGCTTTACCAGAAAAGTGCATCATGGATTTATAAGCAGAGAGAACAAAAAGTAAGAGAGTGCCTTGAAATGGAGGGGCAGGGGGCAGAGGAGAAAATGGGTGTAAAATAACAAACATACATCCTGTTTCTTGTTGTAGAGTTTTGCCTCAGACTATCAATCAACTTTTCACCACTTCCTGCAACAGCAGGTCTACTATAAATCCTGCAGTAACTGACTGGGTTTCATTTCCTCTGCCAAACCTGCTAACCTGCAAGGCATGACACACTGACACCGGAGCAAGTAGCTGATAATGTAATACATGACTCCTGCGAGGCAAAAGTTAAAGTGCTTGTTCTCTCAGTTGAATGATTTTAAAGATCTTTATATTCTATTTCCCAGGGGGCATAATTACTCAGTATAACACAGACGCTTCAATTTTTTTTTTTTTTTGCTCCTAAAGGAATTGTATTTAAAAATGGGGGAAGGGAAATTCAGTGCGGCTTCTTACACGTTTTACACAGACTGTGTAACATTTAAAAGCTGAACATGGAATAAAACATATTCAACTTCCTTAGTTCAACCCATAGATTGGAAAACTAAGAAATAAGTGTTTCCCAGAAGTAAGTGATGCAACCGAGAACAAGTTACAGTTCTAGGATTTTTAAATCTAAAGCTAAGAATTCAATCACAACATTATCCTAGTGGCCTCCAATATAAACACAAGTACCAAATTTTAAAAAGCTGCTTACTTAACACTCTTCTAATTTGTTCGTTTTGGTGATATATTTCCATTTTGTTTTTTGTCAAGAACTTTACTTTTTCTTGAAAAGTTATGGAAGATTTGAGAAATTGCCAACCTAATTGGAAACAAAGAAAGCATTCTCCCTGCTTCAGACGTAAAAAGAACGAAAAATGAGGCCAATACATAAAAAGGCACATGAAGCCCTGCAAGTAGGTGGCAACAGAGTAACTGGCTTGCAGGGGAATCTGTTTCCTGAACACACTGGTGAGAAGTTGTTTCATACCCTGAGTAACAAGAGTTTACATCCTTTTCAGAAAACATTTTGCCTTGCCTTTGAAACAGTCTCTTTCCTTCCTTCTAACTAGACACACGTATGTGCGTGCACATGCCCCCTTCCTCTGTAAGGGCTGTTCACAATATGAAGGTACAATCCTTTTCCCTGTCCTGTTGCCTGACCGTCCACAAGAACACAACAAGCTCCAAAATCTAGATGTGCACTGTGACAGAGAACACTTTTGTACCCGTTTTATATGTAGTTCCTTTTAATTTCATTGACAGCCATGAGCAACTAACTGTAGGCGCAACGATTTCCTCTGGTGATACATCTTCTGCTCCAGCTACCTCCGTCTCACCTGCCTGTTTTACTATTGCCATTATAGATAGAAAATCAATTTTGAAAGTCCTGTTTGTCCTCACATCTCCTCTATCACATCTGTCACTTTGTTCCCCAATCCTGTATGTATTTTTTGCCTTTTCCCAGTTTCTACTGTTCCAATTTTTCATGCGTATTTTTCTCCTAGATACTCACAGTCCTTGAAATCACTCCCTTAAAATCTTCTCCTCCTCTTTTGCTATTCTCATATAATGCAGTTAACACCTTAGATGAGAAACGTGTCACGTTACTGAATCAAGTATTAAGGAGATGTATGGCACCACGTACGCTATGGCATTAATAAATACTTCACTGCACTCCAGATTATTTAATGCCAAGTGTTAAGGAAGAAACGACATACTAATTTGACTCAGCACACATTATGTTACTAAATTAGATGCGGTACTACTGACAGGTAAACGAATGGCCTCTCTAAAGCAGCGTTTGATCGCTCTATACACAAATGCATTTTTATTGATGAGTTCAAAGAGAACGAACACAAAAGCTGGTGCCCAACAGCTACAAAACACCTGTCCTGCTGGCCAGCTGCAGAACTGCGAAAGACATTCTTAGTCTGAGACCTTTGGGTTAATTCCTTCTGAGTGATCAAAACTCACTACAAAATAATGATAACAACTGATTTTATACAACAAATGTGGCTTCAAGTTTCACATTTAGTCCTTTTTCCCAAAAGTTTTGACAGAACTACTGAGAGAGGACATCCTTTTTATCTTTACAAAGGATTACAGAAGAAAAGCCATCAATTAAACAACCTGCTCTTCCCTGTTAACAATAACACAGCACAAATGGATATTCTGCCTGGATGAGTAAATGCCTGCAAAAGGCCAAAAATTCCCTCTATCCTCTTAACCTCTACAACTGCCTTCCTTCAGCTCTCTCACGGCGGTCCCGTGGAGCAGTGTGACTGCCAACACCGTGCACGAGGACAGAGACCATGACCTGCCAACCACCATGTTTCAGGAAAGGGGAAGGGGTGAGGACTTCATTGCAGAACTGCACAACCCTCCATCTCTCTGCACTGTCAATGCCCCGAAGACCATGTTAGGCCAGCCACAATAGGAATCTTCTAATAAATCATTAAAAAAACCTAGAAGATTATTTTATTACTTTTCTAGCTCTTAGCCACATCAGGTATTTGATTTAAACTGGATTTAAACAGCATGAAAAAGTCTCTTTTCAGTTACTCAGATTTCTTAATTGGCTAAGTGTTTCCTCCCAACTTTCACTCTGGTCATCAACTCTCTTCCAGAAAAAAAAGGACATTCTGCAGAGCTCAACATTTCAATATAAGAAAAACTCAAACTGCCACGGTTTTGACGACTTTATACATAAAAGCAGACAACTCCACTCCCCAACTTCCCAATCTCCTGGTAAAAAAAAAATAAAGCACTTGAACAGCTTTTTTTTTGCTGTAAGCCCCCTGCACAGGGGGCTTACAGCATCACCACTAGCTATCAGTTCACCTTGTTTAAGGCAATTATCTAATTTCAAGGAGAACTGAGTTTCAGAAGTGCATTTCTTATCAGCCTTAAGAAAAGGTGGCAGCGCTCCCTGGACATAAACCAAAGCAAATGCATAAAAATCAGAGAATGGAAATACTTCCCACAGGAGACTGTGGTTCTCCAATCTAACAATTTCCCTAGCTGAAATATAAGCAACAACTCAGGAAACAAAAATGAGACACCAGAAATGAGATATCATGTGTGAGAGACTTATAGTAAACAGGTCCTGCTGTTTCCAAAATCTTTTGAGTAGTGTTTTAGAGATTAGACAGCAAATACTTTAATTTTTCAAGTATGATTAATGGAATCGCATGATTACTTTAAGACATGCTCATTCAGGATGCACATTTGTGGTAATGATATCTTATTATTATGGTAATAGTGTTCTTACATAAACATGCATAATAGGCTTTAAAGGTGCTACACATGATAATTATTAGTTATCAAGATGTCAGTTGCTTAAGGAAAATGTTTAATTACAGGTTGAACTGATCAGATGCATGTTTTGCTTAATGTACAGCTTTGAGGAACAGATAACAACAGAGGCATCTCAGGTGTTGTCCATGTGGTCTGGAATTTAAATTGCAAGACAGAACTACTGTAATCCTTGTCTAGGCAGCAGGAGAGTTTCTCTATGTGCTAGGAAAAAGAAAAAAAAAGCCCAGAGGATTATGGCAACAGGAAAGGGAAATCCTTACAGGTTCACAGCAAAGCCCACCTGTGGCAGCATGAAGAGAAGCAATGGTGATGGGGACTGACTGCAGTGCTGTGACACAAGAGCAGCCGGGGTGGGAGGGAAGCAGGACACAACTTCTCCAGTTAAAGACTAATACTCCTACAAGCTCCAGTTCTACCTTCTGTTCTGAGGAGGAAAGAGGGCACTAGGATCTGATGAATCAAGATAGCTGTTATCTCCAGAACATAGAGCTACTAAAAAGGGTCTCACAGAAGATATACATTAGGGATTTGGTTGTTTCCGAGGAAGATCTAACATAAACTGTAAGGAAAGACAAAAGTCAATCTAGCCACAGAAAGTAACTTGGGGGACTTGGTGGATACAGCCAGCCACAAAATCCTCTGATTTTTCCCAAATATTAAAATAAAAAATAATTACGTTTCTGTGTAATATGTCCATCGATCAGAAATAGCACTACAAAAGGAAACGGTTTAAAAAAGTGTTTATGGGCCAGGCCTTCCCATCTTGCCTTATATCCAATTCTCTTGCTTTCACAGTTTATTTATGTTAAAGAAAAAAACCAACAAACAACTCAAAGATAACTCAAAAATAACTTGAAAATATGAAAATCAGCATTCTGCTGCTCATTCTGTATGATGGGTGGCACTGCATACTCTATATCATGACATGGGACCTACAGATTAAAACACTGTGCGGAGTATTTACAAACATAGGAGTAAATAGTCCAACTGGCAGCACAGCCTTTCAGAGCAGGAGTCAGTAACATTTCACTATGGAATGAAAAGGGACTTTTCTTGTACAGGCACAAGCTCTAGCTTGCTTTTGTTTTTGTAAACAATAGCAGGATTATTTCTACTGCCTTATAAGCTTTGCTTTGCATTTCACAGATGCATACAAACATCCACTTTTCTGAACTATGCAGTATAAACGAGGTGTAAGACATGGTAAAACACAACTATGAGGCAACAGAATTTTCTTATTATGTAGCCCTGCTCAATCACAATCAAGTCAGCGCACAGTGCCCAAGTGCTGTCACGGCAGGTTGAGCTATTCTTGCCCAAGCACAACACAAGAGCAACAAAGCATGGGAACGGGTATATCAAAAACATCAACAACAGCTTTGGTTACCTGCCTGGTGTTTGAATGTAACCTAACTGGTCTCGAAACCAAGCTGGAACCTAACTAATCTTGGAGTCAACTAAAGTCTTGTTATATTATGTTGTTCAAATGTGGTTAGGGCCTATTCACCGTGTTACAATGGCAAATCAGTCCTCCATGCTAGCAATGCTCTAACTTGGCTCTACAGGGCTGACAAGCCCTGTTTTAAATGTAAACTACTTTACATTAATTATCTTTAAGCCTTAAAGGCAAGATAAACAAGTCTCAAAGAAACAGTAGATACTTCAAGTGCAGACGTGTGTTTGCAGCCTCATAGGTTCCACCTAGTATGAAAATGGGCCTGTCTCATTGCCAAGCTGCTATCCCCTGGTAGGCCTACAACTCCTGAGATGCATTCAAACACAAACTAGCAGCATGCTGTGCCAGTCAACAGGGCTGACAAATGTAAAAAGGGCAGTTATTTAACTTATCTCCACTCAACAGGAGCTCTGGACGCATAGGATCCATCTAATAAAGCTGCTTGCAATAAGCAAAACGCTTTGTCTGATGGATCACAAGGTATTCCCAACTGCCTTAATTTTATACATTTAATGTATGAGAAGCTACCAAGTTGAAGGAGAAAGCGTCAGTCTGTATTTAAACTACCTTTCTCAACAAGGCCTGGCAAAACTCAGACTTGGGAGAGAAAGTTTCATAGACACCCTCTTTCTTAGATAAAACAGATAACAAGGAATACAACCAGCCAAGAGTATCACCACTTCAAATGTGTTCCAAATTACATACCTGGCAGCACTGCTTACAATTTCCCACAATTATTCTCTTAGCCAGAGGCAGTGTAAGTATTAAGACAATTCTAGAGTAATATTATCTCAGACATCACCAGATATTACCCCAAAGTAGAGCCTCAGCAGTTCAGATACTGAGGATGTGTAAATTTAGTACCTGCAAGACACTGAAACATCAGTTAAACTATAAGGGATAATGAAATTTTCTGCCTTGCCACAAGACTGGTTGAAGGCAGGCTGCAATAGGACGTAACTGATGTTTCTGCATGGACTGTTACTGGTTCGCAAAAGGGCACCTGCAAAAGGGCCAGACTCTTCAGACCCTTCAGATCACCTTATATTTCCCCTGCCCAGAGTGGTTCTTGCTGGATTCCATCCATCACTGTCTTCCAGCCCAAGCCTTATCTGTCCAGAAACAAGGGGTAGGAAGAGACATTATTCAACGTTCAGTCCCTTGATAATGGCAACATTAACTTCCCACAGGAACTCTGTCATGGTCTTGATGAAAATTAATATCCCTATGGCAGTAAGACTACTGCTTAAGCTCCCTTGAAGCAGAAGGCTCAACAAGTTCCAGCCAAACACGATATCAAAAGCTAAGAAAGTAAGCTGACACAAGAATGACACAGCTGACAAAGCATCCTACTATTCTTACATATACTTGAGAAGAAAATAGATTTTTCTTCAATCTAAAATTCTGATGTCACCTTCTATCTAGTCCTACACAGCTGCTTGAGCAACCAAACTGGAGGTCTTTGGGAAAAGTTTCTTGAAGCTGATAGAGCTCACCCTGTTAGGCAACGCTGTAAGTCACCGGAACAGTATATTCTGACACCCAGGGGTGGAGGACAAAGCAGGAGAGAGACACATGTTCTTGAATTACCCTAACATCGCTTAAACTTCAGGGCTTTAGCCCAACAGTAGCATGCCTCCTTCAGAAAGGCAATTAAACAAAGATCCTTCCACACTTGACATACAACTTCAAACAGCTAGAGAGAAAAAACTAATATAACGGTTTAATTCTTATGATACAGAATTGAAAGACAATTTGATTTTATAAGATATTCAAGACAAAAGAGCATAGGTTTGATCTACCCCAACTGGTAAAACAGAAGCGGTAACGATGATGACGTTGAATGCAAAAGCAGACTTCATTATTGCAGAAACATCTAAAGTCAACATGCACAAAAAAACAAATGGTCGAACAACGAGAACAGATAACAAAACAATCCGCCGGTTCAGGAAAAGAATCCTTACAAATGGATATTTAGCTGCAATAACAGGAAACTCCTCACACTAAACACACCAGCTATTTGCCAAAACTACTCTAAAAACTCATGCGTTACAAGAGAACAAAATCCGTCCGGAGATAAAGAGCCTAAGACTCAATTACACCTTTTAGCTCGTGTTTTATATGCGATGCCATATTTCACCATTTTTTATATCACTTTCAGGGTGAATGCTAATGAGTGCTTCAAGTTATACACCAGTCAATGACCTCCATAGTGAAGTAGTTTTGAAAAAACAGGCTCAGAATCGGTGAACAAAATTACTCAAAATCAAGTTCTGAAAGAAATTCATAGCGAAAAGTCCATAGTCTTGGTAACTTTTGACAGCGACAACCACTTTCCCCATCTGCACACACACTGCTGTATTACAGACTACAACAATGAACTTCACTTTACACTGTTTTTACTGCAAAGTACCTTATAAACCCCTCTATCCCAGTTCCCCACAAACTTGGGGAAATTACGCGCAGATTTTATTTCATCCACTTCCAGGAACACAACCATTCTTGTACAGTGAAACATGGCTGAAAGTTAAAGCATAACAATGCTGCCCCAAAGTTTGAGGCATGAAGTGGAAAAGAAAATAACACAGCACTTGAACCAAAGGGTGACCCATCCACGGAAACAAAAGGCACTCGTTCAGAAGAGCACAGGTAATATTCTTTTATCTCCCCCCATGCACAGAAAATACCACAGGTTCCTAATGAACAGGAAAGTCTAAAACCTATTTTACATCCCTTCTTCAAAAATGGCCTCAAAATTCCTTACTGTATCAGTTAAACAAAAAGATGAATATGCAACATTCAGTAAATCACTCTTTCCTTTCAGCCTTTATTAACTGGTTAGCTCATCATAACCCTACCCGGTGTATGAGATCTGAAAGAATCGCAGAATATGTAATACAATTAACAGCCAGTGAGATAAACACAGACAGCACCATTCAAGTTTCATGTGCTTAGTTTATTATACATTTTGATACTAAGAGGTAGAACCAATAAATAACAATTAAAATCTCATTAGCTCTGATCAACGAGTGCAGAAGATAACATAAGAACAATGCTGAATTTAATGTGTTGGTGAAGGTGAAGCAAGACTGTTTTCTTCAAGGACTCAGGTAAAAATTGACCTAAATTTTAACAAATCATCTACATTATCTGCAGCAAAAGACAGACAGATGAGCGTACGCACAAAAGAAATAATGCAGTATTTGTTCACATGATTTAGTACTAGATTAACCACTGTCTTCAGAGGAAAGGAACAAACCATCTCCACAGTACAGCACTAAAGACAGCTGAATTTCCACACTTCCTTATGAAATCCGGCTGCTAAAGTAAAATGTGCTCAGTCTATTCTAGATACTATATGCAACTGCAGGTAAGAATTAATTCTTTCCATTTCTCAAGAAGCTGGATTCTGATCTTTAGCCTAAACTTAGGTTTACACAGTTATGCTGCCCCTGCCTATACTTACTGTTCATTATTTCCTTTCTCACAAGTCTTGGAAATACCAGGCAACTTCAATCAAATTTAAGAGCAACTAGAGGTTAAAAAAGATCTTTAAATTCCTACATATTTCATGAAAATAAGCAGAGGTAGACCCAAAATAATGACCCTCATGAGAAAAGGCTGGCAGAACACAGCTATCGTGTACATACCAACCAGTGCTAAGACCAGCTACCGCAAATGCTGCCTCTTGCCTGGTGGAGGTGTCGGAGGATGTGGTGAAGAGATTAGGGCACAAGGCTTGGGTTTGTAGGAAGTTTATAGAATCTTTTTTTTTTCCTCCCTCCCTTGTAGACACCAGACAAAGTGGAGACTGGAAAAGCATTCATTGCACACCAAATCGTTATCTTAAATATAGGAAAACCACACCATAAAAATGGGAGCACAAGGTTAAAAAAGAAGTCTGGAAAATACATCTCCCTGTAAGCAAGATGACAGCATTTTAAACTGACAGGATTAGAAGAGCAGAAATCCAGCCTAGATACACTACTTTTGACAAAAGAAATCCACCACTTATCTTTAGGTGACAGAAAGCAGTCCTGAACCATAAAACAACGGCTGATGTAGAAGAATCCAGTGGGTTTATGGGAAACAAAATGCTTTCGTCTTGAAATTCTGGTTTTCAAAGGGCATTACATGTATTCTGGATCTAAGAGTGATACACGTACAGTGCAATCCAACTTGCAGTCTTGTAAACATGAACTGCTATCTACATAGCTTAAAGTATTAGTTTGTTGACCATAAATCAAATATAAAATACAGCACCGTCGTTTCAATTTAAGTGACTTTTTATTTTAATAAGTCTGAATATTTCAAGTGACTTTCCCTCCATATTTATTCTGAAATTCTACGGTGCTTCTTTCATAATGAATCTAAATACTGCATGAGCTGAACTTCACATTTATAAATATTTTAAAAAAAAGATGAAGCTTTCCAATATAACATCTTACTTTCATTACTTGGTCTTTTTGATAAGTTGAAACCAAACACACCATGGATTATAAAAGAAATCAAGTACAGCTTACTTATTTAGATGATACTATGAAAATATTCAGAAGAGAAAACAGACTAAGAATTAATATTGGACTATGAAAAGAAAATGAGCAGTATGTATATGTTTTAAGAATACTTTAACTGAGCTTAGAAGCAGCTCAGTATTGCCAAAATAGCTTCAGTAAGTTGCAGCCAGTCCAAACATCTAACAAGGCACAGCTTCCAAAGTCATATATGATAAATACAAATAATGAAAGATGAATAGGTAACTCACCACAAAACAGATGCAGAGAAAGGAACAGATTTTATAACGTGATGGTAAGTATTGGCTGTGTTACAGCAATGGAACACTGACAATTGTTCTACGTTATTCTCGCCTCCCTCAAATTTCTTAACTGCTATTACCTAGAACTTGGTCTTCACCATCACCAGTGGTGATCTAGGAGATAGCGCTCCTAACGCTGTAGATTATACAATTTGTATTACAATATGGGAACGAAAGGTGCTCACACAAAGCAGAGCAGATGTGAATTTTAGTGTCAGGATAATGATAGTGAAGTCATGTATTACAAAAATAACAAGAACAACAATGACGGACAGGCTAAAAGGCAAAATTACAAAAGCATTATTACTCCAACATGATCCTACTCCTTTACAATGGAATTTTTCCACCAAACAATAAAAGTCCTAGCGAGGTCGATCAGAGGTTTAACTCTGACACCGCTCCATTGCTTCTGACTGACACCTGAAACACTTCAAGGGAAAACACCACCTGTAGCCTTCCCACTCACAGTCCATTCTCAACTCGCACAATCCAAACAAAAAGACACCAAATCTGAGCATCTTGCAAATTCCTGGCAGGAAAGCTGATTTTTGCAAGGGCCTAAACTGAACAGCCTGCTCCCATCTTCCCCCCACACCCTGCTGTGTTTGTAGGGTACCTAGTATCAGATGCTCTAGAGCATGGTCATGCCTCTTATGAATAATAATAATTTTCAATAATACCACCACACCCCACTGAATTGGCTGCACATCTGGCTTCCTAACCATGACAGGGAAACTTGAAGGCCATGCATGCGGCGTCACGTAGCTGGCCCACACTGCCCAGTGCTTGCAGGAAGGAGTCCAGTCCCCAGAGAATAGTGGGGAGTGGGCCTTAGGCCACAGACTAAATTACCACGTTCAATAATTTTTCTCTCTCTCATTCTACCTCTGCTCTGTCTCCAGATTTATGGGACAATCATGGCAAGGGGTGGGGGCAGGTGGAAGAGACCAAGGTAGCTACCGACAAGGTTCGAAACAAAACAGGAAGACTATCAGCCTGCAGATCAGCTTCCCACTTTGATCACAGCTGCACGCTCCACCTGCTTAGAAAGCCAACAACTACACACGCTCATCCTTCCCCTAGTCAAAACAGAAGAAGAGTCAGCTGAGATGCGCTGACTGAAAAGGCATGACACAGATCACTGACCCTTCTGTAGGCAGATAGGAACTGCCTCCCAGCAACTTTGGGAAATCAAAGCAGTAGCCTGAAGGGGAAAAAAAAAAAAAAAAAAAAAGGCTTTCTTTTTTGCCTTCTCTACCCACAGCAAGGTGCATTCAGACACAGCCTGGAGGAATATGAGCTATAGAAAAGTGATGGAATAAATAGGAAAAAAAAAAACCAACAGAGGAAAAGGAGAGGAAAAACATCAAAGGAATCTGCAGCTAGCAGCTGGGAAGAGAGATTAAATCCCTTGTTAAAAATCCGTGTTTTACAGGGCTTGCTAAAACATAGATAAAGGGGAATTTCTGGTATTATATCCACCTGTCTATCACATTTTTCAGCCTTCAGGGCAACAAGTGTTTTGCTTTAAGCCTCTTAAGTCAGTATATTACATTACTTGGGTATTGTTATTTACAAAGTGCTCTGTGTTCACCTACTGCTTTGCAGTCAATTGAAGTGACAGCTCAGGCCTTAAATAAGATGCAACATTTAATGAGAGGCATGGCAGCTCAAGATGACAGTAAACAAAAAGAAACTGTATTAAAAATATGCATCAAAACAGTGGAAGAGGAGACATATATAATAAGCTTGCAAATTATTAGTTACTATTTTTAAATCAAAGAACTGTGATCTAAGGATTAAGAGCAGATGACTTGGGATGAAAAATAAATAAATGTGGGTTCTCTACTACTAAATTCAGGCACCAACAGTCAACATACTCTTTGATAAATTGGTAAATCCTTATCCAAGTTCTAACAAAACTGATAGCATTTCCTCTTGTAAGACTAGAGAAGGCCGTTTTAGTAGCATAATAAATTGCACAGAATCTCAAATACTTTCTGCATCAGACCCACATCTAGTGTTTGAACCACAAGGTATTTTTTTGAGCTATGCTACCTTGATGGAAACAAGTAAGACAGTAGAGAATTACCCAACAACCTAGGGAGAATGAGCCAACTTATTACTCTTTACTAGTAAAATGTGAAAACTTATTGCTGTCTGAATTTTTTTCTGTTTCCTGTTCAGCTAGATGGATTTTATATGTAATTTTTTTTGTTATACTGCACAATTGCTAAACCCCAAAATCTCTGTCCCATCATACTTGCAGACAAGTCCAAATCGATCTTCAACTTTCTTACCAATGAACTACTGAGTTTATTGGGTCTCTTGCCATAACTTAGGTCATTCAGACATATACATTTGTGGAACCTTTTCTCCCCTAATTCTCTCCATTTTTCAACATCTCTTTGAACAGATGCTAGAATTGGCCTGTGGTTTAGCACAGTCTCACAAATGATGCATTCTAAGGTCATGCCCCTTCCTTGTCCTAAATGATACTGCTCTGCTTCTTCAGCTGAAGATTGTACTCACCCTCTCACCTCCTCAGAGATAAATAGGTGCTGAGATTCAAACTGTTCTCAAGCATGACCCAACCTATTTTTCTAGAGCTGCTACCCTAAACTGGCTTACATTCTCCACTCCGTAGCTATGACCAACAATCTTCTATTGTGCGTGTGCCCTCTTGATTGTATTAAAACGTACATTGTTCAAATACACACGTTGCCAACCTGCGTCAGACTGTGCAATTAGTTTTCTAACTTTAAATAAATAACATTTAATGTCACCAGAAATTTTTTAACTAAAAGGACATACACTGTGTGTTTTCTTGCAGATCGTTAAAGATACTAGACAAAAACTCTGAAAACAATGGATGATCTTAACGTTATAAAGCAACAAAGAACTATCTGTCTTTTTCCAGGTTTTTTTTTTTTCATTTTCCATTATTTCCCATAACACCGACATGTTAGTAACTCGGAGGGTTGGTGATATGTAAACTGAAATATACATAAAATGCACCTCAAAGAGCCTACAGAGACCATTTGAAGTGGCCACTCCCATTATTGGTAAAAGCTTGAAAACCAGCTGGGACATCTGAAAATTAATACACCACTACAGGCCACCAAAGAAGTGAATGAAAAGCAAACCTAATGCAGCATAATGACTCAAAGCAGTAAGCAAATGTAGTGCTGCATGCTGAACTAGCTGCCAACAGCAGCAATGCCAGCTTGTAAAGCCTGCTAAGAAGGAATTACAATAATTGGGGATTGTAGCCACGAGCTACTATAGCAAGTCATCACAGGACAATAAGGGTGAAGCCTATGTAGCCAGATAAAACACAGCTTTCTTACCGTGTTCATGGAAAAGGTGTAATCACATGCAGCACCAATATTTTTTTTGGTTTATGCCTTGTACCTGTATGGATCTTAAGCCAAAGCAGCAAAGGAAAGAATATCCTTCAAATGAAAAAATCTCCAAATTCCAACAAGTTTTGTTTTGCAAGGGGTGGGGTGCAGGGAATTAAGTGGCCTCAGTATCTCCACAATGACAATACCATTAAAGGAGGATAGTGAAAAATATGATTCTCTAACTACGGGACAGATCAAAAGAAGGGATTTTGCGATGGTGGCAATGGCGTGGTTACACTATCTGACAAATAACAGAACTGGCTACATCAGAACATAGGCTAAAAGCATATGCTAATGGTAAGGCTGCTTTCAAAGCAGCAGTGTGAAAGCAACTGGTTTGTCTCTGCACCACCTACTTTGAAAACTGGAATTTTTATCAAACCTGGTATTACCACAGCCTTCACTAAGTAAGCTAAGGTTCACTTGGGCAGCAATTAAGGTAAAAGTAAAACGTAAACTACAGCCAAAGCAGAGTACAGTTGACCATGAAACTGTAACGCACATAAAATACAATACTATGAGGTGTTAGCTTCCTAAGGTCTTAACAATATGAAGTGCTTTAAACATGCTGTGCGAATCAGTTTAATCCCACAGAGCCACGAAGCAGGATTTTCATCCAGAATATATTACTGCTTATGCCTTTGTTCTTCTGAATCATGGCTGTTGAATCCAAGAGGTTAACAGCTGAAAATGAGCATATTCCTCTAACATTTGAGAATTTTTCTTATCTGTTAATATATTCCCTTCTCCTCCATTAGAGATCGAAAAATTAAACTACCATGTCAGTAGTACACCATTTGGAAACCTTTTAGGATAGTTTTGTTCTTGAATCATCCTGTCTGAGCTTCATATTTTCATAGTAGAGGTCACAGTCACCAAGAGTTACTCCATTCACCCCTCGTTCAGCAGTACAGTCCTGAGTTTCAGGCGTTACAGCTGACTCACTCCCAGGAACATGGCAATGCCACAAAGAGTGAATGAGACTTCATGAATATCAACCCTTCAAAGAGCAAAAATACACAGACCAAAAGATTTTTAAAAGGCTGTTTTCCCCCTATTCAAGTATTTTGAGCTTTATAAAACCCTAAACCACTGAAAAAAAAGCCAAGAAGAAACAGCTGCAAAAATGGCACGATCAGAATAGTTCCTCCATACTTTGGAACACTTTTCAAAGTTTTCCAGATCTTAGCAAATAATAACCAGGTCAAATTTCCTAAGTTTGCAGATAGATGATCCATTTCACAGACAATTTTAACATACAAATGGGCATGTATGTTGAAATTCTATTTACAGTCATCTAAAGAACATAATATTTGACTACACAAGCTTACAGAAGTTTTATGTTACAAAATATTTTCCCAAAGCTAGCAAAAGCTTAAGGTAATTCTTTCAGGAAGGCTGTCATACATGATCTGTACTCAAATGCTTTTTGTCCTACAAGCAAGCACAGCGTAGGATATGGAGAGCTGGTATGTGTAACAAGATACAAGGAAAATAACTAAGATCCTCTACAGAGGAGAGAATTTAATGTAAATTAATAACAGACGTATACAGCTATGCAAATACTTACATGAACTGAAGACAGGCTGTTGACCAGTGTGGTACAGCGTGTTTAAGTGGGCACAACAGCAGTCGAACTATCAGCATTACTCTGATTATCAAATATGTGCTTTGAAAAAATGCCAGTAGGCTGTCCTACACATTCAAACCCTCTCTTTTCTGCAAATATAAAGAGATGCTCACTTGTAAAATAAGTATTTAAAGTCAATTAAAGCCAAGAAAGAGGTCAGAATGAACATAAAGAAATCTTCCCTCCACCAAACTTTAACCAATGCAGTGGACTGAAACTATGATGCTGAAGCACGATTTCCTTACTTCCTTGTGCACTTTAAGATGTGATGTGGCACAGGCAGTAAAAATCCTAAAACTCAGTTTTTTCTTTTTTTCAGAAAAACTCAGCCTCCTTAATACCTTTGCAACATCAGGCCTTAACACTTCAGCCCCCCACATTACACTATATTGGTTAAAACAGTAATTCAGAAAACCTTGGGAAAAGGGGGGCTGAACAATCACAGTCAATCCCACCACCTCAGTGACACGCTGTGAATGTAATTAATCCTACCTTTATTTAGAGAACTTCACAGCCTACACATAAAGCAGCAACTCCCTGCTGCCTTCAGACTAGGTAATCATGTTGTAACAAGGACTAGGTTTCCATTATAACAAAGAGATGAAAAGGAACACAGACCTATGAAGCTAGCCTATCTTTTAGGGTATGTCTCACCTGCAAATCAAGAGAAGCAAATGTAACATGCTCAGGAATATCTGAGTTTGCTTTAATTTAGTTAGTTCCAATAAAGACAGTAGCTTCCCCACAGACTGCATAAGTGCTACCAGAGATCCTGGTTTTCACTGTAAAGCAGTCAGTACTTGAACTGGCACGTTACACCTACATATGCCAGAAATAGCACGATTACATTTGTCTTACATTGTGGACCACATATACTTATACGTGAAGGTGCAACTACAGAGCATCCATATATTAAAGAAGCCTATATGCCGGTATAGCAAATGAAGCTGCAGATACAGTTCCACAGGACACAGCTCATTTCTCAACACACAGATCTCCTTTACCGCACGAGTAATACACAACCCAAATAATGGTTTTATAATTTTTTGCAACAGAACAGATCATTAATAAAGTGTAAGGTATTAAGTTAAAAAGTAGAAAAATAGCGATAATGAAAAATGTAATACAAATTACATGGGATCAAACACCTTATTCTCCTGCATTCCTCATACACATAAAACTTTGAGAAGTATACAATTATACAACTGTGCATAATTAAGTGTACTAAGCCCTACAAAACTGCCAGGAACACTAACAGCCTCACTTCTAATTCATTAACACAGAAAACAGACATTTACTGATACTGAAGTGGTACACGATTAAAACTATACATAAATTTAAAAGTTAGGTAAAAATATTTTACATCATTATGTGCTCAATTGTTCTCTTATGCAGGGACCCAGAACAATATACACTTAACTGCTTGTCTGGACTAGGACTCCTAGGAAGTCGCTCAGCCTTGCACCTAGTCACTCTCGCTATGGCCAGCAGGCATCCTGCGGCCAAGGTACCAGACGGCACATATTTACCACAGCCTACAACAAAAAGCAGCGTGAATAGGAGCTGGCACAAAGGGGAATACAAAGCACTGGAGAAAGACATCAGGCTGCACAAAGGAACCTCAGCACAGCAAGAGTCGGTGAGTAAACTACTCTGGCTTCTATAAAGGACACAACTCCTATGGGGGCATGGACGCATAACTCCCCTGCAGCAGAAGGTTAAAAGTTCTCTTGCAACAAATCCACACCAAGATCCATCCCCCTGGTCTTAGCAGCCCATATTGCAGCTATCAGACAACCAATGGTTTCCCCAAAGTGCTCTCTTCTCTCCCTCATCTCCTTCTGCTCAGAGTAAGGCACGAAAGATGGAGAAAAGCTCAGACTTACAATACAAATTCAGTTACAAGTTCACCTTGGAGAGGCTGCCATATGTATCATAGTGGTTTGTAAAAACGCTGAACTAAAGAAAAAGCATGCAAACCATACAAATTAAATTTAATTTTATTATGGAAATGGAAGTAATAACAGAAGTGACAGCAGGGTAGATGATAAGCTCACTTAGCAGGGGAATCAAATGAAGTGATGAAATGTCATTATGACCTCAGGGGTTAAAGATGCAATTTTCCATCTGGCTGCATCTGGCTTTTCAACATAAACGTTGACACCACCTGCCGAGATTTACTACAAGATGCCTCCATAGGTCTTCGTCTAGCTTTTGTTACCCAGGTTAACATTCACTTCTCCCTCTTTTCTGATCAGTTTTGCTGAGCAACACGCTCCCTTTCTTCAAAACCCAGAGAAAAGTTATAAGGATTTTACATGCCACTTTATATAATAGACCGAATTATTAATAGCAACTTCACAAACAGCTCAGAGAGATATGAGAAACCCACAAAGCGGGTAAAACTAGCCTTAAGTTTGCCAGCAGGAAGATGAAACTTTATCTACACTTGCTAGTATCTTGTATTGTCAAAGACTTCTAGGCATCTACTTTTCTCTTGTAACAGGTACCTGAATGAAATAATTTATCTGAAAAAAATCATTAGTATTAAAGAACTCTATTGTACTCACCGTATCCAACTGACTATTAGCCACGTGCAAGTGTTCTATTCAGCAGTTTAATAGTTTCCAATTCCAGATACATGGTGCTTAAAATAAATCATCTTTCGCCAGCCTAGCGACACATTCACTTATTCATCTAATTTAGCCACAGCCAAACTACGATCTCAAACCAAATTTGTAATCAGCTATCGACACACTGTTGACTATAAAGTTTTTGTTTCCACATTGAATATTTAAAAGCTACTACCAGTGGTGGTGTTCTCCTGGAGGCTTAATCTGCAATAGCTTACTACCACCTGATACATCCATTACATTTTTGCTCATGCCAAACTTTTTTCTAAACCTACAGCTCCCAGACTTTTCTCCCCCAGTGCAGGTGAGCTAAAAAGCTTCCTTTTAGCTGATTTTAAAGTGCCAAAGTTCTTCACTAAAAAGAATCTATGGTCTGGTTTAACTGTTTAAACAAAGAGGTCCCAACCTCCATCAGGCCTTGGTTACATACCAGGGAAAGAGGGGAAGAAAAGAAAAACCCTCCACAGATTTTAAGAGTGCCCTGGGACTACAGCTATGAAAAGACAGGGGGAAAATGGAGACAAAGAAAGTTAATGAAGCTTACAGGGAGTAAAGAATAGCTAAGAAACAAAACAGAGAAAGCATCCAGACTGATCGGACACACAAATAACTGCATCGAAAGACCTGCACGAAAACACCTATAAATACCCTCCCCTCCCAAAACTCTTTCACCACAAAGGCAGTTACCAGCAGGATGTCACAACCTTCTTCCCCTGGAATGGAGGATGCACCACCCCCCTTTCCAGATGCCTTACTCACCTTTGGGAGCTACAACCCTTGTTCTTAACAGACGAGCCGCCACCCATTTCTGTATCTGTTAAGGTATTTTCTGAAGGACACGAGAACTTTGTTGTTCCCTTCAATGTTTGGAAAAAACCAAAGTGTTCCTGTTTACTTTGCATATGCTTAACTTCAAGCACATGCTTTACTGCTAAACTGATCAGGAATGACTTAAGCATATGCTTAAATGCTTTCTTGATTCAAACCCTAAAAATAGGAGTGGTTTCCGCAGTTCCTCTTTCTCTTGTTCTCCTAATGACAGACAACTATTGTGCCATGTCATCATGACAGTAAGATAGCTTAATTGCCCTCTTTCCAGAAGCTGTCAGTTCTGCTTAACTGGTACATAATGTATGCGTCTGGGAGTAAATGTGTTAATTTATCAGTCACTTATATCTAGCATACATTTTCCTCTGCTATATTTAAAGAAAGCCTTGGGTTTTATGACGGACTTGCTAGACATTATATTCATTGATATGGGCAGCAGTAATATTACTGCCTTATGACCCATTTCTTCGTAGAAGATGCATGACATAACCTTCTTCATTTACTGCATGTTTTCAACTGAACTTCAACCTGAACATGAATTTCCCCATATTTGTATTTACAGTGTCGCTGAAAAAAGCTTCCTCAAAAGTTAGTGTAAAATGAACTGGCTGTTCCTGTAACTAATCAGGATTGATGAACCAAAATGTTTGAAAACACCTGTAGTTGTTTTAGAATATCTTATGCATTGTTTTCCTGTACTAACATAGTGATTGAAAGCATACACAGAAGAATAACAATCAACAGTATGTACAACATGTAATAAGCAGCTATGAACTGAAGGCCTTTAATTCTCTAAACTACCAGCCTATGAGCCTGGCTCAATTTTCTTCCATATTCTCCTCTCTGATCATGATTATTACCAAGTCCCCTTTATATCCCCTCACTGCTTCTTGTGTCAGGGGCACTTAAGTTTTTTTCCTCCCCCAGTTTCTCGTTAAATTGTGAACTGGAATGCAGATATTATTTTTAACCATTGTTCTCCAAGTCTATAAGTTGCTGTATTAACTAACATAACGGCATTATTTGTGTTTGTACTAGTAAGGCCCTCCTTTTCAGAGAAACAGTACTTGCAACTCATACATGTGCTTTTGTGGGCCTTAAGAGAAGGCTGGGAAGACATAAAAAGTGAAGGAGAAAAAACAAAAGCTGTGTGAACAACAGAATAAATCTGACAGGAACAATATAAAGCTGTATAAGATCTGAATGCACAACTTGCTATGTTCATTTTATGCAGTTCTCACTGTCTTCCTACAAATACTTTTGTTTTTAAGGCGCTAAAGCATGCTGATACTTCTAAGCAGTCTGGCTGCAAAGTTCCCAAGACTCTGGAAGTAACACCATGCTGACTCCACTGAAAGAACACAGGTGACACACAGAAGTGGCGAAGTGCAGGGACTTTGCCTGGAAGTGGCAGAGTTTCCTCTCAAGTGAAGCGGAAGCCAAAGCACACTGTCAGGGAGAGCGAGCTGGCAAGCAACTACACGGGCAAGAGTACACACAGCACAGAGATTTGTGACACTTATCTGGTGTTAATAATCAATTGATACAACTGGTATAGTCCATAAATCAGCTGCTTCATACAGATGTAAATGGTTTGCACGTGTGTCTGCCGTGGTTTAACCCCAGTTGGCAGCTGAGCGCCACGCAGCTGCTCGCTCGCCCTCCCCCCTGCCCCGGTGGGATGAGGGAGAGAATTAGGAGGCAGGGGAAAAAAGTAAAACCCATGGGTTAAGATAAATGCAGTTTAATAGGACAGCAGGTGAAGAGAAAATAATAATGATAAAATAATATAAAAAGCAAGTGATACACAGTGCAATTGCTCACCACATGCTGACCAATGCCCATCCCACCCCTGCGCAGCAATCACAGCCCCCCCAGCCAATTCCCCCCAGTTTATATACTGGGCATGGCATCATATGGTGTGGAATAGCCCTTTGGTCAGTTGTGGTCAGCTGTCCCAGCTGTGCTCCCTCCCAGCTCCTTGTGCACCTGGCAGAGCACGGGAAGCTGAAAAGTCCTTGACCAGTGTAAGCACTACTTAGCAACAACTAAAACATTAGTGTGTTATCAACATTATTCTCATACTAAATCCAAAACACCGCACTATGCCAGTTAGCTGGAAGAAAATTAACTCTATGCCAGCCAAAACCAGCAGAATGTCTGACCAGAACTGGAAGTTGTCAATTCTATTGGAAGTTATAAATTTAGTCCTGAAACAGAAACTGTTTCCAACCTTTTTTTCCTAATGTTACCTAAGTGCTATATAAACATTTTTTTTTAGGAAAGATTGCAATAGAATGAAAATTCCCCAGAAGCTGTTTTCCCCCCCAACCCATTAATATATTAATGAAAATTCACATTTTTAAGATGCAGTTCCTCCCTCCCTTCTCTAATGATGTCACTACATAAAAAGCAGTACTAAATGAGTTTGCTTATGCAGGAAGAATAGCTGGATAGCCAAGGTTACTAAACGAAAAAGACCCATCAAACTTCCATTTATAGGAACCAGCACTTCTTTTTATTTTACTGATTTGTTCGGAGATCAAGTATGCTAAAAACATTTCCCACATCAATAGCTACTTAAGAACTTACTTAGATTTTTGAATCCAGATGCAGTAGTCTGTAATGAAGAGATCATTAAGGATATAGGCGGGGTCATTCTCCCTGAAAGTCTTGTGAATGTCCAGCAGACACTTCAAAACCGCAGCTTTTCCTGGAAATAGATTTTTATTTTTGTAATTCACTAGAAATCATAATAGATAATATTTACCATCTTCTCACCTTTGAGGCTTCAATAACCATGCTATCTACAACCATCTTGTAACTTTAAGTCGATTCACAGTCTCAGAACAGTAGTAAGATGGCTGTGGCCCTCAGTATCCACATCTATGTGAATATTGAGCCTCTGAATTCAGTAGGAATCTCTCTGCAAGACTAAAGCCCCAAGGCATAGTCATGCGTGTAATTCACTACAGCTGGAGCAGCACCCCCCACCAGCTTTTCCACTTCTCCCTGAGCTGTGCTGGTCCAAACTTTAGCAGAGTCATAGAGCAAACCTCATTTTAAAAAAAAAAAAAAAAATCAAGCTGAAAAGTAACCTGCAAATAACAAAAAGTTATGCCCCATCATTTATCCAGAGAAAGAAAAAATCCTATTCCCCTGTAGGCCTACACAAATACCTGCTCTGGAGAATAATAAGGTTGGAAACACACAGCCCGCAGCAGGGTCAAGCACGCAGGAACCACAGCAGTTGTGTAAGCGATACCCTTGCCTAATATCTAACCATTGCCTTAAATTAAGCAGAACTTTCCTGCTTCTCTTCATTGCAGAGTAATTTGGCAAACTGAGCCCCCAGAAAGAAAAACTCACTTCAGGCTCAAGAAGGTGCCATTTGACATCCAGTTGATAAATGCAGTAAAAGGTTAAAAACTTGAATGTTTTTTCATTCCACAATCAGAAATCTTTCTGCAATCAGTTTAATTTTCTTCATATGCAACCATTGTTTATGAAGAAGAGAACTGATTAATGTAACTTCTGGTTAACTGGAATCTCCTCCCTTAGTTTTCTGATTAAGTTGCAATGGGTTAAGAGCTAGAACACTAAACAGAAAAAAATATATATATTCACTGTTTAATGGGGGGGTGGTGGGGGTGGACACGACACACATTCAAACGAAACAGCCACTACTGCAAATGGAATCTAATAACCCTCTCCCAAGAGGCTGGCTCCTCCTAGGCTATGAAACCTGAACATGGATGAAATTACATTTTACAGATTAAAAAAAAAAAGAAAAGAAAAAAAAAGATCAGAACTCCCCCTGCTGTTCAAGCACAAAATGTGTATGTTTGTTTTTAAGTAATTCCATGCTGAAAAAATATAGACAGAGAATGAAAGTTTAAGGCTGTGGAAGATGGCAATAAAGAGGAAGAACCGGGAGAGTAAAAAGCCATAGCAAACAGAACTGAAAAACCCACTGGTTTGGAATAGACCAACAGAACAAAAGTCAGGAACGAAAACAGAAAATCCCAAGTGTAACTGACGAACTTGTAAATTTTATCACCATCACTGCTTGTCAAGCCAAGCTTGTCAAACTTAACTATTTTGACTAAAAAGAAGAGTGCTCTTTTAAAAAGAAATTATATGTGGAATTAAAATTTTGCTATCTTTTCAAGGTTCTAGCTGTCAAGCTGCCAGCCTGAACCACTTACAATATCTACTACTCTTACTCATCTGCCAAGCAACAATGTAAATTAGTGACTGTAACACTAATTCTCAATAAAAAGCAGTCTTTCTTCATAAACTACCGTTTTAGATTATAGTAGCTTAATGGGCCTCTAATCAGAGAGGTTGCAAATCTATCCAGACTTTATAATGCAGGGAACCCTACATACAGGCAAATACACAAAGCACAGCAAATGAGCAAACTTCTGCTTTCAGAACATGCACCTTAGAAACAAGAAGTCTTTACACAAAACTGCATTTGACTTACCACAGGAATAAAAAGTAAGAGTGAAAGAGCAAACACTATTTAAGCCCTAATGTAGGATATTCCATAACACACAGATGATTCTTGGCCTATTTCTGTGAAATTCCACACTGTAGGTCTGGTCTTTGGTTATCTACTTCAGTCTTCAGCAGACAACTGTTCTTAACTTTCCGGCTGTGGTTATATACTCAGTGGTATTATTACTTACACTGGCTTAAGTACTCTTTGTTGCACTCCTTTGCCTCCCCCTTTTCCACAGCCCTTTATGATGTGCCAGTGCAAGTATTCCTGAAGCCATACAGCGAACTGCACCAGAGAACTGATGAAGCCAAAAGACAAACAGGCTAGAGGCTTTTTTGGCAGTTGTGTCAGTCCAACTCACTCAAAGCTTGTCTATCAAAGCCAACCTAAAATGTGCTAGTTTTAAAAGTTGTTTTTCTTTTGCAGCCCTAGGATTGTAATTTTTAAAAACTCGCTGTATCCTGGAATTAAGAAAGCCATGCAGTAGAAGATTAAGACATGCCAAGGATAACCGATTTAATTTCTTCACATAGCTTAAAGAGGCAAGCACTTAAGTTCAAGGGTGAAGAAGAAAAATAATCTATTCAGAAAACCAGCAATAAATGTTTAAGAGCAGGCACAAGAAACTTTGATAAACCCTATTCTCCTGAGATGATGATTTAAATTTAAGTCAGTTTTTGCAGATCATCTGCATAAAGTTACGGCTCTGCATTATACTGACGAATTAATACACTGCTTTTTATGTACAGATACTATTTCCTGATTATTCAAAAAGCCTAGTTATATTTAAAAGTACAAATAAAAAGATTCCACCATCTGCAATAGAATCAAAAATATCTGGTCTTCTAAGCATTTAAAATTTCAGAGGTAGAACTTAGAAGTTTATGGCTTAAGACAGGCTCTAATTCCCTTGATTTTTTGGCACAAAGATCTGTGTTAGAGATAAAGGAAGATAACAACCAGCTTGGAATTCGGATATATTGCAAGATGGGGTATCAAATCTAAGTACTAACCCATTGTTTTTCTGAGACAAAGGTGGCTTTCTTTTTCTGCCATTAAAAATCACTACACTGCTGTTGGGGAGAGGATGAGTTGCAACTTCAGAGGAAAAGCAGCCGAGTGGCTGAGCAGACAAGGCAAAAATCACAGAAGTCAGAGCACACGTCTGCAGATCACTGGATTCTTCGGGAGTTCATTGCTATGACAGCTGGCAGATGACAGCCCACAACTTCAATTCCACCATTTCAGAAATCCAGTCCTCTTTCCACAGTCCAAAAAAAGGATACAATTTGACCCCAGCGCTGTATCTGGCATTTGATCTAACAGCCTACTGATTTTATACCATCATAAAATTCTGCCTGCTTTCATCCTGAATATTTGGAAGCAAAGGAAATTTGTAATCTTATCATTCTATTCTACATTAGGTTATTTTTCCTGCAGATTTCTAGATATTCTTCCACTTCTTCAAGAAGGAGGAGCATTCATCTAAAGAGATAAACTGAGCTTTACTGTCTTATTAAAATTTGAGATCAGCAACATTCTTAAAAACAAGAAGAAAACTCTTATGGACGTTTAGATGAAAACATCCTGGTAGTAACTTACCCAGCTAGGCCATGGTACAATCTGTTTTTAATGGATAATTACATCATCCTAAATCTATTAGTTTTAACTGCTGTATGGAAGGCAGCAAAGTATATTCTATGTCACAGAAAAGAGCACAAATGAGTTCTCTCTTCATTATTAGTGCATAGACAATAACTTCCACATTGGTATTATGCAATGGTAACACAGTGTCAGTAAATACTGACAGAACCAGCCCACGCCGCTTACTTATAACACATCTACTGAAAAGGGCTCCATATATTTACATTAAATGCACACCTGAAATTTTGGTGAAATGCAGTATATACATTGTATTGGAAATAGCATTGTAGCTTGATATAGCATGCATTTAATTCCCTTTTAAAGAGCCTATTTAAAGAACAGATAAATCCAGTAGATATCCTAGATAACTATGCTGACGCTGAATTTTGAACAGTTTTGCTGAAGTATTTTAAGTGTTATAGATCCCTAAAACAGTGTATGAAAAAATCTGCTAAAGACCTCAACATTAATCAGCTTAATGCATTCATCTTACAATCAACACTTTGGCAGGAAGTCTTAATTAAAAATGAAAAGTGTTTCAACCACACACAACGATCGTTAATAGCTTACAAATGCAGTATCCTGTACCTTGGAAGTGATCCACCAACACAGCGCTAAGATTTTTAAAGTCACATAAATTGAGGCACAACAATTCAGTCCCACCAGAATTCTTTACTATTTTTAAAATAAATTAGTTTACTGTGCTTATTATCGAAACATTGTATTATACTATGTCCCAACTTCTGTTACCAGCATACTGAAAGAAACCTCAGGTCAGGATGAGGTCAACTCATAACTGATTCTTCCTTTAAGCTAAACACCAGTCCTCCTGCATCTGCATGAAAAGGGATAGTTTTGTGGTACTGTTTACCTGAATCTATTACCTGTTACTTGACAGTCATTTTTTCTTACGTTCATCACACATATATTGCAATATGGTATCAAACTGGTGAGGAGGCATTTTCAGTAAACAAAGAGTATTTAACACTATCTATAACTACTGTGCTTTTGTACAGCGCATGGTTCACTAAGGATTTTGTAAAAACAGAAAGTCCTCAAAAGTGGGGCTCAACTTCCACTGTTTGAAGGAGGAAACATTTTGACTAAGCAAACGTGCCATGGCAGTAGAAGCATCAGCTCCAAATCCACCTCCTTTAAGAGTACACACACTTTTTTCCCCCTCTTTTGATTATAGACAGATAATACAACTGTTTTGTATCTTCCCCAATTCTTTGGAAGTAGGCTACTTAAAAAACTTGCTGCTTTTCACACTATACACACACCATAATAGTAAATACTAATTTGATACACAAACTCCAGAACTTTCAGAATCTAATGTTAATCACCATTAGTTTTACCACTACACTGATAACTTGCTAATGTCCCTCCCAACAGATTTACGTCCACATGAAGGAAGTAATATATTTGTGCTTGCTGTCCAGGCAACCCCTGGAGATTATCATGGCTCACACTCAGGACAGTGTCCTCCTCTCTCCTGTTAACAGCTCCGGTTGAAATGGACATGCATCCTCTTTTCTTGAGGCTTGCATGTGCCTTTTCAGCACCCTGAAGACCCAGGGCCAGCTCTGCCGAGGCACCATCCTGCACTGTTTCCCAGGCAACCAGCACAGACAGACACTGAAGCCAGACCTGCTGCATTTCTTAACTTCTTTCACTGCTTCTATACCATTCTAACCATCAACTAAATAAATCTGAATTTCTGTTAAAGCTTATGGTAGTAATTTTTACACAGATCACTGAGGTAAGAAAAACTAAGGCCAGCCTATCTCCCATCACAGTGGACAATGAGTTAGCATGCTACTCCTCCAGAGGAGATGGGGACTTCGCTTGTTAGAGCAAGACCATCATGGGCAACACAGGGAGACCATGACGACAAGCATTCCCGGGGCCACTGTGTTTTAGAAGTAGAGGGTAAGGAAGCAACAGCAGCCACATACCCAGCATAGGAAGATGGAGTAGGAAACGTGACACACAGTACTGAAAATATTTTGTTGGATCATTAAATGTTCACTCCAATACCATTATCCAGCATAATATTAGAAGAAAAGCAAATAGCTTGCCTCTTATGTACTACCGTCTTCGACGAAATATCTAAAAGGCTGGCAGCACTGTGTGATTTCAATTTTGCTATCAGAATTCTATTTTTTCGCTTACAAACAGCAGCATAAGCCACAGGAGATAAGCGAAGAGGGATAGTGTATATCTTCCCCTTAAAACTTCACTACCTGACTGTTCTAATGTAAATGATATTTTGAATCATCAATAGTTTTTGGCAGTAGTAGAGATCGACATTTTCATTTGTGGGGTTTTTTAATCCTGCAACTCACAAGCATTGAAAAAATACCGAAGTGCTGCTTCTCTAGTGATTCTTCTGTCAAAAAAAAAAATCTAACACCAAATGTTTTTTTTTGAAAGTAGTAACTTACAATAAATAGAAAAGTTGCAAGTTAACTTTAACAACCCAAGATATAAACATGGTTGTGTACAACTGCACAATTGAAGCTGGAATAACCATAGGTTTGAAAATTCGTACTGTTACATGAAAGATGTCTGGCATAAACAGGGAATATATAAAAAGAATGTTGCTGCTGAAAGAATAATTTGCAGTCATTAAGACTATGACAGCTCCATTCTGGAATGTGAAACAAAAAGCTACAAATATGTAGTGTGTAGTCAGTTTTAAATTTTTTTTTAATTACTATTTATTTATTTTTCAACAGAATAGTTTTCATGGTATTCACTGCTTTTTTTTTTATGAACAGCTCTACTTGTCTGATATTTAGAACCATCTTATTTTCCCAATAACAACTAAGATAATAAACACAAGTCAGATTTTGGCTTCGGCTCCTAAGAGAAAAAAATTGTACAGGAAGTACAAAAAGAACAATGATGTGAAACAAGTTTTGATGCTGATATAAATTCAGGATTTCTCTTCTTCCCAGACTGCCACTGGACTTACCACAGTCACCTCAACCATTTTGCCTTAATCCTACAAAGAACCGTAACACTGAACCTGAACCACAAAACTACCCCTTCCCCTCAAACGTGTGATTCTGTATGGTAATAAACTGGCACACACAATGGAACAGGTTAGGAATTAAGATGGCTAGGTGTCAGATATGGTTATTTTGAACAGGAAAAAAGGAAATAATTAACAGACTGGCTCAGTTTAAAAAGACAAAGGTTTAATTAAAACAACAGTCCTTCCAAACAGTAAATCGTCCAGGGAAGCTGCCTAGCTTTGCAACTGCAAAACCACGATGAGCAGAACTTAAACAGAACAGGTGGAACTACTGAAGATGACAATGCTTTAAGAACTTCCCTCAGATGGAGGGCAAATCATGGAAGTTACCAGAAATCCTTCCAATCCTTAACAGGGTTTCAGTCAGGTAATTAAAGAACACAAAGAACAACAGAAAACAAAAGGACTGCTGCTATACTTTAACAATAAGTGACCCTGCTTTGAAGTAAGAACTTAGACACATTTAGAATAGGGTCTAAAAAAATTATAGCATCTAACATACCGTAACAAAAGCTTCATTAAAATGTTCTTTTCCAACAGAAAAATCTCTTTACAGATGTGCCGCTGGACCTGCTGTTTACGAACAGAGAAGGCCTGGTGGGTGATGAGGTGGTTGGAGGCTGTCTTGGGCTCAGTGACCATGACATAGTAGAGTTCTCAATTCTTGGAGAAGTAAGGAAGAGGGTCAGCAAAACCACTACCCTGAACTTCAGAAGGGCAGACTTTGGATTGTTAAGGAGTCTGGTTAACAGAGTCCCTTGGGAGGCAGTCCTGAAGGGCAAAGGAGTCCAGGAAGGCTGGATGTTATTAAAGAAGGAAGTCTCAAAGGCGCAGGAGCAGGCCGTCCCCATGGGCCGTAAGTCCAGCAGGCGGGGGAGAAGACCGGCTTGGCTGACTAGTGAGCTTTGGCTGGAACTCAAGAAAAAAAGGAGAGCTTACCGGCTTTGGAAGAAGGGGCAGGTGACTCAGGAGGACTACAAGGATGTTGTGAGGTTATGCAAGGGAAAAATTAGGAAGGCAAAGACCCAGCTGGAACTTAAACTGGCCGCCACCATTAAAGATAACAGAAGATGTTTTTATAAATACATCATTGACAAAAGGAGGGCCAGGGAGAATCTCCCTCCTTTGTTGGATGTGGAAGGTAACCTTGCCAGGAAAGATGAGGAGAAGGCTGAGGTACTTAATGCTTTCTCTGCCTCAGTCTTTAATAGTCAGACTGGTCATCCTCGGGTTCGTCAGGCCCCGGTGCTGGGAGATGGAGATAGTATGCAGAATGAAGTCCCAGTTGTTGAAGAGGTAGCAGTCACTGACCAGCTCCTTCACCTGGATGTTCACAAGTCCATGGGACCGGATGGGATCCACCAGAGGATACTGAGGGAGCTGGCAGAGGCGCTCGCCAAGCCACTGTCCATCATTTATCAGCAGTCCTGGTCAACCGGGAAGGTCCCAGACGACTGCTAACTAGTGAATGTGATGCCCCTCTACAAGAAGGGTTGGAAGGAGGATCCGGGGAACTACAGGCCTGTCAGCCTGACCTCAGTGCTGGGAAAGGTCATGGAGCAGATCATCTTGAATGCCATTACGCAGCACATGTGGGACAACCAGGTGGTCAAGCTCAGCCAGCATGGGTTTATGAAAGGGAGGTCCTGCCTCACTAACCTGGTCTCCTTCTATGATACGGTGACCCGCTTCGTGGATGAGGGGAAGGCTGCGGACATTGTCTACTTGGACTTTAGTAAGGCCTTTGACACTGTCTCCCACAGCATTCTCCTGGAGAAGCTGACTGCTCACGGCTTGGACAAGTGCACTCTGCGCTGGGTTAAAAGCTGGCTGGATGGCCAAGCCCAGAGAGTAGTGGTGAATGGAGTCAAATCCGGTTGGTGGCCAGTCACGAGCAGGGTTCCCCAGGGCTCAGTGTTGGGGCTGGTCCTGCTCAATATCTTCACTGATGATCTGAATGAGGGGATTGAGTGCACCCTCAGTAAGTCTGCAGATGACACCAAGCTGGGTGGAAGCGTCGATCTGCTGGAGGGCAGGAAGGCCCTACAGAGGGACCTGGGCAGGCTGGATCATTGGGCCAGAGCCAACAGTATGAGATTCAACATGGCCAAGTGCAGGACCCGGCACTTGGGTCACAACCACCCCATGCAATGCTACAGGCTTGGGGCAGAGTGGCTGGAAAGTGCCCAACAGAGAAGGCCCTGGAGGTGCTGGCTGACAGCCGACTGAGCATGAGCTAGCAGTGTGCTCAGGCGGCCAAGAAGGCCAACGGCATCCTGGCTTGTATCAGGAATACTGTGGCCAGCAGGAGCAGGGCAGGGATGGTGCCCCTGTACTTGGCACTGGTGAGACCACACCGCAAGTACTGTGTTCAGTTTTGGGCCCCTCAGGACAAGAAGGACATTGAGGTGCTGGAGCGTTTCCAGAGAAGGGCCACGAAGTTGGTGAAGGGTCTAGAGAACAAGCCTTATGAGGAATGGCTGAGGGAGCTGGGGTTGTTTAGTCTGGCGAAGAGGAGGCTGAGGGAAGACCTTATCACTCTCTACAACTACCTGAAAGAAGGTTGTAGAGAGGTGGGGGTCAGTCTCTTCTCCCTAGTAACAAGCCATAGGACGAGACGAAATGGCCTCAAGCTGCGCCAGGGGAAGTTTAGGTTGGATATTAGGAAAAACTTCTTCACCGAAAGGGTTGTCAAGCATTAGCACAGGCTGCCCAGGGAGGTGGTTGAGCCTCCATCCCTGGAGGTATTTAAAAGAAGGGTAGATGTGGTGCTTGAGGATATGGTTTAGTGGTGGACTTGGCAGTGATATGTTAGCGGTTGGATTTGATCTTAAGGGTCTTTTCCAACCTTAACGATTCTATGAATCTATGAAATACAGTATAGAGAAAAATACTTTAAAGACCTTTTCCCTAAAGCTTTACAAATCACAGTTGGACTATCCTGATTTATCAAGATACGAGATCTGATTGAAGATTTTTTCTAAGAATAAGACATTAATAACATTTCTTCTGTGTAGATTTTCTGGCATGAATAATACAGCTGAATTTACACTGCAACTGCATTTTTTATCTGCTGGCTAATAAATTAGTCTCTTCAGGGGCTTTTTCCAGGTAATGGCACTAATTTTGTTCTCTGCTTTCCCCAGCCCCATCTTCACAAATCCAAGAGATGTCTAGAAATGTCAATATCTACCAAGTTTGGGTGAAACTGGCCAAAGGATTCAAAAGTTATTTAAAAAAACCCCAACATTCAAATAATGTGGCTATTTAGGCATCACTTCCAATGCCTAAAAAAAACTTACCTAGTTGCAGTATCATGACTGTATCATTGAAGGCACGTGTCACTAATCCAAAATGTCTGTGTAGGGGATAGCATAGCACTCTCCTTCCAAAAGATACCAGGACATCATGAATGCTAGGGAAACTCTGTATATCAGTGAAAAATCTAAGTTAGTCTGTATGCTTTTCAATACAAAGAATTAGTTTTTGTTTGTCTGCTTGTTTTCCTTTAAGGAAAAAAAGTCATAGCAGAATAGAAAGTAGTGCATATTTTTATATATTATGCATCAAAAAATTCTGTATTTTAATAGATACGGAAATGAACATGTTAAATAGAAACAAGACACTGCACATTTAGTTTGCATGGCAGGATAACAGAAGTCCTATACATTTTAGTGGTTTTGAATTAAAAAAAGAATGTAGAGAACATTAGAATAAAGCATCTAACTCAAGACTCTGCCATTCTTTAGATTAAAGCAATAAATTACATCTGTCCCACATTATTATATATATTAAGGGGAAGCTATAAAAAGCCTTTTAAGAATAAAGAAAAATTAAAACCACATGATATTAACAAAATACATGTGTACATGTAAGATCTTTAAAAATGATACATGACTCTGCCGTTCATGAAAATTATAGATATTCAAGACAGGGATAAATATTTCTGCCTAGGGAAAGCAGTTCATTGTCCTCCTTTACGAGTGAGGAAGACCTCTAATTTACTCAGGCCAGAGGCATTAATGAGTTATTAAAGACTAAGAGAGTGATTTCCTTTGCAGCTTTCACTTTTCAAGACAAAATATTCCATTTATGAATTCAAATAAAAATACCTATTTCATCTTGAACTCTCACTTTATTAAAATTAATAAAAATGCTTTGCTGACAGCCAGCACTTTTTTTTGCATTATATGACTACCTCAACCCATTTTTCATTTTAATGGATTGCCAGTAAGCATTTAAATCATTTATGTTTTGTTATTTAATACTTTAGAGTCTAAGGTGTGTACATGTCATGCACAGCAAAATGGCAGTCAGTTCAAACAAACCATAGCTGAGGCAATTTTGTTTACAGATTGATGAAAACACCCGCCTCTACATGGTTTGTATAACAGATATAGTTATTAACAGCTTGGTGCCAGGAGACTGAATTTTCTGGGTGTGAAATATACTGTTGGCACAGGCTGCGCCAAGAACTGCTATATTATAGGATAAGCACATGCAGAGAACTCCTTCCCTATGTTAGGAAATGGAGCCGAAAAAAATTTAGAGAGTTAAGGCAATCACTGCATTTTAACGGCACTCCTTTGTGACTTGCTACTGCAGAACATTCAGCTGAAAGCATTAAAACTAACAGATCGAGAAAACCAGACACCACAGAACAAGTTAGTACTTAATATAACACTCACCACTATTAGAAATGTTTGAAGGACTGAACCCAAAAATCCTGTCCAATTTCATTTTTGATCCTGCAAACTGAGACTTGGCTCAGTAATTTCAGGAAGGAGGACAGGACAGTCCTTTCTAGCTTGCTGCCATCTTAAGAAATAATATATTACAGGCCAGGTTAAATCTCTTCCACTTCCAGCTCCCTAATGACTTAATGACACAGGCCTGTGTGCTGTCAGTGAACAATCAAAAAGCACAAAGAATAGATTTGTTTCTGCTAGTCTATGCTGGTTTCAAAGGGCTAGCAGCAACTAAACAAATAGGGATGTGGCAACAACACTGAAAAGAAGGTGGCAGGTAAAGCAACACATGTCCGCTAACAGAAGTATTCAGCATGTGTCTGAAAGATCACAGTCATTAAAGCCTTAATGAGACAACAGTTCAACTACAGCACTGAGGTCTTCTTGCTATGAGAATATGGAATTCATATTCTCTGTGATAGGGGGAGGCAAGGGGAACAAAACACAAAACCACCCCACTGAGTTCTAAGAGCTCCTCCTATCACTGGGTTTGCATTTACATCTGGGCTTCCCAGTTCCACTCTCCAACATACTCTGAAGCCACACAGCAGAACGGAGGAAAAGCCTGAAGCCACACAGCAGAACGGAGGAAAAGCCTGAAGCCACACAGCAGAACGGAGGAAAAGCCTGAAGCCACACAGCAGAACGGAGGAAAAGCCTGAAGCCACACAGCAGAACGGAGGAAAAGCCTGAAGCCACACAGCAGAACGGAGGAAAAGCCTGAAGCCACACAGCAGAATGGAGGAAAAGCCAGAAGCCACACAGCAGAATGGAGGAAAAGCCAGAAGCCACACAGCAGAATGGAGGAAAAGCCAGAAGCCACACAGCAGAATGGAGGAAAAGCCAGAAGCCACACAGCAGAATGGAGGAAAAGCCAGAAGCCACACAGCAGAATGGAGGAAAAGCCAGAAGCCACACAGCAGAATGGAGGAAAAGCCAGAAGCCACACGATTTGCAGCCAAGAAAAAGAGCAAGCTACAAGCACAGAATGATGAACTAGGAAGGCAGAAGAAAGGCTCAGCAGTCAAAACCCCAGAAGTGAACAATAAGCTGCTTTATTAAGGCCTGCCATCTTCAAAAGTTAAAAGAACATATATATATCTATCTGAGGCAGGACTTAAAGGACACAAGAAATTATACTCCCTTTTTATATTTTAACATGCTTTAGCCAGTTAAACAGGAAGATATCTCCAACTTCTGATCAAGGACCGAGAAGGCTGTATTTTCTTGCTTTAAGCATGTTGTTGCATACACATATCATGGACATATATGAGGAATAATTACAGTTACTTCTTAAATAAAGGTCAGGACTTGTGAATCAAGCCCAGGAGCTTAGGGACAGTGTGTAGATGAGCAGTTTTTTCGTAGTGCCTATCCTTAGCTTTTCCAGAATGGGGCAGAAGGTGGCCCAGTACCCAGCCAGATGAGAGGTCACACTCCAGCCTCTTAAGGCTACTAGTAGATGGGAGCCCAGAAGTCAATCAATTCTTTTTTTTTTTTGTAACATTTATTAAAAAGAGTATGTACACTTAATTCATCTTCAACACCAAAAGAGTAAGCTTTCCACAAAAGTAACAAACAATACCAAAACCAGAAAGCACATCACACAAAACTTAAGTTTTAACTTACTTCCAGCCAGCACAATGTTGCACTCAGTTTCCTGATGTTCCAAGATGATTCAACCTGATTTAAGAGGAGAAAATAAGAGAAGTATTATCTAATTCAACATTCAAGACTGCTAGCAAACTATTTAAGATAACATTCTGGCAGCAATTTAAGAACCTTTGTGACTATGAAGCAGTAATTATATTATGTGCATCGAAATGGCCACAGGACAGCATTAAAAGTTATACTGCAATGCAGATGTTAAATAACTAAATTGGCTTCCGTATTGGGAATATCCAGCCCTTGCACAAAGCCTTTAAAATACAACAGTAATCACAGAAAAATGGTATTTTATAGTGGAATTCTGTCCCTTTTCACCAAGTAAGAGAAACTTGAATCAACAAAGCTCAAGCTAAAATGTCTTGTTTTGAGAAAACAGCTCTAGACTTTTGGCTTTCAGAGAGGGTCCTAAAGCCAGCAGTACACATAAAATGTCATTATTCTTAAAATATGACAGATTCTAGTATTTGTGTGGTACTGTGGTCTAGTGAGATGATTAGGGCAAAAAGCCAGGAAGCCTTGATCTATAATCCTGGTTCTGGCAAAGTTTTGTGTGGCCTGAATGTCTTGAGTTTCCTATTAAAAAGGTGGGGGGAGGTGGGGGGGTAAGGGAAAAAAAAAAACCACAGAGCGTTTTCCACATATACCAAACGGTTACTGCAAAGATCAACAAAGAATTGTACAATTGTGTTCCTCACCTATTTGTAATTTTGTGCAACACTAACAGGCAATAGATGATTCTGTTGAATAAGCAGGTGTGGACATTTCTGCCTGCCGTTCTAAAAATCCATGCCCCGCAATTCAGTCTGATTACGACAGAATGGTTTTGATTATATGTTCCAATATTTTGATTATAAGCACTGAGAAAACATCTCATTGATTAATATCAGCAGAGGAGATGCTAGGCACAAAGTTGTATCTGGGAAACAAGACCATTTCAAAAAGGCAAGCTATCCACACAACAGCACAGAATCCATTCTAAACTTCTGCTATTTTCTTAACTCTTTATATCCTGTAAAAAGCCTAGGATACAGAACACAAAATAAAGCTGGCTGCTGCCTATGTAAGAGATGGGCAAGCACCAGAATTCTGAAAATGGAAACATGCCTTCCTACTTCTCTCCAGCACTTGAGTACTAGAAAGAAACTTCTGCATTAATATTTTTTATTTTTTAGATGTGTGTCAATTTAAAAAATTCTAAATGCCTCGCTCTGGTTTCCAGAATGCCTCTATGCTCAGTGCATAAGCTTAAAAAAAAAAAACAAACCACAAAAAAACCCAACAAAATCAGTTTTGTCAAAGGCATATAACAGTAGCCTACACTGAACACAGTTTCAGTCCTACAGACTTAATGATTTCCCATGTGTTTTCAGAATCCGACTCAGCAGTGGTGTTATTACAGACAAACATACCTATTATGGAACCGCCCAAAACACAGAAGGAAGAACCATCAATATAAAAGAAGAGTTATTTTATGAAATCTGCCTTTGCATAAATCAAGACACATCACAACACAACACAAATCAGAAACAGAATTGTCTGGAGTCTCCTGCAACTCTACTTCTCTCCTACAGCTAAAATGTTGCTCCAAAAGAACAGAAGTATTTAGAAATCAGATTAATCCCCACATGCATCCCAACAGCTCAATATAGAGCTATAAAGTCTTTCATTTTAACTTACTCAATTGTGTATTTTTAATGCTTGGAAGTAAATTAACTTTAAAAGGTAAGCTTCCTACACGACAGTACAGGGTCCAGCACTAGGTTCCTAAAACATACTGATTTTTTTTTTTTTTAAACTTACATTCTTGTCTCCTTCATTGACACAGATTTCATAGCAATACGCCAGAAGGATATCAATTAAACCAAGATATACATGATGACGGCTCCTTTTATCCAGAAGATAAGATTTATTTGTGAACTTTCTCAGCTGCTCTCTCTCTTCCTCAGAGAAGACAACTATAAAAAGTAAAAAGATAATTGATTATGAATTTAAAGCTGGCACATTCATTTTAATAGGTGGTAATACTACTTCAACAGTCTATTTAAGTAGTGTGTAACTAATCACAAGCCACTCATCACTCAAGAAAAAGCCTAAATCATTCTTACTTTCATTTTTAACTTTCATTAAACTCTGATATATTCCTTTCAAAGTCTAGTTCATGCCCACCATGTACACACTGGCAATTCTGAACCCCTCTGAAAGTGCCAAGGATTTCTGTGGATGCCTGGATATCTTATACAAAGATAAATGCACAATCAGGATTTGAATAAACTGAAGTTTCTTGAGTTGTATGGGATAAAAATAACAAAACAGGACAACAAACCAAAAATCATTTTCTAAATGTACAAAAGGGTAAGAACTTAAGAAATAGGGAAGAAAAAAAGGAAAGGTACAATTTTGTATTTCCAAGCCTCACCAATTTTGACTCATGACCTAGGCATGGTTCATTATGCCATCCGATATCCCTGTCTGAGGAAGATCAAAGAAAGATCAAAATCCTATCCCCACCAATGTTGGTATGAAAGCTGCATCTCCTCCCAGAGAGTTATGGTATCCACCATCAGTGACCATCATATTTTGCTTATCTTCTGCATACCTCATTTAGTTAAGAACAGCTATACTGAGCCAGCCCAAAGAATCTTCTCACCCAGTACCTTCTCTTTGGGATGCATAGGGAAGGTGATGACAACACACAGCAGGCATGCTGTGACAATGCATCGAAGTATTTCTCTAGGAAACAGTGGTATAGGCACGGATAGCAAGAGTGAATATTAAATGGTAATCCTTCTGAAGGGTACTTAAAACACTTCAGAAAGGATGGAAGAATTGCCTTGAAATAACAGTAGATATTAAGCAGATAACTGACTAGAAGCCATCTCTGTGCAAACTCAAAGTAAATCAAGAAGCCATTTAGTGCAAGTAAAACAGCCAGAAGCCAGAGCTAAGAGATTTTCATCCAGGCTGCATGGAGCACAGGCATTCCTTGTCAACAGGCTCTGATTTACTGAATAGGGTAGATGCAGTGAGCACATTTTGGTCACACCTCAGAAGAAAGTTACAGGCACAAGGTGACTTGACAGGAGAAAGTGTTACTAGGTTGACAGCTGATGCTTTGTTGCCTTGAGGAAGTCCCACTCCATGATTTGTTCAAGCACCAGTAACACTGGAACCAGCCTGAGTTTAAAGTATCACTCCCTGAAGATGTCTTTGAAGACAGGAACAAGCCTAATCTCACACTCTTGTTACACTTTCAAAATAAACCCTAAGTGCCAAGGTTTGATACATGATGTGCTTCTTAACTCAGTGAATTTTAATTATTTATTCTGGCAGGGGAGGGGTACCAAAACCAAAACCTTACAATATCAAGATCTCTCTTCAGTTATTCTTTTACCACCCATTTTTTTAGTCACCATGTTCTAGCACATTTAGCTGGGGGCAGAGAAAAGCTGTAGGCGAGATGTACAAACTTAAAAATGTAGAACAATTAATGGTTTAAACACTAAGATAAGGATGTGATACTGGCTAAGCATTAATCTGTTCATCCCCTGTAATAAAGCACCTGAAGGGTCCTTGCTAGCAGGCAGGCAGCTGAGAGGGGTCAGCCTTTGTGGCTCCCCGAGACACATCCTTGAATACTGCTGAGTGCCATCTTCCACCAGCTCCATCAGCACTAGCAACTTGACCTGACAACCCAACAATTCCTGTCCCAACTTGATTCCCTGTTTTTCCAGTTTAGGATTTTATATCTTCCCCATTGGTATTGACCTCTGGAATCCTTGAGCTACTAGTGACCCTGTCTCAACAATCCTACCTGCAACGTTACTCTTATTTCTCTGCAGACTTTCTCACAGCTCGCTCTCAGCAGCGTAAGCCAAGGTTGTTCAGCTGGGTATAACCCAGAGCCCTGGCCCATTGGGGCACAGGCAGCTAAAAAAGCAGGGCTTGGAGGGTGGTGTTACAGCACGGTTACAGAAAGAAAAGATGACAACTAGTAAACCAAGTTCCTTTTTACACCCCTTGCCCATGTCTTTATAATAAAGACGATGACTGCAAGTGTGCTTACAGATGTTTCTCTTCAAACATTGCTCATCATCATCTTACAAAATCCACGCTCCCAGGGATGCAATCCATCGATAAGACATGTGGTCGTCTTTATCCCAGTAGCTTTCTACAAGCTTTCTAATTTTATGACATGTTTTGAAACAAACATTTCTTTTGCCAAAGGCATGTACATATGCATACACCTCATCAAGACATAAAATTACGAATTAGGAAAAACATTTTTGAATGTTTCTTCTTTATGAACTTTTTAAATGTTTCTATCAGCTTCATAACCATGAAATACTTGATTTAAATTCCTATGGAAACTTCTTGATGAGCTAAACATTTCTCTGGAGTCAAGCCAGTCCCCATCTATTTACAACCTCCCACAAAAAGAAATTCCAGCTTTTATATCATCTTGAGAAAGCCACTCTCTTCCACTGGCTATGAACTAGTACAAAGTGACAATTCAGCAAGACTATGGCAGTTCTAACTTTTTGTTAATGCAATGCAGTTCAGTATTACCACTTAAATCACAAATATAGACGATGTATCTAATTCTATCAGCAAATTTCTTTAAAAGTTCTTAAATCCCATTGATTCTTCAGTGAGTCACCTCTATCACTCATAATAAAATTATCCATAAAACCATATACACAGTGTTCTAGCACATTTGAAAAAATAGTTTCTGAAAACATAAAACCACTTTGTAAGTTGCTACAGTAGGATGGTTTTAACGAGGTATCACAACAGGGTGTTTACAGTTAGAAGAGGGTTCAATTGGAAAGAAAAAAGGCATTTGCAATTTCTTCCAGCTTTCACTAGAAAACCCTCTCCTGGGATACAACACAATTTATTATAAAATCATATGCAAGTGGCACTTTCGCCCTGAAGAGAAGCACAAGAGAGGAGAGGTGCAACTGAAGCTAAAGATGGAAAAGAACTTTGAAAAAGCGAACAGCCGTAAGTTTGTTAGCAAAGACTACTACAGCAGATCAGATTAATAAAATTTGGAATCACTTCTGATGACTACAGGGATAAAGAATTTTGTCACAAAGCAAAGTAACTCCTTCAAATCACAGAATCATTAAGGTTGGAAAAGACCTCAAGGATCATCAAGTCCAACCATAAACCCAACACCCCCGTGCCTCCTAAACCATGCTCCCAAAGCACATGAGACTATCACAGACGGAATACCTGTTAAACAGTTATGCCAGCACTCATGTTCCTAGGCCCACCTCAATGTGCTTGCTACAGAGAGCAGTCAGGATGCACACAGACCAGGAATGCAACTGTTCTCCTTCAGAAACTCATTATACTCAGTACCGGATCCACGATGAGAATCTACTCTTCTTAATCAGCAACTACCACCAGAAGCTTGTCTCACAGCTGATTAAAATTAACCTCTCAATCATAGATAAGAAACAGTCCAACACAGAGAAAAAAAAAATTACTTCTGAAAGTTTTACTAACAAGTGTTTGTTACAGTTCCCCAAGATCCACATTCTAAAGGAATACGTACATGTGAACCGTACTTCCCTTCTAAAGTAGAAAGCAAAAAAACTCCTTGCAAAGTTCATGAAACATACAAGGTAAAGTTTTCTTCCTCTACAACGCACACTCTCTAAAGCATCATAATATACACACCAGGCCATAAACACAGAAATTGCAAATCTATTAGACAACAGCAAACATGATGTACCTAGACAATTCCCAAAGGTAAATGTTACAAGATGTTCATTAACTCACTGCAAAAGTGCCAGGTGTTCTATATAAAATTTCTCTCTCTGGAGGAAATACTACAATTTCACAAATAAATATCTATGCATTCCTTAAAGTTTTCCAATAGTAAATTACCCAGGCCTGAAACTCATTATTAACACATCAAAACCACCACCTACTTTGTTTTCCTGATTCAAAAATACAAGCAGAAAGTATAGGATTAACAGAACAAGTAAAACTGGAATTACATTTTCTGCTATGTTAAGCCTGTACACTTCCATACACCTGCATTACCAGTGTTTTCTCTGACAATATCTGTGCAAAGCAGCAACTGCTAGTACATATCAAGTACCAAATTTGCAAGTTTAAGTTTGATTTTAAAATGTTTTGTACATTTGTCAGTGCCAAAATCATACTTCTAGCCACAGTGTAACTGTGTATTAATATATGCATGTCTAAAGGAATCAGACAAATTAATCTCACAAAGTTACTGTTAGACAATACTACAGAGATCACCCTTACTTTTTAATCATCTCCTTCACTTAAACTAGCCATTCCTCATGTTAAAATAAACATATTTCAAATTTAATACAGTTTAATCTCTAAAGGGGAAGATGAGGTCTGATGGCTAGAAGGTGTTTTGTTACGGTCTTACTGCTATTTTAAGTGATGCAATCGGCAGCGTAAACCAAGCCAGTGTAAGACCTGTATCTCAAGACTGCTATGACACTTACAGTTCTAAATGTATTAGGGGTACCTAGATAAAATGTGCTATCTAGAGAGATAGCTGACTCAGTGGTCAGACTCAAAAAAAGTACAAAAAAGTATGTCAGGAAGGACCTCTGATAATCAGCTGGTCTAGCTGCGTGGTGAAAGCAGAGCCTTGTCTTATGGTCCTGTCAAGCCAAGTCTTGCATTCCACAGCTATCTTGAAGGAAAATAACTGAGCAGAACTGCTCCCTGTTTTTTGGTTTTGTGGGTTTTGTGGTTTTCTTGGTTTTGGATTTTTTTGTGTGGTTTTTTGTTTGTTTTTAGTGTTAACTAAAATATTATGCTACAATATTAAGGGTTTTAAATGTGTACTTCTATCACTGTAAGTTAAGGAATCAGCAACACCAGATAAAGGAAGAGATTAATCAGCAGAGAGCAGATCAGTCAGGAATAAAGTTAGCTGTTGATTTTAATCAGTAGCAAACAAGTCTTTCTTATTTTCAAGCTCTCCCTAAGACACTAAAAGAGGAACGGCTACTCTGTCTACTCTGACTAGAAAGACACCCAAAGGCTTTGCTCAGGATCAGCATTTCCCTCAGTGCTGGATACTCCCTTAAAACTTAAACAAGTAAATGAACTAACGAAGCTGATTTTCTATTGATTTGTCTCTTGTGCTTGGATTTGTTGCTATCTGATAAGGTATGAAAAGTTACTGGAACTTTCCACAGTGCTGACATGCTGATAACATCTCTTTCCTGTACGGACTCTACAACAACTAAAAAGATGGCACTGACGATTCAATGAAAGCACCCTTTCCCTTGTACATGGGGCCATTTTTGCCGAACTTGTAGGAAGTGGCCACCTCTGAGAACCCTAAAGCTCTGAAGGAGACTGTGACCAGACAAGCCTCAGTTCTTCAGGAAGTGAAGTAAAAGTCCTAAACACACAAAGCCGTCTTCCTCTGCACGCACATCTATATTCACGCTAAACTATGATCGGTCAAGTCTGGTTTGTTCACCTCTCCCCTTCCTTTACAATTCTTCCATTCAAGATTTAGCTTCTTCACAAATATCTTGTCTTCCATGTCAAGCTTCCACCCTTCTCTAATTCTCAAATCAACATTTACAGCACATTTCCTCCATATCACTTCTGACCTTCTTCCTCCAGGCATTCTTCATAAAGTCACTGGTCTCGGACAGTCTTTCCTGGATCTCCCAATTTCCTTTATACTAATTTTTTGTCATTGTTCTTTAACAAAGCAGCAGTTCCCATAAACTGTATCAAAACCACACATCATTCTTTCCTCCATGTCTTACTGTTCTTGCCTTTAAAATCCAAGATATCTTACAACAGAGACCTATCATTTATATAAGAATTTTGTGTGAATAAACAGCAGCCTTTCCATCACATGAAAAATACTTGCTCTGCCGCACAACAGTGCCAGGAAGGTACACACGCTGCCAAGGCCTGGAAGACTCGAGTAGGACAGGTAGACAGAACAATTGCAGAAATCTGATAAAAAAATTAAAGTGATTCATCTTAAACTTACGAATCTACCAGTAACGGTATATATCTGAGGAGAGCCCTACCGTAAGGTGGATCTCTGAAAAGAAATTGCTTCTCATTCTTTAAAGAGATCAGAAAGAGAGAATGGTCACTGGTAAGCATGATAGGTTACTGTAAACAAATTATCTCTGGAGCATATGTTATATTAAATACATATGTCAGCCTGAGCCTTTGAAGATTATTGTGTTGCCTAAAAAGAAGTTTTTACAGTTGGGCAATTTGAAGTAGAATAAAAATGAACCCTTAACTAAGTTGAATGTGACTGTTACAAAATACAAAACCTTTCTTCTGGAATCTGTAGAAACAAGACTTCAATGTACACTTCAGCAGCAGCAGCAAGCAAGCCTTCCAAAGTTTTATTCCCTCGTGGGAAAGGCTGTGTAATTAGTTAGGCTTTATGGAGTTTTACTTGACTTGCATTAGAGACTGTAAGCATGAACAAAATCTGGGCCTTTCAGTTTCAGAAAATGTCCACTCCAAAAATGATATTTTGCTATAAACATGATGGTGAAACCTGCTCTCTAGTATTTCTTCTGGTTCCTCAGCCATACTGCAAAGCCAATAATCTTAGCTGCCTGGTGGCTAACAACCTAGGGGGAAAATAAACAAAAAGCCCACAAAGGGCAAGAAGAGACAACACACAGTAAAAAGTTAAAAAAGGACAAAAGAAAGAAGACACTTAGGACAATAGAAGAAGAAATTAAAAGAAGACAAGATACACACACCATGCACACAAGCTGGGGAAAAAGTAAAAAGGTTAACTAAAAATAGATTCATGGTAAGGACAGGAGAGCTGACGACTTTAAATGCTAATGAGAAGAGGTGACCCAAAAAGAAAAAAATCTGGTAATAAGACATTAAAAAAACCTGGTGATTTTTACATCAGGTTACAACCAGAGAGAATGACCAGAAATGAAAGTAAGAGCAGTAATCAAACAGTTAATCGTAATGGCATGAAAAAAAAAAGGCAGCAATCTGTGTTTCTAATTACTCCTTGTAGCTGAAGACATTATAAAGACAAAAGTAATGAAGTTTTTGGTTCTAAGAAACCAATAAAGATAAGAAACAAAAAGGATATCAATATAAATTAGGAAAAAGAAGAAACAAAATAATAATTCTCTTGGTTCAGTGTTTCTGAAAGAAAATATACTTTTAAAAGAACCTGCTAATTTTTACACTGCTTTCCCACAGTAAACTTACTTTTCCATGCAGTAACTTGAAGAGTCAGTTCTCAGTGATATTCCTCATTCCACAGACTCTGGGTAGGTGAGAACTGTCCTACTGGCAGCAGTAACAGAGCACAAAGTACAGGGGCTCTAAAGGTACCAAGTATCAAATTCTAGTGCCAATACCCCAGTATTGCGGTAGCCTGTACTGTAATTTACCATCAGTTTTCACATTACCGTTCCTACCTTCTTGTCTTACCAAACAGCCATTTACCTTCAATGACCAACCCTCTAAAAAGATCCACCATCTCACATTTGAGAATAGCAGGCTTCCCCAGTACGAGCTGCACATCTGACAGCATCTGATTTCCATCGTATCTCTCAGTTTCCATGTTCTTGTGTAACAGCTTTGGACAGCACATATTTGATCAAGAACATAACCTTCCTTCACACAGGACAGACCAATGTTTCTGCAAGCTGGCCATGGCACTACACCTACCACAAGTTGTACACATCTTAAACACTCCAATATTTGAAGTCTCTTTACAAGGTGTATGATTGGAAGCCTTCATCATGGAAGACGATGGAAATTGCCTTATTTTAGATGCTTTCCTTAACACACGACACGAATTTGAAACTCAGGACGAGTAAGAAATTTGGGTACGCTTCATTTTATGCCTATTTTCCAAAAGCAATAAAAAGAAACTGCATGAAAGTTTCAATCCCTCCTCCTTTATGCCCTTAAACAGGTTCAAAAGTAAACAGGGGACATTTGTATCTGATTTTTGTAATGAGAAAGGTTGACCTCACACCTACCTGCAAGGGGATTCACGCATACATAGGCTCAAAGACACACCACACATCACTTCATAAAACACCTTGAAACATACTGAAATACACTTAACATTTGTGCCCCTAGAGCTTCTGTGCTCAAGCACTCTCTGGCTTTTTACAGCTAAGTACTAGTGTTCAAAGGCTTCTTACTACAAGCACACTCTAATACCAGTGACAGCCTCCTTATCCTTCTAGCTGTTCAGCACACCTTGGCTTAACACTGACTTCTCCCCAGTTCTACAGGAAATAGCATAAAAATTCTCAAGTAGTAAAGTAAGTCCTTCACTTGGCACAGTCCTTGATTCTTTTATGTGCCTTTTCTATGTCACTTCCACTTACGAAGCATGCATACTGGAATACATACTAATGCAGATATGCAGCCAAATTGCATTCAGCTTGTAAGGATTCCTGAATCTGTAACTCAGATTAGGCGGACTGCCCCTTTAATTGGATAAAGCACAAAAGCAATGTAAAACCACAGGGAATTAATCCTAATGACGATCAGATTCCAGGTCCAACAGCATGGACCCGCTTCCTGCCCTTTTGCATTTCCATTCATAAGAGACCTTCAAGTAGAACCTGTACTCCCTCTCATGGTGGTTTCTTTCACCACAACTCAAGAAGGTTTAGGAACCTCCAATGGTTTCAGATCCTCACTCAGCTGCTTGCCATCCCCAGCTGCTGTTGCCATTCAAACAGCAGTAGCAATGTTATCAAAACTGAGGTCTTTCTACCCGAAAGGGTGGCTTGTTGTCATTAATATAACCCAAACACCAGATAAGCTCTTCTGTTACTTAAATTTCCTCAGGATCCACAAAACTACGAGCGCCTTCACTCAGCCATACAAAGGTCAGACTATACTTTTTTGGTCATACTTATTAAATATATGTTATAACAAATGGTTTAGAGAAAGGATGATCCTTTATGTAGCTCCATTTTCTGCATAACTTTCATTAGCAGGCTTGCCAGGCTTTCCAGTAGTTTGTCTGTTGTTGTTGCCCCTAAAACCCAGCAACATGTGTGTGTGTTTTTCTTCAGAATCTCCATTTGGAGTAAAAACATTCTTTATCAATAAAATCATCCAGCAGCTCTTCATTTTCATTATATTCCTTAATACAGGGAAACATTAGCAGTTTCATTTACTAAGGAGTGAATGGATAAAAACAAACAAAAGAACCCCTCATTATTCTATTTTCAAGCCTCTTGTACCTTTGTCCAATGCTTATGATCGATATAATTAACAATTCTGGCTTCAGAGGCTGAAAAGAGAGCAGTAACGAAGATCAGATTACACAACAGTTACCCAAATTCCATTGTTCTTCTGTAGAAAATGTGAAAGCGCAGGTATTATTAGTGCACTAATATTTGTTAATAACCTCTGGTGAAGGGATTATCATTATCTACTTTAGTAATATCATATTTTCATATTACATAGGAAATGAACAAAGGACAATAAAAGACGATGCATAATAGTAACGTGTAATGCTCCCTGCAGTCACTCAGTTAATCTGTTAACAGCACTGTTACAAGGTCATCTACCAAAACTGAAACCACTCCTTTTTCGTTTCTAAACAGACACGAAGATTTTCCTTTAAAAAAAGCCTATGAGATCCATAAAAATAGGAGTAATAAATGCCATGAACTTCTGTTGTACTGTGTAAATAAAATAAAACATCCTACAGAAGACATGTTCAAACAGAGGTAAGGGCCAATATTAGTTCAATCTTCCACAGCTGATTCTTGGAAAATGTGAAGTGTCTGTACCACATTTAGAAGTGGGCTTGAAAAACAGTTTTGACTATTTTTTTCCATTGAAAATACAACTAGGAGAGGCAGAACAATTACTTGAAAAATCTGAAAAAAAAAAAGAGATAAGCAGCAGCAAAGGACCCACTTTCTAGCTATCACAATCACTACAGAAAGGTAGGTTTGATTTGATTTCAGATGCCATGACTTACTGACACTGGCAGCTTCTCTGAAATCTTAAAGATTACAGAATACTCTTAAAAAGGGAAGTTTTCTTCATAGATACCTGAAATTCTAGAATGGCTTTTATGAACAGTTAACTCCAAAATTTGTTATACAGATGAAAAAGAGATCATCCACTACACAATTAACAGGTAAACGGTTCAGATTAAATAACCACTTGATAATATACTGTCAACTGCTCCACACACAGCTGTCTCGAAGATTTCAGTAGATAACTGTCCCTCAGAGGAAAAAAATTTTCCCTGAGGACAGGAGAAGTAACAGAATACTCTAAGAACAACAGTTAAGACTGAAAATTGTAAGGTAAAACCATCTTTTCCCTTTAAGAACAATAACCTATAACACAACATGGCATCACAGCAATTATCATGCAAGCACCAGGTGTGTACATGTGTATGCTCTCACCAAATGTAGGAGTGTCATGTTCCTGATGACTTTCTCTCTGCAAGGCTATCATTTTTTTATGAGCATCAACCCACCATGGTTTGTACTTCAAGACATGCTGAATAGCTTCATCTTCAAAAAAATCAGCTCTAGGAAAAAAAAAATCCAGATGCTATTTATTTTAATTTATAGTGTATGTGGATATATTTTAACGCATACATAGAATACACCTGACTTGGCTATTTTCCATAATTAGAAATACAACAAACCTGACCAGTACCTGTTCTTTGACTTAAAACCAGAAAACAATCATTATTAAAAGCATGAACAATATTCTCTTATCTTACAGAATCCCTTCCTTACTTCTTCCACCTTTCTTGAGCCACCCAAAAGCCTAGGAAATTGATGAGCTTGCAGAATGACATGAAGGTGAACAAACCCAATTTGTTCTGTATGAACCTGAAGGAAAACATTCCAAAGAGAAGACTTCTCAGAGAACATCACTGGCAGCAAACTTGATTTTACTGGGAAGCTCTCCCACTGTAAAACTGCATATACTCTGTGGGAGGAAGGGTATGCAGCTGAAGGGCAAAGATGAAGTAGGGATAGGGACTGACTTTTAGATAAATAAAGGCATGCTGTAGCAAGGTGGGGGGGAAGAGTTGTACATAATTTCTGGGCGAGGGATTACCTCCATCTCAGCACAAAGCCACTGTGGTAAAAAATGTCAATATAGTAATTCTGGAAGGATTTATACAATAGGATTCAAGCTCTAAGACTCCTCTTACAATTTTAGCTTTTTCTTCAAGCCAAACAATAGTATAAATACTAAGAACTAAAAAAAATGCAAGAAATTTCTTAATACCTTCTTAATCATCATATAGAACCTGCCCAGTCTACATGTAATTTGCTTTACTTTCACAATGGCAGATTTTGTGATGCCTTCCTTCAGTGTCTTTATAATAAAGTAACTTAAAGATATGAGCCAGTATACATCTTCCTCACAGGCAACAGAACAGTTCTGTTTGCCACCGTTCTGCCCATAGCTGTCCTTCTCATCTGGGTAGACATGAAAACCATTTTTGTTGAAGGTCAGTATCATCTGTTCCAAAGCATCCAAAACACTACCATTAGACTAAGTGGTTGCAGCTCATCCACCAGGGTAGAACACACGGTCCAAGATGGAAACTTATACTTACTGTAATCTGCATCACATTACAGATCAGGAACTACCTCGGTTCCAGTGAAATATACTTGAAAGTGACGTTTCAAGAAAGCTTTTCTATGTGCTACACAAAGATACACAGCTGCCTCTGAAACACCCCACTGGGGAAAAATTCCAAGTTTGCAAAGATACCTTCTGAAACAACTCAAAATGGGTTAAAGCCTACCTGTCCCCAACAAAACACACCACAAGTACTAATTCCCCCGTGGGGACTACACTCTTCTCCCACCAAATCGATCTTGCAGGAGTCACTTTATGAAGTAAACTAAATTAGAAGCCAAGAGATTTATTATCTGGAAGTCTCTGAACCTAACCTGACCTGAAATACTCCACCTTTAAGTGCACGAAGAGTCATTTCCACCTTCATTGCATGGAATGAAGTATAAAGAAACACAAAGTCTTGGTTTGGAACTTTTCCTCATTCTGCTGTAAAAAAGGTTTTGTGTACTGAAGGCAAAAAAGTGGCCTAGACAAAAATCTTCATAACTTCAAAACCCAAATTTACTTGCTCATAGCCCAGGATGGTTCAGTAATCCTTGTTTCTCATGGGGAAAACAAAGTTCTGACATCTAGAACCCAAAATGTTGGCAGGGATCAGCTGCTCAGCTGCTGAAGAGGTGAACTATGAAACAACATTCTGCAAAACTTCACACCAGGCCCTGCCTGAACTTAAGCAGTAATTAAACAGAAGAGTAACCCCAAAACAGATAAGCAATGTCTTGTGTCAGCATCGCACATAGGAAAACCCTTTAAGGCCTGCTGTGATGAGACAAAGAAAGAAAGAAACAAGAAGTAAAGCTATTATTAACAAAAGTGATCTCAAAACCAATGATTTGTGAAAAGAAAAAGTGAATATTTCAAACTGAGGTACTTTGACCAGATGAAATAAACCAATACTCACAGGTAATGATCAGGATCAAATTTGGCAGCCTCAGCTGCCAGGCGTTTCCTCCTACGTTCATCTACAGGAGTTTGGTCTGGATCCTTAATGTCAATAACTTCACTGAGTTCATCCTGCAAATGGAATAAAAATTGTATGACCAAGCCACAGGTACGATATTTAGTGAGAGTTTAGGAAGGATGCTTATCAGCATTTCACTGAAATCCCTAGATGTCCTTCAACCTCCCTTTCAAATCTTCGAAATTCAAGCTCCATTGTGCAAATAAAACATCAAAATTCCAAGGAAATGCAATTATTTGAAGCTCCTTAGAATTCATGATGCTAAGATGTCTATTTAGGCTGCTTTATCATAAGGCAGGGAGGTTATTTTGCATTATGATAAGATTTGCCACGTGTAACAAAGGCACATGACCACAACAGATAAGGTAAAAGCCATAGATGGTGTTCTTGCAACTTTTGAGATTACTCTCACAATCTGAAGTGGCCATAAATTAATTAATGGGCAAGTGCAGTGCCCTTTTAAGCATCATTAAGTAGTGGTACAGAAATGCTGATGGGACATGTACTACTTCACGAATTTCACAGAAATAGACCAGTATATATTTCCAAACAGAATGTAAACACTTTCTCCATAAATAGCAATCCTTCTGCTCTAAACCCTGAAAATACCACAATTCATGCAATACTGAGTTACAGAGTTACGTAATTAAGTTGCTTTAAACAGCTACAACTCAAATTGCTCAGGGCAAGAACTCTAGAAAAAATTGTCATCTACTACTTTAATAAAAGCTCTGTATACTACAAATATTATTATACTACCTAGCATGATACAGGTTAGCTTCAGTCTATGCATGAATTAAAGAAACCGCTGAATGTAGAAGAGCAAAGTAACTGCATTTTAAAGCTCCTATCCTACCAATTAATCCACAAAAATCAAATTTCGGTGCATCACCATAACCCTAGTAAATCCCACAGACACCAGGGGGCAGACACCTTGAAGGGTACACACTTTAAAAGTTACGGTCTTGTGAGAAAATCAAGTCTAAAATAAAAAGTGCAAAGAGAAAATAACCATGAATTTCACAATCAAAAAAAAGTAATGCAACAACTTTAACAGGACCTATAGATTAGCCCACTTTATTTTGTACTCTTTTTTAGTAATTTCTTTTTAATTTAAAACTAAATTAAAATTCATGGTGTCTGAAATATACTGTAGATCAACATTAAATATGTTTGAAGTCTGAATAAAAGACAATACTAAGCATAAAGCAAAAGTGTTAACAGCAGACTGCTGACAGCATGTAGACTGTTTGCAGCTTGCCAGAACTATTCACCTCACACGTGGCCTACTTCATACGGGCCTTCTCCGTGCCTTCACAGCTAGCTGAACCATGCTGGAGAGAGCAGCCCCCTTCCAGAGGCCATTTTTACCACAGACCCCATTCAGCCCTTTCCTCCAACACTGAAATTATTACAGAAATGGACCAGCCTGCTGACTCTGCTACACAATTAACTCAGTCTTGACCACCCCCTACTTCTGCAGGAACAAGTATGTGTCTGTACCACTACATGCAAAAACAGAATGTTCTCAGTCTCAGAATGGGATAATGGAGAACAGTTACCTAATGATCCCCTCCAGAGTATGGAATGAGCCAGGAAGCCTAGCCAACAACTTACCCAGAATTTATATGATATTAAAAGACAAAAATGCACCTACCTGCAGCCGCTGGAACACCCCCGACCGCAAATTCCCAAATCCATAACGGTACTGTAGAGGTAGAGTGCTTTCTGCACTTTCTTTGTAAGGGATCTGCTCTATTTCCCAGTCAAATTCTTCTTCCTCCTCCTCCTCAGACAACTCAGCGGAGGCAGCTGTATACATTGCATGGTCAGAGAAAGAAAATTATTACACAGAAAATACTATGACTTAGGAGAAAGGGAAACACTGATAACACAATAAGAAAGCCTTTCTCATTTTACTACGTCTTGTAAGAAATCTTACACAACGCTGGGTCATACAGACAGATGCTTACATCAGTAATCCACAGGTGGTCCTCCAAATTCTACAACTTTCAAAAATGAAGACCAGGAACACTGAAGTCTTTAAGTATGCTCCCTCAAAGACTGAAATAATTGTTCCACTGATTTCAACAAGATCAGAATTTGATGCTAAGAGAACTCTGACAGGAGCAAATCGATGTTAGCAATAATTTAAGATAAATATTAAAAAGTTAAACACGGATAGTCAAACCTTCTTGTCCGTAAAACACTGATGTTAAGGAAGCCATCCACGAGAACCTGTGGTTTTAATGAGCTTCTACCATTTAAGCTAAAAGTCCAGTCGCGCCAGCTTGTAGAAAGCAGAAGACTCAAATGTGTATTATACTGCCACTAGAGGGGTACAAAGATCTACAGAGGATTAGTGTACGTTAAGCACATTTTGGAAAAAAGTAAACATAACTAAGCCTATAGAGATGACACATATATCACCTACAACACACGGACTTCTATACTTATCCATATTTTCAGGTTCATTCTCACCCTTCTCGTACCTTAGACTAGACAATGATAGAAATACTGTATTTTCCTACATAGATCACTATGCAGATCTGTAACTATTTCATTAGGTACATGTATCACTGGTATAAATAAAGATATTTTTTTTTGTCATACCTATTTCTTCTACTAAAGGTTTTGCTGATCTTGATTTCTTTGGTGCTAAAAGAGATGTCAGCATGTCCAGTCCCTCAAAATATTGGCCAGGAACCTCCTTAGGTAACCGAATTGTAAAAGTTCCTTAAAGGAAAGTCAGAATATAGTTACATCCAAAGCATCCAAGAAAAACAAAACTGTACGTTTCTCCTCTAATAAAAAGCACTCACAGGAACTGGGACACATGCAGGTAGCATTTTATTATGCATCAATCTGTGTGTGTTTTTACCCTTACTTTACAAGTTACTCCAAAATAAAAAACGTTAACAATAAAGCACAAAAGAGAACATTTAACTGGTTGTGGTCCCTTGACTCACATTGTGTAAACACAAACCAACAGAATACAAGTTTTATTTTATTTTTAATCCTTTCCCTAATCAAGCAATCGGCAGAAGATCATAGGAACCTACATTCAGCAATTTGTTTATTGTCTTAAGTCAAGCACGTAATAAAGGCTTTGCAAGCAGCAAATTATAGGGTTTATTGCTGGGGTGTTTTTTAATGAATACATTAATTTGAGAAGGTACATATTTTATTCCAGAAATACCTTCCACCTTAAGCTGTAGAGAAAGGCTAATGTCTTCTCTCAAGATGTAGCCAAGCGACTGCCTCAGGATTATCTCATTTCTACTCAGCACTACCTGACTACTTTGCAGATTTACTAGACTAACGATCTTGATACTGTAACATGTCTAGCTCTCACCGGGCTTGAAGGACTTGTACATAATTTTTTCATTATTAAAACAGTTCTGAACACGTCCCTTGCGCTTACGGATGGCCCAAGTACATACAATAAATCCTGAGCAAGACTTTTTATACTACATAACAGAGGAGAAACTTTACATTTATTTACAGTATCATATACTTAACTAAAGTTGTACAATTCCAGTGCAAAGTATAAATTACTGGAGAGCTAGTAGCATTTTTAATGACACATACACTAATAACATTAATACCTTTGTCTGTATTATAAGATGCTTTTTCTCTGCCATCTTCTACAATTCTTCCAGGAAGTGTCAGTCTGCAGGCAAAAAACCAAGATGCCTCACTGAATGCCTGATTAATTCTGCAACTTAAGGTCTCAGGCCATAAAAATGCAAGGCACATTCCAAAAGCAGCCCAAAGGACTTAACTACGTGACTCCTTTTGATAGTAAAGAAAGTCATGCAGTTAAACCCCCACGTACTTCAAAATTGTTCTCCCTAACTATTGGCACAAGAGACCAGCATCCAAGACAGAAAAAATTTGTGACTCCTTGCTTCCCAGCTTGGACGAGGTCACAGCCATGACAGAGATGAGGCCCTTGGCACTATGTGCAACACTTGGAAGATTCTGCAATTTAAAAACTCTAAACTAACCCAGCATGGCAGGATATAAGAATTCATCCAGAGTTCCTGTACTGCTTATTCAGAAGAACCAGTTCACTGCATTCTACCAGTCCACTAAAATCCCTTCTGGTCTTCTAATGTATATAGGGGAAACACGTCCAAGAATACAGGAAATGGAAAAAAGAAAAGGTTAATAGCTCGTCAGCTCTTACATGTCAAAGGTTCTCTTTACACTTTCATACTGAGAATGCATCTTGTTCCTTTTCTATGGCTTAGTGGAGAACTTGCTATCTAGAGAAAAGATACAGCCTGGCACCTCACTCCCCACTGCCTCCACTCGACAACTTCTCTCCTCTTATGTCATTACAAGTGCAACAAAATTCATTCTTCACCAAATATACTTCACCTGGCTCTCAACAGGGAAAAGACATACTTCTTATACACAGCTTGCATATATCCAGAGAATTGTCTTGGTATTTTACAATTAAAAATCCATTGTAAACTAAAATTAGAAAAGTTATTCTTTAATATCCCTTCAAGATTATTTAATGCCTAAAACCAAAGAGGCCATATCCATAAAAACAATTCTTTGCACAAAATGGGCTGTCTGCAGTCTACAGTGTAAAAACTGCAGATGAAGAGTGTTCTGAAGGGACGAAAATGAAGTTCATTCTCTAATGACTTTATTTTACAAAGGTTTGGTTTTTTTTAAATCCTTCAACTACTTGCCTGAGAAAGTACGGCTTAGCATAAAATTTAAAATCTTCCCCTTCAAAATATACATCAAACTCTGAAGCTCTGGCATAAGGTACTTTGATTATTATTGTAAGAAAATCTGGATCCTGGGTCAGCTCAAAAGCTGGAGTTATCATGATGAATCCAGCAGGGAAAGCAACCAATGGCTGTATGGCCCTATCAAAACAGGAAAACAAGAAAAGATTATTGTAGTTTCCAATTTATGAGAGCAAATAGTCTCTCTTCAAAATTCTGCAAGAACATTCGCACAAAATTACCTTCCACATGCTCAAGAAGAAAGCACTCATGACAACAGCAACAAAACAATACAAAAAGCGTTATCGAGAATGTGAAGGTACCACCCCTCTGCACCTTAATGAAACAACTGAACATAAATGAATGCACACATTTGGAGCCCAGGAAAGCACCTATTATATTGCACATTAAAACCACACTAAATTCAGCCCCAGAAGGTGGCAGCTTTTTGTAATTATTTATTATTTCACATGTAGCAGATGTTAGACCTCTACAGTTCATTACTGAACTGATCACAAAATACTATTAGAAAAATACTGAAAACCAGTAATTCTTTCAAAAAATTAGAGCTGTATTTGATAATCCATACACATATCAGCCAGAAAACAAGCAACAGATTCAGTACACCCCAGGCAGATTACCTGAGCATACACACTGAGCATTCTGCCCTTCATGTCAAACTGAATGCATAAGCCACTGGGACAGTACGTGCACAGTAAGTCAAAGATGCTCCTTCGCAGTGGGCTCATGACACAAGAGCTGTCTGAAGAGTTTAAACATGAGCAGCTGACACACTCAGCGTGTCCAACGGGAACATGCTTACTATTTTGATCAGTGTGTGGGGTTTTCATACGTCTTCAATCATTCTAAAAACCTCACATTTCTTCCAAAGATTCAGTCGAACAACATGTAAATAATACAGTAGTTGTAATGGAATTAAATCACCTCCAGGATATCTGGAATCTCCTTCACCAAGCGTTTTTAAGGACATTTTAGGTCAACATCGATCAGAACCGTATGTGTGTATATACATGGGCTTGCACATATATTCAGCATGAGAAAATGAATTTACATAGTACCATTCACCTGATACATAACTTGTCTGACTCTTCAATAGCTTTGAAATGCAAGGTAGTGGCCCAGGTTTGACTTAGAACCCAGTTTTTTAATTGGGGGGGGCACACACTTTGGAAAATTAACTTTTTAAGACAAAAATATTTTCACCAAACAATGCAAAACAGAACTATTATCTGGGAAAGAGCTACTTTTCACTGACTTTCACTGTTATCTTTATTAAACTTATCCCTGTTCTTACAACTGGCAAGTTGCAAGAATTGCAAGCTAAGCAGAATGTCCTGCTCATGTAAGAGCAAACACGGAGCATTAACCATTAATAGGGCCAAATTAACAATTATCCGGTTTTTTTCACATAGATAATTCGTATGGGTAATCTACCTCAACTGACGAGCACGAAGGAAGTGAAACTCCCCATTTCACCTACCAGTAGCTTCCCAGGCAACATTCCCACCCCCTCCAGGCTGAGAAGCTGCTTATCGAGCTGTAACTAGATAGGAAATACCTCGTTTGATGAACAACTTCTGTGGACCGTCTTATCTACTTAAAACACTACATGCTGCCTAATAACGCGGGATAAGAGGTAACAAAAACCCACTCGCTCATCTGGACCCTCCAAGGATGGCATGCCAGCCTGCGTTTGTACTTTCCTAAACCAGAGGTTCGGAACATTTCACAGCAGCCCCAAAGCCGGGCCCTGCTGTTCCCGCTCCGAGCTGCTTAGCGCTGCTGCACTTTTGGCATCCCTGACGCAAATTACTGGTCCCAAACTAACGTGGAGGCTCCCACGCAAACCCCAGGCATCTCACAGCCCACAGCCGAGGAGCCGCGGATATCCACCCCACAACAAGGCAATACCCAGTGCCCAGCATCGCTTGTTCCAGTCTAAAAATTTGCTACACTAGGTGAAAAGCCGACTGTGAAGCCGTACCGCGGGGCACACGAGGAGGAAGCCAGCCGGCCGCTCCCCTGACGGCCGCGGGACAGGCGGGAGCCGCTGAGGAGAGGGACGAGCTGGGCTCCCACCAGCGCGCCCACGGCCGCGAACTGCCGCCTCCGAGAGGAGCGAGCTCTGCGGGGAGGCGGCGGCTGCCAGCGGGGAGAGCCCCGCGCCCCGCCAAGGTGGCGTCCATCCTACCCGCCCGCCCTACCCTGCCGCCCGCCACACCACCCGCCCGCCATGCCGCCGCCACTCACCGCGCCCGCGCTGTGGCGCTGAGGCGGGCAGCGCGCATGCGCAAGCGGCGCCTGCGGAGCGGGAACCAGCCAGAGCCCGGCCCGGCCGCCTCCTTCAGGGCCGCCCCTCCGGCCGCTGCCCGCCTCCGGGCGGGGACGAGAGGGCGGAGTCATCGGGATGGAGCCGGCACTGGCCCCGGGAGGAGGCCGGGGGGGCTGATACTCTGCGGCCGGCCTGGCCTTACCTCACGGTCTGGTGTGGCCGGGGTGCCCCGGGACCCGCCGGCGAGCGGAGATCCCTTCCTTCAGGATCCCCCCGCTGGCCTTACCTTTTAACAAAAATGATGATACAGTGGCCCAGACAGCCTGGTTCAAGGCAGGTCTGACCACCTGAAGAGATGAAAGCAGTATGTGATGAGACCCTCACCCCAACAGCTGCCATCTTGTCACATCTATCAAAATGCTGCAGCGTGGGGATCTCCCGCCTAACCTCAGCACTTTCCTCCTCCGCGATAGCTGCAGCCACCCCTGAAACTGTTCGTATCTGACACGGTCAGATACTGTTTCTTAAACCTAACAGGCTACTGAAAGTAAATTGTGCGTCTCACAGCTCTGACTGTGAGAAATATATGTGTAAGTAAAGCGTGTAGTGAGAACAGATACCTCTGGAGAGGAGAGGATGAAGTTGGGAACTGCGTAAATAGGAATGTAAGGTTTGGACCGAATGTAATTTAAATTGAGGTGGTAAGGATAAAATTATTTCAAGAACTGAAATATATCGAGGAGTAGGGCTGCAGAAATAAGCAGAAGAGAGACCCCATGAGCACTCTCAGAACAGGAATTCCCAGTTAGGTACATCTCTTCTAAGGCAGCGGATAAATGTGAACAAGGTTGGCAATGTGAACAGAGGGAGATCCCGATGAGTCAAAAGAAATAAAGCATTAAGGAGGAAGTGCAACAAGAGGCTCAAAAACTTGCTAAAAGCAGAAAAATTGGATTAAGAGCCATAATTTACTTATCTTTATATATAGCAACTAATGTAGAGTTAATCTGCTTTTTCTGTCATTAGACCATGCAAGTTATTCTGGTTCCAGATGATTCTCTACATTTTTAAATGCTACTGACTCTCTTCCTCTCCCTGCCCCCTCTGAAATGCATTCAAATGTTTTTTCCTGGAGGGAAAAAAACCCCATAATTATGTAACTTCTGCTAACGAAATTTAAAAAAAAAAAAAAACAAAACAGACAATCTACCAGGCTGATAAAGATTGATTTGTCCTGCTGGAAATCCACTGAATATGACATCTCTTAATGAGAAAACATGTTCACTCTTGTACAGGACTGAACCAGCAGTTTAAATACCGTGCAAATTGTTTTGTTGGCATGCACAAAAAATAAATATTTGCTTCAAAATAGATCATTCTCCCCATTGATCTAAAACTGATGGATGGTTTTAATATTTAGCCTAAACCTTCTTGTGTCCCAGTTTTTTATATGCAGAAATTGAAGATACATGGCACATAAAATGCACTTTTTTAATATAAAGAAGTTAATGATATCTAATTTCAGATGCTGATTTGACTTGGACCAAGGCCTCGGTGAAGTCCTCAGAAGCTTTTGATGCATTTCCAGAGAACTTCAGCTCTAATTAACTTTTGGACCTTACCAATGTAATCTGTAGTAAGAATGTTGGACAGGAAGCTGAATTACAAACGAGTAGGCACCATCTTCTCTGGATAAGTTCAAATTTGCATAAGACAAGTCTATGAAAGATAAGAAGTTTCATCAGAGAGTTTATTCTTGTCTAACTGACACTTTCCAAGACTGCCTTAGAATTATTTTGGGGTTTTTTTAGAGTCTAAGAACTCCCAGCCTTTTTTGTCTGGTAATACCTTCCTTGTCAAAGAAATACTTACATGCTGATTTCAGTGAAGAAACTGGTGCATCATCAGCCATTTTGCTTTTCCATCCAAGTAAAGTATGAAGGAGCATCTCTAAGAGATTTGGATGGCTTTCTTCTGTGAAAAGCATGCTGAGTTTTTAGAAGGGTAATGAAAAAGTTTTATTTAGAAATGTAGAAAGACTACATCTTTCTGATTAATTGAATTTGGCTGCTAGATGTTTAATGGAGCACTGAAGAATGGAAATGCATTATCTACAATGTTTTGGGCAAGTAATTAGTAAAACTTCCTGTCCCTTTGAAAAATAGATGCATGAAGCTTTGCAATTTATAAGCATAATGGACTCTACCCGGCTAATAATAAGTAAATTTGGCATAATCCCATGGCTACAATACATAATATATTCTAGATATAGAATTGGCATGTACATAAATATGGTAGTCAGATACAAAATGTGCATTTAGTTTAACAAGTAAAATTAGGCATAAAACTGTTTCTCTATCCAAGAAACAAATGGAAATTAGGTATGTGTTTCAATCTGAAACATATTTCTCTACAATATAATACATAACTGTTTCCATTATCTAAATTATCAGTGCTGTAATTTTTATAAACAACTAGAAAGAGTTTTGTAATTGTCAGACTTAGACTGGGCAAAAAAGTGTAAATGAAAAATGTAAATAACAATTGGGGGCTTTTCGTGAAATGGAAATAGAAGATATCATTGCACACTTGAGTAAAATTCCTATTATTCTTCCCTTTAACTTTGAAAACAAGTGAAAAACAAATATTTTGACTTCTTTTGTCTAAGTGACCTGAAGCATTCCCCTGAATCTAATGCATTTTAATCTGAGTTTCCTTTCCCCATAGATTTGATTTTCCACGAGTTTATAATCCTTAACAGTTTCACATACAGAATTTCTGTGTTCAGAATACCATGGTATCTTCACAGAATCACAGAATGGCAGGGGTTGGAAGGCACCTCTGGAGCTCACCCCGTCCCACCCCCTGCATGAGCAGGCACACCCAGAGCGGGGGCACAGGACCGCGTCCAGGTGGGGTGTGAATGTCTCCAGGGAAGGGACCCCACAGCCTCTCTGGGCAGCCTGTGCCCCTGCTCTGGCACCCACACAAGGAAGGGGTTTGTCCTCATGTTCAGGTGGAACTTCCCATGTTCCAGCTTGTGCCTGTTGCCCCTTGGCCTGTCACTGGGCACCACTGAAAAGAGTCCGGCCCCATCCCTTTGACACCCACCCTTCAGATATTTATAAGCATTGAGAAGATCCCCCCTCAGTGTTCTTTTCTTCAGGCTGAACAAACCCAGGTCTGTCAGCCTTTCCTCATAAGGGAGATGCTCCAGTCCCCTGATCATCTTCGTAGCTCTCCCCTGGACTTGCTCAAGCAGTTCCACATCCTTCTTAAACTGGGGGGCCCAAAACTGGACACAGCACTCCAAATGTGGCCTCACTAGGGTGGAGTAGAGGGGGAGGACAACCTCTCTCGATCTGCTGGCCACACTCCTTTTAATGCACCCCAGGACACCATTGGCTTTCTTGGCCACAAGGGCACATTGTTGGCTCATGGTCAGCTTGTTGTCCACCAGCATTCCCAGGTCCTTCTCAACAGAGCCACTTTCCAGTAGTTCAGCCCCCAGCCTGTGCCGGTGCGGGGGGTTGTTCCTCCCCAGGTGCAGGACCTTGCACTTGCTCTTGCTGAATTTCATCAGGTTCCCCTCGGCCCAGCTCTCCAGCCTGTCCAGGTCTCGCTGGACGGCAGCACAGCCTTCGGGTGTATCAGCCGCTCCTCCCACCTTGGTATCATCAGTGAACTTGCTGAGGTTACACTCTATCCCATCATCCAGGTCATTGATGAATATGTTGAACATGACTGGACCCAGCACCAGACCCCTGCGGAACACCACTAGTGACAGGCTGACAGGCCTCCATCAGGACTCTGCTCCATTGATCTTCATAACTTTATTTTTGCTCTTTCCTCTTGCAGTTTCCCTTATCCAGAGATAATGAAGTTTCTCATTTTATTTCTCCAGAGGAGAGAAGGATCCTGGATCACAAAGACCTTCTGTGGTTTTTCAGATAAGCATAACCACATGGGTCTCTAGAGGCAGGACAGTGGTCTTTATAAAGTCAGGATCAAACCTGCAATAGTCTTTACAAGAAGAAAGTCACAACAGTCAGGGATGTAAATATGTACTGTGTTTCTTGGTGTTACATTTCATGGTGTTACCTCCCAGAGAGATGTCCAACTTGCTTTGAACTAGGTGTCTGTAAAGTTTGCATGTGAGAGATCAAGTTAGTTTCGTTTCTTGGTGACTGAACACCATAAACTGTAATATCAGTAGCTGTACCACAGCAGCCCTAATGAATCACAGAACCATAGAATCATAGAACGTCCTGAGCTGGAAGGGACCCACAAGGATCATCGAGCCCCACTCCTGTCCCTGCACAGGACAACCCCAAATTCACACCGTGTCTCGGAGGGCCTTGTCCAAGTGCTTCTTGAATATCGCCAGGCTGGTGCCGTGATGCCTCCCTGGGAAGCCTGTTCCAGGGCTCCACTACCCTCTGGGGGAAGGACCTTTTCCTAATATCCAACCTAACCCTCCCCTGGCACATCTCCCTGCCATTCCCTCGGGTCCTGTCCTTGGTCACCAGAGAGAAGAGACCAGCTCCTGCCCCTCCTCCTCCCCTTGGGAGGGGGCTGCAGAGCACCATGAGGGCTGCCCTCAGCCTCCTCTGCTCCAGCTGAACAAACCCAGGGACTCCAGCCGCTCCTCGTACAGTTTCCCCTCTAAACCCTTCGGCAACTCCGTGGCCTCCTCTGGACACTCTCCAGTAGCTTTATACCCTCAGTGTCCTGTGGTGCCCAACCCTGCCCACAGCACTCGGGGTGAGGCCGCCCCAGCGCGGGGCAGAGTGGGACAATCCCCTCCCTCGCCCGGCTGCAGGGCAGGGCTCGGTGCCCCCCAGGGCACGGCTGGCCCTCGTGGCTGCCAGGGCATGCTGGTGGCTCGTGTTCAACCGCTGAACCACTGTGAGAGCCTGACCTGCCGCTGCTACGCCAGAGAGTTCTCAGACCAATGACCCATGGAGCAGCACGAGGGCAGGCGCATTGGGTACGGCATGTATTTGTGGCAAATGTGGTTTTTTGTGCTGAGGCAACTTTTGGGTTTTTAAACAGCTTCCTAGGAATCTGTTGTGGTCTCGTGTGTCTTAAAGGCCCTTGGAGTTTTTCAACTTATACTCCAAAAGTAGCATATAAACACCTCTGTCTCCTAGTCTGGGTTTTTAGCTCAGCTGTAGGACAACAAATTTTTGAAATTTATTGCTCACTATATAGTGTGTGGCAGTTTTTTTCTCTCAATGCCTGTAGAAGGTGTATTTCTGTTTGTGGGAACCTGGCTCTTTTAATAGTGTCATTTACTCTTACACTGAGTTGCTTGAACCTTTGAGTAGTGCAGAAGATAACACCTCTTACACAACCTCAGAAACGGTAACAAAAAAAATTTACTAAGAAAGCTCCATTTTTAAGTTTTTCTCAAAATATAACTATGCTTTAAAGTAGTTTCTTACAGAGCTACGTAAAAAAATCTTACATTATAGTACAAGCCTTTGAATGATTTGCCTTTTAATATCTACAACGATGCCATGATACTGTGTCTGCACTACAAAATCTGCTGAACACGCTTGGTGTTAATAAATTTGTTCAAGTCTAAAATATGTGTAATTTTACTTAACCTGGCTGTCTCTATTATTTCAGATCTAAGCCATTTGCCTGGATAACTCAGTAGCCACCGTCACGTATCGAGACTCCACATCGTGGCCAGCCCGTTGCGTTGCTGCCAGTGCTGAACCCTTCTGGGAGTGCAGTGATTCAGCAGCGCTGATTTGAAGCCGTGCGACGCAATTCTGTTTCAGCCAGCAGCGGAACGGATTTTGTTTGAGCGCACACGCTGGTGGCCCAGAAGAGTTGATATTTGCACAACTTAATTTGAAAGAAAATGATGCAAGTAGGCAGGTAAGTGATACACTACCACGTACCACAGAAACAAGGGGAAAAGTCTCTAAAAACCCCTTAGAATGTTTTTCAGCTTTCACGGTTATCTCAGCATTTTTATGCAGACATTGCTGACGCATCTCCTATATGTGAAAGATAATTTATTCATAGTATAAAATCACACATCTGTAGAGGTTGAGGATTTCAGGGGGTTGCTCATTTTTTGGTTGCATATAAAGTTTGGTAGGGTTTTATTGTAGTACATACATTCTCAGAAAAGAGCGTATGTTGCTTGCGTATTGTGGTTTTCCTGTAGTTTCTCATTTAGTATTGTGATTTTCTCTTAGCATGACATAATTTATGTTTTTACACCTGCTCAGAATCTGAGCTGGGGGAAATTCTGTAACACTAATGGTTCGTTGCATTTGCACGGCTTCTGAGGTAAAGGACATTTTGGGATACCATTGGTAAAAACATGTTGCAACAGCAGTGTAAAATGGCCAGGATGCATGGCTTCACTGCCAAGTGCAAGCCATCCAAGTAGTGAAGGACCAATTCTTGGAAGATCTAGCCTAAAAGTAAACCTGACTTTGCAGAGCAGGGCTGTGCAGCAGGAGGTTCACCCTTTTGCATGAGATATATCATTTACAATATGCTGATCCCTTACCTTGGCAGGGTCCTGATCTGCAAGTCCAAGAGACTTTGCCCTCGCAGCCACGTGGTTACCTGTCCGAGGCACACCGCTTCCCCACCAGTAGCACTGCGACTGCAGTGTCGGTCTTCACAGGGCAGTTGTGGCACTGAGTGTTTATTTTAAAACTAACAGATCAAATAGCCCCCTCCAGAGAGCTCACCTCCCGGGAGGTGAGAGATGTGATGAGAGCTGTGCTGGGCATCAGCCCCATAGCCCTCCTCTGGTGTAGCTCAGCAGTGTGTGGTCATTGCGCCGCATGTCCATCCCTGGGGCCACGCTCACTTCGCTCAAGCCCAGCTCAAGTTCACTTCCAGGCCCAACACCGTGAGGGATGTGTGAGGCTCCCGCTCCCCTGCACTCCCTGTTCTAAGGTTGGTGTCTCCATTCTTTGCACAGCCTGCGCTCCAGCTCCACAGGGCAGCAAGAATACTTATGTTTCTGTCATACTCTACATTTACAGGTGATAAATCAGGTCATGAACCTCAGGAGGATTTATTTCTGTGAAATGCACAGTGTTGCCATCTCTGCTGAGACAGAAGACCGGCTAAGTAACTTGATCAGTCATATGAGGACAAGTTTGAAGCCACCCCAAAGTAAGCGAATGCTTATATTCCTTCGCTGTCCTACAAGTGTTCCGTTTTGTCCCAACACAGCGTGCCTTCGGAGCAGGTGGGACAGGAGTAGCGCGTGGGTCGGTGGTGAGCGCCGGCTGCGAGGTGGCGGGAGACTCGGCACCAGTTGGCCCATTTCTTGGCACGAACAGATGAAACGTGCCTCAGAGACCAGTTCCCTCTCCCACCTTTTCCTCCCGCTCATCCTCCAGCGCACGCTGGCGCTCTCCCGCCGCCGCACGCCTGCACGAACAGGCAGCTTCGCGGCGCGGGGAAACCCGAGGCACCTCCGAGCGGCGCGACCTGCCAGCCGCGGGGACCCCCGCCTTTTGCCTCTGACGAGGAAACGCTACTTGATGACGGCGTTATTAAACAATATTTAATTGATGAGGAAGCCGTGGTCGGGGGCGACTAGTCCAGAGAGTACGGTAGGGCGCGCCCCGCCCCCGCTGCCGGGAGCCGGGCCGGGCTCGGCGGCCACGTCCCCGCGGAGCGGAGCGGCGGGTCGCGCCGGGGCGGGCGGCAGGCGATGGCGGCGGGCGGGCTGAGGGGCGGGCGGGCCTTGCGCCCCGCGCCCTGACCTCCCGCGCCATGCGGCTCTCCTGCAAGGTGGCGGCGGCGCTGCTGTGCCTGGGGAGCCTGCTGCTGCTCTATCTGCTGGCGGCCGGCGGGCCCGCGCCCCCGCCGCCCGCGCCCTCCCGCCCCGCCGCACCGCTCGCCCGCCGCCAGCCGCGCCTCAGCCGCAGCCCGCCGCGGAGGAGCCCGCCCGGGGGCAGGCTCGACGGCGCCAGGTAACGGGGGCGGCTCCGCCTCCGCGCTCCCAGCCGCCGCCGGCGGGACGGGGGAGCTCGCCCGGCCCACGCGTGACCGGCCGGTGCCCCACGCGCGATCGCGCCCCCTCCCACACCCCTCCAACCCCTGGTCCCTGCGCTCGGCGGGGAGCCGTCCGGGCCCCTCCGGCCCGGCCGCGGGAGCCCACCCGCTGCCAGGCGTGCCGGCCCCACGCGTGCCCGCGGGTCCCCGCTGCCGCCCGGTCCTCGGGCACTTCCCTTCGCCGGACCCTTTTTCCCTCCCCTCGGCTCCGCGGGTGAGCGGGGATTAGAAACCCGTGTGCGAGCCGCTCTCTTTGCAGAAGTGGAAACTTGTTTGCCGTGTGTTGTCGCTGGGAGCGTTGGCTGCCAGCGGTGCCACGACAGCGCGTGGGGGTGCCACCGCCGGACCCCGCGTCCGAGCGGGGGCGGCCTCTGAAATAGCTGCTTTTCCGTCAGTTTTGGCCTGGTTGTGAAGGCTGACGTGGGGAATGTGGTGGTGCTGGCTGGAGGCCGTGAGGAGCTGCTGTCAGGCTCGGGCCGCGCTCCTGCGAGGTGGTCATTAATGCTGCGGGAAGAGGGAAGGCAGCTGGCTGTCTCTGCGAGGTAGCCCTGGGCTCCACACTGCGAGGCACCGGCGGGTTTTAAGCTGTTGAGCTTTTTTGTTTTGAATGCTTTTTATATGTAAATTAATTTAGCAGAACTTTAAAAAAAAGTTTGAAATCATGGTGTGCCGTGTTCCCTCTTGCAGCACCTTTACAGGCGGAATACTTTTTAAAAATCTGTAATTACTTCAGGAAAAAGATACAGGCAGCGTGTTTTGGGTGGGTGGAGGGCTGTTTTCCCCTTTGCATTCCAACTATATTATGGTCAGTGTGACCTCATATATCTAATTAACTTGGTATGTCTTTGTGTCTTTGATTCATGATTTCACAGAGATGTTCTGAATGAAAGACTATTCCTGTTTTTTTGAGCTCTTATTTCTTAACTTATTAAAGCAGTTGGTTTCTTACAAGCATTGTTACCCTACTGAATGCAAGAGGTGTTTACTGTGGCTGGGAATGGATCACGGACAGAATTCAAATGCATGTATTAAAGCAGGATTATTTCCGCTAGCAACTGTACCTCCTGAAGTCATTTTTCTTTAAGGCATATCTCTGCGATTATCATGGAAATCAAGAGGAACGCTAAAGGAAGGAGCCCAGAAAGTATGAAACCACTAGAGAGTGTAAACAGCTGTTCCATTTCAATGAGCTTTTCAGTGATCATCTTCAGGTTCCAAAATTGGACATTATCTAACTTTTCTATTATTTATTGACTTTGCAAGTACTTTTTACAAGGTCTGCAGCACAACAGAAAAAAAAAATAAAAAAGGAGGAATGCTGTATTTAAACCATGCCTTTTCTTCAGATCTTTTTTTGGTCGGTGGGTTTTTGTGGGGTTCGGTTGCTGGGCTTTTTCCCCCTCCTGGCTGCTGGCAGGGCATGATCCTGCACCACGGGCACGAGCAGGAGTTTGTATAACTGAGAAGCTCTGTGGGTCCAGTTCTGCCCCTTGCTGAAAGACTCTGTATTGTGTTAGTCAGTACTAAAATAAAATTTATTTGAGGGAGGGTATCCATAAAAAAGAATTTTTGGGGTGGGGTAGGGGGAGTGTTGATGTAACGTGGTCCCAGTCGAGGAGATGCCCACCTTCTTAGAAAGGCAGAAACACCCGCTAATGGGTGCCCTTCTGGAACGGATCGCATCTGCGCTCGCACGGTGAAGGCATTGGGTGCTGGGATCTGCTTGGCTTAAAAAACCCAATCCAGAATTTTGTGATACCGCTTTCTGTATTCACATGATAATAATAGAAGACATGAAGTTTGAAGACGCGCAGATTTCTTCTAATGTAAGGAGTTGTACATGATAACAGCTTAGCTTAGTCACATACCATTAGCTGGCTGGAACCTAGCAAATGTTGGTAAATACGTTCATGTGTCCTGCTTTGGTCATGAGGTAATTTGGGCAAATCTAGATGAGCATTGCCTATAAGTTTCTGGTTAGCTTTGAAAACTGATTTTTGATGGTGGTTTTACTGATCCTTCCTCTTGGAAGTATGTCATCCTATGCCTTCAGTAAGATATTTTTCATATGAGGAATTATAAGTATGTGCCAAACCCATGTGTGCAAAGTATCAAAAAGCAAAAGGGTTATTTTACATTTGAAGGGCAGATGTGACCACACTTTCTATTAAACCAGCGTGGCAAGGCTTGGGAAGTGAACCTTTGCCAGCACATTTAGTTCCCTGGAAGTAACTTTTCCAAAGCAAAACATCTCTTATATGGCAACCTGTCAAGATATTTTTTCCTTCCTTGCAGCCTGTGTGCACACACATGCGAGTTTGGCTTGCATTTGATAGCCTATAATAACATGCTGAGGGCCCAAATACCTCATACTTGTCTAACAAAGAACCCACAGGGTAAAAGAGGAAGATACAAACATCCAGTTCTGGCTTGGAGTGTTTTTCTCCCCTTTCTGAGTGGTAGAAAGAGGTGAAACTTCAACGATTTTTTGATTGTCAGCAGCTACAGTCAGTTTTGTGCAACTGCATTAAAGTGAGAAAACTTTATTTAAAAACATTTAGAGCCTTTCTAATGTCTGTTTTAAAGTGTGTGAGAGAATGTGTTTCATATAATGGAGCCGCTGTTGGGACATGGACTCAGTGTTGACTGTCAGGAAAGGAGTTATTTAAGTGAATCACCATTTTTGATACAATGCCTAAATCTCACCTTGTTTATGCTGCAAGAGTAAATGAGATCATAATATGAAGAAGGTTTCAAAAACTAACAACTATATTGCATTTTGTAAGAATCTGCATGCATTATCTTTCTCTCAGGAATACATTTGAAGGCTTGAATAGATTAGCAGGCTCTGTAATGAGATGGGAATTCATTATTTTGAATGGATCTGGATTGATTTAGACAGGTTTTGGGTTAATTATGTTTGAGACACTTTGGCTGTGACTAATAAGAAAATTGCATGTAACTGAAACTTTAAGACCTAGAAATGTACACTATTGTGCTTGAGCGCTCAGGCTTCGTCTGCTATGCCAATACCCATGCCTGTCAGAAAAATGTATGCAGTAAATAAAATACCATCGGGCAACTGGACGGGAGTTGGTCTGTATTGTTGGAAGGCTTTTGCTATAAACATTTTATCGTGCTATGTCTTAATCAGGTCTGTCTTCAGCTGTTTCATAGGGATGTATTCTGCAAGTATTTTGTGATGCTTTCTGTCGTGCTTAATCTTAGGCAACAGTTCTTAATTTTAAAGCCATATAATAATAGAACAGCAGGTAAGGGAGAGCAGGAAGCAATTTTCGCTGAGCAGATGGGTAAAACAGGGAACAGAGCAAAGAGTCTGACAGAATGTTATATTAGTTAGATTTATAATGTATCGAAAAGCTACATTTATATAATGAAATTAGAAGCATAATACTAAGGCAACAAAGATGTTGAGTTTGTAGTTTCTTTATTTGTTCTCATCAAACACGTTAAACATTAAGGCCCAGGTCACGGTATTGTTTTAGGTGCATTTAAACATTTAATTCAGGTCATAAAATCCTATTATAGACTCTATCCATAACCAGTAAGTTGGACTATAAATGAATGAATGTGCATATAAATGTTAGGAAGAATTGGCTAATAATAATGATTGTAGTATTCTGTGGATCTGTGTGCTTTTTAATGTGCTTGGAAGTCTCCTGAGGTATGTAACTGTTACTACCGTAACAGCTGTTCCCATTTTACAGGTAGGACAACTGAGGCATAAAGAAGTAATGACTCACCCAAAGCTTTGCCAGGGCTGACTTACTGAAATAGAGCCCAAACCAGAGCTTGCTTACCCTTCAGCCACCACCCGAGTACTTCTCTGTGTCAAAAGCCTGTTAATGTCATGGGTTGATAACCTAGCAATATACTCTGTGTTGCTTGCCAGATGTTTTTTATTCTATGTAATAAATTTTATCCTTTGTACAATTTACCATAGCATTAACATACTCCGTCCTTTAAAACAAGCTATGCATCTTTCATCTATTCCCTTTGTTGTATTGTCTGGTAACCTCTGAGCTGGTAGTGTTTCAGAAGACTCTTAGGGTCCCAGTATGTTTGCATCAACCACTGGTAATAACACGATAAACAAACATTTGTAATTAGAGGAGATACGATGTATTGAATCCGGGCTCTGCGTGTACCTTTATGAAACCTCAGCTTAAAGAAGCCCTTTCATTGAGCAGTAAGCCTGAATGAGAAGGCTCCTGGTGCCCAGCCCCACCTGGTAGACAAGAAGTAGTTGCTCCACTGGTATGAGCTAAGTTTGAACCTCCCATTTCTCTCTTGACAACCCACGGTGGAGGCCCTCTTATCGTCAAGAGGGGATCAGATAAGCCCACATAACCACTTATTCTGTGTAAAGCAGAAGCATCCTAGATGCTGTTGGACAAACTGGAACTGTTTCGGTTTGAAGACATTGGCCGTGTCCTGCAGATCCTTAAGGAATATCCGCTCATCCAGATGTTATTTCTTCCTGTCCCTTCCCTTCCTTCCTGCACTGTATGTACGTGCACGTATAAACAGAGGAGGGAAGGGGAGTTGTGGTATTCTTTGCTGTAATCTGCTCCCGTAACCTGCTTGTTTGCCTTCCTAGCAGTTTGTCTTTGCCTTTGCACCTGCCTGTTTTCATACTTCTGGATAACAATAGTAGTTTTGTACAGGCTAAGCTAAAATTGCTGTTATGCACATCCTGCTGTGGCACTCTTGTATCTCCCTTTCTGGCTCACCTTTGTTCTCACAGTCCTCTTGCTTTCCTTATGTATTTATAAAAATGATGCAAAATGTTGTGTCCCAACATTCTTCTGTACCTCATTGCTACTTTCCTCGCTAACTGTTGTCCTCAGTGTCCCAGACTACTACTGGTGTAGCTCAAATACTACCTCATGTTCCTTTTCTTGGGGATTTTTGTTCCTATTCAGGTCACTGCAAGCTCCTAAGAACCTTCAGCCCGGGCCTTCGCGACTCATAATTACTCATCTCCAAGGCTCAGCTTTCTCCTCCCTACTCTCTGGGACTGGGAGGGTGTCTGTGTTGGCAGGCGGGATGTCTCTTGTTCATCTGGACCTCCCGTGGGCTTACGGGGTGTTCTGGTTTCGTCGAGGGTTGCTTCTGCTGAGTCGGTTCGTTGGAATTGCTTGTCTACATATACTGGGTTTTTCACCACAAAACAGCTGCGTAATAGAGAGATCACTGTGGCTAAAATTTGCAAAGAAAAGGTGTTGGGTTTTGAGATGTTGCAATAAAAGCTTAGTTTAGTCCCTCTCCCAGTGAGTTCCATTGCCAGAAGCTATATCAAAGCAGTTCTCATCCTGCATATGGCTTGATTTAGAGACTCAATTAAGAGGAAACATTAAAGAGATACGGAGAAGGGGGGAAAAGGGGATCTGTGTGAGCAGCTAATTATTCACTTCAATAATTCAGTGATTTTTACACTAATAGGTTGGAAAGTAAATACCACTTCACATAGATGTAGTATTCCATTATTTATACACTGATGAAAATGGGGTTTAATTAAGACTAAAGCCTAAGACTTTAAACCCTTAATGAAACATGTTGCTTTGTATAGTCAGTAAAGTACTGTTGGCTGGTATTCTTAACAAAGTGGATTGCTCTGTAGTATAGAACACTGCTGTTATACAGAGCAGCATTTTAGTGTCTGGAAAAAGATAATGACAGCTTTAGTAACTGTCATTTTCCTCTTTATTTAGAACTTTTGTTTCTAGTATTAACTTCCCTGATCAATTCTGTGTGCTGAGAAGAGGCAGGGATTGATGTCCTCTGTTCAGCAATATGTCAAGAACTGGTAGTGATCTATGATTAGCCTTTTGAACTCTTCTATAATGATTAAGATGCTTGTAATTTAGTTGCTCTGTCAGGACACATCCATCTGAAGGAGTATAAATGCGATCCATGTTGGAATGTGAATACAATACGCTAGAAGCATTCCTGGAGGATGTGATTTTTACCTCCATACTGATGGGGGGAAGACACACAAAACCAAAAGGCCATCTTTTCAAAATGTTTTCAACTCCCCAAAAGAATCCTGATTTTTCTGGCGAGTAGGTAGCTTCATTGTGCCTTTTACACGCAGATTCCCTTGTAGTCTAGCTGAAGTTTATTTAAAGCCCACACAGATGCGTGTTAAGTGAAAAACCCATATTTGGCCCTTGACTGCTTGTGGAATATAGTCTGATTCATCTGGGACATGTGAATATGTTTGTTTTTAAAAATCTCTATTTTAGCAAAATCTGAGGGATTCCGTGGGGTGACATGGAGAGCAGTCCTTTGAAACTATGCCAGTACCTTTAGGCCAGGATTAAGGCGTGCATTTTTACCAGCAAATTAATTAACTGTTGGAATAATTTACATATAGGCGGAGTGGATTTTTTTAAAGTATCGATGTCTTCTTCCAGTCTAGGCAAAAGTTATGGGCCTGGTGAGGAACTTACTAGACGTAGTTCTGTAATCTGCATTGTGTTCGAAAGTTGGCTAGTTAGAAATAAATCCATTCTGGCTTTGTAACCTCTAAGCTGGAGGATAAAGCTATCATTTGCACAGAGCAACTTGTCTGGTTGGAGGTGCTATTCAATTAGTTGCATCTGTGTATGTAGTGCAGTGATTTACGCAAATCCCGAAATGTCAGAATAACCAGAAAATTTCTGAAAATAGCGTATTTGTGTTGTAATTTTAACACTCTTGCTTTGTACCGTTGCCAAAATTGGCATGACAGTTGCATGTTTTGTGGATATCTAATCAGAAGAAAACGCGCTCCTGATCCCCTACATAACGAAGGGGAAGCAAAAACTCCTGATATCTATTAATGCGGAATTCTCTTCATGTTTACCTCAGTATTTTTTATATGCCTGTTTATGATTTTTCAGGAAGCCTGGAGAACAGAAACATTCAAAAGAGCCTTCATCTTTGCAATGCATGCATCTGGCAGTTGTGGCATGTGGGGACCGGCTGGAAGAGACGCTGATCATGCTGAAATCAGCAGTTCTCTTTAGCAACAGGAGGCTCTGTTTTCACATTTTTGCTGAGGATTCCCTTAAGCCTGAATTTGGGAAAAAGGTGAGTTTCTTTGTCATTTGGTAAATAAATAGATGAGTTAGTTCTAAGCCACAAATCTCTGAGCAAAAGTACACTGAAATCAAAAAGTAGCAACTAAGCACTTTTTTACTGTACGTGGTTTATAAACTCCTTATGTGTGCACATTTTTTTTTGTTTTTAAAAAGCTGTATAACGTGTAGTGTCTAATTCCTCTTCCCATGTCTTTCAGTTAAAGGAATGGCCTTCCTCATATACAAAGAAGTTTGAATACAACATCTACCCAATAACCTTCTCAGTAGGAAATGCTCAGGAATGGAAAAAGTTATTCAAACCATGTGCTGCCCAGCGCCTTTTTCTTCCGGTAAGGCACCTGGATTTCTGAGCGGGTCGCTTCAGGAAAAGGTTAATTCCACAGCAAGGAAGGTTTGCTGGTGTAATATTAAAACCATTTTCAGGCTGAAACATCTGCTTAAAGATACTTTAATCTGTGCTTTAGCCAGCTAAAAAGAACAAAACAGAAATCCAGCCTCGCTCTTTTTCCTGCTAACAAAGAATGTGTGTTTCTTATTTGTCTCTAGTTCCATTAGTCTCTCAGACTCTTAAGACTTGGTGCGAGAGCTCTTTCAGGGCAGTTGCTTTCAGGGTAGATGCTGCATGCCTTCCATAAATAACATTCTTTTCAGCGTGCAGTCATCATATCCTCTTGACCCACTATCTCCCTTTCCATATGTTAGCCCTTAGACTGGTGCCTTCAGCAATCCCTTTTCCTTGAGGTTTATTTCTTTTTCCAGGACTGTCAGATTTGCACTTAAGGTAATAATGCCACTGTCTTCAAAGTCAGATTTCATTCAGGAGCCCTGCGTGTCCTGGCAGCTTCAGGTTCACTGAAATTTTGTATTCTTTTACTGTGTAATACCTATAGTGCCATAAACTTGGAAAATATTTAAGGTTGCTGGAGGGAAAGGTGGTGTTGATAACAATTCTGCATATGCAGAATTATCAGAAATGGAAAGAACTTTTGCATAAAGCAATTTCTGTGGAATTGAGAACATAACAAAGATACCTTGTGCATTGCTATTGACTCCAGTAAAGTGACATGTATTTGTGTGATCCAGATTTCTTCATTGCTGTCGTATGAGAAATGGTGGGGGACAAAGAAATCTTTACTTTCTCAGATGGAAACAATCAGGAGACAGCTGCACGTCCAGATACGTAGGCTATGAATACATATGTGAGAAAATATGTGCTGTCAGCAGTTCTGTTTATCTGCCATTTAGGGGTAGACTATCAAATGTGCAAAGGCCAGATGGGCTGAAAGCAACTCCAACTTCAGCAGGGATCCTCTCTTCCCTGAGTAAATATTTATATCACCTGGAAAATAATCCCTAAGCATTAGCTTGTTCAATCCAGATTGTTTGTTAAGGATGTACTCAAATGGGGTTGTTTTCACTGGGTAAACACAATTCTTTGTTCTTCCTATTTCTGTGGTATTTTTTGGTAGACTCCGATCACAGAAACGGTTTCACTTTTATTTGTCATCACTCTTCTGATGACAGAAAAGGGTTACGTATTCATGCCAGTTCCTTCAGGCTGGGCAGTGCTTTTTCAGTTCCTTTTTGCCACTCGCATGTTGCCAAAGATCTCTAGTAACTTCTTGTAAGGAATATTAGACTGTTGCAGGTTGTCCTAGCAAAACTCGGAGGCAGCCTGAACTGTTTATATCTCTTGGGGCAATTGCAAAATGTTGTGTGTGGTCAGGCTGAGGTTTATGGCTTTGAATAGGAGGGGTTGTCTGCAGCTGACACTAAGTTGATATGAATACAGTAAAGAAAACAAGTTGTAGTAATAGCTGACGTGGCAAGTGTCCAGTTGGATTTTTGGTACTCAAGTTCGGAGCCTGGCAGAACCTTAGGCTGTTTCTGGATAGTTTCAGCCACCATTATTTTTATTGGTGCTTGATAACTAGGTTCTGATGTCCCCTTAGAATGAGACGAGACTGTAGAAATGCAGTTGTCTCACAGCAGGAGCAGAGGGTTTCTAGTGTTATTGTTTAGAGAACTATTTTGACTTTTATTTTAAATAAATACCAGCAGGATGTCAGTATCCTTTTTTTCTTATCCTTCCCTGTCCTAAGCATTTTCTCCTGCAGTGGCATAAAATGCGGCTGGTTTTAGGGAGGACCCCAGGAGAGCGGTAGTTGAGTTTATCAGTGCTCTAGCTCTCAGTTGTGCAAATTGTCTTCCTCCTGATAATGCTAAGTCTGAGTGGAATGTGAGTCTTTGATTCACAAGTGCCTCTCCTGCCAAAGAAACCTTTCTCCTGCAGTACCGGCAGGCATGTGAAAGTGGACGGGAGGGTAGGAGGAATGTGTTACGGCAAAATCGCTTAAGAATGTTTCAGTGGTTTTACTTGATAAAAGTAGAGCAATGGGATGTGATCCTGCAGCTTGTAGTAACGAACTGCTTTGACCTGGCTAACAGGTTGGTCTACACGTTCCCAACTCATTGAATCTGCCTGGGTTACTAAAGTATGAATGAAGATCATACAGCAGCCTACATCGCGTAGAGGCATTCTGTGACACCTGATCAAATGTTTGCTACTGATACACAGGGAAAGTAGATTGAGCCTCCACGTAGTCTCACAAGTCTAAATCTCTTGCTGCAGTCTACTACAATAAAACCATCAATGGGATTTGCAAAGGCAGGATAAGGAAGATGTGGATCTTAACATGAGCACAAAATGAAACTTTAAAAATAAACTAGGAGTGTAGTGCTCTCAGCAATCACTTGAAACTGTTTTGTAATAGTAACGTGGATGTTAAGATACCGGGTGAGAAACTGTCTTTGGGCAGCTGTGTCTGTATTGCTGGTTTGGAGCTTCCAAACCAATCGGCTAAAGTATCATGAAATGCTTAAGGGATTTTTGGATGATTTTTAGTTCTAGCAGTAACTAGCATTTAGAACCCTTCTCAAAACACTTAATCTGCTTAAGAGCTTTTAAGGTAGATTAGCAATATCCCTGTATTATAGGTATCCCCTTGAGAATGCTGAAATATCCAAGCCGGCGGATCTGTGGCAGCCCTGGGAATAGATACCAGGACCGTAGCTAGACAAAAGTCTCCCGTCTCTGTTGTGATTTGAGTTAATTGATTACTACACTTAAGTTTAGTAACTCAACTTCACGGTACTGCTACATTAGCATCAAGATTTGTAGTTTTCCCCTAATTTTGGATAAAGCTCTGATGAACTGCCATGCTAGCCGCTGCAAACCATTAGACAGCACAGCTTCACAGTATACCAATATGTGTTTACATGGTAGTGTGTTATTCCTTGCCAACCTTGCTAACACAGGGAGAATCTATGGAGACAGAAGTTGTGAAATCAAATCACAGATAATTGAGTATTTAAGTGAAGTGTCAGGCTAAATATAGCAAGTTCTGTGCAGAACTTTTTCACAGATTTTCTAAGAAAACTCTATATAGCTGCAAAAAAATCACACTTCTTAAGCTGTAAACGCCTGTAGTGCGAGGAAGAAGGCAAGCACAGCCAAACCGTATTCCTGACCATTCGTTTCAAAAATCACAGTCTGTCGGGTATGTCTGCATGGTTTGTGCTAGCAAGCTTGAACTTAGGCTACCAGACTGAATCTTACATTGCTTATGCCCCAGGTCAGACGCATGTCATTTTTAACCTGCAGTCATGCCCCTTTGGTGAGCCCTCCTGGCAGGCTCGGTGCGCTGCCAGCCCTCGCTGTGCAGCCTCTGGTTCAGGCAGAGCAAGCTGGAGCCAGGTCTCTTGTACCGCAGGCTTGCCTTGTGGTACTGAGCTGCTTTTGACGTTGAAAATCAGCAGTCAAAAATTCATCGTCTCCTCTTGTACACTTTTGAATAAGTAAAAGCTGAATAGTATTTTAAGGGCTGGGTAAAGCCTGAAGTATTTTTTTCACAACTTCTTTAGTCTGAGAAGAGAGCTACCTGAAAGCTATGGGAAACTGGGAATGCCAGAGTTATTTAAATGAAGTTTATCCCCAGCGTAACTCCACTGAAATCCCGGGAGCCATGCAAGGAGCTCTTACAGCTGCAATTTCTGAAATGAAATTCCCCTACCCAAGGCGAAGTTAAATGCACAGCCAGAAGGGGATGTGATCAATTCAAACTGTCGTGTAGGTTTTAAATAAGTCTTAACACTTCACATGTGAAAGAGAAAAGCATGAAGGGCTTAAAGGAAGTAGCACAGCTTTTCTTTTGGCCTGTTGGGTGTCGCTGCAGGGCAACACCTTGGACACAGGAGAGGGAAGAATCTTTTGACAAACCAGAAAGGAGAGTGGATGAATCCTGAGTGGAGGAATATGAGGTGGAAAGCATGGGGCCAGGTGCTGGTAGGCGCCCATTTCACACAGAACGGAAATACCTGCTCAAATCCATTTATATATAGGAAAATTATTACAGACTTCCACAGACTTAAATTCATGTGTATATTTAAGGTTACTGAAAGAACAGCTCTCTGCTGGAAGAAGCAGTGCCCAGGCTGTCACTTATGCTTGGGAGGAGCATCTATATGCGCCCATTAAACTTCCCCTTTAATCCTCTGCTGGAAAATGCCTGAACTTGTCTTTCTACCAGAGCACCCTTAGAAACAAAAATCTTACCTGGTGTACAATGTGCTGTGGATCCCTCAGGCAGCATCCAACAGCTTCTGCTCGCTTTGTATCTCTGTGCTATCTCCTGTCTCAGACTAAATTTTGAGGTTATATATTTTTTTACATGTATTTTGATTTTATATGACTTTATATAGTAGGTCCCTATGAATTAGGGCTTCTAGGCGCTGCAGAATAATATACAATATCCAGGATATCCTGAAGCTGAAAAACTTTCTTCTTTTCAACTGTGTGTCTTTTATTGATTTACTCTTACAGTAGCTGTCTTTTTTTTTACTTGGTGGGTATTATTTTTAAGTACTGGACTCCAGGATACTTAACACTTGCCAATATTTACCTCTGAGCTCTTAGTGTGTTATTGAACTACTTGTGTCACTGATTCCTTGATACCTCCACATGCTCTCTTGTATTTTTTATGGAAAAATGGTGTATTGCTATAACCTTCCATCTGGCAGAGTGATCTGGATCATGTTGGACTTGTTCACCTGGAGTTTCTTGTAAGCATAACTTTTATTTCAAATGTAGAGACACTTGCCTTCTGCTTGTCCTCCTACGTAGGAAGAACATGCAGTTATCATGTCAGAAATACAGGTCAGGGATTTGTTTAACTTGGCTAAATGTCAGTCTGAACCCTGAAGTGTTCAGTCAGGTGAAAAATCCCATTTAAGTCTGTACTCACAGATTTGGCATCTTGGTGGATGCCTGTTGAACATGCTTAAAGGCAATCTTTTCCCCCCTACTTGTTCAAAATCTTAATGTTGTTCACTCTATTTCACAGGTAATCTTCAGTCAGGATATATTTCAGTTTAGGTAAAATTCAATTTCTTCAGTAGAATTTATTATTACCTGCATAAATAGGAGAGTTTGTCATTAGTATCACTGCAGTTGGATGAGAGAGTGGTTGTTCTGTTCCACAACATGGTGAAAATCAATAGCCTTTTGGATTTGCTTTTCAAAGAAAGAAAGAGAGGGAAATAGGGCTTCTGGCTGAGACCAAAGCTGGAAGATTTCAGTCCTTCCGGAATTTTTGGACAGCTTTAGCAAACAATGAAGAAGAGCAACAAAAATGCAGTTGGAACTGATGGCCACCTTCAGCTAATGATAATGATATTTATTACTTAACCACCAACCTTACAAATAGCTGGTGCAAACATCAAGGGAGTTTCCTTGCACTGTTGAAGGACTACATAATTTGCCCTACTTAAATTAACAAATGAGCATGTAAGGATTTGGATAGCCACAAGGGGGAACATTGTCAACAAGAACAGATGAAATATCCTGGCTCTAATTTACAGTTTACACGCTCTGACTTAACTAACTTTACTGTGGTTATTCCTGATATAGAGTCCGATAACAGAGATCAGAATCTGACCTGATGAGTTCTAATATGACATTCCTATTTACAAAGCAAATTTTGAGGAGGATGCATGTACGCTTTCGTGATCCACAGGGTTTTCTTAATTAATGCGAAACATTTGTATATGTTAATACTGAGTGCAAGTCTCCTAGGGGCTCAAGGTTGTAATAGGAAAAACAGTCATTAGAAAGGCATAAGGAAACATGATACCAAATGGAGATGAAAAGCATTCTGTTATACTGGCTCACCCTTCCTGTCTCTGGAGGAGGCTGTATATTTCACAACTTGATTTTGAAAGAACTAACAAAGCTATGTAAATATATATTCTTTGCATTTTATTTCTGAACTGATACTAAATAGTCCTTGCAGGTGTTTTTGAGAGCTCAGTGGATTACTGTTTCATGTGAAGGTTAGAATCCAACTTCTGTGGGCTGGTAGTTGTTTTACTGTGGAGTTGAAAAAAAAAAAACCAACAATGAAACAAACAACAAGCCAATAACCTGATAACTGTTGTTCCTATGTATAATTATGTTTAGCTGATAAATCAATAACCTCTTTCAAGTTACCAGTTTAAATTAAAAGTACCTCTTGCCAATAATCTTCTTTTTTGTTGTCTCTTTGGTTTCTTCTTCATCTCTTCCTCTCCTCGCTGTGCAAACCCAAAAGGTCATTTTAAAGGATGTGGATTCTCTCCTTTATGTGGACACTGATGTTCTCTTCCTGAGGCCCATTGATGACATCTGGCACATACTGAAAGAGTTCAACTCGACGCAGCTAGCTGCCATGGCCCCAGAACATGAAATACCAAAGATTGGCTGGTATAGTCGATTTGCACGTCACCCTTATTATGGGACAACTGGAATAAATTCTGGAGTGATGCTAATGAATTTAACACGGATACGCAACACTCAGTTCAAGGTGAGAAGAAATACAGCTGTTGCAGAAACTAATGATTTATGTATTTTCCATATCTTGTAAAGCTTAGTATAAAATTACATAAAGCCTGTAATAAAAAGAATCTGGAAAATATAGAATATATATAATTGGATACTAAAAGCAATTATAGTGAAAATGATCATTAAAACAAGTGAAACTTCCTCAAGAGGCTGGAGCATGGAGAACTGGCAGATGAAGCAGTCTGTCAGCGGTAGTAAAAATGGCTTCTTCGATGTTTCGTTTTCCATTGAAAGATACAGGAAAGAATAAACTGAAGGATCTTCAGTGCAGTCACTGTATTGTTTTTAAAATTGGAAAGCTTGATGTAAATATCCAGAGGAATTGGTAATATTTTGCATCTGCTGTAAATAGAATTTTGTATCCTGCTGCAGATCAAGTGACTCTGTGACTTGATATAAATGAGAAGGGAGCACTTTTGTGATATCTGATGTCTCCCCTCTTACGTGAAAGGCCTAACATGTAAAATCTCTATTTGTTTCGTTGAGCATGTGTGCTTTAATTTCTTTAAAAATGTTATTTACCCCAAATGGTCTCGTTCCTCAGTCAAGGCCCAGGGGTTTCCTATACCTTTACAGGAACAGCTTGAGTAAAACCAGTCATTTCTCTTAATATCATAATTCCCATGGAAGATAATTTTCAGGCTGCATTTTTCCTTGCTTTTGTACCTCAGTTTTCACCTTGTCCCTGCATTTTTGCATTTTTCCACTTTTTCTCCCTCCTGTTGTTCAGAATAGGAAGATTGTGAATAGCAGGAGCTGACATCAGAGCTAGACCCAGGAGACATTGCTTTCCTGTTTAGATAAACAGGAGCACGGCCAGCTCTGCTGTTCCAACCCTATCCAGGTCTAACGTTTCCTGGCAGTCTTCCTTTTTCACCCTGGTATCTGACGTGGCTTAGCAGACTTACAAATATGTGGGTGCCACGCTCTAAGTCATGTATCACATCACTGTTCATGGTATTAACCCATTGTTTCTGTTTTTCTGCCCTGCAGAACAGCATGATACCGAGTGGTTTGACTTGGGAAGAAATGTTGTATCCATTATACCAAAAGTACAAAAATTATATTACATGGGGAGACCAGGATTTACTAAATATAATTTTTTACTTTAACCCAGGTATGTAATGATTCTGGGAGTCACGATTACCTCTGTTAAGGAAATTTCTTGAACTTGAAAAATGAAAATAAAAAGGCACTATTTGTTATTTATAATATGCATAATGTACGCTGGCATGAAGTTAATGTGGAAGCGCACCTCGGATTTACAACCTGTGAAAATATTTTTGAAAGTGGAGCAGGCAGTGGGGCTCAGACCTGGCTCCATTGGATATGTAAATCGGTTTTCTGGAGACTCTGAGAAAATAAGGAAGTATAACGTTAATGATCAAATGCAGGAATGAAGTTCAAGTTGGATGTGTGCTTAAGAGCGTCACTGGACCAGGGCCTAGCTGAAAAAACATTTTTGAATCTGAAATTGCCAAACTTTCTCCAAAGCTATGATCTGTTTTTCTGAAATTCAGCTGAATTCTGGTATTTATGCAAATGAGTGATGAAGCTAATAGAAAATGGACACAGCCATGGAAATATCTCCTCTGAAACTGTCGTCCTCCTTAGTTTTGCTCTTTCGCTAGAAGTTAGTTTTTGAGAAAGAGGCTTCCAGCCTCTCAGCTGAATGATCCGGGCTCAGTGGGCACCAGGATGGTGTCATCTGTGTTCTGCTCTTAGATTTGTGCATTTTCTGCTCTTCTGTATTGTGCTTGCTCTGGGACTGTGAAGAGCTCTGGAGGACTCCAAGTCTCTCAAAACCTTGTTTGCAGAGAGCAAGTGGCATAACCCACCTGTCCTAGCGTGGAGCCGCGTGACCCATGTGTACTTACTTGTCAGCTCAGCAAAGTGTCATGTCTGATTCCTGCCTGTCACTCGTGCACAGCGCCTCCATAACCAACTTGTAACGGTTTTGGTTTGTCCTTCATTTCCTCCTGAATTGGAGTTGTGTCCTCACGAGTGTGTATATCCAGGGAACTGGCAAGTTTAGGCATCTTTATTTTAAAAGGGTGTGACTTTTTCCACAAGTGCTGAGACAGTTTCTGGAAATTCAGCCCCACGTCAGTATTTTGCCCTGATCACACAGAAATGACTTCAGGCACTCCCAAAAACAGTAACATCTGAGAAATGCAAGGATTTCAAAATCATAGCATAGTATGTGCTTCCCAAAGAAGCCGAGAACCTTATTTCATGCTTCTGAATATGCTGAGTATCCAATCTTACTTGCTTTTCCTTGTTTCCTATGTGACCTTGTATTCCCTCAAGTGATCTTAAGAACAGAACAAGTTTGGATTTATCTTTATTTATGCTGTTCCCTTTTCTTTTTCTCTAAGGAATCGTAGGGTAGGTAATTGGATTATACCCAAATTGAGGCAAATAAAATGAGAGCCAAGGCAAAGCAATAAGCTAACATCTGTTCACAGCGGACAGATGCCAAACATTAGTGTCCCTGGTACACCATGTATTGCCCTCAGTCCTAGGGAAAAAATAAAGTGGAAGAAGCCTTCATTATGGAATAATAAATTAATTTCTGAAAATAAATTAATGTTATGGAAATAGGATCTACTGGAGGAAGAAAAAGATGAAGCCAGATTAGTTTTGAAGTCGAACTCAAGCTTCTAACTTAAGCGTGGAGGAAAAAAACAGATTGCAAAATAATTGCAAAATTTTAAAATAATTCTGTGATGAGAGCGTTCTCTATCAAATCCACATGTTGAGACTCTCTTCTGCACCATAGTCTGTCTTTTCCTTGTAGCTGGTAAATAATTTTTTACGAATTATGTAATGTCAGACTGCACAAGAAAAGAAAATAAAAGAACTGGATACAATTAAAACAGAAAACTAGACTTTCCCGAGGTTTTGAACTGCTGGATTGTTGAGGCTGGTTTGGGAAGGAATCAGTCAAGGCTCTGCAGGTGGCTTTTTATAGATGCAGTGCATTGGATTAAAAACACACAGAGCTGCGTTACCTGGGGCCTGAAGAGACGCACCCTTTTTTCCCATCTCTGAAGGGTGTTCTGGTGATGAATGGATCTGCAGGCTCGCAGAGCGGCGGGAGTTTGAGTCCAGCTGTGACAGCAAAAAATGCACAAAAGCGTCACAGTGAGAAGATCAAGTATACTCAAGTGACATGTACGAAAGCTAATAGACACCCTCTCCCCGTAGTGACCTGCTGATGAGCTGTACTTGCAAACATCTGTTCAGGGTTACCGAAACAATCCCCGTTAACTGTAGCAGAGTTTGGATCACGCTCTCCAGCTCTTCCTGCCCTTTCAGCAGCACCGGGGAGCAATGCTGAGTGTGCGATAGGCCAGGCTGAATGGGAACCACTTACAATCTTCCCATTCTGGAGAAATCTCCTGCTAGAGAGGCCTTATGGGAAGAAATGTTTCAGAAACTTTCTCTCCTACTTCTTCAAGGATCGCACAGGACCAGCTGCAGACTTCCTGGGAAGCTGAGAACGACCAAGTGAAGAATTCAGTCTTCAGTGCTGCTGACGTGACCTGCTGGCATAGTGCAGTGATTCATTGTACTCCGTTTCTGAAGCAAAAAGGTCACCGGGACTGGCGTGATTTATTATAAGCATATTGCAAATACTGTGGGTGCATAGAGAAAGTTTAAAAAAAAATCAGAAAGGAAGTTACAAGCCCCTTTGAGAAATTAGGCTCAGCTTTAAATAACCTGGACCTATGAAATTAATGGATGACAACTCTTAGAAGGACTGCATAAATTACACTACCTCTCATGCCCTGCTGTATCTCAGTATAACAAATTGTCATAGCCTCAGTGGAAGCTTCAGCAGCAAACATGGGATGTACTTCGCAAGCTTTCCCATGCTTTCTCCAGAAGGATTCAGGATTTTCCATAACCTTCGCTGCTCTGTGTGCTTCCCTAAGCGTTTCTATAATCTGGAAACGTCTCACTTGGAGGACAGAGCACCCTGGATAGTGCCACCTGGTGCGTATTTATGGGTTTGATTCTGTTACTTCTAGCTTTGTAAAGCGCTCTCTTGGTTTATGCTTGCACTCTGTCTTTGTGTTGCCCTTTCTTTCTGTTAGTTCAGGTCTAACAGAGCTGAGAGATGTGTAGCCATCCCCTGAGGAAAGGAAGCTTCTATGTCTAGCTGCTACTGGGGGTAGTTGCAAAAGAAGTAACTGAATTTTTTTCTGATCGTCAGAAACATGGTTTAATTTCTTGTAACTCTTGTTTGACATGTCTTTTTTTCTTCCCCTGCTGCCGCCACCTCCCCTGACTGACACCGGCAGAGTGTCTCTACGTGTTCCCGTGTCAGTGGAACTACCGGCCCGATCACTGTATGTATGGAAGCAACTGTAAAGGTGCAGAAGAAGAAGGTGTCTCTATTCTGCATGGAAACAGAGGTGTCTACCATGATGACAAACAGCCTACATTCAAGGCACTCTATGAAGTGATACGTGATGTAAGTCTTCTGTCTCGATAGAGGCAGTCCTTTTATTTCAGTGTAGGTTACTGCTTTAACCGGGTCACTCAGATCGCTGTTCCAGCAGATCAGGCTGGGCGTAGTTGTGCTTTACATGTACCCATCAGACACAAAATAACAAGGTTGCTTTGCCCTCTCCTGTCTTACTGCATGCATGCATTTGGGATGATTTAAATGGTCCTCCTCCATATGATAGTAAACTTCTTATCAAAAAAGCTGATGAATTGCTTTTCTATAATACTGGAGGTGGAAAAAAATGTTTGAATGGAGTTCTTCCTGCTGGTACGGCAGATCTGGTCTGTAAACACCCAATGGAAGCTTGCCCTCCCCGAGCACCTCGTGCCTCTGGGCACATGGAAGGCAGAAGCTTACGTACAGACACAGGTCCGCGTTGCTACTTGGAACATTGTATGTGTACAACTCCACTCTCTAAAGTGTCTGCTTTGTTACAGTAGCCCTGTGTTAGTACACCTCCTCTAAATACAGACTCTAGAAATACAGTTTCTGGGCAGTTGGATGTTTCAGGTAATAGGCCCAGGCAAACTTGTCTGAAAGCACACACTCTCAAGCAGAGCAGTGTTGGTAGGCTTTGATGACACTCGAGAAGGCGAGGGACAAGCCATTGCCTATATATAGAAGGTTTTATCTTGCAGAAACTTCTAAAATGCCATTTTGTAACTAGTGAAAACTAATAATTCTTTTTTTCTTTTCTTTAGTTTCCATTTGAAGACAATCTCTTCCAGTCTTTGTACTACCCTCTGCAGTCTAAGTTCCTGGATACAGTGCACACTTTATGTGGGAGAATTCCACAAGTATTTTTGAAGCAAATCGAGAAAACTATGAAGAAGGTGTATGAAAATCGTGTCATTGTCTACTTGGGGGCCAACCATAGATACTAAATATAGCTATATTTTATGCAGAGGTTTTCATTCCTGCACTTCCATCTCATGAAGCATATAAATGAAGAGTATGACATCTTTTACTGAAACTCAGACTTAAAACATTTTCCGTATCCAATTTCCTAATAACCCCTGAAATTACAGAACTGGAAGAAATCCTACAAGTCTACCTGAACGGTCCTTTCTTAGGCCTTCTGTTCTCTTCCTGCATTTCTCCTGGTTGCAACGGGGAGAGCTGATGATTCTCACTTTTCTTGTATGAGTTTAGTTTGGTTATTGGTTTAAGAATGGCTGTGTTCACTGTAACTTTTTCTGAAGTTGTGCAAAAGCTTGTACTGGTCTTAGCCTTAACAAAGAAGTTACGGTTTGAGCTATGTAACGTATAGGGAATATAACTCGATAGGGCAAATATTCTTGACTGTAATGAGAATGCTGAATTACAGAAAAGATCAACTCTTGTGATAGGCTGAGTTAAAATTTACTAAAGGGAAAGTATTTGCTTAAAACTGCACATCTGTCTGAAGATATATTACCTGCTATGTGTAGGACCTAAGATTTCCCTTACTTTAAAAGATGAGGGGAATAGAAGCGCCTGTTTGCTTTGTATTTTACAGCACTTTTTGGCTAGTGATTGTAATTTTTCCTCTGTGCTCTTCAGTAGTTTTGTGAGGGCTTCTACTGAAGGAACTAGAAGGAAAATAATTACAGCATAAGTAGGAAAACGGTGTACAAGAAGTGGGAGGGGGGTGCAGTGGAAGCGATGGCACCTGCACGGCTAATGGAGAACAGAAAGAGAATCCTTTCTTGCCTGGAGTACGGTCATGCCCTTCCCTTCCAATCTCTTACAGTTCTAAGAATGTATCCCCTAACTTGGGCATACTAATTGCATTAGACCCAGTCCAATAATATTGTCAGCAGCCAGGTGCTATTGATCTGTTTTCCTCTTTAATTAATTGCTATTTACTGCACAGTAACAGTGGTATGCCACCAAGAACTGTTCTTCCATCCCTGTTTGGGAGATGAGAGCGCTGCCTCTGACACCCCCTCTTCTGCCTCGCCAGAAACCTGGGGCACAGAAACACCTTTCTGGCTGGCACTCTCGTTCCTGGAAGTAGGGAGTTTTATGCTAGGATGATAATGAATAGCCTCGAAGCGAACGAGGACACAAGATGGATTTGATGTTTATTTAAACTACTTCATTTAGTTCAGATTTCGAAAGTATGATGATCATCGTAGGATCTGCACAGACAAGAGCTTATTAAAACTTGCTGAAAGGCGCTTGGGACAAGTCCTTGGGGAATTGAAAGTGAGGGCACTCTTAAAGAGCAGTGCTAAAGAGCAGACTCCCAGGGGGCATTTACTAAGTATAGGCCCTGAGGGGTGTGTGTGGGCGAGGGCTTCAAGAGAACACCAGAGAAACTGATCTTACTTCTCAAGTCTGTTTGGCAAAAAAAATCAGCCATTACTTGGAACTACTCACTTTTATATCTAACAGGCAAAGTAGGAGAGCGGTGAGATACACAAAGCTTTCCTCTGATGAAAGGAAAACTGATAGAAATTGCAGATCTTGTACATGTGATGTACATTTATTAGAGATAAACATCTGGGGCGTGTGGATGAGAGAAAGGCTGTATTTGCTAAGTTAAAAAGTAGGATTTCTGAAGACTTGCAGTTTTAGGGGTTTCTACCCTATCTAGTCAGGACTGATGCACAGTTTCGTAAGAAAACAGTCTCCAGGAAAAAATCCTTTCAGCTTGCACGTTCCTGTCTCCTTGAGTGGCAGCTCATGAGAGGAGGGGGAAACGCAGGCCTTGCTGGCATCTCAGGCTGCCAGATAACCAGGCTGTACGCAGGGTGAAGTGCCGATGCCCTTCTTCCAAACACTGGAGCATGAAAATGCCTGTGACACACCCGTAAGCACGCTGCGTGAGCGACACGGCGTGGCAAACAGCATCGCTACAGAGCCATCTGAGTAGAGGAGTTAAGAGAGAGGCTTGGAGTAAGGGGCTTACGGGCTTGGACCTAGCAGTTCCACTGCTGGTCTGTGCTCATCCTCACAGGCATGACAGACAAACAGAAGCTTCTCTTGTTTGCGCCTCCCTGTGCTGCAAATTCTAATCAACAGTTTCTGCATGTTTCTGACTCAGATCTGGTGTCTTGCAGTCTTTGCCACGTAAGTGTAAACTGACGTGTGAAGGACAGAGGCAGCTCTGCGTCTGTTTTGACTGAAAGCTCGGAATTTCCTAGTGGAACCCGTTTAAACTTAAGTGTAGACGTCACTGTCTCTCATGACTTGCCTTAGTATTTTCTATTTTAACTGAAGGGTTTTAAAAAGTTTAATGTAAGCCTAACATAAGAGAGGTAAACCTCTTAGGCTAGCAATACTGAGAACTTGTAAATAACATAGGCTTGCTTTTTGATCTTTATTTTCAATTATGAGGGTAAAGCTGTCTGGAGGTCAAATGAGGATAGACAAGGCGCATGCTGGACGCTCTGAATTCCTCATTTCTGTGGTATCTACAGGCCACGGAAAGTTGCAGAGCAAAAGTCTTGTTGCCCAGACAGTTGCAGCTCTGGTGCTGAGCCTCTGAAGTTTGGGAGGCAGGGATTGTGTAAGCTGTGATTCAGCAGAACCCTGCAACTATGGGCGCATTAAAATGAAGGAATGGAATTCATTACAAAACAAAGGCATTATTGCATATAACATAATTAGAGATTAAAACAGTGCTTTTTTTATGTTTACAGGAGGTGCAGTGTTAGGTTTAGAAGGAACAGTGTTATGTTCTCAACAGCTATTAAAATACATGAAGTATCTGCTTTAACATGAAGGCTTTTGTTAATGTAATATCAACTCGCAGGAAGACTGGGGGAGGTTCCCCACTGCTGTGCTTTTTCTGAGGGGGGAAAAAAAAAAAAAGCTATAATTTGAGCTCTCCAAAGTGTTTTAAAACAATTATGTAACTTTGATTTTTTTTGTTGTTGTTAGAATTATTAATTTATACTTCATTACAGCTTCTAAAACCATGTTATATTTTGGTTTTAACAGTAGTTGATTCTAATATTAATCTTATTTAGAAACGAGTTTTCATTTTGTATTTCATACTTGTGGCTAATTCCTTGTTAATTAGCCTTCATTTATTTTAATCGTGGGATGTGTAAATACTTATATAGACTTTATATCCTCATTCCCCCTTCCTCTCATGTATTTTAGTTATTTCCAATGGTATAATATAACCAAAACACCTTTGCTGATGTAACACCTTGGGCAGTGTCGTCGTAGCGTGAGGGGGGAAACCAAAATAGCTTTCTTTAAATGACCAGAAGCTCCAGCACGCGGCACGTGTGTATGACAAAGGAGGAGAATCGCCTTCCTCGCTGAGAAGCAAAGAGCAGGGCTCAGCCCAGAGAACTGCGCCCAGGTTATTTGAACATAAGCCCTGGCCCGGCAGATGTTTGATACCCTGAGTTTTGCCTGTGTAGTCAGGAGGCTTATATGCAATGCATAGAGTTAAGCAGGTAACCAAGTCCTTGCTGTATCAGCGTCAAATATTCAGGTTTAAAATTTGCTATGTTATACTTGAACTTGCCGAAGTTAGATAAACAGGGGCTTTATGTTAGAGCTGCCGAGCACCTCCTTTTAGCCCAAAGCCATTTAAGAAAGTGTCGGGCTACCAGTGCGCGTTGTACGGCAAAGAACTGCCACAGGAGGAAGCGTTTGGTTGCATCATTTATATAATGTGAGAGGGTTTTTTTAGGCTGTTTGCCTACATATTACAAAGTAGGCTTAGATAGCTTTGCTATTGTTTCACTTACAGGTGGAAACTGGAAACTGCTCTCTGGGTGTTTGTGTGTGTGTGTGTACACAACAAGAGCGCATGCGTAGAGAATTCTGTACCTTTTCTCTCATTTAACTGCTTGTGTATTTTTACTTGACAAGTGCATCAATTGTTTATAGCTCCCAAGGAGGCCTAGCAGTGCATTTCTGTGTTGATGCAGATCCTTTGGCTTACATTACAAATAAAGGAAGTTTTAAGCAAGCTCTGCATTCTGATAGTTTTTTCTTTTAAATATAAGATATTGTGTGTGTGGATGTGTGTACTGGGTCTGGTTGGGATGGAGTTTAGTACTAGTGATGTTATAGCATACGTATACAGGGTATGTCTGCATTGAAAATGGCAGAGAAAAATGTTCCTCTCTTACACTTTTACCCCTACCATAGTGAGAGAGTATTGGACTGGATATGTTCCTGGAAGAGACAAATGCCTACATTTAACTTTCCTCAGAGTGCTGGTGGGTCATGCTGCAACTCCAGTTGTGTTACGGAGCCCATGGATCAGAACCTGGTCTCGAAGGAAACTGAAGTTTTACTTCTCAATCTTTTTACTGTTTCTCCATTATATTCTTCTCCTCAGAGCATTCGGCCATTTAGTGTCATTTCCCTTCCTTTCTTGTATTTAATTTTATTTCTTTGACACTCTTGTATGGTCACTGCTGCAGTGGCCGTGGTTTTGCTGCGACATCTCCGAGTGACAGAAGTTTGTGAGTCGTCCATTCAGCCAAACCAGTTGTCTGCCTGGTGATGAAATAGTTTTCTCCCTTGCTCACTGGATGGTATGTTGGGCTCAGCCACACTCTCTTTGGAGCCAAGAGTAAAACTCCCATTGATCCTCATGAGAAAAGCTGAGGCCAGCTGTAAACCCGTAGTACTCTGTACAGTGCTGCTTCACCTCTGGCCTGGGAGGTGTGTAGTTGTGTGGTGCTTGGCTGCATGTTCCGTAATCGAACTGGTTGGTGATGTTCTGATCCAACATTTTTCTCTCGCGAACATGGCTTCAGTCAGTGTTGCCGTGGGGAGAACGCAGAGGTTTTTCCAGGGTACAGGCTAAGCAGGAGCGACACGGGCACAACAGCAAAGAGGACGGGCACCTGCCTGTTGCTGGTGATGGAGGGAGAGACCTGGACCGTGATTTCCCACATCCCTGTGGCCGTACTGCTGCATTCGTTACCTCAATCTAAATCTCGCTGGCTGCAGCTCTCCCGTCTGGAACAAGTAAACTCTTCGCTGAGGCAAGGCCTTGGAGCTCAGTTGCCTGCCGCTGAGGGACCCGGGAGCTGGAACAGTCTCTTTCTCCCCTGCCCTCGCTGCTGTGAGCACGTCGGTAACCACGGCTCTGATGCCGGGAGCCATCCTCATCGCGCTGTTGTGGAGCACGAGTCTAAACGGAGCTCAGTCACGATTTCATAAGTATGATCCTGGTAGAGGTAACTTCTCTGCATGTTCCGTGACATTTAGAGCTGGGAATAAAGTACCACCAACTGAAAAAAATGTGAGACTTTAATAGTAGGATAAATCTTGATGCTTCATCATCTTCAGCACAAACTGTTGATGATTTAATTTAAAATAATTTCTTTCCCGCTACTTCAAGAAGAGATTCCTCCCCTAAGAACCAGGTACCTGTAACCATAAAGGAGCCGGCTTTCAGATAATGTTTTGCTCCTCTCCATCAGATACAGTCAAATATGACGCTAGTAAATCGCGGCCAAGGAGCCATCCCGAGGTGGGCTGGCATGGGTCCACGGGCTGTCCTCCACAGCGGCTGCAAACGCTCCCCCGTTGTGCTCTTGAGGCCAGTGTGCAGCTACGCTGGGCTCCACGCAGGCTATGGCCTCCCGAAGAACCGCCATTGGCATGAGAGAAGGAACTCCGATTTGCACTTCAAAAGAAATAGCAATGTTTGGTAATTTTGCTTTCATTCAGGATCAGAATAAAAAACAAACTGTCAACACTTCATTTGGAATGAAAATGAAAATTGAGACAAAACACCGAAATGAGAATCAGCGTTTAAGATTAACAAAGCACTTTGTTAATGTTTTCTTTTGAGGTAAAATATTTTGTTTTGACTTGTGCATTTCTATAAATGTACAATAATTGCTTATGCTATTTTGTGAAAACCACAAACATAACAGTCCAAAATATGTCTAACAGTGTCTTAGAACTAAAATATTGTGGTCATGTTGAAATAGCAATGCTGCAATGACATGGCCCTTCAGTCAGCGTCACCAGTTGGCCTGTTCCCGCAGAAACGTCTTTCCCGAATCCTCCTGAAACAGGTTAATTCCCCGCTGCGGTGGTTAGAGCTGTGCAAAGCAGGTGCCTTCTCAGGGTGTGCACCTTTAAAAGATCTCCTTCCTCTTCTGCTCTGTGCTGCTAAAGGGCAACTTGTTTTGAACACTGGCTTCCTCACACCTGAGGCTCCAGGTGAAAAAGCAAGCCTGGTTTAATCTGAATGGTGGTGCAGTTTGCAGAGCGGCCTAGGAGAAGCTTTCTGTCCCAGGGGTGTACTGGGAGGAAGGTGTGAGAAAGCAGCTTGGAAAGCATCTGCCCCTGGTGCTCGTTTGCCATCGGCTCTTGGAGCAGTAAGAGAAAGTGTGCGGGGACTTGTGTATTAGTTTAGGGACTAGAGGCTACCTTAGGGAAAGCCTAGAATGCTTATCACATCTGCCACTTCCTTCTTTTTTTAATCTCACTGTGAGTACTCAATCAAAATAAAGCCCAAACACCCACAAATACTATTTTTATGTTTTCAGCCTCTTCTGGATTCAAGGCGCCACACGCGAGCTATTCTGATCTTTTGATACTCCCAAGTCCTCCCTGATTTTATTCTTATTAAAAGCCTATTAAAGCTTTTTAGTCATTTTCTCAGAGGAGGGACCTAATTTGTCTCAAAGTGGCTGTGGTGTACTTTAAAGAAAAAAACAAAAACCGTTTCCATTCCGAAGGGTTCAGAGACACACAATTTTTAGTGTCATTTTATTGTACTGTACCTGAATTTCTACAGTTCTAAACTAGAACTCAGACAACCCCCCTGACCTCCTTTCATAAATCCTTCGACGTGTATTGATGTACAGAACTTTCTGAAGATGTAAGTGGGTCTCGAAACTCAGGGGTTTTCCTGTTTTCTTCTTGTTCTCACTGTTTGTACCCTGCTGCATCTCACTTGCTTGGCATTGTATTGCATTGCTGCAGACTCTTTCAAAACACGCTGATCAGTTTTAGTTCAAACTGAGTTGAAATACCTCACAAATTGCTGTCACACATCGATGAATGAAATTACTTTAAGTCAGCTTAGGTCAAAGATCTCTAGATACCTAATCTAAGCTTCGTTATTGAAAGCAAAATCACTTGTTGGTCCTACGACCTCCATCATTTTAATCAGTGTTGGGCCTATTGATCTGTGCCCAGGGCTTGGGCAGACTATTGTTCTGTGGAAACTTTCAAAAGTCTTACAGTCCTAAAAACCTCAAGAATCAGGTTTTGTTGTTTGATGTGGAGTTAAAGACCTTCCAGGGCAGTGAGATAAACCAGCTCAGCTGAGCCCCACTGCTGCCGAGACGAGCGATCTGCCGTTCCTCTGCTTTCCCCACCTGCTGGTGCCTGTTCCCTGCATTCGCTGGTGCTGGCACGGCCACACTGCGCTGGGGGAGCTGCTGGTGGCGTTGAGAACTAACTTTGCAAAAATAATAGGTTTCAACTAGATCGACATGAAGGAAGGAACAGGAAATGCAGGAATGCCCTTTCTAGGCAGTGCACATGAATCCTTTAAAAAGCCATCAGAATCAGAGATACGGTATTTTCTGCCCTTTTTTGTTGTTGCTTTTGTCTGCAAAAAGCGTGACATGATTACGCTGCTGTCATTTGGTTTCTAGTTTGTTCTAATTTCTGGTGGTATTCCAGGAAGATGACAATGTGGCAGTATATACAATTATGCTATATAACTTAGATGTTGCATCTGTGTCTTCCTTCAGTATGGATGAATGTGATCACACGTTGTGCCAATGCTTGATCTGAGCTTACCAAGTGTAAGGTGAAGGCAGGAAAAGATTTGTCCAACTGCATCAGGCAGAACTGGACTCATATTGTAGGCAGGACCTGGTCCTGCTCCCTTTGAAAACTCTCAAAACAAATACGTTTTGCAAAAGTTTAAGAGAAATCTAAAATGTAAATCTGAACAAGGCTTTGTGTAAATATAGCGCAAGAAGAAAATGAAAATCTGGATTGGAAAACAATTTCTCATTGTTCTTTAGTTGAATGTTTAAAGCCACCATATCTCCTTTCCTACCAAGGTCATTTTTTTTTCATTGTTGATTCTCGGTAAAAGCTCCACAAGCAGCGCTGGGACCTGCCACAAAATGAAATCATTCTCTCCGTGTAGGTTTCTAGTACAAGGTGTGCCAAATCCCTCGCAAAGAAGAGTAATTATCATTTCTGTTTCATTAACGAAGAAACGCAAGTGTGACCGCCTAACTCATTTGCTTGAGATCACACAACAAATCAATGATGAAACTACCTACAAGCTTCTTCTCTTTATTATTATTAGTATTATTTTGTATTATATTTAAATGTTTCTTGTCTGAAAATGGAAGGACAAGATGATTTGCTGTGAACTGAGATGTTCAGTTAGTTACGGAGACGGGGGTTTCAAAACACGCAAACCTCCCCTCAGCTGAGCTTCATCCTAACACATGCTCTAAATCATCGTTGTTATCACACAAATATGTAAGGCCTTTGTGCGCTCTCTTTGCTTTATTTCCACAGAAATAATTGTGGGTTTTCTTTTGTTCTGGCTCCAGAGAAGATGGTTTTAATTTCCTCAGAAACAAGTAAGTATTATTTGCATTACTTTAAACATTTTCCCTGAAACAAAGAAATACAGGGTTTTCATTAAATATATGCCTATCATTGAATTTCCAGGAACTCTTAATATCATAGTTCAATGTCTTCTTTTTTTTTCAAGGGGAAAAAAACCAGAAAAAGTCAATTTAAATGGCTGTCCTGTAGAAACCAAAAAGTTTTTGGAAGCATATTGTTTGAAAAACTGGTCTTTTTTTCCTCTAATAGGGGGAGAAAGAGAGAGGGCTGACAAATGGAAAACATTTTCTCTAACAGCTCCTCCTGTGGTAGGAGGGCAGGAGGAGAAAAGACAGGGAATGTGGCTTTATTAGTTATTTTCTGTAATTTGTGGAATGACTTTTTTTTAAATCAAAAGATTCCTGTCTCTCTAAAATACTTTTTCAGTGCAAACAGGGAGTTTTTGTAGTCAGGATGGTAGGTTTATGTACACATTCTCTATCAATGAACAATATCAAAAAGAGGACTTCCAGAAAAAGAAAAATATTAGACAATTTTTGGCGTGTCAGTGCATGCAAGGACGCAAAGGCATACTGAAACAGAAAACTGAGACTCCTCCATGAATTAATCATTGGAAATCATCAATTAAATCATCATGGAAATCAAGTTTTTCCAGGGGATAACCATTGCCTTCCCCAGCCTCCTAGTATCTTCGAACCCTTCAGTCATATTGTCTTTTTTTAATGATTATCTGTGTTTTGCCATTTGGATGAAACCCTCTTTCAAAGCAAAGATATTTTTAACCAGCACATAATATTTTGTCCCTCTTTGGAAGCGTTGGCTTTGTCTGGCTAACGCCGAGGAAGCAGGCCCAGCTTCCTCGTTGCCCGCTCATGGCGGGCAATGATTCCATTTGGCTTATTGAACGGAGCTACTGGCGCAGCGGCAGACTTGGCACTGTCGTGCAGCATTTCTTACGCATTGCTCATATACCTGGGTAAACTATAAAATCACTTTTTTGATTTGGAATAGATTTGCCATCTAGTCTGACCAAACGGAAAGAACTAAAGAGCCGTTCAACAATGCAAAGTCGATGTTAACGTGCAGTTGGCTCACTTCTTGTGGATTCTACCCAAAGATCTTCCCTTGGCATCATCCCCAGCGTGCCACAGCGATCATTTGTTTAATATACTACATATAAATACGTGATAAATGCTACACTTCTGAAAAGTCTACTTTTTTTCAAAAGACGAAATAAAAGGACCAGGATGAAACCAGAGGACGTTTTCCCTATCAGGTAAATCCTGCAGAAATTATCCCATTAGCCCATATCTCACTTCTAGAGACACGACCTGAGGGCGGTGGCCCCATGGCTTTACCCCTCCCTGGAGCACGGTCTGCATTACAGGGCGGTGCCCGGGAAACATGTAACTTCCAAAGAGCAAAGGCGCAGAAAGCCAGAGGGCTGCAGGCACACCGAGCCCGTCATGCAGCATTTAGAGTCAAGCCTTACCTCTTATTCTGGGAGTGCAAAGAAGTGGCTCTAAAGTGCTTAATGAAACAGTTGAGTGTGTTTTAGTCTATTACAAACTGTTAAATTAGGTTTATAAATCTGTACAGAATGTAGTACAGGAATTTAGAAAAAGCTTTTTTTTTTTTTTCTCTTCCACTTGTTTTTTTAGTGAAGAAATTACATGTTCTAGTTTTCAGTAGTAATCCTACGTATCTTGGGAACAGCTGTATTCTTTTTTTCCCTTTTGAAAGACCAGGCTAGCAGCACAACTTCTCAAATTGACAATTATGAGCTTTATTTTGTTGGTTTTGGTGATACCTGTAAATGGAACAAGATGTTGTTTAGGATGATTGGATCTCCACTCCCAGGGTTTTTTAAGTAGGTTGTGTAACTCTGTCAGACTTCAGTATGCATGCTTATGCCTCCCTAGATTTGTTGTGGCTGGTGGGATTCTTTAAGAGCAATCATGCTGGGAAATGCAGTTCCCCGAGAAGAGCTGAAAATTGAAAGCACATGACCAGCTCTGAGAATTATTTCAAAGAGCAAGCTGCGCTGGGGATACGAGCTAATGGGGTATCTGGGGAGAAACACAGGCAGCTGGGGTGTAGAAGTTATTTAGGAGAAGCTCAGCTCTAGGAAAGGTCTGGTCTCCACTCTTTTGAAGGTGGCAAAGGTAAGCTAGTATTTTTGTTACTTTAACTGGACTTTGATACCACTGTTAAAATAATGAAGTGGACCTCAAGGAGAAGGGCATTGCCCTTTTCTGTCAGCGCGTCTGCATATGGGCCTCAGCGTTTCCATTTTCAGCCACATCCACTGCTTGCTTTGAAACCTTCCCCTCTCCTCTGCCAGCTCTTTTCTCAACACAGCTCTTTCCATGTTGAAGAGATTTTTTGACTGATGTTTTGCTGGAGGATATTGTTAATGCTGTAGAGAACATGTTATTGTTTGATTATAAAAGCTAACTAATGTAGTTTCAGTTAATGCAGATGTCTAACGCTAGAGAGGTAAGCATGCTGCAGGAGGGCTTGAGGCAGGCAGACTCATGGCAGCAGAGCTGCAAGGATGAAAATTGTTAACGGCGTCCTTGTCTCTGGGATGAACAAGGTGGTCAGAAAAAAAGCGGCAGCTAAGTTCACCATGGATTTAATGCCATCTCATGCACTGGGGCTTTATTGGTTGGGTTTCTTTGGGTTTGGGGTTTTTTTCCCCTCCCCTAGAGGTTTGGGCAAGGTGTATCTTCTTTGTCTCTCTAGTCAGTTGTTTGGTTAATAAAGTTAATGATGCTGGGCGGCTGCAAGGGAACCTGTAACACAGGAGACATGTACGAGAAAGTAGAAGTGCCAGCTCCTAAGCACTGTTGTGGAGACTTCTCATGTAAGTGGTGTCCAGTGGGGAATGCCATTTGCCTTTTAAGAAGCTGAGAATCAATCTGTGGCACAAAAATTGGACAATTCCCTTATAAAACACTCAGAAGTCATAGCACTCTGAAGTTGCACTTAAGCAAACTCCCAGCTATTCATATTTTGTCAGAGAGCGCCCCAAAATACTAACTCTGACATATCTGTACCTGCTGAAAACTATCCTTGAAGTTTATAGGAGATGCTTTCCCTAAACTCCGCATCATGCCGTGGCAGAGTGCAGCAGCTCCGCTCCCCTCACGCTTATAGCCACAATGGCCGCTCAGCTCTCCACTGAGGCAAGAGGGGTGACTTGGCCCCCTCCTCCTGCAGGCAGGTTGCACGTTTCCTACTGTTAAAATCTACATTTGGCCGTGCCGGGTGTCTTGAACAACACGGACTGTCCTGAAAGGTTGGTTCGTTAAACCCTGCTGCTGCTTTTTCTTCCTCCTGCTGACCAGGGAGAGGGACTCGTGGAGGTTCCTTAGCTCCACTCTTCCCCACCACAGCCTTCATGGTGAACCCAGAACTTTCTTTGTAAGGTCTGCTCATTTTAACAAAGGCTTTCGCAGTAGTATGAAAAAAGAATTTGTACAGCTCATCTATAAATATGAAACCTGAAATATCCCTATCAGTGTTATGTAATCCTCCAAGGGTCAAAGAGATCTGAAACGTTCTTGATTTTAGAAGCCATACATTACTTAAGTAAAAATTGCGGTTTCTGTATGACACAGTTGCCAGCAGAGACCATTAATCGTGTACCTTGTGGATCACTTCCTGCATGATAAAATGAACACAAGGGCTCCAAGAAGACAGCTTGCAGCGCGGGAATGCTTGCTATGGGTGCCAAGTTTATCTCTTGGCCATTTGTGGTGGTCCACAAGCTGGGTCATTTTGCTGTGATGTTGGCAGCATTTCTGAGAAACATGGCCATGTCAGAGGTTTTCTGTTGTCAAGCTGGCACCTGTGAGAGTGGAAAAGTTAGTGCAGCCACCGGCATTATGATTTTTTAGGGATTCCTCTGAGGTGGCACCGCAGAGTCTGCGTTTCCGCTCTTGCTTACCATCAGCCCCGCGCTCTGCCAGGCTGGCCCTGGGCGCGAGAGGAGCCAGGGACATGCCCGCTGGGGAGGATGGACATGTCTGCAGCCTCGGGAGGAGAGCGGGACGCAATCCAGCTCTGTCTCAGGATTTTACCTAATATTAAACCACCACCAATGTGCCAGCTCACATATGCCTAGAATAACAGTTGGCATTGATATTTGGCTAAGTTATTTACAACTTCTGTTTTTTTTTTGGGGGGGGGTGGGGGTGTGTTAATTAGCATTTCCCTTTCCTTCTAGGAACAACCAGGGCGAATCCCTCAGCTCTACAGAGGCGTTTGGGGTGACAGAGCCGTACGGTGATGACTGGAGCAGGCTGGGGCAGTGTTGGCTGCTCTCTGCCCGGCTCCCACCCACCTCGCCTGGGGACCCTTTCCAGAATGCAGTGACAGGAGGCTGCCAGGACTTCACCTGCCCTTCGTTGGAGCTGTGGTGAGGGAAGGGATCGTCCCCAGAACACATGTAGTGTGTGCCGGGGATGGAGTGTTGAAGGCGCAAAAAGGGCGGGAGAGGCGGGTAGTGAAGGAGAGGGAAGACAGCCCCTCCTTGAGGCTGAAAGGGGGAGACATATCTCTGCACAAACCGGCATTAGATTTGATGGGGGGGAAAAGCAGTCGCCCTCACCCTGAGGGGGGATGAAGGCGCAGAAGCTCCCTGAGGCGCCAGGGCGCGGCGGCCCCGCCGGTGGGGCAGAAGCTCCGCGTCCCCTTCCCCGAGGAGCTGCCCGGTGGGGCCGGTAGTCCCCCGCCCGAGAGAAGGAGGGCTGTGGCTAGACGTGGCCCGGCGGAGCCTTCCTCCCTCCCGCCCTCAGCGCCTCCCTCAGGGCCGCCCAGCCCCGCCCCGCAGCCCCGCCTCGCCGCGCGCCACCGCCCCCCGGCGGGAGGGAGGAGGAGGAGGAGGAGGAGGAGGAGGAGGGCGGGCTGTCGGGGCCGCGCACGGGGACGGCCCGGGCGCCATGTTGGAGGGTTGCTGAGCCCGGGGTCTCTGTGTGTTCGCGGCGGCCGGAGCCTGTGTCCTGCGCTGGGCGGGGGGGGGGCCGGAGGAGGGGAGCAGCGCGGAGCCGGGGGAGAGGCCCAGGCGGATCATGGATGTCGAGAGACTGCAGGAGGCTCTGAAAGGTGGTGCCGGGACTGGCGGCGGAGAGCTGGGGGTGGGGGAGCGGTGTTTCCAGGCTGAGGGGGGACGGGGGTCTCCCTCGCGGCCGCGACCCCCCTGGGGGGAGGCAGCGCTCTTCGTTGAGGGGCGGCTTCCCTCCGCTGGGGCCGGGGCCGCGGTGGCCGTGCCGTTGGGGGGGGGGGGTTGGCGGTTGGCGTGGGAGGGAATGGGGTCCCGCGGAGCGGGGGGAGGCCCGGGGGCTGCCTGGGGGAAGAGAGGGCTGAGCCCCCAGGCCGGCTCCCCCGGCCGCCTCCCGGCCGTGCTCGGGGCTGCCTGAGGGGAAACAGTAGTGGGAGGTTCGGGATCCCCCGGCCGCCCTCCTCCTCCTCCTCCAGGCCCGGGGCTCCTCTCGCCCGGGGTGCCCTCTCTCCCCCCGCATGCCTGCCGGCCTTCCCCGCTGGCCCCTCGCCCCCACCGTGTCTTTTCCTCTCTCCCAGTCGAATTCTGTGCTGGCTTGCCTTGCTGAGTGCAGCCTGATGAAATCAGCCTCTTTCTCTTGTAGATGCTCAAAAGAAGTTGCAAATCAACTTTTGCTACTCAGATGCATGTAGTTTCTCCACACGAAAATATTAAGTGTTTTAGAGGGCTGGGAAGCTGGTGGAGCTCTTGGGAACAACTAAAGCATTGCGAAGGCGTGAAAATATTTTTGTGGGAGCCATACTGATCGTTAAAGCAAATAAATCGCTGATTATTATGAATTTTTGTTCTGTCCTATCCTCTTTTACCATTCTTTTTGTGTCATTCTCATACCAACAGATTTTGAGAAGAGAGGGAAGAAGGAAGTGTGTCCAATACTGGATCAGTTTCTTTGTCATGTTGCTAAGACTGGAGAGACGATGTAAGTGTGACTTTTTTGGTGGTCTTGAGTTGCAGCTTATGACAATTTTGCATTTTAAGTCAGTGAGATGCTACCTGGATTCTGCTTTTTGTTTCTAGATCGCTTCCATGAGCTAAATAAGCTTGCCTCAGTTCCCATTTAATTTTGGATGGATTAGTTTTGTTTACTGGTAGTTAGTTTTATCTAACGGGGACTTTTTATGTAGGCTTTGCTCGGGGGCATCTGTCAGGTCTTATTGATCCTGCTCAGTGCAGTAAACCTGTTGCTCCTTCTACATTTTATCTGACATTCAGGGTTTTTTTTTTTTTGAAAGTTTAGCTCACTATTGTAATGTCTGTTGTATACAGCATCTAATAGTATTATTTACATGAGGATAGGAATGGCTTAGATTATTTCTTCCTAGGCTTTGCACACCGCGCTGTGTGATGATTGCGCCTGAACGCGTTTGATGAAGGGGGAGAAGCAGTAGGTGCTTTCTGCAGAGCAGACGTACGGGAACTAACTAGCTGCTCTGAATTTCCGCAGTCGCTCGTTTTTCAGCTCGCACCAGCGTTTGGCTTTTCCTGGACTTTATTTCGCAGCTCACCCTCGCGGGTTTCCCTCTGAAGGTGTGAGGTGGCTGGAGGGAGCCGTGTCCCAGGCTCCTTGTCAGGGGTGAGCGCTGGTGCTGTGCGGGGTGACTTCCTTGCGGGATCACTATTTGGCAGGAAGGGGAAAGGCTTCCCTGGGTGCGTTGCTGTAGAGTTGCTCACTTTCTGGCTCCCAGGCTGTCTCCTTGTTTTTGAGGCCTACTGCCAGGCTACAGGCTTCAGCAAGAGATATGTGCTTTTACCAGTGTTTTGTTAGCAAGCAGTGATTGCAGGGGCTTTGTTTGGCTTTCTAGAATCCCTCTAACATGTAAGAGGTTTGTAGGTTTTGGTGGTTTGTTTTTTGTTTTATGTTGGGTTTTTTTTTTAGCTTGCTAGTACTGCTTGAATTAATGGTTTTGAAAGAAAAACAAGCTCTGAAATCTACTTTGCTCTTTGAATAGAAGGTTTTTGGCTCAGCTGAAATATACAGCTGTAATGCTTAATATTTTGGTGTAGTACTTTTTTTACTGTGGGCTTACAGTGGTGTGTTTTGCTTGTATATTTAAAATTTTCCTGTTCTGAAATATTTCTTCAGGGATGTTTTTGTTGTTTCTGCCACTATTATATATATTCCAAAGTAATTTTAAAAAGTGATTGTGTAGGGGCAAGTTCTTGGGAAAATCCTTCCCTATGTGAAACTTGGAGAATGAATAAACCCCTGATTTTTAATTCCGTTTGGGAAATCTATATTTTTAAATTATTGTTTGAGTATTATAAGTTACTGCTTAAAGCTGAACTGGAATCTGTCATCTGGAACTTCATGCAGACCCTGGCCTTCTGTGTTTCCAGGGTTTTCTCTGGCTTTTTTTCAGGTCTGTAGCTCTCTTCAGCATTCTTGAACCTTTCAGTTGCATTAAATTGTGGTGGTGTTTGGTTTTTTTTGTTTTGTTTTTTAAAAGTGTCAGATGTGAACATCAGAAGTATCTGATATAATCTGTAGATAGATATGGAAATACTGTTCTGTAATGTTTAATTTGCTTTCCATTATCTACCAAAGTCTGTATTTCTTCATCTAATATGCTTCTGTTTTCACTGATGTGTTATGTGTCAAGGTATCAGGAAGAAATGAGTAAAAATCAAAATCTTACAGTGAATATTCATGTAAAGGTTGGTAATATGCATTATAAGAACTTAATGTATTTTTAAGCTAGTACAGCTTGACCACTGTAAAAGTGTTCCTGAATACACAAACCTACCAAATATGTGTTAATTCAAAGTGAGGTAAATATTCTTTATCTCCACTTCTGCAAAAGTAACTTTACCTAATACAAATCTAAACCACTAATAAATACATTGCCTTGGAATGAGAGGATGAAATCTAAAATAATAGTTTGTACTGACATTTATTAGGATTTTTGTGAAGTTTGGAGCTCAGTTCGGGGGAAAAAAAGGATGATTAAATCAGGGATAATTACTCAAATGGTTTGCAGACTTATTTATTGAAAAACAATGGACCTTATTCAGTCAGAGCCTGTTCCTAAAGTAACAAACAAGAAGTACCAGTATAAGTGAGGACCAAGGCAAATAAGGACAAGTGAAATGTGAAGTGTTTTTGCTTTCAGTTACTGTTGTTTCTAGGACTTATATAGTGTTCAGGGCGGTTCTCTCAGCTTTTTAACTTACTCTATGATGAATATTGATTTTTAGATGTACTGCAGTCTGCGTCCTGGGTTAAATGTGAAGAGTTCTCACCCCCCACACCCCATACCTTTTCTGGGCATAGTCGCAGCAGATCTTGTAAACAATTAGGAAATTTAATTTGAAAGGGTGCTAATGAAGTAAATTAAAATGACTTTTAAGGTTCTGGTCAAACCACGATCCTGGCCTACGTAGGTTGTTTAACAGATTGAAAGCATGCACTCATAGAAGGCTGTTGGGTACCTCCCTGCCCCTGTTTGTTTCGATGTGCTTATTCATCTGAACGAGTTATGAACAGGTAGATGCAGGTTTAGGTTAGGCTGTGATTTTACTAGTATTTCTCTTGGCAGCAGTCTTGGCTAATGCAGCTTGTGTGTCGCTATTTCACTTGTGCTTGTTCAACTGTTTATGTAGCTGCGTGGTAACCTAGAGCAGGAAACTCTCGCAGTTGTAAGTAACTTTCTTTCTGGCAGTTCTGTTTTTAACAAGGTTCAGTTCATTGATCCGGCTTGTTGTGTTAGCTGGCATGTCAAACCCCAGCGCAACTGAAGAGGCGGTGTAGGGGAGGAACAAAGGGTGAGACTTGTATAAGCCAGCACTGCAACTATGATAAGGCTCTTCAGAGTGTGTTTTTATTGTAATTAAAAGTTTTTTTCATTTCCGAGGGAGGTCTGGAATAAAAATGTTGCTAAATTTGGTTACATTATCAGTGTAAGCCTAGCTGTGTTATCAGCACCTTGCAGTAAAAGTCTGATTATGCAAGCACGTGTGTGAACTTCATCTATTTGAAGTTTCACCTATCTTGTGCAAAGTTAACCATTCACTTAATTGTGAGTGAGATTATGGCCTGCATTTACAAAAGCCAGTCTAAACTTCCTTTACTATAGGTGAACAGAACCAAAAGCTTGTTTGCTTGCCTTCTTCGAAATATTTTTGTTTCTTAACAGTTGCTATGGTAAGGCTAAGCCTCAGGCGAAATATAAAGTTTGTGGTTCAACCTTTTTTAAACTTGTGTTGAGTCTTAGGACTTTTTTCTTCTTAGAGAAGTGATGTACTCCTTAACTGACTTGACTTTTTACTAAGATAGTAACATGGAATTTCCTTAATGAGACCAAGGATAGTCAGGGAGGATCATTAAAATCTTTCCTCAAATTTGAGAAAGATCAGCGTGACTTGCAAAACTGAGTAGAGTGGAGAGATACGAAACTTCTTAGTCTTAATGCTTTACTGTATCTGGAAGACTTTAAAAACAAGATGTGTTTTCATGCTTTTTTTGCATAAGAAATCCACTTACCTATTTTTTTCTGGGGTAGAAATGGCTTTAAGAGATCATACAAAAGTGACAGCACTGCAATATTAGAAGTGAAATGCAGAAGTGAAATATGTTTTTGTTATTCTGAAGAATTCTTAAATAATGGATATGAAGATCACTTACCAATTATGATCTCGTGTCCTGTATTTAAAATAGATTTTTCGTCTGCCTCTTAGGAAAATCTCTTGGTCTTAAAATCACTCTGCTCCTTCAATAGCAAAAATGTTTTGAAAGCATTTATTTAGGTACATCACCAAGAAAAACCTATTAGTTGGACTGGAGAGGAAAACTAGAATTTTCCTTCTGTTCTAAAGTTGAAAATAAAGCTTAGAAAACAAAAGCAATCAAAAATTTTATGTCAATTCTCTCTTAATTTCCCCCACTCCTGCCCTGGGGCAGGCAACCTATAAAGCACAGTTTTAATGGCTTACTGTAGTGGAAAGCATAATACAGATGCTTACTGACAGTGAAGGGATCCAGAAATAAGTAGTGAAGTACCAAAATCTGGAGTAAACCGGTATATAGGCAGAAGTGATTAACTGTAAAATAGTTCTAGGCTTAAGCAGAGAACACTGGCCTGGCCAGGATGTAATGTATTTATGCCAGTCCTTGCCCTGAATGCAGTGCACACAGGCATTAAAGTACATTTGTTTTTTATTTCTTTGTGTAGTCAGATTCTTTCCTCAGAGTTTCCCTGGAAGATCTGAAATATTGATTTGCACCTCATCTGAGCCTGAAGATGGAGGTTGTCTCTTTGCTGGTTTCCTTGAGGACGAACATAAATGCTTTCCAGCAAAGCTTCTTGAGTCAAGTTTAATATATGTGATTGTAGAGCAAATATGAACATCTGTAGTATCATCAGAGAATAATGTGAGCTGGAAGGGACTTCTGGAGGTCATCCAGTCAGACCCTGTACTCGGGGGGGCCTAACTCCCAAGGTTTGCTTAGGGCTTTGTGCACCTCCTCTGAAAATCTCCAGTGGTGGCAATTCCTTAGCGTCTGCTTGGCTCCCTGTTTCACTGCTTAACCACCTGCACTGGGAAAAATGTTTTCCTTGCAGCAACTTGGAGTTTCCCTTGGAACAACCTGGGACCACTGCCTCTTACACTGTGTTTGTGCACCTCTGAAGGGAGTCTCTTTCCATCTTGCCTGTACACAGTTACCCCTTCAGTGGTGAAAGACAGCAGTTAGATCCCTCCACTGTAGCCTTCTGTTTTCCAGAAGCCATTGCTGCCTTAGCTTCCCACGCAGGTCGTGTGCTGCAGCACTGTTAACCATCTGAAGGGCTGCCTTCTGCTCATCTCGCTCTTTCTGCTGTCTTGCATTGCGTGACCCCAGACCGGGCATAGTATTGAAGTTATGGACTCTTGAGTGCCAGGTAGGGGGTTATAATTACGCAAACATAACCCAGTGTGCGGCAGCCTTCATCACAGCAAGGCCATGCTGACCCGTGTTCAGCTTTCCATTTACCAGCACAGGTATTGACTCTGAGCAGCATCATTTCTAACTGATTTCAGTTAGACTTTGGACCCCACTGACCGCAACCACTACTGTGTAGGCCTGGCGGTCCACTGAGTCTGTAGCTCTCCCTCTTGGCTACAGAGATGCTGTGGGAGGCTCTGCTCTACGTCTTGCTAAAGATCTTCCCTCCTGGGCAGAGTCGGTTGGGAAGATCAGATTTGCTGTTGGTAAATGATATAACAGTAAATATAAGTCACATAGCTGTAGTTCTACCAAACATAATGCTAAGAAGTATTTTTGACCCTTTGATGCTGTTCCATGTACCCTGTGTAGCAGCGAACGTATTTTTTCTTACTACATTTTTGGAACGCTTTTTTGGATGTGTTCAGCTTTTATGTTATCTTGTTACAGCAGTGAAATAGTTTGTCAGCTGTAGAAGAGGTGTGAGTGGAGATATGGTAACAATGAACGTGTATGAGATTAAGTTCCTGTTCTCACCTTCAGTGTTTTATTGATGCATTCTGAATTCCTCTATAGTAATTTCCTTTCTTATGTTACAAATACATAGAATTTTGTAGCCATATGTCCTGTAGTTTATTCCACATGCTTAAATTTTAGTTGAATTTTTTCTATAAAGTATGTTCTCTGGTTTTACTCAACTAGCAGTTTTGTTGCTTGACATGTATATGCTAGCATTTTTCGACTAGTTTAAAAATTTTGTTCTGATTTTGGAAGCACGTAGTTACCTGGAAATCTTGAGAACTATTGGGGGAATGTAACTCCTTATGCTCTTGTTTTTGTTTGGTTTTTTTTTTGTTTAATGAAATAAAACAATTGTCAAGTTCCTGCCATAATAAACAGGATAATATTTTCTGAAAGAAGTCTGTGTGCCTTTGTTGGTGTAGGCCTCTTCCATTTCCATGTTCTCAGTGAAGCAAGAGATGTGAGTAAACTTCCTTGCATTGTTTCCTACTATTATTCCTCACTAACTCCGTTCCACTAAGTGGCAGGAATTATTATTCCCCAGTAATTCCCATTCCACTGATGCTGTTTTTTGTCTCATAATCCACTGATGCATCCGAAGGACAGGAATCTGTTGAAAAGCCTGCTGATATCTCTTTGTCAAAGATAGTTTAGCTTCCTGGCTCTTTTACCTATATTATAAAAAAATCATATATATGTATCAAATTATAGTTGTAGTACTTCAGAGGAATCAGTTGTGATACAGATGAAATAACTTGCTCCTTTAGGAAATATATGCTGCTGTAGCTTTTTATTTTAAAAGCTGCCACATCATATCTGTTGGGAGTGGGGTTTATGGTATAAAGGTCAAACTTTAAGTACCATTATAAAATGTGCATGATGAACTGATCCCAATGAACTTTAGTCTCTAATGAATGCACACGTAAGGAAAGACAGAAGGCAAGCTTCTCATAGCAATGCTAACTCTTCAGTGTAATCAGGCTATTTTAACCGTGGATGTCACTGTATGCACATGCAGGCTTTCATCTGTAAGTATACCTGTCTTCGCTGTTGCTGTCTGCAGTCTGTTCTTATAAGCACACTCCCTGCTAGTCTTTCTGTAGGCAGTTTGCAGAGACACTCCCCCCCCATTTATTCTGCAGCAGTAAATAAAGTTACATGTGCTTCTGATTATCACCTTTAGTAGTATTCTGTTGGCACCCTTCTACTCTTCAAGCTCAGCTCTCCTGCACTGTTTAATCGGATTTGTTCTCATCCTCAGAGTTTCTATCAGTTCCTACCTTTACCTCTCAGTGATGTTTCCTCACAGCTGTGGTGACTGCCTCAGTATTACCTCTGTCTTTCCCAGCGGGCCTCAAGTCTCCTGTTCCATGATGGCCTTGCTCCTTACTACTTCATTTGAAGTACCTTCCCAGACGTGTGGGTATTATTTGGCTCCATGTTACACTTTACAGTAGCAATGATGTTTTTCTGTTTTAACCTTGTAATTGATGAGCCTTGCTCCCTCTTCCTGTCTACAGAGTTTGGGAAGATTCATGCTTGATGGCACGTGTTGGGGATAAGGAATAAGGCAGTGGTGCACGCAGAGGGAGGATACAGAGCAGTCTGGTTGTCGTGGGGGGTGGTGGCTTGTCAGGTTTGTGGATAAACCAGACTGATGCTGCTTTTCCACAAAGCTGGTATGTGTCTGGCAGGTCTCAGTTTTAGTAATCATACTACTTGAAGACAGTTACAACATTTCCATGATGGCTACACTTGATGAAGCTTTGCTCAGAAGTGGGAAGGGAGCGTGATGATGCAGAAACACTTAATGTCTGTGCATTAGGTCACTGAGGTAGGCTGCACCTTGTCAGGCCAAGCTTAGTGTGTATCAGCTGAACTGCTGTGTGTAGAAACCAATTGGGTGGCTTTTGTTCCTGGTTTTGGAAGGAATTAGTAATAGAAGGGCAATTTACACGCTCCTAGTAATACTGCTTCAGACCTGAGTGAAGCATGAACTGGCAAGCATAGGAGTACAGTGCAAAGTAAGTTCAGATCCAGAAGTAGTTGCACACTGTGCGTTTCTTTAATCTGGTTTCCCAGCTTTATTGCTCAATATAGTAAAGATTTGATAGTATTATCTCTGTGTGGTCTACTGTGCTTCAGAGGTAACCTGTGGATCTCTATGCACTGGTCACATAACAGCGATAGCTATGCTTACCAGGTGAGTTACAGCATTTCTTTTATTTGGTTATTCTGGGCAAGCTGGTGATACCTGGAATGTCTTTGGTGTCCCATATTAGTAGATATGTGGAATTTAGTTTGCATGTGGAAGAGGTGATATATTTATAGGTGCAAATATGCAAACATTAATTTTATATTACTCAGAGTAATTTTTCTGTAGGTAGCTTCTATAGAGATAGTAACTTGCTGTGGGTTCAGGAAAACTTTCAAATATATGCTTCAACTTACTGTGTAATACTTTTCTTAAATTTTGACTCCTGGGCTTCTGCTATATAGGCTTTTTGGAAGTGTCATCTATTTAATGTTTCTTTATTCTGCCTGTGTCAACTCCAGAGTACTGTAGAAGTATATGGCGCATTTGCCTGCTGGATTATTTTTCTGTTCAATATCTATCAACTGGGATGCATTATGAGTTGTGCTATGAAATTCCTGCAGGATCTCTATTATACAGGGCACAGCTTCACTCTTGAAACACGCCTCAGTGAACACTAATCTGTTCATTCAAACTTTTATCTGAAATGGAAATAAGTAAAAGCTAAGAATAACCCACAGAATTGTTAATGTTGAAATAAATCGGGTTTTCTAGATGTCAACAAAATGTCCAATCTTGTTCAAGGTAGATCTGGACTATGTAATGTGTTTTGGGAGGTATTTTGACACAGATAATGTCTGTCTGCTGTGGATGATGTGTTTGGCTCGTGCTGTTGAAATGTAGCTACAGTTAGCTTTGGTAGCGCAGATGGATATAAATGTTCTTAGGGCTTGTGTGGTTGTAACCTGTGAGAGAAGTCAGATACCTTCTCCCCTCCTGAACTTGCGCTAGTCGCTTAAGTGATACTGTTTACAATTCTAAGGTTGATGTGAATGTCCTTTAATGGAAGTTTAAAGATTAAAAATGACATTTCAAGAATGTGATCACTGAAATCATGCCTCTCTGAAATAATTACTCCTAGTCTAGTTTGTTGTAGTAATAACTGGATCAAAGTCTTGCATTAAGTGTTGCAGAGATGTGTAGTAATTTAGTCCCTCCTTGAAGATACATTCTACAGAAATGTGGACTCAGAAAATGGTTCCTGCACAGAAAGTGATTACTGAGAGTTCCGAATGGTTCTGTGTGTTTTGCAATTAAGTTATGCAGGAAATATTATTTAGAGGATCGTCAATCAGATTAAAGAGTACACAAAACTCAAATGATTTTAAGATAATCTAGTACAAGGGGTGCTAACTAATTTTTTTTTTACAAAGGTAAATGTAATAATTACACAGAATATTGGTAAAAAAATTACCCGGAACTAGAGAAAAAAAATCTGTTGGGGTAAAGGATCACGTAAAATATGGGACAGCAGGAAGATACTGGGTCTGCATATATTGTGGCATAAGTTTAGTGTGGTTCCTTGAACTAGTGATTTTTCTGCAAAATAGAAAAGGTAACTAAATTGTAAATAAGTGTAGTTGATATTGCTCAGATGGGAGGCCTTGGCTGGTGTTTGTTGCTTATCTAGAAGTGTGTGCTTGTAAGACTCGGAGAGCTTTGTAGCTGGTGTGCACTTCATAGGAAAGTCAGTATCTGGGGTTATAGTTCTACTTTAATAAAAGTTGAGATTTATAAGAAATGTTATTTGAGTATGTGCATAAATGAAATTATACGAAGAATAAGAAATCAGAGTAAGGTTAAGAGCTTGTGTATCTGTACAGAGTGCAGAAGCACATTAGGTGGAATAGTTCAGTAAAAACACCAGCTTATTCTTATCAGCCAAAGGTAACTTCCCGTAAAGTTTCAAGTGGAAGAGGGAAATTTAGTGGAAACACCATCTACTTTTACTTCTGCCTCTATAGATAAGCCGCTGCCGGTGGTTTGTCGAAGTTTCAAAGGCTTTCAGTTACTTTGTGCGTATTGCTATCCACTCTGCTGTGAGGAATTTAATTCTCAAATTAAGATTCTGTTGTAATATTGTACTTTTTTTTTTAATTCTGTGGTCAGCTTTTGCCTTTAAAGTAAAAGAAAAATGAAAGGTTCTTGAGTTTGGTTTTAGATAACTATATCAAAAAGGTACTTCATTGAAAAATTGAGTCCTAGTTCAGATTTTTTTTTTCTGTTCCACGGAACAGCTGTGTTCTGTTGGAGTCAGCTGAATATTTATCAGCAGAGATCAGAATTAGTCCCTTGATGATTACAGATACTACTTTAATGTCTCCATCATCTGTCTGTTTCCATAACTAAGGCTTAATCTTTGTTGTTCCTGGCAATAGCAGTAGTAATTTGCAAGTAGTAGAGAGGTGAATGCTCATACTACCAAAGTAGATGTAGTTCTAATGTATTACAGTTTCCGTGGTTCTGGAATGAGATCGTCATGCTCATAAGGAGAGCAAAGACTTGATTCAGGCTGACAGCAATCACCGAGTAAAAATGGAAAAATACCTTCTGTGCTTGTGGGAAATACCAGTTTTTCCTCTTCTGAGCTCTTCAATGTATTTTCTTAATTAAAGTGAAAGGTAACATGAGGTCAAATCCTACTAAAGATAAAACATGAGAGCGTTTTAATTTTACATGAGTTATCAGGTGAAAGTGAATGGGACACTCCCCCAGGAAGAGTGCTTGCCAACGTGTTTTCCTACCAGGAGCGTACTGTTTCCAGCAAAGCACAGTGCTCCAGTGAATTCACCGTGCTGTATCACCTAAAGTTTAAAACTTACTGCTCATTCAGAAACACCGATAAAGAATCTAGCACTTGCTTATGGTTTTAATTTAACGTTTGGTTGAAGGGTTTGTCAGCTTGCCAGAAGCACTTAAGAAACTAGTCTGTATTGATGCACAGGGGATTTTACTGTGTAAATCTGTTCTCATTGTTTGGAATTTCCCGTGTTAATCTGCACTGTTTGGAAGTGAAAATAGCAACCGTGTACAAAACAATAACACAGCATTAAAGCAAAGCATGGGAAGTAGAAAAAAGTTTAAAATTAAATCAATATTTGAAGCAAGAGTAGAACTAAGTAAGATACATTTTTATCTGGTACGTGAGTGCATCTGCTTAAAGGAATGGCTCTGCTCTCTACTCGTCATATCACACACCTTATTATTCCTTATCTGTAGCATTAATTTTGTGGTTAGAGCAGTGATCTGCTTTGCCTCCCTGTGTGTGGGACCACAGGAATGCGTGGGAGCAGCAGAGCAGGCTTGCCCCTTTTGGTGTAGACCAGGTATAAGCTTAAAGTATGTGATGGCGCAGGACCCTCCTTTTCTGCACCCTCATGGAATAAATCCCTGCTGAACTCTACAACAGGGCTCACTTCACCGTTAGTGCGAGTTCAGCGTTCCGGCTTTCAACCCCAGAATTTTTCAGAGGTATTTTCTGAAAAAACTGAAAGCCATTTCTCTACCATTGAGTGCTCCTTGATAAGAAGTAACCTTTATTTATATAATAAATAGTGAAATAGTAATTCCTGTACAAAAACCTAAAATGTCAAATGGCAACAGTTTGGGGTTTTTTGGGGTGGGTTTTGGTTTGGTTTTTGGTTGGTTAGGTTTTTTGGCATGAAAACGCTGGGGATTGTGTTGTACAGGCAGTTCTTAATAAGATTTGTATCTTAAGACCTCTCTCTATGTAACTGTAACGTTGAGGTATCCTTGTTTATACCCAATCAATATATCTGGAATCAGTGCATGCTAAGTAAGTAAAGACTAAAACAAAAAAACAGCAGCAAAATAATAGAGGGAGTAGGCTCTACCTACTGTCTTTCCATCCCAATGAACTGAGATAACAGAAAGGAGATGAGCAAGAGGAAGAGAGTGGCCTCAGTCTCCTTTCCCCCAGAGGACTGCAATCCATCAATTCCTCTGACCGGGCTGGAGAGGACCTCTCCAATGCATGCTTGTTGCTGCGCTGCTGCCAGGGAGTGGGACAGGCAGACCCAGGTAGGCTCCCGATGCTGACTCCCCCGTGCTGCCCTTCCTACAGCCTGGGGGAAGGGAACCACCCCGGGGTTTCTCATGCCTGGGGACAAGGTCTGTGCTCTCTGGTGGCGAGAGATGGGCCTTTGGTTCGAGAAGTGGCATATTCCATCTGGTCCACGATATTCCTGTGGATACATCTTGCATCAAGGCTGTGGAAGAGCACCCTGGAAAGTTTGCCACCTTGCACACGGGCTTGAATTGGTGATGTGATCGCTTGGTGCACTTCATTTTCTGTACCTTTTGACTTTTCAAATAGTTTTGGAGGTCCCATTGATAGACCAGTAGAGAAGGAATTAACTTCTTTTGGATGGAACTTTAATTTTGCTTTTGGCAGCCTGGGGAAATTACTGTGCTCATCTTCTGTGAGTGCTAGAGCAAGGCGCAGAAGAGAGGAAACAGTTATTAAAGTTGGCAAGTTATTTCCCTTAAACACCTGTGTCCCCCTGGCAGGTCTCTGTGGGAGCATAATCTAAGTCAGCAATAATTGAGGAGGGGAAAGCTAATATAAGTGACTCCTATCTTTTGTAACGTGTTAAGTGAATCCCTCTGAGATTTTCCTCTAGTTCTTTCCTTCTGTGTTCTGAGGACTTTGCCTTAAAATCAGTTTAGTTGAACATTGAAATGTTTGTGTCTTAAATATACTATTTTGTACTTCTAAATTTTTCTATTTCTGCTTGTCAGAGAGCTAATAGTAGGAGAAGGGTGGAAAAGGTGGTTCTCGCTTCTTTTACTAAGTTCTGATCTTATTTTTTATGGCCTGTGCAATGAACAGAATCACCAGTAGATCTACTTAGTTGTCCTTTTCATTTTGTTCTTCATGGTATATAGCACCTCTCCAAAACAGGTGGCATCCTCTTAAAATTTAAACCAAGTAATTTGTAATGAACTTAAACACTGAAATCTGAAGACATACGTCCCACCAGGACTCCTGGGACTCTGAAAACTTTAAGTACATAGCTAGGTCTCTAGAAGCTTAACATCCCTTCAGTATAATGTTTTTCTTAATTAAACCTGTAATCTGTGAAGCAGTTCCAGAAAGATTTGTGAAATAATTGCAGTACCTTCATTTCAGGGGGTAGCCTTATTTCAGGCACTCTGAATTCTTCTTCCTCCTGTGACTCAGTTAATTTTAGGTTTTGTCCTGCTTACCTTCCATGGGTCTTATTGAAGTTTGAAACTTATAATCCTGTAGAGTTTGTCTAAAGTGTGTAAGCCTTATGTAGTACCTTAGTGTTATGTTTGATATTTTAGTACAGTTGCTGAAAAGGGAGATACATAACTTACCCTGGTTTTCTCCTGCACTTGAGGAGACCTGCAGCCCAGTCTACGTTTAATGTCCAAGTCATGTAGTAATGTTGGGGATCACTGTGTTGTAGCAAAGCCTTCCAGCATTGTACTAAATACATGAGGAAGAACTATATTGTTGTTCAACATGGATAGTTTTTCTTGTAAACAGAAGGAAAAGCACTGTGTTTGTATGGCGGAGGTATGGATATGGCAATTAGAAATTTGTGTCCTTTCCGTGTCCTGGTTCTCTGAAAGTTAATGTTTTCTGTGATTCTCCAGATTGCAAGGCTTTCCTCTCCATTTCAGGTTCTTAAGATGCTTTTTGCTATTACTTCTGTTACTTGGTTTTTAATGTTTGTCAAGTCTTGCCCAAATCCCTTTGTTAAATGTTTCTGGCTTTTTGCTCTTGTTGAAATTTCAAGGCTCCCAAAGTGAATACACCATGTGGCAAAAGAATCAAATATAGAAACTTGTCCAGTGGTCTGAAGAAAATATTAATTCTCTGATATACAAAAAACATCCTGATAGTGCAAGCTATTGACAGAGGGTTCTCCTCTTTCACAATAAGCAGTGCGGTGAGGGGGAAAGCTGCTTTCTCAGTTTCATCAGTACAAACATTTTGAGTAAGCAGGAGATAAGGGAATGGGGGGAGGGGGGGAAGTCTGTTGCACTCTGGGAGTGATAGTATTAGATTATTTCCATATAAAATACAATTCTGTTTTTATATGCAGGCATGGAAGGAGGAATTCTGTGCAAATTATGTTAGTAGAGAAGCAATTGTACCTTGCAAGCAACTTTGTGCTAGTAATTCTTTTAAATCAACGCATAGCATCAGATTACTTGAACTGCTTTCTGTCTAAGGTGTCCTCTATCCCGTGTTGAAGAGTGCTGTTTATCAAAACAAATCCGTGGATTTCTAAACTTGGTGGATGTTGCTTGGCAAGCTTTGGTTGATCTGTAGTAATGGATTAGTTCCAACAGAAAATAGTGTTTGTTTTTATGTATGTTTACATAGTTTGTTTTTATGAGAGAACAGAGTTATTTAGGATTGTGTTCTCCCTTGTTTATGCTCTGGTAATGCTAGGTTATGTCCCTTGTCTAAGTTAATATTATTAATCTTTCCCTGTGCAGTGGAGATGAGATATTTTTGCTCCCTCATCAACTTTCAGTGAATAAGTACATTATTGTTGTACTGTTTTGACTGTAGAGTTTCCTTATGCTCCTTTGGGTCCTTCTTCATAGGGCTTAACTTTATCTTCACTTAGTAATTATGACCCCGTTCTGGGTTTTGTGTGTTTGTGGGGGGGATTGTTTTCCCAATTTTTATTTATTGGTGTGGGTTTTTTTGTGTAGCCTGTCATTTTATTTAATCCCTGCTTGCTCATTTCATGTCTTATTCTTCCTTTTTTAGTCTTGTCTCATGCTGCCTCTCTAATTATATGTAAATATTCTCAAAACTTGCTTATGTTTCTCATATTATTGGCTGTTCAGTGAGGTGCTGTCTGCTTTCCTGTTTAATTTCTGTAAAATACAACTGTCTTCAAACACTGAAGTCTCTTCCATCCATTTTCCTAATTTTTACTTACATTGCAAGGTTAGGACTGCATTCTGGTATAATATTATTGTGTTAAACATCTTTTCATACCTTAAAGCACAGTTATTAGCATGTAATAAATCTAGGACATAGTATTGTGTATTTAAGTAATGTACAAAGACTGAACTGTTGGACTGTGTGTTGGCTTCTATGCTTTCATCTGTTGTCTGACTGACTATTAAAGGCACGTTTTTAAAAATTTTAAATTGTTGAGTTAAGCTACCAGCATTTACACTGGTCCTGGGAGATGTGTGGCTCTGCTACTATCTCTCTCTGTCTCTCTCTCTCTCTCTCTCTCTCTCCATACAAGCTATAGTTCTGGAAGTGTGCTGAGGTTGCTTCTTTTCAGCCATTCATTACTGCCTCTGGTGCTTTTTATATACAACCAGTTTCTTCCTCTAACTTTCTGTATGTCAGAGCAAAGCCTTTAGGTTGATATAAGGGAAGGATGGTGCAGGAGCTGGTAGTGGGGAAGCAGAGGACTCTTTATTTAAGAAAAAAAGCTAGCTTATGATGATTTAGAGTACCTGTGAAACTACAGGCCCATTAGCCCAGGGGAGCTGTCTTTGTACAGGTAGGTATATTTACATGGGATGACCCAGATATTGTAGGGAAAGATGCTTTTAGATATACATAAAATGTATATAATGTCAAAATTGTCATTCGCTAGAATGAAAGTACACTGAACCCAAACATTTTAGGATCAACTAGTTATTTGAAGTATTGTTTCTGAAGATATTTTTACAGCTCATACAATGTTCATAGGAATTTTTTCCTTTGTGTGCAGCGATAAAAGAGCTCTCAAAAAGCTGCTAGTACAAATTCTCAAGTTAGTGTAGGGGACAGGAAAAGCATGGTTTAGAAGACATAAGTATGCATTTAGAAAAGGCTGATTATGTACAATGATGAGTGGGAAGAGCAAGTATTTGTAAACAAGCCTGTTCAGAAGAAAGCATGAATAGTATTTTCTCCATGGAATTTCTTCAGTTTGGTTTCCTTAGAGTTTAGTGTTTGTCAGTTACTTTCCAGTGTATGAAATTTAATGAGGTTGTACATAAAGCTGTGTGGAAGAGTTTTATTGCTTTCACTTCTGTTTAGCTCTTGTTTTAACTACAGAAGGTATTGACCAAACTTTGCTCATTTTCAGTGTCTCCCATTTTGTAACAAAGCACCTAAAACAGGTCTTGCATCCTAATGCTGGAGTTGTTCTCAGGGACCTTGTGGTACATGTGGAAGACTCTTCTTGAGAACAGATTTTCACTGTTTGTTTATCTTTCACTACTATCGCCTGGTTTTCTAAGGGACCACTCTTTCAGTGTATGCTGATAACTTAAAATTTCAAGAGGTGTAGATATAGATTGCTTTGTTAATTAGGAGGATATGCCATTTTTAATCTTAATTTTTTGTTGTGTTGACTTAACAGTTCTACCCATTGTTTATAAACTAAATGGTTTTCTCTATGGATGAGGTGCAAGTGAGTTTGAAGAGCTTAAACTATCTGATACCAACTTCTATGTAATTTTCATAGACTGGTAAAACAGGAAAGGTAGCTTTGACACTCTTTTGACATTCATTTTCGATCACTTCCACTGAAGTAAATGCAAATTAAGAAAAATCTTACTGTCCCTGCAGATTCTTTTTTAGAAGTGAGTTCATTATTCTATCGATTTCTTTTTTCTGATACGCAGCCATTTATGTCTCAGTTTTGTAGACTGAGTGTAATCTTTTTATAAACATGTAAAAATATTGCTCAAACTTTGCAGTACACTGTCACAAGTGTAGATAAGTTTCTTTAGCAAATATATGTAATTAAGGTTGCTTGAAGTAAGGTTCTTTTATAGAAATCCTTTATTAATCCACCTTGTGTGGATTCTTTTCTGAGGACTTGTTCAGAGTTAGCTTAAACTAGAGGCATAGTACACAGCCGCAGTAGAGGCAGACCATCAGTGTCTGATGACAAGGTGGTAGATGCTGCTGTTGCTGAGGGAGGGACTGGCTTTGAGGGAAAAGGGAGCAATTACAGTTCTGGGTGAAAGCAGAAGGAGCAGAAACCTGCTTTCCAGAGCTGCTGCTCCCCCCCCCATTGCTTTTGAAGTATTTTCTTCCTCCTGTAGGAATAGTGTGTAGTTCTGCCCCCTTCCTAGCAGCCTGGCAGACACAGATTGAGAGGTAGGTGAGGTAAGGAAGAAGGACTGCTGCTTACTGGGTTGGTAGGAAAGGCAGGAAGGAGGTAGCTGAAGGATGGTGTGCAGAAGTTGGAGATTCTTCATCTTAGGATAATGATAGAAGAGTCGGGCCTAAAAGAAACAAGTGGCCTGTGTTGTAGCCTCCGGAAACTTTCCACAGGAATCCACTGTGGTGTCACTGCAGGACTGAACTCTGCCTACACGGTTGAAGAGACTGGAGCTGACTCAGTCTTTTGTGGTGCAAATAATATTTCCTGTTGAGTGGCCGAGTTCCCATGTAACTTACTGGTGCTGGGATAAAACTGTTCACCAGAAACCGGTTGCATAGATTGAAAGTGCTTCAAGACCATCATTAAATGGAAGCATGTTTTAATGTCTGAATTACAACAGTGAGGTCAGGAGGTTATGCTCTAGAAGCATGAGACAACTCTGTGACTTCGAAGCAGTTGTTTATGGTACAAACTGCAGTTATATCTGATTGCAATGTGAACGTCCCCCTTGCTTTTAACCAGTTAGCTTTCATGCTGCTAGTAGTGCAGCCACAGCAGTAGGGAATTCAGCAATGCTGAAAAAAACCCGCTTGAGAAACAGAGTAAATGTCTAAACACCAAGCCCATCCTGAGCTCCTGCTGCTGTGATTACACTGCTTCTAGCAACAGCTGGTTTAGTTGATTTAAAGCTGGTGTTGCTGTATTTGGGTTAGCTGTAGTCAGGCTTGTGACTTCAGGATGAGTTTATCCTTAAACTCTGCTGCTTCTCTTTGTCAGCTGGACTGTGTCACCTGGTTGGCAGCGTCTATCAACTCTTTGGAAATACAGTATGAAAGGTGCTCTTTATGTCAGTATTGCAGTGTATTGCGGATGCAAGTTCTTAGCCTTTATACCACAGAAGAAATACTAATTAAAAATACTTGATGTTAATGCTAGACTTCTAGATGGGGCAAAATGTTACAGTTTTGTTTTCTGTAGCTTCGGCATTTTAAAGAGGAGCTGGTGAGTACTGCTTTCAGGCAGTAAGTTGCCACTTAAACTTTATATGTTGTTGTTTTATTTCAGCAACACAACACTGATGGGTTAATAGTCTATGAAAAGATAAGTGTTACTATTTAGCAAGGAATAAATAACAAGGAAAACAGAACAGGTCAAGTTTTAAAGTGTGAAAGAAATACCTAAATGGGGTTGTCAGAGAATGTTTAGAATAATAGTGGAATCCCCTTTCATGAGGCAAATAAAGCTCTCGGGATGCTCTGTAGGGAGTAATCCCGCTCTGGCATAAGGTTATTTACTGGGTCTTCTGTCTGTGTTCTATGATGTGCCCATGTATTAAATCTGTGATTTATTATGAAAGCGTTGGTCTCGTGGTAGCGCTGCGGAGTTGGACAGCTTTTTAATTTAACATTTGTAGTAGTAATGCCCAATATTGTACATGGGAAACATAGCATTCTGCTTTGGCTGTACAATGCTAACAGGAGCAGTAATCCAGTGAGACTCAATGATGCTGTTTAAACTATCCATGCCATTCCCTTCTGGGACCTTGTTTCTTCTTTCTATTTTTGTTTCTGGTTTTATTACTGCTTTTCAAGTCCTGCATTCCCCTCTGTTGTGAGGTGTTTAATGGTTCTTGTGAAGGAAAAGGGGGTTTGCTTTCCTCTTTGGATTCCCCCCCCCCATTCTTACAAATTTATCACTCCTAATAAAAGATGGGGGCTTTGTGTTTGACTCTCTGTAGACAGACCTGAGCTAAGTTTTCCCTCTTTTCATATCATAAAATTATTTCTTTGAGACCAAGGAGAAAATTAAGGCAAAGGTAATGTGGCACTGTTTTTCTGGTGAAAGTAGGCTAATATGACTTCATTGACCTGTGGTTTTATGTTTGGTAGTACTGGCACTTGAATAGTGTGCAGGGGACGAACATCATTACGCTGCTGGGGAGTCACCACGTGTAGTTCACAGCACAAATAGCTGTACCAGCCCAACAGAAGGTCAGATGTTACGTGGGGCTGAAAATAGTCAGGGCTGTTTAAGCTAGCACTGCTACCAAAGACAGCCTACAGAAATACGTCCTTGGGCTAAATAATATTTCTTTCAGCAGGAGCTGAAGGGCTGTCGAGGGGTTCAGATTTTATGCTTGTTTGATTTGAGCCTGTTCGTTCCAGATTGCATGTTATAGATATATGTCAAAGATGATTTTCTCTTTTTTTTTATTGTTGGTTAGTTATTCTCCCTGTTTCTTCTTTTTTTTCCATTAGCTTTTCCATCCCGTAGCCGTGAAAGCTCCTGTGTCAGCATTCATAGAATAATATTCATAGTAACTGAACTAAATGAGTTGCTTTCGAGTTGCTCCCTATGCTGCTAAGAAAGGCACTAACCAGAGGAGGCCCAGAATTTCATCTGCAACTGTTGTGCGGGGCGACTGGTGTAGAAGGGCTTTGTCAGCAGTTTCCCACCTTGTCCATTGTATGCAGTGTGGGAGACCTGTTTTCTTTGAAAATTTCCATATTTACAATTCTACAAATGATAAAACTTCAATATGTAAGGCAGAAGGTAATTTGGAAAGATCTTAATAGATTACTTACTGTTTGGGAATATTTTTCAGGAGTCAAAGTTGTTTTGCTCAAATATTCATCTGCAAGTGCTAACTGTGATTATAAAATATATTTGCCTTTCTGAGAAAAAGAGGCACTATTAAATGCTTTTAAGGTACATGGATACCGAGCAGTTAGTTACAAAAGGCCTTTCAGTAAGACACTGTAACAGAAGCAGATAATGCTGTGTACAATTGCGGTATGGTTTCCAGACTTGAAATACTTTTTCTTTTTCTTTTTTGTTTCCTCCCCTTCTCTTGTGAGCTTAGTGAAAACTTCAGGTGGCATGTGTAGGCTCATGGGTAAATTGTATAGAATGCGTGCATATTTCATATTTAGGTTTGAATTGTAAGTGGGTATTGGTTCTTTAAGGAAGTGGCTTACCCTGTTGTTAATGGCAATTGACTTGTGTAATATTGTCCTACTGTAATTATTTAAATAGTTATCATGCTTTAAATTCAGGAATAAAAATAATACTGCACTGCTTGCCTCATTTATCTTAGGACTGGTGTACCAGCATGAATGTTGTTTTGCAAATACAAAGTTACGCTGGGTTTCTGTGGTTTTAGGGCTGACTTGCATATGTCTTAATTCTTGTGTTTTCTACAGGGTTCAGTGGTCTCAGTTTAAAGGCTATTTTATTTTCAAACTGGAGAAAGTAATGGATGATTTCAGAACCTCAGCTCCTGAACCAAGAGGGCCCCCCAATCCAAATGTGGAATATATTCCCTTCGAAGAGATGAAAGAAAGAATCCTGAAAATAGTCACTGGATTTAATGGGTATGTATTATTTGTTTTCTAAAATTAGGATAACAAATATTTTCCCAATTTTTAACTTAGTATTTCATACTGTCTATCTGTGACTGTTCATTTTGCTTCCTCAAATAGATGAGCAGAATCAAATATATACAGTGTATATATATGGAAATATATTACAGTAGTTTCAGAACTTCTACTTTATTCTGTCTTTGAATGAAAATTATGACATCCTGTGACATGTCAAGTCACTTCAGTTTTTTCTATATGTAGTTAGTTTTTAAGTAATACCCTTCAATGAAGCATGGTATTATGTGCATTTAACAGGTAAAATAGATAGTGAAGTCAGATTTCTTTCAATTTATTTTGAAATACCTAATCGAAAGAAGTCTGGTGGTGTTCAGGTCTGAACTGCTTTGTGGCAGTTTAGTAGCTTTTGGAGAAGTAATGCTGTAATAAACATTGCACAGCCAGGAGGCAAGGCGTACCTCGATTTGAATTGTTAAATCGTGCCAGGTATAAATTTGTAGATTGATAATTACTAATGGAGAGACTTGGGGTATTTGATCTAGTGCTGACAGTGTCTTAGATTAAAGTGTATACACTTTGCTGGTTTTGTAATTACGGAAGTTTTGTTTCCTTTATAATAAAGCTCCTGATTTTTTTGTGTGTGTCTCTTTAAATAGCTTATGTAGTGTTTTTCTTGTTTCTAAACTGGATTACGTACTTGGTGTAAGCTGAGTCATCCTGCTTGTGGGTCTCAGTGCTTGCCTGAGAGAGACTCTTTCGGCATTTTTCTCAGCTTGTCAGTAAATGGGCGTACTGTATAGTTTACCTCCCTGTTACCCTCAGATTTCAGATTTGGAGGTGCTGCTAACACATCCTTAGTATCATATTTTGATGCTAGGTTAATAATTTTTACTGTCATTGTTCCACACTACTTAATTTATTTGCAGTTTGTCTCTTACAAGTCAGATCTTACCTCACCCCCCCTACCCCCCACCCCCCCAATGGTTCTTGTGTAGGTTACTTCTAAGAATGTGAAATCCAGCTTGTTCTCAGCTACCCAATATTTATACTGGGCTACTTCACTGAACAAATTTAAAAATAAACCTATCCTTTATGCCTGAGTCTGCCTCTTTCCTGCCTCCCCCAGCTTTTTGTTAATGCTTCACTGCCCACAAAATTTGTAATGTTCTCACATGGAGGCAGCTAATGAATGGGCTGCTGTTATCTTCTGTTGTTCCGAAGCCTACCAAACAAACCTCTGGGTGACCAACTCTGGAGTTTACTCTGCGGCCTTGCTATTTTGATCTACTGCTGTAACACTTCAGTGTGTTCGACTTCCTCATACTTAAAGTGAACCACCCGGTCTTTGAGGAAGCAAACTGCATACATTAGTCACCTTGAAGAAAATAATACATTAGGCTGTTTCAGAATCTCGGATTGTAGAATAGTTCATTTAGTAAATCCTACAGTGAGGGTATGATTGTGAAAGCTGAATCATGTGGAGATGTGTCCAAAAAGTGACAGCAGCAGGTTTTGCTTGTGCGATTGGATATATTTAGGCTTCTTGTTTGGAGTTGTGGATGTCATTTCAGGGTACTGTAGTGGAGAAGGAAGCGACTTGACGTGACTTTTATTAGGATGTGGAGAAGGAAGTGACTTGACGTGACTTCTGTTAGGATGTTTTTATTGGTGTTTGTTTAAAAGAGTGAGGGAAAGAGCTTATTAAACTAGCTGGGTTTTTAAAACTTTTTTTTTTTAAAGTCAAAGTAGTAATGAATTAAGAATGACCCCTGTTTTGGGGTCTTCCTAGATAAAATGTCTTTTAAAGAAAGCACAAACTGACTGGTTTAACCTTACTGTATCTTGCTTGACATTGTGCAATATGCTTGCAGAGCCAGATTCTCGTGCTATACTTTAGAATTGCTCTGGAATAGGAACTTCTTAATAGACTTGCCATTTTCTTTACCCTTTGCTAGCGAAGCAGAAAGCTCCAAGGTAAGTTGCTGGGGATCTCCTCACAGCAGAGGAGTCTTCCCGGGATGAATAAAATAGACATAATCCAAATTTTCATTTATGTGTATTTTTTTTGCTACAATTTAATATAGCTGTTATAACTAATTTACCCAGATCCTTCTTGAATCCTGTCGATACAGTGAATTTTTGGTTTGTAATTCATTCTGAACTATAGTGCTAGAAGTGCATTTTTGAGTGTGTCAGTATAGAATTTTAAGTGGTTACCTTAAGCAGGCATATTAGGACTATTCAGGCAACTCATGTACTGAGGCAATTAAATTTCTGAGAATTTAAGATAAATTCTTATACTGCTCACAAACTTACTTCCATGGGCATTCATGTATAGATTTACGCCAATTTAAATTACTTCTATTTTTAAATCACACTGTTAAACTATTTTAAAAATAGTAGTTTTACCAAAAAGAATTCATGAGGCAGTTAACTTCGGATTTTGCCAACTAAAGCCACTTACAAATGTTGAACAAATTTCATGCCAAGGAGGTGATAGTGTGACGCTTGGTGCCATCTGCTGCTCAGAAGATGAAGTTCAGTTTACTGTGGAAAATTTTGGAGGGAAATTAACTGGATTTGGCTTTTGTTTAAACCTTTTATAGCTGAGAGTAAAATAGCAAGGCAACTTTTACTTCTGGAGTTAATTGCAGGCCGCACGCTTTCTTGAGTCTAATTATTTCCCAAGTAGCCAGAACTGTACTGATGTTCACAAAATACTTCACATCTTAGTACTTCAGGTGCCCAGTTAGGTACAGCTAAATACAATTAGCCAGGCAGTGATTCTCCAAGATGACTTACAGCTGTGGCTGTTGAAAAGTAATTTAAAATTCTGCGTATTTTTGTTTCTATGAAATAAGTTGATTTTGAACGGACAGTCTAGTCTATTAATAAATTATGGAGTCTCTTGAATTATAGACTTTCCAACCCAAAACCAAAATGGACATCCATGAGAAACAACATGTCCAATTGTATCTATGTGGAAGAGTTAACAGATAAAGTAAATTCTTTGTGACTGAGTTAGAGTTGGGAATTCCATATGCCAAAACACTTGCTTTCTCCTTTTTTACTTGCTTTTTAGCAATAACATGTTAAAACAAATGTTTTAGAAATACTGTCATCTTATAGCATTACTTCTTGGAAGTGTTTAATGTATTTAATGCTTCATCACCTGTATTCTAACTCTCCACAGCCAATAGACGGAGATTAACTTCATCTTTCTGTTCTCAGCAGTCACATAAATATAAGTTGGTACGGTGTGATTCCAGGTGAATAGCAGGGGAAGGTGTTAACTGGTGGCGTAAATGTGATTCACCTCCTGTGCTGTTCAGGTAGCTGTGTTGGAACTAGGGCTGAGGATAGTGGCTGCATTGTAGCCTACCTTCTTGATGTTTTCCACTTGAGGATTATGACTTCCTCAGTAACATAATATACAGGCAGTTCTGAAAAACATAATTAAATTGTTGATACTTGATCACTCACTCTCTGATTACTGCTGGCTTTTAGTTAAAGTGAAGTGTCACATAGTATGATTAATCATAGCTCTGCTGACCTGTTTGCACTGAATTACTGGTAGAGCTGCGCATCCCTAAGATGTGGCTTTTTAGCTAATGATCTAAGCTCGAGATGCATACTGTGCTGGCTAATGAAATGGGCTTAAGATACTGTGTGGTGAGTTCCCCAGAAAATAACAGAAGTTGAATTTTTACGAAACTTACAGTATAGGGGTATATACACACACGCGCGTATGTAAGTCTGTATTGATACTGGTCTGGATTTGGTGTATTGGTCGTATTCCCAATCAAGAAATGGTTCTTAAGTATTGTATTGTGTCAAAAATCCTTCTTAGCTTAATTTTTGAAATGTTTATGGGTTCAACTCCAAATAGTTAACTGTAAAAGTGCATGATTCTTTCTTATTTTATTGAAATAACTTTTGAAGTATTTTACTGTTATGTCAAAAGTCACAGAAATTTGTTAAAATATGACACTGAATTTGCAATGAACATGTATGACACCTCAGGTAACTAGTGAATGTATCTAAAGTATTGCTTCTCTGAGAGGTCAGTGTCTCATTTAATGTGTGAATGTGATGCTTATGGATACCTTAAGCTGGGTTTAATTATTTTCACTGAGCTGTTCCTTGATAGATAAGTATACTGTCCAGTTGTGGTCAAACGATTTGTAACAGCTGAAGTATAATGGTTCTAATTCCAACATTCAATGCTTTTTCTGTAAATGTATTTTGTAAAACATGAAATAAACTACAAGTTGAGAATTTTTTAGCTCTAGTGTGTATGACTCAAATTTGTATTGAATCGTTTACCATTTCTGTTTTATATATTTGACTAATAAATACGGTCTTAAACAGTTTAACTGTTGATGATCTGATTTCCTTTTCATTGTTTAATGAATTGAGTTGTGGGATGATGTATTTAGGATTCTGCTTAAGAGTTTTGTGGTGGTGAGCACAAAAGACAATGCTGCTTTACCTCTGTGTGTGAGATAGAGAAAAATAAGTCCTTTAGTTGCTGCCCGAATTGCTAATGACAACAAATTTTGGTACTGTTTTCTTTTTATCTTCTCAGTAAGGGGAAGAAACCAATAATGTTGTTGCTTCCTAACAGTCATACTCATTAAAATAAATTGTTATAAATCTATTTCATTGCAGCATCCCCTTCACTATTCAGCGACTCTGTGAGTTGCTGACAGATCCTAGGAGGAATTACACAGGAACAGACAAATTTCTAAGAGGTGTGGAAAAGGTATGTATTTTTCTGAGAGCAAACACAGCTAAACAGTCACAGCTACTGCTTAAATAACTTCTGAATTACTCCCAAAGGTCTGTTGGTTACATTATGGCTCATAGCCATAGTATAGCTAATAGCTACTCTAAGTGTATGAGGGTCTTTTGTACCTTTTAACATCAAAAAAGTTTTTTAAAATCATTTAAGACAAAATAAATCTCAGCGCTGTAACTGTTGTTTCCTAATCACTGTGCAGTATTCAAACCACAGTGTGTGGAGGATGTAGCTAGAAATAATCCGTTGAAATAATTTGCATTTTTTATCAGGTGTTTCCTTCCACATTTGTGTTCAGATTAGATCCAGTGGGTGAAGGAGAAGGGAGGCTCCTTCCCCCCAGTGTCTTTTGTTTTGGTATTTAAATCCTTTAGTGTAGAGGACTGTGGCTTCGTAAAAGCACGCAGATGTCATTTAACGGTATTTTATAGCTTGTGTCAGAATGTGGGATCTTTCAAAAGTAGGTAACGGGCTTTCAGGATGTGGTTCCACAGGGGATTTTCTTGATGGCAGAATTGGCTTGAGGTTCCTACGTGGACTGTTCGGTCGAGGAAAGGTTACCCTGTGAAGGGATTGGTTTTCACTGCTATAGTGGATGCAATCAGGTGTATTCTTGCAAGATAAGATGGGAAGGAGATGGTGGTCAGGAATAAATCATGAGACAGGGATTTCACAAAGCAGTTTCTTAGCCAATAGCGAGATCTGTGACACTACACCTCAGGTTTTATGGAGAACTCCTATTAAATTCATCTGGGTTAATTTAGCTGGCCCTGTTATAAAAGCCCCTCTGTCTAATTGGGCTAAGTATTGATTTGAAAAGAGAAACTTACCTAATTTTTAAGCTAGGTTTCTAGATGTTAAAATTGATTTAGTTTGCAGTGCTATTCAAGAGGGGGAGGTGGCTAAGCAAGATACACTGAATTAATCACTATTTCTGCCATTTGTTTATGCAGGCCCAAAATAATTTTAACGTTTGAATTATGGCTGTGCCAAAAATAGCTAGTAGTGCTCTCACACTTTTGAATGCAGGACTCGTGTACGAATAGAGCATTTCTCCAGCAATTCAAAAGTTTTTCAGCCTTTCGGAATACTGTGCTTTCCAGAGATACTTCAGTTAGAAATTACAAACACTTGGGCCTGAGGCTTAATGTGCTGGCTTCATTATGACAGTAACCCACTTATGAAAACACTGACTTCTAGTGTAATTGTGGCCTGACATTGTAAAGAGGGAGCAGAGATACTTTTTATGTATCTGCCATCTGTTGATAGCTTTCAACCCAATTTTCTGTAGAGATACTTAACAGATATGACCAAAATCCTGTAACTCCTTAAGTTTTGGGGTGTTGTCAAGAGCTGAGGCTTCTGTTTCTGAACTTGTAATATGTTGTTTGTGTATTGCAGAATGTCATGGTTGTTAGCTGTGTATATCCATCTTCAGAGTAAGTATAATCTTTTTTGTGAAACTTTAAGCTTGTATTAGTAGGGGGGAGCCTGTGTACATGTATCTTAATGTATTTCTCTTGCTGGCAGGAGCTGTATGCAAAAGACAGACACGCAGAGTTCAGTCTTCATTACGGGTAGTTAGGTCAGCAGTAGTGGTAGCGTCTGCAAGGGTGTTATGTAGTAATTCAGAAATGAGCAAACAGCTTTGGAAGTGGGTATGTGGTATAGTTCAGTATTATCCCCAAACACGAAGCTGTTTTATGCTGGCGGTGGAAAAAATGGGTGCCCCTCGGTAACGGTTGCACTTAAAATTTATACCCTAGCCTGTTTCCCTAGTACAATGTGTAAGTAGAGAACCCTTTGATAACTGAAAGGGGGGACTATTTAAATTGTGTGTGGGTGGAATTCCATGCAAACAAGCTTAATGTAATTTGAAGTTCCTTTATTTGTAACATTCTCTTTTTTTTTTGTTAGGAAAAATAATTCCAATAGTTTAAATCGGATGAATGGTGTTATGTTCCCAGGAAATTCACCAGGGTACTCTGACAGGTAAGTCTAGTTTTTGGGAGTTAACTTCTTATGGATAAAAGCAAGCTGGTTCTGGAAATAGCTGGTTCAGATCCCTTGTCATTCATTACCTGTTCTGATCCCAAATAGGTAGCTTCAAAAATTAGATGTGACATGGAATACTGGGGGAAGGAGGGTAGAGAAGGCATGAACATAGACACTGCATACTCTCTTTTTCGATCTTGTTGTAATCTCATTGCTTATAATTTTTTTTTGTTGAAGTTTTTGTCATAGTTTGCATGGTGTAGGCCAGGAATTTTTTATTCAATATAAAATAGCGAAGTAGCTGAAATTTTTTGTTTTGTTTTGGTGATCTTTTAAAACAAGGTTGTAGCTGCTTCCTGCCTGTTAGGAACAAATTACTAAAAGTAAATAGTAAAGAAGGTTATTTTTTATTATTATTTTAAAAGATCTAATGTAAACGGTCCTGGAACTCCTAGACCAGTAAATCGACCGAAGGTTTCTTTGTCGACTCCTATGACAACAAACGGTTTGCCAGACAGCACGGAGCATAAAGAATCGAGCTTGCAGCAAACAGAAGATAAAAAACACAGGTTTGTGAGGAGTAATGTATTTCGAGTTTTTATTATTCTCCAGGTTTTTTTTACTTACGTTTAAAAAAATATTTTAAGAGAATGGCCATCTAAGGTATGCATGGTTAAGTCTTAACGCATGAATATCTGCAGCAGGATTTGATGTGTACTTACTACTGTTTGGGCTGCCTAGATAACTATTAGCTCAAGATTCCACAGTTGCAGTAACACATCTCTTAAGTGTATGGGATGTCTAGTAAAATCAGAGTGAATAGTAGAGTTCAGAAATCTAGTCACCATATTTGTGTCAGGGTGTTAAACTAAAACCAGATATGCTATCTTGTAAACGTTTGCCCCTGATCCTGATGGTAGGAGCTGTCAGTAATTTGGACCCACCAGAGTAGCCTGACCACTCTGCATTTTCATTGACAGCCGGGTGAAGGAGGAGTGATGGCTCTGAGGTTTTGTTGTGTAATAAGTGCAGTGAGTTCTACTGTTCTCTTGTGGAGTGTTTAACCTGACGTAGCTGCTACTTTAAAAAAAAAAGTGTGACAAGATACAGAATGTTTTTCTTCAATAAAAGCTACAGCTGCTTTTGTTGTTTATAGTGACTCACCAGCATCTGATTCAGAAGGTGCTCAGAGCAGCCCAGTAAAAAACAAGCACTCTGAAGATGATCCTGCAGAAGCAGAAGGACACGAGGTAAAAAGACTTAAATTTGACAAGGAAGGGGAAGCCAGAGATGCACCTAACCAAACTGCCTCCAGTGAAGCTTCTTTAGGCGTGGGGGAAGAGACAGAAACATCCTCTACATCTCAGGATAAAGAAAAAGATGCTACTTGTGCCAGACAGCACTGTACAGAGGAAGAGGAGGAAGGTATTTCAGATTTCATTGTCTTTGCTCTGTGCGTTTTCCAAGGAGTCGGGATTTGCATTGCCAGAGGCCAGTGCTGTTGGGATTGCCAGATCTCTCCAGTTGTGCCTAAAGATGAACTGCTTGTTCATATTTCAGTTTTGCATAACTTAGCAGTTCTGTTATTTCTTTTTTTCCTTTGTCCTACATCTCTATTTAAAAATTTATAAAATGATACTTAAAATCTTCTGAGGCAGTAAATTATGTGAGGGTGGAAATGATGAACCAAGAATTGAAGAGTCCCTACTTGAGGGTATCATCACACGTTCTCATCTGTTCGCCAGAAGGGGGATGGGCCATATCTCAGTTTGACTGTCTTTATTATTAACAAATTAGTGAAATACGGATATAAAGTTGTTCCAGTGAGAAGGCTGAGCAACAATCTCTCCAGATCCTATTAGAACAGTGAAAATTACCTCACTCCGAGGCAGGCCCTGTGCCTAATTAAAAAAAGTTAAGGGAATGCAGTTAAGGGACTGATCTATTTTTACATATTCTCAAAAGTTTCCTTTTAATATTTATTTTTTGTGGCTCATTTATTTGTAAAACATTCCTCTAGACCGTGATGGACGTACACTTGAAACGGTAACATTCTCAACATTTCCAAAACACTGCTTCTGCAGACAAATGAAGGAATGTGGGGAAGCAAGAAAAAGTTACATGTTAGACTGTGTCTTTGTCCACTGAAGCTTAATGAAATGAAGCTACCTGTTTAGTAAAAAACAATTAGACTTTATTTTATGGTATATTAGAATAGTTTGGCTATCCTGATGAAGTTGGCCTAAGACTCTACGTCTTCTAATAAAATCGAGGACACTCAGTTTTTCCTGTCCTTGGGTGTGTTGTAGAAGCAGAGCTGGGAATGGGAAGTAGCAGGATTAAGGTATGTTTAAAAATGCCTTAGTAATACTGTACTCTCACCGTTTCTAGAGTCCTTCATGTCTCCCAGAAATGTTGGTCCAGACAGAAAAGATCAAGACAAAGACACTGATTCCTCAACTGTGAATGAAGAGACCTCTGAGGAGAGCAATCAAATGGAGGAGTCTGATCAGTCTCAAGCACAGAAGGATTTACACTCAGATGACAGTGAAATTAGTGGATCTGGCAGTAGTGGAGCTGACTGCAGTGAAACAGAAGAGCTGGGGTCCTATGCTAGTGAAACTCCTGAAATTTCATCAGAGACCCCTATGGAAAACAGCGATGAAGCCACAGAAGTTGCAGATGAACCTATGGAGCAAGACTAATTTAAATACACGTAGATGCAGTATTTTCCATAAGGCTCCGGTTTTACACTGTATAAATAATTTTATGTAATAAAGTGGACCTTTAGTTTTACAAAAAGAAGCAGGTTGTAAAATAAACTTCTTCATGGATTGAACCTTGAAAGAGTTGTACATGATAAGAACTGTGAATACCAGCTCCTTCAGGTCCTGCTTACCGCTGAACTTTCGTTTGGTCAATCAGTGGTTTGTGTATAGTTTTTTTTATTTAGAATAAAAGTTTTTAAACTGGAAGGTAATTATAATTTTGACAACTTTTTTGGAGATTACCACACCTAGTTGTATGTAAGCAAGAAAGCTTTTTGTCTTGTCTTTTTCTGACAGCTATAGCAGTTACTTCATATTTTGGTTACAGTTTCAACATTTGACATGTGAAATATGGGGTTTCATGCTGGTTCCCAGATTTTTATTTGAATACACACTATGAAACCTTACGTTGTGTGTTTTAAAATGTGTTACATGTCACACACATATATGCACGCATGCACACGTATGTGTACCCTCACTGTTCTAAGGGGGAAATGGTATATTTTCCTGTTTCTATAAAAGGTAAATACAGCAAATACTTTTTCTATAGGAAGAGACTGAGTTCACCTCTCAAGGCACTTTGTTTTGCCTCTGGAAAACAAAACAAATGAAATCTGGCCCATATGAAACCCTGGAAATATGAACATTGTTGCAAACACCAGAGTAAACACATTCCAAGAGAACTGTTCAGATTACACCACTTTTGTATACTTCTGAGGTGCCTGAGTGAAAGGATTTCATTTATTTATGAGAAAATGTGCTTTATGTTGAGAACGCTGTAATCAAAACATAGCTTAAACTTTTGTAGAAGAAACGTTTGAAGATATGGTAAGAAAATATCTTGGAAGAAATGAACAGGTACTTGCCTTTCTGAGTGCGTCTTGGAGCATTGTGAATATTGTAGAGGAGTCTCAAAATTATTCAAAGGTATGCAGGTGGCATCGGAATGATCACACCACTGTCCTGGAAGAATTTATTAATTCATGTCTGTAGTTATGTACCTGAGCTAAACAACTAAAAGGTTTAGGGGTGCATAGAAATCACCATGATTTGTAGAACATTTTGGAAGCGAACTAAATATTTTTGAACATGCTACTTTGACAGCCAGTGTTACGTTTTTTTCCAGACCAGCTCAAAGCACAAACTACTGCTTTAAACTCTCGATATTTTCCAGTTCCCATATTTAAAGACATGCAAGCTGCAACCTCCCAGTCACGATTACTGGCTGCCAAGTTTATACCTGTTTCTTCAACTGTACCTTTTTGATATTTAGAATTTTTAAATTTCTGTAAAGTAGACTTTTGTAGATTGTAATGAGTGCTCACTGCCATTGTGAAACGGTATATAATTGTATAATTTCTGTGTGTAAACTGAATGCTTGGGCTTTCAATACAGTATTCATATAAAGCAATAAATATTAATGTTATGAAATATCTGAGTACATTTTTATCAGAATTGTCCCTCTTTGGTTTTAAGTTCATATACCTGAAGTACAAAAATGACCTCTAAAATGCATGCTGATAGTTTCTTGTACTACATGGTATGCTTTGTATCATTTTGGGGAAATCTAGGTTTTGCTTAATACCGGAATAATTTGGCTCTGTTGGAATATTGATAAAGTTATTCCTTGCTGACATTACCTATCCCATTCTAAGCAGACAGGATTCAGGGAGATGCTTGCCAAAAAAAAAAAATTCCTATTGATTGAGATCCCCTTGCAGAAGGAAAATTGTACTTTGACTCTTTTTCATTGTGCTTAAGGGTTGGATGTATAACATAAAATGAAATGACTGAACCAAAATGTTGAAATTAGGAAAGGTTAAAAGCTTAGTGACATCTTATACTTCTCTTTGTGGTTTTTTTTTTTAATATTTTGCCAATGAGAACAAAGTTTTACAATTTCTAAGTTTAGAGATTTCTGAAATTTTCTTTAGACTGTTTATTTGTGAAGATCTTGTCAATAAACTTGTTCTTTAAGCACCTGTGACCTTTCGATATGTTTGTTTTAGCAGCACCAGTGCCACTGTTTTGCACAAAGACTTGCAGAAGAACTTTGAGGTACAGATCTGTTTATATAGCTGCAGGTTTTTAAATGGCTAATAAAAATTGAAATCATGCTTTAACATCACAGGAACCATCTTCATACTGAACATGTGCCTACATTTAAAGATTGCATTTACTAAATCAGAGAAGATTATTTTGCCCCCACTTTTTTTTTTTTTAAATGTGGATTTAAAATCCCCAAACCTACTGCGTTTCTAAGCAGCTGTATTTTGGCAGAGGCGTGACACACCTCCAGGTGTGCAGGCAGCCGCTTCTCGGTGTGCGTGGAGGTGTAGCATTGAAACTATTTTTATAGCTTGTGTATTTCTAAATCCTGGATGCTTTTTGTTCCATAGACACGCCCCAGAGCACGCATCTGTATGCAGCCGTTCAGCCAGAATCGGTCGTTCTGCTTGTGTTTGTGAAGGAAGCGTGTGGTTAAACCCCGGAAAACCAGGCAACAGGTGCTTTATGGTGCTCATGGGTGTATTTTTCCCTATTCTATGGGACCAGAATATAAATAGAAAAAGGAGTTTACTTTTCAGAATACAAGGGAAAGGTCAGCCTTCAATTCTGCTCTTGGTATTTCAAAAAATTACCATCTCGGGAAAAGTTGATTTCCTTAAAGCATCTGAGATGCTCTTGTCAGCCTTGATTTTTAAACCTCAGGGACTATATTAATGCTTGCAATAGAGAGAGCTTTCTAATGCAGCCTGTACTTGGGGATATAAAGATGAGTAAAGAAGTTAAAGTATTAAAAAATTCAGTAAGTGGAGCAGAAGTTGCTGGAATTAGGGGTTAACTTACATGCAGCAGCTTCCGCTGGGTGCTCTGGCGGGAGCGTTGGCCAGGCTCCCCTGCGCAAGGGCGTGACAGCAGGGAGGGAAGCCCTGCATCCCCGTGGCTCACAGATGAAGCTCGCAACAGCAAAAGCCGTAGCCCTGTACAGCGACCTCGGGGTTTGTGTCCTTGCCCGCGGCTCTGAGGCGGCACGAAGCTTGGGGGCAAGGATTGTGACTGCTTTCTGTACTGCTGACTGGTTCCAGGACATGTGGGTTTCTTTTTTCAAATCCTCTTCGACCTAGCGCTGGCTTAAACAAAGTATACTCTTTTTAATACAAAGATTGTGTTCTGAGGGTTTCTGCAGAGCTCAGTCTCTATTGCTTTTTTTTTTAAAAAAAAAACCCCAAACATTTCAGCAGGAAATACTCCTAGCCGGAAAAGTAAATTGGAATTGCATTTCAGTTTATGCCTAGCCTGGGGGATGCAGGAAACGGGCTGAAAAGTATTTCTGCTGCTGCTCCAGTCTGTGAGAAATTTCGTACGTATGATTGTTTTTCACTTGAGCAGTTTACTGGAAAGCTGCATCATGACTCCAAGAAGATTGTCCTGGGTCTGGTACAAAAGAATCAAGCTTTTATTTTTAGTTTCTTTGTTCATTGTTTGGGGAGGGGGCAGGAACAGAGCTGAAGCCTGGTAGAACCTTAGTTACGCGAGTTCTCGGTTGCAATAGCTAAGTGGCAACCCAGTGATTAATTAAAAAAAAAAAATCAGATATATTTTTCCTACAATGAATGCCTCCTATTGACTACAACTGTACAAAACACCCTTCTGCAATCCTTTGGCATTTTTTATTCATATAGTGCATTTCTAGGAAGATTTTAGAGGTTATTTGCATCTCAATGTGTCTGAGGTCAATGGTTTTCGGTTAGACAAGTACGGAAGAGGTACGGATTACCGAAGGCATCCTAGTTACATCCTGCCATTTCCAACGAGACCCACGTTTTGTCACGTAACTAGTAAACTTTTGTTAATCAGAACTCGTCGTCCTCATTTTCCTCAAGGACGTTCGTGCCAGCAAATTCTTTACGGATAAAATGTACTTCTAGTATCTGCATGGCTTAACTGGAAGGGGTCAGCTCCGAAACTTGCATGTATAGGCTATATACCCTGTACCTATGCATTAGTGTGCTCTCTTCTGCACAGTGAATCATTCTGCTGCTGGGCCTCTCCCACAGAGTGATAGAACAAGTTTACGGCATATTCTGTCTTCATTTCTGTATTTGCGAGCAGGTTCTGGGACACAGGGCACCTTATTTCCAAGATTCCTACAGCCTGTCAAAAAATATTCATGCCAACAACTAATCTCCTGCAGACTTATGTTTTTGGGTTAAAAAATAATCCTGTGTTTTCTAGCTGAAAGAGGAGTGTTCTGGTTTCTATGGCTAGAAATGGCAATCACGTTTTGGTTCTGAACCGTCTTTTAATGCATGTGAACAAGACACTTGAAGTCATTCCCCCAGTTTTGGACTGTGGTTTACCAACTTGTCTGCAAGGTTCACTGTAAACTGTTGCGTTATGTCACTTGTAAGTTGATCCTCTGTCCTCATGTTCGCTTGGGAAAGCTGCTTTTCCCCATCCATGTTTATTGCAATAAACTGTAGACAAAGTTCTTGAACCGCTCCTGGCCTTTGGAAATTCTTACCGTGAGTAAGCGGTGACAGAAACTACTGCAGACTGGCCTTTTCCCTGCATATTTTTTTCTGTGGTCCAATTTATTATTGCTGGACTGCTTCACCGCAGGTAAAAAGACAGGAGAAATTTTGAGCGCCATGAACATGGCAAATTTAACTGTCGCTCAGGCTAGTGCTATTTCATATATGTGTCTTCTGCCACTGTGATACAACAGGAAACTCTTCAGTGTTTCATGGCCCCGGTGCAGTGCCGGGCTGGGGTCCAGTGGGGCTGACATTCCTCATCTTGTCCTTCTCCCCTTCCCCCCTATCAAGAACACGCCTGGTGACCAACTTCCTGCTAGCGATGCTCCGGTGCATCGGAAACCCTGTGAGTTTATCCTGCCACCCCGGTTTTGTGCCTGCAAGACTAAACCCACCCCATTCCCCCAACCTCCCCTGACAGCATGTGCTGTTCTGAGCCATGGCTCTTCTCCCATTTGTCCCCCTCATCCTCAAACTGCAGCATCCAAATCAGGACACAGTACGCCAGCCATGGCCTGGGAGGCCGTACAGAGTCACGCCTCCCCTCTGTTGCATGTGTGTCTCAAAGTGATATTTGACTATTCAATTTGTGCTCCACCATAATCTCCAACTCATTTTCTGCCCAAGTGGTTTCTGAGCCATGATGTCCTGTGGCGTATATTTGAGTTGCCTGAAGTGTACTGTTCTGCTCTTGCCTCCCTCTAGCTATGCCTTGCAATCTTTTGTACCTTTTCCAATTTTCTCTTTTTTTAGATTTCTTTGAATTCTCATCTTGTTCCGTAAAGTCTTTAAAAGCGCTTCTCCCTTCACTGTGCTCTGCCTGTACTCTCAGAGGCGCTTTATGTTACAGTGCTGTCTTGTTAGTAACAGTCTGGAACGGAGCTGGACCCAGAGCAGATACCTGCAGGATTCAAACTGGTCTTACACTGTGCATTAGAGCCTTCAGCGAGGGAAGGATGTGTTGGTATTTGTGCAACAGCTCGTCCTTGTGGGTTTCATGTGAACTGTGGTGGGCAACAGCTCCAAACTGCAGCTGTTCTGCTCCTGCTGCCGAATCTGCTCCCAGCCCTCATCATGACACTCATATTCTCAGACAGCTTTAGCACCGTTCACCTCTCACTGTCACTACAGCCTCTTGCAATAATCGGGCAGGCAGGTGCCCTGGGACTGTCTTGCAGGAGATCTACAAATGCTTGTGAAACCGGCCGTTGCAATGCGCTGGTGATAGAAGTGCTCAAAAGAACTGGGAAAGCCACCCGGCTATCAGCAGCTGCTTCTGCCATGGGCTCTGTGGCTGCTCCAGAGGTGCCCGAAAAGTCTTCTCGGTCCATTTTTTAACGTTCGCACCCCTCTGAACATAGGTCACAAAAGAGGACTGCGGAAGGAGGGCTCAAAAGCAGGATGGGGCAGAGGGGTTTCCTTGAGCATTTCTTTCTTGACCATCCACTTTTGTGCAGCTGAACAACACAGTTTTCTTTGAAACACCTGATAAAAAGACTCAAAACAGGCTGCAGACTGGCAAACAGCCTTTCTCAAAGCCATTTTATAATCTTGTGGGAAACAAAATAACAAGTGTGAAAAAAGGCTGACAAGGGAGCAGAGCCTTCTCAGTCAGCAGCACTGATAGACGCGCTCCGGTAACAAGCACTGAGACAGGGAAGCCAGCGCCGCATGCCTCGTGCTGCCGTTGGGGTCACCCAGCGCACGCACGTCAACCTGCAAGCGGCGGGACGCGGATTCCCTGGGGAGGCGAGCGGGGTGAGAGAAGGTGTGTGCGAGCCGGTTCCCGTAATGAGAAACCTGAGAGCGGGGAACGTGGAGCTGTCCCCTGGAAAGGGGGGGCAACGCTCAAGAAGGAATCTGGGGCTCTGGAGGTGCTGGGCCACAGGCTGTGCCTGTGAATGGACACGTGCGGTGCCTGGCGACATACAGAGAGACTCGGCCGCTCGGCAGGACGGCGGCACGGCCTCCTCGGCTGTCAGAGGCTCCTTGTTGCACCACAGCATAGAATCATAGAATGTCCTGAGCTGGAAGGGACCCACAAGGACCATTGAGCCCCACTCCTGTCCCTGCACAGGACAACCCCAAATTCACACTGTGTCTCGGAGGGCCTTGTCCAAGTGCTTCTTGACTATCGCCAGGCTGGTGCCGTGATGCCTCCCTGGGGAGCCTGTTCCAGGGCTCCACTACCCTCTGGGGGAAGGACCTTTTCTTAATATCCAACCTAACCCTCCCCTGGCCCATCTCCCTGCCATTCCCTCGGGTCCTGTCCTTGGTCACCAGAGAGAAAAGACCAGCTCCTGCCCCTCCTCCTCCCCTTGGGAGGGAGCTGCAGAGCACCATGAGGGCTGCCCTCAGCCTCCTCTGCTCCAGCTGAACAAACCCAGGGACTCCAGCCGCTCCTCGTACAGTTTCCCCTCTAAACCCTTCGGCAACTCCGTGGCCTCCTCTGGACACTCTCCAGTAGCTTTATACCCTCAGTGTCCTGTGGCGCCCAACCCTGCCCACAGCACTCGGGGTGAGGCCGCCCCAGCGCGGGGCAGAGCGGGACGATCCCCTCCCTCGCCCGGCTGCAGGGCAGGGCTCGGTGCCCCCCAGGGCACGGCTGGCCCTCGTGGCTGCCAGGGCACGCTGCTGGCTCGTGTTCAACTTGCCATGGACCAGATCCCCCAGGTCCCTCCCCGCAGAGCTGCTCCCCAGCCGCTCGTTCCCCAGTCAGCAGCCCCGTTTGGGCCCGCCGAGCGGGGACAGCCCTGCGGCTGCGAGCGGGGACGGCGAAGCCCCTCGGGCCGGCGCCGGGGGAGACCTGGCGAAGCGCCGCGCGGCGCGGTGCCGCCGGCGGCCGGCAGGGGGCGCCGCCGCCTCGGTAACGCGGGGCGGTGGCGGCGCCGCCATTTTGCGGGAGGCCGGAGGCGCCGACTCGATCCGTGTCTGTATTAATTTCATGGCTCCAGGAGGTGGAGCTTTAGAATAAACAAATGCTCCAAGGCAGTAAAACGGGCACTGGAGGTGCTGCGGGGGTATCAGCCTGGGAGGTGGGCGCTGGAAAAGTTTTTGCTCCTTCCCTGTCCAAAGCTGGGAAGTGCCGTAGCTCTGTTACTGTACCTGCAGGTTACAACAGGCTGAAGGTTAAATACCTGTTCCCTTGGGCGGGACTGATCCTGTCAGGGATTCTGCAGCAAGCATGCTGCTAGCCCAGCTTGTCAGCAAGTCGAGGGAAGGGGTACAGTGCAGCACACCTGCATCGTTTCCCAGCCTCTAAGCCCTGCCATGATCTTCCTCCCCGCAGCCCTCCAAACCATTGCAGCGAGACTAGGGAAGTGCGAGAGGTGTCATGAAATCAGTCTGGGTAGCAGAAAGCTTTTCAGCACCATGCGAGGCATTGAGGAGGGGCGCGAGCTGTTCTCTTTGCCCAAAGTGCGTAGGAGAAGCATTCATGGATTTAGATGGCTGTAGGGAAAGAGGCCAGGTGTTGGGGTAGTTGTAAGGAGAAGTGATGTGCTGGAATAGCTCACCCAGCTCTCTCAAAGCCCTTCTGCCCCACTTCTTCCTTGTGATGGAGTCCAGCCCTATGGTTTGGGGTGGGCTAGATGTCTTCTTCAGCTGATTTCTCCCTCCAATCTTCCACCCCCCACGCCCCTTAAAATGCTACGTTTCTGGAAGGTTTCTGTTTTATTGGGCTAAAGTTCCACTGAGCTGGTTCAGTCCAGTTGGTGGTAGGAAGGCATGCATTATGCATTTCCCCTGCCCTTGGAATCAAAATATATGAAATCCAGAACCTCAAATCTGAGGCTCAGATGCGGTATCTGGGAAGCTGAGGATGCCTCCTGCAAGGAATTACATGGCAAATGAGAGAGTACTTGGTCTTCTCTTTCCTTCTCCAGGTAGTTTCTTTTTTTATCTCTTATTTTCAGTACCTAAAGCCTTTTCCAGTGTCGTTTCAGAAGAGATGTGATAAAGCTCAGTTGCTTGAAGTGTTTAAGATAAATCTACTCTCCAATGTACTTGCCTTTCAGGATTGAGTTTTTTTTCCCCCGATGTTGATCATAAACTTTCTTTATTCCACCCCATTTCCCTAAGATATACTTAAAGGTATCCTAATTCTTTTAACATACAACTATTTTTGAGTGCCAAGCCTTGCCCTGTGGGACACTCACCTCAAGTGTTTCATATTTACTCTTTATCTTTGCTCACAAATGAGTCGCAGTGACTTCAAGGTGCTCTTTTCTGAACTCCTGGGCCTGTGTTGCATTTTAGTAACGACTTGTAAAGGTGCTAAGGAGGCATGCTGGGTTCTCCATCAAGTAAATGACTGTTTATGTGAGAGACAGACTCCTACTTTCCACTGGCGTCACTTATCTCCCTGGGAATCTTCGCAAGGAGTGACTGTCCCTGTTTACATGGGCCTTTCTCCATGCAGTTACAACACCCAAGATCTTGCCTTCGGATGTTAAGATGCTGGGGCCTCCTCATACACCAACGGTCCCTGGTCAATGGCTGTCTGCACCCGACGGTTTATTCGAGGAGTGATTCATGTAAATTCCTGAACAACCCTGGGAGCAGAATGTTGACACATCTTTTTTCCTGCCAGGGCGACTGCCCTGATCACTGGGGTATCAGGTAATGCCCAAACTTGCTCTTTTTTTTTTTTTTTCTGTACCCATACAACTTTGACTCTTCTCTTGTACAAGGGATAAATTAAAGTCATGCAGACAATAAAAAACTTCTGTTATTATGAGGCACTTCTTTCTATGCAGTAATTTACAACAAAATCTACTTTAAACAATAAAAGAATTGCTTTGTTTCCTTGGTGCTCTAGGAATATCAGAACAGATCTGTGCCTCTCAGAGTCTTACCAGCTTCTTTCTACTTCTGTTCTTTGATTATTTATTCCTTTCTGCATTCTCTTTGACTTTCAACTCAGTCAAAGAGCTGTGCTCCATGCACCAAAGGCCTTCCTCTTCAGATCTCTCTTTCTGACTGCAGGTCTTGGTTATCTTGTTTAAATATATGTATTCGAAGAGGCCTGTGTGTGGCAAGGACTAGAACTAGGTGCAGAGGCTCTGCTTGTGGATCTCACTACTGCCACTAAAATACCCCACAGACAATAGAAGTCTCGACTGTGTGATCTTCAAGGTGGTTGTTCCCTAAGCACAGGAGTTTTGCATTGCCAAGGCATCATTGCAGGGCTCTGTTCATTCACAGAACCCTTAGGCAGGCTTTCTCAGTCAGGGTGAATACCTTCCATAGGCACATGTAGCTATCTTGTATATCTGTGTGTGGATGTGGAGAGGTATGACCTTTTAGAGCTAAGTTACTCTGCAGTTGCTAAATAACCAGCTTTTAAATATAAATATTTTCTTCCCATCCATTTAAAATGTTTACAGTGGGATTTTCACCTTTATGTATTCTTAAATCCTTTCATCATATTTAAATAATAAAATGAACTTCCAATTTAAGAACTTAATGAAAAAATTAGGTTAATGAAAAACATTAACCTAATCTTTGCATTTTCATAATAAATAATCATAAGAGGGTCAGTATACAGATGTATCTTTTGTAGTGCCTAGCAATAAACCCTCAGACATTTATAAAATAGGCTAGTCACAGTTTTCTATAGTAACGCAAATAAAACTAGGAATTGAAAAACAGTTCCTCAGTGAAAAATTGAGGACTTTGAAAACAACCCTTCACATGAGTATGCAGCAGGGGTCTTTGCTATTTACATCAAATTTATTTCAGCTGGGAGTGTGACTGTCAGCTGGTAGCAATACAAACTCCTCAGTCTAGCAGTACTGGAGCAGGATAAAAAGAGGCTGGTGAGAGGGTTGGTGGTTTTTGCTCTTCTCTGCAGGTAAGGGTGGTAATGTGTGATAACTTGGTGTTGACTCCAGTTCTCTTAGGAGAACCTAAGCTACTGTTTTTAATTTAATGAAATATGTCTTAACCAGGAGGAAAGCTGTGTGCTGTGGTGAGATCTGATGTGTTAATAAAATGGCAGGGGCATTGGCCTAACAAAATGGAGAGGTGGTTTTGGAAGAAGAGACACTCCTGTGTAAGGGTGCCTTATAGCTTTAGGGCCTAGTGTTAGGTGTCTTCTAACAAAGTGGGGGGCTTTTTACCCAGGCCTCTTGTCCTTGGTAGCATGGTGCCCTGTGGGAAGGGGAAGGGCTGTGGAGGTGCTGTAATGCAGTGTCTACTCTGTAGTGGCGGAGAAAGTGTACTCCTGTCTGAGGGGGAAGGAGACAAGAAGTTCAGCTGTGGAATTACTCCAGCTGAATTTGAGCTGAGTAGTTCTGACCTGACCAGAGCTTCAGATCAAGGACTCCCTCCTGTTTTATAATGGATGAAAAGAAAAGTGCTGGTTGTGCATTAGTTGTTTGGATTTAAGCTACTGTCTTTTAGGAAACTGCGATAGCTCATGGTGTGCAGCATCTTCAGGGAGCAGTATGGCTTTGCTTGCCTTTGTTAATGAGGAAAGCAACCGATAACACAGCAGACAATAGTAAGCAGTTTTGTAGTGGTTTCTCAGGTCTAATATTGGACTGTTGTGTTACCACTGGGTCACACAAGAAAAAAAGTATTTGGTGATACTCCTTGCAGAGGGCGAAGCACAAAAAAAGTGTGTGGCTACCACAGAGCATAAAAAAAAAATGTTGATATTGTGCAGCTGAACTAAAAAGCATAGGCAGATGAGCTCTCTTCTAGGCCATGGGATAGATCTGTGCTCTCCAAAACAGCAGTGCAAGGTGTATTAGACCTTGCTGTAAGTGAACTGGCCAGGGTAACTAGTGTTTTGATTCTTTCTTTGTGGTATCTGGCTCTGATTTCTTTTTAGTGTTATTTTTAACTGTGATTTTGGTCACTTCCCAATCTGCAGGAATAAATGACCAGATTTTGCTCTTTCCAACTGAGCTGTAAAAAAAGTTCATCTGGGACAGTAGCAGCTTCAACTTGTGTGTCCACCCTAAGACAAACTGGATTTGATCTACGAGTCATAAAAGGGTCTTAGATGGGATTGCTGAATTCTTTTGCATAGAGTTAATTAAAAAGTCTGAGAAAAGTCAGCCAACCTCCCATGGCTAAAATAATTTCCCCATGTAGCACCTTCTGCAGGCATAAATCTCTGTTGCAGCTGTATCATTCTTCTGCAATTAGTGGCAGACTGCTAGCTGTGGTGCCTGGCACTCCTCTTCCGTGCGTGCTCCCAGTCTGAGAATGGAGCTGAACTGTGTGATATGATAATGCAAGGCCTTCTGTGTTTTCGTGTGGTAGGTATTTGCACTTGTGGATGTCTGATGTTTCTCTGGGAACTTGCAGTCTGATTCTAGACACTGCTCAGCTGCACTTCTGCTGTAGCGGTCTCTGCCTGGGACTTACGTGGGGGTATATATATGTTAGTGAATTTATCTTCTTCCATCAGACTGCCTGATATGGTGTGTACTTCATGTGTGAGTTTGTGGGAGAAGGTGCTGCTGTACCATCTTACCCCTCTCCTACCCACCCCTGGAATTATTTAGCACAGACTAAACTGGAGAGGGCATGACAGCTAGCACTGGACAGATGTTAAGAGCAGCTGGTAGTAAACTAGCACTTTGAGGGATCTATGGCTAAAATCTGAGAGGTCAACCATAAGAACTTTGATCAGGCAAACTTACTTGAAGGACAGACTTGACAGGAATGTGGGATTAAGCCTGACAATAAAAGCAGTTTCTAAAACTTTCTCCTCCTAGCAAGCTGCTTTAACGTGGAACTCCAAGTCTTGGCATGTTTTAGATTTGTGTTTTCTTCCATAAGTAATACAGAACAAACGTTTTATAGAATTGTATTTAAAAGAAGTGTAATTTTATGTTGGAATCTGCTGCTTTTAAAAATGAAAGTATTTATTCAATGGTGAACTTGTCTGATTGTGGCTGCACAGCCTCCCTTTAGCTGGCTGGTTGTTACAAGCAGCCACTCTGGATAGGCTTGCATACATCTGGTACTTCTTATGCTTGTGGAAAGACTGGGCAGCTTTTTTTTTTTTTTCAACAGTATTATTTAAAATAAGACAAACTCTGTAGAAGTGTAACAAGAAAATTGTAACGCAGGAGAGGGGTAAGACAAAGCAAAGGGGAAACTGGAGATGGGGGAGAGGAGGTGTAGGTAGATCAAACAGTTTGTGGTGGAGTGGGAATTGAAACCTCTTTCTTCTGACTAAGGAAGGCTTTGCTTCCCAGGACTCAAAGCATGAAACAGTGCTATAACATTACCCTGTCCTTAGCCATCAGCTGGCATGAGGCTGTTCACAAGATCTGAATGTGCCTGTGTGTGGTGTTTGCTAATCTAAATCTACTGCAAATAGATGGAGGAGCTGGTTAACTTCTTGTGTGAAAGGTTACTCTGTAGCTGAAATTGCTTTAGGTGGCTCAGCTGTATTTTGTCAATAAAATGTGCCATCAATGGAGGAATTGGCAGTAAAGTAGCTTCTGTGTGCTTGTAAAGGGAAAGCACGTTTGAAGGGCAGCAATAGAGTAGTTGGTAGATGCAGTCAGCAATTGTATCGTTACAAAGTCTGTTTTCTGTGATTTAGAATTTGAATGCGTTTAATTGCAATGGGCTGATATGATTTATAGCTTGGATGTGATTGTTTTTTATCTGTTTTAGCTGGTGTAACGTGAACTGCGTGATGCATATGAGTTGCCACGCTCAAGAGTTCAGTGAAGGGAAGAAAACAGAGCGCATTCCTAATGTACTTGTGTATGTGTCGGGAATATACCCTGTACCATCTCTGTAAAAGTATATTGAATCTTTGCGGGGATGGTTTGGCACGGTATGTGATACCAAGTCTTTTCCATTCCAGGTAGATGAGATGGAGGGAGGGATCTTGCTAAGTGGTGAACTTCTCATAAAATTCAAGTCTTAATCTTGATTTCTGTTCCCAGCTTAAATGCATGGGCCAGGTTGATCCTCCTGACGGGGTCATTCAAAGAACTGTTGATAGTGATGCTGTAGGCTGATGCTTTTGTGTTTTTAAGATTGATTTTTTTCTGAGTGAGAAAGGGTGGTCTTGACGGTAAAACACTGGGAATTGAGATCTATATGTGCTTTGCTGTTCTGATGCAGACTTTCTGTTTGACCTGGGGCAAACTATTTATTTTTTATTTGCCTTGTCCTCCTTGTCCTACCTATTTAGGCTGTATTGACAGCAACCTACAGGCTTTTTCTGCATGGTGTGTCCACCACAATAGGCCTGATCTTGGTTGGGGTCTTCAGGTATTATTTTAGGACAAGGGTTGTTGAGCAGTGTTTCAACAGGTCTTACCCGTCCACACGAATTATCATCCTACCTGTAAAGAACTTTTTCAGAAAGTTTTTTTTTTTTAAAGGAGCGTGCTGTAGTATGCATGGAGGGAAATAGAAAATATTGTCACTTAAAGCTTCCAGCTGCTCTTGATCAGCTGTATCATGTTGGCTACTTCAATCCATAAGTGCAATAAGGGGTACCTTGCCCATATTTGAAAATTGGCCCTTGAAATCCCACTCTACCACTAATTCTTCATCAGTGTCTATGAAATGATTTCATTAGTTGACAGAAATATTAAATATACTGTAGTTGGGCCATGTGAAAACCTGTAACGAGTCAGTCCAATGGTACACGTGTGTCTTGTACAAAGTAATTCAGGATCACTCTTGGATACCATTTTAATCATTCTACAAAGGGTTCTGTGGGTCAGTGTCCCAGAGTGCTGCCTGCAGAAAAACAAATGACTGGTTTTTGCAGCTTGTTACCATTTCAAGGCAAATTTAAAAATGAGCTGAGACTGCTGCCTTGCTGAGCTGCCATGCAGGGCACGGAGTTAAGATGATCTTGCTAGTCCTTTTCTGCAGGAATACAGATGTGCCCAGGCTTTGTTGTGACTGTGGTTCTGCTGATTGCTTCCTTGTGCTGTAATATGGTGATGGGAGGGGGCTGGCTTTGTTTAATCAAAATGGATATATTTGGCTGTGGGCGGAGGTGCTGTTGCCACCTCTGGCTTTATCTGTTCTTCCTGCTGATCTCTGCCCAGAGTAGGTAATCTGTGACAGAAGATTTGCTTATTTAGCCTTTTTTTTAAGACTCAGCTCTTCAATAAAGAGTACTGAATGCAGGCATGCTCTGGGGTATGTCAGCCAAGCAAGGTGGCTCTCCTCAGTCTGACATTTCGGTGAGTGCTGTCCTGCCTGATGATAAAAAGACAGGATTATGGAACAGCTGTGCCACCTCACTGCAGGGAGCAGAGTGAGGGGTGGTTTTGTGAAAGCTGGTGGATCAAATATCTGTTCAATACCAAGCAACTTAAAATAAAAATTAAATCTATTTAGATTAGGAAACTGATTGAAGGAATATGGAAATACTAAAATAAATCCCCAATCATATTTTCGTGTGAACCTCAGGAAATAAACAGACTTGTTCTCTGCAGCTTACGTGTGTAGTAAGAATGGGTTTTTTGGTCATACAAGCTTTTAATGATTTTCCTTGTTGCAGTAGAGTGTAGGCTTGGTAGTTTAAGGACCGAAAGGATTAATATACTCAGTTTATATTCATGAAGTACCTAGCAGCCTCAGCCAGAGATCAAGACGCTTTCATACAAGATATTATGCAGGTTTCTAAAAGAAGAGTAAATAGCCCTTCTGCCACACTCTGCAGTTTATCAGCCTCCTACAGCTTAAGACCCAGACCGCTTCTGAGGGCCTGTGTTCAATGAAGGCTTAAATGAGAAGTGACTCATATTATGTAGGAATATCAAATGAAACGCTAGTTTGATGTCAGCAATTTTGACCAATGTAGAATCAGTTTTAGCTGTTGTACAGAAGCAGCACCTGCTTTAGTACCCTGGTGACTACTTGGAAAAGGGAACACTGTCTGTAAAGGTGGGGAGGAGAGCTTCGAGTAAGTATTTACTCACTCACAAGGCAAGATGTTTAAAAAACATAATGAGAGGATGGACAGACTATCCCAAAACCATAAGTTGTTTTCCTAATGTACAGGGTACCACAAAGCTGGTGATAAAATAGGTGTGGTGTACAAAGAAGAATTGGCATGTTAACTGTAGGTGAAGCCACTGGAGAAGTGTGTCTCGGTATGTCTGGAGAGCCAAGTGTGTTGAATTAGACTGAATCTGGCAGACCCTGTTCTGGCTTAACCCCCGTAGAGGCCATGGTACTCCCCTTCCCTGGGGCTTATGTCTGGGAAGGAGGAAACATCCTCTTCCACTTGGTGGTGGTGGCCTAGCGTCTTGCTCTGAGGTGGGCACCTCATTCCTCTTTGGTTTCAAACAACTTGTAGCCAGGGTGCAGTGGAAGGAGGGACATCTTTAAGGGGGTTCTGCAACTGGAGAAGGAAAGATTGAAAATGATGGTCCCATCCAGGAGGTGGAATAACCAGATTCAGGCTTTTCCTGCATGACTGGATCAAAACCAAAGCCTCCCCCTTTCTAAGAAGGGTGTTCCTCATGCAAGACTTGAGCTATTCTAATGGTTTGATTAAATAACGTGTCCAGAAGGTAGAAGAGAAATTATCTTCTTCAGCTATAAAGGTGTTCAAACCCTGATGTTACTGAAACACTTGAGCACTGGGTGGAGGCTGTTCCTGGTGATAGTCTCCAGCCTGCCTCACGAAACACACTGAGGAAAAGCATTCAAGTGTTTCTTGCCAGAGACAGCCTGACTCTGGAGCCTGTGAAAAAAGAGGCTTTGGCTTTAGCTTCTATTTCTAAGGTGTTTTCTCCCATTAGATAAAATAATAAAATAGGATAAAATAGGAATTTAGGAAGAAGACCTAGAGTGCAGGGTTTTGATCATCTTGGGTGAAGGTCCTTGTAGGTAAGTGTCTAGGGTAAGTTGTCTCTTGTGTGTGGGAAATATGTGTTATATTTGGTCAAGTGAACCTTCATTCTTCTAAATGTGGACAGAAAAGCTGAAGACCCATCAGATTAACCCCAGGTTTCATTCAGTGAATTGGGATTTCTCATTTCAGTGAGTGCATGTACTGCATCTTGTACAGAAGAACCTTGGTGGTATCTATCTGGTATGCTTGGAAGATGCTTGTTGGGTCAAGCCTCTTAAATGATGTATATGGAAGTAGTATCTGAAGGTAACTTCTGCTCTCAATTCATTCCGTTTTCATAGTAGTCCTGGGAAAAGACCGAGCTGCAGACTTGCGTTCCTATGTTTTGATTTAGCAACATCTGAAGTAACTATTATAAGAGCTTATCTCTTATTTTGGATCCTGAGATCTGTGTAAAGCAAGGCTGTGTCAGTGAAGGCTGGCCCTTACAGGCATTCACAAAGGCAGGCTTTCTCGGTTGTTTCCAGTTTTGTGGCAACTGTGTCGTGCTTCTGATTAGTAAATTAGTACATTTTCCAGCTGTAGCATGTATACTTCTGCTGAAGGGAAGAGGCACTGCTCTGTATTGTGTTCAAGGTAATGTTCCTGTACCTGACTCGCCTCCTCTCTGGCCAAGAAGCAGAGTTGGGTGGGGATGAGGAGGGGGCCCTAGGTCTATTCTGGAGATGGGATTCTCGCTGCCCTTGTCTAAACAGATAAAACAAGGAATTTTATCCAGGGTTCTTATGCCCTGTAACAAAGTCATCCTGACCATTTAGTTATATATTCTTTCTATATTTTTTCCTCAACCAAAAGATCATATAAGAACCTAGGCAGGAGTAGACTATCCTTCTGTGGTCCAGAATGTGTTTTTTTCAGCCAGCTCTGCAGGCAAGTCTGGCTGTTTTCAGCTGGCCTGGGGGGAGCACTGTTAGAAAGATGAAATTTGATACTATGGAGCTCATGAAATAACTTTTTTGGCTATTGCTGTTCCTGTTGCTCACTTAATTATAAAACCTGGATAAATATACCTTTTGGTATAAATATTACTAATGTTGGCAGTAATTGAAGGTGAAACTGGCAAATGTATCTATCAAGCCATTTCACAAAGCAATCATTTATGAACATAGCTCTATTAATTTGTTTAGTCAGATGCAGAGAAGCAATAAAAGTGATTGACTAAAAACAATTAAACCAGTAAAAGTAAATTGTTGTGTGCATTAAAACCTGCTGAGCCTGTCAGATGAAAATTGTAGGTTTAAATGTGAAAATTAAAGCTATTGATTTTAGCTAGTGTGTATGTGGCTACCGGAGAGAGTCCTAATTTGTTCTAGTTTTCTTAGCTAGAAGTTGCTGAGACAAGAACAAAGATAATCCTAAAACTCATTCCCAAAAAGGCATAAGCCTTCAGAAATGCATATATGATGAAATATTTGTGTTGTCTTGGGAAGATGGGAATGTTTTTTTGGAAGACTTATATTAACTGTCAGTATCTTGACACTGCAGAACTGAATATAAATATTTACCAATGACGGTAACTTATTGTACTTCAAAGAAGGTGAAGAATGAGACATTGATGTGAGGGGAAATACAGCGTTGATACAGACGAGATTACAGGGCTTCTTGCTTAATTTATGTGTATGACTATTGTCATTTTATTTTTATGTGTTATAGTAAATCTTGCATTCAGTGAACTATTATTTTTTTAGTATTCCATTAAAATGATAGCACAAAAAGAGTGCTTTATTAAGGGATAGTGGTGGGGGTTGAGGCTCCAGTCTGTGCATGAGGGCTTCAGCCGTGTGGGAAGGGCTACTGTCATGAATTGAATGAGGCAGGGCTTTAAACAGCTATTATGTGTGACTTGCCAATGTTAAGCAATAGGTCACAGAACTATTTCCTCCTATAGTTTCTTCAGATCTCTATAAATCACCCCTTTGGACTGTAAAATGTAATATTTGATGGTTAACTATCAATAGATTGGTTTTTTGTTTAAATCTTGCTTTGGGGAGTGTAAAGCACATCTAACAGTTAGTTTTTGCTCTTTAGGAAGTAAAGTCTAAGTTCTATGACGTACAAACAGTATCGGTCTAGATCAAAAACTTCTGACCTTAGCAGCATGTCTGCAAGTGTGGGGTGCTGGGGAGCCCAGCCGCTCCAGCCTTAGCAGGACCACGGTGGGGCGCATTGGGTGGCTTGGTGGAAGGGTCCAGAGCAGCAGTGCTCTGGTGACATGCCCTGACTGGGTCTGTCAGGGAGGGAAGCTCCTACAGAGGAGTGCTAAACTCCTGGCTGAAAGGCAGAGTAGCTGATTTGGGGCATGTTGTTTGACGTACCTCAGGACAACTGCAAATCCAGAGTTATGGGATGTTTGTGGAGCTGGGTGCCTACGATCAAAGCAACTGGCAGCAGTCGCCTATACACTACTGACATGAACATCAACTACTAAACTGGCCCCTTCTGCCTCCCAGTCTACTGGGCTGAGAGGGGGAGGGTGGCACGCAGCTTGGAGCAAAGAACCGCATCCCGTGCACACAGCACGGTGTCGCAGGCAAGCGTTTGTCACACCAAACCTTTTCCCTTTGTAGTAGTAACCTACTGGAGAGAACTGAGTATCGGGATGACAGAAGTGAGGGGGGAGAGAGAGGTTACAGTTTGAATCTTTCTGTGTTCACAAGCAGCACAGAGCTCACAGACAATATTTCTCTCAATAGGGGATTTTTTAAAATGAAAAATTCAGGTATTGGGGCTGATTCATTTGCGCACCATGGTACACTTGCCGAGGTCTTGGGAGTGTGTTCCACCAGATGAACCCTTTCAGCACATACTTGCAGTAGATAACACAACGGACATTACAAATAACATGTAGTCACTACACAGCTAGCCGAAGTTTCTCTTTATGCTTGTTGAAATAACCAGTTCTGTCAACATGCAGTAGGGTAGGCCCATCAATAATGGTGTTACTGAAATGCTCTCAAGGGAGACTTAGACTGCTTTTACTTTTAAGGCAGTTGTTTGGTGATCTTTAAACAGTAGCTCCATAATACTTGTCTAGCAGTAACAGTTGTGTTAGTTTTCAGCTGTTTGTGCTGGATCAGAGTATAGGGGACGAGCCGTGTACATCTGCTGCCGTATGCTGTTTGCAAATAGATGCTGTCCTCGAGTAAGATGCAAGTCCCACAGCACTGCAGGGGTACGTCATACCATATGTCTGTTCCATCATGTGTGTGAGTGGTCGGGGGAGGAGAGAGGTCCCCACAAGAGGGTTAACTTCTAACAGTTAGGAGGAAGCTGTCAAAAGGGGGTGTCACTTCTGGGCTCTGATTCAGCAAAGCTCATGAGCATATGCTGATATGCTTTGCTGAATCAAGTCCTAGCAGAGAAACTTGTCAAAAACATTTTACTTCTATCCACGCTACTGTCATGCTAATCTTGAGCCTTCCAGAAACTTCTGTGTAAAGTATATTTTTCTAATAACAATTCTCAATTTGAAGGAAGATTCTATAATGTATTTCAGTTGTAGACTCTGAGTTAGGCCATACGAATTTTCCCATTTCTGCCTTTTAAATGGATACTGTTTTTCTAGTAAATAACAAGAAACCAGAACCTTTATTCAAAATAATATTAAGCCCTTGTGTCATGTTAAAGCAACAGCCTGTGTCATTAGCATGCTTATACAGCGTTACCTTGTGTCTCCCAAGTAGGTTGCCTCAAAACATCTGCATCATCTCTAGCATGGCTATTATCTCTGAAGAATTTTTAGCTGAAGCAGGGACTGTGAGGAGGAGGAGGGGCAATGACTTGCATGGGAGGCTACTCAGTGAAAATTAGGCTAAAGCCATTTTCTCTTCCAGCATGTTTCTTATGTCTAAATTCCTGGTAATGGTGCAAGTGATGACTGGGAAACAGGCAAAGGGAAAACAAACAGCTTTCCAATGAACTGAGGTGGTCTTCTCACTGTAGGTACTACAAGTGAGAGCATACTCCTAAAGTATTTCTATCTCGTTTTCCATTCAGAAATGAAATACAGTGCTCAGGCAGTGATCCTTGTAGATGATTAGGGCAAATAAGTGTCTACAAATGGACAGTAGCTTTCAGGAGTATGCTATAGCAGTGAAGTGAGATAGTTAATTTTTATGGTCCTACATATGTAGTAGATGTCCTGACCGTGCATTTTTATATAATCATTTATTCACACCAATTTTATTTTCATCAGTCCTAAAACTCAATGTGTTTTATGTTTAGCATTATCACAGGAGGAAACTATTCCCCTGAGAGCAGAAACCTAGTGAATTTTCACATAAGCACCACACTAGTTTTTTCTTCCTTGTGGAGGCTGTAACATTCAGCAATTTCAATTCTGCTGGGAACCATAGCGTGGCACCATTACAGCAAATAATTTGAGCAGTTATGTTCTGAAGTACTGTTACTGGCAATACCATGCTGAGCATTTGAGGCAAAGCAGGTGTGACTTTTATATCTGGTTTAAGAGTAAGAGTTTTTCTTTTCCTATTTATAAAGATGTGACTGGATCAAGACCTGTACATAGATAGATATCTAAGTGAAGGTTGGTGTAAAAAATACAATCACCTGCCTGTTTGTAAAGGGATAGACTGACATATGAAGCTCCCATCTCTCTTTGTGTGAGAAGCAGATCTGCACACCCAGCCCAGGGTGTCGGTGAAGTAGGCGGTACAGAAAATGACTGTAAGGCAGTATGCTGGTAATATGAATGTGAGCTCTGAAGGCTTTTGCAAAGGGGAATGTTCACTCTGAGAAGTGTGAGCAGGTAGAAGCAAGACTGATTTTTTTTCCCCTAAATAGCTTGCTGGAGGCTAGAACAGATGTTTGCTGCAGTGTTAGAAGAACTGTATTGACTCTTGCACGTGAACCTCGGACCTTAGGAAGCATGCAGCAATTAAGAATAAATACTGATTTTTATACTGGATGTATCTCAACATCTTTGGTAACACATTGATTCTGAGATGTGTTCTGTTTTGTGCTGTAAGCTTTGCTCACCAGCGGAGATGATGAGCTTTTTGAGAGACCAGATCTAAGTGTTGTGGAAATTCTTGTCTGGAACTGCAACTCCTAGTATTGAAGTTGAGATGCAGTGGAAGGTGCTCTTTGTTCTGATCCACCTTCCTATCCAGAAAATGACTTAGTTGGATAGTTAGTTCCCAGCATGTACCCCACAGGCTTAGCCGTTATATTGTAGAGGCAGGAACACAGAAACTTTTTGTAGAGGCTGATCTCAAAGCAGTTCTGTGCTGCATGGCTGTCTGCTGCATGTGCATCACTCTGACCAGGATCGAATGGACTATGAGTATTTCAGTGTATTGTTGTCTGTCAGTTTGGTTGCTGAGGCTAACTTCCCTAGTTTCTTGTATAAGAGTAAATAATATCATTTCTCTGTGATTGGGGGAAATTAGGTATACCTTCTTGGTACAACACACTCAGATGTTCAGTAGTTATGTATGTTGGGTCTGATTATTCACGGTGGGAGTTAGTAGAGCAGACCTCTATATATAGTCCACCTTGCTCTGGAGTGACTGCCTTCTGTAGATAAACCTTACTTAAACTAATTCATCTGTAGTCTACTGCAAAGACTCTTAATGCAACATAGTGCTTTAAAATATGAAGTTGAAATACAGCAATAATATCTTGTAACTGTATTGTTTACCTGCACGTAATATGTGTTTGCAGACTTTGGTCAGGATTGAAGAACCTGTTATTTTAGGTATTGCAGAAACTCAGTTCTAGTTTTTTCCCCACATACACTGAAAATATAAGTTCCAGCTTTGTTACAGAACATTAATATATAACTTTTCCTGCAGTTAAGTGCAAACTCTATTCAATATATATGCAAATAGCCTTTTTCATCGAAGTAAAATGTCATATAAATTAAATAGATAACTTGTAATTGAACTTCTGCTGTGTAACATGCATTATGACATTAAAGTGCTAAATGGATTTTGATTTCTCAAAAAACCCAGCACAGACTATGACTTCTGGCCATAGTTTTGGCATATTATGAAGCGGTGCAATTTGAAAAACAATAATGCCTAAACATAGAGTCCCATTCATACCGAAGAATTTTTTTTGATGAAGATTGGAGTATGTCATAAAAACTATGTTACACCATCACCCCTAAAGTTTACTAGCTGGTCTTAACAACCTCTTTTGGCATATATACTGGAAGGCTTTTACATGCAATTAGCTATAACTTGCATGCTAAAATCAAACATGAAAGCAGGATGATGTCTTTACATCTGTCGATGTACTGTGTGGCATCTGGATTCACTAGGCTGAAGGTGGGGTTAACAGATATGGTATCACAGAGCTGCTAAAGTAAAATCTGCAGAGGAGAGGGTAGTGCCTACCCTTTTTCAAGCCTGGAGGGTTCCAGACAGTTTTCACTCCTTGGAGGCAAACTACAATGTTCTTTTTCCTTAAGGTCTGACTGTGGCACTGACTGAGGGCTTGCGAGATGATTACAAGGTGCAAGACCACCCCGCTCTAGTAGGGGTAAACCCCTGCCCAACTGTTCTCTGTTGCTTTAGGTTAGTGTTAGCTTCAGTGCTGTATTGACTTGTTCCAGCTGAGCACCTGGTTTTCTGTGTGTTGCACTCTGTTATCAAAGGGATAAAATAAGAGGAATAGTGTTGTGAAGCTGCCTTCCCTAGTACCAGATCTGTCTCCTGCTATACTTTGCTTCAATCTGGAGGGGGAAGCGAGCTGCTCTTAAATCAGAGTATTAATCAGAAGGAACATACGCAAAGCTGTTTAACTGTGTCACTTCTTGATGCCTGGGCTGAGTGCTGTTATACTTTGTTGTCTTTGGATCCTCTTTTTTTGGTCATCTCAATACACTGTGGAGAAGCCCTCTTCACACCTGCTTCCTTTGTAGAGTGAATACATTAGGACTCATCTTGCTGTAAAAATGAAACTACTCCACTGAGTTCAGTTGAGGGTTCTGATGAAAAACTTACTTGATCATAGTTTTGGGCATCATTTCAAACAAAATATAAATCAGGCCAGATCTGTTTGAACTAAAGCCCAAATCTGCCTGGAAGATTTGCAAACTTCAGAAAACACAGTTCAAGTTTTACATATTACACTGAAATCCAAACTTGCTAGGATTTGTTCACCTGCACAAAAGTTTTGTACAGCTTCAGCGAGACACCTCTTTCAAACATTTCATTTAAAACTCTATGCCATGAGAAGACTAACTCCCCCTTTCTCCAGCTCTACAGAGGGGGGAGTCACTGGGACCATAGTGTTTGGAACTGTTCCGTGGCAAATCCCTCCCATAAGTGCACATACAAAGTTTGTTTTACCTCATGGCTGGGGGAAGAAAATACTTGTCAAGTGTTCCAGCCCTAATTTCACATGTGTTGCAGTGAATAACTATAGCATTGCCAAGAGAGAAAATATAATAGGACTTGATGTAGAGCAAGATAGCATTTCAAGATATGAAGAGCTGTGTTTTGGAGGAATGCCGGTGGTCTGGAGGTCCTCCACACAAGTAAGAAGTAATAAAATTTATGTTTGCTTGAAGTTCTGTGGTTGTGCAGTGCTTCTACAGGTAATTCAGATGACGTAGAATGAACCCAAAGTTTAATGTGGGTGTTCCCATTGACTTCACTGGCTTTGGGATTTCGCCTAGCCTCTCTGAGGATCTTGGTATGACAATGTGTTAGTCGTTAGTACTCACAGTACTGACAGATGTGTTGTGGCAGAAGTGTGTGTCCTGTTTGTCGGGGTTTAAGATCCTGACTTGATAGTTAACTTAGACATGTCTACTTTGGCTTTCAGTTGATCTCACTAGCTGCAGTGGATTTAGTTATGCTTGTTTAATGCAGGTACTTGATTCCCATCCTGGTTGTCCACCTTACTCTGATAATTTGCTTAGTGCTGTAATTGAGATGATGACAACCAAGGTTCTGTTGCTGTAGGTTGAACTGCAGTGAAATTTTGCTGATGACGTTCCTGGAGCATTGCATATCCCAGAATAAAACAACACATAGTGTTGTATAAGCAGCACAAAATTGTTCAAGAATGGTCATGTAGGAGATGTTCTTCTCTACGACCAATGGAGTTTGTCTCTTGGGGGTAAAGCGAGAGGAAGCTCAGTAATGAAACCTAGCGCACGTGTGTTTCACAGAGGGCTTTTTTGGTTTAGTGTGTTCCTTTACTTTGTGGTTTTTTTTTTTTTAAAGAAATTGCTTGACTTGGTTGAGTCATTTGGTTGCTAACCTTGTGTTCATTCAACAGAATTACTGTTCAGTAAGTCCCTGCTAAAAGCAGTGGCATTTGGCAGCAGCTCATGGTCACTTGTCTGATACTGTACTTAATCTATCAGAAACAAACATCTGTCTGAAAGTGTATGGAAGGTTCCCCTCCCCTGGTAACATGTGGCCTTGAACTTATAAAAAGCAGTTTGCTTAACCATTTTACAAGAAAAGCTCAAATACAGAAAGACAGACGCTGTCAAACACTGTCTCTGTTCATTTTGCTTCTTTCTAGCTAATGCTGGAAAAATTATTTTATAGGCTGGTCTAAGAATACTTTACATTTGCTGATACTGGTTTGTTCTTCAAGCTATACTATGTGTTATACTGAGCTTTTATTTTTAAATATTTTTTCAGTTATAAGTTTGGAGGGAAAAGCTTTTGTTTGCATAATGAAGTTGGCTTTATGGATCCGTGTAACATCAGCGCCTTAATTACTACAAATGGATAATAAACGCTTCCCTATATATGAGAATGGGAGACACACAGTGTGACTTGTCATTAGGAACAATTGGATTTTCCCTTGATAAGTTGGTAAAAAATGTAAATACTACAAATAACCGCCTGAGGGCATGTTAGATAACTATGCCAGGAACCATGCAGCAAAACTCATTTTTACAGAAATTGCTTCCTCTGGAGTTGAATACAGAAGAAACGACACATGTTCATGCATAAGGTGCAATATTTTTTATGTTCTCTGTGAACATTTTGCGTTAAGGTGTCTGGTATGTAGTTTTCTTTTCTTGTGTTACTGGAAAGAGGTGAATATTGGCAAAGGGATGGTTAGGATCCAGCTTTTCCTAGTAAGACACAACTCCTTGGCTTTAGGGCATTAAGCCAACCCTGGGTTCCGCAGGATATAGTCAAAAAAGTAGTCTTGTTCTTCCTATGTGAAGCAGCTCGTAAGAAGTCTCTTGGGATCAATGGAGAAAAGGGAAGTTGGCCTTTGAGTTTCAGAAGCTTGTTAAGAGACAAACCATACCCCTTCCTGGCTGGGTGGGTAAGTCACCAGCTGAGATGCCAGCTCTTCAAATGAGTTAGCAAAAGCTGAATATCACGCTGCCGTTGACTTCAGGGAATGCAAACAATTCTGTTTGGGAACATCATTACAAGTTTTACTTAGCAAACATGAGCCTTTGATTAGGGATTTACTCTTTTAAATAAACGAAGAATAGGATTTCCTGTTGGAATCTATTGGATGTACTAGAGTTCCTGTCTTTCTAGTTGTGTATGGGTGCTGTGAAGATCTACTCTTGATCTCACATTTCTCTTTTTGTCTTCCAAAGGTGTAAATTCTCCAGCTTGGCCCAGAGAGACCACAGACCTTTGGAACTTCTGAGCAAACTTCTAGAACAAATGGGCAAAACCAGCACAGCACTGTCAAAATCGCTATACTACTCATGGATCCCCATCAATGTACAGGAAATTTCAGCCTCGTTGGAGTCTCTGCTTACTGAAAGCAGCATACTGTCAGAAATGCCCAGGAGAAAGGTAAGGAGAGCACAGAGTGCTTGTGGTTAAAAGCTTGGATGTGATTTGGGGTGTATTTGCTCTGACATACCAGCAGGTGCTAATGGAAGTGCTAGGTGACCTGATCGTGATGTACGAAGGGGCAGATTGGTTGCTTCGGTCCTGTGTTAATCACTGTAGATGTGCCAGTTCATGGTGTTGTACTGGCATTGGAGTAGCTTTGTGCTTTGTTGCTCATGTCTTTACTGTCCTCATGGTACAGTATGCCTTTTTCATTTGTCAATATGATGAGCAGATCTTCTGAGGGCCACGGTGAATGCAAAGGGTGCTTGGGGAATGGTTGCGCTTTGTTCTGTTCTTGTGTTGCGTTGTGAATCTTCATTTTTGTAGAGAGCTGCCATGCCATAAATTGAGAAGAAGGCAGCACAAGATAAATTAGCTGTACCATCCTTTATGTGGAAGATTTTATGATGTATTCTTCCCTGTACGAGACTCCCATCATACCTACCTCTTAAAACGAAGACTGGTGAATAATGGCTTAGGCAAGCAATAAATACATAATGCAATGCCACCTTTGAACCTTGTAGCTTGTGTGTAGGTCAAAGATTATATGGGTTGTAATCATGATTTATGCTTTCAGTCTCTTGATATTTTTTAGACCATCTTTGCTTGTCTGTTGGTATGACTTTAATTATTCTGTTTATTTTTAGGAGGCCACTATGATACTTTTGATACTGCTGCAAAGTACATTTTTGTTTTTCTGAACATGAAATAACTCAAACTTTGTGTTCAATAAAGCAAACATATTCAGAATAATGTGAATAAATATGTCTATGCTAGTGTCTATATTCAAGATGAACAATTTGTTGGAGAACTTGATTTATTATTGGTAACAGGCTTAGTAATTGTCTAGGTCTTAGCAAATAATGTAAACTTCCTAATTGCTATAGAGCAATAATTACACAAAGACATCTTGACAGCCTCTGTATTAATTAATATCACACTGGTTGATTTGAAAATTTAAGTTTAACTGATGAATGATGGCTGTATCTCAGAGCTTCCAAGCTTAATGTTGTTTGATGTTAAAAGTGCATCAATCAACCCTTAAGCATAACTTGACAAAATAATTTGATAGTGGCAGATGCTTGTTTTCATGTCTCTGGCTTATGCTGATTCTTTGCTGTACCTGAGGTATAAGCTTACCTAGCTTATGGCAAAGAGCTTTCTGACTCGATGAAAGCAAATGTTGTCATTCAGTTCCACTCTCTCCTGTTCCTGCCATTTGGCTTGCAGGAATTTTGCTGCAAATAAAAGCAACCCATACACAGTACTTCAGAGTACTGGTTTTCATACAAAGCTCTGTTCTTAGTCTCATCCTTTCAGGCGAAGCAGCCAGATGTCGTGATGAGTGAGTGCATTCTGTCTGCTGCTGCAAAGCGGCTCCACAGCCTCCATTCAAATGCTGTGGTTGGGTTGACTTCCCTTCTTGGTTGTCCCCTTTACTCTGCAATTTGAAGCTAGTTGCTCTGTAGAGCCGTGGGTGCTCTTGCCTTATTCTTGAAGGACTGAAGCTCCATGTGTAGCTGTAGTGCTGTGCCTTGTGCTGATATTTGGCAGGCTAGTTTGTGCTCCTTGCTCTTGAGTCACAAGGACACCTAAAGTAAGGTCTCTCTTGGGAGAAGCTGGCTTTATGGTATGTGTGCTCAAACAGTGATACAGCAGCCGGGAAAGTCCATGTATTCGTTCTTCACTGGTATGCTCTTGGAGGTGTGTCACTTCAGAGGTGAATGACAGGCATGACCCCTTCCCTCCTTTTCCAGTTTTTTATACTCATCAAGTGTGTGTGTCTCCACAAATGTGCATTCACTGTGTGTGACTGATGTGTTACTGAAAACCTCAGGCTTTATCTCATTAGGCTTTTCTCTGGCACTTGATAATTTGAAGAGTGAAGGGGGAGGCTGCTGGCTATGGGAGGGATGGTGTAGTATGTGTAGCCTGAATGCACGGAGGGGCTGATGGCACAGAGGGTGGCTAGGCTGCTAGCCAGGCACTGCTGTACTGCCGTGCTATCGGCACACCGTAGCTTCAGTACCAAGTTATGTTTCTAACCTGCTGCCTCTAAAACACAACCTGAAAGATTTCAAAGCCATGCTGTTGTCTGTTATTGCTGATACTTTAATCCACTACTAGCTATATTAATATAACTTCTACTTGTGTTTCAGTTCTAATGATCTGTATAATCCCATTAACTGTCTGGGAGCTCAAGCGTGGCCCATGAGAAGAAAATCTCAGAACAGCAACAGTCAAATGTAAGTGGTACTGAACATACACAGTTAACGATCAAGTGTAATTGCAAGGAATAGTTCTTGGAATAGATGGCTATACTCCAGCCCCAGGGCGTTGTGGCAGATGCAACAAAAGGTTTAATAAACTATAGGTCCCTGTTGCCAGTATTACTGTATAAGAGTAATAACAACACTGAGAGTGAAAACATCCATCAAAAGCTGACAAATCTGCCACAGATTGTACATATGCACAGGCATATACTAAAGATGCTACTTAATTCTGATGGAACTGCTAATAAAAATTCTTCAGTGGTCCTAACGAAACGTCATTTTGTGCTTATTATTCCTTTCATGTGAGGTTCTTTTTAAGAAACAATCATTTTAGTGTTGTTGGAAAAGGTGCCTGTAATTACAAAGGTAAATATTGTACCTATGATTTATCAGGCAAAATATTGCTAGTCTATTCAGAGAGGAGTTTATAGTTAAAGCTTAAAGTTAAAACTTTAAACGTAGTGAATATACACATGTATTTTTAGCACAGAGGCTGTCTCTTTCATGTTGCATGTTCCACCAAGAAACCCTGCTAGACAAATGACTCTTGTTACAACTTGTGGGTGGCCTGGTTGCAGATGTATGCTTTTTTAAGGACCAGAAACAGAAATATGTATGATTATAAAGAGTGTGTGGGTAGTTTTTTTAAAAAAAAAAAAGTCCCAAAACAAATACCCAGGAGGACATTCCTTTGAGCTGACCTAGTTACTGCTGCCGTTAGTCCCATGAGTACCCCATTCAGTACTCATTCTCTTTATTGGAGCTGGCAACATTGCCTACAGGATACAGCCCTGACTTATGATTTAGGCAGGTGTGATGGCTTTGGTGGTAGCCTGATGGGCCATGTCACCCTTCTTCCTCCTCTAGAATACCTATTCAAATAACGTGTTTAAAGATATACTGGTGAAAACAAGCATGGCAGGGGGGAAGCTGTACACATAACTCAATTTTTATGGCAAGACCCAGTAAGTGCCAGTGTCCTAGATAAGTAAGAACAACAGCAAGCTGCATGTTACCTATGAATTTAAAATACCAGTGTCAATTAAAAATAAAGCCTATGGCTTAACTGTGTATATGTAGCCATTTTCCAGCTGTGTTTGTTCTTCACTTACACTGAACACACGGCTTCAGACTTCAGCTTCCAGATCACTGTTTCTGCCTTGAATTTTGAAACTTAAGGTGAAATGTAAACACCATGAACTGCACATGTGTTGTGTGCCCTTCCGAAGGCTAGAAGCAGATGCATGTAGTTCTAGATCCCAGCCTCACAAGTCTCTGCTGTGCTGCCAGCTCTTGATTGAAGGGGTTATTTTCTTCCCCCCACCCCTGACTGGGACCTGTGTGTCAGACATAGCTACTGGTCCAGTGAGCAGTGATACCTGGGATGCTCTGGGACTCTGCAGGAGGAGAGGGACTGCAAATCATGTTATCCCTGTTCTGTGGTTTGGGTTAAGTAATTTCTCTCATGTCATCAAGCATGCTGGCCATAGTCTGTGTGCTTAGGGACTTCCTCTCATGTGATCCATCAATTCAGAGCAAAGCAAGCACAGGCTTTTCCAGAACAATTCTGAACACCTATCTTCCTGCTGATGGTAGAGGGGACATCTGAGGAGTCTGGGTCCCAATGTATCTGTGCCCCATCAAAGCTGTTTGAGAGATTGGCATTAGCTTACTTGGGCTTTTATTGGAGCCTGTTGCAGAAAAATTGCACTTAATTTTCAAAAAAACATCCTATTTTCACTCAAATGCAAATGCTAACATCTCTGTAAACCTGTTGCAGGTCCTTAAATTTGGCATCTGCCTCAGTAGAGTTAATAACACAAGTAAAAGAAAACCTAGCCGTGAGGCTTGCTTAATATTACCTTAGAGACTGGATTTGTTCCTCTGAAAATGTATGCTATTGGGTAAGCTATTCAATAAACTTCCAGTTTCCTTCTGCATAAAATGTGTGGCTATTGGAGCATTTAGTCTTTGACCTTCCAAATTAATATCTTGCCGAATACTGATGTTGTATATCCCTTTGGGGAGGCTTAGGCTGGGAGAGAGACCCTCTGAAATGAGTCTTTGGATGCAACTGTTCAGACTTCCAAGGCTCCTACTCTGGGAGTGTTCAGAAGCCTGGGTCTGTCTTTGACCTTACCGAGCATTAGGAACTGTGCGGAAACGCTTACTAATTGTCATTACTGTCATAAAGCTTATGACAGCAGCTGAACCACACAAAGGTGTTTCCCAATTCAGGAACGTGATATATAGGCCACAGTAGAAATCATGTTTATTGAAATTAATATCCTTTAAGTGTGTTCTTTTTGTATCTTATTAGATATATTTGTAGCCAATGACCAATAAAACCAGGGTCAGATTTTGCTGGTTTTTTCCCAAATGTGTGATATATTCACAGTTTCCAAAGAGGAGGGGCTTGTTTTGTATGGTATTGCTCTGCTGCAAGAGCTAATATATTAAACATTTTCCCAAAGGGTATCTGTGGTCTTTAATTAACTTTTTTCCCATAGGCCTATAATATAGCATTATACAATATTTGGTCAGTACCCTGCTATTTTACTCTTGTGTAGGACTTATTGGCTCTCATTTCCTGGGGGAAGCATTATGAGTGCAGACAGGAAGAATGCATCAAATGAAAAGTTAATTGTGTTTAAGCTGTGGGTGAGAGGGAAATAAGATTGAGACTTCCATTCTATTGTACCTCTATAACAGGAAAAGCTAAATATACAGTTTCCTACGCCACTAACCCAGAAAAGCAGGGGGAAAAAAATACCTCAGTCACAGAAAGGACAAAATATAAGTTATCCATGCAGTCACAGGAAACTTTAGTTCAGAAGCTGGTTACAGGATGATGGAGGTAAGAACATGCCAGTATTCATAGAGACTTACTTCCTGAGGAAGGATAAAATCCTGCCTGCTTCCTTGAAGTCTGCTATGATTTGTCCTGTTACCCAAACTCCATTGTGCACGGAAGCAATGGTGAGGGATGGAATAGAGGAGCGTAGCCCTTTACAGGTTCATCATAAATCATTCCAGCATATTTGATGTCAGGCTGTGGGCAGCTTCATGCCAAAGCCTTGGCTGGCATGGGTTCTTCTAGGGGGAAGCCAAATGGGGCACATCTGAGACTAGATTGTGAGCCACTTTGAGCAGTTCTGACTGCTCCAGACCCAGCTACATGGCTTATTCATACAAAATCTGTTTTGTGCAAGGACATGAGTTCCCAAGTGGGTGATAACATGAGAAATAGCAGCTGTTTCAGAGCAGGATTTCCAATATCCTTCTCATTTGAGATGTCCCTATTGCTTATAAGACATTTTCATTGGAAAAGCTCCAGCTGTCAGCAGCAATTTACCCAGCAAGGGTCTGTTATCTTCTACCCTAATATGGTTAATGGGGCTTTGTGGAAGTGGGTCTTCAGGTGGTGTCTGCTTGATCTGTGGAAAGGTATTTCCCCCCTGGTTTCAGCGAAATAGTTCTAGGATTTCATTTTTGGGTTAGAGGTTTTATATGAACTAAAATTTGGTGAAAATTGCTGGATCAAAAAGGTGCATGGCTTTCAGCTTTAGTTCTGTGCCTTCTGCCCAGTATACCTGAAGCCTTACCTGGCACTGGCATTTCAGGACAGCTTTAATCCAGGTTTCTTTGATACTTGACCATAGTTTACTCAAAAATTCATAAATTGGAGACTACAGCCTGAGCGTGAGGTTTGTAATTTTAGTGAAAATGGATTATGTTTGTCTAGAATTTATCATAAACTTTGCTTGGTCATATTTCAAGCTTGAATGATAGAGGCCAGTTCCAGAAAGAGACCTCTATTAACTTCTAGTAAATGGAGAATGACGTGTGGAAGAAGGTGAGGTTGGGGAAGATGGACAAAAATGCTAATGTGTGATAATTTACTTGAAATTTGATTTCAATATTGCCACAGTCTGTGGAGCACACAGACTGGCATTCATTGAGTAAGAGCAGCTCAAGACCCTTCCCAGTAGTGAGCATGTGTGTTCTTGTAAATCAAAATTAACAACTGGTGTGCTGGGATCTAATGTGCCAACTGCACATGGCAAGCTACATCACCATTGTGACTTTATTACTTGGATGGTTGTAACCTCTAGAGATCTTAATTGAGGTTTCATTGCACTGTTCATACATTTAATTAAAAAAATCAGCCCCTGTCCTGTAAGTTTAGTCTGTCCAGCTTCTGCAAATACCTGCATGTTCTTACCTCTATTAATGAGAATAATTTTGCTGGAAATTAGTAAGATTCTCATAAAATAAAATTTCAGCAAACCAAGCGGATTGAGGAGTACTTCTATATACCACAACATTGTTACTGTAAGGCCGATACTGGTGATGCTGCTGCTTAAGCAAGGTGAGTTATTAGTAAACGTGTTCTGTTGTTAGCATATGACATACCTTGTCACAGCAGAATCTGAGGAGTTATACCCTGTAATCCCTTCATATCTAGGTACACAAATCACTTTGATTTTTACTATCCATGTGATATGACAGGATGTAGCTGACGCTTGGTAACACAGTGAAAGTGATGGTTGCCCAGGAATCTTGATTGGCAATCCAGCTAAATTAAAGTAGTTTTCTGAAAGTAACCTGGTAGAAGGGGTTTTAGAAAAAAAGAAAAGTGGGGGTGGAGAGTATTTAGTTTTTTAATATACAGGAGTTCCCACATGCATCAGCCTCCTTCTTTTAAGAATGCATAAATGAAATCCTAAAATGCCTCAAAGCTTCTCTCTCCTTTAAGACAATGGCTTTATTAAGAAGGCAGGTGCACAGACGCTTCCTGTCCATAATCCCAAAACAAGATGATTAGTTTGAGGCACCCAGGCTGTTTGTACAGAACACATATTAATTTAGAAAGGGTATTTTTCATTGAGATAGACAAAGTTAGTAATTTTCTTGGCTATTTGTTAGGTGATAGGCTTTTCTCTGAAGTTGGGGATTATGCAGACTGCTATTTTTAACAATCTCTTTGTATATTGTTTTTCTGTATAGCCTAAGCAAGAATATAAAATTGCTGTTTGCTTCTAATCTCAGTGACAACACATTATAGAAAATATCTCCTGATATCAGACATCGTTAACTGTGATAAAAAATGGTTTGATGAGGAGCTATGAAAGGGTGTTTTTAACTACCTTCTTAACCTTTAGTTCTTTTAATAGGACACTGTTCAATCAAATTCAGTGTCAGTATAACTGAAGAATGCAGCTTCTGGTAGAATTAAATGAAAACGATCACAGCTTGTTGTCATTCCTAAAGAGATCTTGGAAGACATCACAGGAATCTTTATTTAAACTTTGAACAGGATTATTTTCTTGTGTAGATGAAGGAGGTGCATTTGTATGAGTACAATCCTGCATGGACGGTGGTGGGGAAAAACAGTCCTAGGCATTGAGTTGTGATGATCTGTAACTTGTGACGCTGATGAGCTGATGTCTGCACTTACTCAGCTCTTATAGGGAGAGCTCAGGCTATCAGCACAGGTACGCAGTACAAATACTGGATATACAAGTTCAGGAACAGGTAGACTTGTACCTTTCTACTAGCTGGATATCATGAATGCCATAGAAGCTGTCCCTGAAGGGGACAGAATTTACTTAGAATGTCATATCACTTTGCACTAGGCTGTGTAGAAAACACTTGGCAAGATCAGAGCTAGGTCATCATTTGGTTTAGCTATGTGTGATAGGTGTATCCGTGAAGTAATGATTATATGTAAGAAAAAAGTAGTGTATACATGCTTAAAAGGGAGCAAACCAAGTTGTTTTGGCTTCATTGGTGGTGGTGGGGCAGTGAAGGCACAACCACATACTTTCGACAGTAACCACTGCAGAGCTCGTTGAAGCCTGAAGTAAGTTTCTTTGTTAAAGGATCTTATGCTGTGTTACACAGATGCCTTGGCTTGAGCTATGACTAGGGCAAATCCACCTGTCAACAAGGCAGTTTTGTTGATCAATCTTTAACACTTTGCAGAGTTTGCTAGTGGCCAACCTTAAAATCCTGGTGGAGATTAATTATTAAATATGTTCTTTTCCTTGCTGGAGATTTATAGTGCTTTGTGTGAGAGAACACCTAGGTCTTTGGAGAACGGTATGATGCCAAGTGTCAGTTCTGGTAAGATCCATTACAAGATGAAGATTCATGCCGTGGTGCAAATGGTACTTGAAGTCTCCTGCTACATATGTGCCTGTCTGTAGCTAAATATCCCTCTGGAGACCGGCAGTTCAGTTGCAACTCTCTTGATGCAGCTTGTTCCATCTGTCACTGATGCTTCAGTGCTTAAGTGACACCCCTGAAATAATAAAGGCCTGGATCTATTCTGACCAGTTTAGAACTCATCAGAACTCTTCTGGCTTCTAAATGTTACCTAAAAATAACGGTAGCTGGGGAGAAAGGGTCTGTCCTCTGCTAGGAGCCTTTGAGTACTAAACTCAGTAAAACTGCTCTGAAGGCAGCAGGGCTGTTACTGGTATATAAAGGAGTTGGCATGTGGGTCTATATATGGATTTCCCAAGATTTTGAATCTCAAGGAGAATTTAAAGCATCTGAATCTTTCATTATCTCAGCTCTGGTAAAATATGGAGGCTTTTATGCTGTGGCACAGTGCTATTTTATTATAATTTATTTTTCAGTAGACCTCAGGAAGCAGAGGAATTACTTTCAAACAGTCTAATTTATGGTCTAATATTTATATAGGACTGATTCACAAGTAATTAGGTATCTGTGCTTGTATTGAATTTCCTTTTAAAGAGCAATAACTTAAGTCTAAAGAAAATGCTGCAGAGTTTCACCCATTCCAAAGTCTAAAAATATTTGTTTTTCAAAGTAAATAATGGATGACACTTATTTCCCTGCATGCAAAATAATGAAGAAACCTATATCTCTTTGGATACAGAATAACATAGGTTCACTTTTTTAATGTCCAGCAGCCACCATGTCCCACTGCAAGGATGCTGTTCTCAACATTAGCTACATTATTAGCTCTCAGTATGAGAAGCTGAACTCTCTAGAAAAACTGAGTCTGGGGTTCCTTAAATCTTGCTCTGGGAATTTCTTTCCCTCCACGTTACAAAATCCACACACCTCTCTTGTGACCACTTTGTACTTGACAGACTGTCCTTAAAACTGGCAAAATGAGAGCAGCTAAGGCTTCTAAAGCTATTGAAGGGCAAGAGAAGCAGGATGGGTGCTTCTCCAATGCCACCTGCAAAAACTGAGGCACCTCTTAAGCACTCTTGAAACTCTCACTATGGAAAGTTGCAAATGAACTGTAGCAGGCTTGGCAGGAATCATTTCACCCATTGCCCTGACCTATTCCCCCATGTTCCCATGGTTCTGCCCTGCAGCAACTGCTCTGGCCGTACATGAGCCTTCCACCAAGCAGATGGGTGGGTGGCATCTTGATGTTCCCAAATGCACTGCTGGCAGGAGTAAAGACTTGATGCATCAGGATGGTCTGCCTGAGCTCCCCAGGGACAAAGAATGCCAACCTCATGATGTCATGTCTGCAGAAAGATGCTACTTCAAAAGCATTTATAGTGTTTGAGACCTGCCTATTTTCAGTTCATGCTATCAAAATTGAAGAATTTCTGAAAGATTCTTCTGTTTGGTATGAGATTGTGCTTAGCTATATTACGGTGCTATTGCTTCATATTACAGCACTGCAGGGTGGATGAATTGCCCAAAGGGTTGTCTTCCTTTTGTTATGGTAAGGTGATTTTTTCCTGGTTACAGTACTAGGTAGGCAATACATTCTTTTATCAGCCTTATCTGACATGAATTAAATTGCTGACTAGATGCTGTGTTTTGGAAGGGGAGGAATGGAGACCTGCAGAAGAAGGGCAAGGATTTGAAACCAAAATTCCAATGGTCCTTTCCTAATGAAGTTCAAAGTGTTGTTTTTCAAAGGTTCATAAATACTGTAATTTGGATTCTTCTATAGGGAGATTGTACTGGATGCTAGCATCTTCTCATTGGTTTTAAAAAGTATTCAATGAGTGGGATTACTTGGCATTTGGACAGGATTGTGTACTGTACAGTATACTGTATCTCTTCCTCTTAATGGCACTAACATAAAGTAGTGATGATTTAGAAAATTAATTTGGACTTCGAAAAATTTAGCAGAATTGGGACAGTGCTGTGAAAGAGATTCTTGAATGTTAAGTATGTGTTAAGACAACTTGGATAACAAGCAATGTCAAGGTCTGCTTAACGTTTAATATTTTGCCAAACAGGAATGAGTTGAAGCTTGTGCACAAGTGTGAACTTGCAAGGAACGTATCAGAATTTCAGAACTAAGTATGGTTATTTCTGTTAAGAGCTACCTAACTGTGGGGAACTATCTGGGGACATGGAATAATTGCTGGTGTTATTTGACTAATGTTAATATTTGTCTTGACGTATATTTGGATACTTTCATACTGCTAAATTGCTATAGGGACCTTCGGGGCGGGGTGTGTGCGCACGCAGACTTATGCAGCCCTTTAGTTTGAATGGCACTTTGTAATCCAAATCACAGATTGGATTTAGGTGCGGTCCTAAAAGTTTCAGCTCCATCTCAAGTACCAGTACTGTTTGAGTACAGTTAGATTAATCAACTCTTTGCTTTTAAGAATTGTCTGAAGAGGTTCCAGAGTCTTCAGAAGAAGAGAAGGCTGAGGGGGGATTTCATAAATACCTATAAATATCTAAAGGGTGGGTGTCAGGAGGATGGGACTGGGCTCTTTTCATTAGTGCCCAACGCCAGGCCAAGGGGCAACGGGCACAAGCTGGAACACGGGAAGTTCCACCTGAACATGAGGACAAACCCCTTCCCTGTGTGGGTGCCAGAGCAGGGGCACAGGCTGCCCAGAGAGGCTGTGGGGTCCCTTCCCTGGAGACATTCACCCCCCGCCTGGACGCGGTCCTGTGCCCCCGCTCTGGGTGTGCCTGCTCAAGCGGGGGGTTGGACGAGATGATCTCCAGAGGTCCCTTCCAACCCCCACTGTTCTGTGGTTTCATGATTCTGTGATTTGTGGAAACATCATATATATTGAAAACAAAACAAAAAGCCCCACCTGCTTGCTGCAAGCAAGAGTGAACTGGTGTGAATAGTTGATTCCCTCCTCCTGCTTTTTAAATTACATAATTGCTACATTTGGGTTGTGAATTAGCAGAGCAAATAATATTTTGCATCCAGTTGGAGCTATAATAATATAAAGCATACCACAGAATACCCATTTGAATTATTCTAATGGTTTAGAAACCTGTAGAGAATTTCACATGCTGTTCTGGGCAGCCGTGTACCTGGCAAAACTGATGATGGCGGCGCCTGTCGTTCTGGAGCATCTGCTGCTGTTTGGCAATGTGTGTGCCTTAGGAGGTGCTGATGAGCCCAGCGCCTGGTCTTGTTATGAGGAAGCTGGAATGCGAAATTCCCAGCTATCTCTGGAGCTATGAGGAAGCAAAGAGAGCTTAGTGCTTCAACTTCTCCTTGAAAGGTTGCCATGAATAGGAAAATATTGTTTTGTATCTGTAAACTTTGAGATTTTAAAAACTACTTTGCTATGGCATAATTTTAGGCTTCTATTGTTGGAATGGAAGAGTGATATCTAGAAGATGGATCTCAATGGTCACTTGCCTAGCAATTATAGCACTTGCATACTAAGTGAAAGACCCTGCTCCAGCTCCCTGCTCCAATTAATATTTAATATGAGTTTTTTGAAAACAGGGCTGAGGAGGGAGAGACCCTGAAGTGTTTGAATGGGACGTAAGAGAATAGTCATTTGGCTGTGGTTAACAACTGAAGTACTCTACAGCTGTAGTTAGTCTCCCTGGACTAATGAAAATATCCTTTACATGTTTGCATGGTGACTCTTGTATCAGAAGTTTTATCCCATTTCTGAGAAGACTTGTACCATTGAAATCACTAGGCTTTCAGTAGAAATGTCTCAGTCAAACCGTGCTTCTCTGACCGAAAACTAAGCCATTTAGCTGGCAAATTTTTATAAGTCTGTAAAGAAAGTAGTAGCGATGCTACTAAGAAGAAATCTTAATAATTTGAAACAGAACTTTTCTCCATTTAGAGGCTTCCCCAGTTTTAGTTTAATGGCTCTTACATAGATTTCTACCTACAGGGTTTTTTGTGTGTTGATGGGGTTATTCCTGCTTGTTAAAAGTATTTGTTTGATTCTTGTAGAGCTTTTACCTGTAAAATCATAGCTGAGGATGGGTATCCAAGAAGAGTAAAAAGTAGTGTGACACAAACCCACAAATGATGCCATCTGAATTCTCATGCATAATTAAATATTTTCTTTCTAGATCTATTTCACTTAACATTCTACAGAGCTGCTGATAAGGTCTCTCAACTTTCCCTGCACAAGCCTTTTCGTCTTGCTGGACACTCGATCAGCTGCAGCCTGTCCCTCTGCTAGGTTTGTCAGCCTGTGAGCAGAGCTGCCTAGTTCAGGTGTGCTCGTTCGTGCCGTAAGAATGCTTGCCACTTACTGTACAGATAAAAGGCTCAGAAACCTGAGGTCAGATTTAGTAATGCTTCTTCTACACTTTGTGTGGCACTTGCAGGCTTTGAGGGTCTGTTTTCTGATACCTGTGGTGCTGACGAATGCATAATTACATATAAAGGAGTCCTATAGGCATCTGACATAAGTTCTTGCTGCTATTATTTAATGCTGGGGAAAGCTTTTACTCTGTAAGGGATTCCTTATTAGCATATTTAACTTAATTTGTTCTTTGTTATTAGTTTGCTGCCCTGCAATTACTCCTGCAAACTGTAGCTTGGAATTTGCTAAAAGCGTCTGTTGCTATACTGCAAGCTGGGACAACTAGCACAGAAGCAACACACAAGCTCATGTGAACACTGACATTTTTATTTCGGGATAGTGTCTGTTGGTTTACACAATTTCTTTTCTGTATCTTAGTATATTATTGTTGATTTCAGTAATGTATTGCACGAAGATAATTTTACTAAATACCTGCAGTCTTCAAGTATGAAGTCCAAGTTCATTGTATTCCAAATCCAACCTTGGATGTTACCAACCTACAGATGAAATATTCAATACTGCTTACGTAATATTGACTTTTATATTTAGGCTTTTAACTGCCAAATAACTTCTGAAAAAAAGGGGTTTAAATTCCCAAGCTACTGAAATTATTTTGGAGACTGTTTTTTTTTTATATTTTAAGAATGTCAACTCAGAACTCTTGATTAAATACCGTAGAACACTTGAAATGTGGACAGCATTGTCAGTGAAGGCCTCTTTCCGTCTATGATCACATTAAGAATACAGGCAGAATGAAGACTGATATTCTCAAAAGTGCTTCAGATAATCAACTCCTACTGAATTTCAGGGACACTCTAAGCAGTAAGGTATTGGGGAAAAACGTGATCTATAACTAATTACTGTGATGTTGGTGATAACTCAGTTGCTATTTAAAAAATTCAGCCATGTTGGAATACGCACTGGTGTTGAAGACACTTTTGCCTTAGAGTCACATTGTAGCTGTCTGTAGGAATGTCATTGATGAGGTAAGACAGAAAGAGGTCCAGGTTTCAGTCATGGAGTGGTGGTTCTGTGTCCTAATAGTGTTTTTGTACCTTTCAGGTGACTTACTCCCCCTTTGGCTCCATTCCTACAGCCTACTCTGCCAATGTAATTAAACATGTTGAATCTTATTTCTTACATAATCATGTGACTCTGCAGTCACTTCAGATCTCTGCTAACCTACAAGCTTTATTTCATCATTGGCTTTTTTGAAATGAAGAATACTATTGTGCTTTCTGGAAAAAGCTAATCAATAAATCTTGGGAAGTCTCTCACAACTGCATCAAATCTCTGTCCGTTACTTTGGATGTGATCACTACAGCAGGATAGCCAGGGATGACTGTCTTGTTGGCAGTCCCTTAACAGGCACAAACACCTAACTTTGTACCTTCACATCAATCTCAGCAGAGCTGCTTTGCTTGTATACAGAAAGAAATTAATTGTAGAAGATTATTGTTTGACTCTTTTCACTGGGAATGATAGCATGAACTACATTATCCAGCTCTCCTTTTCCTAATTTTATTTTTTCAAGTTATAAAGAATAAATAAACACTTACTCTTTCTGTCCCTCTTCTGTCCCATGGTCTGTTCTGAGGCTACACATTCATTCAGATAGATCACTCGACAGGCCAGTTTTTCATAATTTGTCCCATTAGTTACTCTGTACAACTACAATGACATCTGAAGCTATTTCCTCCATCAGAAAAGAACTTTGGAAGTATGAAATTCTAAGGGTTTGGGGACATGCTAAGAACTTCATGTACAGAATTTTGTAGGTACCTTCCTAAGAGGTGCCAAAATGAAGTATCACAAAAATTCACATTCTGGTTCTACTGATGGCCATAACTTCATGAGTAACAGTATCTAAAACCTGATCTGGTTGTAGGTGCAACATACTCAGAATTCTGGCCTTATTAGCTCATCCCTAGCAGATGCTCATTGCAAGGCTGTGAATGGGGCCTTGTGGGTTACGGCACCAGGGATATGAATACTTTAGTTGTGGTTCTAGGGGAGGGTTCTTGCCTGATAGAGCACTTCAGAGAAAAGAAACCAGAACTTAAATTAAGAAAAACAAACCCCCCCACCCCTCCCTGCCCCCCAACTTGTGAATCTTTCTTGAATGTCAGCAAGGAATAGTTTGTGTGGGGAAGGAAGTAATTTTATGGTAAGTTCTTTTTTTTGTCCAGTCAATCATACATGCATGGGTTTGATATGTAAAAGCTATTTATTTTCAAATAAATGCAGCGTTTGCTAAGCTTCCCAGACTGTCAATATGATCTTGAGTGGGTTAGTTCTAAGCAGTGGTAAAATGGTATCTTCTATCATTCATTTCATAGTGCTGTATTTTGTAATTTACAGGATTCTTAAACTCTCCTTAGCCAGCACAAACAGTAGACTAGTTTAGAAAGGTCATGATGGGGCAAAACAGACTGAGAGCTGTGTGAAAGAATAGATTTGCATTTTCTCTTTATGAAAACAGACATTATAGTAAAGAAAGTTAAGGAAAAAGAAACAATGAATAAGAGAGTGACCGATGCTCTCAGTAAAAATAAGAAAACAATATAGTCTATGGCAACTTTAATTAAAGGGAAATGGAGAAAAACAGAAGAGCAAGCAAAGATTTTGCTTGCTTAAATTGGCACTGGAAAACATGCATCTCTTCCTCCCAAGCACCATGCATAGACTGAAGAGTGCTGTAGTATACTCTGCATAATTTGGATTGAGGCTGCAGTGAGAACCCCTCTAGTTGTGTATATTAGGCTTAGCGGGCTAAACTAAAGGGTGGTGTTTATCAGGAGTTAGGTTTGTTGCAGTACATGAGAGGCTGGGAAAGCCGGCTTCTCCAAACAGCTCCAGAACTGGGGCTACATACTGTTCCATTTCTGGCACTGCTGAACATGCAAGGCAAAGTGCTGATCTGTGATCTCAACCAGTGGATGGAGGATTTCTGTTCCTTACAGAATCATTTTGTCCTGTGAATCAAATCTGTGGGATCACGGGTCACACAACACAATCATTCAATTTGTGGTATCCAAAGATGTTTCAGAAAGGTGGAATTGCACAAAGGTTCACGTGGAGTCCTGGAGAAAGGGCAGCTAGAAAAAATGGACATTATTTCCAGAGTAAACAGAAACTACACCAGATGCTTGGGCTCCTGCAAAAGAACAACTTTGTCAGGGTTTTCCAGTAACAGAATGGAAACATTCAAACTGTGCCTATGCAGAAGGTCACCATGGCAGTTCAGAGGATGAGAGGAATGGTTTTATAGCTCTGTTTTTCTGATATGTTAACATTTTTTTTTCTCAGTTCTTTCCCACTTTTTGCTGGGCTGCTTGCCAAAGGTGCTGCCAAACAGAGCAGAGTTATTGCAAAGTTATTAAGATTGCCAGTACAGCATTTTGTAAAGAGAATGTGCAGAATGAGATGTGCCTGCCTGACCGTCAGCAGGTACTTAGCTGTAGTGCGTGTGTGTTACTGCTTACATGGCTCCTCAGGATCTTGGGTAGAAGTCAGACTTCTTTGAATAATCAATGTCCTTTGAGACATAACATCACAGTACTTATCCTCCATGAGCTGTGGACTTCTCTTGTGCTAAGGTACTTGGCTGACCTCTGATTTAATGTTCTTGATAGTTCAATTGATTTTTCTTTTTAAAGAACTTTTATAAACCCCTTTGTCAGTTCAGAGATCTGTGAGAATTTACCTGTTTACGTCTTTGTTGCTGTCTTTGAATGTCTTGCTTCCTACCCTTTTGCTCTTTTGGTGGCCTTTTCAGGATCATCTTTTTGGCAGGCACAACCATATATGTGCGAGTTCTGCTGTTAGTTTTTCTTCACTGATTAATATGGGAAAGTTAAAAAAAAATAAATCAGCTTTTAACTCCAGTATTCCTAACACAGATTGCATTGCGCTATCCACAGCCTCTCTGCTTCATGGGGTATAACGGTGAGGTCTTAATGGTATACCTCAGAGTTTTTATGAAGACCAGAAGGAATTGTTGATGGCTTGCTCTGACTTCCAGTGCAGCATAGCAAATGGACCCTTGCCCAACAATCTCTGCGTTAAGCCAATAACTTCTGTCTGGGCTCTGACATACCATTTCAGAAAATAATCTAGTCTTGAATTCAAGACTGCCAAAGAAAGAGCTATTCTCCATTCTTAAGTACGTTATTTTCACTATTATAATCCTTAGACTCATGCTAGATAGACATAGTCTGATGCCACCTCTGAAGGCACAGAGATCAAAGGGATTCAGGTGGCCCCTGAAGCAACATGAATAACAATACATTTGTAGAAGTAGCATATGACCTTGTCCAAGGAGGACTGATAAAGGTGAGTGGCACAGCAGACCGGCTTAACTAAAGCAAAGTATGAGTTGTATTCTTCTATTTCATAGTCATGGTGTAGTCTGTATTTCTGTGTAAGAAGTAGTACCAAGGTCGTTTACCTCATGTTTGAAGTGCAAGCTGTTAAGATTCATGGTGGCACCTGATTTTGCAAATATCTGTTCCAGAGAAAAGTGCAGAGCAAATTATATGATGATTGTTGGTCTAAGAAGGGCAGTCTTGGCAATGCTAAGTACAGAGCTGCAAGCACGTATGGCAAGAATTACAGCCTTCTTAGAAACATGAAAATATGTTTGCATCTCATCCAAAAGAGTGCATTTCAGTTGGGGGATGGCTTCTCTTCAGTCTGTACTGGTATGCTTCTAAAATGGTCAATCGTGTGGGGAAACACACTTCTTCTAATGCAGATAACTAAACACCGATACAATCGGGTGAGGGGGTTGCTTGAAGGTTTTGGATCAAGACTGAAGTTTTTCCAAATAATATGCTGCAGAATGGCTGGAAGATCTTTGGAATGGGCTAACACATGGCAACAGCAGTGCTATCTGTTTTAAGCTATGTGAATGTAATACCTCAGTATAGCTATAGAGGGATAAAATGTATAACATTTTGTGTTTAAATAGAAGAATTCCCACTTAATTCCAGCACAGATATACCGTAGAAGCAGTGAATTTTTTTTCTATGCCTGATACATTATCTTCATGATTCTGCTGTATGAGATGTATGTAATATATCTAAAGACTACAGAAGATATAGCATTTCTTGATGGAGAATCACATAGGAATTTTCTGTTGTCTTAAACAATATATCACTTAACCATTCACTTGATGGATGAACTTAGGGTGAGCAGGGTTTGTTGAGTAGGTTGAAAATCAAAGAGCAATGATTTCTCCACACAGACACCCCCCCCCCAATCCATGCCAGCTTCCAGGCAACGGTCCATGAGTATTAATTCTTTCAGTTTAATTGTGCTATGAGTTGCAGGGAGGAAATGCACACAAAGAAATCATATGAGGTCTGTGAGGCATTATCTTTCCTGCAGTAGTCAGTGAAGGAGGGTCTATGTTTGTCAAAGATACGCATAGGAATGTGTGCTTGGAGACGGATGTAGATGTTTAGCAGTCCCTGCAAAAGCCAACTTCATGTTTCATGTGTTGTGTGGAAAGCACTGAACAAAACTCCACGGTAGGCCTATGAGGTACAGAGAGGTTGAGTCTGGTGTACCTGAGCCGTGGGTAGTGGCAAACAAATATTGCTACACTGGCATTGTACACTTTTCATTTTCCTCAATGTCTATTAATGGCAGCTGATGGGGAGGGTATTAGGCTCAATGGATTCTTGCCTGACCCACTGTAGTCATTCTTATGTAAAACTGATAATTTTTTCTAAATCAAACTTTCGGAAGGTCCTTGGTCAATCAAAAGATTAGACCTTAGACAACATTAGGGGAAGGCTTGGATCCAGAAGTGGCTTCAGAACTTGGCTTACATGAAGCTGAGCGTTGCAGCAGACCAGTGTGATGGGCAGCCAATGGAGAATGTGATGGTGATGCTTGTGAGCCATGCCTCTTGAGTCTATGCCAAAATCACTCTAGCTAGTAGCCTAATGCCAGTTATACAGAAGACCAGAAAAACAAACGCGGAGTGGCTCTGATTTGGCTGACATGCTAAGTGGGATGGCTCTGATTTAAACAATGAGCCTCTTGTGAAGAATTAGTACAGCTGGACAGTGCTCTCGGTGTGAATTTGGCTGAAGGACGCTGATTTTTGGCTGGGTATTTGGCAAAGATGGAATGGAAATGCTATGAGCCAGGTATGCATAGCTGTCCATCTGCAGAACTTTGATGTGTGCTGGTTCCTTGACTTAGACCAGGTTGTTGGAGGAGTGGTCATCGTAGCTAAGCCTCTATTTACTTCCTCTCATCTCTTTTTCACCTATTCCAAAGTCGGTTCTCTGTACAGTTTCAGAACCTCAGACCTGGCTGCAAGATTTTGTTGATGGTGTTCCAAATGTCAGTAACCATTTGTTCACCAAATAATCACATTTTTTGTGCTGAAAGAGTTTGCAAACTTAGACTAACACAGGTGTCTTATTTGCAAGTCCCTCTATTAGATGAACTTAACATTTTAACTATAAGCAAATGTAGAAAAGCATGCTGGGGGTGGGGAGGAATGAACAAAAAGTGGTGGTTTAAAAGTTCTGAATTAAATATAAGTGCAAAACTAAAGTACACCAGCAATACCTGATGCAGAAGCAAAGAACAGCCCAGTTAAATGCTTTTTTTATTATTATTTCTGCCCTCACTGAGGTCTGTCAAACCACACCTGTGCTTCAAGTTACACATGCACCACGTAGGTCTGTGACCAGATCTTTATGTAATGGGATGAGGCTCCTTTGTGAGGTAATTGTGTGTGTATTTCTCCTCCCTTCCCCCACCCCCACCTATGAAAAAGCCGCTGTAAAGGAATGGTGCAACACAAGCCAGTAGAGCTTTTTAGCTAACTTCTCCTAGTACCCATCGCTATGTTGTCTGATACTGATGTTTTTGGTTACTAGGTCTGGTCCTGATTCTATGTTTCTTAAACCGTTAATTAAAACTTAGTGGTCCCCCTGTATACAAATCCAGTAAAAACAAATACAGCAGCTCTTCAAGTTAGTTTTGTTTAAATGTATTACAGGTAACTTAATAAAATTTAGATTATATAGCTGGAAGTCTCTAGATGGTCTAATACCATTTTAGTTATGCTGTTTGCTGCACAATTTAAATGAAAAGCAAAGCCCAGGCTATTTCACCATTGGTTTTATTACCTCATTTGTACCTTTATAGCCTTTGAAAGTGATGAAAGTGAATGCTGTACAGGGCAATGTTTAATTCAGCAAAAACTTCTGTATCAGTCTTTGTGAACTTGAAAACATTTCTGTTGGGATTAGGTCTCAGAGTTTTTAACGTGTTTACTTTTACAGCTCTGTATGTCAAGTTGCAATCGTACTTTCATCTAGTATCTTTTGTATTTTTGGTTCTCCTGACTCAAAAATAAACCCTAACAAAAATCTAGAAAGTTATTGTTGTAACTTTAAAATAGTCATTGTAGCTAACCACACTTCTTTACATGATGTTTTCTTTTTTTGGGGAGTGGGGAAGGAGTGGTGATTTCTTTAAAAATGCCTGCTACCTTTTTCTGAGTAAATGATTTGATTTTTGCAAGATTGTCATGGTTCCAAAGAGATGCCTCTTGCTGAACATACAGCAGCCAGTGACTGATCAGCAAAATTCAGCAGGGTTGTTTAATGAGGGGTGAAGACAATACGAATGCAAATCTAGTGAACAGTTGCTTTTTCACAGTTGGTAAGCTGTGTTGCAGGTGCATTTTCTTAATGAGGGTTAATTTGTCTCATATTTTAATCTGACAATTCTTGGCATTGTTAGTATATACGTTTACTTAAAGAGGTAAAATGAAGGGTTTTTATGTAAGATTGAGTATTTGATTTCAACTAATCTGTTAGTGCCGAATATTAACTGAAGTTATCCAGAGCAGTCCTATTACTTAGATTTTTATGAGAGAAAAGCCATTTTGATTACATTGACAAATTGGAGCAAGGCCAAATTCTGCTCTCTTTCTTGTATATAAATCCTGAGATACTGAGATAAAAATGAAGAGATTGCCATTGATCAAGATTTACTGAGGGAGAGCTAGAAGAAAAAGCAGGCTCGAGTACCACTGAAAGTAATAAAATGGTCTTGTAGTAACGTCCCTCTTTAGCATGTATTCTGCAATATTAAAGCAAGTCGTTCAGTTCAAGAAAATATCAGTCTGGTGCAGAGCGTCCCAACAACTTTTCCAGATGAGCAAGGGGGAAGCTGTCTGTTCTTTCAATGGGTGTGTTTCAAATGAAGGACCTACATCCCCTCCCAGAGGAAGAAGCCGTCAGACTAACCCACGCTGTGCGAATGGGCAAAAGCAAGCTTTACGAACTGTCACTTGGATACCCCTTAGTTGCTGTTGTTACTGGCTTGTGAGATGCGCTTGCAAGAAATACGCTGTCCTGCTGGGTAGCTTACTTACACGTTAAAAACAGAAGGGTTTGCATGAGTATGAGCTACTGACCTGGCTTAGGTTTAACAAGATCACCCTATAAAGTTTATTTTGTAACTGTAAAGAACAAGAAAAATTACACTGGGCGTAGGCAAAAGAAAAAGCTAGCGTTTTTGTAGTTGCTTATTAAGCATCATGTGTAAATTATCCATTGTTACCCTACTGTACTTCATAGCCTTTTAAATCTCATATGCCTCTTGTATCGATTTGTTTTTATCCAATATGAGCTCTCATGAATGCAGGATGCTGAAGTACTGGGTCAGAAATCAATTCCATCCTTCTGAAATATTACCTCTATGCCAGTGATTTCTGCTTCAGGGAATCTAGTTCAATATCCTATCTTACACTCATATAGATTACTTCTTTAGCTTTCTTATATCTGGAACATGCAAAGGGATATTCCTACTATTGTAAAGTAAATAACACCAAAAAAATCAATGTGTGAAAAGGGTCCTTGATATCTCTGGCAATTGGCAAAGGAATTTAGAGCTTTTTCTCTCACTTGAGGTCTCATCCCGGTGAATAATAACCGAAACACACCATTGCCATGATATTTACACAATAAGCCAATGACTTTAGTTTGGTCCTTAATAGATACTCACAGAAGAAAACGCAGCATAACCTCTGGCATCTGAGTTGAGAGCCTCACTGAGGAGGCCAAAAAAAAAAAAAATCAATGAAGATATATTAAGCTGTTTCTCACACTTAAGACACAGCCCTTCTGGTTCGGCAAGTAGGCGGCACAGGATGGTGTGTGTCCACTGGCATTTTCCGTGTTACTACAGTTGCACGGATACAGAACTGCTGTAAGGATTTCCGTATTAAAAAGATGCTTATCTTGTTCAATTATTAAGTTCTCTTTGAAGTAGGTTTTAATAAGAAAGTAGCTATGTAATAGAATGAAGTGACATTAGAATAACAGTGGATACTATAAAGGGTTAGTTTGCTACATTTGCTTGTGGTGAGGTACAGTGTTATAGCAGGATAATATTGTGGGAAATGGCAAAATGGGGTGGATATTTGCCAAGGGTTGTACTTAAGTTACGATAGGTTTCTTGTCAACTTACTCAGAACCATTGTTGAAAATGATCCCTTAGTTATATCAGGTGGCTGGTTTGAGCAGTACCTTTAGCATTTATGTCTGCATCTACATATAAATACTTGTGTTCCATTGATCAGAATTACAGTTAGCCTTACTTGAGGAGCTGTACAGAGAAGATGGTGCATGTGCTCCAGTCTAAATTAACAGCCGATGCCCTCAGTTATACAGAAAGAACCAAGAAGGTTCCTTTGCAGTATCAGAGCTTGTATGGAAACTGAGGATAAAGGGAGTTTTGATCAGTTGCAGGGATTAAGTCAGAGGAAGCAGTTTAATAAGGTGGGATTTTGAAAATGTGGGTCTTTCAGTGCCTCTGTTTTTCAGAGATATTCATGCTTCTGGAATTAGACCTCCCCTCCCTCCTCACAGACTTGCTTCCTGCAACACTGCTATGGTCTATGAGGCCACAAGTTGATGATTGAAAATTACATGAGGAATGAAGATACTTGCTTTTAAGCAGAATTATTGATCAATCCAAACTGAACTTAAAAACACAATAAACCAAAACATCCATGCAACAGCAGTATTTAAGAACATTGAATTCTTGTGGCTGTGACTGTAGCTCTGATGTGCAAGACACCAACGGGGAGATGAGTGTTGTCAGTGCCGTGGGTTGGAGTGGGCTGCAGGGACTGGCAGTCACGAGCCAAGAAACCAGAGAGATGACGCAGAGGGGTGCAGGGGCGACAGCAGCACAGCTGCATTTTGTGTGCTCCCCTCCAGCTTCAGCGCTTTCTGATGCGATTGCCCTGCCGCTAGTTGCAGAGCTAGCTGACTCAGGTGTTTCCATAACACGCTTTTCTTTGGGGTAGACGTACCCAGTGTTTACATGTGGAATCAGCAGTTTGACAGAAGCTTGTTTTGTAGCCTCCCAAGTACTGTGATAGGTTAATTTATTTCTGTCTAGTCAGGGGAATGATATACACAAATCTCACTTGTGACTGAAACCAAATAAAAATCATTACTCCCCTACAGCATTTGGGGTGCTGACAGTAATTTCAAGAAGCATATCCATCAGAACAAGAACGTAACTCTAAAATCAGATTCTGATGAGGTCCTGCTCAAAATGGTACTGGACTTCTAAATAAAATATAAATGCTATTCTTCTGATTTAAAATAATTGGATAATAAGTGGGGTGACTCTTAAGGTACTCTGAATTTCACCTGGTTTTGAGAAAAAAGTTTTCATGACTGATGAGATACTTCTTACTGTTACTTTGCAGATGTAAAATTTCACTTGGTATCATATCTATATTCTTGAAAGATGTGCTTTTAATGTGTCATATTTTATGTGCATATATACTAGTGGATGCTTCAGGTGCTCAACTTAACCTTAACGTTCCATGTAATGCATTTTAAGCTTCATACTTGCTCTTTATTTTGATTAAATTTCTGACAAACTTGCTGGTGAATAGTGATTTTTAGTAGAAAGTTCCCAGAGTTTATTTGATGTATGATTAATAGCACACATTCCACACCAGACTGCCCTACTGCTCGTAATCTAGCTTATTTTGATTAAATGTGGAGTCAAGATTTCTCATTAAGCAAAGCTCTTTCTTTCTGAATTACAACCTGCTTAGCTGTTTTCTTTACCTCTTCATTTGTAGGAAGCTCAGATGTGCCTTAGAAAACAATGGGGACATTATCTGTAATCAGACACCTGTCCATCCCCCCAAAAAACCCCAAACCATGCTCTAATGCTTTCATTAACCCTTTTGGGGAAGGTGTGCCAGCTTACTGATCAAAATACTGAGCTTTGGAAATAAGGCCACAGAGGAAATAATGCGCTTGCAGGTTTTCTTTGGAAATGAAGGTTAACGTGGTTTGTGCTTTAGCGTTTATTAAAGTTGTTGTTATGGTCACCGTATGTGCAAATGGCTCGTGGTCTGTATTAGCCTGTGTTTTTATTTTTAAAGTATCTACTTAAGCACATAGATTATGTGATTATTTTTTTTTTTTTAACCCAACCTTCTTTATTGTTGGTAATAGAGTTTTTTATATACAAATCTGGGGTGGTGGTGGTGGTGTGTTTTTCCTGCAAGAGAAATGTTTCTGCAACATTATATTTCCAGTGCTGTTGTGGACCAAGACACATGAGGTTCTTGGCAGCTACTGTTCCTGTTTGAGCTGAAGCACTGAGTACTGTGATTGGTTTTTATAAAAATTATATTTGAACTCTAAATGACTGGGTTTTTTCTTACTGAAAGGTTGTTGTTTTGAATCATGCCAGCTTGAAATACAAAGACCATTTTTAATAAGACAGTTTGTTCAAAATAAGCACCATGACTAAAGCTAATATATCAAAGCTTCCTCAGATGCATCCTCTTTTTCTATCTAGATGTTTCTCTGGCTGGAATTGGAATATAAATGTATTTTTACAGGGTCTGGGATTTGTGGATATCTATAAAACCTGCCAGTATTCCCGCGGATGTCCACAGGCCCTGTGCGGTGGGTTTGAAATACTCTGTGCATGCTCGTGTTTCATATGTGTCTGTGTCGGTAAACCCCAACAGGAATACGGTAGCTCTGCTGGACAATTGTGCAGTGGCCAAACTGATTTTCTGCATGTACAGAAACAGCTTCAGCTAGAGTGACTGGTAAAAAAAGGGGTGTGCCTCATGGTTAAGGCAGTTATCTGACACAGGAGACAGGCAGGTTCAAGTCTTGATCTCAAACTAGTAGTAATAGATTTTGGTGTTATGAGGTTTTCATTAGCACAAAAAAAAAAAACACCCCACACAAAAAACCCCCAACCCATAACAACAACAACAAACCCCAAAACCCACAACAAAACAAACAAACCCAAAACCCCAAACAGAAAAACCAAATGAAAAACCACCCCCCTTCATTCCCACTGAAGCTGCAGAAACTGTCGTGTGTCAAAAAACAATTTTTTCCTAGTTCTAGGCAACCCTCCATTGCAGTTCCCTTATCTCGGGGCCACCTGCATTTGTGCTGTCACTCAGACATAAACTATAAGCTGTTGGGAAGCGGGCTGTCCTTTTACTCCCTGCTTGTCCAGCATGACACACAGTGGGAGCTGTTTTGGTGGGAGGTTCCTGACCAGCTCTTCTCGGGGTAGTGGTAGGGTCTGACTGAGCCTTGCTATTATAACGTGCCTGTTGTTTGTTTTTTGGATTCCTGCAACCCTGAACTGTGTTCTCTGGTACTCGACGCTTTTTGGAATTTTAACACTCTACAGTTTCACGCGTTGCAAGAGGACAACTGTTACATAGCTTTGCCTCATGAAATGCAGTCGGTGCAACTAAGACTGTAAATCTCCTCGATGACAAAACATAAAATCTACATGGAAGATCTAATCTAACCTGTTCTGACTGATAAAAAAGAACGGTCGCTAGTGGGTAGTAAATTAAGATGCAGTATAAAGGTTTTACCTGGAGGTGCTAAATCATTTGACCATACCGGGCTTGTAGGACTGTCTTTGTTAATAACTACAGTGCAATTGTCTGCCGTTGGGCTAGGAAAGAACACAAGGGAGGGACAGCATTTGCTGAGCCTTTCCTGTGTAAATGATGGCTTTTGCAGATCCTCATGGATTACTTTTGTCATTTTTGTGATTATAGAGTTTTTCATCAGGATATTATCAAAGGGGTGAGCAGCATGGCAGTGTTGCATACCTTTAACAGCAAGGCAGTGTAGGAGATGAGTGGGCAAAGAAAGACTTTATTCATTTTGCGGGGGGGAGAGAGGCAGAGTGTTTTTTGTTTAGATATTCTAAATCCACAAAGAAAATCAGAGCTGCATAAGTGGATCGTTCACCCACATATCTGACCTTTGTGATAAAGGCTATTCTCAACTCTCTGCTGGGCATCCTCTGATTTATATATATATATTTTTTAATCTTCTCTAATTTTGGTTGCGGAAACATGTTGAAGTGTCGGTGTCTAGTAGGCTTGTTCTCCTCCGTTATAACCAGTGCCACAAGGCAAGTCCCTGAGCTCTTGCTATGTGTGCAAATGCACAGGTACATGTACATGCAACACACTGCTAATGGTTGCAAGCCTGACTCTCAGTAGGTTTTGTTTATAATTTTCTCTCTTTGCTTTAAAATTGAGTTGTAGCATTTGCCCTTGCAATTGTATTGAAATCCTCACCGCAACAGACTGTTCCCTGCTGAGCGCAGGCTGCGTGCATAGAAGTAAAGCAGGTGGTGAGCATGCTGTGACTTGGAGGGTTTAGGCAAAGGATGGATTATGTATTTCATAGAAATTTTAAGCTCTGCCTCCCTTCTCTTCTTTCAGAAGCTGGAAAGATCAGGTGAATCCTAAAGCTAAAATCTTAGTGTTTGAGAATTTCTACTTCAGCTCAGCAATATGCCTCCCCCCACCACCCTGGTATTTGAAGGACTTTGTTAAAAGCAGAAATTCAACTTTAGGATTTTTGATGAGAAAATCTGTTCTTTGTAAAACAAATAAGTGTGTACAGGGGATTGTTTCATACATAAAGACCCAGTGTTTTGGGATGCAATCAGACTATTGCAATTGAGGAGGGGTAATCCAAGCATTTTTCCAAAATCTGATACAGAATGACCCATGCAGACTAAAAGGGCTCTTCTGCACGCTATTACTTTGTGACTAGAAGAAGCTGCATAGGTTAATGGGAGTCAAGACCCTTCTGAGTTTACCGCTACTTGCTTAGTCAATGTAGGCCTTGATTATCAAAGTGGCTCACAGCACTGACTTAACTGCTCCTGCTGAAATCAAAAGGGGTTGGGATTAGGTCAAAGCTAAGCACCTTTTGAAAACCTCACTGCTGGACTTTTGGTGCCTTTATCCAACCTGTGACAAGAGAAGCATTGTGCTCTGACAGTCAGGTTACTTGGAAATGTATGGCTGGATAGCATGTTACAGAACAGCGGTGCTGAGAAGACATGGTAGGTTCTCCTCAGCCATCAGAGCAGAGAAAATATTCCAGTTTTGGTGTGCATTGAAGTTGTCAAGGTAATTTTTGCAAGTTATTTTAATTGACTCTGGAAGCAATGGAGCAAATACGTTATCAGGCCTTTTGACTGATTTACCTGCTTAAAGGAAAGAAGGCCAGAAATTTCGGAAAGGCTGGGCTTCATGCCATGTTCTGACCTTCCAAGCCCCAAAATGACACGACCAACCAATGCCAGCTTGGGAGTACAGAATGAAACCCTGGACCAGCAATATTACAGTGGGGGAAACCACTGCAGCAGTGCAGTGTCACAGTTTTCTGTGAGGTTGTACGAGTTGTTCATAGCGAGGAATCAGGAAGCCAACTGCCTTATGAGCTGTTTTGTTGCTGCAAATGGGAAGAAACAGTGAGTTTCTTTCCCTGCTGATCAGTGAGGTGAGGGCTGTTGGAGCTCTGCCTGGGAGGTGTCAAGGATGGAGCAGAAGGGTGATCCTCCTGGGGTTGCAGCTTGGGCCACATCCAAACAGGCTGAAGTGAGACATAAACATAGTTTGTCAAAAGTATGTCCAGGGTTCTTGTGCACAAATCTTAACTTAATTTGGGGTTGGCAACAGAGTGTACCAGCAGGAGGGTTTCACATGGGACCGATATGAAAGATTGAGGTTGCTTTGGGATGCTTTGCTGCAGAGGAAGTAAAAGCTGTGCCTGTAACTTCAACAAAGTTGTCTGCTTGAAGTGTCTTGTGGGGAAGAAAAAAAAAATCACTGAAAAGTAGATAGCTTTATATATACAAAGCAGTGTGTTTGGGGTTTGTTTTTTTGGGTGTTTCTGCTGTCAGATTTTTAAAAAAAGAAACGTTATAAAATTTTGAAATTAGAAATAGTAAATATTTCCTTGCAAGTGTGCTTGTGTAGAAAGGGAAGGTGAGAGGTATAAGGAGAGTGAAATTGCTTCAGCATCCAATGCTACCTCTTCCCCTTCTTAGCCTCCTTCATTGTTCCCTTTGTTTTGGATGGGAGACGCCTCCTGTCAGCTGCTTTTGTGGAACAAAATCAAGGGTAAAGAAATGAATACCTAAAAAATGATCTATCGGTTCTGTATCAGTATGACCATGTCACTTCATGTGACATCTTTCCTGAAAAACAAAAGCAGTCAAAGTGAGATTGTCTGTGGCAGATTGATTCATCTGTGGCATCCGGTCGAATCCCGGCCACCTACTGACCCTCCATCCCCAGCAGCAGCATCGGTGTTTCGGATCAGGCACAAAGGAGCAATGCCAAGCCGTGACAGGTATTTTTCAAGCACTCACAGCTGGAGGGCTCTTTGCCCTCCTTTGGCAGTTGAGCTGATTCCCTGTGGGAGGTTGGCAGGGCTGTAAGGGGGACAGGCTGCTCTAGGGCTGGCTGGCTGATGTTAACACTCAGAGCTCTGTCTTGCTTTGCTTTCCCATTTAAACAGACCTATATTAGTGTTATAGCTGTGTTCCGTGCCTTGTAACGCTATTACAATGAATGATCTGTCAGCATTTTCGGGAGAAGGTGTTAATTTCAGGCAGTTACAACTCAGCAATAAAAACTTGCTTCAAGCAGGAATATGAAATACAAGTGCTTAGTAGAGGTGTTAATATTTATGCACAATCTTTCATAACAATGGCTGAGCAATTTAAAGGTGATTTCAGCTTAACTCTCTTCTCTGACTGCACTCGAAGGGTACTTTTCTTACTGTCTATATGGGCACCAGGTAGGTTTGGTGCTGAGGCTGACAATTTGTCTACAGGGGACAGTCATTTCTGAGTCAGCTGAGAATCCAACATTATGGATACCAGCAATTGTAACAATAACTAACAATTCAGTGTTAAAACTTCTTACAGCTTTCCTTACCACAGTATCTCCCCATTGTGAAGATCCTCTGGTGGGGTGGGGGAAGCAAAAACCACCAACACATGCTACATAGAATAAATAAATCCCTTGCTATTCCCTTTTTTTTTTTTACTCCAGTGAGAAGTTTGTTTGGCTGAGACTTCCAATACATTTGCTTTCTTTGGGAGTTTGCCAAAGGTTTCTGTACTTATTCTTTAGTTTGCATCACATTCCCCAAGTTGTAATGCTGATTTGGTGTCTTTTCATGTCAAAACTGTAGTATTTTTCTAGTGTGTTTTACAAAAAAAAAAAAAGCTCAACCTGTATTTTTAATTTTCTTGCCATTTTGAAGAGAATGGCAGCAGCCAAACTTTAAGTCTTACATTGTCAAGGACTATCAATTGCAAAGAGATTTGTTGGACAGAACCTCAGCTGTTCTCCAGTATGGCTATCTTAGTTTAAGCCAGCAAAGGAGCTCTGGAAGATGCTTTCTCCAGCCAAAGTGTTTTACAAGCATAAGGAATCTTTCCAGCCATGACCATTATTTCACATTATTAGCAGTAGTGCCTGAATTTCAAATACAGTAAGATTTGGGTGAGGCGATGTTTAGTTATTTCTTATAGTAGTGCTGTGGTCAAAACTGAGACCTATGATGCTGGGTAATATATATTTAGAGAAAGAGCTTAGCTCCTATGTGGTGTTACTGACCAATTGCAGTCAATGGATTTTTTTTATAAGATTTTTTGAGCTGTGAAGTAGCGGTCTCTTTTCAGTGATGCTCTGGATGAGTTTAGGCAATGGTCTTCCTGGGTGGTGACACTGGATAGGAACACACTGCTCGTAATCTGCTTTGCCTGGACCATCTGATAACGCTTCCCGTGCTGGCAGCAGCACTGGATGAAACTTGTGGTTCATTTCCCAGAAGTCTTGGAGGGTTAATACAGTTTACGGAGAAGCTGGGTATCTCTTAGCAAAATTTCCCATCATAGCTTCCAGTTTTGCAGGTGACTATTTGGGATGACCTCAGAACTGCACAGGAATCTGGCCTAGTGGTTCTGTGTTTTTCATTAGAGAAGCAGCTTCTGAAGAGCCACACACCCCACAGGGAGCTGTTCTGGTTGTGGTGGGATCACCTGTACCGAAAAAGACCTGTGGGATGTTTGGGGTTTTGGAGGTTGCTCTACAGCTATATGGCCTCTACCAAATTTGGAGGTGGCAAAATATCTGACAACCCTGTCTCTTTCAATTTTTTTCTGAACTGCTTGGCACATTCCTTTCTCTTTACCCTTTCCATGTAGTAAATCTTTCTCTTGCTGACAGCCCTGGTAATTGCCTTATGTAGAATGAAAGTCTTCCATTCCCGTTCTCTATTTTTATAGTATGCAGCCTTCCACAGCTAAGTTTAAAAGGACAGAAAAATTCATGGTGTTTGCAGTAAGAGCATGTTTTATGCTTGCCTGCTGCTAAAGCAGAGAGAATACTGCCCTGATATGGAAATGTCAGGGGCACAGGCCTGTATCTAAGGCAGTAAATGTTTCTTTTATTTCTTATTCCAATTTATGCTGCTAGCTATTAATTTTAAACTTTTCTTGGCATTTGCAGCAATAAAAAGGGTAAAATCCTGAGGCTTTGTTCTTCTGCTTGTGAACCAAGCCTTCAAACTTCAAATGAGACTTAGGCATATCCTGCTTTTGGAGGCAGCTAGGAATTACAAATACACATAAGCATCGGGACACTGCTGCCTTCAGGCTGAAGATGTTACCTGTTTCTGATTAATTCGGGCGGAGCAAGCCCAGTGTGGATGAAGAGGGGGCAAATGTCTAAGATCATTAGATATATATAAAAAAAAAATCTATCTTCCCAACTCTTATGATACTGGCCAGCTGTGGTCTTAATGCTGCTTTGTGGATTTTGACTACAACCCCCTGTGATGTGCAGCAGTTAAAGAATGTGCCTTTGGCTACAGCCCCCAGTGCTTTTGTGTAACCTGGTGCAGAGGATGTGCCTTCAGTGTGCAACCTGAACTGGGAGAGGACTGTGCTTTGTGTCTTGTGATGGGTAGGTTCTCTGTGTCGCAGGAGATGTGGTGGCATAAGGTTCAGCTCCAGGCATTCTGGTTTGTGATGATTCATTTTAAACTTGGCCTGACTTTTACAAAGCAACCTCAGAGCACCCAGGGAAAACAATGCCATGCTTGCTGCTCTTGATCTTATGGATTGATTTGTGTATGTTGGGATTCCAAAGGCTTTACAGTTTGAGCTCAAAATAAGGAATACGTGGTGCTTGGCAGTGATACATAGGGCTGGAAAGATAAGTCAAATTGTATTTAACTGCTAGACAAATTTCCACAGCCTTTGATTTAATCACTGGGGTATTGACAGGAAGGTTTGGCCCAGTACGTCACCATTTAGCTGTGCTATTTGGTTACTAGACTGGAACAGCAAACAGCAGGTATCATCATGTTAGTGAAAGGCATCCCACAGCAAGCTTTGCCCTGGCATGCATTCTGAACAATGAAGAAATAACAATTCCTTGCTTTACTAAAGACTGTTCATGAAATTGGGCTTGTTGGAATGTGAAAGGCTCTGTAATCATCTCTTGTCAGTATGTGATAGACTCTGTTCTTTTGATTGTGTGAATCTCTGTACTGCTCAGGGCCTGGCACCCGTGAGCCTACTCTAACCTGCAGCGTAGGCACAGTTTTACATGCTGACACTCTGCAGAGAATATTGCACTCGGAAGCTATGAGTGAGACCCAGTTTTGTGTTGTGCATCCTCTACTATTGTATTAATTTCAACCCTGTAAAAAACAAAAAACCCTATTTGCTATATAATTATGTAGCTCTGATGAACATGATTGTACTATTGAAGTTTTCAGGACACCTTTAGCCAAGATGCTGCTGTATTATGCCTTGGGGGGAGAGGGGAACATTCTTCTTTCTGAAGTGGTATTTCCATTCTGTTCTGTATAAATAAGCCAAAGAAATGCTCGTCCTCCTTTTGATATTACAGCAAAAGAGGATTTATATGTGAAATAAATCTTTGTAAATCTTTTCAAGGGTGCCTAAATTATTTATGGTTGGTTTAGTTTGGTTTGCATGCCATATTGCTCTTTTCTGTTAAACAGTTTATACACTACCCGGCTTTTCACATTAATCACTGCAGTATGTGCTCAGTTATCCCAGCTGAAGAGCCATCTATTACATTCCAGTAGCCACAGCCAAATGATCTAATTTTTCTGTTGGTTGTTTTATCCAATGGTTCATAAACCCATGGCTGTTATTACACTAGCAAAGGTAAGTTTTGTTATACCACATCAATGCCTTTGTCATTTTCTTCTCAGGAATGATCTTAGCAGAAATCATAAATAAAATGGGGGTTTCTTCATTAATTTAAAATTGGTAAGAGACTACAAAAGCTAGCTTGATTAAAGCAGGTGTGATTGCCCTTTGTTTTCCTGGCCTCCACTTTTTTCCTGGCCTCCCACCCCACTTTGGCCTCATACCCCTCTCATCCTCAGTTCTCTCCAAGGCCTTCCAACCTCCTTGTTGATCTCAACTCACCCCTGGTCCTCCCACCCCTCTCTTGACCTCAAATCTTGGTCTCCCACCCCCCTCTCGGCCTCAATCCTTCCCTTAGCTTCACCCCGCCCCTTGGTCTCCCACTCTTCTTTCAGTCTCAACTTTTTCATGGGCCTTACACCCCTTTCTCAGCCTCAACTCTCTCATGGGCCTCCCATTCTCCTGTCATCCTCCCACCCCTCTCTCAATCACCAACTCTTTTCTTGGCCTCAACTCTCCCCTGGGCCTTCTACATCTCTCTTGGCCTCTTACCCCTCTTTCAGCCTTAACTTTTTTCTGTGGCTCCCATCCCTCTTTCAGCCTCAACTCTCCCCTGGACCTTCCACTCCTTTCTTGGCCACTTACCCCTCTTTAAGCCTGAACTCCCCCTTGGGCCACCCCATTTCATCCTCAACTTTCCCTGTTTTTCAGCCTCCCACCCCTCTTCCAGTTTCAGCTCTCCCCTATGTGTCCCACCTTATTTTTTGACCTCAATTTCCCCACTTTTTCAGCCTCAACTTCCCCTCTTGTGTGGTCTTCTACCCTGTTTCGGTCTTAGTTCCTGCCCTGTTTCTGCCTCCCCGTGTTTTTGGCCTCCCACACCCCTGCTGGCCTCTTTCACTTCTACCTGCCTTTTTTCTGGCCTCCTGCCCCCTTTGTGACCTCCCAGCCCTTTTTGGTCATGACTCTTCTCTTTGCCTCCCACCCCTTTTCAGCCAAGCACCTGGTTTTGTCTCCCTCCTGCTTTTTTGGTTTTGCATGTGTTTTCAGCCTTCAGCCTGTCTTTGGTTTCCTACTGTGTTTCAGTCTTCTCTCTTTGGTCTCTCACTCTTTTCCAGTCTCCACTCTGAGCCTCCCACTCCTTTAAGTCTCTACTGATGTGTAAAATTATCCAAAATGAACATTTGTGACACAAAAGCCTCTTTCTGGCATATGGACTGAAGTATGAAATCATTCCTCAGTCTGCTTCTCTCAATAGGTGTGAGCCCTGTCCTGAATGTGTCTGTGTAAATAGGTCCCTAGTATTGCAGTTTAGGCTGTTTTCCAAACCAGGGGATGACTCTTTTTTTTTTTTTTTTTTGGGACAGTGTCCAAAATCTCACAGGCATTGCAACCTTTTCTAATTTTGGCTGGGAATAAAAGAAAACATTGAAAGAGTCACATCATTTATGGTGTTATTGGCACTGAAGTGTGAAGACTGGCGTAAGTGACCTCAGCTGGCCATGTGAGCTGTGTGGGGGTTTGCTGGTGGACCCGGCTCTGCCACAGCTCAGTACTTTGTGTGGGACCTCCCAAGAGGAGATCGGAGCAGCCAGCGGGCAGCTCTTTGCAGTGGCAGCCTTTTTCTCATGGTGCTCTCTGGAATTGGGGTGGCTTCTTCCCATCCAGGTGAAGCTCCCTGTGTGTGTTAAGAAAGCAGGCCCTGAGGGAAAGGCTTTAATCTTTAATCTTCAGTATTAGCCCTGGTCTTGCTGCTCTTCCCTAGAGGTGGGGTATCAGCACTGCTGGCTGTGAATCTCTGGTTTGAATGGGCTCCTGCCCCTAAACCTGACCCTGTCTTGCCCAGATCTCTTCACCGTGCCTTTGAAGATGCACAGTATCCTTGCAGCTCTGCTGAGCCTCTTTTAATATCTGTAAATACTCTGTACCTTTTCTAATATTTTAGGTCAGTCCCGTTGGGTCTTTAAGTGCTCTGATATCTAGCCTTGCTTTACTGTGAACAACAAATGGTGCACTGATTTGTATATATACACACAAAAGATACACACAGAGTAATGCCTTATATATACGTGACCTCCCAGAGATTATTAATAGGGTAAAGTCATGCAGGCGGTGAGGATTTGGAGTTGTACCTTCCTCACGTACAGCTGACAATGTCCTTGAGTCTATTTTGATGGTGTCTTGGGAGTTCAAATTACTTGCCTTCGGGGAAACCAAATTGTGGGACCTGAAGGATAGTGCAGCTGTGAAAGGCTTGTCCCTCTTTCCGCAGAAGACAGTCCTGGTGCTTTTCTTCACCTGTGACATGGAGTTCAGACCTGCTGTAGTAAAGCTCTTGTGTTAGCTAGCCTCTCAGCAGTGAAGGGGTTGTCTGGTGACGAGGTAATCTACAAAACCCAAATCAAATACAACTTTTGCGTGAAAAAATAGCCAAAATGATTAATTAAAAAAAAAATGCATGAACGCAGATGGCTGTAGATTAAGAAAGTTGCAGCTGTTCTCTTACAATTCCTATGAACTGGTTTTTAGCTAAGGTGTCTGAATCGCTTTCTAAAAATATGGGAGGTGGAGGACAGGAAACCTCCTGCCTTTAGAAGAAGAGCACAACAGGAGACGTCGTTCAGCTGTAATTCACGTGGGGTGTTGCACTAATCTACAAATCATAGCCATGTGTTCATATCCCAAAAGGGCATAATTATTTAATGATAACAGCTCTCCCTAGAGTGGCCTTACTGGTATTATAAAAAGCATTTATTGTGGAGAAAACCTATATTTTTGGTGCTGGCAGTTAAGAATATTGAACAGTAGTTGCAGCTGAGATAGTGATTCACAGAGATTAATGCAGCTCTTTGGGCTCCTCATTAGCTACACACCAGTCTTTCCAAGCCAGGGCGGGGGGAAGAAATTCCTTACATAAAACACTAATAGAAGCATAGAATTTCTAGCACCTTCATGCAAGTACCGGTGTCTGTCAGGTCTGAAGAGCAATGATTCATTTTTCTTTTAGGAGGCCAGATTGTGGAATTCTCTTTGATCATAACAAGTGCATCAGTGCTCTGTCAGGTTTTCCCAGGTGCTCCAAGAAGCCTGCGAGGGCAGTGAGCAGACACTGTGAGTGATACTTGCTTCTTGAGGGAGGAGTTGTGTTGAAAACGAGCATGTTGTGGGGGGTGAGCTTGCCACTTTCTAAATAGGACACAAAAAATTGCAACATTGGATTTTGGATTTGTACATCGCCTTTTGCAGAGGTGTATCCTCAGATGATTACAATCCGTTATATAAACCTGGTTCAGATGCTGTTGTGATGCTACAGGAGAGTTTTACTTTGACAGGCTTTTGAAAGAATATTTCAAAGCTCAGAATTTATTATTCTGTAACTATTTTGGTCAAAGAACTTACATGCAGGTTTCCAGAAGTTGTTTTGTATAAATTCTTCAGCTATCACTTAAACAGTAGCATGTCTTAGTGACTGTCCTTCAGCCGTTATCAGAAGAATCACTGTACTTAAGATTTATTTTTTTAAATATTCTTCACCACAAGTTACAATCATGAATGTAACAAACGATGTATTTCTCTGTGTTAACACTGGCACTCAGACCTCCAAAAGAAGAAGAAAAGACATCTCAAATTAAAAGAGTGTCTGCCAAAACTAGTGTTAGTAGTGACATGAGAAAGCTGACATGACTGGGATTAGCATTACTGTTATTGAGGATGCAGTTAGGAGTGGTATCGAGTGGGGATTCTGCAGTGGTGGTGCAAGAGTACATGCTATTAATCTGAAAGATTTATAATGCACATGAAATATAAATAAAAACAGATTTATAGCATGTAGTAGCATAGATGTGACAAGCCTGTCGAGATACTGTTTTAGCAGTCAAAGCTTATTAAAAGTCAATCTGAAAAACTGCTTGGAAAGTCCAAACTTTTTTCCTTTTTCTCAGCTGAACGTTTCCTCTCTGCCCTTTAACAAGCAAGATGGATTATGGGCCATAGAAAAACCTTTTGGAGAGTCTTCTGAGCGTCTTATGTTTCCAGTCTCCTAGGATGTAGCTCAACTTTCCCAAATTTGAAAACCTATTTAGTGTAAAATTTTAATCATAATCACAAAGGTGACTATAATATGTAATCAGGAATTAAATGTAAAACTTGGTCTTAACTTACGTTGTTGCTTTCTGTCAACACCAATGAAGAAAATTAAAAAACCAGAGTGACCAGAAGGAGGAGATAAAAACAGAACCTTCAGTCTTGCAGTCATAACTGTTTTGCCAGTACAAATGTCTTTTTTCTGCTGGTGCTCTTCGAGTAATTTAAGCGGGATAATGATATCCTTGTTGGCTAATCAAGAGGTGTGCAGGTGGCAGCATGAACACCCTTGGATTCATGTCTTTTTGCACACAGAACTGTGCTGCTCTTATTTTTTTGAGTAAAATGTGAATAAAGAAGTATACACACTCTAAACCCCATAATGTGTTTGGTCAAGCGCACAATTTTTTCACTGAAAAATGATTTGTTGGGAAAAACTTTTGACTGTCCCGGCTGTTCTTTCCTTATAATGTAAAAGACAATATTATGATGGAATTAGAAAGTTGGAAATGTAAAGGGATCCCTTCTCCCATTCCCACCCTTCATCAGTGTGCCTGGTGCGGCGGGTGCTTCGTAGCATGGGCTGGGGAGCGCTGCTTATCATCCCCTGCCAGCCCCGAGGCGGCATTTAGAGCTACGTGCCGGTTTGCTCCGTTGCTTTTTGTGTTTCGTGATTCGCACGTGTTGGGTGTTTGGCAGCGTCATTACTCTGAGCAGTAAATGCTGCGTGTATGAGCACTTGAGCACCAGGTGAGGATGTAGATGTTTTTGAGGACCCCAAGCTGACTGACAATCAGAGCTGCGTCCTGCTGCCAGCTCTCAGTCTGTAGTTGCAACATGCATGTTTCTGGCTTTCATATTCCTAATGATGGATCAAAATCACCATCACGAAGCAAAGTGCCTGATGATAGCTTGCTCTGCTCAGTTATTTAGTAGGGGAGGACAGCTCTATTTAAAATATTTTGTATGTTTAATGGTGTTACCCACTCACTATGCTGGATCAGATCTCTCTGAAAGATGACCTTGTACTCATGCCAGATGCTGTATGTGGTGGCAGCATCCTGGGCTTGCTTTGGGCTCATCTTTGTGGCAAGGACCAAAGTTGCGTTACTTTGCTCAATATTTTTCTGTTTGGCTTATGATCAAAAGCCCTGAAGATGTCTATATGTATAGGTGTTGATTTCTTGTTTCTATTTTAACTGCTGCAGGAACAAAAGACTAGACGGAGCCTCCTGGGTCAGCGAGACCAGCCCTCTACACAGCAGCTAACATATCATGTATATGTCAGGCTTTATTTGCTTCTGTTTTTCCTCTAAATTTCATTGCTGGTAGCAGAGTAATATCTCTCCAAATGTTTTATTTTCAAGAAAACAAAGGCCAGCTCCATCTTTGCTAAATTTGCAAACACTTAAAGAAAAGAAAATCCATTTATCTCCAGGCACCAGCTTTCTATAGTCCCTTAATTTATAGGATTGTCCATTAAATGGCTGATTAGCTTTTTATCCTTTATATGTGCTTCAAGAGTAGCAGTCTCTTTAAAGTTTGCAGAGATTTGTGTCTTCCTGCCATTATCCTTAGTACTTCACCTGATTGTTTTTGTATACCCTCTTTCTTGCTCACTTCATTTATTGCCAGGCTAACAATATCACGTGCTCAGGGATTGTTAGTGTTCGAAGTATTTAAAAACTACTACATGCTTGATTTCTTTGTATAAGGAAGGAAACTGCTTAATTTCCAGCTTCTTAAATCCTCTTCTCCTCTTCCTCAGAACCTACCCTCTCCTCTGCCCCAATCTACTATTTCCTCACTCGGACAGGAGACAGAGCATGGCACTCCAGTGGCTAGTGAGGGGGTTGTGTTTATCCGTGTAGCTCCTTTAAAATGATCAGCAAAGTCCCAGAGATCCCAAGATATCCAGAGTTTTTGAGGTAGGCATATGTGACCTTCTATTATAGTAAGCTCTCCAGCAATGACTTGGAGGCTTTTGTACTCCAAGAAGTCAGGCATCTATAGGACTGTGACCCAAGCTAATGGGTTTCTCACAAGAGGGAGCTCTCTGCCACCTGTCCATTGGTTGTCTGGTAAGCACCCTCAGTTGCTCATGAAGGAAGGAAAAAAAACTCCTTCCCTTCCTTCCAGAAGTATCCACTGGACCCGCTCTGCTCTTCTGAAAGAACACCAAATTATGGACAAGCATGTCAAATAGTTCCTGTATGTCACTCAGTCGCGTGCCTTTTGGAGAGGCTGCCTGCATGCATCACTGATGACTTTGTGCTCTGGCATATTGTACACATAGAGAACAGACATTTTAGCCCATAAATGGTACGTGGTACAGCAACACAGTTGCTATATATACAATGTTGAATCAAGATAAAGGTGTTTTGAATGGAGGTTACAGATCGTAAGGACCCAGAGTTGTGTCTCTGCTAATGTTCCTACTACCTGCAAAACTCTGAGGCATTGGGCAAAAATGTTTTTCACAGGTTTGAGTGTCACACTCAGGTTTGTCACCCTAAAGCCACAGAGAAATCCCATTGCCTGGTGGTCACCTTTTCCACCAGAAAAGTAAGTTGCAAGACTGTGGACATGTGCTGCTGCTCAATGCTGGTATCGGAACAAGGCAGTGTGGTTTATGGAAAACTTCCACTGAAGGAATTCAGGAATTGTTTAACCTTTGCAAAGACAAAATTCAGTGATATGTCATTCCCCAGTGCAAAAACTGTACATACATAACTGCATAAGAAAGTGGGGTTCTCTTCAGCTGAGGACTCTCCCCATTTCTTCTTTCCCAAAAAAGTTGGGGTGTAAATGCACAGGGTGAGCTTGGCTGGCTTGAGTCCTGAATCCTGTCTGTCTTTCACCACTAGATTAAATTGCCCTTCCATTCTGGGGGAGGTGGAATATGGTGTGGTGCAGCAATTGTTTTTGTTTGTTTTTAATAACTAGCTATAAGGCAATAACAGGCAGGCAGTGTCAGCCTGATGTATTCTGGTTTGATTTCAGGCATTACACAAGGGAACAGACTATTTCCACATCTCCCCCTAGAGCTCTTTAGCAACAACAGCAGCAATAATAATAACAACAATCCAGGTTATTAAAAAAAGAGAAGAAAGAAGCAAACATCACGCCAGTTCCCTTAAGGAGTAGCACAAAGCCATGGCGAAGGTCCATAGGACTGGGCATCTTTGTTCCCAATGTAAGAATAGTGCACGTAAATAACAATTTACAACAGCGTTGCATAATGAGCATTTCTGATGTTCAGCAGAAATAGGGTTTCTTTCGGCTGAGGAAAAATGTTAGACTTCACCAAAAAGGTTGTCCTCCCAACCCTTGCCGATGTAGGAAAACTCATCTTTACCTGAGCTTGTTAGAACAAGCATCAAGAGAACTTGTGGAATTGCAGCGAGTCAGGCTAATGCCCAGGGTGGCTACTTGGGACAAAGCAGCGAGTTATGCCATGGGGCCTTAGTCTAACCCAAAGCGATGGGCTCGGAGGCTTGAGAAAGAGGAATGGTAAATGTCAATAGAGGGAAGAGCTGATACCTTTTTAATGGGAGAAGGGTCAATGGGTTGGCAGGAGAATTGATGAACTGCCAGTGTAATATGCTGCATGTAACACCGAGGCAATGCCAGGTGCTGTATTTTAAGAGCACAGTGTCTGTCCCCAGGAAATGGCCCAGACCTACCTTTTTGTTGAGTGAGTCTCAGTCTTGCCATCTTATATAGCTTTAGTTAGATCTTTCATTTCCTTTCTGTATTTCTTTTCTAATCTAAAATGATTAAAAAGAGAACCTCTAGGCTACTTTGTGCTGGAAATCTCAAGAGGATACAATTTTGGATTTCCTGGGTGGTTATCAGGTTTGTGTTTGTATGGTGCCGAAGAGAGGAGGATGGAAGAGGAGTTCAGGAGGGGTGGAGCCACGATGGAGGTAATTGCACAAAACTTTTGTGTGCTGTCAGCATATGTTTGTACGAACATTTAATCAGAGCAGAAACAGCAGAAATGAAACCTCTCCCTTATCAGGTTGGGAGAGGGTGGTAGGATTGCAGGAATGTTAAGAGTGCGTGACCTTATTTTTTCCATTCAGAACCAGATGTGGGGATAAGGCCTGGATTGGAAAAACATAATCCTCTGAATGTGTAACTAGGTAGTAAGGGAGGAGTACATGGAATTACAGTAGATGGAGCCAGGTGCAGAGGCATTATCTTCTAAGTTGTGGCAGAGGTGGAAGGTTCTTCTGATTAAGTTTTAAGCCATCTTTTGCATCCCTGATGCCATCATAGGCAGAAGATATTTTTGCACTGTAGTTATCATGATTAATTGCATTAATTGCAAAGTTTTTGCATTGATTTGTCTCGTTGACTTTCTCTCCTTGAAGCCTCTGAGGCAGTAGTTACCTAGGGTAAAAGAAACCCTGTTCTGCAGTAAATACGTGGCGGGTATGGCTGCACTGTCAGCTGAGAATTATGCTAATGAAAAGATTGTAAAAACCAACTTTGAGGCGTACGCATTAGTGACATGGTCATTGGTTAGTTAGTGTTTTAGCATGTGCATTGTGGTGTGATTCAGAGGCCCTAAAAGATCTCTCTGACTGCATTTCCACTGCTAGGCATTTTGCCTTATACGAAAATGTTCCAGAAATGCAGGTTCCACCTAAAATAGCCAATGTAATTTTTCAGACTGAGAGAAGCAAAAAAACCTCCTCTTTGTTTCTTGCTTGTTTTAACCTTCTCCTTGTTCTTCAAAACAAGGCATTAATCAATGACAATAGAAACTGCTACTCTTAGGGCTGTCAATGTTTATAGCTTTGAGTTTAATAGCAAGGACATAAATATATACTTTTCATTACATTTTTGCTGTTATTTGCTCATCATCCACAGCATCTGATATTATCATAACTCTTTGGTTGAAGCTATTAAAGTTATGGTTTGTAGCTCACACTGGCATGAAGCAGACAGAGAGCCATAAAAGCAAAAAGGCCTCATAGGTTGAGATTCAAGTATTAGGCAGTATTGGTCATTTTCTTGCTATTCTCACCACAGCAACTCTAATCTTGGTAGATAGTATTTTTAACCTTTCTTCTTTATCCTGCCACTTCCACCCCCCAGTAAAATTTCTCCTCTTCAACTTAAGCTTAAGTCATGTTCACCATTGCAAGTGCAGGATGATATTTAGCTTGTTATGGGCAAGCACTACTAGAATCGTAGCATGGAAGGGGCCTTTAGAGGCCATCTAGTCCAACCTCCCTGCAGTGAGCAGGGACATCTTCAACCAGGTCAGGTTGCTCAGAGCCCTGTCTGACCTGACCTTGAATGTTTCCAGGGATGGGGCATCTACAGCCTCTCTGGGTAACCCATTCCAGCGCTTCACTGCCCTCATTGTAAAAATTTTTTTCCTTATATCCAGTCTAAATCTACCCTCCTTTAGTTTAAAACCATTACCACTTGTTCTGTAACAACAGGCCTTGCTAAAGAGCTTGCCCCATCCTTCCTACAGTCCCCCTTTAAGTACTGGAAGGCCGCAATAAGATCTCCTGCAGCCTTCTCTTCTCCAGGCTGAACAACCCCAACGTTCTCGCCTGTCCTCGTAGCAGAGGTGCTCCTGCCCTCAGATCATTTTTGTGGCCTCCTCTGTACCCACTCCAACAGTTCTAAGCAAAGAAAGTCTGTTCATCTATTGAACAGAAAAGCAACTTGATTAGGGCTTTAAGAAGAGATGACTTGAAGCTGTGCTTGCAGTTGGACATTGTGGAGCCCACCCCCGTCTGAGCTGGGATAGTAAAGCTCCCCTGGGTTGCTTGTTTAGGAGGACATTCTCCAATGGAAAATCTGCAGAGAAGCTTTCTGTCTTTCTATATTCCATTATGCTTGGGAAATTTTTCCAGTGGGGCCTTGCCATTAAGCTTTTTACCTTCACTGGGAGGACTCCTTGCTGTCAATACTTTGGCCTGTTTACAGATGAGTGGGTAGAAAGACAATGAACTAATAGAGCTAGTTCACCAATTAACAATGGCCAATGAGAAAATAAAGCCTCAGTTGAGACATGTCAGGATAGGAATGATCTGAAATGGTGACTTCATGGGTATAAATCATTCATCGCCTGGCTTCCTTCAGCTATGGCTTGAAATTAGTAGCAAGAAATTCTAGATCAAATTCTGATCTGATTTTAACTATGCCAATTCTTGTGGTATTGCTAGGCTCTGATAAGATATGTCCTAATCTTTCTACCATAGTGGGAAGAATTGTTAATTATATAGGCCCGATCAAAAATCCACTACCTTTAGTGAGTTTTGAACTAACTTCTATGGACTCCTAGCCATTTCATACTCAGTATCAGTTTAAATTTCTGTTTACCTACTGTATTTCAGAATATAAATTTACAAAGAGTACCAATGCTCTTTCATCTATCCCCTTTCAGAACGAGTCAGTCAGCTGTTGGCAGAGACTTACTTTTGCTGGGTTTTCCTAGCTTTCTGCAAATAATCCAGGCTTATCCTTAAATAGCCTAATTCTGTGTCAGAGCATTTTGGGATTTATTTTAATGTTTCATGTGACTATCAAAAAACCCAAAACATCCTTTAAAAAAAAAGTCTTTATACAAATCTAATTGTCTCCAAAGAAGTAGCACATTTAGCAGCTTCAGAACAAATTTGATTTGTATTTCAAGTAAGGTGTTATCCTTTGTAAGTTGCTAAATGCTTGTAGTAACTCTACTTTACAAAGAGGAACGAGAAGTGAATGCATTTCCTGACTCCGTTCCTAGCAGTGCACTTGCTGCTTGGTCATCTGAACCGATACTGTAAGACCCTCTCAGACTGTGGGGTCCTTTTTTGTCTTTGTCCTATTTTCATAAGTCGTCATGGTGTGGTGACTCGATCCTGGGTCAAACCCAATGTCCACATAACCCAGTCTTTTCTCTCTAATCATACCGTTTAGCAGGTGCTTCTGCAAAGCATATACAAACCACTGCTTTTGCCTGGGTTAGCCCTTACAAGTCCTGGCAATTAATAGTTTGGGAACCTCCTGAGCTGTCATGTCTGTCTCCTTCTCTGTCTCCCATTCATTCAGATGTGCATTAGAATTTCTAAGTAATGGTTATCACCTGGGTGCAGAACTTGAGCATTATTCAGGTTTTGTTTTTGTCAAAACCTTTCTCTCCCTTGTGAAAAAAAAAAAAATTCTGTCTTGGTAGCCCAACAACACTCGTGCTGTTTTTTATTATCTCATTACTGATGCCTTCTGCTACTGCCTTGCCTTGGACTTTGTCAAATGTGTGCTGTAAGCAAAAAAAACCCCAAAATTGTTGTGATGTAGTAAATAATGGCTGTGACCTCAGGAGGGTGTGAGGGTAGAAGCTGAATGCTTCACCTTCTTTTTCTAATAGCTGCTCTCTGGAACTTGCTAAGTTCTTGTGCCAGTGCTAGGTGAGAGTGGGTGCTTTTAGTCCAGATCTGTGGAAGTGTATTTATATGTATCTGTGTCACGAGTACTGATGTGAGCAGCGTTTTTCAGCAAAATTTTTTGTTTTGTCATAAAATTCTTGTTCTTCAGGCAGGGGAGGGAGGTACAGCTGTCTAGCTTTCACTCTGAATCCTTTAAGATTGAGGAAGGACTTCCTAGCTGAAGGGAGATGGCAAGACCTCCCTGCGAATAGCCTGGAAAGGCTGAGGATTGAAGCTCGGGTTCTGAACGAGGCACCCAAGGCGTATGCGGCAGTCGGTACTCAGTGCAGTTGGGCTCCTTTTGTACAAAACAGTTCAATGTTATTTGGGCAGAGAGAGAGTGTACAATAGTCCTATGGGGGGTGGACTTGCCTGGATTCTGGTTTAAATCCTTGCTCAGCCAAGTTTTGCCCCCTGTGGTGTCTGGGCTTTGCCTTAACGAGTAAAGTATGTTCCCCTGTGTTAAGGTTTTTGTGGTGGGGGTGTGTGTGGCCCTTCTCCTGCATGTGTGTGCATGCACGTGCACGCTTTCATTCAGGTACCCCCTTCCCAGCTTCAGTCACAGCGGCTGAGTTTTGTCATCTTACTCTAACCCTTATCTTAACCTCAGCCTGTTTTTCATCCCATAAAGATGAGAGCATTACACTGAGCAAGACCAGAGCTGTACCTGGATTCACCCATTCCGAAGGGCCTCAGGATTGGTGTGATACAGAGCTGCTTGGAGAGAGGCTTTTCCTGCTGCTGCACTTGGGTGTCCAGTTCTTCTTTTTCAGTTCTCACCAGTGGTGTTGCTGCAGAATTTGTATTTCAGCACCACACAGAGGACAACATTTGCTTTGAAAGAGGCTAGAAATGTCTCAGAGGAGAGATGAAACGCCCCATTGTGTGTCCTGGCACGTGTGGTGATATGCATGGCGGGGGTCTGTCGGCAGTTCCCTCCTTGCTCTTAATTCCTAAGAAGTCAGTGAGATGGTGAAACCTGTTGTGGCCTTGTGAATAACCCCCAGTGTTTCTATGCGCCTGGTGATCTATATAAGTAAGGGCCTTTGTACCAATGTTTAAATAAACTTACTTTGTGGCTGTGTGTGTGAAGAGTTTGGTTGTGCAGGGAGGAGCAAACAGACAGTGACCGGAGCACTGCAATCGTTGGCTGAACGAGAAGGCTACAGATGCTTCATTCAAAGTCTGTGTTTTTTTAGCTGGTCACCTCGTGTCCTGGCTGAATTCCTCTTGACATCTGACCACTAGCTGACAGTCCTGAAGATTTGCCCTTCTGCAGTAAGACCTCCCACAAGACTGCCGCTCCTGACAGGACAAACTGCAGATTTGCCCAAGATGAGGAAGAATCACAAGCTAGAATGCAGACCTTATGCAAGGCTTGCAGTTGCTGCCTTTTGTACATGTTGTTTTCTTCAGCAGTGCTTCCCTGCTAGGGGGAGACTTGAACGTCCTTGCAGAGCAACGTTCTCACTCAGGGTGCTCTTTTCTAATCCCTTTTAGCGCTACCACATGGTGTAGCTTCATCGGGCATAAATTGCTTTGGAGCAGTTCTACCTTTGTGAGGGAGAATAGGGTACCTCTGCCTGGGAACAGGTCATTCCCTTTGGCTTGCCACACCACTTCTGTATCTGAGGTCCACAAGCATGTAAGGTCTACTTGATGTATCAGTCTTCAAAGAGTATTGACTTACCTTACATAGGAAAGTATGGCTTTTTCCATGGAAATGGCTGCATTTGTGAGGATTGCTGGAGGAAAGATTCTTAATTTGGTCCAAATGGATTGAAGAAAAAAGTTAGTTCTTTTTCAGATGAGTGATGATATGCTTGGTCACTGACCTTGTCAATGTAAGTGGTGTTCCTGTTTTTTTTTTTTTTAACAAGATTGTTGTGGACTGAACTGATCAACCAGGAAAGTGAGAGAGAGGTGAGAGATGTTTGAGGGGTTGGTGGCAGAGTTAAAATAAAAAGGGGAATATTATGAGGTACTTTGCTGGGGTCCATTGCCACATGGGTAACCTGAGTCGGAAGCAAGTCTCCTCCTCCTGCAGTGGAGAGGATGAAAATCTGAATTGCATTTTTAAGGCACCCTTGATGCCTCAGATGTTGGTGATGACTTGAGGTTTAAAGCTGTGCTGGGAATATACAAGCCCTTTGGCAGGCACTTGTTATTTAGCAGAATTACTGCATTTTGGGCTCGTGTGCCCCTGCTGATGGCACTGATCTCCATGTTAGGAGACAAAGTACCAGCTGTGCCTGGTCCTATTTGTACTACTTTAGCCACATGGATGTTCATCCATTTAATTTGGAAATATTTCTCTGCACTTATCAACAACCACATGCAGGCAACTCAAATTGCCACATTTATTCTGACTTAGTTTTGAAAACGACAGATGCTACATTACTGTAAAACATGGTGAAAGGGTTTTTTAGCTTTGGTTTTGTTTCTCATTTGTGTGTGAATGTTTGATATATAAGCTATTAATGCTGATGAGTGAAGCTACTTTTCTTCAGCGAGGTCTGCTCCTTCTCCCATAAAGTCAAGTGAAATTCCCACTGAGGGACTGGTGCTGTTTATGCATAGGCAAAGGACTTGGAAACTGTACTGGGGCTCAGGAAGGAGAAGAGTTGGCACATGTGTGACTCGCAAATACACACAGATGTGTGATGCGGTAGTTATTACTTTTTCTTAATAATGTGACTTTTCCCCCAGCCTGAATAATTCAAAGGAACAATAGTGTTGCACGCACGCCTGAAGGCATGTAACCTTCTCTGTCCTCTGGGCGTGTGGTGTGCGTGCTGCTTCCAGTGCAGATATTTTAAGGGGATAAATACAAAACCATCTGCCAAGTTTTGTGTGTCAGGTGCGAGCCTTGTGCAACTTCTTCTCTTCTCATACCTGACCACATTTAGGGCTGCGGTACAACAGTTTTGTGGTGTCATGCTAGAGCCTTGTCCCCGCTCCTTGACCTTGTGAAGCAGCTGTGCTGAGCAGCTGTGCTTGGTGCTCGGGGTCATCAACAGGGACTGTGCCACTGTGCTGCTTACCAGGGCCCTGGGACCCAAAGGACTCTCTTAATACAGGCACTGCCCTGTCCCACACCCCAAGGGCCACCCACATCACCTTTCAAAATCCTGAGACCCTGCCATTGCAGTAGGAAAGCTGGTATTCAGGGTGCTTAATGAAAAGCCTTGCAAGACTGGATGTGAAGGGCATGCCGTAGTGTCTATCAGAAAATGCTGGTGGAGCAGAAAGGCAAAGCCTGTGTTGAAACTATTAACCCCACTTTCAGTGTCTGCTTCGTTGTGCGTTTGGGCTTTTCCTTAGAGCTGCATTCTGTGGCACCTTGTTTGTTTACGTTTTGTTTAGCAATCCTTGATAATGTCGTGTTTAAGTGGTGGATGGGGCTGGATGATCTCCAGAAGCCCCTTCCAGCCTCAATTATTCTGTAATACAGATGCACAGAGAGGTGCCTACAAAGACTTCTGGAAAGAATAAAGGAACCAAAAACTTTTAGTGTCCTTGAAAAACACTGACACAGGAGAAAGCTGTGTGGTTGTATATACAGAAGGGTCAGCCTTTCCTTACTAGACATAGTTTTTGATAACTTTGAAATGGAAATACTGAAAAAGGCTCATCAGTTATCAATCACGTAGTTCTTGCCTCTGCCTTGAGTTCAGTTTGTTGTGAAAAGCCTGCAGAGTTTTGTTGAATGAAAGTTCAAACGCAGTAGAGCAGAGAAGCATTTTCTGGAATAGCTTTGTAAAACTGGCTTTGTTTTTTGTTACATTTGGCACCTGTGCTTGCTGGACCTTATGGCATAACTGAGTCGTGTTTCTCATGGAAATTATTTGGATGTGACCTTACTGCTTTTATTTTGGCTGCTACCTGGAGCCCTAAGGACTAGTAAATGTTCGATGCTTATGTTTAACTGGGGCTAAGCAGAAATTTGACAAACCTTGGGTGCCTTCAATTTGCAGCCTTTTGATTCACTTTTTTATTAAACAATTATAGCTGGATTTGCCTTTTGGGAAGCCTTTGTTTATGGCATTCTAAGCTAACAAAGCCCAGCTAAGCTGAAGGATGGATTATCGAAAATCAAAGCTAGCTCTCTTAATAGGGACAATGGAATCCCGCCTGGTCCCAGCCTGGCTGTGACACCTGGGAGGCCTGCACTCCAATATGATAAAGTATTTTCTTTGAGAGAAGGTCACCAAAAGTTCACTTTTACAGAGAAGTTCTTATTCTCAGTTAATGGGGCTCCCTGTTGCATGGTCCTGCGGTTGCTTAACATAAAAAGGATGGATTGTCAAAGAAATTACCTTTAAAGTTCCTCCCTGGCAAACGTATCTGAAAGGACAGACCAAGTGATCTCTCCTGGCCAGGCTGAGTGGTCCATGACCCAGCCACCCCAGCTATCATGCCCTTTTACACTTCTGCACTTTAGTGTTTGTCAGCATTTTGATTTCGAACGCCTTGGTTCTGGGCAAGTGCTGTTCTTCAGGGTTGTTCTTTTATAGTAGAATCTCCTACCTGGGTTTCAGAGCAAGCCATTTAATCTTTTTATGCCATGGAAATGAAGACATTTCCAGTCCTTAGGGGATTTTTCGAGTCCCAACACAGCAGATTTATAATTTAACATGAAATAGTATGTGCTTATATCATATGTGAGATGGACTAGGTCCTTTTTTGGTCCTTAAGAACAAAACACAAAACCAAAACATAGAAGCAGAGCCAGACTTAGCTTTTTTGTGTGTGCATTACGTATGTAATTTCCTGCATATGTAATTGATTCCTAGTCATCGCTGGGCCCAGATCCAGCTGAAAGATTGTAGGGATTATTCTTTCTGGTCCCTTTCTGACTTAGCTGACTCATTTTTCCCGGAAAGGGGAGGGATGGGAATAGGGTGCGAGAAGCTCATGACCCAAGGCCAACATCATCTGCTCAGGGAAATAAGTATGGGCTGTTTGGGCTTGCTTTAACTTGATTTTTCATGTATGCACAGAGGTGCTTGAAGAAGGTATTGGAGAAATTTAGATATCTTTCAAAAATTACTTTGTTTTTGCACAGAAGGAAAAAGTAGGAATGTCAGCCCGGATTTTTATTTGGGCTTTGACTCCAGTGGAGCTACGCTGATTTTTATAATACTGGCATTATATTTTTGTAAACTCAGAGGCTAACTGGAGCATTGGTGCCAGGTCATTATTTTCATTAATAATTGCTTTGATTAAATCTCCTCTAATAAACATTCTGTGTCTCAGAGGGTGACACAGTTTTTCATAGGAAACTGGTAGAACTTTGTTCCCATTTTGGACTTGATAAGTAAAGAGCGTTGCGATTATGCTCTTAGATCCATGATGCTGATGTACTAATTTAGGTAACAGAATATGGATGAAGCTTTAATTCCCAATATTCAAAATGGGCAGATTGAATCCAGTAGAGTAGACATGTAGCTTTTCAATTTATTTTGGTTTTGTTTTTTCTAGCCAGTTTTCAGAGTAGGCAATTATGCTACAGAAATGAGGATGTTTCCAGTGTTTTGGGCATTTTGGGATTCTAGCAAGAAGATTTAGGACCCAACTGACAGGAGGAGTTGACACAAGAACCCTTCTGGGCCGTGCATGACAAATTGTGAACCTGGCCATTAGAGGGATTATGGTCAGTCCTGCAACAGAAATAGTTGTATAATTTATTTTGCAGTTTGAGCTCTGACACAGATCTTGAGCTTCTGGAGGGATACAGCTTGGGGTGGCAGTATGTTAGCAGGGCTGCAGGGTGATTAATATATATATTTTTTTTTTAAAGCAGCAACCATGAGAAGGCACGTGGAAGTATGGTTAGCAGCAGGAAATCAAGTTCTATTCTGATATGCAAAGCTGTGATGGCCCTTCCCTTCATTTCCTTCACTAGGATAATTAAGTAGGATATTTTTCAAATTTTCTGAGATAAATTGGAGTCTTTCAGATCACATAAGCGGGCTTTATGTCAGGCCTGTGTATTAAAGCCATGATGTTTGAGTGTGAAATCAGTCCAGCTAACCCTTAAATGTGACTCCCCCCTTTATTTTTTTTCATGTGTAATATATCCCACTGTCTCGACCATCATCAGTCTCTCCAGTGGCCAATCTTGTGTCTCAAATGACATGAACTGGGAGTGAGCAGCTTTCCCCACAGAAGCCCCTGAAGCCAGTACCGCTTTGTGTCATGACAGACACTTAAGAGAAAAGAGGCGTTAATTCTGCATGTCTGCATTTGAGCAGTGAACACATCTTCATAAACCCTGTATAGCTGAGAAGCTGTACTCGTGTAAGAAAGCCACCACCCTTCCAGATTAACTCTGCTGGAAGCTCACCAAAGCTGTTCTGTTGGAGAAATGGAGCTGCTGGGATGAAACCCCCAGCAGAATCTTTGCTATTTAGTTGCATTAAAGAATTTATATTTAATAAAACTGGGGCCTCGGGATGGGGGTACAGCATCTGCTGTGACAGTTTCTGTCTTACTTTTGGGTTTGTTTGAGTTTTCTCTCTAATTTGTTTATGTTCCAATAAATCCTTAATACAACAACTGCCTTAAAAACCATTGAAAATAGAACAAAAAGAGGAGTTTAAATTGCTTATGGCTTGCTTGGTATGGCTTCCAGGCATTTGAGCAATTTTGCTAACAAGTATCCTGTAACCTATTTCCAAAGGCCACTAGCAGATAATTATATTTGGTTAATTTACATACTTTCAGTTTATAATCCTAATTAGTTCTCCAACCAGTAGTCCCTAGGCAATATGTAGTCTTACCTCATTTTATTTGCCATCCCTAATGTGCAAGATCTCTAATTTACAAAAAAATGCTGTTAGGTTTGGTTCAGGGCTTTCCCATTTCAGTGCACATCTAAACTGGGTGATTCCACGTGGATTTAAACCCTATTTGCACAAATAAGTATTTTACATTTTTATAGATCTTATGTCTGGGAGAGGTTCTGCAGTTTAGGGAAACTGACCCCAGTTTGACACAGAGCCTATTTTTATTGTAAAGAGTCAGGCCCAAAACTGCACCAACCCATATCTAGGGTATCCTGTTGATGCCTTTGGTTCACTGCAGGGCTTGTGCTCGCCTAGGCAGGGTCTGAGGTGTTGGTCTGTAATCCTGTGCTCCGGCTACCGTGGCAAAAGTGGAGACAGGGTGTGGGGCAGTCAGAACGGGTAACAGCTGCATGAGAGCCCCCAGGGAGCTGCTCACATGGGCTCTGTAAGAGGCTCTGGTAAAACCTCTCAGGCTGCTTGGCAATTCATTGCTTCCCTTTTGTATATTTAGCATCTCTCCCTACGTGGGTACTATTTGGGGCCCAGTTATCACCCAGGCTTGAGATTACGCTCAGTAAAGTGGCTGAGGAGGAAGGGAAAAGGAGGATGGAAACCAAGATTTATACTTTCAGGTGAGCAACACTCCCTTTAGCTCCTTCCAGGTTTAAATGAACTTCAAAAACCACTTGGAATGAGCCTCCCCAACAGAAGGAGCACATCTCTCGGTGCTGATCCCTGCAGGAGTCTGAGTAACTGGGGTTGAAGCTGAGTGTCCAGCCAGGGTCAGCCCAGCACACTGAGTCAGCATCTTGCTGTGGGACCCGACCCCGTGCCCGCGCTGTGAGGAGGGCTCTGTTGCTCTGCAGGGTGTGCAGCAGTTGGTGGAGGGCCTTGGCTTTCAGGTAAAGCCTGTAGTAAGACAGAGAGGAGACGCAATCTCCACTGTTGCATGGAGATTTCTTGCGTGAGATGTCCTGTAGGCAACTAGAACAACAATTTCAGCTATCTTTTAAGCACTAGGATATGTACTATAATGCAATTTTTAGAAAAGCTCTTGGAAGAAATTTTTCCTCTTAGGCATCAAAGGCTGCTTTCTAGTCTGATTCATTTTACTGTAATGAGGTCAGGTTTGGACTAACATTATGGTAATTTCAATGTTTCTTTGCAAGCAATAAAAAAACCCCAAATCTCCTATTTCAACACCACATTAAGTACTTCGATAAGGCAATGAAAAAGGGTGTGTGATAAGATAACTGAGAAAGGAAAAGGAAAATTTGCAGTTTGCAAAGCTTTTGCCCAGATTTCCCAGACAACCAACAGATTCTGTGAACTGATGCTAGAGGTGATTTCTAACTGACCAAAATAAAATGTTAAGTGAGGAAAAACTCAAAGGTGTGAGAATAATTCTTGGCCAATAATTTTATTTCAACATCGTAACGAATGTAGATTTTATACTGTTGATGCTTTGGTGTAATTTCTACACATCACACTTGAATTCCCAAACACGTTTCCGCGTGTTACACGCATGCAATGCTCAGCATTTCTATAACTGATGCCTAAAGGAACCATTACCTGTTAAGTTATTCCAAAGGAGCCTATTTTTATGAGGAACACCTTGATGATAGTTCTTCCTCCTTACAGCATTTCAGGTCTTACTTTAGTATTTGCAGGTAGACTAAAGATGCTTTAACTGCCTTTTCATGCCAGTTTAAGGATTGCAATTCCACACTAATAGCTCTGCCTGTGCACCTGAATTTCTGAACTTCAGGAAAGGCGGTATTTTGCTGTGGCTCTCACACCCACAACTGGGCTGGACAGAACCTGAACTCAGAGTAAAAGCAGATTTGAGACAGAGATAGCAAGCGTCTTATGTTGAAGGCAGTGTGTTGCAAAAATCATATATTTTTCCTACTTGTGCGTCAGGTGAAATCCTGGCTCTAACAAAGTCAATAGAAAATCCTTCATAGACTACAGTAGGACTAGTACTTTATCCCAAAGGAAAATATTGCTTGAAGATAAATTTAGAGGCTTATTGACATGAGTGCCAGATTTCAAGGGGCAGTGACAATTTACATGGGCTGAAGATACATTTTCGGGTATGTAAAACAGTTTACCGTGGAACATGGTAGACATACATTCAATGCTAATTCAGTGCTAGCCCACAAAGGGAGTGGGGAAGAAACCCGAACAAATCTATTGTTTGCTTCTTGCTAATCGGCAAAATAGGCACTGAGAAGCTGTTAATCTCTTCCCTTCCAACTTTTCACTTCTATCGTTAAGACAATTTTTGTTCTGTATAGTTATGACACAAGAGTCTAAAAGAAAAACTTAGAAGGGTTTGGGAGCAGGTTTTCTGTGCCGCGAGGGAAAAGGGGAGAGGATGGAGAATCTGGGAGCTATTTGTAAGGAGTCTACCTTACTTAATCCAGCAGAATATTCCAATTTATATCTGAATTCTTAATTAGAAATAGAAAACAAGAAAAGGAGTGTGATACCACTTTGACACTTATCTTTTTGTCTTTTTCACCATCTCTTTTAATGTATGTGTTTATTTGCTTTAATTTCTATATGCTTTAATTTATGTATTGTCTGTTTTAATGCAAACCCTCACTGACATTTGTAGGTGGCTTTTATAACCCATTAATAAACCACAAAACAAAGCAAAACAGGAGAGTAGAAGTCCTATTTCTTTCCCACTTCCAGGTCATCTTAAATGCCTTGTGAGTTGAAGATATGCATTGCTTGACTTCTACTCTTGATATTCCTTGTACTTTTCTCTTGCCCCTTCTCTCCATCTCTCCTTCCCTCAAGAAAACCTCAATCTGAATTCCCCCCAAAGTCAGGTTGCAGATTATTCTGTTAGGTTTGACTCTGGTAGCCTGTCCAGGCACTTCTGCAGCACAGGAGCTACGCTTGAGGAAAGAATACTCTGTGTGGTGAAACCGGAAGGGAGTCAAAAGAATTTAAAATAGTTTGAAATATAAAACAATAATTTATTTTACTTCATTTTACTTGTTAACGTTTGTAGCTAATGATGATTTCATGAAACTGCTTTTATAATTCAATACATTCAAATCTATAAAGCAAACAGTTACTACCATGGGCTTTTCAAATTCCACAAACTGTCTTATATAAACAAATTAGCTGTACATGCACATTTTTTCAATAGGTTGCAACATTTGCAAACATGCTTTAAAATCCTTTAAAGCTGCAGTATAGTGTATTTCGCTTCAGGCTTTTCAGATGAAACCCATATACTTTCTTCAGAAACCTTAAAGAAACGTTTAAATGTTGAGCGTAAGTCTAAAAACTGCTGTTTGATAATTGTTAAATATTACAAAAGAATGACTCTAGTTCTCAGATTAAACCTTTAGCTAAATACTGATAAACAGCACTCTGTGTAGAAGTGAACAACAGCAAAATACTATCACAAAATATGGTTTCACAAAAAATACATATGTGCAGTTGCTTTTGTGGGTTTTTGCATTTTTTTTTAAGGTAAAGAAAAGCATGGATACCTTTTAATATGAATATAGTTTAAGCAAATTACCTGTGTTAAGTATGGTTAATACAATTCTGATATTTAAACACTTCATGTAAAAGGTAACAAGTAAAAAAGTACAATCAGTATTCCAAAAAGCACTGCTAATATTGCCTTTGAAGGAGATGGGCAAGCTTCCTCTCCACTTCACAATGGAGATCCTGGCACCCACAGTTGTAGAGTTCAGTATTTGAACTATAAACTCGATGACTGTATCTTATATACAAAAATCTTGCCACATTGAACGAGGCATTGATTTCTACCCCAATGGTAGTGGTTTATATACATAATTTAGCACTGGGGATTATACAGTAGTCACTGACAGGAAGGAATTGTACACCCGTGTGCCGTCTGGTGACTTTGTTCCGTGGGTTAGCAGTTCTTGGATTGTCATCCAATTGTCAAATATTTTTTTATTTCTCTTCTTCATCATTTTTTTGTGGCTCAGTTCAATGATATTCATCTCTTTCTTTTCTTCTGCACCTTGCTGTTCCTTTAAGCAATCTAACCTGCTCTGCATCATAAACTCACGCCGCCTCCTCTGCTCCTTCGCTTTCACTAAATGCTGCTTCCGCTCTTCCTTGCTCCAGTAACGGCCCATCTTCATTTCACTTATGGCATCATCGTCGGTAGTCATACCACTGCGCTCCTCCTTAATCTTTATGGCACGTTCTCTCAGCAGCCTGTCCCTGACTGGCCTCTTCGTAATGTAGCGGGTCCCATCGCTTCTGACCTTGACTTTCCACTCCATCCTCGGTTCGCTCTGGCTTGAATTAAAGTCTTTGCACATACTCACCAGACTCATTTGGCTCTGGGCGTACTCCACCGCTGATTTCTGTTGGATCAGCTGCATGTAGCTCTGATAGTGCTGTGCGTGGGCAGGAATATGAGCATGCTTATATGGAGAGTGATGGTATGGGGAAACGTAGGAGCCAGAAGGTTTTTGACCATGAGTAGGGCTTTTGCTTCCATCGCTGGCTTTTCTCTCCTTGCTTTCCAGCTGCTTGCCAAGGTCGGGATCTTTAGCAGAGGCATGGCATTTACCAGTGCTGGATTCATGGCTTTCTGAGCTAGCAAATAAATTCTTTTGGGAGACATTATATGCCACTGCCCCCTCATTACCTTGACAGTTAATGCCTTCTGCAGTTCTGCGCAGCGAATTGTCAGGGGAAATCTCCAGCGTGAGTGGCGTGCTTCGGCAGCTTTCGCCTGTGTTATACGCACTCGAGCTATCCTTGTCAGACTTCTCAGGGAGCTCTGTAATGTCTGAGAGCTCGTGCCTGCGAACATCGATGCTTGTGTTGTAGTTGCGGAACCCGCTGTTATGTAGCATCCAGGGCTCCCGGTACTGATCTTTCAGCTGCTGCATTTTATGAGCTCTCACAATATTCAGGCACTCTAGCTCGATATTGCGTAGCTCCTCATTCAGCATCTCCAGCTCTCTGTCGACACTTTCTTGGTCGCTTTTGCTCATATCCAGCGTGCTGTTATGATAATACAGACTGTAAGGGTTGGCAGACTTCACCTGGCACTTCAGCTCCAGCAGTTCTCGGAATCGCTCACATTCATCTACGGGGATACCAAGGAAGTCGACGTCCGTGCAATCGGCTGAGATAAATGATTCATTGCTGAACTGCATATCGCCGCTTCCTAGGGTGTCGTGACTGTAAGTCAGCTTCTTCTGGCTCCCTAAAGTGTTGGAGGAGGTGGTGTGATCATCTGCGTTGTTTTCCTGCTCGGAGCTCTCATCATTGCGAGTGCTGTCGTCTGTGCGCCCCACGCCACTGTCCTTCTCATGCTGGTTCGATAAAATAGTGGCTGTATCTGTGGTACCTCCATCCTCCTCGTGCTTCTTCTAACAGCAAAAATGAAAAGACAGAAAGAAATTATTATAAGGACATAAAATATTTCAGAGTGCTGATCTTTTAATAGTTTTCTTAATCGGTCACCTGTTACACATGCTGCATCTTTGTCTTCTACTTGTATGGCAAGAATGTTATTAAGAACTCACAGAAGTGGTGTCTGAAAACACAGTGTGCTGTGGGTGACCTTTTCAGAAGAACCTGAGATCGGCTTTTCAGTTATATACCAACAATGGCAGAAGTCATGCCTCTCAAATTTTCTTCTCCCCCTTTGGTGCACAGAAGTATCCAGTTCTACTGTGGCGCCAAAGTGAGAATATGTCCCTTCAAAAATGTGGCTCCAACAGAAGATGCAGAGTTGTAGAAAACTCCAGAAAAAAAAACACTCGAGACAAAAATTGAAAATCTGTTCATGAACTTGTATGATTGCATTAATCATGGCAGAATAACGGTGGACACAGGCCCAAATCTGTGGCCCTCCATAAACTCTGCTATGTAAAAATTTTGTCTTTCTCCCCATATATAGACCTTATTTCAGTCATTTGCCTGGGCTCTCCATTTGGATTTTAAGGTTTCAGGAGGCAGGCTGCTTTCAGGAGGCACATGCATATCAAACAGGAAATTCTGTAAGTTAGCTCTGTGCCTACTGTATCTGTCACACACCTAGCTTGTGCTTCTCTCAGCGACCACAGCCAGAATGGTGGATTTCTAAGAACTGATATGTTGTAAAGGGCAAAATCAAAAAGGTAACGTTGGAAAACATTTTGGTCCTCCAGGTGAAGTTTGTAGGCAGTCATGTAATATCTTGATTTTACAGAAAGTCCTTCTGCCTTGATCGTCATTCGAGATACTAAGTGTATTCAGTCAAGCTCAATATTGGAATATTGAGTGCAATGTGAAGTTTTGACACTGTTGCACAACGGAATGGCAGTACCTGCTGAAGCATGCTGGCAGTAAATTGCATTGCCTGGTGGTGCTGCTCCTCTAACATGTCCATGTGCAAGTCATCCAGAAAATCATTTCTGTCATCATCCATCCATCCTTCATCCAGCTATGAGAAAAGGGAGGGAAAAATCAAACCAAATGTTGTCAAAAGTATGAAGACTGACATAAATTATGTTCCTTCTTTGTGGAAAATGATTGGGAAATCTTAGGAGATTCCTTTCTGTGACAATGCTGCTGTGTCCTGGGAAGAAGGACGCATCTCCTTGTGCTAAGTGCACGTATTCACTGTCCTACCTCCCGCCCCAGGCACCTCCATCTCCAGCAGCATGGTTTTATCTTTTCCATTTATATATATATGAAACAAAACCAGCCTTTTCATCCATGGAAATAATTCTAGGAGTTGGGACTGTTTTGGTTTGTGCGTGACTTGATGCGAATATATAAAACCACTCCAGAGCCCAAAGCCTGAATATACCGCTTGCGAGGCAGAATCAAGGGCCAGAGGGAAAAATGCTTGTTATGGGTCTGTAAGACTTTTTTTTTTTTTTAACTCCCAGCCTCAGCTACCCACAAGGGAAGGATCAGAAACACTAGGCTAACAGGATAGTCGTGAGCCTGACCCTGTGTCTGCAGGTGCATTGGCAAGGGTTGCTCTTGCAGCACCAGGAGCAGAAACAGATCAAACAATAGTGCTCGTGTCTGTTTGTTCAGCTTCTTTGTTGTGCTAATCCCTCCTCTACAAAGGGATCTGGCTCAACCTGTTATTACAGCTGAGGATGCTTCTTGACAGTATTTACCTACATTAAGAGATGGTGTATAAAGGACTAAATAATAGGTGTTTTAATGAATGAATAATCAATAGCTATAGGAATTTGTGTTCACTATATTCCTCAAAGGCATGGTTTGAAGCCATCCATAATACCTTGCACTGATGTTTGTGAAAGCATTGCAGGATATATAAATCCCTGAATGTCTTATAAATTGAACTTTAATATAAAATATTTAAGTATGTACTGTGACTGCTGAATTCCATTACTTTAGGCCATATATATGTCCAGTCAAACTGTATAATGTGGTTTTTGGTAGATTTGGGTAGGTTAAAATTCTTCAGATGATGCTAATTGCTTTCTACAAAACAGCAACTCTTTAAATTAAGACTCGAGAGGGGGTTTTTGTTATTGGTACAGTACCTGAATTTCTGGTCTTGCAACAAGTAAGGAGATATTCTTGCTCTCTTCACTGGTGAGAAGTGCCACAGCTTCTTCTCGGTTCTGTACCTCTATACCATTGATCTTTAAAGAAAAGAGCAACAGAATGAAATCCTTGAATAGGGGTGCTTAGATGCTGAGATGAGCTCGACAGAACTGCATGGCTGGATAGATCCCAGCGCAGCAGAGGCCAGGCACAGTCCCTGTTCCCACCTCTAGCCCTGTTGTTCAGGTGAGTGCTGGGCGAGTGTGTTGGCTTGGACACATGAAGCTGTTTCACGGCTCTGCATGTGATGTGTGGAGCCTCGTTACGAGGACAGAAACCGAAGGAGAGTTGGACAGGAGCAGAATCATAACATCAGGTCTGGTGGGTGGAAAGGAACAGGAACAGGAACGTGGGACAGGTGAGGCTGTGGATGCTGCTCCCAGAGGCTGAATGGGGTGTGGTGTGGATCTCTACTCGTGTTAGCGTCTGTACAGAAGACAGACCACTTCTGACTAAGCCCCTGTGGTGTAGGGTTGTTGCACTTGGAAGACGACTCATTCTGGCACACAGCACTGGGTGTTCAGCCTGCTGAACAAGGACTAACATCCCTGTGAATAAATAGGGCTGCCCGGAGAGATTCTGCAGTGAGGAATAATTACTTGGGCCAAAATAGAGGATTTCTGTAATAGAAGGAGGACTTAGAAGTGGAACTGTATAGGGATATGTACTGGAAACACATGACATCTGCTGACAAAATGCTTAGCCTGCAGAGTAGGGCCAAATAGGATTTTACTATCATAATCTAAGTGAGATATGGCAGAGGAGAGGGAAACACCCTCAGAAAGTTAACACAGAGCATATGAATACCAGTCTGAAGGGAAATGATTTGTAAAAATTATACTGGAATAAAGATGCTGCAGCAGATTATAGTATGTTAGCAGACTTCCAACTATTTACACACATACCTGAATAATACGATCCCCTTCTCGGAGTCGACCGTCCTTTGCAGCAATACTGTTGGGATCAATCTACAAAATAGGAGAACTGTGAGTACTTGGAAGGTTTGAGTGCTCGGTATTTACTTCCTGTTTTAAAGCCAGTGTTGGTAATATGACTGACACTGTAAGGCAGTGTGTCTGTCATTGCTGCTGTATCTGTGGTTGTTACGTCTCCCTTAGTGATTGCAGGAGTTTTCCTTGCTTATGTCAGACAAAGTGAAACGCAAATTAATATGATCAAGTCAAAACCAAAACATTTCTTCCTGAGATGTGTCTTCAGAGAATGCAGGTTTATCATGTTTGCATGATATTGAGTTATCTCATAATTTAAGATTTTGCTTTACAACACAGTGCTCTGATTAGAACCAGCTTTTGCATACAGAACAGGAAAGATTATGTCCTAAATGATGCATTTTAATGGATGATTTTAGATTTAGTTATACGTTTCTTTCCCCAGACTGCTGCTACTAATTTGAAATGAATCTGCATGATAAAAAGATTATGTATAAAATGCTACTTATTTCATGAAAGGGGGGAAAGAGAAGCAAATGGGCCCCAGATCTTTGCAAATAAAAATGTGTGGGTTTTTTTTATTGTTTCTGGAATAACTGAGAAAAAGAATTAAAGGGTGGGTATATTAAGAATACTTTGAAAACATCATCTGAAATGGAACACTGAGACTGCGTTAGTGGAAAATTTAACGCTAAGTGTTACCATAACAAAGTTTGACTTCCATGGATGCAGGATTTCACTCAGTTTGGAGAAAAGGAAAAAGATTTCTTCCAGCTACTGCATTCAGTCTGTCTGTCGAACGTGGTGCAAACAGAAGACGCGTCTGAAATGCCCAGCACTGCAGTTTAAAAGACAAACTGTATCCTATGGAAATCGGCTCAATCTTACCTCACTCACATAAATACCCATGTCATCTTCATCATCTGTTCTGTAACATACAGTAAGGCCAAGTTTGTCCTGGCTGTTCACTCTGTGTAAATCTACTTCCTGAGGTTTTAAAAAGAAAAAAAAAAAAAAAAAAAGAAGAAAAAGGGAGAGAAAATACATTGTCAGTGAGACACCGGTGACTGATGGAAGCAATTTTTCAAATACAATGAAAATATTTTGCTTAAGTGATATAGTGGATCTCTTTTCATTTCACTTGTAGACGAGGTTAACTTACTGAGCAAAATGTGATTATATGCAGACAATCAATACCTGGGGCATTTTTGACCCTTCAATCAATATGAAGTCATTTTGAAAACAGACCTTTTATTGATCTCAAAGAAGAAAAATTGCCTATATTTCATGTAGTGGTAAGATTTCAAACGCTAAAATACTTATAAAGTATGATTTCAATATTTGCCACAGCTGATACATATTTCCTTATAAGAGGGGAATTTTCTGGCTTTTCAGAGAAAAATATAATACTCTATTACCTTAATTTGTGTAGTTTTCATGAAATGATGTAAGATTTCTCAAAAGTGTGACTGAAGATCAATATATTGTCAGCAAAGCATTTGGTATTGGTAATAGTAATATAGTAAGCATTTCAATATCATGCAAGGGTTTGGTTTGACTAGATCATGGTTTATCATTCTAGTGCTCCTTGGTCTTGTTAGTCTTGGAGGCATTTAAGCCATCTTAAAAACATATGTTCTTCCTCTATGCTTTTTTGCCATGAGGATTTCACGTGGGTTGTTTTTTTTCCTACATTTATTGCTGCTCTGTGACACTGGTTGCTATAAAGGGTTGTAAAACCCGCAGAGATACCCACAAGCCGTGGGACGCTCCTGGCTGGTGCGCAGTCAGCACGACCATCCATGTAGCATCCTTCAGCTCTGTCTTGTTTCTGCAGGACATCCTGGGAGCCTGAGAACCCTGGGGGATCTAATGTGCGTAACCAGCTTATTGCGACTGCGATGTCAGTCCTGAGGTTGCTGCCAAAGGGAGAAAGGGTGTTTCTTCATAGGTAGAGGTGTAAGAGCAACTGTAGGTGTGTGTTTTGCTTCCCTTAGAGTGCTTAGCAGTGAACGAGGTGGTGAAAGGTCCTGCTCCCCTGCAGCTAAGGCCAGGCAGGGTGGGGGAGGCAGCTGTGGGGCTCGAGCCCCGTTGCTGTGAAGGGGAAGAGTGGGACCAGGCAGAGGGAGCAAAGGGGCACCGGCTGAGAAAGATGGCCTGGCCCGTGCAGGATCCGAGGGCCATCCCAGCCCAAGGGCAGACCCTGAACCACAGGCTTGTGCTTGGACCCGTCCGTTCCAGTGGAAAAGTCCTGACAACATGACTCATTATTTCTATATGTCTCTGTTTGGACCTGCGCTGGGCCATTTGTGAGGGGCAAGACAATAAAGCAAGCTGATATGAATAATTTATTGGCATGTCTAGATGACAGCTGCCAAGATCAGCAATCTCACGTTATTTACTTAACATGTGTAATTCCTTTTTTTTTTTTTTTAAAACATAGCTGTAAATGTCACTAGTACTTCAGATGGTATTTAAATGGTTTCAATCAATATTATCCATGGTGAACTCATGCTCTTTTTCTCCCTCTTCTATTACTTAAAGCTTTGAACACAACACTTTAATAGGGGGTTGTTTTTCAGATTTCTAAAGCTTTTGGAATTTCTAGAGAAGAGATGGAAATTCTTTGGAAGAAAAGATGAGACAAAGTGGATTTGATTCTGATCTCATTCGATCCTTGGGAATGCCACTGCAGTTAATGCATTTATTCTGTGTTTAATCATGCTGCGAACTGGGGATGAGGTGGGAATTTGTGTATTGGGCCTAATTCAGGCCTAGAATGATTCCCATATTTCCTGCATACTCGAACAGAAAGATTTCATGTCTTCAGGAAAGTTTTTATAGTTTACTGATTTGAAAACACAGCAGTGAAATAGTGGCAAGAAACCAGTGCTGTAGCTCACTCTACTGTTTGTTACACTGCTAGTAAATAGATATATAATGTTAAAAAAGCCCTCAAAACCAAAACAAAAACAACATGGTGATTTTGGTCATTGTTTACATAGATCCTATGTAAACACTTGCCAGCACCTTTTGGAGAGGAAGGAGAGGAGGCAGCAAGCTATTAGTTTCATTCTTACCTGCCATGTGTTTTGAATAACAACAGGTGTTTTTCCAACAGTGTATAACCACAAAGGGTATTATTATAATTAAAAAATAAGTATGGGTTTATGTTTAAAGCACACCATCCAAGACATCACCTGTAGTATACTGGAAGGCAATAAACCATCTGGTAAATTAAATAATGTATATTTTAAGAGGAAAACAGATATATGTTATTTAAAAACACACTCACAAATAAAGCAGCAAAAAGCTGAAGTGAACAAAAAATTTTTAGAGCAGGTATTTAGAACCTGAATTTTTATGAGTAATTAGTTGACAGACTTACCCTTGGGTACAATCCCTCTAGTCCTTGGTAGGAATCAAATAAGTGGGTTTGATGCTACCCAAGTATGATAATTTTGTGTACTTAAAGACAGGAACAGCTGTTTCGGTCTTTGCGTCAGTGAAGTTTTAATATAACCATAAAGGTTTGAAATATTTGAGAGATAAAAGTGTGCAATTCCACACAGAATCAACACCAAAGTCTTCAAAGCAAAGGTTGTTTTCCATGTTCAGAGCTGAGGCTGTACAATGCACAGATTCATGAAAGGGGTAAATAGAGAACTGGTACCTGGAAGTGCAGGTAGCTTGTGTAATTATACGAGGAATTAATTAAACACTGGGAATTAATATGGGCCTAGAGAACTTTGGAGGTGTAACTTCACATGTTTGCAATGCCACAGGACTTGTGATTTCTTACTCCTCTGTGTTCAGCATTGCACTCTGGACAGCCCAAGGGCCTGATCCCACAGTGTTCTGCACTCCCGCTGCACAGAGCAGCCGCTGCGTGCACAGCAGCAGCTGGACTGCTTCCAGAGACCCTGCTAGACATGTGCTCTTTCAGATTAGTCTGGTGTACCCTACAGTCTTGAGATGAAAGAATATTTAGTGCTTGACTGGGGCTGAGATACTGTGTCATGATCTCTGTATAAAATTATATGAACATATCAGCCACCCACGTTACAAAAGAGAGGCACTGAAGTATTCAACGCCTGGTCTAGATCTGCAGAAATTAGCAGACAATGGTGGTATCCACAGAGCATGGTAATGTCGGGGCTGCGGTAGTATGATAAATGTAAAAATTTCATATATGATGTAACTTTTACGCACACAGATAATTAAAATCTGCTACTTCAGATCAGGTAGAAGTGACATTTTGAGAGGTGTTTGAGAGAAGTTTTTGTCTGCTGCTTCAAAACAGGGTCTGCACAAGAGAACTGTCTGAAGGATTATTGGCTCCATATTAAATGTAGAGCCAAGGAGGGCTCAAAGAGCTAGTTACCAAAATCCACAGGGCATTTGTAGCAAGACAAGAAGAAATGAACATGCACTATGACATTATACCTGCAACCATCCATAATAATGAATTAGGAATAAGTGATAATAGTAAATTAACCTCTATAAGCTCAGAAGATCCTTCATTTGCAATAGATTATTGAATTATTATACTGCTGATTTAAAATTACAGCCTGCCTGCAAATTTATAAAAATCAAAGTCCTTTCTCTATCAAGACAGAAATGAGCAGTAGAAATCTGAAATGAGAGGACAATGATGGGTAAAAAAGTTCAAACATTCAGAAAGCATTATCCAAAGCTTGCATGATAAGTACTTTGTCCTTTTGTCTCTCTCTGTAGAAAGTGATGGGTTTTCTCCTGTGCTGACTTCTGATACAACTGGACAGCAGGGCCCACTTTTTTGCTATTCCATTAGTAGGTTTCACCCAGAAAAGAATGTCAGGGAAATAAATACAAAGAACTATTTCCTTTTTTACTGTGTAAGGCCTTCTCACTACCTTTTGGTAACTGACACTGGTACAGCAGGTGGAAAAATCTTGTTCTTGCTGTCTTGAAGCTAAAGAAAGTGATCTTCACATTTGTCTTTTTGCATATGGAATGATACATCTTGAGTGAGATCACTCGGCAAGTGCAGGACAACCAGGGGCTCAGGCCCAGCCAGCATGGCTTCATGAAAGGCAGGTCCTGCCTGACCAACCTGATTGCCCTACTTGAGGGTAGGAAGGCTCTGCAGAGGGACCTGGACAGGCTGGATCAATGGGCTGTGGTTAATTGTATGAGGTTTAACAAGGCCCAGGGCTGGGTCCTGCACTTGGGTTACAACAACCCCATGTGATGCTACAGGCTTGGGGCAGAGGGGCTGGAAAGTGCCTGGCGGAGAAGGCCCTGGGGGTGCTGGCTGACAGCCGGCTGGGCATGAGCCAGCAGTGCCCAGGTGGCCAAGGAGGCCACCAGCCCCTGGGCTTGTGTCAGCACTGGGGTGGCCAGCAGGAGTCGGGCAGGGATGGGGCTCCTGTGCTCGGCACTGGTGAGGCCCCGCCTCGAATGCTGGGCTCAGGTTTGGGCCCCTCAGGACAAGAAGGCCCTTGAGGGGCTGGAGCGTGTCCAGAGAAGGGCAGCGGGGCTGGGGCAGGGTCTGGAGAACAGGTCTTATGTGTAGTGGCTGAGGGAGCTGGGGTTGTTTAGTCTGGAGAAGAGGGGGCTGAGGGGAGACCTTATTGCTCTCCGCAACTACCTGAAATGTTGAGGTGAGGTGGGTGTTGGTCTCTTCTCCCAAGTTACTAGCATTAGGACAAGAAGAAATGGCTTCAAGCTGCATCAGGGGAGGTTTAGATTGTAGATTAGGAAAAATGTCTTTACTGAAAGAGTGGTCAGGCATTGGCACAGGCTGCCCAGAGAGGTGGGGGAGTCGCTGTCCCTGGGGGTATTTAAAAGACATGTAGATGTGGCACTTCAGGGCATAATTTAGGAGGCCTGGTATTATTGGGTTGATGGTTGGACTTGATGATCTTAGAGGTGTTTTCCAACCTTAATGTTTCTATGATAAATGTTGTTTTCAACATAGCTAAAAAGCAAAAATCCCACCCCTCCACTTTCCAGAGAAGAAAATTTTAGAAAACAGTTTTTTTTTTTTTTTTCCAAAATACCTTGCCCTAGAGAAGAAGTAAAAATCTCCCTGGAGGCTTCTGTGCCAGCCCAGCTCTATGATGATAATTCTGTGATAGAGCACAGAGACTGGACTAGCTTAAGTCATCAGTGGTGACAGGAAAGGCTGAAGAAAAGTGTTTCTCACCCCGATGAAAAGGGGTTTAGGATGCCTTGTTAAGGTACCTCGAAGGATGTCCAGGCTCTTTGTCAAGCAGATGGCCAGTGGTCCATGGTTAAGACCTTTCTCATGCAGTAAGAGGTGTTAAGGCCAGGTTGAAGTCCTCCAGAGAGCTAAGGGAGGACAACCTTTCAGTAATACCTTGTCAGCACATTGAAATGTTTAACCACTTTTGGATTTGTTCCAGACAAAGAATATACAAGCACTTTTCTTAGAAAGTGCAGTTGTAAGGCTGAAGGGAGGTAGTGCTTTTTAAACCTTTACATATTCAATCACTGCTGGAGCAGGACTGCTAAGGCTAAAGTCTTTTGTAGTCAGAGACATAGTAATGCCTTGAGAAGCTCCTGATCAGTGCAACTCCCTGCAGAGCGGAAGTTTTCCACTGAGAATAAATATATTTGCATAAAAGACGCTTTCAAATGCTTTACAACACGATGGAATAAAAATTGCAGGGTGCCTGTGATGGAGCCTACTGATTCCCGTGTGCCACTAGTTACCTCTCACCTCCTCCCCTCCCTTGCAAATAGATTATTGGAGAAATGGAAGAAAACTTTCAACCAAAGGAGCAAAGTACGGTAAAGGGGAGAGCCTGAAACCCTGGTACTCAGGTCTTATTTATGGTTTCCTAAAAGCAGTGAAGTATAAATTTCAAATTTTGAAGCATGGATTTTGGTGCTCAGGGTGTTCACTTTTTGCTGATCAGATGATGTGGTTTCACACCGGGAACACTGCGAGCTGTGCGCTAGGAGGGCAGAAAGCTATTTGAATGAATCTGTTGTCCTCCTTCAGTCTTTTGAAGTGAAGGCTTCGCTTCTGTCCAAGATTGAGAGTATCAGAAGGGGGATTTCTTAGGAGTTAGCAAACATTTAATGTAGTTTTTCATCTCCAAGCTGTCCTTAGTCTTAACTAGCCATTCAGCTGAGTTCAGTTCTGTTCTCTACTCAGAAAGAAAACAAGACCTACACACAAATTGCATATAGGAAAGGCTAAAGACAGAAAGTCAAATGTGAGAGAACAAGCCCCCTTTTTGATGTAGAATGTTCTCTTTTGTAATCTGAGAAAATTAACACACTGAGAAAGCCCTCACTCGGGCTGCGTGTCTGACAGCTGGACAGACTTGTTTGAATAAACATATTAGTGCGTAATGCTGCTGGGGAATCCTGGAGTGACATTATTCTTCCTTTATGAACCTGAAATGACTTCTAGCTGGGCCTCTGCGAAGAATGAACGTACTTTTAATTTATAATAAAATAGTAGTTCAGGACTTAGTCCCTCTTTCCTTGTGGCATGTAAACTTCAAAAGGAAAGAAATGCTATGTATTTATTTTTGTAGTAGGGAATATATGGCGGTTACCTCTGAGTCATGAATTTTAAGATAAATGTTGAGAGTTAAAACTGAGAACACAATTTTGCTGTCTTGGCGATACTGCCAGCATAAATTCCTTCCTATGGATATTTACATTAGAAGCTTGTTGTGAGCTTGGGTATTTCAATGTTTTTGTATTGTTTACTTGTTACAAATCACTAACCAGTCAGTTATAGACCATAAAAGTTTAGACAAGGAGCTTCTGATTTAAATTCAAAGCACATTTTATGGACGTAGAAGCCCAGAAGGCTGACTTGATGGCTTTCTTGCTTTAGACATTCCTGCTGCAGTCAACGAAACAGTGCCTTTGTGGTCTTTTAAAACATATCTATCAAAAGGCAAACAAAAAAAGCAACTAGCCAGTTGAGTCCCTGTTAGCACTTTGACCTTACCATTGATCATAGTCTCTACGATTTGAACAAGAATCTTTAGTGGTTTTTAAGAAATGCTATTAGGCCACAGAGACTTTTCTAATGTTCATCTCCTTGTGTTACTGAGCTGATCACCTTTTGCCATCAAGTACTATATCAATGTCAAAATTATTAATGTTGTGATTTCAGGCATATTAACGTCTGGCTACTGAAGTGCACGTGTTTAAACTGTTTTCGGCTCAACTGGTTGACCTTCTAATGGAAGCAATATAATTTATCTACAATATTAGATTTCCTAAAAGATAGATTTTGAAAAGACACTGGCAGAAAATACTAATTTGTTCTACATTTTCCCTTAAGACCGAAATCTATATTCTATTTGGTTTTATTTAAGAAAAAAAAAAAAAGGGGCACTTGTTTGAAAAATAAGGCCTTGAAGTCTGCTAAACAGCATTCATTTTACTGCCACTTTGATTTTATCCTTTGATTTGCGTTTGTATACAGAGATGAATTACTACCAGATCTGCAGAATTTGAGAACAGCTTGCAAACTTTTTATGGGGTTTCAGCCCTTGATCCTGCAAACGCTTTTATAGATGGGAACAACTTGGTGCTCCCAGAACGACTGAACTCTGCTCCCATTGAAGCTGTTGATAAATCTACCGCTGATTTAAATAGAGCTACAGACAGGTCAGCATTGCCTGCTTTGACAAATAAGTGTTCGCAGGACCAGGATCTAAGCAATCGGAAGTGCAAGCAAGCTAAGAGTAAACTATTCGCTTACTGATAATCTTGAATGGATTAGCTGGGCCAGACATTGCTGGCAGTAGTCAGAAGCATTGAGATACCTTACTGATATTTATTACAAACAATTAAAAACACTTCAGTGGGTCAGTGCTGCTTAAGTGTCTTGCAGAATAAAGGCCCACAATTTATATGCTGTACTTGGAATGGTTGGGAGCAGATTATTAAAGTTAAGAATGAGAGAACTGAAGATGAACTTCTTATGGGATATATAAGTACTGAAACCAAAAATGATTTTTAAAGATTTGGCAGGAAAATAGACTTGCATACCTTCAGGACTGGTTCAACTTTTATTATCTATAATTTTATATGTATATGTGTGTAACTTTTCAGAAATGAAAAAGGGAGGAACAGCTTGGTATAGTGGCATATCTATTCTGGTCTTGTCTTGTAAACTTAAAATACTTCTAAATTATATGATCAAGAACATCTGTTTCTCAGCTGGGGAATATTTAAGGGAAACTCATACATTTTTACTGTGACTCTGTGGAACAGGTCCTGCCACACAGCAAACTTGCGAAGTCTTTCAGATTTTCAGGAAGTCTAAATCAGCATAGTTAAACAGAATTCAATTAATGGAATCAATGACTTCATTATTTCTGTTAATTTGTTAGCTGAAGATCTGGCTCACCAGTCCATGGCACACAGTTAAATACACTGCTAAAGGCATCAGGAAGGTTTGCAATGTAACTAATGAGCAATGTTATTCCAAATAACTGCTTTGAAATGTCTCTTCACTTTTATATACAATACAAAGACCACGATATGTACATGTAAAACTTCCAGTAAATGAAATAGTTTCTAAAGACTAAGTACCTCTAATTCCAACTCATCTCGGTCCATTTCTTGATGAATTTCTCCCATGTAGTCATTTGGGTCATAGTATTCATGCACTGATGGATGGCTGGGAAAAAAAGGGTGTATTTTAGGACAGGCCTCGGTACCTTAGTTAGTACATGAATCCATTCCAAGCTTATAGCAAGTCATTGTGAACGTGATGGACTAACAACCAAACCCAGAAGTTGCGTGTGGTTAATTGTATAGACTATACCATTTACACCAATAAATGTATTAAACAAAAATTGCATGTATTATAAGAGGAGTCTAAAACATCTGGCACCTGATGATGAATGAGAGGCTTGTCAAGAGTCTTAGCATTTATTGATGATTTTTCTCTAAATGTAAAGCTGACTTGGGGAAAAAATATGCAGAGAGAATAGTGGCAAAGTAGGCTGTGGGGTACCTGGTGACAGTTACGTGGGCAGATATGTGCCAGGGAAGATGGGGGGCAGTACTAGATTATTTACTTATAAGATCAGGTTATTAGCAGATGTGCAAGTAAAATAATCCTTGCCTACTTTGGTATTTTTGCTGTGCCCTAAAGACACAAAATTGTATCAAATTGCTAAGTATTATAAAAATAATTTGCCATCTAACTCTTTGGATCAACAGCATTCTATTGATTGATTTGAATGCAACAGGCTGTGTATAATGATTTAAAGACGATTTAAATATGCACCACTCTTCATATTGCCATTCACTATTGGCATGCTGCTTTTTACAGCCTGAGCTCTGTGACAGCTTCACCGCCTGTACTTTGGGAGTTGTAAGTGGTGTAATGCTCTTGTGATTGCTTTTTGCTATGCTGCCTTTTTATTTCTGCAGTGAAAGTAAACTCCCTTTAATTCTCTGTTAAGTATATGCATGTTTCTTTGTAGGCATGAGGCTATTTAAGTAAGAGGAGCTGCTGATTGGCTAAGATACCCAAGTTGCTATAGGCAGGCTAGATTAATTTGAATGGGATTTGGAGAAGTTACAGGAAGCATTAGGAAAAACTGACTGTTTGCTTGCACGTGCTGGGTGACAGCGTACCTGAATGGCTACCTGGCTGCCCTTGCATGCAGGGATAGCCGGGAGGCAGGCTACGTGGTTAAGGCCAACATCTACAGCAAAAGTAAGGCCACTGATGATGTTAGCAGTTGGAATCTGTGTCTAATGATTAAGAGGCAATAGGAAGTTATTTGAAAGGACTGAGCTAGTATTATGCAGCCATGTTCCAATCTAAATGGTTCATTATGAGTTAATCTTTGCCGTTTTCCTCGTGTATTTGGTTTTGCAGTTGGAAAGTTGCAGGAATTGAAACCCCTCTCGCAGATGAGTTCAGGGGTATGCAGTGTAGGCGCTCTAGGAATAAGTGTGTCCCCTCCTCAATGCTCTAAGCCCTGCTGCTTGTTCACTGCAAACAAGCTCAAAGCTAGCTTTCTGTCAAGCATTTTCCCTAAAACAGGCAGCTGTGCTTGAGTTTTCAGTGGGCTGGGAATAGGTGGCCATGCAGTAATATCTGATGGAACCATCTTTCAAGTAATCAGCACTGAGAGCCATAAGAGAAGCGCACAGAAGCCCAGTTCCTGGCTGAATGTGTGCATGTTAACATGCCGTGTAAGTCACTTAGGAGCAGTACAGGATCGGTGCCTGTTTGTAGTCAAACTCTATTTCCTAGGAGCTCCGACAGGGATGTCCGGAGAGGCGCACTGGGGTGTGTTTGTGTGCCGATGTTCACAGCCCTGGCTCTCTGTGGGGCTGCCCTCCCAGAGCCGTACTGCACAGCCAGGACACGTGCTAGCACTGCGCCTCACCGCGTACAGGATTGTCCCCAAGCCAGGTATTGCTGTGCATTGACCAGATCATGGTCTCTCATGCGCAGCGACTGAGCTGTTCAGAATCCCTTCTATTGCGTTTTCCCTTGTGGAGATGTGTGGCAAGATGACAGGCAATTTGCATGGGTTCCTTGGGGAGCCGTTTTCCTCTTGAACAGCGTGTGAGGGCGTGGTGTGTATATGCCAGGAGATAATTGTCATTTTTATTTGTAAGTACAAAAGCATCAAACTACCATTAACAATAATTAACATTTGATTCTAAAACATCCATGACAGCACTGGTAAGTAATTTTAGTCCTAGAAAATAATTTATTTGAGTAACATTGCTGCAGGGTTATAATAAAGTAATTAATAAACTGGAACAGAATGTAGCGGCTCTTAGCATTACACAATTTATAGCAGCCATAAAAAAATAAAGTTAAAACATAAGCAACCCAAAGAGGCAGTGAGAGGAATTACAAGAAGCAATAACTTTATCCATCAAATGCCAGCCAAAAATGAGCTTTATGAGGCCATGTTGTGACTCAGTGGCGTTACTCATGTGAGTAATGGCTTGCTAGCGTGTAGAAAAAAGGAAAATGTTTTGAGTGGTGGCTCAATGGTGTATGAATCCTGCTGCTTCTGGGAGTACAGGTTCACCAGCCAGTAAAGGTGAGTTTGTGAACAACTACTAGCACGCCGCAGTAAGGAATGCAAGGATTTTCAAGGACTTCACAAACCATTACTTACTCTTCAGGCAGGAGGTATGGGTCTAGGACAGAGACGGGTGGTGTCGGTGAGCCCATCTTGCTTAGAGCCATGATGTGTTCAAAGGTGATATCGGTCTGCGTGCCCACATCTACCAGCTGAGAGTCGTGAGGAGGAGCGAAGGCCTTGGTGCGCGGAGTTCTTCTCAGGACCTGCACCACAATGGGCTCCTTGGCCGTTTTGAACGCTTCCACTGCCTGCTCGTGTGTGGCTTTAGATAAGTCCTTCCCATTGACCTGCGGGAAGAAAGAAAGCAAAGCAATGACAGAAACAGTCAGAAAGTGGAGGATACCCTTGTTGGTTTTGGCTGTTCATTTATAAGTCTCAGCTTCCATCTACAGGTACATACAGCAAGTACTAGGAACTATTAATGCAGTGTTATGCATCTCTCATTTCCCCCTCTGACTGCAGTAACTTTACAAATCCTGTGCTCTGCTTTTTATTTTGCTAGTTAGATTCTACTGGGCTCGCTCTTTGAGCTAAAGTACAAACCAACATCCCATTTGTTTCCTGCAGATTAGAAATCCCTCAGCCTGTGTTCAAACAAAACAAGTTATTGATTCTCCTGTAATTTTTCTCATTTTTTGTTGTTGTTTTTTTAATGTTTTAACCCTATTTCTGAACAGAACTACTGGGATAAGAGATGAAATTACGAAATTGTGTATTTGTGTCTGATAAACAATTTTTCAGATGAAACCCATTTACTGCAATAAAACCCCCTGCATTTTAGGGATGGGATCCCTGTACTGGGATAGGGAATAGAAACAATAAGGAAAAAACAATCACGGGTGTTTTTTTCAAAATCACTTTTTGTCTGTATAGCTTGGCCATTTCCCAACCCCAGATCCTGCCACCATCACCTCCTGGCTGAGCAATCACTCACACAAAACAGAACGCCTTTACTAAACATGAGTGAGAGACCCCGCCGAGAACCACTGGTGCCAGATATGCCAGCCCACGGAAGGTGGGGGTCTGAGGAGAGAATCTGAACACAGATCTCGCCTGTCTCAAAGGAGTAGCGAAGCTCCTGTTCACAGCAGCGAAACCAAGATGAGCCATTTAGTTTTAGTGCAAGGTTTACGGTTTCAAATCTTTGGCAAGCAGAGGTGTCCTTCCTGATCCAGAGAGAGCCCTTGAGCGCTTCCAGCCCACTCTGGCTTTGCATTTCACTCGTGCTTCGTCCCATAACTGGGTCTCAAGAATGTGCAATCAGATATTGAGTGATGAGCACTAAGGCTAACAAAAAGGTTATAATTTTAGGTCTTCTGTAAGAGATCTGCTATATTTCTGTGCATAGTAAATCATGTTTATATATATGGGTTTTTTAAGTACTGTTTAACAGGCTGCATTTTCATCCTGACAGCCTAGCCATTCTGAATTCCTTCCCTTTTCTTTCCTTCCTTCCTCACCGGGTTTCTAGTGATTTCTTCCATAAGTATCTAAGCCTACCCAGGGGCTGTGCAAGAGACGAGGTCATATTTGTCAGAATTTTTATTAAGCTGCAAAACCATAGTTCTCATTTCGAGTTTTGGATGAGAAATTTTGATATTTCTGTGTGTCTCTGCATTGAGAGTCATTTTAAGGGAGCTAAACACAATGGACAATGTGGAATGAACTGAAAAAAGGCAACTGTGGTGAATGGTGAAAAGACTGAATGTGTGCCCACTTCCTGCTGTTTCCAGCCCAAGATGGAGATTTCTTTTGAAATTCAGCCTGTTTGAGACATCTGCAAATCCAAAAGGTCTGTGGGCTTGTAGGCAAAGAACTATGTTACAAACGTAGTGGCAACCACCGGTTACTCCAGTAAGTTTTTATTCTCTTTTAACCTGCAAACTGTTGGCATTTTAATATGGATGAATAGAACCCGTTAACGAGAAGCTGCTCAGAGCAATGTGTTAGTGAAAGCCGTATAGTGAAACTACAATCCTAAACCATCACGCTGTCGTATAGTTGTTACCGTGTTCTTTGGACTGGGGCAAGCGTTGGCTGACGCGTAGAGATAAATCGCAATTTGAGATACGAAGATGCCGCCAGCACTGACAGTGAGGACCCCTATCGTAGTATGCTCCTTGATGAGGAGGACTGCTTTGTTTATATATTTTCCTTATGAACGATGTCTTGCATTTACCCTTCCCAATCAGACAGCTATTCACTTGATAAACCGCGTTACTACATCTGTAATCAGATATATGAGCTGCACAGTGGAAACCGTTGCCTTCTGCATGGAGGAGTAGCGTATTTTTTCTAAGGCATAAAAATAATGAATTGCCTTGATTGGATGTAGATGCAAGAGTGTCCAGCCTCAGGTATTAGTGATGGCTATTACTTTGTCGTTAATCATTTTTGTACATGTCTGAAATGTATATTAATGTGGTGACTCTGCCACATTGGCTTCTTGAATGTGACTGAAAGCTCTAAAATATATGTCCAAACTCTGATATTTTTACTTGTATCAGGTAGCACTTGGTTCATATTGTGCTGTGCCATGTTTAGCCCCATTAAAGCAAGTGCGGCAACTAGACGAGTAACATTACTCAGCGCAGTAACTGAATTTAGCCCATACTTAATATATTGCCCACAGCAAAAAGCTGGGTGATAATAAAGAGGGTTAACTCGAGTGCAGAATCGATTGAAAAGGCTAAATTCCTGCTGAATTACCTTGTGCACATAACACTTATTGTGCTGTCATCTTTGGTTTATCTTAGAGGGGCGATGACACCAGGTTTTTTGTTAAGCCAGCTGAGAATGGAAGGTGTTAGCATTACATTTACATTACACAAACAGTTGTATTGACCACAATTGCTCACAGTAATGCACTGCATGTAAAGTTTGGCCTGGTCAAATTAAATATCATTAACTTGCCTAATTGAGCAGATTACTTTAAAACAATTTGTACAGCTGTAAAATTAAGTTCAGTGTAATGCTTTCTCTGGAAAAAGGAAATGCTGATTATGGTTCGAGTTTTATCATTTGCTGCAAATTAAATGTTGCGCATTTTACTGTGCGCATCCTAATTTTTTTCCTTTGGTACAACTAAATCCAACAAGCAATCGAAAGAGTCCAAATTGCAGCCAGCGTAGTGTTTTTCAGAAATGTGCTCAGAATAACTCTTGAGCAGGAAACTTTTCATGGGAGCTGCTTTCTACATCTTTCTGCTAAAAACTGGTAAAATCATTCAAAGGATAGCTTTCCAGTTTATTCCCCATATGGCAATGAACTTGGATTACAGACAGTTTAGTCCAGGCCTGCATTTTAGTTTAGGTTCCTTGGGACATTTTATTTCTGCAAATCTGTGCACTGGCATCCTCTTTGTGCTTTCATATATTTATATTTATACAAATAATAGTAATGACTTCAAAGTCAGGTTGATATCATGCAGGGAACAGGCAGTAGTTGGACTGTATCATAAATTGTTACTGCAGGAATTATTTCCAAGTAGTAACCTGAGTTTTCTACAAGTTGATAATGTGGGGAAAAAAAGAGAAGTGCTCCATAGCAAGGCAGACGGATGTGAGACCAGATCTTAGAATGCGGGAGAGGAGCCAAATAAATTTTAATATAAAACCTCTCTTCGTGAAAGGGGACCTTCTCGAGAAAAGGTTTGTGACTTTCTGGCATTTGGCTTTTGGTTGAGACTCGGTGTTACGTAGGCTTGCCGACTGCAGGCTGCGAGGCTGCCGAGCTCCCTCTCCGGCAGCAGCCACGGCAGAACTGCTACGTGTGGGTTTTCCCAAATGCCCATTCATCAGTGGCTTAACTGTAGATACCGGACAGTGAATCAGACTGTTGAGGAGCATGTGCTCATCTTGTTCTGCTTCATTTGGTACAAGGATAGCCCCAGCAGAGGGGCTGGAGAAAACGTGGGGGCAGGGACACTAAAAGTGCTGTAAGTAATGGCATCAGGGCAGCTCTGCTAGAACCTTTAATTTTGTATTGCTGGATCCAAGCGAGAATTGAGCGTTTCACTGCGTATTTGTATTCAACAATCTCCGCTCGGACCTTCCAGAATACTAGGATTCTGCAGAGCATGGTAAATAAATAACTCTAGACGGGGATTTATATTTGATGTATATGCAATTTTATATCATGGGTTTGATATGATGGCAATGACTATAGTAAAATGAAAGCGTAACTCACCATACCATTATTATTATGGGTTTCTTAATGCACTGCTAAAATGTAGTTGGGGATTTTGCCTTTAAAAGTTAACAATTCCATGAAATATGGCAGCACCCACGTCATATTAGGCAAACAACTCTCCGGACAGTAGCCGTTCACATGACGAATGGTTTCAGGGTCAGTCTGTGGACTTCTTATAAGAGACTGATTCCTGAACTCAAACTGAGTGGGATCCTTGTAGCTCTGCACGTTTCTGTCTTGGCCCACCTGGCGGACTGCTGCCCTACGAGGTGTGTTCAGAACTGCGCGAACAAAGTCAGAGCTAACGGGTTACACAGAGCTATCGCTGTTAAACATTTAGATTATGAACGTGGAATGACGGAAGAACATACAATGATGCAGAAATATGCTTTAAAGTGAGTTACAGCAGGGAAATCGCACTGTCTGAACCTGGGCCCTTAAAAACCTGTGGTAACTGCCAGATTATGTGGTAAATACCAAGCAGTGAATGGTTTGTATTTACTTTTTTTTTTCTTCACTATTTCCCATCCCAGCACATCAATAACATCATTTTCTGTTGAAGGAACATGACGATGGGAATGCTACAATCTTTGGATACTGAAAACTAGTAATTCTCAAGCCTGCTTATGCGGAACAGCGCTAAATTACTTTTTTGTCTAGAAAAAGTAGCAGGTATTGGTATTTTATTTTTAGTAGCACAAAAAAGATGCGGAAGAAAAATATACTGAGATGACCTCAATGGCCTGATTCCTGGTATGTGTGTAGAAGTAGTACTTGTGGCTGATCTTGTGTCCTTCCGAAACTTCAGCAAATAAATGATATTGATTAAGATGTTTAGTTTCTATCTGGAAAATTTGTGACAATTGACAAACCGTTATTCCCAGCGCTTAGAAGCCAATAAATACATCTATACAGTTTCACTTTGTTAAAAAAAGCCAAAGTGGCTCTGTAATCATAGACTGTATTCCTAATGCTGCTGAATCGTGCTTAGCAGAATTCTTTCTTATAAATAGTTACATCTGAAATAACACAGAAGAAAAAAAAAATCCATCCATATGAATGCTTCAGAAGACTGCCAAAAACTACAAATATGCGTAATTTCTTAAGAACCTCACATGCCATGTGAGAGAGACAATGGGATCTTTCATGGCAAAAAAGATGGATAAATTAACTTGTCTGAAATGTTGAAATGCTTAGCTTTTGGACCTTCTTTGCATTGGAAATATACTGAATCTGGAGAAAGCTGTAGTTAAACTGAAGTGGATGTCGTTCAACTGAACTGAAGGGACCTTGATGACATTGGTGGTGGAGCCAGACAGTAGGCTTAGCAACTGCACGAGACAGAGATCAATACTCTGAATTAAGACCATACAGTATATAAGGAGGGGATGCTTGAGTTTTGAAAAAAATATCAATTATGGTAATGATTATGAGATGGAATAGTATTTATACTATTTTAATTTATAGTATAGTAGCTTATAGTATGTACTGTACATCATACTCTTTTGCACAAAGGTAGGCTGCAGAGAGCGTGCTACCTGAAATCTACAGTGTAACGGCACAAGAAATCTAGAGATAAACATGGCATAAGCCTGTCCGGGAGGTCAGTGTCTTCTAGAATTTTTCTTTTAGTACTTGGAATGAAAACAAAATAGTCACCTGAGCTTGATTTGATGCTCACTGAAGTCACTGGGAGTTTTGCATTTGCAATGCCTTAGTTCAGGCTCTGACTGAAATAGAGATGAGTACAACAGCAAAGCAAGCTGTTGGGAAGCCGAGCATGCCATCAGCATTCAGCTGGCGTGGCCAGCCTCTGATAATGGAAAGGAAAACGCTGTCATGGTCAATTAAGGTAAGATGTGATCTATGTTTGTAATTGAGAAAAAGAGACGATGCAACAAGGTGTAACAGGAGAGGCCATGACACAAATCCAGTTGGAGTGTCCCACCAAACAAATAAATGGAAATGATGTCTTAAACTTTCATTTCAGTCATGGGGCTTTCATTAATTCCTATTTCCAAGAAATAAATAGTGAGAAAAAATAAATAGGAATTAATAAAAAGGAAAAAAAAAGATGGCAATATATGCTCTGTCTGGCTGAAGATGGAAGCAGCAGATGAACTTTGCTGTTGAACCCTCAACAGCAGGTGAAACTGCTGAAGAACAGCCCATGACAGTGAGGAGATGTGAAAGGAACAAATACAATGTGACTACACAAGATCAAACTTCTAAGAGCTGTGAAAAAGGCTGGAAAAATTTGAGTGCTACCTTTGGAGATAAAAGAGTAAAACCAGGCAGTAGGATCTTGCTGGGTGCAGTCTTGGTAAGACCCAAGGGCATTCCTGAGTCTGTTTTAAAATCTCTCTTGCTTTGTGACTACTTATTCAGTAGCTTGTCAGCTGCAACACGTTATGAACCTGCATCATCTAATGCTGGATGCATGTGTATTATAGAGTATAGGATGCTACAGTACACATGGCCACTGGAGACGGAGAAAGAACAAATCAGTGATGGGCAAATCAACAAGAAAGTAGAAAAAACGAAAAAAACCACGTCTTTTTAAGCTTGTGAAGAATTTGCACTACCTAGCTAAGACGTGGCTTTCCATATAATTTTACGGTGCTGCAAGTGTATAAGGTGTTAGATATACAACAGCTTCTCTCTGTAAGAGCTGTGCAAGGCATTTGGCATCCCTCCTGTTGAAATCCCTTTCCTCCTTGATTAATTCTGGGTATACATCCCAGTGAGATACCTTTTGCAAAGGCAGGTTTTCTCACATTGTGTTGTACCACACATACGTGCTTCTACTTTACCAAGAGAATACTCTTGTTACCTACTCCACTGAGAGGCTTGATGTCCTCCGGCAATTGCTGAGCCAACTACCGCTGTTCAGATGCTAATTTCAGGCCAAAACTGGCTGAGGTCTGGAGGCTGGGAGGACAAGGCTGGACCTCCTGTGCAAGCCAACGGGACTTGCAGCCGTGACTGAGATGACAGAATTGTACTCTAGAAGAAATGTACTTATTTTTGTTTGAGGTATGACGAAGGTATTTTGATAAGAGAGTACACAGTCATGCTGTTACATAAATGTCGTTTTATCAGTAGCTGCTGTTTAATTATTTAGCAAAGTAAGCTATTTACATGTTTTACTTTTTCTGGGTGGGTAGAGAAGACTAATTAATTGCCACTTTGTTGATGGCAGACATAAATTGGGAGCTTTCAGGTATATCAAAATGTGCCACTTGTTTACATGGACAGAATTTCCTCCTGTTTACCCTCACTACTTCTCTTTCCCTCTGATGCAATGTCTAAGGAAAACCCAGTATTGGTTCTTTCTCTTCTCCTGTGATAGCAGAATTTACACACCTGGGTTATTTACACAAGAAAGATGTTCCTCATATTGATTCCCAGTTTCCCACTTTCAGTCTCAAGGTGGGGGGGGGCCATCTGCACCAGCCCCTGGGGGCCCTGCAAACCCGGAGAGGTGATGCAAGGGCAACATGACAGGGTCGTGTAGAAAGAGGTTTGCAGAAGAGAATGAGGCAAGACACTCAACGAATGTAGTTGAGGAGTTCTGCATTCAAGCATGTGCAAACATCATTTGCAATAGTATGGCTGCAGTAACTCTGGGCACTGGCAGCAGTAGTTAACTGAAAGGTTGAGAAAGCCAGAAAATCCCCTGTGTGTAAGAGTTTACTGTGTGTAGTTCTAATTATTTTGTACTTTATTTTTGCTCAAATAGTGTGTAACGCTGTTTTTGGGAGTTGGTGGTATACAACAGAAACTAGGAAGGTTTCTGTAAAAGAAAATTATTTTTCCATCCATCAAGTTAGACTAATTTATATGGGCTTAATGTCATGAATGGTAAACATTTGTATGCATTGTACAGCTTGTTGGTTCTTCTGTGCTTCACAAATGTCACAGAGAAAAAACTTTTTTGCTTAAGAATGAGTAAGCAGCTTTTCTTTGTAGAAATTCATGCAAATCCTTGGGAAGTGCACTATAAAAATGCTAGTTCTGTCAGACTACAGACGTCTGTGCTCCATTTAAAACACTCTTTATGGTCTGATTCACTTCTTTAGCAAGTTCTTAAGAAGTCTGCATATTAAGAAAAAGCAGCAGAACTTTAAAGATTTTTATAGAAACTAGAGCAGCAAAAAGCCTATGTTCTAAACTCCCTTTTCCTCAGGAATTGGAGAAAGAGGGTTCAAAATATGGGTTAATTCTTCTTGCAGTTCCATCTAATCCCTCTTTTATTTCCCTCATATGGCCAGTCTCTCCCTTTTTCAAAAAAACCCAGAATTATATTGTTTAGTAATAGACTGTTTCCATGTGTGTGCATTTCCCTTCTGCCTTGTGAGCCATCCATGACAAAATAGTTAAGACCAAAGAAAAATTCTTTACTTAAGAGTACAGAATACATTTGTTCTCTAAACCATTAACTTCCAAATGGAAAATCTTGGGAGAAAGACCCTTGAAGTAAAGGAATTTTTATTCTGCTAGTAATTAGCACATTTACATATTAACAATGCAGCACCAGTACTGTATATAGCATACTAAAATGTGCCTGCTTTTGGTGGGATTCTCAGGCTCTGTTCCTGTGTATCATGACTCAAAATAAAATCACAGGGGAATTTTATCAGTTGCTTCAATGAAAACAGATTGAGAGTAATGCTGGGGCTTCTGACACTCTTAAACTTTGCTTATATAGAGTACGATTGGAGCCCTTTTCTCTTAAATACACGTTCATCATGTTAAATGACTCCATAGCAGGACAGAAATACTTTTTCATGTTTTGTCAGCATTAAAAAAGCGATCTTTTGGGTATCTGTTCATGGCCTAACAACCCTGGTCTGCATAAAACATAGCAGGAGGTTTACAGGCCCTCCCTTTTGAACGACGCGCTCTGCCATTTCAGTAGCATGACCCAGAGGGAGCCAATCATAGTTCTGAGTGAGGTACAAATGAGAGCCATACATAATAATGAATTACTAATGATCAGAATTCAGCAAGTGCAATTACCCACTTTCTCTCATTCCCTAGATTTGCCCACGTACAGAACTACACCTCCAGCATGACACCTTGGGCTGCTTCTGCTGGGATGTTACATCAAAATGCTCTTGCCCTTTTCAAACGTGCTCTTCCTATGAGGCAAAACCTCTGCGTATGTATTTGTCTAGTACAGCAAATTACAGCTTTTTTTAATGAACGAGAACTCTTTAAAAACCTGTGAATTTCTCTGTTTATGTTGAAAATAATACACAATGAGAGTAAATAGCATAAAAAGATTAATCCGTTTAGTTGAGGGTGTAATGTAAAGCTAAATTGGAGTAATGAAAGAAACCAATTCTTGTACTGGATCAGGCCAAAAGTCTCTGTAGACCTATCACCTTTCTCCAGCAGTGGCATGCAGAGCGTGCTTTGAGAACGGTGTAAGTGTAAGACACATGCAGAGGCAGCTTCCCCCACTATGCTCTTCTGGCACCTGCAGCTCAAATAGTTGAGAGTCTATCAATATTTAACCTCATATGTCAATTAAAATCCGAGCAGTACAAGTTGGTGTATAGACCAGGCCTTCAAATAATACTAATATTATTTGAGTAGCATATTGGACTGTGCAAACACAGAACTAAAGACAGTGCCTCCTCTGGAGAGCCTGCTCCAAGCAGAAAGACCCAAGTTAGCGATCTACCCAAGATCACATGAGGACACCACAACTGAAAGCTGAACTCTGATCTCCAAGACATCATGTTTAAGATCGCTCCAATTCACGACATTCCTGTTTCTGCACTACTGCTCATAAACTTGTAGTTTCTGAGTCCACCCTCCCATTCCCCTCCCTTTCACAAATGTCTCAGTGATGTGAGGCAGGGAAAGGGCAATTGTGGAGCTCTGAAGATATCTGTGCTGAAGAGGGTCATTGAAGTTGCTGCCAAGAAAAGATGGAAGAAACCTCCCAGTGCTGCTATCTGGGAACCCAGCGGCGGTGACAGATCTGGGCGGCTTTGTTATTAAGAGGGCCTGCTCCTTCAGGGGCTACCTGGGATCTGCAGAGTAGGCTTCGTATTCTTGGGCCATCTGCTTCCAGTTGTAGAGCAGTGTTCTCAGCTAAAGAACACAAACCTCACAAGGTCTCCTGTAGGTAGAAGACCCACCACCACCTCACTCTACCCCTCCAATCCACACTGCTTGACCATGGCCTAGAATTCTCTTTGTCTGCTACTGGTAAAAACACCTTCATTTTCTTTTTTTTTTTTGCTAAAATTGACGGCAGTTACACAGATACCTTCAGGACAGGTACGAGCGCTTCTGTTGCACCCTGAAAGCAACTCTGCCGTGTTTAAAAAGGCTTTCTTACCAGCTGTGATCATGCAACAGATGAATGCTCACTTCTTCTAAAACGTTGCTATAGAAGCCAATTCGCGCAGTGTAAATGCACATGATCCATAAAAATGCGTAAACCAAATATGGTTTTAGTCTGGTTGTACAATTACTCTTTCTGTGAAGCCCTTTATTTCTCAAGTGTTCTCGAGGAGATGGATGGTGGTGGTTGAAAAATGGAGGGCTACTGAACACAGCTAAGGTGGTGTCTCAGTGTAAAGCCGGAAGAAATTCCAGCAATTAGGAATGAAATGGAGAAGTGCCCAGTTCCTGAGCCAGTGGACAATGTGTCCAATCCCCTACAACGTGCCCACATCCAGAATTATCACTGGACTGGCACAAGTAAGAAAACACTACCATGACGCTTACCATTTTTCTTTTAGATGGTGGCCTCTGGCTTTTTGCCTAAAGATATACTGCATTAACTGGAAGGCTTCCTTCAAAAGTCACTGTTTAAAGTACTGGATATTGTGGTCTTGTTTAAAATCTATGTATAATTTATACTATTTATTCTGTCACCCTCCTGTCAAATCCTTAATTGGCTGCCTGGTTCAGGAGGGCTAGCCGAATCTGCTTGCCCAATGAGTCTCTGAAAGGAACGATCCCGATGTATGTAGAGTTGTCCTGTCGTGGTGAAAGTGAAGCCTGACCTTTTGTTTCATTATTAATGAACACAGCAAAACACATTTATTAAATCTGCACTTTTTCATTACTCCATATGTTTCCTTTTTCCCAGCCCATGTCTGACGTGTGACAGTAAAGCACAGAGTGATTGTCCCTAGTGCCTTCTCCCTTGTGACTTCTTGCCACCTGCTTTATAGCATTAAACAGATGTATAAGTGTAAAGCATTACAAAACTCATCTTTTCAATCATTTATCACTTAAAAAAAAAAGATCCAAAGAAAGTTTTGGTTAAGCATTTTGTCTGCTCAATGTAAAGAAGAAAAGCACCATAGGTTTTAGGAAGATGATGAAGCAGTAAGATGTTTCAGGTGCACAGGAGGTCAAATCATCCATTTATATCACAGGTGACCATTAGGCATTTTGTTTATTTCATATCACACCTTGCTTGTGTCCCTTTAATGGTGAAAATATTCCTCTAAAATGCAATAAAAGAGCATCTTCCAGAGAAATCCTAACAGAGGTATTGCATTATTCATCGTCAAGTGAAGAGGAAAATTTCAATTGCCAGTTTCTGGTAAATGTCTAATTAAGAAAGGGGACTTCTGAGCCACAGACAGGCGCCACAATCATTAAAGGGCAGTTTTCTGAAGATTATGAGTCTCCAGTCTGTCAAGCGGAGTTTTTCTACAGCTGCACTAGCTCAGCGGTAGAAAACCCTGTCTACAACAAAGCCCTTGGAATTAACATCTTGTTTAAGCAAACACATGACTACTTTGAAGTAAGTGTGATAGGTTCACAACTGTTATTGAGGTCAAGTTTAATGGTAGTGAAGTGACAGAATATAACTTCAGTGCTATTCTTAATTTCAGCTGCAGCACAGGCAGTGTACGTACAGAGTATCTGAAGCTATACAGTGTATTTCAAGTAGAGCAGTTTAATATAATTGGCACAACCAGTTGGATCTTAACATGGAAAACTACTGAAATGTTGACCAACTAATTCTCCGGCCGCCCAGTTGCATTTGAGGGTGTGAAAAGTGTATGTACAGAGGCAATTGTTTATGTTTCCCAAATCTTACAGGTTTGATTAGAATTTTTTTTTCCTTAATGTTTGTTTTGGTAAGCTTCATTCTGGCCCTGATTTAGGATAACATCATCGCTCAGTAGGTTTAAGTTGAGCTAGACCATTTCCTTGAATCAGGCCTTCTTAATGACTGATAACTTTAGTCTAATTTTTGCAAGTGTAAACGTGTGGATGGAATCCTGATGGCAAAAGGAACCGCATCAGTGACCAGCTCAGTGCAACTGGTTTGTATGTGAGTTCTGCTGAAGGAATACTCTCCTCACAAGTGATGCTGCTGGAAGTGGCCCATGAAATATAGTGTCGGTTAGTTCCTCATCGCTACCGTCTTCTCATTAGAGCAGCAGTCTGTATGCTGACCTCGGTGCTTATGTAACCTTGGCTGCATGGTATCTCAGCCTAGTTTAAAAGAGAAATCTAGCTTGCCCACTATTGTTTTTACCAACACTCCCATTTTTGCTGTCTTAGAGATGTGCCAGGCCAAGAGTATGTGAACGGGGCTTTCAAGTTACTAAAACACTAAAAGGTCATTGCATCAACTGTTTATTTATATATGAACTTTAGTATTTGTAAAAGGTGCCAGCTCAACAATCACGGAGGCAGAGATCTTCTGACCTCGGACCATCTGAAGCAAGGGCAGTGGCAACGTGAGCTTGATTCCTGCCAGCGTTTCTATCCTTATTCTGGAGGGACAGCTGGGAGGAAGGCGTTAGTCTCCATACGCACTTATCGCATGATTTCTTAGCTGGAAGTGCCAGTTTTGATGGGTTGTTTTTACGATATCTTCCTACCATGAGAATTGGATGAACTCCATCATATTGAATCCTAGGGAACAGCTTTGAGCATTGCCCATCCAGTTTAGAGTCATCCATGATTTAAAACTCTATGTTCTTATCTTTGGAACTATTAAGCGTCTATGTAGGATATGATTTCACTGTGTGCTTCCCTCCTAAACTGTGTGTAAACACGTGCTTAGAGTGAAACAGGTACTCAGAAAGTTTCTTAAATTGAGGTCCTGATCTTTTTTTTTTTTCTATTTTACAAACTCAAAAGCTCTACCTCAGATGACTCAATCTTCAAGAAGTTTCCTTCAATGGAAGTTACTTTTTGGTCCCCAAGGAATTTTCCTACAAAGGGAGAAGCCCTGATTTTTGTTGTTGTCTGTCGAGGAGCTGATGACATTGAGAAAAGCAGACTGGAAACCTGGACTGAAACATTCTCTCAGTTTTCTGCTTTTCTTTCTTCCCCCTTCTGCTTCCATTTTCATAACCTTTAAAATCTTCCTAAGAAAATTTCCATTTAACTAAGAAACCTAAAATCTAATAGCATATAATCATTTCATATGCTGCATGCAACTGGAAAGTAAACCTTGGGATGCATCTAAGATATTATATGCATCGCGTTGCTGCCACAAGCACACTTATCGTTGGTGACACTGTTCTGCATCAAGATTTCAAGCTGCCACAGCCCCTTTGTATTTGCGATACAAAGCATTGATATGCACAGCTACTATAGACTTTAATGACGAGGTGTCTTAATTTGGTTTTTATTATGTGATTAAAGGTACAATAAGGTATGTGTTCAACAAGAGGGAAGACCATTGTTCTGCATCATTAAGCTCACAGCGGCCCAAAAAGAAATTGTAGGCAGTGTGCCAAAGCCCTTAATGAAGAGGATCTCTTTGAATTATCTATGGATGAGGAAGGGATAAAGCCTGAGCCCTGGTATATTTGATCCTCTTTGTGCTCTCTGTTATGAGGACTTACGGAGCCAGACGTACCGGACCTTCTGGAATTGTAATTTATTGAAGCATTAATTTCCCAGGCACACTAAAGCTCTTGGCCTAATAGAGAAAGTGCAGTTATGTACTATTATAATTCTTGCAAGTGTTTTCTGAATTCCTACGTCTCAGAGTCATGAACTTTCAAAAAATAAGGCTAAGCAGATTTATTTGTCACAATGCTCAATATTTCCTAAAACCAAGTTATGCAAATTTTGTCTAACTCAGACTTTAAAAAAAGCTTCTCTTAGTTCTCTCAGAAATGGCAATGTCATCACATGATATTAGGGTTACATGGACGATACAAAATAAAACCACTCTAAGAGGTATTTGTTACTGCTAGCATATTTTGAAACTTTCATCTTTTATATGCTGTTATTTTAAATGAAAATGATTCTTTATCTCCCTCACTGTTAAATTTTAAGTGATTGCTCTTATGTGTAGGTTACATGAGGATGTATTTTTATAGTTATGGTGACATTTAATTATCTGGATGTACTCCCTAAGCTATAGAATTCCCTCCCACCTATCTTGTGAAGCAAAGAAATCAAAGTAGCACCCTGTTAAAATAATTTTGCATGATAATTTATATTCTGGAATAATCAGGGATTATAGTCTTAAATAATTCAGGTTTTACTATGTTAGAAATCCCAGTTTTATAGGATTACATGCACCTCTCACTTCTGTGGAAGCTGAGGGTATTCCAACCACGTTTCCCCAAAGGACTTCCACGCTTTAAGTTAATCACGGGTGCCGTGCACTGCGCTCTGCGCATTGCTGAAACCAGGGTGCAGCACTTCGCAGGTTGGTTTCTAAATCCAAAGTAGTGCTGGAGATCGGCACCTGCAGCCAGCGCTGGATAGTTTAGTCATCTCAGATATCAGTGGGACTGTTCCTGTGACCGTTTTTAAGGACACGTATTTAAAGAATGTTGTCCTGCATCTGTTAGATGTCAGTAACTTGCAAAGGTTCTCTGCTGCCTTCATTTCGCAACAAGAAACGTGCAAGCTTTTTAAACAATCATAATATTCATGATTTTTTTGCTGTCTCCATTTGTTCTGGTTGTTGCACTTCTGAATGGGACTCACTGGTGGTCCTCAAACCCAGGCTGCACAAACACTTGGCGACCGTGGGGGATAAGTAACTGTCAGCACAGCCACTGCTTGGTCTGACCGGAGGATTCCCACAAACAATACCTGGCACCAGGTCTGCGGTTGCAGGCAGCACCTGAAACTAGTTCTCGGTACAGAATAACGGCCGAGAAATCTGATGACCTTTCTCTCAAATTCTTCCCACCATTGCGTGCATAGCAGCTTAGCAAGTGGAAGTGAGTCAGTATAAATAGAAATGACAGTAAACACGTCTTCCTATTTGCTCTCACAAGTTATTTTCCTTCCACAAAGCGTCAGCGTCCCTTGGGTGAGTGAGTGAGAGAGAATTAGATCAAAACTATGTGTTTAAAATTTAATCACTTCTCTACTAGCATAACATACAAACCACATATTTTATTCACTTTGTTGTCCGTGACATCAGTATCTGGGATCAGATGCAGGTGGTAACGCAGCAAAGGCACAGGATTTCTCTCCCTGCCGGGCACTGCTGCTGAGCAATTCCCTCTGCCGGCGAGCGCGCAACACGACAGCGCTGGGAAATGCCAACCGGCCCGACGCGCCTGTGACCGGGGGTCTTAATTGTCACTTATTCTAAACCGCCTTAGGAACGGCGAGGTGGTGAAGTACAGCCTGGGGGATCTGGGTAGTCTCTGTTTATCTGGAGTGGTTGTACAGACAACCCACTTCACGTTTGCAGAGGTTAGCTGTAAGCTTTCTGCCTAGGATTATTTCAAAAGAGCTCAGCAGGTATGTGCCTAAACACCTGGCCATTGCTTTGCATGGGTCCATCATGCTGTTTTGGTCCATATCATACTTCAGATCTGACAGAGTAAGGAATTTCAGAGAGGGAGGCAATACAGACAGAAGGGAAAAGAAACTTAAGAAACAACATTTTTGTAATAGAGGTTAGTGCATTATCATGTTCTTAGAAAACTTATCACATGCTTAATATGAATAATTTGTTAGCTGGTATTTCTACGTGCAGAGGCCCAAAAACTACAACTACTAGGCATAAACTTACACTGGCAGGAAAAGGCACTTAAAAGACAGGACTGAGCACCGAATGTGTGCATTGCACAGAAAGAAGTGTCTGAACAGACAGAAAACCCTCCCTGCACGTCTTTCCTAACTTGTTCAAAGAGCATGTGACCAAGCTAAGACCCTTGTCAAGAAATTTTGCCTAATACATACTGGAGTGCCATTTTGTGATGTAAAGTTTTCTAAGAAGTTTGATGTATAACAGCATACATTTAAATATCTGATGGTCTGCAAGGTACATCATAAAAACATAATCATTATCGTACACGTATCAAATAAGGCAAACCCCCTTTCATTTCCACTAATATAAGCAGGTTTTGGTATTCCATTTTCCCTGTCGTTAACAGTGGTTACAAGCCTAGAAGAGAAGATTTGCTTTTAGAAAGGAAATCTCATTCTTTACCTGACAAACTTCATACAGTAACTTGTACTGTTCTTCTTGCTTCTGTAGAGTGCACAAACTGCATCCCATGTTTAAATGAGCGACAGAAATAATCTTCTTATTCACCAGGTCAGCCAGAGAAATCTCTGATAACAAGCACGCATGCAGGTATCCTTGAGACCCCTCGGTGGGTCGGCTGGACTGCAACAGTTCGCGGTGGTATCGCACAGGGGGCTGCAGAGCAACGGTGCTCTTTTCTGTCGTGCTCTCCCTCCTTCCCTGGCAGTACACAGCACTCCCTCTGCCGCTCCGCTCCGGCTGCAGCACTGTGCTCCAATGCACACGCTATATACTGCTACTCATGCATATTAATCAGCTCTCATTGACTATTCATAACAGACAGTGATACAGAAGCTGTAATTGCCAGCTATGACAGCTGAAATTTCTCTAATTAGCAGGCAAGTGCTTCAGTAGCAGGCATAATAAAAGACACTAACAATTTTGTAAACCATTTTGTAGCAATTACAAATAAACATGACTACGTTTTACGATGGTCCCTCAGGATAATTCTTAACATATTTAAGCAGGCTAGAAGTACAGTTTAAATTTAAGTCACAATGAAATGGTATAATGGTATAAAACTCTGCAGTGGCTGTTGCAAAGTTGAACATGCTCAGTGGCATTTATTTTTCTCTCATGCTGCGGTGGTATCTGAGAGCCTCACCTTTACAGCAGGAGATGACTGCACTAGGCGTTTAACGAACACAACAGAGAAAGGCCATCCCTATCCCTGAAAGCCTACGTGCAGCCTTAGGACTTGCCTACAAAGCAGAAGAGATATATGCGAATGTAGGTGGATTTAGGGGAAGAAAAAAGGAGCGCTTTGGATTAATATTTATACATTAGCTTTAGATTAATATTTATACCAAGTGAAAAACAGCCATCTGTGCTACTGACTCTCACTGTATTTGAAGAAGGTAAATGACAGGTTCACATATTATTTGTTATATTAAAAATATAAACTTTATCAGATTATAAGAAGATATACAATAAAATAAGTATGCCATTTACGACGGTATTTGAGTGCCTAGATCCACACTGAGCCTGTGCCATAGATGTAAACGATAAAACATCAGCGATCTGGCCAATGAACCAGAAAAGTACTCATAAGTTGTAAACTTTATGGATATTTTCCAGTCTGTAGGAAACACCACCTTGTGCTACAAGCTTGGATTGACCATACTGTTTGTAATTGTTTAAGCATTCAGAAAGCGTGCATTTTTATGATCCTTGTTTCAATTCATTCTGCTATAAAGAAGACGACGACAGAGTAGCTAGGAATGAGACCAAGCTCCTAGCTCTGAGAGAGGCATTGCATGGCAGTGGGCCCGCATCTCACGCTCTGGTTCTCTAACTGGTTTCCGACTTTGCAAGCTTCTGTGGATGGCAATGGAAATGTTGCACAAGGATCGCCTGCAGCTTTTATGTCCAAACTCTGCACGCAGGTATCCTGTAGGATACCCAGCTACTGCTGCAATTGTACCGACTCACGATTTGCATTGAAATGATCAGCTGCTGAAATGCAGTTTTAGTACTAAACTTCAGTAAATAGACTGTGGCAAGATGGGGTCCCTTAACTCTGAAACTGTGTTTTGGTAGCAAAATCTACCTATCTGGTGAAAAAGAAACAAAGGAGACATCTTCAAATCCCTGTCAAACATCCGAAAGCAGCCATCCCTGTGCCGTGACTGTGATGTTTCCCCGACGAGATTACTGCTGCGGTGGTGGTACAACCTGCAAGCTTACAGCAAGGCAGAGGTATAGCCTGGATCTCGCTGCTGGCCCTCTGAGCTGAGGAACGATGCAGGCTATCCCGGGTTAGCTATGCCAACCACGTGCTACGGACTTTTCCAAAGTTGGTTGACAGCCAGTAGCTGTGGATCTCCAACAACTGGCAAGGTCTTGGATGAGGGAACTAATATTCCCTAAAAGCAGAAAGGATAAGTGAATTAAGTGGAAAAAAAAATGCCCCTAGTGAAATTTTAAAAAGTTTGTGGCTTAGATTAGATATTTTTTGGTTATGTAATTTGACTAAGCAATGTATAACTTTCAAAAATGTTGCCTATGATTTTTTTTTCCCTATCCAAGGAAGTTTCTTCTTAAATACTAGTTGCTGTTTAAATGTTGTTGTTCAGTTTAAGTGCCTGGGTTCAGTCAGGAATTTTTTTGGAAACAGCATGCAGCTGGATCTCCTGAGAAATTGAACAGAAAGGTGCAGGACATTTCATTTCCAGTTTCAATGGAAATGCATCTCTTTGTTATTTTCCTATAGTAACATGGTAGACTACATTCCATGTCAGGCTGGACGGGGCTTTGGGCAACCTGATCTGGTTGAAGATGTCCCTGCTCGCTGCAGGGGGGTTGGACTAGATGACCTCTAAACTTCCTTTCCAACCCAAACCATTCTATGATGTTTCACAATTCAAAAAGATAATCCGTAAATCAGGGCAGGAGAGTAAGTCCAACAGAAGGACTTGTTTTGATGTAAGAGTGGAGCGACCCCATAAATGTGATGGTTCAGATTCTTCAGCTAACAAAGCCTAAGCACGTTGCTCAGCAGCAAACAGCGTGGCTTAACGGTGTAGTTGGCTTTGTTGCGCTGTTGCTCTGGTAAATAATCTAGCCTGACAGTCAGGCCAGCGCTTACCTCAACGGAGATGCTTTCCATTATTGAAATCTAATTCTTATTTCTCTATTCATCTCGTAGGCAGCAATGGTGGTGCTGCCTCAGGGTAATATAGACTAGTTTTTACAGTATTTTGCTAAACTTTAAACATTTGGGCTGCAAACTTGTGTTCCAGACTTTGTCAAGGCTGATTTTTGCTTTCAAAGGTACATTTCAGCTGAAGCGTTTCAGTCAGTTCCAAGAGTAGTATCAGAGGAAAAAAAAATACTTTGCTTGCCCATGTTAAGAAATTCTGATTATGTTTTCTCTGAGAAGGTTTTAATATCAACATAATTTGAAACGATTTTGAAGTTTGGCATAGAGATGGGTTGTGTTGTCCCTGTGAAATCTGCTAAATCTGGTCAGCTCTTAAGCTGTTGTAGTTGCATGTTCGCGTAAAAAGTTGCTACAAGTTTTCAGTGTAATTCTTAGGAGAATTCTTCCACGATAAATGAGGTTGGTGGGTGATGCCAGAAGGTCTGACAAGGCCCCAGCGCTCAGTTGTTTCCTAATTGCTCTTTGTGAGGTTTGAGGACTGATATCAAGAACAAAGAGATCTTCTTGGTGCCCCCCGCTGCTGGACCCAGACGGCCAGAAAGAGCCACTGGGATGGGGTAGGTGTTAATTGTGTGATTCCACTTGCTTTGTACCATATGTACCAGGCAAGCCCAGGGCGCTACAGGAACCCTCGTCAACGCCTGCCGTACGTGGTGGAGGTGAACTGGCTTCCTTTGGTTTGTCCGGATAAGGCAGCTCGTTACGGGATCTGTCATCTGCGTTAACAACGTGTCATGTGTGGTCTCGCCAGTGCGCCACAGATAATGAGCTTAACAAAATGTACGCGTAGTGGATGGCTTGTGTTACGTGTAATGTGAATATTATAGTGGTCCCAGCTGAAGCTGAGCAATCCAGATTGAATGGGAAGTTAGTGAGCCAGCTGACTAGGAACAATAGTAAATAGCCTTTGAATACACAAGGTGCCAGCAAGAGCTTTCATTAGCATTTATCTAGATTACTTGCTCCCTGACTGATTACATGTGACCAAGTCTGCAAAATCCCTTCTACCAAGATACCTGGCTCCGACTATCAGGCGTTTGCTTTTGTGTCCCAGGAAACAGAAGGTGGAAAGCAGCCAGACCGCATGGGCTGCCGGGAAGGGCAGGGTGCTGCGCTTGTCTCGGGGAAGCTGGATCTCCTGGACAGGCGCTGGGTGACAGCGAGGAGGGAATCCTGCCACAGACCATGGGCTGGTTTTGCTTTTTGTATTTGGTTTAGTTGCAAACTACAACCTCCCAGGTTGTAACTACAAGCCTAGTATAAATTTTGCTACTGAAAGAGTTGATTTGTTTTATAATTAAGCCTGTCAGGTGTTGGCAGGTAAAGGGAATCCACTGGAGACCAAGGCACTTGAGGTGTCCTGCCTGTCTGCACGGGGCGGTGAATCAGAATAAAGAGGGAAATGAAGCACTCATGAGGGACCTGCACCCTGGAGGGGAACATTATTAGGGAGCTCAAAGGCTAAAAAGCACTCTCTGCCAGCTTTTCAAGGGTAAGGACTTACGCTGCCAATTGTTGGCTCTTAGACAGCAGTTCCCACCAGCAAGAATGAACTCATGTCCTTTGTGCGAGGAGCAGATGGCACATAGCTACTTCACAGATCTGGGCAAACACCAAACCGTCGCACTCGGTTCTGGGAGCTCCTAATGTTTGAGTGGCTGACTGCAATATTAGTAACGGTTTGCCGTTGTTTATTTTGTTCCTTTAAATGCAAGTTGGCTTTCCTAGTATGTAGTAACTATTTAACGTTATATTTTTGTACATATACTTAGCAAGTTCTGTTTAAACAAATGATTCCTATTTAAGCTGTGTGAGGGGAAATGTTTACTTAATGTATCAATACTTTAATTACTTTTCTTGTTTTTACAAACATTTAAGACTTGTGAGAAACAAAGGCTCGGAAAGAGAACAGCTGTGGCTTTATAAATAATTCTCACATTCGAGCGTTATATAAACAGAAGTCAGGAAGCCGTAGGTTATGATTACATAGAGTGGTGCGAAAGAACACTGGGCTACACAACTGTACTTTAGAGTAAGTAGCCGGAGTTTTTCGAAGTGTGTGAGGATGCTTTTTAATGATAGCCATTGGGTTGCCTCTATTTAAAGCTTGAGTGCCTCATTGTTGAGAACGTGTTCAGACTGAGTTCTGTTTCCCCGTGTTTATTTGCAAATTTTCAATACTACAATCCACCGATGGCTGTGAAGTGTTGGATTCTTAATAATACATTTAATTAGCATGGATCTACTTCAAAAATACCCGTCTAAAAAGTCCTTTGTTGAATATGTGAAAGCAGACCAGGATTTTCTATGGCACTGTGCAAGCACAACAATTAAATACATACTCTAAACATAACAGCAAAAAGATCTCAGTTCTGCATTTCTTTTGCATATGGGCATAGCAATCTGCCTATGCATTGGAAGCTTCAAGGCTGGAGCCAAAATGTTTAAACTAAAACATACTACGAGAGAGGATGTGAAAGCAAATGTAAAACATTGGCTTTATTCCCATCAGTTAACGTCGAAGTCTTGAGGTCCTTATTTGCTCCACTTCATATCTCTGAAAGAGTTCAAATTCTCAGAAATAGCTTTAATGAAATGATACTTATTGTTAAACCACTGAAGGAACTCTTCTGTCCTCTAAGCTCTTTAAGGAGTCTGGTATCTCTTCAAATTATGCCACTTGAGAAAGATAGTAGTATTATAGGAACATTAGAGCGACATCACCGTGAGCACTGCAAAGCCAGGAGATACGAGAACGCTATTGTGTTAATTCAGCCTTTCACGAAGCAGAAATGAGGAGGTCAGAATAGGGTAAATAACTGTTTAATATGCTACTGAGACCTTCTGATGGGGAGAATTAGGATGCTAAGAGCTGACCTATGGACTATGAAGCTCCTCCTACTGGCTGCCTATCTGGGTGTCTGTTACAGCAGTGCCAAGAGGTCTTGGTGAAAGGTTAAGACAAAAGGCGATCCCTGAACCAGAGGATGTGCGCTGGGTTTACAGTGATGACACCGTGATGGAAGCGGGTGAAACAGGGTTTTAGCTACTGAGGACAGAAAATGAACTAATCAGAAAAGGAGTGCTCTTTCACTTAATCATAAACCAGCTCCGAAATCACCGTCTGCCAGCTGTGATACTTCAAGCCTAGCAATGCCCAAGTGAGGGACCTGGAGGCAGATCACACTTTAAAGAGTTGTTCTTCAGCTCCAATCCCCGTCGCACCATCCCCGTCCGTTTCCCCATTCGTGACACAATGTAGTCTGCCACCACGAACCGCAAAACCAGAAGTATGAAAGACTGAAAGAGAAAATCTGATTATAGGCTGGATTTGTGCTCTAAACGCTTCTTTCATGTTAGCTGAAACCTCAGCTTCCTCGCAAAAAAGCGTCTTTGATTTCCTGGTTTTGATACTGCCAGAGCCAAACTCCTCTCTGTAATTTTTTACGGGTTATTTAACTAGCTGGTTTCTATTTAAGAAGAATGACAAATTTAAGCCTGTACAAATTGTTGGTTTTTACATGGTAAAAGTGCTGTGGTTATTGTTAGCAGTAACAAGAATATAAAATAGAAAATTAAGGATAGTTAGAGGAAGAAAGTGGATAACGAGAGTGGAGTCAAATGCTAGTTATATACTTGTGTTTATAAGGTTCATGTGCTCTCAAATCTAAAATTACTTACAGAGCTTCTATCCCCATTTTGATTTTGCTGTGAAATACCGCTTCAGAGGGATAGCATCGGTAAGCACAGGCTGCTGTGAGTGATGGTTCATTTTAAAATACAAATGTTTTCTGTAAAAGCCATAATACGCTTTTAATAATCTCAGAGCAAGCAAAATGACTCGGTGTACTTGAATGCTGCATAAAAACTATTGACACAATACTTAATCTTTAAAACTGATAGACACGTGCCCAAAAGCTAATAAAGTTCATTCTAATACAAACGAGCAAGTAAAATAGTATATCATAGCCTGTGATAGCTTTGGATCCTGATCATATAACTGTAGCCCAGGGACAAAGAAAATTGAAGTGATTTAGAAAGGTACCCGGTAGGATATATCTGATATTAGCCAGTTTGCTGAAGCAAAACAGTAATGTCAGAAAGATACAAAGGTGTAAAATCCATTTGACTGTGTCCAAATGCTTCTGCTCTTTGACCTTAATGTCTCCAGATGAACTCCCCTTAGGGTCAGCTGAATAATGCTTAATAGTATACGGCCAGAGACTGCCAAGACCTGCTAAGGATCACAGTCTCCACTGACTTTTGTATTTTAGCTCCCGTATTCATATTATGAATTTTAAGCCATTTCTTTTTGAAAAGATATTAACTTTCATTTCTCAGATTTTACTGCTCCACACTTAATTTGAAACAGAGCAAAACAGGAATGCCATCTATGGTTCATTAGGTTTTATATTAACCGTCTGATGAAAAGGATATGTGGGAGTATTAAGTATTAATTGTAAATGGCAGTCAAAATGACAAAAGTTCCTTATATGTTTGCCTTTGTGTTCATTTCTAGGTTCAGGTGGACAATGAGGAATCTGATTAATTCTCAGCTAGAGCTCCTATGCAGAAAGGACCCAGAACATGAGCAGACCTTGAATGAAACGGGGTTTAAGGCTTTTAGGAACAAAGGAAACGTAAGTGTTTATTTCTGTCTTTGAAGTTGGGAAAGATGCATTTCCACTGAAGGAGACTGGCAGTAGCTCCAGAACTGGTCTGTCTGATTAATTCCAGCGTGGGCATGTGGAGGGGCCAGCAGTGACCGCAGGGCTCTGCTGGGTACTGCACACGTGGAGCAGCTGTTGCCTCTGCTTCAGCACAGTACAGTCAAAATAGATTAGACGTTTGGGGTAAGACAAAGAAGAAGAGGCACATGGGGACTGTGACTGGTTTGCGATCCTGGAGACAGGCTGTGCCTGTGCTGCCAACTTCACCTGTGCTTTCCCAGCGCCAACCAAGACCTAGCCTTGAAACTATGGTAGGATACAGAAGATGGCTACGGTCCTACCGAGTGCTCTAGTGCACCGTTTTCTATTGGTTAGTGTATGAAATACACCAACAATATAGCATCGTATTTGGTTTTCATTTATCCTTTTCACAGTATAATCTCACCAGCCTATGAAATTGCAGCGATGCCGGTTCATTTCTTGTTTCATTATGAAATCAATACTATTGCAATAACATCGATTTGATAAAAGACACTCTAAGGCATTAATCCCTTCTCTGAAACAAGAAGGGCACTTTTCATGCCTCGCTTGGCTCACCTTGAACAAGGAATTCTAGTTCAATGAGGAAAGGCTGCTGTTGGAGGGCACACAACCCCCAGCTTTGTTCCTTCTACAGGTAACGTTACCTAGCTTATGGCAATGGAAGCGATTTCCGCCTGTTATTACCGCTGGATTTCTGTGACGCCCTGTGAATCAATGGGAGGTTTTAATGAAAAAAAGGAATTACCTACCTAGGTTATTGTATTGGCTAACTGCAGAGTTATTATGTAGATACCCTTCCTCTGCAATTTCTTCCCTCAAAATACATATTCTGATAACCAGTATTGATTAAGTGGTATTGAAATGAATACTCAAATATAAACCTTTGATAAAAGAAATGTGAAAGTACAGGGGTAATCAGACACAGCGATGAATACCAATAATAACCCAGAAATGATCGTTCCTATTGGAACCCACATTTACCCACTAATCGTGTGATTTCTGGCAAAGCCGCAGGGCTGCAGGCTTTCCACAGTGCGTAAACTGCGTCCCGATTTTCCTGTAGACTCTTCCGTTTGCAGACCGGCAAGCCTACCCAGAAAGGACGACGCACGTGTGTTTCCCTGCATTTTTGTGCAGAAACAGACCAGTGCCCTTGATAAGAATTTTACAGGCAGAATGTAAGTTAGAAGACAAATATTGATGAATGAGATTGTCTAGCAGTACACAAAATAAGTGGCCGTGGTTCTTCCAAAGTCTTACTGTGTGCCCAGAATTTTTGTCCTGATGGCTAACTGCAGTATGACAGTGGGATGCAAAACTTGAAAGTTTTTATGATTTTTGGTATGACTGTAGCTTTGCGGGTTATTTTTGATTTTGGACTGTGGCTTGCCCATTTGGGGTGTCGGGGTACTTGAGAAGTAAGGTAACGTTTCAACAAAATTTCTTATCCCCTGTCCATCCTTGTTACCCCTTGTTGTTTCTCCAAATGAGGGGGTTGTGGCATAGTACCATGCTTTTGGTTCACATTATTTTTGTCTGTTCTGACTATGATGATGATAGAAAACTCATACTTCTTTCAGGATAGTACAATGCGATGAATGTACTGGATTGCATGTCTGTGTCTAGAGGCACAATCACTTCATGGCTGGAGGGAAGAGACTCTGGATTTCTGAGAAATATGCCTATGAAAGCATTAAATAACTCAAAAATAAAGCACAGACGATGGGAGTGCCTACTTAAAATACTGGATTGGTTGCCAGTATGATGATCAACACAATTTTCTGTGCTACATAAAAATCTTTTTCTGTTTATTGGCTGTAGTTAGAAGGTTATAAACTACCAGGCATGTATTCCCAAGTCTTTGAAATTCAAGTTTCTGTATGCTTTGAGTTTCATGTTCTTAGCAGAGGAGAGAAATCACAATAATTACAGCTTAAAATATTCTCATTTCATGGTGTGGCTAACAAGTGAAACTACAAGTAATGATGTAATCTAACATGTCAAAAAAGAAAATGAAAAGAGGAGACAGAAGGCAGGATGGAGCCAAGGGATGCGATGTGCCATGTCATCTTCTAATTAACTAACTGATCCTTTAAACTGTCAAAATCAGCAAGGAACTCCATGGCCCAGTGTCTTATTAATATTCATTCTAGGCCACTAGAAGCTATGATTCCAGTCCCAGTGGTTATAGTTAAACATTAAAAAAAAAAAAAAAAAAAAAAGCCAGGCGAGCCAGGGCTGCAGGAGCTTCACATTCATAAGGAAATGAAGGCAGGCCACCCTGCTTCCCCCAAATCTCTGCTGGGGGAAATTCTCTGAGGATGCATATTGATTTCTGAATTATTGTGGGGGTTGTATATTGAAAAAACAATTATTTTTCTTCTTGCTTCGAACTGCCACACTGTTAATCACATTGAGCTCCGTGTCGTCAAACGAAAGACGCACGTAAAGTTTTGTAGTATGAGCCCGTTTTTAATTTTGTGCGCACCAAACGAATACGCAGTTAATAAAACCCTGTCGTTTAGAGGAATGGGTGAATTAATTTTGCCTTGTAGGATGCAATTCAGGATTGTTTTTGCAGAAATCTGGGGCCTGCAAGAAAAATAATCTCCCATAATCTTCTTATAATACAGTTATTCTTTTATATTTCAGTCTGCCAGTCTTTTCCCACTCCCACTAAGCAGAGTTTCCTGAACCTTGAAGTCTAAGGGAGCAGCTGACATTTGGCTTCTCCATTCATTTTCTGTTTAATTCCTCATGGGAGGACAGCGCTTTTTAAAAAAAAATAGATTCCCTCTCCTCTGTACTACACGTACTATTTTGGGGCTCTGTACAGGTCTGCCCCGGACAGGGGTGTGCCTATGTGCCATAGAAGATGGGGACGAGGAGATAATTCAGCACTTTTGGAAGTCAAAGGGAATTTTGACACTGGCCTTGTGTAAGTAATTCCAAGCCCAGACTATTTTGAGGGCAGTTAATCCCATTTTATACTTGCCATTTCTATCTGTGCACAGAGTAGAAAGCAATATATTAGGCAGCACTTTATAGCAGTATGATCAGTAAAGGAGTCGCTGAGCCATAAATCATGTGCTATACCTCTCAATGAAAAAATAATTAAGTAGTTTGAATCTCATTAATTGATATCCTTTATTTATTTGATACACCAAAGGAAAAATAGGGATTACTACCCTACTCCTTCTGCTCTTTACCCTGCCCTTTTCCAGCTTCCTTTGATATAACTTTCTATCAATCTCACGCAGCACCTAGAAGAAATAAAACTCGGTACCAGCCCCCGCCTTCTCAGCCCCGTGTAGGTCCTTGTCCCCGGGGAACAGGCAGGGCGAGGCGCGGGTGCTCGCTGGGAAGAGCCCGGCTCCTCCTGATGCCGTGGGCGACCACCGCTCTCCTGCACCCCCCGCAGCTGCCAGGGCCATCCCAGCAGACTGACTTTGGCTTCTCACCACAAAGTCCTCTCAAGCCTAAGTCACAGCGGGTCAGTTTTGGGGGACTTAACTAACTGCCCCTGGGGCTTTTCCACCAGCCGTAGTGCCCAGCCAAGCCCCTGGAGCAGTGTCAGCGTAGCGAGGTCCTGGACAGGCCCCCGGGGCCTCAGAAGTGCTGGTGCGGAGCTCATGTCCTCTTCCCTGAGGACAGGCTTCCCTGACCATGAATACTCAAACCCTGTGCCTACGATGTGCATAAAAATGTATGCGTGGTGCCTACGGAGATTTGTCTGGGCAGCCTCTCAGTGCTTTCTCACCCAGAAAAAAAATTCATCTCCAAGTAAAGATATCAACCCAAATATTTAACATCACATAATTTATTCCGTTGTTTGAGCTCTATTATGGATGAAAGGCAGGCTCAATAAAAAAAGAAAAAAATTAAATGCTCTAAACTGTCTATCAGCTAGGTTAACATTAGGCACCAAACTGCCAGCCCACAAATCTTGGATATGTTGACGCTAAATGTCTACTAGGAGCATATGTTATGGATCAAAGAACACACTGATTAATCCAGCAGAGACAAAAGTCTGTCACTTTGGTCATGGTGGCATGAGACCATGGACGACAGTACTAAGGAAGCAAATGAATAGAAAACAAATGCCAATGAAAACAAAAGCTCTGAAGAAGGTTACAATCTAAAATACAGTTTTATTAGCTCAAACATTTCCCCCCATGCAGTTTTTTAATGGATTTCCTTTTTTTTTTTGTTTAAATCATAAAATTCTCAAGGTTTTTTTGGGATGTTAATGTGTATGTGTTTCCCTGCTATCATTTATGTTAAAACTATTGAAGCGGTTTAAAATTTTTATTGTGAAAGCTGTCTACACAAAGCTATCTACGTACATTGCTATATCGGTGGGAATCAGGAACCTGGTATCCCAGCACTGCTGCATCCAGAGCTAGATTGCTTCTCTCCCGTAGTTTGTTGGCTTATTTTGCACTTCTGTCAAGCATTGAGATACGAGTAGTATCTCGTTCAAGTGCAGTTTTACAGTGATGCTTCATCTGAGAGTGTTACAGTAGAACACCCTCTACTTGAAGTCTACTTTAAAGGAGAGGAAGACAACTTCACCTTTTTCAGTATTTTCCCATACAGTAGCACAGGTACGGTCACGAGCACTTCCCTGTATCTAGTATGTCTGCCTTAATGAATGCATGCTTCAGAAAACCTTTCCCATAAGTTACATAGGAAGTTTCAAACATTTTCCATTTAGTTTCAGTGTTTACGTGAAAGCATTTCAGACATTTACTATCTCTACGCTCATATTTTCTTCATTACTGTAACATTAATTTTGTTTTGAAATAGAAAGAGGAAAAAAAACCCCAACTTTGGATAATGAGACTTTCCTAAATTCAAGCTGTAATACTGAAAATACTTCCTGTGCAGGAGGTCACAGGGCCAATAGCCTGTGGGGATCCTCTGCTTGTAGGCTAGGGGATTTGTACACAGATTTATGTTCCGAGGCGTCTGAATCTTTGGAGGGAATGGGATTCCCAGCACTCCTCTTTTTAGCTTCCAGAAGAGTCTGTGATGAGCTGTGCTGAAAGGCTCCCAATTCTGCTTGTCATTCAGCAGTGTTTCATGTCCCCCCTACATTTTGGAAAGATAGCTGCCTTCGTCATAACAATATCCTGTCGATGCAAGCATGTATAGTTGCTAACTTAATGTATAATTTATGAATTAGATTTTTCAAAGTAGTCTGTGCGTGGGTATATTAACTATACATGTTTTGTAATTTTTCTGTCTCGTTTTGGCAACGGGTAAGTTATCAGTAATCTCAGAAGAGAGATATACGCTTGTGAGCGCGTGTGCATATTTTATGTTGGTAATTTGTATTTGTATCATGATTTCTAGCAAGCGTCTCAGAAAATACATGCACCTACAATTTTAGCTGATTTTATTGCAAAATGACACAATGGGTTTTCTGAAGGAATAAACACTTCTGTATTCGGTAGATTCTTTTAAAAAGCCACTGCTCAGTTGTATTTGTCCTCAGCTTGTTCTTCTGCATAATTTAAAAGACAGCTGTCATAGCTACACGCTATCCTGTCTAAAATCTGACATTTGTACAGTGCTAAATAAGCCCCATACTGTGCTCAGTACTCTAAACACGAGCTTTCCCGTTCCCCTTACCAGCAGCCGTGCCCGGGGGTGCCCGTGCAAGGCAGCGGGGCGCAGAGCCGTGCAGGCTGGGCTTAAACCAAACGCGGTTGCACTTTGGGAAAGGGTTAGAAATAAAAGGTGAGACGAGATGAGACCGGACAGTGAGCGGTGTTTGCAGCGCTGGCTGAGACGGTGTTCTGTCTGCCGGGGAACAGGGCGCAGGAGGCCTGGGCGGCAGATGGCTGTGCCGTCGCTGGGCTGCTTGGGTAGCACCCCTGTATCTGAAGCTCACCCCGGGATGGGGTATGTGGCTAATCCACAGCCTGCAAATGCTTTAGAGGAACAGCATTGAGGCAAGAGCTTGCATGGAACAAAAGGATGGAAAACCAACAGTGACAACTCATCAAATCACGTTACACCACCAGAATTACTGGAGGTTTCTTCAGAAAAGGAGTTAAAGTCAATCGCATGGTAAAGACCATGAGATCGGGATCCGTGGGACTCAGGATCTGATTTATGCACTGCAAATGTGTATATCCTTTGGAGAAAAGGCCATTTCCTGTTTAAAAATGTAAAAATACTTGATTGAACTCTGTGGTTACCAAACCAAACACATTACAGTATTTAGTCCATTAAAACTCCGAAAGCCTGTTACTTATCGCACAGTGATGGATTGATTGTATTTAATCTTTCCTCCTTCTGAAGTTGTTTTCATTTCCTGCAGCAGCGTGTGCTCCCAGCAACACCCCGGCAGAGAGTGTTTGCTGGCCACCGCTGGAGACGATTATAAAAATCTATTATCGCTTGGACAATATTTATATGAAAATAGCTCCATTTTATGAACCCGTATTATTATTATTATTGTTACAAACCCATATGAAAGCTGGAGCCGGATGATAATAAGGATACCTGAGCAAGCGCCACTGAAAAATTCTTATCTTTTACCGTTAAATTAAGGCAGCGTCATAAACTCTGATGCATTCAAGTGTTTGCTACACTACTTTATGAAAAACGCTTTTAACTGAAGCTAAACACAGAGTAAGCATTTTTCTTAAAGGGGAAAAAAAAGTGGATCTTGACCTTTCCTGTAATTGTCTAATAATAGTTTGTTATTTACCAAGTAACAAAGGTAAATACTATTATTAGACTAACTTTCCCTGCTGTGGTTATACATACACAGGGGCAATGACGCAGTCAGACCCTTTCTTTCCCACACCTACTCACGGACGTTTGGTACAGCTGAGCCCCTCTCAGAAGTGACAGTCACACTCGTTAAAGGAATTTATAACGTAAAAACTCTAAGGTGGAGCACAGCATAAACGTTACAACATTAGGGCCATAGGTAATGAAGCTCCATAAAGATCAAGTTCAGAAACATTTTCTGAGGTGTTTCTCAGTCAGGAGCTAATTTCATATTTTAGGTCTCTGTTTATCCTTAGATTGGTGAACACACACACGCTGCTTAAGGCTGTTTTCCAGGACCACGGTTCCAAATGATTTCCTTTCCCTCTGCCACTCAGACGTTGAAAAATACAAAGCTGTAACAGCAAAAAGATGCTAAATGGCACTATTCGTGCGTTTACCTGATTTCAAAATAATGGAGTAGTTCTTTAAAAACATTATGTGTTGGCAAGATGGTGTAATACATACAGTACAGGTCGCTTCTGATGCGGATGATTTTATACTGAGAAGTGAAACTGTTTGCTTGGGGTTGGTTTTCACTTAAAGAGTTCTTATCAAGAGGTGCCCACCCTAATTTTCCTCTTTTCACCTTGTGTATAAATTCTCTTGGGAACTTCCTCTAACAAATTTGGGAGAAATGGTGAATGGAGAGTTACTGACTTTGTAATTTATGGAACGGTAATTTTGGTGCTTCTTCCTTTCTCTTAAACACAGAGCTCTGTCTAAAACTCAGGACTTGCATGAGTGCTTTTTCAATTTAATGTGGTGATTCAGTAGGCAGAATTAAAGAGATGGCATCCAAGTTCTTTGGCAGAAGCTGAATTGGTCGGTTTTCAGTTCAGACGTCAAGGCCAATAGTAAAGAGGAACGGGAAGACTCTCTGTTCTTCCAATGCACACATCACCTGCATGGTGGGGGGCAAGAATTGCTGTTATAAAATATAATGTAGCTAGAAAATTCCAAAGGGTGTCATGTTGGGATTTTTAAATGCCTAACATCGATTTAATTCAAAATGATGCCCCATTGGAAATGGGATTATTATCTCTGTTACAACATCTCCAGGAACCTAAAAAAGCTTTGACTCATCAGTCAGGTACAGTTAATGTCACATCTTTAAGTTCTTTGGTAAGTCATTTTTAAGATAAGTCTATTTGATAGTGTGGCTTTTAAAAACGACCATTTGTTAGAGAAGGTGTATCAGCAGGAAGAAAATGTGTGAATTTTTTTCCTGCTTCTGCGGATATAGCCCTTTGGTTGCTCTGGTAATTACTTGGATCAGACTAACGGACTTGTATGATTAGCCTGCAAACTTTGCTCCCACTTGGAAGAGACAGGATTAATCTTTTCAAGTGTCACATCACACAGCCAGCATTGGACTCTGGGTCAGGGTGGTAATTTCTTAAGTCGCATGCTTAGGGTTAAAATCTTGCTCTTGAGTTGCAATGTGTGACTAGGATTTAAGTATCTGTTTTGTGTGATTAAGAGTAATTCTGAGCAATTAAAGAAAACAGTTCATTTGTGGCAGGTGGCAGAAAGCTAAAGAAGATAATTACTCTTTTTAGCCATCTGTGTTAACTGCCATTAGTAGAATTAAACTGAGATTCACCACTTTGAAATTTGAGGCAAAGTTCCTTCCCCTTAACTACATAATACAACATTGTCTGAAGTCTAATTACAAAAAAAAGTAATTCCACCCTGCTTGCCATGAGGTGCCTATTTGTTAATTTTATTAAAAACGTTGGCACTCCAAGATGATAAATTGAACAACTGCTTGTACTAAATGTCTTTGAATTACATGTTGGCTCTGAAAAACTGTTCAACCTTGGAAAGTTTATCCTGGAAAGCCCTGATCTATAACACCAGCAACTGCAGGAATGAGCTTCTGTTGAAAAAAAACCACATTTCTACCCCTTCCATCAAGCGTCACCACTCTGAAATAACCCCGTACCCCTCCCTGGGTCTGCCGACAGTCTGAGCGCTTGTATCGCTGCTCGTAACCTTGTTAAACGATCAGGAATCACGTCGCTGTTGTGGCACCCATGCTGCAGAAAGGCAATGAGCAGTTCTAGAAATATGCGTTGAGACATGGAAAATACACAACATCAAAGCAAAGAAGTGGGCATGGCAAGAAGCTGCAGCTGGAGGAGTGAACGCACAGCGTAGGTATTCCTGCCGCTTCAAACCACTAGAAGCCTGCTAGGGAGCACAAAACAATGCTTTCTCTCTCTAGCTGTACAGAGAGTGTATGGCACCAAGCAGTTACAGACCTAGGCAAATGAAAACCACGATTCCGGCTAGGCAGTCGTGTCCAAAACTGTAGCCTTTTTTCTCATTTCTTTATTTTCTGGAATTTGTAAGGAGGGTGGGTCTCACCAGTACAGTGCCTGGCTCATGTTTCACCTTCTCATGTTCATCAGTTGTGTCTGCCTTCACTTTGGATATTAGGGTGCTGGCAAGGTTACTGCTGGCTCACGCTATAACCAAAGACACAGACCCAGCCGCTGTTTCAGCTGGACAAAAGGTGACTCTGGAACAATTCCAGAATTTTCCAAATATGAATGATACTTCTGAGTGCTGAAGAACTGGGGCTTGGGATTTTTTTATCATAAACATCATGCTTAATCACCAGTAGGTGATTTCATGTTCACAGGATCATCCCAGTTAATTATTGCACCTTTCTTTGCGATTAATACCAACTAGATTTATTTAAAAATAAGTGGATTATATTAAGGGAATTATATTGGAATTTAATGACTGGAATGACCAATTATAAATTTGAGAATATATTAGGATTCCTCTCTTGCATGAAATATTTTCCTTATCAAAACCTTTCATTTTATTTTATTTATCAAAACCTGAATCTGTATTTAATGGCAGTTCTTGTGTAATTCCGTGCTACAATTATTCTTTAGCAAGAAAAGAAATAGGATACGTAGAAGAACACCGTACAACTGACACAGATCCAGTTGCGGAAGGTGCTGTTCTATAAAGGCAGAACAGGATGGTGATCTGAGATGGTCCTTCTGGACACAAATGTTCAAAGTCACGTCCTTCAGCTGATATAACAGACATATTATGAATGAGGGATGAGGATGGGATCTCCAAAACCTTAGTTCTTACAAGTTCTTAGCAGTGTTATTAGTGTGATGGGCTTTCTGATGACAGCCTGGGCTCCTGCTTCTGCAGCAGCGACTTTGACTTTGCCAGAAGTTTTGCTCTTTTCCTTTTTCAGCAGACTTGGTATGAAGAGACCAAGTCCTGGATGGTTTGTGAATACATAGCCTGTGCTGGCAAACTTGGCTTAAAGGATGCTTTCTGTTGTCAATAAATATGAAGTTTCTCTTAGCATGGTATTCGAATGGGGTGGTAATATGTGGGGAAATCCTACCAGGTTAGTGCAAGTGCAAGGCCTCTCGCACTGTACAGGGATTCAGGGCATCTTCAGATGCATTTTCTGTAGAGAAACAGCATGCCTTACTGAGTGTTTTAGACCAAATTTATGCAGTGTGAAGTGGAGATGCTACGGACTCTCTAATGGAAACTGGCTCTGCAGGTAGTGTTTCTCTTTGGTTTTGCAGTTGCTGGTGGGGAAGCAAAAGCTTGTAGAGTTGGTCTGCCGAAATAAAGGACTCACAGTGTCAACTGAACTATGTTTTGAAAATGGAAATCTGGAGGTTTTGTTCCCTTGCCTTCATTTCAGTGCCTCGTGAGTGACTTTTACAAGTAAATAGCATGTTCTGTTTTTCTCCAGTAAGTAAAGATCAGCAACTTCACTGTTAGCCTGTAAGGGCTGAAATGTAGATGCCCAGTGCCATCAAAGATGCCCTAAAGACACCCACACACCTGGCAGATAGGATGCAGGACTAAGGAGGACCTGCAACCCTCTGAAGCAGTATCTGGAGGCCAGACTTCCATGCTGAGGCAACAAAATCCCAGTACAGGTGTTGTATGAACGCTATTGCCAGGCAGTTGGAACAAGCTGAGCTGTAGCTACTTCTAGATGAATTAAATACACATTTCCATAGGTTAGATGTGATTCTGTACATAGTTTCTCACTTGTGCTTTGGTCCATAAGTCATTGCAATGTTCCTTTAGCTAATGAGATGTCTTATATTTTCTTTATTTCAAATATTGTTATGCAGAAAATATAAACAAGTTGAATTCTAATGAATAACTTTATGTTAAATACACAGGACAGTTATTCAAATCTCCTCTATGAGCCAGAATTAGTGGCAGTGATGTTGCTAAGCTTGCTTTGCTTTGTAGCTGTGTGTCCTTCCTAGATAGTTCTTACTTCGTTATTCCCTTTTTGAACTGTGTTCTGGGACTTTGGCACAAAAGAAAGAAGGGAGCGGGAGGCGGAAATTGTGCAGGAGAACAAAAGCCCTTCAAATAACTCTTTTAGACACATTTCACACTTTAATTGAATAAATTGTACAGAAAATCCTATGTCTGTAGTATACAACTCCCCAGGTGCTCTCAGCTACTATATTCGCAGCTGTTTATATGCAAACTAGGTAATTTAATACTTATATCTGTATATATTGTACAGTGTACTTTAAAATCAAATGGCTCTGAATTTTGACTTGGAACAAAGCAAACGCCCTGTGAAGAGACACTGCCTCTCTCCTCGGACCTTGCTGTTCATCTCTGAATATGTAAGCAACCTTAAAAACAGCGCATTATGCTGAGATACAAGCTCTGTTCTCAGCGAGTGCGTAATGTCACTAACATGGCATACATGCACAAAAAACCGTATGTATCATGTCAGTTGGCGAATCAGCTCCTGCCTGGTGTTCCCCAAAGGGAGGGATTCACGCATGAGGCTGCCAAAAGAAGGGTCATGATTCAGTTTGGCATGGGCATGGCCTGGACACATTTTCCTTTAATTGCTCCTTGTCATGTGAGATGTGGTCCTGGGTGACGTTGTGGTTAGAATAATACAGCAAATAAATACACACAATCTCATATATGCCAGAATCTCTAAACGCTCTGTTTTGCCACTGATCATTAAAGACAAAAATAATTAGTATTTCATTTTCTCCCATTTTTTTCCCCTATAATTTCTGCCTGAGTGATGCAGGAGTCAACAGAAAGGAAGCCTGGTACCTTAAAACAGAATCATTTTTCCTGGCTGGCTTCTAATCTTACAGTCAAACTGTCTGTGCCTCACTTTGTAACTTCATCAACACAGGGAAGAAAGGCTAAAGATACTTCTTAAGTCTCCCTGTAAAGCCTGATAGCTAGGGATGTCCTACAGTGTATTCACAGTGGGAAGCAGTGTAATTGTCAGCTCCATGTTTCTCCCCTGAAGAGCTGTACTCTGGTGAAGGGAGGAAAAAAAATGTGAACATGATTTTACAAATTTGGCATATGGCAGAGCAAGTGCAGAGGTCGGAAATGACTCAGCAGCTACCAGCTACGGGACAGAATGCCGTTCTGCATGTAATGAGACCTTGCCTTTTGAAACTGCGATATACAAAACAGGTTTGATTTACTGGAGGTGCAGTTTCTAGAACAGGGTGGGCTGAGGACGAAGAAACTACACGTATGTGTTGTATGTTCAGGTGGCTTTGCTGGATATGAGGAAAATTATAGGGAAGGGGATGGACAGTGGAGGGATGGGGCATAGGTTTCTAGTATTAATGCATGACTGAGATACATTCGCAGGTGATGCATAATGCTTCCAGGAGGCAATCCTACGCTCTGTATATAATTACAGTGATCACATAGTCCCTTTTCTGGGCTCAGATCTCATAAAATGACGTAAACTGGCCATGAATGATTGCAGAGGATTGCACCGTCACTAGGGTGCCACTGGGTGCAGATGTATCCTGGCATGTTTCATGTGTCGTCCCCCTGCGACAGGAGTGCTGCTTTGCCATGGGAATGCTCTCCTGGCCTCGGGCTGGGGACTTCATGGCCCCGGTCCGAGGTGATGGCAGCACCCGTACTGCAGCCGGGCGTTCAGCAGCGGACGTGGTGGGGTGGCAGAGGATGGCTGCAGGGCAGCACCCTCAGCAGAGCAAGCAAGCAAAGGGGATACTCTAGCGACAACACGAGTGGCGACCCAAAAAGTTGCACAGGACCTGGGCACAGTGTCCTGACACCCCCAGGGAACCAGCAGACAGAGCCCGACAACCCTGGCTTTCCAGCGGATCATTTACAGGCACCAAGAGAAAGGTCTTTGTTTCACTTGTCCCCAATAAGCTCTCTGATTCCTTCTGCAATTATCATTAAGAGCGTTTCCAGTGTTTGAAGGAGTTGGCCATTTCATTGTATTAAAGCAAAGGTTTAACCACAAAAGCTGCCAGGCACTCCCACAATTATCATTTATCAGCCAAAGAGAATGTCCTCGGGTTATGTATTCATCAAATGTTTATTGATTTAAGCTTTGGGCATTTTACAGGATTAGAAATTATTACTTCTGATTTAAATAGTGTTTAGAGGACAGAAATCAAATACAAAACAGTGTGTTTATTAAACAACAGGTTTTTAAAAATTGCACAACAGAAACATAAGAGAACAGGAGCCTCTTTACTGTGTTCTGGAACTAAAAAATAGTCTCTCTGTACAGCAACTAGCCAAGTATTAAAGTGGGCCCATTCTTCACTTCACGAGAGATTTTACTCTTCCCAGTGACCCTGTTAAGAATAGGGGGCATCAGGTCCCCTGAAAACCTTTGCTGGTACTTGGTCACTCAGGAGAGGTGCTGCCTAATTATGAGGGGAATCTTCCTTCCCATTTCATCCCCACCACAGAGATGCGGTCACCAGCACACAGTCTTAAATGGGAACGATGCGCTCTTCGGGAGAACAAAGCACGCCCAAGCTCTATGTCCAGGATGCAGATATAAATATATTATCTATTGAACTGTGTCTCTGTAACAGCTTAATTGTATCAAACTAATAATCCCCTGAATATAGAGCCGATCTTTATGCAGGGCTCAGCGGTGACGAGTCACACATGCTAAGGATGAGCCACCGAACCATCCCAGGATGTCCCCGCCACCAAATGCGGGTCTGCAGCATTTGCTGTGCCCCGAGCAGCCTGGGTACATTTTCTGTGTCTCACCTGCAGCTCTGATCCTCCCTTAAGGAAGTTCAGGTAAGGGTGTGTTTATATATACAAAAGGTATTATCATTTAATGTTTTACCTTGGCCTTTATAGGCTCGTCCTATATGTAGCCCTAAAAGTGTAAAATTTGTTCATAGCTGAAACCTGTTTTAGCGAAGGCCATCTTACACAGCAATTTGTCAGTGGCTAAAGAGCCTGGAGCAAGGAGCAGACATTTACTTACAGAATCTTTAGACTATTTTAAACAGGCCTTTGGGACCTCCCTACAGACCAGCCTATAACATGCCCTTCTGTAGCATCTCTCTGTGCTATTTCTTTTAATTGACTAACCTCAACACTGGCTGTTCAAAATCACTTTAACCCAAACATGCCCCCGGTCTGAAGCTCCTAATGACCTTCCCCTGGCCCTAAACACATATGGCTGAGACAATGCAAACATCATTTGGAAGATGAGTAAATTCAATAACTCAATTACCACTGCACCAAAATAACATTTATCAAACACTGGCCACAGCGGTTTGTATCTTTAGCTCCCTCTGTTTCAATGGCACGGCATTTGGGTGAAAGTAACTAATCGATTTAGGAATGATTAAATAGAAATTTGTAACACTTGGCATTATTAAACCTTCAATCTTCATTACAACTGCTTAACGATTACATCATGGGCTGTGTAAAATAAATTAACAGTAGCTGGAAACAATCTCATCATAAATAAAGAAAGCAAAGGTATTAGACTAGTGTTCAATAGAAAGTCTAATAAAAATACATATATTGTGGCATTATTAGTAGGTTGTAAATATGGAGGTTTGGAGGAGTTTCAAGACTGAAAAATTTAAAAAGCCCAACAAAAAAACCCCAGCGAGTACCTAACATTGAACTCATTCATTTTAAAAGGTCTAATTTAGTGGTGGAGCCAGCAGCCTGAGGGCTAGAGATGAATAACAGGTCACCCCCTGCATCCTCCCCTCGAATGGAAGCAATGCTTCCTTTACAGCCAGCCTGAATCCCAGGTTCTCCTCGTGGGCTCCACGCTCATTCCTTGCCTGGAGTTTAATGACTTCCAGTTCCACCTGCTCCTTCGGACGTGCGTGAGATCCCCTCCTTTTCCTCTTTCAGGACCAAACCATTCAACATTTAATGAAAGCTAATTGTGAAAAGAATTTTGAAAACCCTGTAAAATTTTTTCAATTCTTTTCAAAGAACTTCATTCTTTGATGATGAATTAAAATTTTTATCTTTGCTCAAAGCCTGACCTACCCACAATCATCCCAATGGGGCAAACTGGTTCTGTGTACGACACCTATTTTGAAAGCGTCACTACTGTCACTGCTAAATGATCCCACCGCACTGCTTTAAATATTACACTGGCTAGCTATTACACAGACAGAGTTGCTCTGTGGATGCCTACAGCTATCTACTTATTTATAAAGTGCTGAAATGGAAAATTGTTTTGAGCTCATCTAGACAGAGCGATGAGTCCGAGGGCACATTCAGCTGGTGTGAAAGCAGCTCGTGGGTAGTGCCCTGTTTTACACTGTCAGCAAGACCCCTCTGAGATCCGGGGGAACTTTCCAGGTAGCTGGAACCCCCTACTTGCTTTTCCCTCTTTGGACTTACGCCAAACTCAGCCTGCCTGGTATTGAAGAATGTAGGCCACAAAGTTCCAAAACCAAAACTTTAATCCCCAGCAGTGGTAAAGTATAAATAGTCTCTACCTTTACACATAGGTTCCAAAAATAAAGGAGCTGCTTCTTTCATTTCCTACTACCAGCTCTTGACATTGACAGAGAAACAAGCAGGGAACCCAATCCTGGATGACTAATGAAGTAAAAATAAAAATAGAAATAAAAAGATTTAACAAATATCTATGAAATAGCATTCAGCTATTGATAAAGTGTTACACAACTCATGGAGGTTTTCCAACACATCAACCATTATTATTGCAATGAAAAATAATTTCTATCACAGATCTCCTCCTGTTAAAACTGGAATGTAAATTTAAGTCACCACATACCGTGACATATAAGAAATAATAAATCAAATGTTATTGACAGTGGTAAATATAGTCCCTTGCTTCTTTTCCAGAAATGAGTCAAAAGAAAAGATGGCTATATTAAAATGGCTCAGGCCTGTAATATTCTTCCAGTCCCAGGCATAATGCAAATGCCGTTATTATGTTTGAAGTTGTAGTTTTTTAAAGCTCAGAAACCAGCCTATTAAGCATAAGAAATCAGCATGGGGTATAACCACTCCAGACCCTTTTGTTTTTTTACTTAAAGAAATTTTTCTTAAGTGAATGGAAAGGGCAAAAACCCCTAAAGATGAATCTTCAGGTATGAAGGCAGCAAGCTGTGAAATGAGCTATAAGATAAACAATATGGTTCTTAATCCTCTGACGTTACGGCATGTATACCTACTGCTCCAGGAGGATAAGCGAGATGTACATGTAAGGCTTGAATTCAGAGTTTAGCGTTATTAAACCAAAGATCATAAGGTTAAAATCACAGTTATGAACTGACTGATTTGTAGTCGTACACCACTTGATTATAGTTCTTGCTTGTTTTGCTTCCATCAAACCTTGCACACGAACATGCCCAGCTCCATGCAAATATATGCAATTGGAACCTTCACCATGAGGAAGGGGCTGCTTTACGGGAGCTGTTAATGCTTTTCCACAGAGCAAACGAGACATTCCTTTTTGAAATTAAAACATCCACTTCAAGCGTCACTGCTACCGGTCCCTGGAAGGTTATTTTCTGTCCTCTTTGTCCCATCCCACAAAAAACATCTTTAGTGCGAAGAGAAATAAGATGAAGAATGGATAGAACGGAAAGCTGAAGAAGGTAGAAATATTAGCCTGAATCTTCAGGGAAGTACCTCGTGTTCCCAGGGAACGCTGTCCCACCAACAGCCTTGCCGTTAAACACACCTTTGCTGCGCCAGAGGCGAGCCGTAGCACACCTAACGGCAAGCCGGTGTGCAGGTAAGATCCGAGCTGGAATAATGGCACCGTTATACAGAACACCAAATCAAGGTACCAGAAATAAAGTGTAATGTGGTAGTTACCTCTAGCTCCCTAGAAGTAGAATGTTAACAGTTAACATTAAAATATTTTACTGTATGTGTTTTAAATAGATTTAATCTAAAAATATATTTTATATCCTAAAGCTTGGACGCTAATACAGCAGACCTTAAAGTGAAATATTTGCCTCATTGAAATCAACTGAAGTATTTACATTAACTTTTGTGTGAATTAGCCCTCAACTAGCTTGTTTTGTAAACTGACAGATATATTATTACAATAAAATGTTCGGACCCTAGAATATTTCCAAAGTATGTTTAAAAAAGCATAGCATATTTAGAACATTTAAAGTGAGATTTGGTATAAATAGTTACGACTGTATTGCAGTCAGTAGCAGGCAATACATAAAACGCTTCTCCCATACAGAGGAACGTGTGTAGCACATATCATTTAGTGCCCAAGAGGGCTGTTATTAAACTCCCACAGACACGATTTTGGGAATTTCTGCTCCTCTGACATGTGAGTTCTGCTAATCAGCTGTGCAGTCTGACATGTTAAATATAACAGTATTAAAGCCATGGATTGATTGTGGGCTGGGAACTGGAAAAGATGTTTTATCTCAAGGCTCCTGGTCTGATTTATCCCAGGTCAGTGCTTGCTGAAATTTCTTCCAGCTGTCCGAGCATCACTGTCCTGTGGGAAGGGGCTGGGGGGGCCTGGAGCGGGATCTGGGGAACGTCATTAAAATCCTACAGCAATCGGTATCCTTAAAACATAGCTAAGATGCTAAAGTATTAGCCTATTGCTCTACAGCAACAGGTTTCCAAGTGGTATTGAAGTCATGGGAGAGGAAGTTTGTTCTGTTTCCGGCTGTTTCCTATTGTACTGTGTTTCTCTAAAGACAGAGCTTGTCCTTAAAAGGCAAGGCAAGCTGGTGACATTAATCCAGCGAGATGAAGCACATTTCTACACCCACAGCCTTAAAAGCCAAGCCCAAAGCTGCATGAAGTCAACAGAAGGATTTTGGTAGATTTCAAACGCCTTCGCACCAGGCTCCGGGGAGCACCCGTGTCCCATGAGAACCTGAAGAAAGTATCAAAGAGTGTAGAAATTCAGATGCTTCCACTTAGTTTATTTTATGACCACACCGCACTACATCAGAGATTATCTCTGTGACTGATACAAATATAATTTGTGTAGGGCAGGGCTAACACCATCAGTCCACAGCTGAAGCAGACCGTTTCCCAGATCCGGCATCTTACTTCATCAAACTCTGGCGAGACAGATTCTGTTCTCATTATTTTTCAAAATAATGTTATCTTGACCAGAAAATGTGAAATACGCCTTAATCTTTGATAGCCTGCTGAGGTGGATTTGCATTAACTCGCCAGGCTAGAATATAAATCTAGGATTCGGTTGGTGGTCTGAACTAATTCCCTCTTGGCTGTCTACGGTCCTCAGGTTTTGAACATTGGCGATGCAGGTATTTCTAGGTTCATTATCCAAGGTTGATCCTGTACTCCATTTATGTGGGCTATATAAATAGCCCACTCATGCCATACGCCCATGCTGCAGGAAGAACAGACTTTGCATCTGAATTTCTGAATCTTCATTTTGGCCAATATAGTTGCAAGATGTTATAAATCCCAAAATATCATGGCATCTACTCAATAACTTGGGGATGGAAAACAACCAGTGAGAAGATGACGGCTACTTTTGAACAAACACTGCAAAGGTGCTACAACCAAAACTAAAGAATTAATAGTTGAGCCCAGTCCCAAAGCCTGTTAACTGTGTGCGTTATTTAATCTCTGTGGCTGGAAGGTGCTGTAACACTGAGTCGTGTCTGCTCGGACTTTTAGTTTGGTCCCAAGATGCCTGCAGCTTGGACAGACAGCTGAGCTCGGTTACCGGTGACAATGACTGGGCATCTTTTCAAATGTTTAACTTTGTTAAGCTTTGTTTAGCTTTTGCGGACAGTTTTAAGACTTGCTACTGACGTACATCCCACTAAGCTTTGCACTAAGCTAGCTGCGGAGTAATTGACAGCAGATGTAGAGCAATACTGCAACAAGTGTGATTGTCATGTTATCAGTTCACACGACAGCAGATGATCCTTCCTGTCTTCTTGGGTGGAAGACACTTTGAAATGATTACTAAACCAGCAACGTATCCCTCATGGTATGGCTATAGCGATCAACTGCCCCAGGGTGAGGTACACAATCTTTGGGATGCTGGGAACAGTTAGGACTCAAACATCTTACGCTTCCCCGTGGTAGTTCTTCTATTTTTGTTTATTTATGGAGAAATAAAGAGTAGAATGTGGAACAGTAAAGCTAATCTAAAACATCTCAGCTAGACGTGTTTTAGTTGGCAGGGTAATAATAACTTAGTAATAACCCCGCAACAGTATTGGGTGTACCAGAGAATGACTACAGCCTGCACTCATAAATGTCCAAGTGTTTACAGAGGAGGATAAATTTATTCCCAGAGGTCACCGGCTGCTACTGAGCAAGTTACCACTATTCTGTTTCAGATTTTCTATAGGTGTTGCTGGGGAGCTGTGCCTAGTCAGACACTTAAATCATCTGGGCCCATCAGAGAGCCGAGTGTAAGACGCTATGTGCCGGTTGCAAAGACCCCTCAGATTGTCAGCTGTCTGACTACCTGACCCTGCTTGTATTTGTATAAGATGTACACACCTACTTGTGACAGTCTGGTGTTTGGAAGACATTAGCACAGCTATTCTGCTTATGTTTCAATTCCAATTCAATCCCAAGGCGATACAGCTAGGGGATACCTGTGCTCAAACGCAACTCTGAGAAGTGGCTCTGGGGTGTGCCTTCTCCTTGCTGTGGCTGTTCTCTAACTTAGGTTGGGAGGAATGTTTGAAGATACAGCAGGTGGTAGAAAAAGACAAAGATACACATTGCCATGGGATACCCCAATCAGTTCAACAGTAAAATTAAACTGATAAAAACAGGGGAGAACTAATGACCTTTCCTTGACATTCAGGCTCTCAGATTTCTCCTTTCTGAACTCTTACGGTCAGGTCTCAAAAAGAGACAAAGGAGAAGATGACATTAATCTAGACGTCCATTGAAGTTGGCACATCCATCTCATTAATTTGCTAGAGCCTATATCCTGACTGTTCTTAAAGAACATACAGCTGAAACACACCTGCAACCTCACTCCTTCTTTTTAATGCATGTTTAAAGTTGTGATTAAATGAAGAAAAGCCTAGTGTAACCAGGTGAACTTTTTAAAAGAGCAATTTTAATTTCAAATGTAATTTTTTATTGGTATCTTTGTTTGGCATTCTCAAACAAACCCGAATTTCTAAAGCTGAATTACAAACCTATGAAAAATGCAGTTACCGGTTAGGTACCAAACCAGCCACACTGGTATTGGTGCAGATGATACCATCCTAACGCAATAATCAAATGAGTTTCTCATAAACTCTTCTGTAATCCAATAAAGTAACAGCCTTTTTTTTTTAAACCTTTATCAATCTCAATCTGTAATATTTACATACATATCACGGATACGGGATGAAAGGGAACTGGAATAACTGACAAGCAAACTGAGATAAATGAGAAATAACCCATCATTATGGCAGAAGAGCAAAAGGCAGCATTATGTAGAAACTTTATCGAGTAATTAATGATCTATCTGGGAATAATTACATGTGACTCACCGCTCCCATTTTCTTAAATGAATTTCAAACAATAAACAGCATGTGAGATACTGCTTTGCCGCTTTTGTCCACAAAATTTTATCTTAATCAGTGAATATGGATAGTCTTGAGGAAGAGCGGATACAGCTGCCAGGTAGTGAAGGATGTGCATGCTTGTAAGAAAAAGGCTGAGATAACGGATAAGAAGATACAGAGCCCTGCACATGAACAGCGTTACTATTACTGATGTTGTATGGCTCTAACTAGCAGACTATATGTCTTTTTATATCCAGTACAACGTGGGTAGGACGTCCCAGTGAATGCCTGTCACAAACAGCCTGTAACTGGCGTTTCTGACGTGCAAACACAGGACGATGTGGGAGAAGGTCATTCCACCGTGCGCACGGGTCCAGGCGAGCACAGCTCTCTGAGGGGGATTCGGCTGAAGAAGACACTCTATGCGCAGGCAGTGCTTGCTCCCCCAAGAGCTTCAGTGTAACACGTGGCGTTACGCTACCTTTTTTGTTAAAAAACAAATACAAACGATGATGAGTGTAACTACGAGATATCCAAGAGGATCCAGATTATGAAGAATCGGACCCAATGAGAGTCACAAGTTCAGCAGGACAGACAGAAAATGTGTTTTCATTCCCTTTTCCTGTGCAAAAGGATATGGTATTAATCTGGTTTGTGATTAATCTGGTAGCGCGCAGTTGAGGAGTGTACTGCACGTGGGTTTCGTACCGAGTACCCTAAAGACTAGATAATTATGAAAGCTTTAATTGCATTATTTTAAAAATAAACCAATTCAACTACTTTTTTAAAAGCACCTATGCTATCAGTAGGGATAGGGATGGAATGAGCCTACCTAACAGACTGAACTGCTCAGGTTAGGCGACTCAAGCAAGGAACGCTCATTTTGCTTTTCCAACTTGGCTTAGGCAGAAGGAAACTGCTGAATTGCTTGGGGCAGTGATGGCTGTGTGCAAAAAGAGAATGTAAAGCTCCTGGGGATTTCTAAGTTGAACTAAATAAATTAACCATTTCTATTTGACCAAATTGATGCTTTTGTACCAAATCCTGTGTCAGTTTTGCTTCTTCATCATGTTTTAGAATGAGATTATTCTGCTTTTATTTTAAGATTTCATCTCGTTTATCTACCTAGACTGTAATCTTCCTGGGCAAAGTCTGGTTCTTATTCTGTGTTTGTAAAGGTATGTGTGATGAAGTCTGTGTTTCAGCTGCATGCTCTAATCATCCATAAAGAATGTAGCAGTCCAAAAGCAAAGAACACGCACACAGACACACATGCACAAACTCATCCTCACGGAGCAAAACTAACTCTTACAGTATACACCTGTTTCACTTAATGGCTACAGGTGGGTTTTTTGAAAGCTAAAATTTGCTTAAAATCGTACAGAAGTTTCACTTAGATGAGTCTGTGCAATTCACGTGCAAACTGAACATCCCACAAAATATAATTCCATCAAAACATCAGCAACCTTTAATGCTCTATTTCAAAAGACACAGCCTTTGCCATTAAATTGTTTTTTTCACTGGAAATACTATATTATGCAAACACAGTAAGTATATGCAATGGGTTAGTGTCATTATTGGTGTTCTGTGTGAGCACTAATGACCTTGCATAAAGCAGACATAAATTATTTTCACATATCATCCCTTGAGTAGCTTTATGAAAATGGATGTAGCGATTGTGTCCGTAGCTCTTCAATTAAACGCCACAGAAAATGTGACTTTGGCAAGGTTTTGCTACTTGAATTCATGGGATGATCCCATTTCCAAAAGCGGTAGTAACTTGCTTTTAGGCTAAAGGGTGGTGATTTCAAGGAGCATATTAAAAATCTATAGCTGTTGTATTTAGCATTTCATTTCAAATCAATTAAATTGCAGATGGACTGGGAAGACATTTATTTTAAATATCCAAATGAGAGCATTCAAAGACATTTTTTTCATCAGAAAGGAAGAAAAACGAATACTTTTCATGCAAAATTTTACATTCTCCTGTATCAAACCATAGGCTACCTTCAGGTTTGACTTCTCATAGCACACATGATGTATATGAGGCACGCAGAAAATATATGTTTAAAAACATGAGTTAGTCTGATCCTGACAAACACAAAGAAATGTAGTGCACATAGACCTATTCAGTTTTGTAATTATTCCCAAGCCAATGTGTATAATGAGGAAAAGACAGTTTTACGTAGTTAGGTATGTTGCGAAGAGTTCAGCTTTAATTAATTGTAACTTTGGGATCCGGATTTGGTTTTCTGAAGCTGGGCGTTCACAGCTGCAGCGCTGGTTTTGACCATTCGCTAACCTTTCACTTGAGTTCCTTGCGTTAGAAAGTGGCTTAAGTAGCATGCCCGATCTTCCCCAGATAAGCTTTCTGGAAGCACCATGCTGTGTTTAAAGTACTGTCGATCAACTAAACAGAAATGCAACACAACGGAGGAACATGTGTGCGATCCTGTTTGTGAAACTTCAGCTTCCCCAGATGCAGTGGATTAAATTCTCCCACCTTCAGCATTTTTTCTCAAAAAAATGCAGATATTCTACAATGGGTAATAAATATGCAACGAGTTGACATATATTACTTTAACTGTTTCATATCCCAGGATCAACAAGAGCATAAGAAGCATAAGAACATAGTTGCATTAAACTTTTTCACACAATAGGCATCATATTCTGGCATGTCCTCACAGGAGACGTAGTTTTCATTAAAGAACTCCTTGTGTTTGCTTAGTTTGAAGGAGAGCAGCCCTCCTAGGGAGATAACACCCCAGCTAAAGCAAAGGATTGTGCAAGCAGCTTGTGAGCTTCGCTAACTCCAGCTGCTGCTTATGACAACGTACAGTTAAAAACAATGCTACACTTGGACTGAGAATTAGTGGATGAACTTGAGACAGGGCAGCACTTCATTTAAACTTCAGTTAATCCTGAGCAGCCAAGCTCCAAAAGGCACGCCGCGTGGGGTGAGGAGCAATGCACCTAACCCTGCTAACCTTGGCCAAGTCCTCCAGCTCCAACTAGATCACCCTTGCCTGGTTCTCAGCTGATGCAACAGATCGCTCTGCTTCCAGCGCCAGTTTTTGCTAGCCAAGAAACGCATGTTGAATTGCATCAGAAGTAAAATAAAAGAGAGATTATTTGATTTTAGTTCTATTTCTCCTGTATTCATAGCTTAGCAGTTGTATAGCACAGTGAATGAGCACCTCCTAAATGTGTGCAAGAAATAAAATGCCAAGCTTGGAACAGCGTCACCTTTTCTGCTTTCCCAGCACATAGGGAAAATACGGCTAATTGTTATCTTTGGCCTCCGTATGACTATATGAAGGCGATGCATGTAAAATATGTGTTGACAGAAAGCTGAAGTGCCCTGCTCCTTTCTTTTTGATCATCTCAGCTATAAACAGCTTTGACTCTATGCAATTCTTCCTTTCCATTTAATTTTCGGGTTGAAGAAGTGAAAACAACTGTTTCCAGAGATAAAACCAAGGAATTAAAATTATATTGTCCTTTAGTTCCGTGCTCCTATGCTGGTAAATTAATTCATAAATGGGAATATTAATACTTATGATGAAAATACATCCTATAATTGCCCTGCTTAATAGCTAAAGGCCCAAGAGAAAGACAAAAGCAAAAAATATGAATTAAAGAAAATTGGTGTTTTCATTTTGGGCATGAAATTTTGAGTTGCAAATGAAGATAGGAAAATGAACCATATTGCCCGTTTACGTTACCAAGATTCTCATTAAGGTGTCTCCTCTTTGACCTATGTTGTTATGAGAAAGAAACTAAGGCAAGGAAGCTTAAACTAATGAGAGGCAAGAATATCCCTGCTTTTTCACAATTAGAATAAATGTATTGGGGAGCCAGATGGGACCTTTAAAATTTTCCACAATTATATGCCTGCCACAGATAATGGCAAAGACCCTACAATGGCTATTTTAAAGCAACACGTAAATGAACAGATTAGCAGAGGGGTTTTTTTAGATTCATTTTCCCCACTTTGGTTGTGTTTTGATGTTTGGTGAGTTCTGGGGAAGAGAGAAGGGTAGGAAAGAGGTGATTTACTGCAATGTTTTCATTTAAAATGATAAATTTCTTACAGCCTAACTAGAAACAGGTTTTTACTTGATAAAAAGAGAGCTGAATGATTTTTTAAAAGAAGCCTATGGTGGCTTTCATAAGCCGCAACTAATTCTGGCATTTTTATCTAACTAAAACACCAGTGCCCTTGTTTCTACCACAACCTACAGTGTTACTTCTCTGCTCAAAATCCCCCCGCTTTCCTCACCCGCCTTTCACATCCCCTGAGGCTCCACCACGCCAGCTACTCCAAACCATATCATTCTTGGGTTTTAGGACTTTCTCTGTGTTGAGTGCCTTTTGCATGTGGGAGTGTGATTTTGTATGCCTGCTTCTTGCTGATGCAAGAATACCCTTTTTTCTTCAGCATAGATGTTGCCTGAATTAGTTTATTCCTGATGTTTCCGAAAAGTCTGGGAAAGAGCGACAAAAGGAGTCAGAATGCTTGTTCTCAAATACACCATTTTAGTTCAGTGACTTCAGAGGGTCTTTTCATGTACATCAGATATGAGCAATCTCCAAAGAAGATATCTGAAGCTGGACGTTATCATGTGAAGTGAAAAGAGAGGTCAATCCCTACAGAGATTGACTGAGCATCTTTCAATTGTGCAGCCTGATTTAGTGGAAACACGTATTTCGAAACCACATGCTGCCTTCCCCAAAGACCTCGCTTGTGCTTGTATTACAGAGCCTGTGCCAAGAATCGGTGGGTATTTGAGAGAGTTGGGATGACCATGAGGAGGAGAAAACTCCGTACAAAGAGTCTACCTCAGTATGAGTACGACAGGAAGTAGTGAAAAGCTACTTCAAGATTTGAAAACCGGTTGTACTTTACTGGATTTAAATCTGAAGATAATGCAGGAAGGAAATAACCAATACCAGTCTTTAATCACTCTGTGGTATATGGACCAGGGGTTTACTTATCTGCAGTGGCTGCTGAAAATAGTCATTCAGGAAAACATATTCTGGCACTGTAAACAAAGTCCAATTAGTTCATTTAACCGTGGCATTCAACAAAATTACCAATAAATAAAACAATTGGCAAGGCTTTAAGATCCATGAGAGTATCCAGCAGTGTAACAAACCAAACAATCTAGTTATGACTGTTATAAAGTGGGTAATAGACACAGTGGGCCCAATTTTCCAAACTTCACAATAATTTGAAAAACCCTGCAGAGCGCTTGCTTTTCACTTGTTCATCTTACTTCCTTCACTGGGGCTCATAATTAATTTAAACTGTATAATTCAAGAACAGTTGTTTCATTGTATAGCCAACTTTGTAGAGTTTTTAAATTATGGGAATGATTATTGGAAGTAATTATGGAAAAACTGAAATTGCCATTGTATCTACCTTGGTCTCTAGCATTGAATTTAGCGTCACATAAGGTACGTCTGCTCTGCGCTCAGGGAAGTGAGCAATTGCTCAGCGAGCCTTATGCCAGCTCCCTCGCACCCAGAGCAGCAGACTGCTGACCGCGACACTAATCACAGAATCAAAGAATCATTAAGGTTGGAAAAGACCTCTAGGATCATCAAGTCCAACCGTCAGCCCAATACCCTGAGCCCTCCTAAACCGTGCCCTGAAGTGCCACATCTACACGTTTTTTTGAACACCCCCAGGGATGGCGACTCCCCCACCTCTCTGGGCAGCTGTTCCAATGCCTGACCACTCTTTCAGTGAAGAAATTTTTCCTAATATCCAATCTAAGCACAGCTTGAGCTCATCTACTGTGATGCTCAGTAGAGTAAATTGGTCTACAGTAAGTACCTTGTTGGCAAAACTAGACTGCTACCTATACAGGTGTACCAACTCCCCTGCGACAGTATATGCCGTCCCAAAGGCACAACAGCACACTGGCTTTCCATGGAGTAGTACTGATATGCCAGTAGGCCCTCTTTCCTGCCCCTGTCCCCCGTCCTGTGTCACAGATTGTGTAGGCTTCGCCCACAAATTGGCACAGAAATAGGTTTTCTTCCTCCTCTCAGAAGGGACGCTGTTTGCCTGAAGCGTAGGGGTTCCTGGTGGTGGTCCTGAATGTGAAAAAGGGCTGTTTGCACCAAAGTCCACGCTAAGCGCTCAACAAATTTAGGGCTTATCTAAACTTCAGAAGGGCGGGGTATGATTTCAAGGCAATCGAGATGAAAAGGTTACTGCCTGTCAGCTTAGCTGCTTGCCCTGGCCATGTGTAGGCTGTCAACCCCTCACAATTACAAGGCAAACCCTGCAACTGTGGTGGAAAGGGAGTTTATAGACAAGAAGTTATTGACGGTCAGCTGATGAATGGTAACTCATTAAGCCATGGTAATATTATTGCTTGCAATGCTCTGTCCATACAGTTAATCAATTTTCTAAGTGAATGAAACTGAATTAAGGCCGCTTTAATTCCAAATGAGAATGTCGACACAAGCATTTAGTGAAGTTTGACTGACTAATCCATTTAAAACAAACTTAGGTCTTAACTCTGGGATGGGTTCAACACAGCTACTCCAGGCTTAGTACAAGTAAGAGCCCAAATTAATCCAGTGCCCACCCTATGGGGTGGAAATCCCAGGCCACGAGTCAAGGCTATAAAGCCGAATAGCTGAGCTCAGTATCTACTTGGCTGTGATTTGATACATGTTACATATCCCAAATAGTTAGGTACTTTAATCAAGTGGATGACAAACAGGGCAAGATAAAACACTGAATGCAGAAAAAGAATATAAGTAACCGTTAATTAAATTAGCTTATACATTTACTCTTCATGTGTCATCAGCATCTTACCTCAAGCATGCAGGGACGAACAAAACCATGTTGTAAGAACAAAGCAGATTTGGTCAAGAAATAGAGCCGATCAAAATTTAGGAAACAACACAGAGAAAAAACTTCAAATAAAAGTTTTTTGGATCAGTACTTCAGAAGGTATGTTAGCCATTCGCTCTTCATTCATGACTGCTCACAGAAATGTGGGCAGCTCTTCTCATTCTTACTTGCACAGCAGTGAAAAAATAATAATGACACCGAGAGTGTCAGTGGCCTTTGAACTACCACTATGCTTCAGAGTTAACGTGCCACTGCAAGGAATTGTGCCATTCCTCGTGTCTCTGAAAGCTTATTTCACCTTGGCATCTTTCAGATATAGCTTCAAGCACCTGCCCTTCACTTTGTATGTTGAAGATTTACTTCCATTCCAAAGGGACTACAGACTTACTTTGTCTTCATGGTAAATGTTTTATTTTTTTTAGTAAAGGGCTGGATGGAAGCACCATGAAAGTGAAATAAAAAAAAAAGATTTAATATAGTCCAATAGTTGTCATATCAAATAATCCAGATGAAACATGGGAAAAGCGAAGTGTTGGCATAGCGTGCCAGACAGAAGAAATATCAGGCTGAGCCCAGAGACTTGAGAAGACACCCTCGTCTCCTTGAAGTTGATGGGAATTTTGCCACTGCCTTAGTGGAGACGGGTTTACACCCACACTATCTTAAAAGCAAATGCTTAGCTGCTGAAGCACACGATGGCAGCCACCCCAGGAAAACACCAACTTGCTGAACCATGACATATGCTGACTCAGTCCAAAATTTGTTCTTAGCTCAAGGACTGAGTTTTTGGCATGACTTTGTATGTGCTTTTGTTTCATTTGCCATGTCCTTATGCAGGGATGGCTCAAGGCTAAGCGAGAGAAATATTCCAAGAAACATGAAATGGAGATGACAGGATCATAGAATAGCCAGGACACTGGATAGTGGCAGGAGAAGAGATGACTGGAAGCAACTGCTAAAGGAAATAAAGATTTATTTCCTGCCTTGAAATATTCAGAACAAAATCAACTGATTAAACTTTATTTCATGCCACGAAAAGGTACATTTTTGAAATGCATCTCCTGTGTTCAAACTATTTTGTATACAGACTCAATTATTTTTCTCCATCTAGTTTCTTTCTACAGAAGCAGTTATGTCACTCCCCTCTATGTAGGGTAGGCAGAAAAATCTGGTTAGGGATAAATACAGTTTTATTTATTTATTAGATTTATTTATTTAATGGCTGAACTGAGCTCATCAAAACATGACGTGACTCGGCCACTGCCCTATGTCTCACTAATGCGAAGGTATCCCCTCAAGTTACGCAGTCATTCTGTTGGGTTAATATGGATTTGTGTAACAAAAGTGTCAGATTATTTTAGATACTAACCTGCCTCTACATAGTAATCACAGTAACAAAAGAAGCAAGCACCTGAACATAACTGGGCATCTTTGTTATCTCTTACTGTTCACCCCTGTGGTCCGAAATAAGCCACCAGCAAAGTCCCTAATTAGTTCTAAGCACTCTGCTCGTTCAACTAATAATAAATCTTTTAACCCACTCACAACAGTCTTGGTGCACCACCGCGAAAAATTCTTCATACTTGCCTACCCAGGAATAGTTCAATACAAAAAGCCCAGAGTTCTGAAACCATTCCGCAGCCAAGTAAACAGACCTTTTGCTATCAAAGGAAGTATTGTTCTGTGCGGACTGCAACGACTCCGGCCGTGGGCAAAAGGAAAGGTTTTTCCTGAGAGGTTTCCCTTAGCAAATGAGATGTAGTATGAAAATCTAGTAAGTGCCCATCACTTTGTTTTCTCTAAAGCGGTCTCCAAAGGACACATTTCAGGCAGCATTGTCATTTGCTCAGTGCAAAATGGGCCAAAAGGTGCCAGACTGGTACTTCTTCTGTCCCCGTGGGATTGCCAGCCCCTTACAAAGACTATTCAAATGATCTCTTTAACTAACAAACCTACTTCCAAAGATCCTTTCAGGCACCGATAGACAGACAATTTCTGTTAGGCTGGCATAATTTCCATCTGATATTTTTTTCCTTAAAAGTAAATTTGCACAGTTGGCTGAAAGCTTTTCATGCTTACCCGGGGGTAAGAGTCCTAAGTACTGTAAATTTGGGGCTCAGCAATGTTTGTGCTGCTTATTTATGTTTATTATGACTATTACTCCAATGAGAAAGGATACCTACATCTAGAAAATACCTGCAATTTAGTCGATACCATGCATGAACTAAGCTCACACCTAACCCGATACAAGCACGAGAGGGAGTCAGATATTATGGAAGAAAAAAATTTTCTTTAAGGTGGTGCATTACATTTTGGGCTAGGTATTCCAGCTCCATTCCTTCCTTGCTGTTCTGGATGCTGAAGAGCTATCCATCTCTGCACCTCTGCAGCCCGAGTACACCCCTCTCCCGGGAAGCCAATGTCATTGATTAAGAAGAAAACTGCCTAGTTAGCCACCTATCCATTCTTCAGCAGGGAGAGACTTGACCATGTGTTATATCCTAATCTCTAGTGTTACAAACAAGTCCTCGTCTTCCTAGAATTAATGGTTACAGACGTATCGATCTAGATGTGAGAAAGGTCACACTCTGAAAAGCCAGACACATAAAAGACAAAAATGAAAATGAAACAGCTTTACCCTTCCAACTGCGGGGTGCGGCTGCGGAGCTGCGAAGGACTAAGCCTCCTTCCAAAGCTGTTTGTCCGCACACACGGACCGAGATGGGGAGTTAAAACTTGCTTTAGCTACAATATCCCCGTTTGCAACATCCCAACTTTTACAAGCATCACCATGATTACAACAATACCGTGTTTTAATCACAGAGAATGTCACCTTCATATTCAAATGATCCAGATAGTTTTCAGCGTATGTGATTCAGCAGAGACCTCTGAGGCTGAAGTATGCCCATGGTATTATTCATTGTTTTATACTGAATGAAGAGAGAAACTAATTCAGTGTCCTTTTGTACTGGGGATAGAATAATACATGTGATTTTCCACTTTGAAAAGATATTTAATAATCCCATTTAATGTTGAGTTAAACATTTCATTGTTTGCTGTGACTAATCCAAAGATTTGAAGGGAAAATTCCACTTGAAAGTGTAATGGAGCTTCTCTGTTCCTTCACTTTTGAAGTAGTACTGACACAATTTTGAAAATAAGTACCAATTTGTGGAGATATTTTGCAGCATGTGTTCAAACACACTTATACGTACAGTGAAATAGAGGGTGCTCTGGATAACAATGCAAATTTGGCCGGACTAGTACAACCAGTGCAATCTTCACTTAGAAAAACCTTCTAATTAAATGAATAAACTTATTCTGAAAGATGTTCAATGAAGGATGCAGAATAGGATTATTCTACTCCATCAAGCACCCTTTTGATGTTTAATGAAACTACAACACCAGGTAAATTATGTTTTTGTGTTCACTGCACACTGTTTAATAAGATTATAAAGAAAAATCCAATATATTACGAGTGGGTCAAATACATTTTTATACCTCTTTCTGGAGAGACAACCTCCAGAATGATAATTTACAAGTATGCAGCTGGCTACCGAGAGAACATTTAAATAAACACACTGGTATTAAAAAACAGAAACCACGTAACTGTTGCTATTTACTGACACTTTCAAGCATCAGACTGCTTTTGAATCTGTGTGGCCAGTGGATACACTGATAAAAATCTGTAAATATTTACACATGCACAGTAATGAACTTTACTAACAAAATCTGTTACAGTATTTGTAAAGAAACACAACTGTCCCAGACATTTCTTATCTTTCCATAGTTACTTTTAAAGTAACACTGTACGTTTCAGTATAAAGGGGAAACAGGCGCTCAAGCCTCACATGCCACGAAGCACGTGCCACACTGCACGGGGTTACAGCCCTGTTAATGTTTCCAAGTAAATGAGGCTTATTTTTTAAATACTTCAATTATACAAGCTCTTTGTCAACTTGCAGTAATTGTGTATGTCATACCTATATGTATGAAGGTGATACAGGTACAAAAATGCTTTCTGTTTAACTAACCCTGCTGCTGGTGACAGCAGTGATCAAGCTCCTTTTGACTTCCAGAGGAACCCGGTTAGGCTGAATGAAGAGTGCTGCGGAAGCTCCCGCCTGGAACAAACCATGGCACCAAGCGCCGATTTACTTCTACGTCTCTCTTGCTCATTAAACCAGCTCTAAGACTGCCCAAACCACAGAGCTACCTCAGTCACGTTTGCAAAGATCGCTTCCTTCTCCCGAGCAGAAGTTACACTGGCCTTTTGTCCAAAATGGGTCAGTACCCACCTTGGGCTTGAAACAGTTTTCATCCCCTCTGATTTTGCCATAATGAGGAACCTGCAGCGCTAGAACCGTGAGCCCAGTCAATGTGTGGGGGAGCAGGACCCATTTATCTGGCACTTCTGCAAGCCAGGCATTCTCTTTGCAAAGCAAAGCCTTTAAATCCTGGCCAGATAGCTAAATCACTCTTCCTCCGCTTGTCAGTGCTTCTGGTTGTAAAAGACAAGTTGTCTGGGGAAGGCTGGATGCACGTCTCAGCAGTCTGAATTGGACGTGAACTAATCAGAAACTTCACCGGAGATGAACGAGTGTCACACGAGCTCTCTGCCAGCCAGGCAGCGGCTTTCGGTCGCCTGGCACCAGAAGTCGAAGGAGGACCAGATTAAAGAGTCTTTTTAACACTACAGAATTCATGCTGTATTTTCTCCTGAGTTGACAGTGTTTGATGCCTCCAATGCATCACGTGTGTCAGGACCACCTGGGAAATGGATTGGAGGCAGACAAACATGATATTCTCAGGCTCAGATTTGTGGAATTTGGGAAAACTTTCAGTTTCACTTGCCCCTACATCCTCCAGAGATAAAATCAAGATCTGTCTGACAGCCATGTGTGTAAATCAAGTACACGTATTCGGCAGTTACGATTTTGATAAAAGTTTTTTTTTTCACTCAGAGAATTCCAGTTATCAATAATACAAGTTCCAGCGCTAAAAGCATGTATCATACAATGAAACTTGCATCCCAGAGAAAAGATTAGCAATCTTTTTCACTGAATCAAGAGGAAAAACATGATTACCAGGCTTGGAAATAATGGATAAGTAAACTTTTCCTAAAAAGAACAAGGTTATGCCTCAGACTCATCCACAGCCCACCCTACTGACTCTTTGCTGCCACTGCACAAGGCCAGCCTTCAAAGAAGGTTTTTACACTTAACTGATGTAAAGTTACTGCATTAAGGAATGTGACATGCTGCAATAATGTCAGATGCCACAGCATTGCAAATAATTTTAATAATGAAAGGGAATACCCTTGTTTTAAACTCCTAATTCAATGATTAAAGGTTAGTCGGTGAGTGTTCATAGCCTTTGGTTGAGGCGTTAAGACAGTGAAGTCAATGAGATTGAGAAGGTGCTCAAGTGTTTTGTTAATTGGGCTGGATTGATGCGAGGTCTCCTGACACCTTTGGCTCCCGTTATCAAACTCTGACAGATTTAGCTGCGCCAGTTGTTGCTACCCCCAGCTGCCCGCTTTGTGCTGGTGCCGATTGCTGCCGCTGTCGCAGGGAGTACGTGTCCGTACATCCGCCTAGCTCGCTCTTGTATTTCACACTCCCCTTGCCAGTGCTTCAGGCTGAAATGCCAGGCTGTGAACTGGGGCACTTGAAGTGCTGACACATGTCCCACTCTGTCACCCGTTCTAGAGGACGCTGATGCTGGAAGGCAGGGAGGTATTAGGTGAACAGCTGGAGGTGGTCATGTCTTAAGCCCCTGCCGCTAAATCTGCCAAATCTCATCTGTCAGAGCACACAGTTTATACATTTAGCTTCATGTGTATGGAACCTTAGGATTACCAAATTACTACTTTAAATACAATGCATTAGCCCGGATGAGATCAATTAAAGAGAAATACGAGTAACAACTGGAACATCTGAGTGTTTCAATAAAAACCACATTGTTAACACAATTTAGAGAAAATACAGGATGCCTAAACTTTGCATATAATTCAATAATATTCTTTGGGAGAAAACAAAAAGATCTTATCTGCTTGCTTGATAAATGCTTCAAACTTAGAGAGGTCTGATCTTCATCTGTTTTAAGTCAGAGTGACTTCACTGAAGTCAGAGGAGCCATGAAAGTCAACAGCAGATGAAGAGCTGGCCCTCGTTTGCTATTCACTAATCTTCAGGGAAATCATAAGATTATGGACAGAATACTTTCTTTCTCCAAGATAAGGAAATATAATATCCCTGGAGTACCTCTCATCCACCCTCAAATTCAATCTGGAAAGTCCTCCCTCTTTTCTAAGCTTTTTGTAGAATTTCTGTTTTATAAACGTAGCCTTTCCAAGTTTACTGGCATTTTTAATCTGTTAAAGCTGTTGTTCCATTTTTGGCCACAGCTCCCTCTTTTCCTGAGTCCTCTCAAAAATGTTCTCTTCCTGCTCCTTTCACTCTTCAGAGAAGTTTCTTCCCCTCTTTTGTTCTGTGTACGGAAATATTTGCTCTAGTTACAGCTCCCCTTAAGCCCCTCCATTGTGTTCCAGCTTCTGCCCTTCTCAGTGCAATGGGTACGTGTTTGTGTCCATGTGTCGGACAGAGCAAACCAATGTGCACGAGCTGAGATCTCAATGTTGTTTGTATTACAGTAATACTCATCACCATCACACCTAATATGTATTATAAAGTAAACTGGATTATAGATAAACTCTTAGAGGCAGGACTGAACAACATTTTCGTCTAATGTTTATAGTACTGTAGTGCCATCTAGCGAAATATTTACAGTAAATATGCTAGTATGTGAGTAAAGTCTGTTTTGGCATTAATAAAACAAATTTGTTTCTACCTACAATACTGAATATATATATTGCTGTTCTTTATAAGTGTGCAAAACACGGTACATAGTGATCATACAAAATGAAACCGTTAACTAATGTAATACCTTACAATGATGTGAAGCATTGCGTTTCCAAGGCACTCGGGTTGGACGTGATTTAACATTCCATTGCATGTATAAAACCTGATTCTTAAATCTTTGATAAAGCCATTCCAAGTAGAAACAAAGAAGCTTTAGTTAACGGTACCCAGTTTGTAGACTAAACATATAACTTCTATAATCGGTCTCAAAAAGCTGTTTACACTATTTGCCACATTTGCAAAGGAATGTGTAAGAGCCTGTTACTTACCTAGAATATTTTCTTGAAATCTCAGACCCTGCACAGCTTCTCATTTGTAGCAGATGCTCAAAACTGCCTCGAAAAGCAGCTCAAGAGCCAATGGCTTCGAATGGGAAATTTCACTTTTAACCCTTCCCCGTCCCTCCAGGGAGGATACAGTATTTCTTTAGGGCTTCCCCTCCTTCAGGTGAACGGCGCTTTGAGTCGGGGCTATGCACAGCACGGGCTGCTGACTCGTTGGTGCCCACGACTGTGTCCAGCCCACCCCGTGGCGGGGTCCCGGGACGTGCTCCTGCGCCAGGGACGGACACACATGCCGCTGCAGCCACTGAGTGGCCCCTGCAGCAGGGCTGCTCTGTGTCCAGCTCCCTCCTAACCCGACCTTTTCCACTGTCATGGTACCCCGTGCTCACGGGCATAACGGTCAGGAGGTGCCAGAGTTGGCACACGAGCTACCGCTGCCGCGTGGGAGACCGGAGCAAGACGGGGCACTACGCAGGCAGCTGCAGAGCGTGCACGGGGGGCAGGTGCCCCAGTGGGGAGGGATGCTGCGCGGGTCTTGCGAATAATCTGCCGGTCTGGATAAGTTTGCGTGTAAGTGACGTTGCTATCCATTAATCAGGTGAAGAGAGAAATGAAGAAACATTGTACACCTGGTCCCGTTTGATTATGGATGTCGTTAGTCTCAAGTACTAATAGTTTATAAGATGTCAGTGAAATCATTCAGGGATTGTTTCTAAACTCTATCATCTATCTTAAAGTTCCTGTAGAAAGTATCACGTGATCAAAAGTGCTTTCTTTTGTCTTAACTTACTTGTTTCCACCTCACCTCTACCACCCCTGCTTTCTGCGATAGTGTAAAGAGGTCCACCTGGGCTTACAAACCAGCTCTCCTGTCTGATGGGCTGTCACAGAAGGAGACAGCCTCTGCCCAAAGGGTTGCAAATCAAGGGCTGGATCCAAAATCAGTTAATGAGCATCTTTTCACTGATCTCAGTGAGGTCTGGAGTAGGCCTAACAGCAAAGATGTTGTCTATTAAGTTGAATTTTCTTTTGGATGACGTTTTGGAACTGTTAGCATAGTTCGCATTTCAGTTTCCATTGTCTGCAACCATATGAACTTAATATTTTACAACAGTTTTACGTACAGATTGGAAATCTGATTTCAGTTATTCCTACTGCTGCTTTATTTCATTTATGGAAATTGGTATTAAATTGTTGGATACATTTACGTGTCCACATTTGTTACTGCTTTAGCCTGTCTGAAGCACCGTGCAACCTACAATACTTCATTCTCACTATTAATTAAAACTCTTACAAGGTTAACACACCCAGGAAGGCGGACTGGGGAGCAAGCATTGTGTAACAGATGAACTCATATAAAATCTAAATGTGATTTAATTAGTTGATAATGGATCATTAATTACAAAGCTAGTGAAATGAAACACATTGTTGTGGGAGCACATAATGGAACTATTGAGAAAGAATAGATTTGTTTTTACTAAGTACTTGTCTGCTAAGAAAGCCACCTGTGCAAATAACTGGCTCAAATCAGATGACAAGCAGATTTTTTATTGCACGAGAAAGATTTCGGTTTCCATGACAACGCACCTAGGTCAAAAAAGCAAATTGTGTATTTTTCTGCAATAAACATTTCATTTACTCCAACAGATTTAACATCCAGGTTTATAATGTGTCTAAAATATATTTATTAGCTAGCAATTATTTAATACAGCAGCTTCTGCCCAGAAATTGCTGTTCAGCGACGAGGGATTCAGCTAGAAGTGTACAGGATCTATCCTAAGCCTTTTGGCATTTTAAACAAATGCTGTAATGCTGTTTGGCTCACGGTAACCTACTGTGAGCTCTGGGGAGAACTAAGCAAACAGTTTAAACGTTATACAAAAGTTTTTATTTAATTGAATTCAAGCATTTATAAAATTATATTAAATTAGGTCATATTCATGGGTTATCCAGTATTTAACATTTTCACCAGTAACGGCCTGTACATCTAATTTAAAATTTAATGACATTATTTAAGAAAAAGGTTTTCTTGATCTGAGGGCAAATATGCTTTATTTATAGGCCCTTTCTCAGACTGAGAATGGAAAGTACAAATGTGTTACTCATTAAGCCCCACGTTGTTACGTGGTTGGATGACTAAATCACTGCTTCCCCAGGGTGCCTATGCCAAAAAGCACCAGAGTCAGCGAAAATAGAAAAATAGGTGTTCTCATTTCCAGTGTTCCAAATCAAAAAAACAATTAGTAAATCTCTGAAATAATGAGGGGTTTTATTCACCAGAGCTGCCTGGAAGTGGCTCTGAACTCGAGCTCCGACCGCTCGCCCAAGACCTGATGGAATTACGCCTCAGCCAGGGAAACAGCCGAGCGGTCACAGCTCAGCCCCCCCCGCGCACTACCTCCATAGCGGGATGCTGATCCCAGCCCAAGACGGTCAACTCGGCGTTGACTTGACAAGACTGTGACTGATGCGCTGCTGTCTCCCTGACTTCTGGGGTGGTTTCGTTTGATTCTGGCTAACTCTGTGCAAGCGGTGAGTTCGCAAGGGCTCGCAGCCACGGCTGCTCCTTGGAGGACTCGCCCGGCACCTCCCCGCTGCTCCTGGCCAGGCACGGCAGCCCTGCCTCTGAGCAGAGCACGGGAAAGCGCTTGGCGCAAAGGCCAAGGGACACACCACATGCTGGAGCACACATTTCCATTAGGTGTGACATTTAGCCTCACAAGCGCTAGTACGAGAAATACCCCCCTTCTCCTGGAAATGTCCTGCTTCCCCCGGGGAGGAGGAGGAGGAGGAGCCTCCTCACTGTCCAACAAACGTTTCCAGGTCCCTTTTAGCCTGACTTTGCAGGCTAACGCAGCTTGTCCGAATGTACTCTCTCCAGTCCCCTCCCAGTAACTTTTGAACTTCTTGGCTGATTTCTGCCAACCGTGGCAGATGGCGGGACGCCTAGAGGTACCCCAGCTGCCGTGAAAGCTGGCAGGGGGCAGGGGAGGGCAGGAGCCAGGTGGCTGAGGAGCGCACGTGCCACCTGGGGCAAGCCACGGCGCGTCTGAGTACTGCTTGGTGGACGGGTCATAGGGACACAAGGGAAGGCTGAGGCTCGTGTTGGGGAGGGAAACAAAGGATTTAGGAAAATCCTTTAGGAAAAAGGGCGTTAATTTATAGAAGAATGGTTTGATTGGTTTTTCTGGCCACAGAACAACTTCTTTTCTTTAATGCCATCAGCTCGGTCTCCATTGGTAGAACACACCCAGCTCTACCTAGCGTGCTCATAGTAGCATTACTGGCATCCATAAACAGAGACCACATTTTGAAAAGATTATTTCTTCCCCAAAGGCTTTCTTCTCTTGCTTTAGTCCGAGCCGTGTTCAACAACGGGGTAAGACAGAGAGAGGTGCTACAGTTCCAGCCTTGGTCTGGAGCTCTGATGAGCATCTGTAGTGTACACAGGCCAGGGCCAGTTGAGTTCTAATTACAGTTCTTTGTGGCAAATGAGACACTGGACCTTTTCCTACATTATGCGAGCTGGATCTATGGATGAGTTAGTACAAAGGAGAATTCATGCAGCAGCGGTGGCGGGGGGCAGCAGGGACTGGACTGTAGCCACAGTCTGGAGTGGCTGGGCTGGGCTGGAACAGTATGAAGAGCTTAACAGTACTTTACAGTCACTTTGGAAAATAAAATGTAATAATCACCTTTGAGTCTGTAATTCAAAGGTAGTTTGTTGTGTTGTGAGTGAAAATAGGCAGCTGTATCAAACACCTTTTCATGCATATACTTTTTTGAAAAGAATCTCTGAAGGTGGCCTGTGTAAGCTCTTTTCCTTTTTCCTAAACTTTTAGCTAAAAGACATTTAGAAAGACTTTTTCTTGTTTCAGTATCGGTACATAAATACAAGTCACACCCGACTGAGACTTCTTCAGGACAAAAACTGAATATAAAGTTCTTGATAAAAGGACTTATCCTTTACATAATCCTGATCCTCATCCGCTATTCCAAGTAAAGAAAGAACAAATCAAAGCTTATAAGGTGAGACTGAAACAGAAGTAGTGAGAGGTGAGGGTTGGTGGAAGTTAGGAAAACTCCAGCGTGTTCAAACCTCAGATGTGTTGCTTCCCTCAGAGCACATCTTTTAATTGGAACGCCCCCCTTGCACGCAATGAGTGGCAGTAAGTGTGGAAGGCGATCATGGGATTAGCTATGCCCTACCCCTACCTCCGATCCCAGCTATTTAAACATTGCACAAACCAATACAGAAAGCATATTCTGTTTCTTCACCCTCTTGTCTTTGATTAATATCTATAGCTGATGTGTTAACTACCATTCAAAATAAAGGTCAAATTCTGTGAGCACTGACATGCAAACAGTCAGAAGAACCAAAACATTTCTATGCATATAGGCTTCCAGGCCTGGACACCAACTCCTGCGATAGCTGACTTGAGACGTTATGGGTCCCTTTATTTAGTTTTGGGTTCAGTTGTTTAGTTTTTAGCCAGCTGAAGCGGTGACGCCCGGCACCGCTCACTCTCCCCGTGCAGAGACCAGGCAGGCACTAGATGGCTCCCGAGCGCCGGGCTTGGGTTTTTATAGAAACTGAGCTTTCTAATAATATCTTCACTTCCTGGCTTAGAACTTGGTCCAAAATTTCTGTTCCCTCCTACTCATACAGGGGTTTTTACAATTCAGCTTCTACCTTCACAGGCACCATGTAGTTTGTTGTTTCTTGAAGCAGACGGGAGAAAATAGGGCTCTGCTGTGCTCTTGGCATAGGGCTTACGAGGAACCGGCTGGAACAGCCAGAGTTGCCGTCACAAGACATAGCTGTGGAAGAAGGAAGCATTTCCTGACTTCTACCAAAGCATTCATGAAGACTTGCAGAACTGAGTTAGCTTAGCTGGGAGCCAGCTTAATTGGCACTAATTGGTTTCCCTTGGCTGGTCATGTCTCTTTGGAAGTGATTTTCGTGTTACTTTTCACGGAGAAGCATTTATATCTGGTTCTTCTGAGAAAGCGACAACCACCTTACCATTTCAGAAGGCAAACAGCTACCATCAAGCTTAGATTTTCAAAAGACAAAGACTTTGTAAGCAACTGAATGCCTTAGAAATCTTCTCCCCGTGTGACACAGTGATCACACAAAAGTACAGCTGTCGGCAGCAGCACAGCTCCGAGTTCCTCGGAAAATCTGTGGATTCAGAGATTTCGTAGCCTGTCTCCAGTAAACAGAAATAAACAGAAACTTAATTTCCTCTCTGTGAAAACAGATAGAGGAGTGTACTTTCTAAATGCGGCACGCACTTACAATCCTAAAGGTAAAGCTTTCCATCTGGGAAACGTGTCATGGGAAAGTAGGTCAGTTTGCCCATCATTGGGTACGTATTCAGTGGCTTGGACACACACACCGGTAACGTGGAATGGCGGCGCAGTGTATTCTAGAGTTCAAGATCTATAATGGGGGGTTTCACATGTGAGTAAGATTGAATGAGGACCCCAATCAGTGAGAACACTGAAGTTTCCTGCCCATTTAGTGATGGCTGTATGATAACAGTTGGCCGTGGGAGCTTTTCTGCTCCTGGAGTTTGGCTGCTCCCGCTCCTGAACTCCGGACAGCGTGGGCGTTATCCCAGCGCCTATTTCCCTGCTCCTCCTTCCCTGTTTCTCCTGGAAGGAAAGCTGCGTGTGCGGGCAGAGGGACGGCAGCAGGACTGCAGCGTACCAGCATGACCGATTCTGTTCATCTCTGCTATCAGGAATTGATCTTTTGCAATTTCACTGGGTGAGGAGAAGTATGTCATCGCAAACGACTACAAGTACAATCATAACTAAAGTTCTGGCTGGATATGTGGAAAGGCCCTACCTTACAGCTCTGGCAGGCTGCCTTAATAGTCTTGAAACCCTTTGCCGAGATGCAACATACTGAACAGCCCGATGCGCCCAGCTGGACTGTTCAAAAAAGAACAAAGAACCAAACCGAGAACATTAACAGCATCACCTGTGGAATGACCGTCAACATAAACGTCATGTGGAGGCACAATGTAGAAAATACCGATTTCTATTGAGTTCTTCACCTTCCCGTTCTGCGTTAGTGAGGCACTTTAGAGAACCACAGCAGAGATGCTGGAATAAAGAACAACGGCAGTTCCTTGTGCATACTCAATAGATTTTCTCAAGTCCATCCTCCACATTAGATTAGGCAATACCAGCACTTAAAAATTTTAACCATTTGCATTTTGAGGGATGAGACAGAGTAAAATGTTATTTTGCTGCACATTAAACTTATAAAAGCATTGCTCAGTAAACTGATCATAAGCTAGCAGCCTTTCCAAACTTAGACAGGAAACACCTGGACTTCTGTGGTAAAACATCACTGTGAGTGCACTGTACGTTTTGGAACAGATCATTTTGAATTGTTAATAAATATTCATCTTATTGCAGTAAAACACTGTGTGTCCAGGGCTATAAACATTGGTGGAACTAAATTAAATATGTGCAATGTTAGTCATCTTGACTTTTTTCCCTTAAAATGAATACTTGACTTTCCCTCCAAAACATCTGAAGTTTTAAAACCTTAAAAACCCAGAAGATAATTCTATCAGATACGCAATTTAAATATCTCAGTTTCTGTTATATTTATTCTTTGTTACCACATTCTCCCATCTTTTCTCAATGGCTCATTATAAAGGTAACTAAAAGGAAGTCTTTGTTTCCTTCCCTGGGAAAAGCCTTGCACCTTGGCAAACATAGCCCTGTAGGCTCATCCCGGAATTCACTGTCCCTGCCCTAATGGTCTCAATTTGAAAAACAAATCTAGAGACGTCCCTAATTATCTGAAAGCCAAAGGGAAAAATGCAAATTGTATACAAATCCTCAAGCCTTTCCGCAAGAAACTGCACAAAATGTGCATATCTATTTTTGCTGCATTGGTTTAACTTACGTTTGTGATAAAGGGCTCCAGAATCATGACCTGAATAGAGAAAAATTTCCTAATTTTAGGAAAAATTGTTGCAAATGAGCCCTGAACTGAACAAAAACCTATAGTTCTTTCTGCTATAGTGTGCTACCTCCTGAAAGTGCTGGCGATGTGGCTGCAGGAGATGCAGCTGACGGAAGATCCAGTTTGGACTTGGTTCCAAATCATAACAGATTCATTAAAGGTCATGAGAAACAAATCTTGCATGCGTCCTGCTGCATATGCTTATACGTAAGGCTAATCTTTGACAGATAATTTGCTCAGGTTTGGGGGTTGTTTCCACATCTCTCCTGCCTCACTGACTTTTTTAAAGCACGCTTGCTAATGCTGCATCTCTCTGTCCTAACAGCTTGCATTGTTTAGGTTTAACATAAGCATTCACCAATTTTATACTAAAATACATTGCCCATGGAAAATTAATATATTTTTCTGTCGTTTCTCAAAGCATTTTAATACTCAGGAAAACAAGATATCATAAATCTAAGGCAAGAAAAGCTGCTTTCAATTGAGCAGAAAAAAAATAAAAGGCAAAGTCTGTTGGGCATGTGTGTCAACAGCTTTCAAAGCTGCGATCTGAGCACAAAAAGCAATCAGAAAAATCATACTGCTCATACAAAAAAAATTTCCCTTGGTGAGAACTCCGCAAACACTGAAGCAGCCTTAAAACTTGGCTTATTGTGTCTGTCTGTAGCTCTACAAAGAAGACTACTTGTTTCTATTTTCTGAATGTGTTGAAAACTAGAACATGGCAGCTGTAATTCTGCTGTAAAGCTCCCCCAAACAAACACCAAAACAACCCTGACCACCTGTTTTGAGCAGACGTCAGCTGTGGAAAATGCCTCTCTGAAGGGAAAGTGGAGTGTGTTTATGAGAACCTAAAAGCAAGTGGGTTCTAGCTGAGATTTTTCTATATGCGTAGCACTGCATTATTTATTAAGTATCTATTACTTTGTCCCTTCTACTCCAGGGAGGTTCCTTATTTTGTGCTACCAGCACTGTTGTAAAGAGGAGTATTTCTTCACAGTGAGATGCATGGTATGGGAGCAGACGTCCCAGCCTCAGAGGTCCCTGCTGCCCCGTGGGGATGGCCGGAGGAGGAGTGCCGGACCTCCTCCGGCGCTGGTGGCACCTCTGCAGGGGACCTGTTTGGCTGGATGACAAGCTCCGTGCAGAACCCGACGTCGGGTGGCCAGAGCACGCTGTAGAGGGGGCAGGAGCCCGCCACGATCAGCTCCTCCCCGAGCCGGCCCTTTGGCTGGACACCTCTGGTTTCTTTGCCTGGCCCAGGTAACCAGTGTCCTTCATTTGTATTTGCCTCTAGAGGCGATGAATGATATCTGGAATATACAGCGCTTTGGGGAGACCTACGCACTGCTCGCGGACTCCTGCTCCTCTTCGATACTAGCCAGTGACCCTGCGGAGCATACCCTGCGTGCTGCGGCAGTCGCAATATCCAGTAACCTCATAAATAAATGGAACTGTACTTAGTACCACATCTGCTCTGCAAATTGTCTCTGAACCACCTTCCTACTTCCTGACATATGCAGTGGTGATCTTTTCCTAACTGTACCTTTACCTAACTAACAAGTGCTGGTTAAATAACGCCGCAAGCCCCTCCTGCCCAGCTCCGCCAGCCAGCCCCGCCTGAGGAAAGGCAGCGAGCTGCGCTGCATGCAGCTCCTCACCGCCGCTGCTCCCCGCACCCTCGCAGCTATTGCCACATTCAATTTCCTGTTTTCTGTTGACACAAATAATCTTGCAAAACTGCAGACATTTTGCAAGGCCATTATGTTCAACAGATACTAGTACTGCCATAAGTAATCGGGCAGTCTGTATTTAAATGACACGGGATACGAACACTGCGTGAGACGCGCAAAGTGGGCAAATTAATTCTTACTACAATGAGTGGTTCAAGAGCTAGAAAAGAGAATGCAAAACATTCTCTGGAGTTTGTAAAGTTCTGTTTAGTGGCATTGCCTATAAAATAGTAGGGTAGAGTAACAAAACCAGATATTCAGCTTAAAGATGGATAGAGAAAGGTGGAAGGGCTGCTTAAGTGGATGAGATGCTACTCCCCAAGCCATCTAAACGGAAGCAATTTTCATGTAATAAATAGATCATAGATCATCTGACATGAAGATTGTTTTTGCTAAGTGGTAGCTAAGCAAAGCATTCAGTAGCTTGCTTTTTTTCTTTTTTTTGGCTGATCATGGCTAGCGTGATAGAAATGAAATGGATGGGATGGAAGAAGATTAGCTTATCCACCTTGAACAGATTTAATAATCCTCATTATCTTTTATTGTCAGCTCCTTCCTCTAACTAGTAAAGAAGGCGAAGCTCCCGTTAATGTGAGACCACCTAACTCCCCAGCCCAGCAACGCTGACTGTCCCCACTGCTGGGTATTCTCGGGTTTTTCATCCGCTGTCTAGAGGGGCTGCCAGGGCACTGAGGCGCCTTCCCCGCACTGCAGACATTCATGCAGGGACCCATCTTTTTCCCTCCAGTGTTCAAAACAGCAATGGTCTTACTTGGTATCTAGAGACCTTTCATTTTAGAATTCATTGCAGCTGGACTGCAGAGCTGGACTGAGATTTCCTTGATAGCCTTGCCCCACACTGCAACGCTGAGAAAAAGCTCTGACTATTCACAGCCTCTCCTGCTCTCATGAATGGCTTGTTTGTATGGGGGGTTTTGCCACCAGGCTTGGTACTATGAACACTCTGACTGTTACTGTTTAACTATAGTAAATCAGTTAAAGACTAACCGTGGTGTTCCGGAGAAATATTTTATTTCATGCAATGAGACTGGCCTACAGTCATTTATCTGACTTCCAGACTGGAAAGACTATAAAGAACAATGATTTTGGACTTCACCGCATTTTTTTCAGTGGCTTATATACACACAGAGCCAGGAAGAGGAGGACTTTGTGCTTTAGCAAGCTCAGATGTGAATACATCTTCCTTTCCATATACTGTACTGGCAGAGAAAATATTCTACTGGGTCTGAAAAAATTAGCGACTAGGTATAACTATGAAGGGATGTTTAATGAAAGATTTCACTGTGCCTTTCTCTAGCTAACTAAATACGCACCAAGGAGCTAAAAGCAGACATTATTATGGTAACTCCTAAGTGACCAGTTCAAACAGGCAAAACACGCCCCTGCCTGGCGGATGTTAGGGTAAATGCCTTGCCAATAAACTCTCCAGATTCTGAACTACGGCATTTCATTTTTCCAGAAGCCTCTCAAGTACGACCATGTGGATTTTCAATGGCAGAAACATCCTGCTCACAGCTGATGTTTTGTCAAGCTGTTTTCTTCCCCAAGCCAAGTCAGGAGAAAACACATAAATATTCTTACAAGCAGGTCACTTATTTTCCAGCTGACATGCATTTTGCACTCTGCTATTTTCACTCTATTTTCCCTACACACAGAGTCTGTATTGTTATAGGGAAGGCAGTTTATATGTGAAAATTGACCTGGTACAACTTAAATTCTTCTAGCAGAACTTGAGTAAAAACCTGTGTGGACACTCTTTTCATTGGAGATTGGAATATTTTTAGTTAATGTAAAGCTATTAGGAAAGGATTCAACTGAACTAAATGAGAAAGTTTCATTTGAAAGTCAGAGTTTGGCACCAATTAACTATGGGTTGTTTTTTTTTAAAAAAAACAGAATCAAAATATATCATGGTGACCATTCCATGCAGAGGAGCCCTTACATTCTCCATCATTTTGAGATCCTATGCTTTCTGCAACCAAACTGACTGGCTTTAGCATACAGAGAGGATGGCAAGTCTGTTTTGCATTATTCACCACCTGAACAGGGACTAATCCCACTAAAACATGTAGGCATAAACCTGTGAGAGATGAAAATCAGCCTCAAACTGATAGGTACTACCTAAGAGGAAAAGGAAAATCTTTGATGCAAAATATTTGAGAAAATGAGTTTTAAACCCCTGTATGAACAGAACAAACTTCTGACATCTGAGGCATGATTTATTACTACACCAGATGTTGATGTATTTTCTATTTTTAGCAAAGCATATGACAACTCTGTATAGAATTTTTGCTTTAATTATTAGTGTGTGAAAACATTAAGGAGGTGATCACAGTAAGTCTGAAGCTTTGCTCTGATTAACAAATTAGCCAGTTCTAAACAGATCAAGTAACAGTCAGAAAAGCCAATGACCCTTGAAAGCAGGCTTAAACTTTCATTGGGCCACTTATTACAGACCACTTGCTTTGGATGCAAGCAATATCAGGTGTGCCCCCTTGGACCAGAAAATCTCTTTATTAAAAAATGAAAGAGCACTCGGTTTTCACTAGTTGCTTTGAAGTAATAGCAGTTATTCCTGGTAAGAGGGATTTTCGGGACCCAAAGAGTCTGTATTTAAAAAGCGATTGCTTTCACTGGCATACTCCAGTTTAATTAACTCAGATTTATAAGTAGAAGATCTACGTTAGTTGCACTTCTAATAGGAAATACAAAATTAAAAAAAGATGTATAATCAAATGGAATTTATAGAAAGGAGACAGTATTTTAAGAGTCAGCACATCAGAAAATATGATGTTGTCTAATGTTGAATAATTCATTTACATACCAGGGGAGACAGACCCCTTTTCAAAGTTTTGGCCAACTGCTGTAGGGCTCTACAGTGATATTCATGGGAGCCTTTCCCCGGACTCCAGCGGGGTGCCGAGTTGGGTAAAGGCACCCTGAATAACTAAGATTTTTCTTTTTATCTCTGTGGTTTCTTCAAGATGTTTTCTCAAATTTTAAAATGCTAAATACTTCAGTTTCTATTCAGTCTGTAGAGGTGCCATTTGTCAGAAAGATAAATTATTGCCCTGCTGGTGTAAATCAGTACAGTCGAGGACCTGTCTACCGTACTTACTCACTCAAAGGCAGTGTTCTCCTATACACATTTAAAAGTCTATAAATTAGGTGGGATCTCACGAACTGGGTCAATGCATTGCCTCCCAGTTCAGCATTAATAAATATCGTATCTAACAAACCATTTCAATGGCTCTATTTATGAAAAATTCATCTTTGGCACAGAGTAAGGCTAGGACAGTACAGCAAACAATACCATATACTAAATTTATAGCTGTTGCAGTGATTTTTGTTCATTACATGTCTAATATCAATCTATTATCATTATAGATTCCCCGTTGAAATGGCATTTCTCTTCTGAAGCTATACTATCATACACTGTAACATTAAGTCATGAAAGTGGTTTCAGTATTAACATGCAGCGCATATTTGCTATTTTGAGAAAATGTAGGTCCTGACCTTGCAGTTACTTTTGCATGAGTAACTTCATAAACAAATGTATTGCACATACAGCTCTGGAATTCCAGAACGCCTTTCTCCGAGACAAAGACAGTGGTCTGTCAGTAAAGGTCTTAACTAGGGAAGGGTGACATCTGACAGCGCTACCAGCCTTAAAGCTGAAAACACACCCGGAGCTCATTTCTGCAGCCCACGCGTTACAGAACGCACCCTAGGATGGGCAACCAGCTCAATGAAATCTGTGAGTTTATTCAGGGCTAACGCTTAGAGACAAGAGCACAGAACATATTTTCTCAATCTCCAGGTTTCAAGCTGCTACAGAATTTCAGTTCCAAAGTATGATCTAGTCTAGCTTGGGAATTTTCATATGAAGGCTGTTAGTGCATCTGGTTTGATTTGTTTCTAATCATCCAATGTGGATTTTTAAAATGTATTCCCTTGGAAAGTTTAGCTGATATTTTCAAGGAGAACAATAAAGAAAATTCAGCTTTGACATGCACATTTTTTTTGCTTATACAACAAAAACTTTTGCTTTCAAGTCTGTGGTGTTCCAGAGACGCTGGGGAACAGAACTATTCTTTCCTGCCAAAGTATGCATTTCTGTCCTAAGTAGTGTGTTTAAAGAAACCTGTCCTGTTAAATGAAAATCCTCAGGCCATCGGTTCATAAATGAAAATTGTCAGTATCAAATAAAAAAAAAAATCAGAATTAAACAATGAAAAAATCATTGCAGATCTGAGTATTTTTATCAGCTCCTGAAATTACCTGTGGGAATCTCAGTTTCCTGTGAGGCAGATCTCTGCCCCAGCAGGGCAGAAGACCTAGGGAGGCACCCAGGGAGCAGGCTGCCAAACCCAGCTGCAGCGGGCGGCTGCTCAGCCTTCATCGTAAGCCTGTGGCCCCTGCGGTGGAGCCTGATCCTCTGCCGCCTTCTGCCTGTGTTTTCACTTGGCTTCAGCATCAGAGTCCGTTGGTTTCCCGTTCTGTGTCATGTCCCAATTCCCATTTTTGCCTGGATATTTATCTTTCTACTGGTTGCCCTCCAGTCTCAGCTGACTGCTGTAATTAATGGGTTTGATACCCCTCTTACTTCATCCCTACCACTTTCTGGATCATTAAATACAGCCCTTGGAAACATTTATCAACTTCCCTACGCTTTGGTTGATGCCTGGCTGCAGAACATGCACTGCTAAGTAGAACTTCCATCCTTTCTATATCTAACACGGACTAACCAGGGAGGTTTCCAAAACAATAGTATTTCACAGCACCTTTTTGTGCATTATATATTTTAGTTGAGATTGGTAAAAATACCTGTAACTAGTCATCCTTGGTGCCTTCTCAGACCATTTTTCAGTTACTTACACTTTACCAGTTTTATCCAGAAGGTTGAAATTATCCATGCTGTATATCTGCTTCACATTTAGTTTTGTGGAAACATTTTCGAGCAAAAAAAAATTGCTCATCTGTTTTTGAGAAAGAATATAGGGGAAAACACACTGTTTTGCACACCGTAACTATTAGGACATCAAAATTCTCACTTCCCACACAGAGCTGTGGTGGCACATTGCTTTGGCAGGTAAATTCGCCAGCGCCAGCACCTGCAGCTGTGCTGGGCATGCCCTGCGCCGGCGCTGCTGCAGCCAGGAGCTCCCCGCTTCCCTCTGCCGCCCTACAGACAGGAGACAAGTGACTGGATGAAAAAGAAAGCAGCAGCCTGGCTAAACCACAGGACACGGGGTAGCCTGGGGTTTGCAGTGTGCAGTGGGAAGCTGTGCCTGCGTGAGCCTGGGGCGGGAGATCTGAACTGCGGGGTCCAGCACCGGGGGAAGGGAGCTGGAGGGACACATGCTGCGCGGGAAACCAGAAAGACAGGGGATGATGATGATGATGATGATGGGAGAGTTGGGGGGGGAAGTAAAGTTGAGCATTGCTGTACTGGTGTGCTGTGGATCACCCAAAATGACTTTTCTGCAGGTGGCCACAAGCTGAATGTTCCCCAGTGAGTTAATGCCCAGCGTGAGGCACCTCATCGGGCTGCTCTGCTGGGGCGCTGCCACCCCACAACCTCACACTGCAGCAGTGCCTCTGCCCCAAGCATTCAAAGTGATGATATAACTCTAAATACTCTGAGAGATCAGGTCTAAGGCTTACGACCTGTCAAATCTGGCCCATCACCCACCGTGGGATGGATTCTTCCCCTGTACTTCAGGTTCCTACCTCTTAATATCATCTCACTTTGCAGTTGGGAAGAATAATTGTTTGTGAGAAAGACACAAAAAGGGACAACCGTGGCAAAATTAGCAATTCTGTTCTTGAAGTAAAGTTCAGTCCGTGTCAGTAAGTCAGCCATGTGAAACACCCGCTGAACAATAAGAGTAACACAAAAGTACTGAGAAGCTGCTCGTCGCAGCCAGCGCCGCCAGCTGCGTGCACTGAAGGAAGGCTTGGGGGGACAGTATGTCATCACAGGAATAAAGCAAAGGATATAGAGCTGCCCTAGCTGTTGAGCCTTTCAACGTACAGTTTAACAAGCTTTTAATGCAATTTGCGTGTGTAACGTGCGATATATGAATTTAAATGCAAAAGCCCTTTGTATGTAGCACATTATGTAGCTTCTTGCTGTTTGCTTTAGAAATTCCTAACTGCCCAACTGATGCAGACCTGCACACACAATAACCCTTAACAAATTGCTCTTGCTGATTATCAAGGTGGCAAGGGCCAAGGTCAGAGTTCAGCTCTTTCTGATGTCAAGGGCCTTCCACTAAAGCCCAAAGCAGCATGTGATGCAGGAGCGCTCTTTAATGCCAGCTGCCATTAAAGGCTGCGCTCGTTCATGCTTCGCTGGAAGCTGGCTGGGACGCTTGCTTACATGAGTGGGTAGCTTAAAGCTCCTGCTGGTTAATCCCACAAATGGCCCAGGGACTGCTTTCATGAAGTATACTGGGAAGATTAAAACTGCCTGGTTTTTTTTTCCCTCCCTGAAGTTCACGAGAAACTGCCAGCATAATTTTAAGAGCCTGCAAAAGCACCCGAAAATGCATTTGGTTCAGAAACAGATACACGAAGCATACAGACATTAGAGTTTCATGGTTTCCAGACAAGCATCAACTGATTATTTAACATGAATTATACAAAGCAGCAGGACAATATAGTTTATAACTCCTTTATGGTTGGGGTAATGCTACAAAGCTGGGGGGAAAAGGCTAGTCTGATACTCAAAGCTTTTCTTCTCCTCAAAATTTTATGTTCCCTAAGGAAAGCTGGCACGCCTAAACACATTATAGGGGAATATCTGACACTTTTATTATTGCCTCTTCAGGAAGAAGGTAATATTCAACATGAAACAACACTTTCCCCTTCAAACTTTAAAAAACTGAATGTTAATTGTGACATTTATAATTTTAACCTCAGCAGCGAAAGTCACGCTTACATGTATTAAAGGGTGGAATCACGAGGAGCTGGAAGGCAGCGTGTTGATCAGTGTTCAGCTCTTCTGAATGTTGAGGTGCTTGCCTCTTCTTCCTGTATCGAAAAGGTGCCTAACCCGGGGATCTGGATTTCCCTGGGCAGCAAGGACCTTCATTAGGGGCTACAGAGCTCAGTTTTGCATCATTTTAGGTCCGTTTTTGGATCTAAAATGGAATTTGGCTGTAGCTGGGATGATAGTCCTTCTCGCCTGAAAATTACCCTGAGGTTTTCTGTGGTGTGTTTCCTCCTCTGTGGCTGCATTCCACATGAATTGGGGTTTTTTTGCTTTAAACATGTAATTTTGGATAAGCTTTTTTATTGTGCAGATACGTACGTTCTGTGTGTCACCATTTCTTCTTGTGACCAAGAACCAACATACCTTATTCTCATATCTCAATTCTCCTGATAATCCAAACACTTTTTCCTACTAAACTTGAAGTTAAAAGTAACTACAGGAAAAACAGGTTGTTGAAAGAACTTTCTATTCTTTGAAATCTCCCCTCTGCTTCCTTATTACTTCAGTCAGTGGGACAGGGCACAGAGTAAGTTACACCGTACAAATCAAGGTGGGCAATTATCTGCTTCATAAACCTCAAAATAATGGTCTCTACACTTCCCATCTGTGTTTTCACAGTCCTTACAGAGTCTGCCTTCTACTGTGGGGGTCTTCAGTCAGATCTGATGCAGAACACCAGAAAAACCATGTATTTTGAAGTGATACAACCCGCAATTATCCTCCTCACAGAATGGCCTACTGGAATTTTTTTCTGGCAGTTTATGCTTTCATCTTACTGCTTTGCAGCAGCATTTTAAGATTTAGCGGTAAAGCACTACCACTGATCTGAACCGTGGATAAGTATCTGCTCAGGGTTGCTCTTCAGGGTTGCTCTGCTTTTTGTTATTTTGGGCATACACTCTCTTAGGGTTTTAACAGAACACTTAACGTACGCTGATGTTTTAGCCCCCACGCCCTTTCTCAGACGTGCGAGTGCAACCTCTGAATGCCGCTGTGCTTTTCTGCATTGCAATGAATGGTTGGCTCCGTGACATGGGGCACTGGAAACTCCCTTGGAATCTGCACCCTGCACTGTTAGTGGTGTTTTGATGTGAGCTTGGAAATTTTACAACTTGCTTATTCATACTTATTTGTAAACGGTCCAGCGACATAAGCCGACTTCTTACCAACACATTGGCCATTCTTCTGAGAGTGTGAAAAGATGACAGCATGTTTTTCCATCTTAGCAGAAAGTATCTTTCACAATGTAAATATTTGTTGATGAAGCGCACTCCTCATTTTCTACACTAGCAGCTTTTTTCTTCTTCACAGTGCAACCTGAAGTATTTATAACTTGTGCTGATTACACATAGCGTATTTTTCCAGTTCTAAGGGAATTTTCTCACTACCAGTCAACTTTTATCACTCGGTACTCCACTAATGGTAAAATAATGCTGCTTTTCATACTTAAATGTCTAACTAGTTCTTCTAACAAAATCATATGGGAAGGCAATCTGATCCACATCTTGCCTGTTCAGAATTGTTTATGGGACATGATTAGTCTTCAGTAAGTCAAAGATGTGAATTTATATTTTCTTTTGCATCCAGGCAAGGCTACAAGTAAATATTATATGACTTCAGAGGAATTTAGTATATAATAATAAAGCGGATCAAAAATCTAGCCAATTCACTAGGCAAATAAACAGTACCCATAACTCCACAGATCTTTAATTGGAATAAGAAAGTAAATAGTCAAGCAGCTTTCAAACAAGTTCAGCTAAGTAATATGAGAAATGAGAAATCTCTTTTAATTTATAACAAAAAGGAAAAGATGAAACAAAAATGAAAGAATAAGACAGATCTTCTGGTGTTGGTGTTCTTTTTCTGTCGAACGCAAAAAAGCAATGATTTACATTAACTAAAAACCTAACCCATCATTTTTTTGACTGACCATATTTTTTCCCAGCAAACTGATGAGATGATGACAGCTTCTCAAGGCTTTCCCATAAATGACATTCTTCAGCCTTTTACTAGCATAGTGCTGAACTGCTACAGTATTTCATCTGCATGAATCAATCTCCGTGAATTAATCTTAAGGCTGTGCTTTACTCATTTACCATGACTTATGTGCACATATATTCCATGACTACTTGTAAAAGGAATAAGGTCCACATTTTCTACAGAAATACATACTCTTTATGTCTCTCATGACTTACTCTCCTTAGCTATGTACTAAATGATGTTAGACATGAGACTAAGTTAGTATGTTGACTCTGGAATGCAGCAGTTACACGTGGTTGACTGGCCTCTTTGCTAAGGTTTATAGTGTAGTTTTGTAGTTCATAATATAGGTAATTTTTACAATATAACACCCCTGCTAATAAAAATAAAATTGTTACGTAAGGCCACTACTAAATAATGAAACTACTACTATGCTTAATTTACCTATTAAATTCTGTGTAGCAGTAAATGTTGTTACAGAGTTTGTTATTAATGTGAGTAACCTCAAGACTGCTGCCAACACTTCAAACATAAAATTTCTGTAAAGATGTTGGAATCAAATGATACAATGCTTTGCAATTTACTCCTTATTACAAAATCAGGGTAAGATTCCCAATAATTATATGGGGTTCCCAGTAACGTTATGGCTTGCGCTGGAACAGAGCAAAGGACAGAAAGTTGAGCCAACCTGCAAGATCATCTCAGGTGCCTCTTCTGTAGGATTTCAGCACGCAGAGAAATATGTTAGATTGTCGTTTGTTTCTGGATTAACTCCGTTAAGTGATCGATGTTTACCTGTCAAGTATGCCTGAAATGCAAGGAAGTATCACGATTGTGAAGATTTATTTTCAGACTTCCACCTATTTCCATTAAGGACAGCATAGGAGCTCCAGAAAAGATGCCGGAGGGGCTGTCAGTCCTCCTGCATGCAAAGATGCTGTGACACGCTGGGGACAGCCCATTTGCAGACTGTAACCCTTTCTAGCCCCAGACTGAATGGATGATGGATGACAATGAGCTTCTTGTTATAACTAAAAAATATGTAACTGTAAAAATGTAATTATTACCTACCATCATAATTAAGTAACTCTGATCTAAAAGCTTTTTGGAATAATAAGCTCCATAAATAACTGCCTTTGTTTTTCTAAAAGAAAACTTAGCAGCTTTAACAAAGTTCTGCCTTAAATCTTCACTGTGACCTCAGAATTCAATTTTAACAAGTTGGTTTTAATCCTGTTAGTTTAAGATCAAAGAAAAAGATTCATTGGCAGGGTTAAATGGAGCAACATTGAAGGATTTATAAAAATAAGGCCAATAGCCACACCAGTCCTTCTGTCCTAATTAAGTTTGTATTTTTTATAAGTATTGCTGGCAGAAATTAATGCTCAGAGACCTAAGCCAAAGTAGCTCATTTTAACCCACGGGCATTTTTTCACTTATTTTGACTGTATTTTAAGTTTTCCATTCTGTACTTTCCTACTTGAGAAAGTGAGGCTCTTCTCAGCAACTCTTAAAGTAACTACCGTCTACCTTTTGTGTGACTGAAGCCCAGGAGCCCACATCGCCAGGCTTGACAATAACGTATTCTGGTCTTTCTGAATAGTTCACTCTGGAGAAGGCGCCTACCAAACCACGGTGCAACATTCTCCTCAAAAAATGATTGTTTCTGTTCCTGCACCTGCTTTATCGGTGTTGAAAAAATGGTGAGAAAATTAATCCTAAACATCAATGATCACTGCTATGTAGCCACGGGCAAGTAAATTTTGACATGCTGCAATACACATTTACTGTTCATTACTTCCCTGCCCAAAAAACGAGCCTGTGATGGTCCATTGCTCAGTGGAACTTGTGCCCGCTCAGAATCTGGCACCTGGAGGCAGGTGGGCTCTCCCTGCTGTGATAACGCCACTGCTGCTCCGGATTATCTCCAGCTGAAAGTATTTGTGCTACTGGGGCTGGTTAAGCCTCGTAGCTTTGCACGCAGAAATGAATTCCTCAACAGAAAATGCTCCCCAAGAATGGATCAGCTATGAAATTTTCCCTTGTTCTTCAGAGACTCTAAGGAGGAGGGAGGTATTAGAGGACACCCAGCCTGCACTCAGCCTACGTGGAGAAAAGACAGGCAAGCCGATTTTGGAAATACCTGAAAGGTAAGTGAATATATAAAACTATCACTGGAGCCTCTAGTAATTTTATTAATCTTCTAGTCCTTTCAGCTTTACAGTGCCTGGCCCTGAAAAAATAGCTATCTTTTGGATTCGCAAGGTATGCACTTTAGTACAAGGTATGCACCTGTTACTTCTCCACCCTATTTCTACTTTTGGCTATCTAAAATCTTTCCTTAACCTTCATTGATCTCATTCTCTACAGGAGTCTGAAAAAATGCTACAGGATCTGCAATTTTGATTGCCTCTGTGATCACCCTACGATGAAGGGAAGTTTCTGTTGTTCTTAAATGACTTTCCTTCTCTCGCTAGCAATGTATACAAGACGTAAGACTGTCCATGATGTAAAACTGTCCATGATGTAAAACTGTCCATGATGTAAAACTGTCCTGAGACAAAATGAAGGGAGAGGCCAAAATGTGGTTCTCAGTGTTCTGGTGGTAAAATATGCAGTGTTGGAACGTCAGTTCTTTGTGGCCTTCCTGGAAACCAGGCGACAAACAGTTAACTTAGGCCATCCATTTGTGTATCTGTATGTATACATGTAATGTGCAAACTTAATTAAAAACAATTGTAACTGTCAAAGTGTAACATTATTGAGCATAACGTATTTTGTCATGACTTCAAAATGCAAATGTGCTTTTTGACTTGTTATGGAAGTCTTGCTTGCCAGACATTTCTAAATAAAGCCCAGGAGACTGGATTTACATCTTCCCCCTCTTAACCCTTCTCTTAATCACTTCCCTCTAATTCCACTTTTTTCAATGTGTGTGGCTTGAGCAAAGCCTCTTCTCTGTAATTGCCTTCTCAATTGGCAAAAGGACAGTGCAGGGTGTGACCCTCCTCCAGTTTTTTGTGCACAATTGTATTCTCCTGTGCCCCATTCTCCTACGAGCTCTCCCACGTCTCTGTTAAGTAGCCAAGATTATACAAAGCAGTCAGATTCCTGTTTCACATCTGTGTCTTCCTACAGCAACTGGAGCCATAAAATGAGTTGTCATCATGGTATTTGATAATATTCTGAGCCAGAGGTACTGTATCTTCACATCTGGGAGTGAGCGGGTTCCCTCCCTTTAGCTACAGAGGATGGTGTATCGCTGCACTGCACTAGCAACAGGGGTAAGAGATGCTGCCGAGCATTTCAGAGGACCAGAAAAAGGTCCACACAACAGAAGACAGCACAGCCACCCGAGAAATATTGGAGGAAAGGGCACCTCAAAACGTTTCTTTGTCAGGGATTCATTTTGAGCTATGACCTTTACTGTGTAGTTTGCAGGCACAGGTAAGATTTCACCGAGTGAAGTTGCCTCTCTGTTTATGTAAGCAGTTAAAATGCTTTCTAGCACACCGGTGCACACCAGGGCACGTGTGGGCACACAGCACACATTGCACATTACCCTTGTTTACGGTGTGAACTGCGGAGTATCACGCATGAGAGCGCTGCTCCTAGGCAGTCCTAGCTTGTGCGCTCAGAAAAGACCCTGGGGAAAGCATGTGCTTGAACAAGAGTCAATATTGTCTTCTTGAAGACCAAATTTACAGAAGAAGCATACATTGTGTGTTTGTCCAAGGTTATTGCTTTCGCCTTAATTCTCTTCTGTTTGTGAAACACAAATGTTTATGCCACCCGTTAGTCAACAGTAAGCTTGTCTGACAGCTTTTGGCATACACTGATTTTTTAATAACTACCATCCATTGGCATACACTTACTTCTTTAATAAGTACCATCCACTAAGCACACATACCAGAGATGTAAAACAGTTTTATTAAATTAAGCAGAGGCACAAACCATTATTTTCTTACTAATAAAAGGCAAATGTTTACGTTTATTAACACTATATTGAGTTCAAACTGTATAAATGATAGAGAGGCTATTTTGCAATACCTCCCACACCAGTTTTTATGGGTTTTTAGAATAGGAGTTCAAAAGACAGCATTTTCTTACCAAATATAGCATTTTCCAACATTTTGATTGTTCCTAACTGCATTGTCCTACTGAGATGCAGCAACAGCAGCAGCAGCTGCCTGTTCTAATTCCCTTACCCCAACATCACTCCTGCTCTGGGGCGAGATATCAGTGTGTCATCTCTGTCCCCCACCAGTCCCCTGCCGCTGCCTGGGCTCTGCTGCGGAGCCAGGGCTGGCTTCACCTGCGCCCCCCCCGTACAAGCTCAGCAGCACTACGTGCCCAAGCTGCTCCGCCACCTGCACTGCTCCTGATTCTGCCTCCTCATAATCCAATTTATCACCTCAATGACTGAAATTAACTGTCAACAGAAGCGAACCAGCACAAGCCGTACCCTGCAGCCGATCGTAACCACTTGGGACTGGTGCTCTGACCCACCAAAGAAGAAATACCCACTACTTTCCCGCAAACTGATTCAATTTCTGTAGACAATCTTTTGTTCCTCTTTCGTGACCGTCAGCTGAGAGGCCAGCTGCTGGTTGCTGGGTCTAAATGACTTTTAACTGTGTTTTAGTAGACTAGTTTAGTGTACTAGACTAACACAACTATACTGATAGCTACCTTACTTGTCAGGGCTGTGTAAATCTGTGCAGGTGACCCAAAAGAAAATCTAAATGATGATGAAAAATCTGTCTAGGCCCTCAGCTACTGAATTTCCAGATATCTGCTTTACGTGGAAATTAGTATCATCAGCTCTTGCATACTTTTCCAGCAGAAGAAGCTCTTCAAAAGAACTAGCCAGGAGACTATTCTTACTACCTAAATACTTACATATTATGCTAAACAACAATAACATATTATTTGAAATGCAGCATGTTGTATTTAGAATTCACTGTTGTTAAAGACCGAGTGTTCCCATAGATCTTAAGTTTTGACTGGTGTATTTTGGTATTTGAGAGTACACACAATGAGCAGGGACTGTTAGAACTAGCCTTACTTAAACCCTCCTAGTAGGGCACTTTTGAAGAGTCTCTAGGAAAAGAAATCTCAGTATCTGCAAATAGCAGTATTTTGGACTTGATCTCTGATCAATGATCCTACCAACCATCATATCTAATTCCTCCCTTTCTCCTCCCCTTTTTCTACCCCCCCTGTAAGATTTCTGAACATTCAGGCAAAAAATGGGAAAGAACATGAGCCACCGCATCTCCCAGCATCACTGACAAAAAAATTGTCATGCTCAAGTATCACTGTAGTAGAATGTTATAAAATATACCGTGAGTTCTCACTGGCACACCCCGACACCTTCGTGCTGTGAAACAGCACTGTGCTCTGAGCCACGGTCTCTGTGGGCATTCAAAACACATCAAATACGTAGCACTTGGTCTCACGGCGGGTGCTGCTGCAATATGGGAGATGGCACACAGAAGTACGAAGCATTTTAGTACCTCCTACTGCATTTTTCTTCTAGTGTTCTGTTTGTTTCTTTTGGGTAACATGATATCAGGTCAGCATCTCCACCATATGACATAGCTCTATCATACTACATACTTACTGCAGTGATCAAAACATGAGGTTTATCTGTAGGTACTTGTACAACTGCAGTATTGTATCAACATTTTATACAGTATATCTGGAATTCCTTCTGATTTCACAGATGTCTTTAATTTTCTGCTGTTATGTAGGTAAGATTAAATGCAAAGCCTGGCAAACAAACCTCCGGCATTGCAATAACATGGAGAGATATGGATTTTTTTCTTTATTGTTCTGCTAGAACTTACAAAATGTGCATTTATTTTCTCCCTAAACCCTTGCATGATACTAAGTTTCAGACCTACACTTGTATTTTGTGCAAGATATTTATGTACTGGAAATGGTAGCTCTATGGCAAGAGTCACCTGGCTCTCTCAAAGGATGCAGCATCCTCATGACTGCACATACACGCCTCCAGGTGTGCACAAGCAGAGCTCTCAGGCTGTAGTTCCTGGGGAGAAACAGCCTGGAACATCCTGCCTTATGCCTTTGCAAAGATACCGCAGCCCAGGCTTGTTCTGAGATGGTATCTCTTGCAGCCCGTTTCCTTTTGCCATAGGGGGAATGGTAAAAAGAAGCAGCAATGGGTTACTGTCTTCACACGGCTAGTATGACCTTAGGGAAATGCTGGCGTGGATTCCCAGCTGGTGGCAGTCCCACAGCCCTCGATGGCAGCGGGTCTTGCTGAGAAATTGCAGACTTGAGCGTATTCGGATCACATGCTGTTTCTTTACGGTCCTATAGATGTGACAGATTTTCTGTTGAATCCAGCTGCTCTCACTTTCCTATTTCATGGACCAGATCCTCAACTAGGGTAAACTCACAGAGGACTGGGCCAGCCCGTGACTATGCCAGCTTACACCGTGTAACACCTTGACTCCCTGGAAGCTGCTGAGTGTACGTGGTGCAGTGCCTCAATTTAAAAACAATGCAGCAGATATTCTGGCCTTGCAAATGTCTGGAGTGAGTTGCAATGTGTAGATGGGTGGCTGGAGGAGGCTGTGGAGTCTGCAAAGTGCTTGGGCTGACTGTGATTTATGTCTGCTTCCAGGTGCATGTCCATTTTCCATCCCCCATATAGACTCAAGCACTGTGCTACACAGTCACGAGAGATTAAAATTCCTGCACATTTTCTAGAAATATCAGGCATGCTGAGAAAGAGGCATGGGAAGTACCGTTTGTTTTATGCTTACAAGAATCCTTTATAGGTACATATATTTTCTTAGCATTTCCTATTATCATGAATTAAAATATTCCATTTGGGCAAAATGTTATTTTAGTTAATTTCCTACAGACTGTTTTCAGCCCATTTCTAAGTGAATGGTGAATAAGTCTTCAGTTGAACACAGTGCTTTCAGATCCTGCTGCTTAGAATAGCTCCCCACTTCTCAAATATTAATTGTTTCTTGTTATGTTTAAATGTCATTAAAATATGCAGCAAGTGATCTACGGGGATTCATATTTCTACCAAAAAATCGAGCCTGCACCTTAACTTCCCGCTGCAGGAATCCGGGATGGGTTTTTCCCCGGGTGCCTGTTGCAAACATCTGCCACTTCTGAACACTGAAAAGAGTCCTCGCAATCCAAATTTTAACGTTGTAGCTGAACACTTTTTAAGAGAAAATATTGCTATTTTATTCACAAACTGTTTCAAGAAAGGAAAGGGGGGCAAAGAGACGAGGAAGAAAGCCAAAAGTGCTTTGACTTGCTTTCTGTTTTAAAGTGTCTCAGTGAGCGGTGTGCCAAGAAAAACAAAGTCCAGAGCAGGGAGCAGCGGGGAGATCCTGTTACAGCAGCCGAGCACCTCAGGAGACGGGGCTGTCTCCGGCAGGGGGAAGGGGAAGAAGGGGAGAAGCAGGGACCCGGCCGCCCGTGTGCCCCGGCAGTTTCCTTCTTGGGTGGGTTAATGACAGGGTCCCCGTTCTGCAGCCTGCCCTCGTGCGATGGGAGATCAGTGGGTCGCTCGTGTAAGCAGGACAAGCAAAATCTGGCCCTGGCTGGAGAAAAGCTTTAAGAAATGGGTAAATGGGGAAAGGGAAAGGGTTTACTGTTATCAGAATAATAGGCAAAAACAGGAAAAGTGTAAGTGAACATACGTACAGGACTACAAACTGCTGCTACACAGCCAGCATGGCCAGCGGTGGCTTTTAGAGCTTTACCAACAAGCCTACAATAAAAGAAGAAAAAACAAAACCACCCCTTCCTCATCATTTATGTGTATTTTCTCTTCTGGGTATATTTGTTAATCTTATTTAAGAAAGCAAATATGTTTGCCAGGTTATACAGTAGCAAATTACTCTACTAAGGACAAGTCAGCAACTTACTTGTCCTGTTAATTTGTACAGGGAACTGGGACAAGCCTACAAAGCTCCTATTTATCACCATTTTAAGAAGAAAGCAGGGCTGGTCATCCTTCCAGACAGGCGAAGGGGGGAAGGGGAAAAATGCATGGAGAATCGGCATAAAGACAGAGCCTCTTACTGTCGTGGGTCAATGCCAGACTCAAACTACACATGAAGCCTCTGTCTTTCAGAGGGGAGATACAACAGCAGAAGGAGTCAACTGAAAAAGCAAAACTTGTGGGACTGTTATAACCAGTCACACTAGACCTGCTGCTGCCACATACTGTCACCAAAACGGGGCAGAGCTGCCTGCCGGTGAGCCCAAGCAGCTGAGCTAGACCTCACATGTTTTTTAGCAACATTATTTTATTATGGGTGACCTGGCAGGGCTGTAGCAGGTGGTGCGTGAACTTTTCACGGTGGTGCAGTGACCTGCAGCAACCCTGCTATTCCCGTCCTTTGCTTCTGGAAGAGGGAACTGCCAGTCTCCTGGTGACACGGACTCTGCACAGGTTGTGAATACCATCGGTAGTGCAGACCACTTGCAGAAAGACCGGCACCTTCAAGGAGTGTTTAAAAAAGAGGGAGAACAAGGGAAGCAAAGCTGTGCTGTTTCTTGACAGCAGAGAAGACATGTGGCACTTTAAGGGTCTTACAACCGCAACAAATTCACTCCAGATTTAGACTGCGGTACATGTGAGAGCAGAATATGGCTCTAGGACTATAAAGTCATCTTGCCTAAACAACAAAAGGAGACTTTTGTCCTGACCTGGGAGAAACAGGGACTGCCTAGGGCACTTGGAGCTCCTGACAGCCCTGACCAGCCTCACCTGAGGTTTCTCGCACCCCACCCGCAGGCCCAGAAGTCCACTTAAGCTCAGCCCTGGAACTGTAGTCTTTTCCTGAGCCGTGCTAGAGGCACACCAGTCTCTGGCTTTGTTCCCGAGTTGTCTGGACTTCTTGGCTTGACCATGGCCCCAGCTCACTGCCTTGGCCCTGCCTGGTGATCGCTGAACTATTGGTAGGACATGTTGCTATCGCTGCCCTGCTTTATCAGTAGTGTTTTTATTTTTAATGGGGTGTTTGATGTTGCTATCAAAATGCATTTTAGTGTAATAGGTCAAGAATTGTTGTCTGCTGCTGGATGGATCTTTCTGGGTTTTGCCACTTTGCCTGTTACACTGGTTGCATCCTAGTGAGCCACTTCGCTAAGGAGGCAACAGGCATAAAACTGAATTGGGAAAGGTTGTATTTTGTTGTGGATGAAAAGGCTTACTTCTTTGTTCCAGTTCAAGGTCTATAGCTGAGTCCTTATCAAAGTCTTTCTGGTAGATGTTGCTTCTTAGGTCTGTTAAGCTGAAGACTTCTCCTGAGGTGGAGGCTAAACCAGCCCTTTTGCATTCTTTGGTTGAGAAAACTGACTGAGCTCCTGGCAAAAAACTTAGAGCAGTTCAGGTTTGCTCTAATTTTGTGCCTAGCTGCCCACAGTCCCACGGGGCTGTTCAAGTTGCCAGAGATTACTGTAGAAGAATGAGTGATAATTTGCTTAAGGCAAGGTTTCAGTCTACAGGCTGCCTCTTTGAAACTGCTAAAATCATCCTCTTCCTCTCTTCCGCTTGAACAAAGTTTACAGATGAACCACTTTGTGGATGATAAAATTACTGACAGCCTTGCCAAATACTCCCCGGAGCATCTAACCAGCACAACCCAGTCTGAATGCAAAATGAACTTTATTGTGGTTTCCCTGCCACTACACTGTTAGATGTTGCTACTTATTTCTGAACATTAGCAAAAATAGCTAGTGCAACTTGAATGCATCCTGTAAAACTGACTTAGTTTACAACTAATCCTTTAAATCTATACGGAGACAGTAGAATCCAGTGATTGGAGTGTAGAAATAAGATCCAATAAACTGGTTTCTAGTGCTGCCTTCTGCCCCTTGCATCACTCTTCTAAACCTATAGATCTCCATCTGTGAAAACATAGCTAACAGCACTCAGCCACCTTTATATATGGCTGAGATGTTCTGATGAAAAGGGTTCTTAGCATCTGAAAGACATTAATACAATTGCATAGAGAGTAAAAGACACCAGCCAAATACCCAGCCTACACCATGATCCAGCCAGAAATACAGTAAACTGTAATTGCTCACTGCTGGCCTTCTCACACAGTATTTTCCAAGACAAGGTACAAAACACTGCAAGAAAAAACAGTCCAGAAACCTAAATCTGAACTCAGATTATCAAGGGAGATTCAATTATTTGGAATTACAGAAGTTAATACCCTTCAGGATCAAATAAGCAAAAGTGTGTTCTGACAAAAATCTGTAACCCAAAACACAAGTTGTTTTCATTTTTTTAAAAGGAGCTTTTCTTATTCTAAAAACCTTGTATACAGTAGTGTGAGGAAAGCTTATTGTATGTATATATATGTGTGTGTATATATACTATCCAAATTCTGCTATCAATTACACTGATACAAATCTGGAACAACTCCAGTGCTATTTACATGTGTCTAAATTAGAACAGACTGTGGTTTGTTAATGAGGGATATACTTTCCAGTGCTATATGCTGTTCTATGAAAGCAGAGACTTGTTGAAATCAGCTGTCCATTTTTCCTAGTGCTATTAGTGCTTAAGGGGTATTTTCTGCTCTATAGCAATGGGTACAGTTGTAGTAAATCTCTACTTCCCCATATTTAAAATAATCCACCTGGGAAAACTCTTTGGTTGTTTGAATATGATATGATGACAAAAAACTCTGCCAGTGTAAACATAACTTGTGGTCAATCTCAATATTTTATTAATTTTGTATTGATGTCCCTACATGTATTGGATTATTCATCCTGTTTCTTAGCCAACAATTCAACGTGTTGACTGTTTTCCATAGTAAGACATTGCCTCACACTGGGTTTGCCTCTAAATCACTGTGGTAGATTTTAGCCTATGTATTTCTCAATAAGGTAATTTGAAATTTGGATGATACACAATTGGAACAGACACCACCTACACTTTCAGAGTCCTCAGCGAGTTACTAAACTAAGTAGAAGTAAGCACTGATAGATGTTTGTACAGGAGAAAACCAAGGCTCACTTATACCTATTAAGTGCCTGAAAAATAATACCAATGCTGCTTCTATTTTCATTCCTCACATTCAACCACTACCAGCTGTGCTTTACTGCATTCCGATGGCACTTTTCATACCGCTGAAATATAGTTGGTGACCATGTAACAAATTACAGTGCAGTAACACTAAGACTATGCAGCCGTTTAAGTTAGGAAACATAAAATAACATCTTATAAGAAAATCACTATAACAGCTCTTAAAGGTCAGGAGAAAGGCAGTATTAAAGGCTTTAAGAAGTACTCTTTTTTTATTGTATTTTTTCTATAAAATAGTATCAATTGTTGAACTATTTTCTTGAAAAGGTAGAAAGACAGGATGGGTTAAGCTCTTCCACTAGTATGAAAAAGAAACCACATTTCAATCTTCTAATGGTGAAACAAATTTATCCAGTTCTTAAAAATCTAGGTTTGAACAACATTGATTCCGTGTGTGTTCTTTAATACTGTGCATTTTGCTGTTTAATATTGTTTTAACAAAGAATCTGTTAAAAGCCAGATTGTTTCAAGTGACCTTCAATTTGTTCGCTCAGAGAGTAAAATATTCTGGGCTCATTCCCACTTCTCATGACCTCTGCGTGAGGGTAGTCAATGCAGTTTCATACTGACCAAGCCAACCGTTTATGACAACGGTTATGGGAGCCACCAGCTCTCACAGATCATGGCAGTGCACAATATATAAATGAAAACTCTACTTTCAGAACTAGCTACGTTGCAAATACTGTATGTTCATAAGCTTGCCATGCTGGGACAGGATTTGAGACACCTGGGCTTACTTTCCAAGTCTACCACAGACTGCTTGTATCACCCTGAACAAATCTATATATCGTGGGCTTAAATATTTTGAAAGGTTAAAATAGCTCCCTTTCTCCTATCACGGACCAATACAAACACAAAGGTGTTTGGCTAGAGTACATGCATGGTGTCCAGCAGAAGGGAAATGCAAGGAACTAGGGCATGCTTACAAATCTGCACAAAAATTGCCAATTTGACTACTTAAGACAAATAAGATACAGATTTTGATTACAAACAGTATCTTGCATCAGGAAATACATCATCCAGTGCCAGCAGTGGAAAAGCCAAAAGTTGAATGGCAAGCTGGATGGAGCCCTACTTGTGCAGAGCAGCATAGTGGTTCAAAGCTTCCCTGCTACTGGGGAGTCTGAGGGTGGACCAGAAGGCATCTTCAGGGCTCTGAAGCTGGCTGCATAAGTGAGAAATTTGGAAGACAAACTGATGCATGAGGTAGCGGACACACTAGCGGTGGAAAAATGTCCATTTCTACATTATGTGCTTATGCAATCTGTACCCCAGGAATGAGGAGAGGAAGTTGACAAAGCCTGCTGTGCTTAATAATCACTGTTAGATTCTCTAACAGCCCTATCTTGTGTGCTTTAGATACTGAAAGGAAAATAATTGACATGACAAGGAAGTGTTAGTGTTTTGTTTTTTTTTTTTTAGAACATGCACAACTGCACATGCACTGTTCAGGACAGTGCACAGTACCATTTAATGGAGCTTTAAAAGTGTAATTTCAAAAGATTTTAAATTAAGCCTTAACTGCTATGATTTTTAAATAACAAGTTCACTACAGATAAATGACAGTTTTTTCAAAACTAACAATGAAAATTCATTCTTCAGTATGCTCAGCTTTCTGGCCCCTTTCTGAAAGAAAACATGCTGATTTCAAGAAAGCAGCTGGTTTGTGTTTATAAAATTTGCATTATCTTTTCTTGGAACTAGATCATCAGCCTTGGGTTAGGAAATCTGGAAATATTTCACTGAATATTTCTGAGCTGATTTCAGTCAGCATGTTTCCTCACTCTGACTTCAGGAGTAATATTGACCATGTGGTCACAATTTATCCTTGATTTCCATTAGCAGAGGTGAATACTGAAAGCAGGACTGAAAAGGATCCGAAGAGTTTCAGGATATAGTTCTCCAATATGAACTACAGCAGAAGTGTTCGAATCACCTTAAGTGCCCTGTATTGCTACTCAGAAAACACTTAACTGCCGTAGGACAAAAGGTTTAGCACTATTTTATTCACTTGTGTGTTTACTGCAGATTTTCCCTTGGTATTTACAATTTTAACTTTATAAAATTCTGATGCTAGGGTCCTTTCCCCTCTTAATTCTTATTATGAAGTCATGAATCAAACCCTAGTTGCCCCATTCATTCTTCCACTGATACAGATGACTCATTAGAAATATCAGTTGTTATCGAAGAAAATACACTGATCTCATCAGGCTGGAATTGTAGGCCACATCTTCACCTAGTGTAAATTAGCCAGGGACTTCCACTGAAATCAAAGCAACTCTGTTTTTCTCAGAACTGGTCCCAGGAGATACACAACCAGCAGGCGTTGCAGGAAGGTTTAACAATTGAAATGGGTAAATGTGCTTTTTTTTCTGTACTTTTTTTTTTCTTTTTCTTAGTTTGCCATTGGGCCAAAAACAAAAAGGAAACAACCCTTTGTAAAATGAAATAACCAAAAATCAGGATATTAATAGCTCAACACTGAAAATGTACACTTGTATATCGTTGCTGTATCAACGTAAGTGTGTTCTACTCTTAAGCCATGGACTAAGGGCTTTTGTGTAAAAACAGGACTCTATTCTTCAAACTCTTCTCTGACCTTGTGCAAGTCACAGGGGTTAGTCCTCTATGGCTTTATGGATGTTGGAAGCAACAGCATTTACAGGGAGACATCAGAAACACAAATCAGGGTCTGCGTTCTTCAGATCACTTTTGTGCGAACACCTCGCACGTTAGTCAACGTCAACACCTAAGAGCGACTTCATCAAGGCCAAAATATGGTTTATGACAGTCCAAGGTTATGCTGATGCCCATGCTTAACCTGATGTCAATGGTCCCACCAAAATCAGTGGTTGCATAAACTAAGCAGCAGAACTGGGCTCTTCTGAAACCTCTCTGGAACTACCTAAATGTGTGAAATTATGCCCTGGTAGAAAAGGTGTGAAGTATTAGGACTTTCACAGGCTACTACGATCAATAAATATCGACAGTAGGATAAATACCACCTTGCAGGCTAAAACTGGTGTGTTTACCTGTGAGATTTAGCAAACCCATTCCTCAAACTTAAGTTTTGAAGGCTGTTGTTCTGATAGAGCAAGTGTGCTGCAACTAAGTCCTCAAGTGTATATATACTGCAAGAGCCAGACCTGTGCCCCTGAGATGATTCTCCGTTGGCACAAGTAACTAAGTGGAATTGTAAAAAGCATCTGAGAAGGGTTTCTATGCCCAAGGTCCCAAGAGAGAGTTGCAGTGAGTACCATCATCACCAATAACGTTTAAAAACTTCATAGATGTTTTCTCAAATTTAGGCCATATATTTGCTATGCACATGAGTAACTTAAGATGAGAGGAAGTCCTGGTTTGCATTACATGACTGAGAGCTTCATATGTTATAAAAGTTAAAGTAATCAGTATTTCTCCAAATCTCAAAATTTTGAAAACCTGAAATGACTTGAATAAATTATACAAATTGTGTTTACATGTTCCAAATGTTTAAAAATTAATAATAAATAATAATGCACATAGGGGAGTATGCTTAGCCAACAGGAGGATGGAATACTATATGGGTGGTAAGAGGTAGGTTGAAAGTGCAGTATGTTGGGCAGTTAATGAAAGGTAAGACTGAAATACGGCATTCCTTGCTGTTCTCGGATACCTACCTGCAGAGTAAATCAACTTACTCTCCTGTCTAGCCATATACCTTGCGTAAATCGCTATTACAATCGGTAGCTCCTTTTATTTAACGCTAATGAACAACTGTTACATGAACCAGGTACTGCGATGCAGAGTCCAACCCAAGCCCAACCTAAACAGATGATAGCCTGGCCACTTCCTTTCACGGAAGCTGGATAAAAGCCATAACTTCTATTTCTGCAAACATTCTGGCTGTGTGTCTTGATTGAGTCAAATGGAATGTTCTTACAGCAACAAACTCCCTTAAATATTTCAGCACAATTGGATTACAATTATTTCAGTGTGCTTCGCCCTGGAGACACTGATGTATCCATAACAAAGTTGAGCGCAATAAGATCCCAGAATAGGAAGGACTTTTTCTCAAAAATGTGGCATGATTATATGTATTCTTTAAAACTCCTAAGGGTAAGATATTTCAAGTCTGCAGATGCATGCATCTATTTTGGGAAAGTACTAAATCATAAAAACATTGTTCTGAAAATTGTGTTCAAGATGTATATACACACGTGTATTTTTTTCTACATGTACAGATTTTTAAAAGGTAATGTAATATATCTGGTGGTCAAAGGCTGGCTTATCTAGGGACGGTCAATCAAGTATTTGAGGGACTCTGGAGCTTGCTAGTAACCAGACTAATAATACAGACCTAAACTTGCCTCCTGCTGTGGTCTTCCACCAGAAGCAGGGAGTGTACATGTTAGAAAGCTTATTGCTGCACAGGTGATATTTCCGTGGAGCATTTGGGGCGCGCAGCACTTTTGTATTGGGGATATTTTCTCCAACTGGCCACTTCTAAAGAGTGAAACATCTGATGGCTTTGCTTAAGGGGAAGGTAAATTATCTTTATTTAACGTTTGTTAGCAAGAGAGGGTTTGAATAATTTTGGCATACACCTGTCCGGATTAATTTTATTTCCTGAGGTATCTTCTTTACTGGCTTAATTATTCAGTATTTCCAGATTCTGATATTTATTAAATATTACCATAATTTGCAGCATGCAGAAATAGCAACAGAGAAACTCAGGGGTTTTATTGTGTTATATTCCTTCTGCCCCCAAATACTTATTGTTAGGTCTCCCCATCAGAGATGCAGCTATAAAAAAAAAAAGTATGTGGTTTCAGTCAGTATAGGTCTAAAATCCTCCACACCTCAACAAAACCCACACTGGACTGTTCCATTTAAAACGCCACTTTCCTGAAGTGCTCTGTAATCGTTCTGCGCATTAAGTCTGACAGCATGGTACCACCTGCCCGGCGGCTCTCAGGATGTAGGTACCGTAGCCAAATATGGATTTCAGATGCAAGCGTGATTTGCACGAATCAGCACCCTGTTGTGAGCCCATTTTTATTTTTGGATGGCGTTGCTGAGAGCAAACAGTTGCTCAGAGGAGACTGCTGCTGCTGTTTACAAATCTTTTGTAACATTATATTGCTTTTTCATGCTTCAACTTTGTTCCTAATGCTTCTTGGTAACTTCTGCTTGTTTTAATAATAATTGAGATGTAAAAAGGAGAAGAAATCATTAAATCAGACTGAATGTTCTGGATCATTAACAAAAGTATTCATGGCATTAGTCTAGCATATTTGTAGGAAAATATTGTGGTGTTATTCATTCACTATTACATACTGCAGTCAGCAAATGGATAAAGAGAGTGACTACAGTTTGAGCTGAATATCAGATCGTGTAGGCACACAAAGTTTCACTGACTTCAGCTGAAAATGATTTCAGTCCCTGCTTGTTGAAAGTCAGAGGATTTGCATTTTCCAGTTCAGCGCACTTACTGTAAGTAAGAATTATTACTGTTCACACAGGACTTGAAAGAATTCCCTACACTTGAGGGCAGGACTTGCTACGTGGATTTGCTCATAGATCGTCTCGCATCTTCTCTTTACTCTCCTGTACCACAGGATATATATTTTTTGTGGGCTCTGTGAATACAAAATTGTGCAGGGATTTGAGACAAGTCTAAATGTCTCCGGGGGAATACACACAGCATCATCTCTTGCTCCGATACCTTCTTTTTGGTACCTATATGAAAATGCTGAGCTTTATGGCAGCCTGCATCCTCTGGTAGATGGCAGCCCAAGAGGATGAACACAACAAATGCCTGCTGTCCACCGTGCTGTGGCAGCTTTCTCTGTACTGTTACTGTACCCGTACTGGAGCTGTGCGTGGGGTGTATCGTGCTTTGCTCCCAGAACTCTGGCCTGCAGGATTAGCAGGTGACACTGGCAAAGACAACGGTACAATTCTGCTACTAGAACCACAGAGAGCTGCTGTATCCTCAGAGGAGAATCAAGGAATAACTGATTATCTTTGCCAGAGGAAGAGTGATGTGTTTCTACCCTGCGGTTCATTACTTTGCTGGATGATGCCAGTCAGTTATTCTTCCAGTATTTCAAGGAAAAGACCAATTCCTGTGTCTAATAAGAACCTTTAAATACTTGCTGGGTGGTTAGGACTTTTCATGGGCTAGGCTATTGCCTAGGATAGGTAACAAATCCTCTGCCATTGACCTCAGTAGATAAACTATTTCCAACCTAATAAAAGTCAGTGGGGATAAGCAGAGTCAGAAACTGCTTGATATCAGTAAGAGCAGCACAAAATGGGGCCTTAGGTAGCCACAAAATACAGTGCTGTCTTTTTTACTGAGTCACGCTTTATATGTGGATTTAAAATTAAAATTTAAAAAAATATTTTCTATACTCTTTATCAATACTTTTATTTCATTCTCTAAGGGTACACCATGTTTGCAAACATGCATTTAAGTACAGACATGCATCTTTTGAGTTGGGATTGTTTCTGTTCTACTGCAGAATTCTCAGACACTTCTTTCCATAAAGCACAGATAGAGTATTTAATTAGAGAGGCTCCAGCAAGACATATGATAATAACAAACCAAACATAATTCCTCTCCTTTTGCATAAGTTTTATATTGTCATAGATCTCTTGAAGCTTGCAGTTATACTAGCGTACACTTTTGCGATTAATAGAAAATCATCACCAAATACTTGCAATTAAATAATATCTAGTGTTGGGAACTATTGTAGTAATCAAAGTCATGTTCTGTAAAACTTCATGCAGCGATTTACACTAACTTTGCCTAGAAAGGGCTGTGTAGATGCCTCAGTGCCTTTTGAGGATAGCAAGGAACCATAAATCAGGCTACTCTGGATTCGATTTTATAACTGGAAAAGATTACGCGGCTCTTTACAAAAAGGAGAGGCTAGCGTTCTGATGCACAGCACTTGATGGTTACCACTCATTTTTGTCATGAAGAATAAAGGAGCAAACTGTCCATATGCTTTTAAATAGTACTGTCAACATACTGTATTTCTAAATCAGCTTAATCCATTTTGCTATAAATGGAAACCATGCTTTTGGTATTTCTGGTGGGAATTAGTTAACTAAGTGCTAAAACTTGCCAAACTGCATTTTATATAGAAAAGGAGCTTCATGAATCAAAAGCAGTGTTCAGCTGCATATAAATAGGCTTCCAGAAAAACGTATGCCTTGTAATCACATCTTGATAGTCTAATACCTTGTATAAAATCCAGAAACTATTTTCTGCATCTGACAGTGTTTACAACATGGAGCCTGAAGTCTGCCCTCCTATAGTTACTATTTCATACAACTTTATTTATGGCCAAAAACTGAACTGGCTTCCTATTTACAGCTTGGAGGATGTTTATCTGTCAGGTGAGCACCAAGTACCTAATTCCAGCCACCCTTTCTGTGTGAAACAGGATGCTGACAAAAAAAAAATGTAATCAAAAGCAGAATGTAAATTGTCAAACACTTGTGAACTTGCATCAGGCTTAGCAGGCAGTGAGGACTGTCCCACCGAGTTTGGACCTTCTGTGCAAAGACAAAGCTATGTTTATTGCAGTGCTGCCTCCTTTTACGACTGCAGAGGCAGAGACTGCCTGAAACCAGAGCAGAAATCTCAGCTGCACACAGAGCAGACCTGGATGAGTATTTTACTGCGTTACCTGAAGCAAGAAGGCAAAGTAGATGTCGGGAGGGGCAGGAGGGGAATGAAGTTTTAAGGGACTGGATAAACTGTTCCCATTTGAGGAGAATTTGAGACATACAAGGAGAGGATGCTCATGTGAACTGGACTTGGCTGGACAGAGCACCCTGGTGTTCCAACCTTTAGATTCCCTCTGGTTATTTTGACCTGATCTACTGCAGGTATATTTATATCCCGCAGGGTTTCCAGTGGATTATCAGGTGCTTGTTTTGCTTTCAGCTGGAGAGGCCCTTTAGGGGGGAGGTATCTTTTACTATCTGCTTGACAGCAGTGGATTTGATGGATGTGATTTACAAAGAGGGGGAAAAATGGAGTAAGTGCTTGGAGATGATTGACAGATGTGGTAAATCTAACCCAGTCTTTGAAGATAAATAACGAATGGTGGTGCAGATGCAGCATTACCCTTTCCCTCTCTGTTAAGGCATTTCAGCTTGCAAACACTGCCCTTACTTTTTCATGTGTTGTTGAAAACCGAACATATGGTTACGCTCAATGAAAACAAGTCAGAATCACTGTCAGATGAACACAGATTAAAACCATAAGAGAAATCTGACCCACTCGGATGCTGTGGCATTAGTGCCCTCCCACTCAGCTGCAAGCACCACCGTCACTAAATGCCTAGTTCCTTCTTGCAGGCTTTGCTGCAAGCATCCTGGCAGCAGGATAGCAGGAAATATTCATGTTAACCATGATGTATGATTTCAAATCACTCTCCACAAGGAAGAACCTGGTTTTAATTTGATTATTTGCCATAGAGAATACGCTATCACTGCGTGGTTAGATGCCTAGCTTCTCTAAGGGAGACATGGTCCTGATGCAGACTATATTCTTTTTCAGAAATCGGTAGCTTAAGTTCTGCACCACTCCTGATAAACAAGTAAACCCTAAGTAATGCAGTTTGAGCTGACTCTCTCACTGCTTGCTTCCCTAAGACTGTAAACTGTCCTTCTCCAGGGGTTTAGCCAGCCTCCCCTGTAGTTCAGAGCTCCTCCTGCCAAATACATTAGGTGGGAAAGCTGACTTCTGCAATATTCATACTCCCATTCCTCTGCCAAAAATGGAATTCAGGTGTTTTACAGGACAAAGTGAAGGCTGCCAACAAACAGCGAGCCTCTGGAAACCTAAAAATTTCATACTTGGCGTAAAATTCATACTGGGTTTTTTTTTAACCAGTAGAATACGGGGATCCTAGCTACAATATCCGGTGGTGTCCAACCCAATGACTGCAGCTTTTGCCCAGGTGCTAAGCTTTCTAGACACATCTTGCACTTGCTGGAACAGCCGCAGCTCTTAAATCCCACAGGAAGGCTGCTTTGGCATTTCAGGGTAGGTTGAAACCAGCCTTTAACAGGCTGCTGACCCTGCTCTCCTGAGAGACCAACTCCTTCACAAAATGAAACGTATTTGTAATAATGAACATATAAGGAGATGATTGCATTACAGTCAGAAAGACTTACGGTTGCCGTGCTTTTGAATTATTACGTTAAAATATTTAGAAAAAACTTGCTTTTTACGTGTGCAGTGTATTAAGGATCCTAAAATAATTTCTAATTCTGCATTCTGCTATGGGATGCTATAAGGCAAATAGCAGGTAGTGGCCAAGATCATTGGTATACCAGTTCAGTGCCAGTGTGGGGGTTGATGTTGCCATCTGATATGTCTTTTCCATCTCTGATTTCGATGAGGCTGTGATATATAATATGTATCGTGCTTTACTGTGTTAGATTATATGTTAGAGGTCTGTTGCAACATTTGTCAGCATCTTTATAGAGGAAAAAGAAACCCTAGGAAATGTTCTGATTCTTACTAATGTTTAGCCAAACATGCAAAGCTGATAATATTCAGCAAGCACTGTTCCAAAACCCAAAGGAGAGCAATGTGGTTGGTAGCAAATCTGCTCTGATAGCTTACTTTTACAGAGAATTTGCAATTCCCATTTACAAGAACCAAGTCTTAAAGTTTTCTTTCATTTGTCCAGACTTAGGATTTATTTGTTGTAAGAGTAATTATATTATCTTAAAAAAAAATTAACGTAACAGACAAAAGAAGGAACATCGCTGTTTAAAGAGAAAAATCCCAGGAAGAGTTGAAAAGTATGACTTCTCTAAACAACTTTACTTTGAAGGAGTTAGTGAGCGAAGCCGTTGAAATCCTTTGCGTAGAAGTATGTAGCACAGTTCTGTGCAGCACTCTTAAAGGTTAAGTTGTTAGCTGTCAGCGTTCAGTTATACATCACATTGCTGCTGGGGGAAGGGAGCACTAACTACTCTATTTTTCCAGCTCTGCAGCCAGACTCTCTCTAAACAATTTCCTGCACTGGGTTCACGTAAGAGACTAAATTGTTTCTAATACAAGGACTGTAGTTAACCACAACCGATAGACAAATACCTTTTCTTATCACTAATGGATTACAACACTTGACTGCTAAAGCAATTTAAACCTTACAAATGCTGTATTCAGCCCCGTAACAGCAGTTATGCAGGGAGAATTGTTGTTACAGCAGCTTTTCATTATACCTTTGAATGTTTGCACTGCAAATTGGTTATATTTATTAAAAAATCAGCAACATAGCTTGTTTTTTATCCATCGTATCTCTGAAAATGATAGTTTCATAAGAATATTCTGTAGGTCTTCAAGCTCTTGAAGATATTTTGCGCTTAGCAGTTCATGCTGAGACACAGCAGCAAAGCAGTGTGAGTGTTGGCTCAAAACAGTTTGTATGTTTAGAGCGGGGAAAAAGTTCACTATATTTATTAAAAAGCCTGAGAGACCTCACCAAGATTAGGGTCCCAACATGATAAATGTTACGGGTGAAAAACTGCAAATGTGGATGTACATAATCCCCAAACACATGCAAGTCTCACTGTGATTTGCCTGACATTACTTAGCTCAGGGAACCAGGGCATGGAGATGTGAAGGGCAGATGGAGACCACAAATCTGCCGTTTCATGGGCGATGCACCTCGTAGTTAGGCAGCAGAATTAGTCCTTTCTCTTATTCTTTTGGACTTGTCACTTGCATTCCTGCGGAAGTCCCTTGTTTCCAAAGGAAGGAGCTACCACTCACCCCGTAGTCCGCAGGAGCTTCAGCTGAACCATCATACGGATGGGCGACCCTCCCCTATCTTCCACTTTCTGGATAAAGAAACCTCTTGAGTTCCTTCACCATATTTATGGTATACCTATACTATTGATGACAATGAAACTGTTGATGGAAAAATGCCAGTTTCTGCCTATCGAACTCCCCAGTATCAGAGTGTACCAGGCAGGCTTCGTGTACAAAGATGAGATCCAGCTGGGCACTGATCCAGGCGCTCATCTGCCTAATGTGTAAACTCCGTGCATGTCCAGGATTCTCAAACACTACACGCTTCTCCCCTGGAGGCACCAGTGGGAGCTGATCCTCAGCAGGTCCCTCAGAGTAAACTTTCCGAATTGCTCTCGAGGCCCCGAGTGCATGAGCTCTCCATCTCCCACTCACCAAAGCAGACACTGAATCTTATCCCATGAGACTTGCTTGGGCTTACGCACTCACCGGCCCTCTTCTAGTTCATGTTTCTCTTTTAAAGCCTCACATCTAGGAATCATGGTCTTAAGTGGGAGCACCAGCTTTCATCACAAGTGTTTTTGGCCCTTGGGGAAAGGCTTGAAACTGTGAACTCTAAGTTCAAAGAAAAATTCTCGTGTTCTTTTTAGAACATTCCTGATCTTGAGTCAACCTCGTGACTTTTGGCCATGCTTCAACAACGGGGGCTACTAAGTTTGCAGTGTCAATTTTTTTCAGAAAAAACTTATTTAAAGCTATGTATTTAATGGAATACAAATATTCATCAGTAGTTTTAATATAAACCAGTATTTAATTCAGGCACACTAACTCTTAATTCGTATTCATTTATACTTGGCTGAAACGAAATGTTTAACTGACTCTTCCATGCATTTCAAACACCCTCCTAGAAAACAAAGATCTTCAGTCACACTTGTAAGACTCACATCTATGCTGTGAGATTTTTTTTAGCTTCTCTGTGACTTTGGGAACAGTGTGTGTGAAGGCAATGACAGAATGATCCTGTGATGAGCAAACCGGATAGCCTGTGCCTGCCCCTTGCGGCAGCAGCACCTACAGGCAGTTTCCTCCAGGCACTGTGGATTCCAGTGTGAATCACTGGATGTAAGGACATGCGGTACACTCTGGGAATTTTCTGGTATTAATCAAGTCCCATTTTTGCGTTCCTCTAGACTTATCCGACTCAAAATCCTAATTACTAACAGGTTATTTCAGCCACATAATTGCATCAGTTTTACAGTAAATCTCCTGCAATCGTATATACGCAAATCAATACTTCCTAACATAAAGCACAAACATCTCTCTTCCATGTATCTTAAGCTAGTATTCATAATTTATATATTCTCTACAAAGTTATACCTCTGAAGAGAATAAGTCGTAAGTAGAATAAGGCGTAAGTCAATTCCTGAAGTTGAAAAAACCTATTTTAAGCTCCAGCAGACCAATTGGCACAGTGTTTGCTAGGCCTGAGCTTGAAGGACTGAAGGTGGGGCTAGCACCACCAGACTGTAAAACTCCTCAGTGAAAGCTAGGATCTGGAGATGTAATTAAACCCAGTTATGTTGCCATAAGTTACTTAACAAATAGCCATATCTCAGCAAAGCCATGGTGCATGTGCACTCTGCATCCACCAAGTACCATGTGGAAGCATATGGCGCTAAAATTGTCCTGGAAGACTGCAGCACACTGGAGAAAGAAAAACCAAAGTTTTAATCTGAATTTGTTACCTCAACTGCCTATTCAGTGACTAGCTGGTAGTTTTGGGTGAAATGAATTGGGATGTTCTGAATATAAGGGTACTACCATAGTAATTAAATTACTTAAAATAGAAACTATCATTTTAATCAGAAAGAAGAGTATCTGGGTATTCCAGAACTCAGTTTAGTTTCCATCCCCATTTCCAACTGCCTTTGTGGCTTGGAGAAACCCACTCTCAGCTGCCCAGCTCCCGACCCTCCGTTTGGTAACACTGCTCTGGGAATGCTCTTAGCCCCGGGTTACTCCTGCGACCCTGCAGCTGCCGCTCCTTCTCCCCCTGAACTCAGCCTGCCACGTCTGCCTGTGGCAGATGACTTCTGCATCCTGTGATGGTGATGGGTTCTGTCACCCTGTAAGGAAGAACGCCGGGTCACCCTCTCTGCCTGCTGTTGTACCGCAAAGGCAGATGGCACGGCTGCAGGCTGGGACTGCTGGCAGCGCCGGCGAGAGGACCTGCAAGGATGGAGGGAGCGTGCAGGGTTTTTCACAGAATCACAGAATGGTAGGGGTTGGCAGGGACCTTTTGGAAGGTCACTGCAGAGCCAGCCCCAAGGGTCTCCCAGCAGCAGCCCATGCAACAGGTAAACCTACCTAGAGGTGGCTCTAAGATTTCTGCTGTGCTGGTTACAGGTAGAACGCAAAAATGGCAAATATATAATATTGAAAATGTCAAAATGAAGTGAAATGAAAGACGTAGCTATCCACCCCTGATTAGGATAGTACTTCCTGCTATCATGAAGGAATGGTAGTAAGCCCTCAAGGTTTGAACTTGCTGTATACACAGATCTTTAAATACGTGATGCCTAGTTCCAGCAGTGCTATTCTGAGTAGGTGGACTGGAGTACTGAGTCAGCTCCCAGGTTTTCTACTTAGTGACACAAGTCAAAACACTGTTTAACAATGTTTTTCCTGTGTTGCAAAACAGCATGGGTGTAAGTCATGGGGTTTTAGTGGGGAGACAAGAATGTGAAGTGAGAAGAGTATCCAGGAGAACAGGAGGTAGGAAATCAATAAGCATTTTTCTCTGCACAAAATTTCTAGCTACACTAGAAATTCACTTCTCTTTCCCTCCTACCCTGTACAGTTGTATTTAAATTAGTGAGCATGGAACACTGTTAGTGAGAACAAGTATTTCATGTGCTTTTCACATTAAATAAAGTGACCACACAAGGGACAAGGTAATGGACAATATGGCGATGGGAAAATTTAGCTGAAATAATGCTTTCTTCTGAGTTTAGAAATCGCTATTACATGTACAGCACTGAGATGGTCTGAGAGTTACACTTAATGACTCCCAGACCGGGTAGGAGTGTCTGGTCTGGATCCCCATTTCTCAGCTGGTTTATGCTTTCCAGAACCACAGCATGAGTGTTCCAGAACGTGGGGACTAGTTATGAGCTTCAGGTCTGAGTCATCTGCATTTCAGCTATCTTATCGCTCTTCTGCAAGCCATTTCTCCAGTGTAAATAATATATACTCAGTAACTGTAGTATCTTTGGTTAAAACCAGCAGTAACGTGTCAGTGCTATAGATTACGTGTGTCAACAGATCATTACTGAGTAGTGGTTTAGTGTTTATTATATACCACCAAATATATTTTCAGAAAACATTTTAATGTTATTTCATTTAACTCTGTAAAAACTCAGGTTTCAGCACAAATGTCAGGCGTAACAGCACTGAAATCCTCGGATAAGCAGTCTTTTGGGGGCAGTTCTGTTAGAACTACATTTTTCGGAAGCTGGTGCCATTTGTTGAAGCTTGCCCTGAAGTGTCAGCATACCTTTTCAATCAAAGCAACAGCTGCCAGACTGATATAGTCCTGCACCAGCATGAGAACCCTTCAGAGCTTACATGCCCTTGCCTTATCTCAGAAAAGTCTGTAGCTGCTGATACCAAATCACTAAAAATGGCAGCCGAAACAGTAATTCAGGGCTAATCTAATATCACGGGCTGAAGGGAAGCCACAGTCTGCCCCACCCTGCATTCCTTGAACACCCAAATCTCCCTCTGGGAGTCTTAGGTACACAAAGAATAAATGCTTTCTCTATCCGTAAACCGATTCATGTTTTTCTCCTTTTTTTTAAAAGGAATATTATTAATTGATGTTAGAAATAGTCAAATACAGCAAGCTGTAGTTGAATACAGAATTCATGGATAAAAGTTTTTACTAAAATTGGAATTTTAAGCAGCTGTTTTCACTGTTAAGGATGCTTCCTATTCATCATCAAAGTGAAGGTAGAGCATGTTTATAGGATATATAACTGCAGGTGTTGTAGCTATGGCTTAAGAAGCATTTTAACAATTTAAGCGTTGGTTTTCAGGACTTTTCTGAAGATTTCTATTTTGTCTCAGACTTCCCATGATTTTCTTAGTCTCAAGGTAACTGATTTATATTTTAAGGATTAATAAGATCCCACAGTATTTTGTTATTCATTAATGAAGTAATATTTTGCCTAATTTTCTATCTGATCATTTTTCTATCACTTTATGCTGCTGCCATAACTCCACTGACTTCAACGCCGTTAGAACCGGTTAGCTGGTCTGTTCTAGCACGACCAAAAAAATCTAGTGTAGGTGTGGTATGTACCTTAATACAGGCTTAGTCGGTCACATTAAAAGTGACGCTTCCCTAACCTTTCCCTTGACTAGTTCAGCGTATATTAGTATATGCAGTGTGCTGTCAACCCGTTTTTAAAATGTGTCATATATTAAATTTTTTAGTATTATCTATCTAAATCTTAGTCTAGACAAAGGCACTGTGAAGCTACCACAAGCTTCCATCCGTATGTAGGAGTGAGGAGTAGCACTAGAGCAACCCGGAGCTGAGGATTATAATTGCCTGGGTTTATTCAGCCCTCCAGGGAAGCAGGCTGCCTTGTGGTTGAGCGACTCGATGGACTAAAACATTGGGGTTCCACACCTGGCTTATCTGTGAAGTTGGGTAAATTGAGCTTCTGTGCCTTGGTTCCCTGGTGAGAATGATGACACAACTCCTCTTGACTTTGCCCTTCTCTACATTTTTGAAAAATTATACTGCACTTTTTTTGAGATAAGCGCTATTGTCAATGGGATTCAATTTCCCTGAGGGTCCCCAGGCGCTACTAGAGTAATAATAAATGGAGCTTTGGATCCCATGTAACTGTTATGCTGTGGGTTAGAGGTTAAGTAGGGCAGAAGGTGCACACCCTCTCCCGCGCGAGCACAAAAAAAAGTAAATTAGTCCTGTCTGATTTTGATGCGTGAAATAAGCCCACTGAAGCCAATATGAGCCCTTTCCTTGATGGGCAGCTTCATTTTATTTCTAGTGAGCTGCTTAAATAAACCTTTGCATTCTACTGTGATAGCTGAATAAGTAAATAACCTTTCAGATGCCCAAGTGGCATTAATACAAAGCCACAGTTTCTTAGCACATCCTCCAGGCATGAGCCGTTCTGAGGATGTGAGAAACCCAGAAATGGAAAGAGCAAATGCTCTTTATCCTAATGCAACAGTTGTCGGAAATAAAGAGGCAGTTGTAAAACTGTCAAACACTTGATGCGTATGTAAAACACTGTGTTATTTACCTTCTGTTGCTAAAGTCTGTTCTGTTCCTTTCATGCACTCAGCTGATTTCTCCATTTAGTACTGATAGTAGTAACACAGAATTAATTTTAGTAGGGTTTTTTTATTACCAGTATTTGATAATTTTCCTTAGGCCTTCTACCTCCTACCAGTGGAAAAAATAGTGTCAGTATAATACCATGCTGACGGCAACAGGCAAGACCTGTAGGAGCTGAAAATATTCTGTGAAGACATTGCTATGTGAATTATTACTTATATAAATAAATACAACTCTTTTCTGATAAGGATTTCAGACTTGGGCTGTATGGGTTTCATAACTGACAGCGGCTGCTGCAAGAGAGCCATGAAACCTTCACACGTGACAAATTGATGCCTATTTGTTATGCTTAAGAAATAGGAATGGGGATGCTTCAGACCATTCTGCTACTGCAGAGCTGAGAAGCATCCTTAGTTCAGGTTTTAGGCAATAGTTGTGGCCTAACTGGGTCCTGGGGCCCAAATTTGGTCCCATCCAGAGACAGAGAGACAACAGACATGGGAGCAGACCTTAGAAAATCATACAGTATCACATCAGGCCGTGAAAGAAATGGATACTGATTCAATGCAAGTGTAAGAAAGTTCATGTAAGACCTTGATAACAGAGTCTGTATCTCGCTGTATGACATGATGGCTCACCCAGTTCTATCCTTAGGAATCCTTTAACTGCGTAAGTGCAAGTTGAGCATCTTTAAAGTAGAAAGAACTTTTGCCTATGGGCTTGAACGAAAATGCACAAGACGCTGCATTTTTGCCAATGAAGACGAGATGCACAAAAGCATAAACAAGACATCTGGTTATTGTGCTGCTAACTGCGTATTAGATTGATGTTTGTTTGCTCACATGCATTTTGAAGCTGAAAGAACAGGACTAACACTTGCCCTGACTGCTTAATATAAAAAGCATATAGAAATTATGAGCACAACTTACTGAAACTCCTATCTAGCTAAATAAGAAATAATTTATGCAGCTAAAATGAAAATCTTGGAAAGACTACAGCTTTTATGTACTGCAGTTTGACTCTAACCACCTGTTGCAAGGATTCAAAATAGTTTCCAGCGTCTTTCCACATCCCAGGGCTCTGTGAAAGAGGTCTCTAAAAGGGGCACTCGAAACAATAACAGTCCGCACCTGGAAAGGAAAGTTAGTGTCAGCCTTTGCAGCAGCCTGGCAGCTGCTAATGTGAAATTCTTCCTGTGCCGATAGGGGGGCAAAATGGCCATTTCGATTTAGAACGGAAATCTTCCTTTAGTTGAAGTGTGTGAAGTGAGAAGGCTTGTCCTGGCACCTGTTAAAATGTACCGGCATCACTTTGCTTCACTGAACCTACCAGCCTTTACAGGCTAATAACTGATTGTATCGGTAGAAAACAGCCACTACAGGAGCATCTGTTTACCAAGAAAACTTTCCATTGCATCTTGAAGAGTCAGCTTTTCCTTTCTCCTTCAAACTTCCCTCGCATCCCCCGCAGCTGTTCTCCCATGAAACAACAGATCGATTCAGACTTACCCCAAAAGAAGAGATCACAACCAAAAATTACGTCCCTCTCAGGGCTACCAAAGCAAGACGAGTCTCTCGCTTCTTGCTGACTTGCAGCAGATAGCAACTGGCTTTTACACAAACAAGGATGTATCTACTTGGCCTTGCGCGCCTGTGCTGTTGGATTCCGAAGTGATTGAGACAAAGATAAATGTGTTTGGGAATAAAAGGTTTTAGCCCCCTCTGTGTAAATTCCTATACAATGTTATCATGGAAGCCGAACAGCCAGACAAATAGCAGTGATGTGTAGCCGTTGTCTCTGGAAAATATTCTGAGTAAACTTAAACTTCAGTTGACAGCTTTTTAATTTCTTTATCCTTTAAAGTCTTTCGCTTACACTAAACTAAATGCCCTGAACTAACCGCGGTAATGCTCTGCTTTGAGTTCAGCAGTCCATAACAATCTGTAGTTTTGCAATCAGATTCTCCTGTTTTGAGAAAATCACTCTGTTACTGTTCAAAGTCCCCACAGATAACATAAAAGTTAACTGAAAGGATGATCAGTCAGAGGCATTGATCAGATATGTATATAATGGGCTGCACAATGCCCCAAAGTAAGCCAATTTATTTAAGGGTGATTGTAAATAGTTGGTTATTTCAGCTGAAAGTGAATTTCAAATTCAACCTCCTTCCTTTCAACAGCCCATCAGCTGCCATTCACTAATTTGTCTGTAAGAACAGTACCTGCAAAAATGTTCATCTATATCAGGTACTTGACCACGGACTTTACATGTATTAGCATCTCTCCCTACACGTTTGCACTGATACCTTCGGTTTAAAAATCCCAGTTCTTACCCCTTTGCATCAATTTGTTCAGTTTCTGTTAACCTCTCTATACTTGCTTAACACTATTATAGAACTTCCTATACATAACTTATTAGTTAGTGCACACCTGACTTCTAGACTTAAATTGAAGTTGTGCTTTCAGGTTTATCAGGGAGGGCCAGAAATGCATATTTGTATGCAGTGCAGTGAAAGATACATCTATTCTTTGTTGCTGACTTCCAGATGTTATCCCAAATAAATACTTTCTAGATAAATTGCTTGCTGAGGTCCCAAAACAACTAAGAAAATCTTGCTTTGTGTTTTCCATTCTAAAAAAGCCTCTTCAGGAGATAGGCATGTTTTGTTTTTCTTTCCCTTCCTTATATGTTTGCTTATTTTCTCCTCTTAACTGTACAATAAAGAAATTATATAGAACAACATCTGAACATACATACCTTTTATAACAAGGTGTTTAAGTGTATAAAATTATATTAGGTCTGTCTAGGAAGTCTTTAAATGTCTGTCCAATGTCTTTCTCCTAAGTGGCTCCTTTTTTTGCTTTATATTTTCTTACATGTAAAGCTGTTCCAAGTACCAAACTGCTAACAAAATGGAATCACATTTTATTGTTCCTCTAATTTTCCACTAAGTTTTACCTATTTGTTTGTTGCTGGTCTCTAGCTTTTTCCATCTTTAGAGTTTCAGTTTGACTCAAACTCTCAGCCTGCTCCGAGTAGGTGGTCTGTAACATTAAACCACCAAGCAATCAGTTTTATGTTTTCCTTTCAAACTCCAGCCCCAGCTTTCTTTTCACAAACAACGGTAGGAAATCCTCTGTCTGACATAGTAAAGGATAAAGCAAAACAAAAATCAGGCCCATTCGTGATTCAGAGATACCCTTAGTGCTCTTACTGCCTAAAATGCTCCGTGTTTTGATATAATAGTAGACTTTAATCGGAAGGCTATTTAAATGGTAGACAAAGTAATGTCGGGGAGAGAACAACGATGATAATAAAATGTAGCTTTAGAATTGACCTTGATCTTACATTTCCTTTTGGTTGGATGTACAAATTTTTAACTGTGGAGCTTTTAGAGAATAAGTTTAGTTAGATCATGCCACAAAAAAAAAATTTACATTCAGAGAAGAAAAGTAATTTCAAATAACTTGGATGCTTAACGATAATGCAAAGAATGACGTGTCTCTAAATTGCAGGGAGTGGTAGAAGTTAATGACTTTGCAACTGAAACACATTATTCCAGGTTCCCAGCCTGTGTCTACTCTGCAATTAATGGCAGAAACTGTAATTTAAAATAAGGAATAGAAAATGAGTGCACTGTAACAAAAATAAAGGGAATATCCTCAAAAAGGAAAAAAACCCAACATTTTTCCGTTTTCAAACAGAAAGCTAATGTTGCATTCATTTTCTTAAGAAGATAATATGTATTAATCTGTAACAACATAATATATGGTGGTTCACTGTCTTGTGTCAAAAATGTAGTTTGCCAGGAGAATAAAAGCATCTAGTAATCTGGGCATTACCAACTGAAGAAAGTAAAAGTCGAGCAGTTTGCAACAACTGCGTTGTTAAGTGGGAGACTGAAGTAAAAAAATTTGTCGTTGTTTTCCATAAAATTCTTCTCAGGTGTCAAATACCACAATTTAGATTCTTCAGTGTCTAGTTAAGGTTTTACATACTCAAAGGAAACGTAAAATGAGCTCACGTCTTTCATAAATCAGTAGATATGCCATTTGTGGATTATTTTTGCATGCTTATAGACTCTGACACTCACGAGTAGTACCTTAGACCCCATTTAAGCAGACGAGTAGTCCCTTTGGCTTTAGTAAAACCACTTCCATACTTAAGCATTATCATACGTTTTACACGTTCAGGCTTTTTCTCCCCTGTAAGAGTCAGCTTATGGTAACACTATTTTCGTTAGGGGCACAGCTTTGCCCCTAGAGATTCCTGCTCACCTACAGATCATACTATAGGCTTGCATGGTACTTACAATAATAGTTATAATAAATAGTTCTAAATTTACTTTTTATCATTAGATTAAAAAAGATTTTACAAATGTGGCCATCAGGTCTCAAACTCACTTAGTGGGATCTTCACCACTGACTTCAGCTAGAGATTTCTGCCCTAGCAGAGATCAAATTAATTGGACACAATGCTCATTACTTCAGGTCAGAATTTGTCTTTCCATTTTTAGCAGCTTTTAAAATACGGTCCGACTGACCTTGGCTACTTGCTTACTCAGACAACTTCCTTTGAGAAAGGGACTGAATGGTTTGAAATCTTGTGGTTCGCAGTTAACAACTCGTTGACTGACACATCAAGAATAGCCATAAACAGAGACATTTATTCTTTTAGTGTGTTTGACATATACTTATTTCCATAGTCCTTTTTCCCTGTAAAAGATGATGCACATCATCTGATTGTCTGAGAATATGAATGACTTAGTGTGGTGGTTAGTCCAGCAGCAAAAAGCGGTCAAGACCTTTCCCAAGACCTCCATTTATAGAATTAATTTGCATTCTTCTACAAGGATAAGTAAATTCTACCATGGTTTATCGCTTCATTGACAACTCACTTTAATTAAGCTGCCATGATAATTGCATTTCTTCCTGAAACTCCAGAAAAACACTTCCTAAGCAGTTAAAAGCTTTTGGGTTTAGGTTTGGGGTTTTTTTGTGGTTTTTTTTTTTAAGGTTTTGTAAAGAAGGGGAATGAAATGGTTGTAATCAGACACAAACAAGTAGTAAGGGCCAGACTGTGCCATCCTTGTTCAGACAGAGCAGAACCTCAGGCTATGGAATAAGCCAATGGAAAGCAAATTATTTTTAGGGTAAGTTATTATTCAGGATAAAAGGGGCTGAGTTAGTGACAAGTGTATCATCTTAGTTCTGGCTGTGGGGTTTTGGTTCTTTTGTTTGATAAATCTGTTTGAATTATAACACAGTATTCAAATGCAAGCATAAAGTCTAAGTAGGGGACTAACGGTGCATCTCTCCCATCTGGAGGACTCAGGCACGCTACTTTCCCCAGTTCCTCAGCTTATGCATGAAATTCATTTCATCGCAAAAGAAACTTCACAGCATCTCCTCGACTCCCCTTAACTCCTCCCTATTTCTGCCTGGGGTACATTACTAAAATGTTTCTCGTTAATCTAATGAGCTCGGGTGTCTGACAAAGAACCACTGCGGTGCGTCTGGGGACGGCAAGCTGGGAAAACAAACTGAAATGCGCGGTGTCAGCCCAGTGAAAGTAGCCTTTAATAGTCTATAAAGCTTGGAGATTTGCTGGACCTGGCAAGAGGCTAATATATTATCTATTGCTCTCTTTGACACCCTTGCTCATTCCTGTGTTTATTACTTGCTTCTAAAGTCAGCTGCTCTGCAAGTCTGCAAATGCCTTCTGCAATGAGAAATCCACAAAGGGGGCAAACAAACTTGCTTTTGGCTAAACTTAGAGAGGAGAGAAAAGAACATTTTAATTAGCAGCAGGGGGTAAAACTGAAGGAAAAGGTTCTAGTTGCTAGAGAAAGGTTTGTAATAGAAAGAGTCAGCAATTCCCCTGCTGCAAAGGAAACTTTGCCTACAAGGCTTTTAAGAGGAGAGAGGCCAAAATGAAGGGAAAACAATGAAAGGTTATATTAAAAAAAAAAAAAAGCATCGGTATGTACTGGCTCCTTCAAATACAGGAAGGAATCAGAGGGCTGGCTGTGTGAACTTCTAAATTAAAACAAGAGTTGCTAGCAGGACACTTATGAACTGTAACTGCATCTCAAGACAGTTCATTGCTTTATGTTCCAAATTGTTTGATGCTTACCACTGCTAAAGGCAGGCTGGGAGAGGCCAGCTTCTCCTCAGCCTACAGCATAAAAAGTGCCCCAACTTTTACACCAAAATGAGAGCTGGGGATTCTTGACAAACCAGCAGCAGAAGAAAGGTATTACTAGCAGAGAAAATGCAAAAGTGAAAATTACATAAATTTGAGTTTATTGCAAGCGTATGGTTAAGACAACTGCCGCGACTCAAGTAAGGAAGAGACTCTAACTCGGTGCAAGCCGGTGACCCTGAGAAGTGCAGCTCCCAGGGCTTGCTTGTGTGTGAACGTCCTCACAGTTTTTAGCAATGTTTCATATTCTGTGACACTATCATTACCTGGCTTTTGTTTTTTCGGGTTTGGGATGAACTAAGGTTTAGAGAGTTTGATACACAGTTTTTCCAAAGAACGCTGATTTAAGAATTCTTCCTAACTATAGATGTGAGATTACTTTATGACTTACATTACATGAATGTTAGCCTTGATTCTGAATGAACAAGGGAGACACAAATATTTTTCTCTTTGCAAGAAATTTACATCAGAAGAAAGCACTGTACAGAAAGGGGCTTATTTGTTCTTAGGTTTCAGCAACCGATTATAAACTTCCATACATATGTAGGTATGGAGATCTGTACTAAGTTCATCAAGCATTTCTTTTTAAAAGAAAAACAAACAAAAAAGAAAATCCCAAAGTGCTTAAAAGTTTGTGTCAGAACTGTGGTCAAAGAAGTAATTGTAAAAACCTAAGGTAAGTGCAGTGGTGTGCCTGCCCAGCAGCCGCCCTGGCCAGCAGACAGGCTGGTTTGCACAGGGTTCCTGGTGGCTCTGGTTTAAAGCCATGCCCTTGGCCATATTTAATTCAACAGGTTAGACTGCATCTTCGTGTAGAACAACATGCCATCTGCTTTCCGATCAATCCCACCTTTGTCTTTTACAGTGAGTAGAACTTCTTCTGCACCAGCAGTATTATGCTGCTGCACAGACTCAGCATTTAGGGAAGAAAAAAATGTCCTTTTTTGCTAGAGGGAATACAATTAGCCAGAAAACAATGGTGTGTCTCCACATGCCACACAGGAAGAATAATTTAAACTCCCAACTGCTCTGTATTTGCAGATCAGGCTGGATACGCTGGGATTTCCAGTGAATTATATGGGACCTGGTCTGAGCCGACAGTCTGTGTTCGGTCTACGTGTGCTATGGCCGTAGGAGTCTTTTCTCTCTCACCGTGACCTTCTTGTCAAACCACGACAGATCTCCATTCAGAAGCATACTCTTAGAAACATTATAAGCCCTAACCCGCCCCACAATTTCAGCAACAAAATATTTCTTTGATTATCTTAAATAGTATCTTTTGCCATGACATGGATTCTTATTGATCAACAGTAACAGAGTTTGAAGTAGCAAAAATAAAAATAATCACCCTATTCACTCAACTTGTGAAAGCTCTACCTAGAGCCCGTTACTATTGACAGTCAGATTTTGGTCCTAGAAAGCGAGGGTTGTTAAAAGAAAGAAGAAAAAGATTTTTGTTTGGAAATCAAGTTAGAGAAATACACTTCAGAAAATGTTGCAAGGGTGGAGATCAGATGATCTCTTTGTGTGTTTCTTCAGGAGGAAAAAGAAGTTATGCAATTCCAAGCAGTCATGTGGTATGGCAGCTGCTAAGGTTACTGCTAATTTTTTATTAGAGCTGGCCAGAGCCAGAAAAAGGTCTGCTTTATAAGCAAGACCTTTTAAGAAATAAACTAAATCTTCCTGAGCTGGGAAGCCTGCAGAACTGAGAGAGGAGAATAAGAAAAAAAAGCACTAAAAAGTTCTTTTTTTTTGTTTTTTTTTTTTTTTCCCCCCTCAAATGATTCAGGAAACATTTTTACTCTCCCTTCCTGTTGCTGGTTACTTTCTCATATTCATCCCATCAATCAAGCGCGTGCACACACACACACACACACACACACACACACATATATATAAAAAATATTTACTAGCTTTCAGCTCAAATTCCTGCTCAACCCCATGGCCCAAAAGAACTATTCACACGCACGACATGTACGTGCTTTTATTCACCGAAGGAAGAAACGTGCCCTGGGCTACAGGCTTTGGTTGACCCCGCTTGAGCAAGGGGGTTGGACTAGCTGGTCTCCAGAGGTCCCCTCCCACCTCAGCCATTTGGTGACCCTGTGAAACGTTTAATGATTTTATTCTGTTTGTTAATCTTGAAGGCGGGTTTCAAAATCACCAATATCCTTGTGATATTTTACAGGCCTGAGCACCTGTCGCTCATGCCTTTGAAAATCTGAACATAAATTAAATTGGCTCCTGGGCCAACCTTGATCACCAAAGCTTATATTTGCTTTCAGTGTTGCACTCTCTTGTGTGCTTCAGAGTTACTTGGATGATGGCAAAGAATAAAGGCGAGTACTTCTGCGTAAAATTCACAATGCTAAAAAGAGACCAGCCATGACTCTTCATATGCCGTCTAATCCAGTTTAAACAGGAATTCTGTACTGCCGGTAAATAGACCGTGTAAGCAAGCTCTGGATACTCTACTGGGGTTATTGATGGTAACTGTGTCGGTGTAAAAGGGTATATAAGAAGAGCCTGCTGTAGGGTTTACTTTTTGTAGATCTATATGTGAAGTCCTAAAATAGATGCTATATAAATTAATGATATTTTTAAAAGGTTACTTAAACACCAGACTTCAGCAGACTATTAAAAAGGGGCTTACACCATCAAAAGATATTGTTTTCCAGATTCTGACTTTTTTCGACCTGCCTCACGCAACTGAGGCACGTTACACCTTTAATGCATAATTTAAGTTGCAGATATGATGCTTGTGCTCTTTGGGAATTGCATGGCCCAAAGCACATTACTCGCCTAGTCCTTCACAAAAGGAATATCTCTGTTGCGTACACAGCGATGGGACGTGGGTCTCTACCACCCAGTGATCCATCCACACAGCTGGTTTGTACCACTCCTCCTCCTGCTCGTAATGAATTCTCAACTTGCCTCTTTTCAAGTATTATTCCCCTCCTCAGTCTTCAAAACCCAAGTTCACTTTCTGAGGTAAATTCCCTTTACAGTATAGGACTTTACAGGTTGAAGCTTTTCAGAAATGCTACACCATTACAAGAAAACTAACATAATACAAACTTACTTGGATACTAAAATGCCTAATAAAGTCTTAAAAGCAACAACTTAAATACCATAGTCATTTAAAAGCCCTGGTGCTGAAGCAAAAAATTCTCCAACACTATTACTGTCAGCCCAGTACTGTTTCTATTTAGAAGAGTTTAAAAACTTTGCAAGTCCTGCAGTTGCACTTTGTAGGGGAACATAAAATAGTGAGGTTATATTTTTTAAAAATTTATTGAAACATCATGCATAAAGTAGGGAAGTAGCCAATGTTGGAATTAATTTCTCAATGCCGATAAGTTGTCACCTCTTAGTGTTTAAAGCACAGAACTGCAGTTAATTGTGAACGGCTTCCAATTTTTCATGGTGCAAAGAACAAACTAATTAGGCAAAGGAAAAGATCCTTATGTATGAGAGAGAACATGAATCTAATGCCATTATTGCTATACAATTTGATATAGTAAATTTGATCAACTTCTAATCAAGTACCCTCATTTTCCACGTTTTCCTGTTTGTAATGTTTCATGTCGTATCATAAACTAACGTTTAGCAATTCGGAAAAGAAACAAAACCCCATACCCCGTATTGGAATATATTATGTTTACTATCAAGCAATAAGACTTTATTTGACTTAAAAGCTACAAATGCCATTAATCAGAAGTGACTTTGCTTTATATTTCTTACTAGACCAGATTCCAGGAATTCAGTTCAGTTTCCATATTTTGTGTGTGTAAAAAAGGAAACGTACTGATGCAAAGACAGCACAGTTAAGGCACTGGTGGCAAGTAGCTCTGTGTGCCACGCTCCTGTTCTGAAGAACAACCCTATTAATAGAATAAACGCGGTTTGAGCTGCAGGATCAGGATTCAGGATCCCTGGGAAGATTTGGTGACCCTCACACATTCAGCACTTTTCACATTTGCTGGACAAATTCCATTTTTAATGCCAAATGAAAAGTTCTGTAAATTTTACTCAAGTGCATTTTGAATAGCAATGGCCTGAGCTTGCTTTGTTTTGTCAGTTAATTTGCACTTACTTTATGCATATCTTTTAGTACAATTGACATGGTAATGTACTGCATATGTACTAAATTAAGGATGATTGTGTCTGATTGCCCAATTATTATGATACAAACAAAATGTGTGAAAATAGTTGATAGGACATTCTTTGTGTTTTCTCTAAAAAGACTCAGCGCATTCAAAAAACTAAAAATAAAATCTAACAGTTAATCATAATGGTTTGGCTTCAAATGTGGAAAATTGAACAGGAGATGATTTAAAATCCAAGGAATTGTACCACATGTGAAAAGATTATTGAATTGTCCCATTGTTATATGGTCTATATGCCTCCTTTTAAAAAAGTTATTTGTCTCTTGGAGTCTGACACGTTTCTGCTTAGCTAGAGAGAATATGAAACAGCTATTTTTCACTTCTTTGAAAGAGTAATATTTCATAACGCCAAAAATCTAGATTTCTCCAGTGGTCTGTATTTTCTCTTCCACGCACGCATCACAGCCATGGGCTGACCTGCAGCATCCTGACTGCTCCCGTAGCCCACGAGGCAACTCACCAGGCTTGTCCTCCAGTGCAGGACAACTGTCCCACCATGCCATTCGAAGGACGGCCTCTCTTTGCCTTTACACCGGACAGCCTGGCAAAAGGCAGGCTAGGCCAGGCAGAAGGCTCTTTTATCAAGATAATTAGCATGGATTGGTTTACCAGAAACTGGTAAACACAGCTGAGGGTGAATGGATGAGGTATTTCATGAGCTATGTGATCAGGCAATACATGAGTCAACTGACCGAGTCCCTTGCTTAATGTGAGATTTGACAGGCCTGGAAATTATCAAAGTGGTTTGCATTTCCTTTCCAATTCCTGCTCCTCGTGGTACCAAACGAGCTAATAACCACACCAAAGAGAAAAGAAAATGTAGGGGGTTGGGCATATGCTATATAATCTGTGACTTTCACTGGTTTTAGAGAGTTATAAAATGCTATCTTACCGACAGAATTTTTCTCCCACTTTCTCCATCCCTATAGTTATGAGAAGTTTGATGCAAGAGAATCTGAGCTGGAAAGTGTATTCCTCATAACCACTTCTTTTTCTCAAGAGCTATTTCCCTTGTAACCATGTAATTCCAACACAAACATGAACAACATTATTTAACTCCTCTGCAGGGGCTGTGGATGCTACGCCCCAGCCCGCCCAAGCGCAAAGCAGCCCCGGCTTTCACCCTCCGCAGTCACTGCCCCGTCTTAGGGCTGTCAAAGGGTTTCTGTGGGGTACCGCTGTTTGTAGACAGTAGCACGTGAGAGGAATAGGGATGGTAGGTTATTTCCAGAGGAGAAAGGGCAACAGGGCTGTCGGGAGAAAATGCTGAAGCGAGGAAGTGCCAAAACGCAGCAGCGAAGTTGCAGAGCAAACAGATATTGTGGAAAGCTGAGCAGCTCTGGGAACCGCCGGCAGGCAGGTGCAGGGGCTGTCTCCTGGGGCTTGGAGAAGACCCTCTGCTGGAGGAACCTCCGAACGTGACCTATGCCAACAGCAAGCTTTGGGTTTATCCCCCAGGTCCAATTAACTTCTAAATAGTTTGTGTAAAACTGGAATGGCTGCAGCCACTCTGCACGTATGTCAGGAACAAGGACAAAATTCTACAGTTAAACTGGTTTCCCCCCCCAAATTCAGTGTGGGCAGAGCTTCATGAGGGGTCCCTGCATATACCCCGGTGTGGCTCAGACACCCTGGCACCACTGGTCTCTGGGTCAAGCTAAAGTGCTGCTATCAGGGAAGCTCTTTAACAGCAGCACCTTTCAAGAAAAACGGTATCCTTCCTAATTCCAGTAGCGGCAATTATTTTCTCTGATTTGTGCGCAGTTGTCATGCCCCCATCTCAAGAGCACTAAAGGCTTTATAGGACAAATTCCATATCAGCTAAAGACTGATACCAGGCTGCTTTCAAGCACGCTGTGTTAGCAAGGAAAGCAAGAGCAGAGAGCAGTGCAGCATGGAGGGGTCTGTGCAGGGACACAAGGGACACCGACACCATAACCCCACTATTTTAAGTACTGTTACACATAAGGGATCTATTCCTGAGTTTAGAGAGCTTTTTTAGATAATTTAATTACCCCTTTTTCATTCAGCAGGCCCTTGAGAGCAATATTCTAAGCTTCCACAGATCCAAAATGCCCGCATCATGCTTAGGGTCAACACGCTGTGCACTTCTATTGAAAAGAAGAAAGAATAAGATGGTGTGGAAATTTGAGGGGAGCTCACGCACGACCTTTTAGAAAGTTGCAGCATAAAATGTCCTTATAACTCGAGCTCTGCAGAGCTCAAGAGGCAGAGACCATAGGTCCATTGTACCAGAAACAACATGGCTTTCTTTGTCTGCAACGCTTACGTTTTCATCCCATCCAACCTATTTTTCTTTTTTGTTCATGGGAAGGACAATAGTACAGCGTTTAGTGTAAAAATCCTGCTGTACCTCTTTGGTTTGTTCTCCTTTTGCTGTCTGGCTCATCCCCTTGCTTCCCCACCTCCCTGCCACAGCTTGGGCTGTAGCGCAAATAAATTTATGAGAGGAAAAAACGCAGTGATAACCAAGGCTGCCTGTTTTCACTTACGTTTTCCTCTTACGGTTATTATTATTCCCTTTTGACCAAGCTGCAGGATCTATGTTTTAGCACAGGCGTGCTGCTGGTTTGTAAGATACCATTAACAGATATGGACAAAGGGCTTGGAAAGTTTTCTAGGAGTATAAACTCTCAAAAAAGCTGACTGTGCTGTAGCTGCGCTCACTGCCCCGTTGTGTTCGCTCTCCACAAATACTCTAATGTGCTCGCGTGTCCCGGCAGGAACGTGAGCAGCCAATTTTAAGTCACTGTCTGAAAATGTTTTCTTCTAGAAAATTAATTCCTAAGTGTATGTAGCTGCACAGTAAATCTTGCTTCCAGAGCTGAACTCTTCTATTCACAACGATGAAAAAATTCCGTTTAACCTATACGCTTGTCAGAGTTCAGCCAGTGCTTGCAGTAAGTTGCCTGCAAGTAGCTATAGGCTTAGGTTTATCGTATTAAACCTGGCATAATTTTAAAAAGTGCTCACCAGCAAATGAGAAATTGAAGGCCGTGTTCGGTTAATAACTTTACTGATTATTTGTGGAGGTCTCCTGTGAGGCATCTGTGAGCGGTGATAAGCGAATAGGGCGCACGGGGCAGGGACAGCTGTGTTCTGACAAGAAAGCCAGGCTGGCAATACACTGAACCCTTTCAGCCCAGAGACTCAGTCTTGTGGAAAAGCTAGACCCCATCACGCACCAGCAGAACACATGAAATGTTTCTTCATTTATTCATTCACTCAATTTTAAAGCAGTCCTTGCCTCAGCAGCGGATCTTTCTTAGCATGTATGTGTGGCTGACAGGGAACGCTATGCCACGTGCCTGCCAGCGCATCCTTTCTTGCCGTTCCTGCGTGGCTGATGTACTTCCTCTGTGCTAATTTGACTTTTCAGAGGCTACGTTGTTAACGTGGCTACCGAATTCGTTTTGCTGAAAGCCACTCAGCCACCTTGTGCGAGCAGAAAGTGGCTCTGCCAAAGCAGCGCACATACTACAGGGTGAACAGGGAACCCACAGCAAACAGGACGTTTTGCTTGTACGCATACAGTAGAAGGAGATTTGCTAAGAAGTTTCATTGTTCTTACGTGTAATCTGTGAAGAAATCCACGTAACAGAAAAGCAGCCTATAATTTGTAGCAAATGAGTGTGGTTTGGGGAAAATCAATCAAATACACTAGGACGTGTTCTCAACTCTTAAACTAATGATCCTTCCTGTGAGCAGCATGAGACATGGGGCAAGTCCCAGGTGGCATAAATCCTCCTGGTTTCAGCAGAGCTGTGACAGTTTATACTACCTCAACAGTACCCTAATTGTGCTTAAAACTTTATAAGGTGGCAAACAGTCAGCTTTTCAAAAGCCGCCTCCTTTCTAAGCAGTCCCGAAACTAAACAAACAAGTTTACTAGTTAGTGAGAAGAGAATGCCATATTTAATTTATAATCTTTCAGAGCTAATGTGCTTAAAAATAAAAACTCTGAAAAATCTAATTTTGTCTTAAGAAATGCCAAGCAGCTGTGTAGAGGAGGCATTCATGGCTGGGACTTGAACCAACTTCTGTTAAGAGAGGAAATTAGGACCATTTTGTTACCCTGACAAAAATGAAATCTATGAGAACAGTAATTCCTTTGCATAAAAATCAATAGTTTCAGCATGTTTTTAAACAGGGCATTTTGCTATGGAACATCTTAACAATAATTCAGTAAATCACTAGTACTGGACTAAATCAGCTGCTTGCTTTGAATGTTTAAGTACGGAACTGCATGAAAAACATGTAGTCAAACCAGAGAAAATCTTATACTATCATTACTTCCTCACTTCTAAAGTAATTGTGAAAGATCTGGAAACAGATATGGGTAAGAAGCATTGGTTTACACAGAGCAGTTACAAATAGACCAAGATCCAAGTCTTTAACCCTAATCTGACAAGACCTTCCAGAAGTTATTTCCCTGTATAACTCAGATTACCCATTTGCAACATAACGATAATATTAATAAACAGTGAGGGGAAATTATTAAGCAGTTAATAGACATAACACGATCTTCATAGTCCTATGTAAGCACTAAACATCATTATTATTTAACAGATTCTGCAAAACAAAGTACAAGGGGAAAAAGGGTATTTCTTTGTATTTGTTTTATGCTGCTTTGAAAACTGGGTAGCACAGGCCAGGCAACATTCATCTTGATGTATGTCGTTTAGCAGTAGAAGCACGTACTTCACAGTGGTATTACTTACGTCAATGATATACAAAGGGCCAAAGAATTGCTTTTACAGAAAATTCAAGACAATTCTTAAACGTGATTAACTTCTTTGCATTTAACCTTCTGAAAGATGCAGAACAGGAAATCCAAATCATGTAAGGAAAATACATTTAAAAATTATCTCTGACATAATTCAAAGATTATCTCCGTATCAGTTTGTTAGGGGATAGAATTTGCAAGCAAATATCACTATAACAATGCATTTGCTATCAGCTATAAGCAGTACTATGCATATGTCTATATTTTACACTGCCTAATCCCTGCTCAGTAATTAGAAATGTTGTGACAGTTCTGAAAATGAGAAATTACACTCTTATCTTATATGTGCTCCAGAATGCACCCACCAGAAGATCTACAGCAAAGGAACGTTTTCCAAAAGGAAATCAAATAATTTGTGTTTTACTTCATGGTAAATTCTCTGTGGTGGATTCTGGAATTAATTTTGGAGATTTTATACTCAGCAGAGTTCTTTGTGAAAGATTCTATTTAAAATCATGCTGGTGATACATAAAACCTTAACATTGAATGAACAAGTCAAAGAAGTTCTAGGTAGCTAAATTCAGTTCTAGATAGGCAAGTTATGATCCTTCTTTTCCATCTTTCATGCTTTTGAAAGCAAACGTGACCTGCTAGGATGCTCCACTCTCTACGCCAAGTCCCATCTGAGTCCTCCAGCTGTGTCCTGCCAGTCACAGCTCAATCCGTAAATGAGTTTTCAGCCAAACAGCCAAATCGAAACTTTGGCAGTGTGAAGGTTAAAAAAAGATTGCCTCTAGAAGGACACCATCACTGGATGTTACCTAATTGTCATCTAGATCATTTACAGGTATCTCAATTATCTAAGACAATTGGATATTAGTATGATAAAGCTCACATAGATGCCTCGATGCAGGAGGTATCCTACCCAAGGGGAATCAAATCGCATTAGCTGGGCACCATTCAGAGATTGCTTCAACAGGACACTCCTAATCCAAACTCAGAGGCTGATGTACAGGCACCCAAGTCAACTATTGGGAAACAATGTGCTAAATTTTCATCGACATCCTATATATATTCAGAGGTGAGAAGAGTGAATATGAAAATGAGTTTGTGGTCAGCACAACAAGAGTTGTCAACACATGCCAACTCATGTCAGCACATGGGTTCCTGCTACGCTTGGTATGTTACAAATACAACAGGTCACTCTAGCGTCCTTATTCTGGGATTTTCTCTTACGTGAACATCTAACTTGAACTGTGGAAAAGACCCTGCACAAACACCGCTCACACAGGCACGACTCCACTCGGGGAGGAGACCCAGCCAAGAGGTGCAGCAGGAATGCTCACCCACCCTGTCGTCCTGTGTGTTCTTCTCAGGTTCTTAGTGTGCATCCAGCGTAACAGTATTTAGCTGCTTAGCCTGGCCAGCGCTAACGTTGCCAAATGCTAAACTTGTGGGGAAATGGAGCAGTAAGGAGGGATTGAAAAAAAAGCTACAAAACCATCAAAGCCGTAAGGAGGGAGGTCCCTTGCAACAGCGAGCAGATGCTGCGGAGCCCGTGGAGGTCAGCTGCCCTCATCCCCTGCGCCATGAGCGAGGGTGACTTCCGCAGACAAATGCCGCATGACTGCAATTACAGACTGAGTTACAGTGCTTACCCTCAAGGAGGCTGAACCGGGCTTGCAGAGAGAGCCTAGGACATTTCCTAACTTTGGGGTATTTGATTTTCCAAAGTTTTGGTTTTCATACAGTTGTTTGGTTTAAGTGACTATGTTCTACTTCAGAAACGGATGTCAGCTTTTCAAATATGCTTTGGGGAAAATACACGCTTATGGGAACATTTTCAGTTCAAACAAAATTGAATGGTTCTCACAAAATTGTCCAGACCTTTTCGCAATTATGTTACATCATATATATAGTTAAAGCAACTCTGGATCATTTCACAGCTCAGCTTCTTATCTTTTTATAGTTCTGCTACTGTGGCTCCACTCTTTCCCATATGAAGAAACTTAATTAATATTTTATATCCTAACTAAATTGTGAATACAATTTACCATAACGGTACAGAAAATAGCAAATACCCATTGTCCCCTGCCAACAGAAAATCCTTAACAGCTGTTTATTGCTCATTTGCAAAACATAAGAGCAATGGAATTCCATTACTTAGAGAAACTGGCTGTTCCATGATATCCTTGGCAACAAACACCGCACTTATCTTTTTGAACAATAGACTCTCAAAGTTTCTCCAGCCTACGAAAACAAGACAGTGAAGAATACTTTTTCTTAACTGTAAAATGCTAAACAATGGGAACTGACTCACAATCAGCTGCATTTTGTTTCATGAAAACGAACCTTTCTCTCTTCCCACCCCCCCCCCCAAAAAAAAAAAAAAAAAAAAAAGAAGAAATTTGCTCACTGCAAATTGTGAGAAACATTTCAAGCAACCATCTCTTTCACAGGAAGGACTTTTTATTGAGGTCAAGACTTTGGCAAAGTGAGAAGAAAATTCAGACTGCAAACTGAGTAATATAAAAACTTACAAACAACGTTAAGGGAGTTACTTAGGCACGTTTATAATAAACCATACAGAAACTGCAGAGCAGAACTTTTTTCTAAGCGTTCACAACTTGGTTTTAGAAACCAAGAAAAATAAGATCATGGTTTGCACCACAGATATTTCACATATGGTTTTAACTGAATAACTTACAAGTTTCCAATAGCTTTAAAAAGAAATATCTACGGCATACCAGATAGATGCTAGCTCCTCAGAAAGTCAGGACTTGCACATACCATCCATAATCTGGTTTCTATATTTAGGTGAGAACCATACCTAAAGCCATGAAGGTCAGCACAGAATCAAGTCAAGCATATTTTAACAGACATGTCTTCCAGACTGTGTTTACCACGGTACATTTCTCCTAAACCCGCACTAAGCATCAAGCCATTTGAAGACCTGGGATGGAACTCACACTATTAAAAGAGACCGGATGGTGTATTCACATACCTCAATAATCCTGTCATGAATCTGTAGCCCTCCTTCCTTAGCAGCAGGCCCCGTGTCAACTATTTTTGATACAAAAATTCCTTCACTAGATGAACCATCTTGATTGTCCTTTAAGGATGAAAGGAAAAATACATTATTGTACCTTGAACTAACTCTAATTTGCCCTCAGCTAAAACCTGTCCAGGTCACAACAGTGCGTGTCATTTGAAATAAATATTCTTACTGATGTCTTAATATGGAATTACTTTGTGCTAATGAGAACACCTGATTACTCCCAAGTTGTAAGATTAAACAACCAGGAGTGGACTTCCGTTGGGTACATTAGTTGCGTGATAATAATTTTCCTCTGACTTAGGCCAGCTCAGTAGTAATTTTCATGACAATTATTCTTAATGTAAAATCCAGTGAGACGGGAGCCTGCTTGCACATCAAACATAACACAACGGTGCATTTTTATTTTTAGATGTGCAGCTCTTCCTCTAGAGGCTTAAAAATAAAACCATGAAAAACAACTTATACCTAACAAGGTATTTTCATATTCCTCTGTATTGTGTCACCAGCTTCTACCAGCACAGAACAACATCTCAGAAAATTGGAAATCTCTAATTATAAAGAAGGAATAACTTTCAAGTGAGTTTACTAGAAATAAATCGTGATCAATGTCAGGTTTCCGAGTGGCCAAGAAGTAGTTCTGAATACTTTCTTACTAGGACAAGGTATAATCCACTCCTTGATCTAATTAAAGACATATGCAGCAGCTCCAGCCAACAAGCATCCAGAAAAAATACATTAGTGAGTGTATGGTGCAGGAAACATCTGCTGAAATCATAGAATTCAAAAGTAGGTTGTTTAAGTTACATCCCTTCACCTGCACAGAGAGCTGCTTAATCTCTGGTGGAAAGGAGAGTAAATAACATTTTCTTAATGAACTGTAAAGGGCCTAAAGCTGTGGGCCCTGAACTCATGCAACATCTTCAAAGCAGTATGGTCTGAGAAAGAGATACCACGGGTTTTCCATTTTGGGAGTGACACTGCACCAATATTAGCATTGCTAGCCGTGATGATGTGCAAGAGCAAACACGTCATGACACAACAGACAGTGCAGTTAATAGACATCCAATAGAGATCTGAATATAAGATTTGCTCTGAAAGAATCCCAAGAGAACCAAATGCTTGTCAGCAGCATTTTTCCTCTAAGTGTTGACCTACATGCTTTTCCCAACTGGAAAGGGCAAACATATTTTAACAATTAACATACCACGCATGGTCGGCCACCAATAATATTAAATCCAAGAGAGCCAGAGTCACGATGGAGGACGAGAGTCAGTGCTTTAGTTTCTTCACCCTACAAAGAACAGATCAACATATTCAGACCATTTGTGTGCACTGCTAAGTAGAACAGACAGTACTTCCACCCAGGTTTGTGGGGTTGATAACTTCTTTTTTTCCCCCATGTAGTTTAGAGAAAAATGTTTAGAACAACTTTGCAGGAGCAAAGTCAGCAGCTCCCAGCCTCCGCGCTCCAGCCACCCCACCGTCCTCCAGCAGCGCTCCTCTGCAAAACCCACCCTTTAAGATTTATGTGTGGTTTTTATTGAGATCTACAGTGAGACACTTAACAGCAACAGAAGATATTTATACGTAATACTGGTTCCTGCAACTACTTGACCTAGTCATATGTGACGTGTTATGTAAAATACTCCATGTTTCCAGTAGTCAAATTCTTGACTTTCCCAATGCTTGAGGGTGACTGAATCTTAGGACTGCATTTTTATGTTGCTTCTCTTTAGTGCAGCTAGCATTGTTTTAAACAGGATTAAAATATAAGTGTTATACAACAGAAATTCTCTGGTGAGTTTCAGAAAACAGCATTAAACAGAACTGCTACAAATTGTACAAAAGGCCTACGATGCCAACCGCTATCCACAGCACTGGCCTTGAATGACAGTTTTATTTGGAATTTTAACACTAGCAAAACAGGAATCTTCCATCAAGGAAAACCATTATGTTAAGTCCCTAAAATATGGAATTCTGCAGTGAACAGATCTCTGACTAGACAAAAAATGTACAACAAAGATAGATTGACTGGACCTGTAGTATTTGGGGGAGTGTGTAAACATGATCTGTTGTCCTGTCCTCTTACCCCGCCTTGGTCCTCACTACAAACTCGTACAAGATGTCCTTTATGACACAGCGACGCTACTTAGGTCTGTTAACTTTCATTAAGACAGAAGTAAGCGAACGTACTGTTGAATACAACTAAATCCTCACAATGTACTAACTTCAATCTCAATCGAGTGGCTGTAATTTACAGCACATCACTACAAAACTATCCAACAGACAACCGCAGAACACCACAAAAAGCCATCTGAATTAACGATTTGTTTCTTTAGAACTCAGAATAGGATCGGTATGTTGTGCATCTACAGATACATATGAACCTTGCTACCTCCAAGATCTTTTTCCTTTGTTTTATCCAAAGGGTGAAAAAGTTATGAACACAAAAATGTTTGAGGAAGTTATCTTACAAGTCTGGTTTTCATAACCAATTAATGACAAAAATTACAACAGTTACATCGTAATTCTATGCAGATGTTTTTAGTTTGTGCGTTTTTCTTCTAACATGTCAATTTGAAGTTGTCAATCAAATCTTAATGTCTATTAAACTCATAAAAAATGTCAAAGTAATCCTGGGTTACTGCATTACTCCTACAGATTTGGGGATGATAACAAAGCCCAATTGCCTGCCAGTTTAAGCTGGCGGAGCTCCACTGACCGCACGCTCAGAGCTCCACTGCAGTGGAGCTGTACCAACATACCCCACCTGAAAATCTGGGCTACAATTTTCTTGTCAGTTCGTGATCACTAGCTTTCCTGCAGGTCGAATAATAAAGACTTGGACCTGATACAGAGAAACGTGAATAAGCTCGGACTGAGTTTGAGTTTGCCTACACTCGTCATCAGTGAGAATTAGGTACCCAGAAGAGGACTGAAAAATGAAGTAAATGCTGTTTCCCTGCAAGTCTTCAGACCCAGACCTCAGAGAGGATTTCAAGGAAAAAATTTCCAAGCCTGTGAGACCACTTTCAGGGACTGATGATTCAGGATTTGGAAGACAAGGACACGCTAGCGCCACTGTTTACTTCCCCTATTATGCCTTTTTAAGAAGGCAAATCAATTAGGACAATCAAGAAACAATTACGACATTGCTCTCAAGACACTGTCAGTAATTAAAGTTGAATGTTTTCATTAAAGCCTTCTTACGTGGCTATGATTTGATGTCTTTATACCTAGCAGAACAAGTATTAAACCAGGTGGGTTTGAATGAGTCAAAAGTTGGAGGGGGGGAGGGCAGGAAAGCTAATGCTGTTTTTTGTAGTTATTCCTGAAAAATGTCCACAGGGGTTTTAAAGAAATTTTCCAGCTAGTTCTGATGGATTTGGACACTGTCTCGGATGCAGCAGCAGCATCGTGTTCCGGAGCAGAACCCACATGTCACCGCAGAGCACTAATCCCACCATCTGTGCAGAACTGCCCGGCACCGGGGAGGCTAGAGCGCGTTGCTTTAGCACTTGGTTACTTTTGCAGATTCACATCTCAAGTCTTAACAGTTTCTTTAACAACCTTCTTCGCTTCGTAAGGAAGCCACGATGCAAATGATTTTTCCAGGGCTCTGCCTTTCTTTTCCCCCTCTAACATGTCTCACGTTCCAGCGAAACAATCATTAAACAGTGAGGTAACTGTGGAAATGCAGTGGCCGGCGTCCAGCCCTGCCCCGTCATCTGGTTCGGCAGCAGACCTGATGGTTACTGGCATGTTGTATTCCCACAGCTGAACACAACTCTTAAACGTAATTCTTGAAATTACTGTACTTCCCAGCTGAGTAATGTGGAGCTAATAGACTGCCTTTCCCTTTAGATATTGGAAGACTCTAATTTCTTTGGTAGAGCTGTGGCTGAGAAGGTCTGTCTTCATTACAGGAAGCACTTCGGCTCCTTGTTTACTGGCGAAAGGGCCGCGGGGCCAGCCCGGCAGATCCTGCTCGGGGACGGTCCGAGATAAAATATCACCTCGTTTTAAGAGACTTCATCTGGCTTTTATAGAATTAAAACTTGTGTCACCACCTCCACAGAGGTATAAAACCAAGAGGTCCTAAATACCAGACCATAAACTGGTTCCCGTCCAATCTGATACGTTTACTGGAAGTCCGTCCCTGCCTTTGGTGGCCGGGGCAGCAGAAGGGCTTCCCCCGCGGGCTGCAGCCATCGCCACGACCGGCTGCTGGTTCTCCCTTCCTCATTTCTTCCCAAAGGACTTTGAGGGCTGTGTACATAAAGGAACAACCAGATCAGCTTATCAATAGGTGTGAACAGTGGTATGTTTCAGCAAGGATTACGCATTGTTTGAATAGTATGAGGCTCTTCTTGATTGTTTTAGACTTCGATGTTTCAGGATTGACATGTCTGATCAAAGGAAATACTAATTTTGAGTAAGACACACCACCTTCCCTACCACTCCCTCCTCAAGCTTGTCATCAATAAGCCTCACCTCTTCCCACCAAGGAATAAATAGCCACTCTCTGAAAATTCCTTTGCATTTGTCTTTTGGAATAAGCACAGATCAGACACCCAGTAAATACACAATATAATTAAACTGCCCCCTCAGTCGCAAAGAATACATATGGAAAGCCCAACTGGAGTTGCTTAAGGCATCTGTCTGTTTAAGGGATTTAGAGAATTGTGAGATATTTACACGAGTTTGTGTGGAAAACACATATTTTATGTATGTCTTCCCTCAATATAGTTATGGCAGTGTTATAAGGCTCACTTCAGAAATGGGAGACTGAAGCACAGGAAAGCTATGGGATTCATCCCGTACCGCTAAGGAAGCCTGTGCTAAGGCAAACCCAGACCTGGGTCTCCAAAGCTGCTGAAAACGTTTGCCCCAGCCAAAAGACCACAAATTTGGGTCCTTTGTGAATGGCCTACGGTCCCTCAACATCACATCTCCCCTTTAACTCAGCATTTAAACAGAACTGTACGTGGGCATTTCTTCTGTTTTGACTAGAGGACATACTGTCTGATTTATTCTAGGTTGGTTCTACATCTGTGGTAACAAGCAACCATCAGGCTGGGAAGTCGGAAGATCCTTTTTCTCCATCTGCTGAGGAGCCAGAAGGTCCTACAGTAAGTTTTGCAATCACCACATCTAACCTTTGAACCCAGTCTGTTAGCGCTAGGCCTACTTGTGTTTTAACACAGATCGAACAATTACACCTTATAACAAAATACACGAAATATGAATAACGATCATAACTAAATAACGACAGCAAAGGCGCTGCACGCATTGAATACGCAATCGCTGCTGAAATTGCAATCAGCTATTCCACGCTACCATACGCGTAATCCGTGTGTTCAGGGACCTAATCCTCCGGCAAGCCTGGACGCCCTGCGGAGCGTCGCAAGCCGCGTCGCACACCGCACAGCCTAGGCTAAGCGCCTCTGAAAAAATAAGCCCCGAGTGAAAACCTGGAAGCGCGCCACAGCCCCAAATTGGTAAAGCATCCCCTGCACTAGGCGATTACCATGGGTCTTTTAAAAAACTCTCTAGCGCACAAAGATGCAAGTTTCCTCATTGTACTTCGTTGGGAGCTGGGCGGACTAAAGCTGTTAGTATTGGAAAGCTGCCCAAAATGCTGTGAAAGACATGTAATTGATTGACCGCTAGACCACAAGTCTGTGGTGACACGACACCTTCCAGCTTTCTTCAGATGAGGCGCTGCTTCAGAAAACTGTATAACAGCCTTTTGTAATACGGCTGAAAACGAGCACAGTCGTCTCGGCCAGCTGTATCCAGAAATTCGATTACAAGTATTGCTGGGAACTCCGTACCACGCACATTTACGACTACTTGAAGCAGCACCTTTCGCTCTAAGGGCAGCTCACGACGCTTTACAGCGCTCCATAATGCAAAACCAACATGAGCCACGAAGCGATGAAGGAGCCGCAGCGTGAGGATGAAGGATCGGCTCAGGGACGAGGAGGTAGAGATTCAGTGCGATGATTTCCAACAGCAGGACAGTACGGAGGGCTTTCCTGTCAGCAGCAGTGCGAGAGGGAGCAGAGGCAGCTGCGTGCTAAGCCGCGGGAGCAGAAAGCTCTGCAGCGTGCCACTGCAAGGCACAGGGGCTGCAGGAAAAGGAGACGAGAACCATCCTGAATCCTGACATGAATGTGAACCCCCGATTCATGGGTTTACTAAGATTTTAACCAGCACCACACCCAGTATTGTCAGAAGTTACAAGAGTACATTTAGTATTAAAATATTCTGTTCTGATTTAGCAAATCACAGCAGGTTGTTTAGCCCCAGATTTCTAGAAGGAAAAAAAGGGGGGGGGGGGGGGGGGGGAAACAAGGAGAAAAGGAAGAGACACCCTAACATGAAGTTTTGTTTCCTTTACACGGCTTTCAGAGCCTCAACATTACCAAAGGTGCGAGTACAGCTGTCTGACTGTTTTGCACAGTTTAATACTGCTGTGTCTGTGGTAACACATTCCAGGTCATGGGGAGGACTCTGAATGTCTTCATTTAAAAGATAATTGGCTTCTAGGGCTTCCCTCCCTGGGGAGCCTCATTCCAATTAAAACTTAGGGATTGTTGTAGCTCTGGCTTTTGATTCCGGTCATTTTATAAATGGTCTAATTCTGAGGGGCTGAGGTCAAGTTAATTTTTCTCCTCCTAAATCGAGCTTTTCAAGAACCCTGTGTGACTCTGGAAAAAGAAAATGCAAGTACACGGCAGACGTCTTGTATTTGGACACGGATGTTACAAAGATGATGGCTTCAGCCCGTGAAATAGCCGGCAGGGTGTCTGAGCTGTGTAATAGTTAATCCTAAAGGCTGCATTTTTGTCGGAAGCCATCTTCCGGGACACTAGGTGAGCTAAGGGTTTGGAAAGCATTGGGTCCCAACAGCCTCTTCCAACTCACTCCGCTTTGTGTTACTCCTCCGAGTTAATTTGTGGTGGTTTCATAGTATTTCCAGCCCTGCAAACTCCAGTTTTGCTGTTGAGAGGTTTCTTCGGGGAGAGAACCAAGAAAAAAAAAAAAAAATAATACCCTGACCTTGGTATTCTGATGTGTCAGATGCCCTGTTGGGTCCAGAGAGCAACATGATGACGGTGACATCAGAAAAAAGATATACGTGGAAAGCGGGTGCATTACGGCGATCAAGACCCAAAGCTGGGGGGCCGGGTGGGCTCCTCAGGACAACTCGCCCCGGCGTGCCCACCCCATCCCCGCAGGCAGCAGTGCGGTGGTCCCCGGCCCACGCAGGGCTGGGGCAGCCCCCACGGAGGGCACAGGGCCGGATGGGAGCCCCCCACACACACACGCAGGGCCGGGGGCCCCCTCCCCTCGCCCAGGCGGGAAGCCGCCGGCCTCCCTCCCCGGCGCCGTGAGGGGCGCCGGTGGACGGGCCCACCCCGGCTCTCTCTCCCCGCGAGTGGGGGAGCTCCCCCTCGCGGGCACGCCGCCGTGGGACACCCCACCCCCCCCGCGCTCGCCCCGCGTTACCTTGCCGGGGGAGGCGGCGCGGGCGCGGGCCAGGGCGTCGAGGCGGGCGCTGTACTGCGTGAAGCGCTTCTGGTAGCGCAGCGCCGTCACCTGCAGCTCGAGCTGCGCCGCCGCCAGTCGCGACAGCAGCGACTGCTCCCGCTTGCCGGCGCGCAGCGCCTCCTTCTTCAGCGCCTTCTCGAGCGCCGCCGCGCGCGCCTGCAGCGCGGCTCCGTGGGCCCGCAGGGCGCGGAGGCAGCCGTGGCCGCCCGCCCGCCGCTCGCCGTGGGTCAGCATCAAGCCGCAGCCCTGGTCGCAGAGGCCGGCGGGGCGGGCCTCGCAGCGCTCCCGCATGTGCGCCTCCACGTCGCGGAGGTTGAGGATCTGGCGGCAGCCGCGGTTGCGGCACTTGGCGGGGGAGAAGTCGCAGGTCTCGGCGTGCTCGCCCAGGTGTTGGAGCGGCACCACCGCCTCGCAGCCCCGCGCGTGGTTGTCGCACTTGATGTCCAGCTTGAGGATGAGGCTCTTGAGGGGCAGGACGTGGTTGAGCTCCTTGGTGGAGATGCGCTGGCAGTTCACGGGGCAGCTGCCCTGCTGCACCACCCAGGGCAGCACGCAGCCCGCGCAGAAGACGTGCCCGCAGGGGGTGGTCAGCGGGTCCTCCAAAACTTTGTTGCACAGATTGCATTTGAAGTCGGGGTCCACGTCCCCGTTGAAGCGATCCAGCTCGAACCCCATCCTCCTTCCGCTCGCGCCAAAAACAAGCGGGGAAAATAAATAAATAATAATAATAATGAGGGTGGGGGGGGGAAAAGTTAAAACAAGCCCAGCCGAAGGAACCAAAGTGCGGAGACGGCCAAAAAAAGAAACAACCAATAAATAGATATCAAATGGCTGACCCCGCCGCCCGAGAGGGAGCTCCGGCGCCCAGCCCGGCCCGCGGCGGTGCCAGGAAGGCGCAGCGGCCGCTCACGGGCAGCCCCCGGCCCCGCTGTCGCTGTCCCTGTCCCCGGTCCCGGTCCCGGTCCCGGTCCCCGCCGGCCCCGTCCCGCCGCCGCCGCCGGCCCCGCCGCTCTCCCCGCCGCCGCCGCCTGCGCACAGCGCCGCCGCGCGCCGCCCCGCCCCGGCCCCACCCCGGCCCCGCCTCGGCCCCGCCCACGCGGGACGCTGCGGGAGGGTCCGTCCCCGCGGGTCCGCGGCGCTGCGAGGGACAGGGGTGGCTTTGTGAGGGAGGGGGGTGGGCTCCGTGCGTGTCCCCCCGTGCGGCGGCAGGTAACGGGGGGGGGGTGGGGTGTGCGTGTGCCGGGGGGGTGGGGGCGCTCCGGCCAGCGGTGGGGCGCGGGTAGGACCAGGCTCGGAGGGGGGGTAGCCGCTGTCGCCCCGTCTAAGTCAGAGGCGGCAGAAGCGGGACGGGCGGCCCGTGGGGGAGCGGTTCCGGCCGGGGAGCGGAGCGATCCCGGGCTTCGGCGGGGGACCCACCGGCCCGGCCTCCGGTGAGGCATCCTGGCGCTGCCGGTGAGAGGAGCCGCCAGACCAGCCCGCTCGTATCCGTACGGGCAAGGGATACGTTTTTCCTGCCTTTGCACGGCCTGTTAATGCCACCTGGGTGCAAGTGAGGGAGCTCGGAGGAGGTCGCCACTGCTGATACCTGTCTCTGCCTGGAGATGATTTAAAAGCGCTCCAGAATACGCTCCAAAAAGCTGGCCAGACCGCACCTGAAGTGCCAGGCACAGCGTTAGGCAAAACCAACCCCTCTTACAAGGCAGATATTCAAGTACTGAAAAAAGCAGTAAAAGAGAACAAGCTTTGTTCGCTGGGGAGCAGGATTCTCACACGCGTTAAAGCCGCGTGCCGACTCAGTTGTTCTTTTAATGTGTTTTGCTTTATGGCATAGTAGAAGCTCAACTAGAAACTTTGGTTTCAAATAATCTTGAGTATATCCCTGTTATATCAAGGTAAAATGATTTTCTGAACCTGGAATGACTGTTTGCCTGTTAGCGACCTCTGGAAGGTCGCAGACTCGTGGTTACACAACTATGCTCCCAGTTTGCTCTCAGGCGAGTATTCAGTATGAAGGGTTTTCGCTTTTTAGAGATTAATTCCATCTGCAGCACTCATTTAATTCTAATTATTAATGTTCTATAAAGTTTAAGGTCGCTTTTGGCTGTATACATCACCCTACTGAAGAAAGCGTGCATCACATGTTTAGGGTTATATACCGAGCTTAGGAATTTTTTATAGATTTGTTCCTTTTAAAAAAAAAAAAAAGGTGTAATATAAGATTGTGCACGTAGATTTTCCGTTAACTCCATCTGAAGGTCGTGCGCAGTCCAGGGCCATGGCGATAAAGTTTAATTAATACATGTATATTACTGACTTTCTGATTATTCTACTTAATCTATAGTAGTGATTCCCACGCTTTCTTCTTGCGCCTCACTGCCTTTTCCCCCTTCCTTCTCTTTCTCGCCTCTGCCTCCTCAGGATTCCTCTTCCCACCAGTCTCTGCCACCGTTTCTCTTGCCGCCATGCTGCACGTCTTTCCTCCCTCCAGCCGCCGACCACCACCCACGCGCTCTGCTGGTTCTCCGTGCCTCGCCTGTAGCGTTGCCGCGCTTCGCGGTGGGACGCCGTTGTTCTGCGGTTTGTCACAAAAGCTCGGGTAGCTGTTACTAGTCACGGCATCTGCTCTTTTCCGTGGACATTTTATCTGAAATACAACTTCAGATTACGTGGTCTGGGGATGCACGTCGTACAAATGAGTGACTTGAGCGTTGGTGTTCGCTTCGGTAGCTGCTGCGTCAGATCTCGTCCGATGGGGGAACCCATCAATGCAACTATTTCTGAATAGGCTGTTTTAAGATAACTGCTGTAACTTAGTGCCTCGTGTGACCGTCGCCTTATGACCTTCTTTACATGAGTTTGTAAAGGGCCTCATGCGCTCAGGATGGTTGTAAGTAGAAATAGAAATATGTTACTTCCGTCGATGATAGCTGTAGAAGTTTTGGTTTACTCTTTCAAAGATGTCACCACAGGATGCTTGAGGCCATTCCTGCTGAAGCCAGAGGCAGAGGTTTTATTGATTTCAATGAGAATGACGTCAGTACCAGGTTCCTTGGGCTATTTGAAACTATACAAATATTTGGATGGAAAATACGGGCAAGAACTTGAATAACATTTTCATTGGGAGTCACGGCTAGGCAGATGGTGTGCTGAATTCTGTGATATACTTTAATGTGACATTTATGTAGGAATAGATACTTTATTTATAAATTAAAACTTTTGAAGGCCACTGCAGTCTTGCATTTAGATGACAGTTTGGAGTGCTGACAGGGAGCTGAAGTTCCCCTCCCCCTGCTGCCGTTATCCACGGGGGAAGGCACAAATGGAGTTTTCCCTTCTGGAGGCACTTATATTTCAGTTCTTCCTTGAAAAAAATGTTTAAAAAGCAGTCTCTCCGTGCGAGGCTTTAATGTCAGTTTCAAAGGCTGAGGTTTTAAACTGAAAAGAGGTTTGGTTTGCAGTGCATTGCCACCAGGGCCGAAATAACATTGCCACAGCTATGGAAGGTCACTTCTATTTAGACAGGTCTCTCATCATCAGCGGTAGCGTACCGGGGTGGGACCATTCCTGAACCATCACGGCTCTGTCATTTAGCTTTGCTAGCCTGTCATAAGAAAGGTGAGGGCATGTCAGTTTGTACTTCGGGGTGTAGCACAGACACAATGCCTGCTCTCAAAGGTCTGCAAAACTCAGGTTTTTGCAGCAGGTTTCATTCAGTCTGGGTTTTTTTTTTTTCCTGCTGCTGTGAAGTTTCCAGTCTCACAGAAAAGCAAATGCCGTTTGTTTGGAAGTACTGATTTGTCTTCATTTGCCTTTTGTTCATAAAGGCTGGCATAATTTTACACTTGATTATGAGATCTTCACAGGAAACCTGATTTTTCTTCCATCAGTTTGCCTTTAAAAAAGTAGAAACCATTAGGTAATGCAGAGAAGGAGTCAAATCCCTCTTGTGGCAGTCATCTGTGTCATTCTTCTGCCTTATTTGATTCTGGTAAAACCCCTAAGGTTCATAGGACATGTCCAATGTAACGTGGTCTCCTCATGCACTTAGTTCATGAGTTCAAGCCTTTTGGAAACTGCAGCTCACAGTGGCCCTGGTTGTATTTAAAATATGTTCAGTGTATTTAGAACATGTGCAGTATGTTTAAAACGTATCTAAAATGTCAAGATCTCAATATTCTGTTCATTGCCAAGCACTGAAGCACTGTACAGAGTTATATGTTTGAAAGATTCTGTATTCTATAACATTTTATGACCTTTCGGGTACTATGTGTGCTTTACACCTTCTTTCTTGATCTAGCTGCATACATCCTATTACTAAAATTCAAGTAAACTTGCCTCCATCCTTTATTTTTACCACCAGTAGAAATGCAGGTTTGCATTAATATGGTGCATGTGGACCAAATAAAATGTCAGTCTTGTAACGTTAGAGCATAGTCCGTATCAACCACTGTAGAGACAGTTCATGGTGATAATGGTGTATATGACGTTTATATTAAGTATTTTGCAAGAGGTTAGGCTCTGGCTTGGCAGTTGAGCTAGGATTTCAGGGTTTTACATGTACAAGTGTAAGGTTGATACAATATTAAAATGGATGCTTGGAACTAAGTTGTATATTAGCCACAGAACAAGCTGAATCAAAAATCTGAATGAGAGTGAATGTGTCTGTTCCAGAAGACACATTTAAACAAGAAATGAAAGATAGCACGTGAGCATCCTTTCTTGATGTTCCATGCATATCTTCACGGAGGTGATTAAAAGCTACTTCACGTCTCAGAAATCTAGTGGTTTTCAGGCACATACTTGAAAGATTGGCATCATCCGAGCCTGTTTCATAACTGGCTTCTTTCTCCTCATCTCTTCGCATAACTAAAGTCATAGTAAAGTTTGTTCTATTTGTTAATAATTCAGAGGAATAATTCAGAGGCAAGGTCCAGAGAATTTTGGCTATAAGAACACATTCCTATATTAATGTGGATAGAGACAAATATAAATTAATGCTCTTACTTCTGGGGCTTTTTAGGAAATTTGATCAGTCAGCCACGTTGCGTGCTCTTTGTCTGAACAGTTATATTAATTCACCACTAAAATATATGAGAGTCTTGAAGTTGTATATTATTCATTTTATTATGAACACTTCTCTATGTGGTAAAGGAGGATTAGTCGTGTTTTAAGACTGGACCTAATGAAACGTGGGGTAATAGAAGTGCTCGTTGTAATTCAGTAAGTCTTTAGCTGAGTGCTAGAAACCAAATTCTGCTTTTCCTCAACCATTCTTCACTCAATGTTGGAGCCAGTTTTTGTGAGCAGTTGCTTTTTATGAGTAAGTCTGTGATTTGAGTACAAGGCTGAGGCCCAGACGTGGCCGCTGCTTGTCTGAAACCACACAAGGATTCCAAGTTTTAGTGGAGGCCACATCCCAGAAAGCACCCAGTATCCAGTCTCACGGCCACAAGTGCTGCACCTTTGAATTTCCTCAGCAATACAGAAACGTAGGCAGGTATCAAATCATAATGTAGGCACCACATTCTGTACTATGTAATTTCTTTGTCTTTTCCTCCCTTATTTAAACAATTTAGAGAGAGAGAACTGACACTATATATGTCTAATTCCCTTTCACACATCTTATATGCTGTAACTAATAATGTTTAAATCCAGACTGTAACTAACTCAGTGGTAATGGGTGGGACATAAAATGCAGGCCATAATTTAGAAGCATATTCTGCAGGAGTTTGTGCGATGAATTCAGTAATAACAGGGGGCAGTCCATGTCTCAGAGAATAGGGAGTGCTTGGTCAACACAAATTGCTGTGCATCTTTCCCCATTTTCCATGCTCGTGGATGTTGCTGACCTGTCAGATAGTGCTCACACATGCGGCGTTTTGCATGGGTAGGTGTGTTTGGGATTGTATTTAGCTATCAAACCTGAGAGCCTTTGGATTGCCCTTAATTGATGGTCTGGCCCCATGAAAAAAAGAGGTGAAGCTGTATTTATCCATGACTGTGTGTCACACAGGAGCATTTCCGAAAGTCTTTGTAAGTCCAACCCTTTCCTCTTACAATGTGAAAAAGTAGCTGTGTTTTCAAGAACAGGAATGGAAATGAATTCACTTTTCATACCGGCAGAACAGCTGTGAATAATGTGGAATGTTCCGTTTTTTCCACATCAGCAACACTGCTTTATCTCAGGATGCTTTTGTACCGTTTCCAAAATAAACAGTTCTTAATACTTGCACAAGGTGTATTTGACAAGCAGGCTTTTGTGATCATCCACTATTTCTTAGGTAAGCAGTTGCCCTGCTTATGTATTTACAGCACGGTTTACATTTTTATGAACTAAAGAAAAATTCCCATTTAAAACATATGCCTTAGTTCAAAACCAGAAGCCTTATGGAAGGCCCAGGCTGTTAAGCAAAAAATTCTTTAGTTCTGGGTCAGGAAAGCCCCAAGAGAGACAAGAAAAAAAGGTGAGGAGAATGTTATTTTGCCTGATGAGTGCTACAGCAGGTTGTTGTAGAGACCACAGCTATGCAGGGGTTCAGGGAGGGCAGAGAGCATCTCTGGATGGTAAGTCCAGCTGTTGCTGCTGACCTCTGTCTCTAGAAGTTTTTAAATTACTAACTGCCAGAAGCTAGGAGAGAATCACTGCAAACAGACTGTGCCCTTACCTGTGCAAGGTGAGTATCCCCAGCTGATTGCTCTTAGAGGCAGGATTCTGGGCTTGATGACCTTTAATTTGATCCTAATTGAGCTTTTGGCCTTTTTTTTTTTTTTTTTTGGGCAGTCAAGGTATTTCAGAAAATGGTGGTGGCTTAAGCAAGCCTTTTAATTTTGGAGCTCTTGGATTTTCTGTGGAATTTATATTGCTTTAAAACATAAGCTTTAAAAAAGGAGGTTCCAGGACTTAGAAATAGTAAGCACAGATTTCAAAGAGTTGCTTCTTTATTCCTTGTAGGGAAGGGGGTTGGGGTAAACTGAAGCCATGGGCAGAGAGGTGTAACAGGCCTTTGTGAAGTTAAAGCAGGGATGTGACAAAATTTGCCTGGTGAAAAGAAACAAATACGGTGAGTGTGTGGAATGTGCCACTTGAAAAAAGTCGTGTGCAGTTTTAGAAAATTAATAAGAATTAATGTATGTGATTTTTAAATGCTCTAATAAAAATACCTTTAATCTTGCTTTTAAAAACAAACTTTGTATAATCAGGCTAGGGTAAGCATCAGACTGGGCATGCAGGTCGAAAACATCTTTCTGTGGTCTGGACTTTGATGGGAAGAGTTGAGAACCGCTCTTCAGTACGTGCGCTCTTCATTCCTCTGTCTGGGAGCTGAAAGAGAGCTCAGAGAAGTTCTGTACTCCAAGTGTTAAAAGATTTCATAAGGGAGGATTTTACATCAGTGTTCTGCTTGGTGCGTTGCGACTGTTTATCCCAGCCTATGCAGAGATGTGCAATAACATGGTAGTGACATTTTGGAGAAATGGTGAGTTTGAAAGGTCACCGATTATAGGTATGATGGAAACTAAAGATGTCTGTAGGAAAATTCCCACATCAGAAAAATAGAAGTGTGCATATAGCTAGAGATCCCATCCAAAAAATGATGTTTATATTTCAGGAAACTTAAATTGGTGGCGTTCTTGCCAGGGACATGCTAAGCCAGCGGGGAAACCTCTTGATGCAAATTAAGATTTTGAAAATGTGAAATATCCCCAGCTGATTTTTCACCTGGAGATGATTCCATGTTGGGAGAATCACAGGGGAAGCAAGAACTCCCCTGGAGATGTGAATCTTCACTTTCCAGGAATATGAAGCCCAAATTGTGTTAAAGAAAAAAAAACCTTCAGGAATGTGAAGCACATATTTTCTTGTTTCATATGGAAGTACGTACCCTCACAAAACATAGGCCTGAGATTGAGCTAAATTTGGCTGGTGGGAATTGGAAGATATTAACTGTAGTACTTGAGAAAAGGAAGTCAGACCTAAAATTTCTAATTTACAGCCAAAAATGTAACATTTATATCACTTGTAGTCAAATGTGCAATACCTACACATGTCTAGCTGCGTCACTGTATTAATTGCTATTAATGATCAAAAATCTTAAGAATTTAGTCCACGTTGAAATAGGCAGCCCATGGATTAATAAGTCATATGTTAAGAAGTTTACGTTGGCTCAAGCCATTGTTTTTGTCATTGATATGCGTCAACATTTACTCTTAATTCAAAATGGTGCAAGTGACGGGAATGGCGGGGATTCTGGAGACCAATTGCTCAGTTTAGACGAGAAGGAAGGTACATCCTAGCTATCAAACAAACACGGTTTTGCTGTTAAGAGACAGGAGGTACTTTTCTTAAACACAAGGAGGTTTTTTTTTAGTTCTGTTTGTAAAAAACCCACACTTGACTTGAAGGTAAGAAGACTCTTCCTCTTTGCATGAGCAAAGTCCTTTGGGAGTTCTAAAATTTTTAGGAGTCATGGCTCAGTAGGTTCAGAGACCCCCCAAGGCCTCTCCACTGTGGCTGGTTTTTGTAACCTTCGAATTGTGCAACGACATGGAGTGTCAGGAACTTTTAAAATCTGTATTTGTTCTTGGAACACCATGGAACTTGAGGGAGGTCCTACTGCACAAGGTGCTGCACCAGATCTATTCAAATTACGTTGTTAAATATTGATATTCATAGCTATCTTGCTGTCATGGAAACATTTTGTGTAGCTGTCATAACTGTTTCAGTTTTAGCCTTATTTTTGTTTTTCGGATGTCTTGATCTAGGCAACTTCCAGCTTCTTCATTTTTTTTTTCTTATGATTTTGCAATATTAAGTGTGCCCTGAAATTACATTAACATTTTAGACATTTAGTTTAGAAGTATAGTTGGTGTTTCGAAGATCTTTTCTGAACTTTGACAAAGGTTCCAAAATGAAGAAAAGTAGTATTTTGTTATTTTGGGAGTCTGTGCTTCATTTGTTAGTGACAGAACATGAGCCTCTTGGCAAAACAATTTTTAATATAAATACTAGATCTGACTGAAAAAATAAAACCAGAATTTTCTGAAGACTCCTTGAAATGTCAAACTCATTGTCACTGTAAAGTTAGAAACAGATCATTATGAGAAAATGTTGACAATTCTTTAAAATTTCTAAATGTTTTCTGTACGATTTTTTTTCTTAAAATGGTATTGAAATAGATAAATACATTTTTTTATTTCTGAAATAACTTGTTTTGAAGAACAAAATGTTTTGTTAATCAGGATGCTGCATAAAAACATACGGAAAATGTGTTTTCTGAAAAATCAATAATGTAATGATAATAGTATAGCTAATGCCATATTTTAGCTGAAATCAAAACAAGGACAATTTTCAAACACATTGCAATAAAAATGGTCTGAATTTTTTTCAGTCCAGTCTAATAATACAAAGAAAAAGTCACCAAGAGCATGTAAGAGACTGTGTCTTATTTGTTTGGGTTTCTAGGAAGACTTACTTACGAGGCTGAAACTTCAGGTTTCAGGGAAGAGAGGCTGGTTTGGAGCAGAGGACCAGTGTGGATGTCCAGGTAAGTCATGTCTGAAGCGAGGACTGCGCTCCCCGTTCAGCACATGGCTAATTTTCCCTCCGCAGGGTGTACATCCATGAGTAGGCTTGACAGCTTTGATAATGAGGGGGATGGAGATGGGGATGGAGACTTCTGTCCTAGGAAACATTGTGAGGACCATAAGAAAATAGGAGACAAATGGAGGCTCTGGTGGGAGCGGTTGACACGGTCTAGGAGGTGAGGAGGCTCCTATGGAGAACAAAGCTGGTCCCGTGCAGGAGCTGTGATGTGTTTGCGTCCTCAGAGATCTGTATTTGTATCTGGGTTAAAGAGTTTCAGGGACGCCCACAAGGTCATGATTTCCACTATTTAAGGTCACTCTTTCTCGCTTGTTTTTCGTCGTTTTAGCAGTTAGTGTCCTATGCAGTTTGTTCCCAAACCTAGTGTATGAGTAAAGGAGTAGAGACACTTGCAGGGCCTGAAGTAGGGTAAGAAAACTAACAGCCGTCGTCAGCCTGCCCAGCCATGCATCAGAAGCAGAGCTGAGGTCTGTCATCTAAACTTGCCACTCTCTGATGGTACACGCGTGGCTCCTTTGGACCAAGCCTTCCTCCAGGGAAAGATTTTGGAGGTGGGGAAGAATTCTTTTACTTTCACATTCCTAGTTTTTCCAAAAAATGTGTTGACATGGCTGTATCCACAATTAATCTGAATTGCTCCAGTTTTATACCTCGCTGTGAAAACTTCCATTGACATTGCAATGGGAATAACATTTTGAAAACAGTTTAAATAGCAGTTCCACAGGTAGTGCTTTTTTTCTCCCTTCTCCTTCACTGCAGCTCATATTTTTCACCATGTAGCTAAACTAGGAGGCTGAGAGCTTGGCAATTTACTTAGGATCAAGGCTTTCTCCCAAACTGCAAAGCAGAGAATCCTGCTAAGCATCAGGAGAAGATCTAACCAGTAACTAGTGCAGAGTGTTGTATGGTTGGTAACAAATCCCCTTCTGTAGCTGTTTGCTGCTGCAGGCTATTTTAGGAAGGTGATTGTTTTCAATATAATGGCTTACACGGTATGTTTGTACATTGCTTTATAACAATGAGGACATTATGAGGTTGCTCCCATACCTACTCTTCATGGTCTGCTAATTCATTTTCCGTTAGACAGCATTTGTAAAGACTACAACAAGATTTTTCCATACTCCAGTTAAAATAACTGCTCTTTGTAAAAGGATCTTGTGCTGTAAAGTCACGGAGACTTCACCTATGGCACTTAAGGCCAATGCAAAACCCTCGTACCATTTGTGAGCTGCGACTGTGACTGCACCCAGCATCTGTGTATTCAGAAATTTACTGCAGGGACCTTCTTGACATGTGCGACTTAAACAGATGTATATTGGGTGTGGGAGGTGCTTTTCCTACCCAGTCTGTTGTTTGATCATCAGAACTGTAGCTACGGGACACTGTGGGAAGAGCAGACTCCGAGACATGTTTATGTAAGACACCGGTTGCTCTGCACTGTGTTTCTGGCTACGTGCAGTCAGAGTGGATATGTGCTGCTACAGCCCCAAGTAACTCAAGTTCCAAAGCCTGTCCCCTTAGCCCAGTCTCTGAAGACTGATTTATTTGGTTCTGAAGGCAGGTATTACCTAAAGATGTGGTTTTTCTTCTGCAATAGCTTTATGCCTTCCAATACTTTTTTCATTAGCCACTGTGGAAATTGATCCCCCCCCCCCCCCCCCCAGTGCACAGAAAGTTCAGTAAAGTTTGTAAAGAAAACTGGGCCTGCTGGTGAAAAGTAATGAAAAAATCATGGTATAAATGGTTGTTTTATAGATTATTGAAGCCTTATGAAGTAGGCTCTAGTGACTGATTTAAGTCATTGAATAACAAGATAGAAAATAATGGAAAAAGCCAAAGGTAACAGCCTTGATGGTAAAGTTAAATGATTTATCTGACTATAGCTATTCTAAAGGCAAAGGTTAGTGTACTGAACTGGTGTAAGGAATTATTTCAGAAGGCATGCAAAGCTCTTTCAAGTTGCTGAAATTTGTTTGAGTTGTACATTTGCCACCCCCTTAGTATTGGCCTCAGTTATCATATAAAAGTACGGTATTGACCTCTACTGTGTAAAGTTAGCACATATGCAATTATCAGGAATTTACTGAAGACAAATGGATTGAAACAGGACGGCACCATTCAGGCCAATGGCAAAAGCAAGGGTAACACTGTAGGTAATAACGGTAAGGCCATAGGTTTATTTGTTTTATATAGTCAAATACTATGATTCATACTTTCATATTTTTCCAAACATTTGGAGATCATTTATTCTCGTCTAACAGATCCCAACTGCTAAATTACCTGTGATGTAGGCAAGAGTATTACAGCTAGCAGTAATTTGGGTATATATGTCTAAATCCTATTTTTCTCTTTTTTTTTTTTGCACTGGCGCCTGCCTTCCTGGCCTTTCCTATACAGCCTGCCTGCCGTATGCTTTTTCACACTGCCCATGTCAGTTCTCTCCCTGGTGCTCTTCTGTCATTTATTCTGTCATTTCGCCACTCATTGCCTTGTCCTCTCCTTATTTTCTCATCTCGCACTGCCTACCAGTGTGACTACCATTCTGTATCTTTCCAACCCACGGCATCTGGTTTTACTTGGCTGTCCTTGGCAGGCCTTTTATATTGCTCAAGGGGTTGGCTTCTTACTGGAATATACACCCTTCTGGGGCCTTGGCTGGTAAATGTTAATGCTCAGACTGTGTCTGCACGCTGTTGGTGGCATTTTGCAGAAGTTCTTGGTCTCCGGAGTCAAGTCTGTCACGAGGACAAAGACTGTCTGCTCTCAAACACTGGGGTTTCTGCGCAGGAGGGCGACATCAAAGTGACCTGGGAAAAAGTAGAGCAGAGGAGGCTGTGAGTTATGGTCTGCACCCCTTTGAAAGCAGTGACCCTATGGAGAGAACTTTAAAATAGTGAAGTGGAGGTGGGTGCTGGGTCGGGGAAGCGGCTTCTCGCCTTCAGTTGGAAAGACTGTCCCACATGGGGCAGGACGAGGAGAGAGGGGTGTATAATTCTACTTAAAATAAATGTGAAGTGATAAGTTCTGAGGAGAGAACTACAACTCTAGTGAATATAAGTTGCTTAAGTGCTGCTCAGTTCTGCACAACAGAATGCAAGCTGTTTCCATTAGAACAGTGCACGCATTCTTGAAAATTCACAAAAGCTGAATTAAGGTAATGATAGGCCAAGAGGGAGGAAGGTAGGAGACCGGCAGATTTCTTGAAATGTGTGGACACACTGATGCCTCTCTCGTCTGCTGCGGGAAGCTAGCGACTTGGTGGGAGTACTAATGAAGGGAACTGATTACAGAAATAACGCACTACTTCGCCTTGTGCTTTCCTAGCATGGAATACTGTTACACACCAGTGTAATTCTGCTTTAGCATTGTTTTATCTGGGGGATAAATTAGGTTCTTTCACTATTATTTGTTGTTGATTTTTTTCATATGGCTCTACTACTTGACTGTTATTTTCCCATAGCATTTTCCCAGCTTGCCTTCAGAAATATCACAAAATGCTCGCAAACACTCCAGAAAAGTGCCAACTAAATATTCCACAAAGTGCTTGCAGATCTTGTGCAATGTTTCCTCTGGTCCTTCCCAGCTGTTTTTTAGCATTGATCTAATACTTCCCCCATGTAGCATTTTTGTGACATTAAACATAGTGCGGAGGTTGTGTTTCCACATAGGAATAAAATGACTGCTCTGATTTTCAGAAGAAAATAAGTGCTCAGTGTTCCTCTTCACCAAAAATTGCTGCTCCAGAGTGCTTCTTAAGGATTTGGTTTCTTATGGTCTTTCGGGGTTGACTGTGGCTTCTCCAAAGGTAATAAGGTACTTCTAGTGTTACAGTTCAGACTACTCAAAATACATAGCATGTGACACTTTGGTTTTCCACTGACATCGATAGGCTTTGGATCAGGCTCTTAATCTGTTCAAATGTTATGTAGAATATTATCTCTGAATTACTTTTCAATGTACCTGTGGGCTGAAGAAGAGCTATCTATGCCAGCTGTCTGCAGCATGAGGAATTCAGGTTACATGGTTGTACAGTCATGCAAATCTTACCTGTCTCGTGAAACAGTTTGGGTTCACTTCACCAATGGTTCTTTTCTCTTTTCTTCCCTGTAAGTTGTTTCTAAACAACACGACCCAAAGAAAGACTGACGAGACCTAATAAGCACAAATTTTGTGCTGTTTGTTTAATGCTAATTGTTTCATTATGGGTCCAATCCTGAATTGTAGCGTTGCAGTCACGAAGCTCATCACCTGTTTATTTGAAACCTATGACTTTAGGAAGCACAAGAGTAATTTTGCAGAATCAGGCCTCTAATTAGACTGATAACATCTCAGTAAGGCACTGTTGCTTTAGCAGGGCAGGCAAAACCCACTGTGCAATTTGCAAAGCTCACCGTCTTTTGTGGACAAACATTTCTAGAAAGTTTTGCAGGCTTTTCAAATCCATGTTTTTTGTGAATGTAATTAGTAGAAATCAACATGTACCATTTTTATAGAGCTAGTGGATGCCATAACAATGTTCCAGGTAGATCTCAATATGGTCGTAATGCGACCTTGAAAGGAACTGTCTCTTACCAGATACAATGAGCTCTTCCTGCTACAATGCTTCTACTTCACTCAAAAATGTTGCTTAGATTTGGACTACACAGATGTGAAACTAAATCAAGTTTCTAAACTAAATCTATGGGCAGAGCATTCAGCACTCTGGTATCTGCTGAACGGCCACTTTTCATAAGACATTTGAACTATGAGAGTTAAAATCATCACAATATCTCGTGTATTCACTGTGTTCTCCATTAGGAACATTTTAAGCCCCTAGTAAATTCTACATTAGACTTACATTATTAAGCTCTGTGTTGGATTTCTAGACAAATACATACTAGTACTCGAACACACAGTGCAGTAAAAGTTGCTTTATGTGAACCCAACTGAAATTCATTCACGATTTCCAAAGGCCTGGATACATCAGTACTCAATGTCAGACAGCTGTGCTCAAGCAATCATCTACCGCCGAAGTTAGCAGGGTGGCAGGTTTCTCTTCAGATAACTAGTGAACTGTCTATTTTCCAGCTCATTTTCAGCAATTCTGAGGGGAGAGGGGGAAGGGAAATCTGATGCATTGATAGTCATTGCAGATTTTCAATGGAAATGCGTATAAATACAGTAATATGTTCTTGCTCTCGCTATGCAGAAGGCACATATTAGGACTCATGAGGTTTGTTTTATATGATGAAGACATAAACAAAGGAAACGTTATTGACTCTGACCAAGATTTAGCAAATGAAAGCTTTTGCTACTCTTACTGGCGGAAAGAGGCTGCTGCTCTTGACCCTCTTTCGCTGTACTTCCTCTGCTGCTGTTTTTGACTGTAACAAGTTACCGCGGTTATGGGTATTCTGAGGAGCGTGATGGGAAGTTCAGCTTACGTTGGGGCTGAGTCATATAGGCATAAATACACTGATTTTATTGCTTATTCAAGTGTCTGCTAGCTGTTTCTGAGAAGAATCCCCTACTACCTCTATCTGTTAAAACATCCAGAATATGGGACATTTCTAAAATCCAAATTATGCATTAGGAAGAATTTCATCATACTCTAAGACCTGTATTACGGAAATGCTTTCATGGCTATTTGGAGTGTTTCTTTTACCTGGGAGCCCACTGATAAAATCGAGCTCCTTGTCAGACACTTTATTGTTGCCTCTGGGTTTGTCCTGTCATTGGTTCAGGTGGAGTGCTCGACTTGCTGTGCCATTTAACTTCGCTCCCAGCCTCCAGTATCTCCACTTTATCTGTCCTCAAAATAAGACCCTCTTCAGTAGTAGAGTTACACAATTTGTGAAAACCTTTCCCTTGCAAAAACCAAACAGGTGTTTCATTCATTCAGCAACATAGATGTCTGCTTAGAACATGAGTCAGCTTCGGCCTATGCAGCATATACGGTATTGAACTTGTGCTTGGATAAAAAGCAAGGCAAGTCAGTCAGAATTTTTTCTATAACCTTTAATAGCAAGATTTTTCTTAAGTCATTTTTAGGATTAAAAAAATATTGTATTGGAAAATACATCAATGGCCCAGAACACACCAAAAGACAAGGCATGACAGGTTTTTTCTTTTCAGCCTCACCAGGTCCTTCTACAACTGACAGGTCTAGTCAAAATTATAACAGAGGGATGTTTGAAAATTTAAGATATATTAGTTTCATATTTCATAGGAAAATATTTCATATTTTCTTCTAAGAAATTCAAAATAATGAAAAATATAGAAAAGCATAATTATTATAATCTATTTTTAAAATGAGCAGCAGATGTTGGATGTCAGCCCTCACAGATTTCAACTTCAATGCCCAGCTTTTAACTGGAAAGCAGCTTTTTGCGCAAGTGATTAAAATGACTTTTCTAGAATTGTATGGCTGTTGAGTGAAACAGTCAGGTAAGCCCAAAATTGCTCATGTCTAGTCTTGTACTTTAGCCATTCATCAACGTTATCCCTAAACCTTATTGAGAAAATGTAGACCAAGCAGACAAAAACCGTTAAAGGCAGAAACAGCAGCGTAAACAGCGCTTTTATTGGTACCCCCTGCAACCTACGCTCCGAAACACCCAGTTTCAGGAATCAGCACTAAAAACTGCCACTGCTATTTTCAGCAACAGTAGCACATGAGGGAACATGGAGGTTGATTTAATCTCTTACACCTTAGGTGCATCCTATACCTCTAGAACAGGACTTGGGTGGTCATTCTGGGTAACAGTAATGCATAGAAATGTTTATGTATTAGTAAGACTATATGTATAGAAGTTGTAAGAAAAGTTCATGCTATAACAAGTATGTGCTCGTAAAACAATAACACGTAAGAGGCAGGCAGAAGAAAACAGAGTTAATAAATAGAGAGTGAAAAATTACAAACTGTTGTAACTGTAACGCAGTAATTAAAAAGGGTGAATCCCTGGCTGTAAGTAGTGTCTATAGACTCATACAAAATTGTTATGAAGAATTACTGTTGACTTCGGAAATGACTAGTACCGATTTATACTCTGTTTTTGCAGGGGGGTTTTTTCGGTCTTTTTTTTTTGTGATTTTCTTATTTGTTTTCAGTACTGATTAATTAGAGAGGAACCATAATGAGACAGACTTCAAGGCTCAACTTCTGAGTTCCTTAAATCCATCTAGAGAGACCATTGCTCCAAATATAACTGTATAAATATACCGTTGTGTAAATGTTTGAGAGATACTATTGGACTGGAAAAATATCCCAGACATTGCTTCTAAGATTTATTGTCTGGGAATCTGAATAATATTCTGTAGAATCTCTATTATCAGTATCAGGCCATGATCCGCTTTAATTGGCTGGCAACATTCAATGCAGCGTGTTATTCTTGCTATCTACTTAATCCTAGCAAGAATAAACTAGTCTCTGGTAACAGCAGCCTTATGAAAGAAAACATCAGACTTTTATATAACCAGACTTAGGGTTCATAGAGAGGGGTGCCCTTGTCCTCGCTAGACTAAGTAGTTGTTGCATGAATAACCCGTGCCGGCATACGGAGCACCTTTGTTGCCTTTGTTCTGCGATGAGCTGAAATGAGATGTCAAAGTTCATTTGTCTCCTGCCGTGCACAAGCCAAGGAAAGAAACACCTTTTTGTGCTGCTGGCAATATTTGAATGTCCCTGGGCTTTAAGAAGCACAATGTATTCTGCAGCAGTCACTGCGCATTTCTTGTTCAAGGTTGATTTAGTCCAGCTTAGTTTGCTGTTTGCATGTTTTGACTTTTTAATTTATTCATTGTGAACATACAGATGAGAAAAAAATCCAGGTTGCAGATGACATTGGGATGCCTAAATAAGAAGACGAACTGTTCTGTACTGCCACAGGGCAATGGCAACTATGTGAGTTCACAGTTAGTTTTCACATTTCACATAAATGAGTTTACATTTAGATCCTTCCTTGGGGAGCTGTTTGGCATCCTTGTATAAACAACAAGGCCTTCCCTGCCCAGAATAGGCTTCTATCCCAACCTCAGCAGGCATCTTACAAAATCCGCAGAAGTCCGAACCACCCGTGCGAAGGACCTGCATCCCCACGTAGCTCTGCTTTCCTTGCCTGCAGCAGTACAGCTTTACTATCATCTATGCTGCTGCCACAACACCGGGAGGTTTCAGTGCCAGGGCTTCTCCAGAAGCGGTAGAGGAGTTCCTGCTGCTGCCAGGCAGACTCTCACCTTCAGGGGGGCAGAGAACAGGCTGCAGAGCATTGCAGATCCTGCTGGCTTCTTAGCAGAAGGCAGTAGGACGGGGACCAGGTGTGCTGTAGCACAGCCCCATCCTTGCATCGCTTTGGAAATGAGCCACTTGCCCCCGCAGGTAGCAGGTGGCCGTATCTTCTCACTGCTTGTTAACCATGAATACATTGGAAACCGAACGGCGACTGGTGATGGGTCAGAGTTCCTCCCACTAGTTAAGCAATTTAGTTACTTAATAATTAACTGGCTAGACTTGCCCTAAGGGAAAAACCTGTATGCCTAATTTTTTAATGGAAATAAATACAGTTGCTGGGAAACAATAGCTTTAGTTTGATGGGGGTTGCCATTAGCTGATGTATTTTAGGTGGGCTGAAAAATGGGAGGCAGGTAGGAGGATAAGGAAAAGTAAGTTAGAACAGTTCACAGTGCACAGATTATGTTATTTCAGAATCAGAAGTCTGCAAGTGGTTAGTCCGGTGTAATGCTTGCCACCAAAGACTCAAGGAACCGTTCTACTCGTGAAATCCTAGGGCTTTTAGCATAAGGCCTAAGCAGGGCAGGACTTTGCACAATATGTCTTGTCTTTATACTAGATAAAATAAGAATTTTGTGTGACAAATAGAGTATTTTCATTTGGACTCAGAAGCAATTTTGTTAATAGAACTGGATAGCGAGCCATGATAGACACCTCTTAAGTAATTCAGTAGAATCTTCTCATTAAAACTTTTCCAAGAAATCCTTTTCAGCCAGCCCTGCTTGTGGTTGCTGAGGGACGCACCAGCTGTGCTGAGGTGTTTGTAACGCGGGTCAGGTCCTTCTTTCGCCGAAGGAAACAAATGCGTTGTCATTTATCAAAGGTAACAGTCCACCTAATTGCTACTTCTGAGTGCGCTCGTGGAGATATCCTGTGGTTTGCAACACACTTAGAAACCGCGTGGGTTCTGGTTATCTTGTCCGGTGGTCGCATACAAGCTTCCTGAACTGTTCGCGGCGTGGTAGGGGGTTATTTATAAGCGAGTTGAATGTTGTATCATTGTCCAAATAAGCGATTTGGTTGGAGTGGCAAAATCTTCTAAGGCAAAGTAATTTTCCATCTATTATTACATCAACTGATTTGGTTAGAAGGAACACAAATGTTTCTGGCACTCAAGCCATTTTTTTAAAAAAGATTTTGTGGGATTCTTAAGGTGTTTTTCAATCACACGTAGAATGAATTATGTGCTCCAAATCTGTGTATTTTTTTCACTGTATCATTTAGTCTACTATACATTATTACATCCTAGAGACCTTGCAACTGAACTCATAAACCTTCACTTGGGAATTACAAAACCTTACATTACGTATCTTATTCATTGCAGAATTTTAAAGGAATCCCCAGAGTCCTGCTTGCCACGTTTTCATAATGTTTAAATCTGATTTGTTGTAAAATCCTCCAGAGCTTAACTGAGTTTTAAATTGCGTGGAAAGAAGATCCGGGTGTTTATCTTTAAACATATTGTGGAAGTTGTTTTATTTACTTAAAAGAAAGACAGACAATTGTGGTTGGACGTGAGCCTGATCTTTCAAACAGTGCCTTCAGCTGAGCCCGGTAACAAGTTTGTGAGCTGGTGTTTGGTGACCATGATGATTAGAGATAGCATGAAAGACTAATTTGATTTTCCAGTCATTTTTTTTAAATTCCTTGTCTGATGCTTAAAAATCTCCCTTGAAATAACATTTTTTTAATCCTTTCAAATCTTTTTCAGTAATTTGAAACTTTTTTGGAGTCAAGAGTTACTCTGAAGGTGTCTGGGGTAACACAGGTTCATGCTTATGGGTTAAACTGTGAACCTGACTGACTTGACACACTGATTTATCTCCAGAAGACATCCCTCTCTCGTGTTGGAAATGGTGGTGTTTCAGCCAAAATGAAGTTGATACACTTCCATCTGAGGGAGGAAAAAAGAATGTTTCAGTAATGTAATTTTCCCAATAAAATATTTAGACATTTTAAAACTAAATTTGAGGACAAGATTGATTGTTCTTATGAGAAATTCTTTTGACAGTTTAGAAAATTCAGGATTTTTAAAACACAAAACCTAAAACATAACATCTGAAACCAAAACATATTTTCATGATTTTTTTTCCCCTCTGGAAACACTGAAATGTTTTTATTTAACCCTATTTGTAAGCAGAAAAAAAACCAGAAACTGAAAAATCAGTGTCCTGCCCATCTCAGGGTTCCCTGGAAGAATTCTGTTCCTCGTCTGCTGGTGGAAGTCTCTGGCCACCTCACTGAAATCGTGACACTAGACTGCAGTGCACAGAAAAGAATGGTCACACCCTGGTTTCTCTTCAGGGTGTCCAAGAAAACAGTTTATACCCGCTGCTGTGTCAGAAGGGGAACAGCCAGAAGGGTCACATCCACTTGCAAGGGCTCGGTAATGATGAGGTCTGCACGTGATTGTGTTCTGGGTATTTAGAAACAATTAATTGTATTATTTGCTTTAGTCACACAATCTACCTTTAGGTGAAGTTGTAGCAGGGCTATATCCACCGAGGGAACATACACAAGTATCGTGCTTTTACAGCATATTCCTTGCTGGAAGCACTACTACCAGGATCAAGAGTGCCCGTGATAGCGCACAGATCCATCGCACCATGCAGTTTATCTTAAAAGGAGTCAGTTACATGGTTGAGTAAAAATCAATTTTCTGTTAAGTGGAACCTGGTTATATTGAAGTGGACAAAGTCACTATGCTCAGAAATTTTCCCTTTCAGAAACACAGGCAGTAGGTAAACACTGAGATAGGTCATACAGTTGCAAAGAATGTCAAATGGTGCATGGAAGTTTATTACATTTTATGTTGGCTTCGTCACACTTTACTGCATTAAAATATTCTTGTGGCTTTTTTTTTTCCTTTTTTAATCGGAGACAAGTGTGTATGCCGTACTGCTGTGGCCACTCGAGTCACAGAAAGCTGTCGCCCATTTCCCAAGCTACTAATGCTAGAGAAAAGCTAGAATTACAGGGATATTTAAGGACGTTCCTTTTAAAAATAGTAAGACACTGGATGGAATTGATCTGCAGAAGTAACTTAGTCAATTCTTAGAGAACTTTGCTCACATCAGAAAATGAAATGCATGTGGACACAGATGTGTGCTATACTATACAGCCAGGGTAGTTTGCACCCTGGCAATTAATATACCAATGAGCCAAAGATTATATATGTTCTGCTAATTTCCTCTTGAGCTATGTCTAATACCATAAGCCTAACAGATCTGAAAAATGTAGCAGTAATTTCAAAAAGCTTCTGATTTTATCCTTCTTTGTTGCTTGGTAACAATAGTTTTAGCCCAAATAAAACCTGAAAATTAATCTTTTTATTTTTTTTTTAAATCAGAAAGTAAAAAAAGTTCGGACTAGAAATAACCCGAACCTCTCTGCATAGCGTCATCAGTTTTCCCCAAAAGCTGCAGGGGAGAAACTCTGTCCCTGGCTTATTCCACTGGAAAATGTTTGCGGAGTTTGCATGGGACATAAATTAAAGTGGGAGAAAGTCGCAGGAAAGCTGACAGCAACTCAGTCTGGTTTAAAGAAAACAAAGTGAAAGTCAGTGGGAGCCTGGCTGCCCTGGAATGCCTGCCCCAGTTGTGAACTGTGGAATCCAGATGGTTTTCCTCCCTGAGCGGGGAGCGCTGCCACAGCCCGGCCAGGCCACGGCTCGCCAGCTCTTATACCTGTGCCCCACGCCAGCTCCTCAGCCGGACCGCGGCTGCCGAAGCCCTGCCTGTGTGTGGAGCCCCGAGGGTTTCAGCAGGAGAAGCGGCGATGCCCCCGCTGTCGTGGTGGCGAGGAGGAGGAGGAGTTCAAGGCTGCATTGCAGCGTGGGCCCCAGACACGGTATTTTAAAGGTAAAAGTAGCTGTGCTGAAATATTCCAGATATTTAACAGAACAAATGTCCTGTGCTCTGCCGAGGAGTATTTCTATTCAATAGCAATGCAAACTTTCCAATGTTGTCGGTATGATTAAACTTACTTGGACATAACATCTAAAAGGAGATGATTCAGACTTCTCCAGTATCAGGAACTGGATTATAATCACGTTGTTTATTTTGGGCCACGCTAAGCCAGCATTGCTCCAAGTGCAGAACCTCCTTGTTAGAATCACTGAATGCAAAGGACGGATGGGCAGGTTCTGTCTTTGTCCTTCCCACGTTTGGGGTCTGGTGACTTGACCAGAGTGTGCTGCACACATGGATCTCTTAATCCTTAGTGGCAAACTGCACGTTACTTGTCATTGGGAAATAAATATATCATTGTTTTCAGACACATGTTAAATCCAAGCGTATCCTCTTTACTGACGGGGAGAGGGAGAGAAGAGAGGAGCTTACTACTATTGGAGCCCTCTAAAACATAAATGGCGCTCGTATCATAACCAAAGATTAAAGAACATGCTCAGAGGACTCGCTGCCTTCTGCAGTTGCCACATCTGCAAGGTCACATCTGATCCTGGAGATTTTCCAGTATTTTTTCTGAGGTGTTGATGTTAATCAGCTTTCAAGGGCAGGGTGGCATGCTTAATGATAATGGAAATGTCCAATACTAGTGCTTTTGCCAGCTCTCTCTTGCGTGCCTTACTTCCAACCCAACTATCAAGATCAACGAGAATTTATTATGTTCAGCTTCCCTTCAAGAGGTGTCATTAGAGGCATATAACCATTTGTAAGATTTATTCATTCACCTCGAGGATCCTGGAAAGGTGTGCTAACTCAAAGAATGCACACCTAACTTGATTTGGGATGGGATGAAGGCTTCAGCTTATCAGAAGCATTGCTTAATGAAGAATAAATACCAGCCCAGAGTACTGTTCTACCTGCCATCAGTCTCCCTCCAAGGTGGGTGCTATCTTGGTCCTGATGTAGCTGCGTTTATACAACTGCTTTTCAAGCAAATTTGGTTGCCGCCAGGATGCTCAGAATACCCTCAGTACTGCCAGCAGCACGTCTTTAACTTCTCTGTGATTAATCTTTTCTCAAAACTTGATCTTCCGTCTCCCTGACCTGCACCCCAGGCACAGATGCAGAATCCCAGAAACAGCTCTGGCTCATTTCGGTAGTGAACATATACCAGAACTGATGCTTCTGTAAATGTTAGACTTATGATATACAGTGTGCTACGGAGACGATTTGCACATGCCGAATAAATCCATCAGCATCCGTTTACCCACGCATACATCACAGCCTGGCAGTCCCAGAGGCACTGCACTCATTACAGGTGCATGGTAGAGTTGATCCATATGTGGTCAGACAGGGCTGCTTGACATCTGGAAGTGCCAGACAAATTTACAAAATCCTCTGTTTTTTTCCCCAATGACATTTGTGAGTGGGAAGGTGGGATGGTGCCTCATTCATTCATACGTACCTACATGTCTCAGCCAGCCTAAGGAGGCAAATGTGTTAGAATAAAACAGATTTTAGCTATAATTCCTGAAGCATTTCAGAAAGGGAAATTCCTTTGAAGGGAATTAAGGAAATGGAGTATTAGTAGCTGCTTCCTTTGTTTCCAAAACTTTATAGAGGACTGAATTTAATACAAGATGCTTGAGCAATGTAATGAATTCTTAGCTCTGTTAAAGAACTCCACAAACAAAATGTGGGGAAGTCATGGAGTGTTTAATGTCTGCATGATTGATTCTCCCTTAACATTCAGATTCTTCAAACCAGATCGTGGCATTGGGAAAATTAAGTCAGGCCCTTAGTGATGCTATTGATATTCTCGAGTTTGAAAATCCACACACCTGAGTAAAATTTTGGAAAACTTAAACACTGTCTGCATCAAGTCCTCAGGGATGTCGCCTGGAGCCCATATGTAAATTATTAAATACTACATGTAATGGAACCCAATATTCTTGGAACATGAAGCAGCAGCTAAATGGAAACTTTGGCTATGAGCATATTCATGTTTCAAGCTAAAATATTTTCAAGATCAAAGTTCTGTTATTAAAACAATGGGCATAAAAATAACAAAATTGCTTTTTGTAAAACAAACAGATTCTTTGTATCTGAGAGGCTTTGCACAGAAATCTTTATTTTGAAATGGTAATACGTTACAGATTTCTTTGTTGTACTACTTTGATTCATTCATTACAATATTTTTAATTTTGGCATGATGCAAAGGTCTAAATAAAAGCATTTTAGTTGCATAAATACAGAGCCTGTGGACTCAACAATAATATAGTACGTTTGGAAAACTGTCATTTATTCTGAAAATATACAAAGACAAAACCACAGGCAGGATTTTCTGTACATTGTAAACATTCTCACAGTATGGGTATAAATATCCTTTCTTTGATTCATTGCATGCCAGGTCTTCAAGTAAAGAGATAGAAAAAGTAGCTAAAGAAAGGGGATTATAAATTTACCCAGACGCTTAAAGGCAGTGAAAGCCAAACAAGAAAAGAGCTTAAAAAGTTTTAAGACACTGTATACAGACCGGACCATAAAATTATAATAACAATACTAGATAATATAATCTCATATTTACATCACTTTCGTCTGCCAAGGTCTCCTCAAGCTGTGGTGTATTTAAGTTGCGGAGGTGGTTGTGTGCGGAGATCACTGTGGCTGGTGGGTCCTGGGCAGAGCTGGGCAACTGTTCGATCTCAGAGGGAAGTTTAGGAACAGTTTAACAGTGTCAGTGAAGAACTTTCTCCAGTTTGGTGCATGGAGGGTGTCCATTGGTGGTATGAAATGTTTCAAGACCAGGTAACCAATTCTTCTCATGATTTCCATAGCAAAGTTTTCCCCCTCCTTCCTTTTGAACTATTTGCTGCACCAATTTCTTTCTTTGCTTTATGGACCATCTTGTGCGATATCCTTCCTCCAACAGTGCGAAGTGTCACTTGCTTTGCAGGAAAGGAAACCCGCCGTTGGCAATGACATAGTGTCTTTCCAAGGCAGAAGATTTTCCTAACTTTGGCCGTGCAGTGCATACCAGAAAGCAGGAGCATTGATAACATGACGTTAAGCCTGCCTGATGTAGCGGCAGATGGTCTCATTGCCTAGGCCCATATCCAGGTGCTGATTTGCAGTACCATTTATATCTCTAATTCTGCTCTGTCTTGCAGCAAAGAGCTTGGTGTTTGGTGTCAAGAAGTACTTTGTTTTGTTGGTCAAGGGTTAACAAGTACGTGTAGATTCCTCCTCCTATGAACCAAACCCTTTTTTAAGGAGAGGGTAGAGATTTGGGCAGTTGTCCTTTCCCCCCAGGCCACACCACCTACAAGAAGCAGGGTCTGTCTGGGTCACCCTGTTGGCTTCCCTGCTCTGGGGAAGGAGATGGAGGAAGGTCCTGGGGTTGTGGAGAGGGGTAGGCTGAGGGTCTGGGCTCCCTGTGGGGCTGCCAGACAGGAGAGCTGAATAATGCTTCATTTTACATGTAAATGTATGTAAATTTTGGTGGGTCTAAAGTAAAGTCAGACTTTAGAAACTAATGATTTTGGTGCCTTTTCTTTTTTTCCTTTTAAAACCATGTTTTCATTGTCTTTAAAACCCAGATAAAATGCACACGTTTATGCCCAGTAGAGTAAATCCTGAAGCCTTTCCCAAGCTGAACTCCTCTTAGGAGACTTGTTTGCTCTTTTCCTGGCAGAGCTCCCAGTGCCTTGATAGCAGTTTTATCTGAGTAAAGCCCTGTGTATTTGCAAGACACTGAAGAGCTAAAATTATCTCTAAATGGAGCAAAAAAATTGCCAATACGTATTGTTCTAAGAAAGATTGCTCTTCGGTTGGCCCAGAGGGGACATACTGTAAATATGATTTAAACATGACTCTGCTACTACTGTCTGATCTTATCATCAGACGTTGCTGTGGAATTTGTCTACGCAAACCCTAGAAAGAAAAAACAGATTGAGAACATCAGCTTATGCTGTGAGAAAATATCTCCAACTTGCTTTGTCTGGCACAAAAAACCCCCAACAACCAACCCCGCATTAGAAATATGCTATAAAAAGGGAAACAAACATTAAAGTACCGTCTATCTACTTTTATCGCTCTGAACTTAAAACATAAGTGCTGCTTATTGATTCTTTGATGTCAGGAAAGCGACGTTTTTCTCTGGTCCTGTCTGACTGTTGTGATGAACTTCAGGTTTCCATCCGTCTTCCTGACACTAACAGTACAACATGCCTCTGAGCAGAATCATCGCCTGGAATCTGATTACAACGGAGACGCAGCAAGCACTTTTCAGGGTTCTTTATGTTAAAAATCTTGTATTTGTCCAATACATCATTAGTCATTTTACAAATCGGTCTAGAGAGAGGCTGACTTTTTGTCAGTAGAATTTTTTTTCGGCATAAGCCAGCAGCATATCACACTATATATGTTATGACTGTTTGGAGTCTTTTTTTTGAAGAGGAGCTCAGGAATACAGCTCTGGGAAATGAAGATGACAAGGCCTATAAAAGTCTGAAATGAAACGCAGTTTAAGAACCCGGGTATGTTATCAGGCAGAGGTCACAATTAGTTTTGCAGAGCCAAAGCTTTTTACATTTTGTCATTTTCTAAGCACTGAAACGCGAAGAAGTCCTGGAAAGTGCTGTGTATTGAGAAGAATATTTGCATTTTAAAGTTGTTTTATGAATAAAGTTGTTAAATGAATCTAGGAGAGATAGGACGATCGTTAGGTATGAAGGATTAGTTACAATAATCGGACAAGACTACTAGCACGTCTTGTATTTAATTCATACCTGTAACAGGTTCGCAGGATTCCTATGCAGAAAGTTCACCCAATGCATGATATTTAAAAAGCCCAAGAGTATTTATTGCTCTGTTATATCCTTTAAGCTGTTACTAGCATATTGCTCTATTGTAGCCTGGCATAAGCAGTTACTAGCATATCGTTTTCCCTTTATGAGTCTTGCCATCCCGACTACGCCCAAGACACCGCTGAGCAGGAGGGTGACCATTGGCGGGGTCATCGGGGAGAAGGGAGGTAGGTGCGGCACCTTCAGGGCGTCCCCTGTGGTTTGTAGAGCATGCTCTGTGTCTTCTCTCCCCTCTCCGCTTTGAGCTGTGCTTTTTTATACCCTCAGCAGATGCAGTGGAAAAGTACTGACTAGACATCGCCGCACGCGTGGCCAGCGCAAGCACCAAGGCCTGCCAGGCGCGTGCTCTGCCGGCTAACAGCGGCCCCCGGATTGCAACAACACATTGTTCAATAACAATCCTCCCAGCTCCCTTCTTCAAGGTCTCATTCTCACAGCTGCGCTCAGCTTGTAATTTTTCCGTTTGCCCTACACAGACCATCATCTAAAATCGCTCGCACAATACTGTAGGGTATCTCTTTATAGACACCAAATATATGATTTCATAGGTAAAGTCCAGTTAACACTATTTCTATAGGTCATTAGCAGTGTCGAAGGCAGGGCGGTGTGACTTTAAGTACAGACATGCTGTGGATCCGTGGGGAGGCTCAGAGAGCTGATATGCATCGAAGTCCACTCTGTTGTGTCGTCATATTTCATGGCCTAGCTGTCTATCAACACTAACATAAGTTTGCCTGTACTTGTCTGCAGGCAATCCTGCTGGATTGGAGCCATCCTACTGGGGAAGCAAACTGACACCCCCCCAAAGGCCAGTTATAATTAAACATCTAATGAAGATAAATGGAGAAAAAAAAATGGAACCATTTTTTCTGGTTCTTTTTGTGTTGAAGGATACCGGGTACGTGGCCGTGGGCATCCACAGCCTGTATGTTGTGCAGCAATCCATAGTGAAAGAAATCTCTTGCTGCTCAAAACGTGCCAACTAGGCAAATACTGTGCTTAGAGGAGGGACTAGTAACCCTAAAAAAGCAAGGCCGGGACCCAGGACTTGGATATATTCCCAAACTTTGCCACTTGCCCACTAGGTGACCACTGGGATTAACTAGGTTGGGTCTATATATTCTCCAAGCTAATTTTCTGATTCTAGCACAGACACAACTGAGATAGAAGAGATAGAAACAAATAACCTGCCCGTGTCTTCCTCGTCAGTTACCTCTTCCAAAGATATCAGCTTAGTGAAAAGTCCTTTCTCACATGGACAGCCCTTATGGCTGCGTAGTCTTACTCAAACGATCCTAATCAGTCGAGCCATCGACCCACAGTGATAGCAGAGCACACTATGCAGAGAAGAGAGAGAACTGGAAACCGCGTGAGATACAGGGTTAGTGCTTCGCAAGGCAATGAAGTGGCGAGGCGTGGGTGCAACATGTAGGCTTGAGACAGATGTGGGGATGAACAAAAGCACAGGCTGGAACATGTTTTAGACTTCAGACTTCAAACTGTGAGACAGGAGAGGTTACAAGCAGCTTCTGTGACTAGAATTGCGGAATTTAGGAAAATGCTTAGCAGAAGTTGGCATGGTTATCAAAAATATAACTTACCTACAGGAGCTCTGAGTAAAAGTATAATCAAAACCAGATCTGAAGGTACATGACTACGTGAAGAACAATAAATGAATGAATGGTAAGTCCTTACAGATTCTGCGTAGTCCTTATATTTTTATAGAAAAATATTTATGGACGAGGGAGTCTTGCACTTGTGTAAATAAAAGCTTCCATGTGGTAAGAACACTTAAAAAGGAGGGAGATTTGTCTATTTTGTATTATCTCAGCTGCTTTTTTGGCTTCTGTACCTTCCGCTGATCCATTCCGTAACTCATATTTTTTTCTCACTTTATTCAGAGACAAAGGTGGGATGCAGCCAGTACATTATAAGGAGTTAACTGTTTCTGCAGCGCTTCCCAAATGTGCTATTATTTTAAGCAAAACTTGTATGATCAAATATTTGGGAAAAAATTGATTGTCCTAAAACATTTCACATTTTGGTAATGTATATAATCTGCTTCTTTTCTCATTTTCACTGTTCTGTTTCAAGAAAAGGGCAGAAAGCAGTGAAGTAGTTGTTATTTCCCTCCAGAGAATAATCAAAAAGACTAAATGGCAATGGCAAGAAAATGTTATATACAGCAACAGTTAGTATAAGGGCTCTTAAAAATCCATCTTCCCTAAATTCTGATTTAAAGTTATTTTGTTTCTGTAAAGGTAGTTTAAGGAAGAATAAGAATAAACTTATTTAAGTTTATCCCCAGTGAGAGTAGTTTTGAAGTCAGTCACAGTCAGTAGCTGTATATACCTGCACTCTTTTAATCCGATTATTTTGTGTATTTTGGAACACAGAGCTTATGTATAGTATATCTCAATAAATATTAGAAATGTCCTTTCTTTTACCCTTGGGCCTGTTTTGGAGCAGACTGGAGAATACCAGTGATGGGGATGTGTCGTTTTGCCTTTTGTTTTTCTGACTATTTGAATTCCAGATAAAACATGACAAGGGCAAACTACACTTTTGCACTCTGACCTCCGCTTTAAGTTGAATGTAGAGTCTAAATATCTTCCTCTTTGACTGTATCCGAAGAGAGGTTTGTCAGAGACATCTTATAACCCTGTGGCTGCAAGGGTATCCTCTATTAATTAAAAAAAGTTTTCTGAAGAAGTTCTGACTCAGTAGAATAGACAGGGGGCAAATGTGGAGAAGAAAGGCACATTGTTCCAGTAGACAAAGACCAGCGTATCAATTTTCATAAATCTGCATTCCCAAGACAACTGTTCAAATCTGGTAAAAGGTCCGTTTCTTTGAACTTACATACCAGAAAGCTTTTATTCCTCCGCTCCGCAGCAGGCAAGAGTACAGGTTAAGTCTGTCTCATCAATGTTATGCTTTAGATGATTCAGTGAGAAAGTCTTTAGTTTAATGATGGAAGGTACTACCTAATTCAAGAAAAAAAAAAAAAAGGGGAAGAATTAAAGGGTTACCTGTGGTGCCAGGCAAGGTTTTAGAAGATTCAGTTTCTTTAAGTTTTCAAAGCCCGGCTTTTAATCTTAATGGTTTTAAACTCCTAGATGTTATAATTAAGGATTTAAAACTACTAAAAAAATGCTTATTTATTCATGGAATAGCACATACCAAAATTCTAACCATGAGTGTCCTGCCTAGCCTAAAATCTTTTGGTTTGGAGTTCTTATTGCTATTTCTTCTCTCTTTGAGACTAAATGATAGTATAAAATGGACATTATTTAACCCCAGTAGACAACAGATACAGTCTCAGCTTCTGTTATTCTGTACTGTAGCATGGAGCTCTCTTTCACTGCTAACACAAAATCCACACCAGTTTATAATTTCTCAGCAACATTGCAGCAGAGTTCTGTACTTGGCCGGTCATGCAGAATAAGCATATTTCACCAATTATTCCTAGTGCTTGTGAAGTATAAACATTTGCCTCAGTGTTTTCTCCAAGAATTTTAATAAGTATTGCCTATTTTTGTTAGAAAAGCTTCTAAACATCCTGAGTGAAAATGGGTACCTACATTCATATAAGAAAACCAGTGCATAATCTAAAACAATCCCAATCTAAAAAAAAACAACAACAAAGGGTAGAAGATGAGAGTTATTTCCCAGACTGAAATTGTTTTTGGTCTCATATAATGCTTGTTCTGTGTTTGTACAGCACCTTCTTCCTTCTGGATCCTCAGGTACAGAGATGATAGGATAAGGTTTTAGGTAGTGGTATAACTATAGTGTGTAGAGGACTATGAAGATAAAGAAAGATATTACTACTGCTGCAGTAATATACAATGAAGTCCTAAAACCCTTATGCTTCTGTTTACTTTCTAGTTTTCAGACTTTTTTTTTTTTAATGTTTTCAAGCTTTTTCCTACCACCAGGAGGGCTGGGAGTGTATTTTCCTAAAAATGAGAGACTCCTGGCACAATCACAGCACTTTGTGACTGGGACTAGAGACAGAAAATCCATCAGGATTAGAGCTATAATTGAGGTCTCTAGATACAAGTTGGTCAGTGTCAGGACAGAAAAATGCCAGGAGCTATGCTCAGGTTCATAGGATGAAGAGGCAGGCAGAGCCTAACTAGAAGTTAGAACACCAAGAACGTAATTTATAAATTTCCTGGGCTGAGTTTACAGACTGCAGAAATACTTGCATAAAGAGAATGCAGCAAATCCATGCAACCTGTAAAAAAAAAAACCAACAACAAACAACAAACCAACCTGCTGAGATTTAAAAATACAAATTCCTTCCTTCCCTTCTTCTCCCCTTCTCTTCCCTAACCACTTGGCCACCTATGAGCTTTCTCCTCATCTATTCAGATGATTGTTCTGCCAGACTGTAATGATGTCTGTCTTTGGAACCTGAAAGAAGCTGGTATCGCATCACCCTTGGATCTGGTGTGTGCATCTAAAAGTGTCCTTTTCTTCTAGAGCTACAGGGAGTTACACCAAGGAAATCTTTTTTGTGATTATTAGACATGTTTAAAATGAAGCCAAAAATCATATCCAGCTTCTATTGAAGTGAATGTAAAGGCCTGCAGGGGGAAAAGCAGCGTGCCAACTTGTTTGTAATTACAGTGTCTGTTTGTAGGAATGTATATATATAGGCAGTTGTGATTGAAAGACAATTTGATAGCGTAGCTGATCAGTCTTTAGTGTTTTAAACAAGAGAAGCTTCTTTCAATTAGTGAAATATTGACCAATTACAGAAGCAGCTAATTAAACCCAGTGTCCCTAAAATTATTTTCTATCAGTGATGGTTATACTCTGAAGGTGAATTCCTGTGTACCTGTTCCACAGTGTTGATAATTGCAGATGCTCTTTTTTCAAGGATGAAAGGGCATGTTAGCATAGTGTAGCTAAAATTACACTTCTCATCACTTTAGCCATTTGTCCTTTGATCCTTGTATTACCGCAGACCTTTGCACGGTACTTTGGGGGGAATCATCTCGATTCTCAGAAATTATTCTTGGGCACTTGCTTTTCTGCTTTTTCATATACCCTTTAAAGTTTCTTTAATCACACCCTATCACTACCTCAGAGCCTCTGCTTATCTGAAAAATCTGAAGAAACTTTGAGGTATACGTTCTGTTCTTTGTGGTGCAATCTGCATGCTGTTGCCCTACTTTGTGCTGTTGCTCCCCTTGACTTTTGTGAGAACTAAAGTATTTGAACTTTTGCACAGCATACTCAGCAGTGATCAAAACCTGAGTAGACTGTCAGTTCGAAAGGGTAACCATTTCCTTGGAAAGAATTTAAATTAAAAAAAATCAAGGTCTGGATGATAGAAGAGATTTGGAATATTCCACAGGAACAAAGAAACTCCAAAGCAGAGGATTGATATTGTCTGACTCAGCTGTTTGCATGTGGAATTATTATAAATGTTTTGCATCAGTAGGAAGAGTTGAAATATGGAATTAACTCTTAATGAATTAGAGAAGGGTATGCATTCCCAACTGGAGAGTGTAACCTAAGCTACGGTGGCCCTTTAATCTTCAAGTTCATAAAATAAGTAATGTGGTGTTGACTTCACATACTAGGTCATCTGAAAGGCAATGACTATTATGTTTTTCATTAGGAAAGACTGAGGGAGATAAAGACAAAGTGAGATAAAGGAGATTCATAGGCCTTGTAGGCTTTAAACAAACACATGACTGATTTGTTCAGGGAATATCTATTTCTTTCTGGACAAAGCAATAAAACTCCAGTTAGGGGAAGGGAAGCATTGGTCTCAGGAAGTCTAAGATGTGTCAAAAGGGAAGGTTTCCAGAGTAAGAAGGTGAAAGATAAGGGTGTGCGTCGTTGCCAATTATTTTAATGTGCTATTGGATTTCATTGTGTGTTACGCTATATATAATATGTACTGATGGGTTATTAAAGTAGCAGGAGGCTTGCTGGCAGGTCTAGGCTATATTTATGGTGTGGTTTCCACAGAGAAGGCACTAGTAAGGTGTAGTAAATAACATATAAATTAGATTGTAAGAAAGAAAGGTCATTCACGTCATTTGTTGCCCAAGGACTTAGTATAAATGGATGGCAAGGGCTGGCACTGCTTAAAAAGCAATGGGGAGAGCTGAGGAGAAGTTAGAGCGAGGCTCCAGGCTGCTCGAGTGTGCTGGTTTTTGCTGGGAGAGAGTTAATTTCCCTCCCAGTAGCTAGTATGGGGCTGTTTTGGATTTGTGCTGAAAAGAGCGTTGATACCCCAGGGGTGTTTCAGTTCCTGCTGAGCAGGGCTTACACGGAGTCACGGCCTTTCCTGCCCCTCACCCCACCCCACCAGCGAGGGGCTGGGGGGGCACCAGGGGCTGGGAGGGGACGTGGCTGCGACAGTGACCCCAACCGACCCCGGGGCTGTCCCACACCGTATGACGACACGCTCAGCACATAGAGCTGGGGGAAGAAGAGGGAAGGGGGGATGTTTGGAGTGATGGCGTTTGTCTTCCCAAGTCACTGTCATGCGTGATGGAGCCCTGCTGTCCTGGGGATGGCTGAGCACCCGCCTGCCCGTGGGAGGGAGCAAATGAATTCCTTGTTCTGCTTTGCTTTTGCATGGCTTTTGCTTTTCCTATTGAACAGTCTTTATCTCAACCCATGAGTTTCCTCACTTTTACTCTTCCAATTCTCTCCCCTGTTGCACCGGGGGGGAGCGAGCGGGCGGCTGCGTGGGGCTGAGTTGCCGCATGGGGTTAAACCACAGCATCAAGGAGTGTGGGCAACCCAGTGGTCTGGAACAAAGGATCTTATAAATATCACAGCAACTGTTCTTGTAGTTTGTGCTCACTTGTGTGGTGAGGATGGTCAGTTCAGGGCTGACACAACTAGTTACAGATTTTTATCTTCATCCATACACAAGGTCTGCTGGGCAGAAATCCCAGGCTCTTTGCAAAAACTGGTATTTTTAGCTTTTATCCATTTCTCAGTGAAGTCTGAGCACACAGACTGAAGGCTGCGCAGACCTCATAGGGCAGCATGCTGCTAAGTCTATGTGTCCTCCTGGGCTGGTGTGAGGTTAACAGGGTTGCTTTCAGTGCACGTCTTCCCCTTCCTATTGCCACTCCCTGCTGCTCCATCTGACATTCTGGTTTGGTTCTGAATATGGGAACCACCTGGCAAACAAAGCCTCTAACCCCCACCATTGTTTTCCTGAGGACAATACATCACAAATATGAGTGGGTCGGGGAGGGATCTTTGCTTCCAGACAAACATAGACACAATTGAAATGTTGCAGACTTGTCAGAAAACCTCTTGGGTCTATAGTACAGCCTTCTTTTCTGGGCCAGAAGTGATTCTGAATATCTGCGACTGACATCCAAGCTATGTTAGAATGGCAGCTGTAAACAGGGACATAAAATTTGATTTCAAGGAGAGCTGCGTTCTGGGAGGTCTGCTGGAATCCCGCTGAGCCCGTGCTCAGCACACGCCACAAGCCCTAAGAAAGGGTCATTTCAAATCTGAGAAACTCTAACATAAGGGAGAAAAGAACTTGAGGGAGCCTGTTTGTCTTTTGTCTTTGAAAAAATGAAAAGTGCAATTTTTGGTGTTGAATATTTGCTTTCAGCTGTTGTTAAGACTTAGAAACTGAGACACAGTGTGAGTTCAGGCCACAGCAGATGCAGGTGCCTGGCACCTCTCGAGCTGAGCAGCCAAATCAGAAGTCCGTGGTGAAGGCATAGCTCTGATCCCTGAGCGCTCAACAGCATGACTGACTGAGAAAGCAAAGAAATAACTATGGTATTAAAGAGATTTGACAGAGAAGGGTTAGCGTATGGGTAAAAGAACAGAGAAACTGTGGGGTGATGCAGAAGTGTCTATTTAAATATTGGTATGAGGGGCACTTCACAGTTTGGTCATGGGTATGGGTTCAGAACTGATTGTCAACTCAGTGCAAGCATCTGTCAACAGTGGAGTCCTCTTTGTTCCAGCAGACTGAACTACAGCTAAGACTGCTATAAGCCAACTGTGCTGGCTGCGGGAAAGGGTCTGTTCAAATTCCGTGTTCTTAACCTGTTTTTTTATCATTTACATTTACAGAATTGAATGATGAGAAAGACTTATCACAGAAGATCCAGGTTGTCACAGTCTCATTAAAAACAGGCTACATTGACTTACCACAGTTATTAGTATTTACAGAATGGAAGAGTTATGAAAAACCATGTCTTTTCAAGCAAAGTTTCCTTTGCACGATTTTGGAGATGAGCTTTCCGTGCTTACAGAAAACTTGAGTTTTAGAAAGTGATTTCATAATTCCCAAGGAGAGCAACAACATCACACTTCTGTCCAAGGGGAAATGGATCAAAGGGGTTTTGTTTAGAGAGCAGTTAGATTTCTTCACATCACTTCCAGTTGTTGCCGGGCTGTTGTTGCCACATCATCACTCCTAGATGTGCATCAGGCTTGGAATGTCATTAAACTTTGTGTTGTGGCTTGCAAAAATGTATTCTGCTTTCTGCTCTGTGTGTAGGGGAGGGGGAATTAAAAATGTGCTCAAAATGATACGAAGAGGTTTTTAAAATGAAATATTTATACAGAAGTGAAAGCATGATCAGAGTGGCTTCTTTCTGTCTCTCTTAGGTGTTAGAAGCTTTGAGTTTCCCTGAAATAGGGCAAATCTTACTGCTGTGTGAAACATACCCCACCTAACTGATGTGCAAATGCTTTCTTTGCAGAGGTGTTAGAGAATTCCTGAAGGAAACACTAACTGTGTAGCCCTCCTCTTCTGCCCCAGCTCCAGACCATTAGTCACAGGAGTGGTATGCAGCTTGCACAGGGAGTTGGACTGGCTGGATCTGCATAACCACAGAGTCTTTGGCCTGCCTGTGGCTTTTCTGTCTCAAGTACATACTGGCAGTTTGTGCCAGCCTATTCTGGAGCCAGCTTGGAGTCCCAGCTGTATGATGTGGGAGTCTTCTTCAATTGGTCTGAAGCTTTGCTGGACTCGAGCGGTAGGAAGGCTTTGGATCAGGTTTTGCCCTGTGCAATTTGTTCCGAAGACCAAGTGACAAAAGTGCCGCCAAGGCTGCAGGACTTCCTAATGTGCTTGCTCAGTATGAATTTCACAGTGGCAGCGTTGCTGGCTTTTGCTTCTTTCTTCACAAAAAAAACAACCCAAAACCACCTTTAGAAGGCCATATCTCCAGTTATGGAGGGATTCTGGCTTGTAGGTGAGCTAGAGAGTTGCCTGTCTGTAGAGCAGCTAGAGGCTGCTGGTGCTCCGCTGGATGCAGCTAAACAGCCAAAGCAAAAATAATATTTACCCTGTAAAAGCTGTGAGTAGGTTTAATGAAAGTTGCAAGCAGCGTTCAGATTACGGGATAAACCTTGAGGTGTTGCATTGTCCTGATTTTTGCCATGAGTGCAGTAAAAGCACACTTTTTAAAATGAAATAGTGATGATTTCTACTTTATCATCAATGGAAAAATCTTTTAAAAACTGGACAACAGTGTGTGTTGTTTGCTGCTTGTTTCACAAAACCTTAGACTATTTTGGGAGGCCAATAAAGATTCACTGACGTCAAAATGGAATATTAAAGGCAGATGTTTCTGGTTAGCTTATTTATTCCTAACCACTTTTCCTGATTTTTTTTTTCTTTTGAGAGATAAGTCTAGACTAGACAGAGCACATTTCTAAAGTGTGCTTTTTAACTGATTAGTTGTTTATTCAGCAGTTTCCAGAATAAGACTATAAGTTTTACTTCCTTTACCTAATATCATTATTAATTTAATTAGTATGTGTCATTTTGATAAGCCAACAATATTACTGTGCTTGATCCAGGAAAAAACAAATTAGTGTCTTTCATAACAACAATGATCAGTAACATTATTAGATACAGATGCAATGTGCCACTGGTACGAAAAATCCAATGTCTGGAGAAGATGGATGTTCAGGTAGGTGATACAAAAGAGCTTTAAGATTTAGGTAAAGCAACAAGATTAATACATATGAAGAATTTTGTCTCTGTGAACTATTTTTAGTTCATTCCCTGCCATAACCCCAAATACATTGTACACAGAGTAGCTTCTCAGAGGAAGCAAAGTCAGGGTTGGATGTAGCAGCAGCGTTGCTTCAGATGAGGGTGAGGAAAGCTGTGTAGCAGCACGACACTGCTGTGCCACAGGACCCAGACTCTGCAGCAGCCGGTGCTGATAGGAGAAGAAATATTGCTCCATTAGCTCTCATGGTAAATATGCTCTGGATTGGGAGAGCAATAAATATAAATATAGACATTGGTTGCTGGAACCAGTCTGGTCCACTTGCAGAAGTAAAAGCACTCCAGTCTGCTTCCAGTTATGCCCCCTTTTTTTAGGCAACTGGTATGGTCCTGTCTACATTTCTTTTCCACCAGAAAATGGATGTTGCCTCCAACAGAGGTTACAAGAGATTAAGGCAGCAGGCGGAGGGATGATGGACTGCATGCTTTGCCTTTGCTTGAGGAGATGAGCATCAGCTGTTGCAGACTTAAATCTGTGTCACTGCCTCTGGGGTCCTGCTACACAGCCCTTCCCTCCGCTGGAGACGGCTGCAGGGCCCCGGGACGGCGGTGGTTCCTGGGCAGTGGGAAGAGCTGTTGCTACATCAGGGGGATGGTGGGGGGAGAGAACTGGAGGGTGGAAAGAAAGAGCAAATGGGATGGGCACGTCCTCCCCATGCTCACACTCCAGCCTTCCTGAAACTTCTCTGGCTCTTCATGGTCTTCTTCCCAGTGTTTAGCACCCCTCCATTCCTCCTCAATGCCTGCCTTTATCTACATCCCCAGCCCTTCCATCTACTTCAAATCTCACTGACCTCTCCCAACCTGTCTTACCCCTTTCACCTTCCCCAGGAAAACTGCACTGTCAGCTGGATTTTGTGATCCCTTCCCTCAAGCCCCCTATACCCACCTTTCTCCGCAGAATGTGGTCTGAATTTTGCCTATATTGCTGAGCAGCCTCAGCACTGCCTCTCTCCTTGAAAGACCATTGCCTACGTGCTGCGTCTTCACTCACAACCTCCTGACACTTCCCACTTCTCAGCTGCTCCTGCCCATCTCCACCGCCGTCGATTCCTGCGGGCTCTTTACTGTCTCTTCTTCTTGCTCCTGCTGTCACCAGGCCGTATCTATGACTGGCACAAAATTAAACTTAGCTAATATTTCTGGGAAGCCTTTAATTAGCTTTGGGAATAGAAACAACAGTGTCAGCCTCAGACTAGCCAAGGATCCTTCTGCAGTTGGCTCTAGCACTGCTCATCTTGCCAGCGAGCTACAACAGCACCCCGGATTTGGCTGAGGCTGTGGCTTGGTCATGAGGTTTTTGACCTTTTTTTCCTGCCTAACTTAATGCTATATTTAAAACTCAGCCAGGATTTTTTCCCTTGACAGCTGGATTTGGCTTAGCATTTCTGTATGATTCCATAACATCTTTTTACAGTATTATCGTATTACTTATTTTCATTTTTAGCCTAGGGCTTCATTTGAGAGCGCTGAAGGAGTTATTGTAATAACTAACATTCCACCAGATGTGTAGCACAATAGCCAATAGCTTCAGACAAATCTTTTTATGGTTTTTCTATAATAATAAAACAATAAACTTTCAGTTTATGTGAAGACACATTAATGTAACTTTCCACATGTAATTCAGCTTACAGGAATCTTAAACCTTCCAGAAAATAATGCTTAAGTAGATTACCATGAGCCTTACTGGACATTTAAGGGAATATATTTATTAAAATGTACCTTGGTCATGAGAATATGCTTGATTTTAACCAAGTAATTGAAACCATATCGGACCGGACCCTGCCAACCTTGTGCTGTTGGACTGAGCCTTATTCTAACTCAAATCAAGAGGTGGCTTCTGGAGTCAAGGATTATTTTATCTGAATTCAGGTGCAAATCTGGGACTGTTATTTAGACAACTTCTTATTAAGAATTATTTGATTATGTGGAATATAAGAAGTTGTGTCTAGATGTGACCTACGTAATCCAGGTGATGTTATGTTCTCACATGACTTACTCATTGCTTTGCTGTGGGATCATTGCATGGGGTCTCTGTTACCCCGTGAGCAAACTGGGAATCCGGCTGTGGCTCTCAATCACAAGCCTTGTCCAGTTTTCCCTTGTTCAAAGGTGCATCTGCTGTTTTAGGAGTGGGTAATACACACTGTCTAATTTAGGTACCCCAAAAACCAGCGAGAAAGGAGTTTTCTCTAGACAGCAGTTCAGATGTCCTGCCCTGTCTGCTTTCTGAAGATGCTCAACTTTCCCCTGACTATACAGGAGTGGAGGCTAGTGTCTCCTGGGTGCCTAATGAAAAGGAGCCATACTCCTCCTTCCATTTACCCTCTTCACCTTCCCATCCCTTGGCACATTTTACTCCTTAAATACTAGGGAATTGCTTCTCAAACCCTGCTACCTCACAGCCCTGGACATCCTCTGCTCCTTAGTTCTGACAACTGCTCACTGCACGCAGCATTCTGGGTTGGGCAGTGCCTGTTTGGTGTGCCCTTCATGCTGCTGTTGTTGAAATCTTCCCTTTTTTATCTGAATGCATTGGGTGTACGTGGAGGGGGGGGCGGGGGGCAAAATACAAAGACCTCAGAGAGGCTACTCTCCCCTGTATATAGTATACGGCAGTAAGAAAGCCCTGTGTCACTGCAGTGTAGTCTGAGGTCCAGCATAATTCGACTGAAAACAATGAGGATTTTTGATCTCTAGAACTGAGAGTTGTTGAAAAAGGTAGTGTTATATTAGGAGTTACAGAAACCTGATGGGAATGTCTTCTTAGGTAGACTTGACTTAAAGATCAACTGGAATGCTAATATTAAATATCTTTTTTCTAGGCTCCCTGAGCACTCACTATAATTAATCCCATCCTAACAGCCCCACTAAGAGTGTATTGTAACTTCACAACTAAACGCTTAAAAATCTAGAAAGAGCAATGTTAAAGTTTTCCGTGGGATCAGTGCTTCTCAGTTGTGTGTGTACATGCATATAGAGTTTGGGTTCATGCTAGTGAATGGCAGGTGGAGTTAGGGCTACAGTTGAAATACTAAGACAGAAAGTGAAGGAAGAAATCCTATTTATCACCTTCAATATCTTGGTAGTCTAATTCTTCCCGAATTAAAGAGTTCTTCCTAAACCATAGTGTGTATTTGCATACGGCCAGGATAAGAAGTGCAGACTCATCTTTAACTTGCAACTGGTCAGAATGCTGCACAGCCCATTTTCTTTTTTTTTTATTATTCTCTTAGCTAACTGTTGAGGTTTTAGCTTAATGATGCAGCAAACACAGATGGTACACAGAGTGTCATTAATGTGAGGTTTATCTTTAACTAGTATATTATCTGTAGATGAGAAAACATTGTTGATGTTATGCTCTGTATAAATGCTTTGATACTTTCTTGGAGTCTTTAATTTTAAGCTTTTCCATTTCTCAGAAAAGAGGGACTAATTTTAATTATACAGCAGGCAGGATTGTGGTTCTGTATGGAGAAGCAGAGAGACTAGACATTCCCCGAGTAACTGAAAAGGCCATGCAGGCTCTCCCATGTTTCCAGAAAGAAACCCTTTGTATATAGCAGTGATCCCAAAGCCCTTTGTGGAACAAGCAAATTAATGGGCTGCTTTTGGTGCCTGGTCTGCATCTCTTGTCTGCTGGAAGATTTCTTGCTCCCTGTGAAGGCAAGGCGGTACGAGACACTGAAGTGCTTGTGAGATATCCTCACCTTGCCGCTCTCCTGCAGTCTGAGCAAAACACTGTGTTTCTCTGTGCCCAGCTTTCCCCACCCGCCCTTTTGCTTATTTCACCATTTTATTGAGTGGGTCACCAAATGGGGAGCATTTTCTGTGAGTTATTATTTTACATTTTTGTAAATATTTGATGCTGCTTTTTACCTCTTTCAGCTTTTATCATAATCTAGCGTGTCAGTTCATACACCTCTGCATCAGCAGAGAGAGTTGATGGCAATTCCTTTCTGTTGAGATCTTTTTGAGCAAAGTGCCCCCACTGCAGTATGGGTATGTGCTCCTGAATTGTTGTAGGGCTGGAAATGTTCCCCTCTTGCACCTATATCACTCTTCTCTTACTCCTCCACCCAAAGAAACTGCCTCTGCTCAAGCAGGACCTTCCTTTCCAGTGTTACTCCAATTTTGTAGCTCTTTATCTTCATATGAGTGCCAGGACCTGGAAACAGTCTATTGTTAACTGGAGCAACAAAGAAGCTTTGATTGCAGTAAAGCTTGGGCAAAATATATAGCATGAAATTCTGGGATGATCCAAATAAGTGGGCATTTTGCCATTGGCTCCAGCAGAGCAAAGATTTCACGCTTGTTTAATTTTGAAATCTGAAAAGCTGAAGGAAGTGAAAATGCCATGAAAGCTACTGGGAGGAAAAAAACCAAAACACTTAAAAAAGGCTCATTTTCTTTGAAGCTCATTTCTTGATAGCAAAACAGGGTCTTGCGTGAATATCAGGATCTCCAAATAAGAAGTTGGACTTCATTGGCGAAGTTTCTTCCAACAAACATAAAAGAGCTTGGATAGCAGAATGTGGACCTTTTCCACTCTTTCATTTGTTGATCGTTTAAGATTTCAGTTGATTCTCCCACCCTATTTTCTTACCTTGAGCTCTTCTAAAAGGACCAAATGTCAAAGGTTGGTGCCTGTGAAAAAACAGTGTGAACGCACAGTTGCTCCATTGAAATCCAATATGATTTCCTTGAGAGCAGAATTTGGTTTTACTTTCTAATCCATCATGTCAAATTCTTTGGCACTCGCACATAAATAATCACTCCCAGGCAGTTGTTAAAAGTGGGCACTGCACGAAATACTTGCTTATCCAATACTTCCACAGAGCCTTCTCTTCAGCTGTAAATTATTAAGGAAGAAGAACGGATGTGATTAGCTATGATAGCCATTTCAGCTCAGTCGATGCTGTTATTTCATACAGTCTTGCTCCAAATCTAAAGGCCCTTCAGCTTCTTGGCTGCTTTGTACAGCTTGCCCTCATGATTTTTCATCCATTGCTTTTACTGCCGGTAGTTCAGATTAGGAAACCATATGTTGTTTTTCAGTTATCTGCAGAATGCTTCATCATCCCTGAAACACCTTAGAAGAGGTCTTCCAGTTTGTATTCAGCTGTCTAACCCATAGTCTCCCACGTTCTTGTTTAGTATGAGAGCTGAGGCTGAATCCAGGGAAGAAGTGCTGTCTTGCTGTTAGGAACAGGTTCGTTAAAGCAATTCCATTTGGGTCATGTTCCCAGCCTTAGCTCAGGCTCAGCTTTTCAGGTAGAGCTGCTCAACAGGAGCTGCAGACTGGGTGATATCTCTGCATGAGGAGGCATCTCTCTTTTCTGTTTGACCGCCTCATTTCACGAAGGGACTGTGTGTGGGTAACCCAGCTTATATTCAGCAGCTACTCTGGTGTCTATGATTCCTCCTGTGCAAAGTGATTTTGATGTAGGCTGTTTGGTAAACTTGTGTCAGATTGCAATAGTTTTAACCTGACTAGACTGAAACTGGAAGAGATGTAACACTGTCTAAGTGGGTACGTTTTATCCCCAAATTGGCCTGTTTGGCAACTCCTCCTTAAAATCACAGAATCCCAGAATGGCGGGGGTTGGAAGGCACCTCTGGAGATCACCCCGTCCCACCCCCTGCTTGAGCAGGCACCCCCAGAGCAGGGGCACAGGGCCGCGTCCAGGCGGGGGGTGAATGTCTCCAGGGAAGGGACCCCACAGCCTCTCTGGGCAGCCTGTGCCCCTGCTCTGGCACCCGCACAGGGAAGGGGTTTGTCCTCATGTTCAGGTGGAACTTCACATGTTCCAACTTGTGCCCATTTTCCCTTGGCCTGGCGTTGGGCACTAATGAAAAGAGCCCAGTCCCATCCTCCTGACACCCACCCTTTAGATATTTATAGGTATTGATTAAATTCCCCCTCAGTGTTCTCTTCTCCAGGCTAAACAAACCCAAGTCTCTCAGCCTTTCCTCATAAGGGAGATGCTCCAGTCCTCTGATCATCTTGGTAGCTCTCTGCTGGACTTGCTCAAGCAGTTCCACATCCTTCTTAAACTGGGGGGCCCCAATCAGTTGAGTTCTCTCTGCTTTCTCCATTCCCATCAGTTCTGCATATTCCTGTTTCCACTATAGACTTCATCACCATCTGCCCTGTCCCTGTAGCATCAGCTCTGCTCATTCTGGGATGCTTTTGGGCTGGAGTCTCTCCCCCCAGGCCAGCACAGGAATATACAGCCACAGCCCAGTTCCCTTCTTATTCTTTCAAACCAGCCAGGATGGAGAGAAGAAGGAAACAGGGAGTTGGGGGTGGAGGGTGAGTCCAAAGAAGCTACTCCCTGTGCTTGAAATCTGATCCTATTTATCTGCTGATCTTCCTCCATCTCCATTCCCCCTCCTTCCTTGTCAGACTGGTATTGGGTTACTGATGGGAGTGAAAAGCGCATTGCCTGCTTTCGGGAACAGTGGAATTGCTTCGAGCCTGGGAAGCAGACACTAGGATAAACAGCTTGTCAGAAAGGTTGGCTGAAGTTTCCCTTAGCTTGGATAAAATTTCTGAGAAAGTTGGAGGTTCTCGTGTGATCGGGAGAGCAGCTCTCGCCCTGGCCAAAATCCACCACTTGCCAAAAATTCACGAGACTTGGCAACCTGTGTAATGGGACACAAGTGTTAAAAGAATGAAGGCTGGTACTGTGTTAACTCACGTGTTGAGTCTATACGATCCCTTCTGGCTTTGAAACCTGGGAGTCACTGGGTAATTGCGAGGACACAGCCATTTGTTTGCAAGCACGGCTGGTGCTCACCAGTTCGCCCTGCTCAGAGCCAACAAAGCACGGGATGCAAAACTGGGGCAGAAGTGTCTCAAGATCCATTCAGACCTCTAGGCTAACACTGCTGTTAGCCATAGTTGTGGAATATCTTCTATAATTAACCATCTAGCATTCTCACATATATATCATATCCATAAATCTACAGTTTTATAACTATTTCAGAACAGCTGGCCTGGTCTCCACTGTACATTTTGCTCCAGTTGTGAACTTAACTGAAAGCCACGAAGCTGTGCTGGAAGAGAGGTTTCCATTTCACAGGAGTTTACTGTGATTTCAAATCACTTTCTATTCCAAAATGAGGACAGAACGCAGTTTTGGATTCTTGTGGCATGAGCTTTTGTGGGGAAGAATTATTTTATGACAACAGAAACTTTTCGGTTTAATATAATTTTGGTTTGAAACTGATTTTCCTGTTTTATATTGTGTAACGTAAGAATAAAAGGATTGAAAAACGCATTTCAGAACAGAAAAGTTCCACTCGAAGGAAATCTGAATGTTCAATCTCAACCTAAGCCCTGTTCCAGCTTTTTTCAAAACACAGTATCACTGAAACTGACACATTTCTGCAAACATTTTGGATTCAAGGAAACGAAATTTCCTCCTGGATGAATGTCTTGCTGGAAAACTTCTCTCCATCTCCATCTCACATTACTTGGCAGATTTCACATTAGATGCTGCTTGTTTCCCTAGCCTTATTTAATAATTTTCTTGGACTAATTGACAATTTTTCGACCCAAATGTGAAGAACTACAACATGGAATAAATTCATATCAATATAGCTCAACAAAAACTGCCTGGGTGCAGTCGGTTTGTCTGTGGCAAGTCACAGCTGCAAGACAGGAGCCCTACATTCAGGTAGTTGAAGGCAGATGGCTCTTTGCCTCATGCCCCAAGGCGTGAGTTTTATGGCATGACAGTATGTGCCGCACTGTATTTTGAGTATTGCTCATCGTGCAAGTGTTTCTTTCAAACGTGTCCTTGCAAGGAGGCTTGTAGGATATTTAGAATAATGTTAAGCTCTGGAAAGCACTTAGAAAATGTTTCAGTAATATGGGTCCTTCAACTCAGGGAGGTGGTAGAATCTAGATCTAGTCACCCTGTAATAGCAGCAGCCCTAGGACTCTTGGGGCATAACCTGTTGGATTTTCTCTATACCTCTGTATTTTTTTTCTTGTCATCTGTCTTCTATCTTACATAATAATGCATCTTTTGCCTTCACAGTAAGCCACCCATCATAAACTGAAGTTGATCCCCATCATTGCAGTGAAGACTACACTCTGCAAAGATGTCTATGCTTAAGCGAGAAAGGCTTTCTCCTTCCTGGCAAGTTGGAGATACGGAATGAGCAGAGATGAACAGGAAAGTCTGCCTTTCCCTGGTCTAGGGTAGACCTAACTTGTGCATGTGGACTTCAGTCTGCAGAAGAGATCATCCCACTCGTGTGATGATCTCAGCACGACGTCTCTTTCTAGATCTACATTCCCCACAGCCACCTCTGCCCCGGCTCCTGCAGCCGCCCTCTCATCGCAAGGACGGGCCTTCTTTAACTTTGGTGGTCCCTGCATATCCCTTGCAAAATTCAAATCAGCTGGCACTCTTTAAGCATGCCGTTAACACACACAAGCTATGAAAGATTAAAGGGAACTCACGTTCCTCCTCTCCACATGAAAAGGGTTTGTAAACTCTTTCAGTGCCTATTTTTTTAATACTCGTGGTAAGGAAATAAAGCTGAGTCAAATAGTTTTCCAAGATCTAAGAAAGAGGGCTTGGGGTTATTTTGCGCCCTGCCTTGGCTAGCGTAGCTAATAACTCTGATTTCACAATGCACAGCGTTATGAGAGAGCCACAGAGAGCTGTTGTCAGGGAAGTGCAAGGAAATACAGGAGACTTCAAGAGACACCTTGGAGCAGAGCTGCGAGCTTCTCAGCTGCTTCTTAGCAGCACTGGGAGTGAAATTCTGCTGTGAGTGTTAATGTCATCACCTCCACAGACTTTGCGTATTGTAAAGTGACACTTCCTGGAGCACTGGGTGTAGTTGTCTGCCTCCATTTGGGCTTTTAGATGTTTGTTTTCTGTTTTTTCTTCAGCTTTGAAGTCCTGTTTTTGATAGCTGATACATTTTGGAGGCCTTTGGGTGAGCAGGACCAAGCAAGAAGAAGGACAGACCTTGCAAGGCCTCTCTAAACTGCTAGATATAAAATATAATCTCCAATGTGTCAATGTGATCTCAGGCTGTATCCAAGCCCTGACACATTGCATGTGGGCACACCTCTGGGGCGGACACGCAGCAGCATCCTCTGTGCTGGTGGTTGAATGCCCTTTGGCTCCGCAGCCCTGTCCACACCAGCGGACGCTCCCCTGAAAATTAATGTGCTGTCACGTGCCGAGCCATGAGCCTGCAAATGCAGCATCGGGAGTCATATAAACATCAATAGCAGCTTTGGTGCATGTTGGTAGCCCGTGTGTGTTCGTTAGGATTTTGCTTATGGGCCGTGGTACGCACAGGGATTTGTGGCTAAAGGTCCACTGCTGTAAATCCTCTTCTCCAAGCAAAGCCTAGGTGCAAACATGCTCCTCAAAACTCTCTTTAGATTCAAACATCTGAACTTCAAAGCTAAACACAGTGTGTCTTGCTTAAAGGAAACCTTTCAAGTTGATTGTTAAGCAAAATTAATCCCCCCACTGTGTCTTTTTGTGGGTTGAAACCAAAGGCTCTTGCAGCAAACTGGCTGAAGTTTTTAATCCTGTTTTAGAAAAGTAACTTTTTAGACAAAAAAAAAAAAAAAAAAAGAGGAAATGTAAGATGATTAAACAGGATTCTGCTGTTTTCTCCTAGTGTTCAACATTTGCTGTTTCTGTTAGGTCATCAGCCACCATGAAACCAACATTTAACTTACAGACTGATTGCAGCAGCTGCCTGAAGCCCTGCTCTTAACCTCAAAAACCGAACTAGAAAAAATACCATTCCAGATGAACTTAGTTTAATTTGCTTAATATATTTGTAATGGAACACGGTATTGCAGATGAGCATTGAAGTTCCAGATTTCATCTGCATTAGATAAGGGAAGAAAGTGCTACTTTATACAACAGAAACTATTCTGGGTTTAATTCAGTAAATTGTAATCATGTGCAGTGTACTTGTGTTCACAACAAATGTCCCAGATATCCTGGAGAGAAAAACATAAAAGGCTCCATGTCTTTTAGCTTTAGAGTTGTTAATCTCTTTGAATTCATTTGTTTGGTTTCACTTAGTGTAGCACTTAGTGTATTTAGAGCATGACAGTTGGTTCAGTGAGCATGACTCTGTTGGGTCATAGCAAACAGTGTTTTTCTAGTTTTAAGAAAAATCCCATCTGTTCCTGGAATATAGGTTCTTCTGCCTGGTGAAGAAGGCTAAAAAGCCCTTTTCTAGCTTCTGTTGTTGCAAGTCTCCTAGGCACCAGTACGTTATCTGTCTGCAGTTGGTCCATTTTGTTATTGTCGTTTCTGAGCACCTCTCTGTTTATTTTGGTAAAAACAAATTGAAGCACAGCTGAAATGCTGATTGAAGTAGGAAACGTGAGGGGACAGAGGTGGAGAGGGATATTGCGGATGTTTGTATGTGACCCACTGAGGATTTAAATCCTGGCCTGAACTGCTACTGATAGGGCTGCTGGACCATTTTGTCTCTTCTGGCTCGGCAAAACCAGGTGGTGATCTGTTGTTAATCGTCTTGGAAGGGGAACAGAGCTGGAGGAGGCAGATGGGAACTTTCCTCTGTAATATTCCAGGAACGTAAAAATATACAGGCTCTTTTCCTGTGTGCTGGCTGTTGGACAGGAGCCACAAAAAAGTCTTAGCAAGTCCCTAAAATGTGTCCCTGTCTTACTGATATTTTCCAGGAGACCCGTCTAGTGAAATTATCCTTTGCCACTCATGCTTGCAATCCTGCAAGCGAGTGGCCTGCAGGCAGGCGGTTGTGCTGGGGACAGGTCTGCTCCGTGGGCAAGCTACCTTGCACCAGCAGAGAAATGCTGAAGCTGTATCTACCTGTGGGCTTTGGTAGCCACACTCCGGTTTGCAGACCCGGCTCGCTAAAGCCGGGAGAGTCCCGACTGCATGGTGGATGGCAGTCTGAGCTCCCCTCCCCGCAGAGCCGGTTGCTCATCCCTGCTGAGGCAGAAGGGGAGCTGATGTGGGTGCAGTTCGGGTGGGGAGGGAGCGTGGATCAGAGTGCATGGGAAGAGATCACCCGAGCTCTGCTACCGAGGCTCGGCGTCCAGCAGCTGCTGCTGAAAGACTTGCTGCGTACCGAATATGCCTGAATATCTGACAAAGAGTTACAAGAGCTAAGCTGTCTTGGAAATCTCCTCCTAAGACTCTTCCTGCCCTGGCTCTGTTACAGACTGAGGTCAGCGCTGGGCTGCTGGACTCTCTGGCTCTTTCCATAAAGTGAAGATTTCTGTAATTAGGATGATTCCAAATATTTCTATTTGCCTCATGTGCTTTTCATTATTTGTTGTTTATTTTCCTGCATGAAACACATTGATATTGTTAAGCTGCTCATGGCAGGAAACATTTGCATGAACAAATATTTTTCTAGTTGTGCTCCGATCAGGAAATCACCCAGCAGGGATATTGTTTTTGGTTGCTCTCACTCTCTCTTTTTAAAGACTAATTCAGAGCTCCGTTACCCAGCGTGGGGCACCAGCCATTGGCATTTCAGTGAGAAATTTCTAATGATAACTGAGTAGCAGTTGGCTTTCTATTGAAAGTCATTGAAACATCCCACCTGTCGCAGCAAATTTACACATTCATATGCTAAAAAGCTCTGAATCAGCTGGTGTTATGTTTCCTTTCTGAGCCAGATTGTTTGCCTCTTACTCTCACTGAGTAGCAGATACTTCCTCTGGTATTTCCACTGGGGTAACTAGGAGTGGGTGAGCGAGCGCTTACAAGCTGGTCCTCGATGACTTGGTCTTTCAGATGTGACATGAAGCAGAAGTTCACCACCTGGATGTGGTGTCCTGTGGTAGAAAGGAAAATGCTACTGCTTCTGTGCAAACCCTGAATCCAGTGTTGATTTTGGGACTGATTGTGCCAGATGGTGAGGTCTCTGGGCTCATACCATGGCTCAGGTTTTCAAGGGTACGGCTCCATTTGCAGTTATAAGACTTAATTGACTTAGGAACATGCAGGTCATTTTCAAAAGGCATTCCTTGCACCCTTCACCCTGTGCCAAGGCAACTGGCCAGGCAGATACCTCCATCAGCTTCGTGCACAGCCTGAGGCAGTTGAGGTAGCTAGATAGTTGCGGCCAAAATAATGCATCTTCCCCCTGTGCAGGGCTAATTACCTGTGCTGAGGCACGTTTCGGTGTGGTCACAGGCTTCCCAGGCTAGAGCTGGCCTCTGTCTGGCTAAGCTGAGTATGGACAGAGGATGTCGTGTCTGTCTACAGCTCGCAGTGTAGTGAAGAGCTGAATCTGAGCCTCTAGGCCTTTGAGAGGCTGCAGTGCTTTTACTGTGACTAAATGTCTTCATAACTTTTGAGCCCATCAGCCTTTCACTTTTAGCCCAGTGTTTGCAGGATCAGCTGCTGTCTATCACCACCGGCAACGTCACCGCCTCTCGCATTTGCTGTGATGTGGCCGAAGGCTGAAGTGGTCCTGTCGGGCACGGTCTGAGCTTGCTGTCCTGCAATGCATCTGCTTTATTTTGAAAAACCTCAGCCCAGAGAAGCAGAGAACGTGATGTCGGTGAGTCTGCCCAGGTCTTGTGCATTGGCACGAGCCTGTGGGTCCCCTTCTCCCCACTACTGTCTTAGACAATTTTTTTAAAAAACTTCCTTTTTAACAAAATGACTAATTCGGTGTTAGGGATTCTGACTGTAGCCACCTGATGGAGGACGGGCTCGCAACATGAATGATGACTAATTGAGCGGCGGATGTGTAATTTGTCATTATTAAGGCTTCATTTGTGCTGGCAGCTGCTGTTTGAGGAGGCTAGGCTGAGGCTGGAGGCGATGGAGGATCCAACACTGCCACCTTCTGATAACGCAGTGGAAAGGTATGGACGGGTTCGAGTCCTCCCGAGATGCCAGAGCTGCAGATCCCATGCTGAGGCGCACAAGGGGATCCTGCAATTCGTGTTCCTGCAGTTCCCCAGATCAGACATTACCTTTCCAAGTCTTGTGTCCTGCAGCATGTCAGCATGCACGGCGATTTAGTGTTAACTCGTGAGGAAAACTATTAGTTTTAAGCCTTTGTGTGGTAGGAATAGGCACACCTTTCAAACGTTTCTGTTGAAGAACTCTATCAGGGGTTATTGCTGATACACAAAATCTAGTTCCACATGTAAATCAGTTTGGCCTGCATTGGGAAGTCACTGAATAAAGCAAAATAATATTGCTTTTAATATTGCAATATATAATATATATTCATGTAACAGTGAAATGAAATTATCATATAATAATTATACATATTCATATATATGAAAAAGAATATAATAATAATGAAAATGCAAAACAGTTTAAAGCAGGAAATTTTCATCAATTTACATGCACTGTTGGGATTAACTGCTCTGTTGTTCTGTGACAGACTGGGCAGTGGCTGATATTTCTTAGGCTAAATTTTAGCACCAGATAAAAAGACTGCCTCAGAAATGTTTGGGCCTTAATAGGTAATACAGCCTGGAAAGCATTCTTGTTGCGCCCTAGGTGATGTACGTTGATAAACTGAAGGACTTTGTACTGTTAGTGCTGATGGATCCCTGAAAGAGATCTCCTCTGAGGAGCTGTGATGGTGTGGAGTAAGGAGCTTCTGATTTGGTGCTCGCCTGAGTAACGCTGACACGAGAAGTGTTAACCTGCGTTGGCTTCCATATGTGCGAGGCCTGTAAAGAGGTGGCTGTACATATGTGCTTTTGCACATGGATCCGCTAATCTAAAGATCCCCATGCAAGCATTAGCACTTGAGAGTGTATGTAAATTTATGACATTCCCCAAAGGATTTGGGTTCTATAAATTTAAAATACTGGCAGGCTGGGACAAATATAATCCAGCTTCCATATGTTTCCTGGTACATAAAAAAGAAAATAAGCATATTTTCTTTACACCCACACAATGAAAATTCAAGCCACTAAAACATCTCTTTTCCATTTGAAGAACAGCAATTCATTTGATATCTTCTGTTAACATCAGGCTTCTGGGATGAGCAGAGCTAGTGCAGCGTTAATTAGTCCTTAAGACTACAAGCCAGATGAGAACAGTGTGTGAAACAGGGAAGAGGGTGGATATCTGTGTGTTGCACTGCCATCTCTCCAGACTTCTCCTTGCTATAACTCAAAGGATGATGCTTCCTTTCTTCCTAAGAAGAGTCCTCTTCCATTCAGACCTCTCTTCAATTCGTCCCCTAACCTTCCCGCCCTGTGTCAGCCTCAGACCTGGTCTCACTGCACAATGAATTGGTTCAGTCTTTTCCACTGTTTTTGATGAGTAGCAATGGTCTGTCCATGCTGGCTGGACACAGGGAGGAAAAGACAAGCGACAGCAGGACCCTCCCTTTTTAGGCAAAATAAGCTATTAATTTATAAACCTTAAATGAAACAGCACCCTCGACAGGTTTTTTTTTTTTTTCAGAATATCACATTTTGTTTACTTTTTCCTGACCCTCTGGTACCTGCACCACTCTCTGTCTTGTCCTTCTATCGATGTTCATTCACTGACGTCTCTTTCATATCACCTATAAACAACTTGGCTTTGCTTACAAGGTGCTACCGAGGCCCATCGTAGCCTGTCCAGTCGTTCATGGCACTGTGATTACCGAAAGGCTGACTCCCCAGTGCGGATGGCCCACGATGCCCATCTCCATCCCATGCTGATCAGATTTACACTTGCATTTTTCTTCATGCCTATTGGAGGAACTTCTTTTGCACATTCACAAAGTACATATGTTCCTTCCAAATGTCCTTAAAGCTCCCTGTGGTTGTTTGATACGCATCAAAAAATCTAAATATTATACTGAGGCTGGATGACCATGGTTACCTTGAAGGCCCCGCTGGCTTGCCTGTATCCCTAGTTTGTCTCTTGCCTTGTTTTAATTGCAAACCGCGTCGAGGTGGGTTGTGTCTTCGTGTCTTTGTACGATAGGTCAAAGCACTTGACCAGAGCTCAAAGGTCCTGCAGTAGTAGGACTAATAAGAACATTCTGGAGGTCTGACAATATCTAAAAGGGTCTCTTTGGACACAAAACATCTCTAAAATTGTTTTCAGAACAGCAGCATTTTGCCTCTCATGTTTGCTTTTATATCATTACGTTCTTTTGAAATATTTACTGTGTTTTGGAGTGATTAAATGAAAGGATTTTGTTTGAGTCTGGTTTTCCCTCCAGAGCACTCTGCTATTAAAGCTGCCTGTGTAAGGCTGGCTGCTGCCACTGAGGAAGGCTGTGCAGAGCTCAGCTGGCGAAGCAGAGCTGTTACATGTTGCGCCTCCTTCCTGAAGTGCTCTATAGGTGAGCATGAAGCAAAATGGCCGGCTCCTGGGTGTGGGTTTTAAAAGACAACAGATGGCTCATCCTTGTAGTTCTAAAAAGGGCTCAGCTACATCTTTCACCACTCTGGAAAGGAAGGCTGCAATGCCTTCCCATAACTATAGCCTTCAAAGTTTACGTAATATGAAGCAATATTAGCAAAGCCAATGTGATGTCAACACTATAATCTTCTTGGGGTTTAAATTTTCATATATTCTGGTATTCTGATGCTTGAAAATAGGCACTTAATGACTTTGTGGGAGTGTTAGGAGGACTGTGGGACTGGGAGGACTAAATGTTTATTCTAAGCTGTCTATTTGATTGTATCTCTGACATGAATTGCCCAAGCACAAGGGAGTACTGGAGTACTCTGAACTCTACCCTCTAGGCAATGATCTCAGAAAGACCGTCTGTCCGCAACTGGAGAGGTCTATTGCTTTTGGCGGTCGAGATTCAGTCACGTCACAAGGGAAGTGCTTGGTGAGACAGCATCGCTGGCGTAGTGTGTGCGTGCCTTTCTCATGGCACCATGCTGTGAAAAAATCCTAGGAGGTTATATGTCTCTGAGCGTGTTTATGTGACTGAGATACACACAATCCTTACAAATACTCATTCCATATTTACGCACAATTTTTTGCTAAGGAAAACATTTGTTCTTTTCAAGCAGAAATTTTCTAGGACTTCAGTGAAGGTGCAGATTGCTGTAATCTGTTTCGCTAAATAAGACTTTTCTGCTACTGAGTGAGATGCAATTAGAAAGTGAATAATATTTGCTGCACAGGCAGCTATGACCAACCATCCGCCAAGGGCTGCCCTCCAGCTCCTCCACGGATTTGGAATTCAAATCACTTGGATGGTCCTTACTGCTGTTATTCATCCAAAAACCTCAAAACCCCCAGTCTGCATCTATCCATCTTCAAAATTATGAAGGGTGTATTGGTCTGGGATAGGGGAAAGAAATACCCTGAAATAGCACTGAAGGGAGTTGTTATGTGCGGCGGGTAGAGCCAGGATATTTGCCGCTTGCTGTCTGTCCTCAGCTCACCTCCTGTGGAGGGCTCTGCAGCATCAGTGACAGGCAATGGCAGCATATTTCTGAAATGTTTGGGTTTTGCTGCGTTGCCGTTCCTGGGCCTAGCTGCCGTTGCTTGTTGGATGATCTGTCATGGAGAGGCATGGTTCTCCTGTAAAAAATGAAGTTTATGTAACTACATCTGAATGCACTGGCTGGCCTAAGCCAGATGCAAAAGGCATGAGACTTAAGCACAGAAATTGGGCCTAAATGTTGCTTTGGGACTTTGAAAATTTGACTTAAATTTCTAAGGCACTTGGGTATTATTGAACACATCCCCTTGGAGCTGTATGAATTCTGCTTCTGGCCATCTTTGTGTTTAATTTTCAGATGGTGATGGGAACATGCATTACCATGACCTTGAAAAAGAGGATTGCATTAAGTAATGATGGGGACACTGGGGCTATTTTTCTTGCTGTATGCCAGAAGGTGGTTGAATAAATTGACAGCATATTTTTGTATTGTTCTTCACCTTGATTTATTTCCATTCTTGAACTTTTCCCCTCTGGACAATCCAGTTATAGTTTTTCCTCCTGAGCTGTACACAGAGAGACAGCCTTCTATGAGTGGTCTCTAAATATATGTCAACAGATTGAATCACTGCTTTTTTTTTCCATTTGTGTGGAACTGATAAGAGAAACAGAGGTTACTCTGAAACACTAGATTTTGGAAAGAGGAGGGGACCAAATTTAGCACAAAGACCACCCAAAATATTTTCATGTTCAAGATTTCAGTGAAAACAAACACAACAAAAATTATGTGCTTCTGATTAGTTACATAAATTAACTGGTATTGTTCTTTTTTCCAGGCTAAATGATTTACTGGTTTATCCCACACAATGTTAAATGCAAATTGGAAATGTGTGAAATTACATTTGACTGCGGAGCACACAATATGTACTCTGCAAGCAAAGTTAGCCCCATGTGTTCTATACATTACGGGTACATAGTTACAGTGTTATGGCATGAAATGCCAGCTGTTAGGCCATGATATGAATGATCTGCAGATTGAGAGCTATCAAATGTATGAATCTGTGACAACTGAATAATGAACATATTGAAATGATTGTGACATTAGCAGACCAGCTGTAGAGTGCACAACTGCTCAATTTTCCTGTTTGCTGCATAATAAAAGCAAGTTTTATTCTTGACTTCGGAAAGAGTAGGGCCAAGTCTTCAAAGTAAAGACAGCTTTGGGGTGGGGGTGGGGTAAGTACCAAAATCCAGAGTGGGACCCTCAAGTCCTCACCTGCATACCGTTCTGCCTGCTTGAATGACCCAAGCTTTTGCAGTTTCTCCTGCTCTGGGCTCCTGGTCAAAAGGGCGATCGATGCCGGTTCCTCTCCCATGCTGAGTGTGTTGGGAGGGGAGAGAGGGCAGCTCCGAGAACAGCTTGGCCAAGATAAGTGTTTTGCTGCTTGGCTTGTGCATCCAGACTGGCCGTAGGATGTAGGGAACTTTGCCTCTAGGAGTTAGGATGTAGCCTAGTTCATGAGAGGCTTCAGCCAGTTCCTGCTGGCGTGAAACTGGGGCTCTGGTGGGTGAAACAGACCTTCATGTGCACTTGAAGCCATGCAGAAAGGCAGAGGACATATAGAAAAGTGAAATTCATTGCTCAGTATGCAGCTGTCGCATCATATGTTTTTAGTTTAGCTTCGTATTTCTTTCGTATTTTAACACAAAACACTGTTGTTATGATGGAGGCAGCCTTGTTGTGCCACCTCTTCTTTTTGTTTAACATTGAACATCAGGAGTTTATGGTCTAGTGTTACTGTGTGTGTGCATGTATACATATACATACCCATCTACATGTGTGTGTACGTTTGTGAGGGGTAGCTGAACAACTCCTGCTATAGCAACACCACTGCACAACACCTGCATTTATGCAGAATGTTTACTGATGGGTGACAGTTTTCAAAACATTTCTCTTTCCCACATATTGAATTTGTGCTGTATTTATTTATTTATTATATAATTTGTGCCTCTTCCCATTCATTCCGTCTCATGTTTTCCTTATCGGTGTCAGTTGTAGTCAATTACTTGCGTAAAAAGATTGAGGACCTAATTTATGGCTTGATGACATACAGTAGATACACTGCTCCCATTAGAACCTGATGGAACCTCTCTATTAATTTTCTCAGTGTGCCTAGTCAAGTCACAGAGGGTAGACCTTTGAAGAATGAAGCATATTTTCTTACTTAGCTCCATTCCTAACTAGCTCAACTTCTAGAAATAACATTGGTTGGCCAATGAAAACACTTCTTTGATAGTGGTAGGAATTTAAGATAAAAAACAGCTGGGTAAGTTTTTTTAGACGAAAGGAAACAACTTTGAACTCTGCAGACAATGTAGTTTAAACCCAAACAGATGTGGTTTAATCTTGTTTTTGATCCTCTTGTAGATTTTCTTTTAAAATGCATGCATGTGCACAGAAATGATGACTTTCAGATGTCTTGACATAATTTGTTAGAGTATCACCTTGGTGCATAAATCTTCTATGCCAAATGCTTCACGTCTTTGAACGTGGACTGAAAGGTACCAGAGAGAATTTATGTTGTTCTTTTGGTGCTATCCTGCAACCTGCAACTGTGTAAAAGAAATAATATCATCATACGAATGTAAAGTCTGTAAAATGAGAAACTCAGATGGGTTTTTCCGGGCCCCAATAAATCATTTTACCGTGAGGGCCTGAAGTAACTCTAAGACAGAAAAGACAATATCAGACATTCCAAATTAGCAGACCCCTTTGATCTGAGCCCAGCCCTGTCTTATTTTGATAGCTATTAGTCACATCTGGCATTTTCATATGCTAATTTCCCTCTCCTTTCCCCATATATTAACAGAAGTGGAAGTAAACATATAAACAGACTTCCTTTCAATACATAATCAACTTTTGATATAAATGTGGTAGTGACACTGTCTTTCAGCACATGTTCCAATCACCATTAAACTTCAAAGCTCTGTGCAATCAAGACCTGCTTCTTCCCTACAGCCAAATCAGAGGATTGAATACAGGAGGGCTGGCTACAGATGTGACTCTACACAGATGCGAGCATCTCTTTCTCCCCATCTCCTTTCCTTACTAAAATCAGGGAGGTGGGTTGGAAAAGCTTCAGAGCTGCAGGAGGAGAAGACCAGGAGGCAGCCAGCATGAAAACCCAACCTCTTTTCTGCTTGGCAGAAGTGAAGAGCATTTGGAAAAAAAATGGTGCTAGGTTGCTACCCTAAACCGAGGTTCAAGAGCTCAAGCAAGTACCACCGATCGCTGGGAAGAAGAGGAACTTACAGACATTTTTGCAAATGGGCACGTATTTCTAGTGAGTCTCATATTTGTCCCCCAGGTCTTAAAAAATATCTAGGCCTTTCACACGCATTGAAACCAAGGGGACTTAGTCATTCAAATGCCTTTTGAGTATCTAAGCCTTGCTGCGTTTTCCTTAAGTCTCTGTTTCTGGGATGAAGATATTATATGAGACTCAGCAAGGGAAAATTTTATTTTTCTGATATTCAGGCTGGAAGGAAGAATATTGACAATGTAATACAAATGCACTATGAGAAAAAAACAACCCAGAAAAAACAAATTCATTATCTTAAAACAAACAAACAAATTCTCTGATTTCTGGTCATTCCTTTTGGGGGGTTGATTTGTGATTTTAGATCAGAATGCAAATGCTGTGTGTTTCCTGTGTCTTCATCATGTTGCAGTAAGTACTTGTATAAATGATCTTCCCTGCTGAGCCCGAGCTGGGATGTGTCGGTGCTGTCTTGTCGGTAGAGCTCTGAAATTAGCCAGGCTTTTCCTGCTTCACCTCCTCTAACTCAGTCACTCCAAGCGCAGAGACCTGGAGGTAGGTCTTTTTAAAGCTAGAGATAAAGCCATCACATAAGTTCTCACAAGATTAAAAACATAGCTGGTAACAGAATAAATACAGCCAGATATCCTGGCTTTTTTTACCATGACCTAAGCAACTGTTGTTTTAGCATATAGCAGGAAACTATTAGTAACCCGTTCTCAGTGCTTGGTGGAAAACTGGGTAAAGCTGTAGTAGATCTAACTCTCGAAGCTCCTCTGGACTCTTTTGTTACTCTCTGCCTTGCTAGGAGAGGCACCTGCTACTGCTCCAGTTCTTTCCAAATCTTCACTGTATTTTATCATTATTTTCTTTTTCTTCTGGTTTTTTTTTTCTCTATTAGCAGTAAGAGTTTTTTTGTATACAAACAGATTTATTTTAAGTGACCTTTTAAAATTAATCTATTGAGACATTTCCCTGGTCTGTTTTTATAAAGATCTTTGCCTTATTTGCCACACCGGGTAGGGGTTACAGCAGAAAATACTCGCTGTAGAGAGCTGACAGGCTGGGCAGCCAAATGGCACCCAAAGGCGTTGCCTTCTGTGCATAGACGTGGAAATACTTGGTGTATGGGATCTTGTGAATAAAGCAGTCAAGATTCACATAACCAGCTGATACCATAGCTGTACTTCATAAAGCGTGACCCTGCATTGCATGTGTGAGGCTGCCAAAATACCCTTGAGTCAGCAGAAGTCAGGTCTCAAAAAAGAGGACGTGGCTCCGCGCGTAGAGTGTGTGAAAAGCATCATGTTTAATAATCCTGTATCCCCCATAGATCCGTGTTTAATAATCCTGTATCCCCATAGCTCCAACCATCCTTTTTACCTGATGTACCTGCAGATAGGAGAGCAGATGTGCAAAGTGCTTGAGATTTGTTCTAGTTTCTGACTTCTTGCTTACAGTTTCCATTTATCCTGCACGGGAGCAATGTGTTGTGTTATGGGCTTTTTATAGCGTCTTCCAAAAGTGCCAAAACCCCAGTGAACATCGCGCACCCCGAATGTCACCATCACGCACCGGAGAGGCTGTATAGCTGTTGTGTGGGCTCCTCCACTTGTGCTTTCATTTGAGCTCCATCACTTCTCAAACAGCACAAGGCTGAAATGTTATTTTGGCATCGCTGAGAAGAGCTGCTTGACAGGCAGGTGGAAAAGGAGGCAGTAATGAATGGCAAGAGCAGTCATTTGCACAGATGACTACGGAAAACCTGTAATCAATTAATAATTTGCATGTTCAGAATAAAGATGAGTTGAGCAGTAAAATATTAACTGCAGTCTAATAGCTTCAGCTAGATGATAGCAGATAATTTGCTGTGCTTACATTGGCAAATAACTGAGGTAGTCGGGATACTTCAAAATCCAAAACTGTTGGAGTGGAATCTAAAATGTACCTATTCAGCTTGAACAAAACTTCTCTGTTGGCATGCCTTTTGAAGAAAAACATTTTTTCCATTAAATAAAGTTTTTACTGATTCTTTATCTTTTACAAAACATTCTTGCTTTTCAGAAAAAGGAAATGAAGCCAGAAACCGTCAGACTTTCTCCCACATTTCTGCTCCCCCAAAAGTCAAAATAAAAAAAAAGTGTTTGAAGTTTGATAAATGCCCTCGAATTTTCTGACTGAGTTCTTTAAATCTGCTGTCATGTGCTTCATCTACTTAGACATATATGATAAAGTGCCACTACACTTCAGAGTTGCATCTGTGAAACATCCTGCTGTACTCAAAGTCTGCAAGAAATCTCGTGTGGACATCAGTGAGACTGTGCCTAGACCTTTCCTTTTTTTAGAGGCGGACAGGTTCTGAATGATCTGCAATCATGATACCTATAGCACAAATACAACCTATGCTTTTTTCTTTTATAATTAAAAGCTGTGTATAAATTGCAGGAGAATTAACTTTATGGCAACTATGAAAAGTCAATTAAAAATATTTTAGGTGAGTAAGGAACAGAATTTCAAGTCATGGATTTTCTTCTTTTTTTTTTTTAATATTCAGGGCCATTTCTCTTATTCTGCTGGTTTTTGGGTAGTTCAGTTTTGTGTGGCATATTGTAAAAGCATAAAATTTGGGATTTATGAAATAATCTGAAGCATTTAACTATTAAGCAGCTGCTGACTTGATATAGCAACATAAAGTACATGAAGGGAGCCTCGTGGTCAGTGTTATGGTTAAAAGACATGCTTATGACTTGTAATTGATGTATCACATGCACTTAAAATTGCTGCTTTAAGGCTTGCCTCCTCATATGCAGGCAGCACTTACCTTGTGCATTACGTTCTGAAGTTTTTTAATGGTTACGCAATGTTATGACAATGATACCCAGAGATGCTGGAATAGTTGGAGCAGCCAAATGATGAGATCGGTGAATAAAATCCTGGGACCGGGATGCAATCACCTAGTGCATCTCTGATAACACGTGTTTATCTTGCATTCTTTACTTTTAATTTAGCCCTTCCCTGCCAGCTAATCAGAGCCAGCAGAACATACTCTCTGTCATATACAGGGTGTGAGGAATTGTGTTTCACCGGTGAAATTTTCACTGGCAGAACCTTCCAGAACCTGCCACGTCCTCGAGGAACTTTGCTGCTGCAACATGTGGTCCATACGTCCTGTTGTAGTCACCTTAGGATAATTCTTGGCTTCAGTGAGAGCTGAGCTAGCCCTTACGCTTAATAACTGGTTAAAAAGTGGTATATATCTGTATCTACAGATATAGAGTGAGAGATATATGCATCCTCATTTTCAGATGGGTGTTTATGTTACAGAGCCAGAATTCCAGCTTCATCCTTTTCTTATTTTCAATCTTTTTAAAAGACACAAACTTTAGCCCATCTCTTTATCCATGATTTACAGACTTTTTTCTCTTAGGGGTGCTTTCCAGACAATGTTGGCATGGGTAAACTTGCTGCAACCTGGGGGAGGCAAGCAGTATCAGGCCTGCTTATTTTTAAAGGTAGTTAGTTACCCTGTGTGTGTAGATGTAGAGTGGAGAGAAGTTCTGTAATTTTATGGAATTGCTCTTGATTTGTATCATTGTTCGCCAACTGTGTAAGCTCACTGTCTCACATGCCTCGCCTTGCTGTTGTCACAGTACACATTGCCATGTATTACATATTTGGCCCGGACATCATTCCTGCTGCTGGATGATTGCACAGAGCATCTGGAAAACTGTCTCGTCAGGGTATTTGCAAGCTCTGCCGTCCGTGGGTGACACAATGCTGGCACCGTGGGCTGCCGTCCCCCGCTGGTCATCCCCCAGTGTGAGGAGCACAATGAACGGACCCGGCAGGGGCTTGGCGGGGCTGGTGCCTCCATCCCTGGAAATCTGGCCTGCTCTAGGTCTGTGCGGGTAGCTGCAGTCGCGTCTGGAGTGTTTGCGCATGTCCAGTACAGATGCAGTATTCACAAAATGGGAGAATATGAGTGGCGTTACAGAAACAATATTTCCTGAGTTTAGGAGTCAGATTGCAGCCGCAGGGATTTTTAAACATAGAGGCCTTTTATGATAATGGTATTGAGTTAGAGAGCAGGCCTGAGATACCTGCCTGGGTATGGCAGTGCTTTTGCGTGCTTCTCTGCGGTGCATTTTATGCTGCGTTTTAAATGTTTTCCTCTCCTTCATTTCCTACTCACTGGGGAAGATGGATTTTGACAGAAAATTGTAAAATAGGTTCAGGATGTTGTCCTGGTTTCAGCTGGGATAGAGTTAATTTTCTTCGTAGCAGCTAGTAGGGGGCTGTGTTTTGGATTTGTGCTGGAAACAGCGGTGATAATGCGGAGATGTTTTAGTTGTTGCTAAGTAGTGCTTACACTGGTCAAGGACTTTTTCAGCTCCCCGTGCTCTGCCGGGTGCACAAGGGCTGGGAGGGGGCACAGCCGGGACAGCTGACCCCATCTGACCCCAGGGCTGTCCCACACCGTATGACGACACGCTCAGCACATAGAGCTGGGGGAAGAAGAGGGAAGGGGGGATGTTTGGAGTGATGGCGTTTGTCTTCCCAAGTCACTGTCATGCGTGATGGAGCCCTGCTGTCCTGGGGATGGCTGAGCACCCGCCTGCCCGTGGGAGGGAGTGAATGAATTCCTTGTTTTGCTTTTCTTCTGCACGCAGCTTTTGCTTTACCTATTGAACAGTCTTTATCTCAGCCGATGAGTTTCCTTGCTTTTACTCTTCCGATTCTCTCCCCCATCCCACTGGTGGGAGAGTGAGCAAGCTGCTGCGTGGGGCTTGGTTGCTGACTGGGGCTAAACCACGACAGATGTACAGTTTGGTTTTAGCTCAGAACTTTCTTATGATTCAGACAAGTTTGGACTGGGGTAAAATTGTAATAAGCTCCTAAGTGACTTAGGAGACAAAACGGTGTTACGATAGTCACTACGGCTGTCTTTAGGGAGCTAGCTTGTGCCATGTGCTCCCATTGCAATCAGCAACACAGTCAGTGTGAAACCACCATCCTTCTTCATGGCTGCTATCGCTGTGTATGGGCGTGAGACACGTTTCCTTGCGCTCTAATATTTAGTATTTAATGGTCACTTAGCTTACCAGACTGACAAGAAAAATGTCATACTCTGGAAATGTTTTTTCCAGATGTTAAAGCAGCTAAGTTGTATTGTTTTACTGATAACATTTGACACAATTTCATGTTGAGCTAAGGAATGCCAAGTAATTGCTTGCTGCTGTTGTGATAATATTTGTGAAAATTGTAATAATATTATGGGATAAATAATCCAATAGGCTTCATAATGTTGCCTTTTATCTATGGAGACTTTGTGGTTTTTTTTTTCTGTATTCAAATGCTTTTTTCTGTAAATATGTAGTTAAAATTGTTTGTCCATATATATCCATTTATATACAAAATACTGCTACGGGTCCTGGTTGATGTTTTAAATAGCAGATGTTCCAGCACACCTCTGGAGATGCAGGTACGAACCCACTTGCCACCTGTGCATTAACGCAGTTGTTTCTGGAACAACAAACAACACAGAACAATTTTGCTGTTGGAAACTTTGAATGTATGACATATTTTGGATGTAAAAGTGCTAAAGGCACTTAGCCCTTAGTCCACGAAGAGCAATTTTCCCCTAGGGACAACATTTACCTTCCAGTTTGGAGGGGCATGAGGAGCAGAGAGAGGTGCCCTCTCTCTCTGCACTGGGAGGACTGGAACAGCTCAGGACCCAGAGTTAACTCAAAACTGGTTAAGGCTAGGGTTAAATATCCTACTTTTTCTTCAGCTGTGAGATTTGAGATGCAGCCCTACAGCACTGGTCTCAGTTTCTGGTCTCCCAGTCTTGTGCCATAACCACTGGAAACAGTGCTGCCTAACTCTGGGTAAATTAATTCAATTGGTTACAGTCAACATGTTTTTTAGGATGTAGCAAAAGGTTAAATCAGAAAGAGTTGGGAGATCAAACACAGGAGCCTAAATGCAGCAGGGGGAGAGTCGGTGAGGACTGTAGACCAGAGCCAAGGCTTCTCGTGGGATCCCTGCCTCGCACCCAGCTGCTGATGTGGAAACTGTCACTTCGTGTGAAGGAGCATCAAACCATGTTCATTAGGCTGGAGCATGAACTCAGAGAGGCACTCCTCCACTGAAAAAGCTCTTACTACCCCTGTGATTAGCAAGTGTAATTGGAAAGTCTATGTTCCCTGGAAGGAAACTGCTTTGGTCTATGTTCTGGTATGGATTAAACTGCAAACCAAACGTCATCGTGTTTTGACTAATTGCTGTTGAAACTTTTCAGCAAAATGTCAAAACTTGAAGCAAGGCCACATCAGAAAATTAAAGTACAGTAAGTACATGGCTGGTATTTAAAAAAAAAAATCAGATGGATAGATCTAAGGAAAAAGAAATTACCAAAAACGGTTGCTTGGGTTTCATAAAATGAAATTCAAGTTCAGTATATCAAAAAACATGTGGGTTGTATTTGAAAACATTTTATACAAAGGCCTGAGAGCCAAAATGGGGAAGATGTGGCTGCAGATAAGCTCGCATGTTCAGAACAGAGCATAGGTCACGGATCAGGCATGAAAAAGGAAATCTAAAGGCAGAATCAAGCGTTTGATAGACTTCAGTAGGTTTCAGAGAACTCACAGAGTATTTGTTCCTAAATTCATTGAAGGAAGGGCTTCTGTCAGCCTCGGTGGACTTCAGTTCGGGACTACACTGAACAAGATTTATGGGAGAGGCGGTTGTAATTCTCAGATTCTGCTAATTCAGAGGGCGTTGGAAATTACAGAGCTGACTGTCAGCAAAAGGTAACTCAGCAACATTTCCTGGTTGCAGTAGTGAGACAGTCAGGTAAAACTTTCGAGTTTTGATTCCCCGCTCGAGTGGAGACACAGTACTTTCTCTGTCTTACTGCTCTGCGTAGATGGTATAAGCTGGATTGGTGGTACAGACCCTAAACCAAAGCTCTGCAGATCAAGTTTTCAAAAGCTGATCAGGAGCCTAAAAATGAAGGCAGAAACCTAGCATTTTGAAAAATACATATCCTACTTTGGTATCCTCCTGGTACCAAAGCTTATCCTGGGCAGTTTTCATGTAACTCGTTAAAGGCTAATGAAACACAGCTCAAAGTATAACTAAACTTAATGTGAAACAATTGGAGGGAATTATTCTGTGATTGACTGTTGGCCAGAGATAGGGAAGGGCGTTTCAGACAGTCTGTTCTGCTGAAGGCCGATCTCTAGGGATCCTTTCTGTTAGCCCTTTGTTCACAGTCCTCCAATATTGGCCGTGATGGCTGGCATTTTTTATTCCTTTGCTTTACACCTGTTTTGTGTTAACAACCAGCAAAAGCTGAAGCATGACGAAGAGAATTTGTCATATTACTGTGGTTCTGACACACCCGGGGTAGGATGCTGATCAATCATGTACGGGTGGCTGGCTCGTCAGCTAGCACAGCCCATGCACACATATCCTGTTGCTGAAAGCAAGTTAAAATCATCACTGATTTGCAGGTGGATTAAGGAATGTAATAACATTCCCTCGCTGAAAGCTAGAAAGTGGCCCATTAGCAAATGCAGTTGGATGGTTTCAGTGGGCTGCTTTTAACGTCTCTGTTCCTTTTGTTCTTAGAACTTGAGGAAAGGAAGAGCATTTCAGGCACCACCCAAGACCTTCACTTAGATTTAGGTTAGGAAGCGGGCACTGGTGTAAAACCACTTTGCACCGGTCACAGTATTTGTAAAGGAAGAGATTCCCAGACAAACAGAAACAGTTCCTGATGCTTCATTGTTTTGTCCTCAGAAAAAAAGCATGTCTTCTTAAGGAGTTCGTTCAGTCCTGCTTTTCAGATAAGAACTGAGCCTGCTCATGCTGAGGTTATCTGCGAATTACATAATTTTAATAATTAATACTCCATACAGCATTACTGTACTTGTGTTTCTCACAAATGGACTGTTGTCTATAGGTGACTGAAAAGCAGATCAGGAAATGTAAGGGAAGGACTCAGTGCCACTTTAGTTTTCTTTTTTTAAAAGTCAGCACCATTTCCATCTGATTGTACGCTTTATACATTTTTGTTCTAAACTAGCAGCACTAAAAAAGCTTGAGTCTAGCGGATTCTTATCTTACTTTTTTTCACGTGCATTATAGTCTCCCATTTACTGAAGGAAACCTGGAAGGATTTAAAGGGAATTGTTTAAGAGGGAATAAATAATGTTCATGAGATGCCTTCTGTCCTGTAACGGAGGCAGAGAATGCCAAGATTCCAGACTAATTCTTAGAAATCACTAATCAGCATCACAGCCTGCCTTGCAAATGATTTCTCCTGCAGCAACTGAAAATGGGAGTACTGAGTGGGAGCAACAAGAACTGGAAACTGCTGTAGCATGAGACAAAACGGGTATTTGGAGTATTTTGCTTCAGAAGTAGTGGCATGTGTTGAGCTGTGCTGCTGAATTTGGGTTACAGTTGGGATTTTGTTGCACTGTTTAAATTATATCAGTGGCACTTACCAAGCTTTAGCATGTTTAACAATTTAAGTGAACACTTGTACTTTGCAAATTTGTGTAGGCAAGTCCTTGCAAGCTATAGACTTCCTAAACCTTTTTGTTATTGTGTATGTTCAACATATTCTTCCTGGTGCAAAGAAAAAATTGTGCATAAAGTCCTAGATGCTTTAGCGCATTAAGAATACAGTATTTCAGCAATTGATTCTGAGTTGGGAAAAAACTTGAAATGTTAAAATTTGTCACAGAATAGAAAGTTCTGAGCTGCCACGATGCCTTAGAAGAGCCAAAACCCCAGCACTGTGTGACCACCGTACGAGTGCCAAGCTCCTCGTGTGCACCGGGGTTTCCACGAGATACTCCCCGAAGGGAGACGCGATGGGTGACACGTGATCAGGTCTGTCTGGCGTGGGGGACGTGCCCTGGGAGTGTGCAGGGTGCAGTGTCGCTCAGCTGCAGCAGCCCAGCTGGGCACAGATTAACTCATTGCTGGCAGGTGCTGAGACTCCCACAGCTGCAGAGGATGATGAGGAGCTGGCCTGGCCACCACCCAGGGCTTCTCAGGGCTGGGTGGTGTTGGGGCTGAGCTGCTCTGAGGTTTCTGTGTTCTGTGGGAGAGTGCTGTGAAAGTTTTGATGCTTATTTCTGTCTCCCATATGACAGGATTTTTTTTTTCCCTGGATGCTGGTCTCGTTCTCATCCTTGTGACTGGGTGAGTAAAAGGCTTTTGTGTGCTGTGGGCACTGTGCGAGCAGGCTGCCTTGGCATGGTGTGTAGATGCTGGTGTGAGAACGGGCAGTGTCTTTGTTTTAAGAAGAAAAAGAAAAAGTTCTCAAAGGGCTTCAAGTATTAATTAATTAATTCAAGTATTAATTCTTCTGTAAGCCTAGCTTTGATTCCAGTTGTGCAGAATATATTCCCAGATCTGGGAGCGAGAGAAAAGCTTACTAATTAATGTTTAAATACCCACCTCCACAAGTACTCTGAAATTGCTCTTTCAGCACAAAGTAGCTGAATGATTCCAGGATTTAATACCTGTTGGTCTTTCAGCTCTAGGAGTAAAACTAATAAGAGCTCTTTCCTTTCTTTCAGAGGTATTTAAAGGGGAAATTTCAGAGTTTAGAGTTGAGACTCTGTTATTGGCACAGGCCTGAAATCTTAAGACGATGCAATTTTTGGGGGGGAAATACCTTTTTTATTCAATGGAAACTACTGTCTTTCTCTGAGGAAAACAGGAATAATTTTCTTTGTTGAACTGGAGTGGTTGAGCCCTAAATACAATCAGAAAACATTTAACATCTAATCTCTGTAAAAATGTAATTATCAGCTTTATAGTAGTACTTCATGCTACCCAGGTGGATGGTGATGTAAATGGAAAGGACTGGTCTAGAAGAATGAGGGATTTATTTAAGACAGTCACTCCTAAATGCAGCTCCTCTGTTCCACTGCAGCGCTCAGTTGGCTCGTTTGGACGCCACGAGCAGCGTGGGCAGGAAGGTCTTGCATTTGCTCTTGAAATATCTCCTGCCACAGATATGGACTCCAGATAACTGGCAAGCAAAGAGACAAGCTCTTAACTTGCTGTGATTTTTCTGGAAAATCAAAATATATGTCTATGGATCATGCAACAAGGAAATACTGAATGCTTTGTTTCAGGCCAAAGGGCTTTCTCCCTGTGTCCCAGCCTGTCTCAGTGCCATGACTCTCACTCCCCCCTTCCCCATGAGGCATGTTGGGGTGTGCAGTCCCCCAGGCAGCCCTTCTCTCCCCTGGTCCCATGCGATGCAGATACTTGACATAAAATCTGCAGGCTTATCTCGTCTCCTGCGATGTCCCCTTCTCTCCCTACGTACGCTTGCCATGTGTTGGCTGCAGAAGACCCTGCCAAGGGAGGGAGCAGTAATCCTGCTGGGTGCTGGTTCTGCAGCCAAAGAGCCTGGGGATTCTTGCTCCTCAAGGAGAGTTATGATCAATGTTATTGCAATTGATTAGGAAGTGGGTCAGGTCTCGGTTCATGGATCTGGAGTTGTGTTGGCAAGGAGCAGTATTTGAGTATGTTGTCTGTAATGGTAACTAGTGTCACTCGGTAAGGTGAATTTATGTGTGAACTTGAATGGTAACCTGTTGGGAGGGAGCAGAATTCAGCAAGAAATAAGTCACTTCTTGGCGGCAGTGCCTGGGTTTAGGACCAAGGGGGCTATGGAAGTACAAGTATTTAACTGGAATGTCTTCTGTAGAAGAGTGTCGGGGAATGACAGAAGTGTGGAGCACATCCTTAGATTTTTTTTTTTTTTGTTCTAAAGCTTAAGAGCATGTAGGTTATCATTATCACTTGTCAATTCTGAGCTGGTTAAGCTTGAAGAAAATGTTACTAAGCTGATGCAAGCTCTTTATCCAACACACACTCAAATGGCTTTCTTGGAGTGACATGCAGAGCTCTTAAAAACACTGCTTATGTCTTGCTTGGAGAGATCTGAAGAACCACATGTGAAAACCTAGAGAGGGTGTATCCACCAGTGGAGGAAAATTTTTTCTTTGGTTTGCTGGTATTTTCTGGATTTGATTGTTGCAAAGATGAACAAGCAGTGCAAAAACTGCTTCCACTTCTCTAAGCTGAGAAGTAAGGCATGCGAAGATTGGAGCATGCAAGTGTATTGAAATTGGAAAGAGACTTCTATCCAGATCTGAAGAAGCATTTGGCTGCATTTAGAAATTTTTATATGCCTTAGCATGACCAAAGAAGTTATTCTGTTGCTTAAAGATTGAGTGTGGAGCTGGGATCCTGCTGCTGCTGTAGCAGAAACAAAGGGTGTTATAAAGAGAAAAACACTGCTGCAATTTCTGGTGGCCAACATCAACGTAAACAAGGGAGGTGTAAACAAGAAGGAAATAAGGTGCCAAGAAACCTTTTCAAATTGAAATGCCATGACTTTTTCCTGTTAGCTATGCACTGGGTACAGCTAATGAGAAGACAGTCATGCCTATTTTCAGCCTAATCAGTGAGACTAGGATTGTCAAAACGATTAGAGCTCAGGTGTGTCACAGGCACAAGCAAGCAGAGGAGGAGGGCTGGAGGGAGGCTTGCAGAGGTCAGTGCCTGGTGTTGATGGTATCCCAGATGAGAGCAGCTAGGCATGGGGGATCCGTTGTGAGTGTCAGGGCTCTGGAGGAGTGTGAAGTTTGGGAGAGGATTTCTGGCTTGTGTTTACAGCTTGCTGTGATCTGCTGTTTCGGGTGCTCTGCTCTGTGAGAACACAGCGGTGACAACTGTGTTATTCTGGCTCAAATACTGCTGATCCTAAGAGCTGCTCGGCATTGTTGCTGTTACTCTGTTATTTCCTTCCTGTGGCTCTGTGACAGCAAACTTTTGTCATACAGCTCTTCAGCGTGGGAACCATCTTGTCTAGAGCAGTAGGGAGGGATGCGCACAGTGCCACCACAGCGGGATTTTACTGTTTGACTGCGGTCTCTCAAAAGCATGATATGTAATATAGTGAGATGTTCTAGAAAGCTTGGTAAAGGTGGAGAGAAGCTTTCCCCTTCCTTTATTGCTTACCTGTATCAGGTAACTCATGAGTACTTGAGCTAGACTGGCTCCTGGGTGGCTCCTGTGCAAACCATGGCGCTTCCTCCAGAGTTCTCCCACCTGAAACATGTTCTTTTCCAAGTCTCCTGTTTATCTTGTGCTTCAGGGTGCTGACTCTTCCCAGTTTGTGTGCTGCTCGTCTCCTGCTTTTCTCCCTCTTTAATGCAAGAATCCTCCTGGTGCAGGAGGAGTTAACTGCCGCATTGTACAACTGCCAGGCAGTTTGGTTTCTTGTGTCCTTTTTAGAGAGGAGACGATGGCTTGTAAATATTCATCTCTGAGGTATGATTATGATTAGACCACAGTGGCTACAGACATCTTCCTATAATATATTTTGGCAGGGCTGAGTTGATTAATGAAGCTAAAAGCATGAGAAGGAAAACTCTGGGAAACTCCTGTGCTGCACTGGAAATATCTCATGTAAATTAACATTTCTAAAACATGTCTGCTTTAAATTTAGGCCCAGGGGAGAAAATGTGCTGATACATATGAGTAGTCTGATTTCCTTCCCAAGCTCAGCAAGACTCTGTTCCAGGGAAGGGCAGCAAGAAGCTTTGAACCAGAGAAACTAGGAGCTTAATGTTTCTAGCTGTTGAATGAAAGAATTGGGCCATTAAGGAAATGAATGAAGGAGGGAGTACCAGCATCTCGAAGGCCCTTCAGCATTGTCTATTGCTGTCCCTTTAAGAAGTGCTGTGTTGATGTAATGAGTTCTTGAGGTAATGACTTTTTAATGTATTTAAGGGAAACAAGACCACCCTGATTAGCTGCAGTTTTATTTTCAAAAGCAGTTATGATTACTGAAATGTTGTCACATGTCACGAATCACTCGCTTCTGTGGCCGAGGTATCGCAGGCTTGCTACAAAGCTATTAATTTTAGTGGTTAGGCCTCAAAATTTCTTTCCCATTTTGAGGCAGTTTGGCAGCTGAGCCAAGTGTAATTATATCAATGCACATTTTCCTGCTGGAATCAATGCCCTGGTAGCTTCAGTGTAAAGATGGTGAGATCCTATGTTTGATAGTGGCTGTAGGGCTGGGAAAGGGGATGCTGTGAGCGCTGAGGAGTCCAAGGCGCATCGTTACGTGGGTGCTGGGACTGGGGTCGGTGGTCCTGCCTCCGCACCGTTCTGTTGTCCATCCCTGTTAGCTGTACTGGCGGACGTGTCCATGCAGTTGTACAGTCTGAAGACCTGACCTGAAAAATAAGCTTCTTGTTTTTCTTTTTTCTGGTTGGTTCACTTTGGAGATCCTCTTTGTCATGAGCCTGTAAGAATTCATGTGGGAGCAGTCTCCCCAGGAGCTGTGTAATATATTCGTGGGGAAAGCTATGGAGCAGTCTCTGTCTCAAGAAGTGCACTGGAGCATGTGCTCTGATAATTCCCTCGAGCAAACCTGTGTAGCTTAACACAAAAATCTGTGACTGGACATTGATGTTCCGGGGGTCGTACCATGCCTCAGAAAAGCTGCTGGTGAACTGAATTGCAGCGGAAATCCTGCATAGTTGAGCTGTAGCTTTTTAAGATTGTTACTGAGAAAAGTTCTTCTTCCCATTTTGTTCTGTAGTTGTATGTACGTACAACACAGCCTGAAGACACGAAATGGAGGTCTGCTAAATGTTGTGAGAATGTGTATAAAGTTAAGGGCAAGTTGAATGGCTTAGTGTGAAGAAGTCTGCGATGCTGTCAGCACGCTGGTGTTAGAGACATAGCTGCATGTTGAATTTTTCTGAAGTGACCAGTGCCTGCAGACAGATATGGTACAAGTTATAATTTCTTGAACATGGATACCTCATTTTGAAAGGCTTTTCAAGATGAATGCACGCGCGCACACACACACCTGGAGGTGGTGGCACATGAGTGACTTGACACAGGCAATGCTTGACAACCTGGCAGAGGAGGTAAGATACCTTGTTATGAGCTAAAAGATTAGTCAGTCTGCAAACACTTTGCAATGAAATGCTATCTAGCTAAAAATACTAGGTGAGTTTTGGTTCCAAAGATGGGCGCTGCTTCATTATTTGAGGATGTTTGCTTCTGTTGTGATCAGTGTGAGTCATGCTTTTCATGAGTCTTCCTAGTCCGCAGTTCCCAGCGCAGTGCTGGGTGTGTTTGCATTGTCAATCTCTTTTAACTCATTTTGTGTTCTCCAGCATTAATCTTTTCTTGCCAGTGTTTTCTAAATCTGATCCGGCACAGCCTCTGGAAAATAAAGCAATTGTTTAAACTGATGGTTTTGAATGAAGTACATCATAAATAAGTACATAATCTTTGAAAGCTCTTTTCATCTAGAAAGTTTTTTTTTTTCCTGGAATGTGATTATGGAGCGTAGATTAAATATATGCAAGAAGACTGTGCCACCTGCAGGTGCCGGGGAGAGGGTGCATTTCTCAGCAGTGTCCAGCTCTGGCAAAGCTGCTGAGCTGCCTCTCGCCCTGGTCTGCAGGTGATCAAAATAAACACGCTCAGTTATTTTTTTCATTCTTGAGCAAGTGAAAAGCATGAAATATAGGAGAGATTGTTCATCCAGAATCCCCACGTTTCAGTGTTGACTAAACATAAGTGAAAATGGCTCTGGTGAGGCAGGCTTGGAGGAGCATACTTCTTCTGTTGGCTTTACAGAAAGTAGCACGTGCAGCTCTAGGGCCGAGGTCCCCACGGCCACAACTGAGGTGCTCTGGTGTATTGGCCTGTGTATTAACTGATGTTCCTCTCTTAAGAAGATGCTGGTGTCTTACAGTATGTCCAGGAGGTAAAAAGATGGAGCTGTATTTCTGCCGAGGGTGAACTGGTATGTAGCTCAGCGAAACTAGTCAGATTTTTGACTGCTCATTGTCAAATATTTAGCTGTTTGGGGCTACGCAGTCTGAACCCCAAGCATGTCCGCTTGCATAAACAACGTAGTAGCGTTGCTGGAAGCCAAGCTGCTTTTCCAGTTTGAAGCTGCCTACAAATAAACCTTGAAAACAGTGAGAAAGAGCATGAATGGGAAATGATTTAAGGAGAACAAAACAGAGTAATGGAAGACAGCATGTGTTGCTAATTACCTGCCATTCTGATTTCTGAAGTAATTTTTCATCCATGAGCTACGCGGTCAAATACAGCAGCAAACCAGGAGTGTACGTTCTAGCTTGTGGGCATGTTAAATACTGGGAATTGACGTTATGTCATTGCTGCTACAGGTCTTCCATTTAGAATCGTTGTGCAGTAGCTTGGGGAGTGCTGCTGGAGCTGGGTAGTTCATCATAAATCGTAATTGCATAAAGATGATCTGCAGTAGCTCCCCAGATGCAATTTCCACTTGTAATTGGCAGATGAAAGAAGACTCGGAACAATTATCTGATATTAATTATGTCAAAGACTTTTTGGATTCTCCTCGTGCTTAAAGTCTCTATTCTTGACACAACCAGAGGGCTTTGTGCAGGGAAAGGGGGAAGGAGAAGGTAACTCTTTCAGCAGTTCTGGTCAGAAGCTGACTTGCACACCTGGTGTTGTGGAACATCCTTCAGCAGCTTTAGCTCTTGAAGTCTCATGATCTCCAAATATCTCATTGGTGTATTAGGTGGGCAACATCTGGGCCTTGAGTTTGATGCTGGACTCTATGGAGAAGAAATCACAGAGCTCAGGGCTGAGCATGTAGTGCCCTGCTGGGCAATCACAGAATCCAGTGCAGTCCTGCCAGTGTATGCCTGTAAGAAAGCCTAACCTCTTCATTTAAATATTTTCGCACAGTGGACTGAAAGCTATTAGCAGGTACTGAAAATTCAACCCCTGAAGCAAAGTAGTTGTGCCATGCTCACCTCAATGAAAGAGGAGCATTCCACAGTTAAGGCTTTTATTGGATAATTTATGTGGCGAGGGTAAGAAGGGAGATGTGTTTTTAATATGATATGGACACCTGTAGTATATCAAATTCTATTTTGTAATTCTCTATTTTCTAACTGTAATTTCTAACTTTGCAGAAAAACTATTTATAAAGAGTAGCTACTCTTGCAGGTGAGACGGCACAATAACACAAACCTTATTTTAGCAGCATGCTTTCGTAATATATGAGAAGGTTAAGTAGGATAAACTCTAACATAACTATGCCCTGATAATATACCTCCTCTCAGCCACGCTCTCTGCTGTTACTGAGCTGTGTGCACTGGGAGGCAGTGAAGAGTTCACTAATTCCAGAAAAATCCTGGATCAGAGCACGCTCTGCTAGAGAGAAGTTATGCATAGGATGCACAGTTTATCTTCTGGACTAATGTGGTCTGTTCCCGTACTTGGATGGTCCTGCTTTTTCCTTCCCCTCTCTGATGTCTACCTTTGTGACAGCTGTGGTATGGAATGACAAGGGAAGATAGGAAGAGTTCCTACAGCAGGGAACTAATCTGCAATCTGTAAGGGCAAAAAGATGCTTTCTGTCTTGTTCCAGAGGGTGTAAAGCCCACTGAAGAGTATCAGTAGTTTGATGTAAAGCTGGAGCAAGCTGCAGGCAAAAATGGACATAAGTAGTAACTTGTGCTGTGGACAGAAGTTACAAGATTGAGTTTTCTTTGGAGATTTTACCCTATGGTTCAGTCTGTAGGGAGTGTAAGGACTGAGCTGGTGCTTCAGCCTTCCAGCACGTGGGGCATCAAGTTTAGTTGCTTTCCTTTCTCAATGCCTATTTTCATGAGTGCTGTCAGCAGGTAGTATATTAGCCACCTCTACTTGTCCCCCATGTCTACTGGAACCTAGGCAAAGTCTTCCACACTAATGGAAGACAGACAGACACACAATGTGATTGAATACAAGCCTTGTTTTCTTAGGAGTCTAAGCAGGGAAAGTGGAGTTAAATATAAATACTTACCTCCCTTGCATTGCTCCTGTTCGATCAAGCATCCCAGTGTCTGTGGGGCTGCGAAGAGAAGCTGTCCTCTGAGGGCAGCATGAATAATGGCACTTGCACCCTTTTAAAGCAGGGTAATAATATGCAATATTTATTGTATTTGCTTGAATGCTCAAAAATTACGTGTTTTGCCTGAAAGCTATACTCGGCCTGGCCCCTGGAGGGCACCAACAGCCAACGTTACATTTTTTTTCATTTGCCTCTTAGTTATTGCCCACTGACATCCAGCGCTATGAAGATGGCAAATATATCCCCATGTATAGATTAAATTGAACTTGCTTTGCCTTGCATAATTTGGAAATTCAAAAGACCAATTTCTTAGTGTAATTGAAAACTGCTACATTTCAGGCTTATTCATTGAATCAGGATTTCCAGTTAGAATTCAAATTAATCTTTCTACCTTTAAACAAGATAACGAGGGTGTAGTTATATTTACTCAGCCTTTTAACAATTGGGTTCAGTGTAGCTGTATATGATTAACTACAGATACACAATTGCAAAAGGTTAGTATGGGCATGACCCAAGTCATAAGGGAAATTCATCTCTTAAGGCTGAAAATCTGAACCGACAGTTCAACGCTGAGCCTAATGCCCAAGTCCTTCTGGAATGGAAAAGTAAAAAGGAAGAGGAAGAAGGCAAAATGACCAGCCCTACATAAAAGCCATGTCAGTTTGTGTATACTTCCCTCTGGAATTTTTTTTTTTAAATTTAGCCTGGAGTCCTTTTGCTTTAAAGTTGCATTAATGTAACTTAACTGAATTACTTCCAACACCTGTCAAAAAGAGACGAGTGCTGTTGTGGAGCACATTCGTGCATCTGGATTCTGTGGGGGATGGTCTGAGGTTTGCACATGGAAACATTTATCTGGAGCACAGTCTGCTCTGCATCACAGGCATCTGATGTGGTGGTGGGTAAATTGGGTGGTAAAATCCCTAATTCTGTGGAATACTGATAGATGGGTTTTAAGAGCTCCCATCTATAAAGAGAAGCCTAAGGGACAGTTTGACCAATATCATCCTAGCTTCAGGCGCCTGAGACTTCATGTGGACTTACTTGGTCTTTGGGGGTCTTGGACTGACTGTTCTCTTCATAGACTGTGTAACAAGGCAGAGTTCCTGAAGTTTGGGCGAACTAAACTGGACCCACAAAAATCATCAAGTTTTGCTAATAGAAGGTTTTTCAGTCTCACTAGTCAAAGCCCAGAGGCTGAATGTCAAAAAATGTCGAACAAATCTGCAGAGAATGAAGCAAGGGAGCAGGTGATCACAGGCTTTGGATTCTCTGTGACTTACAAGGTCCAAATGAAGATCAGATACTTTTCTGAAAGCTCAGCTCTAATTCCAGTATTAATTATGGGAAGGCCAATCTGCCCTGTTATACAGAAGGTCAATATGAAGAATGTGGGTGTTTTTTTTTAAAATGCATTAATATGAAAGGGAAGTTGCACAAGGTCACATCAGCCATGCTTGAGGGCAGACGCTGTTCTGCTGCACCACCTTGTTGCAATAAGGTGCTGAACAAGTTCATGTGCCCTGCAGCCATTTTCCCAGAGTCTTATGTGGGGCTGGGTTTTGTGGTGCTGAAAACTTGCAGCTGTGTGCCCAATAGCTGGGAGGCACGGTGGCTAGATGGGTTCCTTGGTTTTCTTTGCAGGCTGACCGCAGGGAGGCAGATGCCTCATGCTACGGTTCTGCTGGCAATATCCTTTGCTGAATATGAGAAGTTTCAGGGGATTTTTAATTCTTCTTTTTGGAGATGGGAGGAAGTAAAACGATTGTCAATGGGAACAGTTGACACCCAGACTTAGCACAGTTTAACCGCAGTGGGCTTGTGGTGTCTTGACAGCGTGCCTATAATCCACGTGAGCTGATGCTCTTTCACTGCTGGCGAAGCCAAGTTGTGTTTCCTTGCATTTGCAATAGTCTAAGACTCTGCACATAGGCAGCTTGTGCCCAGTAACAGCTTAAGCTGTGCTTGCTTGATTTGTGTAGGAGTGTGAGGTCACATACAGAGGGTACCCTTCAAAATAAATGTTGTTAATAACTAGTTATTAGAGCATCGTGAGCAACAGCCGTACAGAGATACCCTGAGGTGGGCTTGTAGCTGTGTGTTTGGGTTGCGCTGTCGCAACTTGCCAGCGGGCCTGTGCAAACAGGCAAGAGGCAATTTCCGAACCTGCTTCTGCTCTATCAAGCCATCTATGGCTCATGCTTCATTAGCTGAAACTTGCATTTTCATTTGTACTGCTGCAAAAAGTAACAGAATATTCAATTTTACACATGTTTACATTTAAATGCGAATGTAATGTAACACTCTAAAGAAGGGTGAAGTACTCCTTGCTGGCTGCTATGCTAATTCTCCTCCCTGTCATTCATTTACAGGTCTGGGCTGGCCTACCTCTGGGTCCATCTCTTGCAATGTCAGCAAACACAAGCCACGTGGGGATTATTTTAATTTGTGATGGGGACTACCTTTGCCTCTATGACTAAGAAAGCGCCTTTAAATACTCCCTGCCTTTACTGAGCTGAGTGCTCCTGATTTCCAGCTCTGCAGTACGCATAGGCCCTTGGCCAGCAGGGCCAGGGCTGGGCCTACAAGGTGAGCGTGAGCAACTTCGTAATGAAGTAATTAAATTAAAGTAAGTTGTTCTTTGTCTGTCTGGTATCTCAAGTTGGACCATGGACTTGATATTTCAAGTGGTAACAACACTCTGCTGTTGAACTAGCATGATGATGTTGGGTGGGATTTGCTAGTTCTTCTGGCATCTTCACTGCGGGACATGAATCTGTCAAGGGAAATATGTGGTTTGGATGTGAGAAGAGAAGGAGGTAGAATTTGCTTGGGTAATCCCACAAGCAGTCCTCATGCTACTGTTAACTTTCTAGGGACTGAGCAGAGAGTCACCTATTCCTAATCTCTGCCCCGAGTTGCTCTGCTGTGACAGCATAAACTGGAAAGACAAGAGATCATGTCCTAATATACTTCTCTTGACAGGCTGGCCGTTGAGCTTGCTGTGTGAAATCATGCCTTTGAGTTACTAAGGGGTTTCATTCTGGATGGCATCCTGCATATGTTTTTCAGTCACAGACTGGAATAATTCCAGGGAAGCTGCTCTGTTCTGTTGCCTAATTAATAATACATCTCTTTAAAAAAATAAATAAAAAATATCAATGCATATTTAACTGATAAGCTAGAGCAGCTTCAAAAGCACCGTTTCAGTCCATGGGTTGCATAATACAGTGCTGTGTTACTCTGAAAATCCTAACTAGAACAAAACTTTGGATGTGTGAGTTTGCATTATGCTTCTGAAGTAGTTGAGTGGTTTAATGTGTTGACTTTTCATTACTTTTTTTTTTTCCTCTTGGAGAGGAAGAATGGAAAATACAAAGCACAGTAGCTTAGCGAGTTACGCGAACTAGTGGAGCTAAAAACCTCCTTCATTCCCTTTCTGAAAGGGATTTGTAACTAAGATGAAACCTGCAGCAGAAAGGTGATGTTGTAAAGCTGCTACCCAGGATTACCTCATCTTCAACCAGCTGTTAGTCAACAAGCTGCTCTGGAAAGCAGCTTATGTGACTGTTCCCTTCTGTTTAAGGAACGCAGGGTAAAATAAGGTGCAATACTAGGATTTGGGAAAGGTTTTCTTATCTATTGCTATTACCGTCACTGTACAACACTGTCCAGTGCTTTTCATTGTGCAGTTGTTCATAACGAGGTAAGAACAGAGCTTTTAGCATGAACTTTTGCCATTGTCGCTTCAACTGATTCTCATAAAAGCTGCCGACACCTTGTTTTGTAATGCTTACTTTTGCTGGGGGAGAAGAAAAATTCATTGTTCCAAAGCCCAAATAGTTGTGAAAAGCCAGGTCGGGTTTTTTGAATTATTAGCAGGTGTTGTTCTTCACCAACACAGACTGTTGATGTGGGGAGAGTAAATGACAGACATGGAGTCCTCATGTGAACATCCCCAATAGGCAAAGCTTCCTTTTGTTTGTTATGTTTTTTTTGTGTGTGTAGTTTTGATTTTGTTTTGGCTGGGGTTTCCTGTTGTTTGTTTTGTGTGGTGTTTTTTTTGACAAATCTGCTGTTTGCTCCTTGCTGTGTCAGGGAAGGGAAAAGCCTTTAGGGTTGTTTTCCTCCGGAAATGTGCTTTCAAATTCAGAAGCTTCCTAGGTTTCTAAAATAGTCTTTTGCAGAGGTGATGGCAAGGCTCTGCCTGTTAGCCCACCTCTGCTGCGCTGCAGTCTCTCACTGCTGCTCTTGCTGGCTGCCTGACCGGGTGCTCTGCATGCATCTCCCAACCTCTTTTTCCAAGGAGATATGCCTAAAAAGTCCCAGGGCATCTCTCATTTTTCTGTTTTTCATGTGATTTGGGGAGTAGCAACCAGGACAAAAAAAATATCAAGTAGTTGTCTTTGAAGAGTGTACTTCAGGAGTTAGTTGTAAACAGGTGAGCACCACCAGGTACCACTTGTGGCAAAGTGGTGTTAGGGATTTAAGTCTTGGGCTACAATGATATCAAAACACTTCTTGTAACACAAGCAAGGATTGCTATGATGAAAGCTGAGGCTTTAATTTAATTTGTTTGGGATCTTGATGAACAGCCTGTGATATCAAAACAGACTGCGTGTAAATAGGCTCACAGAGAAACTGAGCGATGCCAAGTGAGAGGAGCTCAGTTCGTGGGCTCGGAGACAGGACCTAATCCTAACCCACATCAGGAGCATTCAGGGCACAATGCAGGCACCTTTTGGTCTTCAGTCGCGAGCTGTGAAAGCTTGTAGACAGTTCTGCTCTGTTACATTTTTTGTTTGGGTTGGAGGTAATGGAGAGGTAACTGCATGCTACGCGAGGCACAGAAGTTTCACGTGGTGCCGTACACACCTCTGGAGCAGAAGGCTACTTCGATTTGGCTATACCTGAAGTGCTTTTGTAGCCTATCGTAATGTAAGTCGATTTTAGCCCCAGTTAACAAACAAAACTCAATCGTCTTGATGTCCAAAATGGAATATATTGAGTCACAGAGGCCATTAGACTCTGCCACATAGGACAGTCTAAAACCTGTCTCTTCCCAGCATCTGAGAGATTTCTGAAGAGAGTTCAGGTTGCAGATATTCAGGAGCACAGGTGATCAGTGCATACACAGGACAAGAATCGTTAGGAGGATAGATTCTTTAAAGTCATTGCCAGTATTTTCTAAAATACTTTTCTTGGACAAATTACTTTATTTAAATAGATATTAAATCTTCTTAATGCTGTGAACTAAATCTCAGAAAGGCTGAAGATTCCATTTTTCAGTAATCTGGTTCATGGGAGCCTTCTGGCTGCATTAAAGGTGAGAATGAAGTTACTCAGCCAGTAAGTTAATTGATCCTTATGGGTCCCTTCCAACTCAGCATATCCTATGATTCTATATTAAGAAAGAATGTTTGGGAGCCTTGGCAGTAAATGACTTGGAGAAGATCTTGCATTTAAATTCTCCAAAATGGCGTTTAAACTCTTTATATGTTTCCCCGATATCTCCCAGGTTGGGTATCGAGTTATATTAGTTAAACCTTTATCACCTCTGCAGAAATTAAGTGGGCAACTTGAAATGCAGATGTCTTTACATCTTTTAAGGGTGCTTTTAACAGGTGTATCTTTGCTGAAATGGTCCTTAGCGATGCAATTAATCTACCACCGTTCAGAACTGGCTTCCAAACTGAATAATGGAAATTACCTCTACTTCTGTGTATGTTCCCAGCTGCTTAAGTATGGTGATTGCAACAGCAGGGAAACTAATAGCTCTGTGGTACCTGAAAAGGAAATTTATCTTGTACCAGTTGTGAGTTCCTAAAGAATCTTGGAAACAGCATTTTTAGTTGGGAAATCCAGTTCCTGATTTTGTGAGCAACTGCATAACAGAATCATGGTAAGATAATCTGGAAGGATGTTAGAGAGGTCATGTAACTCATCCATCAGCCCCAAAGCAGGATCAACTATATATTAATCCTGACAGATATTTATTCAATGTGTTCTGAAAGATCTCCAGTGGTAGAGAGATGCTCAGCTAATCTATTCTGTCTCCTAGTCCCTGCCATTAGAAAGGTTTTCTTGAAGTTTACCCTGAATCTTTCTTCCTGTAATTAGTGAAGAAAACTAAGTAACTTGTCTTATCTGTCACGGGCATGGAAAAAGATTATATTCTACTCTACGTATATGAAGTCTTCAAGGTTGCCCCCCATGAGTTGCCTTCTCTTTAGAGTACACAACCCTTAATGTTTTTAATCTGCCTTCATGTCATGCTTTGCAAATCTCTGATTAGCCTCGCTGCACTCCTGTTACTCTCTCCAGGCTCTCTCTCTCTTGATCTAGAATATCTTTCTAGTGTCTAAAATAGCATCCATCACCCGCTTCTGATTCAGTAACAGTTCTTGAAATATGTTTGTGATCAAGCTTAAAGTAAGCAAGTACTATTATTAAAATAATTTCCTCTAACTGGGAGATTGGTCTTCCATAGTAACATAAGTCCTGGATAAAATTAAACCTAATGCTGAACATTAGTTTGGAAATGAATATGCAGTTTAAAAGGAAACTGGGGTTCTAAAGCGGGCTTTAACAATATCCAATCTTAGTATTTTTCCCCAGTGATTTGGACCCAAAGGGCTTCAGTCTTAGACCTTTTTAAACTGTCGTTTCCCTAGCCTCTTCACATGTTTGCTCTTCTGTGAATACCCAGTGTTTCAGTCATGATTGCTGTTCGTGCATGTGTGTTTTTCAGTTCTTGTTATAACAACTTCCAGGATCTCGCAGCCAGTGTGCAAGTGCTTTCTTCTTGTGCAAGATGCTCAATCTCATCTGCACACACTCTACGACATGACAACTTATTTGACAACGATGACATTTGTTGCTGATTTTACCACATGAAACTTCTGCAGAGCCTTTTTCTTTGTGTTGTTTTTTCTTTCCCCTCCTGCAATTAAAGCCTGCATCTTACTTACTGCCTTTTGTTTCTTTTGAACTCATCAGGGAGGAATATAATCAGATAATATTTGAAATTACAATCTTGGCTAAGAAAAAACCATAAAAGTGTGAGGTAGTCATCACCTTAGATTAGCATTCTAAAGCTGATAAGTAGACAGGCCAAATAATCTGCACTCGTTTCTGAGCAACAATTTAGGATTCTGGGGAATCAGATATTGCACTAAGCAGCTTTGAGGAAATAAGACTCAGTTAATCAAGGTGGGAGAATAAAGCTGCAACAGCAGAAGCTGGAGTGATTTGCTAGTCACTCGCAGCTGAGGAGTGCATATACTCTTCATCCTGCTGGAAAATTAGGGGTGTGCAGAGAGAGAACTGGCAATGATAAAATATAGGTAAAAATTTGGCATTAAAGGAGACCATTTGATCCCTTAAAACCAGTACAGAAGGCTTCACAAAGCCTCTAGCTCTCACTTAGTAAGCCTCCCCACATGCTTAGTGCGGGCACAGTAACAAACTCCAGACCTTTAGCATGAAAATAAAAAAAAAAAAAATAAAATTGTGATGTGCCAGAGGGAAAGCAAGAAATAGGAAGCTCTTGCTGATGTCTTGAACTACTGAATTAGCAGCAAATTTCCTAGGTAGAAAAAAGTCCAGCTGGTGCTAAGAAACTGGTTGCTTTCCCAACTTCAAAGCCTCCACCAGGCTGTCTAGGGAGGATAATTCCTTCTATGAACAGTCTAACTCCCGAGTGTGTGAGTGAGATGGGCTAAGTGAGCTCCTGATTGAGATTTTTTTTTTTGTCTTGCATCGAGTTTCAGAATGTTGAACAGTTTGGGCTTAAGGTGAGGGAAAACCTTTTTGAAAGGTTTTTATGGAAATTGCTTCTGTAGCAGGGCCAGAGATAAACCTCTCCGCGCTGCGGTTGCAGAATGAAATGACCGTATGAGTTATAGCTGAAGGAATTTTACTTTATTACCTATGCCACAGTTATTTTCTCAGAAACTTTGCTCTTCAGGAGGCGTGCCGGGGGCTTCTCCTACAAAAGGTTTTCACTTCCGAACATGGCTTGCTCTTTCTTGGCAAACCCCTTCTGTCGTGGGCCTGTTGTGAAGGAGGGAGAGTAGGGTTTAATTAAGCGGGTTACGACAGTGCGTGTTGCAGTTAGCAATGCTCCAAAGCAGGCAAGGGGGAGAGAATTTGTAGGGAGACGTTGGGCTCTGTGTCTTGCACTTAGGAAACATGCTACACCATATTACCCTTGCTTTGGATGTGTGCGCAGGCATGAAGGTGCTGAAGTTGGCGAAAATTTGGCTGATTTTTGTAACAGTGAAGCTTCCGAAATGGCTTCATCTTTATGGAAGCTGGCTTTCTGAAGTGTTGGCATTCCATGACATTCTGCATACTGTGTGAAATTCAGCAGGGTTTTTTTCATGTTGAAGTGGAGCTACAATAATTTCTGAGGTCTGTGGCTTATTTCAATTATTTACTTCTGCAAAAAGATTTTTATAAAGCCTTCTTTCTCTTTCATATTATTAACTTTCTTGTCAAACTTTTATTTAAACCACAGAGACAAAGATGGATCTTTCTTTTTTATAGCTCTGCAAAGTTAGATTTACTACTTTGACCTGTTTCAGTGTGATTGAAAGCTAATCTGTCTCCTTTTTATTGGCTTTTGGTAAAGTATGTATTTCTTTGTTTCCCTTTTTCATTCTGCGTTGTCTTGTAAAAATATGTAACTTCGAGCTGTAAAAAATTATACTCCTACAGGAAAGAAAAAAAAATGACAACCCTTAATCCAATCCAAGCGAAGGTTTATGTCTTTAATTAGCTTCTTGGATTGTATTCATGTATTATTCAAATAAAATGAACTATGAGCAATAACAAAGGTACTATGGTCACCTCTGACCTTGCAGAGAGGAATGCTAAAGCCAGAAAGCCTTTTTGGCTCAACATCAGTGACAACTACTTGAATTTGTCTTTCTTTGGAACTAACTTTTTGCCATAAAAAGCATGCAGAGTGCTCCCACTGCAGTTAACTTGCTTGGCCAAGGGTGTGATTTGGCATGTGGGCTGTTAACTCCAAAGAATGATATTTTAAATAGCGTTGCACTCTAGTTTTATAATTAGTCCTTTCAGTGCTTTAATCCTAGAGTATATGTTTCCAACCCCTCTGCAAGAGTTTATTTACTATTGGTTTTTAATGCACTTAACACAAAAGCCATTTTATGTCCTTATGCTACAGTTTTAAAGTTAGTGTTACTATTTATAGAGATTGTTTAATGTTTTGCCTTACTCAGGTGGATCATCTCGTGATCATCCATAGGATTATATTAGGCAAGGAAAATTTTGCCCCATATATGTCATTCCTCTTTGCTTCTAAAGAGCTGAAGGAGCATGAGGGTTATATCCAGGGATATTGATCCTGGGACTGATTTTGACAGAAGGTGTTGACTCACAGCAGCAACCCAAAATTGATCAGTGTTTCCTTCTGTCCAGCGGGAAGCATCTCCATGGTGTCTCTGGCAAGCTCCTGACCCTCTACAGCAGGGCCAGCACTTCAAAGGCATGTTGCCAGACTTAATGTATTGCTGTTTGCAATGTGTTTGCAGAGTTGCAGGTAGGTAACAGCAACAAAATCTGCACACTTACTACTCGCAGTAGCTAAATTTACCAAGGTGTTTTGCTGCATGTAGAATAGAATGTCCTGAGCTGGAAGGGACCCACAAGGACCATTGAGCCCCACTCCTGTCCCTGCACAGGACACCCCAAATTCACACCGTGTCTCGGAGGGCCTTGTCCAAGTGCTTCTTGAATATTGCCAGGCTGGTGCCGTGATGCCTCCCTGGGAAGCCTGTTCCAGGGCTCCACCACCCTCTGGGGGAAGGACCTTTTCCTAATATCCAACCTAACCCTCCCCTGGCCCATCTCCCTGCCATTCCCTCAGGTCCTGTCCTTGGTCACCAGAGAGACGAGACCAGCTCCTGCCCCTCCTCCTCCCCTTGGGAGGGAGCTGCAGAGCACCATGAGGGCTGCCCTCAGCCTCCTCTGCTCCAGCTGAACAAACCCAGGGACTCCAGCCGCTCCTCGTACAGTTTCCCCTCTAAACCCTTCGGCAGCTCTGTGGCCTCCTCTGGACACTCTCCAGTAGCTTTATACCCTCAGTGTCCTGTGGCGCCCAACCTTGCCCACAGCACTCGGGGTGAGGCCGCCCCAGCGCGGGGCAGAGCGGGACAATCCCCTCCCTCGCCCGGCTGCAGGGCAGGGCTCGGTGCCCCCCAGGGCACGGCTGGCCCTCGTGGCTGCCAGGGTACGCTGGTGGCTCGTGTTCAGCCTGCCATGGACCAGATCCCCCAGGTCCCTCCCCACAGAGCTGCTCCCCAGCCGCTCGTTCCCAGGCTGTCTGTCTGTCCAGGGTTGCCGTGCCCCAGGTGTAAAATCCATCACTTGCCCTTGTTAAACTTCATACAGCTGGTATTTGCCCAGCTCTCCAGATCTCTCTGCAGGGCCCCTCTGCCCCTGAGAGTGTCAACAGTTCGTCCCAATTTTGTGCCATCAGCAAACATAATTAGCATTCTTCCAAGTCCTGCATCCAAGTCATTAACAAAGAGATGAAAGAGTACCAGCCCCAAGATGGATCCCTGCAGAACCCCGCTGGTGACTGGCCGCCAGCCCAATGTAACCCCATTTACTATGACCCTTGAAGCCCGACCCGTCAGCCAACTGCTCACCTGCTGCATTACATGTTTATCCAGCTGTGTGCTGGACATTTGGTCCAGGAGGATACTGTGAGAGGCAGTATCGAAAGCCTTACTGAAATCCAAAAGGATTACACCGACAGGCTTCCCTTTGTCAACTAAGTGGGTAACCTTGTCTATTAAGTGTAGCAGTTGTCATTTTTTAATGGCCTCCACTGTATCAGAGTGCAAATAACTACTATAGTTGCATCTCGCTACACTTGAGGGATATAATAGCATTGCATTGGCTCGTAAGGGGCAGGTTCAGGTGCCCCCATACAGTATATGCAGTATATAGAGATTTTCGGAGCAGTTTTTCCTCTCGTTTGTAGGCACGTGTTGTTGGAAACAAAATAAATGACTATACCTTGCTGGCTTTGTGGCAACCTTGCTGTGAACCAGAATTAAGAAAGGCCCAGTTAGGGTAGATTAGAATAATCCTAAACCTGTGTTATGTTCTGTGGGGAAGCCCGACTATGGAAGGCTCAAATACAGCATAAAGTCAAACTTTGAACTACTACATGCCTGATAGACCAGTGCAGGGCATAGCTAATATTTACTGCTGCTCTATTGCTGAATGCATGGGATCTCATTAAAAACAACAGAGTTGTAAATAAAGTAGAACAAATGCTGCTAAAATTAGCAGCTGTCCAACCTGCCAGTTAGTGATAGAAACATCTTCAAAAGACTTGTGTTTCACAGTATTTTGAATGTGGTCGTTGAGTTCTGCAGTTCATATTTTTGGGTTGAAAGCATATGGATACATATTTTCATTGATGTTCCTGTTCATTCTTTAGGCATATTTTTGTTCTGGTGTTCCTGAGATTTAATAATGCAGTCCTGATGTTCATTAAATGTGTGTTCTCTTTATATGGGCTTTTAAAAATAGTTGTAAATTGCAAATTAATAATGTTTATTTAGCACTTTCACCTTACTTATGGAATCATAATTTAATTTGCTACATTTTTTACAGTGCTGTAAGACTGCGTTTCAGTCACCTGCTGCCCCAACAGCCTACCAACAAAAGTCTCCAAAACCAACAATAAAAAACCCCAAAGCCCCTGTTTAAACCAAGCATACTGATGTAGAAGGCATCTAAGTTCTACAGTAACTTCCACCCTGAAATCAAATGGCTAGATAATATAAACTTGAAGAGCTGAAAAATATTTCAGAGGACAGATGTGCACTTCAGAATGAAAAGTTGGGTTCAGAGAGCAGTTATGACAAAGTTCAGCATCCAAGGTTAATTCAGGAATGTTGAGGCCATTGTAGGATAAGTGGAAATTTCAGGTTTGTGAAATGGAAGGCTGAGGAAATAAAGAAAAGAGGGGAACTGGTCAGAAATGGATGACAGAAAAACATAAATGTTGAAAAATCAAAAAGTATGTGTATGGATTACAGCTGCAAAGGGAGTTCAATATTTTACTCTCTAGAAAAATCCAACAAAATTATTTTCTGCACTCCTTGGACCTCATTGTCTAGCTGGGGAATAATGACGATCATCCACATACTTGATTAGCCCAAGTGTTAATTTGTGTTCTCCTCTACTCAGACAGATTGCCACCAGAAATGAAAGAATTCCTTGATTAAAACTCTGGTCCTCCTTCAGGATGATGCCATAATTCACACATGCCGCACTGGGAGCGTACTAAGGGTATAAACACCTTTATTTGTTGTAAGGGTACGCGTTTGTGTTTTAATGAACATGCTATAGGGGTCACATCTGTAAGGTGCTGTGGTTGGTACGATCACTTTATTCAGCTTAATGGGCTTTGGGGAAAGGTCGAAGGGATGTGGGTAGAGGTTTAAGGACATCAGTCAGTTCCTGTTTTCCTTAAGGTCACTAATGTGATATGAGCTTCACAACTACACGCCCACCTCTTTTTTTTTTTTCCTTATGTTTGTGCCTGTCTTGTTGGTACTGCTTAATGCCTCTAGGTAAAAGTGCACAAAGTTAGTAAAATACTTGGGGTGAGGGTAAGGAAGGCATTCCTTCAAAGTTGGTTAGGTGTGAAATATCTCAAAGATAGTGGAGCAAATCGCTGTGTAGCAAATCTAAAATTTTACTAGTCTCTGTTACTTGTTAGAGTTGATCGCTTGAGATATTTTAATTAGTTGCTGGGCTAGGAGTCAACACTGCCAAGTGCTACATGAGGACACAACCCAAAGTATAAGAAAAAGCAACAGATGGGTATGGTTTTGGGACAGAAAAAGAAACAGCAGCACAGTACTGGGTGTGATGATGGAATTTCAGGATCCTAAACTTCACCTTCTCTGACACAGAAGAATTTTGAGGAGGGACTTTAATTTTGGGGGTGTGTAGGGGAAGATCTGCCTAAGTATTAAAGGTAGTATGGAAGGAAGTCCAAATAAAGGTGGTACTTTGCAATCTATTAATTAGGAAATGGTGGTGTATAGATTCATGGGGCAAAGGCAAACAGACTACTGGCTGTAGACTTGAGAGTTAGGGACTGACCGTCAAAGGCCTTGAAAATTGTTTCCATTAGCAGACACTGCTTCAGAAGAAGAGGGTTTGCTTCATCTTAGATTTATCTGCTTTTGAAAGAAGGGGACCTATTATCTCAATAGCACATGTTAAGTGAGCAATGAGTGCATGGGCAAACTGTTAAATCCTTGAGTATGGTGAGGAAAGGCTTTACTGTAATTCTTCTGAATTAAGGGGAATAATGTCTACTGATTACTGAGGTTGAGTGACAATTTGTTATATTAATGGGTGAAAATCAGATTGGTGGTTTTTTTTAATTAACTAACCTCTGCCTTTCTGTATAGTTGTACATTGCACTGTAGTCAGATCACCAGCATGTTGACTAATATGCCTTGGAATTGCCTTGAATTTCTGATTTGATGGCTTAGAAAGCACAACACTAGCAAAAATTAATATAAATAAAAATGGCTGACTAGGAAGAGTAAATAAAGAAAATGAATGCAGCCAGATATAGCAAGTCTTTGATCATAGATTACAAAGATATTTCAGTGCATATAAATGTAAAGAGTAATGATGTCTTTGAAGAGTTTGTAACACAAAAGTCCGTGTACATCACAAAGTATAAAGGATAGAAAAGGGTAAAGGATTAAGAAAGGAAAAGATAAGACTTTGTGCATCATTAATGAAAGATGAGGAATAGAAAGACAAAAATTTCACTGCATAGAATGATGACTTTGATTCTTTCTTTTACTGATCTGTTGGCGTAACACAATATGAGGATTTAAAGAAGTAGAAGAGAACAAAGGCACAAAACTACTGTATGTGTATCACAAAGCATGAGGAAATGGTGGCAACTGTTTCCAACGTGAAAAGGAGCCAAGAGGAGCCTATTAAAATGTGACGCATATAAAGCGAACCGTGAATCAGAGCTGAAATCTGATTGTGCCATAGGAAATCAAGTAAAGCAAGCGGCAATGCTGTTCGTTGTTATAGGGCTGTTTTCCCAGTGGAAGGGCAAAGGGGAGGTCAATCAGGGTATGCATTGGCATGGGATGTCAGCCTGAGCATTTCTAGATCATGTACCTGCCAGGAAGACACCTGCTGGCACAAGGTGTGTTGGAGCCGGGAAGCTACCCTTCCTCATTTCCAGAAAAATACCGATATGCTGCACTGTGCGTGGTGCCCCCTGGGCTGGGCGGGATGTTGGTACTGGGGTTGCTTCCAGACCTGGGGCTCACCTGGTACTGCTCCAAGACCAGCCTTTTCCTTGTACCCACAGTACTGCATTCCCTGCCATAAAGTTTCTAGACATAGTTATCTATGCTTATTTTTCTGCTTCCTTAAGGACTGTCAAAAGTAATAATAATGAGGGCAGAAGGTCTGCAGCTTGCTTTCAGTAGTTCAGTGTACTCCCAACCCACTGTTTCAGTTGTCTTACGTGTTAATGTATTGCAGAGACCGTGTCCAGATGATTATTTAGCAGTGGTAGTGGGCTCTTCTACCCTGTATGATGTGCTACCTTAGAAATATATTTACTTTTTAGTTGTCTCACAGAAGGTATTTTCCCTCTCTATGGGGCAACTTTATAAAACAAGACTTGATGAATTTCACTGCCTGTTTATTGCCACCTCTAATCTCTTTTCTGAGGAGCGTTACTGCTCCTGTTTCAGGCACGCAATGGTGGAAGAAGTTTCTCTCTCTTTATTTTTTAACCTACAGACTATGAATCATTGGTGGAATCAATAGCATTTAATCCACAACTTCTGCTGAAGGTTTTAAAGAGTCTATAAAACACATAAAGCATGCAAAAAAAAAAAAAGGCACCCAGACCCCTCTGACTGCCTGAGATACGAAGCGGGCTGGGTTGCCAGCTCCATCCGAGATAGTAGCTACTCTAAGCTGGTGCTGAGTAGAGGTTGAGTTGATTTCTGGTCCAATTCTATGGCTCACACGAGACTGGAGAGAGCTCCGTCAGGGTCAATTACATAGGGGTCCGTGTAAGTAGCTTTTCACCAATTAATCTCTTGGGTCCTTAGAGCAAAGGAGAAGGTGTGGAAGGAATTGGTGATTTGTGCGTGGGGTATTCTGGTCTGGTGGATGCTTGTCAGCTGAATGCATCGTTGTTAGGGTGTTGTTATGTTGCAGTGTAGGCTAGGGTTGGGCAGCCAACTGAGTGCGCTCTTCTTGCGTTTTAAGAGATGTTGTAGCTTAAGTAACCATCAGAGGGCTTGAATTTCCAGAATATGGAGTTCACAGCATAACAAATGAGTAGCCTTAATAACTACTTTCTGCTTTTAATATCTAGCACCTGGAAACATGAGTCCATGTCCATGTTAATGCGAGCTGTTCTATATAGCTGTTAGGAGTTTCAGGAATACATATGGCTTAGCTGTAGGCACCGAGTTGAAGGAGTTGTGAAATGCCATCTGCCTGCTTGTATTGTGTAGTCCAAAACAGCTAACATCCTGTACTTGATTTTGCTGAGGCTTATCTCATTGTTTGTGGGTCTTTTCTTCTTCCAATAGGTTTTTAACTCCATCTTCAAGCTTTTGCTTTCAGGCATTGGCCTTGGTTGTATCTAAAAGCGAACATTAAAGGTGTGTGGACAAGATACTGCCTTCTGTTCCATCCAGTGTGCTTTAAGGTACACATTTTGAAATTATTTTTGAATACAATATGTAACAAGAATTTTACTGTGAAACATGAACAAAAATTAATATTCTTTGTACAGAAGAATGTGCATCAGCACATGTGTTTTGTGAATTAAAAAATATACTTTCCGTGGTGATCTCCCATTTGATGCTACCTCTGATATATTTAATACTGGGTCCTGAATACTGAAACACTATGATGCTTTACTCTGGCATGTGCTTGACAAGTAGATCTTGTATCTCACAGGCTGACCCTCTTGTGGATGGCTCCTCATGAAATATGTAAACAATGGGAGGTTTTGTGAAAGTCAAAAAAGAAAAAGTAAACATGGTTTATTTTTAATGTAAAAAATCAAACCAAAATAATAAAAAAAATCCCAACAGACCCACAAAACCAACCCATTTTTCTGCTAGACTGTGCAATAATGTCTCTCCTGTATTAATTTATTTTAAAGTGATTTTTTTTTAGCAGCCTGATAGGTAAGCAGATGATAGAGTTTACACCTAGTGAAGAGACCTTGTTTTTCCATTTGCCATTAAATCACTGCAGAGCTATCACGTACAGCTGCAGAATCCAACAGATGAGGGTATTCTGTTCTCCGCTGGTTTTATGGGTGTCTGATCCAGCCCCTGGTGCTGTGCTGAGAGGAGAGAAGGATGAACAGGCAAGTGCCTGGAGAGGAGACTGGAGCCAGTGTGGAACTGTGCTTGAACTAGTCACGGTTCTGACTGTGTCTGATGTCGGTGTATAACCCAGCCCGCAGGAGACATCTCAGTGCTGGCCACCTCGGGTCGAGGGTGGCAGGACCTGGCTGAGCAGCAAGGCTTTGGTCGTGGGAGCGCTGCATCCTGCAGGGCTTGTGCATCCATAGCTGGAGGCACTTCGGGATCGGTTGTGCACAGGCATGATATACGTATTTGTCTCTAAATATATACACGCTCTTATTTAATTGGAGACAAATAGAGCTGTACTTCTGTTTCCCGTTTCTGTCGTGTGAAGTAGTTCCCCGTACAGGAGAAAAGATAATATAATTTTAAAAAATGATGTTGTTCTGAATATACAGCTTTAAAATTTGGTGTTTTTTTTTTTTCTCATCCTTCCTCCTTAAAATTGTTAAACTATTTGATTCCCTTAGTCCGTTCCCCATTTGCAGAAGCCCCAACACCTTCTTCAATTTAAGGCAATTTTCTCTTATGAAATCTGGAGTAATTCCACAGGATTTCTGTAGAAGTGAAGTCTCTCTATGGTTTTGGAAAGTTAAAGAGCTGCTGCTTTGGGCTTTGGTTTGGCCAAAGTCAGGAAATCAAATATTTCAAGTATTTTGCTGATGGCAGAGGAGTAGCTCCAGCATTTCTCTTGCTGGGATGCGCAGTGTTCTGGGGAGATTGGTGCTTCCATTCCAGGCAATACTTCAGCCAACAGCAGCAACTGTCCTAAAATGTGTCTCATGATCTATGATGGCAGTGAAAATCCACTGATATTTTTCATTCCTAAAAGCTGAGCAGTTCGCTCCTGCAAACGTGCTTATGGTTTGAAAATGACGGTGCTCAGGACACAGCTGGATCAAGCACATGATCTCATTGTGTCTCTACTTCCTTGCTTCTCCATTGTCATGCACTTTACCTTGTAGGCTGATTGTAAAGTGATTGCACAATAGAACAAGCAGGTGGTTTTGATGGTACTTTGCACTCATTTTAAACTCTTCTTGGGGCTGCAAATGAACACACAGTGCAAAGCAGAGCTGAACCAGGGCCACAAACCTGTATTTCATTAGAGGAGTTTATTTTTAATGTGTATCCAAAGAAAAATAATACTTTTGTGTTATAATATCGCTGAAATTCCCTGTAATACAGTGAACACCACAGTGACTTATTCAGGAAGGTTCAAGGTAATTAAGGCATCCCATTAATATCCTGTAGCATCTTTTCTCCTTAAAATGCCACACGAAAGTGCATCCACAGGGTCCATGCTAGGCACTGACCTCGAAGTCTGGGCAAACATGAATGAAATGTAATGCCAGTGGAAAAAAACCATGAAGTAATTTTTCTCTCAAATATTCCGCTTGATGTGCATGGAAGAGGTGAATTAGTACCTTGAGGAGAAGTATGGCACATCATAAACACACTGATCGCTTTGTCACTGCCTGGAGATGGTCTTTTGAAAACTGTGGTCGAAAATTATTTAGGGCAAGGCTATGAAAGTTACTATAAAGTCCAGTGGTTGTCTTTTTTTGGAAGTAATTATGGTTAACTGACAGGACTAACCAGAGAAATAAACAGGTTTCCTTTAATCTCTCAACTCTTATTAACTGGAAATCATCAAAGTGAGGAAATCCCTATGAACAAGTGTTGTCCTGTCTATGTCAGTATCTCTAAACACAGTATTTTCAGTAGCTATTTGACTAGAAATGTATGCAGGAGCAGTGGAGAACTGATACATGAGGGTGCAAAAAACTACTCTGCCTTCAGCAGCCCTAAGATCAGTAAACAGAAAATAGTCATTTGGGAAGTACAGGTAAGGTGAAAATAGTGAATGTGTGTGGTAAATCCATACCAATAGAACTGAAACACTAGAAAAAAACCCTCTAAAGTACCTTCCTTTGCTGAAAATAATGATGGTAGCTTAGGGAGAGCATATAGCTTAAGGGAAATTCAGCTGAATAAGGTTTTAATCCTGGGCAGCTATCAATAAAATCAGGAATTTCATGTGCTTTAAAGGAGTAACTTAAAAAAGGCATCCTCTTAATAGACCTATCTTACCGTAGGATACAGTGGGCAGAGGAGACAAAAGCTGTAACTTAAACAGCGTGGGAATGCACGTTATTACCTTTCAAAAGATTTAGGCTATCTTTTCTGTAGAGTTTCTGCTGATACAGTTCTCTGGTGCAGGTACGATGTATCCACCAAATGTTCCCTGTTTATCACATCCTTTGTGGCTTAGTCCATGCTGTTTGAAAAGATGACAAAGAAAATTTATTTTCATACAGGTGTAACTATGTCAGTGGTGTTGGCAATACAGCATGTTAGCTGGTGCTTATGGGTGTGCAGTTTTTTCCATGAGGCAGTAGAGGATGCAACTACCTGGCAGAGCTTGGTAGTGATGGCTAAGCCTGAGCTACCGCTGGCATATCGTATTTGGGTCAGCTGTAACAACCATATCTGTGATGAGCCTACAGTTCTGTATATCTTACAAATATACCTACATAATATGCCCGTTACTCCAGCAAAGCTGGGCAACTGAGCAGTTCCTAAAGAAACTCAAAAGCTTGTGACAAGTTGCCAATCTTTGTACGTGCAAATGCCTGAAATGGTTTTTGGGTGCTCAGAGGCGCTGCTGAAAGTGAGGTGTGAGACATGTTTCATTGGGCTTGGGGAGAATTTCAAATAAGACTTTAAAAAAACCCAAAAAGCTACTATTAGAAAAAAGGTGATGCTAGGAAACCATACAGATAATCCACCGTGACTGCTTCAGTCTGGTGCAGGCTGGTGTGAATCTCCGGAGGTGAGTACATTGGTGCGCAGACTGAAAGTTGGGAAGGGGCAATTATTTTAATTGAAAGGGTTTAGCAATCCCTCTTGACTCAGGGGGTACCATTAGTATTACCTTTAACCATCCAAACAGGTCTGGTTTCACTGATTTCACCGTTCCCTTTTCTTCTAGCCACTACTGTAAGAAAAGGGAACTATATTTTAGAGAGGCAGCTGGAAGAACTAGATGTTAATGCTAAAATGTTTTGTTCCAAGTTGGTTTTCAAATGATGCAGCACCTGCAACAGGCCTTTAAAAAACAGGGGAGAAGAGAAACCCCCTGTAATTTTACTGCAGAATGGATACTTCATCTCTATAGAGAATAAGTGTGTCATTGATCTCTATGATAAATTGTATCTTGGTGTCTGAAAATATAGACCTTGTTTTTTTCATTATAAGGATGACCTTGCCTCTATTGTAAATCAAAAGTAACCAGGGATTTGTGACTCTTATAAGATACATGGAGGGGGAAAAATTACTCTGAAGCTGCAGCCCATTTTGGAGCTGAAGGAAGGTAAGGGCAGAACTTACCGGTTTCATCAGGCTTACACTGGGATGGATTTCACTCTCTGTTGAATGGATGCTGTGTACTGCCCACTTTCCAAAGTATGAGATGAAAGGAGGAGTAACATGGGAGAACTTGGTCTCTGGTCAGGATAGGGTGGAGAACTCCCCTTCCTTAATCGGAATAATTTCCAAAAGCTTTCTCCAGCCAAGGTTCATGTGCCAGCTGTGTCCTTTTGAGCAACTCTTTCAGTTTATTCATAAATACTTCAGTGGTATTTAAAGCTCAATAATACAAAGCATTTCTCACTTTGGTCCTTTCAGACTTTGAATTAGAAACTGAACAGCAGTACTTAATTTCATTTTATAAATGGGGGGTTTGGGGAACCCCATGGAGTCTTAAGAATTAAGTGGTTTTAAATTGTAGCAAATCTCAGAGCACACCCCCCTTTGCAGGAGCCCCAAACTGATGCTGGAGAGGGCCATGGAGATCACCCTTCAAACTGGAGCCCTAATTGGAAAACCAGCCTGTTGTGTGTTAAATAACATTAACTGTTTTACTTATCACTTTCCAATCAATTATCTTGGACCTCAACCAAAAAGTTCTCAAGATCTCAAATGGAGAAACCAAAGCAAAGGGAATCCATCCTAGAGACAGATAGTGGTTAGAGCTGGGGCAGATTACAGACTGGTGAGTCCTCCTGGTGCCACAGGGCACAGGTTTTGTGGATACTTCAGTCCTGGAATGAAGTGGTTGTCTGAGGAACAGTAAGGAGAAAACAATCTTTGGAAACAGTTTGCATCACTGGAAAGAAACCTCTGGTCTCAAAATACTGAGAGTTAAAACACTGAACGGTTTCAACCAGAACTTCACCAGTATTAAAATGTAATAGTTTTCTAAGTGGCAGAGTTGGATGACCATCAGACTTGGGGCTTTGTTAGTTTGATGTTGGCAATACGCTTTGCTGTAGGGAGTTTGGGAAACGTAGGTGTGTGCTTTTTGCTGGGGTACCAGATAAACATCCATCAAATGTGACTCTCACGCTATAGAGGGAGCAACAGAGGCAAAAAAGGCTGGGGTTCTTCCTTTCATTCCCTTCTTGGGGGTATGGGGAATCTTTGATACAAACAGAAAGGCCTTTTCCCTGGCCTCCATTAGTATAATGTTGCATGGTGTATGGTGGAGTCCTTGATTTCCATGAAGACAAATTCACTTCTCTGCTGAACCTTATTCATGAGACCAACTTTTTGCTTCCCTCACATTCCTTCTGTCATCTTTAAGGACTTCCTGTTTCTATAGTATAAGATATCCTACAGACCTTGCTCCTCGTCCATCCAGTGTGCTGAATAAGGCAGGATTTTAAAATTCAAGTTCATGTTCATGTAATTAAAGACCATATCATTATGCACAGGCACAAGGGGGCAAATTAAGGTTGCACACTCAATCTTAATTCTGGCATTTCCATCTTTCAAGTGGTTGACTTTGCACCTTTAACAACAAGGAGAGAAAGTGATTGCTGCTGCTCTCTCCACTATATCCTCTTACCTAAGTTAGGGGAAAAGTTTGATTTCTTTAATAAACACTGTGGTAACTTTGCAACATAATATTCTTTTAAAATAAACCTTTTCTGCTTGCTTTGAGAGTTCAGTTCCAGATACCTGACCCCTACAGGGGGGACACATGCAGTTTCTTTACAAATCTTGGCTTTCAAACTGTACCAGCTAGTTGTTTCATTCGGTAATTTAAAATCATCATGTCAGGAATGCTTATTGCTTGTGCCATTACTGTTTCACTGGGAGGTTATTTTTGTATTTCAGTATTCTTCAGAGCTACCAAAAATACTTTTGTGTAGCCTTAGTAGGAGAGGAGTGAAGATGCAGTGAACCTTGATTTATGCAACTCCCCATCAGGAACCTAAAAAATGCCTCAATTAAAGGGGAAAAATATGTCCCAAGCTACACCAGGAAGCATGGAGAGCTTTGCATGCAATTTAGGTTAGTATACTGTGCCCAGTATTATATTGCTATAATATTACTAACATTGCTTCAGAGTCTGCACAAGCACTGTCCCTAGAAAAGAAATGGGGTTTTGCCTGCTGCCATGGCATTGTTAGCAGAAAGGATGCTGTCGGCATCGCAGGAGGATGCGGCTGGCTCATTCCAGCTCATTGCACGGGGGATTCCCTCTGCTAAGTGCAGGGAGCAGGGGCACTGATGTGTTTAAATCATGCGGTACCATACCTGCCTAGAGACAGGTTATTCCTACTGCTACGGGTGTGTCCAGTATTTGTTACATGGATTTGGACCCGAAATACAGAATGTCTAAGGAGAAACAACTATATATTCAACAGGCATTTTTATTTCTTTTTCAATATGCTTCTGAGCTTGGAAGATTGGGCTGCACCAAGAATCTTGGCAAAGACCTAGGAGCAGAAACAGCTCATCGTTTTACAGGGCTTGACTGCAACAAAGGTGTTAAAAGTGCTATTAAGGGCAAATGGCAGTGCAGGGCAAAATGCATTGCAGTCAATAACTCTATTTACAGAGAAGACACTGTTCTTTGAGAGTGATGTCCTGTATCACAACAAAGAGAGTAACAGTCGAACGGGAAGCCCTTTCCTTGGCAGCTGATGGTGTAGTCTGGGAAACAAGATGTGTTGCTCATCCTTTGATTGCATTAAAGACATTTTTGTCCTTTAGGAGCTGGAGGAAAATTAAGCTAGTTAATGCTAGTTATTAAGCTAGTTAATGCTAGTTATTAAGCTAGTTAATGCTAGTTATTAAGCTAGTTAATGCTAGTTATTAAGCTAGTTAATAATAAGACACACATTGTTTGTGCACAGATCACAAAGCTCATGCCTCAAATGAGAAGAAGGTAAGCCAGTTCTTCTCTGGTACTCTCATATTTACAAGACCCTTGGCCCCTTGGGAATGATTTAAGTCCTTTCATCCAGCAGTTAACTCTGTTCAGGGTGACTTCCCTGCTCCCAGTCAAGATGCAGGACTGGGAGTGTTGGGTGAAATTTTTTTGTTTAGGAGCATTGTTGAGAGGTGAGCAACTTAGTAGAAAAGGCAAAGCCCTGAAGTTTCTCCCTGAGCCCATTCTGACAGTGCATCCTGGGGATGGAGGGGGCTTGTTACCTAGCATCCTTGTCCCTGGGTGCAGAAAGGAGTGATGTTGAGGGCTTGAGCGCACAAGAAATGTCAGGAGGCCAACGCTGTTAAGGTGGTTAAAGCACTTTAAGAAAAGAATTCTATCACTTCAGTGGTTGTTTGCATTTATGATGATGTCAAGTCAATTTCTGCTTCGATGAAAACTTATTAACTCACGGCTGAGGGAAGGAATGTTTTACAAAGTTTGCATGTAACTCTGGTTTTTGTAGAAGGATTTGTTGTTGTTGAATGGCCACATTTCTTCTATATTGTTCTTGAAATGTTGGTAGCTTAAACCATTTCTTTGAAAAATGCAGCAAACCAACTCAGAGTTTATCTTCTCACTGGGAAAAATACCCCAGTGCGTGTTGGAATATTTATCTGTATAAGCTAATCAGTTAGTCATTGTAATTTTGGTTGATGGTTATGGCAGCTTCATAATAATATACTTTTATTATGTTTTCTATCTGTGGGATCATATGTTTGAGTAGCTGTCTCTGAAATACTTGTCATATGGAGTAACCACTGCACCTGTGTGAGTTTGTTGTTCAGAGCCTTTTAAGAATGTTGGCATAGATTTTTAGAAGCCAATTGAATAGCTAACCTCCAGAGTACAGTGAAATAACTTTATTAGGCATTATAAGTAGTGCCATTGAGTTTGTTTTGTGTCTCTCTTATTAAATCAGTTCAGTTAGCTGTTTGTTTTGAATCCCTATAGTTATTAAGTCCTCATTCTAGAGCAGAATCAATCTTGTATTAGGAAGACTATACAAATGAGGTTTCAGAAGTCTAAAGCAGAGCTGCTGTTGGCTGATCTAAGGTATAATTAGGTTCCTTGTGGGTGAAGTCTGCTGTGCATCAAGCCTGGTTTGCTGCCCTGGACTGATGCAGGGAATTCCTCCTTGTGAGGGGCCCCAGCCCAGTGACCAACGCTCATATCCCATCGATTGCTGGCTGCAGAAGTGGCCACTGAAACTACTGGCAGTTTGCACTGGTTGAAGCAGCCATACCAGGAAATTATCCTGGTAATCACGAACAGGAATTGCCATCAGAAGAGAGTGATATGTTCTTTTAAATTCAAAAGGCTTATGGCATTTTATCAGGCTGAACAGCCAGGATTGTCTCCAGTGGGCAGCTGTTCACCTCTCAGAGGCCTTCTGAGCACGCTTAGGTATGATTTGTAATCAAAACTTGCAGGCTTGAGATGTAGCAGTATAACAGAGACTTTTGTTTTGATAGTTGGACCTGCCTGTGCTTTAACGTGGTGCGAGCAGTCTTCTGAGGGCGGTCGTGAGAACTGTGGGAAGGAAGAGGGTTGGAGGATCCAGAGGATGTTTGACTTCTGCAGCTTGGATGAATTAGAGGTTCAGGAGTTTCCCATGGAGCAGCTACTGCTAACCCCTCTCCTGCATTGTAGGTTATTTCACATGCAGAACGTTTGTGCAGTGGATGTGGGAATACTGCAGGATTGTTGATGGTGGTTGAATATACAGGAGATCCTTTTAACGAGGCAGTAATGTTTAGTTATGAAGTTTGGACTATTAATTTCTTTTTTTAGAGTAACTTCGGGAGTTTAAATCCCATGTTTTTTAGGAAAGTACTATAGACCAAGTTGAATTTCTTTTATTGAATGAAATAATTTTTTCCCTTGGAAACTAAATGTAACAAGAATTTAATAATTCATGAATTGAGCTTCAACATCTTTTAAATAATAGATAGACTGTCATGCCAAGTTCAGCGGAAAACTTACAGAGCATACGTTTTTATGTTTTTCTTTGACATTTCGAAGAATTACAGAACTACAAACATTTATTTTGTATTTTTGCTCATTGCAATATCTTATTCCTTTCAGGTTGATTTAAGAAATAAAAGCGACAGTTAAAAAAAAGTAACTAGCTTCAGCTTCTGATGGGAAAAAGAATAGAATGGAGAGAAGCCCTAGGTGCATGTTCATAAATGATTCACTGGACTTTTGGCTGACAGATAGAACAGTTTCATAATAACTTTGTTTATTATTTTTCTTATCAGTGGAATCAAATGTTAAATAGCTCAACTGGAAAGTGCTGTAAGGTTGACTAACAATTACACCTCTGTCACCTCTGCTGTCTTTGTCCTTTTCAAAATAATCAGACTGGATTTATTTTATTGGTTATTTCTACCCCCCTTGATAAAATAGAAATGATTTCCAGAAGATGTGGCAAGCCGCAGAACCACCATGTTATTTTGTGGTATTTTTGGATACGAGGAGGATGGGTAGCCTCTTGCTTAAAGCAAAAGGAACCCTGACTTTCAGTGTGACTTTGGGCCCTGGTGTGTTTTACTGCTGGACATGAAGCGTCCCAGGGGAGGTGGGGATGAAGCCCTGCTTGGTGCGTGATGGCCCCCATCCCTCTGCCGTGTATCTTATTTGCAGGGGTACGGTCATGGCAGGCAGACCAGGTTAGCTGTTTTGTGGGGTTTAGCACTGTTCCCGAAGGAGATGGGCAACGTGTGACCAAGCTGCATATGTGCAGGTCTGCGTTGAGTGGTGTGCTCTGCCTCTACCCAGCGCTGAAGCTGCAGGTCGGTTTTAGCCAAACCTAGCAGGAGGCAGAGCTTTCAGATGATTTAAACTCCTACATTTTTTCATGAACCTGAAAGCCTGAGATTTCTCTGCTCTTTCCCATGTGTACTCCTAGTCGGGCAGAAACCTAAAACACAGGCTAAGCCTATTAGACAGCAGATAATCTACAGTTGAAGGTGATGCTATAAATGTTACAGATGTTGCAATCCAGAAGAAAAACCCAAACCAGAACACACAACTTGTTAGGCCATAAAACATCCAACACAGCATCACAAACCCATGGGGCTTTACTTGTTCTGTGGTTCGTGCATCTACTTTGTAATATCAATTCAGCGGAGGAGCAACTGACTCCAAGGTGATGGATTACCTCATCTATCTCAGTAAGACCTTTTGAAATCCATGGAAAGACTACTACAGATTTCATGAATAGGTAGCCTTTTCTCTGTTATTTTGGAAAATTCTTCAAGTGCCAGAAATGGAAAGAGTATTTTTCAATATTTTCCTTCTTTTATTCCCATGAATATGCATCTATCTTTCCCAGTCGCCCCTTTTCTATGCAATAGAATTTGATGCTGGAGTCGGTAGAACAAAAATATGTTATTTTTTAATTAGTTGCAGTGAAATGTATCTTAGGATGTCCTAGTGTCAATACTGTTCAGTTAAAGGTTTGAATTTTTTTAAATGAATGGTGTTGATCTGTTGCACTGAAGGAAGAATCAGGCAATAGGGGTTTGTTTGAACAGATGTAGTTGCCGTTCTGTAGAGTTATTTATGAAAGACCTTGGATACCTCTAGTAATAATTTATTAGTAGTATTTTAAAAAGTAATGCTAAAATTTCCCTGCTCTGTGTGAAGAAATGAAGAAGCCAAGGAGTAAGAAGTACTTAAGAATCCAATGCAGATTATTTGAAGTGGTAGTACCGTACCTGTGCCTTTGTCTCATACTATTTAAAAACTATGAACTTGTGTCTTATTAGTCAAATGGGAACAATGAAAATTTTAAGGGAATCATTATCTTTCGACTAGATATTCCAAGTGTTGAAAGATAACGTTGGCACTTAGAGTATTAACTGGCAAAAATCAGTTGATATTTCACTGTGTTAAATGTTCCCACGTGTGAAATGACAGTGAATCTGCATTCAGTTCCAGCTTGTTCAGCTCCGTGGAAATACCTTGGTAATCTGGGTGGTTATTTGCAATAACTCATCAAGCTGATAAAGGTGTTTATTGCACCATATGTTATCACTTAAGTCCCAAACTCTAACTTTTAAAAATTTAATTGAAGGAGAAATAAGTTAATATTAAAATCAGAAGAGCTTGGCTTCCCTTTCTTTTACTTTAGAAACTTTAACCTATTTCTTGGAGTCTCCAAAACTGTAAAAGGAATGGAAAAATTCCTGTTGGCTGCCTTTTGCACCGAGTTGGGCTGATCTTACATGCCTCTTTTTGTAAAGAAAGGACAGAAAAAGTTTTGTGTTTTTTTATTTTTATTTTTTAATTTGGAGCTAATAAATAAGGCTTTTCTCTCTACTGCTCATATGTTGGAGCCTGGAGAGAAGAGCTGGCTAAGTTAAGCTCCCAGCTCCATTACAGGTTGGACTCTTAGCCCATGAAGCACTTTGCAGCTAGAAGGAAGAAGGCACAATCTGCCTTGGCTGGGTATTTTTAGCACTGTTTCACCCAAACACTCAGGATGTTATCAGTAGTCTTTGTAGCATGATTATACCTAGGAGCATGATTTCTGGCAAAGATTTCTTGTACAGAAAGCTATGAAAATTCATTATTAAAGGGCAGTGTCTGCCCCAAAACTTTTCTAGCATAAGTAGTTTGAGGTTCAGATTGTGTGATCTGGCATAATACCATTTTGTTCTCCTTTGTTATGCTATTTGAAAGCTGGGCCTCTGTGTTCCCTTCTGATTGTTTATTTCTAAAAGACTTTTTCGAAAAAAGGAGTTTTTCCTCAGTCAATCTTTTATCAAGCACTTTTTCACACAGGATGTTTCTGTTTCTCATTGGGAATATTGCAAGCAATTCAGTCCCGTGGGGAAAAGAGTGCTAATATTCAGTGGTCGAAGAAAATAATTTGAATGTGATAGTGCAATGGTAGGAACATTTTGATTAAAAATGCAAGAATATTCAGTCATTCTATCTAGCAGACCATACGTACATGAAAAGCCTATCTTCGTTCTTATCATTCTGGGTGCTCATTTTCAATGGGATGATTGATTGGCGAGACTCCTATTTCTACACCTTTCATCTATCTTCAGTACTTTCATAAATGTTGAATTAAGCAGTTCTTATGAAACTTATCGTAAACCGGAGTGTTCATTGAAAGTGACTGTGACAAAGTGGATTCCCCTATGCTTGAACTTCAACAGCAATATTACACAATACACTTATTTCTGCCTGGTTAAAAGCACAGTTTTTTTTTTTATTACATGTTTTTTGCTCGAAGAAAAATTATAGAGAAGGAAAGACTAAAGGGCTTTTGAGAAAAGGAAAAGAGAATGTCTTGGACTGAAAATTTTGCTTCTTATTCTCAGCTGTGGGAAGTGAGACTCTTGCCTTTGTAAAGCCGATCTCTTTCTTTTGTTCTTAATATCATCTTGGTTTGGCCCATTCCTGCTGCGATTGCCTTTTTATCTGGAAGTAATACCTTGAAGCCTTTGTCTACCTTGGATTCTTCTGTCTTTGGAACTACTACAGTCTTATGCATGCATGGTTTGTGCAGGTTATTTTTTGGTAAAAGTAAATTATGTTGTATGAACTCTTGCATTGTAGATATCCCATATCGGCATAAAGCCATTGCTGAAAGAAATAAAAAAGTTGGTAATTCTTCTTTGTTACCTGTGACTGCTGTTGGGCTTTAGGAAGTGAGGATGACCTCTATGCAGATCTGCAGCTGGACAGAACTGCTGACAGCTTACAGATTTCCTCTTGGATGACCCTCCTGAATCTTCCCATGTTAGAACTTGATTGGGCTAAATTTCCCCCTTCCCCCACAGTGATGTGGATCCACACTCGTGTTCGATGCTCGGCATTATCAGGCAGTCGCTTGCTCTGGAGGTGTCGGAGCCACGTTGCATCATGCCTGCTGGGACTGTGATATTCCATTAAGTATCTTTCAAATTGGGTTTATATTTTTCCTGGGGGGGGGGAAAAAAGATAAATGCTTGATTTATGGGAACACATGGAACTTGCATATGTATCTGTGTCATTGCTTCCCCCAGTAACTGAATTAAATGGCTGGAAAAGGACAATCAAGGTGGCTGTCACATGCCATTGCATGGAAGTTAGTACAACATCTGCTTTGCCTGCTGTTTCGGAAATCACTGGTGCATATTATAATCGGGAATAGAATCTCTCTGACTTTTTCGTTTTATTGGTAAAGACTGTGCATGGGAAAATGTTTAAATTCTGCTGAGAATAGCCTTTTGTAAGTTATGGCAGCAGGTTGATATTCCTACCCTGTTCAGCATTTCAGTTACAAGGAGCTCAGAAAAAGGGCATTTCTCTTTTTCTGCCGTCACTCTGCCTTTTTACTTTTCATCGTTTGCCTGAGCACCTAGTGCTCGTCACTCCTTGCTCTTGGGAGTGCCACCGTTCATTGCCTGATTAGTATTTTTGATCCATACAGTGAGTTAATTATAGCTATAATCACTGGAAGCGGTTGGTGTTTTGCTGTTGTAATTTGGTATTTTCTCAAAGAACCATTAGAAGAGGTTGCGATATAAACTGCTAGTTAAAAGCCATATGATGCATGGGCTTTCTGAAGGCATGAGGGAAAACTAGCTGTTGGTAGCAGAACTTTCAGTTAGGAGCATTTATGTGGCTTCCCTTGGGGAGTATGATGGGAGGGTAAAACTTGTATACTGTCAGGCAATTGTAAGCAATTCTCCATCTGGGACTTTAAATTGGAATAGCTCGATTATTCATGTGTACCCCAGAACTCCTTGGATAATCATCTGCATCATCTTCTAGCTGTGAGCGGCCATAGTCATGTGTGCTGCTGGTGAAAGCACAAATGCTGCTTGCTGGACTTGGAAACCACAAGCTGTATTTCTCACACTACCATATGCATCCTGTATTGTGTTGGGCAATCTCTTGCTGATAAAATGATTTTTAGATGCAATTAACTCACTGCACATGTCAAAAATATTTAACTGACTTGTTATAGAGATGATTTCTGTACTGGGGTCTGCAGCCATGACTTGGGACATGTCTCCAGGTACGTGATGGGGTGGAGGGAAGGTGTTGAACCTCTGTCATCCCTGCCCTGGAAGAGCAGTTCAGAATCTAAATGGTCGTGTAAAAGCAGAAGCACAACCTCCACCTCCTTTTCCCGTGCTTACATATGCATTGGTTTATGTACGCATTTGTTGTATGTGTTTTCCAGCAGCCTAGCGTGCAGTGCTTTCAGGTGGGCTTATAGCAAGGGGAGTGGATGCTCACTGGTAGCTTTAGGGCCAAATTATACTTGCTCTATTCAGTTGCCTGCATGAGCAGAGATCAGGGGTAAACTCTATTTCAAGTGTTATTTTGTTTTTATCTTGTTGTGTTTCACTGTACGGAGAGTAATGCAGTGAACAAATCCATCAGTACCGACCACTTCTGACTTGAGGAGCACAAGGAATCCTCCCATTAGTAACTGCATCTATTTAATACCATAGCTGGGCACTGTGGGGAGGTGTCACCGACTATTTAGATGCTGTCTTTGACCTATTGCAGGCTGTCTTGCTGTTTTCTCGTTATCCCAAATTAGATTAGTAGATCGATGAGCAGCAACTGGAAAAGAAGCAGAATTCACTGCGCATTGGATTTGGCTGCCCTGATTACGGCGAGGCTGCCGACAGCGTGGTGCAGGCAGCTGGAGCATGCAACAGTGGGCGCTTAGCTCATGAACAAGGTTCCCAGTTTGTCAGTGAAGTCAACTGTAAGGTCAAAGAGCCGAATTCAGTCTTAGTGTGGAAGTGCTGTTGACTGCAGTAAACCAGCGACTGCTAACACTAGGGTTTTGCAGCAAAAGGGGTTTTAGGAAAATTAAGTTGCGCTTTGCTTATCAGTACCACAATTTCTTGTTTTCTGAGAGTAGTGCCGGTGGCTGCATATAGTGTCGCTCACAGCAAGCATCTTTGAATTATTTATAACTGACTCGATTTGCAGTCCTAGAATAGGAGTGTTTTTTAGCCTAAAATTAGGCTAAGCAGTAGTCTCTCCTGAAGCCCTTGCTGGTTATTGAAGTCCCTGCTGATCACCAGTCCCAGTGTGTTACACACAGTTTGCTACCAGCTTCTCATAAGCTCACCCAAACGCAGGACATCTTGCTGCAGCCTCCTAGTCAAGCTCTTAAATTCTGTAAAATCAGTGTTTCAACATGTGTGGTTGTCATACCCGTGTGGGACCCTTCACCCGGGTTCATTGGTGTGACTGTGGGCAGGGTCAGTCCCCTGGCAGAGCCAGCCTGGCCCCGCCTGGGGTACCAGAAGCGTGGTTTGGTGACTAGGAACGTCAGTGGTGGCCCTGAGGATTTTGGATGGGGCATTGAGTGTGTTGGTTTTGTGGTCTGAGTGTCTGTAGGTGAGTTACAAATATTCCCAGTAGTACTTACCCCTGTGTTGGACTGCACCGGGCACAGACCGTGCCTGGAAAGGGTCCTTGGCTGCACCCAAATAAAAAGGTAGTGAACTGCTGAGGGCTGTGTTATCAGCCTCCCGCCTTGGAGAGGTGAGTGCCTGATGCTTGTTGAATGGTTGGTTTACTTCATGAATACTGACTCAATTGATGTTTTTACTTACCTTGTGGGCGAAGATGCATTTGTGAGCCTATTAGCTTATGAGCTGAAATTAATTTGTGAGTTTATCTTTTACTGAGTTTAGTGCTGCAACATCAAATAATTTTTCTTGCAATTTAGTTTAACATTGATTCCTCATTTAGTTAAAAATTTGAAATCTTACAGGCTACACAAGAAATTAGGTTCTTAATGACTGTTTTATTCAATTATTATAGAGATACTCGTCCTATCATAGTTAATGTTCCATTTTGAAATTGGCTTGAGAGGGAGTGTAAAATGTTACTTTTCTCTCCAAGTCTCCAATATCCTCACATGATATTTCAATGCAGTTTTAACCATGCTGGATTTCCTTTGTATGGTTTTATTTTGCATCAGAATTTGAACCAAGAAATTATTAGAACACAGATTAAATTGGATTTAAAAAGCTTTGATTTTCTTTTTCCCCACAAAGATTGTTTCTTACAAAGTTTTTAGCACTTCTTCCAAAAACTCATTTTAACAAAACTTCAGCACTGCTTGTCTTAGGAAAAAAAAGCTTCAAATTCCTTATTTCTCAAGCAGCACTAACAGAAACTTAATGGTTATTGTAATCCTTTTTGTCGAAGGATTACGTTCTTTATCAGCAATTGTTTTACAGAAAACTGATAGAAAAATCTGACAGATACAATCCAGCAGAGTTTTCAAGGGGGGAAGATTTTAGGATAATTTTTAGACATTATTCATCACGACTGAAAGCTAGTGGCCAGTAGTTAGATGAAGAGATAACATCTCTAGACTTTCCAATTTTCTCACAACAGATGACTAATATGCTTTTTCTGATGAAAGGGAAAGATTTGATCACGTAATGAGAAGAGGTATTGATGAGGAGAGGGCCCTAGAAAAATGGGAAACATGCACTGAGATAAAATGGAAACCCGTTTCGGGGAACTGCATTGGCATCTGCTTGCTTTGCAATCTAAGAAGTGACTTGCATTTAAATAGTGAGGCTGTATGATGGGATCTAATTAAAACAAATACTGAGCATTAAGGTGACAGCTTAAGTGCATTATGTTTGGTGATAGTGGGCACTGCGAAGAATATAGTTTCTTTGAAACAGTAAGTAGTAAAGTGTTGTAGGAAAATATGAGATCTTTGCAATAAATAAATAAATAAATGAACTGCTCTGCAGAGTGATACGTCAGGAAAGATCCTTCACATACAAGGGATCACTCCTGTTTTGCCAACTGTAGGCAAAGAAATGGGCAAATTATCCACGTAAAGGTAGTAAGAGGGGAAGGAGTGGGTCCAGGGAGTTTGTTTAAACCCATAGACCAAGATATGTCGTGGTATATTTCAGATAGTTTTCAGGCAGTACAGAAATATTGCTTTTGGTGTTACTTTGGATAAAATGAGCAAGAAATGGCCGTGGATGTGGCAGTCCACGGGGGCGTAGAAGGGCAGCCTGGGCAGGTAGGAGCTGGGATGATGATTGCAGCTGAATGGTGGGACGACAACTTGGATTTCTGCTCTCCAGTCCTTTCTGAATCACCAGTAATTCTTCTTAGCTGTACAGGTCAAGCTCTTTGCTGTGTTCTAGTCCACCATACCGGTAAGGTTTATCCCTTCTGTAACTGCCCAGGGAATATTTTGTGTCGCTGCAGGGTTTTTTGGCCTTTTTTGGATGGGGAGAATGGGTGGGTGTGGGTGAGTTTTTTGTTTTGTGGTTCCCCCCACCTCTCCATGAAACACATCCTGCAATACGATGCACTCTGCTGTGTCCTCTCTTGTTTTGTGTGCCGAGAGCTTCTTGGCATGCTGAACACCTGGAGAGCTGTGTCCTGTGGGTTTGTAACCCAGCTGGCAGCTTTAGTAGAGTCTGCAATTAAAAATTCACAGGACCGTTGATTGCAAATTAGGGTCAGCTGGATGACTCAAAATTGCAGGCATCTTCCTACTTGATCAAGTGCTTTGAAATAATTATTCGTCTGCTGAATCAAAAGCCATTTGTCCATTGCAATTACGCTCCATCAGAGTGATTTCTGCAGAGGTCCTGGAGATGGAGAAGGGCTTGTAGAACCGGCCATTTGGAGATCAGAAAAATGGAGCTGCAACCAGAGTGCCTGGAAAATGCAGGTCTGCATGTGCAAAATGATTGTTACACACTCAGTCACTCTAAATACTTATTTGTGCATCCAAGCATGAACTATAGGTGTTGGTGACTTCTGAGTCATCTCATTTTCTTTCTTGTGCCTGTCTTTAAATTATCTTCTTATGCCCTCTTTACCTGTTGTCTCACAATTGTCTCTCAGCTCCGTCCTAAGGAATTGGCTCTAAATATTTGATAAAACATCTTCACACCAGTTTTTTCCTATAGTTCCTGTCCTAAAAAGTAGATCTGTTGCTAGAGAGAACATCTGCTTATTTCCATTTAATTAGGACAAGGCCAACCTTTTATACTCTCCTTGTGCGTGAAGGCTCTGTAGCCTGTCCATTCTGTATACTGAATTCTGGCTCTGGTGACTTCTATGCTATCCGATTAAATGATTTTGAGAGAGAGTGTTACTAAGATAATGTGGTAGATAACACCAACTAAGATTAAAAAATAAAGACAAAAAGATAAATACATGTCCTGCTTCCTTCTAAGCGAAATCTTGAGAACTTCTGTATGCTCTAGACTGGATAAATACCTTATGGGAAGCAATACATTCACACATATACCTTAATCTGCCTAATTCTGTACTTCCAGAATTATAATGTCTATGTTCTTATTGGTTATAAAACAGAATGTAGAAATTGGCTTTTCTTTTCCTCTAGTACCTTTTTCTGTCTTGTAGAATTTATAAAGAATTATCCAGATAGAGGTTGCTAAAGAAGTTCAAGCGGTTGATGCATTGACTTGAGTGCTATCCCACAGGTTTTAAAAGCTCCTTCAATTGCAGGTAGCAATGTTAGTTCATTGTGTTCAGATTGCATACAATGAGCAAGTCTTTTTAAATAGAAGGCTTACTGCTGGCCTATTGATTTAATACATCTTTTACTGGGGAGTGTTACCTTGGCCACCAAGGTGGCTTCAACTAGGCTTACCTGTGTAGGAGTTGTGAGATAGCAAACGTCTTTATAACAGCTTATATGGCAATTAATATTAAAGATTGCATATAATTATCCCATCCTTATTTCAGAAGAAATTGATACACGTTGTTGAAAAGCACTTAGGAATAGGAAAGTAAAAAATGGCTTTTTTTTCTGTACCATTTACAGAACTTTGTGCATGGACAGCTTTCTTTTTCCTACCTGTTTTTTAGATGGAGGTTGAATGATTATGTTCATCTCTTCATTATTATTTCTCTGATATGCATCATCTGTATCCCTTTGATGGGAAAGATAATGCAGAAGTTGGCTACTGCCTGGAAATACCCAGCAGAAATGCACAGGCATATTCAATTATGTATTTCTTTCCATCTATACAGGGCAAAATAAAGGCAGTAAATGGCACTGCTACAACAAAGCAATGTTCTTTGTTTTAAGAATAGATGTTGGAGAGCTGCTCTGAATGAAGTGTAGTTGTAGGTAAAAGGTGGAGAAGTGGTGGGAATGGCTGTGGAACAGAGAGGGATGTCCAATGCAGAGCAAAAATTGAACGTCTGACAGTATAGATCCAAACATCATGAGCAGAATGTTGTTTCCTTTAGTAACAGTGATTCTTGATGTTTTATCTTAACTTCCCAAGTTGTAATGTAGAAACAATAATGCCTGTGTCATATAAAGGGTGGGGTTGGTCCATGGAGCTATTCCTGTTGAGTTTGTTCTAGTTTAGTGACCAGTCAAAATCCTGGCAAACTTCAGCTGGTTGTTTAGACCAGCGTAGTGTCTCTGCTTCTCTGGGTAAATCGGCTTACTGTGAAGTTTCCTCTTTGGACATCCAGAGCAATCAGTCTGGCAGAAGAATTTAAATATGAAGTCTGAAACTAATCTGAGTGCTCTGTTGTGAGTCCTGTGAAGAGTAATAATGTATTTAAATATTTACCAGCACCAAACATGGTACACAATAATCAATATGTATTGTAGGAATACCAGCTCTTTAATTTACTGCATATTACATTGAGTAGGATAACAGTCTGCTTTGTCTTTTACTTTGCTTTAGTACAATAACCTTTAAACCCTGCCTTATTTGTTCAAAATAAATCCAAATCTCTGTATTTTTTTTTTTTTTGGTCAGTAACCTGCTTTATTTAACAGACACTTCCTATTTCTAGTCTCTTTGCTGGCATTTATGTGCTTGTAAATGGATTTCTTATCAAGTAATCCTAGTTTTGAACAAAATGTCTTTTGCTATCTCAAAAACCCAGGCTCTTCTGTGTTTGCTCTGCTACCAATTAAGTAGAGTGAGTCAATGAAAGCCTTTTTCAGAGTATCATCCAAGTAGGTTATGTAGAATGAAATCCTGAGGGCTACTCTGTAGCTAAAGCAGGTGGTGTATAATGGCTCATTTGAACATAGGGATTGGGAGAAACAGGGAGGGTGAATATTTCTGGCAGTGGACTACTTTACTCTTTTTCTGCCTCTTTCCTAGTAGGCACCCTGTACATGTCTGGTATGCTGCAGCAAGAGACTTCTACAACTAAGAGGGAAATTTCATAGTCAGCTGAAGCAGACCCAAGATCCTCATGATGGCAGTAAGGGCAGCCCCTCCGTCTTGCAGCATCCTCCGCACTAGTGACTGTGGCCGCACGAAGAATTCTATTTAGTGGCTGTGTTCTCAGTCAGAAGGGGCTGATCTTTTAAACACAGTAATAAAACAATAACAGAAAGGGGTTTTGCTGGGCTAGTTTGCTACCAGGTTAGTATTGTGTGAAGTTGTGTGGTAAGTATACTCTGACAAAGCAGAGGTGGTGGGGATTAGTGCAGCGGGGAGCGTGACGAACCACCATTTTTAGCAGTAATGTCATCTTAGTTTAGCTTAAGCCAAGGAAATTGCTATGATGAATTTGCATCTTCATAACAACTCTGCCATGTTTTCTCTCTCTATACACTCACTTTGTGTTGTATCTGCAAATTCTACCTGGTTTTTCTGTACTGGAAAATGTGTTAGGTCCCTGGGAAAGAGATGGTGGGGCAGAATTTGGACCTGGTCCCTGGCCCACAGGAAGGAAATTCTACTGACTTCATTAGATGGTGTATCAAGCAAATACAAGATCGTAGGTACCTGATTCATTCTGCTTTTCACCTTTAACTGTGACCTTTTTCAGCCTCAGGGTTCTTTGCTATTCACAGAGTTGAAAGTGTCTCATTTCTGTAACAGCACCCTTCTCTATATATGAATTGTTGGTATTTACATGTAGCTATAAAAACTGAATAATTGTAAACAGAAACAAGCAGATAAGAAAATTACCAGCCATTTATTCATAAACTGGTCAAAGGAACCAAATCTTTTATCCTGGGATAAATATGAAAGTAATCCCAGCCTGATAGCTCTGATACTGCAGATCTTTGTCAGAAGGTTAGGAGCGAGGGACAGAAGATAAACCGAGCTGTAATCTCAAAATTCAACAAAGAGATGATCAAACAACACCCCCAGGAGGATCTCTACTTATTTTTTGTTTTCAGCAAACCTGGGCTGATGTCTCTTACTCTTATGTACGCAGGGAGTACTCCACATATCTGCTTCAGTTTGCATAGTGCTTTTTGGATGCAGATATTATGTGTTTAGGTGTGTGAGAATGTTCTGAACTCTGAGGGAGGTGGAGTGAATTCCTGGCAAATGCCTCAGGATGCAGCTAACTTACTTAGCTGCACTGCCTGGCTTGATTTAATGTTCAGAAAGTTAACAAGCATTTTAGACTGTGAAAGGTGCAATAGAAATTTCTCAGCCTTCCTTATTTTTTTTATGCTTTTCCAGCTACGATGATAATAGTAATTTCACCAAATCAAAGCTCCTGCAGATAAATTTGACACCAATGAAAGAAAAACCATGCTAATTGAGGCCCAATAGCTGCAATATCACAACAGGTTTAAGGGAAGACCAAACAAATGTGAAATAAAGACGTCTGAATTTGGGGCTGTTCATTGGGAATGAAGGCTGGTAAAACCAGCTTATGACTGGCTCTACCCTGGAGTACTGTACATACCGGTGCCTGAGCACACGTTTCCCAGCATACATACTTGCTTCCCATAGGATGGGAATTCCTCTGTCATGTAAATGGATGCAAGGAAGGCATGTAAAATGGTAGAGCAAAGCCAGGATGTGCTTGGGCTGGCGGTTTTGTGGAGTATGTTTGGTTTGGTTGGTGGTGTTATGTGGTGTTTGGGGTTGTTTTTGTTTGTTTAGTTCTTTTTTTGTTTTGGTTTGGTTTGGTTGTTTTTTTTTAAAATGGGATTCATAGCTCTAGAACTTGGGGACCAACCCAAATGGCAGTGGAATGTGGTGCTCCACAGCAAGGGGCTTTCTGGCTCTGGTCCTTGAGAGTGTGCACAATGACAGCTATTTTAGAAAGCAGTTGACGTCTCAAATGCGTTATGCTGTTGTACATCTGCGTTTCTTTGTCAGTTCATGCCTGCCGCTTCTTGCCTAAGTTGTTTTGTGTGCACCTGCAATGAACAAGATCTTTCCAAGCTTTTGAATGGCCTCAGCTTCAGCAAATTAAAGGATGATAATGTCTAATCAGGACTGCACAAGTTGTTCAGTTCTGCTCTTTCTATTCATGTTAAGAGCATAACTGAGAGAAATATACCTCTTCAGCCTTTGTCAGAGTGAACAGGACATCATCTTCTAATAAACCTTTACTTATGTGATGATGATGTATCATTACAGCATCTTGCTTCTGAAAGAATAATGAAGATACATAGGATGTGCTTGTGTAATTGTGAGGACAGTCAAAAATCCTAAACGAATCCCAACCTAAATAGATCATATCGTGAACTGTGAGTAAGATATAATGACTCGGATGACATTGTGCTCCCAGACTAAGTCAGAGGAGGGATGGGAAGGAGTGGATGCTTCTGGCATCTTCTCACAGAAGCCACCTCTGCAACCCAGCCAGACCCAATACAGCAGCATTTAAACAGTTTTGAAAAATCTCACTTGGTCTGGAGCGCAGGAGGAGAAGTCGGATGAGGGAATTGGCACGCTGGAACGATCTGCCAATAAAGTGGCAGGTGGGCCAATAAAGAAGAGGGGATGAAGCTCACAGTGTGCTGGTCCAGAGCCTAGAGAATTACCTGATGATGAGGAGAGAAATGAATATTTTATCACTATTCATCACTGTTATGGCAGCATGAAAAGGCAAAGAAAGAAGTGGAGTGCGGTAGGCTGGGAACACATAATGTTCCTTTAGTGGTGCTGTGGGTTTGCTCTGATGAATCTGTCTTGCATCTCACCCAAAGAAAAGAAGTTGGCTAACAATGTGCTTTGCAGATGGATCAGGGCTGGCATGTAACGCTATATCTGGTACACAGGTGTCTGATTTTGTTTTTGTTAACAAGCCAGTAGAAGGCAGATTTAGGGAAAATGGACCACAGTTACTGTGTCGAGACAGCTTCTCCCATTGCTCATGAACTACCTGCACTATATGCTCGGTGTGTGAGGCCAAGCCATGGCACATCCTCCAGTCAGTGGGCCAAGCTAGCATCCAGTGAAAGAGTGGAACTACACCTACTGATGTTTCTCAACCCGCCACATCACTTCATCGTCCTGTTTTGCTTTGTCGAGTTAAGCAAATACCTCTGACAACTCTCCCTTGTTACAGGTCCTCTCGCAAACTCCTGTCCCTTTTGTGGCTGCTTGTGTGCTTTCCAGAAAACCCTCTTCACAGCAGATGTTTGCTAATGCAGAAAGCGTTGAAGAAGTAATTGTGAAAAGTAGATTTCAAAATTTCTTTTCATACCAGGTGCAGTTATTGAATATGAGGATTAAGCAAAGAAGTTGCTAGATTTGAGAAAGTCTTCAGGTCTATTTAATATTAAATGCTGCCCAGGTATTAACTGTAAATTTTCTGTAAGAACGAATCAATGCAATGTGTGCCAGAAAACCTAACACAGGTGCCAATGCAAGGAAATCTCTTCACGAATCGCGGAGGGAATGACAATGAGGCAACCTGTAGGTACTCCACTGGATTAAGTATATATAAACTAAGAATTCTTTGCTGAAACCATTCATGGAACTATTGGAGGGGGGGAGAAATTAGTAAAAACTCATGTGCCTTTTTGAGGTTAGTTTGTAGAAAGCAAGCATGGGAAAAACTATTGAAAAACATAACATTAAATGAGTAGCAGGTAAGCTGTCTGTTCTTTCCCATACCTACTGATGCTTGCAGGTAGACTTTGTTGAAACTTGTAGGTAACACAATAATGCTGAGTTTTTCCAAATATAATGTCTCCAGGAAGTTCTCAACTACAAATTCTCTTTATAGGAGCTGTTGTCTTGGGTTATTTAGTGGTGGAGAGAAGACAGCAAGTCCTAATTCACCCTATTCTCCTTCTCAGGTTGTTTGTTTTTTAACTTTTTTTTCCTCTTTTTTTTTTTTCTTTTTTTTTTTTCTTCTAGTTATTTGCCTTTTTTTAGGAAGGGTTCTTTCTTGGTCAGTTTGTTACAATTGGAAATGAAATAATGGAAATATCCTGTACCTGCCAGCATATCTTGTGTTGCTGAGGAACAGAAACTTTTTCAGTCTCTGCGGTAGTCACCGCTTGCTCTTCTTATCTTCTAACCAGGACTGATTTACAATGCAGCTAATGCCTCTCTCCAGCCTGCTGAGGCACTATTAAACTACATGCAAAACCACACACATGCACTTTGAGTCACAAGGGAGTATATTATAAGAAAATAGCGTGTTGATTCTTTTCTTTGGTGGTGTAAACAGAGGGGAGAAAAATATAGCTGGGTATATTGAAGTTATACACGGTACTCCAGGGAGAATGGAAAGGGGATGCAGTAACAAGTCTGGGCAAACCCTTTTAAGAATGGCCAAAAAACTATGTTTGAAGAAATTCAGGATTTGACAGTTCTTTATGTCTAAGACTTTAAACTTGCTTTTGCAAGTGTCATTTTTATCCTGACTCATCATAGCTTACTGGGAAAGTATTGTAGTGTAGGAGTTAAGGGATGTGCAGGCTGTGTTAAAATTATATTTATGATTATGTTCTGAACTAATATCTTAAGTTTTTGTGAGACAAAATGGTATTTATGAATAATTCATTCATGACATGGTAAGCTGAACTATAACAGTTTCTTCCCAAGAGTTATTTGGAAGAACTATTGACAATATGAAAACTAATGTTAACAAAAGGATATCAGCAGAGATAGGTTGAAGAGAGAGGGAAGTCTGCATATAGCCTCTTGGGAGTATCTTGGGATCTATAGTTTTTTCTTACTTTCATTAATTTGAACGTTGTCAAGAATATAAAATATACTTTATTTTCCTCCAAAAAACCCACCCCTTAAATACATTCTGAAATTTGAATGCAGTACTAGATCCCAGGTGTGGCAGCTTCACAACAGGTTGCCTTAGCAGATTCACAAAAGGACTGAGTTTGCTAAAAGTGGGAATTACTTGGAATATCTTTGTCTAAGTTCAAAATTAGCACTCGGGAGCAAGGTTAGGTAATGAAACGTTGTTCCCCAAACACATCAATTCAATGGCAGTAGCAGTGAAAAAAGCAAATCAAATGCTAGCGATTATTAGGAAAGAATTAACAACAAAAGAGATTTTACTTGGTGAAATGAATAATGGTTTGGTGGTGTTTTTCTGTCTCTCGAATGCTGTGTGAAGTGCTGGTCCTTCCTTCTGAAGAAGAATACAGAATTCAGAAGGTTCAGGGAAGGACAACGAAGTTGATCATAGGTACAAAATGGCCCCTTTATGAGGAACAAGTAGGACGTGCAAATATTACCTTTTCCCCCTGCGTGGACAGAGTGGGTGGTAATCAAATATTCAGTGTTTATTCCAGTGCAAGAATAGAGGTCTTGAAACAACAGTACTAAGAACCAGAATCAAAATAACCAAAGGGAGGCAGATCTTCAGTCGGTAGTTAGCTAAAGGTATTGACCTCCATGCTGAAGTGTGTTGTGGGTGCTGTGCTAAGAGGTAGCGTGGTTTTGGTTGAGCACTGGACAACCGTATGGAAGAGAAATCCACTGAGTGTTCCTGAAGATGCAGAAACAGCACACTGCGTATCCCGGGCGCCAAGCTGTTGGCTGGGAGAATATTAGGAGATAATATGATAAACTTATAGCTGTCCCTTTTCCTAGGAGTAACAACAATAAAAATACTGTTAAGTGGATTTTTGCTCTGACTGCTATGTTTTTGTATCAGCAGCATTGATGAAATCAGAAGGCTAGTTAGCACCAAAGCCCTGAAAGCATTTGTTCGTTCCTCTCTCCATTCCAGCGAGCCCATGCCAAGTTGTTAGTTTACTGCTTGCTCTGCCTGAGCATCTACTGCAGGCAGGATTTTTTAATTGGTACTTTCCTTTGATTTTTATGGTCACAGTCCCACATCCAATATAAAAAATTATCCATCAGAGAGGGACCGTGGTTGGATGAAGGGGGGCTGTGAGCTGTGCCTAGTGCACTCCGTTCTCTGCATAGCCGTATCTCAGTATGGAGACGTGTCTCTGACACGCAGTTTGCTCGCCTGGAAGAGAAGCCAGTGGGGTTGTCTGAGTGCCATGGAGGGCAGAGAGTTTTTTGATCTAGAAGCTTTTCTGCTACATTAGGTGATGCCGGAGATCAATGGCTTTGGAGGCTCTGAGTTACGTGTTGCACTTCAGCTGAAGTCGCAAGGCGAACTTTTGAGATGCTTTGACTGTTTTAATTTAGTTCCACTTTCCCCTTCGTGTCGCTGCACAAGCAACTGGGTGTTAGTGGAGACTGAGACACCATTTGTCTACTTTTCTTTATAACATGTTGCCAAAGTAAGCTAGAGAGTGAAGGAGTCAGATTCCATGCTAAAGCCTTGATTCTGTATCAATTTAAATTCACTTTGCTCAAACCTACTTTTCTGAGTCAGTTTACAGCTCTTGCTGGAGCCGTGCTGATTCATGAGTAGGTTTCACACCCAGCTCTGCTCTTCTACATCGCTCTGGGTGACCAGAGAGGGAGTCCAGGAAGATTCTGCTGTTGTAGACAATAAGGAAAACAGACACTTGAAAACTTTCTGAAAATTCTCTGGAAGTGTTGGGGTGGGCAGGTGGGGGGCATGGATGTGCAGCTTGTGCCTAGGCTCACCTGGCATGGGGAGATCTGCCTGTGGCTGTATCGCTGCCTGCGGGCAGTTCAGTGAGTCAGCAATAGGTGTAATAGTCTGGCAGAGTATAGCTGTCTGAACTGGGGAAAGGGCTTTCCCAGACCCTGGTGCAGCTCAGGACCGGAAAAAAAAGTAGTCTCTTTTTTTTCCCCTCCCTTTTTTTTTCCTTCTCCCCCCACCCCCAGTGCAATTTTCCATTCTCTTTAGAAAGCCTGCTGCTGGCTGTCATGAGCCTGCTTTGCCTGTGCTCTGCCCTGTCTGGATGCAAATCTGTTTCAAACCAAGAGCATGCGGCTCCGTTAGTGGCATGACAAGGTGGCGGCGGGAAGCGCTGCTGGGAAGCCCGGCGCTTCCCCGTGCTCGCTGCGCGTCTCTGCAGGCCCCGTGCACTCGGCGCAGGAGCGGAGCAAGCCTCTGCCACCAGCCAGCCCTGTAAATAGGCAGAGCACTGGCTGTCACCCTGCGTTTCCCCAAGTCACAGGTCTAGAGGCTGCTTCCCAGTGCAGTCACATACGCTTCAGCATCCAATTTAGCCGATGCCGAACACGTTACAAACCCTGCCTTAGTGTTTTCCGTATTGAAGTTGTTTCCTTTATTATGCGGCCACTCACGAGGGAGCTATTTCGTCGGGGTTTTGCATGTCTTACTCTTAAAACTGCAACTTTTCCTATATGCAGGAGACAGTGTGTTTAATTCCTCTTGTGCTGTTTCTTTTTTCCTAAACTAAGCACTTTGCTTCAAAAGGGTGTCCTTGTAAATCTTTGTCCTTTTAAATTCAAAGGTCAATGATACTTTCTATATGCAAATTCAGTTGTTAAATGTATTGCACATTACTACTCCTGGCAGATGGGAAAAACTGCAAATTTATCATGGTGATGGCTTCAGGAACAAAGTAAGTAATTATAGACACAGTATGACAACTAATGACAGTCTCTTTTATTCTGTAGTGTTTTCAGAAACCTTTCACATGAAAAAAAGAGAAATAGAAGGTTACCTTAGCTGTGTGTCTAAATTTAAGCCAATATTACCAGAAACTGTAGTGTATGGCCTTTATTATTATCCATTAGAATGCAATTTAACTTCTGGCCCCTTAATAAAGTTCTTCCTGGAGATGCATTAAAAAATACAAGTTTATTTTGTGTTAAACTTTGCTTTTCTTGCACCATAACGAATTATAGACAGTTGGAAGGAGAATATTCTGCTGAGAGAATTTTTTCCTAGTCCTGTTTCATATGCTGGATAATCCATGTTAATACTCAAAATTTTAAAAAAAGTTTTTATAAAGTCCCTGGTTTGTTTTTATGATGATGATAGTGGTTATGAGTTCTACGTGGTCACAGCTCCACCGCGGCAGGTGTCCCATTAAGTGCAGCAGACCACAATTCAAATAGGTAGGTTATTAAAGAGGAAAAGAAATGGAGCCTTGCAATCCTCTTGGTACAGGTAGAGATTTGTGTAGAGCTGCTCGCCATTTTTTGGAGGGAACAGAAAGTGATAGCAGAGCCATACCGCTCCATGTGAACATGTGGTTTCTGCTTGGCCAGGCTGGCCAGTGTCGCCCAGCCTTCCTGCTGCTGGGCTGAACTGGTTGCTTCACTTACAGCCATCAGCAGCAGATGCCCGGGGGCAGATCGTGTTCCCATGTCTCCTGTCTGCACCCTCCCAGTTTAGATTTGAGCTTCAGCTATCCTTATAATCTCAACCATATTTTCTTACCAGCTTGCAGTCAGTTACTATATATTGATCCTCAGTAAATATAGTGATCTGCACTCCAAATGACTAATTAAATATGCCATAAATCTGCAAGGGAATGAGTACTTCAAGTGAAATCATTCATTTTCATGTAATAAAAAAACAATCTTTAAAAAAATCCTGTTCTAGCCACTAGTGATTGAAACGTAGTTTGAAGTTATCTTACGACTGGCAGAACTGTATAAACTACCTTGTAGTGACGTATACAGAGCTACGGACACTGCACAAGATTTCAGAGGTCAGAAGTCCAGAAGGTTATAGTCATAAAGAGCCAAAGGAAAATATGTAATTGGGCTAACACATTGTGGACCTCAGATGTCACTTTTCTAATATTTTAGGAAAATCAAACTAATTCCATTGGCACTAGCGTTGTTGAAGACACCAGGTCATGTTTACCTGGATGTAGCTAAATAACCCATTTTTGGACACAGGCAGAGAGGTCAAATACAAAACAGATGTGCATTGGCAAGCCATAAACTGGCCAGCTCACTTTCTAACGATAACTCAGTGGACGTGGCAAAATAGCAGAGTGTGGCCTGAGGAGCTTGCCAGTGCTGAGCGGAGGAGCAGATACCTCCTTGGTGTTAGACGCAGCCTAAAGTAAAGGTTATACTTGGCCTGTCTGAGCTTGTACCCAACAACACTCAAATCCTCCCGACAAGATATGAAACTGGAGCTGTTCCGCTAGTGCTTATCAGCCCATCTGACACACTTCAGGGATACTACCCATTTTATACCAGCTATGAATTTAACCTGGCCTGGCCAAAACAGGATTTTTCTCCCTTAAAACCTGTGGGTGCTGTCTTATCCTCATGATGACTAGTGCAATCTTCCCAGGAAAATAACGGTGCGCAGTTGCCTGTCCTGCCTCTCCTTGCCCAATGAATCCAGGTGGGCAGGTGTTTTGCTTCCTCCCCTAGAAGGAGGCACTGATAACAGAAGATTAACCCTGCTCCGTTTATAGTATAGCTGGCAAGCAAAATGCCTTGTCCCTCCACAGCCAGAGGGAAGGATCTTCAGGGGAATAAACTGTCTGGTATTTAATGGCTGCAAGTTGCCAGGACTATACTCCAGTAGGCCAGACACTCCTTTTAATACTGATCTAGTACTGATTTATTACTGAGGCAAAGTATGTGGTCTATGTATCTTGTGCCTGCAACCAGGCTTTTCTTAAATGGCTGAAAACAAAACTGTGCTCATGCCGCAGTTGTAACTCAGGCGTTCCTCCTCCTCCTCACCTCCAGCAGCAGAACAATGGCTGGCTCTTTTGACATGCTGAAAAGTCAGTTCCTAAACTCAAACAGATAAGCTTTAGAGGTTTGAGAGACAACCTGTATCTTGTGTTTGCATACCCATATATAAAAATTATACTGGCCATTACTCTAAAACTGGCTCAGCATTGCTGTGGATAGGCAGAAACATTTAGGTAAACAAACAATATATTTATAAGTAACATAAGCAATATATTTAATAACCTTTCACCTTTGAGAAGAAAATGAAATAAGAAAGGTTAGGCTGTTTCTCGGCAAGTCCCTGTGACATGCTCTGTATAGCACTGGTCTTTAATTGTGATTTACTGAAAAATACCTGAGTTTAGTGACCATCAAACGCGTGCTGTCACCTAAAAGAGGAGATGCTTGATCTCCAGACGTGTAGGCTCACTGCCACGCAGACGTGACTCTAATACTTCTCGTGAGATGGCATAACCTCGGTAACGAGGGATCGGATGCCTCGTTCCCAGGAATGTGACTTGTCGGAGGTGTAATGGCTCCAGGCATACGCTGTTAGATAATGTTCTCCAGCACAGCGAGCTCTCTGAAAATACCTCATCTGAAGAACAGCTTTATATTGCCATTCTAGATGCTTTCTAATTTCTTCCAGTATTCATCTTATGCTAATCTTTTCCACTCAGATGTGTGGGAAATGACTGCAATCTTTCTTTCACATAGTTTTTCTTCAGCTGATCTCTTTGTCTTGAGCAACTGGTGCTGCAGTATTATAAGACTCAGGATGAAACCCCAAATGCTAATTTTCAAATGGCAAGCTTCCCATCAAATTTGAATTTGATCATTGGAGAGATTCAATAAGTATCTTGTATCCATAGGCTTGAGTTGTCTCTTATTTTTTTTAACTGTATGATCTGGGTGCTCAAGAACAAAAAATAATAATCCCACCCTTTCATATAATGTGATAATAGGTGAAAGCTATTACCTGTTGGCAGGCTATTTCGGAGCTGCTTATTCCCTGGTTATCTTCTCCATTTTCAGACCCTCTCATAAGGAGTGTTTGGTGCTGATTGGAGCACAGGTGTGATCTTGCATACAATGTGTTGCAATACACAGTCAACACTCACTGAATAAGCTCACTCCGACTTACAGATTCTGGTCGGCAATGCATTTAATGGCCACGTTTACAGAGCAGTAAGTACAAGAACATGTAAATAACTTTTCAGGACCTGAAATGGCATTAAAATTTCTGAGGCATGTAGAAAATCCTGGAGAGCTCTTAAAACGAAACTGTTTCCTGTAGTAATATGTGGTTAAAAATGTGGAATTCACACTTTGGAATACAATAACGCGGGCCTGGAAGAAATTGTATGTAGAAAAACTCATTGAAGTGTCCTCTTCAGTGTGGGAGTGTAACGGTGACTGCAGCAGAATCTTAGTTAAAGTCAACTGACTTCAGTGTTTGGTGAGTGGTGTTCCGGGCTCTGCATAAATTCCCAGCAAATTCATTCAGAAATACACTTAAATAATACAAATACAGTAATTCTAACTAATATAATACATTTACAATAAATAATGTAAATTATGCATAAACATGTATTCATAAGCATGTGACAAGTATAGATTTACAATATAAATAAGTAAAACTGATGTAAATAGGTGATTTCTCTCTCTTTTTGAATATTCAAGACCCCCCCATATATTCTAGTAAAGGCAGGGCTATTCCATTAGTTTCATTAGATTGCTGTGATTTATCCAGAAAAGGCCATAGAGTCAAGACCAAAATATTTTCATTGTGATACCAGTTGCTGCGATCTGTTACCTGTTTGCTCCCTTGTTTTGGCTCAGGAGACTTGTGTCTTTTCAGTGACATTTCAGGACCCGTTCTAGTCAATGTGTAAATGTAGGACTCCCAATGATTGATGCATTTTTGTTACAAAATGTCACGGCTTCAGTGGGAGTTTGAGCTGAGTATAGATTACGGGATCAGGCTGTCTAAAGCCAAACAGTATTTCCAAAAATATTTACTAAACAACAGAGAATTTTGGAGGGTAGCCAAGCCCTGTGTGTGGATGTTAGCACTGCCCCTTGGCTAAATGAAAGCTGCTCCTTCACTTCTGTGTCACCTCCTTTCCCCTGTGTCATGTAGTGGATAATACCGTGTGTGGTCGGAATGCCCGATAAACATAATCAGTCTTCTGCTGGTTTGGGGGATTAAAGGTTGAAGAGCTTTTAACAGGTGCTAGCTTCCTCTTTGAAATCTCTTTGGTAAGTGAAATAGTGATGGAAGGAAGCGTGAAATTTGCCAAAGTCAAATTCGGATGCCGTGCAGCAACGGTGGCTTTGATTTTAATCACAAAGATTCTAAAAAGAAAACAGAGCTTTTGAAGTTTGGGAAAATATTAAAATGTGTTCTCCTGTTTCTTCTCGGGCATGACTTTGTCTGTACGTCTGGACTTAAAAGCTGTTACTGACACACACAAATCTCCTTTAAAGTGGGTGATCGTAACTGTGACTATGCTCTTATGCTAAGCAGATTGGAATATAGCTTTTAAAAAATGACCGTACATGAAAGACAGTTTACCCCCCCAAAAAACCATTTTGAACAAAGTGAATGCTGTTCCGTCTCATAAAGACAAATGATTGACGTTATATAGTGCATGAAATTTTTCTTTTCAGAATCATGACACTTTATAATAAAAGCAGAGATAATGCTGGGAGCTAGTAATTACACCATATACTCCCCCAACAAAAAAGATCCATTGGGGAAAGAAATGAAACAATATGTCTTTACAAAGAATGCAATTAAGTAAAGCTAGATTAGAGAAACCACCGAGGATAAGCGACATGCCTTATTATCTCAAATGTGTAAATTTAATTTTCTTTTTTCCTAATAATTCTTATTTCCCCAGCATTTTTCTCACCCCATGGAGATCAACTTGCAACAGCTTCATTTTCCTATTGATCTATTTAATATTTTTCCATTGTGCATAATAAAACACTAAACAGAATTTGCTATCAATGTGCGAACAGCTTTTCTTTCTCAGAAAAGGAAGAGATAATATTGTTGCAAAAATCTTCTCCCTGGGGTAGATGATGACATTAACATTTGTGTTAGGGGAGGAGTGGCTCAAAATTACATCTTGAAATTACCTGTATTTATCAGAGCCACTCACAGAAGTAGAGGGGAAAGGTGAAATGGCTGAGTAAATATCATCATCTCTGCATCTCTAAAGGTAACGCTAAAGAGGCATTAAATAAGGATGGAAAGACCCCCCCTTAGGAATATTTACCAGAGGTGCTTCATCTTGGTGGCAAATCTAAGGCAAGACATGCATGGCAATATCTGTTGATGTGAAGAGTTTCTTAATAACAGGTTAGGCTTTCAAAAAGTGATATTTCCCCCCGGGACAAATATCCATTTTTATAAATGCATGTATTGTAGATTAGTCCAGCACAACTGGACAAGGAAAGGAGCGGTACCGTCTGCAAAACAAACCACTTTCAGGTTAGAATTCTATTAATGCCTTTTTCTTGGTAGAAAGAGATTGTGCCCAAAGTGTTTCTGGAAAAGCAAGCAAATAGGGTTTGTGTAATTGGGAAAGTGTAAGGAGCTATGCTCTAATCAGTACTGCTCGCAGCAAATCCAGGTTGTAGGAAGGTTTAAAGATTCTGCCCCAATTATATTCAAATACCTGGGTTTATGCGTTACCATTGTTGGTATCGTCAGAAACAGAAATCTCTATTTACAGTAGTTGTGTTCCATACAAGTGAGATTTAAAGGAAGGAAGATTTTTCTTCCTACCTACTTGATGAATCAGTAGAATATAGTCACAGCTCTGACTAACGTCTGGAAGAAGTTTGAGCTCTGGAGTGAGCCCCTTTGCTCCTGCGGGGCAGATACATTTGTTACATACCTGGACTTTGAGTAAGGAATAAATTTTACATTTGACTACAGTATTTTTCATTGTATTTGTTCATTTTGCAGGATTGTTGGCACGGAGGAAACTTGTATTGTTGAAACTCATCTTGCATTAGATTTAGCTGCCCAAAACGTAGGCATCTGGGCAAAGCTGGCCATCTACGCTTCCTCTGTGAGTAACAGAGAAAGAGGAACCTCCAAAGGGGGGATTCCCTACAGGCCTTTGCTATCTGCCTTCAAGATGTGATTAATCACTACTGGAGAAAACTGCTGAGGGCATATATGAACTGGAGAGGAATCTAGCCACTGCTGTGCACTATATACCATGCTTTCTAGATGAATGAAAGTAAATGAGGCGAGTCCTGTCTCCTGTGACTCTGACAAACATAGAACAGACCTTAAGTGTGAGTATTTTTAATCTGAAAATTATCAGTGAATCAAAATTAATTTGTTGCTGAAACAGGTGAAATACTTTGAATGATGAATCCCACTGAGAACAGGGCACCCTGCGCATGGTCAATTCATGAACAGGAAAAGGGAAAAAAATGGTTCCATAAATTACTGGTTGGGAGTTCTTCCCTGATTGGTATTTGATATTATTGTCCCCGCAGAAGGTCCTGTGCAAAAGAGCCGATGATGAGAGGTGATGACTTTCTGCCATTACTGTACTTGCGTCATGAAAATTTCTGATGTAACAGATGAGTCTTGTCCTGAGGTTTATTTTCGTTGAGCAGATAATAGCAGCACAAATGATGATTTCATTCATGATGTGGGCATCAATTGCACAAGGTACATTTCCCTGTTCTTCAATTTATCTAGGAATAGTTTTGGTACAGGGACTTCTGCTAATTATGAATGCTGCACATTCAGGCATGCTAGCCATGAATCTTGGTATTGAAAGGACACAAGAAGACTTTATAAATGAGATTCATTTAGGCAGCATGTCATCAAATGACCTGATAAGTAGGGACTCATCTGGATAATGATTAGGCTTTATGTACTATTACAAGGATTGATTTAAATAGAAAGGCAATGAGCAAAAAACCATATCTACAAAAGATTTTATCTGGCTGAGCAAATTACCTGACAAGATATGCAGATCCAAACCAGACTTTTAATTTTCTGAAAGGCCAAGATTTTGACTCCTTATCCAACATAATGTGTATTTTGTGTTATGAATCGCTCCACTTATTTTGATCAAGCTATTTAAAGAGGAAAATATCATTAGTATCCACAAAAGTATCTGACTACCTTCAGCGGCAAACTTCAGTGCCCAACTAGAGGGACATCTAGTGCTATGCTCATTGTGATATGCTCAGCGGTTACTTTGCCAGCAATGGTCTTGTCATAACTTCAGTGAAATTTTTTAGAATGTAATCTTAAGCTCACAAAAGTCAAAGGCAAAATTTTCACTCATTGTAATTCTTTATGATGTGGGCCTTAACTTATAACCTGAGGAAATCTCACATTTAGGCAAGCAGTTAGTATTATCATAATGCATATATTTTGGAGGTAAAAGTTTATTTAGGTGGGTGTAGGTGACCCACTAATTCATTACTGGGGAGATTCCAATTGGACACGAGGGAAATTTTACACAAAGAGAACAGTCACCATTGGAATAATCTCCCCAGGGAAGTGGTTGACTCCGCCACGTGGGACACGCTTAAGACTCAGCTGGACAGGGTGCTGGGCCATCTTGTCTAGACTGTGTCCTACCTAGAAAGATTGGACTTTAGATGATCCCCCTGAGGTCCCTCCTAACCTGAGATTCTGTGATTACTGATGAGCTTTCGCTTTCTTCAACTTCAAAACAGAGTGAGCATAAACTTTCCTGTTTTGTGTGGTTTGGGTTTTTTTTGTTTTTGTTCTAGAGTAAAAAAAATGGCAATGTTTCCTTTAACTAGACTTTGGCAAAGTTTTATTAACTTTTTTCTTTCATATTTGTCCATCATCATCCAAAAATATGCTAGTGTAAAGAAGAGCTGAGTGAGAATTAAGTAGTCTCTGCACTTGGAATTTGCAAAGGTAAAAGAAAACACTCACTTATTTTGATGCAAACAAAATTACAGTAACTTGGCACGTCTTTGAGATTATGTTCTATGTTTCTTTAACAGGCACTAATGGTCTGTTAGGAAGGTTATGCCTTAGTTTTTGTCTTCAGGAACCCTGTGGATTCAAAATTGCTAACTTTTATCTGATTCCAAATCTCTTGTAAGAAATTTGGCTTATATCGTTATGCTAGTGTGTGGAGTATGTGTACTTTGAAGTTTATTCTTCTTTTATACTATGGACTGATCTAATGTGACGTGAATGTATAAACTTCCATTAGCAGACACTGGATCTGTATTAAAATGACAGTATATACAATGTTCTAATATTCAGAAGGTTTATACATCAAAGTGGCCTCATTCTTTTTGCACACTGTTTAATGAGACTGCCTTTGGAAATCATGGATATGAATGCGAGTCCCATGCAAAAAAATATATATCAAAAACCCCACGGATCTTCAACTGGTCGCTGCATGGCTGCACTCTGTTCCAAAAAGAAGGGGTGTTTTATTGAACCAGCTCCTAGAAGTCCACAGTTTCTTTTTATATTACTTTATTTTGGAAGATATGCATACAAGAGTTCCGTAGTTTGTCAGATTTATGATTGTGCTTGGCAGAATGATGCAAGGAATTATTTCAGTAGTATGTAGGTTGTGATGAATCACGTTCGTGCAAGCTTCCTGGGCAATCTCTTTAAAATGAAAGCCGTTTCTGAGGTGGGGCATGTGTCTTTCAATGCATTCATGTAAATAGGTATTTTAGAAATTAAATCTTATTACTGAATTATTCATACAGAATGGTGGACTTTTATTTCTGCTGCTGCTGACCGTTCGATCTTTTTCTCCCCTCTTTCATTTCCCTCTGTTTCTCCCTAAATTTGCCCTGTCCTAGTATGACTGTTTATAAGGGTGATTGCTTTCCCATTTCCCACATCATGTTGTTACCTCTATAATTTGAGCTTATTGCAACCATCTGAGCTGTATGACATGTTTTTTATTGTACTAAGCAACCACTCCTGGAGGGAGAGGGCTTTCCCATCACGCTCGTGGATTTTTAAACAGTTTTATAAGAATTTTTATTTTTATTTTTTGTGAGAAGTAAGGCCATAGTCTGTGCTAACATCTAAGAAAACTCCCTGTTGTGTGTGCTGTTTCCTTCAGCTATGATCTTGACTTCAATACTACAAGCAGGAAGGAAACACTGAGAAATGAAAATCGGATCATTGCAGGATTGTGCTACTCAGGCAATAATGGTAGGATAAAGGTTCAAACCCACTCTGGAGCTGGGGGGAGAGCTGAGGCAAGCAGTTAGGATTGAAAATCAGTGTGGTTTTGGATTTTTTTTTTTTCTGGGGGTGGTGTTTGGGTTTTCTTGTTGGTTTTCTGTTTGTTTTGGGGGCTTTGTTTTCTGTTGTTGCTGTTGATTTCCTTTAAAAGCACGATCTGATCCAAACGATTTTGTGATAGTGAGGACTGTTTGTCTTAACTTGAGTAAGATTTGTGTCACAGTAAAAAAACCCCTTAATTAATGAAATAATTAGTAATGAAGTTTTTCAAAGGCTCTAGAACATGAGCTCAGTCCCTGAATTGCTCTTTCTATTGGATTCGATATTGCCTTCACCATCTCATTTGCTTCAGTTCAACTCTCTTTACTGCGTAGAGTTCTGGAAGAGCTGCCTAGTGTTATGACAGCGTGAGGTTTTTCTTTCTCCCCCTTGTGAAAAGCTGAAACAAGCATGATTAATTTGAAAGGATGAGATTTGTTTCAACTTAGATGTATTTGAGACTGCTTGTAAAACTACTTAGAGGCCTTGAATGTAAATGGCTGTTGCAAAGAATCTTTGTACTTAAAATATAAGCCTAGACAGATATTAATAATGAAAAAGGCCCATAAATGACCTTTTCTTCACTTTTATAAAGTAAATGCAGTATTGAATTTTTCATCTGTTGTTTTCTTTTGAAATGTGAAAGATCACACAAATGAAAGCAGGTGAATTAGATTATATTCTCCACAGACACAACCTTGATACTGTAGCAGCGTCTGGATACACGAGAATTATTTTTTCATTTATTCTGTATTTTCTTGATCTCCGCGCAGTATTACTGCTTCATATTTTCATGAGACATATTTGAATGTGATCTAATTTTATTCATTTTTACAAATGTAATAACATTGTTTTGTTTTCTCCAAGCTTTCTGTACTGTCGAACTCCGTCAGAGAACAGGCACATTTGCCACGTGGTCAATGGGGCATGATTCTCCAACTCTCCTGATATCAATCAGGAGCAACCCTGAGCAATCCTAGAAGAGAAATAAGTTTGTGGCTAGCAAAAAATGGCTTATACCATCCTATTGCCTTATTACTAAAAAACATAAATTCATGCATTAAGAGTGGTTGCCCAGTTAAACTTCAACAGCAGGGCAGGGAGGTGCGGGGTGGGATCCTGAGCAGGACGAGGGCAAGCAAGTGAGCAGAAGGAAAGGGACAAGGATTCAGCTGGTGCAAATCATAGAATCGTAGGATGGTTTGGGTTGGAAGGGACCTTTAGAGGCCATCTAGTCCAACCCCACTGCAGTGAGCAGGGACATCTTCAACTAGATCAGGTTGCTCGGAGCCCCGTCCAGCCTGGCCTTGAACGTTTCCTGGGATGGGGCATCGACCACCTCTCTGGGCAGCCCATGCCAGTGTTTCATCACCCTTATCATAACAATTTCTTCCTTATACCTAGTCTGTACCTACCAGGCTCCTTTTGGTCAGACCAGTTTTACCCTTCCCTGAATTGTTGACCTTAGAGATTTACTTCTGAAACTTGTATTATTAGTAACACTACTTGCAGGCTGCTCCGTGATTAGGCTTTACAGTCTCAGGCACTGCACCTGCCTTAACTAATTCATCTTTGCAGCACCCCACTGAGTAAAACCCATGGTGCTTTGGTTAATGAAACGATTTATAGGCTTGCGGAGAAAGTTAGAGTAAGAAGCGGAGGTTGGAGGGAACTAACCCTTGCCTGGTAACGGGGTTTATGGCCCCACACCATCCAGAATGCCATGGGCTGTGGAGCGGAGCTCTGAGCCTTGTCTGCCACATGCCTGCGCTTTGGCTTTACTGCAACCTTCAGCATGTTTGGTGTTGCGTGTGGGATGTATGATGCGGCCTGCAGAGCTGATGGGATTTGTGTCAGTGAGGGTGAGAAAGCATTTTAAGTAGTGATTTCCCATGGAGGCGGGCTGAGTTGGCCAAAGTCAAAAGCAGCTCTCCGCCTGTGCAGTCCAGGGGACTAAGCTGTCTTACAAACACCCCAGTGCACCCCAAAAAAACCCCATTGCTGGTGGGGCAGCCTTGGGATGCTGAGTTATGACCTGAGCCCAGTCAGATGTGCTTTCCAGGATTGCAAGGCTGAAGTGTGAGAAATAAATAGGATCTTGTGTTTTCCCCAATATATGGTAGAGTTTTTCACCCTGCTCTAACTAATTATATAGGTGCTTGTTTAGCTTTTAGCTCTTTTCATTGCTTTGTTCGTTTCCAAGACATTAAAATACTCATTAGCATTGCTTTCCTTTTCTGACATATCTGAGCTTGGTGATTCCTGTGGGCATCCCGCCGGCCCCACTGTCAGAGGCAAAACCCTCTGGGTGGGCGGGAAGCCTCTTTCCGAGCATGTCATGCCATTTTTGCAATCCCTATCTCACAGTTCGTGGTTTCTCCGGGCTGTGCATGCAGCATGTGGTTTGCTGACAAGCGCTGGTCAATAGGTGAGGAGCTTGGATGCCCTTGCTGAGAGGTGCTGAAGAAAAACGGACACCCAGTGAGTGACTGTGCATGAAAGCTAGCGCTTACTGAGGGGAAAAAAAAAACTGCATGCAGAGTCTGCCCATGCTACCGGTCTTGAAGGCTAAAGTCTTCTGAAGGGCAGGGTATTAACCACAAGTTCAAAGCGTGCACCCCGCAGTGCTCTGAAAGGCTGTGTCAATCTCACTGCCCCTCCTGCAAACCAAAAATACAAGTCCCTGCAATTTTTATTTGTTGTCTTTTAAATTTGCTTTTATTTATTTATTTAAAGTTTTAAAGCTTCAGATCCTGAACTGTGGCAGCATCGCAGTTCACATTTAGAAATAAAATACAGTGCACAGTACGGCTCTTCTGTCAGCAGCAGCCAGAAGTCAGCTTCGTGAGCTGCGTTCGGGCAGAGCATTGCATAAATACAGGGGAATTGGTGTCACTACAGAAGCATGAAACAGCATGAGGGGCCAATTTCTTATTTTCTTTTAATGTAAATCTTGTGTCATTAATGGTCTCCTAGCTGGGGAAGTGGAATGAGGTAGAGAAGTTTAACACTGCTTCTTTCATGTTAAATTTCTCCACCTCGTTCCTCACCAGCGAGAAGCAACACAGCCTTCAGGTCTCGTGGTTGTACATGCATGTACAGGAATCCAAACCCAAATGAGGCCAATGAAATGACTCCATAATCCTTTTGGGTTTTTTCCATGCCCTACACTACTTAGTAACTTCTCAAGTTTTAATGAATGAATTCCAGCATCGTTGTTGACACCAGCTGATTAGATTCCCTGCTGTAAGCTCCACTGTCAGCAGTGAGTCTGTGGAGGCCAGTATTTGCAAATTAATTGCCTCTCTATTTATTTGTAGGTAAAATACGGTCTGGTGATTCATCCTGTCATTAGAGAATGCTTTTCCAAATAAATTGTGTTTTGCTTCCTAAAATTTAATTCCTTATTTCATATTCCTGTTGTTTGCTTAGTTTATGTCCTTTATCAAATGGCTTTCTGCAAGTTTCTTATAACCTTGAACTTCCGTGTCCTCCGATATAATTCATGCATTTCCATCAGTGTGAGAGAGTGTGCTTTGCATCTCTTGTGCTCTCTCTGCTGGTTGAAACCCAAGGAAGGGATTCCATCTTCTATTGTACATATTACATTTGTCGGAAAATACTAACAGAAAGCCAAAACTCGAGCGTTGCAAGCGCTGCTGATATATAAGCAGAATGGATATAACTTCGTTTTGTTTTAAACCCTAGCACCAGCGGAACATTAACTTGTTGAGAATTAGCTGATTCAGATCACTTACAATGTCTGGGAGATGCGTGAAAACAAGAGGTTTGCTTCAGCAGTTTAACAGTTCAGACAAAGTGTTTTTATTTATATTAGTGTTGTATTCTGAGTTTCAGTCACAGACCTTACATTCTAAGGAGCCTCAAGGATAGAGCGAAAAAAGGAGTTCTTGTTTCAGAAAGCTTAATGTTTTATGAGAAGACAAGGGAGCGTACAAATGAAAATGCACGAGAGAAACCATAAAGTAACATTGGTCAGCGTGATCTCTGCAGTTTCATAGGTGTGAAGTACTTTAAAGAAAGCTTTGTAGGCATGGAGATATTTTGCTTACAGATAATAGCTTTTGTTTCTTTGCAACATGAAACAGACTCCTTTCCTTGGAAAGGTGGCAGATACCCCAAAAAATTAATGCAATTTTTTTTTAATCTTAAATGAGCGTTTCTTTCAACCTATTATGGTCGTGCTTAAAATTTCTCAAGCTATTGTCAGGAGATAAAGTATCTCTATTGTATTATGCTTTATCAAATATCTATTTTATGTGATTACAAATGCTGCTCACAGTTCTGAATATCAGCAAATGATTTTTATGATACTTATCTCATCTTGGGCTAACAGCACAAGCCTGCTTTGAAGCGTAACCAAAGGGTGGTGGAGGCTGCCGTCCGCGGCCGGCTCAGCTACGTGCCTGTGTAGCACTCCGTGACTCCGGAGAGCTTGCTGCATGCTTGGGTGCAGTTCTCCTCCCTCTGCCATTAGAAATAAATTGCTAGAGTACCATACAACATTTCTAATACCTCGTTGAAAAACAAAGCTCTATATTCCCTGTTAGTTCTTACTGCTTTGAACTTTAAAAAAGATGTAAGCAACTGCATTCCTGTGATAAATGGCCTCGTACCTAGTTTTATGGTGACTGAATTACTGGAGGAGAACAAAGCGGTGGGAGGATTCCAGCAGACCTTGTCCAAACGACTGCCCTTCTGTTCTGCTGTGGTATATAGCTACTCGGTGTCGTGTGAACCAGGGAACCTCCGGGTGCTAATGGAAAACTCAGGAAACAATACGTTTGATTTCTTTATTTTCCACACAGACCTTCTGATTTAAAATTATAAGTAGAAATGCTGCCTTTATTCCAGAATATGGAAGGTTGTTTTTTTTTTTTTTAATTAAGCCTAGACCTTTTAATTGGAGGGGTTGTATAATGACATACGAAAATTTTCGAGATTTCATTGTAGATATATATTGCCCAGGTCTTGTGGAAAGGTCCATGCAGAGAAAACACATTAATGCTCCATGTGTTTATTTGGCTTTCTGTGTTAGCATTAGTCCCATTAGCTCTGGTGAGGTAAGTGGGGAAGCATATGGAGAACTGGCATCTCAGCTGGAATCAAATGAATTTATGAACGTTCATAGTCTCAGCAATGGGACTTGACTTTCATTTTTACTGTGGCTTATTTATACTATCCCATCTGTAAGGAGAAAAGCAAAGCAAGAAAGGAGCCTTCGACTGTATGTACTGCGGTACACGGGCCTGAGTTCTCGGTGCTCCCTGGTGCTGCCTCCTGGACCCTGGAATTGAGTTGAGTGTGTCTGAGGCGAGTTACAGACTTTCGTGACTCTGACCAAAACAGAAAAACCAAACCAACCAACCCTTTCCTAAGTTCACAGCAGCCAATTCTGTCATTCCTCCATTCACTTAATGCTACGAGATAAAAGTGTACTTTTAACCAGCATTAGCATACTCCTACGTGCTCTTTCATCTCATACATAATCAATCTACTTAGCCACCCATAGCAGGAATGAAAAAGCAGAAGCTTTAACTTTACCAAACGATAGCAACACACCAGCACCAGCTCTAATCAGATCATTGCAGTGATTTGTGCAAATAATGATATTCTCCACCTTGCCCAGAGCAAGCTGCCTTAACTTGGAATCATGCTCTTCGTACTACACAAGAAGTAATTGAATGTCCAAATATTTTGTCAGTGGTAGCTGTACAACTATAAAGAGACCAATTGTAAAGTATTGTGAATGCTTCCACTTCTGATGAATGCTTCTGCCAAGCCTATAAGCAAAATGAACCCGATGCAAAGAACAGAAAACTAAATATACGTTTCTCCTGTATGTGCTGCAGGCGCTGTCTTTGCAGCCGCTGTTTTACAGAGACAAAAGGAGACTTGAACGAAGTTGTACTTGTTGGCAGTGTATCATAACATGGAAGTGATGCTTCTGGGAGGACAGAACTGTTTTGAGACACTAGCCAACATTATGACATTTCCTTTTATTGAGAGCATCTGCTATCGAGGTGGTACCCAGCCTACATTTGTTGATTTCTGTGGGATTTGTAGTTGCTCAGCAGATTCTTAGGATCAAAGCCAAATTGTTCAAAGTTTAGCTCAAATAAGTTAGGCTCCAAAGCTAAAATGTTGATATTAATTTCTCAAGCAACACATTTGATATTATTATGCTCGCTGAAGATGTAATGGCAGTGGGAGAGAAAAGGCTATGGTGTTTTCATTGTAGTTGCAGTTAAACTAAAGAGAGGGGGTCCAAACTGTCTTTTTCTCGAGTATTTTTAAGAAAGGATTTAAATGAACAAAAATGGTAGCTGTAAAAAAGGGTTTTACAGCTTTTCATGTTAGTATTGCCATTTTGGTGCCTAAGAAAATTGTGATGTCATTTATTCACAGCACTTATCTTTAAGCATTCATGTTTTTTGATGAGATATCCCAATGCTCTTACGAGGACCAGTTTAAAGCCCTGAGAATAGCTACAGAGTCAAACCCCACAGCACAGATGTGATGCTATACTTGAGTGAAAGTTGGAAATAGCTCCAAAGGTCTTTATTGTGCATCTAGCTGGAAGCTCGCGCTTAGCTGGCTTGTTTCCTGGGTAATCGAACCTGCCAGTCACAGCATCCAAACCAGGATGGGCATCCTGCGTGTCCCATATGCAGGTTCTCTGGTCTCAGGGCAGTAGAAAAAGTTCTCTATTCTGAAGATCATCTGAGCTAATGAAGTCCTTACCTACACATATTGGTTTGCAGCTCTTCTTTCTCTAGGGAAATATATTTCTGCAGAGCTACAGTACAAGCATAGATGCTCTGAGATCTGTTGAGGATAAAAAGATGCTGGGATATATGTAGTTCCAGGTGCAGAAGCTCTTTGCAGTGTAACAAGTAGCTATGAAAAGGGGAAAACAGAAGGATGATGATAGCACCCTGCTATTCATCCATTATGTGTATCTTGTGAGACTGTCTCCAAGGAGGATATAAGAACTGCAAGAAGGCCAAAGGACTGATTTGTTATTGCCCTCCTCTCACTGCCATCTGTTGCTTTCTTTTTACAGAATGAAAGGGAAGAATTCACAGTTATTTTTCCCTCTAAGAACTGTATTCCACCTACCATGAGCATGATAATTCAAGTAGCTGAATACGCTACTCATAAGTTGCGATATTAGACCACTGCGCAAACAAAGCAGGCAGATCTCTCTTCTGATTAAGATGCAAGATGATAGCGCTAGCAGGGCTTGTAATAGAATGAAAATTTAGATAAGAACTAATAGATAGTTATTGAAACTTGTAATTCCTGAAGATTTCTCAAGGTGCTATAACACATTGTGGAGAGAGCCACAGACCATGTAGCATTTCACGTTCAGGAAAATTTAGCCTGTGTCTTAAGTATTACCGATACTGTCACGTCTGCTATGTTTCCAATTGCTTTCTGGCACAGCAGACCATCAAAGCCCCTGTAATGTTCCTATTTACTCTGGCACAGAAGTGATTGGGTGGTGTTGCTTATCTCACTTGGACAAGTGTCATGAATCATAACAGCAACAATCCTCTGTGGCATAAATGTCTCTATACTGGCCTCGTTTGCAGGTATAGCTTCTAATTGCAGAGAAGTCCTTCGGGAGTGATTTTATTTCAGTTATACTCACCCTGGCCCTTCTTAATTTTTCAAGGCAAATAAGGAACAAGGACTGATTATATTTTACATTTATTATTTCCGCTTTTGTTTATGTAAATGTCATTAGAGGAAGTGCCTTATCTGATACTGGTAGAAGCAGCGAGCATTTTGGCAGGCAAAGCTGCTCCGACTATCAGGAGAAACTGCAGGTGCTATTGGAGAATGTTTTCCTACTGCTGATGACTGGTATTGAGAGATTTAAAGGGGAGATCCTTCCCTGTGCACCATACGGTTGTGGCTATGATGAGAATACTGAAGGAAGAAGGTCCTGTGTTTATTGTGCACCCCTCTCCTCCTTTGGGTGTTAAATAGGGCTAGAGAAGGGGCACAGGAATAAGGGCAATCTTCAGCATATTAATTAAATTATGAGTTAGATGTTATCTCCAGCCTGCATCTTCCTACTACATAGCAACAGCCTTTTGCATAGCACAGGATACGCTTTTCTCCTTGTGTGCTCTTTGTGTTAAAAATGAACAGTATTTTCATGCAAGGATGCAACCATGTATAGGCCTGCATAACAACATTGGCAAATAACAGTGCTGAATGTATTCAACCCCTGAATAAAGCCTCACATGTTATCAAAGGGATAGAAAATTGGAAGGGAGCTGTTTGGCTAGAACAGGCACCGATGCTGGGCAACCGCATGCTGTTTCTTTGTCCTTACTAAGCAAAATGCTTCTTGTGCAGTGGGAGCTTTGCCTGTATAAGGACTATGGCATCCAGACATCCTGGGCGCAAGGGGAATCAGTAAAAGCTGCAGATGCCTCTGGTCCCGGCCCCCAAAGGCACAATAGTTGCTCCTGCATGTTTTAATTTTGTTAATTAATCATTTAATAAGTTTTTATGGTAGCTCCAGGACACTGGAGCACTTCAAATCTCCCCATCATGTGAAACGCCAAAGTTCCCCGAGCTGGGATTGAAACTGGTAGCGTGGGGAGAGCACAGCTGTTTTCAGTACAGGCTTTCCTGGTGGAGTCCAGCTGCACACGCTTGGAAAGTCTGCTTTCAGGTTTCTCAGGACTATCTATGGCTTTGTGACAGCTCAGCGTTTGCAAAACGGGATACGCTGCAGGCGGCCAGCATGCCTGTGCTGTGTTAGGGTGTTTGCGTATGGCAGAGAGAGGGTGCAGCCTTTCCCCATGTCCTTCCCTCGGGGGAGCGCGTGAGATCCTTGTCCTGGGACCTGCTTGGCCCTGGTGTGTTTGGCAGAGGAGATTTTCAGTGTGATTTTACCCTGCTCTTGTGTTGATCTGTGCCAGACAGATGGAGATAAGAACAGAACTGATACAAGCACAGGCACATGGATATGGCAGGAGGAGGTGCAAGAAAGGGAATATTTCATACACACTGACCCATGCCTTGCAGCATGCGTGGTGAGAGCTGGTGTGAGCCAGTGGCTTAAACTGTCTTCAGTGGAGATTAGGGGACTAAAGCCTCTTATGTTCAACACAGGTGTGATGACAGCACCTCCAGCAGCTCGGTGGACAAGTAATTATCAGCTGATTTGCCCATAACTTCTTTACGGCCCTTATACCCTGGGTTTTGCATAATTTTTGTAACTGGATAATGAATTGCGCTCTGCAGAGTGGATTCTGGCGTACCTGAAGGGTTTAGCAGTTTGTGATTTCCTACAGCATTAAACTGTAGAAACAAATTGGTGCTTAATGGAGATTTTAGTTTTATTAGCTTCCTTCCACACTTGAAGAAGCAAGTGTATTGACTAACATAAATCAGGGTTTTGAGACTTCTAAAATCTATCTGTTCTCCAGCCTCCCCTGTTGAGGGGGGGCGAGGGGAAGGACAATTTCTTGCAAAATACGGCTAGTAGAAGATGAAGAAAAAAAATGTGGTCTTCTCTAAGTCAGTGGGAAAGATTCACAGCATTAATAATAAGGTTGCTCCTCCTGAAGGCACCCTGTGTGATATCCCCTCTCCTTCAGAATCTCCACAACAGTTAAGTGTTGTATGTGTTCTCCATCACAAAGTGTTTTCAGGGGTGGAGCTTCCTATATCAATGATAACATCATTAATCTTCCTGGTTTTTAAGGAAAAGTCAAGCAAAAAACCTTTGTGCAACAGCCCCAAGCTGGTACCGTTAATCAGCGATCATTTCAAGGTATTAATTAGAGCACTGGGCTTTTTGCCTAGAAAACGTACTTCAAGGCATTTTCTTTACACCAGTAAAGTAAGTAGTCTCCATTAAAGGGCGATTAGTAGGGAGACAAAACCAGGGAAGAAGCGCTCAATCTGATTCATTGACCCCATAAACAACGTGCTGCCACCATTTCTTCAGCCTTAAACAAAAAAAAAGCTTATGAATACCTCTAGTATCTGTATCATCTGTTATGGAAATGCGGAGATGCTTTACCTGTTGAAATTTAGATGGTTTTGCTTGTTTGTTTGTCCTGTATTTCAGTTGCATGCAATAAAAAGCCCTTTGTGTTCTTTATTCAGGGATTCTCAAAACATTTTAATGATGTGAATAGAGAGACGGTTTTAGGGAAAATGCAGAGTTCACAGTCAAACAATCCTACTGAAGTCTCTTATGTGCTATTAGAGAAGGACTGCTGTGCATTTTAATTGTGTTCACCATAATAACAAACCTGAATTTCTTTTAAAATAAGTAGTGGCAGCACTTTTTGTCAGCCAAGCCTCCACAGGCCATTAGAGACCCTTTCAATACAATTATTTTCTTCCGGATTGGGAAGAACTAAAATCCAATAGCTTAGAAGATCACAGAATCACAGAGTGGTGGGGGCTGGAAGGGACCTCTGGAGCTCACCCCGTCCCACCCCCTGCTGGAGCAGGCACACCCAGAGCGGGGGCACAGGACCGCGTCCAGGCGGGGGGTGAATGTCTCCAGGGAAGGGACCCCACAGCCTCTCTGGGCAGCCCGTGCCACTGCTCTGGCACCCGCACAGAGAAGGGGTTTGTCCTCATGTTCAGGTGGAACTTCCCGTGTTCCAGCTTGTGCCCGTTGCTCCTTGGCCTGTCGTTGGGCACCACTGAAAAGAGCCCGGCCCCATCCTCCTGACACCCACCCTTCAGATATTGATAAGCATTGATGAGATCCCCCTCAGCCTTCTCTTCTCCAGGCTAAACAAACCCATCTCTCAGCCTTTCCTCATAAGGGAGATGCTCCAATCCCCTGATCGTCTTGGTAGCTCTCCCCTGGACTTGCTCAAGCAGTTCCACATCCTTCTTAAACTGGGGGGCCCAAAACTGGACACAGCACTCCAAATGTGGCCTCACTAGGGTGGAGTAGAGGGGGAGGATAACCTCTCTCGATCTGCTGGCCACGCTTCTTTTGATGCACCCCAGGACACCATTGGCCTTTTGGCCACAAGGGCACATTACTGGCTCAGGGTCAGCTTGTTGTCCACCAGCACTCCCAGGTCCTTCTCAACAGAGCCACTTTCCAGTAGTTCAGCCCCCAGCCTGTGCCGGTGCGGGGGGTTGTTCCTCCCCAGGTGCAGGACCTTGCGCTTGCTCTTGCTGAATTTCATCAGGTTCCCCTGGGCCCAGCTCTCCAGCCTGTCCAGGTCTCGCTGGACGGCAGCACAGCCTTCGGGTGTATCAGCCGCTCCTCCCACCTTGGTGTCATCAGCGAACTTGCTGAGGTTACACTCTATCCCATCATCCAGGTCATTGATGAATATGTTGAACAGGACTGGACCCAGCACAGACCCCTGCGGAACACCACTAGTGACAGGCTGACAGGCCTCCATCAGGACTCTGCTCCATTGATCACGACCCTCTGAGTTCTGTTGTTGAGACAGTTTTCAATCCACCTCATGTTTCAAAAAGGTTGGGTGTTATTTTTATCCAGGAGTCCAAAAAACCCCACCACAACCCCCTCAAAAAAACTTTAAAAAAAAAGGCAGAAACTTGCGAGATGGGGAAGACCAGGGATGCTGCTTCTCAGCTGCTCTGAGCAGTGTTGCTCCTGCCCTGTTCCCCTGATGCTGCTGAGGGCGCATCCTCATCCTCAGCACAAAGTGAGGCTGTCACCTGTGCTTTGCACAGCACTGGATTGCAGAAGCATTTTATCCGATCCATTTTGTCAGAGTCTCAGGCACCTGTGAAGGTATTAATTTGAGCCTAATGTTTCTCTGCTCAGGTAACTTCACCCTTGAGAATGACTCAAGGTGTTGTTAGTAGACACTGCAGTTGTACTCAGCAGAAAAGCTGGGGGGGCGGGGAGGCAGGCAGTGTTGGTTGTTTTTTACCTTTGGGAACCCCTATGTATGAGCTACTTCATGATAACATGTATTAAAAAAGCAAATTAGCTTTCCTCAGCCTGGGTTTGAACGCCGTAGATTTCCCCCAGAGGAAATCAGAGGCCAGGTCTGGAGTGGTGGGTAAGAGACTACGGTATCAGCAGTGGGATTTATCTGGTAAGATTTGGTCCACCAGCTCTCTGCATGTAGGAATAGCCAAATTTCACAAGTGCCTTGGTTTTGATCTTTAAACTCCTGCATTTCTTCTTGAAGATCGGCTCCTTTGCATGTGTAGGAAGTGCTTCCATCTAGACAGGGCCAAATTGATCAGTGTTGAGGACACAGCTCTGCGACGTGCCTAATTTGATCTAAATTGCCATTGCTGTGATTTTGCGCTCTGCTCCCTCTCAGTGGTTGTATATTGATTTACTGGATTTTATTCTGTGGCTCCTAATTCAGACGCTGGCAGTGGATGAGAGCCTGGCTGTCTAACTCAACGCTGGGAATCAGCACCTGAAACCCAAGCAGTACTATACCCGGCTGCGTCCACTGTGGTGGGTTTTTTTTGCCCTTGTTCAAGTTGTAATCTAGTCCACAAGGGACCAGGAGTGCACTTCTGAAGATCTGTGGATAGTCCCTGTTTCCCTGCTTTGGCTCACTTGGTTCGGCTGTTTCCAAGTGCAAAAGCTCCAGGCTCCTTTTGAATGAAACAAAGCCAGAAGAACTTTAACTGCTAACAGGTGTTTGGGCCATGGAATCACACCATACAATAAAATCCCTGAAACAGGTACCGAACGGCTGCTCGGATGGACCAAACCACCAACTGTGCTGCTTTGTACATCTCCTCCTGTTGTGCTGCACTGCTTGCTGAGGTAGAAGGGTCTCAAGGGCTGTATCTAAGAGCCCTTTGGTTTCAGGGGGACATGACAGAGTACTGAGTATTCCTCAAGGCAATGGAAACAGAGTAGCTTAGGATGCTGTAATTACAAATGCAAATCTGTCCTGTAACTTAATTGAACACGAAAGAAGAGTCTGTCCTCTGCCACGTGTGGTCTGCAAAGTGGACTCGGATCCTTAGTGTGGTGGCATGTATATAAAGCATGCATGATAGCAACACCTCGCAGCGAGCTGCAGGTTTGGCTTCAGGTCCTGGAGATGGAGCAGTGGCGCACGCTAAAAACACATTACATCCCTCTGCAGCTCTTCAGTGCGCCGGAGCAATACGAAAGGTTCATGGTACATATTCTTAAGGGATCATTTTTCTTCTAGCAAGAAGGTTTACTTCACACAAAATGAATGTGGATATTTCCTGTTATTGGAAAATGAATATAATGTTCAGTATGAATCATCTTGGCCTGTTACCTGACAGATGCCAATCATTTCTTTGTCCTCGTTCAAAATGAAGTAGAAAGGAAGCTAATGCGGTGATTACTTTCCTTTAAAAGGAAACATCTGCCTGCACCTTGATTCGCTCTGACTAGGACGTGCTGGCTGGCTGCGGCGATCATCCGAATGAGTCTGTCCTTCCCAAACACGTGCACATGTAGGTCCCCCATCCCCCAATTCTTTTAGCTCTCATCCATTTTTCTCGATTGACATGTTCAAGTCGCAACACGATACTGAGGGAGGGAAAGGCAGATTAGTGTTGTGACAGAGTTGATTTGACTCTGAATGGTCTTTGTGTGTATTGTCCGTGTGTCCTTCACTGTCGTCTTGCCCACCTCTGTATATTGTGTGGTGTGTTTGCGTGAACTCTTGTAAAGCAAAGTAGTAGCATCTCATAGTACTCTAGCTGGTGAGCAAACACCTTCATTTGTCACTATGTCATTTGAAAAACATTGAAAGTTGTGTAAATACACTTGTAGAGCCCGGCCTGGCTCTGCAGTCCACTGAAGTTCTTTGTAACCTCATGGCTTTTCCTGTAAATAACTTGCTGAAATTAAAACATGCAGATGCGTTAGCATTTTAGAGGATTTTTCTTAAGGTATCGTGGTTACCTGCGTTATATTTGTTCACTGTAATTAAGGCTGTGATTATTCAGACAGTCCCACTCCAGATTTCTTCTTTTGCAGAATAAAATTGATGGAGGGCTTTCTTGTCTTCAGGAGAAAAATGGTTGGATACAGCATGTCATATTGATTCCATAATGCATGATTTGTCTTATAATACTTTTTTTCCCCCTCCTGGTCCCCAGCATGTACTGCAGGGATCTGCTATTGTTAAGATTGGCTGTCATACGAGAGTTATTATAGGAAAGAAAAAGTCATTTTCTGATCATAGGATTAAATTTTAATGGAGAAAAGAAAATGAAGTCATGGGTAACAATTTAGGACCTTTTTGAAAAAACACAGTTCAGAAATATTTAATAATAAAAAACAATATGAATGAATATATAGGCTATTTCTTGTACAGAGCAAATACGCTGGCTTTGTGCTTGACAGGAGGGGGGGAGGGGGATTGCACAGCCCAAAACCCACCTGAACCTGAGTATCTTATAGCTGGCCAGGGCTCATGAGAGCAACGATGGGAGGCTGCAGCACTCCCAGCCCCCGTGAATTGACTCCTGTCCTATATTCCATTACATTGACGTTTATGGAACTGCATTTCAAATATATGGTGAAGTTTCCTTCAGCGGTAAGTCTCTGTATGTTTAATGGACGAAAACCATAGTTGTGAGTTTTGTAACAGGAGTCAGAGGTTTGACAAACATCAGCTTTATTTATAAATAGCTCTCGAGGACAAAAATGATGGCCCCTACTTGGAAGAGTGTCTTAAATTACCACGATGTATAGTGGTGAGCAATGCATAGTGCAGCATTTTCTGCAAGATGGTTCTCTAGATAAAGCTGCAGCAGACAATGTATCACCAGACAGGCTGCCCTGCTTTACTACAGAGCCTGGGATTTCCTCTCTAATCTCTTCCTGCAGGACTATTTTCTAGACGCTTTTTCTTTACAGAATAGATTAATAAGTCCACAGTGGAGCTGCCTTTTGTGCATCTGTCCTATATTCAAAATACATTCACTGGGATTGGTGAGAAAATTGAAGTTAAATCAGCCCTGTGTGACCAGTAAGATTATTGCTGCATTTTGGACATTTTTAGAACATACCTCCTCCTCTTTCCTTTCCCTTCCCAAATATTTTTTTTTTTTTTTAAACTAAGATTTTGATATCTGTCTCAGGGCTTTAGAAAGCTGTACATTACTTACTGCCTGGATGTGAAGGCTATGGGTACAGAAGGAATTGCTTTTTAGGCTAATGCAAATACTGGCCCTGGGTTGTGTTCTATGTAGAAATTGTGTACAATGGATAGAAGCACCGAGAGGAGCTCGGAGTGTCAGGAAGGTGACGTTGCAAACAGTAAAGGCAGCTAAAATGCAAATGAGTGGAAAGTGGTGGAAGTGAGATGCCATAGTGGACTATGGAAATCGTGCTGACAGATCAAAAAGAGACTGAAGCAGGCATGAGAAAGTAAAGCTTAGCTGAAGAACAAACATACCGATTGACAACAAGGAATTGCTTAGAAACACAAAGAAAAAAACACACAGCGAAGAGCACAGAACCCTGATCCAGTGAAAGGATGTTAAGGGCTTATTTTTGCATGAATGAGAGGGGAAGTTGTAAAGTGGCTGCGTGGGTGGCGTAAGCCGTGGTATGAAACAATCCCCGTGCTACGTTGAGCAGATATATGAAATTATTTATGTTGTTACTGGTATATAGAGCTGGTAGAAATTCTTTTCCCTGCAAAATGTATCTCTGTCAACTGAAGGGTGATCTGTTTCTGTACAGCAGTGTACTCTGTGTGTGACTAAAGGGACTGACTTTGTGCAGGGGTCATGTAAAAACAGAATCCAGGTGAAATTCGGGCATCCATCTGTTCAGTGCCACGTACTGCAATATGCCCCTGAAACCAATGGGAATTCAAGCTCATTCTTAATGTCTGTGTGGAAGTCCTTAGCTTGAATATAGGATACCTCGCTGCTATGTTGAACGAGATATAACTGCTACTGAAATTTGGAATTTAAACGAATTACTTGCCTCTCCCCGCTAACTCCTTAATAAAACTTCACAATCCAGCAACCTAGTGTTTATTAGCATGTGCATGGAGGTGGATACCGGTGGACAGAGAACCCTGTGTTTGAAAAGTGTATTGCGGTTTGCACCAAATGAGAGGACTCTTGAGCAAGAAATTAATATTTTTTGGTCAACGGCTTAAGGTTGTGTTTGCCTCTTCTTTTGTTGAAGGTTAGAGTCTCTTGATAGGCTGTAGACAGCCTATCCTGCCTATAGGCAGCCTCTAGCCTGCGAGGTCTTCCACAGATGCCTGCAGCTATAAGAAATGCAAAATGAAGTAAATCTGAGGCAAACAGAAGAACAAAGTATGGTGTTACTTGCACCATGTTAGTTTGCTGTTACTGCCCAGGAACCAGAGGAGTTTGGAGAATGATGTGCAAACAGTTAATAAAAAATCTGGAGGGAGAAAAAGTGAGACTAATTTCTTCCCTTTAGAGAAGGAGGGGAACTGCATACTCATTCTCTAAATGTAGGTCCCTCTTTATACTCTTGCTTACTGTGAATTTTTGTCCTGAAGAGTGTCTTTGGGCTAAAGAGACTTTTTGTTTCAGTCTATGCTACTTCCCTCTGCAGGTTCTAAAAGACTTATATAGTTTTCTTGAGCATAAAATATCAAAAGTTTTTATTAATAGAAATGTTATTTGGGAGTTTCCAGCAAGTATAGATCTTTTAAAACAGCTTTTAATATTTCTACACCTGGTAATGAAATTCCAGGTGGACTGAACCACTTCAAATTCTGAAGCGCATCTCACCGGCTAGCCTGCCAATTTTGCTTGTAGATGTTTCTAAATCCAATAGCCTCCACAGTGCTTTTGGTTCTTTAGTGATTACCTTCAGTAATATAAAACCTCTGCAGAAAGTCTCTCAAGCAGTTTGCTTCTGTGCAGGTCTTTGGTGCATCAACTTTTCATGTCAGCATTTAAATAGCTCAAAATTCATGATCATTCTTAAAGGAAAGAATGACCTGCTTTGCTTCACTGCGATGCTCGCTATTTGTGTAGCTCTGTCAGTTCTGCCAGAAATATTTACAAACCAAATCACATCTGCTTTGGCTGCTATCAATCAAGAGATGATGAAAGAAGGGTTGTTGCATCTGTTTAATAAAAACTAAATATCAGGGCAATTAGAAGATTTATTGGATTCTCACCTATACTTGTACTTTCTGCAGTTTTAATAATATCCTCTGGCTCTTTGTTTTTAACAAACAGGACAAGTAAAGGCTTATGAAAAAGATCTTATCAGCCTATGGGAGTTTCTGGTACATTTTGTTTTCTGCTTAGCTATATTATATTTGTGTTATTGCACCATCCATGTACTGTCCTGGGTGCTCTGCAAACCCAGGTTATTGTCCTGTCCCAAAGAAAATGTCATCTAAATAGACAAAATGGGCACAGATGAAAAGCTAGGACATGGTTGTTCCTGTCTCGGGTCTAGGAGAGCTGGTGCATAAAGAGAGTAAGGATGTGCTTAAGCCATACAGTGGGGCACTGTGCAGGTTTCTCACCTAATTTCACAATACTGTGGTCCAAACCAGCCCTGTTTAAGTCCACCCATCAGCTTCATGAATGGGCCTGGGCAAATAAATTCAAATCCTTGAAACAACTTGAAGCTTTCTCAGCTATGATGTTGCTTCTCAGTCTTCCAGATCTGACTCGGTGCCTATAGAGTGAACTCAGGACTGTATGAATCAGTGTAGCTCTGCCTTTAATGATTTGCCTTGATTGACTTGTAACTTCTTGAATACTGGTATAAGGTTGCGTTAAAACCTGTGCTGGGGGTGGTTATCAAAGCCTGATAAAAGTTTTGACCTAGTGTCTCAATCTCCAGAATGTCCTCCTTATCCCTGTATGATAGCAGGCAGTTTCTTGAGTACCGTCTTCTATTTGTACGCTGTCCCTGGTGTCTTCCTAAACATTTGCTGCCCAGTCAGGATCACAGGAAACAGCAATAAAATAATCGAATTTAAACATTAACATTTGTAGGATATTATGCCTAAAAATGTTTGTCTACTAAAGCTTGTGCAAGGCAAAGTAGTTCATGCAGCTAGTGGGTTTCATGCTTTGGTGTGTTCCAGCAGTGATGCCTGTTCCATGGCGGATGTCCTGTCTGTTTAAGGTAGTGTCTTTTTCTCTTGTACATATACAGCAGATGCTCAATTCTGATCAGATGTAGGGAAGCACATCAGCCCGACCCACTTAAAGCTGAGACAAACTTCAACTCCATGCTGGTGTAAATTGAACCACTGCTTTGAAAATTGCAGAAGAGCATGCATTTACACCAGCAAAGAAACTGGCTCCTTAGCCAATCATAGTGTGACTTGGTAGTTTAGGTAAGAGGAAAAGGAAACAGTTTTGTAGCTGAACTTAACTCTTTGCTGCTGGACAAGTGACTAAAATTGCCCATTAACATATTTGATGTCCACATTTGCGTGATAAATGTTTAGTTACAAGGATTGTAGTTGCTCACCATGGGCTTGACTTACGCTGGTGCTGTTTCCATTAATGTCAGCTGTCTCCAGATCAGCCCTGAACTGCTTTTTTGCAGGTATTGCAAGCTGACATTCAAGCTGTGTGATTAGCCACCTAAATAGCATGCTATTTTTTCCTGTTTTGTAATCGGATTACTGTAATATTAACAAATAAAAGCAGGAGCTGAACAACAATAAAGCTTTAATATGAAATGAGCAGAGAGGGAAGAGAACATCAGCAGGCAGGAGATAGAAAAATATAAAAATGCTAAACTGATTTGTTTCCTCCCGCCAGCTGGAGCATTGTGTTAACTCACGTTCCCAGATCACAAGTCTCATGGTACAGCTTCCATTTTGAGCAAGGGAGGAAAGCTGAACCTCATAAACCAGAGAAAGTTAGAGTTGTTGGATTTTTATGTCAAACTTCATATACAGAGGGGGAAGCTTTTTTTTCCCCTTCACGTATTGACATTTTTGCATGAACATGTGCTTGATTTGCACAGAAGATGCTCTCTTTTAGAAGTCTCACTTGATCAATACACCCCGTGCCTGGCTGAGTTGTTGCGCTGCCGTCTGCTGTGCAAATTGCCACCTATTAGAGTGGAAAGACTACATGCGTTGAGCTTCCAAGTCTACATTTTTTCATGCTCACATGAACATCCTTGAAAGGGAACAAAAGAATTTTATGAAAACAATCAAATTATGAAATGGGGTTTAACATTTGGCAGCAGTTATTTGCGACTCTTTCCTTCTGTGTAATCAGGGTTGACCAAGCAGGCTGACACAGGAGGAGTTTCTCTGTTCTCAACATTGTACCGACAGCAAAATGATCACCCTTGGCCCCAAAAGCTTGCAGTCCAATGTGAGTGGACATAAAACCACTTACTAAAGTATGGATGACACTTTATTGCTCATAAATTGACAATCTCAGAGCAAAGATGCTGAGATAGTGTTTTTGGGGGATTTTTTATTGCCTCCCAAAGAATATGCTCTTTCCACCATGGGAATGAATGATGGTGCTGGCAAATTACCCCCATTTTTCATGGGTAAGCAGACACTTTCCTATTCAGCAATTCCTGAATTAACTGTGAAGTTATTTACAGTCTTTAAAACAATAAGCATATACCCAAAAAGAGAAAAACTGTTCATGTCTGGGTTACATACTGGTCTGTGCATGTGTGCAGGTATAAGATCCTGTGTACTCCCTGCTGCCTAGTGACCACAGTAATTACATCTGAAATGCAGACTGTTTGCATAGCTCAGGTGAAGGTGTAGGGAAGGGGGAGCAGCAGAGCTCTGCTCTCCCATGGTGTCAGAGAGCTTCCCTTGGATGCAGAAATATTGACTGAGCAGGATGAGGTGTGAACAAAGTCTCCTAGGAGGGAAGACCTCTGTAAACTTCCTGGCCTTCTGCACTGTATGAAAAGTGTTTTCTTTGTTGGCTTCCTGTGCTGTAAACCCATAAGCATATTCCTGCAGAAGCTCCAAGTGTTACTGATTTTCTCCTTATCCAATTCTCTGCTGTTGCAAAGGTCAGAGCGAAATCATCACTTTTCTTGTGGTGGCACATTACAGTCTTCATAGTATAGATGGCATTGGGGAATGTGTTGTCATGTGTGCTACCAGGAGTGCAGGGGGAGGTGTTTTTTAACACCCTTTTACACTGAATTTTTATTATGCTGTTGGTCTGCAGAGAATGGGGGATGGCATTCAGTAAGAACGTGAGGGCCAAACCCCCTCACATCCAAGAACAGCCCCCAGGGAGTGTGGCCAACAGGGCAGGCAAACAGGGCATGGCACGGCAGTTCGTGCAGGGCGCAGTCCGCTTCCTGGCTCTAAAGGGTAGCTCAATTAGTGGTCATCGACCCCCAGGAGAGGCCCTAGCTATGGCTTCCACTTGCCCGAAAACCACCACCAGAAAGAGTGTAGGGACCCAGGTGGAGCCCCCACACAAACATGCAGCAGTCCAGGTCCCCGGCTGCAGGGAGTGCCTGAGCCCGGCACTCATACCGGAGGGCAGCGGAGACAGCAGCTGTTTTCAGTGTGACCAGGTGATGATCTGCTCAGCCTGGTGGCAGAGCTGAGGGAGGAAGAGGAGAGGTTAAGGAGCATCAGGAAGTGTGAGAGGGAAATAGATGGGTGGAGCCGCACCCTGCCATCTCTGGGGTTAAGGCAGCGGAATGAGGCTCCACAAGAAGCAGAGGATCCCCTACCCTCTTGCCACTGAGCAGAAGGAAGGGTCCTGAGAGACCAAGGGGAATGGAAACTGCTCTGGGCAGCAGGCGAATCCCCTCCTGGCCTCCCCTACCTTCCCAGCTGCCCCTGCACAACAGATCTGGGGCTCTGGAACTTGAGGACCAGGCAAATGAGGATGTAGGCGAAGGTCCATCTGGGGGGTTGCCTAGGGATGGTAGGTCAGCCCCACGAATTATGACCACCTCTGTTAAGAAGAAAAGGAGGGTAACTGTTGTAGGCAGTTCCCTTCTGAGGGGGACAGAGGGCCCAATATGCCAACCAGACCCATCCCTCAGGGAAGCCTGCTGCCTTCCTGGGCCCAGGTTAGAGATGTTACTAGGAAACTCCCTGGTCTGGTACAGCCCTCTGATTACTGCCCACTATTGGTTGTGGAGGTTGGCAGCGATGAGGTTGTGGAGAGAAGCTCAAGAGTGATCAAAAGGGACTTCAGGGCACTGGGGCGACTGGTTGAAGGATCAGGAGCATAGGTAGTGTTTTCTTCAGTCCCATCAGTGGAAGGGAAGAATAATACTGAAAGGGACAGGAGAACTCACCTGGCCTAACGTGTGGCTCAGAGGTGCGTGCCATCGGTGGAATTCTGGGTTTTTTTGGTCATGGGGTGGTTTACATGGCACCAGGCCTGCTGGCAGCAGATGGAGTTCAGCTGCCTCAAAGGGGGAAGAGGGTTCTTGCTCATGAGTTGGTGGGGCTCATCGAGAGGGCTTTAAACTAGCTTCCAAGGGAGAAGGGGATATAGCCAGGCCCACCAGAGAAAAGCCTAAGGCATGCCAATGTTGGGGGTGAAATCAACTGTGCAGCTCAAGTGCATCTACACCAGTGCATGCAGCATGGGCAACAAACAAGAGGAGCTGGAAGCCATTGTGCAGCGGGATAGCTATGACTTGGTTGCCATTACAGAGACATGGTGGGATGATTCTCATGACTGGAATGCTGCAATGGATGGCTATAAGCTCTTCAGAAGGGACAGGCAAGGAAGGGCAGGCGGTGGGGTGGGTCTGTATGCTAGGGAGTGTTTTGATTGTATAGTGCTCAATGATTGTGATGATAAGCTCGAGTGTTTATGGGTAAGGCTGAGGGGGAAGGCCAACAAGGCAGATATCCTGCTGGGAGTCTGCTATAGACCACACAACCAGGATGAAGAGGTAGGTGAAATGTTCTACAAGTGGCTGGTAGAAGTCTCACAATCATTAGCCCTTGTTCTAGTAGGGGACTTCAATTTACCAGATGTCTGCTGGGAATACAACACAGCAGAGAGGAAACAGTCTAGGAGGTTCATAGAGCATGTGGAAGATACCTGATGCAGCTGGTAAGTGAGCCTACCAGGGGAGGTGTCTTGCTTGACCTCCTGCTCACAAAGAAGGACTGGTGGGAGATGTGGTGCTCGGAGGCCATCTTGCGCTTAGTGACCATGATACGATTGAGTTCTTGATTCTTATGAAGAAAGGAAGGGGGTCAGCAAAACCATTACCATGGACTTCGGGAGGGCAGACTTTGGCCTGTTCAGGGTACTGGTTGGGACAGTCCCTTGAGAGGAAGTCCTGAAGGGCGAAGGAGTCCAGGAAGGCCGGGCATTCTTCAAAAAGGAAGTCTTGCAGGTGCAGAGCAGGCTGTCCCCAGGTGCTGTAAGACAAACTGGTGGGGAAGACAATGGGCCTGGCTGAACAGGCAGCTTCTGCTGGGATGCAGGAAAAAAAGGAGTTTACCACTTTTGGAAGAAGGGGCGGGCAACTCCAAGAAGAGTACAGGGACCTTGTTAGGTCTTGCAAAGAGAAAATTAGAAAGGCAAAAGCCCAGCTAGAACTCAATCTGGCCACTGTTGTAAGAGATAACAACAAAAAAAAATATGGTTTTACAAATACATTAACAACAAAGAGAGAACCAAGGAGAATCTCCATCCTTTACTGGGGGTATGGGCACAGACATTGCCACCAAGGATGAGGAGAAGGCTGAGGTACTTAATGACGACTTTGCGTCAGTCTTTAGCAGTAAGACCAGTTATCCCCAGGGTATTCAGTCCCCTGACCTGGAAGACAGGGACAGGGAGCAGAATAAACCCCCGATAATCCAGGAGGAAGCAGTTTATGACCTGCTGCACCACCTGGACACTCACAAGTCTATGAGGCCAGATGGGATCCACCCAAGAGTACTGAGGGAGCTGTTGGAGGAGCTTGCTAAGCCATTCTCTATCCTTTATCAGCAGTCCTGGTTAACAGGGGAGGTGCCAGACAACTGGAGGCTTGCCAACGTGATGCCTATCTACAAGAAGGGCCAGAAGGAGGGTCTGGGGAGCTAAAGGTCAGTCAGCCTGACCTTGATACAAGGGAAGATTATGGAGTGGTTCATCTCGAGTGAGCTCACCAGGCATGTGCAGGACAACCAGGGGATCAGGCCCAGTCAGCATGGGTCAGTCCTGCCTGACCAACCTGGTCTCTTTCTATAACCAGGTGACCCACCTGGTGGATGAGGGAAAGGCTGTGGATGTGTCTACATGGACTTTAGCAAAGCCTTTGACACTGTTTCCTACAGCATCCTCCTAGAGAAGCTGGCGGCTCATGGCTTGGACGGGTGTACTCTTTGCTGAGTAAAAAAATGACTGGCTGGCCGACGCCAGAGAGTTGTGGTGAATGGAGCTAAATCCAGTCGGTGGCCAGTCACAAGTGGGGTTCCCCAGGGCTCAGTGTTGGGGCAGGTCTTGTTTAATATCTTTATCAATGATCTGGATGAGGGGATCGAGTAAGTTTGCAGACGACACCAAGTTGGGCAGGATCGTTTTTCTGCTCGAGGGCAGGAAGGCTCTGCAGAGGGACCTGGACAAGCTGGATCGATGGGCTGAGGTCAATTGTATGACGTTTACAAAGGCCAAGTTCTGGGTCCTGCCCTTGGGTCACACCAACCCCAGGCAACGCTCCAGGCCTGGGGCAGAGGGGCTGGGAAGTGCCCAGCGGAGAAGGCCCTGGGGGTGCTGGCTGACAGCCGGCTGGGCATGAGCCAGCAGTGCCCAGGTGGCCAAGGAGGCCACCAGCCCCCGGGCTTGTGTCAGCACTGGGGTGGCCAGCAGGAGCCGGGCAGGGATGGGGCCCCCGTGCTCGGCCCTGGGGAGGCCCCACCTCGAATGCTGGGCTCAGGTTTGGGCCTTTCAGGACAAGAAGGGCCTTGAGGGGCTGGAGCGTGTCCAGAGAAGGGCAGCGGGGCTGGGGCAGGGTCCGGAGCACAAGTGTTCTGGAGAGTGGCTGAGGGAGCTGGGGTTGTTCAGTCTGGAGAAGAGAAGGCTGAGGGGAGGCCTTATTGCGCTCTACAACTAACTGAAAGGAGGTTGTAGTGGGGGGGGTTGGTCTTTTCTCCCAAGTTACTAGGGAGAGGGTGAGAAGAAATGGCCTCAAGCTGTATCAGAGGAGGTTTAGATTGGATATTAGGAAAAACGTCTTTACTGAAAGAGGGGTCAGGCATTGGCACAGGCTGCCCAGAGAGGTGGGGGAGTCGCCGTCCCTGGAGGTGTTGAATAAATGTGTAGGCGTGGCACTTCAGGGCATGGTTTAGGAGGCCTGGGGGTATTGGGTTGATGGTTGGAGTTGGTGATCTTAGAGATCTTTGCCAACCTTAATGATTCTGTGATTTTGTGAAGATGGGCATGAATAATGTCAGGAAGGCTCAAAGCAAGAAACACAGAATGGACCTTGATGTCAGCTCTCACCAAGGTTTGTGACATTTCAGCAGTGAATTTTGGATTTGAGTTCCCTCCTATGGCATGAATGAAGTTACTTCATCTTTTTCCTAGAAAGAATGGTTAATGTGCATTGTGTTGAGTGTTGATCATGTTTAATTAACAATAGGCCGAAGAGGGCTTGTGCCAAGATTTCCCACAAAGCTTTCTCATGGGATGGATCTGTGTTTGTGGGTTTTTGTTTTGGTTTCATTTGGGTTTTTTTGTTTTTGTTTGTTTATTTGGGGGTGTTTTGTTTTAATACTTTTAACGTTACTGTATTTAAAATTGCTTTCATATTCTTGCTAAACAGAACGTCAGCATAACTGAAAAGGGTTGAGCATTGAAGAGGGCTGGTGAATTATTAGAGAGATGCACCAAGAGGAGATGGCAGGAGAAAAGCTAAACCATTCAACATAGAGCTGCTGTAGAGATCAGTGAGGTTGCAGGGACTGAGCTTTCTATGAACTTAATTAGCATTGCATTGGTCTGTGTGTGTTATAGATTATTTTTCCACATTCCTTTGCATTAGTTATTCAAATATCTCTCCACAAGTAGTCTGGTTTAGGTTTGTATGGTGCTAGTAGAGACTAGTTTCCAGAAGCAGAAGGTAACAGACCACTTAGAGTGGATCTTGCATTATAATCTCTTAAATGAGATAACAATGTGGGATCAATATTCTGTTAAGTTAACTTATTGTGGATTATTGAATATGAAGCACTGGAAGGCTGTAATTTAGTTGGAGAATTCTTCAAATAGGCTATGATTTCTTTGCTGTTCTTGCTGACAAAATGAGCTCAATAGAAATATTTCTAACCTGGAGGGAGTATGTAGACTGATGGCTGAGAGGTCCCCAGGCCTTGTTTTATTTTAAATTTATAGATGATGAAACTTAAGACTTCTAATATTTTCAACTTTATAGCAGCAGTTGCAGTTTTCTCCTTTATTACTAAGGTCTTCTGATATTTAAATTTGAGGATTTTTCAAACCCTTTCCTTCAGAAGCATCTTTCCTGTGGTGCCATGAATGCTGGGCAACTGTTGATAACTACACACTGAAACCACTGCATGGTTAATTTATTTAAAATGAAATTTTAAAGAGTTCATTTTATTAGTCTTGCTCTTTAATGTGTTGCAATTTTATAGAATAAGAGATAATCTATCACTACTGCTGCAGATTTCTGGAATGTGGATGCTTTTTATCTTCCAGGTTTTAATTTAAGTTTGATTTAAAACATTAAAACGTTTTCCCAGTTCCCCCTCCCCACCCACAGAAGTCTGATTTCTATTTTTGTCATCAGAGCACTATTTCAATAGGTAGACCTATCAAGAACTTAAGGAATATTTTCACTATTAGTATGTAAACCAGAAGAAATTAGGAGGTTACATGTTACCAACCTTGATGTGCTTTGAAAAAAAAAAAAGTAATTTATCCCTGTTTTTTCTTGATATATAAAATAACTTGATTTTAAAAAAAATAAATACCATTTTGTCCAGAGAAATTGTTTTTTCTTTTCTTTCCCTAGAGGACAGATGTTATGGTACTGTGATCACAAATGGATCTTAATCCTAAATAGATGAGAGAGGGAAAGATATTTCATGCTTTTCTAAATAGCTGATTTGGATAAATAAGCATTTGTTCTTTCTGAAGCATTCAGCAATTTCTCTTCTATTTATTAAAGGGATGAAAAAAATAACTTGTAAAAAGATCTCTAGTCTTACAAGTCCTCTAGGAAAAGTAGCAATACTGGTCTAAGATTAAAACCGACAAATGATAAATATATTCTTTAATGATATTTTAATACATTACAGAGAAGCAAAGAAGTAAGCTTCATTTCTTGTCTCTCACTCACTTTTTATTTCTATTCTTACCTGGAACATCTAATTAGGATTTCTTCAGTTGTAAAGGCAAGTTGTTTAGTTATGCAAAATTTAATACAGAAATCTACTAACTTGAGGAATTTAAGAGGAGGTGGATTCAGTCATTTTTGCGATGCCGTGGCTAAATCCTATATCATGGTGACTCTTCAACCTTTTTATGTGCCAACAACGTTTCTTGTATTTCAGAGGAATTGTTCCTAATTTCAAAACCCTAGCAATGGTCTGAAATTTCAGAGGGCTATGTATCAACCCAATACAATGGTGTGTTGTGGTTGCTAGAAAATGATTATGGATGAGGAAATGAAACGCAGTAATGACTTCATACAAGAAAAGAGCACAGCAGTCCTAGGCAGGAAGCAGCAAACCCTCTGGAGATCTTTAATACCTCTTGGCCTTCTTTAACGAAATCCAGTCATTTCAACAGCAGATAAACGCTCCATGCAGAGCAGGGGATAATGCTGAGGAGTTGGGTCTTTAAACTCAGCATGACACTGGAGACAGTTACTGGGCATTTGTGATATTATTGGTAAATATTTGAGGAAGTGTATAATGTACGTAAATGTTACTTCTCTCATATAAAACTTTGTTATAAAAAAAGCAACGTTGCTGTCTTTCTGACCCCCATAGTGTCATGCAACAAGGTTGCTAGCTGGGGTCTCATCCATCCACCAGCACCAACCAAGACATATTAGGAGAAATACATATATGAATAATATATATGAATAATAATTAGCATGTCCTTATTTTGACTTGATGTAGGAATAAACGCCAAACTCAAGACTTTCTACAAAGAACACTTTACTGTTTCCCAATAAATCAAGTTCTTTAGCTGAAGCATCTTAGCTGGTTGCAACAGCTCTGGTAGCTCATGAGCAGACAAAAGCAAGAACGTAGCCATGACTCCCACATGTAAAAAGTACTTTGCAATGAAAATTGACTTTATGCATAAAGCTTGTTGGAAGTTAACAATTACCATTGTAACTGTTGCTTTGATTTAATTATTAATCTTATACCCACAGGGGAAAGAAAAAAACCCACTCTTCTCTTTTGTTTGTGCCATGACCATATTCTCACGCTGTTTCTCATTGTGTCTATTCATGATGGACTCGATTGTCCCTGTAGGGAGCCCGCGGAAGCCACCTGCATTACAGAATGAATGAATTGAGCGCAAGTAGCCTAAACTTTCTAATAACTTTTCTGTATCAGGGACAGGAAAATCTGTAAAGATACGGATCCAGCAGAATGGTACATTATTGACTTGCAGTGATGGCCTTTGTGACTGACAAGACTGTTGTAATAAGCAAATATTTACCAACGACCAGCATGATGAAGGAAAGAGACACCAGGACCAACAGCCATGCCCCAGCCGGGCAATGGGATTTCAGCCCCTATTCCCGTAAGGTCCATTATGTGGACGTGTCACGCATTATGTACTGTGAACTCTGTCGCTTGAGCACAGGTAGTTACTTTCTGTTCTGGAATACCTCTGTACAGCGATAAATGTAGATGGATAGGGTGTTATTATCTACAACTGCTTTACCCTGGTAACCCCTCCTACGCTGCTTATAGGATCTCTTTTTCTAGCCGATGTGGCCTTTTCTAATTCCTAGCTCTGTTCTTGATTTATATCCTCTAATTTTTTTTTTTTCTGAGAACACAAAAGGGTTGTTACCCCTTGATTCTGAGAACTGATTGCCTCCAGTTTCATGTTTCCTTGGGGTATTCTGTACCTTTTGCTCATTGCAAAATGAGGAGAGAAAACACAACAAAAATCTATTTGGAACAGCATAAGGAACATTGTCCACATGACCCCTGTAAAGATGGCAATGTGTCAGTCTGAAATGTATTGCAGACTATAAAAATTATGAACAGGTGAACTACGCCTGTAGTACTGTGTGCGCCTGTGCATGCAGTAGTAAATGCTGACCTCCTTACTCTATAAAGATAAGATTTTCAGCTATATTCATGTATGGTGAGGAATGATGTGCTCATAACCGTGTCCCTGTAATAGGGAGCACACAGTTCATATTGAGCCTGCTGCAGCAGAGCCCTCTCCCTATCTTGCAGCTCTCTGATGCTATCATAGCACGAGCCACCCTTTTACATGTGTGAACTGTGCACACGCTACAGAAAGGCAAGTCAGACTTTGTGGGAACTAGTAATAAAAGGGAAAGAAACCCAAGTTAATCATCCATTTATTCAACTTGGATAATGCCAGTAGCTGAAGAGGAGATCTACAGCTGGTGTGAATTAAGAACCCCATTGTCTTTGGAGAGTGTTTACACTGTGGGGCCCATCGAGGAAATTTAACTCTTACCTTGGCTAGCAACTGTAAATCAGGAGCCTGGCTCTGTTGCTGGTTGCTGTCATGTAGCTTCATCTTAAGAAAGAGTGTTTGCTTTGGTCTAAATGAAAGAAGTTTCTCTGGAGGGAAACCTGGCTAAATGACATTCAGGGCATTCCACAAAGCCATGAAGAGCTGAGCTGAGCGACCCCCTGGGGGAGTGAGTACAGAGCATGATGCTGTGGCCTTTCTGTTAGGAAGTTGATGTAGATGATGATGAGTTTAATGGTATCAGAGCGTACCACTCACCAATAGTAGGGTCTTGTAAAATGGATGCCGGTAGTCAGATTACTTGGAGAAAATGAAGGTTTGGCGAGAGCTTGCTAAATTAACAAATATTTATAATTTGCTTTCCCCACAGCCACTAATTTTCCTTCCCCTGGTTATAAATATGCAGGTAATAATAATTTTCTGCATCTGAGGATGGAATAATTAGTAGCCTGAAGGCAGCTTTCAGGGCTCAGAGTAATGGGACCTGGCTCGCAGGCCAGAACAGCCAACTGCCAGCATGGAAGTGATTTGTTTCTGCAAAGCAAAGCTCTTTCCACAGGCTCGCTGTGTTTGCAGAGAGGGGGATACACCAACTGTACCCAGTCTCACCCCACGTCCTGCACGCACTACTGCCCTTTTCCCATCTGTGCCCCGTGTCATCGCTCTCCCAAGCTGCTACGAGTTATGCTTAGAGGTGAGAATTATATGTATATGTGTTTAGCAATAAGATTACACATGTACTATTAATCTTGTTATTTGGGTACATTAGTATACTGAGTAAGATAATCTTTCAAGCTAACTGAAAAATACTAAGTAAATCCTAGGCAAGGAGCAAGTGTGGGTGTACCATAACTCTGACATTTTCTCCGGTCTCTGGCATTTTGTCCATTTCTATATATCATCACCATGACTACAGTGGTAATGTCTAAGAGAACTCCAATGTAAATCTGACAGCACCTCCTTAGCGGTACTTAAAATCATGTAATTAAGTAAGAAAAGGCTGCTGATTGAGGAGGTTAGAGCTGCCTTGCAGAAGATTACAGCACATTTCATGATTAACAATCAGAACATTCTTTTCCAAAGCTCTACCTAATTTAGCAGACTAAGGTTTCAGCTGAGAATAAGGCTCTGCTCTTAATGCTGCAAATAGGAGGGAGAACGGTAATTTCCCACCATTTTCACTGCTTTCCTGGTGTTTACTCCAGTGTCAGTCTTCATTCTAATTCTGCTCTCCCGGTTAACTGACTTAACAGAAGTACCAAAAAGGCAAAAAGGTCAATGCTGTTGATCATAGCACTATAATTCACTTCAGTCTCCTGGCAGTTTATAATTAGGATGGAGAAATAGTATAAAAACAACTCATTTTAGTGACAAAAGCTCTGCACCCATCAGTTAATGTGCCAAAATTAATCTTTTTCTCTTTGCGTCCCTAAAATTATAAGTTGGTTTTAGAGGTAAACTTGTCTTTTCTTACTGGCAAACACATTTCTCTGAAACTACATAGTTAAACTGTTTGTGGGGAAGAAAAGGAATTAATATATAGCATATAGGGATATTATTTAGAGTTTTAAATAGAACATGTTGTTATTGTATATGAAATATTTAAGGCAGGTCATAGCGATGAAAGGGGTCCTGATGGACAAGTCCTGTGTTGGATTGTCCAGGGTGTGGTGGAATCTTCTTGTGAAGTCTACTGGTATTGAGACCACTGTCAGTGAGAGAACAAGGACGCTGGTCAAGCATTTCAATTTCTCTTCCCTCTCCATACCTGCACAGACACTTACAGATGGAATCATCTAGGGAAATCTGTAATTTGAAGGCAAAGCGAGGTCTTCTAGAGGAATCTTTAATGTGACATTGTGGCAGGGGTAAGGTCCTTAACCATGACGTAGACTTGTGCCAGATACTTTTATCTTCCTTTCTGTCGCTTTTTGATATATTACTGTTTATGGTGTTCTGGCCACGTTCCCTAGGCTTTGTTATCTTTTTTCATATCTATAAAAGAAAATAAATGTATAAATTGCCTACCTATTGTCTTAGCAGCCCTCAAAAAAAAAACCAACCTGCTCCTACTTGACTCTCATTGCCTTCTATGTTAACTTGAGTCTGCATCAACCTCCAGATTTCTCTGGGGAGTATTTAGCTTTTCCTCCATTACTTGGTAAAGCACCCATATGTCGTGAGTTATAGAAAGAGAGAATATTCCTGTTGTCCAATTCCTTTCTGTGCATCCCAACTAAAAATGATTTTTTGGGCTATGTACATTACGTAGAGGACTGGAGAGAAGCTGAAAGTGTTGCGTATAAGGTTTAAAAAAAATATGCTTTGTATTTTCTAAAAACAATGTTTCTCAGAGTAAATACCAACTGCATACAAGAGCAAAACCCTGAGAAAAAGGAGAGGCAACACGGACAGCCGTGGAATTGGGAGTTCTTGCCCCCATACCCCTTGAAGGAACAGGTTTTGTGCACTGATGTTGTTTTGTTTGTAATGAATACTCATTTCAATTGCTCCTCCTTTTGGCTCTACTATGCATAGTTTTTTGCAATATTTTTGCTTTCACATGGCAGTTAATAATTGTGAACAGTCATGGAGAAAATCAGCGAGTTTCCCCCCCACAGGCTGTGCAGTACAGTACAGATTGACGTTTCCAAGTCCTTTAAAAATGGGAAATGCACCGTGTTAATGTCTTTATTCTCCTACTGCAAAATTCAGCATGCTTTATAGAGAGAATTAAAATGAAAAAAAACCACATTCCTGATCTTAGAGGCCTGGTTTGAGTGTAAATATTGTTGAAAAAGTCCTGTGTCTATGTCTGCATATCCCAGTTGTGGAAAAGATGATGATGAATCTGACTTTTTCTTAAAAACTCTTGGGGAAGTGCTGGCATAGATATCGTTATTAGCATATGTTAAGCTAGAGCAAAAAATATTCTTTACAAAGCAGCTACTGCTGGAGTGATCAAATATCTCCATTGCTGCAGGTCAGAATGTGCAAATTAACACAAATATTCAAGTATTAAATCACTCCCAGTGAAAGGCAAAAGGTTTACAGAAAATGCGGGCTCTGTCATGTATCTATCCACCAGCCTAGCTAAATGACAAGATGATATGCAGTCCAAAGGAATTATTGACTCAAAAGATAAGAACGTGAAGCAGGCATTTTAAATTCAAGTCTGCAATTAACTTACCTCAAAATGATGTTATGGGATTTATATTACCAGAGGGCTGTTGGGATGAAAAGCTGAAATTTTACTACTGAGCAGGCTTCATTCAGGTACATAGTTAATCTGAAGAGCAAAACACTTCAGTGTTTGGAATTTAGATGCTTGTAATAAACTAAAGGAAAAGGACCTGCAAAGCAGGGTAGGTAATATAGGTTATAGAATTTTGTGTGCGTTGAGAAGGTGAGAGGAAACACTGTGTATTGTCAAGTGAAAACTGCAAAATGAAAATTTTGCAGGAAGTTCCTTACTGTGAACAAGCCCCTACTTTTAACATAAAAATAGGTAGATAGCGATGTGGATGTAACTTTAACTTCAGCATATACTGTTTCAGCCTTTTCCATCTGGTGTATTGAGTTTATTGGCACCATTCAATACTTAGCCTTTATCCTTCTCATTCAGAGAGCTAAATGTCAGGGAATCTGAAAACACCCCACCTGTCCTACAAGGGGGAACTGAACCCTTGTGCCTCTGCTGTGAGAGTGAACTCAGCAGATTAGAGCCGTGTTGCATACAAAGGAGAAGCAAACGAGATGGGAGTTTCAGGGTTAAGGAGCTGGCGTTGGGTTCCCTTTGCTTAACAACCCAAATGGGTTGCGCGAAGCATTAAATGAACTCTGCCGTTGGGTGCGCCTTCCCCAGTAGCATGACCGCGTACGTAATTTAATGAACTACGCGAGGCTGAGAGGTCCCAGCAACACCTTACCGACCCAGCTGGGCAATGCGGCTGTAAGGACACACGCTGGTGCGGTCAGACCTTTTAGCAGCGTTCTCTGCAGTCTGTCCAGGCACACAGTCCGGGCTGCCGGCGATTTGATTACTGCATTTCCAGCAGGATTTCTTTCAAAGTGGTGTTTGTAACTGTAGTGAAGACTATATTGGGATGGCTACAGTTGGTTTTGTAAAGCAAACTGAATTTAGGTTCCAGCCAGGAAATCATTTCAAGGCGGGCGAGTGGTTTAGTAGCACACGACGATTTTGTGTGTTAGTCACTCATGTGCAAAAAATGCTTTGCTTACTCAAGACTTTAATGTAAGTCAGGTCAGAAAAAGCAATTGTAGCAACTTACTGTATTCTTGCTCATGGCATTTACCGCCTGTGTGTGTTTGCACTCCCACCTGTACCTGGCAAGTGCTGGATGGAAATTAGAATTCCCAGAATATGGGAAAAGCCATAATTTTTAATGATTTTCCCATACATTGACCCTATTTGCCTCATGAAAAACAAATTATCTTCAAACTCTAGCTTTATTTCAGGCCACTGAAGATGCACAAACCTGTAATGTTTTACCATATGTTGCGTTTTCTAGTTGATATTATACCAGAGTTTAAAAATCTTGGTAATAAGGTTTCAGATTTTAAAATTGCAACATTCGGTTTCAGATGTGTTGAAATGTTGCATTATGATACTTGTAAATAGCTCTCTGCAGTTTTTAAACAAGATGTGAATTCTGACATGTTTCTATGGTACTTCTGTTTTGGTTAGTCAGAATTACCCAACACACAAAATATTCTGCCAGAAAGTTTTTTGGTTGCCCTGTTTTACAGTTCTTTAAATGTAATTTTTCATTCACCTGACTCCGGCTAGCCCTGCAGCCTAATCCTCCGCTTTGTGCAGGTGGGATGTCAGCCCTGTGGTTCCTAGGTCAGTTGGTGAGGAATGTGATTTCTGATCTATAGGTGTGTCTCAGAATAATAGCCCAGGGACTGGGGAGGTAAGGAATGTGATTTTAAGCTATTTTTAGGCTTCCAGAACTACTTTCCCGAGTGGAAGTTGGCATAACCCTGAATACGATCGCTCCAGGCCCCAGGATGCTTCATCCTTCCTCCGTTTCTTTCAAAATGCTCGTGAGGGGATGGTTACGGTTGTTTCACCGACTCTGTCCCACTGCAGGCTATCCTTTATGGCTAAATGAATCCTGAGAACAAATCAAGCTCTCGTTACAGCCAACGTATTGAAATTTTGCTAGAAGCTTGATCCCCAAATTGTCATCTTCATTCAACCAAGCCTAATCTGATATGATATTTTCAAGGTTTGTATCTTAGTTATATTCGGAATTGTTTCTCTAGGTACTTTCTTACTCACTATTGCTACAGATAGTTAGCTCTAAAATGTGGATGAAATAACTCTTCTGGAATAGGTGTGTAACTTCAAATATGATATGCCCGTTTGACTCACGTTCTTATGTAGAACGGCTCAGAGAGTATTCTTTTGGGTTTTTTAATTATTTCTAGTGCTAGCCGGTTTCCAGTGGGCTCAAAGTGTGCTTTAAAAGGTGTGCTTGTGTAAGGAGTGTATGGAAGAACATGTTCCAGAAAGAGCGGATGGATTTGGATGATTGCACAAACAAAAAACAAAAGCTTCTTAAAATGTACAAAAATCCAGATATGTTGAAGGTCAGAGGCAGACCTGAGAACCAAGCAGCAGACACTTTTAGGGGATGCTCAGACACTGTAAGGGTTGTTCAGATTTTTTTTTAATAGCTGTGTATTTCTGAAATGTATTTAAGTTGATATGAAATACATAGCATTTACAGTTAGAGGCTTTGTTGATCCTTGAAATAGTGATGTTCTGTAGCTTGTTACTCATCCAGAAATGGCTAGAATGGCTTTCTGGGTACAAACAGCAGTCATCTGTATGCTTATGGGTAGTCTTTCCTGCTTCAATGAAAATTTATTACTGCTGACCTGATTGTACAGCTTCCAAGTAAACATAGAATACATTTTTTTTTCTGGTATAGGACGTCTCCTTTTCATATGCTTGCTAGAGAGGACAAGAAAAATGTCTTTTAGTCCGTGGCTGCAGAGACTTGGAGCCATGACCAGACCAAGCTGTTCCTGCCCGTCGGGTCAGTCGCTGTAACCCCACAAGTGTGTGCTCTGGGCCACCTCACTTATGAAGTAAAATGTGTTAATCTGATACTTGTTCAATTGCATGGCTACATGCTGACAAGGGAAAGACAACAGTTGTATTTCTTTAGGACTTGCCTCTTAGGTGTTCACCAGTTAAAGTGTTTTAAATCAGCCATTTCCTTGACATTGCTGTGATCCTAACATTATTAATAATATCATCTTCACCTCCCTCCATCATAGACCAGATCTATATAACTCTGATACTTCAGAGATTTTTATGTTGCCATTCAGTAGTGCAAGCAAAATGCCTTGGCGTCTCCTCTTTCCCGTGGATCGCTTGTGAAGCTGAATTGATCATGCTTTAATTGGGGCTGTGCTTTCTGACCACATGCCCATAGTAATCTAGCTTTTCTTTACCTCACCAGCAGATTACCTGTCAGTCAGGATTTCCTATAACAATATCTATTGTTTTGTTGTACTATGATGTAATTCAGCTCTGTTTACTATCTACTTTTTTTATTTTAATGGCCAATCTTGCTTTCAGCACATCTTGTGTTATTTCAAGGTACTACCTTGAACTGTCAGTTCCTGGACTTCTACTCTCAGCTTCATTTTTTTAATATATATTTTTATCTACAGGTCATTAAACTCTTGATGTTGTTAGTCTGTGCAAGTACAAATCTCAAGCAAGTTTAAGGTCATTTTTGTAATCAGTTCCAGCTGCAGAAGGAACCTAAATTCCAGGTATTTTAATTAGTGACATCCTTTATCTGATTGAAAGTCTGATACATTATGTTTAAAATGGCACATAAGAAGTAAAGAAATGAGCTTTGCATTTTGCAATTTGTCTGTTGATTCCAGTGGTGGAGGCGCGTAGGGTTGCTCCTTAGGGGGGTGGTAGTGCTAGAGAAGTTATCCCAGCCTCCAGTTTGTTCTGAGAGGTCTGTGTCAGCAACACGGTACATGCCGTGTGGTTTTAGATGGTATATTAGCGTGTTTGCATCTGCAGCTGCATCTGCAGCTAACTGGGAGCAACACATTCTGTTGTCCCAGGTCCGATTCTGCCTGGGAAAATCTAACACTGCAGCTCCAGAAATCAGCAATGCTCTTCCAGCAGTTCATATTTCTACTCCCTCCTTCCCCATAAATTGGAAACTAAATAACATTTCCCTTTTTTATTTCTTTACCCACAGAAGTAGGTCTTGTCCAAAACCTCATTAGCTCTCGCATCTGCCATGTCTCCAGGAAGTACTTAACATTTCTGGGCCCTGGAGGCTCATCTCCTGTTTGTGCTGAGAAGTGATTACCAAGTAGGACTTTGGAGCAGAAACAGTTTGCCAACCTCTTTGGACTCACAAAACTGTGGGTAGTTGGTGATTCATGCTGAGGAAGCAGGACAAGCTGCTGCTGCGGATTCCTCCAGCAACACCTGCCCTTGCAGCCAGCACCGGAGATACTTTGACTGATCCAACTGATTTTGTAGCTTCCTGCTTCAGCTGGTGTCTTCCTCATAACCTCTGTAAGGGCTCTCCAGACTTATATTAGAAACATGTAAGCGGATTGTTAGCACATTAAAATTGCACTGAAAGGGGAATGAATTAACTCCATAAAGACATTCTGCATCCCTTGAGCTGGCTCTTAAGGGCAAACTGCTGCAGACTTTCATGAGGACCAAGTACGTACAGAAACTTGAAAGATGTTGGCAATAGCAAAGCAGAAAACTGCAGTTTCCTTACAAATGACCTTTCATTGCACTCCCCATGTAGCAACAGCCTGGCCCTCTCTGTACTGCTATTTTATCCAGGTGTTAGCAAGAGGAGCCCTTGCTTACCGCTAAGTAGCTATTTCCAACCACCACCACCGAGTCAAGAAGGTGGGTGGTTTTCTTCATCGGTTTGTGAGGGCTGTAGCTGGTGAAGCTGTTCAGGAACAAGAAGACCCAGCAGCCACCTGGGTATTTTTTAAATCAGCTTTTCCTGGTATCTTTTTAGTAATAATCTGAAAGAAAACTTGTTGAAAGGTCAGAAATATTGAATTAAAGGGATAATACTATAGTAGGTTGTAGATTACAATCTAGTTTAGAAGTGAAAGGAGCATTGTATGAAATTATTGTTGTATTTTCGACTCTCTTTCTCCAAAATTCCTCATTAAAGGCAGGCAGATCTTTTCAGTTAACATGCAGTCTTTTCCCTCAAGAGTCCCAGCCTCTTGTGAACGAGCCTGTGGGGATGGGACTGCAGAGCCGTGGCCTGGGTTTGTATCAGGTGGAGGCAGGACTCAGTGCTGCTGTGGGAGGATTAGGCGGTAAAGCTGAAGCATCTGCCTGTGTGGAGGATGCTCTCCTACACCTTCTGTACATGAACGGTTTGGACAATTGGCGCAAGATAAAGATGTAATATTCTTTCAGACACAGTTGTTTAGAGGGTTGGTAATAATACTCATAACTTTGTGAAACAAATGGCTTTTAAAAAGATGGAATTTCAAAACAGTTTTTGAGGGTTGTATTTTTGCCCTGCATCTCTCTACGCTCATGTGGCAGGGTGCCCATGGGGTGAGGAGTCGCAGGGTGCCCCACACCAGGGTATGGTCCGGAACTAGCTGGAAGCTGCAGTCACCAGGAGTCTTACAAGGGATTGGAGAGTAGCTGTATTGTGCATGCTGCAAAGGTTGAGAGAAGCACCGAAAGTGTAGGGATAGCTGAGCAATCTGAAACTCCAGGGCTGTAATACTTGCTTGTCTCTAGAAAAGCAGGTTGTGTTCATACATAGTGATTTTTTCATACTGGCTTGGTAAAATGTGTTTCCCCAGAAGAGTTGCCCATGAAAAAAAATACAGTTGCAAATGGTACACAACACGAATGCTATTCCCCTAAGTGCCTTGTATCTGTTTCTGTGCGTCTAGTTGTCAGCTTGATACAACTTCATTGCAATATCTAAATTCCTAAATTGCTTACATGGTCTTTGCTGTGATAGAAGTGTAAAGATGAGGGATGAGTTAATCAGTGAGTTGCTAATTTACGTTTAATCGATAGCATCCTTGATAAGTACATGTTATCAAAGGAAAAACCATGCTATGCTATGCCCCATTACTATGTACAGCAATCAACATTCACACTGTTAATAAAATAGATTGAAATTTTATTACCATGTCTTGAAATAAGCTTGTATTCACCTCTGGCTTGAGTTATTTCTGTTGTCTTCAATTGATATGATAATGGGGACTCTTTTCAAGGCCTTTGCATCAGGCTTTTATTTCAGACTGGAAGGTGAATTTAATTGACGCTTCCCTGATGCTTAGACTTGCCTCATGCACGTGGCTTACACATGAATTTTCAATTCAATTTCAACCTCAAATGGGGACAGCCACAAATCCAAACACCTTGCTGAAGCTGCACAAAATGAGTTATGTGGATAACAATATTTCATCAGGCCTGGAACTTGGCTGTGTTTTGTCCAAAGCAGTAAAACTGTGTGAATGAATTGCTAAGTCACTGTAATATTAATGACTTGTATTTCATCCTTTAAAAGCAGGATGACACAGGGACAGAGGAGAGAATTTTCTCTTACCTTGGTGGAATTTTTCTTTTATTTAAGCCTACAAACAAATATTAAAATAAAAAAAAATCTATCCTTCATAGGATGAAGTAAATTAAAATATTTTCTGTCAAAGTTTTTTGTAAAACACAAGAGAGCAATAGGATTTGGGGGAACAGCCTCTGCACCTTGGGCTCCGTCTCCTTCCTTGTTGTAAGTTACTTCTGAGTTGGGTTGCCAGTGGAGCTAGGTGTGAGGCTCAGCTGCGGCAGCAAATGAGACCCCTTGAGCTAAACTCATTGCCATTCACCTATTAGACTAAAACCTGCCAAAAATCAAGCCTGAAGATAACTCAGGCTGGGGTAACTACTTCCTGAGCTCTTCTAAAAGACTTCTGTTTGTGTGTATGCCACGAGTTGGACTTGTGGAGTGGAGCCTCAGATGGGCTTCTAAAATGCTCCTGTTTTGGCTCTACTGCCAGCATGGAAAGAGATCTTTGGCTGGTCTTGGAGCATGGTCTGTCTTGTGGTGAATATTTCTGAATTTCAGAGAGGCAGGAAGGAAGAACCGCATAGGGGTAAAACCAGGAGTCGAATAAAGCACCCGGCCTTGCTCAGCACACTGGGCTCTGCGAGCACCCAGGTCTCGGGTGGGAAGCACCCCCTTTTCCATGGCAATGGGAACGGTTCCTGTGGGCAAGGGGGAGCAGGAGGCTGTGCCCTTCTTGCTCTGTAAACTGCAGTGAGAAAAACAAGGTAAGAGCCTGTCAGGGTTGAGTTCATGCGTGCTCTGGCAGAGGAGCCTCCCAAGTGAGCTGTGGTGGGAGCTAGTCCCCTCTGGTTGTCAGTTCCTCGGATTTTCTATTCTTTGTGGGCTTTATCCAAAACCTGTGAGTACTCCTGGCTGCAGTGGGCTTTGGGTCAGTCTTGTGGTCTTTCACAACCTTTGTGTTCAGCCAGCAGCTTTCGTCAGCTCTGCCACAATCGGCTGTCTTGGCCATGACTGCAAACCCTGTTCTTCTGTGTTTATGGTCCTTTAATTTCTCCTGTTTCATCCAGCCTGCCCCATTCACTCCCATTAGTGCTACAACTCCTCCCAGCTTCAAGCAGCTTTGAAGGATAAGCTTCAGAAACAAGCTGACTACAAAAATAAAAAGGGGAAGAAAAAAAAAAACCCAAGCCTAAAACAAAAAAACAAAAAAACCCAAACCACCCCACCCCAATATTTTAAAGCATTTTGGTCTTGTTTTTCTTTAACTGCAGTTTCAGGTTATTGTAACGAACTAATCTGGAATACCTGCATGTAGGCTGGAAGAGTCAGAAACCCTCCACATTAGCTTTCATTTGCTTCTTCCCATGCTAACTAACGTCAGAGGAATTGTTAGCATTGGTTTCCAGGGGGAGCAGAGCTGAGCCCAGACTCTGAGCTTTTGAAATTTGTAGCATTAAAACCTCCTTGGGGCATTCACACTGGGCCTTAGCAGACTGCCTTATTGGAGTCAGCTCTATGTCTGTGTCTTGCGCAGCCAATACCATGCTATAATAAATAAGAATAGTGTTGCCAATACGGTTTCGTTTAGCTACACATTTCAAAACCTTGTATCATCAATAATAATTTTTCCCCCTGCTTTTTCTGACCAGTCCTAAATTCAATAAGGCTTCTGTGGGAGCCAGTCTGACCAGCATGTGATTCACTATCAGACAAATTTCAGTCTTTGTCCGCACATCCCTTTTCCAAGTGATCCCTGGATGAACTGAAATTGTATGGGAAGGTTACAGAATGCAGCTTCCCATATTTGCTAGAAATTCTTATCAATGTTTTCTTGGTATGTCATGAAAATGTTTCATCACTGGATTCCCAGCCTGATTTTCTAAGGACCATGCACAATGAGGGCTGTGATGCAACAGCAACACTTAGTTTTGGAAATATGATGCAAACTCTAGGCTTAGAGTGGAAAAACGTGTTGTTACTCAAACGTTAAACACCAAGTGTTTTCGGCTCTCGTGTTATAAACTTACATTGACAGCCAAGCGGATTGCAGTTGTGTAAATGAAGATGTATTCAACCCAGTTTTGTTTCTGTCAGCCCACTTATCCCACAACCTTAGGGCATAGATGAGAGCATTCAAATATGATGTAGGGGATGTCATTCTAAATCTGGATTTTGTGGTGGGAATCCTGCTGCCACCTGCTGTCAGCCAAGAAGTGGGTTGTTTCTCTTTGCGGCACGAGCAAAATTGTGATTCTGACCTATTAAAGTTTTTAATTTCAAAATTTTTATTTGCGCTGATCATCAAATTTCAAGCTCTTTGCGTTTTCTCCCTTAAGACGACATTAGTTTCATAACTTCTAATTTGTTTTCTTATCATAACAGGTCTGTTGAACATCTGCTTGGCATTTCATTTTTAACATTTCTGTAAAATGCAAGCGTGGGTAAATTGCAGGGTGTTATGTTGATGGCTTGCATTTATTGTAGGTGGGATCTGGGGAAGTGGAAGGCTGATCAGCAAGTTAATTTGAGTATATGATTTTGTATCCCAGAGCATTTAAACATGGACTTTAAAACAGACAGATGTTGATATAGATGGAGCACTTTGAACATGACTCAAAAATGTTTCCGTCTGCAGTAATGTTCTGGGCTGGAGCATTGGCAGAGCGAGCGTGGGAGCCTCTGGGGTACAAATATGAGCTGTTGTTGCAACGAGCGGTGTGTAATGTCAAGTTTTCAGAGGCACGTAGTTGATGTATGAGCCAAAGGGTAACTCTGGTACCTTTTATTTCAGGCATCAAGTTAAAGTGTGAACCAGAATCTGTGCATACGCAGCTGAGAGCACCCGAGAGCACCCGAGTTGCCCAGCTACAGAGGGTGCTAATATAACTTTTAAGTTCCACCTTCAAACATGATCCCAATGATTTTGCCTGTTTATAAAGGTCTCGCTGACTGAATTGTTTCATTATAGATACACTTTTACAACCACCCTACACTTGGACCAGTTATGCTGCTATAAAAGTTTGCCCAGGAGGTGCAGGTTCCCTGAGCAGGCGTATGCTGTAACAGGGAGAGTGCCCTTATGTTGTAAGAAGTTTATGCTAGAGCTCTGCGAGAGCTTCTTTTTTATGTGGTTAAAAACCACATCTTTCTAATCAAAACTGATAGACAGTAGTGGTTTTAAACCTAGACCCAGTCTAGCTATATCAAAATGAAGACACCTAGATCCTGCTTCACTTATTTTTGAAAATAGCAGTTGCGTTCCTCAGGCACATAAGTTTTTTTGAAATCATCACCTGAGGTCAGAAAATCTGCAGGAAAACATAGCCCTGGGTTTCCTTACAGTCCAGCACTAGTGGGACACAAAGTCAGTTGGAGCTGCTCAGACTTTCTTTCCCTCCCTGCCCTTCTGATGGCAAGGTAACGCTGCCCAAATCCCACTTCCCTGACAAAACAATGATAAATAGCACAAGAAAGCTCTGCAGCCTCTTAGGAGGGCAAGAATGTTTAGATAAACTTCAGGTAATTTTCAGCAGCAGCCCAAAACTCAGCGGGGTAAACACTGTGAAAAGCTCCTTGGCATCCCTGAAGATGCCCATGTTCAGTTATCCAGCAGAAGAGGGGTGCTCAAAGTTTCATGGCTTTAGAGCATTTTCAGAAAGACGCCAGAACTGGTGGAAGTCTGAGAGACTTAAGACACATTTGGTCCACTGGAAATTGCCTTCTTGATGTCTGTTTTGAAATATTTCCATAAATCCTGTTTCGTCCCTCAGGCTGAAGGGTTTCCATCCCTGGCCGGGGCTGATGCTCCTGGCTAGCACTGCCTGCTGCCCAGCAGCGATCTGCGCTGTGGGTCATCGTCTGTCAGTAGCTCCCACAAGTTAGCTCATCTTGATGAGCTTCTCGGCAGCAGCCAGAAAAAAACATCCCTGGGGGTGTGTTTTTTTCTTTGTTGGCTTTTTTTTCCTTCTTTGTTATGATGCATTAGCAGCGTTTGGTCAAATTTCTTCTGTCTAGTCTTGTTGTTAATCAGTGTTTTTGGAATGATAGTGCAGATGTCCTGCCGTGCTGTTGTGGGTGCTGTGTGCTCCCACTGATGGCACTGCTGCCGGTGCTGTGTTGGCTAAGTAATGATACCAAGGGGCTTTCTCTTATAGGAAAGTTGGTCTTTATGGAAAGATACAAATGTAGCTGCAATCACAGCAAACTGAATCCTTGGAACTCCTCTCTTCCCTGTTTAGTCTCTGAAAAGTCTTGACCTGCCTGAAGGACTGACTAATTCTTACAGGAGCAAAACTGCGGTACCAGTGATCCAAAGAGAAGCAAATTCAAGGCTATTAATTTCACATGTGCAATAGTTACCTGTTATCCAGTACAGAAGCCTCTTGCCCCAGCCCTCATTGCCTTCAGATTTAGACTTTCCTGCCCTTTGCCATGGCACCACCTTGAGTGGCTGTGGGAGTGCAGCTTCTCTACCAGCTCGTGTGCAGGAACAGCCTGCCTTCATGTACTGCTTAACAAGAACTCATTTACCATAAATGATACGTGCTGCTGTTTGGGTACCACTGCTCTAGAAGATAGTACTAATTACAATTCATCAACATATTTAGCCATACGTTTTCATGTGACAAGATATTTAAAGGTAGAAATGGCATATCTAAAATAAACTAAGGCTTGGCTGAGCGTGGTGGCTTGCAGTGGGTACGTGATCTGTGCAGATCCCCACTGGGCTGACAGGAGAAGTCTGAGTACAGGCACTATTTAAGTTTAATACAGCATTACTGCTAATGAGCAGTTATCGCTGTTAAATGGTCACCTGCTCCTGTTCAGGATTTGCGTGCTTGTTAATTGGCACGCTGAGTTTGCTTTAGGTTTACAGCTCAGTGAAAGCAGTATATGGTTCCTAGTGTCCTCCTCATTTTCAGGGGCAACAGCAGATGCCTGCACCAAACATCTAGCCTTATACCCTTCCAGTGCTGAATAGGTTGAGGTCATCGGTCACATGCATATACTGTGTTGAGGCTGTAATGTATGTTTTAGTATGCATGTGGCCCTGGTCAGAGAGTGCCTAAGGCCTGTCATTTAAAGCTTGGCTTACTTTTAACACTAATGCCTAACATCAAGAGGCACTTATTCTATCTTTTAAACAAAGAAGTGGTACATAAATCCAGGAGATGAAAAGGGCATGTGATAACAAGTGAGATTCAGCGTCGGCTTTATCCATGAGGCTGATGTATGTATGTATGTATGTATGTCCCATTCTACTCGTAGCATCAGTCACTGTCCTAAACAGGACATCAGCATAAACCTCTCCTGGGGATTTTAAGCTAATGTGAATTTAAAAGTGCTGCAAATCTGGATTGAATTAATCTTTTAGGCAGAATAGGCCTGGCCTAGAGCTCCTTGAAGCCATTGAAAGACTGCCTTTGCCTTGAGCAGATTTGGAGGAGGCCCTGAAGTCTGGAAGAGCTAAGTTCTTTTGTATAGCTATCCTAACAAGCAAAGCTGAGATGAAAGAATACTGCCAGTGTTACAGACGGAAGGTACTATTTAGACAGAAAAAGGATCTTCTTTCTTTTTGCCTTTTTTTGCTCTGATTTCTGATGGTCACTATAGCAACAGGAACCACAGAGATGAACTGGAAAACATGCACTTCACTATGACAAGTTCAATTTACAGCCAGCTCAGCAATGTAACAAATCCATGTCATACTTAATGAGAATCTATGCAGCAGGTAATGGATAAGCGTAAGATTGCGATGTGCTACGAGGTAGGGATACCTGAGTTTGACTGTTATCAGTGAGTCCTCCTCATTAAAGAGACCAGGATGAATTGAAACATTATAATTAAGCCTGGGCTTCTGTCAAAATGGTCCAAGTCTGTCAGAGATAACATGAATTTTAAATTTAATTTGTTTAACTCACCTGGTTTTGACACATTGGAGGTCTCTGGGCATGACAGCCGTGGGGATGCGGGACACTGGGCTGCGGCAGGGCTGCAGCACAGCCTTGGCACGAACCTGAACTCAGACGAGGATCCATGTGAGTGGATCAGCAGCCTGGATTCCAGAGGGATCACGGATATTTCAAAAAGCAATTTATTTGTACAAACAACTAAACTGTAAAAACGTATCTCAAAGGCATCGCTTGCTTCGAAGGCGAAGGCAGTTGCAATGCGCACCCAGGAGCGCTGGGGCAGCTGCAGAGTCCCCGTGCTGGGAGCATGGCAGGACTTTCTGAACAGCAGGGTTAAGAGCTTGATCACTCTTGAAAAAGCTGGCTTAATTTTTTTATTTTTCATTTGTCGCACTTTGATTTATCTTGCAAATTTAAACGGGAAGCTCTTTAGTGTAGGACCTATGTCTCACTTCAGTAGATAAGCTCTCATTTTGGTACTTGGCCACAGGTAACCGGTTGGCCCTTGGTTCCCGAGTACTTTGTGAGCATTTAGGTGCTTTCCCATGTTAGGACTATATTGTGGGACTGGCAGAAGGGCTGTTGTGGTATTAGGGCTGCTGATGTACGGCAACTGCGGGAAGAGGTAAACCGGCATCAGAGAGCAGCTCTAAGGACATGCTGCACCCTCATCCCTTCACCGTCCTGCAGTGACAAAGCCAGGCTGCACAGGGAGTCCTGAGCATCTCCCTCTCTGAGCTGAGCCTGGAGCTGGCCTTCCATAGGGTCTGCATGGACATGTCTTTCGGATGTATGAATATGTCTGTATGCAGGTAGTAGGAAGGTTGGCCTGAGCAAGTCTATAAAAGTACTTAATGGAGGGAAAAAGAAAAAAGTGCTCATTTTGAGCAAGAACTGCTCAGATTTAGGCTTTCTGTGTAGTTGCAATCTGATTCCATGTGATTTTTGTTTAATGCTTTGTTTCAGATGGTGTCTGTAAACTGTATATTCTGTTTTGGAACCCAGAATAGATAGCAGCAAGGCAATTAGGGTTCTACAGAAAGAGTCTGCAGGCCGGTGAAAGGAAAACTAGCTCTTGCAGGGTACCTGCTAAGGAATCACAGCTCATGAACTTCAAAAAATGCTGTGAAATAATACACTTGCCTGGTTTGTGTTGGAATTGCTATTAAAATATTGAGTTAAAATGTACGTAAGCCATTTCTTTTTATACTAAGCAAGTTGAAGTGATACAATTGGAATGATTTTTGTTTCCATTTTCATAACTGCTGAGGATATGGCGTTTGCAATGACAGGATATTTATTATTGTAGTGTTATGCACAGGCAAAAAAATGCACTGGGAAGACATTGCCTCATGCAGTGCTGGGGGACAGGCCAAAAGGGTAGATTGCAGGTGAGTTTTCTTTTGGGGGGCTGTTTTATACAGTAAAGCTGTTGTGGACTTTGGTAGAGAATGGTTCTGTTCAAAGAAAACCAGGTGTATGGGACACAACCTTAGCCTGAGCCCTGGTTGCACGCAGGTACCTGGGCTGCATCCCTGAGCATGGGACCCCCCGGCTGTGCTGAGACTGCTCACCCTGGAGGCTTTTACTACAGGAGGAGACCGTTTCATTAAGTACCTGTGTTTCTGCACCCAGCCTCGCTGTCAAGTGCAATATTTAGCAATTTCAGCTCATCACTGTGTGCACGTGAATACATTTTCCTATGGTTTTGTGTGAGAGATGGGTGTGAGATTGTGCCTGTCGCACTCGTCCACCCAGGATTAGTCTCTGGCAACAGTCAGTACCTGGAAAAAGTGCTGTGGACATTCCCATTCACGTTATGTCCTTCCCTTTTGCAGAGATGTGTGGCTGCTGGTCTGAGCGGGTCCATCCACCTGTTGGTGTTGTGGTTGTGCGCAGGGGGCTGCGGGAGGGTGTCCATGCGCCCTCGTTTTCGCAGAGCGACTCGGAGTGTTACAAAAGGTGGACTTCAGCATGAAAAAAGTCAATGGGGTTGTTGGATTGTGGAAGGAAAATACACCCCCAGATAGCCAGAGCTGTTTATTTGCATGATATATAAGGCTCGGTTTTGTACTAGTTACTATATAAGAAAGATCTCACCCAATAACCTTTCCTTCTTTTTAAATATTTTCCCCCTCCTGCAAACACCCTGGTTTTCACTTTCCTGATTAGACTATTTTGTGCATTTTTGACTATTCTCTCTAGCACATCTCTCCTGCCTGTCCAACCCCCTTTTCCTCCCTCTGTCTCTGTGTACTCCCTGTTGCGAATGCGAGCACTACAGATCAAGAGGACAATCAGCTGGAGAACAATATGACAGCAGGTGGGTATTATTCTCTCCCCTCAGCTGTGACTCAAATATGTGTCAGTCGCCAAACAAAAACCTGTTTCAGCTTAGAGGTGAAAATAGATTGGTACATGGGTAAATCTGCAACAATAGATTCCCCCCCAGTCCTTCATGTTTTTCTAATGCTGTTTTAATGCATCTGACTTCTAGCAGCTGTTACTTCTGTTCCTAGTGAATGTACATAGGTTTTGTTCAACTAGATCACGCGTTATTGTTGCAGTAATTGCTGTGATGGAGCAGTTCAATACTGTACTGGGCTATGCGTGCTGTTAATATTATGCCTTACTAGTAGGGCTGTACTTTTGCAGTGTCATTATGGGGTAAGGAGCATAATCAGAAGATAGGAGAAGGGGATTCTGTCAGAATAGGATTAGACCAAAAAGGGTTTAAAAGGTTTGCCAGGAAAGCAAGCTTGTCTTCAAACCATCAGTCTGTCAGACGTGAGGGCCTGGGTAAACTGGATCAACCTGATCCCACATACAGCCTCTCTTTTGCTGTCTTAACACTGTCATAAACTTAACATAACACTAAATTCTCTCCTCTGGAGCTGTTGCTGGTCAGAAGATATGCACTGGAGTCACTCTGCATTTTGGGTTTGACATTGGGTGAGGGAGGAGGCAATAGCATCCCACCGTCCCACAGCAGCTTCCGGCACCACTGTGTCCGTGAATGTTGCTCTCCTTTCTCTACCTGTGCTTTAGAATTTGGCTTCTTTACGTTTCCATGCCTTGTTTGTCCATGGAAATGGTACCATTTCTCTGAAATTCTGGTCTTTTCTTTCTGCCCATAGCTGTTCAACCTGCTCTTCCCTTTATGTTTGGATGATGGTGACCCCTTCTCAGAAACACCCACTATGTCAACTCCCTGTCCTCCTCAATGGAGCTGCCAAGGCGCTTTTCACTCCAGTTGACCTTATCACCTCATCTCTACTTACTCGCATTTTCCACTCCAGCACACTCAGACTCCTTATTCTCCCTTTCATTTCTCCTCAAAACTCTTCTTTTTCCTATTTTAGTCATACAGTTTATCACATCTCCTACTTCCCCTTTCTTCCTCTTCATCAGTGGTGGCACTTTTCTCCCATAGAACACTCTATACTTTGCTCAGAAATGCTCCTCTTGCCCTTTGAATTAGTAGTTTGATTTCCTTCCTCCTCTCTAGTCCATGCCCTGATGAATATTTGTTGTTTTCACCTTATCTAATGAGCATTTGATGCACTTAAATAAGCACTAGAGCATGGATGGGGACCCTGTGCCGCCTCTTTCCTGGATGAATGCTCTGAAGGGGGGCCAGCTGGTGATGGTTTTGTTGTTTTTTTTTTTTTTTTTTTTAAAAAAATCACTCTGGCACAACAAATCTTCAGTTATCCTGTACAAAGTGGAATAGCTTCAGCGCAGCCTGCAGGCTGGCAGCTAGGGCTGTCTTTTGGGAAATGGAAGGTATTTTAAGTCCAGCAGCAGAGAAGAGAGAAAAGAGCCCAGATTGCTGAACTATTAGACGAAGGCAGCTCTGCTGTCCCGTCTTGCCTCTGCTGTAACACACCGCTGATCCCTCTCGTTCTTCTCATGTTTTAAAGAAAGGTCTTTGCTCTGTGATACGAGGAGTCACTTCAGACCTGCATATCTTCAGTGAAGCAGTTGGCTCCGTGCACTCCACATCCAACAACTAAACCCTTTTCCCCACTCAGCATTTCCTCCTGGGTTAGCAGGAGGCTCCTGCAGGTTACGGTTTTGGTTCCCAGCTGACCCTGCACATAATTTGTACCCGGCCGGTGTGTTCTCCTGGGTGAGTAATTCAGGGCTGCAAACGCCCGGGGACTGCAGAGGTGGCTAAAATGTGTGTAGTGCAATGCCAAGCCTGGGGCGGCCGAGTCCGTCCTGGATCCAGTCTTTGTGAGGGCTGCTGTGCTAAGTTCATGTTCTGGATTCAGGGGAGGCTTAGTACTATGTGGAGCCTCAGGGGTGTGGACGACGATGTTTCTTGCATTACAGTAATGTTAGTCAAGTTGGGTGGGTGGGTCTTGGGGTCAAGAGCCAGAAGCTAAGGAACCAGCACAGGGCTGGGCACCCAGAGGCTTTTTCATTGTGTCCAGCTGTATCATCTGCTCAGGACGGCAATACTGCCTCTCCCCGCAAACCCAGCCGCATGTGGGCAGCTGAGCAAGGAAGATTTCAGCTGTGGGGTTTGGGCGTTAAGGTGGAGGGGCTGGTGGCTGGAGCCACACGCAGCGTTTTGAAAATCCACCTTCCACTATCTTCTATTCTCTGCTCTTATCTCTGCTTGACATTTTCTCTTTCCCCCATTGTGATCCTCAGCCTGAAATAATTGAAAAGCAATATAAACTGTCTTATTTGTCTTAGTCCAAGAGTACCAGCTTGTTCTACCCTTAAATTCTCTTGGGGACCTGAGGGCAAATTTTTTCGCAATACTCCTTTTTTCAGGGGGGAGCAGTATAAAGTTTTCTAATGTGTATAAAACTTTTGATTGCTTTCTGCACTCTCCAAACAGGCGATCACGTAGCCTTCCGATCTTTCACTTCTTTATGGGATATCACCTTGTGCCTCTTCTATTTTAAGGATTTCTTAAAGCAAGTGCTCCTTCTCTGCTGTACTTTCATCTTGCCAAAAGCTCGCTGCATCTTCTGTATGCCTCAGGCTCAGGACTCGGCATACCTTGTTTTTCTGAAATACCTTTTTTGGATCAAAGTAACTTTGTCTTCAGAAATGGAATAGGTACTGAATTTGTTTTATATTTATTAAGAGAATTAAAAAATAAAAATCCCAGCAATAATGTAGAAGGAACGTTGCAGCTGAGTTATGCCGGATGTCGAGATTTTCAATTTTTGTCCCGTTTCAGAAAGAGAGAGTCCAAAATGTCAAATTCTTAAGGCATGTAAAGAGCTTGTGGGTATTTGGTTCTGGAAAACAATTCACTAATTACTTGTATGTTTTACTTTCCTCGATCTTTTGTTTATATCAGTAATATATTTACAACTTGTGACCTTTTTTTGTTTGTTCTTGAAGCTTGACTTCTAGTTGCATTTAGTTTCAGCGGGGTACTTTAAATCATATATATATATATCTTGAGATCTTTGGTGCTTTGTAATAGTTACCAAAGTAAATTGCCTTCTTACTAAAAATGAAACAAAGAATTTGGGGTATCATACCTCAAGGTTTGTTTGGTTTGTGGTTTGCTTCTTTATTTGCCCTGGCTTATATTGCATGAAAATACAAAACTCCAGACTGATAGCGGATGAAGCTGGAGCAGTGGTTACAGTCCCCAGCTCTTCTACCGGGTCTGGAAACCCCAGGAAGCCCCCTAAAAAAGTAAAATAAAAAATAATCCCAAATAGTGCCACTGGGAAGAAAAACCAAAAAAGCCTTCTTAACCTTCAGCCGCCTTTTCTCTGTCCAAACCTGTGAAGAGCAGGTAAGTCTTACACGATTGCTAGGTGCCAAGTTTGATGAAGGAAGGAGCCATCAGAGCCTGCATCCTCACCAACTCCTAAAAGTGTGCGTACACTTCTGATCTCTTACACATTGCTATTATTTTTCTCTTTTTCTTGTGGATTTTCATTTAGAGATGGCTAAGCAGGATCTTTGCCCCATAAAGAACACATAAAAAAGAGAAGCTAAAAATGAGCCAGGGAGCTATGAAGTGGAATAGCAAAATGGTGAGGTTTGTTAATCACAAATAAAAGTACTTAGGAGTGCAGGAAGAAGACAACTGTGTAAAATCAATCATTCAATCAACCAAACTACCATGTGCTTTAATGACATTCATTCAGAGTCACTTAATAAAACCGTAAAATTAACAACTCAAATAATAAGTAAGTCAGCTCGAACAAGCAAGTTTTCAGCAGGAATGTGGATAGCTAAAATAAGCTCAGCACAACAACGTATCGCAGCCACGAACAACCCAGCCTAAGAGAAGCGATGCCTCTAACCCTTGAGTTGCTGGGAGCTGGCAGTTACACTGGTCTGCAGGGAGCCTTAGAGACCATGAATATAAATGTTTTGTGGGCTCAGGAGGGGGAGCAGCTGTGGAAATGGCATGAGGTGTAAGGCACGCCAAGAGCAAAGCTCAGAGGTGCAGAGCCAGAGGCTTTGCAGTGTTCTGCATGGTGCAGTGCTGGTGTGGTCCCAGTCCTGTGCGCAAGTGGGATGTGGAGCGAGGATGGGAGAGCATTTAGTATGTTATGAGAAAAGCAATAGGCACGTAGGACTGGCCACGTCAGCAGGCTTCTCTGTGCTGCGCGTCATGAAGACAGCTTAAAACTAGCTCCAAAAGGGGCTCAAATTCAAGAGAAGAACAAAAGATATTTTGGCTACCCTGTTTGGCATATGCTTCTGCAAGGGGAGAGGAAAAGCCTGGAGGTTTGGCAGACAGAGGTTGCAGTGATCTAAAGCAAGAGTTTAAAAGAGAGGGAAGAAGGGATGGGTTTTGGCAGAAAGTCAGTGGATTTAGTCAAAGTGTAGATACTGGTAGAAGTGAACAGACGAGAGGTGCTGACAACCTTTGGCCACTTTCCTTCGGTGCAGGGGAGCCTGTGAAAACGGCCGAACAATTGCGCTGCCAGCTTCCATAATGTAAGTTTGAGCCATGCAATACCTTGCACTCCCTTAACTCCCGTGTTCTCTGACTCATGTGATTGGGAAAGGAACTCAGGATTATTTTTAACTGTGTTTCTAACTCTCAATAATAGACAGAAACCTGAACAAAGTAGTCTAAAGCCAGGAGGCAAATTTAAAGGAAGCAAAAAATATTTAGCTAAAATCCTCATAATTTGAGGGCTTCATTCATTTTTTAAAAGTACTTCTTCAAGTATTTAATTTTACCCCTTGGTTTGTCTGCAGCCATCCTGTTTTACCCATGCAACATCCTTTTGACTGCAATTATATAGTCATGTCATTCAGCTTTCGTACACCCCCTCAGACATTCTTTTGGTAAAGGGAATTTTTAAATACAAAGTGAGAGTTAATCAGCAGCCAGATTGAAGTATTGCGGAAAGATATTGAAACTGCTTGTTATTTGTAAGAACTCTGGTGTCTCCTTTATGTGCATTTTAAGCCATGCTGTGCTTGATGACCTTGTAATGATGAAGTCTGAAGGGAAATGGAGACTGAATCATCGCTTCTGAGACTGATGGTTTCGGCGGAGGCTGATGCTCTGAGCATGGTCACGGAAAAATAGCTGTTGTTCAAAGGTCAGTATGTGGATTTGGCATAGGGCCCAGATACTTAAAAACATCTGCAAAGCTGCTACGATCACTGCTGATCAGCGGGACGCAGGAAGAGGTGGAGATCCGGAGCCAGATGCGCTCATTAGCAGCCGCTTTGCCCCTGAGAGGCTGCATTTCTGAGAGCCCTGCTATTCCCACCCGCGGCTCTGAGGCTCACAATGATGTCCCAGGAGTGACGTTAACACGAAACCGGTGTCATTAGCTGATCAGAGTTAGGATTACTGCAGAAATTGAAATCAGAGGCAGCAGGGGCATGTGTGTGTTGTGTTACAGTAGGAAGCTGAAGAACTGAGTCCCAAATCCTCATCAAGGTTCAGGCACCCAAGCCCAGCTGATTTACAGGTATATCCCAGCTCCTCCGCAAGACTGAAATATTACCCCTAGACACTCTGCCTGCACTTTTCTCATAGGAACATAGCATTTGGCATTACCTATGTGCCAGGTTAGTGAGATGCTAAGGTAGCAAATGGAGCTCAGTCTCCTAAACCAGCCCTTAACTCTGGCATCGTTGGGAGCTTTCTGCTGCTGAGTGCCACACTCCCCCACATCAAGAGAAATGGCTGCTTTTTCCTGGACCACAGGCAGCAGCCTCGACCTTTCCTGGCATCTGACATGTTCCTGGTGTGTTTTCAAACCTCTCCCTCGAGCTGCCAAAATTGCCTGATGACATGAAGCCACCTCCAAGCTCTCTGCCATGTAGGTGAGTTGACAGCCTCCCAGGTGCCTGCCTAAGCGCTGTACCTTAGGTAGGCACCTCCTGGTGCCAACTCCTCCATCCCATACCCCTGAAGTCCAAAACCCCCGCAGCTTCCTGGAGCCCCATGCAGGCAAAGCTTTGTGCGTGCTGAGCCTTCTGTCTCCGAGCCTGGACCCCACACGAGCAGCAGGGCGGGCATTTGGGCAGGGGAATGAATCGCTGGTGCGGCAGTGCCGACCTGGCAGGGTCCCAGGGAGAAAGTTAGGGCAGGGAACTGGGAGCAGAGTCCCTGCAGCCACCAGCATCGCGCCCGGAGGGAGGCCAGCTGCTCCGATGGGCAGCTGCCTGCCAGCACCTCCGGGAAAGGAGTCTAAGTCCCAGTCACCCGGAAGGCTTGTCTTTGGAGATGCTGGCTACTCCCTGGTCTGGAAATTGAACACCCTGGTTTTTGAAAGATAGCTGAAATATTTTGGATACTTACTTCTATCATTAGCTTTTAGCTGCTCTGGATACTGTGGATTAATTATTCTGGATTCTACTGTTAAGTAATTAGAGCTGTCTTGTTTACTAGCAAATTTTCTGTTTGTTGCTCCAGGGTGATTTGTTTTATATTAAATTAAGTACCTAGGGCAAGTAGCATCCAAGTGTCCCAAATGCCAGCAAAGAATTGGTTTTGTTTTGCCTCTGGACAGTTTTGAGATGTTTCCAGAATGGACACTAACAGTCTCTCTGTTTAAAATCCCTCTCTTTCCCAAAACAAAAGCTTTCTTCTGTTTGTTGATTTGGGGTTGTTTTGGTTGGTTTGTGTGTGTTTTGATTTGTTTGGTTGGTTTGTTTGGTTTTTTTTAATATGATTTTTTCCTTTAATCCTGTGTCACCTGAACTGTACTAGGAGTTACTTTCAAGCTGAAGCTTGACTTCAAAACTTCACCTTTGCCCCTGCACTACTTCGATAACATACAATGAGATTTGCGTCCCTTTTGGGACGTGTGTTGTCAGCTCTTCTATCAATTCATCAAGTTGACTGTTTCTTCATGTTTTGGGATCGCTATTGCAGCCACAGCTGCTCAGAAATGCTTTGATGAGATTGGTAGGGAAGAGAGGAAAGTAAAGGGAGGGCCAAGAGTCAAATCATAAAAGTCAAAATAATTTTTTACGAAGATTGCGGGTGGAGAAGAGAGTCCTGCTCCAGCCTCGCTGCCCTTGTGGGCTGGTCTCCATCTGCGCCGTTGATGTGGTCTTGCTTTGTGTTAGTAATTGATAGTGGGGAATGGATGACTTGGGGGCGTAGGGAGGTAGTTATGTGGCAAAGCAATTCTGAATCAGTGCCCTGGAAGGGGGAATGGTTCCGTGGAGCTCTGCGTGCGCCTCCTCTTTGGGTTGGGGATGCAAACCTCTGCCTTCACCTCCCTGCTGGGCATCGGGCTCCTTTGGCCTCTTCCCATCCTTCTGCAGAAGTAGAGCAGTCATTAAAATATGAATATTTTTGAAGAATCCAAGCTTTTGTTTCCCAGCCAGCTCTAACTGTAGCTCTCTGTTGACAAAAACCGTACAAATACATTTTGTCAAGAATGTCTTTTATTTTAGGTGAAGAGAAGAACAAAGCAAGAAAAGGAGTCGTCTCCAGAAAGGCTTGTGTCCTTCATTTATAAAGGTCTGTGCAGAAAACAATGCAAGAAAAATGTGACCACCCCACCACCCTTCTCTGCTAAGGTCAGAAGCTGAGCTTTTAAACCAGGTGGAATAAATGAATCAAAGACATAATATTGACACAGTAGAATAGCAACAAAAATATTGCAATACCATGTAAGACCTCCTTTCTCTCGCAATGGCCAGCACCAGCTGCTTTGTGAAAAACATGGGGGAACCTGAAGGGGATTTTTTTTTCTTCTCCCACATGGAAATTTTTGTCATTTTTTTCTTTTTTTTTTATTTTTTTTGGTCCTCTGCAATATCTATTTAGATGCCTGGAAAGGGGGAGGAACACATGTCCCACCCTGGTAAGACTTGGCAGGGAGTTCAGAGTTTCATAAGCAGTGTGCTTACTCAATTATTTTTAGCACATTATTACCAGGCTGTTTTGGTTTATTTAACATATGATATTGACTCTTTCCCCATCCAGCTGTGAAGCCACTCTCGCTGCCTGCCATGCAGGCTGGGCTTGCAGGGCTTTACCGGAGAGGAGCTGCCTGCTCTGGGCTGCTGCCAAATACCAAGAGCATCACCAACCTCTCCTCTGCCTTTCGCCAAGCCCGATACTGGGCACCGGTGATGACTATTCCCTGCTCTCTTGAAAGAATTTTCCCTCTCTTGGGTACAGCTTTCTAGTTTCTGGACCTGAGGTAGTTGTTAGAGCTCCCAAGCAAAGTCCTCAAGACTTATGCTGGCTCTGCTGAGCTGCAATAACTGATTGCCTGTGTCCTCTGCCTGTGACAAATACAGGCTCGTGCCCCAGTGAAATACGTTTATGCTAACACATTTTTCTTAATTTGCATTGGTCTAAAAGTGTTGGTACAGGCAGCTTAGTGAAATGTAGTTGCTTGTTAATCCATGGCAACTTAATCATGTGTCTGGGCACTAGCTGTACTGGTTGGGTAATTTACCACAGCAGATATTTGTTGCGTTTATGGTTTTCAGACAACTGATACTGTTTAGCTGGAAGATAAACATTTCAAAACCACGCAATGATTTAGGAGCCATGGGCAAAATGTATGGGAGTTGGGTATCTGAACTCATTTAAAGATCTTGCTGCATGTTCCTGCTTCTAAAATGTGGCAGTGGGCCAGTGTTCATAGATATTTAAATACTGACAGATGCACTCAGAATAAAAATCCTACTAGGTGACTGTCTGCATCCTTAGACTTCTAAATACTTGTATATATCTAGCATTTAAAAGCTTACTTTTCCGGTCCCATTTGTTTGAAATCATTTAATGAGTCCACATTGCTTTTAACAACTTAAGATCTTGGTTTATACAGGTATAAAAGGTTAAGTATTGTACTCATCAGGAAAAGACCCTAAAATTGTATTTATTTGAATGGACTTTTTGAAATCAGTTCCTCTTTCTGTAGCAGAGAAATTTTTAAAAGTACAGCTGTATAGGGTGATACTGATAAATAAAGAGCATTTCTGCTGTGTGGCAAAATGAACAAGGTCTGGATGTCCCCTAGAGGTAGAGCTTGGGTAGAGATGCACGAGCTCGGGTGCTCTCTCAGGACTCTCTGATGCCAATGGGTCTGTCCCTAGAAAGTTGCCGTGGACAGAACTGGGGTGAGGGTGAGGCATCCCATGGGGTGCTCGCGGTGGAGGAGCACCGCTGCACCCCGGCGCTGTCCAGAGCTACCGAAATTGTCAAGGCTGGACCCGCTCTTGGAGAAAAGTTTTCTTTGAGTTTGACGATGGGAGGATTTGCCCCAGAGAGGGGAAAAAAAGCTAAAGTTGAAGAAAACGTGGTATTTTGGGTTGGATGGTTTTACATGTCTTTTCTAATCTGTGGGGCTGGGAAAAGGCTTTGACGGCATGCTATAAACTTCTGCACAGTCGTGTCTGTGAATGCAATGGGTTGTTACTAACACTAAGTAGGGAGAAATGTGACTTTTTTATTGTTGTTTATTTTTTAATCAACCCTGTGTTAAGCCTGTGCATACATCTGTCATCAGAGACCCTCTTCCTGTTGCACTTAATGGCATTTCTGCTGCCAACCCGAAGATTGACTGTACAGGGCTGGCGTTTTTCCAGTGTCAGTTTTTCTTCTTGTCAGCTTTTCTCTTCCTTTTTTTTTTTTTTTTCTTCTTCCCCCTCTTGTTTGGTGACAGTATTTCTTTGTTTAGCTTCTTTCCATGCTAGACTCTTCCCCACCAAAAACCCTGTGCAGGGACTTTGCTGCGCATGTTAAGGAGAGATAGCAAAGCATGCTTGAAAGTGGCTTTAAATACTCAAACACATGGGAGATATTAGCTAGCAAAGGAAACGTTTTACTGTAAAGTAATCTACAGTTCAATGAATTTATGGAAATAAATTTGACTACAAGTTAGTCCTGAAATATATAAAAGTGTGCTGGGAGGAAGGGTTTGCCAGAGGAAAGCTGCATAAAATGGCTACTCTGGAGAAGGAAGAAGGCAAGTTAGCAGGGCACAAAGGGACATAGCATGGATTTTGTGCTCTATTTCCTTACCTGTTCATACGCTGGTGCAATTCATAGATTGGGGTCCAGCCACTTTTTTTCCCCTTTACAACAGCTATCGCAGCATTTGCTGATGGCCTGGTAGCCCATGAAGCTCAGCTCTTCACTGCTGCTGATGCCTGTACCTGTAGGCTGAAGTGCGCTTGCATGTCCTGTGGTCCTACATCCTTCCTGCTGCGTTGTTTATATGGCAAGCCCGGGACTTAGACAAGGTCCGGACGGAGGATGTGTCTTCTGCGAAGGTCCTGGATGTGGGAAGCTTTTAGGCTCTGTTGAGTCCACAGGGCTGGAGCACGTGTATCTGGCTTTTCTGCAGCCCGAGTTTGTGCTGCCATGTCCAGGCATGGGTTTTGCGGCCTCCACATCACCAGCTGGAACCGAAACCCGATGTCCTTGCCACACGGAGACCGCCAGTCGTGAGGACAGCCGCTCAAAATGATAAGACGACATCTAGGGGAAATGGAAAATGGGAGCACCTTTCAGGTGTTAAAGAGGAAATGGCCAAATACCACTTGTACCCAAGTTTTTCTACCTGCCTCAGACCAGGTAGTGAGCAGGCTGACAAGCGTGAGCTCAGAAGAAGCCGTGAGCTGTCAGCATGTTGATTCACTCAGATTTTAAAACAAAAAAAAGTCTGGCTTGGAGATTTGCCTCAGACCTTTCTGACTTTGCTTTATCCCACAGGGCAGCCTGTCCGGAGCCGCACGGATCCAGCACTGCCTGTGCTGGTTCAGGCTCAGCGTGAGCAGCTGCAGCTCTGCTGCCTTGACAGAGTTTGTGTTTTCCTGTGATCAGATTTGGCCCCGGCTCCCCCGGCTCCACGCTGTATGAAAGCTGCAGGCAGGAGACATGCTGTTTAGATGACACTGAGTTGTTTTCTAGGAAAGGCGCCGTAGTAAGTGCTAGCAGCTTTATTGGATGAAATTAAATGTATATCATCCTCAATGATGACGGTTTGTAGATCTTTACTTTGGCACATTATGGAATTTATGGAGCGTAAAACAATTTCCGAATCGACAGTGCAGAGCTCAGGAAACACTGTTGTACATTTGGAAATGCAAAGCAGCGTGCGAGTGTTGTGCTGGGAGAGGTGCTATCGGCTGCTTCCCCAGCTGTAAGGGAAAGCAGAATTGTTGTGGCAAACAGCAATAGTCCTGCTGCTCTGCCAGCTCGCGAGTGGGGCAGCTTGGTCAGTGCCTGTGAATTATCCAGCGAGCGATTCAGCTTCTAATTGGGTGCAAGTGCTTAATAGCCCTATACAGTTATGTAAATACCATGTAAACAGAAACAAACTCCAGTGATCGGAGGCAGCAGCAGCAGCTATGATTAGATCGCATTTACAGCAAAACAACTAATTGCCTGAGCGCTGGGTTAGTGAGTTCACACCCTGCTCGGAGGATTTGCGCCTACGATGGGTTACGGTCGACAATCAATGGCAGCTGCTCCTAGGTCCTCCTTCCCCGTCAAATTCCCCTTCTTACAAAGCCAGCGTTGGGGTTAGTGTTCCTCTGATAGACACACATGGACCTATTCTGGACCCAAATGCAAGAAATGTCAAGTTTGCAGCCCTGGGGAGGGCCTGGTTGTCTCCTTTGTGCTGCTGCTCATTCAGAGAGCAGGGACAGGGCTGCCCTTACAGGGGAGCCGAGGGATCCTGGGGCAAGGCACGCTGGTGGGGCTGAGGCTGGGACACCCACGTACCGCGTGTCAGGGTCAAATCCAGCTGGCTGCCAGGTCTAGTGTTAATTCCCATCCAGTCACTTCTTGCCTTTGTGGATTCCTTCCTGGCCTTGTCCTTGTAATTCAGGAGCAGAAAACAATTACAAACTGATGGAGATGGTTTGAATTTGGTCTTTGGGCGATGAGGTCTGTGCTGCAGGTGCTCCTGACGGTGGGAATTTCTATCTCACTTGTTGTGGTTCAGTTGATAAACAAATGATTCTCTCTAGAACTGCCTGGGTGATATTTGTTGTAAACAATGGGAGATTTCCATTTCAAAAAAAGGGCAATAAAAATATTTGAAGTGTGGCAATTTATGGAAAAATGGGAGTGATTAATCCAGACGATGAGAACTGGCAGTATATTGAAATATTGAGCTGGTATTTTCTTGCAGATAAGGCTATAGAGAAGAGCAAAGATGAACTGATTTTACTTAGTGTCTGTGGCAGTAAAACCTCTTTTCTCTGGAAGACTTTCTTATGCTCTCAGAAACTTGGAGATAAACAAAGGCTTGCAAAATAACTCAGCAGAGTCCTTACTGCCCCCAGACCCCAGCAGATGGGAACGGGTCCTGGTGGGGCGAGGAGGAAGGGCAAAACTGGTGGTGTGTATGTGGCAGAATGGAAAAGATTTAAGAAACTACTGATTTGGGAATGTCCGTGGTGTTACGATGTGGACATTTTGGCATTAATAGAGAATTCAAAGACAGTTGCTGGCAGAAAGCAACTTAAAATAGCCCAAACTGGTAAAATTAGCAACAGTAGAGGAAGCTGCAGAGATTTTAAAAGCAGGCACTTGGGAAGCAGGGAAGATAAAACTCAGTAAACAAAACGCAAAGCTGTTTGGAAGGTGGTTAGGCTCTGGAGAGGTGTTTCCACTCTGGAAAGACTCATTCTGCATCTGTTTGTGCATTTAAAATGGCCCAGGGCAAGATTCAGAGGAGGATTTAAGCTTTGCAGCTTAGTTGAGTGCAACAGAATTTAAACCTTTGTAGAAAGCACATCCTCACCTTGAGCCTCACTGCCTCTGTATGTAGGGGTGAGGTTTCTTTGAACTTATTGAATTTAATTATAATTAAATGATTGAACAGATGTCATGTTTTCCATCGCTGTGCTATAGGCCACCTCCAGTCTTCCACTCTCAGTGGAAGAGAGTCTGGAAACATGGAAAATATTGCATTTATTGTTCAGCTTTACCTCGCCTTCAACACAGCACCTGTAGGTGACAGTCGGCCCAGCAGGAGCTTTTCCTGAGTGAAACCTCAGCTCAGCCTTCTTTCCTCAGAATGGTCTGTTACTGCAAGGATTTACCTTGGACAAGAAGCTGAGAAACAGCTTCTTTCAACTTTTGTCAGTAAATAGGTTCCCACGAGCAGATTTCTCAATGAGAATAAATTATTCTAGTAAAAAATTCTACAAGAAATTAAGTTGGTGTTAAATGTGGATGAATTATTCTTTTCTTTTTTTACCCTTGTTTATGCTATGTAAGGAAGAGGCTTCTGCCTGAATGTGCAAATTAAAATGCGTTTTATGGATATTTTTCATGGTTGGCTTTAGTTGCCATTTCCTTTTCTTAGAATGAGAGCTTTCACCTCTTCTGCACCCCAATGTCTGCATTTGTATTGGATTTCCCAGGGCCAGCTGCCCAAGCCGTATCCCAGACCGTGCTACCCTCAGTCATGCAGAACAGAGTCTGAATTCCTGAACTGTCCCATCTGTTCCACTCAGGCAGTTTAGAGAGGAATCATTGCAAGAAAAGTCTATGTTTTCCCTGTCCATCCTATTATGTTTGTGAAGAAAGCAGCTTTATTTTCCTGAAGTCTTTAAAATAAATTAGTGCAATACTTCGGTTGGTTTTTGGTTTTTAAAATTGTCAGCTTTAAGATATATAAAGAAACCCAGAGCTTATTCATTTCCAACAAATTGTCCAAGTGACAAGCCAGCAGTTGCAGCCCATAATGAATTATTCTCCCAGAAATCATGGACATAGTCTCATTGCTTGACTGTAGGTGGTAAATACAGAGTTTAATGGCTCAATTGCTTAAAATTATTTGCATGGATACAAAACCATGTGTATACTGCAGGTGCATCAGGGGAGGCCTAACGAGGATTGCTGTGCATTTCTATAGGCGCTCACAGCGTGAGCTGGCTGCTCTTGGGTCCTGGACACCAAGGTTGATCCTCTCTTTGCCTTCATCCTTCTTTACTTTAACACGTTACTTCTGATTGACAACATATTGCAGCACATTAGCTTTAAATCCAGCGCTTTCTCTGAATTCCTGCTGCTGCCTGGAGCCCCTTTCAAGGCTCCCCAAGCCTCACCCTCCAAACCCCAGCATGCTTAAAGAGGACTTTTATGAGCACGTCGCACGAGCCCCTGAGCACGCGGCGAGGAGGTTAAATATCGCGTGCCTGCCTTTGGTTCGCGGTGCGTTTCCGCAAGGTCATGGCTGCGCTTATCGCTGTGGCCTCCAGCCGCTACGTCACGTGTCTGAGTGTTTCCTTAAGAGCATTCTTCTATAGGTACAAAAGTCTAAATTTACTAATATCTAAGGCTTCACTTCTCAAGAGTGAGGGACCCCGCTTCATTCTGAGTGTGACTGGCTGAAGTCAAAGGGATTTGATCCCTACATTGAAAGTGGCTTCATCAGTCCGGGTTAGAGATAGGCCCAGTCAACCTCACAGCGATTCTGCTATTGTAACCGTTACATTACCGACACAGAAACATCCGCAGCTCCTTACATTTACAATTTAATTACTTATTATTATGTTAAGCATTAGTGAAGTTGCTTGAGAATAAAGTACTTAAATTGCATTGCGAGCACAGTTTTGGCACTGATTCTGAGGTCTTTATTTATGTAGCTGAGTAGTTTCCTTGAATTTAATCAACTGTTTGCCCAAGTGCAAACCTGAGTTTTGCAGAATCAAACCCCATATTTTTGTTGTAGGCTTAGAAACTGTGACATTGCTGTATGTGTGGCATGACAGCTGTCATTTTTATATTAATAGCATAATGTAGTGAGAGCTTTGATATAAACACTGTAATTGATGTGTTTATGACGAAGAATTGTAGCATTCGGTGCCGGAGGGTTTAGCACTGCGTCTGAGCAGCAATTCTCTAACATTCCCATTTATTTCTCCCATACTCCTGTTTACCCACATCCTGAAATGTCAAGAGCAGTACACCTCGATGCGGGCCACTGTGCCTAACAAGGCGAGATCTAATTAAGATGACTAAAAGCAAATTCCTGGGCGAAGGAGAGGTCTATGCTGATGCTGCTGGTTTTCCTCTGAATCACGTGGTTTCAACACTGATTCTGCTGATGCTGTGTCAAAGGATATTTCAATATGCCTCTGAATACGGTGTAGCTGGCTGCTGTCTCGGCTTGGACCTTGGAGTAACTTCGTGTGGCAGAGCTGTGGAGCTGCAGTGTCCCAGTGAATTGTTGGTGTTCTGGTGAGATCTGGGTAGGACACAACACATCAATCCCCTTTTAAGCGCTGTTGAGAGTGGATGCATGGGGAAAGTAGGGTCAGGAAGGAGACTGTTGCATTTGCTCCAGTTACAGCTCACATCTGACCTGGATCTATGCTCAGCCTTGCTCCCCAGCTCCTCACTTGCTATGCTCATTAAACACAGGCAGGGCTGTAGGCTGTCTCTCCAGAGCATCCAGGTCTCTGGGGTGGGAGGCAAGCCAGCCTGCTGGGCAGCAGGGGCAGAATGGCACCCCCAGGTGATTTAGGAAGCTCCTCTGACCACTCCTTGGCAGAGAGTTGCCACTTTGCAGTTGAGACAACAGTCTTACTACTTGAGGGATGCAATAGCCAGCGGCAACAGCAGCCAGCGGCATTCCTGGCTGAGCCTGGGAACGGAGCCGAGGAGAAGTGCTTCTCCAGCTCATCCGAATCCTTCACACGAAGTGGCAGTTCAGTAGCAATTAGCATCCCTGCCAGAGCTCGGCTGCAGCGGTGCGGAGGGCACCCCTGGGGAGGCGACAGGTCTGCTCTCTGTCCGTGACCCACCAAGCGCTCACCAGGTTTGTGGGGAGGAACCGTGGCCTGCTGCCACTGCCCCCGCAAACCAGAGCCCAATTACAGAGGGCTCCTGCCATGCTCCATCCCAGCATCGTCGCACAGACAGGTATCGGGGATGTCCCCCCTCTCCCTCGCCGGGAGTGGGAAAGCGGCCAAGAGGAGCAAAGGAATGTGTAGAGATTTGACAGGACGTGGCTTCCCAAATGTACCGGTCAGCGTAACTGTGCTCAGTTCTCCTCATCATGTGCGGCGTTTTTGGCAGTCTCTCCAAAGCAGTGTGCTTCCAAACAGGGCTCACGGTCAGTGGTACCATCTGTTGAAAGGACATTCGCGTGCCCTTATGCCTAATTTGTACATGCAAAATTGTGACCCAGCTGCACATATGCTACTGCAGGTGAGATTCTGCCTTTAACTTTCTGGAAATGAAGCCACAAATGTCCACAAATTTGGATGGTTCTCCAAAAGATGCGCTCTGTGTTTGTACTGTCTCAGCGCTGGGACTGGGGAGCACTTGCAGTTCAAGGGGACTGTTGCTGCTATGGCCAGCCTGGCATTACACAGCATCGCTCCTGCACCTGACCCCAAGCGTGTGATTGTTGTTGAAAGAAATGTCAGTCAAAATTGCTAGTTTCTGCAATATTGTGATACCTGCAGATCTATTTGGGAATAATCTACCGACATGCAAGTATAGGTTCCTAACTCAAAAGGGGCAGAAGAAGGAACAGAAAATTGCCTTTGCACAGGATTTAATATTTACACCTCAGACTTTGCTAAATAGGTTTGTTATTTATAGCAATAGCAGCGGTAATGTTCATCAGTTGCCATGGACATACTAAGCTCACCAAATACAACAGTGAACCACAATCTGCGCTGGAGTCATTTTAAAATGCTTTCATGCTGAGTGAAATAGTTGGTATTAAATTTAAGAGTAAAATGCTAGGTTTCTCTAGTGCCCTTTCTGGGATTTCAGATATAAAAATGGAAATACTTTATTGGAAATTTAATGGGAAGAGCAGTGCGGTATACAAGAACCCTAAAGAACTTATTGTCACTAGGCAGCGTTCAGGATCACAATCTACTGTGCCTAAAAAGCGGAATATATGATGAGAACACCTAGAATTCCATTAATAAGGATTTATTTTTGAAGAGATTAAGAACTAAATGGAAAAAAAATTTTGTAAGTTAACTCTTAATGGCAGCACATTTAGGGGGCCAGTAACTGCCTTCTGCATTGTTGGCATCTTTATTTGAAGCAGTCGGTCAGCGTGTCTGACATGGGGCAGCAATCACGCATGCAGACCACTGCTCCGACCAAATCCCTCTGTTCTGCAGCTGGGAAGCAGTCCTCATTTCTGAAATGCCAGACCTCCAAAATATTGCTGGAGATGCAAATTTTTCTTTGTTGGGATAATTTGGGGCAAGGTAGAGCGATTATCCAAGATTTTATAGATAGAGCCTGTGAAAAGGGTTAAACCTGGGCAGGGAGATCTCAGTAGGTATTTAAGATATTTACTGGTTACCCACTGACCTGGCCTTCCCCTTCCCCAGCCCAAAGAACAAATCCAGCAGTAAAAGAACAGCTGCAAGCTGTCAGGTTTTAATACCTATAGATAAGGTGATTCCATAGGGGAGACTTGCTCGAATGCATAATAATATAACCAGGAACCGTAAAAGACACTGAGATATATTAGAAGATAAAATAAAGCAGGCTGAAGTTCAAACACAGAAAAATCTAAGCTTTATATGGTGAAAGGTAAAATATTTCTACAGATAAGTGGAGGCTCTTGAGTAAGGAACTGTTTGAAAGATCTGGGAGGCTGGTTAAGTCTTTGGGGATGGGAGTTTGAAGACTTTACATGATACAGGTACCAGAGGGGGTGGGTTGTGAGAGAGGGCCCAGCGGAGGTGAAAGATCACCTGCAGGAGCCGGTCTGAAGCAGAACCCGCCTGCTGCAGCGGTCGGTGGGGTCTGAGAGGCCAGGAGGGACCGAAGCATCGCTTTGGGCAAGTGGAGGAGCTGCAGGTAACTGGGGAGCTCCCGAAGAGCAACCCTAAATAAAAGCAGCCTCCTATTAAAGTGGAGACTCAGTCGTTCTGTGGCAGAAGCATTGAAGGGCAAGGCTGTCTCTGAGGCTCTGAGATATCTTTCCAATGTTGTTTGCAATATTTTGTGCTAAAATTGAGAAGGTTTGAACTGGATTGTGGATAAAAGTATCTATTTTGAAGGGATTCTTCCACTGAGCCTTTTTGGATTAATGTTGTTACTTTGTTGTTGTTGCTTTTTGTTTTTAACTTGCGGTTTTTTAATGCAGCATCATACTGCAAATCCCCTCAGTGGGACTATATTTTAGTGTGAGCCTGGTCTGAAAGCTACAGCTGAGAACAGCATGTGGTTTGATAATGTGGTGAAGCATCCATCTCCACTGGGAAACGAGCCTAGTGCTCACCGGGTTTAGGTGGCAGGCCTTAGTCACACCCTTCACTGCTGTGCGCCCGCGTCTGAGGCGAGCCCGAGCGCTGGATTTTCATGTCTTACTGGGTCCATCCTCTCTCGTGGCTCGGATCAGATCACATTAGTACTCACCTGACTTTTGCAAGGCTGTGTTCTTGAATGCGTTTTTGAATTTAATCTAGTATTTGTGCAGGGGCCAAGCAACTGCGGCCCACGGTGGTGGGAACTGGGCTTGGCATCGCTAGCTGGGCTGGCGGCGATTGCTGGTTTTTTGGGGGGCGGTGGGTGAGGGTGCCAGCAGTTTGTGGCCAGGACTTAAGTACATTCTGGGGGGAAAATCTGCTGATTCAAGAGAGAGAGCTGAGGGCTTCTGGGACTTCTCAGCACCGGGATCGGAGCAGGTCATGCTTTGGGAAAGTAGTAATAGGAAGAACTCAAGGATCAGTCTCGCCAATGAAATACCTGTACTTAATCTAATATTGTAAGATTTTAACAGTTCTATGGTTCAAGACACAAAAGTGATTATGAGCTGGCCTCAGTGAAAATGAGCTTTCTAAAAGTAATTTGCAAATGTAATTGTAGGGTAGGGAGTGTTACATCTTGTCAGTAAGACTTTTGGTGCTGGCCTTTGTGGGTTGCAAATTGCTCATATTCCTATCCAAGCTCTTCCCTGCTGCAAAAACAACCCAGGAGCCTGCCCCTCCATAGTAGTTGTCTCTTTTCTTCTTCTTTACCTGAATGGAGGCTTGACAGTTCTCAAATAGACTTAGACATACTGCAAGTATTTTATAGTTTTAGCATGTATTGTTGTGCACAATGTGTAATTGTATTTACTTGCCGGCAGTAAAGAAGTTGTAGGAATAAAAAAAAACAACCCCGCATTACTGCTGTATTCTCTTCCTTGTCATACAATGTGGTGTGGGAGAGATTACTTTTCTGAGATAAAATTGCAGCATATGAAATCCCACACTGAGCACTTCAATGCATTTTTCTTACAGGGAAAACAAATATGAACGAGAATGGGAACAAAACTCTGTTTCTTTTGTTCAGTTTTACTTTTTCTTAGTGTGTTTTTTTTTCATGTACAAACTTTTGCCAGGCAAAAGAGATGTGCGAGGTGAAAATGGAGGGAGAACTGTTAAAAATAAAAACTTACACGCCCTTAAAATCCAGTAAGTGTTAGCCCTTCAAATACCATTCCTTTTCCCTGAAGTGCAGGGCAATGTGGCTAAACAAACTATCAGGGTTATTTATAATTATCAGAGCTACAGCATTAGCAAAGCAAGGAGAAAACGCAGTGCAAATGATCCCTCCTTCACTGTGCTCGCTGCATCTCATGAAAGCGTCCGACTGCACTTCAGGGCGCCTTTGTGCAGCAGAGGACGCCAGCAGGACCAGTTTCTCTCCCTAGATCCTGTCTGTGGCCATTCTTTCCAAACAGGACCACATTTTGCCTAGATAAAGCACACTTTTGACTCCAATTTTAGAGTTCACCTGATTTCAACTATCCTGCAGCAGTTAGCATAGCTTTCTGAAGACAAGGAAACCCCCGATATGTGGAATTCAGTAAAAATTGGTCCTGTGTAAGCAGGGGTGCTCTGGCTCAAAAAAAAAAAAAGGTTTATTGAAACCTCTCTGGAAGCAGAGGAGACATCAGTGAGGTCCATGTGCGTGCTGCTATTTTAGCCTAACACAACAGCAGTGTTTCGTATTCATAAAGCTCAGCTCCAGCTACTGCAGAAAAGTTGGGGAATTATCATTTGCAGATAAATCTTGTATCTAAATTGTACTTCTTGGTTGCTAATTTTACTAATTAAAATATCTATCAGCCGTGCACAGCCTCAGGCTGATTTAGAATAGGAAGATGACTGTCTTCAGTTTAATGAGGACTTGTACATGAACCGCAAATTCCTATCCGAATGGCTGTGCTGTAATTTATCACCATGTTAGGGCTGGAATGTTCCAGCGCTGGAGAGATGTTAAACGTGTACTGAGTGGATTTAGACAATAATATGCCTTATTACAGAAGTGTTTGGTAACGCAGTCGCTGAGCTGTAGGATGTTGTTCTACATTGGAGGGACCTGTGTCAATAGGACAAGGGGGAATGGTTTTAAACTAAGAGAGGGTAGGTTCAGACTAGATACAAGGAAGACATTTTTTACGATAAGGGTGGTGAAACACTGGCATGGGCTGCCCAGAGAGGTGATCGATGCCCCATCCCTGGAAATATTCAAGGTCAGGCTGGACAGGGCTCTGAGCAGCCTGATCTGGTTGAAGATGCCTTTGCTCACTGCAGCAGGGTTGGACTGGATGCCCTTTAAAGGTCCCTTCCAACCCAAACCCTTCTATGATTCTAATTCATACATTTGCTTTGCAGCTTCAGACAGACTGTAAAATGTACAAAGCAGTGTTTGCCTAGAGCGTTGCAATTTAAGTACAATGTTTTTCGTGGAACTTCTCATCAGATTTATGTTTGCGTATCTCCTCAGGGAGGAGGGAGCAGAGGAGACGGGCTGTCAGGGGCTGAGCAGCAGAGGAGGTTGCAGACATCCGTGGGAGTCCTCTGTGGGAGACGTGGCTTTGTAGGAAGCACGGCACTGCTTTCCCTGCGTGGGAGTGGGGCGGAGGCGTAAGATGCTGTTCATTTCAGGAGCGAGGGGCTCCTGTGGGAGCAGGACATCGTTAACACAGTGGGGAAGAGGCCACCCCATCTCCCAGTGGGGATTTCCACGTGGGACATCCACCTTCCCTCCCTTGCTGGCTTTAGGCAGGGGGAAATCTCTGTTTTCTGCTCTTCCTTTGCATTTGAATAGGAAACAACATTCCCTGTTCACTAATGTGCATCATCACTCTTTTGAAGATGCTTGATTTCTGTTTGATTCTTAATTATTATAATAGTTAAGGTACTTAACATGCTTTAGTGATTTACTTCACTTAATTGGATGTAGTGATTAGAATATCTTTTATATAACCCTCACTGCAGTTTTAATTTAAGATTATAATCTCATGCTTCTTTTCAGCTCCTCTAGCTTTCATTTAGATACTGGTTTTTCTTTTCTGATTTCATTTTGTTTATTCATTTTTCCTGCTGATTCAGTAAACATGCCGCTAGGATGATTTCTCAGAAACCTGAGTGTGGTTATAAATTCTTTCATTTAGTGCAGACACTAATGAATTAAAAAAAAAATGAAAATGACGTATGAGGCCATAGTCAGCCTCTGGAGTTGTCTGTTGCATTTTGCAGCCATTTATTAGAATTAGGGGAAGAAAAACCAAATTAAAAAAAAGAAAAGAAACTTTTCTCTTGATGGGGTCTAGAGGGAACACATGAAATTAGGAGATGGAGTACGACAGTGTAACGTCCTCTTTGTGCATGCCATGTCCTGCCTTAGTAGGTGGGTGATGTACAGATTAAGATTGTAGTATTATGACCCAGCGTGTGAGATTTTGGTATTATTACCCGGTGTAGGAATTGTTCTGGTGAAGGGAACTGAAGCCTGAGGCTGTAGGTTCAGCCCTGCTTGCCCTACGCTGAGGGCCCCAGCACAGGGACTGGGGAGGAGGATGGAGAGGAGAGAGTGCTGGGAGCCGGGCTGAGAAGCATCACTGTGTAATTCGAGAAACGATCAAGCACTTCTCCGGAGGGACTGCGGTGGATTCTCCAAATTAGTTTGAAATGTGGAGTAGCATGTTCTCCTTTCCTCTTGCTGATGCACAAAATCACACAGATAATCCAGCCGGCTTGTCACTGTAGAAATATATAGTATCTGTATTTTGTGTCCTTTATAGTGCCAAATCCTAAGCGTCCACCATCGCTATCAGCGCTCCTTTCAAAGGGAAAGGGCCAGCACAGATATGGACGTGCACGTGACACTCAGAGGACTTACAGGTTCGGCAGGAGAGACGCGGTTGCTTTGTAAGATATTCCTGTTTGCGATTAGTTTAAGAAAACCCAGAGGTCTGTTTTACAGGCTTTTCTGTGCTCAGAGGTTTGGCCACCTGAAACACGTGGAAGCAGGCAAGCACTTTATCTGCTTTCTCTTCTCTTTGCCAGCACAGATACTGTTGGAGCACTAGGAATATGGTTTGCTTGAATTCTGAAAAAGAACTGCCATGACAAAAAAAAAAATAATCCTTATCATTAAAATGTAACAGTGACCCTGTTCAAACAGAATAAAGGATTAGGTTCCCAGTGTAGTGCTCCTGATCCTGCCCAAAAGTGGCTGCTCAGAGAAGGGAAGCAGGGCTTGTCGTCCCCCATGTGCCGCCAGCTCCTGTGCTTGGCAGTGCCTGGGGCTGGAGACCGGCTCGAAAAAAAGGGCCTCTTCCTTTTTCTGTCCAAGGCAACTAATTAGGTGAAAGCCTTGGGTACATGCGGGGCACCAGAAACAGTCTTTGATGCGTTAGTTATTTAGCCTGTCTCATTACACTTGTGTGCCACTGCACTGTATTGCCTTCCCAGACCGTGTGAATGCACTTTCCGAGCCAGATCCTGGTGCCTTTAATCACTGTGAACTGAACTTCATTCTGGGAAGTGTCCCAGTGAAATCAATTAGGGTTTGTGCAGAGCAAGGCACGGCTGAACACGGCTACGGGTACCAGAGCCTGGCCCTGGGTGACCGTGGCATCTGCTCTGGCCGTACCGGAGCATCACAGCGCTCAGTGAGGAAAGCAGAGACTGTCACTACATTAACATGCAACATTAAAATGGCTCCAGTGTTTGGATGTGCCAAGTATCAGGCCTATAATACATGTCCTAAAGCAGTCAAACTGTTGTTACAAGTGCAAAAATATTAACAAATCATAGGTTGTTTAAATGGAATCATTTAGGGCTCATCTGGCTAATGAGGAAGAAAAAACCGAACGGAACACTTTTCAGTTTTACGGAGACGTATGAGATCAGCTGCTCGTAGGAAGCTATCAGTGTACATACCTCGTTAGCTCCCTTGTGTGAAATTCCTTATCTGCGTCTTATTAGTCTTTCATTAATTAAAGCTACAGAATCCAGTATTTTTTGTTAGCTGTTCTCTCAGCATGAAATTTGGCTAATTCTTCTACTATTGGAAACAAAGCTCAAAGATTGAAGTTTATTCTTATTGTGTTCTTTCAGTTATTTATTTCATATTGCTGTCATGCATCGATGAATTTATACGATGCTCTGATGACCTTTAGAAATTCTTCTGATTAAATGCTGTTCTTCTTCATTATGACATTTCTGTACTTGTACTACCAGACTTGATGTGTACAGCTTAATAACACAACCAGACATGAATGCTAATAACTTTACAATTCATTGCATCGCTATTTTGTAATGTAGATGAATTTTAAAACAAGTTTCTCTTGCTGCGGGCTAACATGAATCATATAAATTAGAAGGTAACAAAAGAACATATTAGCATTTGTTAGCCTGGATGCACAAATTTTGTAGTAACAATTTTAATATGTACTACAACTTTTCCAGCCTCAAGTTTAATATATACTACAACTTTTCACCCTCGATTTTTCAACCGACATCATAATTGAATTGGTTTCCTTCTTGCCTACGGATAATGATTTTACACTGATGGAATTGTTATTAGATTCTAAGGATTATACTGATGTTGCCTGTTTTACATAGAGCTAAAAAAGAAAAAAAAAATCAAAGTTATTCAACTGTAAAATACTTTTACAGAAAAGCTACTCTAATTCTGAGATAGACGAACTGATTATTATGTTTAGAGCTGTTGTTAATATCCAGCATCCATAACTGGCGCAAACGTCTTGGCATAGCTCTGTGCAGCGGAGGTAGAGGGCTTTTGAAAACCCAGCCCCATTGCAGGCTCTTGAAGTCTGGCAGGTGGTAACTTGCTGTTGTGGAGCTGATGCTGTGAAAGCATGTGTTCGTCGAGGTGGGAGATGGCTCCCTACAGATGTTCACAGAAATTACACAGAAACCTCCTAATGTACAGACACATCCTCTGGTAGTGGGACGAGCAGCAGAGGAAAGGCGAAAGAGGTGAAAAAAGAAGGCATTACCTAGGGGACAAGAGTCTTTACTGGTAGGGATCTGGTTATCTTTTCAGTTTGTCTTTGGAAGATCTGCCCGTGCTCCCCCACACCTTCCTAAGTGTTAAAACAGTGATTTAACTGGTCCAGAATAGGTGAGAACCAGCTGACCTGCATCTGCCATCTTCTGTCTGCGCATCTGAGCACCGCTTCTCGGATGCAGGGAGGGAAAAGGTAGTCCAGGCTAAGCATAAATGAGAAATTTCTGCTATCCTGAAAAACATCAACATTTCATGGGTAATTACGCTTTAGGCTGCAGAAATAGCTGTTGAATTAATTGATTTTACACTTACTTCCTGATGTGCTAAGTGGGTGTTGGTCGGAGTGGACGTGTCAAAATAACATCTTCAAAAGTCTCAGTGATAAAAGGCATTGTATCTATATCCACTGAGAAATCAACGTTTAGAATACAATATAATTATCTGCGTTCTTTAATCAGACAAAAGAGGAAGAAAAAATTTATTATTGCCTTTACGTATATTAAACCTTTTTGCAATTTTTACTTGTCAAATATAGAAGTGTCGGGAACTGAAATTAAGCAAGTAGACGCTTTCTGACCTCCTTAAAGCTGGGGGTTAACCTTAATTAAAAAAATATTTAAAAATCGTGTTTCTCTAAGCATCCATTTAAAATGGTTTGAAATCACAGGTGAAAGACCAGTCAGCATAACTCAATGGACTGCCTTTCTGCATGATTTTAGAAAGCCTTCATGCTTCATTACTGTGAGGGATGTCACTTCTAAGGTCACGAAATGTGATTGCTTTCCCACTCTTATGCTTCAGTCAGTTTTATTCACTATAGAAAACAAGAGTAAGGAGCAGCACCGATTGTAAACCTGCACCTACTCAACTAATTGTATACAGAGTGATCAATATATGAAATCAAATGCTACGTCCATGGTGCATTAAGACATTATCAAACTACTGTGCTTCTTGGCTGCTTTAATATGCCTCAAGGTATAGCGCACCACTTCAGTTCTATGTGGTTCAATAGTTTCTTTAAGCTGAGATGTAAACATGTCTTTAAAAAAAAAAAAAAAGCCGACCTAAAGCTAATAGAGCTGCATTGAATGAATCTCAAACACACGTTAAATTTTCTTGACACCATTACCCTCTTCCTTTGGAAACTTCAGAGGGTTCTTGGCTAATAATAAAAATAAGGGAAAAAAACCTGTAAAAACAAAGCAAGAAAACTCAGCGGCCCATCTGCTTTCAACCTTTTGCCCTTTGTCCTGGGTATTCACAGCAAAGGAGACAGAATCCCATCAAGCTTTCTTTTCAGCGCTGTGCAGTGCTTGATACTATTTCCTATGCTCAAGTTTTTGCCTGTAACAACAAAACAAAGCAATTAGGTGGTTCTAGCAGAGTTAAATCAAGACAATAGCAGGAGACAAGATCTCTGGATTCCAACCCAGGCTCTGCAACTGATTTATTGAACAATCTGTGGTAAATTGTTTAACCTATTTGCTGCTGATCCCCTGCCTTTACAGTGAAGGCGTTAAGCCTTACCTACCCGTAGCATCACTCACAGGGCTCGTTGACTTGTATCTGTGCGGTGCTTTTGAAACGCAACGCTCCGTAATGTGGCTGTGCCGAGACGCGGGAGTCCGCAGCGGGGAATTGGTCCTGGCTTGGCTTTGCAGATGTTGCTGGCAAGTCCCTCTTCTCACCCTGTCGTGGGAACAGGGCGCTTGGACTCCCCGCAGGTGCCTGCCTGTAGCTGTGTGACGTGGTGTGAGCTGCCACGATCCTCAGCAAGGGTGAGCACCTCCTCTCATTTTGGCTGAAGGTGACATGCTTGGGCAACCCAAGGAAAGCGTGTCCTTGTGCCGTGGGCAGAAATGTCCCTAGCAAATCCTGGGGCTGTTTCCAGCCGCTTGTTGGTGTTGATATGGACCTGGCTCATCCTCTATGAGGACAGAGTGACGCCACGGTGCCAAGTCAGCAGTGGGGCACCAGCGAGCTTCAGCAGGGTGCAAATTCACCCACTGTCTTTTAGTTCAAGGTCTAAATCTGTGTCTGTGTGGATGCTGGGTGCAGAGCAGATGAGAGGGTATGGTCCCCCAGCCCTGGTGCCTCTGATGCTTGTATCACTTTCACGACTGGCATCAACTTCGAGTTTTTGCTCCCCAAAGCTTGAAGTCGTCTAAAAATTGTCCAGATTTCTGTAAATCTCTAGAGGAAGAGTAAAATCTGTTGTTGTTGCAGTAAAACCTCATTACAGACTTGGTGTTAGATTTCATAAGGAATCGGTTTGTGAAGCATCTGTTATTACTCTGTCAGAGAAGGTGGAGAAGAGCAGAACTACAGAGCAGCTTTATGTTGAATTTGGGGGCTCAGGCATAATTGGCAAGTTGCTGAAGACTTGCCACGTGCTGTAACGAAAGGGCTGCTGTCAAAGGCGAAGCAGGCGTAAAAATGTACCTTCCTCAGCTGCTGTCCCCTCTGGTGAGTTCGTCTTAATTTTCAACCCTTGATGGAGGATTGAATTTTGAGATAGAAAAGGGAACGTCTTATTTTAGCGAGACCTCGGCATCTCTTAGTGCTCTTCTGTGGGTGTCCTGTCTGCACAGGCATGGGAGGAAAGGAGCTTGGATCCTTGATGTATCGCTCAACCTCCCAAATGATCATAAGGCCTCTCTAGGGGATGGGCTGACAGCAGGAGAGGGCAAGCTGGGGAAGTGACTGTACCCCTGGTTGTGCGACATCAACAGCTAAACGTGCTGTACCGCTGGGCTCCCCGATAGCCATGACTGGAATTTCCACTGGGAGAGAAGCTCAGCTGTGTGGGGATAATCAAGGTAAATATAGAGGTTTCCAGGATGGATTTCCTTGGCAGGTGTCAGAAGATTTCTAGGAAGGGAACACTTGAATTGCTTCTGCTTTGGTAGCTATAAAGCCTCAGAAATGTAAGGAAACTCAGACCACAAGCTTGGAAACGACCTTGTCCTCGGTACAAGTTATCCCAGCGTGGAGAGGTATAAAGTACGTCCAATGAGCAGATGCGCTCCTAAGGACACATCACCATTTGGCAGACCCAAGCTCTAAAAGTGTTCCCGTGTGGCTGTGACTGTAGTTCAGACACGCGTTAGCTTTGAAGTAGCTGGCTGGGATCTTGCGAGCAGTTCCGCTGCAGCAGGGCTGACCTCAGCACGGCTGCAAAGTCCACCTGAGAAGCTGAGAGGAACAGTGGCGTTTTAGAAATTTCTGCATCCTACAGGTTTATGTTTGGGCAAAGAGGGTGCTAATGCTAGCCCGAAACTCATTTGAAAGTGTGCAGAGCTAACACAGATCACTCTCGCAGGAGCGGCTACGAGACAGATATATCCTGCAGCTCTCCTCCCGCCAGGTCAGACGGCGCCTTGAATAGTTTGCATGCATTCTGGTAGACTTTGTGGTCTCTCTCTTTCCAAAGAACAGGAATAGGGATCAGCAGTTACAATAAGACAGCTGAAGAAAAGGTTTATTTTTCTGTTATTTTCTTCCTAAAACAGCATTTCATTTGGTGCGAGTGTTAATATTGACAGGCGTATTTTAAAATTTGCAAATGCACATTAGGCAGAGATGGTGCCTTGGTTTTTAATGTTTAATGCACATAGTTTAGCTGGCATGCATTAATCATATTCCTATTGCCTTTGTTATGTTAATGGGAGAAATAAGCTCTTGTTGGTTTTTTTTAAATAATTTAAAAAAAAAAAGAAAAAGGGTTAGACATTTTTTTAAGACTCATTGTATATCAGCAGCTAATGAAGAGGAAATAATGATGACTCTGCACTGTAATATGTATTAGAACACTAATTAGACTATAGCAGAACTGCTTACGGATGTCTTTTAAACACCTGCTTGGTAATTTTCAGCCCCCTGCGTTACTCCATTTAACAAAGCATGTGTGATGAGAAGGCAGAGTTAAAACTTAAATATAGAATCATTAAGGTTGGAAAAGACCTCTAAGAGCATCAAGTCCATGAAACGAAGTAGACATCAGCCTACATTTTTGTCTTTTGTTCATTCAGCTTTACATATGTTTAAGAAAAGGGTGATGTGGATGGTTGCTGAATAGCCCTTTGTGTTGCCCGTTGCAGGTGAAGGGAATGGAGTCAGATACATTGTTTTGTAACTTCTCTGTGACCGTACAAAGGCATTATGGTTTCAGGGCAAGAATTCCTGATTCAGACTGTTGTCCTGCATGTATACTAGGCCATAATGTTATATATTGCATCTCCGACATTCGCTTAGCATTGATTTCATTTTGAATGTGCATTTTTGAGACCATTAGAAGCTGTGCATCTAGAAATAATGTTGTCTTTAATTTTTAAAGCTATGTGTTGAAGTCTCCTTCTTTTACTGTAATAAGAAACCACAAATATTTCTACTCTACATCTTACTTGCTTTTACAGTTTTGTCCCTTATGTAAATAATTGAATTATAAACATGAATTACAAATGTGAACCCTCAGCCTAATAGCCTACAATGAGAATAATAAAAAATCCTAATTGCAAAAGCAGTTCCCGTATTTCTGTGATGGTCCCAGGCTTCATCTGTGGGCTTTGAGCTTGCACTAAAAGAAGCAGATATTGTCAATGACTTGTTCATAACAACATCGGTGCTAAGATAGCAAGTGCTTGCTTTGCATTTTTGTGCCCAAAACATTTCTAAGCTTCTCCCATATTACAGTGAAAACTGTTGGCATGAGAGCGTTTGTAGTTAAGCACATGCTGTACCATCTAACTTTAAACTTGGTGTGCATGGCGGTACCCCCAGGGAAGCCAGCTTAGGGCCGTGGCCAGAGCTCCCTTACCCGCTTACAGAACGAAGCCCACTCTCAGGAAAGGTCTGCGTGGGACAACTTCATTTGTTTAGGCTGGAGCACGATGGCTAAGGTTTAGACAATCCCTGCCTTTCAAACAGCAGGGCAGCACATACGCAGTTGCTTTCAACTGAAGGCTTAGTTGGTCCTTTCTTAAAGGCCATCGAACTTTGGAGCTCCCATTCTGAACGATAAATGGTGGTTTAAACTGATGATACAAAATTGCTGTAGAAAATCAAGGATGTGCAAATATTTTAGTGGTCTCGGACTAATGTATAACAGCGCTGGTTCAGTCTGTGGGGTTTTTTTAAGCTTCTGTAATAGATTAATGACTCCTGGTGAAGTTTTGTTTGCTGCTTGTAGAGTGTTGAGCTTATTGACAGTCATTCCTCAGTATTCCCCAAATACTGAGTCTCTGTGGTGATTCAGCTTCTTTTTCCTCACTCCTCTTTCCAAAGGCAATCTTCCCTGACTGTGCCATTACTGTGTTGTAAGATATGGAGCTGTTTGTGCGCGAAGGCCTGAGCAGACCCCAAATGAGCACGCTAGAGGTAAGCAACTCTGATTCAAAGCTTTTTAAATTTTTTTTTAATCTTGACCATGAAAACTTTTGACTGATGTACTAAATCCCGAGGTAGTTACACATTTAAATGCTGTATGACCGCATTTCTAATAAAAATAATGCATTTCAAAGTAATACGCAATATTCCCATTTTAGAGGGGTGTCAGAGAGAATTTTTTCTATACTTTGAAATTTTTGGTACTATCTGCAGTTTTATATAACCCTATTTCAGGTGGCCTTTGTGAGCTACAAATGTTTCCATCCTGTATGTAATATCAGTTTTCCCTTACACACAGGGATGCTGATGCTTTACGTAACTTCTGCTCTGTACCCTAAACGTAGCAGTAAAGCTTGGGTGACTGAACGCAACACTCGCAGAGAAGACATAGCTGAAAGGAGAAGTTCGGTGGTTTGCATCGGTAGCGTTTGGGTCCCAGAATGGTAACAGATTTACAACCTGCCCCAGGACCAGGTAAGAGGTGAATGCAAAGGTGTGCAAAGTAGCATCAGACGCCATAAGCCAGCATGATGACCAGATGTGGATCTGTTGAAGGGCGAGAGGGAAAAGAAGGATCTCTTTTCCTCTTCCTCCCTCCTCAGTGTGTGGTCTGATCTGGACTGTGGTCCTGTGCTATATGGTGACAGGCAGCGGGACTCCTGGAGGCAGACACATGGAGTCTTTCAAGGTCTTTGGGTCTAGGAGGGCTCTCTGGAGCTGGATGACAGAGCAAACCTCTGGGACTTCGCAGTGTCAAATGTTATCACTACTAGATGCCCTGGGGACTGCGATATTGGAAGAAGATGCCTTTAGCTAGGAGGTTTACAGGCAGAAAGTAACTCCAAGTGTAAGACGAGGGACTTACCTAGATACAGACGAACAAGCAGCTAAACCACTCCCAAAACCCCAAGCAATTTTGTCACATTCATTATCAGGATAAGTAGTGGTCTCAGCACACCAGGAGCCTCAGCACTGTCAGCGCTTGTGGGGGCAACAGAGCAAAGCATAAACGCATCCATGCAAGGGAACTGGGAGGCCAGAACCCGAGTCTTCCAAAGCCCCAGGTGGATGTTTTGCCTTGCTAAGCAAGTCTGCTTGCTTGGTGACACCAGCTGTACCTACCCACCGCCCCTGCGTAATGCTGGCGGTACCCCTGAGGGAAGCTGCTGTCAGACCTGAACTCACCCTTCAGTGAAGCGCTGAACAAGTACTTCTAGAATTTCTGAGTCAGGCACGCTCATCTTTAAAATAACATTCTTCTGAGGTTAGGCACTTTCCTTCAGTTATGTGAGAAACCACCTCTCAGTACCGTGAGAGGAAGAGGAGGGAGGGGAAGGAGGGCATCTTGAAACAGGGCTTTAAGTGCAGTTATCTGAGGGCTTTTTGCCTCTGCTGTCAGTGTTGGGGTGTGTTGCTGAGGGGGATGTGTGAGATGAGAGCTGTCCCCGCCTCCGTCTGCTCCCTTCCTCGTGGCTTCGGAGCTGTGCTCCACCTCCAGAGGGGATGGGACCACGTGCTGTCTTGCCAGCGTGTGTGAGATCGATGACGAGTCCAGAAGAACTGAAATAACAACCCTCTGGAGGGTATCCGCTCCTTTCTGGGACTGGATCGGTCTATCCAAGGATTCTTCCCTACCAGCTCCCCAGTGCATTTCAGGTGAATCCAAAGATCTTAGCTTCTATTACTATTTAATTGCAGCAGTATACTTGGGCATAAGCCATATCAGTCTAATCACAGACTCAAACAAACCAACAATCATTCGAGTCCTTTATATATCGGCAGGCAAAAGCAAGCCCTCGCCTTTTATCCATTCTGCATACATATAATTTTTCTGCAACCTGCATCAGCGCCAGGAATTCAACAGCTGAGACCAACATTTATGTCAGTAAATCCAGTGCATAGGTCTGCCTCTTTCCTGAATATTCAAATACGCTGCCACATCAGTGTTTCTCGTTTGGAAGGCAATGACAAGGGTCATAATTTTATTCTTTATCTCCCACTTCACCTTGCTCCTGAACGCTTCAGAAAGGGAGGAAATGGCATGCTGGGTTGCTCGGTGGTGTTGACAGCAGCCTTGCGATGCTTGACCCTTTGTCAGGGCGTCATGGAAGGATGAGGAGGAGTGAGAAGCACAGCTGAGCATCTGTGCCTTGCAGCCCTGGCTGGCTGGTGCTGGTGGTGGTGAGGTGGTACTGCTGATGGTGGTGGGAGGGAGATGGTGGGCGTTAGCCCTGCCCGCCTCTCCATCTGCACAGCGCAAAGCCAAAGGGCAGAATTGCCACGTCAGGTAGGAAACCTTCAGCCTGGTCAAAAATAGGTCTGATTTCGGAAGATGAGAAAAGTTAAAATGGAATTCAAATGCCTTGAACTTCCCTCAGGACTGTGTTGTGAAAAGGACAGTGGCTTTCGTTCAGTTGCTTTCCAGTCGCGATGCATTTACATGCCTAAAACGATACAGCTGTCATAGCCCTGACAAGCGCTAAAACACACTTGTTAAGGTCACCGATATCAGAGGAGTGTATCTCATACAACATCCCAGTGTATCGGGGCCACTGTCACTGGGAGCGGGGGCCGATGTCAGACACTGCTACAGACGGGATTGTGACCCCGGCATCTCGGTGCGGCCGAGCTGGCACTTTTCTCGCCTCTCTTCCTACGGAGAGCTGTGTAACGCTGCTCCAGCTAAGCGGGGGGGAAAAAAAAGCTCTAAACATGCATGACCTTTAAATTCAGGCTGAAGCTAAAAGATCTGCTGCTAACTGAAAATCTGGGGTTGCTTTCATGTGTCTGAGCACTCAGGGAATAGATGTAGCTTAACATGCAAATGCAGGGCTTCCTGCAGAACGACGCTGCTTTTCAAGATCTCTCATTTCACGCTGTTACCGCTCCATGCCCTGCTGTTTCTGTGAAAAGAGCCTCTCTGAGGAGACGTTTCCCATAGACAGAAATCCAACTGATGTGGTAAAAAAATCCAACCCAACAACTTATATTTTAATTTCTAAAACATGTGGTGTCCATCCGCTACCTGTCAATCCGCATCTTTTGTGCTGCTGGTGTTTAGAAAACAGCCAGCCACTCCCTCGCTTTCCTGTGTATATACTTTATATGTTGGTCTTCATGTCTTCAAGAGAGTCACTCCTGAAGTCGGGAGCCAGGAGCCCTGCCCTGCCGTAGGTGTGCAGAGGAAGACTTTCCCTCTGTGAACAGCGATGCTCCAGCGCCTTTCGGCACGTTCATTTGTCCATCTGTTTTCTTGGTGTACGAGTTACCGTGCTCGAATAGCTTAGGTTTTCTGAACATATAGAGAAATAGATGTCCAAAAGCTTTTCTTCTTATCACTAAAGAAAAATGCCTAAAAAGCTGTGTACAGCGGCTGCCTGGTAGGCGCCTTCCCTCGAGGTTACGGCCGTGACTTGACACCAGCAGAGTCCACTTGCTGCAGTAATGTTTATTTGGCACTTCAAATATCTTCCTTGAGACACCTGGACGTTATGATCTTCTGTCTTTAAAGCAAAGTACGATATATTGTTGATGGGTGGAATAGAGAAATGTCACACATTTTTCCGTAATACCTTACATTTTTATTCTCTTGTAATTTCAAGTATTTCTCATTCTATGCCACCACCATATAAATCAACATTATAAGCATATTGTTCCTCACAGTGTCTGCTTATATTTTTAAGCTTGTCTGGTTATTTTGACAACAAGAGACATCATAAATTATGTAAGCAATTCCTCTCCTTACAAGCTGGTCCCAGCCCTGTGCTGCCCCGATAAGAGCAGCGAGACAGAAGCTGCTTTAGTAACGGCAGGACTCGTGTGACTGCACTTCAGCTGTGCTGTGACCAGAGACTAGAGCATGTGCAGTGTTGGAAAGGAATTGAAACAGCATAGACTGGGGCGGGGGGAAAGACCCAGATCCAAGCCCGGCTGTGGTGCGAGACTCCTCTGAGATTTGGGAAGCGCGACTCGCGGCAATTTAGTCTTGAAGCTGTGGCTGTGACCGTGCCGCGGGCCGTATGTGACGGGGCCTAGTTAGCACGTTATCTGGGTCTAGAAACCGTGGTGCCCTCACCTCTACAGGCTGGGCTTTAAGCCCAAACAGGCAGCTGGGAGTTTAGGGTTCTAATCCACAAGGCTTCAAGAAAATCAGAGGTAGTGGGTTAAAACCCCTTGGGCAGGGGAGGGACCTGGACCTGTCCCACACTTTCTAGCGCATGCCGCAGTTAAGCAGGAAAGCGGCCACAAGCAGCAGCATCTTGGTTCTTACTTAGACTCAGAGAAGAGCAAGAGTCTTGCTATTTCCTTGAAGGAAAGGGAGGTGCTGGGAAGACATGCCCTGCTCCTCGCCTCAGTACCTGGGCTTTTATTAGATTCCACCATGATGTTCATATTCAGAGGTCAGCCTCCTGACCCTTCAGCCATCTTTTTCATATAAACAATCATTACGGACTAATTGACAATCTTGAGGGCTGGCAGCAGTTATCTGGGACAGATGGCCTCTGCTGGGAAACCTCTGCCTCTGATAGCTCCGAAACATGACATAAGTCTCATCTTTTCAAGACAGTCTTTACCAGATGGGCATAATTTAAAGCATGGCCGTTCTCGTTTCTTCCTAGAGGATGGCTAATTAACTGCAGAGCGGGTGGCTCTGCTCCTCTGAGGGCAGGCAGAAGTGGGTGTTTGATATCGAAACATTTACGGGTTTGGTTTCAGTGCATCGGTGAGAACAGACGATGAACTCGTTAGAATAAATATTGATAAGTGTATTGAACTTCCCATTATTTTGAATTTACTAGAGCTGGCCAAAAAGAGGCCATTTCTTGAGAAATATGTTGTGAGAAAATGTCTCTCTTATCTCAGTTTTATTATTGTTCTGCAATGACCGACCCTAAGTCAATTTATATTTTCTCTCATCAGGCCTATTAGCAGGCTGCTGCCAAAATTTGTGCTCACAGCTGAGGAGCTCAGAGAGCAGCTCAGAAGAGGAGGTTGAACTAAAGCTCTTGTCTTGCTTTGTGAGGGCTCTCTGCGCCAATCCCCTTGTTTCTGGCAGTCGTTCCCCAATCAATAGCTTTGTCATTTGACCTTAGAGCCTTTGGCTTATTTAGCTGGGCTCCTCGTGGCCCTTGGTCTGCTGCTCGGAGGCGGCGTCAGCCCCAGGCTGTGGTGGGATACTTTATTCTCTTTTCCTCTTGTGCATCAAAATGGCTCTGAAAAATTATTCTCCTTCAGGCAGAAAACCCTGAAAACTCTGGATCTTTTCAATGAGATGCATAACAAACTGTGCTGATTGCCAGCCTTGTCTCTCTTCTCCTACATGAGCTATAAAATACCTCTTTCCCCTCCCCTCCCCAGTTGAAGTAGAAAAGGCCTATTTTTATACGCTTTTTACAAGCGTGTCTACATGGTAGAAACGAGGAGTTCTAGCTTATCTTGTGTTACGTAAATATTTCTGTGCTTCTAGAATAAAGTTTTTCTTTGCCTTTGATCCAGCTTTCTTGTAGTCAGTTTAACCTTCAGAAAGAGTCAAAAGAGATTGCCATTGGCATTGTTCCTGAGGAAAACTGGAGAGAGAAAAGAAAACTCACAATTACCGATACAAACAGTTCATTTAGAAATGGATGGCTAACTATAGGAAAAGGTTGTCTTTCGGTGTCTTTTTAAGTAAATTTTTGCTTAAAATAGCTGGGACCAAATGTAAAAATAGCATTTACCTTGTTTGCGTAGTGTTACAAGATGAAAGCGGTGCATTTCCAGCAGCCTGGGAGGTGGCTGTGCCCCATCCCTGTGCCGTGGGCAGGATCTCCAAATCCCATCCCCTGGGCTGCGGCGGAGGGACGGGGTACGGCCAGACGTGGGAGCGCTGCAGGGCTGGATCGGCGGCTTGTCCCCAGCACGCACACGCTACATGGTGGGGGCCGTCACCAGTGTCCGATACGATCCCTTTCAGCTGTAGTTGTTGGACAGTGTCAACAGAGAAAAGGAACAGTTTGAGTCTGGTTGTAGATGATTTTCTCAACAAATGGATGTTCCTGGTGGATTACGGTTCTTAAAATGTTAATCATGCTTCTTTAGAAGTATGGGGAGAGGCAAAGCAGCTCAGGTGGGGAGGAGGCAGTGAGAGACCTGGGAGAAGTTGCTGTCTCCAGCGCATTTTGCTCATTAACCTCCTAAGTGGAGGAGGCAGTTTGAAATGCTGCTGGTGCATTTTGGCTACAAGCACTGAAATGGGTCTTGAACTTCATATGTGCTAATGCCAGCGGTCATGGGGCAGAGTACCTTGTACGGACACGGGTTAGGGGTGGACCTGGCAGTGCTACATCGATGGTTGGACTCAACGGTCTGAAAGGTCTTTTCCAACCTAAATGATTCTATGATTCTACAGGAGCGTATACATATGGTGGAAAAGCTGTAGGTTTGGCTGGAATTAGATGAGGTAGGCTCCTGGGGTTAAGTGGTGAAGTCAGCTTTGGGTTGGTGGCTGAACTGTGCCCTTCTTAGTACCAACTGCTGTGAAGGCGAGGCTGGAGCTCGGATGTGCCCGTGGAGACAAGAAGGGGTCAGTGTGGTTGGGGGGGACGACGTGTGCCCATCACACTGTTGTGGGGAGCTGTGTGCCCATACGGCTTCGCTGTGCGCCCTGCTGTGCCCCAAGGAAGCGGCTGGGGACCGCTGCAAGGTCCCCTCAGTGCAGAAGCTCCCGCGTGCTCTGCATTTCTCCGGGCTGTGCCCTGGGCTCGTTCCCAGCCCGCTGCACAGGGTTACCACCACGGCTGCAAATGCTGGAGTCTCGGACTCCGGCGTTTCTCCAGCTCGTCCGTGCGCGCCCGTCTTCGAACAGGCTGTGTGGCGCGTGGGACTTCACCCTGTTTCAGCACCTATTTAATGAAATACTTTCAGTGGTGGCAAGTACTGGTGTGTTAAAACCTGGCCCAAATCCGAAACCAGATGTTCAACCTTGTGAATATGAATGAGTGGAAAATACTCTAAACTTGTGCTTGGGTTGATAGACAAAGATTAATACTCATTATAAAGGAAAGAGAAGGGGTACTTTGCAGCATCATTCATAAATGAGAAGGATTCCTGGAGAAAATTAAGATTTTTACTGGAATTACTTTTATCCTTCCATATATTTGTGGCCGGAGTTTTAGCTGATTGCTTTGGGCTGTGCTGGGGAGGTGGGTGTGAAACAGTCTTTCCAAAAGAAAATTTTAGGACAACTTCAAACTCCCACAAGAAGAGGTTGATTCTCGTCTTCACCTATTTCACAGTGATTTATAATTAGGACCAAAACACTACTACTAATGGGAGGAAAAGATGCAAGCAGTCTGTAGTTTCAAAATGTTGAATTATCAGTTAAAAGTGATTATACAGAAGATATAATAGTAGAGACTCTGTTATTTGGCAGTGTTTTGGGCAGAAAGAACGATAGCAGAAGGCCTGGCTGAACTCATGCTTCTGTGCCAATGACCGGGACTATTAGCATGATTGGGTTGACGGTTGGACTTTTGATGATCCTAGAGGTCTTCTCCAGCCTTAACGATTCTGTGATTCTAGGGTTTCCTATCTGGAGAAGACATATACGTGGGATTTTTTATAGGTCTTGTGTATATGTTTGTGTGGACGTTTATCAGGTCAGCTGCTCTTTGAAAAAAGAGGGCATACATTTTAAAAAATAAACAGATGACAGTGTTAACAGTGTCAGGGATGTGAAGGAACCGGTGCGAACCGCCGCTCTGGGCGTCTGCCTGAAGCCTTCTGGTAACTCTTCTGGGAACATGGTCAGAAGTAAAACTTGGCTGAGCTTTGCTCTGCCTCGGTCCTCTCCTTGTTTAGAAGGGCAGATGGATCAGTCAAAATCTGCTGAAATTCGGGTAAGGGTTTCATTAACCTTGGATCAGACCCTCAGCGCTGGATACTCTGGTTGCTTGAAAATAGGTAATTAATGGCGCTTTATTTTTCATGTTTCCAAGGCAACACAAAACCCCAAGACATTGTTTTCCAGTACATGAGCAGAAGCTTTTGGCTGCTGCAGAAGAGATCCCCCCGTCTCTTATGAAGCTGCTGTAAAGGTACCAAAGCCATATTTTCTGTCGTTATAGCCGATTTACATCCTATAACCAAAAAGTAATGACGATCAGATGCAGCTGATGAAGTGATCTGTTCTTAACTGCAGAACAACTCATTCAGTCGGCTGAGAGCTCTGCTGTTCAAATAGATAATTAGTGTTGTGACAAGTGTAACTTTAAATGCCTCGGTTTGGTGGCAATGTTAGGAAGTGTGACAAAACCTAAATTATTTGTCTGCTTTAACCATGGCCCTGCTTGGATTGCTAATGAGAGACATTCTTGTTAAACACATCCTGTTTGATAGACTCCTTTACAGGCCCTCAGTTGGGAAAATGATTTATTATTTGTATCATAAAGGGCATGAAAGAGAGGGCTTTTCCTTTTCTCTGCCTTGCTTCTTTTCCTGTCTTTAGCTGATGTACCAGGTCATTGCTTGTGTTCCAGCACAAAAGGGAAAGATCCCCTAAAATGAAACCACCAGGGAGTGCAATCCCGACGGGCGCCTCTCCTGCCTGTCGATATTCCTTCTAAATTAACGGGCTCGGGAAGTGCATTTAGGTGCTCAAATCTCAGGGAAGCGTTCGCAGCACCTTCCCTGGAGGTGACAAAAAAGAATAATCAATCTGCTCTTCTGTTCAGGGCTGCAGAGCAACGAGTGCAGAGCCCTAAAAATGAGTCCCTATGTGTGCTTTGGAAGTACCTGCCCCGGTGTGCTGTAACTCTGCTGCAGGGCGGGGAGGCCACCGAGGCCCCTGGAGCTGGAGGATGCTGCGTTAAGTGCTCAGGGAGAGCAGGGGGTCGCTCTGGAGCACAACTGCCTCTCGCTTTCATTGAAAGGCAGCATTTTTATGTTTGCGTTTTTATTAACGGTCAGATGGTTTGGTAGCTGGTTTTAGGTCCTGCCTTTGAGCAAGGGCCTGCAAACCCTTCCCGTGTGCTGCCGGAGGGTTCCAGTCCTGCACCCTTAGCTGGCAATGGAGGAGGGGAAGCAACAAAGTGTCCCTTCCCTTGCAGCTGGGTCATTCTGCATCCCATGGATTGTGGGATTTGGGAGGCTGGAGGCTGAGCGGGCAGCAGGGAGCTGGGCTCCCAATAGTTGCTCTTTCCTGATGGACAATTCTGGGATGTCCCTGTCCCAGGAGATGCTTTGAGCGTAAATTGTCATGGGCTGAATTAATGGACATCTTGAAGTTGTATTGGCTCCTAACGGGATGCTTTTGCTTCTTCCTTTTTCAGCATTTGCCAATGCCTTGATGTTCTCCCACCTGAAGGGAATTAATTGTCGAGATGGAATGAAGAGCACAGCACAGGCAGCAGGCATGGTCCAGGCCTCGCAGGTCTAATTATGCTCTTAAAGGGTAAGAAAATAATCTTAGGTACATTGGGAGGAAAGTCTCTTAGTAATGCTACATAGGGTTACTGGCGTGTCTCCTGTATTTGTGCATTAAAAAAAAAAACAGACAGACTTTCAAAGATACTTCCTGACCTCAAAAAGATCAGCAAGGAGCTCAAGAAAAGAGATTTAATCCCAAATGAGTTTATCAAGTTTTCTTGACCCTTAGAGATGGGAAAAAAGCAAAGGAAAGATGCACATGAAGGTCTTGTGAAATTCTAATACTAAGGTACTCCCATGCTCAAACTGAAAAGTCTCAAAACAAAGAGAGTTCAAAACCAAAGAAAATTAAGAGCATGGTGTGAATGACAATAAGTGCTGTGGCAGACGCTGCGACACGGCAGTTAAAGCTGACGAAAAGGACCCACGAAAGGGAAGGCGAGTGGCTGTTTATTGAAATATCGAGCTGTTGGGGAGGGGAACTTTCTGATGCACCTAATGAGAGGCAGGACAGAGCCAGAGGACTGGCAATGCACAGCCAATGTCAGCAAGAGGAAAACATGGAAATAGACTCAGAATTGGTGACAGGCTTGGGTTATTTTAGACGGGCAACTATCTGTAGTCGTGGAACGTGTACGTATGCACACACACACGTACTCCGAGGATATCTCCTAGAGATAGCCGCATTCCTCTGGCGAAGATGAGACGCTCCCGGCTGCTCAGGTCGCACCCACCGCGCGCGTTAGAAGGACCGTGCGGTAGCAGAGCAGTTCCCTGCTGAGAGGCAGGACGGCGGCTGCGCGGCAGGACCGAAGGCCTGTCCCGGAGAGGATGCCCTCTGCCAAGGGCAGCGCGGGGGGACGCGCCGGTCTGTGGGAGGGCTGCCAAGGGAGCCGCCGTCTGCATCCCCTCGTCCTGCAGCCAGCGCTGTGATGGAGTGGTAGCGACCGGTCCCGCTGACGCTAACGAGACGTCCGCATCCTTAGCCGACCTCGGGAAGGACGTCCAAGCTGAAGGTGAGACGTTAATAGCACCTCTGAGAAACAGCTCCCGTGTGCGCGGGGTGCAGGCAGGCTCTGCTTGCTGACGATGTTGAAATAGATCTTAAGCTTGGAAAAAGACAAATGTCTATCCTTTTTTTATAGGCTGTACATCCCGCTTCCCGGTGAGACCCAAGCTGTACGCACGCCAGGGAGGCAGCTGTGAACTGTGAAAAGTCTTTGCGGAAAAGCTCTTTTTCTAAGAGGGTAAGACTGATAGCTAGAGAGGGAGTTGGTGGCGTACCATCTCCCCCCATCATGTTGCAGCTTGCGCTATGTACGCATCAGATTTAAAGAAAAGTGGTGCCTCTTTTTATCGAGCGGGCTTGATAAACCAACGGTAACGTACACTCAGTTATATCTCTGCTAAACATATCCTTTTTTATTGCTTTTCGGGAGTTCAAAGCATTAGCATAAAACAGTCGAGGAGGTGGTTCTTCCTAAGAGAGCGAGTGCCTGTTTACAAACTCGTTTTATTTTCACAATATTCCATTGTTATTTGTTTCAGACAGAAGCCTGTCAGATTAATGCACTCCCGCATGCAGGACAGCTTGCCTTATTGCCTGTTATTAAGATATATATAACGTGACAGGCGCTGCCCACTGTCTGCATTCCACCAGTGAAAAAGGCAAATTCAGTAGAAAATGGAGATCTCCAGTATTTCTTAGGGCTAAAGTGATATTAGTTTTTAACTCATTTTGTATTCATAGAGGGTCCTGCATGTTCGCAACAGATCCCAGAGAGTAAACTGTCCAAAGAAAAGGTGTTTAATTCTTATACCAGCTACCTATGAGAAATTCAGACTTGAAGCACAGGAGGAGTTACCAAGTCCCCTCGTATAAAATTATCAGGAAAGAATGAAAAAGAAACAAACCAACCCAACATTACTGAGCTGGCACAAGAAACCCTTTGGAACGCGAGTCTTGGGGGCCTAGCGGTGCGGGGTGGGAAACTTTAAACCCACGCCTAAAATAACCCAACCAACAGCCCTCATCCTCCAGACCCCAAAGGCCAGACCACAGCACTCCTGCTGCCTGCGGTACCGGCCTCCAGCACCGTTACAGCTTCCAGGGGAGGCACACGCAGGTGCAACCAATTTTTTTTTAAGCTGTACCACATCCCTTTTCCTTCGGTGTGCGTACCCAGCCGGTGGCAGGACTCCCGTATCCCTTCTCTTTCTCACAGCGATGGTTCGCGTCATTGTCCAGAAAAACCCCAACGAGTCGCTCAGTTTTGTGTTGCACTAACCGTTTCCAGCACGACCCCTCGGAAGCCTCCGAGGCGATGCCGCTGCGGGTGCTCGCCCCCCCCCCCCCCCCCCGCGCCCACCTCTCGCCCTCGCCGTAGGGAGCGGGAGAAAGGCCTGGCTCGTCCCTCCGGGGCTTCGCCTTCCCCGCTCCCCCCGCTCCTCCTCCGCCTCTGCCCAGCGGTTGGCTTTGCTCTTTGGTAGCCCTCAGCATCGCTGACCAGCTTGGAGGAATTCAGCTACCTCTTTGGCTAGGGTATTAAAAACCACACGTTTTACAATAGTGTTTGTGTAAAAACTATGACTCAAGCTTACTATTGTGTCCTACTGGATTTCAAGTAATAGCAATTTTAAGTGACAAAGTGCTGGCTGTTTTTGGTGCAAGTACAAGTGGAACGGCACAAATACCTTCCCCATCACCCGCAGTTCCAGTCGTACAAGCGCTGTTATTCATATTTTTCATTATAATTGATGTTTTTCTTTCTTTTTTTCCCCTCCCAGGACTGAATTGCTGAACTCAGTCACAGAAGCTGCTCTGGAAAAGCCTGCGAGAGGTAGGCTGGCTCAGGGACCGCTCACCTTATCCCTCACTGGCTCTTCACCTTTTCCTCGTATACTTTTCCCAATAACAACTTATTTTTTCCCAACTCTCCGTGGAGAATCAAGTCAGTTTTATTACCGCAAAGAAACATGAACTGAATTAACGCGAGATGAGGAACAAACAGAGCTCAGTTTAAAGGAAGGCTAAGCTGAACACTGGGGGAACTAGAGAGCGAGGCCCTTGGCCGTACACTTGTAAATGTGCTGGGGTTTTCATTAACTCTTACTGCAGCATCTGGATCAGCGCCCTGTTAACAAAGGTAGAGGCCAGGCTTTAAAAGCTTGAAATACATAGTTCTGTTCTGTCTGTGGTCCCGGTGGGAAGGTTTTAGTGCTAGGCAGGCTCTGGCTTTATGGCACGCCGCAGTACGTACAGAATAGGCAATTTGCAGGGGAGAACAGGCCCTGAAATGTAACGCTAAATAGTGATATACTAAATAAATTCGTATGAAGAACTAACCCTTCTTCAACGGCGTTACTTTATTTTTAATTTCCGAGGTGAGGGAACAGCCTAACTGGGGAAACCAAACCAGGGAAAGCGAGGTGGCTTCTGTCCATCGTGCGCCAAAGCTGTGGGCAGAGGTAGAGCTCAGAAGCACAAGCTGAGCCTTGGGCCCCTGCCCCGTGCGTGCCTGACTCCTCCGGAGCAAGACTGGGGGTATTTACACCTCACTCCTCTTCTCCCTGGGTGTATGTGTTAGGGTTTTAGTCTTGCTGGAAGCAAAGCAACTGCGAGGGAGACCGCTCCTATCCTGCCAGAAGTTAGCAGAAACACTGCAGAACACGGACAAGGAGTTTTAGATGCAGTAAATCCCCGTGCGTGCAAGTATCTAATACGGCCAAGCAACACTACTTTGAAATATTCTAGTATCCCTCAGTGTAATAAATATTTTATTAGAGTAATAGAAAAAAATGCACACAGATAACCATAGGATACACACACAACTGGAAGTTTAAGGATAAATTTCAAACTTTTCAATATGAAACAAGGTACTCGGTACATATCTCACGGAGATATATAACTAGAAATTAAATAGTACAATGTAATCGCATGAAAATGGCAATACAGGAACATGGCCTAGAATTTTGTGAAACGAGAATAGAAAGAATCACCCTTTGTTGCATGAAACATAACTATATACTTACTAGTCACACCTGGTTTTCCATCTCCCCCCCGCCCCCACCCCCCACCCCCACTTGCAAGTGTCAGAAAACATCACTGGTTAGCCACACTGAGAAGCAACTAGCCATGTATAGCTATGTATGTACAGTATATACAGCTCTTGCTTACTTCAACAGTTAGCACGCATTTTCATCTGGATGTGATACTAATAAGGTAATTTGCTATTTGAATGCATATCAAGGTATTTTTTTCTACAGTGCTACCGTAATTTCATTAATCCCGGTTCTCTCTCTCTATAGTTGTGTGTGTTGTAATAACACTGTGAGATGAAAAACCCCCAGACCTCTCTAAAAGGATGTGCTTTATGTCACATGAACACATGCTCTACCATGTATGCGGGCAGCTCTCTGAAAGGTTGATTTGACTAAACTCGCCAGTGCAGAAGTCAAACGTACCAGGTTTAATGTATCTTTAATATATTGCTATGAAAGAAAGCAGAGATCTCTCTATAATAGCAAGCCTGATGTGTCCTTGTCTAATTTTTTTTATTAAAACCTATAGTATTGCCATAAACTCACTAGAATCATGAGGCAGCAATGGGTGCATTAGAGTGCCGGAGCAGGCCAAATAGTTCCGACTTGGCTGAAGAGCAGCAGGAAGGAGAGTTACGAAGGTAACACTGACTTAAGGATGAGTTTACAGTGCAGTGCGGTAGACAAAGGAGCAAGATTGATTTGGGGCTGCATATTTGGAAGCACCACATCACAAGGTCGGGAGGTGGTAGTAGTCCCTTTTCATAAGGCCACGGTGCAGCTGCATTGCAATAATGCTTACGACTGGGCACTTTTGTTAGTGAAACACACTGACAGGAGTTCAGAGAGGGGCAATAAAAAGGATCCTGAGGGAGAAAGAACCTGGTTATGAGTAAAGAACCTGGTTAAGAAATATAAGGTGGGGATATAAGGAAATTAACTTTGAAGTCTATTGATGGAGAGGAAGGTTGGGTGCTTCGAAAGGTACATAGACATACGCCGCAATAAACCAGAGAGCCGTCTTTGAAACATGGCTGTGAAATCTCTTAAGACTAGTAGTGGAAGCCCTGCCTCTTGGACACCCCACCGTGGACTGTGCGAAGCTAACAAGCCACACCGTGACTTTTCTCTGCCTTCCAGCTTTGATTTCTTGCTAGATTTAGAGTAACTTACATAAAGAGCAGTAAGAAGACTGATCCAAATCTACTGGATTATGACACTGTCTTAAGAACGGCCGCTTGGTCAACGTGTCATCACCCGATTGGACCGCCACGTCTCTGATTTCGTCTTCAGGATGTAGGACGATGTTACCGTAACAAGGCAGAACATACCCCAACCAATTCAGTGTCACTGCAAAACTGGGGTTTCTCACCGAGCTAAGCTCTTCCTCGAAACTGTGATCACAGTGCCGTTGCTCTCCCTCTCCCTTACGTTGTATCTGAAGTATGTAATATGTAAACTCCTTTGGTTCAAGTATTAAGGCATTTCAGATTCCTTTTTAAAGGATTTGCTAAGCTTTACATAATATTTTTTACTTCAACCTACAGTGAAATATAAAGAATTTAAAAACACGTCAGGATAGAAGAAAAACATGCATTAACCACTGCAGTTTGTTTTTTTTTTTAAAAAAAAAGCACTTCTCTGTAGTAACCAATTCCTTTTTTTTTTTCCCAGCGAATGAAAATGTATCATCACAACACTGAATTAAGAGTCAAGGAAAATATTGTCGGTAAGAAGCTGGATACACTGAAGATATTCATGACTGACGGACCAGAACCTCTTGCATCCATACCTGTGACAAATGGAAAAGGTCGGGATTAAATGAAAGCATGAGTATCTCCTCTGTCAAATTATTACTCTTCCTAGATCCTAAGCAAAAATTAGTGTAAATTTTTATTACTGACAAGCAGCGAAAATTTGTAAAACGACACGAAATATTTTTAAACTACAGAAATGTACTGCAAAATGCCGGCACTGTACAAATGGTCTTTACCTTTGAGGTAATAATAAAAAAAAAAAGGAGAAAAGTAAAATAAAATATAACGTTTTTAATACCAATTTACACGGTAATTTACCAGTTCAATAGAATGGTGTTTGTCATGGGAATGAAAACTGTTAATTGCTTTTCTTTTTATTACCTTATTACCACACAACATCCAAGCATTCATTCTTTTTTTTTTCCTCCCCATCAGTAAGGACTCAATTCCTGCAAAGACAACGCTGCGACAACTGCTGGGTGTCAGCAGCAAACCTAGTAATGATTCATTACGCCAGGGCAGGGGCACCTCTCTGTACCGTGGCTGGCATAAGGGAGGTTCCGATATTGGTTGGGGACCCTCTGTAGGCACGTGACAAAATGACAGTGATTCAGCTTTGACCTACTGGCTAGCCTGGGAATCAGGATCTGCTCGCTGCTAGTGCCGTCTCCGCCCTCAGTTGTTGCTCGTACTTCTATAATGTAATCGTCATTAAACTGGAGCAGAAGCTCAGCCGTTGTCTTGTCCGTGTTCAGCACGTTCCTATCGGCCTGGCTGCTGGTCCTGTACAAAACCTGCAACACGAGCAAAGAGCTGTAGCGCGTCGCTTCTTCCAGCAGGGACCCGCCCTGCAATTTTTATTTGTGTTTCTTGGAAACGAGGTTTTGGTCTTTAAAAAGATAGGGTGAGAGAAAAGATCTGATTTTTCATTAATGTTCTAGGGCAGAATTACATTTAATGAAAGAAGGTAACAGCGACCAAGGTCTTTTATCCCAGCTTTAATCTAAAATGGCACAATGTATAATGATAATAAATGAATAATAGATTTTGTTGAACGTCTTAACATATTGTTCTATAAATTATCTCACCATTTGGAATCTGTCATTACCTAGATTAGCTTCTTATGCCAATACGTAGTTTGGAAAGGAGAGAACTAATCACAATTACAGACTATGTCGGAAGACATTCTGCAAGTGCCGAGCGCTGTCATGAAACAACTGCATTCGGTGTCCTGTGTTTCAAAGAATGGGAGCTACGTCCAACTGCCGCAGCCTGCTGCTCAATGTGATCGGGCAAGAGGGAGGGCTTTAAAAGCCCTCTTCTCTCCCAGAGGCTTGACGAGCCCAATGAGTCCCCGCTGCCAGTGGCGAGGCACCAAGAGGTACGTGGATCCAGTGCAGTCCCCTGGCAGAGTTTCACAAATTTAACAAGCCTGGGAGTTTCCCGGTGCAAAAACCACCAATCCCAACTCGCCCAAAATAAGGGCAGTCACGATGAAATGGAAAAAGCCCCGCAAGGCCACTGGAATTACACACATGCTGCCACCCTTGAGACACGCTCCCCAAGGCCGTGCCTGGCTATAAAACGCTCTCGGAGGGCCACACGGCTTGCTTCCACAGCAACCGCACCACGCTGCTCCGGTGTTTTCAGTGTCACTTGTTGGCTCGTCTCTTCCTGGCAAGGCAACTTCAGTTTACTGCGCTGCCCTTGCCTTTTGGGATGGAAGAGACCCCCCCTAAGTGCTTTACTTCAGTAAAATTAACCAGCATTATCAAAATTCAGCTTATCCTTGCATGCTTAGCAATGTTTGCGATCCACAGGGGAACCTTAAATCGTTGTGGGAGACCGAGTAGGCAGCTTCAAACTCAACGTGGTATGTTTTTAGGTCAGCTACCATCTATGAAACTAGGTGGCTTATCTAAGCTGTAAACATGTATTTCTTGCCAGAACAGCTCAGAACACTGCATAGTCAGAACTTCAGCAGAGATCTTTTATGCAGGGTGCGGGTCCAGCTGTACGCAGCTCATCAAGAACACCCTCAGCTAGTCTCTTACATGTACTTAAGATACATCACATATTTAAATGCCTGTACATTTGTGTGCTGAGCGGGTCTAGCATAGATGTGCCAATGTAATTTCTATCAAGACAATGAGCACGTCCCGCAGTAGAAAAGAAGAAAAAGGTTTAAGAATATCAATTTGATAAATGTGGTACTAACACACACCTGGCCAGCAATGGAGACCATACCCATTGGCTAAATTTTGGATTATACATTACACATTTGCATAAGTGTTACATATTTATAGTAAGTGTTACACACATTCTAACATCCATCGTAATACACTCGGGTAAGTGGGATCCCAGGAACCGGCAGCAAGGGCTGCAGCTCCTGGCTGTGCACGAGATGATGTGTAGAGTACCATTAATGAGTTGCATCTATAAAAAGGAGACACTACTGAAATGGTTCAGAGGTGCAGCCTCTGAAGTTACTGCCTCGCAAACAGACAAGAAGAAACCGTGGCTTGCTTGCAGCTATTCTTCTGGGCTGCTGTCACTTACCTTATACCCAGTCACCTCGGACTCATTCTCCATAGCTCTTACTTCCTCCCAGCTGAGGACTACTCTGGAGTCGGTGACATTCCACATAACGTTTCCCGGGGGTTGACTGGGTGCTTTGAACACATGATAAAAGCATGACTTCAATTTAATTGGCATTAGTGATTTATTCTACAGTAGGAAATAATAGGTCAGGTAATTGACAGTCATTATATGTCGCCTGCAAAAGCAACTCAAATGCAGCCTCGTCATTTGTACACTTTATGGTTCAGAGACTAAATTGGAAAAAAACAGAAGGAAGGAAAAATAGAATGGCCCATAAATGTTGTTTCTGAAGTTGCATTATCTGTTGATGGTCCTTCATTAAATGCAGCCAAACAAAAGCATATGTCTTTGGACATGGGTGATCAATTAGAACAAACGCACTCTAATGAAACCAACGATGGTAACAGACAATTTCTAGTTTTAGTAAATTGCCGCGAATAAGCAAATACTTCGCAACAGATTATTGGCTAGACAAATTTAGTCTGAGTGACTAGTCAAACCAATAGGCCACGCTGATTTACTTTAATGTGTTTGCAATGCAAAAATATTTGACAGACTTTTTTCCCCTCTTCTTTTAACTCGAGGTGTGAGTGTTGAACTGCCGTCTGAGTATCTAGAGTGGGAACAACAGTGGGCTTCGGCCAAGGAAATCTATTGGGTTTTTTTTGTTCATTAACAATCCGAGACCGTTATTTTCAAAAGGCGCGGTATGCTTTTGGCTGTTCGCTTCAATGTATATGGCAACTGCCAAGCTTCCAGGGAAGGCGAAGGTAAGTACAAACCTCTTAAGTTGCCTCAAGTTGGTTTCCCAGAAAATGGGTCATGCAGTGACACAATCAACGATTAAAATCTTTTCTAAATGTGTTAAGGAAAACGATTTACTGTTGCTGTCACCTAGTGGAGGCAACTGCTGCTCAGGTGGACCGCGCTATGCTTTGATGCTGAAGTGTTAAACACTGGAATTGGTTTTTAAACACTCCCATACTTGCGCTTGTGGTTTTTTTTTCTTTTCTCCTCTTCTATTTTTAAATTCTTTCACACAGGTCCCTACCTTCTTTCCTTGAGCAGCCAGAGCACAACCCACCTGATTATACTTCTTAACACAAAGTAGACACAAAAATGTAAGAGTGAGACACAGAAGAATTATTCTAAAGTCAAATGATCACTCCCAGGTATTTTTTTTTACAGTATTTGCCTTGTTCTATATATTAAATAGGATTTAACCTGATGCTCTAATAGCCAGTTTTTGCAAATATGAGGAGATTGTTTTGCTCCTCAGAATTCAGTATTAGAGCATACATGAACAGTTTTCACACTATTAAAGCTGTATTTCAAAAGAAATGAGTGATTCTTTCTAAATCCACCAAAAAAAATATTAATATGACATCTGAAAAAATGAAGAGTAATTATATATAAAAACTATAAGCCTCTATCATCTCCCACTTGACTTATAGAAGTGATTCAGAAGCTTCCAATTCGCTTCAGATACCAAAATCTCCCGTAATCTTCAGTGTTTGGAACTGCAGAACTTAATTTGTAGTAGGTCAGATCCTAAACCACCCCATCACATAAGCACATGTCCAGAGCTAAGAGTGCAAACAGCTACAGGCATTTCTCTGAGACTCCTCAGCTGCTTAAAGTTGGTCAACGTACACTTGTTTTTCTCTGAATTAGAACCGACGGACAGAGCATTTGGTTGCATTTGACGACTTTCTAAATAGGAAATACAACATCTTGCCTTACAAATTTAGGCAAGTCTTCCCCAGTTACTTGCCATTTTATATAGCAATATTTTATGAACCCAAACTATGCGTGTTATTTTGGGCTACAAGCGTCAATATTTCAAACAGAAAAGCAAAGATACTTTAACAGGCAAAGACAAAGGCGGAATTTTCAATCCTGAAATATACTGGCACTTGAACTTAAGTATTTGTGTTTCTTGATATGGCTAATAGGTACTGAGAAGGATCTGTGGGTCATGTGGGTGAATGTAAATGCAACGTGCCCAGACATCCTTCACAGTGGAAACCACATCAATCACAGATATTCAAGTGAAGGTAGAAATTGGGATTGATTAAAAATCACACATTTAAATGAAAAGTCAGTTTCTGCTGCAACAGTACAGAGAATTATTTGTCTTAGTCAATTCAACTAGCAGTTACCAAAATCCTTCAGATTGACATTAATACGGTACTGCAGTGTTTTCGCTCTCTTTGTTCACCAGCAAGATACATGGACATAATGCAACTATTTTTTCTTTTAAATTACTCCAAATAGCAGCAGCAATCTTGACTAAGGGCCCGATCCAGCCCCTGTTCAAATCAGTGGGATCGGGGCTTGCCCAGTTCTCATTCACACGTCCCAAAGGCAGGGGATCACTAAAAAATGGACTGAAAAGTCACTGGGCTGACCAGGCTGGCACCACCTCGCGTGAGCAGCCAGTAGCCACAGAGATGATTAATTAGAGAAAACTCTTCATCACATGTCAGGTACAGGCTACAGACAGCGCGTTCCCTCATCTCAGCCAATTGATGGTAACTATGCATGTAATATATTTACACTCTAGCAAGTACAAGTTAATATATGTCTCTCAGTGACAGAGTGACACTTGTTTTTGCATACAATAATTCCTGATAAACTAGCTTACTTCATACCACTGACAATGCGACTGCTTCTGGTAGAAGGATGTTAATGACTATTCCAGGGAATTTGACCTTTCAGACAGCTTTAATTGTACGTTCTTGAGAGACTGACAGAAACACTTCAAGACTGATGACCCTGATTCTGAGTTGTATTACAACGCAAGAGCACACTAAAAATATTTCCATTTGTAGAAAAATTAGTGCAGCCTTTGACAATCTGTTCTCTGGCTTAATTTCTCCTTTTTAATAGTAAAGTGGCCTCTTGTGCAATTTGTTCAAGGGGAAACAATGGACATGAAGGATTGTTTTGCGTGAATTGTATGAGGATCATTTCATTTCAAAAGCCATGCCCTAGAGAACTCATAAATATGTTCTAAACCCCTGAAAAATCCAACAAGTCCCTGTTTTTTTCCTTCCAAATAACAGAAATTTTTCTTTTAAAATTCTTCCAGTTACTAAAGGGATAATAAAAGGTTCTAGGCAGAAATTATATATCTTACTTCAGCTCCACTGGCATAGCTGAGTTTTACTTAGTCATCCTGCTAAAGCAGCAGAGGGTAGAAAATGGAAGAGCGCTGCTCGATTTAATTGTGTAACCCCTCTAGTCTGGATGAAAATTTAGGTCACTTACGCATATCATGATTCCCAGTAATGTGCTGCTTTTTCATTCCCCTGCAAGTGGTAACACACCGTTATAGCTCTCCCCACTTTGAATTTAAGATACTTACGTGGCTTTTTTGTGGTAGCGTTTACTGTGGCGCTAAAGGGACCTGCTCCGGCACTGTTATAAGCACGGACAGCTGTGTAGTATGCCAAGTTGCTCTTCAAACCTGTTATTCTTACTGATGTCTCATTCCCTGCAGCTTTTACTCTGTTTGAAGACTCTTCTTTTCCACCATTATTCCAGTACCTAACCTAGTAGATATGAACCAAAACCCATTTAAAATCTTGCATGGAATGGACCCTTCACCCACAGCATTGCATTTGACTCCTTAAGTGTTTCGGTTTTTTTTGTCCTCAGTTGAAAAAGATAATAATACAGTAAAGTTTCAGAAATATGTTTATTATGTAACAACAATTCTTATCCATCTGCCTTTCACGCTTGTTGCTTTTTTTTAAGTATGACTGTAGGAAAAAAGAAACTGAAAAATTAGATCTTGCTTGAATTAAAATAATGCCGAGGACAATCATTACTGAATCTAAAAAGTAAACAAGGTAAACTCAGAAAACTGTGTCGTACAGAATAGTTTCTTTGGAAGTAAATGTAATTCTGAAAAAGTATGTCAGTTTGAAAATACTGTTACACAGACACATGACTATCAGCACAGGAAGCAAAACAAGTTCATTCTGTATTCTTCATTTTCAACGGTACTTAAAAAAAAAAATAAATCCCTTTTTTGGTGCCGGTGGGGCAGAAAGGAAGCCAGAGATGCAGTAGCCTTTTGCAGATTAGGTATTTCTAGACTGTAACACTAATAGCTGTTTGCTTTGATTTTCTAATGTTTTTATGAAAAAAATTCCAGTTTAACTGAACCTTGATTTCTGAATAAGTGGAAGATTTCTGGGGAGAAGGATTGGGCTGGAGAGAGCACTTGTGTCTTGAAGTCCTGCAGCCCATCAGCGGAGGGGCCTGCAGCATGCCCTGCGTTCACAAAACACTTGATACTGGCCCAGACCCAGTGCCAAGAGCCACAGCTATCAGTTGCCCCAGGAAAAGAACAATGATGGCGACATTCCCCATGCTCTGGGGCCCTGCAGAAGTAAGGCAGGCGGTGGGTTAAATCCTCAGCTGTGCTGCTGTCCAGCAGCCTGCACAACCCTTCTGGGTCGTGGCCCTTTTCAATACCGGTACGTGGGAGTGTATTTTAAATGCGCTCACCTCATAGCCCAGTAACCTTCCACTGCTCATCTTCCAGGGAATGGCTGTCCAGGAGACCTCAATGGCTGAGGACGACAGACTCGTTGCAGACACTCCAGAGGGTGCTATGCTAGGCTCTGTATTCAGAAATCAATAAATTAGTGAGAGAGCAGCGGCATTGGTGACTGTGGAAATAAACACGCCTGTATTCGAATTGATCAATCTGGAGATAACTCAAGCACATACCTTCTTCAGCTGAAAAAACTGTGGCTACTGAACTAAATGGCCCTTCTCCTTTGTTGTTATAGACACCAACTTTGACTTCATATGGCGAAAAGGGCAAGATGCTTTCATTCCTAAAGACATATCTTGGTGTGTCAGGAGACGTGACCACAGTCTGTATCCATGTTGTGGTGCCAAAGGGGCGGAAAGCAACAACATAGCCAAATCCTTCTCCGTTTTGTAATTCTTCAGGGATGGGCTGTGAGGGGAGCGACAGACAGCAGAAGGCTGTGATGCTACATACAGCACCGGACGTGTTTTGCAGGAAGAAAAAGTACCGACAGAGTAACGTACACGCTTGTAACCAGGTTCTGGTACTGCATTTGGGATCATCCCATCAGCAAATTAACTCTGGTACAGCAGAGCAAAATGTGGTCCTTTGAACATATTTTAAGGTTTGCACTTCAAGATGAGAACAACTTTCAGATCTATTCCTTGTTTTCCATGAAGTGTACTGTTTTGAGACACTCTTCAGTAAATACAAATTTTTTTTTCAATTTCACAATCCATAGTTTGTAAAAAAATCAGTAATTGCCTAGTCAACTATTACAGAATCCAGTACTACCTTGGTACAGTGGCTTATCCCTTCCTCTGATGTGATTATGATCAGGTAACCACACAGAGTAGTCAATGTTAGTAACGGTATGTTAACACTTTTAACTCATTAAAAACGGGATACATAACGTGAAGTACCATTTGATTGTTTGTTTTGGCTAGCACCCGCATCCAGAGTTAATGGTAGGAAAGCAAGAACTGCAAATTTGCACTGAAAAGCATAATTCTTTGGCACAACCTTTGAGCAACACCCCTTCCTCTTCTCCCGCCCTCCTGCCTCCTTTTTAACGTAACAGTTGTTTGAGAACAGAAGCAATCTCAAACTAAATTTCCTACTGATTGCCACCTAGCACAGTAAGAAAAGCAAAAGAAACACATGAAAGCAAGCAAGGGAAGGCAAACGTGCATAGCTCACGTTACAGACTGTTACCGAGCACATATACATCCTAGATGAGAAGCTGCTGCAGCCAGGGAAATTCATCTTTTAAGGAGAGTTTGAATGAAAACAATCATTCTCTGAAGAAAACTGCTTGCCAGAAAACTTACATCCCATGTTATGACCAGTTCAGACCTGCTGCCTCCTCCCCCACTGACTTCAGAGGGGGGAATTTCAGGAACTGTGAAAAGGAAACGTATAGCTGTCTACACAGTGTAGATACAAGAGACGACATCACAGAACGTTAACCTCATGCTCTGAAGCTAACCCGGTTGCATTCATACTGCTTTTGCAAATCAAGGCAAATGCTTTTGAGCCAGCGCGGAGGGCCCTGGAAAGTCCCGGCCCCTTCCTGCCTTCACCGTGCTGCTTTCCATCACTGGGGAGCCAGATGTTGGTCTGAGCGCGTGAAGAACCTCACCAGCTCGCAGACTGAATGCTAATGTTTATGAACTTCTAAAAATTGGAGGCACACCTCACTTTTTTAATAGGACTAACTTAGGCTGATGTATTTGCCAAGGGCCTTATTCCAAGCGAACTCTCGGGGTTTTAACTGATGTGCTCTTCTGAGGCACATGGAAGGTGTACGCTGATCAAACACCAGGAATGAAAAAAACCCTGTCAAAATTAACCTCGTTCCATCCATTAATACCTTCAGACTCTAAAGCACTGCCTGACCTGACAGATTTTGGCATACTAAATACAGTTTAAACGTATTTAGATGTTATAATTCTGTGATGTTCAGTAATGCAACACAAACTGTACCACAGCTCAATGGAAAAATCATGAGCAAATGAGTTATAGGCTTTTATATTCGATGGCAATTCCAAGCTTGTTTGCAAAGAGCCAAGGATATGAATGCTCCTTTTTTATTAATATTCAAGACTCTTGAATTAAAAACAAATAGAAGAACCCACTAACCTGCCTCTTCAGTTCTTACTTTTTCTGAGGGTAAACTAGGTTCTCCACCTCCTATTTTGTTACTGGCAACTACACGAAATTCATATTCAACCCAAGGATTTAAATCCACTACTGTGGTTGTGAATGTTTTTCCATCGATCACATCTGGAACTATTAAAAACAAAAAAAAAAAAAAAAAAAAAAGAAACTAAGAACATGGTGTCCCTGGTTGAAAACATTTCAACGGAGCCTGTAACAAGAATTGTGTTTTACCTGTCGTAACTTGCTGCCAGCCAACTGAAAAAGGTGTCCTTGCTTGTATGGTGTAAGTGGTTACTGGGCTGTGATTATCTGTGCCTTCTTGCCACGAGATCTGAGCCGTGGTATCAGTTATTTCGTCCACTTTCACATGTTCGGGGGGCCCAGGTGAGCCTAGAATCAGATTGAAAAAATAGGCAGAGTTTTGTAAAGCCTCTACCCTGGAAATCCCTAGCATAGCAGTATGGGTTCCCGTTTTATCAGCACTGTGGGAGGAAGAAAATAATTCACCTTGGAATAAGAACACTTGTAATTATTGTTTTACATTTGGTAAATTTAAGCCTGATAATCTATTTCTGAAATACTCTGAACTGCAGCAGAGATAACGCGTTTTCTTCTGTTTGTGTCCCGCCCCCAGGACCTTTGTTCAGCATGACCCCTCTCTCTTTCCGATGTCTTTCACTTCAGTATCCGACGTCCGCTTTTAATCTACTAATACATCTCTGTAGTCTGCCCAGTTGTTGTCTACAGCTGTTTTACTGTATGATGCACTGTAGCAATTTTTCAGCACAACATCTGATCATCACCCCGAGCAGCAATTCAGTCAGGCAAGCTTTCTGCCGCCTTCTGGAAAATCCTGATTCTGGGCATCCTGGCAAAAAATGCTGAGTTTTGTCTCATCTGCATCACCAAAGGGGGTTGAAATAACTCTCCTTCCCTCTTGTCAGTGACGTGAAGGACTGTCAGTGAGAAAAGATTAATTTTATCTTTCAGCTCCTTAATTTCTCTGGGAAAAATTAAGCTTCATCCAAAAATTGAGGTAGAATTCTCCCTAACTGCAAAGTTAAATCACATAGTTCAAGTCATAGATGAACTGGGGTTTGTAATCTACAATATATGAAAGTTAGAAAATATGATTCGTGGTAACTGAAGCTGAAATTTACCTCGCACGATAAGGTCCGCTGCAGATGCTACGCTATCCACTTCTGTCTTCACCATACAAACATATTTTCCACTATGCTTCAGCTGGATGTTCCTAATCATTAAATCTCCTGATGCACTCTGTCGAAATACAAAGTCCTTGTTAAAGTAAACGTACTACCTTGTAATTTAACATTAAAATTGTATTTGTAAATGGAAGAGAAATCAACCGAAAATGTTGAAGATAAAGCTGCTCACAAGCTGCAGTGGCTGGCAGCCTGAAGGATAGCAAGGTACGACCCACCAGCTGCTCCGTGGTAACTGCCTGGTAAGCATTCCCCCAGTAAACATGAGGTAGTGTCCCTCTTTTACAGGAGAAGCAAGCTACAACATGGTGAGCTCATACTGGGAATGTACCTCCTGCCTGCTATTAGGAACCATGAAGAAAGTCACTGCCCTGTGACCAACCATTATTCTCAAAGCCCTTAAAAAAGAGAAAAATATGGGGTTTATGGCCGTTAACCGATTTGACTGCTAGACAGAATAAGTCTAGTTATCACATGTATTTAAGGAGTTCAAATCTGTAAATGAAAAAGCTGAATTTGGCCCACTCTACAGCGTGCGAGCACACTTTCACTTAAAGGTTGTACATTCTGGGCTAAATTCCTCAATTTTACAAGTCTAAGTTCTTTGTTCTTCATTGAATATTTAATCTTTGGTCATTTTTTCCCCATTGGTCTCTCTCATGTCACAGAATGTAGTTGATCTCCTGAATCAAGGAAAACATACATAAAACTTAAGTGAGAACTGTAACTGCATATCACGTTAGGGTTCCTCGTACACTATTTGGTTTCTACATCACTGAGTACAGAACTTGATACTAAACCTTTGGTAGTCCATGTCACTGCAAAAAAAAATCTCTTTGTGTCAGCTGAATTACTGCTTTAACCCAGTTCACATCATATTTTCCAGGTGAAAAACCTCTCAGACTTCAATTTTTTTAAAACATTTTACTTTTTCTTTAGAATTTGGTAGAGAAGCAGCATTTCATTTGAGGACAGAACCCTGTTTTGCAGCTGTTTTCAGCTACTCTGGCCACACAACTGTATCTGGGCGCACAGTAGTTTGGGAGAAAGGGGAAGACATGATTCTGGAGTTTTAGTCCTAGAAAAAAAAAAAAAAATTAACCACCTTTCCAACCATTTGATTATTTCTTTGTTTCACGCCCACACCCATTATTTCAGCATCTCACTTTATTCAACACAAGCTGAAAACAGCTCTGCCTGATTCCCTTCGGGGTGTGTGTGTGTAAACGCAATGCCTGGTTTCTACAGAAGCACAGCGCCGGCTGCCTTCAATACGTTACAAGTTGAGTCGGAGGCCATCTGAAAGCCATCCTGCTGTTTGGAAGTGGATATTCAGGGAATAACCAACAATAGCAACGCATACTCACAAGCCACTAATTTTCTACATGAATTTTTTTTAGCAAACTAAATTTAAAGCATCTTGACAACGAGGGCTGTCAAGTAGAATAATTTTACTTGAAATAAACCCCACTAAAATATTAAGACTGCCTTTAAAGTATTAGTGGAGATTTTGGGGAAGGATCCCAAAGTACTGGCAAAAACACAGAAACCTGTGGCAGCAGAAAGCTAGAGCACAGAAGGCACCCTCACCTCCGATGGCTCTGCAGACCATCAGTGGCATCCACATTCTTGCCTAGCCAGATTAAATCTTTGTCAGCATGGACAAGTCCAGGTGACAGTGAGATCACCTTCCTTTCTCCATGCCACACAAAGAAAGAGTAGTCCATGCAGTATGAACAGCTGCTGAAATGGCTTTTGCTTCTGCTGACTGCGTAACAATCTCGGCCATTGCCGGGCTCTAGAAGCAGGTGATACCCGGAACAGTTTAGAGGCAATCTGCTCAAAATTTTGGCATCTGCTTGGTTTGCCATACTCTTTGTATAAATCACCTAACAAAAAAAAGGGCAGTAAGACAGTGTTACATCCTATATTTTTCTAACCATCTGGCAGACCAGGTGGTGGTCCCATAACATTCCCACTAACTACTACATGTCGGAGACCTTAGGCGTGCGTGACAGGGACTTCCAAGACATCATTACATCGAAATCTATCCGTTGAAAATTTATTTTCCTTTTGCCATGGTTACGACTAAGGAAGCTGAAGTTATTTTTGCACAGGTATTTTCATTTAACAAATGCACACTGCAACTATCAGAAGGCTTAGAACATATTTATGCTTATTTACTTACCGCGACCCGCATGTGGCTCCAGATTAAATTATTCCAGTGACCCTACTGTGATACAAAGCCCATAAAATGTTTTCGTGGATCTCTTGGTAACCTATGAAGTTTTCTACTAATGAGCTTCAATCCCTCTTTACACAAATAAGAGTTTAAAAAACAAACCCTAAGTGTGTCCCTTCCAAATAAAACCCCCTAGTTCTGTCCCTCATGACAAATTTCCACGTAATATGTTCTCGATTCAGAGTCCTGGGTCAGCCAATACTCACCCTGGCTTTTTCTTCCGCACTGACTGAGAATTTTTTGTGAAAAACTACTTTTTGATGCTCTTTTTCCCTCAGACAAAAAAAAAAAAAAAGACACCTAAACAAGGCTTTGATTTGGAATTATGTCAGTATTTGTTTTAGGGAAAAAGCTGGAATTTTTAGTGAGAAGAAATATTGCATTTTCCAATGAGCTTATGAAGCCTTAATTGAGCCAGTAAAACTGTCAGAATCAGGTTTTGGTGTGTTTTTAAACTTTCCTTTCTAATATTACTATTTGTATACACAACCAGAGTACAGCTGGGGGGAAATATTACTAAATAAATAAAGTCTATGTAGCAATACTGGAAGGTAACGGGCTATGAAATCAGAGCATTCCCATTACAGCATGACAGATGGTCAGTTTGTAATTCTCAAAACATTTCAGTGAAAATGTACATGATGTATGAATATCTCATGGCTCCTACAAGGAAATCTCATCATCTCCACATGCACTTATATATTTAATCAATTGCAAACTGCAGGAAAATCTGTGTGTTTGGTGCCTACTGATTAAGTGCTAAATCTTTCGAGGTTTTACAGGCAAAAAGAAAAAAGTTAGGTGCTGAAATTTCACAGTTTCACAGGAAGTAGTGTCTAACCCACAGCTATTCCTCTACAGCAGGAGATCTGGCAAGAATACATGAAAGGAAACCTTATGAAGGTTTACAGTGGCCAGCTCCATGCTGATGCACAGCTGCTTGTTTTGTTATCACTTGGCCATGCACTGTAATAAGACCTTTTGATGTAATTGATTTCATTCTCCTGATATATCCTTCATCTGTCTTAATGCTTTATTTTTCATGTTTTGATTAGAAGATTAAATTCTAAAAGCTATTAATGTCACCACGCCCCTCCCCTCCCCAGCAGCAACTCTGCATCCTGCATAGGAAATATTTAATGAGCTATATGCCTTCTCACCTGGGGATGCTCAGGCAGAACGTCAAGGGATAAATTAGGGATGCAAATGCAGGAAAAATACGGAGAGATGGGATGTTTTTGTTCAGCTTTAGGCTGAAGCTCACAAAGTCTGCCCTGAGTTCCTTAATCTGTCATTGCTGGGTTTCATGTGATCCTGGGGAGAATCATGTGGGGCCAGATGCAGGAACAGAGGCAGGAACTTACAATACTTCAGGTCTAAAATACAAGGCCTCTGAACAATGGGTTATGGGCAGCAAGCTAGCTCCATGAATTATTTCCCTCCAACACAGAAGAAAATTCTTGAGGCCCAAAAGAGAAGAAACAACCTATTTTTACCACACTGAAAAAAGAAAAAAAGTAAGCCTCTCTGTGCTGCATACAGCTATAAGGCAAGTGAAGAGAAGGTGTTTGCAACTTACCCCTCCAACCTTCTCAAAATGAGAAGCGTCTTTCTTGAAATCGGTGAGCGTTCCATTGAAATACCAGGTGAAGCTGATGTCCAGCAAAGGATCATGCTGAACCTGGCAAGGCAGGACGACGCTTTCTCCGACAGTGACATCCATGTTGGAAGGTGCCAAAGTGATCCTCGTTGGCTCTGTTGAGAGCAGAAATATCAGTTATTGGATTCCTGTACTGCTGAGCTTTGCTTGCTACTAATATTCTACCACGCTCTTCAAATCTGATTAATGACAGTCACTTCAAATTATGCAGCTGGACTATAAATGCTGCTGCCTGACCCCCCCTTGTTGGAGCATTGTGTCCTTGCACATTTACCAGTGGGAGCTACTCGACACTGAAAAGGTAAATTTTAACCTGCTGCGTACAGGCTGATAGACTTCACAGAGCTAAACGCGCTGCAACCCACAGCAATGAAATAACTATTCAAGAGTGTGTGAGGTTCTCAGCAATAACACTCATGTTTTGGAGCAGGGAGCTGTAGCAGCAGCCACTGGGAAGATTAAGATGTGGGAGTGAGAGAAGGAGCTAATAAAATCTGGAAACTAGAAGAAACCCACATAGGGTAGAATGCATTCGATAGTTGGGGCCATACATCATATAGAATTTAAATAGTGTCATTAAGAACAACTGCTTGTTATTCCAGAACCACAGTAATGGAGAAAAATTTCAGAGTAGTGTAAATACTTTATTAAAAATAAAATTTAGTTCCAGAAATCCTTTGTATATAATTCTATTATTTGTATGTAAAGGGACACGAATCATTTAGGAGCACAGACAGAAAATGTGAAGCTGTTAATTCACGGAACAAAAGAATTCTGTTTGGATCTATGAGATATATAGGATATTTAATGCAGTGGGATCTTAGATAATTCTGAATTTGGAAAATCTTTAAAAAAAAGAGCGTCATGAGGCAAGACATTCTTCAAATTAACTTCACAGACTACTGCTCCTTTTAATCCTGTATCTTAAAGGGCAGCGAGTAATAGGTGACTTAGAGGAAGGGGCAAGAACCTTTTTACCAACAATTACGTATACAATTAGCTTTTGAATACTTTATATCTGACTGCCCGTGGAGTCCCTGATGGCTCCTGCAGCTGGAGTTTGTACTACATCGTTTTCCAAAAGCAAAGAGCATAAAGTTCCTCAGGGCTGAACAGATTTTGGACTAGAATATAAAATTACCTCAAAAATTTTTTTTTGATTGCCATGTTTTTATTCTCAACAAATTAAAAGAAAACCCTGAACTTAAAAGCATAATTGCACTATTTAGTAGTTATATAAGTGAGAGAAGGGAGGAAAGTGTTCACAACTCCCTCACATCTGAGAAATGCCCTTGTCAAGGACAGAAAATCCCTCAGTCTCTTTCCTCTCAACTAATAAAAGACCTGTAACAAATATCCTTTTATCTTTTTATAGTGTTAAATATATAACGTCTCACACTCTGCTTTCCACCACTTTTAGTATTTTTCCAATAAGCAAACTCAGACTCCACATTGTTGCAGAGTCTGTCGCAAGGTTTGCAACCCAATTTACATCACCTCACAGATGACCCTCCGGTTCCAGCTCGCCTACCTGTAACTATTAAGTTTGTTGAGCCACTGGCTGTTCCAAACTGGTTTGTTGCCAGGCATGTGTAGCTTCCGGCATCACCTTTGGTCACATTGTCTATTCTTAGTCCTCCATCCTTTAACAAAATGATTCTAAAAAAAAAATTATGAAGAGATTTTAAAAGTTGCAGCATTGATTTGTAGACAAAATGCTTCAATACTCGTACCGTTACCTTGGCTATATCAAACTGCATCAAATACCAACCTGATGTTTGAAAATTTTGTGGCTATACACTGACAATACACAACAAATCTGAACCCACCCGTGTATTACTCACCATTTTGGACACCAGTAGAACCAACGTTTAAGGGATGTATGTCTGCATATGTATGTTTGTACGTTTGTCTGTGTGTGAGAGAGAAATCCCACATTAACTCCATCTTTTTCAGCTACACCAGTTGAAACTAGTATAATTTTCAATTGTATTATGTTGTTCACCTCATGCAGTGTTGCATTGTACCTTTGAAATAACTGTGTATAATTATTACGATGATGCAATGGGATTTTTTATAAGCAATTCACATTTTGTGCTTTTCAGGGTTCATATATACAAGTCTCACAAATACTGCATTGAAGTCAATAGTTCGTTTGCACAACTGACTCTGTAAACCAGGATTTAGTCCATGCACGTTTAAAGTCAGTATTTAGAAAGCAAACTGAGACTTCACACCATTGCAGACTTCTCAGTTTATCAGTGACACTGAGCAGGAGCGACGGGCAGACACGGCAGAGGTATGCTTTCGTGGAATGACTTGAAGGAAAGAAAATTCCCCTCCACCCCACACGAACTCCACCAGTGAGAATCACGCCTAGCGGACAGATAGCATGGAACAAAGCAGAAAGATGCTTATAAAAGATGTGGACAAAAGAAGACTTGCATTACTGATATAGACAGAAAAGCACCAGCATCCTAAGAGTGGAGATGACATCCTAGACAGCAGCACTGGACGGATGCAAAGGTAAGGCTAATTTGACTCCCTCTTTCGCTATTTCTGGTCCTCCTATCTGTCATATCCTTAGATGCAGGACCTTCTACCAAGTCTTCCCGAAGATAACCTCGAGCAGCTATACAACTAACTGTATATAAAAATGTCTAGAATAATTAACAAAAAAGTAAACAACATTTTCCCGATATGCCTAATTCTATCTCCGATCACATCAATCCATTTCAAAGGCACCAAATGAATCCCAGCGAGGCTGCTCTGTTGGTTCCCTAAGCACCTTAGCTAGAAGGTACTTTGGAAATGCCCAAACACCCGTGTCTAGCTACACAGAATCAACAGAACAGCAAACAGTAACACTCCAGGCAAACCTCTAACCGCATTAGCTGGAGTCTTACACAGTTGTCAGAGCAGGTATCAGCTGAGAAGGCAGCAAATGTCATGAAACTTAACATTGCTATCTTCCCTTGCTCGGAAGAGTCATAAGGATTTTGCCTTCTCACTTGCATCTACTTCATTTTTAACCTGCTTCTTTATTCAGGACAAAATCATTTAAAGACACCCCCCTGCTGTTTTAGGCAAATTACTATCAATGGATCTCCGTCGTTTGTCCCAACTGAGGTTCAGTTCTCTGTAGGTAAATACACACTACAGAAAGTAGATGGGGAAAGTCCACTGTGTTAGGTGGGAATTGGGATCGCTGCCTTTCTTCTCAAAACTTGCCCCAAGCATGGGAGAAGCAGGATGCTCCCTTGGGAAAACAGGTTCCTTGCTCTTCTGGCATTCACACATGGTACCTAACAGCTCAGCGTGGGCAATTCTCCCCACGAAGCTCCCCGTGCGCTATTACGGTGGCTGATGAAGGACAATGCAGGCTTGAAACCACAGCACCAGCTGCAGCGCAAGCTTGTAAAGACTTTTAGGACTGAAGGCAGGCTTGGCTAAGACACACCTGGTGAAAGCACCGCCTTACATTTAATTACATTGCCAAAATAAAAGTTGGCCCATAAAAGGTATATGCTTCAGTAAGCTGCACTGTCATTAATTATTTATAGTGATTTACATTATAAGTAATACAATGTTACAACGGTATTTTTTAAAAAAAGCAATTCAGCTGAATCCGTATTTCAGAGAATAATTAAATTGGTAAATAAGGGCAGCGGAACACAACTCTGGAGTTCGATGGTTTCAGTGATCTTCTTCACCCTTAACTTCTCTGATCCTCCAAAACCAGGGCCACTAACCGCAGAGCACGGCGGTGGGAGTCTGTCATGGCTCTGTAGTTATGCCTCTCCTCTCCTTCCCCTTAATAGCAAGTTCACCTAATCCTCAAGGCCACATGGAGACTCCATTTTAATTGCCTGAAAGCAGGAGTCTGGATTCCTTCCACAGCTGCACAGCTCCTTACAATGCAACATACTCCAGTAATTAAAGCACATTTAAAACATTAAAAGCACAACTTTTTTCTTAATTAGTCTGAATTCATCTTGATTGAATGAATCAAAGATACGAATTCTGATACTGAAGAGTTTCAAAAATACTCTTTGAATATCTGCAAAATATAAAATGCATTTTATATTTGCTTAAAGAAAGGTGTTGCAACACTCAGTGCTGTAGCTGAGATATTCTCCTTTGGGCAAAGGTGATACAGTAATGAAATTAACATGCAAATCACAAAAGATAACAAGTCAGCCTGTTAGAATGACAGACAAAAGCTGCTTATTTGGGGGAGAAAGGGTGTTATAAATAGACAGACAGTTTAATCAGTTTATAGTTGGAAGTAACCATCTTTGAATCTTCCAGGGAATACTGAGGTACCTGCGCCAATGCGGTGACATTCGAAGCACATTCGCAAGGAGGATGTGCTTCACCAGTGTCAGCACAGCCGACCTCCCTGAGGCTTATTAACTCGTTTCGCAATATCCGTAAGCAATATTTGGCTGCACTTCATATTAGACGGAACATTTATAATTAATTAAATCTTACCATATGGTTTATAGGTATTTTAAAAGCATTAAAGACAGGATTAATACATTTTATAGGTAATTACAACGATGGGAATAAAAGGTGTTAAAAATCTATCAATTATGGTTGCAAGCACACTATTGAGTGGTTGGACCTCCTAGCTATCTGTATATTTTGCAAAGGTTTGTATTGCATCATCTGCTTTGAAGCAGTTTCCAGCAGAAAAAAATGCAAAGCCAAATAAAAACCCAACAGTGTTGACAAAGCATGATCGAACAAAAGAAAAAATAGGATTGGGGTACAAACCAGAAAATGCCTATTGTTCAATTTAAAAAAATCACATTTAGGGTGCTCTGAGCGACCTGCAAGCCTAGCTTGCCTAAAATAATGGAGCAATAGGCTTATTAAAACAAAGATATAATTAAGAATCAAGTTTTTCTCCAGAATTAAAAAAAACCCTAACCATCAAATCAATTCTAGAAAAAAAATATTGTCAAAATAAAATCTTTACTGGTAAATTAAAAAGAGAAACGTTTTACTTTTTCAATTACAAAGCAGTAAATGCAGCGCAGCCTGTGAAAACACTAAACCCAGAAATAGATCTACCCCTCCTGCTGAAACGTTAGACAAACTGAAGCTTTTAGTATACTGAAAATTATTGGATATTCACACACTGTGATAAAACAAATGTACTATGGCTGGCCCGGTGCCAGGAAGCGATCTAGATCTCTAACACACAAAAAAATAACACATCCTTTGGTGCTCCGTGTATCTACAAGCATTTTTCCAATACATTTTGCTGAAGGCCTGCGATTTTCAAAGTTAACTCCACTTCCCACAACCCGCAGACTTTCGATGCAAAGGGCAGAAACTTTTAGCCCTGTAGAACAGAGAGAATTGGTGGGATAATGCTTTGGCACATATCCCTGTGCTGGGAGAGTGACTTAGAACCTGTTCGGTCATCAGATCCAAACGTCATTGACAAAATCATCATCTCTTGCTAACTCTTGGCAAAACTGTAGGAAATTAATCTTTGAGAAGATTATTTTTTTTCCAATAGTCAAAGGGGTGGCATAATAAAACTCCAGCTAAACAAACCTACAACAGCTGAATGTCTTAACCCATGCCCATGCTTTTTGACTGAGGTCAACAGAACGGGGAGAGAGATAACCAACTTCAGGACTTGAGGGCTCCTGACTTGAGAGGCCCATGTTGGTAAAACTGGGTGAGTCTTCCTGTCCCACCCAAACTAGGAGCACATATTTGGCATCACAGATCTTCCAGACAGCTGAGGGACTTCAGTGGGGTACAGCCTCCATCAGTTATCTTAGTCGTAACTGACCATGGAGAAATCCTACTGTGCAACGAGCATGCGTACCTCTCATACTGATAGAGTATTTTACTACTGTTACTGACTGCACCAAATTTTCATATTTTGGGGGTGCTCCAGGATGCCAGTCTGAGATCTGCCAACTTCAGTATCTGTAGTGTAAGAATATCCAAGCTATTCTGCATTCACCCGCCCCATACCTACTCACTCAGAGAACTGGGACAGCATTATATAGAGGTTTGCATAGTTTCACCTTTCCGACCAAAATCCCATTAAACTGAAACGCTGGTGCAGAAGCAGCATATAGACAGGAATGAAGGCCAGAATATGCCTCGGGATGCAAGGCCACAAGGCTGCCACCTGGAATGTAGTGTCATTAGTGAAACTGTCAATGAATTCAAATTTCCTCACCTTCCTGTGACAATACTTTATTACTAAAATGACAGACAACCAAACTAAGTAATCACTGCCTTTTTTGTCAGATTCTTCAGCAGAAAAGCCAACTATTTTAGATCCTTATTGATATGAAAATAAACATTGCTTTCCAGTTCATAACACTTCAGTACAAAGGAAAAGTGGAAAAGTGGGTCAAAACTGCCTTTTTATGTATCAATCAAATTCCAACTAAATTAAACCAGATTAATTAACAAGAAAGAAAAAAAAAGCTCCTATTGAAGTACTGGTAAGTAAATGAATTCCTTTCCACATCACAGCATTTCAAACTGTTAACACAAAATGAAATAAAAATACTTAATTCAAACCATAGGGAGGATAAAACCAGTAACTGATACTTCTAAGCATCATGCAACATTTTATCAGGAATTATTTCTCCTCTTTTCTTTCCCCCTTAATTTGACATCACTTTGCCACAGTTAAAGATGCTGAAATGGGAGATTTTGAAGAGAATTGCACTGGCATGTCTTTTAGTGAAGTTAAAGTTCGCAGCGTCTTTTTGTCTGTTTCTAGTCTTGGTAAATCTAGAAACATCTAGGAATAAAGGTGGATTTGTTTACAGGCGAAACACCGCCCCACACGATCTCAAAATCCCTTGTATTAATCTGTTTCCATCAGGTATTTGAGCCAGGAGCACAGGACCCACTACAGCCAACATGCAGCAACTGTCTAGTATTATATATCAATGAAAAATTATATATGTACTTCAAACATTTAAGGAAATCTTTAAAGCTAGGGTAGGCTGCAGCATATTTTGGCATGTCTTCTGTTTTGATGAGTTAAACTACTATCAAGTGTATTTAACCTTGGTTAAATGTCTAATCCTCCTTTTTTTGGAGGATAAAAGAAAAATAAAAGCACATCCAGTTGGAGATGGAGGTGTCTCAGGCCAGCTTTTCAACACCGAAGAAAGTACTTGGAGGCAACTACAGTTGGCACCCTCTGCTCTCTCTGCCTGGAGACACTGGGGGCTATGGCCTGCTATCAGTAGAAGTTGCTCCAGATTGATTTGGAATAAACAAAACCTAGTTGTGGCTTAATGACTGCAGATAAAATATATTTTAGAGAATTTTTTTAAAGATGAGATGGTTTTTATGATATGAGATGGTTGGCAAGGAACCATGAGTAAGTGCAAGCTGCTCCCAGCGTGGTGGTACACACTAGAACCATAACCTGAGGTGAAAAGTTACCTGTGCCAGGTAATCAGGTACCATTAGTACCTGATCTGGCAGCCATTAAAGTCAAGAGAATTCTCGCCAATTCGTGATTATTATGTTCATTACATCACCCAAAATTATTTATTTCAAAGGTCCAAAACTGCATTCTGGTGGGAAGAGTATCTTCCTTCAATACTCAATTAATATAATTCCCATTTTCTGCCTTTTCTTCTGCATGTTCTACAGTGACCCCTATGCTTTCACTTCTCTCTGTATTCCACTGCTCTTCACTGCCTAGGTCTCTTTAGTCGAGATATTCTATAAAATAATAATAAAAAAATTACATATTTTGCAAAACTAACAAGAGCAAGATTGTATTCTTCAACGTTGAGTGGTTTCTGAGTCCAGAGCTCATGAATCCATTTTGAATTATATTTTCTTCCCTCCACAAGACATATCATATGCAGCTCACTTAATTAAAATTTACTGAGTCATTATCCAAATCTTCTACATACTGAAAACGCAGCACCATTTAAAAATAAATTAAGAATACAAGCAACAGTGCCATCCAAATGAAAATCTTTCAGGCTTTACTAAAGCAACATGGTCAGTACCTCCAGAAAACATAAGCTCTCTTAGGACAAAATACTATGAATACACTGAAGTAATGGAGTGTTTGTGCTTCATTTTTATTATTCAAATAGGAATTTTCTTAAAACATACCGATTCTGTCCATGTTGCTGCATCTTATGTGACATTTTCACTTTTACAGCTGACATTAAGGGCTAGATCTACCCTCATGCTAAGCCAAGTTTGGCCTCTAAGCCTGCCAGAAAGCTTTCACAATTTAAGTACAGTCCAAACCAGCATCGTCTAAACATGGTACCTATACCAGTGCTGGCGGAGAGCGCTGGCACATCCTCCGACGAGGACACGCTGCAACATTGGTGTACGCTTACACAAACCCCAAAACATTACACTGTCCCCGTTCTCTACCAACACTGAATAACTCCACTACGCCACAGGCAGACCTAGCAAGAATATAGCAAGACTATAGCAAGACTATACCAAGAATATGGTTTATCTACTTGAGGGCAAACCTCCCCTAGGTAAAGAGCACGCTGGACCTCTGTGGCCAGCATTACCCCTTTTGGGAACTCATTCCTCCCTTTTTCTGCAAATAAAAAAAGACACTCCCCCACCAGACTTTTCCAGTAGTTAATGGTTGAAAAATGTGCTGCTAATTGGAAACACTTTCCTGAATTGCAAGAATTGTAGAACTGCAAGAAATTCATGAATTGCAATTTTTCACAGCAGACAGTAATGAACTCCAGTACTTTCTGCAAAGAATCGCATTTCTGCTTTTCTCCAAAGGCGAGTGTGCTTCATTTAGATTAATTCAGGATTATTGGCTTGTTATTATGTTCCTCTGCAAGCCATTTACAGTGTGCTGTCAAAAATGTAGTAGGAGACACTTTGGGTCCTATTTTGGAGATACCTGCACTATGCAGACCTAAAAGTCTCAATTTATGTTCACAAACCAAAGCAGGCAGCATCATGTATGATCGAAACATTTCCAGAAAGTGAACGTTACTTTCTTCAGCCTGGTACCACCACCACGAGTGAAACTGGTGGGTACTGCTTTTGAAGGGCAATGCAAAGCAACCTCGAAGACGATGCCTATTCAGACAGATAGCTCCCAGAGCAACGCAGAAGTGGTGGCTGGAATGCTCTGCTCTTGGACACGTGCGGAGCCCTGCAAGGTCCAGGTGTGCCTGGGGGCTTTGAACATCATGAATCAAACCTACACAGGTTATCTGAAGGCGGATGACAGGCAGCTCCAATCAGAGACAGGCAGGAATGGGAAGGATACAATTCTTCCTGCCTGCCTTTTTATGGAGATGGTATGGGGACAAAAACTAGGAATTTTCCTAAATATCAAGTGCTATGCATTTATGTAGATGCTTTACAAAAGTGACCATAAAAATAAAAACAAATGTGAGTAATCAAAAAGCAACAAGTTTCACATGAGTTTGAGATCACTGTGGCCCTGTGTTACAGACTTATTTATCAATGTGATACTATGTCATTACAAGATGACAGGATGTTTCACATACAAAGAAAAACCCACTAGTGTTATTCTGAATGAGATGTTGCTTGCTTGCTCGCAGGCATGTAGCCAGCTAGTGAGTCTGTGCTACCGTGTCAAGCTCTGTAATGACAGATGCCTAATCTTCTGCCAAATTGCCACATTTGACAACACTTAACACTTGGAACACATGAAAACTACTGTGGTCCCTGCAAAGAAAGAGCGAGAGCTGCACAGATCAAGAAAACAGCAAGTATCCAAACCTTTTGTGTCTAAGGAGAGAGCTCTGGCCTCAAAATGGAGCACATAAAGGTCTCAATCAAAGCCTCTAGAAGTTTTGACTTATCTGGTAGCGTCTTCTGTGTTCAGAAATTTCAAAACAAAACCATGACGTGGTGTTTTACAGGAATAGGACTAGAAGAATTCCACCTGGATCAGAAATAGCTTCCTGATGATAGCCTAAGCTTCGTAAAACCTAACACGAAGACCTAGAGGAGCAAGGGCACATTCATGAAATCACCACACACTGCCCTAGCAATCCTCCTTCAAAAACAAAACATTCAGTTCCCTCAGTCTCATGTCCGGGCTTTTGGATGCTTCAGTGATACCGTCCCTGAATTATCCTGTGAAGTACAGGGTGACACCGCTGCGTCGCAAGGGGAACACTCGCAGTCATCCTGTCCTCACTGCTCCCGGGCAAACCCTAGGACTTTCTGCGGCTGTTGCTGTGACTACAGCCTGTATCTAACTCAGATACTCCAGCAACTAGCTGCCAAAAGGGTGACCTCAGGGCAGGCTAAACTCCCAAATTGTTATTCTGCTCCCTAGAGTTTTTAGAGCCTGTAATGAGTGCTGAAGTGCTGCAGCTGGAACGGCCTTAGCACCAAACCGCCTAGTTTCAAGCTAAATCAGATATGTAACTATCTTAATTACACCTTTCATCCAAGGGTTTTTTCTTTCCTGTCCCAGTTCACTACCTGAAACACCCAATCGATGCAAATAATGAAACGTAAAACAGAAAGCTTGAAAAGACAGTAATCCCCAACGCTGGAGAGATGCAAAGCAAATGGCTGCTCCCGAGTGCAGAGCCGTATGCTTCTGTATAGGTTGATTATTCAATTTAATCGGTGGACTTGTGCAATTTTAGTTTATGACTAATTCAATAATGTTTTAATGGTTATTGCTGGAAAAAATGTTTTCATGTTGTTGGAAGCCAACAGCTGAGGACACAGGTGAACCACAAACTGTCCACTGACAATTACGAACACCAAAACTCATTCGCTGTCTTGTAACTGCTAAAGAAACGGTAAGCTACGCCATCACTGGTAGATGAAGTTCATGGTTGCTTGAAAAGAACTTGAAAGTGTATCTTCATTTTCTTTTCCTGTTTTCATCTGAACAACGTGCGCATGAAATTAAGCTATGAACAAGTACATTCATAATGAGTACACCTCTCATTTTCTTTCACACACCTCTCAGTCCTTCCTGCAGCCACACAGTCTTAATCTCTTCAATGGCTGTACTGATAGAGATCCATTAGTCACACTTCTAAATATTTTCATCACCCATCCGCCATCTACCTCCACTATATATCTCTGAGAGAAGATGACCAGCACTTAACACAATATCCAAGGGAATACATTTTTGTCACAGCGTAACAAAATTTTAAACGTTGCTTTCTATTCTGTCCCATGCCCTATTATTTAACTGATAATGCATACTGGACAGATGTGTGCACCTACCTGTGCACGGTGATGCCTGTATCGCTCTCCTAAGTGTTCCCAGTTAATTTACAACACTCGGACACAAGTGGTTTTACTGTTTTACTTTTTCTTTCCAAAGTGTATTACAGATTTGCCAACACTGATTTTCAGCTGCCGCTATTCAGCTCAAGTGGTTGGGTTTATGAGGTCCATCTTGCAATCACCTGGAAAACCCTACATAATTCTTTGTGTGTGTGTGTGTCCCCTACAATTTTGAGTCATCTTTGTAATAACTTCTCCCACATAAACAAACACAGTACTAGAATGGTAAAAATCAAAATATTAGACCGGTAAGAGTGCTCTTCTGGACCTACTGATTATCAACTTTTGCCAACAGGATTTTCTTTTTTTTTTAAATCTCCTTTTTCCTCTCAGCCACCTTATCACCGTGGCTGTAATACACCTTGTCTGCCTCCTTGCCAGCATCTTCAGAGTATTTTGTCGAAGGCTTTAAGTACTGTTTTATAAACTTTGTACTTCCAGTCTTCTCTCAGTACCTGGATCTCTCTAAATCAAGCCAAACTCTACATTAAACTGAAAACAAAATCTGGCCCTTGACCCTAAAGAAAGCGATATGTGTGTACTCTCAATGCTCAGGTACAACAACAATTAAAAACCAACCAAACCAACGCCCCCAGCTAGACAGACTTCAGAGAGACTTTACAACTATTTGGATCGACAGATGACACTATTGCATAAAGAGACATAAACGAGCTTTTTGTAAGATCAAAACAAATAAAGCAATAGAACTTGATACCTTTCATTTTCTTGTAGCTGCTCACCTCCCTTCTTCCAGGAGCATTTGGCCTTAGGGGAAGCTTTGGGTTTGCACTCAAAAGTAACTGTGCTGCCTATTTGAACCTGGATCAATTTCTTCATTGGATTCTTGGAAAAATCTGGAGCCGAAGCTAAAACAGAAGGGATAGTAACAGTGGAATAAACCACCTTTAATTATACTAATGATACTATTATTTAGCACTTACATGACACTTCTCAGCTTCCAAACAATTAAAAACATGAATTAGTTAATTCAACTGGATGTTCTATTGGAAAATGATGCATTTCTCCTCCTTATACTGGTACAAAAGTAAAGGTCTCTGTTGTGCAGAGTAGGTCACTTAACAAATCATGCACAGAAGATCACACTGACTTCATCTGAGCTCAAGCTCACTGAACCCAATGAGTTATGCACATGCCTAACTTTACGCTTTGCTGAATGTGAGCGTACATGACTTGTCTAAGTCCAGGGAGGGCAGTCGACACCAGCAGTCTCATTAAAACTCAAGGAGCTGGTTGGCTTCGAGTTTCCTGTGAGAATGCGTGTCAGATCAGATATGTTAGATGACACAAAATTACAGCACAGCTCATTCTGAATGGGCATAGTTTGCATTAACTAACAGCTATGAAACGGCATGTAGCTTCTACCTATACTAATAACGTACTTCGAAAGGGAATTCAGTATTTTATGAGACTGGGGCTGAGGGAGCAGCCTGCTGACTGACTGCAATCTTAACAACAGGAAGGAAATAACTCATGTCCCCAAAATACGCTGCTCTTACAGGGTTAGATTTGAAATCAGTCTATGTTGGAGGTAGAAACCGCACCAGCATACAAGTGCATAAGGTAGTCACAGGTTCAGTGTTTCCCTCAAACAAATGGTTGTCACTACTTTAGACCCAAGCGCACACCGTTTGAATGACTGAATGGCAATCCCTTGTCCGCTCAATCAAGACAGGCTGCACACAAGAGCAGCCTCTTGCTCTCAAATGACACGGCTCCCCTGGGAGCGCTGGAGCCGCCGTGCAGAAGGTTGGTGCAGCTGACTGATGTGCCGAGCCAGAGCTGCCTCCAGACCACGTGAGCAGTTTTAATCTTCAGGCCTGTGTCCAAGCCCCCATCTCTGCTCTTCCCCTAATTAATAATTTAGCTGTGTTCTGTTTTAAAGCAATGAATGATTGGACTGCAAATCCTCTGGAAGCAGATGAGTCAACTCCTCGGCACTGTAGATAAAGATATTAGGTCGACAAAAATGTTTATTTTCATGATAGCATCTGAGTGAGTTAAATTTGAGATCATGATGAGGTGAAATATGAGGCAGGTGGAGGGTGTGTGGAGAAGGAGAGTGAGGTTTGTGTTTTAGTGAAAAAGGAAGAATCTTACCTACAACCCTGAGCTCTGCACTCGAATAGATGATACCATGTTTATTTTCAGCTATGCATTGGTATCTGCCAGAATCCGTCAGATTTAGGTTTGATATTGTAAGTGCACCATTCTCAATTTGGATCCTTCCCTGAATATTAAGAAAAATATCTTTATTGATGATATATTTCCTGTGAAAAATTTAAAATAAGTAAGAAATATAAATAGGACAGCATAAATACAATAAATGGGGTAAATGTAACAGCATAATCATGAGAACAGTTCTAAAATAAGTGACTTGACCACATCATGGTATGGCAACCGTGATCGAATATCGAGACTTGGCAACACAGCGTATGAAATCAATTCTTCAAACTTGCTCAGTTTCACAGAGGCTTTGCAATCTCAATTACCCTCGTATTTCCCCAGAAATATGGACAAAATCATACTAGGCTGCTCACGACACACCAGAGTATCCAAACTCTACAGATGGCACTGGCATTTCGTACTATTTAGAGATTTCACACATGCCATTTGCTAATGAGCTCTCTGTAATTCTATGCAGAAAATATTCCAACAGCCATTATATGGAAGACAGATATTTAAGTGCCTCCGAGCTAACAAAACTACTGAAGTACAGAGATCTCACCTTGCTTATTCTTGGAAAGCTATATGAATTACGATAAGAAGTGACTAATTTGAGGACAGGGTGGCAGGAACTGGGGAGAAAAGGAACCAGTGACAAAGGCAAACCCAAAGGAGCTTCTCCTTTGGGGAAAACCAGAGGAATAATAACGGACCAAAAAACAAACTATTTGCTCAAAAACATTTTCTGAGCTTTTTTGTTTGGATCTGGAAATGGCTTACCAGGCCGAACACAATGGTAGTCACTCACTCTCTGCCTTTTCTTAAGGGCAGGTACTTACAGTTGGCCCCACTGCAGGGTGACTCCAGCTATCTACGGGCAGCCAGGAGAGCTCAGCTCAGCTCCTTCCTTGACAGGTCCCCTCCCAGTTTAGAGGGTGCTCACCCAGTTAGACAAAGGACAAAACAACCCCAAAGAGGAACAAGCCTGAGTCTCCACGTCTTGATCCTCTCTCCAGCATCCCAAGCTGCTCTTTTTACTCTTCCTTACAAAAGATTCGTTTATGGGGAAGGGGAGCTAAGCAGAACAACCCCAGCAGATTTTTGTGGAGGAGACCCAGCATGAAGGAGGATTATTGCAATAAGGAGCTGAAAACAAGTGATCGCTATACACAGAGAACAACTCTTCTGACGTCTCCTCAGCACTGGCTTTCAAAGAGCTAGTCCTATAGTTCATGGTTCTTAAATATTTCCAGAGCAAGTCACAGTTATGCCCTGACACCATGCCGAAAGGCTAGACACCAATACTCAAAAGTGGAGAAATGGGAACAGTGAATGAGAGAAGATATATTTATACTTACCAAGGTAAAAAAGCACGTTACCTCAGTGACTTTGTGCGATACGGTAACAATGCTCTTAAATCACCGAGATGAGATTTTGTACTCCCTCATTTAACCTGTCCACAAAACACTAACATTCCTTTTAGTGAGCATGTAACTATAACGCTCTGAATGGACACTGAAATGTTTTTCAGTGCTTAGATCATTTTTCATAGCCATCCACTGAATTCACTTGAGCAGTTGCTCTTTCTTCTTCAACTGTGCGTGCCAACGTTGAGTACAACGCATTGGCCAAGGCCCAAATGCCTTCCTGTGATGGGCTGGTGCCCACGGTTTATATTCCTGGTAACTTGACCTGGGCAGTTTTCTCAATGAAACTGTGAGATTTAAAATCACGATGGATATCAGGTGCTCTTCTGCCTTTCTGATCTGGGAGATCAAGTATCTCACCACCTAGTACAACCTCTTTTCCCTGTCACCGAATGCATTACTTTCAATTAATTTACATTAACAATTGTATTAAAGCAAATAACTATGTTACATTGCTGTTTATATTTCACTCTTTGCATCAAGTAATGGTAACCCTATGAATTTCTAGGACTTTTGTCTATTTTCGTCAAGAAGTTTGAATATATTTTCTTATTACTTTTAATGAAATGCCAATAGCTAGTATAACAAAATCATTTAAGTCCTCTATCCCCCATTTATTGTCCTTAACGTTTAACTTTAATTCAACTTCTTTCTCCAGTCTGCCCTTAAATACTGATTTCTACGGTCCTATCATTGCTTTTAAACCTGCTTTTAGCTGGGATACTTTTGTACAACATAATTTGCCTTCATGTTTCTGGTATTGCAGCTTTTGAAGTTTCCGTCTGGATGCTTTTGGCAAACATACAAAAACTAGTATCAAACACTTCTTTTCACTAATGGACCTTTACAAATTCTCATACATATATAAAATATTGTTAATTTTACATAGCATCGTGTTTCCAAAACAGAAGGTTACCTCTATTAACAGTTGGTCTCCATTCTTCAGCCACCGATAGGATGGTTTGGGCTTCCCACTCGCTCTGCAATCCCAGTATAAGGTGTCCTCTACAGCAACTTCAGTATCTTTTATCGTCTGGATCCAGTGAGGTTTTGCTGCAGATGAAATACAGGTCAACAACAAAGACCCTAACAAGTTATTGTTCCATATGAGAATCAAGAGGTTAATTTGCATGGCACACATCAGTTTTCTGCGTAGACTGGTTTGTACTGACAGAGGTTCTCACTGGTTCTGCTTCAAGCCACCTAACGAAACAAATTACTCGCTGTCCCTTTTATGCTTTTATTTCAAGCAGTAAACCAAAAGAAAATGGAGATTACAGATCACTAAAGCTGAACTAGTGAAACCACTATTAAAATCACTAATGATTAAACCACACAACTTTGAAATTGAGGTAAAGGTAAGATAAAGAAATTAATGGTGATACTGGAATTAAATAATTGATGTAGCTAAATCATCAAATTAATACTGACGAGAATCCTTTAAGTCCTAAAAAAAAATATAATGGTTTGTCAGCCTTAGTTCTAAACACCATTTAAATTGTTTTCTAATGCTAGCCAGTACCTAACGGATAAATACATGGATATATGAGACTGTTTTTGAAAACATTAGTCTTAGCACAGTATTTGAGTGATACAAATCAGAATATGGCCTTGCGAAAGCCCACAAAAATCACCGATTTTTAAACAATATTTTGATGTATTATCTGCTCGAGGGCAGGAGGGGTCTGCAGAGGGACCTGGACAGGCTGGATCGATGGGCCAAGGCCAACTGTATGAGGTTTAACAAGGCCCAGTGCCGGGTCCTGCCCTTGGGTCACACCAACCCCAGGCAACGCTCCAGGCCTGGGGCAGAGGGGCTGGGAAGTGCCCGGGGGAGAAGGCCCTGGGGGTGCTGGCTGACAGCCGGCTGGGCATGAGCCAGCAGTGCCCAGGTGGCCAAGGAGGCCACCAGCCCCCGGGCTTGTGTCAGCACTGGGGTGGCCAGCAGGAGCCGGGCAGGGATGGGGCCCCTGTGCTCGGCCCTGGGGAGGCCCCACCTCGAATGCTGGGCTCAGGTTTGGGCCCCTCGGGACAAGAAGGGCCTTGAGGGGCTGGAGCGTGTCCAGAGAAGGGCAGCGGGGCTGGGGCAGGGTCTGGAGCACAAGTGTGCTGGGGGGCGGCTGAGGGGGCTGGGGGGGTTTAGCCTGGAGAAGAGGGGGCTGAGGGGAGCCCTTCTCGCTCTCTGCAGCTGCCCGAGAGGGGCTGGAGTGAGGGGGGGGCTGGTCTCTGCTCCCAGGTCACCAGTGACAGGACGAGAGGGAACGGCCTTAAGTTGCACCAGGGGAGGTTTAAGACTGGATATTAGGAAAAATGTCTTTACTGAAAGAGTGGTCAGGCATTCGCACAGGCTGCCCAGAGAGGTGGGGGAGTCGCCGTCCCTGGGGGTATGTAAAAGATGTGTAGAAGCAGCGCTTCAGGTCATAGTTTAGGAGACATGGTATTGTTGGGTTGATGACTGGACTTGATGGTCCCAGAAGTCTTTTCCAACCTTAATGATTCTATGATTCTATAATACCATACATCCTTCAGAATTACCTAAAATACAATTAATATGTAGAGATAGAGTTTAAAACATCTGCTACAGCTTTCATAGGGTAAAAAAAAAATACCAAAACCCAAACCTCACTTGGCAAATAAACGTCACTGCATGAAAAACAACAGTTTATTCCTTTAGTGCTATTTAACACAACAGAACAACACTGTTTTATAGCTAATTTATGTTACTTTTCTTTGAGTTTACTAGAAAGTTTATAATCTCAATATATGCTATTTCTCCAATAAAAGATAAATTCTGGACATTGCATGTGGAGAAAACATAAAAAGTAGGATGAAATTTGGTGGCAAATATATAGCTAAGGGCAGAAGAATTTTCCAGAGTCAATTCGATTACCTTAAAGATTTCCCAAAATTGGTAATGTAGAAAAATCTCATAATACTCTCATATCGAAACAACTAGAAAAAAAAAAATAAGCCCCTGGTGATACAGGAAAATATTATTATTTAATAGATGAGTTTTGGGAGCAGAGAAGGTCAGATTAATTCCAGTTGAACTTCCTACAACAATGGAGTTACACCAGCAATTAATTCAGACCAGGGAAATTAATGACTTGCCTATGGCCACAAGGGGAGTCTGTGGCACAGCTGAGAGCTGAACCTGTTCCATTGCCATAGGCACAAGACCAGCAGACCAACGTTTGGATGAGGGTTGGTATTAATTTCATTAAAAAAGATTCGTCCTTTTCTAGCATACAGATTTCCTCTCCATCATATATTCTGCAATACAGCGATAAGATCTCAACACAATCATGTAAGTACCATACTTTCATGATAACAAGGATTAATACTATTTATGACTTATGTATACAACTTCTCACAGAAGAACTTACTAAAATGTATTCATTGAGATATTAACTTCAGAGGTTTTGGAATTCAACCAGTACATGCTGACAGTGAAAGCTTCCGTTATTTCTTTTGTTTTGCATGTCCTTTATGCCCCGTGAGGATTAATGCCTTGCACTGGTTTGGGCTGATATTTTTTTTTTTACACTCTCTTTATCAAGGTCAACTCGAAAAGGCAGGATAACCTGATCTTTGTGTCAGACAAATGTACTATCTTACTGATATTAATTTTGGTTAAATCGTTAGTGTTACAACATCAAAGTTCAAGAAAGAGCCATTGCTTTGGTGTATTTGCCCCACATGTGTCAAGGGGATGAAAGCTCAGGACTGCATGTCGGCATGCTTCCTGCACTTTGCATACCTAAATATTTATGCAACTAGCAACAGTGCTTGAATTATTGATGGATCCATACATGTGCAATACCTGCTGCATATCTGCACTTGAAAGTAGGTTAAATATAATCTGTTTTCAAGTTTGAGATCTTCAATTCAATTCCATTAATAAGAAAAACATTATCTATACCGTAAATCTTCATTTTAGAACTCCATGTCAGACAGTCTCCATCGGAGGGTTTCCCAAGTCTCCGCAGTAGATATGATAAACTGGGTCATTTTGGAAAGCGTGGGAGCAAGACAACCCCTCAAAACAGCAATAAGCAGAGCAGAGCTTCCTAAGCCACAATGTGCGAAATTTATGGTGCTTTTTCATTCACAAGAGAGTGTTGATGTAGACTTCAGTGATTTTCTTGAGGAAGCCTCTTTTTCTCTTCAAATTACTGATGAAGGAATTCAGCAGAAAGAAAAATACCCTTTTCAATCTGCCACATCTCAAAGTCTTTAAAAAAGGCTGTAAAAGTATTAGAAACTTTGAAAAAGAGCAATTCAACTAACCAGTTCAAAATTGAAAAGGCAGCTAAACGGGGGCAATTGCAGCTAGGAATATTCCACTGATTACTCTGAATTTTGGCCAAGGTAAAGACGTCCACATTGCAGCAGCTGGGAAAAGTGCACACAGAAGGTCACGTATCAGCAGATCTACACACCCTCTCAAAAGATAAGCATGACTCTCCAAGCCCAGCATTGCCCTTCTTATTGAGCTCTGCCCGACTGTGCCTAAATGATTCTGAATATACAGCTGTCGTGGTTTAACCCCAGGTGTCAACTAAGTCCCACGCAGCCGCTCGCTACTCGCTCCCCCGTGTGGGATGGGGGAGAGAATTGGCAGAGTAAAAGTGAGAAAACTCACGGTTTGAGATAAAGGCGGTTTAGCAGGTAAAGCAAAAACCGTGCACACAAGCGAAGCAGAACAAGGAATTCATTCGCTGCTTCCCACGGGCAGGCGGGTGCTCAGCCATCCCCAGGACAGCAGGGCTCCATCACACCTAACGATGATTTGGGAAGACAAACGCCATCACTCCGACCATCCTGCCTTCCTTCTTCCCCCAGCTCTATGTGCTGAGCATGTCGCCATATGGTGTGGGACATCCCTGGGGTCAGCTGTCGCAGCCATGTCCCCTCCCAGCCCCTGGTGCCCCCCCAGCCCCTCGCTGGTGGGGTGGGGTGAGGGGTAGAAAATGCCATGACTCCATGTAAGCCCTGCTCAGCAGGAACTGAAACGCCCCTGGGTTATCAACACTGTTTTCAACACAAATCGAAAACAGCCCCATACTAGCTACTGAGAGGGAAATTAACTCTATCCCAGCCAAAACCAGCACAACAGCTTTATTCTTCTCGAGGTGTAGTCACTGTTAGGCAAATGTTACCTGCTTAGAACATCTGGTTCCACCACCACTGCCACATCTGTGCTCCTGAAGGACAACTAATCACTTGGTAACAAAGCCTTGTTCTGTCATGGAGCTACTGCATTGGCTTGGTGTAGAGCTTAGATCTTCCAGAGGAGACACCACTCCTTCCTCCTTAAGCAAGGAATAGGCAAGCAGACAATATATTTTCACTGAGATGAAAAAAAGACCATGTCCTGTAAGTTGAGAGGCTGGAAGTTAATTGCAACGGAGTTTGTAGTGCAGGGTTGCAGACTATGACAGGAATCCGTTTTGTGTGGTAATATTAAGAACTCTTAGGAACTTGCTGCACAATCTTCATGAAAGATTCATATAAAGTTCCTTTAGGACGGAATACTTGTAGGTAGCTGATTTTCTCAAGAAGGTTAGCCATCAGCCTCATGGTCAGTCACTTGGAAAAGCACCAGACTCTATTTTGCTTCAGTTCGTTTTTTTCAGTTTTTTTTTTCAGTTGTTTTTGCCTAAAATATTCCTTACAATACTCATGGTCCCACAGGCAAGAAGTGATACAAGTGTGTAACTTCATAAAATTTATCTCAGTGAGAAGACTCGGTCATCCTTTTTTTTTGGTGGCTACAATCCCCTTTTTCTTCCAGCTAATTAGTCCAGGCAGGTGTTCCTGAAGAAAATAACTGTTGCTTCACTGCACTCTAGGGCATCCCTTAGGCCATAAGGAAAGCAAGAACCACTTTTTTATATTTTTAAGAAACCCTTTGCAATGACTGATCTGGGGTTTGATGTGAATGAAGACCAAACTGCAACGAGTGACTGCCATGAATCTCTTGGAAGCAATGGGTGAAGAAGTTGACCCTTTTCAGAAGCTGTGCTGAGATCTCATTTGTAAATAATTTGTATAGTACCATGCATGATGCATGTCCACAGGAATTTTTACATCTGATTTTCTTCAGAGTAGGAGACTCCAATAAAAATCTAAATTTGTAAGCCATAGGAATATTACAAAGGAAAGGCGGAGCTTCAAGCCCAGGACTTTTGTCTAGACACTGTGCTCCCCCAGAGAGTACTGAGGCCTGCCAGGCTTCTGCTTGGAGGCAGAAGACTATGGGAAGCTCTTCCATAACAGTCCCTAACTGGGGCTCGCACATAAGTAAAAGTCTGAAAGCTGGGCTGGAAACCTCCTTTGAAAATACCTTTGGATAGCTCAGCTGTTGGGCAATAAATCGGAGTCAAAAGGAACTTCCCACAGTCCAAGAGAAAGCAGCTATGAAGCATACTGGGGCAAAAACCAACCAGAAAATGTAACCTTCGTTTTTCTAGGTAGTATATCTGAAAGTCAGGCTATGACACTCCTACTGATGCCTACAGCAGTGATGAACGTTATTTTATCACAAAACTCCAAGTGACTTTAAGCGTGAATTACTTACTTCTGATAAAACAGCGGGGCCTAGAGAAGCATCTAACTCATCCCTGACGATGTCCATTATTCGACTTCCATTCAAAAAAATGCTCTCAAGCAACAGGTAATTGGTACATCATTGGGGAAAGTTTTAGTATGTACAAAAGATGAACAATTTGTCTCTGCAGCAAGGCAATTAAATTATCAGACAGCATCGACAACTAAGTCAGCAGCTTCTTGATATTATTTAGTCATTTATAGTTTTTTAGTCAATGTTTTGAAGACATCTCCATGAACAAGGCAGAGCCAGGCTATCAGACAGTGAGGCTCTTCTGCATACATGAATAATGTAGTTTCAGTATAATTTTGGTGGTACATCATCACCAAAGTAATTAACAAAACATACAAGTATTTTTTGATATACTAATATGTAGAATCGTAGAATCTATGTATTACTGGGGGGTTCACCTTTGCTATCACAGACAACCACTGCAGAACAAAAGGAGAACAGCAGCATATTTTTTTCTCCCTGTTAAACCTTGGTACAGTCAAGCATGAGTTCCAGTAAATCAGCATGTGCTAATTAAGAATATATTTTCTTCAATTATACTTTAAATTAACTGCTTTATGTATCTCTACCATGTTACATGTTTAATTGCATCTTAAAATACAAAAGTATAATTATTTCATCTCTTCTTATTTTTCCATGCCTTGAAATGTCTCCATGGATTCTTTCTTCTTCTATTATCTCTTTATGGAAAGGGCTAATAGCAATGACAAACGAATATACTAATAAAGTGAAAGCAAATAATATATTCAGGTTTTACATTAAATCAAAGTTAGATAATCTTGTTCTATTTTTAGCATTTCTGAACTCCCCTGAGGAGAAAATGCATTAAACAAACGTTGGAACTGTACAGAGGACAAAAACCTGAACATCTGATGTTGAGCTTTTCTTGATAAAATCCTTCATGAAGATCAATAGTCTGTTAGTAATGTTATGAAAGAACCCGAAATATCTGTTTTACAGTATCTATTTTAATTATCTATTTCAGCTTATATTTAAAACCCACAATGAAACCAGAAAAAGCAGACTCATTTTATTTTTCATAAAGAGAGTTAGAGATGTGCACAGAATTTCTAAACCAAATTTATAAGCGTTCTTGAGAAAACGACTATGGATTCAATTAAAGCTGAGCCTGTGTTCAAGTGCTTTGTGGTTTCAAGACTATAATTCATCACTGGAAGAAGAGGTGGGATACCACACAAAACATAACTGATTTTTTTTTCTTCTTAACAAAATCATTTAGGCACTAAAAAACCCAATTTTCAGAATTCAAACTTCACAGTTTCAGTTTATAAAACAAATCAGGAAAATAAGAGTGTTTCACTTCATAGCAGAGCAATGAAATGTTTCAAGCTTTGATTTAGGACTAGCTTTACGTTTCATTCAAAAAGAATATTTGAAATCTGCAAAGAAAGGAAAACCTTCTATTTTTCAGTGAAATTGAAAATTTTGCCTATTTTTTTTTTCCCCCGAAGAGATTTATTTTTCACATTATTTCACTAAGAGAACTTGGAAAATGTTAACCTGAATTATTCTTATACTGTTTCTTGGAACAATGCTTTGTTCCTTTGAGAAGAGAAAAATAAATATTTTCACTGTTGATGTAAAAAGGAATTTGCCCATTTGTAACATGTGTATTTTTCTGTATATGATTAGCAGACAGGTCCTACGCTTCTACCAGTAAAATGTTTTAACAGCAGCCAACATCTGCTCACATCACCACATAGATCTGAGTCATCTTTGCCAGCACTGGTAGTTTCTGGCAGATGGATGTTTTCCACTCTAAGCCGTCAGTATATTACATTAATTTCCCCAAAATCCTCATCTGCTTTTAGAACAACTTCCTTCAATATTGATCTTTTATTGGAAGACTGAGTGGCATATGGTTAGATTTCTTTACCAGACAGATTTCTGAGCTTTGGTATCAGAAGCAGTGGCAAGCCATCAGAAGATATTTTCTTCATTTATAGAACATTATTAATCTACAAACAGAATTAAAATCCTTCAAATTATCAAAAAGCGCTAAAACGATCCTGTCTTGAACACAGACTTGTTGGCATTCTATCTGCAACAACAGCAAGTAACAAAATAAGAAAGATTACTTAAACCTACTAATTCTGCAGAACGGGTTTCATTAAGCCGAACAAATGAAATGAAACAGTTGGAGTGCCATTAATGCCATTACAGGTCTCGTTATTCTTTTTAGGAGAAACATCCATATTTGGGACAAATCTAATATAGGCAGACATTTATACCAGCATATGAACTCTATTTGAGGGTTCAAATCCCTTTCTGGATGTGTAATGGAAATGTTCACACTGATTTACTTGTCACAAAACTGCAACTTCCTTGCTTTTATTGATTAGCGACATCCTCTATTTCAGCTCTGTGTTCTTTAATGAGCAAAACAAAACTTGGGAAGTGGGTCAAATATCTCAGTACTGCCCGGTATCGTAATTACATTACAAGAACTAATGAACAAATCTACTCTGTTTTGTAGGTAGTTTACATTGACGTGTCTTCCAACTGCCCTGATTTAAGACTGGAGTAGGAATACTGAGCCAAACCACAAGCTGTCTGAAACTTTGAAGTAGTGAATAAAAGTCACTTTATAAAATCAAATGCATAGTGCCAAGTTTGGAATGACAGATGACACTGGCAGATGAAGCATCTTAGATCTTTTGCCCTGCGTTATTCACAGAATTTCTCAAGAAGTCAGAATTACAGCTACTATATGGAAAATTCAGGTTGCTCAAGGTCCCCCGTCCAACCTAACCTCGAACATTTCCATTGATGGGGCACTGATTCAATGTAACTATTAATTTGGAAGTTTGGGGGGGAGAAATCTCTTTTCCTTCTTCCTTATCAAATATACCATGCCTTAAATTAAAACCTTCATAGACTAAAATCTACATTGCAGCACTCCGTGTTCTAGCGACCAGCAGCTTCCCATACAAAAGTAGTAAACGGAAAGAATATTGGCTCAAAGTTGCACCGTAGCTGTGCTTTATAATTTTACACAACTTTAAAAAAATCTTTGCTCAAATACTCCTTCATAAAGAATAGCATTCCAAAGCAGTCTGAAACACTCTTTAAATTGCCATTTACCCAAAGAAAATTACATTTGCTGAGATCCGGCTTTAACAAAAATTGTCAATTACCACTTTGTTGCAGATCATTCTAGCTTTTAAACACCACCAACGTGCTTTACCAATATTCATTTTGCTGTAGCCTTAAATGCACAAGAGACTCTCTCTGTCTCCAGTTATTAAACGTCCTATCATTTCATTTCCTATGCAGGATTATATCCCCTCATTTATTTACTCGTTTTAAAATAAAATTGGCCACTTTGAAAGCAAAGGATTGACAATATCCATCAGTAATCTTTTCCTAAAGCAAGATAAAATTTGTATTTCCTGGAAATGTGAGGCCTAAATGATCCCCCAAATAAATCCAACTGACTGAAAATCTAAGGTTTCACCAATGGACCAATAAGAACGGTTTAACAAAAAAAAAAAAAAAGCCTTTCCATCATAGAAAAATAAGCACAAGGACTTCCTACAGTACTTTTAGCAACCATTTTGAGCCTGGGGACGTTTATTACAAGTGTTATGCAAAAACCTGGTGCAGAAGTTCTCATTCGCTGCGAGTAGTTAGGATGCAACGGAGTTTTAAACACAAATGCTTGATGGTATTGCAGAAGCTATAAACCCAAAAGCACCCTGGAGTTTTTCATATTTCATGCGGAAAGAAGGGTGGGAGAGAAGGAGAAAGAAAGTTTCCTACCATAGTAAGTAAGACGTCCTCTTGCAATGTTTTTTCCCCTTGAGTTTTCAGTAATACATTCATACAGCCCTGCATCCTCCTGCTGGAAATTAGGTATTTCGATCATGCCATTGGATTTCCTCAGCTTGATTTTACTTGGAAAAGGCAGACCATCAGTTCTTCTCCAGTTAATCTGAGGTACAGGGCTAAAAGGAAAATAATGGGATTTTAAACAGTTTTGGTTAAAGGACTTGATTGTCAAAACTAGAAATTTAAACTAATATACAGTAAAACTCAGAAGTGACTAAAAGCTTGTGTTAAAAGTGCTATTCGTACTGTGGAGACGGTCAGATGCTACGCCAACTGATTTGCATGTACCATTCACATGCTATAATTTGTGGTACCAAATTCTTCATTACCATCTGTGTGAATGTCCAACGATTGTAACATTTCTTGTAAATCCGCACTGGCCTCCCCTGAAGATGGGTGAGATTTACCAGAGACTTCCATGGAAGGAGAATCAAGGCATGCTTTTTGAAATTCCCATCCTACAAAGGCCATTCATTCTACGATTTTAAAACGTTCAACTCACCTCGCTGGGGAAGCAAAGCAATAGCATGTGATTAAGTTATCAATCTGGGGCTTAAAATTACAAATACCTGACAAAGCTGTCTGCAGATAAACTGCAAAGTGGTAAGTAAATACGTTTACAGAAACATAAGTACATTCTCAGATCATTTGTGAAAGAGAAAAGGTATCAATTGTGTGTGAAATATCATTCAGAAGAGGAATGCATTTTAATCTTTATTTCAGCTATAAAGGAAGAACAATATTATGAGAGCATCAAGTATATTTAACAATAAAATTCAGACAAAATTATCAGTGTTTTCAACATTTCCTTCTACACAGAGAAAGCAGACCTACGTCAAAGGATATATGCAAAACTGCACTAGTCTTATTCAAGGTAATTTGAAATGAAATGTAAATTCCTGTGTTTCCAACATATAAATTTTAAACAAAATAAAAAATTTCTCCAAGACTCTCTGCCCTCTTATTCCAAGGCAATAATTGTGATGATCAAATAGGGTCTTTAGAAAACACTGCCAAAACACCTGCAAGAACTCCACATCTCTTGTGCAGATGAATCCTAACGTGCTTCAACTTTCAGTATGGGTGAACTTGAAAACTTACTTTCCTAGAGCAAAGCATTCTAGCTTCACAGTTGAGCCTTTAGCTGCAGGAAGTGTCTCAGGAAACTGAACTTCTATTTTGGGTTCGTATTCTCCCATCACACCTATATGAGGCAATTGAAAAAGATAATTTTTAATTTTTAAAGCCTGTTTTCTCTCTTTAGCCATTACGTCACACCGAATTAAAAATCAAGTTTATTTCTCTTGCGCTCCATTTATAAAGAGAAGCACAGGGACCTGATGTGAAATCACTGTCAGACTTAGTAGAGGAAGAGGAGCATGCAGCACAAAATAGTTTATCTTCCTATAAAGCATTCAATATTCTGAGAATGCATGGAAGGTTACGCTGTAAAAGACAAAAACATTCACCGACAACTAGATGTGTGTGTTATTCATGGTGCAGAAGGGAGGTCATACCATCCGTGCGCAGCACCAGGGGAGTCGGCGACCCAAGAACTTGGCTGTTGGTCACAGTGCTGGTTACAACGCAGGTGTAATTTCCTACATCCGACGGCTCAACTTTGGCTATGTAGAGGTGACCGGTCTCTTGAGACACAAATCGCCGACTGTCCTCTTGTACAAACGACGGATATTCATTGAAGATCCAAGCAAATGACAATTCTAGTTGGTAAGAAAAAATAAGTAAAGATGTTTGGTAGGGTTTTCCCGCATTTTTTTCTTCAAAGATCAGTTTATTACTGTATTTTACAGTACTGTATTATGTAACAATCAGGACCAGAGAGCCAATGACTGAGAAAAATAAATTTTAGAAAGTCCCATAAACTAGAAAAATCAAAAAAAGACAAAGCCATGCCTCCTCCAGCAGAAGAAAAAGGTGGAAGAAATTCAAAGTGTTTTAGACGAGGCTAATACTATTTTTAATCTACTTTTTAAAAAGACTTAATTGCACAGGAATAGGAGCAGACAGCAAAAACGAGACCGAACTTTGCTAAAATGGTAGTGTTATTCATTCAGTAACTACTTAACAGCTCAGCTAGCTGCTCAGCAGATAGAAACAGCACAGGAGTATGGAAGTGAAAGGAACGTCAAAAGAAGCATAAATTCCCAGTAGGGTTTGCCACACTGCAAAACTATTTTTTTTTCATACAAAAATCCATAAAAATTCCATTAAAAAACTCTCTGTATGATATGGCAAAGCAGCCCTCACTACTATTCATTACGGTCATTTGAAAGGAAAACCACACTTGGAAAGATAAACTGAGAGATCTGGCAAAAACTGCATTAGAATTTGTTTTTATCTGAAAACCACTCAGAGCTCTGTGTGTCCAATTTTAATTGGCAAAAAACCTTTCCTGTGCGAGGCCACGTGCTTGTCTCATTCATATCCTACAGAATCAAAGGAAATTAATTTTTAATGGCTTTCCAGGCAAGAAATAATTTTTCACCCAAGTGCCGCTCAGCTGAAAGTTTATAAAAAGATTACACCTTCTGCAAGCGCTCATCAGAAACGATCATAGCTTGATTGACCTGCCTTCACGTTAAAATATCTTGTAGCATTCGTGCTGCCCCTACAAAATGGAGATCATCCCTTTTTACACAGGTTTAATTTGGAAGTGCATGAATTTCGATGCAGTCACAAAATGGAGAGCAGGCATTTTCATAACCCTCACAGCTGAGCGTGAATATGCACCCAGGAAAGCGCTAAGCCAACAGGACAAGTTAACCCAAGGTAAGATTGTGCAGATGAAAAAAACAGTCAATAAATGAAATTATTAAAATATTTATGGATTGGCTAATGCAAAAAGGGCATCAAATGACAGCTTTTCATAATTGCATTTAATTTTCTTCTATCAATATTTAAACTCCTTCATTAATATAATTTTGCAGGAGCAGTGTGCACGAGCAATTAACAGTCTCAGGACTCTTCTCAAGAATTCAACTTTTGTCATATTTGGAAACATTTATTGTTGAAAACAGCCATCTACCTTTCTGCATTTGCAGCCATCATGTGTACAATGGCTTTTACAAAAAGGCCCTTCTTACATATCACGAGAGATGTGATTAATTAACGATAAGCAAGGCCAACAAGGGTTTGCCAAGAAAAGACAGGGTAGTTGGTGCAGCGGGAAGTAAAACCCTATGATCTAGCTTGACTTCAGCAAGGCTTTTGAGATGTTCCACAAAAGTCTCCTATACAAGCCAAAGAATATCTATACAGTCAACAAAAAAAATATTCAGTACAGCTACTCTCCCGTCTTGCAACGCAAACACCAAGATGTAGGTTGGTCAATGGTTTGCTGTTGAATTGAGAGGGCTTGCTGAGTAAGCACTGTGCAGCAGGGAGGCGGCGTCCGTGCACCGTTCTGGCTGTGGTCTGGCACTATGCAATATCCATCAGTCACTTCAAACAGGAAAAAAAGAAAATTAAAAATTAAAAAAAAAAACCCAAAGAGTACACCTGAAGAGTTTGAAGGGGACTAGGACCTGTTTGTGAGCAAAGATTGTATGGTCTTGCTAAATGGGAAAGTCCAGAAAATAAAGCGTAATTCCATTTCTACAGAGCAGCTGGATGAAGAGGGTGATCACAAGGCTGAGGGGAGAGGGTACAGACCAAATTAGGTATCAATTCAAGAACTGTAAGAAAGAAAAATAATTTACATTTTCAGCTCTGCATCAAACTCTGACATCCACAAGACACAAAAGTGTAAGAAGCCAGGCTTTATTGTTTCTGGTATTTATTGAGCTACTTGTTCTCCTTAGCTCAAAATATTATTTTATTTAAAAAAAAAAAAGAAAAAAAGACATCATTCAAACAATTCAAAGGGGACGGACAGATCTGGATACGCAGCAGGAAAATAAGCAGCTTGATTTCTTCCCTATTATATTGGGTTAAATCAAGAGTAAACTCATTGAAATCAGTCATTATGATTATGAAAGCCACGCAAAGTGTATTCCAGTTTAATTGGATCCTTCAACAGCCTATGAATAAGCACTCCTGGAAACCTAATTTCCCATTCAACATATATTTTCATTGACTCTCCTAAAAAAGGAGCAGGGTGTTTCTTTACCAGTGCCCCACAGCCAATATCTCATTTCAAATTTATGGTACTTTACAAAATTGTATTCTTCTTTTCCAAAAAATTCACATTAAAGAACTTGTTCTGTGATTTATTATGTTTATACCATTTGCCTGTTGCTGATCCTAGGGCACCTCAAGGGACATAAACTCACTCCCTTTCTGTCAATTACAAGTTTTCAGTTGATTTTCTGTTATAAATGGAAGTAATATGTCTCTCCTGGGCTTCCTCAGAGATCTAAGCCTTTGCTCTCCAATGCATTTTTCCTTATTTGGCAACCATACATGGATAAGGTATTAGAAATTGCAGCTATTACTCAATTTTTATTTGTTTACTACATCTTGGTTGGCTTCTTCTCTTTATTTTGCATTATTTGATTATCATTTACTGTGCAGTCTACAAGCCACAAGCTCACACCGTTCTCGGCGCTTTGTGCGCCTAAGTGTTCAATTAAAAATTGCTTATAAAATTGCCTGTCATTTTTAAACTTACATTTTTACAAAATTCAACAATTAAATCAGCCTTTGATGTCTACCATGGTCATTTCCTACCATGTCTGAGCCTTAAAAAAACAACCCAAAACCCAACGTATCTTTACCTCCTATGTAAGGAAAAAAAAAAGCCTGTTGCTAAAGGAACATTGGGGGGGTGGGGGATGGCGGGTAAGGCCCATACATTTAGTAGTTTTTAACTGGGTTCAAAGTTAGGCCTTAAGCTCACGTACATGCTTTTGAAACGATTGCTTTTAATTATATTACACATTTCCTCTAAGAGAAGCTGTGACACTTCAGTGGGAGACCGCTGAATGGAACGAGGGCCATTTGATTTCTTTAAACAGAATTTAAAGGACAAGAGTAGTTGTGGAAATGCAGAACTATAAATGAATTCAGGAAGATGGCAAAGCAAAAGTTTGGGGGTGGGGAGGAAGGCATATAGACCTACGACCAAAAGGAGAAGGGCAATTCGTAAAGTTTATTTTATCCACTAAATGCAGAAATGCTGAAGGTCATCTCTTGCTCCTTTTGTTCTGAACCACCACTTCTATCCACCTGCTTAATACGTCTCCACTAGCCCCATAATTTGCACCTAAATGAGATTTTTAAAATAGCCAAAAGTAAATGATGTGAACAATATTGTTCTGAAACAGATTTAAACTTATGTTCAAAACTGACTGGATTTCAATTAGTGAAGCAGATGTTTCCATAAATAAACCTCAAAAGAAATGGAAATACTTGATTTTGAGTGCATCAAGCTGACCAAACAATAGTTAAAGCATTAATGCTTTATTTTTTTGAAGAACACAAGTTTCATGTTAATCCTTGATACCCAAATCTGTATTATTTCATCCAGTTTTCCAATTCAGATTTTACAATACTCTGTAATAGAATATAGGGAGATACAACGGGAAGCTGAAATATCCTGGTATGATCTGTCTTCAGCTGGCGCTCGCCTAACCCAGAGGATGGTATATGGCTTTTAAAAAAAACCATTTTCAAAAAAGTAATCAGACAAAATTCAGCAGTGACAGAAACTGCAATTAAAGACACGGAAATTTCCAACAACCAGCTATTTTGAATTATCTACCTTAGCATTAAGAGTAAAAGTAACGGAAAAGTAACACTGATTTTGAGAGGATAATGACAGATTCCATAATTAAGGAAGAAATCAATTAGTTCATCATTTGGCCCAGTTTCAGCTCAAACTGAAGAAACGAGAGGAAAAGGAGCAAAAGCATCACTCAGGAAGGAGTAAGGTCTCGCGGCACGGACCCGAAGCAGTGGGTAGTTTCGTGGGGCAGTCGCACAGGGCAATGTCAATTTGTCCGCGCTGCCGAGGACAGCTCTGTGCGGCTGTCTGCATGGCAGCCCCTGGGAGAGCGCAAACACATTATTTACAAGTAGGAAATCAATCTGCATGAGGTAGAGTGCATTAAACTCCCAGAGGATGCTCTTAACCTAGACGTAAACCATCCTTAGTTCACTGCAGCTTAATCCTCGAAGGATTACACTGCTGTGGGTTTAGGTCACTGTACTCACGGTTGCGAGTGCCCAGGGGCTATAATGCATTTTATCTTACACGAGCTACCTGCAAACTTCTCATTAACCACTTCACTTTTCTTTCTTGGGCAAACCCTAGCTACATTTTTCCACTTAGTTCACCGCCTCGAGTAGTGTGTCCTTTCAGGAAGCCAGCGCAACCAGCTGCAAGGCTATTCTTGGTGTCTAGGCTTTAGCCAATAAACCAAGAGGTAATGCTTTCTCTCTTCCGTACCATAAAAATCAGTGGCAAATTTATCAAATATCAAATATTTTTTTTTTTTTTCCACACTTTGAAGGTTCTTTTACAAATAAAGATCTTATGTACCGTAGGTGTAAGACAAGGTGTTCATGTACTGCAATAGGTGATCCCCTAACATACACATAAACTGAATATTTTAATGTCTTTAGGTGCCACTGTCAAAAATTATATCATTTTGACTATGAAAAAAACTCCTTAGAATTTTGTTGGAAATAAATTCTACACAATTTCAGTGTATATTCTTGAGCACACTAAGTGCCCAGAAACTGAAAAACTGTCTGGAGTATGTTCAGCTGGGAAAAAAAACAAAACTCAGACTGTCTATTTTCGAGGGGGATCCCGAAGTGTTTGCATGCAAGTAGTTGCGCTCCTAATAACGCAGAAGTCTCTAGCTGTTTACAAATGCTGCAGTCACACTTCTCAGTACAGTCTACCTGTAAACTGCAGGCTAGTAGTTTACTTTTTCTTTGTGTTTTCTATATAAAAATAATGACAATTACAACACAGACCTCTATAACAGGGCTCGAATTGTGGCCACCAGGAATAAGGTGAGACAACAAGCATCTGGTTAAAGTAGTTGCAACTTTCTCCCAACTTGGGGAAAAAAGTTTGGGGATTTATAAATGTTTCTGATGTTTCCCCTGAACTCTTTAAATAAAAATATCTTCAGCCAAGAGAAGAGTTATTTATACAAAATGTAAACTGCGTGATGGGAATCTGAGTCCAGCTACAAAAAGTGAAGAACGGATCCCAAGAAACTCATTTTGTTCCAGAGTATAATGGAAACACTCTGATTTGAAACTAATGTGTACCATTAATTGTTTTGGCATAAAAGGTGAATTGTTTTGTAGATAAAACAAAAGATCGATTTTCAGCATGCTGTGCAGGTAATTAGGCATGCAACTTCTGTGTACGGAATAACCCAAAACAACGAGAGCAGCGCGAGAGACCTATGCAACATCTTACAATTTCAATCTACACATTTAATGAGCCTATTGAAATGTTTTAGCTGAAATTGCAAGGCCCCTACTGCAGCCTAACACCTAATTTTCATTTTTAAATGGAATATGGTAAGAGTCCGCTCGTTTTCCAATTTTGAAATGAGGTAGCGTGGTGTAAAAAAGGATGCAACCCTTTAGATGTAGTTGCAGCATAAATTGTTCTTTTCTCCACTGCCCTCCCACTTGCACCACAGCCACAGACTGGCCTAGTAACTACACACACTAGTCTGTTACCTTCGCACAGCTGCCACAGGTGACAAAGCTCCGGTGATGTAAAACTGCCCACTGAAGGTCTGTTTGTCTCTACACTCAATTTTTGGAGTTTTTCTGAAGTCTTTCAAAGCAGCGTCAAAAGCAAAGCACACCGTTGTAACTGAAATGCAAACATTTCTAAGCTCATCCTTGGGAACACAGACGTTCACGGCAGGCAGTGTTATTTCTTCATTAACAGCACAGAAGAACCCGCGGCAAGTCCATTCCAAGCAGCACATCCACTGGAACAGCAGCTCGGCAATGCGGCCTCGCCTGGCGTCTGTCTTTCCGCCCCGTCTCTCCTGTCACACGTGGGCTTTGACCATTAGCTAGTGTTCAGTTTCAAACCAAATGTGACCTTGTAATCTGAAAGTGCTCCTTAAATGGCAGGTTAAATGTTCCTCGGTGCTCCCAAGGAAATCCAGATGCTAATGGCAAAGTCTAACAAAATGCTTTTCTACATTTGGGTTCCAGTGCTGAATAAAAACCCAATTTCGTTTCCCCTGTAGCTGTGCAGGATGATGGATTAGTTTCTCTTTATCACATTTCTGAACTAATTGTTTTGGACTAGCTGTGTCATTCAAACTGTACTGGCCGTGATCAAGTTGTTCGTACTCTGGAAGTACGCAGAAAAGTAAGAAACTGCTTTAGGAAGCAGTATTTAAATACATACCCATTAGCCATATCCATTTCAAATGACAAATTGTTCTTTTAATCACCTCCCTAGAACTTTACATTTAATTGCTCAGAGCATTTCTAACAACTCTGTTGTGCTTTTTCAATAGTTGAAAGTATTTTAAATTGCTTCCTGCCTATAATAATTTTGAGGATAAAATGATGATAGCTTAGCTTATTGCTCAACTAAAACACATCTGATTTCTTCTGAATGTTAAATATTATGGAGATAAACTAAAGCAAACGAATGGAAATACCCAAGTGTAAATTTTCAAAGGAATGTACTAATGTTTATAGGTGGAAGTATTAATTAGTGACACATTTCACTTGGTAGTCTTGCACTCATTTAGGAGAAGGTACTCGGTAAGCCCCTGTGAAAAACAAAAATTGCTTTCAGTACTCTTGTTAACAGCGTAATGATCAGCTACGACTGTGGGCTGGGACCGCAGCTTCTCCCTCCTGCCTCTTCCTAATCAATTATCCTGTTTCTAAAGAACAACTCAAATATTTTAGTAGAGAAGATAATAAAGAGCTGGAGGAGGAAACCCCCCACAGTAACAATTTAGGGATAAAAAAAAGTCAGGTTGGTAGAGGGCCAAACCCTGTTATCTTCTCCAATTTTCTCCTCCTTTTCCCAGGGCAGATACCTGGGACTGGTTACGTGAAAAGGCTTGACCTGAACTTGTTTCTTACAATTTGGTTCTTCCTAACCTACTTCTCCTTCTTTCATTCCACCCACCCCTTCTAACAAACATCCCGCCGCTGAGAGGAACAGTCTCCTGTTAGAACACTCTTATCTCATATCGCTGCCTCCTTCAGTTTATTCAGGTTCAGGAAAGAGCAGGTATCAGCAATAAAGCGCACATCCCATAGTCTTTCGAGGTCTTCTGGAGTGCCCACATACATTTTGCTGAGGAGGCTTATACAGTATTAGTCCCACTGAAGTCTGCTTTACTCTGCTCTCTCCCACAACAGCCCAAACTATATATTCTACTACTATACATACCAATACCTTAGTGCATCTTTAGTGGAAATAAGGCTAGCTATACACCTCCACGCTAGCTTAAAAACATGTAAAGTAGCTGCAGATGTTGCACAAATACATAAATAAGGATATACTAATTTTAGCCTGGTTTACTTCATCCTGGAACAGAGGTTTATCAGAGGAGAGAGTGCTTTAGAAAGACTGCGTTTGATGAAGTGCAGAACAGAGAAAGCGTCTCTGTAGCATTGGTTTGCTACTGGTGGTGAAAATAATGCTCCGACAGATAGAAATAATTGTAAAATCCAGCTGTGAACATGTCTTATTGTCCCTCATATGGGCAAATATAAGTGTCTCTCGGGTAACATTTGATTCCAAACTGTCAGCTGAAATTTGTGCAGATGATGATGATGACACCAGCAGGACTATTGCAAAATATATTTTTAAATAAAAATACCATTTTTCCTTGGCAGATTGAGAACAGCTCGAGAACACCATGGAACCATTTTTAAGGCCATTGCTTTTATAATATTCAACATACTATTCTCCTTAGAATGCACTTTTGTGCAGAAACTTCATAATGTGCCTACTGCAAGTACGATTTATTGTTCACGCCCAGATGGATGTCATCCACAGTCTGCAACAAAAGCAACAAGTAGAGGTGCAAAACCAGGACACTTTCCACCTCCTGAACACACAATGATGGCTGTAGAAAAGAAACCATATTCTGGAGTTCTGTCAGTTTGGTTTTGCTTTGTTTTAAAGGTATGAAATGTTTCCAAAGGCAAATAAATAAAATAAGCTCAATTTGCAGTCCCCTGAAAAATAGCGTGTTGATATTCAAGACTTGTGGGAAGAAATAATCAAAGCATCAAAATATTTCTGGCATTTGAGATGCTTTCCATGCCATGTTATTCATGAAGCACAGTCTTGCTGGAACTTGCAGGTCTCCAAATGGCAGTACAAGAGACATGAACAAGAATTTGCAAGTCTAAATACTAATTTGCAACAGACATGACATTATTCACTGCAATATTTGTCATACCAAGCAGTGAGCAATAAAATTGGGATCTATTTTTCCATGATCTGATATCACTTCAAACCAGCATGTCACAACTCCAAAATAATAAGCCTTAAGCTAGATCGATCCCTATCCTTCAAATATGGTCTCGTTTATCTATTAAGTCTACATTTATCAGGGCATGACAGTAAGAGGGAGAACAAATTCTTGCTGCTCTATATAGGTAGAAATCCTCACCATATTGCATGGAATCGGAACACGTATCACACGAGGCTAATCACGAATATAAGACAAGCAGAGTTTCCTTACGATTCCCAGGCAACAGCTTGTCGGCTCCGCAACGTTCTCGCCATTTACTTCAGTTCTGGTGGGTTATGGTCACATTCCACACAGTAACAAGGTAACAGGGAGTATATCCACCAATATAAAAGTAAGTGCCTAGTTTTTCCAGGCAAGCCTGAACTCCTTGGAAAGTCTGAATAGCCAAACAAATCTTTACTTCTACCATTAAAAATAACCTTTTCCTCTGTATGTTAATCAGCCCTGAAACTACCATAAACAACAGAAAAGGACTATGTCTCATTGCTTCCTCCTCTCCTGAAGAGCAGAATATACCACATCAATTAGTAACATTTCCTGAAACCCAAAATCAACGTCAGGTTAGTAAAACTGACTGTACTAAACAAATATAAATCACAGTATCTAGCGAATGGAAACAATATCTTAAGACAAGCTACGTGATAATCAAGACACACATACAGTAGTAACAGTAGGTAAAACCCTAAAGGAACTTGTGGATTTGCTACACTCCAGGCTCTGTCGCTCCTTAGATACCGATTTTGGAATGAAATCAATAGCAGAGAAAAATAATTTTTAGATCTCCATATGTCTAGCCTTTTCCATTCTTGGCAGAAAGAGAAAAATTAGCATCGCATGAATGTTTTTTAACTGGCTGCATGTTACGCATGTCCGATATTCAGTTTTGTATGTTGAGATGTTTGTTACGTTGACAGCCCTTTAAAACCATCAAAGATAACAGTAACACAGTAAAAAGTCAAAACAGCTGTAGAGAGATCAGTAGAACTTAATGGTTATAACAATTGAAAAAGACAGCGGGAGATCCACATAAATGGATGTCAGATGTCATTTTATCTTTCAGGTATGTGGGGGAGATGATGCCCTGATTTGTGGAAAAACCAGGATATTGTAACAGGTTCCTTGCAACGGAATTAGTTATATACAGAAGTATAGTCATGCAGAACAATACAGACCATCTTAATTATCCAAAAATTGTGCCTCAATTATAATACAAGTTATATTATCTAATGTAAACCCCAGCTGAATTAGTAAAATATCTGGGGGGAGTCTTCACACAGGAAGCCAGTCATTCATTGAACCTCCCATTCGGTAAATCTCATGTATGTATATGAGTGGTTTGTAATAGAGCTCGTGTTTAACAACAAATGTAAAATCTGTGCACCCTCAGCTGGAAGTCTTGAGCACCATCCTCCTCCCCCCATACACCCACGGCCATCACGGAAACAGAGCTAAACACAAGCTCAGCGTATGAGCCGAAGCATATGAAGTTAAATGGAGTTTCATTGTTGGCTTAAGTGGTAGATGTCTGTAACCTGATGGAACTGGAACAGCAAACTTCAAAAGGACAAAGTACCGTTAACTGCATGATTAATTTGCTCCCCACTGAAAAGGGATATTCACATTACTTACATGGATGTCTGCAGCTAAGGGAAGCAAAGAAAAAAAAAGCCATATCGTAGAAGGGAAGCAATTTCCCTTTTTCCATGCTACGAACTGGCTTTTCTTTTATAGAAACACGGGTTTCTATTGTAACTGGAATCCAGTGGAGAGGAATAGTCACAGTTTAATCAAGCCTCTTCTTGAAGGCTCCACACAGAGAATTTAAGAAATAAGTGCAAATCCCCATCAAGCTAGCAAGACTTGCACGACATTGCAGAACATGAACAATATTTTGGGGGCTCAGGGGGAGGAGAAAACAAGGTACTTGGGCAGGATTTTAGAATTCGTGATGTGGAAAATTATTTGATGCTCAGTGCAACAGATACAGAATCAAAGGAAAAAAAAAATAAAAGAGATCATTGATCTGGAAAGGGCTGAACAGCCCTTGGGCCAGGTCAGCTGTTCCGAAACCATCCCTGCTATTCCTAACAAACTACTACTGCTTAATGGATGGATATTTTATCCAAGACTTACTGACCTGCATCCTACCGTGCCAGATCTAGAGGCACCGTATGCTTGGTGTCACCGTGCTATGCTTATTTTAGTGAAGAGAGGACGGATTTTTTCCCCCTTGCTCCACATCTCCTGAAAACGTTAATGGTTAATTCTCCAACTCTCAGACAAATCCAAGGATTTTAAATAATGCTGGTACCAATTCTCAACTCCATTTGATAATTCAGGGAGTCCTTAATTCTCTTTTTTACATGAACACCACAATTAGTGTGGGAGGTGTCAATCATATCCCAACTGCTGATTGCGAAAGAAATTCTCACCTCTTCCACACGTTGATTTGAATCACCGCTCTTAGCACTCTGCATATGTTTTGTATCACCTCCTGTTTAACATGCCAGACTTAAACACTGGAAACTCAGTGCAGAGTCCTAGTCGGTTTGGCGACCACCTCTGGCCATACACCCGTGCATAGGATGTGAGTATAAGAACGGCTGGGGTAATTCAGACTTTGGACTGCATATGGAAGCAAAATGTAATCATTCTAATTCTTAGAGATAGCTGGGAGAATGACCTATTTTCTCAGCAGCTGAAAAGACAAAGCTGTTGTAAGGCAATAAAGATGATTTAAGAGTATGTATCAGTTTAGAGAGAGAAAAATTCTGCAAGCTCAGACAGTTGTAAAATTGCCACTTTACGGCTGTGTCTGCTTGGAGTCTGCCAAATTTAAGAGGCGACAATACCTATATTATTGTATTCAATGTTTAGCCCATATTACCTTGTCTTTGCAGTCAAATCTAATGCTTAACAACACAGCCCTTCAATAATGAGAGTCCATATCAACTAAACACAAATAAAACCAGTTACTTTCAAATACTACTTGAGGCTCAACAGCAATTAGTCAAAGACTGAAGATGCAGAATGAATGATAAAACGTACTTGCAACTTCTGGTCCACCAAGAATTCATATATCCAGTTGTCTTGCCCCACCTCGAGGCAGCAGTGTTTTTTAATTCTGCCAGCATTATTATATTACACTATCAAGTATCTTGGTTGCAAGAAGAGGCAGACACTAGCATAATTAGAGACAAGAATCTACTCTGCAATTGTCTAGTCATAGAGAAAACCAGATTCATCGAAGCTTGGCAATTGTGAAATTGGGCAGAATTTAACTCCAGAATATATTCAGTTAATTACTGGAAATATCATAAAAATCAGACATTTTAAGTGCACAGAAATTACTAGGAGCTAGAAAGGCATTTCAAGATAAAAGTAAATCCTTGTAAGTACTTCCCCCACCCTCTTTTGTTTTTGTTTTCTCTCTCTCTCTGTATTTACTTCAGAAACCTGGTTTCATTCTTGCTCTCTCTGAAGGATCCCTCTTCTGCCTTTCTGGGGAGATCCTCCACTTTACAGCCCATCAGCTCCGCTTGCAGCACGAAGCCTGGCAGGTCCCTTACCTCCCGCCCGGGGGGGTGGTCCGCAGAGCAGCACGACTCCCTGCCCCTCTCGAACTGACACCGCGCTTCTCATTTTCGTCCTGGAGTTTTCAAGATCTGTTTTTGAAAGAAAGGTGAGCTGGATATTAGGAAACAAAAAAGACTAAATACACAGGAGTTTTGAGTTCTCACATCCTAAATCACATCTCTCAGTTGCCTACTAAGTTCAGCGATTTCAGTGGATCAGTTAGAAAAGAAATGGCTGTTCAGCACGAGGGAGGGTAACAGAATTAGGACTCAAGCAAAGGAATTTACAAGAACATAATTAGACAGATCCTATGGCTAATTTTGTTCTTATACCAGGCTTATGCTACCCTACTTTTGATAACCAGAAAGCAGTCATAAGCATAACTTAAAAATAGGTCCTTAAGCCATTGTTTCTTCCAAAACGAAGACTCTGATGAAAATAGCATCAAGATCCTACTGAGCTCCTCTAACCAACCGTAACATAACGCTAATAGCACAGCTATTCAGAAGAGAGATGTGCGTCTTTTAAAACAGAAAACAAACCACTCGACCATCTCCCTGCAGCAGAATCCCTTGTCACACCGCTAAGTTCTGGTGAAGGCAAGTACTTTGCACCTCGGCGTAGTGACCCAGTGCTCTGCTGTGCCTGCCCTCGGGCCTTCTGTGGTCATTTTCAGCCAGAAGAGGGGAAACACACACTACCGACTCTACACAAATGCAAAGCTGCAGAGCAGCAGTAGTTTACCATAAGTTTATATTAACTTTCTCTCTAACTGGCGACTCAAGATCCAAGAAAGCATGGCCTTGTTATATCCTTGAATTAAGCTATAACATTCAACACAAACTACCATTGTGGTTCTACACTAGAAGATTTTTCCATGAATAAACTATATATTTTTTCCATAATAGAATCAAACATAAGACAATTTTTTAAAATAATTTGTTTATAAGCTTGCAAAGGATACTTAAAATACACCATCTTTAAAAAACAAGGCTGTCTTTATAACCAAGCATAATAAGAGTCATGAGTTGACCAACAGTAGCTATTTTCCAAAATATATTTTTTAATATTGAAAAGCAACAGCTGTTACAGTCAGAACACTGAGCAAGACTGATTAGAATTTCAATGCTTCATTTAAAAAAATACATTTATTGCCACAGTAAGATACTGTTCCATTCTTCTTTGTTACCGCACATAAAGCTCATAGGAGGGTTTCTTAAAAGGGCTATTTTCAGCTCTCCAACTGAATTTCCATGCAGATACATGTCAGGGTCTACATTTTCACTCACACATTAAATTTGGGTCTTTCAGCTGGTAATTCCAAGAAGAGGAGACACGCTATTCTACACTAGAATGAGTAGAGCTATGCAATTTGGATTTTAAAATTTACAGAAGAAATATAATTTTACATATAAAATTAAAGCAAATTTTGCCCTCTTGTATCTCAACCACCATAAGTCATAAATCTTACGCAATACCTATCATTGCAGTAATTAAGATGAACTGCTTTATCACTGCTTTCTAAGCACGTACACTCCTTTATTGCAAACATAGTCCTTCAGAAAGTCAGTTGTCTTTGAGCTGTCCGACACAGCACGGGAGCAGGACGGGACTGGGCTGGGAGCACCTTGGGAAGGGACGTGACCTGCAGGACACGCCGAGCCTTTCGGAGAGGCACATCCTCGTTATCTCACAGGAAACCAGCAGGGACCCACCGCAGCTCTGCGGTTTGATCTGTTGCAATTTTGTTCTGCCGAAGTTATTAATCACTGATTGCAGATGAAGACTGCTGTCACAGGGGAATAGTTTTTTGGGAAACAAGAAGCAATGCAGAATCCATCAGAAAATGAAGAACATGAGCCATGCTACAATAAAAGAATAATCTTTCACTAATTAGCAGGAAGGTCTCCATCCTACTTTCTAGAGTGGTTTAAGTACCAGACTAATCACACAGCTGCAGAAATATCACCTCTTAATTCATTTATGTGCTTGTATAGTCTCTTTACACATTGTCTGGCACCACTGAAAAAAATTAAAACTCACCAGGCGAAATAGTAATAGAGTTCAAACCTCTGACCTTGGAAAGTACTCGCTGCTTATATGAGGTTTTGGTCTGATTTTCAGGTGTCTCTAACATATTCCGAGTATTAAAGGTCAAATCCAGTTCTCATTCAGTCGAACAGCAGGAGAGAGAGTGTTTCTCTTGAGGTTTTTTTGTTTGGTGGGGGTTTGTTTTGATTTAGATAAAGCCAGGATCCTAACAGCGATAGCGCTAGCGAGTAGGACTGTATCTTCTAACAGAACTTGCTATTACATGAAATCATTGGAAGGAACGTTAAGTTCTCAGGAAACTGACAGGGTAAATAAATACTGTAAAAGGTGGGCAAATAATGGAAAAGATTGTTTACTTTTACAGATCAATTTGTATCTCTGAAATCAGGTGCTTTTATTCTGCTGAAATGTCTTAATACATAAAATATAACGGGAAACAAAGAATTAAAATAAAAACAAGGAAGATTGTTTTGAGAAGCGATGAGTCAGAACAGGACTTGCTTTTCAGCCCCCCATGTTTGAAAGAAAAGGGCAGAAATATACAAAATATTTATGCATTTTGTCTATTGATCTCCAGATTGTCTCATCATCGGTTTTTTAAAACATTTATCTACTTTCTCAAACTGGTTACCAAAATGATGCATTTTAATCAGTTTCTCTTGCCTACATCTTTTTTGCTTCTTACTTGCATTTATTATTCCCCACTTATCTCCTTTCATCTGAAATGCTACCATTCCCGTAGGAAACGAGCAACTTTATTACTTAACTCTACCAGGCAAAGTCTCCAATCATAACAATGAAAATACTTTGATAAACTGACTACACAAGGAAAAAACCTTCAACTTAAAAACCACTCTAAAACTATGTAATTTGCAAATTAGATGTTTTTTATTGCCTGTTTAAAGTCTGCCATAGAGAAGAAAGTTTAAAACTAGCAACTATGACTTTTCTGACTCCTGAAACAGCATTTTCTTCTCCCTTCCCATGCTAATACATATATTTGCCTCATTTATGTACTTGGTACTAAAGCAACTTACATCAACTGAAATACACATGCTACTGCAATCAAATGGAGTGAGAAAATATAATTCAGCTTTATTGAACAGTCTGTTATTCTGCCCAAAAAGGAGAACAATGAATGTGTTCTTGCTCATACAAACAGCGAGGATACGAAAACCGCACATTCCATTGGGTTCTCTCCTTCCATTTAATAAGCTAAGTTTTAAGCGTCAAGCATGTTGCTAAGAAAGATTTCAAAATATGGAGTAACAGTAACGTGAGCATAATTTTCACTGCCTCTACCCTATAATAACGATTTTATGCATTTGGAACAGAAACATTTTAAAATTCATGGGATACCCATGACAATTAAAAGACAGAGATTTGTGAATTCATGAGGGGAAGAGCATACACCACCCGAAGCGGCTGTATAAGGTGAACCAGACCTTGTTCTCACCCGAGGTCAACAGGTGAGAAAGAATAAAGAAATTGATCATCACTTGCAGAGCATACACCTGCTGACCACATTCATAGAATCATAGCATCATTAAGGTTGGAAAAGACCTCTAGGATCACCAAGTCCAACTGTCAACCCAACACTACCATGTCTCCTAAACCATACCCTGAAGTGCCGTGTCTACACTTTTTTTTTTGAACACCCCCAGGGACGGCGACTCCCCCACCTCTCTGGGCAGCCTGTGCGAATGCCTGACCACTCCTGCAGTAAAGACATTTTTCCTAATATCCAATCTAAACCTCCCCTGGTGCAGCTTGAGGCCATTTCTTCTCGTCCTATCCCTAGTAACTTGGGAGAAAAGACCCACCTCGCTACAGCCTCCTTTTAGGTAGTTGTAGAGAGCGATACTGCAAGTACCATCTAAAATATTGCTGGTTTCTGTAGTCTTCCGTAATCAAGGAAGGTAAGCAAACAGGTCATACAAGATCAGACTAAATATTACACCTATGCTTTGAAAAGACATAGAATGCCGTGTTATGAAAAATCCAGAGAATTTTTCATGGCAAAGCTGGTCCAGACTCACGACCCCAACCTTGTGGCAGCACTGAGCTCTATCACATTGTGCCAAGAAACCTGTGTGGTGTTCTCCCCTAGTCACGGACCTGTACACAAGATCTTCGTAAATTTAGCAGAGGCTGCTAGAAATTATACAGCCTCTAGTTTGTAAGTGATGTACAGGGCACATTCGCTCCCTGGAGACAAGCAGGATTCAGTAAGTCTCCAAGTCCAGTGACACCCAAGCATCTTATTACACTTACATCAATTGATATTTATTGTCAACACACGTTTATTAGCAATTCTACCGTGTTTTGATAGCTGCAGAACAAGGGTTCACACTCTACAAAAATAATTGTCCCTTAAGAGCCACAAAAATATTTATTCTGTTCCTTCATTAGACTCATTATTATTCAAAGCAGCAGAACTTGTTAAATATACTTTATGTATAATTCTGTACCGGTAGGATGTTCAAGTACCTAAATGAGTCAGACAACCAAATCTTAACTGTTTTCTTGAATAGGTAATTCTGAAGTGGGGACTTTGTTCGATGTCAGAACATAATGATGTACCAACTCACAACCCGCTCGCCCTGGTAACAGTCACATTATTAAAAAGAAATGAAATACCAGTCTCTCAGCTCTTAAGAAAAAAATAACAGCCTCAGCATGTTGTAATAGCTATGTTGGTAATGACAACTTCTGGAGAAAACAGAATAAGACAAATTTAAAAAAAAACAAACAAACAAACCCAAACATAAAAACAAACCAACCACCAACCAACCAAAAAAACCAAACAAAAACCACAAAACACACCCACAAAACACACTTCACCGACACCTAAATTGCCTACGCCCATAAGCAAACCTTCTTCCCCACCACTCTATACCCCAAAACTGGCTATACCAAGGCATTTCTGTGCCCATGTATTTGATAATTCTTTAGACAGATACCAGAAATGGAGTGTACGCTTGGAATAGTTTTAAGTTTCTTAAAAATACTTGTATCTGCTCAACAGAATAGTTGTTTACATGGCCTGTTAACCCCAACACGCTGCCTGCAGACATACAGCACTTGGCAAAAGCACAGCAGAGCAGCAGGTGGAGCGAGTGAGACTTTCTGCTGCCTTCCCTGGGCTTCGGATCAAGCCTGGGAGAATCCTGCTGGGGTGGGGATGGGGGATTATCTCCATTATCATCAAATTATTGTTGGAGGTAGAAAGGAGAGGAGAATGATGTTAACAGTGCAAAAGCCAACATTACTCAACGCACGCAAAGAATCAGGGCGATTTGTCACTGCAGAGGAGATTCACTGGCGAGTGGGGAACCATCTCCACAATTTCATCTTTGTCAGGCTGGTGTTACAGGGAAATCATATAATTTCACAGTAACCCCTACAAAATCTCTTAATGTTGTGACACACTGCTGAACTTTCATTTTATAGCATGACATTTATCTGTAGGAAGGTAACAGTACAGCAGGTTACACACACACAAGCAGGGATTTTTAGAACCCCCCCTTGATAAGAGAGGAGCGGCTCCGGTGCTGTTGGTGTACTCCTGTAGCCCAGGACAGCGGCACCGCTCCTCCAGGCTGACTCCCAGCACTGATGCACGGCAGGTAGCACAGCCCTGCTTGCCTACAGCCACCCATGTCCTGGCCATTCGTGCCCTAAAGGCTCCAGGACAGGGCAAGCAGAAACAACCTCCCAACCTCAAGGCATTTTTTGTTCACAACCTAAAGCACTAAGACAACATTAAGTTTTTAGTTTGAAATACTGTTCCCGCCTCTGCTCACGTTACACGAGTGTTGTTCAGCAAAGCCCGAGTCTGTATCTCACATCCATAGAAATATTGCTAATAAAATGCAGCAAATTTCTATGTAGAGCAAGCAGGTGAGGGAAGAGACCCTGCCGGTTGTTTCCAAAACATCTAATAAGCAAGTCATGCAGGGACTAAGAGGCTGCCAGAGTCAAAGTCCCAGCACCAAAGACCTGTTTACAAAACCCTCAAACTCTTCACCTCCCCTTAAATCACTTGAGGTGCAGCAAAAGAAAAGAAAGAGGAAAGAATCAGACACTCTTACACCAAGTAAACAAGAATCATTTAAAGGTCATCCAACAAAGTCTGTGTTATGTAAATACAAACAGTAAAAGCTAAAAAGAAATTGGCGAACATGAGATGCCAGGATGGAAAGAGGTCGAAGAGTCTGCAGTAATGCAGAGATGCTTTTGTGAGCTGTGTGGAACAGAAGGAAGAGACCAGGGACATCAGAATAAAGAAAAAGCAGTCGAGGAACATTAATAGCATACAAGTTGAGTCAACATCTGATGAGCAGGGAATTTTTTTTTTTTTAAAACGTGCTTTGCATTGGCAAAAATGCACTGAGAACTGGAAAAATAGTATTGTAAGGGAAATGCATGTTTTGAAGGAAAGAAATTCTCCAATAAATACTTAATATGCCTTCCATAAATTCATGTTATCTGGGAATTATCACTGACAAGGCAGACACAGCACTACACAACACAATTAAAGTAGTTTAAGAAATATTTCAGGAGGGAAGGATATTTGCTCAAGGAAATTATCCTACAGCCGAGTTCCCAGGTGCAACACAGATTTTACCCTCCTAAAGCTTTCCTGAAACAAACCCTAATAATATCCTGACAGTCTCTAAAGCACCTCCACCACTAACCGCTCATGACCACAAAGCGGGGTTAGTGGGGGAGAACACCAGGCTATTCACGTTTTAATAAAGACAGCCAAATGCTTTGCCAGATCTAGATGTAATTACCTGAAGGTTTGTTTGTTTATTAAATAAATGGCAGTGTTTCCAAGAAGACTTTCCTCAATAAACAGAAAAATCAATGAAAGCCATCCTACAACAGTTCATTTTTGGAGCAGTGGGAACATGCTGATGACAACAGGATTTTTCTTCTGCCACTGACTTCACTCTCTTTCCAAAGACAGCTACCTTCCCTAAAGAAGCGGATGGGTTCTCCCACAAATATTACAGAAGGTAGCTGGGTTGTCACCACAAAGTATTGCTGGTATACAGGTAACCAAAATCTTTCATCTTCCTCATCGCACTTGGTATGGAGCACCTGGCAAAAAGCTCCACTGCTTTGACTGGGGCCATGTGGACTGTAACAGATGTGATGATGACAAATAGCAGATACAGCAGATGAGTAAGTGCCCTATCAACAGATGTCATACCACAGCTGCTGCTTCACACGTAAAAATGCACTAACTTGTTAGTCAGCATAAAAATCCAATATTCACAGGCCTTCAAAATATTTATAATTCTCATCAAAATACGTGTCCTACCTGGGTTAAGCAAAATAACATGAACAGCCCGGGTATATAAAGAATTTCAAACATAATAAGGAATGCTGTTAACTCTAACACAGCTGATTAAAAACACAGCCCTTGGAGGAAACCGTACTGCCTTTATGCAGCTGCTCCAGCTCTGCAGAGCAAGCCTCCAGCTTTCATGGCCTGTGGACCACCTCTTTGAGGGTCAGGCTCTCCAAAGCTCTGCAACCCTGAGACAGCAGTTCTTGCTGTGATTAAAACTCTGCAGTAGCTTTACCTGTTTATGCCTGTCCCTCTACCACCAGCTTTGCAGCCAGCAGGCACGTGCAATGAAACAAGCCACCCCCTCATCCACAAGCCACAATACTGGAGTAATTTGCCTAGAAAAACAGTGCAAACCTCAACCCGTGATCCACCCTGCCAAAATCACCCATGCCATTTTCTTTTCCAGAACCAGTTTTTATTTTAATAATTCTTCAGCAGCTGTTTTTCAGCCTAAAAACAGATGGATTTGTCAGGCCCATTATGCCTCAACTCTTTAGTTCAATAGAACAAGTATAGGGGAACTTAGGGAAGATGACTGCTTCTACATAAGTGATTTTAGTAACCTATTTGAAGTAAGCCATACAGGGGACAGAGTGCAAGCACAGAAAGCAATCCTGTATCAAGAACAACATTTACAGAGGAATTCAATAAAAATCTAAAAGTTCTAATTTCCTCTATCAGAGTTACTGGTAGATGAAAAATGCAGGAGGCAGAAATAAAAGTAATACATTTTCATGGTAGCACATTTGCCTGGTTTGTGTAGCGGAAGAACAGCAATTGTACTGTATTAACTAGTCACGTAACCATTTTAAGGAAGAGGTAAGTGAATTTTCACATCTGACAAATAAAATAACTCCGACTACCCTGAATATCGCAGTTAGTACTGATATTGATTGCCTTTGTATGTTCAAATCTAAAATTTCTGAAACAGGGGTATAATACACTCTTCCTTGGGTGCTCCACTACAACCACAGCAGTACGTAGCGAGGACAAAGATGTTGCCACAGCATAAAACAGACTGGGGAAAAATGCTGCAAACATTTATAACTATAAATCTCTTAGGTTACTAGCTAGGATTAGACTACATTAACAGGCTCAAGAGGACTGGATAGGTAAGAAAAATGATCTATTCCTATCCAGGCACCATACAGCAACACTAAAGTTGTAGCTTAATGGATGTTCAGGAGCACATCAAAGCAAACCAGAACATATTTTGTTCATTTCCTTTACAGTAGCTAAAAGTGGCTAAAGCAGATGGTCTGTAGTTACTTTCTTATAGACTTCAGGGAACAGGGATGCAGGGAAAGGCATTTCTTGCCATGATGTCATTTGCAGCTGACAAGCAAAACCGGTATTTTCTACTGCAGATAAGGCAGAGAAAAATGCAAGAAAACACACATCATTTTGATGCCGACAACAGAGATGCTTAAAACAATAAAAAATTGCCAGGTTCACATAAAAAAAGCAAAAAAAAAGGCAAAAATCTAACTTGATCTCTAGGAGACAAAGCATGGTGCAGTCCAAGTGCCAGAATCATTTCTTGAATAGTGAAGATGAAAGCCAAATGACGAAAAGTTTCCCAGGAAGCTGTATCTCCGACCTGTGCAACAAGCACAAGGTCTTAAAAAATATTATTTAATCAAAAGGTAGAAAACATTCTATAATCTAATTCAGTATTCTTGCGCAAGCATATTACTCTGTAGTCCCTAATGACAGTAAAAGAACATACTAAGGTTGCAAACTCAATTATTTGGAGTTAGAAAATACCAGAATTAAGGTTGCCTAAGACCACAGATATTGGCCAAGGGAAAAAAAAAAAAAAAAAAACACCACCATGAAACAGTAAGATTTCAGCACCAAGGGATGGAAGCGTGTGTTAGCCCCTGTGGCTGGGGTCACCCTGCAGCTGAGAAAGGCATGGAGGGACATTTGCTGTCAGCAGAGAAACCACTGGGAAGGTTACGACCATGGGTCCCATGAAGCAGCCACCCAGACTAAAACCCCCAGCTCCAGAGTGCCCCAGTCCCCACACCATGGTCTTGCATGGGCTCTGAGATGCTTTAGCTTGAAATGCAGTTCCTACACATGTTTGTGCTTGTCCCCCCTTCTCCTTCAGTCCTTGCTTCCCCACCAGTTCCAGCCTCCTCAACTCTTACCACACTCAGGCACAGCCTGTTCCTCGATGTACCTGCAGTCTCATAAAACTCATTCTGCCAATCCCTTATCCCTTAATTATGATCATGATAGTCATTACAATTGGTTAAGTTCCTCTATCTCCTCCCTTTTCTGTTAATCCAGAGGGATTTCAGTTTTTGCCGCTAGGGTCTGAACTCAAGACAGACCACCTCATCTCAACAGCAATGCCAGACTCCATTAGGAGAGGGTTACAGAGAAACAGCAACAAACAGCAGGCGTGGGGAGCGATCAAGAGTTTGGACATACTCTTGGTAAGTCTTCACGTGCAGGGGAAGACCTAGAAAGGGATTTTCTTGTCTATACCTGAAGTACAGGGAGAAGGAAATGCTGCGGTGAAGCTGGGAAGCTTCAGGGAGCAGGATTTGATGGAGGTGTTTCTTAAACAAAGATTTAATTCAACCAAAACAGCCTAAAAGCCATCTCAAGGCCACCTGGTCTTATTTTGGAGCTGCTCAGTATGGGGAGTTGATGATTCGCACCAGAGTTGCCTGCTATTAGAGCAGGCAGTATCTGGTCTTATCTGGAAACCTCTCCTTTCCTCAAGTGCTGCTGAACACATTGAAATAGTTTTTGAGAGTCCAAATGTTCAGTGGAAGGTGTAAAACCATTTTGCACCTATGGCAAGCCGCAGCACGGCAGCTCTTGCTGCGCACTGACTTCGCGCTCCTGGTAGGACTTTTAAGGAAACCCAACGAGCAGAGATCCTTGCAGTTGCTCCAACACACAGAGCGAGACACACTGCAGTGGTCCTACTTATCTACGCTGAAAGATGTTTTCACTATAACCAACTTTCTCACACTTGTACCCTCCTGTCCACAGCCAAAAAATATCGTTAGAGCGGAGTGAAGGCACAGCGGAGGAGTAACCACCACCGTGACCTGCACGGCTGCCGCGGGCTTCGCAGCGGCTCTCAGCAGCACGCTGCCCGCTCGCCCGCCTGTCACGCTCGCACAGGAGCTTCTCCTGGCAGCATTTCTTAGGTAGGACAAATCCAAAGGCTAAAGACAGATAATTTAATGATATATATATATATATTTATATTCGAATTCTAACTGGAGTTTATTGTATTATAAATATATATAAAAATAGATATAGAATTGTAGACAGTTCCAAAGCAGCAATAAGTCACTGCATACTGGATAAGGGTTACTGAGTAAAATTGTATTGCAATATCCAGGAGATCAAAATATCATCTAAGAGTTCCTTCTGACCTTTCATCTTAGAAAGACACAGATAACTTATGACATAGCTTATTTTCTGAAGTCTAAAGTACTGTGAACACTACCTTTTATCCTACCAAAAAAAACCCTGCTCTGCTCCTACCAGCTACACACAAACAAATCAGCCTGACCCGAACTACAGACAAAGTCTACTCACTGCAGTTAAGCCAAAAACTAATTTGCTCTGTCACACATCTAGCTCTGCCCCTCATATCCCCTATAAAATCAGAACAGCCTTTTCAGTACATGTGCCAGAGCTTCAGTCTGGTTACAAAACCCCTGTCCCAGTATTAATCATTACTCTGACCCAGATATAATAGAGACACATTTAAAACACAAGCAGTATAATCCCCACGCAGATAACAAATCCCATGTTTTGATTTATAAAAGCAGGAACAATAATCATTATGCAATTAAACAGAGGCATAAATAGATTATTAAGTTGCATTTGGTCTTTCTCAGAAAGAATTGGTATCTGATACTGCATCGTCTGGAGGAAGGACAGGAGACCCTTGCAAGCATGACTTGGAATAAATTAAATTCATTACACAAAGCTATGATTTGTGATAAGAACTCACTCTAACTTATCTACTTGGACACCTTATATAGTGGCAAATCAATGTAATTCAGGGTGTGTGGCAGACAAGTACCACAGTGTGCCCAAGCGTCTTGCTTTCAGCTGAAAACAGTTGCAATACACAGCAGCCCTTTTCCAGCCTCTGGAACAGCATCATCTTCTCACGGACACTGGGATGGGAGAAATCGATTTTACCCTTGCCGTGGAGGCAGTAAATACTGGAGTCTGGAAGTATGTTTAAGTCCCACGGTTTAGACACGGATCAGAATCGCTAGACAATTTTTTCAGTAAAGGAAGGTTTACTGTGAGGCAAAAAGGCTTTTAAAAAGTAACAAGATAGTAATTCCACTGAATCTCCATTGGAAAAAGCTAGGAGAAAAAAATTACAGGATGGATAGGACAGAACTGGCTTACAGAGAGCCTGTAGTTACTTCTAAATGGAAGCGAACAAAAGTTATACACAAAGATGAAACGCTAAAAAAAGAGTAACATATGCTAAGAGCTGAAGTTATGAAATACTTAGGAGAAAAGTGCTAGACTTTGTGAGCCAATGCAGCTGGGCATTTAAAAAAGTTATTCTGAAAAGAATATGACATATAACCAGAAAGAAGCATATTAACAAATCAGAGGTTCAAAAATACCTGAATGTAAAGGAATGTGAACAATCGATAAGGAAATGCAGAACACAACTATTAATATTAGCTTATTAACAGTCAAAAGCAACATATCATACACTACTTTGGTACTCAGAGTGGGTGATGAAACCTACTGGCAAAATGTGAACAAGAGTTCGGAGAGCAGATGAGAAGCTGCGGCAGTGTAGAACCCGTCTGTAAACCAAGAAACCCAATAAATCATTGCCTCATTTGATTGTTTAACTTCATTACTGGGTAAAACAGCAGTACATCCAGTAGATGCAATCAATATAAAAGCACTAGGAAAATGCAAATCATTAGACATTACAAAGATGGTAAGTTCATGAAGCTGCGCTCAATGACACCGTCCGTTTCAAACGGATGTCCCCAGACACCAGTTTCAGCTCATCATCTACAAACTCTCATTCTCTGTCAGCTCTGCAAGATCACAAGGTTATCCACACCGTCTGCAAAGTCCTAATATAATGCGAACATTAATATGAAGTTGAGGGGGTGTGCATGTGTGTTTTTTGTAATGGTACCACCTGTAAGTGACAAATGTCTATGGACAGAACACTAATTAAACTTAAGTCCCAAGTTATTCCCAACCATCATTAACATTTAAACGTTGTTTGGCTGGTTTTGGGTAAAGAAGTTTCGACCTGCTTATTTCCATGGAAAGGAGCAGTAGCAAAAATTCTGTATAACGTTTTAGTAAAAAGCTACAAAAATCAAAGTTCTAAGGAAACAAATTAAGGCATTTGGAATTGGAGTGGTAAAAAGGTCTTCCACCTAACTGGTGAGTTCATCTTCCCAGTTTGCTCTATCCCCCAAGAGCTAGTGCACACAGATTATCCAGAGCACTTTCTTCTTTGCTCTTCTTGTAGCAAGAGAGCGAAAAAAGAAAATGCAGGGATCATTTGAGCACATTAACCTCCTTGGAAAAGAAGAGAACGAGACAAGATCTTTGGAGAATTGCATTCTGTCTGCCTCCGCGGTAATGGCATTACACTTGAATGAAAGCAAAATTATGTGGAAGACTGTTAGTTTACTGAAGGGTCAAAGAGATGACAGCTGTGGCAGGCGGCAGTAAACCTTTAATATGCCGTGATGTACCAATGTGCACATCCTTCAGTGGATGAGTAACTGCGGCTGAACAAGGGATTACACCTGAGCAAGCAACTGCACAGATTAACGAATTCAACGTCAGACCATTCGACAACAGAAGCTGCAGAAGGGAGGAAAAAGAACTGCCCTGAAACACTTATCTGTTCTTCTGCAACTGTTTATAAAAACAAATACAATCCCAGTGCTACTGAAAAGAGTTTAATAGAGTGAGACATGTACATAAGTGGAAAAACCCCAAAATGCAGTGGGACCTCCAATCTTTTTGTTGGTAACTAAGCAGAATCGTTACATGACAGATGCTCTATGTGCAGATTGATCTCCAGCCTAAGCCAAATTCCTCCGCGTAGGGTGATGTAATCCTCAAAAGTATATTGTTAACTACAATTTAATAAAAAGCCATGGGCTGAAAAAAATACAGTTTCATAAAAAAAGAAAGATCTCTCACTGCACAGGGCTGAGAGAGGTAATAACAGGAAAATAAAACACAGGTTCTCTTCTTCTAAGTAGTGAGAATTTCCTTGGTTATTCAATGAGACTCCCCACAATTCACAGCCTGTGCTCTCTGTCACCACTCACTACCACATCCGACTAGAAACACTTACTTAAATACATTATCGACACAAAAATAAAGACAGAAGCAATGCAGTAGTAGTTCTGCAAGTTCCGTCCCTTTGGTGTTAAGACGCCTGCTTTGCTTAGCAAGTACCTATACCAACAGTAAACACGAGGTAGCAAAGCAGGCAGGTTGGGAGCAAAGCAGAGCCCTGAAAAAGTACATTTAAGGTAGGAAGATACACAGTGAAGACATTTAAACAGTTATTCTCCATCCCGCTTAAATCTGACATTTATTGTGTTACAGCATGGGTTACTTACAGTTAAAACTAAGTATTTATATATTCGTTGAGCATTAGTATAAATCGGTACATCACAAGACAACTGCACTGGTTATACAGCTTTTAGCAACAACATTTTTTTTTCTATTTCGGCACTTGTTGCTGTAAAATACATTTAGAATTATTACTTATTTATTTCAGTTTGAGGAGGCTCCAAATCCAATAGTTCTATTAGCCACGAAGGGTGAAGTACGACACAGATAACACAGATGTGTTTACGTTGACTGAAACATTTTTTACGTTTGATTTTGTAAGTTGTAGAACTACAGTTTAAAGATCAAACCATTAAATTCCTTCTGAACATTCCTATCAACTTCAATGGGCTTTAGATCAGGCCCTTAATGTGGTATTAATGTAATGTAGATGTTTTTAAGTATTATCTTACTATTATCTGTAGTATGCTAAATGGGCTAACAAGACCCCATTACCGTAATTCTGACAAAACAAAACAAGGGCTGAAATTCTTTCTCTAGCAAAGACTTGACTTGATTTTTCAGTGAATATAAGCTGTTTTCCCAAATAAGCCACATACCAGAGGTCTAAGAACAGTCCTGAAGTGCAAGCAAAGTCACTACAAAAAAATAAAAAAAAACCCTAAAACCCCAAAACACCCAAACAACAAAAAACCCCACCAATAAAACCCCCAAAACACTCCGAAAACCAAAGCCCGAAACCAAACAAAAACACACCCCAAACAGCCCCAGACCAACAGCTAAAAAAAAAAACCAAAAACAAACACCAAAACCAAAAGCGCTCAACACAAAAAAGAAGAGAAAAAATATCTGCAAGAATTTAAATGAAAATAATTTTTGTTTAGCACTTCAACTGGGGGAGTGGGCAGGAAATGCCAAAATTGTTATTTTATAAAAATTCTTACACTGATAGAAGTTAAGCCAGCACTTTCAAAGGCTCCTGTTAAAAAGATTTCAGAATTCAGTCATAAATTCTAAATATCTAAAAATCTAACGGATCATATTGGTTTAATCTTTATATATATTCTGTGACTGAAAGAAAATGTTTAGGTTTTAAAAGCCTTAAAAAAAAAAAAAACAAACACCAAACAACCCCCAACCCAAAAAACCTTCCCCCAAACCCCACCACCAAAACCATCAAAAAACCACCTTACAGTGTGAGAACTAGACACTACTTGTGCTAAATAACGTCAGCAAACAATTTATTGCCCTCCAAAGAACATTTAAGTGAAGAAAATGAATGCTTACACCAAAAGTTATTATTGCCAAAATGTAGGTATCTATTAGAGGCACAAACAAGAGGGATTATGAGGATGAAACATAGCCGGGCTAATAAACAAACAGCCCATTCCTCACCCGCTGACAATAAATACGCTTTGAATGCACGCAGAAAAATTTGGTAGCAAAGCTGCTCTCAGCAGGGCTCTGGCAGTGACTTAATAAAAGGTGGTGGACAAAGAAGATCAGCTGAACACCAAGGTGCACACAGAACTGCAGGTCCAGAAGACCCTTATTTCTTAGTGCCAGTATTAACGCTGCCGCAACTGGGCCGCTTCGCTGGCTCCCATCGCTGGCTCCCAGCGAGCTGCGGCCGTCAGGACTGAGGCAGCAGACAGTTAAAATATCTCCGTTACAGCTATGGAAGAACAGTTTCAATTCAGATCAATGTATCTAACTATCTTCCATGGCACTTCAGTTCAGGCACTTCTTATATTAAGCAAGTCCGATCAAGCGAAATATGTAATATGAGAAAAAGATGCACAGAGATGAAGCAACAGCTGCTTTTTTTCAACCTCATTTAATCCCTTAAAGTGGCAAGCAGATGCAACTGAGAGAGGCTGTGAACCCTTTTTACAAGCTGGTTTTACACTCCAGCCTGGGGCCTCACCCCTGTAATAGGGAGGATTTGAGGAGCCTCCCCAGGTCAGGATATTCCCAGCAGTGGGCCACCGGTCACGGACCAACAGGCTGAAGGGCTGGGCACAGAGCCGAGGTCAACACGGCACCCAGATAAACCTCTGCTTGCACCCAGCTTTCTTTTGAGAGACTCCAAGTTACATGAGGAGCAAAATCACGGCAAGTCTTAACTTCACTGAAAGTGGCCCTTTTCTTAAGCTATGTAAGCCATAATATTGCAGGTTATTAAGTCTATTTTTGTCTGGGTGTTTAGGTTGCCCTTCAACTCTTTCAAAGAGTTTTGCCCGGACAACCTACTAAAACAGCGTGAAAATTTTAGTCTTCTTGAAAAAAACTACACTAAAAACAACAAACAGCTCAAGGTAAAAAGGAGATGGTTTTCTCTTTCTCTTCCCTCCCCCCCCGCCCCAATATTCTTTTCCCTTACTTCCTACGTTAGAAAGTCTCTGCTCTCTCTCCTCACCATACTCCCCTCCTTCACAAGCTGTTCATGCGCAAGCTTTGGAAGATTGTAAGAGACAAGCAGATTTACATCAAAAAAAAAAAAAAAGATAAGGTTGCTATGGGAATAAGATGACAAAAACTGTTACTTAATCCAACATAAAAAGGATGAGAGCTGGAGAGAACTCAAATGGAATTGGAACTGTCACCCCAACCGATAAGGTTATGATCTGCAACAACTGCTTTTTCTCCCTCATTTACTCTATGCTTTTATGTAATTTCACGTCCTCTTCGGATACTATTTACAGAATAAAATAATCCAAGTTAAAACGCAAAAAACTAAGAATTAGAAATAATATTTTCCAATATGTTGCTCACTATTGTCACTCACTTGTAAACTCTTGTGAAGGCTGAAGTATGCCCACTCTCCATCAATGCTATGGATGTAGATCCGGAATTTGAGATGAATCTTTAGATTTTATGTTTTTTTAATATATATTAATATATATTATTATATAACAAATATATGTAAAAACAGATTCAACCATGTAACTTCCTTTCTTTAAACTAGTCTAAAGTTTTGCATAGGCTAGTAAGTAGAGATTTAGGGTTTTTTTCCACAGCTGCCATCAAAGGCAATTGTTATAAACTTTGAAGGCAAAAAGAACCATCACACCGCCCCCTCTCCCCCAGAAGTCAAGGCACTGTTCATGTCAGTAGTTTATCTCGGAAAAGACTGTCTCTTATCAGAGCTTGCTGGAATCACTTCCCACTAGCACAAAACATCACGGGAAGGAATGAATCTGTCCCATTTTTAAGCTGTTGATACAGGGTAAATGTTTCTTCACATTCTGAAAAATGTAGGGAAAATGTATTTCCTTCCATTACACATCCCCATAGCTGCCTTGACCCATTAAATAACATGCCATATGATCTCCCTACAAAGTGAACCTTAAAAATGACAAATGTGATGAAAACTTAAAAGCCCCAATTCATAAAGTCTCTACCAATGGATGTTCTCTGGCAACATAGAGACCAGAAAGCAATCTGGAATGACCTAAAACATTTCTTGAACATAGAGCAGAGCCTTAAAAGACCAGTTCTTATTTGCACTTTAGCTCTTCCAAGCTATGCAAAGCCCTCCTAAAAGCGACCAAGGAGCAGGTTTGAAGCTCTTTTAAGATGCCATTGCAAGCTTCACGTTGGGGTACTTTCACATCAATGGGGATCAAATCCCGCGCCTGGTACTAAGGCTGTAAGTGCCACAATTTCCCTGTGACCTTCAATATCATAATATTTGCCATTCAGTTGTTTACCAATGGCAATACCTTTATCCGCAACCTCTGAAGTATGGGAAAATCCTTAACTGAACCCAGAATTGAACTATTTGGGGATTTTCTATATCGCTTTCAGAGTTATAAATACTCGTATGGGAAACTAGGATAAGGTATACACTAATTACCATCACCTATGCAAATTAAGCTGGTTTTAATTCAGGTTTAAAACATTTTTAAGTTCTCATTGCACAACCACCGCCGAAGGCAAGCGAACACTATGTTGTTCTTTGCAGTCCTTTGCCTCTTCCTGCAGAGCACCCGAAGATGCACTGAATTATTTTGCGAAGTATATGCCTTGCGTGCAAGGCACGACTCGCAGTTCGCCGGGGACAAGGTGGCATTTCAAGCCTCTCCAAAGTGCGATGGTGGAGGAGTGGCACAGGAATTATGAAATTGTCCGCTTATTTAAAATAAGCTCCTCACATCCTCTATTGCCTCTACTCAGCAAAAGCGATGCTAACCCACCGATTCCTCACACTTGGTACTTCTTAACAAGATGGCACTTAGATGGGAACAAACCTCAATGTGTTTTTGGAAAAACGCAGGAAGTCTGTTTTGTGACTCCTTTCACATAAAGCCTTGCAAGGGTCACTCCTGTGCCCTTTGCATTAGGCTATTCCAGGTTTCTCATTTCATACCATAGGGAAACATCCAGTTGGCTGCAGTACACAGAATTCCTACTGTATATCACTGCATAAAGTTACTCCATACCTCCCCTTCTTCGCTAAGGCTTTCTGCTTCCCTCTGTTGGATGAAAACACTACAAATTCTTCTAGCCTCTGGTTCAAAAAAAGTGGTTTCTACATTCAAATGTTTCTCCACCGAGTCTGCAGTCCCCAAACATCTGAGCTTTCGCTACGCGAGAGTAAAGGATAACCAAACACACACTCATGTATGTGCCATCTTCAGCTTTGTCTTCCTCTTCTTGTCTAGAAAAAGGTCTACGTTCCTGCCAAAAGGCATATGTTTGAAATGCTTTTGACTTTGCTACAAGAATCCTAAAAATTCAACCAGAAAGTTGTAACTATTTGTTCCATCCAAGAAGAAGAAAACATCACACTACATTAAATAGCTATATTTTAATATTCTGTTTATAGTTATGGAAATTTGGTTCATTTTAGCATCAATAAGTTCTGATTGTGCTAACGAGACAAGAATATAAATGAGCTTTTATTTGCTTAGGTTTTCAAAGATGTATAGTACTATGGTTGAGGTTAAGCTTTTGCTTTACAACTGTGTGTTATTTTTTACTGAAAGCCAAGTGTGAAAATTGTGTTCTGATCCCTGATAAATACTGATCCCTGAAATCTCATCACTGACATGTACATGCCGTACTGCAACAGTTAAAGGCTAATATTATCCCATTTGTTATTAAACAAGAAATTGAAAGGTTAATTATGGCAAAAATCGAGCTTTTGTCCAGGAGGCTAGCAGCAGCATATGTAATATTACCAAAAATTAAAAATCTAAAGCATTCATTTTGAACATGATCATTAAGAACAACAAAATCAGAACAGTTTCTTCTGGAAAGTTTTTTTAAATACAAAACAGATATTTATTCTCAGTTCTGTTGTTTTCCTGAACATCTGCCAAATTATTCAGCTTCAGATTTCAACTGCAGTGTCCCACCCCTGTTTTTCAGCTGTCATTTACAACCACTTTCATAGGCTTCCCCCCCCGCCCCACAGTGTCCTGAGCTTCCCAAGTAAGGGCTGACACATCCAATATTCTGCACAGCAAACTTCTCCCAAAGCCCTTTTCCCTTGTGTTTCACTTCCTCAATGTCTTCTACCTTTCTGCTTGCAAAGAAAAAGGTTTCCCCCCAATGTCTGCCTTGGTATTGCTACAGCACGACTCACATGCAGATCTCCAGACTTCATAAAGCAATGAGCACCCCTAGATCTATTTTGCAGGTTAGAAATAGAAGATTAAGGGTAGTACCCAAGACCCCAATAATTATCACACTAGATGAGATTACTCATCCATCCCGGTCATCATTTGTTCTTCAGCAACAGCCAGTGACTGATACTTCAGAAGGTAGTTTAATCAATGAAGACGGCTGAACAGCAAGCCCGGGATGCGTCTGTCTAGTTTGCTATTAAAAGGCAGAAGAAACAATAGGATGGCTATTCAGGTAATGAGTGAATGCTTTATCTTCATTTCATTACACAAACCAGCAGAAGAAAGGCAAAACAGCCAAGCTCTAAGCTTTTATCTCTTCAGGAGGGACAGCCTAGGAAGTAAAGAAGAATGACTTTAATAGCTGCTGCCAGGGGACAGGGAAGAAGAGATAAGCTGATACTTTAAGAGAGAAGAAACAGGGATCCCAGCTTGCAGAGAGTGGATGACACTGCCTCTCCTCGACACAGCTCCTAGCGTCCCCTTGTATCACCTCGGGATGGGAGGGGAGGGCTGCCTGGTGCTGGGCTGGAAGGCAGCATCCTGCAACAACTTCCATGACCTTGCTGCTTCTGAAACTCTCCGTTGCCAATGTTGGACCATGCTAACCTAAAGAACAGCTGCGGAGAGACCCCTGTCCTACCCTCATCGCATGGCAGGCATGCTACGTGCTAAGGAACAGCTATGTACCTTCAAAAGCTGCTTTCTCCAAGACAGGAGACTGAAGTCCCACAATAACTAGTGATATACTAAATATCTGGCAACGATCTACCCAAGAAACTCAAACAGAAATCCCAAGGCGCTGGGAGCTACCACCATTCTTTTCAAATAAATATTTCGACTGTGGATTTGAGTAAGTATCCTGTTAGGGGTTACTATTAAATGCACCAAAGCTCTATAAACTTTTCCAAAATAAACTTTTATAAAATGTTGGAATTACTTGCTATATTCTACCATACTTTAAACTGCACTAGGCAGAACTGTATAAATACAGATGTACAGCCTTCATGCTCAATAATATTTGCAATAACAAAATTTTATTGCAGGATAAAGCACTTAAATTTCTTCTTGGTAATTTATGTAAAAATTAGAACTGCCACTGGCCAAAATTTCTCCTTTCAAATGTCATATAATCTGTGATGAGTTTAATTAATGAAGATAAAGGCAGCATTTATCTGGTTGAAATGAAGCATTAATTGCCTGAGGGAGGGATTCAGCTTTAAGGTTAGACAGTATTTGCAGCAAGAAGCAGCTCCTTTTCAAGAGAAGGTTTTCTTCAGATTGCAAGATAAAGCACAAACTGAGGAGATTCTTCAAAGGTATTTAAGGTCTCTCTTCAAAAAGAGTTTTAATTCCTTAAGTGTAGAAAATGCTGTGATATTAAATATTGTAACTGGTAAGAGTATGCCCACCATCAAAATACAGACTCCTGTAAATCTACTGAACTTGGACAGAGTCCATTAAATCAATGACAGTCTCTTCATTGCCTTGGACCACCCCAAGTTTATATAGAGCTAAAAGAAAAAAGGGGATCCTGATCAAGGAGACTATATTTATTCCCTCACTTCATTTTAAGTGAACAGATTGGCTTTGTCCTCTGTTGCTGCTCACCTTCTTATTGTAACACTGATGAAGAATGAAAACAAGCCCTAAAAAGCCTTTCTCGAAATGAGCATGCTCCACTGGTAGGCTGAAAACAGAAAAGCTCACAATGCTGAGGCACGAGTGTACAAAAAGGCTACAGCTGTGTTAAAAGTAAGAGCTGCAGCAGGAAGGCAGAGGTAAGGTTTACACTGGTTCACAGCAAGAGCTGAAACTGGGTCTCCAGTGAGCTACCACCATCTGTCAGTTTACAGGCAAAAGATGCCTGTAGCAGGGCAAATTTTTTGCCTCCCAGAGCTTCAATTTTCCGCTGTTTGCTGTATCCTTTGTTCACAACAGAGGAGTAGTTAGGCTTGATAGTATGTTGGGTTTAAATGCAAAGGGATATCTACAACGGGTGCCTTTTCAGATTTACAGCAGTAATTTTGTTTTCTGTTACCAGATCTGTATGAAGCACCCGAGATATCAAACTATTCACAAAAAAGCAGAACAGCGAGATTGGCTCCTCATTTTGTACCTAATTCAATAAGCAAACAAAATTCTGTATCAGTGTAATGAATCTTGTTAGCAATATACAAGGAATCCAAGCTAAACAATGCTGACAGTCACTATTGGCATAGATGCATTTGAACATTATGACTATACATGTATAGTGTACAAAAAGGATATTACTATTAATATGCAAAACCATTATGCATTAAGATACAGACTGGCTCTGTCTGAATGCTGTAATTCTTAATGAAAACGGAATTTTAACAAGAGCAATGTCATAGTTGTAAGTGATGATAGCTATTTATTTTTTTTTTCTCTACAAATGGATTCTCACCCATACAGAAACTCCTCACCGACGACTAAATCAAAATTATTGCAAGATTTGAAGAGCTGTGCCTGTTTTGCACAGGGGAAGGTATTGGTGGCATTCTGCCAACGTCCAAGAAGCCGACACTAAGAATCACCCATTTACGACTGCAAATACACTCCTATGCGGAATTAGTTTCAATGCAAGAATTCACTAGAAACACACGAGTTATTTCATCATCTACATTAAATCAACAACATGTTGACATTTGATGCACCCTTTGTTTTCAAGAAACATTGAAGCCAAACCCAAAAGCATTCTTGTGCCTCCAAAAGATGTTTAGTCACAGGGAAACAACATCTCGCTGCATAAGCGCATACCAAGAGGAAGATAACAGATGCACCCATGGATGCTGGGTGAGAGACCGAGCTCTTGAACAGACCGCACATATAAATGCACGGTAGCACAGACTGAGACCACAATCATTACTGTGGCCAGACCCCACGGCAGCACTCCAAGGAAGAAACCCACCATATCCCAGACTGATGGGAAAGCGTGTACTAGTGCGTCTGCAAACCCGGTACAGGAGAAAGGTACTGGCTTTCCAGGTCAGCTGGCTGGTAAGGATTTGCAAAAATTCAAGCCTGTCTCCAGATTATACTGGATGCTAGAATGATCGCTCATCTCACTCATCTTACAGGATCCTGACATTTGGGATCCAGGGCAAGAGCAACGATACTAAAAAGTGGAACCATATCACACTTTTCAGTAGGATCCCCTTTTGCCTCTCCAAATCAGTATGGGACAGATGATGTAAGGTCAAAACAGGAACCTGACTAAGGTCCTTTGCACTTGCTCAAGCAAGCAAGTCACCCACCACCTCATAAAATGGTACTGTGGGTGTGGAAAGCCAAGCTTTTCCTCTGAAGGGGATATTTCTACTTTCCTCGTGGCACGATTTAATACCAACGATAAATCAGTAAGAACATGGAAGGTTTGTTTTCATGCTCTTCAGTAAATAAATAAAGAGTAATAATCATGCTTTCCAATTTTATAAGTCTCCTAAACCTAATACTGATAAAGAGGAGAGCTGTGGATCTGATCCTTGACATTGCTGAGCCTGAGGGTTTAACAGGTTTTTTTCAATATTGGACTGAGAAAAAGACAAAATGAGAAAGTGAAAACCACGAGAACACCTGAATTGACCTAAAGAAATACATAAAACATGATCTAGTTTTAAACTCAAATGGTCCATTAAATAAGGAATTAGAAGGAAAACCTCCTTGTTGGCAAATATCAGTGTAAAGGGACAGAACAGGAACCAGGCTTCAGTGTCCAACAGTTTCTGTATGTTACCATAGTTTTTTTCTTTCGGTTCCCCCCCGCCCTCCTTTTAGGTTTGGGGGGGGGGGGGGGGGGGCAGTTTGTTTGTTTTTGCCAAGGCTTGTAATGGCTGGAGGAAGAAGTTTAATGGTAATTTTTTGTTTTACCCTATTTTGATAAAGTGCAGTCAAGCTAGCATTAGGATACACTATTTTTGGTACCAACGAGTTAGAAGGTTAGTAGAAAAAGTCAGTCCTGGAGGATTCTACAGGTCTCTCCCTGGACACATGGTTTGAAATGTGCCCCCTCATCTCCTCAAAATGTTATGCACAGTTCTCCTCATTTAATTTCTTTGCATTTTCTCTTTATTCACAGCTTTCTTTCCCCTTCAAACATCCTTCAAAACTTGTTTTTCCTCTTAATTCTCAGAAGCAGCTTTAAAAGATACCTTTCCAGAGAGAACAGAGCATGCACTTTTAGTGGTATGAAACAGCTGAAAACAGAAAATTATGAGAAAGCAAAAAAACCTAATGCCTGTGCTCACACCAGTGCTGCTGCGAAAGGCTGGGTGAGGAAACACACAGCACTTGTGCCAGCTGGGGCTGATGGAGGCAGCACTCCCCACAGAGCTTACTCCTCTCCAGCTGAGCAGCGCAAGAAACTGCAGCAGGGAAATGAAGCCAAAATCAGGAAGAGTGGCAAGAAAAGCCAGCTGTCATGCAAACTGCAGAGAAGCAGTTTCAACACTCGGGTGATAGGTGTTTACCTTATTTATCTCAGATGTTCACCCTATTCACCAGTCACTGCAATAGAGCTGTGCATCAGTCTGCAGCAGCCTTGTCCTCCCGCATCCTGGAAACGAAGGAACTGCTACCCAGTTTACCAAACCAGTAAGTGAAATCAGCTGGGTCACTCTGGAGGGGTGGAAGTCTATACAAGAGTCAGGAGAAGTCGTAACACACCTGGAATCAATTCACGGCTTCACCACAGATTGTGGCATAGTTTTGCACTTTAACTGTTCATGTCAGTTTGCATATTCATTTTTATCTTTGAAGTTGTTCTTCAGAGTAATTTAAACATAATAACACTAAAGTATGTGTTTTGAAATGCCTTTCCTAACAAGGTAGACATTTTGAAACTCCATATAGGTATATTTAATGCTAAGTAATCACCTTTTTGCTCCCCAAGGTAAATGGACAAAGAGACTGCAGGATCATTAGTCATACAGATATGAGCATACATCGATAAACAAAAACCCAAGGGCGATTTTTTTTTTTTTTCATTAGATACTCTCACATCCCCACTTTGATGAACTGTGAAGATTCACATAGGATAAACGAAAAGCAATTCAATATAGGACACTGCAATAAGGGAACTAGTTTGAAATACATTATCTGCAAGGACAGAGAATGTCAAGGTTTATAAGCCAAGCTCAGCAGCATCTCCATTTCTGTAGCTATGATGTTATTTCATAGCATTAAACTGCAGACAGGTCTTAACAGAACTGTCTTTTTGCTTATAAGCAGAGCATTAGAAAAATTGTTTTCTATAGAGAGTCAGAATACCTGCTGATCTATCTTAATGATAGGTTAAAAGTAATATTCTCAAAACTGTTTAACAACTTGTTTTACATTTACAGCATGCTCTAACTAAAATCCATCTTGAAATCAATTCAACTACAGGATTCCCAAGTGGATTTTAGATGAACGCTGTTCCAAAGGTCCACTAATAATACTCAAGCAATTGAAGCAAACAGGTAATGTTAGCATTCAACACATGCCCAGTCTCCAAATAACAGAAGATCTGTATGTCAGGATTGAGACCTTCTGAGGAGTTCTGAGCAAGATGGGGTGGGCAGCTGGAAATGCTCAGTTCGGGCCGTTCAGCAAATTACATCCGGCTGAAACCCTTGTCTCTGCAAGTGCTGACTGTAACTCCAAGCAACGTTCTCAATGATGGCAACGTAACAATGTTAAGTCAGGGATATATATCAATTATGGGTTCTCAAGACTTCCAGGCAGTCCTGCTCCATCAAACCATCTGGCTTTTGGCAATGTGATAAAGAACAGCTTTTTCGCTTGACTTCCTGCTGGGCCTCCAATCTACCAACTCCCCGTGGCTACTAAACTGACATTTGGGACATACCCCAGTCGAAGGGAGGTGAACTGAAATAGATGCAAACAAGGGCTAGCAGAACGAACATGGGAAGAGGACAAGGACGTCTTGCACAAGACCAGAACCATTTGCACTTCAAAGTATTAGCAACACTTTCCTCGTTACTGCAATGGTCATTGGAAATTAAGAATTCTACTAGTAGAGTAATTAGCGGAATATACAGTTCTCTATTAGCGAACTCAATGATAGTCAATGCCAACTCTGCTATTGAAAATATTGAACTTAGAGATGTGAACTGATGAATTTGCAGCTAACATCATGCCCTTCATATTGTGTCTCTTTCTGCAGTTACATTCACTTAGAACCACCCATTCATTACAACATTTTTTTCCAGGATGTCATTTGCTAGACCTGGTGTTAATACAGTTTAACATAAGACACCTTCCCATTCATCCTGGATCCTCAGGGCTGTCTTTCTTCATAGGCAGCAAAAACAAAACTTGCTTTCATCTAAGTTCCTTTAAATATGACCCAAAAGTACTGAGATGACATGAAATAAAAATGTAAGAAAGATTAAAGGCTAAAAAAGTCCTTCAACAGATGGGTGAAAATTCTTTCATCCTTGTAGAAGGAGGTTATGTACTTCTCCACATGAACCACCACCAAGGTCAAAGTGATCTGAGCAAAGCTTTGAGGGTGTCACACCAATGGTTCCACAGATGTTGTAGCTCATACTCCAAGAAATTGCTTGCAAGTCTCCAACGAGGGATGTTTACAGCTTTCTCCATGTTACTGTTCATAGCACAGCAGTGCCTGGGAGAGCATGAGAGCCCTGTGCTATTGAAGAGTTGGCCTACCCTCCAGGGCCTGAATGTTACCTCGACTATTATTTCAAAGGTTTCTTCCATTTTAAAAAAGAGCATATTTAAATTCAACGCATCAAGCCAGAAGATATCCGTGCTTTGCAATTTAAAGAGATACAACTTCAATAAGGGTAAAGTGAGGGCTGTTTTTCAAAAGAACATTTTACTGTGTTATCCACAAATGAAATATTGGGAGTTTTACCCTTCTCCTCTTATACTTTGAACAGTTGTTCAAAAGGGTAACTATTAAATTGTACTAAAGTAACTAAAAACTACAGCACGATAGTAGTTAGTCCTTATCTTCCTTACCTTATATCAACCAAAAAATTTACAGAATTTAAGAGATTAAAAGCCTTTTTTAGCATTAATACTCATCTAACACTAATATAACCACAAACATAATGAAATCATTCTTTCTTCTACAAACATCATGCATAATGTCAATCACTGATAGAAGTGATTTATTGCATGAAAATTATTGATACATTTTAAGCATTGCAATGTAAATATAACAAAAACACTATCCAGCAGATCAAAACCAGCAAGACTACACTTTGAAAAATCATTAGCTACCTAAAGATCTTTTCAATGTTTAGATTTTACATGTTTGCTTCCCCCTGCCCCATCCTTCATTACCACAACTAATCACTTTAAAAAGTTTGCCTTAGTCCGTATTTAAATTAACAATATATCTCCTTTAAATAACAGCCGTACTGAACAGTCAGCAGAAATCCAGAGTTAACCTATGAGCGATTCAGAAGCGCATACATACAATGTGCAACAACATTGTTTTGCTGACAATTTATAATGTCAAATTTTGCCAGTTCAGATACAGCAGTGGCTAACTGGCCTTACAAGTAATTCCCCAATGATAACAGATGCAGCAGTAGACATTACAGGGAGTGGACTTCTATCCTTCAAGTCATTTTAAGACTACAAATACATTTTCAATTTCAGGTGTTTCCAGACGCAGCCCAAGAAAGGCACAGCCCTGGCTGGGACAGCTCCACTAGCTAACACAGGACGCTCACAACCTCACGCTCCTGCCTCGCGCAGCGCCGCTGCCGCACGCATTTGCTGCTAAAAGAAGAGGTGGAAGTACAAGAGCAGCATCAAGAAACACCACAAAACACTACTGCTAATACTCCTGTAGTGAAACAGCTCCCTGCCGCCTTCTCTCTTGCTGTTTTGGGACTTCCATGGGCTCAAAGGGAATCACACTTACTGCATGGCTCATGCCATGGCAGCGGGATGGGCCTGACTGACGCAGGGAAAGAATGGGTACAGCTGCAAGACAGTATCTACTCAACTACTAAAAAGGTAGCTTTCCTTACAGCAGTTTAAAAGGACAGAAAAGCAAAGCCCCTCTATTTCAACCAATAATTCTGTGCAAGTCTTCTATGATTGTTTTGGTGTCAGAAATGCCCAAGACCTCTTTCAGAAAGAAATCCATAAAGTAGCCCTGCAGGAAAAATAATTTATATTTAAGTCTCTTGGGATTTTCTTTTCTGTAGAAAAACATTTGGGTTTGGTAGAGACAATATTAGCACCTTTCACTTTACAGATTGCTTTAACACTGTGGCTTCCCTTTCTTCAAAGTTTTTGACTAAGCCAAAAGCAAATCCTGGCTTTCCGAGTCTCCATATAAAGCTAAATCCGTATACCTTACTCACAGTTATGTTTCTGTGCACTTCATGCAGGAATTCAATCCTCCTGAGGGCAGCCAGAACATAAGCACCAGTTACAGGAGGAAGGGGGATGAGAGAAGAGGCTGGCACAGCACATGCTGCTGTATCACAGCTGGAAGTAATCCCGGCCAGATGACTGCCCAGACCAGTCACAGCATCAAGGTCTCTATCCATCACCGCTGTGTTAGAGTTGTTGCAAAGAAAACATGCCTATTCACAACAGATCCAGGCTATAAAACCATTTGATGTACATGTTGCCATTAATGTACATGCTTACGTACTGTCCTCCTTCCCAAAGCGGTGCTGACTGTTCTGTGGAGGATGCACATACGTGATTTGGGCACTACCAGCTGTGCCTGCTCTTTGCAACCCTGGTGATGCCAGCGTGCACCAAAATCACCAAGAGCCAACCGCTCAGGGCAGGACAGAGGCCTCTCCTCCCCACCACGTGCACTTCAGCATTACCAGGGATGCTCAAGCAGAACGCAGGCTGAATGAAGAGATCACCAAGAAAAGCAAGGTGCTTCTGGTGCTATAAGCATTGACCTCGATAAGGTAAATAAAAACAACTCAAAGAGCTAATGTGGCAGGAGAGAGAAAAGACCTGAAAAGCAGCAAAAGTTCCAAACACTGAAAATTAGGTGGGTTATTGTCTGGCAGAGTAAGAAAAGCAAACCTCTGAACTGGTGCAGCAATAACACAGCGCTGCTCCTCGTGAATAAACCCATTCTAAAGTAAACAAAGTTTTGACAAAAGCTGCAGCAATCATCCCCAGTTACAGCAAGAATTTGACATTTCTGGTTAAAAAACCCACATTGCAGCTGTTAAATCAGCATACCTATGATGCACGCATTACTAACAACATCCTTAATGTATTCAAATATCTTCTGCTTGCTTTGACAGCATAACCCTACCCAGTAACTTCGTAGGAAAAAAGATTATTTTAGTTCATCCACTGTTAATATTTTGTAGAAGATAGGTATTGCGTGCTTGGTTTCTAAACTCTACATGACATTTGCATTTCAAGGTCTCTGTAGTTCTATTCCTCAACTGCGTTCAAATCTGGAATCTGGAGAATTATGCATCGTTCTAAACTGGAAGTTAGAGATTATTGTATATTGTTACCTCCAAGACAGCCAACAAACGATACCAGGAACAGCTGTTTCCACAGCAGCAGCATCTTCAGTCACCTAAATTCAGTAATTCTGGTTCAGCCTCAGGTGAAAGTCTTCTAGGTGAAAGGTTTAACCTGTTAAAAGAACAAATATAAAATTTAATCCTGTGATGATCCAAGAACTGGCTTCCTCATTAATTCACTTCTGTATTTATTAAAAGTTGACAGACCCTTTTAGGTTCCTCTTTTTTTCCTAAGACTTAACCCTCAACAGAAGGGCAGATATATGTATCACATTTAGGTATGTATATGGGGTGTTAGAAGTTACATACTCCAGCAGGAGCAGAGCTGACAGGTAAGTTGATATTGTAGTTCCTACTTCTCACCCGGCTCCAGCATTCATTTATTTCAAAGAAATGGTTGCTTTAAAGGAAGAAAGAGTGCACGAGGTGCAATCACAGAGAAAGCCAGTAGTTTAATGCATTTGTTATGAGAACAGCTTGCATTGCACTTGCCTTGTATACACTGTGCTAGCAAGAAGCTGAACACGTGCAATAACCGATTTAATTAAAGCCATGTCTAGCCCATTACTTTTTGTTTGTTCTCCATACCAGATCTGCACTCAACGTGCACAACAGCATTGTACAAGTCTGAAGAGGAAGATCTAGTAACCAAAAAGACCATGAGCAAGCATGCTGCGCTCAGGTGTGATGACATGCTATGAACTAATCTGCTAGCTTCCATTCCTGCCTGTGTTACTGGCTAGATGATAATCGTTTGCAAAGGTGTACTAGCCTGGGTATGACATTGTTACTTTACTTTTATTTTTTCCTTAAAAAAGCTTTACAGTAATTTTTCTGAAGTTTTATGACAACTGTGGCCTTTGTATTTTGTGCGTGTCACTTCCACAGCATGCTCCTCCTTCAGAGGAAGGGTAGCTGGGCAAAATACAAGGTTCTGCAGTACACAGACCAGACCAAACGGTTCCTTCTGAAATCAGTCTATGGATCAATGCACCAAAATATTAAGGTCAAGAAAGCAACCATTAATTCTGACATGTCTGAACCTGAGTTTTCCATGTGAACTGTATTGCACATTACAGCTGAAGGTTTGTAATACTTCTGTAAATCGTGTGTCTGCATTTCAAGCTAAGCACCCCAGAAAAAGAGATCACACACTCCGATACATCCCCACTCCATGACTCGCTGGGAGAATTTCAGCTCCTCAGAACATCGCGTGGCCCTTTGCCACAAGGACTGTCTCTTTTCGCATCCTGCAATCCCTGGCTCGCACAGGGCACGCTTTCAGCTTCCCCAGCAAGGCACACAGCGCTGACAGTGGCATCGTCCCCCCCATACCGTCAGAGGCATCGCTGTCTGGTTTTTTTCATGTGTTTCTAAAACAGAAAATAAGGAAACCCAAACCCTCATAATTTCTATCAAGTAATAGGTACTGATCACTCAGCAGGTGTGTGCTGCCAGCAAAGCAGGTACAAGAGTGAAGCTACTGTAGGGTTCCCAAGCACCTGAAAAGGGGTGGGGGGATATCCGACCCCAGGCAGCTCTCTGGATCAGTTTGAGAAACCACACCCAGTCCTCAAAAGACTACAATCTTAAGAAGTTTATGATATGCTGCTAAAACATGATTGGTTTCCAAAAACAGTCATGTAACTACGATAAATTCTGGTAAGTTTTTACATTCAAAAGCCCACAACAGTGCTTTGGCAACATTAGAATTCTTCCTTTCCTGGAGCCAAAAAAAACGAGGTCGGGTGCACGCACTGAGGAGATCATTTAACGGAAGGTAGAAACCTGCTTTGTGTCAGATCTGCAGTTCAAGACTTGTTTTTCTGAAAAAAACAAAAGACCCAACAAAACACCACACAAAAAAAACCCCACAAACAAAAAAGTTATCAGAAAGTGAGAAGAAAAAACTGTTTGTGGAAACTGAAAGCTTGGGTTGGGTCATTCCCCACCCTGTGTTTCCAAGGGCCATCTGCAGGACGCTCCCCTCGGGAAGGTTATCCGTGGGCAGGCAGAGACCAGCGGCAGGACAGCCAAACACCCATCCAGGGCACGCTCCCGGCTGCGCTGCTCGAGGACCAGCTGCTCCTGCAGCCGTCAGGAGCCTCGGCTGCACCAGTGCCCCATGCCAGCCTGGCACAGGAGCACCTCGGGACACCCCTAGTTTTGGGCTGCAATGCTAAAACCTGCCTAAGCACCTCCGTCCTAGCCCACGGAACCCAGCCATTTCACAGCGGCAACGTTTGCCCCGAGCAGCGAGGACAGCCAGAAGGGCAGGAAGGGGAGAGGGGAGGAGGCAGGGTAGGAATACTGAAGTAGGTCACTCTCCTACGTCAGCTTGCTTGCAGTCTTAAAAGGAAGGAAAAAAAAAAAAATTAACTATGGAAAAGCTAAATTAATTTGATTTTGTTCTTTAAGTGCTCTGGGCAAAGCAGAACATGACAGATCCATTTCAGACCAGAAAAAAGTGCCTCGGTTGAAGCTAAAAAATTAGGAAGTTTTATATGTGGGTATAAAATCATAACAATACATCCCGACCTCTGCCTGCATTATATTTTAATAAATTTGAATATTTGAGAGAATGGTAGTTACCAGCTAGCTGCCCTTGTAAGACTTAAATTACTTGAAATGCTTCTTTTTCTCTCTGTTCCGAGAGATTTTGCTGATCTAGGATCTATTCCAGAATACCCAAACTTTCATTTTTAAAACATGACACTGAAGTGTTCATATTTATAGCCTAAAGCCAGATAAACATATCCTTGTGCTCAACAACAGGTCAGTTCTTTACAAAGGAAGATGCAAATTCATATGCGCCACTGATTTAACACCAAGCAGACACCAAAGTATAAAACTCTTGAAAATTTCTCTCAGTTCATTGTTGAGCAACAGCCTTCCCAAAAAAGAAGCCAAAGGAGGTTCTCTCTACTGACACCATCCCACTGTGCTACCAACAGCTACACAGAGGGTTGCAAAGCATGAGACCCACCGTGGGCTCCCTGCGCTCCCCTTTGGCACCGAGGTCACCTCTGCCAAGCCAGAGGATGGTTTTAGGCTGTTTATAAACCCTCAGTGAATATCTGTCACTGAAGCAAGCTTGCTGCTTTGAAATTGCTCCAAAATCAAGTATCGAGTACCACTGCGGCTCAGCTTTACTGCAACCTTTTTTAAAAACCAGGTTATTCTTGTAATCTAGAAAAATAGATCCCCATCAGAGGTAACAGACAAAAATAAAAATCCATTACATTAGAAAGTTTGCAGCGAGTTACTTTTCATAATATACGTATTCCAGTCATCTAGCACATTAAAATAATGGGCATCAAAGCTATTCACTACCAAGGCAGGGCTTCAAAACCAGATGACAGTGCTGAGCATCTCTGTCACCTCCAGAGCTCCTACATAACCCCGGTTGTTTTTTCAGATTATCCACATTCAGAAAGGGGCAAGGAAAAGTTAAAAAAAGTCCCAGCTCCTTGCCATTTGGTTATAACGTTTCAAATACGTCACCTCTTACAAACGGAGACTAATGTAATACTAATAGCAAAGAATAATTTTACCTCCCCCTCATTTTGCAGAAGCAAAGGGGTAGGTCCGCAGTATTATTTGGGTGCTTCGGGAAATAACTGGCCTTAAATTACCTCCACAAAAACGCAGCACTTTGTGGGTATTACTCTCTGTTTCTTAACCATCTCTTCCAACCACAGCAGGTGCTGCTTGTCTTTATTCTTTCTGGCCTTGACATACAGAGTATGTAAAAGGAAACAAATATATTTTTAAAATTATTATATTTTAAACTATTGCCAGTATTAAACACTGCTCTGGTTTCAGGAGAAGAGGAAGATATTTCCAAACAGTAAGAAAGCAAACCTGTGAAGTGGTGCAAACACACCAGGAAAAAACCAACAGATATAATTTCTTTATTATACATTGCTTTTACTTTCAGAGATAAGTAAATTCTCGTGAGTTCCTCTGAGAAGTCTGTTGAAGACAACCACAGGAAAGCGAGGGGAAAAAGAAACACAAGCCAAGCAAATTACTTAGGATGAAAGCACACACCTAAAAAATTCAGCTTGATTTTTCTTCCTTCCAAAGTAGCTTTCCAAAACCTATGCACTTTCAGATCATATAATATTGCAAGTGATGGACAAGAATGTCTGGAAGAAATAGAGAGTTTGGGAAAGGTTCAAGAGTCAGTAATTTTATTCAGTGACCTTAATTTTTACTACCCAGAGTCAAGTGTAAGACGCAGTACTTCCCCAAAGGTGGAATTTTTATTTCTATATATAGAAATGGAACTCGTCAGATCTGGCTGACAAGTTCAAGGTAAACATTGAGTTTGAGCTAGAGGAATTTGTAGCAACACTGAGTCTAAATTAATCAGAAAATCTGGGGACTTCAGAGAGCTACAGAGACCTACAACTTATTTTTCTATATTGATCACAAACCACAAAACAGAAAGTGAACTGATGTACCGACTCTGGACATCAGCATCTCTTTGCAAAGGGAAAGAATTATTAGAATCTCATCCTGATAAATTATGAGCTTAACAGTGTAGTTAATGATAAAGTCATATCCATGGGGCATCATACCAAGAAGATGCACTGATTAGTGTGGAATATCCCTCAGCAACCTCAAGTAGCCCATTTCTATTTTGGGGGCTTTTTTTGTTGGGTTGGTTTTTTTTTTTTGGGGGGGGGGACGGGGGGGCGCAGTTTGGTGGTTTGGGTTTGTTGGTTTGTTTGGTTGGTTTTTGTTGGGTTTTTTTGGGGGGGACGGGGGGAATCCATTCTTGTTTCCCCCAAAATGAAATTACTAGCTATGAAAATTACCCAGTAAACTTTGTTTCACTGAGGACTGCCCACATGGTGGACTGTTACCTGTCACATCAGTGAATTAAGCCCCTGCCTACTCGAAGGCTGGAAGGAACCAGTGCCATGCCATGCTACATTGTAGCTTTGCATGGTAACTATACACTTTCCCATGCTTAGAAATAAACATAATTAAAAAACACTACAATAATAGGCTTTTGAAAACCCAAAAGAAATACAACAAAACCACTATAAAAGTATTACATTTGCACATAATTTATGAAGCTAGTCTTTCTCTAATATTAGGTAATCTCAAGACTTTGCTTCAATAGCAAGATAGCCCAGTTCACTTGGATCTGTCTCTGTTGAGATGAATCCAACTCAAAAGTGCTAAAGGTGTATCCAACAGCAGAGCTGGCCACAAAATTTTTATTTTATTTTTTCTTTTAAAAAAAAATAATCAAACATATCTTATTTGTTCCATTGACGGAGACATGGTGCCAGCTCAAGATGAGAGCTCAGAGGGGTTTCTGTCATTTGAAGGAAATAGTTAATTCCACTGACATCATCCAACAGGCAAATCTAGACAGTACAGTATCTGAGTAATTTAACATTATGAGATTGGAAAGGCTTTGAAAAAACAAAATGCAGAATAAATACTGAATATTTCAGAAGTGTGCTGCCAGTGCTGGCTCTGTAAGAAATGCAAGCGCATCTAATACACCTTGAAGACTGTAAATAAGTAAGAATTGACCGCTTAAAAGCTAAAGAAGCCTGACAAAGAATAGAGTTAAACCTGCTAAGCAATACCATGGTGTGTTCCAAAGAGAAGTTTAAAATGGTGCTCCAAGGAAAAATCGTGGTGGTTCTGACTCCTTTGGGGTCTCATTAGATCTTTGTTCCACAGCTGCATGGTAGCACCACTCATTAGGAAGCTGCCTTTGCAGGTAGCACTTGTGAGGCTGCCTGTGGCTCTTCCTCAGCCTTCCGATCCCTGCAGGGATATCAACAATAGACAAATCATCCTGATGAAGTTGGACTGTAAGTGCAAAAAGGAGGAAGGAAGTTTGAGAGAAACTTCACCATTACCAAGCGCTAAGTAGGATTAAAGTCACCTCCGGTGTGTCATTAGCAGAGACTTAGTTAAAAGTGTCATTTTAAACAAAATTAATTTACAGAAGTTTAAAGGAGAAGAACCAGCAACGGTTCTGTGGAGAGTTTTATAACAGCTTCTCTTGTCTCACTGCATTTATTCACTCTTTCAGCCACAGTCCCCTGCTTTACCTGCCCACCCATCCTTTGCACTTGATCTAAATCTCTCCAGTACACGGACCACACAGGTGGTTCTGGTTTACAGAGCCTCTTCCCTAGCCCTGTACTGACTTTAGTCCCTCCTTCTCCCACGGGAGAAAGAGCATTTATAGCAATTGAATGCCCACTCTCCCTGGATACTAATCTTTCTACAGACAGTGTCACAGAGCATCTCTGCTTTATACCTCTTATTTGGCATGACATTAAGGTCCTCTCTGAATATACCAACAGGTTTCCTGAACTCTGTATCTGCAGTTCTTCCGTTTAAGAGCTATAACTACTAAATAAAGCTGTAACTCAGCTGTACCTCTTTTACCACAAGGAGTTATTCCATATCAACAGAAGCAGTGAAGTCGCAAAAAGGAAATAATTAAGGAATGCCATCTATCTTAAAGTCCTCGGGAATCCTACATTAAGACCACCAACTTCCACAACTCTGGGCATGAAGCTGTGCACCAACAATCGGAGAGCCTCTGTACATCTAGCCAGATGTCTTTGCTTTGCACCAGCTGCAGAGCAACCCACCTCTATCAATTCTGGGACACCCATGAGAAAAATTCACACAAGAACGAGCTTTGCGCTCTTCCCCAAATTTACAGGGGAATGTTGATCAGAATCTATTTAACTCTCTCAGTTTAATCAACTACATGATACAGTTTAAAATTATTAAGTCTTTTAAGCGATAACATCTCCATATCCACATACCTGGAAGACCTACTCTGAACACAGTGAATAAAGTTTGATGATACATTTAGTTACTGTGGTTAAAAACTAAATCGTGTCTTTTTTTGGTGTTGGTACAGTGAAGGTGTTACACTGATAGAATAGGTTAATTTCTCAAATTCAAAACATAGATATTAAGTGAAAACAGTTATATTGCTCTCTTTTACATTACTTCAGGAACATGAACCTTGGTGAGACAAAGCAGATTAGCGCAAAAGTTCACTCTTGAGACCTTAAGACTTATATTGATACTGTTTGGTTTTTTCTGTCCAACCAGTCATGGCCAGTTGATATCGGAAACAAAGACATTTTATTTCCATATTTTGCAAAGTTTTAGCTACGGAAGTTGCTAGTATTAGAGAAAAAACAAACGACCACACAAGACCTCTACTCACAAACAAAACAGAATTAAGACACCTATTAGGCAAAACACCGGCTGTGACAGAATTAACTGCACATGCACCAGTCAAGACATTTGATCTCAAATGGTGAGAGCTCGGTCCCGAAATGGATGCAAGAGCGGGTTCTGTCCTTGCTGCTGAGGGATGGCTCTCGAGCCCCGAGGAGCAGAGTTGCAGATTTCCTGCAGTGTTCAGCTGCATCAGGACCGCATCCCACCCAGTTACTATCAAGTTCAAGTCCAGTTTCCAAGTAAAATCTTATCTTCGGTGCCAAAATTATACTTCCAGGTCATACACGAGGAAAGGGCATTTTTACAGCATACCAAAATGTTCAGGCTGCAGCTTCTTGGTAAAAATTCTTTACCTATAGTAATCAGGATCTTGTCTACTTAGCACAAAGAAAAGTTTGAAATCCCCTACAAGCGTTATTAAAATTTAAATATATGTATTTATACTCAGTCATTGCTGAAAGCTAACTTCTGCTACTTTAAATACCTCGATTTACTGCCATTATACAGCTACATTCCTCTATACTTCAGTGGATTATTAAACACCTACCCAACCTCTGCTATACAGCACCCGTGCAACAGCCTCTTGCACTTCAACACCCTATGATTAACATACTGTAATGTTAAAATTGCAATACATCCTTGATGACATGACCTGCACTCTATTAAATCCTCCTTTCTTGGATCACCAATATTTCAAACCAATAACCAACTTAAAAAGCTTAATTCCCCCCCGAATTGTGTCCTGTCACAAATAAAGTATTTCCTCTGTTATTTTCAGGCCACTGTTGCTACAATTTGTATGCCTGAGGCTTTCCTCCTGTAACTTACCAATTTCAGACACCCTTCTGATAACATGTATGGGTCATCACCTTCAACTGGGTGCTCCAAGACAGGTACTTCCAAAGGTCAGAAATTCTTTGAACCCAGATGACAAGATGTCACAAATCTCTTCAAAATAATCCAAAGCTCTAGAATTATGATAAATAAACCAAAGCTATTGGAAAAACACAAATACGAAGTTGGATCTTGTGTAGCTGCCATGGGGGGAAGGGGAGGCCCTGTATATCCCATTTCTATTTCCATAACTCAGATGACTACGATGCCTGCATTTGCATTACCAGCTCTCCAGGGCTGCCAGGGTACTTGCTGACCATTAGCACAGTGAGCCTTGGGATGGCACAAGGTGTTGCTGATGGGCCAATACTTAGCCTCGGAAAATAAGACTGACCTTTGGAAGTCTTTCCTCATTCCCACTAAGTAGCTTTTGTATTAACATACAGAGAGCGATCTCTGGTGAGGTACAAATAATACAGTACTTCTTTCAAAACACCTTTGGTTCTATCTCTCACAAACCATAATTTTGAAAGTTTCTTTTATCCTGCATGGTTGCCCACATACAGCTCATCGCTTCCCACTGCACACATCATTTCATTTTGATATTCCTTGGACAGAACAAAGTTCATCTGTACATCCCACTTTGTCCCAGCTGGTGTTAACATCCACCTCCCACAGGGCACGGCCTCACCTGGCCGGGGAGCCCCGCGAATGCTGTAGGTAACCCTCGGAGCCAGGTCAGCAAACCCTGCTCAGCAATCTGTCACTACTTCCCTCTTCACCAAAATTTTAAAGATTGCTGAATTTACAAAAATCCTCTTAGAATCATAGAATCATTAAGGTTGGAAAAGACCTCTAGGATCATCAAGTCCAGCGGTCAACCCAACACTACCATGTCTCCTAAACCATGCCCTGAAGTGCCACGTCTACACGTCTTCTAAATCCCTCCAGGGACGGCGACTCCCCCACCTCTCTGGGCAGCCTGTGTGAATGCCTGACCACTCTTCCAGTAAAGACATTTTCCCTAATATCCAGTCTAAACCTCCCCTGGTGCAACTTAAGGCCGTTTCTTCTCATCCTGTCACTGGTGACTTGGGAGAAGAGACCAACCCCCCCCTCACTACAGACTCCTTTCAAAGTAGTTGTAGAGAGGCCACAGTAGTACCACTTAGTTCAAATACTATTTTTTTTTTTTTAAGCAGAATGGGCTACTCTCCTTCATATTTCTCCCACACAGAAGTACAGTATCTACATAAAATCAGTGTATAAGACAAGCAAGACTCATCCTACCATTAAGATGGGCTTCAAATCCCAGAAACTGGAATTCACACCGTTCCATCTAGAGAGCAAAGAAATGCTACAGGCTGTCTTCAAGCACTTGCAAAACCAACCAAACAAAATCCTAACGCAAACCCCAATAATTTCTTAGCCCTCCCACCCCCAAAGATTAAAAGATGAAGCAGAAAAACAAAAGGCCTAACCATAGACAGACCATTAAATTCCACCAGAGGAAACAGCAACGCAGTCAATCTGCTTTAGAAGCATTGAGAATATATTACCCTGTCAGGGCACTGCAACTCAAAAACATACAAAACTCAACACAGAAATACTCTCAACACCACACTGCACCAAAATTTACATGCATATGACCCTGTGGTCAACTAACTTTTCCCCGAGAATGAAGTTACTCTGATTTACAAAGTTCCCCGTAACAAATATCGCCGCTTTCGGTCCAGGAAATACTCAAAATATACACTCTGGCCTCTCTGGTCTCTCTCACTACAAGAGACCATACAGAAACTCAGTGCTGCTATCCCATTAAACTTCTCCCTTAAACTGAGATTTTAAACTGCAACATATGAGGAAAAATCATTCTGTGTCTAATAACCTCATAGCTAACAAATTAAAACGTCAGTACACCGTGGGCTTGAAAAGACTTAAAAGCTCTTGTAGGTTAAACAGTAAAACGTGTTGCTAGCTGTGTATAAGTATCCACACATTTTTACAGCTAGCTATATATAAAATTATTTATGTAACAATCTAATAATGCATACTAAACAATTGCAGGAAAATCCCTTCCTTCTCTCCCTCTTTCCTCCTTCCAAAAGTCTCATTAATGCTCAAGTACCTACAAGAAAAATTATTCAATTTTAATGGCATTTGTGTCATTTGCATAACTCGATACAAGCAAGAAATCCTCAATGCATGACCACCTCTTCAGTTACTTAGAACACCCAACCAAAACTTAAAGCCTGACCAGTGTATTGCATTAATCAGGCATTTTCCAGAAAGCAACAGTTACTTCTCTGTTTCCAGTGGAAAAGGGGAAGAAAAAAAAAAAATTCTAACAGAGATTTGAGGATGAGAGCCTCGGGGTGCCTGGGCTTCCCCTGCACCTCTCCAGTCTGGATGTCACTGTGGCCCTTGGCGCTTCCCACAAAGGTCTGGACTCAGCTTTGCTTTTAAATAGAAAAAAAAGTCTTCAAGATTTCTTCCTTTAGGAATCTTTAATAATACATTTTAATGCAGACTTTTCTGACCAACTTACTCGGAGAGAGAAAGGACATCCTTTACCACATTACATTTCAGAGGTCTGATGGCCAGGTTTTCTGCCTGTTTTTAACTACTATTTCATCTTTTTATATAACTTAACAGGGAGTCATTACAAAGGATAGTACAACCAAAACACAAACAAAAAACTGTACGGCATGACTCTAAGGTAGATGATTGTCCCCTACATGGGTTCTCTGGCACTTCTATAGAGTACCACAGAGCTGTGAATTTAATATTTTCCTATTACACTACACAATTGCTTCTTCTTGACCAATACCAAGGAGAGAAGCTCCCTAGACCAAAACTGACATAAAATGGATGCAAACTTTTTGGAGAGACACATAGTGCCACTTAGGCGGTGATGGAGAGTTTCTCTTCTTTCCGTAAGCCGCACACAGGTTTCTTTTTTTCTCCCTCCGAGCAGAAGCAAGCCAAGAGGAAGAGATGACCTACAGGCAAGCTGACTTAAGGCAGACCCCACGGGCTTGTTTTCTGCCTCACAGTCAAATAAGCAGAGGAAGAAGCCTGCAGGTGAACACAGAGGATCCTTTGCTGTTTCTTCCTTAGCTGTTAGACATCTGCAGTTTTTGCTACAGTAGGCAAGGGCGAGGTGTCATACACATCACTGAACTAGCAGTACAGCCTTGTTTTTAAGGTCAGCACACATCTCCGAGTACAACAGGCTTTAAACCAATACACATGGGCTGGATAGGTTTTATTGAAAACTCAACTCAGTGCTAGGACATGGAGCAGTTTGGGTGGGCAAGCCAACAGCAACAGGCTTCTCTGGAGAGCCTTCTGCTCTGAAGCTCAACACATCCATCCAGCTGCCTCCAGCGATGGAGAAGCTAAGCCTAACGCTGGGCCATGCACAACGCCCTACGTCAAGGCAACTGCTCACAGGGAATAGTCCTCACCTCAGTCTTACAGAGCTGAAAATAACAGACAAAAACAGCACTGAGAGAACGCGCTATTGCAGTCCCAAGCCGAGACCTCCCAGACCCAGTGAGCTGAAGGACCAGCCCCATTTCCCCATATGCTCCAGCCACAACACTTTTTAACAGCCTGACAGCTGACACACAACGGGCAATGAGATGTATTGTCTCTGTTTAATTGTAAAAGAGAATTTAAATTCCCAGCAAGAAAGATACCAAGAGGGCAAAACGGCTTAAATGCTTCAAGTATGTAAGTAAACGAGGGGAAAAAGAAGGTTAAAAAAAAAAAGTCACGTCACATGTCTTACCAGCCTTTCCTTATTCTTTTAAAACATCTATAGCCTAGGAATGGAGGAGCTAGATAGAAGAATTCAGTTTTCGCAAGGAACTGAGCTTCAGGAGATAGGGCCGCAGGTAGCCTTAATCTATCCCGTCTGTGATTATCTCACTCAAAGTCACATGCCAGAAAATAATCCCCTGCAGCATAGAGCACTGATGTGAAAGTAAAGAAAAAGCACAAAGTCACAGCTGAATGGTTATAGCTGAACCCCTTTCAGTACTTTTTTCCCCTTCCCCTTATTTGAGACCAAGGCAGCTAAATCTGCATTGATGTCTATGAAGTTTCACTTTAAAAGTTATTCAGCCCAAGAGACTTTCCTCTCTTATGAATAGAAATAAAATGCTCAAATATTTTATGCAAAGATTTTTTTTAAAAAAGGAACTGAGATATTGCCTGAAAACCTGAATACTGCATTTCAGCCAAATTTCAAACTAGTAGCAAAGACATTAACCCCGAAGTGAGCTTATAACAGAAAAAACACTTAAACCTGAACTAGCAGGCAGAATACTACCCATTGGAGAATATGATAAAACCATTACAGATGTTCAGTTGATTAGCATGGCTGATTAGCTTGCTCATGACAGTGCACTCTTAATAGAGTCAAACCATTTTGTGGTTACTATTAAGACCAGAGTATGGTATTTCTTTAAATTATTATTTTTATTTTACTAGAACACTGCCCCACCTCTCCCCACTCCTCAGTTTCTCCCTGTTTTGCCCTATGTACCCACGCTCCCCATGAAACGAATTCCAGCTTTAGAGACACACTCGCTTCATTAACCCACCACTGTAAGAGGACAATACCCATGCCACTATGATGGAAAGTAAAGGGAAAGAAAGAGAAAACATGATAAACAATGAAATGACCGCAAGGAATCTCAGTTTTGCGTAATTTAGAGATTAGTTATTATCTGGGTATCCTTGTTACCCACGGTTCCAGGGAGGAAACCGAGTCTCAGCATAAAATTGTAAGTTGAAGGAAGCAGAATATTAGAGGTTAAATTTCAGCTATGTTTTATTCCATTGATACTAAGAAGAATGTCAGCATCTATCCCAAGATTAATGCATGCAACCACAACTGATCCATGACCACAGAAAGCAGAAAAGAAAGTAGGCTTGTTAGCCAAACAACTGTGAAAAAGCTCTTTTATCCTTCCCACCTAACGAGGCCCCGCTTTCAAGTAAAAAAAAAAAAACCAAACCTCAACAAAAAGCAGCGTTTAAATTACTTAGCAAGATCTCTTTAAATATCAGTACGAGGTTAGATGTGATAAAGACTACATTGGCTTTGCCAGATAATTTTGACAGCTTTGGTTTAGGAAAAAAAAAAAACAAACCACAAACCCAGACAAAACTGGAAGGAGCAGAGAGCTACACCGAGGTAACATTCAGTGGCAATGAACCTAAGAAGATCTAAAGTACTGAAAAATCCATTTCTTGACTTCGGAACTAAACTCAAATTAGCAAAACTCTGTCTGACAGAAGTCTGAAACCCATGGAAGGAAAAGATGATGCGGAGGGAGGTTAATTGGCTTGCAAAGCATTACGAGTACCTTGACACTAAATGCCCTGGCAGGAGAAGAGACCTGCAGAAGAGTCAGAGAGCGTGCATGCAGTCGGCACCAGGGAGGGGGGGGTGCAGAAACAAGACCAAATTTAATTTTTGAGGTTCAGTAATTTCATATAATAATAATATTGTTCTGAAATAATTCATGGCGCCAAAGCAAGTTTGAAATACAGCTTCAGAAAGCCTACACTTGGGGCTTTGCTAACCAAAAAGCTCCACTTCCCAAATACCCCCTGACCTTTTTTTCAGAGAAGAAAAATTCTTTTCCCCTGTGGCTAACAGGAAAGTAGCAACAAGCTCCAAACCCCAGAAGATGCTGGTTTTGGTTTGGATCTCCAAGGTTCACTTCATGTCTTTATACACCTGGCGTTGCTCTCACTATTAATCGTGTTCTGCAGACCAGGAGAAAGTGCTTTTCCAGAAATGACCTCAAACTAAATTTGTAATTCTTTAAGAACCAATAAACCCACTGAACCAGGAAGCTCAGCCCTTCTGCAGCGGGCTACAAGCAGCCAAGCTGCTTTACTCCCCTCAGCAAGGTTCACTACCGCCTTTTATTTAAAGCACTGAGTGGAAACTGTTCATGTAGTTTAACAACGTACCTGTGTTTTGAGCCACGAAAGGAAAGAAGAGGCCAGAAGACAACAGAAATCCTTTATGGACAGCTGCACAACTTCAATCTGTCACCAAAATCCTGTTTTCCAGCACTACAGCCAAAGGAGCAAAGGCTGCCGGGCAGCCCTACCTAATACTTTTTTTCCTAATGCTCTAAGACCTAGGGGAACATCCCTCAGCACTTTCCAAGTGTTCCTACAGAAATCAAGATATTCTGCATTATGTTTTTCTGGAGTTACCCTCACCAAGAAGAAAGATCCTCTATGAAGAACAGGTAAATGTATGTCTCAACACATTATTAGATGGCTTACTCTTCCTCACAGGGATAAGTTATTCTAAGTTGAATATGAAATTTGAATACTCAGATCTATGACATATGGCATGAAAGACACTGCAATTACTAAAATATTTGGGACACCTCTGCATCCTTCACTGTACAGGAAAGAGAAGGTGAAAATTGGAACTTATGCTGAAACAGAGCCTTAAAGAACATATTACGCCTGACTAAGTGGTATTAAAGCAAGAACACGAAGCATAAACTCATCTGTGAAAACCTTGGACAAGAGTACTTGAATCTGTACCTACAATGCATGAGTTTTTAAGTCAGAAAAAGTAATTTTAAGTCTTCAAAGGCTTTTGGAGCCTTTTTTAACAAACGAGACCATTAAATTCACCTGACCACACACAATTAATCCAGGAAGCAGGATTTTTCAAAGCCCAATATTAAAGGGGGCCTTTCAAGACTTCTTTCACATTCCAATAACGTTAATTGGATCTGCATATATTTGACATGGTGGAGAGGAAGAATACCATAATAGAACTTTGTCAACTGATGATAAAGCCTTGCTGGGACTTTGTTTCTAGAAGTATCAGCTTCTTTTAGTTAAAAAAAGTCCTAAGGTCTGTAAAACATATCCCAGAGAAACAAGGAAGGGTTGTATTTTTTACAAGTCCTCCACACAGCGCAGAGAAAACTTGTGGAATTTATCAGAATAATACATCACTCAGGACTCAGGAGGATTTGCAAAGGAACCATATAAATAACACAAATAACAAGCATTCCCAGAATTATAGTTGTCTGCATTTGTAAAATAAACAAGGGCTGGAGCCAGCACTGCAGGACATGGCTGTGGCTGCCAGAGGCAGAGGGAAGAAGCAGCTCTGCGGAGCAGCTGCGCTAGAGACACAGGCTTGTGTGCCTTCGGGCTCGTCACACCATCCTCCGGGTACCTGGGGTTGGCTTGGAACATCCACCCAAATATTGAGCGTGACTTTGCATAACTCAGGTTTTGATAGAAATGCCTTTTGCCATCACTTACGGAGATGACTGGGAAAAAAATTGTTATTTCTGTTGCCAAAGCAAAACCTGACCTGGTAAGGGACAAAAAGAGGAAGGAAAATACACTAGCACCTTTCTACCCCCAGGTCGTAAAAGTAACACAGCATATTTCGGTAACTCCATTACGGGTTAAACTTAACTATGTGAAGTGTAAATGTGTGTTGCATCACTGCAACATTAACATTTCTTTTGAGCAAACAAAAAAAAAATCAAAAAATCAGCTCTGCTGCAATGTCTGCATCTCACACAACTTCTTTTCACATGTACCATTTATTTAGTTCCCAGGAAGTATAGGGATAAATTAATCTGCAAATGATACGTTCATCACCACCTTAATTAGGCCTATTGGACAAGCCACTGAGTCCTTCAGAAATATAAAATGTGGATCCTTACAAATTTACAATTTGAGGAAATTTAAATTAGAATTGCAGACAGTTAACTGTCTGCGGTGCTTATTCCCCAGACTGATGCTCTTTAAATTTTTCTGAAAATATGGTAGAAAGACTGATTCTTCCCTCCCTGCTGCAGGGAACCAAGGGCTGGGAGAGGATTCCCCTTGCTACAGTATTGTAAAGGGTCATAAGGATACAGGAGATTATTTTCTTCTGCTTATTTTGCTAAGATACCTGCAGAGAAAAAAACCCCATGGTTTTTCCCTTCCAGATGAGGCTGTATGCATCAACTACATAGTCCGTGTCTGGTTTTCTTTAAAAACGTCACTGTAGACTTATCTGCTGGGAAAAGAGCATCCTTGGACACAAAAGGGAAAGTACGTCTTGCACGTAATTCTTTTCACACTGTAGTGTAAAAAGCTCAGGGAACAGCTGGAAACTCCTGCCACAACAGTATCTGATGTTCCCAGAAAGGCAGGGGACGCCTGACGAGGAGTTAAGATCAAGCGATGCAGACCAGAACTCAGGCCTTCTCTGCATTAAGCGATCGAGAGTCCACCTCAGAACAAAGGCAGACTGGAGGAAACTTCAGGTTTAATCTTGCCAAACCTTACTACTGCTTTCTATCAGTTTCACACATTTTACTGATTTTATTTATTTTAAATCACAACTATGTGAAAGGTCTGGGAGTTTTCTGTTCTTTCAGGATAACATACAGGCACAAGCAGTTAACTACGCAAGTTACCAAAATCTGTAACATTAGGATGTTCAGATGCTGGGGGAAGAAGTTTTATGTTAAAATAGCTCAAAAGCAGGAAGCATGAGGTGGTAGAGCTTTGCAACTTCCTTAAGCTGCTTAGCTTCAGATAAGGAGCTTATGCAACTTTCTTAACTCTGGAGTACATTCAGCAAGTTGATATCAAAACAGTTCTCAAGTTAAGTTACACTTGGGACAGATGCCTCGAGTACCGCCATTCTGCTCCCTCACCAACGAAAGAAGCCAAAAAATAACAAAGGCAAGCACTCACCCCCTACAAAACCACCCGCCCACTAAAAGCTAGGTACACTTTAGTAGAGGAGGTAAGTGCCATACTTACTTGCCTTGATGTTTCCCTTGCATGACATGGGCCATCTGCATAGTAAGCCCTGCTTCTGACCTTTGGCAGCATGAGCAAGAGATTGTAGTCAGGATCCACTTAGAAACCATGAAACAAAGAAGCTGCTTTGAGTCATCTGGAAATACTTGTAGAAACGAGCATAAATACTGCAGTTATTCTAGTCAGAAAAACAGGCCTAACGGTAATTTGTTAGGATTTTTCTTCTGAAAATAAGCCAACCACCCCCAATGGATCTAGCCAAGACTACTCTTCAGACAGAGTAGGAACAAGGTCAAAAGCCTGAAGTCTTACAACCAGACTTGATTAAGTTGCATCAAAGCTGGGACTTGGATAATGAACATGAAAAGGACACTTTGCTCCTCTTGGAAGTTGTTGAAGAAAACATGGAAAAAGCTAAGAAGTCCATGATCCTTTTCCAAACCCCAGTGCCTTATGGAGAGACACCAAGTGCCACCATCACCACTTCCAGAGGAAACACAACAGCAGTGTCAAACACCAGCTGAGGGTACAGCACCCACCACGGCAGACACACAGCGGCCAGTTCTCGGAGAGGCTGGGACCACTTACCTCTCCAACCAGGGGCTCCTGGGGGCTGTGCTTTTGAAGAGGATTCTGTGTTTCTTGATGAAGATTCACTTATTTCAACTGCGTTGTAGAAGGACAGATCTGCAGAAGGGCTTTCTGGTCTACAAGCATACCTGATGAAACACTGGAGCTTTCTAGTATCTGGATTTTGGCGGGCGAACTGGTTACAGGGCAGGGGAGAACTTACTACAAAACCAAATGCCAAGCAAAACCCACAACCTTTTGTTATTCTCCAAAGCAGAACAAGGGAGGCAACCCTACTTGTTCTTCATGTAAGTCACAGAAGAATGGCACGATTAGACATAACACCTCTTCTGTTTGCATTTTAAGGTTATCAAGGAAAAAGGATGCTCATATAGTCTAAGCTACAGCTTTTAAAGCATTAGAAAAATAGCTCTTTACCAGAGCCATAGGGATTTTTATTTTCTTTAGCAATATAATAGTAAAGATGGTCAATGTGAGATGCAAAAATCCAATAGTTACAACAATTATAGTGAGAAATTGATAAACTGCAAGATCTATAAACAGATTAAGCTAAACATAAAAGGGAAACTACCGTATATATGCAACTACTTCAGTAACTGCATTTGATTCCACAAATCGTTTGGCAGTTCTCTGTAAGGCTTCATCGCTTTTCCCACCGTAATTTAAACAGAAGTTTTATAAGAGGAAAGATACGAAACAAGCAACAAGAGGAATAGCGCTATGTGAGAAGGCAGATCCTCAAAAGAGGGAGAAGACAACGCAAATAACTCTGGTTTACATAAATTTAGCTACTTCTGGGACAAAAGCTAACTCTTGCTTAGTCAAGAGTAGAAAATAGACAAACAAGTGAGTGTCCAAGATGGGAGAAGTGTTACACATGAGCAGCTGCTGCTTTTTAGCTTGTCAAGAAGAAAAAGACATTTCAGTGCCCTTCCATTGCAGCTGGGCAATGACGGCAGCAGAGCTCATCAGGGCTGTGTACAGGGGCACTGGGCTCCATGGCTTCTGCAGGCTCCAGCGCTGGTCTGAGCACAGGCCCAGGTAAACTCACCCAACCCAAACCCATCAGAAGAAAAAGAGTTTCCATCATTAATTTAGCCAGCTACCTTCTACCAGTTCTAACAGGGAGCCATTTGGTCCAGTAAACCTATGTATATCTTTCTGTACGAATGACAAGATCTTTAGTCTACAACACCACATGTATACTGCACATTTTACACCAGAGAAAATACGAAGAGAGGCTTTTCATACACCACTGATGATGTGCACACAAACCTAACGAGTACCTAGAACACCGCTGTAGAATCAATAAATCTTTATCCGGAGGAGGTGCACGTTGCTAAAAATGTGCTCTTAAATGCTCGAACAGATGCTAGGGACTGCACTGTTGAAGACCTCACATGAAGGACTGCACAACTTAGGAACTCGAGTTCTGGTTCTCCCCCAGAAGACATCATCGCTTTGGAATATGAGGGTTCAGTTACGCAGATGCTTTTTCAGCAGCAATGCTGATTTAGCCTGTACCCTTGCCTACTTAGTCACTCCTTCGGTGATGCCAGCACAGCCATTTATCAGACATGCAATGAACAGTCGAACAGCTGATGCAGGCTAAATTAAGGGGTTAAGGGGATAGGTGACTTGATCCTCCGTATGTCTCCCATAACTCAAGGATTATAGCTCAGAAACAGCTAAATCACTTAGGTTTTTACTCATTATCCCAAAATCTTTCAAACCTAGAAGGGATTAAAATTTATTTAAATTATCTCTATTCTTAACCGGATTTCCTTCCTTCCCGGCTGCTAAATTAGTTTTGTTTAACTTTCTCTTCTGCAAGCTTTATCTTTGCTTTTTATCCTGTACACCAATGACTGCACATAACAGAGACTTAAGAACTTGTCTTCTGCACCGTTTAGAAGTGGCAAAAACTCCAAGACATGTAGCAATGCTTATATTCTATCACAACCCAGTATCAGCTAATGACTCCTGCAAGGTTTTAGGTAAAACTCATTTCTATTGTAAACTCTTCCCCCTCCCCTTTTTACTACGGCAGCATCATCTGCGACCTCCTGACCTCAGCAGCTTGCTTTGGAATGTAATGGAAAAAGAGGTACGAAAAATCCTAAAGATAAAACGTGAGAGCTAGAAACTGTTACATTAAAAAAACCCAGTATACCACATGGCTAATAAACATAAAACCTCTCCCTGTTAAAGTTGTTTTACTTTGGTTTAAATCAGGTTACAGAACAGATAAGACAAAGAAATCAATTAACTTAAGTGAAGAATCAAACGCTTCTCCATTTTAATGTTCTCAGGCTTCATAAAAAAAAATAAAAAAGAAAGAAAAATCCCAGAAGATGGTTCAGCAGAGAGGCTCAGCATCATGTCGTACCTCTCCCTTGGAGAAGACCCAAGAGCCTCCCTGGCCACCCTCCTCAGCTCCTCCTTCACCTGTAGGGAAGCACGGATGTCCTGCCAGGTGACAGGACACATCTGGCCAGAGGATACGAGGCTCTTGGGAAAGAGGGTAGAAGAGAGTCAGAACTAAAACTGAAGTGTTGCCGCGCTCCCTGTCCTACCTACAGACACCAACTCAATCACAAGACTAATCAGCAAACTATTTTCCCCCCGTGTTGCCCTAGGAGGCAGGACGGGTGACAAGTTGCAGTGAGGCTCAAGAATTTACAGCACCCCGACTACACCACTGACCATCAGCACCCTCCTTCCCCTCTGCAGCGATGAAACAATGACCCAAAGAGCTCTTTGCAAAGTTTTTGTGAGCTACGTGCCAGTTCTTTTACAAAGAAGGGTTAAAAATTCAGAGTCATCATTGTAGATCTTAACGTGTTTCAAGTAATCTGCCATTAGCTGCATTACAGACCACAAGACAAACATTTACCCACCCTATTTAGCCGATCTGCACATTGCCAACATTTCTGCATATTTCAGTACTCAACATTTAAAGGGATTCTAAGCATTCAGTCCTTCATATTTGCTCATTTGCATTTAAGCATTCACTTCACCAGTAAGCACAGCGACCCAGATTTCTCCCCCATTTCTATTCACTAGCACTCACTCCCACTCCAGCAGTTACACTCAACTTAATATTCAGGATTTCATTTTTAAGGAATAGCAAATATTGCACCTATCACAGCCCAAACTTAGTAGGCAGTCATCCTCTCCATTCAACACACACACCTACCTGGGGAGCTGGACTGGGATACTTTGCAAATTGTCTCCCTGAAGATCCCAAAAATATCTGACTCATCACCTTTAACTTTTAGCATTTTTCCAACTACGTGAACTAAGAAGATGCTGGCCAGAAGAAAATGCAAGGAATGACACAATCAAGCACACAGATAATACTCTGTGTGACTTTTAGCAGAGCTTCAATAAGATCTCACCTTTTATCAATTGGTTATTCCACATATTAGTTCCTAAGGCAAGTATTTCTCCTCATGAATGGGAAAACAAGCATTAAAAAAATAAATCAAGTTAGGAGTCTCTCTTTTAACTTAGCTGTTGATTCCCTTTCCTCCACTGTTAGTTGATCAATTTAGGATTGACAGCCTTCAGTGGGGCTTCCACTACACTTTCTGGAGGTATTGCTCATTTGCCATTGATTTAAACCACTACATACATAGATCATAAGATCCGGACATAGGAAAGCATGTTTGGAAAAGATAATCTGATCTTAATATTCACTTACTGGTTTGATCTGTGGTCTTGGGGAAAGCTTCAACTCCCTGTATCTTATGGCTTCAGTTTCATTGGAAAGACAGTTACGTGCAAGCATTTAGAAACCCTGAATAAGTTACAACTATTACTCTTTACAAGCCATTTTTCTAACGGACAATTCAATTCACATATTTACTTGCACCCTCAAACAAAAGAGAGAAAAGTTACAAAACCTTTCCTTTCCACCCAAAGCAGATACTCATTTTCATACATTTATCTGCACAGTCAACAAAAAAAAACCCCACACTCGATGTATTCAGTCAACACAAGTAAAAATTAGGACAGATGGAAAGGAGAGTCGGAGCCAGCACTAGTGCATAACGAATGCCAATTCATGTACAAAAACATTAGGAGTTCTCCTAAAAAGCCAGATGCAGACCTGACTGGTCCAGCAGCCAGTACCAACGCTCAACACTAGGGTATACTTAACGGGCGTCTTTCAAAGGTGGCAAGGCTACTCTCTTCTTTTAGCTTCCATCAATCAGTGTTTAAATATATTCCCCTGTGAAACAGCACAAATGTTTTCAGTGCAAAGCTCGCCTTTTAATAACTCTAAGGCAATATAGTCTTAAATCCCAAGGTTAAAAGGAAACTTAACTCATGTCATTAACAGTTTCACTGCATGGACCAACAAAACGAACCTTAAATACAGTGCAGATCATTGTGACAGAGAAATGATTAGCATTTAATAAGTTCACACATTTTTCAGGGACAAGTATTTATAAAGATGTGCCTTTTAATTCAAAATGGAAACAACAGCCTACCAATTTTTCAGGCATATACTCTATTGTAAAGAAAAGAATGTTGAACAACCACAACAACAAGCCCCAAGCCATAAAAATTAAAAGGCTGATTCCAGCCTGAACTCAGCTTTGCTCCTTCCCTCCAGCCCCAGTTCCACAGCAAGCAGATTTGAGCACGTGGCTTGAAACAGGGCATCCCACCACCAGCCTTCACTGGAACAGCCTCCCGTCTGTGACCATGCCCTTGATCTGCCCTTCTCACCAGCCATGGTTGGCAGCATTTCTGGTTTCTCTGCAACTATCATCTCCTTGAGTATCCAAAGGGACCAAATTTTAGAGGAGCTGGAATGGAGAACAGTGGATGGAGGGACTTAATGGCCAAAGCATTGTTGCAACCAAGTCCTGTTCCACTGCCTCAGTAAACACTTATAGTTAGTATAACACTGACCTCTAACGAAGCTGTTTTAAGAAAGCCCTATTTTCTGCTAGGCAAGCAACAATAAGAAACTGCATAATGTGACTTAATTGCTTTATAGCAAGAAGTGATCCTATTATAGCCCTGAGATCCTGCCCCACATGTAGAAGCAAGGTTTCCTCCTGCCATCCCTGGTAAGCATCCACTCCAGGGCTTGAACTACACCACAGCCCAGAGAAATCCTCACCAGCTAACCATAAGCTTCCAAACAGAAACATATGCTCAAGAAGTCAACCCCTGCCAACAGGAGTTAGGGAAGATCCTTACTTAACACAGCTCTCTCCCATAACTGTGGCAATGCCAGGGGAAAAAAAAGGAAAGGAAAAAAAAAATTAACCCCTTCAAACCTCCAGTATTTCATTACTAGGCAATAATTGCCTATATGATCATCATCCTACACTACTCACACCATATTTATAAATCCTGCTGTTCCAAAGTTGTACATCAATTGCAGCATTTACAATTATTAAAAAGACACCCTCTGGTCTGTCTCATTGCAATGAACAATATGATTTTCTGCAAAAAAGTAATTTGCAGACAGAAAACTCAGAATAACCTGAAAGATTAAAGTATTTTTTCCTTAACACTTTTGAAGGACTGACTTCGTGTTCACCACTGCTTTCCAGTGTATGGATGCTCAGATTTGAAATACTAAAGGTGAGAACATAGTCTTCTACTGATCTTAATAATGGAAGGGAAAGACTCAAAGTGTACGCACATATGTGGCAGCATACATGCTAGCAGCTCTTGATCACTGTGCTAGGTTTCTTCCGAGCATTTGTTTTTAAAAAGCACAACAAACATTTTACTGTTATTATTTAATTATCCAGCAGCACATTCCCTGAGCATAACACACTTCAGGGGCAAAGAGGTACCGGTGGTCAAGCAGTGACCTAGCAGAAGTGTAATCAACCTTTATCTGCATTATAAATTACCCCAGTAAAACATACATGCACATACAGCCTTTTCTTTTTATTGTCATTTACAGCCTACATCAACATGCTTGGCTGAGACGTTAAATAACCCAGGACGCTGAAGAGAGCTTTCCTCCCACATACAACCTCAAGCTTTGCACACACAACAACCTGCACTACTCTTGCAGCAGCAAGCACCAAAAAGTTGCCGTTTAAGTAGTCATTACCGCAAACGCTGACTTTTTCGTCATGAGCTTCTGCTATTTAAACTGCACATGATTCTGCATATATATGTTCTACCAACACACAGTCCCACCACCCAGGTGATCCTGTAGGTGCAGGGCAGTAATACTCAAGCTTACCAAGGATTACCACCTGCTCCAGCACCTAATAAGCATGAAGCTCACCCTGACACTTGCACCCCTCTCAGCGATGGCACCAGTAAGTGGTTGGGTGGTAGCAAAGACAGACCTTGTTTTCATGGTTTTATAAACAGACTGCCCTCAGCCAGCAGGACAGACACACATCCAGGTGACTACAGTAAGTCTTAAGAAGCCAGGATGAAATCAAAACATTTTATTATATTCAGGAAGAATAAATGATGGTTTCTGCATCAACCATACAAGTCCCATTTCCCAGTTTCTCTATGTAAAATATCTCCACACTAATATGCCATTAAAATAGTATTTTTCATCTTGCACATTTTATTGGGAATGTTAAGAGACACTGACTTCCACAAATGGAGTGACTTTAAACGCAGAGATGCATGATTCTTCTGTAAATGAACTGTGAAAATCAGTATGCTTGCAAGCTAAACAAAATTTATCATTTACTGACCCGCTCTGGATTGGATTAGACAGGATTGCTCCTTATGTAGTCAAGTAGCGCAATACGCTGAAAATGATTGTCCTGACCTCAGTACAAGTAAAAGGGACGCTGGCCATGCTAAACATTAAGTCAGACTGTAGAAAACCAGTTGATTTTCCCCACCAATTTATTCCGAAGAGAGGTTTACAGCTACAAACAGCTGTAATTTATTATATTTTAAATTTCATAAAAGACCTAAATATGTTGAGCAGTAATGCTCTTCAGAATTGTCAAGGCCTACTGAACTGAAACACACTCCTCAAATGACAAACATGGCCCTGCAAATTCAGCAGAGCTAAAGAAATAGTATGGTATTGGTTTTTTTTTAATTGAGTTGGTACACAAAAAGGAGAACAGGGAGAAAGGCATGGTTTAAAACAATTATTGCAGGATAGCCCACTACTACTTGGATTAAAATGTAAATGGCAAAGTAATCTGGATTTAACCATAAATTTTCAATGAAGCTCAAACTACTATTTTAAAACTACAGTAAAATTCATGATTTCTCACTTCTCCATTATAATTGAATGTAGAAGGGTGTCTTTCCTCAACTCTACATCTCAAAACCAAAGAAACAATGGCGTATAGGAATAGATCTGTACTAATAGATACGAAACATGCCCATACCCGACGCCTCTGGTGCTTCTTGTGCTGCACCCACCAGACCTCACGAGAGCAGCACCGGTCTTGACGCCACAGCTTCCCTGGCACTGGGCTGCGCAGGGACTTACCATGGTAAAAGAATGCTTATTTAGTTTTATTCATTTAAACACAGTATGGAGGAACTAATTTGTAACAGCTGGACCAGTTTAATTGTTCTGGACTTTTGTTGCAAATAAGCTGCAACCAGAAAAGCAGAGACACCTGCCACCACCCGACACACACCTGGGTACTGAGGTGCAGCAGAGGAGTCTTGCTCCATCCTTAGCTGTCGCAATCCCAACGTATTAACCAGCACCCAGGCCCCCGGGATGACAGGGAGGTTGGTGGCACTGTCTTGTAAGTCAGACATCACTTGCACAAAGGTTTTTAAGCTGCTTCTTGCTCACACTTACTAACTCCTTGTCATCGTAATACATGTTTCCTCCTCAAACTGCCTGTCAGAAACTTAAATAATACACACTGTATTACAGAGACCCTCGTGCCTGCCCTCTGCTCATCGTGGCAGCGCACCAGGAGGAGCGAGCCTTCAAATGAACGCATATGCATTGTTGCTTCACCCACCTGCACACGTTACATCTGAAGTCACATGAACGTCGCACAGATCTGATGTTGAGAGCCCATTTTTGTAGGGGTTGGGGGGGTGGGGGGTTATGTGGTTCCTTGGCTTTTTGTTTGGGGGTTGACTGGGTCTGAGGTTTTGTTGGGTTTTTCCAGTCTTGGGTTTAGCAACTAGACTTACAGACACAAGAAATAAAGCACATAACAGCTCAGGAAAAAAAAAATAACAATTCAGCCAGCTGTTAAATTTAAAAGCATGCTCTTCGTAACTATAAATGTCAGCCTTGCTGTCTGGAATTAATCTCTGAGAACAACTTGCTTATTTCCAATATTTAAAGAAAAAAAAAAGTGTAACCTGTTGCTGTGAGAGTACCTCAGAGCAGACCAGTTGTGTTGCCCCAGCTGGCAACTCAGCCGCACACTACTGCTCACTCACTCCCCCACCAGTGGGATGGGGGAGAGAATCAGAAGGGTAAAAGTTTGGTGCACCTGAGTTTGGTGCATTGGTGTGGGCGTCTGCAGTATAACTCTCTCATGGAAAAAAAACTGAGGTTCATTCTTGTATTTTTCAGCACCCAATAATTGACTGATCAACAGGAACCTCCCAGACAAGCCTGGTCATCTCTGGTTTTCTCCTCCTATTATCTGAAGCACTTGCTCAAAAGCCCTTCACGGCCCATATTGCTGTCTCATTTTCTGGAGGCTCACCATATTGGTAGCTCTGCAGTATGTATTTTCAGCACTTCATGATTCACAGTCAAGCACTGCAAACACAAAGTTTCTCCTGTGTGCAATCAGTATTAACAGAATACTAAAAATACATGTCCTGGTTTCAAATACTGTCCCTTCTCACCAAGTTTCTCCAGGAGAGCACAAGCAGGCTGCAGATGTCATTGTTCAGGGCTGAGCACAGCTTCAGTAGCTCTGACTGCTGCTTCACCCAGCTGGAAATGCAGCAACTTGGCCAGTTAATTATTCTTCACATTGATAAACAGACCTATTTTTCAAGAGAAAAATACTTAAGAGTTATAGTTTGGGAAAAAAATCCCATATCAGCTACACAAAAATGAAAGTACCATTGATTTTAAGGAATAATATTATACTTTATTACATTTAGAAATGAAACTTTGGAGTATGAAACTACCTGCTCTTTCAAATAAAGCCAATGCTATATACATTATGAGCTGTATTTTAATTAATCTTTTCTCAGATCAAATTTCAATATGCATATTTTAGCCTGACACAGAAAAGACAAGCTGTCTGCATTATTTCACCAGGTGCCCACCACCTTCTCTCTTCATTCAATCAAGTATGAGACTGAAAATCCATAAGATCGTTTTGAACTCCTGCCACTTCCCTTCACTCTGTAGTAGCTCCTCTTTCCTTTGTATTAGCACACTAAAAAACCCCCAACAACCCATGTATAGTAAATTTAAGCCGACTGCAGTCAAAGCTTCCCCCCCGCATTTTTACTGTCCAAACAGTACCCTCTTAGATACACTTTCAATTTTAAAGGCCATCAACTTTGATCTGGTTTTCATCTATCTCAACGGACGCAAGAACAACGTGGCCTTTTCAGCACTGAATCCGTACCTGCAAACAGGAAAAGTACTTCTCAGTTTATGCAAGCCTGCAGCCTTTACCTAATCCTTTCCCCTGTCAAGGCACATTACAAGGTAACACTGATGATTCTTTAATTTTTTTTTTTTCCCCTCTAATGCATTTTCCTGCAGCACATGCTATAAAATGTGGATATTCAAGTCTACATTGAGAAGTTAGGGCTACGACTCTAAATAGCTTCACTAAATCAAAGGTGGAGATGTGACCATAAGAGAAGACTGCAGCTCTACCAACTTCATGTTCCTGCATTTTAATTGTTTTTAATTGGGATAATCACTGACTGATCTTCCCCTGGTTTGGCTAAAAGGGGCTGCCTCTGAAGGAAACAAGCTGTAGAGCTGCAAAACACACACCCCTCAAAAAACAGAAGAGAGCTGGGAAAGAACTTACTGTCACTGCAGGTATGTTTTGTTAAGGACAGCAACAACACAGCAACCATTTCAGAACATGAGCAGAGCAAGTCTTCTGCTCCTCCATTTCCAGAGACAGTTTCTGGGGCACATTCAGTTTTGAGGAATCAAAACAGTAAGTTTCTGAACTTCTTTAAACCAAAGTTCATTTCAAAGTATCTTGCTGCTTAACATTTAATCCATTTTGACATCACCCATGTATAACATGAGCTTAAGCAATGCATTCATCACAGAAGTCCCATGAATAAGTCATTTCCCATCACTTGTACCTTTAGTAGTGTCTGACTTCAATGCATGCGCGCATCTGAGGTGACTACCACCTCGTGTTCACTAGTTTCCAAATACGAACTAGAAGGTCACATATTTGATACCAGAACAAAACAGACCTAGCTGCCAAAGTCAGCACCAAGAAAGATGAAAATCAATACACACAAAAAGTAACTTTACAATAAACAGACTTGCCATTTTCCTTGCGTTTTCTACTAAATCAAGCCCCATCTTGTATTTCTCGAGTCATCCAAAGTCTACTTTGTACTCAGGAGGGATACTCACCACCAGCCATAGTCATTCCTCATCACTAACAACTTCTTCCCACTCTCCAGGCTTGCTGGCTTCTCACACAGCAGCACCACACCACTGTGCCTTTCGCTGTTTCAAAGGAGTGAAAAATCTTGTTTGCAAATTGCAGTTAATCTGCATCTTCTAGTATCAAAGTAAACCCTGACAATCACACTCATATAAAACCATTGGCTAATGTCACTTGTGAGAATTGGCCTCTTCCAGGAAGAGACATGAAAGGACTGAACCTCTTTGCAGAAATTTCCCATTACATTACCACACCAGCATAAAGATGCTGCACAAAGGCTCACGGTCTTTCATTTTCTCAAAAGAAAAAAAACAAAACCCAAACCATCCCCCCACACAAGTGGTTGGAAATGTTTATTTGCAGGGGGAAACTCCAATACAAACATAAAGAAAGAAACATGAAAACATGGCATCGCTACGTAGCTACAGTGACTTGCTCTCCAGGAATTTAAAGAACAAGTTGTTTTGGTAGGTCCGTAACTCACGCCTCCGTAAGTCCCCAAGCCCAGGGATTTGCAAAGTGTGCAGCCAAGTGGATACGTGCACAGATTTCTATGCAAGACCCTAACTAAGGTCACTGACATGAGAGCTGAGTGTCTGCCAGAGCTACAGGAGTTAGGTGCAGGGCCAGAGCTTGCCAGCACTCTGCAGCAGCTCTGAACCCTGCAAGCTTTCTCAAAAAATACAGTATTATTACTCCCCTTAACATAAAAGGTACCAAGGTGCAGATTAATTAGGCAGCCCCTACCTGATGTGCTATTCATTAAGCAGCCATCCGCAAAAACAACTTTGGAAAAATCCCGTAGCAAATGCCAGCGCCAACTTGCAGATCCTCCGCTCTGACAGCGCAGACCCGCGCGGCACCTGCTCCTGCTTCAGCACATGCACAGAACACCAACGCTCGCAGCTCAAAGCCAGTAGTTCATTTCCAGTGCAAGGCAACGCTAAGACTAATGCAGAGAAGTAAAAATACTATAAAGCCTGTAGGTGCCCTGAAGAGCAAGGGAAGCACCTGCCTGTGTAGCAGGGTAAAGAGCTCACAGCACAGGGAGGAATCGCAGGGCATCAACATGCCTTTAAATTGCAGCCCCAACATCAAGTCAGCAGCATTTTTAGTAAGGATTATACACATTCACTAAAATATTTTCCTCAAATGTTTTCACAAATTCATCTACCCAATTATTATGGAAACTCTCTTGCATAATAAACAACTTTCTGGAGTAATTCCAGATGGAGCAGCAATACACTTTCAACGCTTAGAAGTTAGTTCAGCATTTCCATTAATAATCTCAGTAATTTGCTCATAACTTCCCATGTACATTAAAAAAATGGTATCACTGAACAAACTTGGCATGCAGCTTAAGCTATAGTCAAGTTTCTCTTGCAAAATATCACAGTCATTAGTTTGGAGAGTTTGCTTGTCCTTCGTAAGGTCTTGATTTTTGTTTTCATAATTTTGCATTCATAATAAAAACAGTCGTCATTTCCTCTTTTGTAAAACAAGCACTTTGAGGACAGCTAAAAATCAGTATGCTAGTGATTTTGTGCATGTGTGTGTGTCAATGTCATCAGTAAGGTAATCACGACTAACCAGCTAGCACCCAAGGCTATGGCTGGATCATTTCCCATCAGAAATGGGCTGATCTCTCTCCGATGCGTACCACAAAACAGTGCTTGGATATAGGTTAGTCACAGCCAGGCACCATACTTAATTGGCAGCAAGGTCACATAGCCATACTGGGGACATCAGCAACTCATAAGGTAAGGTATGAAGCATAAATAAAAATCAAAGTTCTGAAAGAGAAGGCAAATCACTAAAGAACGAACACCAGAGCAGACAAAACCTGCAGAGAGGCTGCTGCAGAGAGCTACAGGAACAGAGGGCGAGCAGAGCCATGAGCTGTGCCAAGCCATGTTACTGCCGACTACACCGAGTGAGACCCCACTGAAACTTCGCATCTAGCTCAACCTTCCCTCCCTGCGTCTGATGGGAAAGTTCTGGTCTTGTCAGAATTCAGTGGAAACCGAACGGTCCCGAATGACGCACAGCAAGAGCAAAGCCATTATTCAAGAGGAATAAGAAAAAGCTTTTCAGAAAGCATCAACTGGAGTGGTGTGGGGTTTGTTTTTCTGTTTTTTTTAAAAGCCAACACGCTAGCATTCCTGCCGACATCAGAGAGGAGAAAAGCTCATTTAATCATGTTCTTGAATTTGAGGCAATTATTAGTACTTAATTAAAAGCAAAGCCAGAGAAGCGCAGCTTTAGAACTTGGCTAACTCCAGATTCACTTAAAACAAGGGGTAGGGAGCATGCAAACATTCAGATTTTCAGCAGTTTCCGAGCCAGGCCGAGCGGACAGACCCCAGCAGCGCCCAGCCGTGCAGAGGGGCTTCGGCACCCGGGGCTGCGGAGCGCCGGCAACCGACGAGGGGACGCGTTAGAAGGAGGCAAGTCGCGCCCGCAGGAGGGAGAGGTGCCTCGCTGAGGCAACGAGCAGAAATCAATCAGGCGGGCAGCAGCGCTGGGTTGGCGCCGGTGCTGCAGAAGCACGTACGAAGTGCCCGTACTGCACCTTACCTGGAAAAGCCTTATTTTCTGCGCTGGACTGTAGATGGGTTCAGCGAGGCGACGCAGAAACCCCCGCTATTTCACCCAAAACCAAGCGGGGACCCCTCTTGGCGGCGTTTAAAAATCACACCCGCCAGCTGCGTGCTCCGGCGGGCCGGCGCCGGCCGCGACCCCGGCCGGAGCCCCGCTCCCCCCCGCCAACTCGGGCGGCCGCCGCTCCTTCCTTCTCCCCGTAGCGGGGCGCAGCTCGCCGAGGGGCGGCAGAGGCGCGGGAGGGCTGCGGGCAGCCGGGCGGGAAGCCCCCGCGCCACACCCGTCCCCTCAGCCGCGACCCCCGGGGGGGGTACGACACGACACCGCCGGGCACCCAGCCCAACTTTACTCCCCGAAGTTGCCCACCTCAAGCCGAACCGCTCCCCGCCGCCACCGAGCCTCGCCGGAGCCCTTCACCGCGGAGCGCCCCGCCGTAATCCTTCGGTTCCCGCGACGCCCGGCGCCTCTTCTGGAGCGGCGAGCGCCGCGCTTCAGGCGCTGGGGCGGGGCGGGCACGGCCCGGCCTCCCGCCCACCCGCTCCCCCGCCGCCCAGGGGCCGCGCCGAGCCCAGCCCAGCCCAACCCAGCCCAGCCCAGCCGAGCCGCCGTGCCGGGCAGGTCCCGAGGGGAGCGGCGGCGCCGGGGCAGCCCCGGCTGGTGGCGGCGGAGAGCAGAGGGGGAAGGCGGAGGCTTCCCTCAGAGCCCGGGGAGGCTCCGCTGCCGGGGGCGGGAGGGGGAAAGGCGGGTAAAATGTCCTCCTGCGGCGAGGGGGTGCCGCGTCGGGCTGCCCTGCCCGCCTAGGCCGGCGAGCTTGGTGTTGACGGAGAAAGTTGACACATAAGAGCTTGAATAAAAACTCCCATCTAGTTTCTGGGCTGGAAGCCCAGGAGGAGAATCAGGTTCACGTAGGTCTCTGTACAGCAGCCGGATGGAGATTTTATTGAATCTGGCTCCAGCTGATCACAGTATTATAGCTGTGTTGCTGTAATTAAAGCTGAGCAGAATTCCTTTAAGTCCCCCCCTTTTTTTTTTTTTAAGCAGGCTGTATAACAAATAGTAATAAGTTTCCTGAAACCTCTTTATCTTTCAGGATCCCAAAGCACTGCAAAGTATACCTTATAATAAATTGCATATCAGTCTGCTCTGCCTCCGTGGAAGTCAGGAATTACACCAAGGATGGGTTTGGCTCTGCAACCACAGTGAAGCTGTGGATGCAGGAGAAGGGCAGGAGCTGGTGACTTGTCCTCTGCTGCACAGAGGGCTCTTGGACAGGGGTGGTGATGCATTGCTCTCCGGGCATTGGGAGGAAGGACAAGAAGAAAACAGTTTGCCTCTTCAGCGAGTAAGATTTAAGTTGCTGCCACCACTGGTTCCCTTTTTGTCTGCTTTTGTGGTGAAATATTGAAATGTGCTGGCTTGGAAACGGTGGCATGTCCTCTGGGGACTAGTAGAAACTAAACACAGCATCTGTTGATCCAGACTTAGTGTAGGAGCCCTGACCTGAAGGGACCACTTTTACTTTTCTATGCATGTGCGAGTCTATAATTACAGAACGTCCAACACTGAAATGTAGTCACTTCTGTAATGAAATGTGGCACTGGTCTAAGGAAGGGATGTCAAAAAATAAATTATCTGAGAAAAACAAGATGCATTTTTAATTGGAAGAATATTAGCACGTAGGACTCATAGAGATGATAGAATAACTGTGATTTAACGAGTTATCGTTCATGAGCTGAGCACTGAGATTCATACTAATGTTTCAGCTCAGCTTTGGCACGGAGCAGGAGCGTGCACTCAGGCTGTTACTGTAGCTCAGCTGATGTATTACAGGATGGTAACTCCATCACATCTCTAAAACGCCACTTTGGGCTTTTGCCTAGAAGGCAATATTAACTTTTTGTTGTTATTACTACTCAAAGTCTTATGATAGGACTAGGTTCAAGCCTTAGTTTTACAGCAAGCTCTAGCACAGGTAGGAGCACGGTGGCTGTGGACACCCCTGTGGGGCACTGACCAAGCACGACCCAGGAGCAAAGCCCAAAATGCAGATTTGGCTTCCTCAAAGGTCTGCTGTTCACATATTCACTACACCCGATTCACTTGGGCTTATGAGAGCTGACAAGGTCATGGACCTATGGCATAGTTCTCCACTTGGAAATATTAGCTTTAGCTGTGCAAGAGCAGCATGAGAAGGATAGGCTGTATTTTTATGCTTGACCGACCACAGGAGCTGTTAAAATTTTGAAAATATATTCTGAAGTTTGCCTTCCCTGTTGTCCTTGGTCACCTCCAGCCCAGCCCCACATTTTGACTACTTTGGCCAACTAATATATTTTTTTCAGTTTCAGTTAAGTCAAGGACTTCAAATTCCTATCATAGGTTTCAAGTTACCCCATGTAAAAGATACAGGGTTTTTTAAGTTTGTCAAAGAGGCACTTTATGAGACTGTGAGGTTAAAAAGATCACTCTAACCTTTGGGATGACAAGTAAAAAGGGACAAAAAGCACTCTTTCCCTCACTTATTTTATAGCAACCCAGGCAGGTAGAAATAGTGGGTTTGTAAGTGCTTTTCCTGTATTTATTTCAGAAAACACAGCAAATACGCAGTATCACCGTATACTTACTGAAGATAATCAATCTGTAGATGGTAAAAGTTCTCTGAGGCTAGATGGCAGGTTTTCACACAGTCCCTGGTACTGTGATGCCCTTCTGCCATTTGGGGCTTCTGGCCCTCCTGTAATATACGTGTTCAGTATTAGCAACTTAATTGCAAGTCTCACGCTACTTCCAGCTTAATGATTTCTTTTCATTTTCACCTGTCACTCAAACATCACTGTCAACATGTCTCAGAAATTATATGAGAAGAACAGGTCTAGTGTTGTCTAATTAATGCTTCCTAAGGATTAATGCGGGAAAAAAAAAAACCACTTTATGAGCATGGGTGTAATCAGGTAAATGAATATGGTATTTAAGCTTCCTAATTAATAAGTAATTTGGTTGGAAGACCCAACTTAACCCTGTCCATCCTGATAACAACCGGTAATGGGCACTTTGCTTGGCGCTTTCTCCCGTTAACTACACCCCCCTCACTGCTCTCTGCCAACTGCCATAGCTGCTATGTCCATTTTCAAGTAATATTTCTCTTGCCATGTTCACATTTTCAGCACAGGGATTGCCTGCATAACTGTTTTGTGCACTGCTGTTGCCACTGTCGTCTTTGACAAACCTTGTTTTTTTCAAATTTTAGATGGGAATTTAGCCACCAGTAACAAGTAGACTCAGATCCACCATAATTTCCTCCAGAAAAATCAATCATCACTTGTCTCCTCGATGCTTTACCTTTCAAAGAATTTCTCTTACCGCTGGCAGAAACACCAACTAAGTCACCTGAAGATTAAAATGACCTTGTTTTGCAAAAGACCTGTAGGACATTGTCAAAATAGGATATAGTCAACGGGACTCGATGGACCATTAGCCTGGTCTTACCACTGACAATCACTGCTATCAGTTTCTCTGGAGATAGATAAATGAATTTAATGTGAAACAGCCACTAGACAATAGAATATTAGAAATAATTTTTTTAAGAGTTGAAAATTAAGTTTTGTGTCTTTCTTTGAGTAAGGGTTATAGTAGCCCACCTTTTCCAATCACACTTTCAAGCATGATAACGTCAATGATGAAAATATATGGACAAAATATATGATTCTTTGGATGCTGTTAAATGAGTAGAAAATCTACTTTTTCAGGTAATGCTTATGGGAATCTTATTTAAAGATAAGTGTTTAATGTAAATTGAATCTTTCTAAATTTTAAGACATGCTTCTCTCCTTAAGCCAACATTGATACCAGCTTATCTGGGGCCTTGGTCTGCAGGCACAGTTAATAGATTATGCATTTCTTTCAAGGCTGAGGTCAACTGTGGTAACTAGATGGCACTTTGAATGTGTATTTCACAAGATAGCGTGCTAGTTCCTCAAAGCACAGGGCGACTCCCTGTCGTGGCGGTGCCAGGGGATAAGCTGCATTCGCTCTTGAGCTTGGTCCACAGTCATCTCACATCGTGGATATTCCCAATGCTGACACCAATATCAGACATGCTCCTCGTGCCCATGGCCATCTGTATTTTGTCACCATTTTGTATAATCCTGCCCTCCGTAGCCCTAGGAGGCATTATGTTAAAAAGGATAGTGTTTTTGGAAGCATCCTGCAACAGCCTAGTCCAATTTCACTGAAGTCAACAGTAACACTTCTTCTGGCATCAAATGCGATTGATTAAATCACCAGCATCTTAAAATTTCCATTTCATTGTCTCCATGAGCTCCTGCTCCTGCTAATAGATGGAGAGTGTAACTGGTGTTTGGAGCAGCAGGAGGGGAGGTCTGGGAAGGGGAGGCTAATGAGAGGCCCTGTCTGTATTAAGGAAATTAATTATGTGACTGGATTAAACTGCAGCACTGAAAGCCTCGCTCTGCCCTGACACAGACTATACGCATTAAAGGTTTACGCCGGTGTAATAACCACAGCAGTGTTGTTAGATGGATGCAAATGTCCTTAATGCTGGCACGACCTAGATCAGACCACAGTGACTAATACAAAGCTGATAAAAGAAAGTGAATTATGTGCAATTGTACTGGAGAGCATGATACAGAAAGAAAATTATAATAGGAAGGTTAAGTGCCCAGTGAGTGCAAACTGATATACAATATCTTGAAATCACAGACAGAGAAAATTAAAATGGTCAAATGATCGCACATATAGGTAGATGGAGGCATAAAGGCAATCTGAACTCCGTGAGGGAGAACAGAGTGAGAGCGTGGTATTTTCAGATGTACAGCCTTTCACCTATTAGAACTGAATAAGTGATTGAAGGCAATTTTAGTTTTGTTTTTATTTCGTGTTTTTGTTTGGCTCTGCTTTTGTGTGTCATAGAAATATTTGCGTATTAATAGATACTCATTGTAATAGCATTACAGTAATCTGAACATCTGCAGCTACCAGGCATTAAAATACGATTACTTCCCTATATATCAAGTTATTTTCGCACTACTTGTGCCCGATTTTGTCATATCTATTAAAATGCAATGGATCGGTTCTTATCATTACCTATTAACTGGCAACCTTGAGCTGAAGTGTTAAGCAGAAACAAGCCTGATGCCTGGAGGCCTGGCTAGCAATTCAGCAGAAGGCAAAGACATTTTATGGCTTTCCTAAAAGCTAAATGACACGCTGTGTAACTTTCCTAATCAAATAGAATTAAATACAAAATTACATTCCCACCACTCCTGCTATCCTTTGTTCAAACAAATTGCTTGATCTACTATTCAACAGTTTACTAAATATAGAACATTTTCTAAATTAGAGGTTTTACTTCTACCTAAAATTCAGCTTAGTTTATTAGAGAAATGAGATATTCTGTTTAGAGCACCGAGGAGCTCTCACATGGCATGGGGGCTCTCTCAGGATGAGAAACGACTCCTCTCCTGAGCTCGAACTGACTTTTGAAGAGGTGAACGCCCAGAGGATAAACATATCCAAAGCATGACTGTGAGTTTGCTGTTAAGGGCTAGAAGACAGAAACCAAAGCATAGGCAGCTGCTGCCAATAAAGATGCGGTTAGTAAATTTTTGACCAGCAAAGAAATACTCCTTTAAAGCACTCTGAAATGTGATCGCTGTCGCTGTCATGCTTGGGGGGGGGAGAGTGGAGGAAAGAGCAGGATACTCCTCCTTCCCTTCTTAGCGTGACAGTGGTTTTTCATTCTACTCAAAAGAACTTGGAAAAATCCGTATTTTTAATGTTATTTCTGTAATGGTACAATATATTTTCCAAATGTGATGCTGGATTTCAGTCGTCTCCAAAGCTTTCCCTTCTAGCCAGTGATGACACACAAATACTACAGAATCACAGAATCCCAGGCTGGAAGGGACCTCAGGGTCATCTAGTCCAACCTTCTGGGAAGAGCAGAGTCTAAAAAAGATGGCCCAGCACCCTGTCCAGACGACTCTTGAAGGTGTCCAACATGGCCAAGTCAACCCCTTCCCTGGGGAGATTATTCCAGTGGTGACTGTCCTCGCTGTGAAAAATTTCCCTCTCGTGTCCAATCGGAATCTCCCCAAGAGCAACTTGTGTCCATCCCCCTTGTCCTCTCCATGGGACTCCGTGTAAAAAGGGAGTCTCCATCTTCTTTGTAGCTGCCTCTTAAGTACTGGTACATGGGGATGAGATCCCCTCCGAGCCTCCTTTTCTCAAGGCTGAACAAACCCAGCTCTCCCAGCCTATCCTCATATGGCAGCTTCCCAGTCCTTTGATCATCTTGGTGGCCCTTCTCTGGACCCCTTCCAGCCTGTCCACATCCTTTTTGTACAGCGGGGACCAGAACTGCACACAGCGCTCCAGGTGTGTCCTGACAAGCACTGAGTAGAGTGGGATAATGACTTCTTTCTCTCTGCTGGCGATGCCCTTTTTGATGCAACCCAGCATCCTGTTGGACTTCTTGGTCGCAGCAGCACACTGTTCGCTCATGTTGAGCTTCCCCCCACCAGGACTCCCAGGTCCCTTTCCACAGAGCTGCTCTCCAGCCAGGTGGATCCCAGTCTGTGCTGCACTCCTGGATAATGTTTTCCCAGGTGCATGACCTTACACTTCTCCTTGCTGAACTTAATACGGTTCTTGCTGGCCCACTCTTCCAGCCTGTTCAGATCTCCCTGCAGAGCAGCTCTCCCTTCTCTGCAGGAGAAATATTCCTGCAGGAATTCTCTGCAGGAAATATTAGTAACTGCCTTCATCATATTGGCCCTCAGCTCGTATTTCTTATGCAACATCCTCCATGCATCCATGGAGTGGTGCTCCAGCAACATAGTTCTCTATGAGGACTTTAAAAATCATCTGACATTTTAAATTTTAATATGATGAAGTACGTTTGGGTTTTAATATCGTGCAGTTTCATTCATGAGTTAGCTCAGGCATCCAAACGTGTCTGAGGGAAAAAAAAAAGGTAAATGCAGTTAATGCTAAACTTTGTCAGCAGGATCGGATGCAGCCAGATAAAACAATGAGCATAAATAACACTGACCTATGAAGAAACAAAATGAAAAACAGCATACCTGAAAGATAAACAAGGCAAAAAAGTGCCCCAAGAGCTTCCATTTGGTGAAGTATTTCAGCCAGTATTTATGTTTGTCTCTATGAAAGCATATGCTTTAATTCCTGTCTAGGTTAAGAACACTCTCTTAAATCAAGTACTAATAATTCTGAGATCTATAAATACCCTGATGGGAAAACTCTGCATCTGTAACAAATACAAATGACCTCATGCAAATGCACAGAGAGCAGAAACAATAAGGAAAACAGTAAGTCAATGACCTCCAACCAAAATGTCACTGCATCTCAACACGAGGGCAGTTGTGGACCTTAACATATTGAAAACAAATCTAAAAATCTTTAGAAAATTCTAAAATAAAAAAGAAGAGTCTGAGGGCATTCAAGCTGTTAGTATTGTTGGCTACCACTTCCACACCCCCTAACTGCTGGGAATTGTGTTGGAAATCCCTAAGGATGGCATAGCCAAATACAAATGGAAGTCACGACCTTCAGTCAGCACACAGTTGTCTCTTTTTTTTTTTTCTTAAAAAAATGCCAGTTGCTTTACCTTTGGTGGTTTACAATTTTGTTAGCTTCAAATGAAGGCTTCTGTAAGGTGAGTGTTACAGAATAGTGAAAAGGGCTGTAGTAGATTGGATGGAAGCCATTATGTCTGCTTAAGGAGAAAATCCTGCCACTCCTGCAGGGCACGTGGGATTTTATGGCTTGAATCTAAAGAAACAATTCTTATGAAATTGGACAAGATTCTCTCTGTAAGCAGAGAGCTGCTTTCAGGTACAGGGAGACCATTTCTTGACTCTTCCTCCATCTTCCCAGCTGGTCCCCATTTCCCAGGGTCTGTAAGGAGCTGGTAGAGGATGCTCTGCTGATCCTGCGGGGCTGGAGGACTGACTACTGTGCTGCTTAAGCTAGTCACTGAAGTGATAAAAAGCATTTCCAGGAGGGAATAGATGGCCAGGCAGCGGTTTCTTACTGTTTTCAAGCTAACATTTGGAAAGTCATTGTAGCTCTATCTTGTAAAGACGTCTGAAGATTGAGGGAATTTGAAGATGTTGGAATTCGCATTTATTAAGGGTGCTGTTGCTAACTTTAACTTACCCTGCTGCTCAGCTAGCTACAGAGAATGTTGTAAGAGCAACTGCATGCACTAGGAAACCTGCTCTTCATCTGCAGCACATCAGCAAAATGAGTGACAAGACAAAAGGAATCGCTTTTAGATCATGAAGGGAAAAGCTTCACAAACTCAAAAATTACTTTAAAAAGTTTGCGCAGTCCCTGCTAAAGCTGGCTCTTTGCTAGTACATGCCTTACTCGCGCTCTGTCTGTATGTTGTTATCCCTCCTAAGCTCACTGCAGAGCCGAGGGTCTGTGGCTCGGCTCCTGGCATCACGCTGAATGATTTAGCCAGAACCTTCCTTAGGATGGTTTGGTGGGGACTGGGATACTTCTAGCCATGTTGATCCTTCTTGTGACCTTATCACAAACAACGCTTCTCTCCATGGCTGGCAGTTTCCCCGCATTCTTCAATAATTTTGTCAAAGTTTTTTGACAGCACTGTGCTGATTGGCTAGAAGATAACATCTCTAACTTCAGGGTTAGAATAAATCCAATATCAGGTTTTCTACTCACTGAAATCTTGCACACAGCTATCTCCAAAAATTTACAGACGTTGGTCAAAAAGTGGAAGAAAACATTTTACGTTTTTTTTTCTGTATTTTGTTAAACTTTGTCGTACTGGATACTCTTTCTGTTAATTAATTTTTCCGTGACAATTTCAGGTAAGCTATTCATCTATTGAATTGAGGATTTTTCAAAGCCTTTCCAGAAATAAACACTGGAGTGAAACTATCGTAAGATATACATGAAAAGCAGGACTGTTTTGTTGTTTTCCAGCCCGTGGTTTATACCGAGTCCTCTCTCATTCCCATTACATGGATTTCACATGGAATAATACAAAGAAAAATTACCCCAAGATTTGGTTTCCCATTGTGAGGTGGTTTTTTAGATGAAGTTTACCAAATTTATATATAAATTTTGAATTAAAAATTCACAAACCTTCTAATCCCTATTATTTAAAGGCAGCTAATTAATGTTTTTTGGGTTTACATTCATATTAGTTTTATTCTAACCATGCACTACCTTCTCGTTATCTTTTGTTCCCTTAATCCCATTGCCCAAAATACTGCTTTCTGATAGTGAACTCTATGGAAACAAGCACTCTTGCAGTTCTGGAATGCAAAATCATTTAAATAGTCTTCTCTTTGCTATTAGCAGTTCCTGGATAATGCAGTCAAACTCCACGAAATGTTCATTATTGGAAATAGATGTATATTACTTTTTTTCCTATGAATTTTTAAATTGCTTTTATTATGGCACGCTGTGTATGAAATGAACGTGATTTAAACAGTTGTGCCCTCTACTGGCATGAAGGAAATAACGAAAAAAGAGAAAGAAATACCTTCGTTCCAGATGTTGTATCAAAACAGAGGGCCAAAATCCAGTTTGTGTGGGGTTGGGCTTTTTCTGTAGTATACTTTAGTCACATTTGAAGGCTAGGTTATTTTCAACATTAAATCTTAGTGCATTAGTTCCTTACAAACTTTTATTTTACTTTTATTAAAAGGACCTTTTACACTGCTAAGGCAGTATAAAATGGCCTTGCCATAGGTGAACAGGATGGTGTGGATGGTATGTTAACACAGTTATGAATAACTTTATTTTTATGAGACTTTTAGGGAGCTGTAGTACCGGCTAGGGAGTATGAGAACAAAGCTGTACGACAAAATCCCTTACAAAGTTCATAGAAACTTTGGAGCATTCAACTATTTAAAAGAAAATCTGTAGGAGTTGATGCATAATATGAAGTAGAATATAGAATTTCATATAATACAGGAGAATTAAGACCTCACCCTCTACTGAAATGTTTCTAGCCAATCCTTCGCCTTCCATTAAAAAGAAAGCTTATAATTTTCTGTCCTATCCCCCACTACTGAAGTTGTCAACTGGCATTATACTTGAATAACAAAGACACAAAAACATACCCTTTGGTAAGAAACTTGCATACTGCAACTTCCCAGCGTGGGCAGGATTAGTCACGGGTGCTAATTGAAATACTAATTGACATATTTATACCATCATATAATATCCATTCAACACAGTGGCAATAATGTTCTTATCTAAAATAGCTGTAGCATCCATGTGGAGAATAGTGACAGACTGAAAGTCAGCTCCGCGCTTTTCTTTTAGCCTGGTAGGAACATTTCAGGTTCCTCATTTTTCACCTTTTATAAAATGTGGTAGCTACAGACTACAGATTAAACGGGTACCAGACTGCATTGATCAGAGCAGAAGAAAAATAATTACCTTCCAGAAAACTTAATAATCAGCAGATGAAGAGGCCAACATACTCTTGTCCCTTCCTTTGGCTCCAGCGTTGTCCCTCTGTAGTGGAAAGGGCGTTTATTTACCAGCGGAAGCAAAATCATTAATCACAGAATTAAGTTATAACGTCCCCTATAACTGGCTTTATTTGTAAGTAACTGCATCTGGAAATGAGGTAGGTACAAATAGCATGGGGTCAGCCTTTCAGAAATCTCAGTCCACTATTAAGTGCTTCATTGCCAGAGAAAACTACGCTACCAAAATGAGCTGTAATCATACGTGAAAGCAGAAGATAGACTCTTGTGCTCACAACACCATTCTTTCTGCCAACTTCTCTGTACAGAACTGTGTTATAATAAAAGTAAATACTAGTATCTATCTCAGGCATGACTATTGCTTTGAATTGCTATGTATTTCAAACATATTTAGCTTTATGGCAAAATCTTTCTTTTTTGAACCAAAAAATGTATCCTTTAATATTCCAGGTTAAAAATCTACTCTGTGTCTTTGCTGAATCAGTGGGAAGCAGAATATCTTTTTTAAGTGTCACATGATTATCTCAGAGGCAAAAGCCAGTTCCATTCCCATGGAGTTTGAATGTGCTCAAAGGGAAAGACGCAGCAGTATGCATGGGTAAAGCGAAGGAGGATGGCCCAGAGGAGAAAACAGGAGGTCTAGGCAGAAGGAAGCAAAATCAGAGGCAAATAAAGGGATTTTTAGTGGTAGGGGCGAAAAAAAGGGAAACCTACAACATGCCACTGGTACCCACAAAACTCATGCAAGACGGACAGAAATGCTGCAAATGGACACTATTATGTTTTGTATGAAACTAGAGGGAAAGTTTTATCTGATGTCAAAAAAAGGAGAAGGGGGTAAAACAGGAAGAGGAGGCCAAGAAAACCACTGTGGCTGTGCAGTTAAAAACCCAGCGAGCCCATGTTCCGGAAAGGTGGAGAAGAGGGAAAGGCGGTAGAAAGGGAGGTCTGTTTAAATGCCAGGAATAATTGGCAGCTGCCGGGTCTAACGCGCACTGTGGTGCCTGCAAAGCGGCAGCTCGGACCACCGGTCATCTCCTGGATGCTCACAGTGAGCGCTGCTGTGGCACATGCATTAAACATGAGGAAAATGAATTAGACTTTGAGAACCGGGGTCCATCATTGCGTGGACTGCTGCATAAAATGATCGGGACCGAGAGCAACGCCAGCCAACCCCCAGCATCAGGGAAGCCCTGCCTGCCCCAGCACGGGTATCTCCTACACTAAGGAGTGCAGGGAATGATGCCAGCCTGGCTGTGACCTTCTCTACCCCTGAGCCTGTGAACCCCAAATGCTCCCCATCTCCAGGCAGCTTTTGCGGACAAGTTCACTCCTTGCTCTTTTAATGAGCTGCATGGGACAGTGTGGACTTAGTGGGTTCCAACTTATTAATTGGTAACAACAATTAGGCAGGGCGCCTAGGTCTTTAGGCACCTTGGTTATGTGTGTGAGCCAATTAAAGCCTCATCCATATTCCAGCCACTTCATCCACACACCGAGAGCTGCTTCCCAAGCCCTCTGCCTGGCTCCTTCGCTCCGGCGCACGCTCGGACTACTGTGAAGCGTGAGGGGAAAGAAGTTTCCTTTCCTTTTGCATTTCATTGAAATCAAGCATTTGCTGTGGCCATAATTCAGGCAGCGGAAATGCAGAAAAAGCACATCTGAGAGGGAATCACTAAATCCACCTGGCCAAACCTCGTCGTGCCCTAAGAGGCAGAGTGAGACCATGCTGGATCCTTCTCTGCAGTCCCCTGGTGCAGCGAATTAGCCACAGTGCTTTACGCAGCCAGCTTCACTACAGAAGCATCTCACTTCAGTAACAGACTCATCCCACAGAGCCACCTATGAGATGACTCCTCTTGTCTCCTTAACGATATATCTGTGATTTTTATCTTGCACTGTGGTGAAGCTGTAGTTGCACCACATCCAACATCAGCCATACCCACACGGTCGGCGTGGGCAGTGCTGGGCTGTGACAGAGGCGCGGGGTCAGCTCCGCCGAGCACGTACCCCTCAAGAGAGCTCAGATGGGCCTGAAACCTACAAGCAAACCCAGACCCCCATTTTGTGAACACCTGAAACCCAACGGTTGGACCTAGAAACCTCTGTTGCGATTACCTGAGCAGCCTGTTGCATTGACCTCGTGCCTTAGGTGAGCTTCAAAGCGCCTGGGGCAGCTACCTGGAACCCACGGCAAGAACCTGCAACGCGTCGCAGCATCTTCTAGCACGTTGTAATCTACGACGGGTAGAACTTGATCTCTCAACAACTTAATTCAACTACTCAGATATCTGCAGCTTGCTTTCTTCCTCTTTTGTCCGGTTCTTTTTTTTATAATATTTCCCTTTCTGTTGCTGTGATTTTGCCTGTTATGGGAACTTTGCAGAAGAGAAAAATAAACAGATCAGTGTTTGATGTTGTGCTTTCTGTTTAGAAGTTTGTTTTCCTTTCTTCTTCCATTGCATCAATATTAACATGTTGATTCCTAAGCAAAATAAATAAAGTCTATAAATACATTCTTTTTTTAAATCATGAAACCTCAAAGTTATGGTTCCCACAGCAACTGCACAATGTGCACATACATTAAAGGCAGGGTTATTACCACCCAAGGCAGCAATCAAATATGCATGAGGGACTTACATTACTGGCACTTGGAGGATTGTGCAAGTTTGAAATCCCAGAGCCACAAAGCACCTCAGTTCTGTCTGTGTCAGTATATTGGGAAGAAAAGATGCTGGAGACGTCAGTCCTGATGGGCACAGTGGAACTGGATCTTGCCACATGCAGAAGCGCTTACGGGGTAATAGGGTGGCCGTACCTTTCCTGTTGAACGAACCAGCCTCAAAGATGTGAAGTCACTCCAGAGCTGAGGATGCTCTGGATGAAATAATTGCTGTTAATTAGCTGAAATCCACAGCCAGAAGGTGTCATAACAACCAAAGCATTATGAACAGAAATCATTGTTCACAGTCCTGACGATCCTTCACAGTCCTGACAATCCTTAACTGCTATGAATTAATTTATTGCACTTTGATTGAATAGGAATGAAGAGTGCTCTGTACATGGCTGAAACTGTTGCCTTCTATTCGCTGTATCTTTTACAATCCATGAAATGATTTCATTGAATAAAAGGATGCTCAGCTTCCTGGTTTCTGGATCTCTACCAACTACTGGCTAATCAAAGTTTATTTTTCTAGGTCATGAATTCGGCATCTCAGCACCTAACCATCCCCGGCACTGTCAGCTGGGATCTAAGTTTGCACCGTTACCTGCTCCCTTATAACTGACGTTCTCTTCTCTGCACCTTGCAATTTGAAGCTAAAGCTTTCAAAGAGTGTACGCAGGGCTGTCATTGTACCCTGAGCCAGGAATTCTGGCATCTCCCTTAGCAAGTTTAATGTTGCTTGGTAATCAAATGCATGCCTCCTGCTGGCTAATGAAACGCAGCCCAGAGACCCCACTTCTCTGTGAAGTGCCTTGAGAAAAGAACAGTGAATTCAGATTTTAAAAGTTAACAGTAAAGATTATTTGCTTTCCCATAGTTTATTATCACAAATAGTAGAAACTGTAGGCATCGGATTTCAGTGACAAAAAGAGAAGCAGCATGCCATCAAGTGACTAAATGTCTTGGTACTATTAATCTCTTATAATATAGTAATTAAAAGGAACTGGAGGATTCCAGAATTTGAAAAGAAGGGCCATTAGCATGTTTAACTCTAAGCAGCTGGATATTTTATTGCAAGAAATGGGCCAGTGGTTAAATGTCAAGGTGGAACTTTTAAGTATATCTAGCCCAGATACCTTCTTGAACAGGTACCAGGCTGGTTAAAGAGCAGTCTCCTTTGATTTCATTGAAAATTTCGGAAGTGAAGATTAAGGCATCATATATACACAGAATTTTAACCAACTTAATCTTGATTGACTTTTGGATTTGGCTGTTCACATTGTGTGGTCAACAACTATCAATGTCTAAATCTGAAAAATGTTTATTTTTTATTTTTAAAATGAGGAAAAAATAGATTAAGGAAATAAATCATAGAATCATAGAATCATAAAGGTTGGAAAAGACCTCTAGGATCATCAAGTCCAACCATCAACCCAACAATACCGTGCCTCCTAAACTATGACCTGAAGTGCCGCGTCTACACGTCCTTTAAAAACCTCCAGGGATGGTAAATAAATAAATTCACATTGGGATGAGAATTAAGGACAATTAGTTTGCCTTGTTACTGTAGCTTCTGCTGTGAATAATGTGCAATTTAGATTTTTCCTCTATGCCAGTTTCGAAATGAAAATCTAGAAGGTTTCATAAAGGCTATGCCTTTGTCCTTGAGTCTTGCAGCAAAGTTTTTTGCCTTTAGATGGAATATGGAAAATGGCCGCCTGAGAAAAGCTACACAGAAATCATTATTGCAAATTTGCCACGTACACACGCAAACACATTTTTTCCTCACGGACAGTGAGAGAGAAAAGCACATACAGTAATTCAGTTATCTCTTTCTACATTTTTATGGTTGATTTTTCAAATTATTAGTGTTTACGCACCACGTGCGCATTTGCAGCCATCTCAGCTGCAGTATTGCTACTCTGGCAGCGTTCCTCCAGAGCACACACTGGAGAGAGAATTTATGAAACAAAGGAGGGAGCTACCTTGAATTGTCACCTTGAACTTGCACATAAGAACGGGGTTTTGCGTTATCATCCATATCCCTTATATTTAACATCAACACGTGTGACGTTTTGTGAGAACACAAGGGCCTATGGTCTGTTTCCTAGAGAATGCATCAGATTTGTTTTGTTAGAAATAAGTGTGATTAGCATAAATTTACCTTAACAACAGTAACACAATTTGAAAGTAATTGTATCAAAGCACCGTCATTTCTGTGCAGCAAGTTTTAGCTGCACTTTTAAAACAGGGCTGGTTTTTTTCCCTCTGAAAAGCAGCAGGTATTGCCAGCCGGATAATTTTTCAGAAATGTTCCAGGATTTCTTACGGATATTAATTTCTGCTTAAGCCTCTCCAAACTTTGGCAGAAAGACAAGTTTCATTTTTCTTTAACAAGTCCTGTAGTTGTGCAGATGCTGTAGCCAGATTGGCAATAAATTTTGCTGTAACAGTTAACTCAACTTAGGGAAAGGTGCTGTTATTTAATATTCTGATTCTGTGTCACCTTTTGAACCTTAATTTCTGGGTGATGTATCTTATAGTTAGTGTTCCGTGGACGTCTGCAAAACCTATTAGATTATTATGTTCTCTGCCAATGAAAGTCTGGTGGTTGTTCTAAATAAGTATCTTCAAAAGTATGAACATTAAACATTGTGTAAAGTAAAAAGTCCATTTAATGTCCCATTTCCAAATAGACACATACATTTTGATTACACCTCTAATTTCCATCAGTCTATTCTTGCCTCTCCTTTATTGGCCTGATTAAAAGCCAATATGAGTGGAAAATTAAAACTCGCATTGACTTAAGAGGCTTTGAAGCAGTTTTCAAATAGTTACTTCACTTTGGTTCCTTATTACAATTGAGAAAAGCTGTATTTTCCCCAAGTTTCCGTTTTGCCTTGTCACCACTATTTTGCCTAAAGATCGCGATTCTATCTTTACACTTTCATAACCTCGAGCATCTGCACTAGTAACAGCCCATGAACTGCAACAGCCCTTTTTCTGTTCAGAAAAAGACCTTCTGACGTCTCAAAAGACATTCGATATTCCTATGAAATGCAGTGCGGCCTTTACCCTGCGCAATGTACGTGTCTCTCTAAAGTCAGTTTTGGCTGTGTTGGGAGCGATGCGAAGAGTTGCCTTTTATTCTCCTCGACCCGTTCAGCGGATAATCTAGGTCAGTGATTTTCATCTCTCTTCCACTGGCTGCTGGGGGTTTGTGCGTGACTTCTCAAAACGGCAAAGAAAACCAAACCTGCTCCCAGTCAGTCAACATTCGCCCTCAACAGGACGTATTTGGGAGATCCACGGATCCCAGAAGCGCTTCCCTGGCTGTAGCGATCCTGCCTGCCTCCGCTGCAGCGCTTCCTCCGGTCTTGGCATCTGCTGCGGGCTGATGCGCAGCTGATGAAGTTATAATACTTCAGCTGCCGGTTTTGGCAGCTGTCTTCTGCAATTCAAAGGCAGGCTTTGAATTTGGGGTTTCAGATATTTGACCAGCAGTAATACAAAGTGACAAGCAATCGGTAAAACAGTATCGTAATACTCATGACAACTAACATTTTCAAAGAGCACAGCAGAACCTTTACATCTGAAAGAACTCGTGGACATCAGAGTTGCAAAGCAGGCTTAGTTTTAATAGCTGGTTTTGCTGCAGCAGCCATACTTACCATGATTTCAGAGAATCCTGTTTAACTTCAGCACTTTGGTAAGTACAGAATCCACGCCAAACATAGGAAAATAATATTCTTGCTGCAGAGAAAGCTATCCTATTGAAGGAGGATATTTGCATTCCAAACCCAAGCCTTTCTGCTTGGGAGGAAATCCCTGTGGGATTTTCTGGCATTTGAAAGATGGAGCATGAGAACCGTGCTGGAGGCACATTGCTCCGGTTACATTCAACCAGGTGTTACAATCCCAGGCAGTCCCAGACTGACGGACCCTAGAGGAGCTCTACCCTGCCCCTGGTGCTTGCCCTCCTGGGGTGGCTACCTCGGATTGATCTGCGTGAGTGGCTTCCTCTCTCCTTCCTTCCTCCTGCTCAGGCTTGGACCTGCAGTGGCTCAGCTCAGCGCTCCCCAGCTCCTCTGCAGAGGAGGACTCCACGATACACTGGCCAATAGATACTATCATTTATCTATTCCGTGGTATCTCTATTTATTGTGCCTCTGATCCTTCCTGCCAGGCGGCCGGGCATCCTGGGTGACTGTACGATCCTGGGGCACGATGCTCAGTTGAAGTTCAACCAGCATCGGTGCTGGATTTTGCCTGAAATTCAGGTGGATCCAACGTTCAGGATATTAAGACTGTGAGAAATCCTGGGAAGAATATGGTTAAGAGCGAACTTAGAAGTTTATATTCAGCTATTGCTATCAGAGTTACCAGCAAAAACTTGCTCAAGGGGAAACAGCACACACCAGTAAGTGTGTAAACAAACTCACAGCCCTTAGAAATTATGAGGAAAAAGGAGAGCTCTAGTGCTGCTGCAGTCCCTAGCCAACCCTCACTTTTCTGAGGCTCAGAAAATAGCAGCTTCTTGCCTTAAATACTTTTTTTGCAGGGATTTAGGGAAGCTTCCATGCAGATTCTAATTTGGCCCCACTGTTCATCCCTGCAAATTTTAGGAAGTCCTTTTAGAAAGCCAAGCTGAGAGCAAAATAGCTGAAGGTTTCTTACGTGGCAGATAGCTTTCTGTAGTGCTGCGGTAAAATAGTTGGCACTTAGTGGAGCTACATTAATAAACTTTTTTATGATGGCTTGAAGTAATGGCTGCTATGTTCTGGAGTAGACAGATAATTGGAGTAGTCAGAGTTGTATCTGCAGTGCTGTGAGGCTGATGTAATAATTCTGGACCACAAATGATCTAAATTTAGGAGAAAGCAGGAGCATATGCATAATGTATCTTCCTGAATCCTACGGAGACCTCCAGGGAATTGGATTGAGTTAATAAACTGGTAATTAAAATTCACATGACGAGAAAAAAAAAAAATTCATTAACTAGGTCTATTGACAGCTTCCATGATAAGGTAAACAACAGTCTATAATCATTAACAGATCGTGCAGAAATCTGCATGGGTTTGCTTATACGAGTTCTAATAGAGCCATTGAAAAGGAATTACAAATACAGGCAAAAAGGACATAGTTCTCATGTGTCACTTTTTATAGTGTTGATTTGTATTTTGATTCCTTTTGCAGTGAAGGTTGCTAAGAGTTATGGCTGTCTGAGGGTCAACAAATTGCAGAAGGAACGAGCCCTCTCCATTGGCCTGAAAAAATCCCAGAACCTTGAGCTTTGAAATTCGTGACACCCATGTGGGAAAGTATCATTTGCTGTGATTTATTCTGACAGTTACATTATTGGGTGCATGTTAACCAGGACAAATAGCTGTAGAGGAAAGGAGTACAAGGAGCTCCAAATTACACTTTTAGAAACTTTTCTCTGTACGGTATGCTGGTAACAGAGAACAGGCAATGGATTTTCAGGGGGTATGATCTCGTCAGCAAACTTGTATCAATCACACCGTAAATAAGCGGACCGTACCAAATGCCCACTGCCAAACCTTTACACCAGGTTGTTCCATTGGCTCCTAAAACATTTAACTACGTAATATGTCTGAATGCACCCAGAGCAGAGATAGCAAATATTAATGTGGTGCCACTGTATTGTCTTCTCTTTCATCACTTTATCCTTCAAGACTATTGTGCAATCTGGCACAATACAATACATTGCTTTATATTTTCTCTTGTAAGAAATGTCCCTTTATGTCAAATTTGGTTTGCAGACTCACAGCCATAGAGCAATTCCTCTTACCCACAGAAGCAGCGTGAGAGTGTGAGGCTGTTGGCACATCTCCAACACCATTGTTAACAATTATGACATGACTGTCAAACCTTATTATCAGCTTTTTGGAATCTCTGTGAGATCCTGTAAGCACAGCTGCTTGGCTTGTCTCTGAAACACTGCTCTTGGAAGGCAAGAGAAAGAGGGAATGCGCTTTCCCTTTAGGAGGAATCACCGAGTGCTTGCACAAAGCCACAGCAATCAGTTTTTTGGGGGAAGTCCACTCTACCTCTGGTTATGTCGAGGTCGTAGCTTCGTCCCTGGCCTTGCAACAGCTCAGTTGCACTTTGGGTGCCTACAAGAGATGTTTTGGCAAGCAGCACATAGCAGCAAGCCAAGGAAGGACGCCACCCCAAACCCAAATTTCTGAACTGGAAAGGAAGGGGGAGTGGAAGAGGAGGAGAGGCTTGGGGAAGGGCTGCGCCGTGGTAGGGCAACCTGCATTCCCTTCTCTGAGCAAAACCAGGCCTGACCACACCGGTGTTTTCCACCCCATAAGCCAGTACCTACTTTCTGCACTGACCGAAGTGAATCCCCGCCTTGACCCCCGCATCACGCCTCGTTTCCCATCGCGGAGCGCTCTCGCATCGCGCAAATTGGCTCCACTCAGATAAAATTAAGCTGGAAAACATCCCCACAGGAGCGCACCTGATACACACCATCGGGAAACAGGCATTCAGCCCATGGGACGAGACTGGCCGTGTTTTGCAGTAAAAAGCCCTAGAAATATCCCCCACACCAGCTACGGACCTGCTCCAGTCCGTCTGCCCTACCTGCTGGTGTAGACACAGCCACACGGACCAGTGCCCGGAGTGCTTAGCGCGGCAAAAGGCAGACCGTTGTGGTGAAAGAATAAGAAAATAGCAACCCTCGCGTTAAGTGGTGGTTTCAGAACAGAAGCAAACTTATACATTGTCGTGGGTTTTTTTCTCGCATTACATCCAAAGGGAGTTTTGTCAAAAGATTTGAAAAGCTGCAGTGAAGCAGCACTGCAGTTACCCGCTGAGCAGAGAGGTAAATGTCTGCAGACGTTGCCAGTAGATGGAGAGTGATTATCACATGCTTGCGTAAACTCTGCTTATTTGCTTTGTATCACCACTGCTAATCTGCCACGGGAGAGATATTCTGGAGTTTTAAGATAAGATGTTCAGCAGGTCTCTGTCTTACGCCCTAATGGCACAAAAAATAATAGATATTACATTTCACATGCTGTTTCTTGGAGTCTGGAACATCCTTCTCCTGCTGGCCTTATCAAAACTCCCATTGTAATTGGCAAGTTTTCATTTCAGTGGGAATCGTGGAGGGGAGGTCATTGATTTCTCACAACCAATTCGATCTTTTTACATGCCTGACTGCCCTAAATCACTACAAGTAGGAAACTATTTTCAAAATTTCTCAAGAGCCCTGAATGTATTGATTGAGTCTAACTTTGGCTCCAGACATTAAATTCTTTCTTCTCCTTGAAAAAAAAATACCCCTAACCCTCTACAAGGCTACTTGGTTTTAGTTGGTGATCTGTTCTTTCTTCATTTATTTATAGTCTTCTCAACAGTATTCAGATAAAACCTTTGATACCTTCTTCAAAATGTCCTTATTATCTTTTCCACAGTTGCCAATGAAAGTTAATTTTATTTGAATTTTCTGTCTTTGTGTTGGGTGAATTACTAGCCCCAAACAGGTGTCGTATTTTGTGCTAAATAGTAGCATATTGCCTATGTACTCATGTTTATAATTATTTCTCCTAGATTCCACTATCCCCAATTAAACTGCAAGAACTTTGAAACTTAGAAGTAGTTAATGGGGAAAAAAACCTTCACTGTTGGATAAATCTTTTTGGTAATATCCTCCCTTGCCTTTATAAATATGTCCTGAGAGTTAATGCAGTTAGCACGAAGATTAGTGATAATGTTTTACCTCATTTCCCCCAATCTATTACAGTGAAGAGCTCTATTAGAATTGTAGATGTGGTTCATCACGTTAAGGACCTCCAGTTTGGATTTTAATTCATGCAAGTGCTCGGCGCACAGAAGCACATCTGGAGTCTGCAGCGTTCCAGAGCCAGAAGCCTTACAGGCTCTGACCTACGTTTTGTGAAAAACAGATTCACTATACGGAGCTTACCTGGAATACAGGGAATAATTTACAACGGAGCAAAATGGCAGCAAAATATAGAGGAAAATTAATTCATTCTTTCAATTAGGCCAGAGAACCCAGTCCTGTTGTGATGTCTTTGTCACTCAGAAAGTTGAAAATTGTTCTCGGAGTCATGATCTTGGGAGTTATTTGGGGGAAAAAAAGGGAATGCCTGTTACAAATAGTACAAGGAACAAACATTGAATAAACCCTTCCACGCAGAATAGAGCGCCTTTAGTCGGCCACACTGATATTATTGTGTGGCCACTCTTTCAACTGGAGTTAAGCCAAATCACAATTATCACTTTTATATGCAATTTTTAAAAGTAGATGCATTTTAAAAAATTATTTTATTATTTTTAACAAAGAAATAGAAAACATTGGCTTCTTGCAACATGAAAAAATACAAAATGGAAGATTTGTACAAAATATTTGAAAATCTGAGAAAATACCAAGCTGTTTGAACAGGTAATACTGGCAATTCTGCGGTCCTAACGGGGCCACATGGTATAAGTGACAAAGGGTGACAGTGCACATTGCTACAGGTTGCTTCGTAAGCAGAGCCCTGGAGCTTCCTTTTGTTCCGTGGACTCAAATCGGCTGTAAAAATACAACCATAACATTTCTTCTGCCAACAGCTGGTTAAACATACTCAGAGCAAGCAGACGCTTTCGCTTTGCACACCTCGGTGCCACCCTCCTCCACTTCAGCACCAGTCAAGTCTCTGACATCTCTTAGCGCTACTGCGACCGGAGACCACCACGGCGGCATTAAAAACAGCTGTGATATTTGAGCATGAGAACTATGTCATCTTCTAGATGACAGCTTCTCCGCGTTTAGCTTTGGGGATGTCACTCCTCCTTCTTGGTACCAAGGCTTTTGTGACAGTTAATAATCAGATCTCAAAATGCAATAAAGCTGTCTTGTGAATAATGCTAGCAAGTGGCCAGCTGAAATCCAAGGCAGCAATTACAGCTGTAGCAAGCTGTATTTTCTGCTCCCGGATCTGCGACTGGTAACAAAGGGGATTTCTCACAGTGTTTTGTCCTAACTTCGATAGGCTGTGAGCGCACAAAAAAAAAAAAAAAAAGCTGTCAGAGATGTGATACCAACTTTTTAATGATGGTTAGTTTAAACAACTCTGGGGAACTCAGACACCGAGCAGAAGTTCCTGAAAAGGAAGGAAGAAACAGACAAATTATTTGGTTTTCTTCCTTTTCCTCTCATAATCACATATTTTAAAAATTTTATTTTTTGGATTAAATATTATTTGAATAACACGATTTCTTTACTGCTCGTTTTAGTTTCAGTTTTTTTGGTTTGGTGTTTTTGCTGGGTTTTTTTTTTTTTTTTTTTTGAGATAAGGTTATTAGGCTGTGAGGTTTCAGCAGGAAGGAAGAAAACCAGAAGGGCTGCAGTATTGTCCAGGGACTCAGAAGACACAAGTTTTAGTCTGTGCCCTGGTTGCTGGCAAATCTCTTGAACTCATAGCCATTTGTATCCACTGCGACAGGAAACAAATGGATCCTCGTGGCGAGCACTCATTGAACTTGTATCTGTAGCTTCAGAAAGTGAAGCATCCTTTGCCACTCAGGCAATTCTTCTCAGCAGTGAATCACATTATTTGTAGGAAGGTTGCACGTTGCATCACTTAGTTCTCATATAATGAGGAGCTAGAGAGGACAAAATGTATTTTATGGCATTTGGATGAACAGTGAATCGTACCTAAACCACGTTGATCTCCTCCACAGAGGACCAGATTTTGGAGAACGTGCCTCCTGTGTGCAAACCTGCGTATAAGGCTGTGCCCATCGTCTAGGCGTAGCCCCAAAGGCATGTGGGTGCCTTTACATGCAAATAAAAGATACGAGCGCACGCTGCAGTTTACGGTGCTTATATTATGGTTATGCTTGAAGCACATAGATGTCTTTGAAAATCCAAGTCCTCAGTGGGAAGCAGTCCTTGTGAGCACTGTATCCAGAGAGCCATAACATTACTGAATGGAGCCACAATCTAAAATTTTTCTGGTAACTTTGATGCGGAAACATAAAGCCTGTAGGAAACTGAGCTTCATAAAAACATGTGCTTACGCACACAAACTGTAATTTCCTATGAAAGTTAATCTTTTCTATTACTCTTATTACATTTGTAAATGGAATGCTGGTTTGAATTATGGCCCCGTACAGTATTTCTTTCATGCTTCAGTAGTCATTGCTTTGGTATTTCAAGTATTTATTGTAGAATCTTGTCAACTCTCATTCATCATGCACCTGCATACCAGTCCTGCACAAGGGTAGTTCGGAACCACAGCAAACTTACTGTCGGTATACTGCAAGTCAGCATTTCTATTGCCTCTCTGCAATATATTAATTACTAAAAAATAACCTGCGAGTACTTAAGCATGCATTCGAGTCAGCGGCAATACTTATGTGCTTAAACGTAACTAACTGTTAATGCTATAAACTGAATCCTGTCATAGTCCTAAAATATATTATGCAAAATGGAATTTTGCCTTACACATATAACATTGATACTATTTTTAGGATGGATCATCTGCATGAAAATACAGCTTCCTTTTCATGCAGAAAGCTTTTTATTCCATGGGTACCGGGTACTGTGGAGAATCTTTAAAAGATTCCTGCTAGCTGTCAGTAGCTGGTAGCAAATCGATGTAATCTGCATTACAATACTTGCATCATGACTTTGAAGAGGGACTGAACTTCTTTGGTTGCTTGTGCATCCAGAATCGCTTTAAAGATACCGTTTTTGACATTTAGGGTTATCTTTGGCTTTGTTCCAATTCACTTCATTGTAAACTCAATTCAGAGGCAGCAAAAGGGGAGCGAGCCAGCGACATCGCGGCTGGCACCTTCCGTTCATATCACACAGAACGCACAGCAGCACAAACTATGTCCTTGCACTGGGCGTACAATCCAGCCACGTTGCCTGTGTAGGAAGGCAGAAAGGGTTAGAACCAAACTCCTTATTGTATCGCTTAGGTGCCTGAGGGCTTGCTGACCCCACACGAGAAACCCTGCGTGATTCAATAGGAACGCGCTCCAGTTTATCATCAGTCATTTTTTTAGAGGTTGATGGGGAACTGTTCGCTGTGGCAACAGAAGACAATAATGTCACATATGACAGATATTAACATCCTCTCCAAACCCTGTGAAAATGTATAAATGCACTTTCATGCACATTCTAAGGTTGCGACTGTCCAAGCACAAACTAAATAACGTGTGCCACGTTATATTGAAAACAAAGCTATGAGAAAAACCGCTCTTTCTCCTCGGAGCTCCAGCATGCTAACCAGATCATCAGCATGTTTTCCGCCCTTTAAGCTAGCTGTGTAGCTAAACCCCAAACTAAAATACCCCCCCACAACATTCCCTGGCATACTTGAAGGTGCCCAACAGACAACCCCTTTACAGGTCTTTTTCCATAAATTGGATTGTTGCATTGCTGCTCATACAGCACTTATTTTTTCCTCCTCAAACCTCTGTAATGTTCATGGGACATCCTAGCGAGTAATCTCTCCAGTTTCTGCTGCTCAGTGATGTACATGAGAATTCCTCCCTTGAACCAGGCAGGGTTCGGTGCCACATGAACGAAGACAATGAGACGGCAACGGTCAGAAAGAACCAAACACGTACGAGCCATTCTCTCCTTGGAAAATATTTTAGGAAACCTCCTTTTGAGAGCTTCAGGTTTCCCATGGAAATGCTTCATTGATTCTGTATAAATAGATTATTCTTTTCTCCAAACAGTTATTATTCTAATATCTTAGCAGCTTTAAGAATCAACACGTAAAAAGAAAAACTATTAGCTGAGTTTAAGGTTGGCTTCTATGTTGGAGATTTCAAAGTGCAGGGAAACATGGCATCAGCCACACTTTTGAAAGTGTACATACTTCTGCTAGCAGTTTAGGCATAAGACTTCACATGAATTAATGCAGTAAGGAAGCATTTTAGTGGAATAAAACATGGCAAGGGAAGCTGTCCCTGCAAAACAAAATGAACCGTCAGATTTCTTTGGTAAATAAACTAATCTTGGCCTTCCTAGCACTGGCCACGCTGTTATTGCTTTCATGAAGACAATGGGATAGAATAATTTCTTCTGAACTCTTTACATATATTACAGTGGATTTACGGAGGCTGCAAACCATCTATTGTCTCCTTATGGATGAGTCAAATGTATTAAAATGGTAATTCTTTCCCATATTTTTAATCCTCTCAACAAATTTCCTTCACATATACAGTATGAACCAAAGATAGGAGAGTTTAAGAGAACATTTGCAAATTTTATTTTGGCATATTGCATAACACAAGTTCAAGGTAATGGAATAAATTACAGATCCCTGAAGGAAAGAGCGTTGTCATTTCTGAAACTCAACTGTTATAATTGGGCATCCCAATTATGTATAATCCTGTGTGAATTAGTAACTACAATGGTTCCACCGAATAGGTCAAAACTATTGCAAAGAGAGAGACTTCTCCTTGGCATTAATTTATCACAGCTTTTAATGGAACCACCGTGAATAAATCTGGCCCATTATTTATGAAGTTGCCTACCTACCCATTCATTTCTTTTAATCACAGTTTTCAAATCATTCTGTCCTCCCATCCTTTCCTCTACCACTTACGTGGCAACCTCGTCCATATGCAAAATTATTCATTCATATTTCTTGGCATTTAGATTTACCACCCTTGCTAACGGTCCTACTTTACAGGTTCTTTCTCTTTGAAACAGCAGACTAGTGCATTTTGTCCAACATGATACAATTTTGCTATGGATGTAGGACAATACCTCTTCCTAAAATACTATAAAGTTTTTAATATTCAGTGAAAGAGCACAGAACATAGTACACTTTAACTCGGTACAAAGTGTTTGGGAATCCCCTTCCTTGCTAAAAACTGATTTTTCCCTTGGTTCGATTCTACATCCAGCTGCCTGAAATGATGCCGTGCAGGTAGTTTTTTAAAGTGTGATCTCAGAACAATAGATGCTAGCATGAGACTCATTGTTTTAAAACGTAAAATTCACCTCTCAAATAGCATTCCTGTTTGCAAATTTACTAAATACAACGTTCAGGCTTTTTGTCGGGTAGGGGGCCAGGTTTTCATGATCTTAATGGTATAGAACAGCCTGCCTTAATTAGGAAAGCATCACGCACATTCCTAGTAGGAAGGGCAAGAGGTGAAATACTTTCCATTGGATTCTCAAACTAAGGCTAAATTATATAGGGGTGTCCTTGCCAATGGCAGAATAACAAGAGTTATGGGTATTTGCAACTTCTGCTAAATTTAGGAATCGAAGATGCTGGCCTGTGTGACTTGCAGGGCTCAGGCTGACGCTGGAAGTTCAGATTCTCTGTCTCCTGTGGTAGATGCTGAAAACTGCTGCCATCCCATACCCTAAAGTGTCTTCTGTTACTTGGCACAGCGATACTGTCACTAACATGAGGAAACACTTGTTAAGAGTGTTTCCTCTAAAGCTGTCTCCTTTCAACATGTTTTCATATGGTAGCCCTACCTTACCTTCTGCACATCTATAGATATAAACTCAGAATCACCAATTGTGAGGATCAAAATGCCCTAAGCTGTCCTATTCATGTTTTATTCATGTTTTCAACCTCTCTTTTTATTTACCTGATACACTGCCTGCCAGAAGTAGTTTTTGGCAGACAGCAGATAATTCATTTTGTGGACATCTGCTCAAAATGTTTTGTGAATAATTAGAGAAGTCTGTAGGGTCTATTCGATGGGATTGAGCCCTGACAACAACAAGGGATTTCTGATCCTCTACTTCTCTTAATAAAATAAAGATCTTTAAAAAAAGAAAGTTCCTTCAGTATTTAAGTTATATTGCTGTAGCAGAGCAAAGGAACTTCTGTTAGGACCTGTTGGGCTCCAGTCATCTTTTTGACATATTTCATTGCCGCCGCTTTCATGGTGAAAGAGGGAATAATTCAAAACTATATATGAAAGAACAGCTTCATAAAAAAGGAGATGTGAGGAAGACAGCTGACTGCTGTGTGCACATGCCACCATTGAATAAAAGAAATGCTAACTTTAAGTAGGGGATGAGCACAGGCTTGTTTCATTAGTGTGTTTTACTTGCCAAAATAAGCAAATTAAAGTGAAGTTTTTCAAAGTATGCTTGTGCTTACCTATCACTGCAGTTGTTCATGCTCATTAGGTTAGGGTTATCCAGAAACATCTGGTGCCGTTTAGATATTTGCACTATTTTTGCTCCAATCTGAACCTATCTGGAAAATCACTGTTCGCTCCTGGTGGTCTGTTTCAATTTCAACAGCCTTTGTGTTATGGGAACCTCAGAATAACTATCTTCCACGGTTTTCAGATATAGCATGTTGAAAACACATTTTCAACATATTGATGCTTTCATTTTTAAGAGAATTTTTTGGCATCTTGTTTGATTAGTCAGAAATAACCAAAATTAGTTATTAAATAAGTCATTCCTCTTTTTCTTAGCTCCTTGGCAGACTAAATATTTCCGACTGTCCTCTTTATTTATATTTCTCTAGAGAAGTGTTCTCATTAAAAAGAGGTAACAGCATTTAAACCTTACAGAGTTTCATCCAATATGTCAGCGACACCAAATACCTTCTTTTCTCCCCCCACACACCCCAGCTGAACTCAGGCTCTCAACGGTGCACATCAGTCATGAGTCTATTTTTGAAGACAAGTCAGTTTTTGTAAATGGCATCCCTCTTGCCAACTCAGCAGCTAAACGTTACCATTTTGGAACTGGAAGCCGATCCATGTCCAGCCTGGGGTTTATGATGGCTGTATACGCTACACAAACATTCTCATCACTGTACAAATACATACAATCATTGCAAGCCATTAACTGAGCCTACAGATGAAATTATTATATGAATGTCTCTTATATCAGGCTTTTGAATTGCCTTTCAAGGGTTTTGTTCACAGCAAAAGGCACAAAATGAGCCTTCAGATAGTTAGCAATAGCATTGTTAACTACACTTTTAACTTGCTCCAAAACAGCTTTCCTACAATAATCCAACCTTTATTTTCTCTTCATTATATTTCTTGGCTTGCCTGGGCTTAAATGAGCTATTCTGTAGCCATTAATTGGGTCTTTTTCAAAATGGACCTCAACTAAACAGAACAAAAGTTCAGGGACAATTTCATATCTTTAATTTCTCCCAGAAAAAAGGCTTTTGATATTTTTCTGTCCAGTTCTGGTTTGCTCACTACAGAGCAGAGTGTATTCCAGCACAGGGCAGCTGCTCCAGCAGGGTCACCACCACAAGACGTTACAGGCAACTTTGAATAAATTTTTAATTCTGTAGAAGCATTAGTATGTTTTATATATCAGGATAATCCAAGAATTAAAGAAATACCAATAAATGCTATCTCGATTGCTTAAACAGAGAAAATTGGCCCTAATTCTTCTCACAGTTTGATGCTTATTTTGAACTCTGCTGTTGAGAGCACAGGTAAAGAACTTCCTTCAGTAAACAGATCGCTAAATCTGTTATCAGCAGTTTTATCTGAGCTGCATTGTGTTCCTTCTTCCCCTTCTGCTTTTGAATTTTTTTTATTTTTTTTTTTTTGCATCTCACCGCATGTTTCTTTCATATATATTTCCTAGTTTATTTTCACAAACGCTGCAAAAATGGGTAGCAAGTATCTGGCCTGGAAAGGAGAGTTAACAGTTTGCTCTGAATGTCACTAGATATCTTGCTTTTGCAGGTATTTCTGTGCCTGCAAATCTCCGGTATTTACACCCAGTGTTAATATTTAAGCACCAAGATTTACTGCGAGGCATCATAGAGAAGAGAACACTGAAAATGTCATACTTATTATTAAAATAATATGTGGCCCTTTTTTTGGACTTATTTCTAAATTTCTTATCTGAGTGGAAAGGGTGCATGGTTTCCTATCCTTGGTTTACACCTTAAGTAAAGGGCAGCTTAAAAAACCCCCGTAAATTACCCGCACCAAAAGCTTTAAACACTACAGCACCTGCATTGCTAGACACCTTCTACTAATAGAGACTTGCAGCAAATTTTAAAACATAAGTGAAGCTTACCTATGATGAGATAGCTAATAAGGACGTAAATCACACACCCAGCCAGCTTTAATCTAATCGAAGAACATGGGACTGGTGATCCCTGTAGCTAAAGGAGAAAGACATCTACTGGTGGCAGCTCACCCAACGCGAGGAAAGCTGCTGGAGGGGCAGAACAGGGAGGTGACCACGTTTTACAGCAGAAATCTCGACAGACTATAGATACAGCTTTCAGATGGCCAAATGTAACCAGGGCAGAGCGTGTTGATATGTAGCTGTATTTATTTTCTTGATAATTATCTTCTGTTTAAAAAGGACTCCGTGTGATGATAGCACAAAGTTAAGCACGCATTGAGTGGCTCGAGCAGGTTATTACAAGTATTGTTGACTCACACTAATTACAAAAAGGAAGAGTATATAAGAGAGTGTACATGGGAGGGTTCCTTCTCCATACCCAGTGGGCTTTACAGGCTTGCAAGTACAAGAAAGCTGGAATAAAACACTACTACTAAGGATTTACCATAATATCAGAAGAACTTTAGTTACAGCTGGCTCCAGGACTCTCCTTGAAATCATGCACCGGAGCTTTCCAGCAGCTGTTGATCAGCAACTTACTCAGCAAGAAATAGATGTTATATCTTACTTTTCTCCTTTGTGTAATGAATGACATGGGGCTGGTGAAAAGCATTTACTGGACCGCTTCAGGATAAAAGGGAAAAATATATATTTTCTTGTCCCCTCCCCAACTGAGTATGCGGGGACCTTTCAGCTCTGCATTGATTTTGCAAAGTTCACATTTGTGTTAAGTGTATTCTCTTGGAATATTAAAATATAGAGGTGGAGACAGTCCAAAAGCAAGCAAGCTGGTTACCATTTCAGGCCTTCTGGGGTTAGTTTGCACCACTAAAAGAGCGAGAGTCTGGAACAGCTTTTCAATAGGAGTAATGGGAACAATACAACCTGCCACGGCTTAGGATGGGACAGTATAATTTTATAAGCTATGGTTGCCAACATTGCATGGCAATGAGTGTAGCTTAATGCACAAGGTTCCTTCCAGGCCACGTTTCTAAAGGGACCTGATGCCAAAAAACCCCTAAACTCAGCCATTTCCTGGGGTGGAACTGGCAGAGATCAGGTCACTTTATGGTGGCAGAGGAGACCTCCCCGGCTGAGGAAGAGGGGCAGCTGCTGGTACCCAGATGGGGCAGCAGCAGGAGCAGAGCTGGCTTCATCGGGCGGGTCAGGAGCCACTTCAACTGCTGATGGCACTGAAGCAGCCTGGACATCTCTAGCCCAGCCCCTGCATCAGGGACTGAAATGCAACTACCTGGAAGATGAACTGCAGTTACTGTCTAAAAGTGCGCAGATGGTTTAGTACAAGAAAGTGAAGAAGAGTCCAATCAATATCAAACTAAAAATTGATGTGTGAAATTTAAATAGACAGAATGCAATTACCCAAATAGGAACTTGGCTCGAGCTCCAAGCAATTGAGGGTTTTACATCTGTATTTTGGAAGTTTTATGCGCTTACATAGCCATGCCATGTAAATATCAGAAACAAAATAATAGCTGTACTAAAAGAGCTGCTCAGACTCTGCTTTTGTGTAGTGATATAATGATGAAATCTCCCTAGTTAAAACTGTGCTGCCATAGCATAGAGACTGAAGCATCCAATGTGCTTTTTGCTCATTTAAAAAAACCCAAACAAACCCAAAGCAACAACAAAAAACCCCAACCCAACAACTGAATGCACGGACAGTTCACATTCATCAAGACGTGAGGTACCTAACTAATATTGAAAAGCTGATGTATAACCGTAGACCCTTAGCACTGTTCTTGTTAAAGATCAGTGCACATACCTGGGAGACACGATTTTTTAATAAATCCAAAGCGACATAACAAGCTGAGGTACTGTATCACCGCCTTCTGCAGAGACCCGAGGTTCAGCTGCCTTCGGGAGCTCCCAGCCTCCCCCCATGCTGCTTTGAGCGGGGTCACCTGGGAATACCAACAAGAGAAATGCCTACACGTGACTGAGGCTGCTTGGTCCTGTCCTGCATCGCTTGGTGGTGAACGCTCGCTTTTGGCACAAAGGACATCTAGTGATTTGGTTCCTATAAAAAAAATTAAATTTCAAAAATTCCTTAGAGGTCTGCTTGTAAAGAAATAGAAACACACTGATGTGGTTCAAAAGTACTTTCTGTTGTTGTTTGTTGTTTTTTTTTTTAGCTCAGAAAAGTATATAATGCAAGATAGCATATTTAAAGAGTTGCATTTTGTCTTTATAGTTTCATTTCTGCCCCTTGCACTGCCTCCATAGCATCCCTGCCATTCTAGCATCCTGCAAGGGGAGCGTTTTAAAGCAGGAGCAACAACATGGTGCTGTCAGATTTTGGCACTGATGCAGGGTGATTTAGCTGTCCACATGGGATGACTTTAGTTAAGAAATGATGCAATTCCCAAGTTTATCCAATAGAGTTGTCCAAATTATGAGCTCCTGGTTTTTGCCTTTATTTAGAGAAAAACGCACCAAAAAATTAATATTATTTCTATTATGGTCTTCCTGACTAACTGCCTTCAGCCGCGTTGTTGCCTCACCTGCCTACAATTTTTAGCCACTAAGTACAAAACTGAATTTTCATTACACAACAATTTCTTACTAATTTCAGATAGTTAATCCTAATAATTTTAAGTAACCCTGTAGAGGGATCCATTTCTCACTTACATAAGATCTGCCTCAGATGCTAATTCCAGTTCTGACAAATGCTAAGCACCGCCTCTTTTCTCTTCTCCCTTTCCTCCGCTGTAGCTTTCTCCTCTGTTCCCACCAGCGTTGCCCCATTGGGGTTTTTCCCCTTCTTCCTTAGCGGGGCTTAAGTACTGAAGGACTGGACAGGTTGAAGTCTTAAAATAATAACCTTTGAAGGTTCCCAGAAGAAACCACCAAACTCTAAAGTGAATACTTAGATTTTAATTTTTTCTTTTTCTATTTTACTCTATGAATTTAGCCTAAGTTCATGTACTTGAGTCCCATTGCCCCACTGTAATTCCAGTTTATAAGGGTAATGTTTTCAGTTCCACAACACGCCTTCCAAAGTAACAAAAGCTAAAACAAGTAAACAGCCCCTCTGTTGGGTACATATATATATTTTCATTTCAGGACATAAGTTGCAAAATAAACATTGGTTGAAATTCAGAAGTGCCATTTGCTACTCTACTGTACAGTACTGAGCCGAAGCGATTTGCAAGCTGTGTCGCTTTAGAGGTAGTTTGGCTGTTCTTGACTTTGAGGTTGGTACTTGGGAGCTGTGCCTGGGAAACCACTCAGAGTTACTAAGCAACTCTGGGGGCCAAGGTTAGTCGACATTTCAGCAGCTTTCCTGCCTGCACCGGGATCTATACAACCCTGTAAGACCAGGTTACAGAAGGGGGCCCTGAAGGGTTCTCTAAAATGTAAAAAAGCACGTGCAAAGCATTGCACAGCCCAGCTCACAAATCAATTTTTTGTTGTGTTTATATATAATTTTTAAATTCTGTGAAGAGTTCAAAGCAAGCTAAATGTCATAAATCTTGAAAGAAGCTAGTGCTGCTTATAACATATATCGTGAGAGGTATTGAGTAGTGCCACTGAGTTTTAAGAGGCTGAGAAGAAAGGGGAAGCAGCCTGGAGCCTAAAACCAGAAATGGACTAATTAAAGGGGGTGATAGCTGTTTCTCCATGACCAGAGGGTGTTCATGGACTGTCACCAGGTGCCCCAGTCAGACGAAATGAACAAGGTAAGAGGCAGAGGGTAAGTGAACAAGGCTGAGATGTGCCATCCTGGGCAACTGGAGGAGCAGGTCACTCCGGCCCGTCAAACTGGGGGTGCAGGAAGGGGTGCCTGGAGGGGCACAATAAGCCCAGGCAAGTTTTACAGGCTTATGAGTACTTGCTCAATGGGGTCCCGATGCACTTTTGCTTTGTATAACGTTGTTCTTTACTGCAAATCCATGGCTTTAAGCAAACGTGTTGCTTTATCCTTACATTCTCCCTAGTGATACCATTATTTCATTACTTTGTTTTTCTATCAAATATACACAAGTGGTAAATATACACAGATGGTAAATGTGTAGGGAACACGCCATCTTATGAGCTTTGGATTCCCGAGAGCGCTCAGGATAATAGCGATTATGGATGAGTAACATAGACTGCCAACTTTGGAGACATCTTTTTTTGACAAGCAGAAAACCTGTGGTGGAAGAGTGTGAGGCTGCGTGACCTACAAGATAACCCAATATACATGCTCACAAGCTAGTGCCTGTCCCGATTCTGTGCCAAAGCAGAAATACTAAAAATCCTCTAGAAATCTCTGATGGAATGGGAAGGGGGTGTGGGTGGGTGAAGCAACAACAACAAAAACAACCCCCCAAAAAAAGAAATCTCACCAATGAAATCTACTCCATGCAAGTCATTACGATCAGGAATAATAACAAAGAGCAGGATCTGCGTCCTGGAGATCAAAAGTGTTTTGGCAAGTTTCAGGCTGCATAAGCGTAGTCCTAATAGCCTGTAATTATAGGCAGCTACTAGATGATGCTACAGCAGTGGGAAAAGTAGGAGAGAGAGACTTAAATAAATAAAATCTACTAATTTTTGATAGTGTTGCACAGGTCATTATAATTAAGGGGTATTAGTGCATTAGTTTACCCTGGAGGAGACCAGCACCAGCCGTTTCTGTATCAGACATAATCAAAAATATATACCTAAATGTAAGATATGGTTTACCCCACAATATTTCAGTATAGGTCAAAGGTAAAGGTATTTTGACCATAGGTATTGGTCAAAGTGAGCAGCAAGAAGAAAACATCTGTTATGAGAATCCATCTAGAAAGACTGTGAAGGCAAAGTCTTGCTTCCTTCTAACTTAATTTTGTAAGAAGTCATCTATTTGAACTCTCAGAAAGTTCCTCTCAAACTAACCAAAGTATAGCAGGGGTTCCCTACCCTAATTAATGCTTTACTAGTCGAAAGGAGATACACCACTAAATCCTTCCGTACTGATACTTAAGGATCAATATTTGTTTGCATACAATAAGACAGGAGTTCCTTACCAAGAATTCAGATTTATGAGGCAGTAGTGTCAAACCTCTGCAAGTCCCAGGGCTGAATCAGTCCTTACCAACCAGGAGTTGGAGACAAAACAAAACGGGGGAAAAAAAAAGCCAAGTTGAACATCTGTGGACTGTGTAGGGATTCAAAATTTATATCAAAATGGAGGCAGTGATCCCTCTTTAAAGTATCACAAATCTAAACCTAAGCCTGGTGGGTGTCAGAACACACCATCTGTTAATTTAATACAGTTTAATTAATCAAAGTTAAATGTTCTCACATTTTTTTCACTTCTGTGTCTGAACACACGTTAATTCTACAGAATAGCGTATATCCTGCAACTGGATCCGGGAAGAATTCAGGATGATTAACGTGTTTACAGTGAACATCCAGCCAATGGAAATGTTGACTTGTAAGATATATGGGGAAATTTGCAAAAAATGCCAAATACATTACAGCAAATATTTAACATACTGTGTAAGGCAATGGACCAGGCCTGGGTATGGCAGCTGCCATCCAGGTGACCAGCATCTGGTGAATATCCGCGTGTCTTCTCCTTATTCCTTGAACAATCTACTGTGAAAGTTTTTTTCCACGTGGAGAACCTGTGTTCCCATAGTATGGCCAGGTAACATGACCCATAACTGTCTTCAACTCCGAGGTGATGTTTCCTGGGTTTAAATAAAGAGATTCCCTAACAGTGCCTTTGAAATAAGTACAAGGGAGAAGACCTGCACAGACCTAGTAACATTGGGCCAACTGGCCCTGAATTCTCAACCCAGTAACTGTATTATTTGCCCAGTACCAGCACACAGAGCCCCCATCCTCAAGGGCCTCACAGTGTCACAGGTATAATATAGATGCCTATCCTCATCATCCCACCCCCACAACAAAGGTTTTCCACACAACTTCATAAACGGTTGATAGCGTTTTGATTTGATCCATCACCGCACTTGCTCACATTGCTACTCAAGCAGAACACCTATGCTACAGGCTATCATAGAAATATCCAATGGAGTTACTAGTAGTTCATACAAAACAGTCACTATATTTAGAAAAATATAAATAGATACAATCTAGTTTCTGCAAGTGGAGTGTTGTGTTTTTTTTTTTCATAGTACGTAAATCTGGATAATATTTTTGAAATTAAACACAATGCTAGATTGAAGCGGAGGATTAATCTTGTCAATTAAGCCAGATGTCGATGTTTCATAGCTGCCCCTCTGGTAGTGCACAGGGCCACTGAGCTGAAGAGCTGGGTTGGGGATCCCTGCACTGGAAACCTGCTGTTTGTACAGGAGATTATGATGTGAACAAAGCTTTTTTTTTTTTTTTTTTCTTCATTGCAAACTATGCTGAAAGACTACTCCAGGGGACAGAAGTAGATTAAATAAAAGGAGGAAACAGCCATAATCACGTTAGTAACAAGCAAAAATACGAGCTGAGGTTGAAAGTCAAATTTTAAAAGAAAGCAGGTTAAAACCCCAGAGGACGACATCAGAGAGCTCCTGGATTTGAAGTTAGAAACAAACGCAGACACCACACACAGCCCTGAGCAAGGGCTCACCTCAGGGCTTCGCAGCTCCTCGCCTGAACGCGCAGCCACCACCCCTGCTACCGAATTCGGGAATTACTGCGTGGGGGCCTTCGGCCCAGGCAAAAGAGAGTTCAGGATCGAACAGAAGGTGGAGAAGGGAGGAAAAAGAGAAAGGGAATAGTGTAGACCTGCATGTGCAGATACCCATTCACATCCTCCAAGTGTTGCAACTCAGTTCTACAAGACAAAGACCTTGCACGCTTTCTGCTGGTGTGCCGCCTGTAATGGCTGTACCAGCACTGTAATAACTTCCTTTTTAAGCCTACGTGATACATAAAAACAGGTCAGATGACAGAATTTACTGAGTAGCTGAGTACCACAGAACCAGACTTAAAAAAAAAGATAATGTTTTTTAAGACAAGATCAGATAATGCAACTTGGGCTATTTTTCAGGACATGATTAGCTCTCCTGCCCCATGGCACTTTCCAGGGGACACGTGGGAAGCATTCCTGCTGGACAGAAACCGCACAGCTTCTTCTGCTTTCTGTGACCAGTCCTTCCTACCCCACTGTGACATGGCAAAGTAGGGCTTATCTTTCCCTTACCAGAGAGCTGGGAAAAGAACTAATACTAAACAACTGATTTTTGCTTTGCTGTGTCGATCTTTCGATCTCGTGCTCATAAGATCACGGTTCACTGTCACCACAGTGAGATCTCAGTGTGATTCAACAAGCAGAGATTTACATAGACGGTACCAGAAATATAAAAAAGAAATGCCAATTAAAATTCTCCTCAGCTCAGCAGAAGTCATCTGCCTGTGCTTCTCGAAGCCCTCCGTGCGTTATCATTGCTCAATCCCTTTCACTGTAGCAAGGGCAGGCATAAAGGTGACACAAAATGAAAAGAAAAGCGTAATAGCATATGAGGTATAAGCAAAAAACAAATGAAGGCTATAGAACATCCTCCACCTTCCGGCGAGAGAGGGAAGAAGCCAGACACAGCAGTGTTAGCTCCCACCTCCACGTGCCCCGGAGGTGGCTCACAGCTGCACAGATGTTGCTTTCTCGGGCGGTCTCAAAGAGACACACACACACAACACTGCCGAGCACGTTTCCTTCGACACGTGCCAGGCCAAGCTTGCATTTACTCCACTTACATTAGCAGAGAATTAATCTGGTTGCAAATCGTTCCTGAGATCAATGGAGCACGCAGCGCAGTTAGTTATTGAAACAAGGCCAAAACTACATAGAAACCGAGACCCGGCTGCCGCAGTCAGGCTCAGAGCTTCAGGAGTGGCTCCGCATTTTGCCAGACACTTGAGCTATGCAGGTGCATCTATGACCACTTCTTCAAAGGCAGAACAGGTAAATCAGGCTCTTTTACCCAGTCCCTTGTCCTGCCTCAATGACTTACACGCCAAGAAGCTAGAGGACCCCGTTCATCTACCACAGGGCTCAGCAGTGCCATCACTCACCTTAAAAACAGCAGGCTCCAACCTTCAGTTCAGTTCTTTATCTCATTTCCACCATATTACTTCTCAGTTCTCCTTAATTCTAGGGCATTTGGGCAAGCCCATAGCAGCCACTACTGCCTGTAGTCTCCACCCAAACACACAGCCTCTGTGTTGAGCCAAGGCACTACTTTAAGAGGATGAAGATAGGGCGTACACAAGCAGGATGAGGAAGGTGGGCCATGAGTACTGTTAAGAAGAATGCAAAGCTGTGAATGTTGCTGTTGAAGAAGACAGTTGGAGCTACAGCCCACTTAAATGCTATTAAAACAAAACCAACCAAACAAAACACAACAAAAGTGCTTTCTCGCCCAGATATAAAGCAGTGGCCAGGTGGAAGTGCCTAGCAGGCTGGTGGCAAGGCCACTCTCTCTAAGTACATCTGGTTTCCCCACCAAGGGTGAAACACCTGGTTCTTATTGCCGTTGTGGTCTACACTTACCTAGTCATCAAGAGCGGGAGCAGAGCGGGGAGCACTGGAGACACACAGATGATGGTGATTAGGACAGTCTTCTCAGAGATAAGATTGGGTTTAAATTTCTTCAGAGAGAAAAACAAATTGAAAATTTGTTTCTCTTTATTCTACATGAGCAACTACTGAACTATTGCTTAAGTAGAGACATGGGAGAGAAAAGTAGAGCAGATATTCTTCCTGGAGCAGGACTGTGAATGTTATCCCTCCAAAGGATGTCGCACAACTGAATTTAGCTGGGTGTTTCACTTGGTGAGAAAGAGTGAAGAAAAGAATAAATCAGATTGACCTTTTCTATTTTTTTCTCTCCTTTGTGTTTTAGCTCACCTGATAAAGCAATTTAGGTAATAAAGTCAAGCAGAAAACAAGTATTCCCTCCACCTTCTTTGTGCTACAGCAAGCAGGAGCAGATTCAGCTGCTCATGCAGCCCCTGCTTTGCACCTTGTATAATTGTTTGCACCTGCGAAAACCATGTTTAATAATACACCTGCCTCAGAAGGGCAGCATTTTGTAGGTACTGAGCAGAGGCACAAACAACAACCCACTGCTCAGGGCAGCAAAGCATTCACTTCTCCATCTGTTCTTCTCTGTGTGTGAAGAAGTTAATTCAGAATACCCCTGACATGGTCGCACAGATCACTTGGCCAACTACATGTCAGAGACGATTAGTGAAAAAGGGTAGAAGGCGTTCCTGTGGGGCCTCTAAAGGCAAGCAGAGGACAGGTGTTAGCTGAACGGTGCGAGTCGGGGAGTTTGTTCTATGTCTGAGTCTCAGCTCGGCGCCTTTAGCCATAAAGTTATCAAAAATAGAGTGTTGAGTTTTGTTTGGGTTGGTGGTTCATTCCCAAATGCTTTAATGATTTATGACCCTAAGACTGGAGGAAAAAAACCAAATTGCTTTGTCTTCCTGCTAAAACTGTGTCCTTCTGAGTCAGGGGAAAAAAATAGGTCATTGGTTAGGATGCAGGTCTGGGACTGGAAAGATTTTGGTTTTTTTCTCCTGTTCCTTCGTAAACTTGCCATGTAACTTTAGAAAATTGATTTCACCTGTATCTCTAATGCTATTCAGGTAACTAGTTTAGATTCAGAACCTAAAGAGCCTCTGAAAAAGGTGGAAAAGCATTCCTCTCTGCTGGGGTATGGTGAGAATGAATATATGGGGTTTTGACTAGCTCAGCTATCCGAGTAACAAGTTGATCAATAGCTAGACCAGATTCAAGCTATCTGTTGATGGATGGCATGCAGAGATATACCAACGGAGTTCAGCAAAAACTTAATGAAGCTTTTGCACAGCAGGAGCTAACAGCTATTATCACCTCGCTACTTTACGCATTCATCACTTGATTCGTGAGGTGTGGGGAGGAAGAGGAAAAAACAGATTTTTTTTTTTCTGTTTCAAGCTGATATGCTGATTAAATAACTAATTTGATTGTAATTAAGTTGCTGAGATTGTGTGCACAGCATTCCCAACTGCTTGTCACAGTGTGCTAGATCACATTGCTGAAGGACTGGAGCAGGCCTCCAAAAGCAGACCGTGGTCCCTGAGAGTTGCAGAGCCTCCTGCACATGTCCTCCTGCTCGTTTCATCAGGTTTGAGCAGGCTGAGCTAGAAAGCTCTGGAAGTTACTGGTAGCTGAACTCCTGAGAGAACAAGGCAATTTTTAACCTGCTAAAGCGGAGCAGGTTGTTAAAGGGGAGGATTCCTTGTTCCCTTCTTGCCGGAGATGGCGATGCTCCCATTGCTCGGTTTTCTTTGTTACTTTGTTCATCTGCACCGTGCTAGAAAATGGAAAACTGTTCAACACAGGTAGACGCAGGGATGGGTTCAGACAAATCTACCAAGGAAGCACGAGACAGTAATGGTCAGCATGATGAGTAGCAGAAGGAAACGGCTATTTTCACTTTGGCTCACTTTAATTGTCAGCAGTTCAATAGCTTAAATCCCAAAAGTTCGCATTAGAAGATCTGCAGCAAAGCCTACAAGGCATTGCAGAAGTGAATGCTGCTATCATTACGTCCTGGGAGCTATGACTGTATTTCACACACCTCTGTGCTAAGAGTGAGCTTCCTGATTTCAGCATCCTCCTGTTTCGCCCCAGCTGCTCCTTCTCTGGGGTTAAATACTAGGGATACGTTCTCACTTCCCAAAATACCAATACCGTTTCCCAGACAATTGTTTACACATCTATGGGAATAGACATTGCTGAAGGTTATATTGAGATGATTAACATGGAAATTAACATAGAAACCTCTCTATACATCAATGTGAGCCTCACTCTGCAAAGCCTCTGATGCCAGTTGGATTTGGAAACCAATTCTGCTAATTTTTGCCATCTTTGTTAATGTCTTTCTTGATGCTACTGCATGGCTTTGGGTAATTTTCTCCCCAGTGCCTCCTTCTGATTTCTCATTTTCTCTGACCAGAGAAATCCAATAAGTAGCACTGAAAGTTGTTAAAATCCATGGACTTTCGCATTTGCAGAGGATTGTTGCCAACTCCGCAGAAGTTCAGGATACATATGTATAAGTAATCATAATTAGATATGCGTGGATATATATGGGTCTCATGAGCAATACACACACACACATATGTATGAATACACGTGTCCTTTCAAAAGAAAGCTTGCATTAGTTAGCTAATGTGCACAGTATTTGTATTCTCATCAGTTTCCCCTAACTGTATTTTTATAAGAACCACAGCAAGTTGTCAAGTGTAATAGTTTTTATCAGCAAAAATAAATTCATAAATGTAATTTCCTTTCAAATACTGAATCAATTTCTTTCTGGGTAGTTTTTATTCCAGATTTCCCTCTTAGTGACTATCATTTAATTTCAGAATAGCATATTGCTGCAATGCACTGACTTTGGAGATAATTTTGTAAACTATTTAAAAGAAAATGGATGTAAGGTTTTCTTGTTCAAATCTTCGGTACTTATCAACTTCCTTCCTGAAATTCCCATATAGATAAAGTTGCCTCTTAGGTGTATATGACAGTAACTATTGAAAGAAACACCAGAAATAATTAAATTTACAGTTGAGACTATTATTCCTATTCTTATCGATTTGTGAATGACACAAACCCCAGTGTTTAGATTAGTGTTGGAATCCTAACTTTTCTTTGTTTTTCACTACTGTAGGTAATGGCAACTATGCAGAGCATGTGCATAGTGGGGAAAAGAAATAAATATCCAAGCAATAGCCTTTTTACCTGTGCTTTGAAAGCATAACCTTAACTGAACACACACAGTTCAAAGCAAGGAAGAGAGGTTTTGATTCAGCTTTCAGGCTTCTATGTTCGGATGAAAATCCCCGTGGCTGGATGGCACAAGCATTGGTTTGGTGTAGAGCGCAGCCCCTCACTTCAGGTCTTCTTAGAAAATGTTGAGGGGCTGACTTCACAGCTAAGAGCCGGCGACATCAGGCATCACCTGCCCCAGCCAGCCTCGAAAAAGCACCATAAACTCAGTCCCTTGTGCCATGGATATTTGGTCTGTGTGCCTCAGCCAGGTCCTGTGGGCAGACCCAGACTTACTCCATGGCTGTAAACCCCAGGTGCCTGCCCGTGCCCATCACAGCAGCAGAATAAGTCTCCTGTGAACCACTTTTTGGGCACATATGAGCAAATTTTTCAGAGTCTGTATCTCTGTGAATCCTCCACTGCAACCAATAGACTGGATGCTTAACATTTACTGCTTTAGCTAATATTAGATCCTCGTGTAAAGAAAAAGGGATGTATTCAGGCAAGCCTGCTTGGTAGGCTTTGGATTTGCTCTGAATCTTAGCTACAGTTCTCTCAGACACACGCGCTCCTTGATTACAAAGTCCCCATTAAAATTACATTATAGGATGTGAACGGGGTCAACAATACTAGTAAACAAGAGGTAAAAGCAACCATTAAAAGGCATTTGCTGGCGGGTAATCTTTGTAGTCTTAGAGGAGGCCAGGTAGGTCACTGAATGTGAAATAGTAAGATCAAGAAATACAATCAATTATTAATTGTCATAATTTATTATTTATTTCTTCAGTGCTACAGTTTACCCAGAGCTTTATAGGCAAACACAAGGATCGGCGTATTCAAATCAGACTTACATTCTGACATTTTAGTTTTGTATCATTTATAGCCAGTGTTGTATCATAAATTTAGGGCAGCATTCAAAGGACACTTAAGTCAATGGCAAATCTCTCTCATAATTAAGGCAGCAGCCAATTAAGGTTTTCTAATCAGCTTTATTCCTGCCATCCCAGCACATGACTGTATCAACAAACCAGATTAACCTTCTGGCTTCCAAACTGTCTTACACTCCTGTACTCAGCGGTATTTGTATACAGAAGACTTTATTTTTTTTACTTTCAAAACATTGTCTGGAAAACTTGTTCCCTGTTTCCAGAGGGGATAATGTGAGGAGGTAAGTGCTAACACTGCAATATCCCAGGTGTTTGGATTGAGATAGTGGGAAATTAAAAGTAAGTACTGGATAAAAATTGGAGTTGTTTGACCCCATACAGTTAAGCTTATGTTCACATAGATGTAGTCCAAATTAACAATCACCTTGGTCTTAAAAAATCTTGTTCACTTGAGGGGTTTTAATCATAAAAGCAATGATCTGTAGGTCTAGATCTTGTGTCCACTCAGTTTAGGCTGATATCTTGAAGAGGGGGGTGGGGTGTTTTGCCATCCTTTTGTAGGTTGGGGTGAATATTAGGCTAAATGAAAGTGAAGGGAATTTTTGCATTTGATGGAGACAAGCATTTCATTCCTGGTGAAGGCAATTCATTATACAAAGCTAGGAAAGGACACAGCTTTGCAGGATTGAAGCCTTGGAAAATGTTGCTCTATGTTGCAAGCTGAATTATAGAGGCTTAGTTGTATGTTTTCAGTGAATTCTGAGGAAAAGAAACTTTGAGCTTTACCTTCTGTAAATGAAAACTAAACTGTCCTTTTATTAACAATAAAATCAAATTATTTTGAATGATAAAGACTTTTAAAAAGTCCACTGTTCACTAATGTTGTTCCTTATTCATCCAAAGCCAGCATTTCACCTCATGTATTACATCAAACTAAGGAGCAATTAATTTGTTCAGCCACAGCCTGGACTAAAACAAATCAGCGGAAGTCTATTAAAAGAGAGGAGCTCGGTGGTCTCACATCAGCAGAGAACGCACATTGTTTTTACATGCGAGATGCTGACAGAAAGCTGACAGCCACAGCTATTGAGAGGTAAAACGCCGCAGCGGTAGCTGTGTATGTTATTTATCTGTTTAATTAAAGAGCAAATAAATTCCAGCTTGGAGGGCAGGAAACATGTGGCATCCCCAGAATCTCTTGCCTAAACCCCTTGGGATGTAAAATTCGTCCAGATACAGAAAACGAAAGCCAAGTGCTGGGCTTTTTCAGAGCATCACTGAGGACCCAGAAGCTGGAGGAGGTTGCTGTAAAGAGCATATAGTGCCTAATATTCTTGTTCTGTAATCCAGAATTAGGGTATTATCATACAAAGTAGAAGACTGAGCATTAAAATGTGTTGCGTGTCAAATAAAGAGGGAGCCAATAATTTTATTTCTAAACATTGGGGGGGGGAGGGGGAAAGTCCAATATTCCTTAGTTATTAATGAGACCTTTGCTTGCTTTTATGAGTCCCCCTGTACTTCAGAAGAGTGTGCTGGTGATGGAGCACACACCGGGTATTTACAAGCGGGAAGAAATGAATAGCCTGTCTGATTCTGACAAATTATCCTTGGAGAGGAAAATAACTCCATAAGAAATATAGTTGGTGTTAAACTTAATAAAAACAGACCCTGATGGACTCCCCTTGGAATTGTGGCAGACCTTTCCCATGCACCCTATCCCCACTCCTGTCAGAGAGCCTCCGTGAAGTTATAATATGTATGAAAAAATATTCTTTTCAGCCATTAAAATATAAATATTTTTCCGTTCGCACAGACAAAAAAAAAGAGAGAAGCTTGCAGGTAAGGCCCAATCTGATAGTGTAACCACTGGATGAAGAACTTACAATTCTAGCTAAAATATGAGGAGCTTAAGAAACTACTCACTTTTTTTCCAGAGACTCAGCAGGACATGTTAAGAAGAATTTGCTGCTCTACTAGGAAATCCGTAGAATTTGCTTACCGCAAGGAAAAGCCATGCGTACTGTCCAGCTCCATGCAGAAGCATTGGAAAAGGTCATATAGAGATGCTGCATATATTAAACTTCTTTGAAAATATGCGTATGCGGGATACATTGAACGTTAATTTCTGTCGTAAAGAAGATGCATCACCTTTCATCCATTTTGGTGAGCGCTTGTCAAGATGGTGACTATTTTTGCAAGCAGCTGGCGTGTGCTGGGGCTCTGAGAGCCATTACTCGTCCTTAGGAAATGAATTGCCTTTCCAGAGAGACGCAGGGAAGGATGGAAAAATGAAAGTTGCTGCAACACACAGAGAGGTGTGGGGGTGGCAGTGAGAGATGAAATCAAGGCGTCCTGCGTTTGAAAGCCACAGGTTGTGTGAAAAATGTGCTTACTGGAGAGACCGTCAGGAAGGAGCCCGGTCTCTGAGCTGGTCTGGCGGGCCATCGCTGTAAATCAGCAGTGTGATTCAAACTCGGACTTGCCTGCGGTTTCTGATTTGGGGGTTCTGGGGTCACTTTGTAGCAGCAGTTGTCACTCTGTGGTGGTGGTTTGGGGTCGTCTTCTCCGTCGCTGCCTGCTCGGCGCACAGGAGGGAGCCGGGTCCCGTTTCTGTGCGGCCAAGGCACGGCAGTGCCCGTCTGCTACAAGCGCTGACTTATTTTGTGGTTATAGCCACCATCATCCACAGATTATATTAAGCCCCGTTAAAACTGTAAATTTAACAGCAAGCATGTCATGATAGAAGCCTCTTTTGCATGGTTCATGGAGGTCTGGAAGGATTTACCTCCTACACCCAGAAATTTTTTTTCACTAACACTCAAAGATGGACAATTCCCCGTAGCGGGGAAAAAATCTACTCCCAACTTTATTTGAATATCTGTCGATAGATCAAGAGATCTTTCTGCTATGAAATCCTCCTCCTGCCTTTCTTTTCTAAAACACGGATTATGTGGGTTCAGAAGTATCTAATTCCTATGGCCATTCTCTTTAGGGAGGTAAAAGAAAAAAAAGAAAGGAAGGGAAAAAAAAAAGCCAGTTGATTTACTTTCCGTATAAGGTATATTCCAAATGTTGAATATTGCATTATGTGCACAGCAAGGATTCCAGGCTTAAGTTGTCTGATATTAAGAGACTAATGGCATGTTATGGAATTGATTTTCCATCAGCCTTTTCAGGGATATCACTCCTCCTTTGTTCCTCTAATAGATAACATCATCTTCTATAACCTCTCCTCTCTGCATCCATTAACTGGCATGTGTATTCCTCTCCTTCCCCTTCACTTTTTCCATATGCTGTAACTTGATATCAATCTAGTTTTTCGAATGGGTAATATCTAAATAATAAAGAGACAGGTGAGATCCCGAGGTGAGCATTTTTCACAAAGAAGAAAAATTGCTGGGCTGAGACTGATGCTTTCATGATACAGAAAGAACACTGGGCACGGTACACCGTAGCCACCAGCCTTGGGTTTGATATAAAATTACAGCTTAGCGTTAAGAATCTAATTTAAGAGAGTACCTCAATCCAGGGTTTTGAAATTACATCTAAGCTATTAATTCCTATTAGTTTCTCTCAGATACTTTGCGCTAGTATTAAAATATGCATATTAAATAATAATATAAATTTTAAAATACATCCTGGGAGATTTCCATGGCCTTTGGGTTAAGCCCTGATTGATTTATAGCAGTAAAATACTTAATATATTTTAAATCATACAAGAAGAGGACTTTTCTGGGACGTCTGAACCCTTTCAAGTAAAGAAGCAGCTAAGAAATGGTGGAAGATTTTGAAATGTGTTGCTAATATATGCTACAGAAAGGGGAGAAACAAGCTCCAAATATTTTTCTGGGAGATTTTTGGTAACATTTCGATTGCCTCTCCAAACATACCAGAACCTCCAAATGTTGTGCTTACCCCTAAAGGAAGCATATTCCTATGTAGGTGGGGAAATATTTAATGTTGAAATTAGCAAGTTGCTAAATTGGTATCACCTGGTCCGTTTTTAATGTATTCTACTCTGTTTGCAATCTGTAATACCATCCAGAGTTATGCAAAGCTGACTGAAGGCTGTGCCAAGTTCAAATGAAGTGTCTATTTATCAATTGTGGGTTTCCTGCTGGAGCCCGGGATGTTAATATTGAATATGCCTAATAGCATTTTTCAAACTCAAACAGTCCTGACTTATTGCTGAGCATTTTGAAACAGAAATCTCAACTGATGTGGGCATTTTGCATTAGAAAATGCCTACCCAGCTTTCCGTAATTATAGGTTTTCATCATATACAGTTCTCCCCATGAGACTAACGAGAGAAAGGGACCGAGAAGTCTAGGTTGTCCGCAAACCAGGCATCAGAGTTTAGTTTTGTGTGACCCAAAGAATAATTGCTAATTATATAGTATCTACATACGATACTTACCGGAGTCCAGCAGTTATTTACTTTGCTTACACCTGCCTTAGGAGAGAAGTGCAAACTGCTGATACTGTAATGAAAATCGCTCTTTTCTTCACGTGTGCCTTTGCCGTCCTAATACACCTTGAAATTGGACAAGAATTTAAAAATTATAATCCTGTTTGCCTGAAAAACCCCAAACCTATTGAATCCACCTCATCTTGCTGGCCTGTCCTCCCTCATATAGCTTTTGAGCTCCATGACCAATTTTAACCGATTCTCAGTGATTGTGCATCCATCTCAAAAATAAGATATTTCTCCAAGTTCCACAAAAATAGAAATGAAGGAAAGTCTGCATTAGCAACACACACTGCTTTTCTGTTAAAAACAGGAGCAAAAAATAAAAAAGAGAGGAAAAATACCTTCATTTGTCCTGTCCCTTTCCTCCTATACAGGAAGGAGGTGTTATGAATGCCTCTTTTGTGTGAAAAACTTCTGATGGAGTTCTTACTTTATTAGGCACCGGAGGATCCAACTAAGAGAGACAAAACCGTACGAAGGCAGGCTTCATTAGTTTCATTGCTCACGGAAGTGCTTGTTAATACAGACGCTCCATTTTAAAAATGTGTTTCTCTGAGCGCAGAGACTGTCTGGTGGAATTAAAGCTACGTAGACGATGGGCCCCTTGCCAGTTCAAAGGAACACAAATTAAGGCTCTGATGTTGGTAGCATTTATGCGCGCGCTTAATTTTACAAACCAGTGGGAGTAGTCATAGATCTGAACCTGAGTGTATTTGTAAGTGTTTGCAGACTGGGGACTATGGAAATAAACATAATTCTGCAATATTTGTACTATGTAAGCAGCGTATAGCACTTGAAGATGCACATTTGGGGTTAAACTGGAAGCAGGCGTTTAAGGATTCTGCAATGAACATATATAATTCCAATTTTTTCTAATGAGTTTGTGCATTCAGGTTTAGCAGTTACAAAGTCTATGTAAGTTGCTGTTGCCTTTAAAAAAAGCATTGGTTAGTTTGGAGAGCAATTAGTGGGTGCCAAGTTAGTTACAGTCCAGCGACAGCAGCATTAGACTCACTATAACGGAGGGGAAAACCCAAGATCATGCAATGGCCTGTACCTGCAAGATCTGCCCAAATGCAGACTATTCTTTTTCAGTATTTTCCTCCCCACTTTTTCCTTCTCTCACCATCCCATGCTGCGTTCAGAAGTGCAGGCTTTGAGAGCGTGCTCTAGAAAGGAATTTGAGGGAGTGCCTAATGTTTTCCATGTAGAGAAAAGGATACTTTCCCCATCCTCGGGAAGCAAGCAAAAATAAGCTGTCACTTTAAAAGTGGAAAAGGCAACCAAGGCATGAGAGATTCGTGAAGGGTGCACGGGAGGCTCATCAGCGCAGACAGCACAGAGGCAGAGGCACAAAAAGGGCGCTGGGACGGGGAGCGGACGTGGGGCAGAGAGAGCAAGAGCGCAGCTCCCAGCTCCCGATGCCCCATTTCGAGTGCTCTCTGCCAGTCCCGTGGCCACCGCACGGTTCTGAGGACTCGCTGAGGCTGGCTCCCTCGCGTTAGCAGGACTGTGCCCCGCTGCGGGCTCAGCACGTGAGATGTCACGGGCCATGGATGCCAAACTGCTCTTTGTCTTTCTGCAGCCAGGGTCCTCAGCCCTGCCACCACACCAGGCTCTTGTTCTTCGTATTTCAGACTCAAATGCCAGGTCTTGAGCTGGCACGAATCACAATAACTACGTGCAGCCAGACTGATTTATACCAGGTAAAGATTTGTACTGTAAGTTCTCTTTGGCTTCTGACTACGCTACTCCAAAGCATCAGCTCTCTCTTCAGGAGCACCTAAGTGGACATCAAAATACCCATTCAAAGATTTAGACAAAATTTGTTTGAAGGCTTAATCCAACCTCCTGTTAAAACATGTGCACTGAGAGGGGTACAGACACATCAGAAATTCAGCATAGGTGCTCTCAGATCATACCTCAAATGAATCAGAAACACACTGCGTGTTCCCTCCTCATTTAAGACTCCAGGATGTTATAATTTAAGTCTAAATATTGCAGCACACATTTGTCTGTGACACTGAACTACTGCATATTGTTTGAAAATAGAAGGGGGCTATTTTTCAAACCCTGAAAAGATGAACAGGTAAGTAAAGCTCCCTAGGAATGTTTTATCACACAAGCTCTTCTTCCAAGCGCAATTAATGAAAATGTATATAAGAGGTGTAGAAACAATCTACTGAAGAAAACCCAGACTTTTAGCCTGATTCTCCTTTCATTTACATTAATATAGATCAGGAGCATCTCCCCCTGAATCCCGAGGTAAATCACCCGCTGATTTCTGTTAACTCAGTGAGGTAAAACTAATGAAGCAAGAATTAGAACCTTTCTAATCACTGCTGCATGTTCTTTAAAAATTGGAAATTAAGATTCTACATTATTGGGAGGGTAATAAAAATTACAGCCATTCTGCTGAGTTATTTCACTGACCTTAGTTTTTGTAATAAAAATGATTGCCATCAACATCAGCATGTCCATTTTGAGTAATTTTTATATACGCCTTGCCTGTGGATGTCAGCAAACTTGCCAGTACTTCCTTAACACTCTCAGAAAATGGATGCTGTATGAAAAAACACAAAGAATCCCAATCCCAGACATAGTTCATTCTCTGAGGCTTCTCAGAATAAATTCAACGTTAACCATAAAAAGAAAGAAGAGCAAATGGGGGAAGGAAGCGCGGGGGGGAAGAAGCTGTAAATCCAGGTGTCATTTTTGCTTGATTAAGAATTCCTTTAGGACCAAAGAACAGAACACTTTGAAAAAAGCCCTGTGAAATTCAGTCTTAGAGGGCTGAGGAAAAAGCTACTGGCGCTCCCCATTTTCTGGGAATAAAGCGAAAAGAGATTTCCCTTGCTATATTTTTCATAGGCTGCCATTATTATGTTTATATGCTTGTTTTCCTCCACTGTGTATTTTGGAAAACAACCTCAATCTTTTCAATGGCATCTGCAGAAGGATGCAGAACTCTCCGTGCACACATTTTGTAGCTGTTAGCCTAGTTTGTAGTCCGCAGGATTTTCTGTAAGTTTGAACTATTCATTGTGTTGAAGTACCTGTTTTCCATTAAAGTCTGATTATATTTTAATGCCGAACTTTCTTAGGCTTCTTAGGAAATCCCAGCTATCAGGCATAAATAATTTCCCGACTACTTCAAACAGACACGACTTGCAATTAAACAGATATTCAGGAGAGGAAAGAACTGTTAAATCCTGATCTAAAATGAAAGCGACCCAAACTTCAGAGAAATTTCAGTGAAAGCTGGAAGTTCGATTAGTTCAACTGTTGACAGCCTGTCCTTCTCTCTACCGACTCAATAGAGGATTTTAAATATGCACTACAGACAGTAAAATGTCTAACATTTGCATAGCATGTATGCACAGAAGTGCACGGATATTGCAGGTATTTGGTTAAAAACAGATATTTGAGTCTGAAAAACCCAACATAGCATTCCCTTTGCATTATGTACCTGAAAAGATGCCCACTGAATAATAAAAAGAAAGAGATGGAAAGCGGTATTTCTGTCTGGGGACATTAGGAGCAGTCGAGACAGGTCCCAGAAGGGAGCGCTGGCTGGTCGACCACTATGTCTCCGAGCAACCTTGATTATTACAGAACTGCTTTACCTCCCCCAGGTATTTCCACCCGCTTGTAGAGGGAAAAACAGAAGCTTAAACACCGAATACCTGTTAGTGCTGGAGGATGGCACTTATTCTGACTGGAGGAAACATAAGATGATTTCTGTCATGTGTTTTGGACCTCAAAATAATCTTGCCTGGAAAATGAGAGATGATGCAGTAGAAGGAAAAGAAAACCGGGAGCCAGACCAGGGACATGAGTTGCATGTATAATGCTTCCAGCAAGCCTAGGGAAAAAAAAAATTTCGATGTGCAAGTTAAAGCAGACAGTAAGTTTTAACTTAGGGGCTAGAACCAGACAGACAGCAGATTACTCAGTCTTACTCATGCAATCCCGACGCTGTATTACGATGTCTGTATAATTTATACTGGTAGACTGTTCTTTTTGAGTGATATCTCTGAGGTATTAGGCACTGGCAGCAACAGGCAAGAAAGGGCTGTCTTTGTTTCTTTTTTTTTTTTTTGCCTGTAATCATCATCGTGATGATCACCTGCATCAAAATCCCACTTCACCTTCTCGTCTTTCCTGTCTCTTGTTATTACAACTTCTTAGAGGGAGCAGGGCAATGTTACCTTTCCTATCTTAGAGCTTATTTTAGGGATCTTACTGCAGCACTGCTGCAGCAATAAATAAAATTTATTAACCATAAAAGCAACAAAAATTATTATAAACTTTGATCCTGCTTCCAGTGAAATCAGTGGTAAACCTGTCATTGATTTCCAGCCAGCAGGCGCTAGAGAGTTTTTCTTCATCCTCTTCACAAAGTAAAGACGGCAGAATTATCCTTCAACGTTAATGATGAAATGCAAAACTGAGATCAGCAGCAAAACATTCAAGAATTTTCAGGCATGAAACAAAAGTAACATTTAAAATCATTAAAACCAGCAAAATAGTCTCTCATGCTATTGGGGTAGCTATTACTGTTTCTTTTCCATTTTCTTTCCATATTTTTCTTCCATTCTTCTTCCCAGGAGAAAGCTTCCACCATTCTTCTTACTTAGATCACCATTTTCTTCTTAACGGTCACGCATATTCTCTCCAGATACTGAAAATGAGATAAAAACAGTTCTTAACATTTTCAGCACAGGAGAAACCAGTTGCTTCTTATTCAGAACATAATATTTGAACATCTCCAAAATGAATTTCTAAACTCTGGAATATACATGAGAATAATAACACCCCCTGATTTTTAGATCAAACCACTATAATCACTGTCTGTCACACTGGATAATGTGCGCTGAACAGCTTCACTCAGTAATTTGTTCATCAAGCCTGTACTCTTTGGCTGTACTTTCTTAAAGTCGACTGGTTTGATTCAAGGGTATCGCAGAGCAGAAAGTCCATTTAATTCCAAGATAAGTTATTTTAATGGCTAGAAATGTTCGTTTCAAGTTTGAATTAGCCTCACTTCAGCAAAATCTTTTTAATATCTTTTTTTTCCTGCTAGATCAAAGACTTGTTTACCATCACAATTTCCTCATTCATCACTGAAATAGAGCCTGCGCTTAGACGGCCGTGAGAAATGTGAGCCTGTAAGATAGCATAAGAAGCTCCTACTGACACAGAACCAATATTTACGGTGGAGCTATGATAATATGCCCCAATAGCAAATCTGTCCTGGGATATGGATATTATTTAATGGTTCATTATGTCATTCTTGCGGGCACGAGGAAAGAAAGACAAAATATAAAGGATCCGTGTTGACTCATCATCTTTATTAATTACAGCTTTTTGGGAACTCTGCAATTAGTCGATGGACTCTGCAGCCCTTAGTCACTATATCTGTTGCAGGGCTGCCGTCAGCACTCCATCTCTCCACATTTAACGCCCGCCCCTTGCCTTTAAACTCCAGCAGTGTACTTCCTTGGGTGGCGGTCTAAATGCACGAGAGGTGACAGGAGGTGCTCCTCTTGTCACACCGGCCCAAGTTCACCTTGCTGTTGAGTCCCACCTGCAGAGCTCTGAGGGAAGTGGCTCCCACTGAGAGACATAAATAACAGGTCTAAATGCTGGATTTCGTGATTCATTCTCTTTCTCCAAGTACCATGGATTTCTCTCCATAACAACTGGTAACTCTCTCACCATGCAGGACCCAAGCAAACAGCTGGGAGAAGCCAGTCATGAAACTTTGGGTCAAACAGGCAATGTTTTGCTCACAAATCCAGCTCCCTGTTGCTGTGATTCATTGGTCGTAAGGGATGACACGGAAAAGCTCTGCACTATCTTACCCAGTGAGGGTCTCCAAACATTCCTCTACATCAACCTCCCATCTGACTCAGGATTTATGGTGGCTTTGCTATTGTTGAAGCCAAGGAAACTATAACACGCTTTTTCAAATAAGGTTTTAAATTAAAACAAAAATGTTCTTGTCTGTGAGTGCAGAGAAGTAATACTGTCCCTATAGCATAAAGTCTTACCCTGCAAGGCGTGGAGGGGTGGAACTGAGGTGGTGATGGAGGAGTCGCAGCCAGGGTGAGCAGGGATCAGTGGTCCAACTGACCTTGCTGGCTTGCTCATCCAGCTGGGATATCATTTGTGTTCCAAAGCCAAAGAGGAGGGGAAAAAAAAGCAGCTATAAAGAAAACCACCTCTTTCTTTCTCCACTAGCACAGATAAAAATCATCTGTGCTTGAAATTTCAGGGTCTGCATTTCAATGTATCTTAGAAAGCAAAGAAAATTATTTTTATTATTTTAAATGGGTGAGACTTGTGAAACAAAGGTGGAGCTTTAAGTCAAAGACATGCTGCTAAATACTGTGCTGGACCGGGGTCCCAGCCTGCAGGTATTTTTGAGGACTGTTCCTATGAAGAATTCATATGCAGCTATTTTCACAGAAGGGAATTCTGCTGTGTCTTTGCCATTATCAGCTCTGTCTTCTGGTCGGTTGACAGGCAAACTCAAACCCTGGGGAAGGGAACGTGGATAGAACATTTTCTTATTTTGACATACAAAATATTGCACTGCACCACTACCTAGTAATGGAAAAAGAAAAGAAAAAAAGATTGTTGTGATATATATATGAATAAATCAGCATGCTGCTTCATCTCTTTGCAAACACACTAACTTTGACTGACATGGAGACACCCATTTTAATCAAGTGTTTGCCTCAGACTGCTCTCAACCTCGCTTAAGTAGTACTTAAAAGAAATAACGGGTATTAATTTAGATGCTTATATATATACTCTTTAAAGCTAGAGCAAGAAAAGTGACTGCGGATTTGTACTGGAAGAATTTAAGACATCAGCCTTTGAGATAAAGATGAGAGCTGAATTTTTAAAAGAGGACCTTCTCTTTTGTGCTTATACTAGTTGCAAAATCCTTTATATTTGGAATAATTGCCCTACACCTTTTCTCTGTTATGCACAAATCTGCAGAAAAAGAGAAGCAGAATAAACGGGGGTTTCTAAGAACTAGCCTAAATAGCATTTATAGTTATTTTCATGAATGAAACTCAGTTCGTAGCTGAGAAATCATTTCCTTCTTTCTTTTCCATGTCACACCTGTTTGCTCCTACAATGCAACTATGCTAATGTTCTTCACATGCAAACAGTCTGACTAAACAAGCGACAGAGAACCAAGCGCTAATCAAGGAATACATTAATTTAGAAGGATTCCACTTTGACAATGCTGCTGTGGTGGGTTGACCCTGTCTAGATGCCAGGTGCCCACCAAAGCTGCTCTATCACTCCCCTCCCCAGCTTGGGTGGGGGAGCAGAAAATAAGGTGGAAAGATTGTGAGTCGAGATAAGGACAGGGAGAGATCGTACACCAATTACCGTCATGGGCAAAACAGACTCGACTTGGGGAAAAATTAAACTGTTACCAGTCAAATCAAAGTAGGGGAATGAGAAATAAAAAACAAACCTTATAACACCTTCTCCCCAGCAGCGCAGGGGGATGGGGGTTGTCGTCCTCACATCACACGTTGTCTCTGCCGCTCCTTCCTCCTCGGGAGGAGGACTCCTCACACTCTTCCCCTGCTCCAGCATGGGCTCCCTCCGGCAGGAGGCGGTCCTCCATGAACTTCTCCAACGTGAGTCCTTCCCACGGGCTGCAGTTCTTCATGATCTGCTCCAGCATGGGTCCCCCACGGGGTCACAAGTCCTGCCAGCAAACCTGCTCCAGCGTGGGCTTCCCACAGGTTCACAGCCACCTTTGGACACCCACCTGCTCTGGCATGGGGTCCTCCATGGGCTGCAGGTGGATCTCTGCTCCACTGTTAACTTCCAAGGGATGCAGGGACACAGCCTGCCTCACCATGGTCTTCACCACAGGCTGCAGGGGAGCCTCTGCTCTGGTACGTCCTTCCCTCCTCCTTCACTGACCTCTCACATATCCTCACTTCTCTCTCCCGATGCAGTTGTGCAGGTTTTTTTCTTTCTTAAATACATTATCTCAGAGGCGCTACCACCATGGCTGATGGGCTCGGCCTTGGCCAGCGGTGGGTCCGTCTTGGAGCCGGCCGGTGTTGGCTCTGTCGGACATAGGGGAAGCTTCTAGCAGCTTCTCACAGAATCCACCCCTGTAGCCCCTCCACTACCAAAACCTGGGCACGCAAACCCAATACAGCTGTCTTACTGTGCCCCAAATGTTGTATCTGATGTAACTAAGAATTTGGCTTTAAATTTTGCAGTGCAAAATTGTCTTTTTTGAAGAAATTTATGGCAATGCACTGCCTAGAACTCTGGCTTCACAGTGATATACCTGATTTAATATGTCATGTTTTAATAGGCAAGCCATTTACCTATTTCAATATGAACTCTGTCTACCATGTAATGTATTTATTTCAGCATAGTCTAAAGCATCTCTTGCCCAGGATATATGTTTCAATTACATTTCAGTGCAAAACACATCTGCTGCAAGAATCTTCATACTCTGGGATCTTGAGTAATGAAACATTTTAAGTGCTAGAGAGCCCAGTACTGAAATCTTTATTCAGGCAATCTCCCACAAAGGCAACCATTTCTCTCAGCAACTTTGATCAATACCCCAATATGCCAGACCAAAAGGCTTTAACAGGAATATGGATTCATTCTGTTCCTATCAATAAAATATGTAATTAATTGAAAATTGAAAACTTGATTAATTTGGGTTTGATTTTTTTTTTTCATTCGAATGCTATCAGCCATATTTTCAGGTACGTATGGATCTGGCTCTCATCAGGCATGAAGCAGGGAAGCTCCAGTAAGCCTTATAAAAATCAGATTGAATCTAAGATCTAGAAGGCAGAAATGGCTGGAAAATGAAATAGCTCATGTATACTGGCTGGTGAATCTACTTTATATATACCAAGTACCTCTGGGGCAGGTTTTAGGTTAGAATGTTCATCCAGTCAGAAGCCTCTAACATCCATCTACCCCAAGTGAAAAAGTGACAGTACCATGGAACCTTGGCTTGCTTGGACACTGAGGACTCATGAGGTCTCCCCACAGCAGGAGCCGCCCAAGCTGCTCCCAGGTCTATCCCAGTGCTGCTCCCAGGGTCAGGAGGAACCAAGGAAATGCAAAACCGGAGGAGGCCAGAGACACACCAACAGCCTGATTTTCTACCGTCTTCCATCAGTTTTATGTCAGTGTATATCCGTGGGTGGCTCTACAGTACTGAAAGTTGTGGGGGAAAGAAAAGCATGAAAAAGACTTAAAGATTCAAACAACTTATACTATGTCACATCCTGAGCTGGCTTTAGAGACTTGGGTTGAGGCAGGGTACTGCATTAAGGTCAGGAAGAAACCCTTTATCACCATAACCTGTTAGTGAAGCTTCTAAACCTGAAGCCTCCCAAAGCTGAGAATAAACATGTGTTTTAATCTGATTTTTTCCCCTGCAGCTGCAATTAATCTGAAGGGCTTTTTAACAAAGTTGCAAACTGTGGTGCTGCATTCTTGATATGGCCGTTGGATATTTGTTCACAAAAGTTGTTTCCTACTAGAGTTAAATCCTGAACCAAGTGAAAATAATCTATTAAAGACGGGCAATAGATACAGATATATGAGATTTATATGATTTCCACATTAACAGAGCTTCTATTATAAATCCCTATTAATCAGGCAATCCATCAATATAAAGTTTTCCATTAAATTCAAAGAGGAACTCTAGCGAGTGTAATCATAGAGCTTGTTTAATACAGTGCAATGATGCCGACATTTTCATCTCATCTATCTAGCTGCAGAGATTTTTCCTACTAAGCTCATCACTGGAGGAGCTGAACAACTCAGTGACAGAGTGGAAAATTCTCCCGAATAACTACGGGGGGGGGGGAAATTTTAAAATCCTCCTCTCTGGCTTTCACAAGTTTTAATGCAAAGCCAGCAATAGCAGAATGGTGAATTACAAGTTTCAGTACATGTATTTACAGTTTATCTGGGCCCACAGCACACCAGTTTAAAAAAAAAATGCTTCAAATGTAGCTGTACAGCTGCTTCTTCATACTTTTGATTTTTTTTTCAGGTGACGTCTGGACACTTCACAGGAGCAGAAGTGCAAAGGCGCAGTGACCTGGGTGAGGCACAAATGGAAAAAGTGGGTTTTTTTAAAAGTGTATGCTTTCTGTGTTTTTTATTTTCCAGTATCAATACAGGAGAGGAGGGAAGAGCCTAAAACAAGCGACAGAGATAAGAGGAAGAGATCGAGTAATTCAGATCTTATAATGAAAGCATTGTGGAAGAAAACAACATTTTTTAAAGGAAACATTATACAGTCTTGTTAAAATTAAATAGTAGATATTGAGCTGGATTAGACATGAGAGAGAAGAAAATGAAATGGAACAGCATAGGGAGGAGGGATGTTTAACTCACCCGGCTTCACTGGAGGGAAGTCAATGAGAAGGAGAAAGAATCCTCAGGGATCATTAGGCTCCTGGAGAGATTCTCTTCCCTTGATTATAGTGGGATATTAAGCAAGATGTGGAAGTGGGATGGAAGTTCCTCCACCTCAGGGGGCTTCTGAGGCTGGCAACTTCTACAAGGCTCCAAGGATTCCCATCACACAAGTTTTTTCAAAAAAAAAAAAAAAAACCAACGCTGGTATTTTTAATTTCTTTATCATCTCAGGACATTTTGTTGGTGTGTCCCTGGTGCAGTTTTCTTCTGTTCAATCATGTTTGCTCCAGGCAAGGCATCCAGGGCTTGACTCTCTCCTCTGTCTTGGCATCTTCAGCTTCCTGTAGCAAAGGACATTTCCAAAGAGGCTGGATTTGTCTTTCTTTCATCTCAGAAAAAAATGAAAGCAAACGGTGAAACACTGCATCTTTGAAAAATAAAACACTGGCTTGTATTCTAGTTGGTCTCCAGTGAGACTTAAGGCATGGTTTCAGTGAAACCACACTATCAGGAAGGCTCTTCTACACTATGTATTAGAATCCCAGTATAGCTGGTGCCCTAACCCAGTAGGTTGCCAGGGTCGCAAAGTACATTACCGGTCATAAACATCTATGCCAGCCCATCACGGCCCATCATTTCTTGGATTGCGCCAGCTCCCTTTTTCACTTGTGCTTCCCAGCCCTGAGTCACCAGCTTCCCCACTGGGACTGGTGACAGTGACACAGGCCAGAAGCTTAATGCCAAGTGCAGACTTTGCAGGTGAAGTGGAGAACAGAAGCCGCCTGGGGATATCCTGGGGTAGGAGGAACATCTGAGGCAGCAGACGAGTGTGCTTATGGGTGACCATATTTTCCCATGATCCAGCGCTCGAGGCCTGTTGCACAGTCCCAGAGAGGTGAACATCCCCATCGTTAGATGAAATGCAAACAGTCAGACAGATGAAGCAGGAAATACAGCAGACATAGTGCAAGGTTCAGAATCAATTTATTTTCCGCTGCTGAAGACGATCACACATGCCTGGCTCATCTCGGTGCCGTGCTCCACCACTCATGAGTTGCATGCTCACCCTTCAGTAGTGAAAGCTATTTATTTGGTCCACAGTGAGCTTATGCATTCTGTCTGTGTACAGGTGTGGACAGACAAGAGATACTAGGAGACACAAACCATTATATGTCCTCCCTGGTCACGTTTTAGCACGGCTGATCTTGACTGCCTGATCTAATACCACAGTTTTCCCCATCAGGCATAACTGCAGTAATGCAAAAGGATTTTGAGAGAAAGGAGACCTAGAAGGAAGAACGTAACATTTTCATACAAGGGCAGAATAAAACCTTCACCCTTTCCTTACATTTCTCTCTTCCCTCTGCACCAGTTCCATGTCTTTCTGCAGAACGACATGCAGACAATGAGGTTTCTTTTCAGGAAAGTATAATATTTCTTCCCAAGAACGACTCATGCACTTCAAGTTAGATATGTTCTTAAAGGCATCCTTGACTTATGACCCAAGATATCATTTGTCAATGAAAATCCCTCTCCTTCTATTTCTCTTCTGGAGCTAATAAGGCTGTGCATTTACACAGCAAATTCAATACATCTCGAAAACCCAGTTCTGCGAGCAGTACATTATTTCCTGTCTTTCAAAGGCTTTTTACACAAGAATATAATAGATTGTCTTTTAACAAGTACTCCCCCAAAAGTAAGAAAAGTCAGTATAGTGTAGACTTTGCTATCAACATGTTAAGCAACTGAGTTGAAACCCAAGTTCCTCTCACGAGCTGTATTTTCAGCAGGGAAAAGGTGTATTCTTAAATCAGGAGGCAACGACCAGAAATCTAAAACACAGTGACAGCAAAATGTAGTTTAATTCAAAGTTAGCAGGTCAAGAAGGGCTATGCAGGATCCTCACATTTACCCCAAGCTATTAATTCGGATAAAAGCTACTAGCTGCTTCAGTCCTGAAGGATTTTATTTTTCATGTTTCTGCTTGTTAGCTCGCACAAATGAAGAAAGGATTATTTTTGTCTGAGACATAACTTTCAATTGACTTGTCCGTCTTAATGGCTGGGACTGTATTACTTAGAAAATGTCCGTGTTCAAGCGCCACAGCCAAAAGTCTAGAACAAAAGCCTCAGTTTATGTACATATATTTCCCATTCCCTCTTTTCCTCTGTGTACCTCTCTCCATCCCTGCCCAAGTCATGCAAAGAGCTGTGCCTGGCTGCAACTCCGTCGCTTCCACCCTGCTGATACTGTAAGCCCTCCGTGACACACTGCCTTCAGCATCCATGAAGATATATAGCAGCTGCCAGCATCTGTCCCTTGAGTTCCCCAGAGAACAATGAAGCAAATAATTTCTTTAATTATTTATCAAGGGCTGCTTCCTCAGTCAATAAATTTGTTTTGCTGTCTCCTGGAGGCCTGGATTTCTACTTTATTAGGTTCTTCTTCCACATGCATTTGAAACATGTTTTATTATTCATATTAATGTCAACTGCAAGCTTCCTTTCTTTTTCTACTTTTCTTTTTATCATCAATTTTATGCTATTCTTTCATTTTATTCCGTAAGCTTTTAGTTGCCTTTTTTTGGTCTGTGCCTGATGTTTTGTGAGACATGACTTGACCTTTAATTAACCTTTTTACCACTCTTTTCGTTTGCTTCCTTCCCTCGTCTTTACATTGGAAAAATCTTTGCGTATGTATTAATTGACCACTAAGTCATTTAAATCTCTGTCTACTGTCAGGATTTGACTTGGGGGGAAATGGGACTATTCTTTTGGGTGAAACTCCTCCAAATAAGCACATTTGCTGTTTTGCAATGAACTATTTTAATAAACAGCTGTGAAATGGCCAATAAACAAATTTTTCTTCAGGGCTTATGCAGTGGGAGAGAAGATTCATGAAAAAAACCCCAAACACAAAAAAACCTCCTTCTTGCCTTACTGAATTGGTGCCTGGGTTTGTCTAAACTCTCCAACTGCCAATAGGCAAAACAACCTTTCCTTTTTTTCCCCTCTGTTTTGGCAGCCATACCAAAAAAGAATTAAGCCAACTCCAGACAAGCGCTTTGCAGATTGCTTGGCTACTTTGAAAAGTACGTGTGTGTGCGTGTGTTAATTATTCTTGTTAACAATTAGTAATATAACTGAGACAGGAGTGGGAAGAAGAGGGTGTAGGGGGAAAAGAGACAAGAGGAGCCATTTTACCCATCCAGAATAATCACTGATCACTGACTTTGTTCTCTTCATATAGAGACTTACTATTTTCAGGTGCGGCGATATAATCTTGCACTTAAGCGTATTTAACTGGGAGAGAAGTCTCAAATCCTCACACGTATCTCCATCCCTCCATGCAACATTACAGTGCTTTCCACATATTTCATCCCAGCAGAGTCTGGCTTACTAATCAAAGGTATATAGTGATAATTCAGCAGGGATTATTCTCTGCAAACAGCATGCTTATTTTTTTATCACTACTTCCATATGCAGTTTATAGACTTTGTTTGCCTCAAAATTGTACACTGAAATATGAAAGCAGCCAAATCCAAGAAAAACAGACACAAGAGAAAAATGAAATTAAGTAAATCTTGCAGAGAGAATACAGCCTTCTCCTTCATGCCTATAAAAAAAATAGTGAAATATTAATTGCAACTTGAAAAATAATGCCATCTGTTCTAATACAGATGATGGTTTCAGTCATATTGGTGTCAGATGTTGTTAATACAATTTCAACATTTTTCAGCTGGTGGAATTTTGTCTTTCATACCTACTGTCCCGCTAGGAGTGCCATGGACCTATGCTAGCACACCCAAGGGACTTTTAAGACAAAAAAAAAGTGTATTTTTAATTTCTAACTGTGTAAAAAGTACATATTAGTCTAGGATAGTTTAAATATTCAAACATGTTAATACACCAACTTGTCTAACTGGAGCGCTGTCTGAAAACATCACCAGCAGGCTAGACCTTCTGGAGTAGTTCCTTGCGAATCTTCAGCTCTATTTGGTTACAGTCACAGCTGTGTTTTATTATTCAGGAAGGTTTGGACCCTGTGTGCTATTGAAATAATCATTCACTTTCATAAATTTTAGGAATTTTGCCCATTCTGAAAGTGCAAAAAACCAGAAACAAGCCACTTCCATTCCAACTACCCAGATAACTCGCACGCTTCTCCCCTTAAAAACAAACAAAACAAGATTACGACCTTCCTGAGGGAACACTCAAAAGAAAAAAAGCGCTTTTTATTTCTCCATCTGCATTGTACCCATCCGACCAGTAATAATCAAATTCACAACAGGAGAAGACAGAAGGGAGATGAGCTACACTAAGGAAACTAAAATCAGTTGGTTCAAATATGCATAAACCTTATTTTCAAAGGTAAAGGTGAGAAAGAAAATGAACTGGCTGGGATTCTGGATGGTGAAAAGGCAGCACTAGGAAAAGAAAATAAGACAGTTTATAGGAGGGCAGACAGTCATTATACTCTGTGGGTGCAGGACGTTACCTCCATGAATGTAGCAACCGCTGGCTGATTAAGTTTTTCATGTTTAACCAAAAAATTTAAAGATCTTGAGAGACATAATAAGTTAAGGACAGTTTAAGTTCCCCTTTGGTTTGTTTCACAGTGTTATGGGAGATGTAAAACCCCTTTTAGTGTGAATTAGCAGATCACTGTGCTGGATTATTTTAAATTATTTTGTACCAGATAAACCCTGACTACGAACAGATTGTCTATGAACAAGCTTTGCTGAGCAGAAATATTTTTAAGAGCACATCTCTCGCTGCCTTTATAGAAAAGAAAGCAAAAATCTCTGCACAATTCTTCATTATTTCCATAGATTTGCAGACTACCAATGTTTAAAGAGTTTATTTGCAACGTTACACAAGTTTCATAACGTATGCTTTAAGGCAGTGTATTTTTAATGAGTAGAAAATTTTGCTTTTACTTAGAATACCTCAAGACATCATCTAATTTCCCATCCACAGCTGAGACTCACCAAGTGATTTGGAAAGAACCGCATCCTGTGCTGCTGTGCTCGCTGCCAAACAAGTCGCACATATTCCAAACTTAATACAAATGTTTTATGCAACAGTAAGGGTTCTTTCACATTATTTTGAATCATTACTTCACAATCCTTCTTTATTTCTTTGTTCTCCCACCCCCCCAAAAAAAAAAAAGACTCCACTTTTAATTCATAAGCAAGGGCTGGGGGAGGAGAGCGGTTGCCAAGGCACAGTGTTTGCCAGCCAACATCACATACCTTCTCCAGTGATCTTTGTCAAGCCTGGAAGGATCTGCATATAAATACCCACAAAATCACATTGAATCTTCCAGAAAGTTCACCTTTCCCACACCACCAACAAAATTCAAAAGACACTGCACTTCTGCAACTGTTTACTGTCATCACCGCGCCAGTATCTTGTGCTTCCCCATCTATTTGAAAACATAGGATATTGATAACAGCTGCTCCTCTACTTAGTGCATTGATTGCTTATTTTCTTGTTCAAGTCAAAATTCTCTAATTAGAGTACATACCAGAAATACCTTGGCACATAAGATGTTTTACTTGGTACGAAGGAGCAGTGCTAATTATTTTATGTTAATTTCTCAAAAAAAAATTAAGCAAGAAATAAATACATGGAATTCTCTTGATTATTGGCAAAAGGTAACACATGAAATCTGTCAGCTTCTCAATAGATAAAATGGCATATTGTTTGCTACCACAATGGACACGTAATTGAACCTTTTTGAAGTGTAAAGGATAAAATAGATTTGAAAACAGCATTTGAGCCCTTTTTCTCTGCTAAAATACATTTCAACTTGGCATGACAACAAATTAGGAAGTCTAACTGGCTGCATTTCAAACTCACATCTTGGGTCTTTTCATTCTAGATTGAAAGTTGACGCTGATGGAAAGCCTTTTACTGAATTAAAACGTTTTGGATCAGGTGGTTGGTTAGGAATTAAGATGATCAAAACACTGATCTCATATGACTTTACAGCTCCACAGCAAAGTTTTTATCATTAGGGGAAACAAGAGTTTCTACTCTCACTTCCCATTATGTACCAGCTTCAGTTTTTGGTTTTACCTATATTATTTACATTGTGTTTCATTGTATAGTCTATGTCCATATTTTCTACCACAAATAATGTTTTTCACACGTTTGCAAATTCATCTTAGGAAGAAACTCAAGTCCAAAACACCATAACTGTTGAAGGTGTAAGCACCTATTAAAAATCAGGCTAAACCTTTAGGATATGTAAAAACCTTATTTTTTTACTTCATCTTCTTGTGGAACAATTCTTTATAGGGTTAATAAGCAACAGTTACTTATGTAAGTGAAATATGCTGAAATATAGTGATTTTCAAGGAGACTCACTAAGATTTTTGTGGAAATTCATTTCACATCCTTGGTTCAGCTGTGCTGACTTAGCGTCTGGTCACTTTATCCCTTTTCATTACTTTATAAACAGGCCTTAATAACAGATCTGTTTCCCTAATAAGTCTTTCATTTTTCTAATTCCTTCTAACTCACATCCCTAAGAGTTCTGCCAAATGGAGAACAGATACTGCTGAGATCAGAAGTGAAAAGACCCCCTGCCACAGCCTTCACTGAAAGCAGGGGGATCTGCTTTTTCAACGCCCTTTCTGCACTCCCACGCTAGGGGCTGGCAAGGCGCACGCTCAAGAATTCATCGCTCGGGCACGATGTAGCCCAAGATTTAAAGACTGGTAACAGCGTAAGGAGCACACAGCTTTTTATGTGTGTTAAGTGGTTCATGTTAAAGTACCTCGGCCCAGGAGACGTTTCCAGGAGGTTTGCTACACATATTCTACTGCAACCTTTCGCCCTAGCTTACACAGGACCTTAACAGGGATATAATTTTTGAGCATCCCATGTGAAACTGTTCTTCCCTTAGCACTACTTGCTTTATTTTCCAATATATTCTCCTTTGCTAAAGATGCTCTAAATAGGCTCAGATAGCTCCAATTATGTGAAGTACAATGCAATATGTTAGTACGGCATAGTGAGGGCGAGCAGGAGACTGGCACGCAGGAGTAACAGATCGCGGTTTTACAAGCTAACAAAATAATGTTACAGTTGCCTTAACATGTAAAAGAATAGACAAGTTTTCCTATTTTTTTCACTCTCTCCTGCTATACTGGAGTAACAGATTCTTGTTTCCACTCCCCAGATTTCCTCAGAGACACATCTCCCTCATCAACTGATCAAATGAGGTCTGACTCTCTTTTTTTTTTTATTTGACTCTTTTACTTTATCATCACCATTTTGAGAACTTGATTCCAGTCCTTAGCTGTCAAAGGATTTGCCTTTTTTTGCCCTGCCCTTCATAATAACCTTCAGTGTGTACGTGTTTACTTACAATAGACTGCCAGTTCATGCACTGTTCCGTGGGAGCCGGACCAAGACGAGCGTGCTGGGTTTGGCTGCGTGGTGCTTGGTTGCCAGCTGGTGTTAAACCACGACAATGAGGTTTTTTCCCCTATGAATGCTCTATCTGTCTTGCATTTCATGTGTGGGGCTTTTTTTTTGTTTGTTTTAAATGGGACTATGCGCAATGGATGAAGTGTATGTCAAGTAGTTTGTGGATGTTTGGTTTAGAAATCACAGTTAACCCACAGACTGTAAAATACAGTGTGCACCGAAATGTTCATTAGCCATCTCTAGTTTGGAATTTCGTATTTTAAACTTCTCAATAATCCATCAATGACAGTTCTATACTTTTGGGTAGTATTAGGTAACTGGAAGCGTTAGGTAACGTTCAGAACAAACTGCCTGCGTGTCTTGCTAGCCGTTGCAATAAGGTGCAATTTCCTGAGACACGAAAGCAATTTGGGTTACTCACCGTAACATCTCTTAAACACAAAATGCACACAGTGAGTTCTTCCAGGCTACCCTGGCAAAATGGCATGTTGTTCCTACTCTCCATTTACAGCAGATGAAACAAGTGCTTTTTTGTGCCACCCGTTTTCCGCAGAGAAAGATCCTCCCCGTCCCTTGCTCTCCACATGGGTCTCTGGATCAAGGAGTTAGCAGAGCAAAGGACACAGCAGCCCTTCAGACACGTAATCCTGAATTCTCTTCACCTGCAGCTTTTGGTTGCATTAAAGTCATAATGAATCATGTCAGATATTAAGATATTCTGCAGAACAACATGGATTGAACTAAAGACAAAGCGGTCGCTGTCATCTGCTTCCTTGCCATCAGTCTGAGCCATGTCCAGCTGCGCATAATGCTATGACATATTGAAGACCATACCTTCCTCTCCCTCTCTCTCTATCAAACACAAGCCCTTTTTCCTGTTGAGTCCTCCTGTAAAACTTTTATGCCTTTTAAATGGGCAAGTCTCCTGGATTCCATTTTTTGACAAGATAGATGAGACTGCTTTTCACATGAGACCAAGGAAAGTAATGAGCTGTAATCTTTGAGCTGGGAGATATCTATCTTTTTTAATTACAGGTAGATTATTTCTATATTAGCCCCCACGGCAAACAGCAGTGCCGCATAGGTTTTTCAAAGGAGTGCTGCATCAAGAGGAAGGGATTATAAGAGTTTGGGACCTTGGCAGAAAAAAAGGATTCTCAAATCTGAGTCTTTTTAAAATTGTATAAGTCCCTGCTATTTCTATAATTCATCAAGCAGGTATTTTGACACTGTTATTCACTACAAGTAATAAGATATTGCCATCACATCAGTGAGATGGTCCCTACAAACAATTCTGCCTTAGTCTGTTATGTCTCCACTATCCTTGTCAAAGGAAGCTGCAGCCCTCACATCAGTTAGAACAGCATAAACCCATTTAACCAAAAAATCTGTCTGCATACATATTTTTAAATATAGATTCCCTTTACCTTATGCCTGAAGGAAGGAAATATTGTTGTACTCTCTGAATGTTAGGCTTTTTAATCATCCCTAATTTATTCTTCATGGTTTGGCCTGAAAATAATCCCTTAACTTGTCATACTTCCTGGAACAGTCCTGTCTTATCTCGCTAGCTTATATATGAAAAAACAGAAGTAGTTTTCTTGTCGAGCCTTGCCTCCTCATAACCAGCACCTGTTTCAACCACTTTCACAGCCATGGCTTTGCTAGGGAGAACTATCATAATAACTTAGGGTAAGATCAGACCGTTCTCCAGCAAGAATTTTAGAAGCTTATCAAAAAAGACATTATTCACGTGGTCCCATTCTGTTTTGCTCTCAGAGATCATGATGGTCCCTCAAGATACATTTTTCATTTTGTACTAACAATTTTTGCTTTTCCACTTGTGTGTGCCAATGCTTTGATGGTGTCCAGACCCTTGGAGGTACACTGTCAAAGGCAGGACAGCTTGACCTACTACAGAGAGGGTTATGTTGAGTGTTTCAACTCCTTGTGACATAAAAAAGGGGGGCATGGCCAAACACCTCATCTACAACCTCCAAGAGAGATGCTTGTTCCTGTAGCACAGCTACTCTTCTTGGCCCTGCTCCTAAGGGGAGTGAAATCCTGACTCTGATATCTCAGCTGAGCCATAGAGAAGAAAACTAGGATCCGGGAAAACGGTAGCATGAAAGTTATTGGAGAACATGTGTATCAAAATATTTATTCTTTGGTGCCAAATTATGTCAGGGTTCTGTTAATGGCATTTCTCTTTTTTTCTTTCAAATTGAAGTTTTTGTCGTGTGAATGGTACTTGTTTTGTGTGGAAAACAATTAGAAAATGTAGGGATTCCTTGGGAAGCAGCCCTGATGGGGAGATTTGACACAGCCCTGCTCTTTTTTTAAAATTGATTCCTCAGTGCGCAGTTGAAAACACTACCAGGACTGAATCCACACTGAAACCCGCTGAACCAAAAGGAAGAGTGTGGCTGCTTGTAAGGGATGAAGAATGACATAGACTCTCCCACACCTTGAGAAAATAGCAAAAGTAGATTAACAACATAGAGAGAAGCAAAGGGCAAGACTTCAAAACTAAAGCAGGAAAGAGTAAAGGGGAATCAGATAAAGAGACAGAGAGAGGTGTAAAAGCAACTTAAAAATGAGCTTCGGAAGGAAGTGCCTGTTGGGAGACGTCTTTGGCATGCCTCCCTACTTACTGAGTTGAGCACTCTACACCTAGAAATTAATATTATGTGAACATTCAAAAATAAAGCTGAAAAGCAAAAAGCTGTATCAAAGTAAACTGATACTGAAGGAAGCCTTTAACAAATTTTGCTTCCTGTATTGCACCTCACAGGTTATATAACTTTACATTTAATGGATATTCTCAACTGGAGTCCTATTTGTGAACTGGAGGGAATGCCATTAGTATGCTAATCAGTTCTGCAGAGTAAATTGGTTATAAGAGCGGGGTTCTAGGGAAAGGTACAATAGGGGAATATTTTTTAATTAGCACACTATGAAGTCTATTCTCCCCTTGATGCCTGTGCATATCCCCTATTGACATTAATTTCAGCCACACAACTTCTGTTGAAATCAAGGGGGATTGCATGACTCTGCTCCAATGCAATTTGAACGTATTCATGGGAATGGATGATGGCCACTCGCTAATCTGCAGCTATGGAAGTGCTGGCAGGTTCCAAGCATGGCTCTTGCGGTAGGAAACACTGCTTATGTCCCACCAGGCGCTCCTGTTTGAAGGTATGTTGATTCTCACACACAGGGTGTTTAGAAAGGGGAGTTCAACCTCAGTTTGAGTCAACCGTCAGTTTTTATAGCAAATTCCAGATGGGCTTAGTGCTTATCCTGGACTCAGGCTGAATTCCCATTTGCTGCAGATGGACTTGCAGAGTTTATCACTGGCGTTTGTAATACCTGAGAGAATCAGTCCTGCAAAGCATTCTTGCTTTCTGATTACTTTTTTTTTTATTAAAAAAGTTTCTTAGGTTCACAGGCCTCAAATGAACCTTTAGAAGAGTTGATGGAGAAAATAATTAAAGCACCAAGAAAAATGGTGTTTTGGGAATCATAATGTGAATAATGAAAACAGGCAATAATTTGCAGTTTGGTATGTGGATTTTATCACTTGAACCACATTCTTTTAAATTCTTTTCTTCCAATATCAGCCACCCTCAGGAGAGATAGTGTTTTCAAAGTCATCGTGCAAAGCCCAACCTTCCATTTCCTGTATAATGTCTCACTGACCTTACGCTAGAGCTTTTCTACTTGATCCTTCAAATTCTTAAACAACATAAAAAGTTGGGTTTTTAGTCTAATACTTCTGGTCTGCTAAATTTTAATTGCAATGGTAATATAAAGTACTTTTTTTATCAAGAGCCTTGAGGCCTACCTGTTGATGAATACTCCTGCTATAGAGCTGGATATCACACACTCATGAGACAGACGTCGTTGTTGAAGGAAAGTCAGCCGCTGTAGGATTTCTGCAAAAGCTAGATATCTAACACCTCTGCAAGCTCCAGGGTTTTCTAGGTGCATCTTACACATGCACCCCCACTGACGGGGAGTAAAATACCACTGAATCTCCTATTTACTATAACAAGGCTAGATTTTCCAACCCATACTTTCATTTATTTATATTTTACTATGGAATAATTCAATGTAATCCTAGATTTAAATCCTTGAGAGAAAGTTAAGCTGCCTCTATGATATTCTTGACCAAAGTTTCAAAAGAGCTCCAGCTTTACTGTAAGATCCTCTGGAAAGTCAGCTTTAATTTCCTCTCTTGCAGGTAAAGAGTAAGTGACAGTTCTGTTGTACTAGTTTCTGAGTAGATTTATTTCACTGTATTAAAAGGTTTTAACGTTACTAGAACACAATACTGTCTAATAAAATGTAAAAGATTGTTGGGGGTTTCAAGGACCTCAGCCTTAATCTCATTCCAATAACCACCTCAAACATATGCCTAAAGATTATTAAAATGCTGAAGAAATGTTATATTAGAACATATGAGTATAAAAGTGTTGGCTAATTGGCCTACACGTCAGGTGTGGCAAGCCTTATCTCCTTTATCTCAGGCTCAAGAGGTATTTACAAAGACAGCTCTCCATTTGGTGCCTTTTTCTTTTTTTTTTTAAAGAAGGCAGGCTAATAATTAATCTTTTGGAGGAAATGAGAAGTTAGTTAAGATGTTCTGGAACCGTCTGCTACTGAACCTAAATCTTGGAGAGAAAAGAATTCAAGACTACAGATGAGAACAGTAAATATAAACATAGCAAATACAAACCCAACCTCCTAAAGCCCCACTGAAACCAATAAACAGGACACATCACAAATATAGCTCCTCTAATTGGTATGGATTTTCTCCTGCAGCCTGACTTCAGACCCAGATTGAAAGGCTGGAGGGCATTTACAGTGCTTTGCCTAACACAGACCATGAGACTCTCCTGAATCAATTCTTGAGAGAACTAGAGCAGATCATCTGAGAAAACTTGTAGTCTCGGGCCTGACGGAGGATCAGCCACAACCTCTTCTCCAACAGTTAATCACCTTAACTACAAGCATTGACGATATTTCTGGAGTGATTTAAACTCCTAACCACTACTAAACTAGAAGAATGTACTTCTTATATCTGCGTTCCCTGTTCAGTGAGTGATTAAAACCTTAATGATTTCTTGCATGATGGTCCAAACTTTTCCATTTTAAAGACTACATATTTCTTTTTATGGAGCTTCCACTGGCCAAATATGAAGTTAAAATGCTCGCTGCCCACTCTTCCTGTAAGGGCTGGGGTCAACTTGCAGAACAGACTAAGGGATTTACAGCCATGGTAAATCAAAGACATGATGGGACTGATGGACATGCTAGATTGGGGGTAACAGTTTAATGACTCCAAACCTGAGATTATAGGAGTTTAATCTAGTTAAAACAAGTTATCCCAAATCTTTTAACAAGTCATCCTTGAGGGTCTTTCACTACTCCCATCCTTCCCATCTGCAAATTCAAGAACTAGGTATGGCACTATTAGCTGCTTTAGTGCCCCTTAGGGCAGACCAACCCCTCAATTCCCATTTCAGTTTTCTTGGTCCATAAATCACTGATCTCATAACAGAAATCTGTCTCTTCTCCCCAGAATATTAGCTCTCACCATTGTTGCAGCAGTCCAGCAATCACGAACTCTGATACAAGGGATTCAGCAGAACCACGTGCACAGAGATGGAGGCAGAGCCCAGGGACAGATCAGAGCGAGAGTACTATGAACGTGTAACCCAAGCTGGAGCCCTGCCAAGGGTCTGACATTTATTAGTCGGTGTGGAATGCAATGCTCATGGGTTTTGCTAATATATTAATGTAATTTATATTAGTAACATGGTGTGGTCATTGATATTAAACTGAAAAAAAGTGTGTATGGAGCATAATCTCACCCACTGCTACGTCGGAAGCTCGTGTTCAGCATGGTTAGCCAACATGACCCCTAAGGGCTTTCTTAGAATAACTGTTTCCCAGAGCTGGGTCCGACATCAGTGAAGATTCCTTCTTCCTAGGGATGATTTTACATATGGTTGTACTAAGATGCCTGTTTCTTAATCTGGATGCAAACACGTGGTCCATATAGTTTTGTATCAGTGTTTTGCCCTCCTTTTTTTAAAGCGTTCTACCAAACTCAGTCTTATTTGCAGACTTGCTCAGTAAAAACCATTTTTCCTTTGAAATCATAAATAAAATGCCTAAAATAACAAAGGGATAAGAAATTCATGGAGCCCATCAGCAAAATAAATGCATGGCTAGTAAATATTACTTATTAGAGTTAGTTTGAGCCCTGTCAGCCAATTTTTAATCCATTTTATGTGAACTGTTTATTTTGTATCTCTCTATTTTTTTAATCAGTGTCATGCAGTACCAAGTCAAATGCTTTATACAAGGCTATTACATGAACATTATTACGGTTATCAAGAAAATTTGTAATCTCATTCACAAAAAAGTAATTTTGACAGGATCTGCTTTCTCTAAGCCAATGTTGTTTGGCATTAATTAGATTTCTACTGTTAATCCTTTATTAATCAAATTCTACATCAGCAGTTCCAGGACCAGTATCAATCTGACAAACCTGTAATTACCACGGTCATCTTATTTTACTCTTTTAAATACCAGAACAACATTTGCTTTTCCCAGCCTCCTGGAACTCCCCCACCATTCCTAAACTCATTTAAAAATTCACAATAGCAGCTGGAGGAACTCAAGCGCAGCGCACACTCTTATCAGCCACTTGCAAGGCTTGTAGTAGCACCGGGCTGTTCAGGGCATTGCTTTTAGCTGTCTCGTTGGTCACAGGCTCACAGCAATGTTGCAGAAGATGCAGTCTTGGCTGATCAAGCCAGGCTCTTACTAAACAGAAGGTAAATAGAAAGAGATAAGAAAGAATAAATAAGAAAAAAGAAAAGGACATATGGAGCAGAGTTGACAGCAAACCCATGTTTCATACGCCATGCCCTGCAGGAGGAGTCCTCGTGAGGTCCCCCCGCAGGTTCCCCTCCAGGTGAGGAACCATATGGCCGTGCCCAGGCCTGGGGACAATCTACTCATCCCTGGTTCTCGCTCTGTGAGCCTCAAATCTTGCTATAGAAGGGTTGAGAGTTTCACCTGAGCTCTCACCCAGAACTGCTTTAATCACGACAACCAGAGTCCGGGAGCAAGTTGTTCTATGCAAATCTTCAGCTGACTTCCCTGCAGCACTTTAAAATATCTCAAAAGCTGTTGACATCAAAGTGCAGTTCTGAATGGTTCTTCTATACTAAAGAGGTGTGATAGGACAGTGGCAATTGGTATTGGGGATGCACTGGGGATTAACACCTCTATTTTTAAAGGCTCCTAAACACGAAGCTGGTTGTGTCTAGCTATAACAATTAGGCACCCAGAGTAAACGGCCTACAGATTTGGTGTGGATGGAAATGCCCGAAGCAGAAAGCTGTTTTATAATACAATTCTGCAGCTGGTGTTTCCTGGGGACCAGCTGTGGCTGCTCAGGAGGGGACCTTAGGTGCCTGCATCTCCCATGCGCTGCAGAAGGCAGCCTAGGGATCACCTCAGTGTTCGACACCTAGCGCAGACGTTAGTGATCTCCAAGTCTCCTTTTTAAATGCAGCTTTTTTCTTACAGTTCACCTTTCTAATCCTCAGCCAAAAGCCTCATGTCTAAGGAAGCTCCAAGGATGCAATGAGTGGAGATGTCAATATTGCCTTTAATTTGTCATCTAATGAGTCCTGGTGTCCAACCCAAGGATTTTATTCCAGTCTTTTCTGACCCTCGTCTCTTTTCCACCAGTTACTATCTTAACTCACTCTTAGGATAGTCTTGATAGCCCCATTTCTGTGGGCTAATTTTGTACATCTCATTTTGTCTGCCATCAAGCTATACCATTCCAGAAGGCTGGAGGATTTATTAAATTTTCAGCCCTTTTCCAACAAGCAAGCACGTGATCTAGATAACTCTGCTAGACAAGATTTTTTTTTCAAGAAAACCTTTTTGTTTTGATGGTAGAAACTTATCTTAGAATAAGATTAATATTAATCTATAGAAAAGAACAAGATAAAGATAGATTTTGCCTATTAAATTTAAGAATGACAATCAGTCGAGTGTCGACTAAGTACTGCTGGATTAAAATGAAACACCAAGAGAAGTACATATGACAGGCTATAGTGTATTAAATGGTTTCATTATCCTCTGATATAATGAACAACAAATGGATTTGGAAGTTGATGCAATGTTTTGAAAAAAAGTATTCCTGTAGAATTACAATAAAATTAGACTGAATTTATGTTTCCACCATTACAGTTTTCACTGGCATCTCACAATGTCAGCTGTGGTTTTTAATGTCTGTTTATGTGCCTTTCTCAAGTAGAATTTGAAATTAGTTGATCAGTTATCATGTAATAACTGCTTAAGAATAAATCCATATTAAATTAGAAAAACTAGGTGAGATAAGAATGTAGCTTTTGTAACATCAGTAGGGAAAAAAACTAAAGACACAGAAATATGTTTAAATTAGAAGCGAACTATTTTAATTAGGTATTACAGTAGCCAGTCTTCACAGAGATTGTGCTGCTCTGTATATTCTAAGTATTCTTGCAGCACAGCCTTGTTATCACGTTAAGCAATTTTTAGTGTGTTATACCTGAAAGATCACAATAGATTAAATTTTGTTCAATAGATTTTACTACTGAACCAGCCTATTTAAAATTCTCCATGAAATGTAAGGATGGATTTAAAATTTATGAACAGGAGCATACAATGACATAGGGCAGATTAAAAAAAAGTGCAATTTAACATAAAATATTATTAGTAATAACACTGCAATCAATCACCCTTCTTATCTACTCATATGTCTTTAGATTATATCTTTTAAGAAGCCCTAGTGAAGACAAATCATACAGTGCTGAGCTGAACACTGCAGCTGGGGTTTTCAAAGGACCACGGTGGAATTCATCATTTCAGTGCCCAACTCCTCACCAGAGATTCACACAAGCTACTCCTTCTGCATTTAGGAAAAATAAGCTAGCTTTGGTTCAAGAAGAAGAAAGAAGAAATTAAACATTCCTTTTTCTGAAGAAAACCAACTCTGCTCCCCCCTGCATTTTAATATTATATGATTGATTATAAAAACTGTTAAACCCAAACAAATACTTGAAATCTACAGTGTTATTTTGCAGAGCTTTTTAGCCCTCTTCCAATAGGTTGTTAGGCAGAAGAGGTTTTTGTTACTCTAGCTGTTGTTCTCCGTACTGCCTGCTGAGTAATTCCAAGGTCACAGAAAGGAAACACAGATAGAAAAACTGGGGTTGGGGAAAGGCATCGAGTGGGAATAATACCATTCTCCTCTGCAAGGAGCACTAGGGGCTGAAGAAGATGACCAACAGACAAATGTAGTTGCAGCACAAAATTCTCTGTATTTTTCTCTATTACTTTATTCTTTTCAACACATCAACAAGAAATAAATAATGTGTCAGCGATTCAGGAAATTAAGAGGTCACAACAAAAACAACCAGAAAAAAGAGATTGCAATCTGAGTTATCCAGGGGGAAGACATTTAGAAGTGAAGTAGAGCTGGTGCCAGTGATGTGGAAGAGAAAAGAAAAGCAGCAGGAAGAAAAAAAAGGCTCGGCATATAAACAAACACAGACATTTACTGTAATTAAGCTGATAACACTCAGCAGATAGCATGCAGCCTGGTCCCTGGCTGCCATCAGCTCTCCCGCTGCTGCCAGCATACAAGATTTCGGCAGCAAAGGTTGGGCATGTCACCAGCCCCTTGACGGGAGGCAGAGTGCTGTCAGGAAGGTCTTGTTTGCTGTGAAAAATAGTCAGAGGTTTACCTTGAAACTGAGTTTTGCAGCCCGCCTAGTGATGCAGTTTAATCAATACTTCACTTTGATGCCTCTGTTACATTAGGACTAAAATGAAGTTTACAGTCAGCTCAAAAGATCTTAAATCCTAGCAAACACCCCTAAAACATCTCTTCCAATGTTTTTCCCTGGCCAGCTAGGTGTTAATAAGCACCAGGATTAAGGAGGTAGTACTAAACCACTCCTAATCCATGGCCACCCATGAGGAACTAGAGGCTACTCACTATTGTTTGAAACTGTAGGAGAATCTCCAAATAAATTAGGCACTTTGAAATTCTCAGTTGCTTTACTGTTCCTCTCATCTCTGCCATCCTCTTCTGTAAAAGACAGAAAACCTTGCTGGGAAGATGATGCATTCCAGGCATATGAATACGAAGATGCTAATTCATGCACAGTCAGTTCTTCTCCAAACCTATGCTAATATTCCATGGAAAAAGCTGCCGGCATTAAAGGACAGAATGGTTAGCTGCATCGCTGTCCTACGACCAGCCCAAAGCTCCTCACTCAATAGATTAAATGAAGATTTTGTAGTGTTTGTGCAGATGTGCGAGGCGTGCAGGCCACGGTACTTATCTCAGGGTATTCAAGCGGCTAAGAAATGTGTTGCAAGAGGAGAAACAGTGGAGCAGAGAGCAGGTGGCTCCCCAGCCCAGCCCCCTGCCAGGGAAGAGGCTTACACAGTTGCAGAAAATTCTTGTTCTCTACTTCTGTATGAAAGCAACAATGCAGGGGCTATAGTCTTGCTGCATATCTGTTCAGCGAGGACTAACTTGTAGGTGGTTTAACTGGGGAGCTTTCAACCAAAGCCACAGGGAGATGTCTTCTCCCTCATGAAAGGTCTTAAATAAATCCATACAGTTGCTTGCTTCAGGTTTATCTTCAGAAATGTGCCTCTCTGGCTCAAGCACAGGTTCTTTCGTTATTTGTGTGGTCTCATCTACTCAGCTAAACACTCCTTTTGCTAGAAACTGCCTCTGTTCGGTTGAGGTACTAGTGAGCAAAAGGGTATGGTCTCATACCCACCACAGTCCATGAGCAGGGGCAAGGGGATGTCAAAGAGCGTCTGCAGCATCAAGCCTTGTCTGTCTGAGTGGAAAGATCTCAACACAGCACTGAGAGTACAGTGCATGTCAAATGAGTGTTATAACCTGGCATTTAGGAGAATGACGCTGAGAAAAAATCCAGTGTCTTACCAGAAATTAATAAAGGGTGATATTGTACATTTCTCTCTTTATCTTGTTCCAAATAAGCTTTCTACATAATTCTTTCTTATTATCCTTCGAACTATGCAGTATTTTTAAAGACACTACTAGTAGTCCTTATTCCATTTCCCAGCTAGTGTTTTTGACGGTAATCACATATACAAGTATCTCTTGTATGACTTGCATTTAACTTAGACTATGAGTTCAGGTAGTGTGTTTTGCAGATTCACTGTTCTGAAGCAACTTTGATTGGTGGCAATCACCTAAATAGACACAGGATCAGCAAATTTCCTCAGCAAAGACAACAGGTTAGGGTATATTTATAGTACTCTTGTTTATTAGTTTATAGACCAGAGTTCTTGTAGGTCAGCTAATCCAGCAGGAGGTGAGGTGGGAGGCTGGCTGCTCTGTTGGCACAAGCAGTCAAGGCAGAGCAGGCATCAGGAATGGAGATGCAGGAAGAGCCTGAGCAACTTTGGGGTTTGAAGCTCTAGGAAGCCACTCCAGGTGATTTTCCACACAGCTGTGGATATTCTGGCTTGCTTTGCTGACTGTTTTTTGCCTTCCCATGTGCAGTGGGAAGAGTTTGGATGCACAGGTCTGGGCTATGGTTTCCACTCAGGGTCAGGAACCTAAACTGTAAGGGTTGCTGGGTCAAGGCTGGAACTGTCCCAAACGACCTAAGTACCCTTAAAAGTTAGAGAGCAGGAGTGGAAGCTGTTACTCTGAGGGCTGTGGAAGATGCCACCACTATAATGTCAGCAGGAGACCCTCCTGAGTTTGCAGCTCCTTCTCACACAGTGCAAACTGAGAAGAGATATGCCTCTTCTCCCTCATTGACACGTTGGGGATTTCAGCTGCCTTACCCTTCTGTAAGGCATTTTCTGAAATTAGGGAGTCTGTGAAAGTGCACTTTCCATTTTGTTATTCATTAACTGCCTTCAGCTCTTTAGTATGCCACAGCACCCTCCTTCTTCTGAGAGCCAGGGAGAGAGATGACAGAGCAAAGGGCAGCACAGACAACATCAAGAAGCCAGAAAAGCAAGGAAAGCAAGGAAATATTGTTTCATCCTTTTCTTACAGCCATTTATTTCCATGCTGAGAGGCATAATGTGGGATGAGATCCTTTGCTTTGCATTTTACACGGAAACTACGGGAACTCCTCCCCACTTGTCACTGAAGGGGAATGGCTCAGTGCAGTTCCAGTCTGGTGGTGTTAAACTATGACCATTAAACCAACCTACCACTGGAAAGTGAGGAGAAGAGCTATTGAAATCTTCAGCTTTCAATTATAATGTAACATCTACTACATCAGATTATTTATCTGGGAAGGAAGGGGCTGGTTCTTTCTCCCTGTTGGACTAGCTTCTGTTCTTCAAGGATACTCATCAATATTGTACTTAAGTGACATAAAATACTTGAGAAGACTTTCTCCTTTTCAATTGCTTCCGCTGTTTATTTTCTTACTCTATCAACTGGAGCTTTGATCCTACCCTGTTTTCCCACTTTCCCTCACCTTTTGTCTACTGAATTTATTAATGGCTGTAAATGGGTTGCTGACATGCTCAGGAAATACCCATGTGCTCAGAGCCCTTTTAAGATGCAGAGAGACTCGTGAATATCGTTAAGTGCCTCAGATACCAAGCTGGGATTCAGGGAACCCAGATTAGACTCTCCTCAAAAGGTTCCTTTAAGACCTTTGGGAAATGCCCTTTTCCCTTGGATTTCAATCCCTGCCCTGAACTCATGGGCCCCTTTCCTCCTCACTGAGCTGCACTGCAGTGATGGCATTCAAACACAGTAACAGATAGAAAATAGCTATATTAGCTTGTAATAGAGCATTATTCTACTTATCTTTCTGAAAGTATCATAGCTGTCTTCCTGTAGAAGAGATCTTTCTTTAAAATTAATTAATTGGGTGTAAGCTAGGCAGTAGCAACCCTGTATCCACTACTGCTGGCGGTCAGCTCCCTTAAGCCCTTCAGAGGAAAGTCCTGTCTTGTACAGACACTCTTCGCAGCATGAGCCATGCAGTCACAGCCTGGCCCATCCTCCCCAGCTCCATCAGCAATGCTTCAGTCTCAGTGCCATGTAAGGGCTAAAATCAGCTACATTTAAAGTCACAGACTCACAGAACAGCGGGGGTTGGAAGGGCCCTCTGGAGCTCACCCCGTCCCACCCCCTGCGTGAGCAGGCACCCCCAGAGCAGGGGCACAGGGCCGCGTCCAGGCGGGGGGTGAATGTCTCCAGGGAAGGGACCCCACAGCCTCTCTGGGCAGCCTGTGCCCCTGCTCGGGCACCCGCACAGGGAAGGGGTTTGTCCTCATGTTCAGGTGGAACTTCCTGTGTTCCAGCTTGTGCCCGTTGCTCCTTGGCCTGGCGCTGGGCACCGCTGGAAAGAGCCTGGCCCCATCCCCCAACCAGACTCTGCCCCATTCATTGCAACCCTGTGATCAACAGAGTCAGGAATTTTCACAAGGAAACTCATGTTGCTCTGTAAGCTGCTCCATAAAAGAAAGCAAGAGTGTCAGAGTGGGCCTTGGAGGCAAGGAAGCAGCACTTAAAAAAGACTAATTGTGAGGAATATATTCCATTTCTACTGTGAGAATTATTATTCACGAATATGTCTTGCAAACACAATGTGACAGGACTAAGAAAGCATACAGGCATGTTCACTTAGTCTTCGCTCAGTGTACAACAGGTTTCTGTGTTGAGGCAAGGACTCATTTTACAGATCACATTTGAAAATTTTTAGGATAATTGAGGCAGCTGTTGGTAAAAACTGCTGTGGCTTGAAATCACTTGACTGTTTATACTGTAAATAAACTACTATTCCTGTGTACTTCGTGAAAAATAAAGGAGAAAATACTTCATTTCTTACCTTAGTGTAAGCTTCATGAGTATTGGCTAAGAAGTTGCTTGGTATTGCCAAGTGAGGAGACCAGTTTTTTTGGTGAAGGAATTGAGAGAGGGTTTAATGTGTTTCAGTTTCTATCTCTCTATTACACTGAAAGCAAGACCTCAAGTCTTTACATCATTAAAATAGAGCGGTGTTTGCTTCTTCCCCATAATATGATCACTGCCGTAAATATCAGTCTCTCCATGTTTATGAACACCCTTCACTTTACACACAGAGCAAAATCACTGGGGTTGAACAGGAGGCACATGGTGCAAGAAATGAGACATATATCTGAACCTTAAACAAATCAGTACCTTGTGCTATGTTGGTAGGCTACGAAGCCTATAGGCAGAACGTGCCCCTGACAGGGTATTTATTTATTGCCCCACAAAATACAGCTATTTGGTGTTTGGGTGATTCACAGCAGCCAATGGCTCCACTGGCTACATTACAAAGCAACTGAATCCAAGTTGTGACTAACTGTTTTCCCACCCCCAGAAGTGTGGAGATATCAAACAAGCACCTTTCTTAGGATCAACACACAAATAAGCAAGCAGAGCTGACCAGCAGTGACTATCCACATGCCTTCTCTTAGCTTCTGGCAAATGAGGTGTTTCAAATTAGCTTAGCCTTTTATACAGAAAGGTTACATGGACTTAAATTACTTTGCATTATGGCAAGGTTTAGAGCCTGCCCACCACTGCTGCTGGAAGATAGATGGTACAAGGTAACTTCTTCGTGTGCCTGAGCCCTGAGCATGATACCTTAATTAACAGGAGAATCAGAGAATGGCAAATCAGAACTGTTGATTGAAAAACTTATTGAAACTTTTTGACCAAGGTCTACTATAACCCACACCTGGAGCAAGTTTAATACTGCAGTTCAGAATTGGTCCTGTTACAGAGGAGAAACAACACTGTATTTCGTAGTTAGATAACGTCCATGTCTAAATAACATCTTTGTTACCCCAAAACGGAAATGTCAAGTTTTGGCCTGTTCTAGGGTGAAAGAAACTTCTTCGTTGGCCAGTTGTCCATCACCAGTTAAACAGACTTTCAAACTCTCTTGTACTCTATCCCACCTTTGCGATGCCTACAGGTTCAATATCAAGGCATTCATTTTCCTGTGCCTGTAACACACCAACGATCTCTGCCACAAAATAGATCAGGTCAAACGGGAGATTCCCTTTAGAAATTATATGTGAGATTGAGACTCTGAACCTGCTCGTGATGAGGCAGGATTATGCAAAGTTAATGAACACTGAGCTTATGTTTCTGTATCGGACACATGATTAACGGATTTTACAGGTTGGTACTTGTCTGTCAAGCCCCAGTGCTGCCATTTGAAGAGTTTTTTAATAATAAAATTACTATGGAGTAATCGACATGTTCTTTTGCCTGTCAGAATACCTACAAGCTGTTTTTTGCAGCTAAATTTCTCTTGAAATGTATGCAGGCATGTATTTCCTGCTTCCAAACTGAAAATCAGATTACTGTCTTGAGTACTAGCTGGAGTTCTGATGAATGTTTATTTGGCACCATGTTCATACTGTTATGCACAAGTGCCTAGAATTAAAATAATAATTTCTACTTGATTTCATGCTTCTCTGGCTTAATGGTCTCTGATGCTTTTTAGCAGATCCATTATACATACTTAAATATAGAAAAGATGTACTGGAAGGGAAAAAAAAAGAATAAACTGGTGACCAAATTTACTCCAAAGTGAAGCTGGAAAGAAAATTGCAAATATGACTTTTGCTAGGATTTGCCACTGTGTCTTTCCAGGATAATATGACACTGAGGTATTCATAATAATCAGTGGTGTACCCAAACCAATTTTCTGCCTGTCTCTACAAAATCCTGACAACTCCTGTTTTTCCTTTAAGTTGAATGTAATTAGCAAATTGCTCAAGGCTTGATTAAAATGTCATTTTATGAATCTGTGGTATCTTCAGCTCCTTTTCTAGAGCCACTCACTACCTGCTCAGCTTAACCCCATGTCAGTCAAAGATCTTGTCACCACATAAAGGGAAATTATTATTTTGCTCTGCAGCTTGACACCAGCTACCTCTTTCCATTCAGCACAGATGGTGAGCACCCAGAGCGGCAGGGAGAGGTACCAAAAGGCAGCTGAAACTTCCAAGCAGAACAGGGGTTGTCATTTTGGATGCCACTGTCAAAAGCCATGCCTTGGAAAAGCATCCCTTTAGGGAGTGACACTGCAGTGCCACAGTGTTGACAGGCTGAGAGTGCTCAGGCAGTCTTATCTGTGCAGGGACTCAAGAGAGATTTCAGGAAAAGGGATTAAAGATAATGTAAATAAAAGTGATGGTGTGTTACATGTGCAAGCAAACATTCCCACCCCCTGAGCTACACCAGCACAGTTTACTGCTCACAACTCCATCGCCCTTCAGCTTTCAGTCTCTTATTTAAATTAGCTATTTCATTCAGACTCAGGTTTAAAAGAGTGGGGTCAAAGCAGCTTCAGTTTCATTTGGAGTACCTGGGAGTCGCAAAAGTGAAATGCTGCCATTTTGCATTGCAACAAATGGACTTTCAGAGGGAAGGCTTAAGCATCTGTGCTGAGAAGGTGGAAGTGTTCATGATCTCACCATCAACCTCAGCTCCTTCAGCCGTTGTCACCATCTAAAGAGATTGTTTAGTGTGTTGGCTTTTTAAAACTTTTTATTAGCTTCCCTCCTTTCTCACAAAAACCAAGTTATTTTTATCCCAGTTCCGCCTGGGGAGAACGCGTTGATACTGCTTAACTCTGCAAGAACTATTTATGCCTTATGGTCTCATAGGATATCACATCGGGAGAGCTGATGTGCTCGGCTTATAGCTCTGTGAAACAGAACTCGGCTCCTCTCTGGCACCGTATGTGAACACACGCATTCACACAGTGTAACACGGAAGACGTTTTATAACCTCTGTCCTTCTGCCGTTGCCGAGCCTAGCCAGCACCGGTCCTTCTGTGTAGCTCTTTGTGTTCTTCCGAATTCGGTTACTTTGTGCTGAATTCCAGCAATATTGGCGTATTAGCCAGTAGAAATAAATCATGGAGGGAAATCTAAGGTTTACCCGAGCACCTGTTTGTACAGCTTGTCAAGCCTAGCGTTTTTAATACGTCCGACTTTTCCCCCCAGTATAAAGAAGGCCAGAACATGAGCATTTATTAGGAATTCTCTAGCATTGCTATGTTATAACCAGGAGTATTTTACAGTTATGTCTTCATTGTCTCAACACAAATCATGCTTTAAATGATTACATAAATCTTAGCAAAGGCATAGGATTTTCTGCACTGCTGTCTATGAGTGGTTTGCATGCAAGTGAAATAGATTTGGACCTGTCCCTGAAAAAATTAATTTTCTAGGGAGCTGTGAATTTTGCATATTTAATTATTACATAAGCATTTTTGTTTGGTATTGTTCTGGTAAGTCTATATTTTATTAGGCCTCTGATGATTTATAATAATAAATGTTTGTTCAGCAACAGCTGGTCTCAGATCATTATCCTATCAAACATACTTTGTTTATTTATCCCGCCTCCCTTTTAACCCCTATGTGTTTTGTTTTCTTTCTCTAGTCACAACTTTTTTGCTGGAAAGTAGTCAAGCTGCCTTTGGGAATAATTCCTAGCAAATTAAGGTCAGATGTTTCTGGAGCAGACATCGGGCAGTACTTTAGTGTGCAAGCTACACCTCCTGCAGAATTTGTAGCATGCTTTTGATGGATGATGACAGCTCCCTTAGTAAGGCACCCTCCAACCTTCCCACAGAACTGTTAGTCTCTTAAAAACATAGACTTATTGCACTGGCAGCAGGCTGGATGCTACTAACTGATATCAGTGGGAGACATGTTCTTGGTATCATCAAGGAAGAGAAAACTACAGACTGTTAATGTCATGTTCCTTTGAAGTTTTTGGCATGCTTTACATCTGATGCTCCAATGGAGACATATGGCTTTAATATAATAGGGAGTGAAGTAATCCCCATCTCAGGTAACTCAGCTAAGGGCTGCTGGCTTAGACGCACAGGATGGATGCCAGCCTGGCTCTGCTTTCCCACCTGTCATGGTTTAACCCCAGGTGGCAACTAAGCCCCACAGGGCCACTTGCTGCTTGCTGCCCGCCGCGGTGGGATGCAGGACAGATTCGGAAGAGTAAAAGTGAGAAAACTTGTAGGCTGAGATAGTTGAGATAAAGACCGTTCAATAGGAAAAGCAAAAGCTGCGCACAAGCAAAGCAGAGCAAGGGATTCACTCCCTCCCTCCCACGGGCAGGGGGTGCTCAGCCAGCCCCAGGACAGCAGGGCTCCATCGCGCCTAACGGTGACTGGGGAGAACAAACACCATCGCTCTCGATGTCCCCCCTTCCTCCTTCCCCCAGCTCTATGTGCTGAGCGTGTCGCCATACGGTGTGGGACAGCCCTGGGGTCAGTTGGGGTCACTGTCGCAGCCGTGTCCCCTCCCAGCCCCTGGTGCCCCCCCAGCCCCTCGCGGGTGGGGTGGGGTGAGGGGCAGGAAAGGCCGTGACTCCGTGTAAGCCCTGCTCAGCAGGAACTGAAACACCCCTGGGGTATCAACGCTCTTTTCAGCACAATCCAAAACAGCCCCATACTAGCTACTGGGAGGGAAATTAACTCTCTCCCAGCCAAAACCAGCACACCACCTCTGGAACCAGCCTCTTGGTGGTATTCTCAGGTCCACCATGCTCTTAGTGGGATGCAGCAATCATGCAGTCCTGAATAAAAACTGGCCTGCTTACAACGACACCATCTACAACTGCCAGAAGGAAACACTGAGGAATATTTTATGGCTTCAGTCTTGCTTTTTAGGAGATGAAGTGCTTATCCCCTGACTGAAGGGACATACCTCATGCCATTCGTAACACACAGATCTGAATATTTTCCTCATCAGATCAAAGCACAACCAGGAGGAGGATGGGAGAAATAGAGACCTTCATTCAGCTGCCCAGGGTTAATCACAGGAGTACAGGGGATTTAAGTTCAAAACTGTCCTCCTTATCTGAAGCAGCGAATTGATCTTGACACCTCTCCTCATCCCAAATCGGAGTGCATTAACCATGAGACCAGAGAGTCAATTCCTCAGTTTTACTCTACCTTCATCTCAAACACAATTAAAGTTGACATTATTTAAACACAGAAGTAACTTCAAGGAAATAAATGAGAGATTCGGCGCATCTCAGATGTCATAGTGGCTATGACATTTTGCAGTAGGAGCAGCAAGAAGGGCACCAATAGAGAAATAGAAGATGCATAATACTGAGACAGTTAATGTCACGAAGTGTGGGTCTAACTCAAAGTCTACTGACATCATGAGCTGCATTTCCACTGACATTACAAAGCTTAAATCAGCACATGGATATCCAATTTGGACATTTTTAAAATAATTTCTTTACATTTTTAACTGAAAAAAAAAAAAAGGAAAGTGACTGACATTGAATTAGAGATAACTGAGGGATTGGTACAGCGACTATTGATCAAAAGGCAAAATAAATATTCCAGCTGAATAAATAACAAGCAACACATGACCTTCAGTAAAAGAGTTTTGAAACCCTGTTTAAATTGTTGGATATATAATACGTTTTCAAAAGTAGTATAAGATAAGTTCATGTGGAGATCCACCTGTTTTGAGAAGGTGTAATTTAATATTCAAAAAATTGCAGTCTTAGATGACATTTAGTTCCCTCTAAGGCTAATATTCCAAAGAAACCAGAAAATCATTGAACTTAATTTCTTATAGTCAGAGGTTATCAGATTTATGTAGAGAGAGCAGCCATACTTCAAGAGGGAAAAATTCTGAAATGCAAACCTCAAATAGGAGGGAGAAGGCATTTTGCTTTCATGTTGCTCTTATAGTTATGTTTTTTAAACCTGGCTTCACTCTACCATCCTTCACCGCATGTCTGGATGTCTTATCATGAGAAATCCCTACAGCTGGTCTCAAGTGAGGCATCCTTTACTACCCTTACTTTGATCCCTTTGTCATCATTAGAAGTGCCAGGTTCCTACCAACACGGAGTAAGGCACTTTTTTATAAAGCGTAAGAAATTCTTAACAGGTAATTTATACTATTCAGATTTCAATTGGTTTAAGCTGGCTGTATGCCCCATCATTCAGCATCTGTAACTATCCATAAGGAGTCTAAGAATTAGCAGGTCCTGTTACAGTCCAAACTAAGCAAGCTTATTTCTAGAAGCTTCTGTTACCTTTTTCTTTATCCCTGCGCTATTGATTAAAGGAACCCTGCTACTAATGACCAATACATTTGTGTAATTTTCAGTTTTTCAAAGGTTTTTCATTTTGTCTTAATAAAGCTATGGAAATACGCAAGCAAAAGAGTAAAGGTGAAAAGCTTTGTCATTTACCCAGACGTCAGTTACTATAGAGTATTTGTACAGTGATTGTTGAAGAGAAAGCCTTGGAAGTGCTCTGAATTGGCACAGTCATCTGAAATCCTTAATGCATGTTCTATAGTAGCAGTAGAAGTATTGGCTTTAGAGATCCCCAATTTAAATATCCAGTGATCACTGGAAAGGGAATAACCATGCATTCACAGTATTTTGTCTTCACTATGTTCATGTGGTTTTCTTGTATCATGTCATGTGAAGGGCACGAACCAGGAATATTTTAAGCAACGCTAGGACTACAGATTTATCCATCCACATGTAAATCCATGAGAGGCTCTGCAATGTCAGGCTCTAGTTTTCAGGGTCCTGACTTTCAGAGGGGAACATAAGCTCTTAAATTCAGCATCTCACCATTACAGCGTGGTGAGAATTGCAGGTCCCCACACAGCATTTGCGAGAACCAGCGTGCTCCAAGGGGAGCTACCAGCACCAGGGAGCACGGCGGAGGGCCAGACTCATCCCTCTAGCTCCTGCCTTGCAAAAGCCTTTCTCACACATGCACACGCACACGCACACACTGCTTTGTGTTGCACTAATTCGTGCTGTTTCATTCAAAGACTACAAATGCAAACAGCAGTTCCTGTCTACATACATGTTTTAAGTGAGGATTTTTACCTTTGTGGTCTCAGATAGAGCAACCCTACCAAATCTTGCTCTGTTCCTCAGACAGTTAGGAGTTCAGGACCAAGTTTTCTTAAAAAAAAATACCGTTTGCAACAAACATTGAAGCATGTTCAGTTATTTTCCAAGTGACTGGTCAGTCTCCTCTCTTTTATTTCATATCACTCACTCACAACTCTCATCCATGAAGACAGGCTATGGCAGCTGAGGCAGCAAGAGCCTAAATTGATGGCATCATGTTGCTTTGGCTTTTCTTGCCAGGTCTTGTTTTCTTTTTTAATCTCTGCTGGCACCATACTCTCCGCTCTTGCTGCCACCTGCTACAGGGATGCCCACTGAACCATTTCCCAGCTATATTGTACAAGTTTCTCTAACAACAGAGAAACCCTCCTTGTGACGCCTCAGTTATTGCTTTCACACTCCAAGCAGTCCCTAAATCCAATTTATGATGATACTATTTTGATTCTCAACATCTTGATTTGGTGGATTATAAAACTAAACTGTTTGGATGAAGACTTCCAGTATGCACAGCATTATTGGTATTGGAAGAGCCTTCATATTTCACTGTGTACTTTACAAATATACGGTGACAATTCCCCCTTAAGATTTTTAAAAGTTAAGAGTGGGGGAGAAAAACTATAAGGGCAGAAGAAACTAAATCTCCAAGTAGAGATTTTACACAACTCTCAGTTGTGTAGAGTTTTTAAATGCATCCTCTGGGAATTGCTGCTCATCTTTTTCTGTAAAACCCCCAAACTGACAGATCGATTGCCAGGTCTTCTTTTATTGGGCTGATATAAGAACAGCCAAAAGTACTCAGAATTTTTACAGCTTTTTTGGTAAGCATAGCAAGCCACGCTCTCTTCTCCCTAACACCTTTCTTTAAATGAAGGTAAAGTTCAAACCTGGTTAATGATATTGATATTTGTTAATTTTATACTTTTTTAGCATCAGTGGTGGAGCGGGGGGGCGGGGGAAGGGAAAAGCAAGAGACTTATCCAGTAAATAAAGGTATGTTTATGTATTTATGTGGTGGGCCTGAGAAAGAGCAATAAGCCAAAAAGAATAGAGCAAGTATGGTTAGACATCTCTAAATCTGCAACCACAGTTGAGCTGGTCTTTTGAGAAGCCCTATGACCCAGAAACAGCTGTTGTATGGCTTGGAGAAAGGCTACAGGAAGGCAAGAAAGAAATACTTACAAGATAAGATGTGGAGAGGGTTTTCTTTTGGTTTGGTTTGGTTACATGGGCAGCTGCAAGGGAACAGTGGTTCAGGGTTTTTGTTAAGAGAGAAATGTGTGATATATACATAGTTTGAAGCAATGGAGAGAAGAGGCAAAAGTGACTTGCAGATCAAGAATTCAAGTGACATGGAAAAAACTGAAATTACTTAGTAGTAGGGGAGATTTGGAAAAGAAGGTTAAGATGTTACTGTTTTGGTCATGTTTCTGTTAACGAAGTGATCTAAGAACATCAGATCAAAGCTTGAGTTCGAAGTAAATTAACTTGTGCAATATCTTCCATGTTTTTATTTAAGAGTGTTTTGTATTCTTCCTTTGAAGATGAACTGAATTTAGAATCTCTATAGAAAGGACCGATTTCTGGAAGTCAGAAGAAACACAGGTAGAATTGTGACTTATGAAATGGCAACAGATGTGTAAAGTTGGGATGTGCAAACTTCTCTGTAACACAGAGAAATATTCCCGTTCCAGCATTGCTCCTTCCCAGGCAGCTCAGATTTATGGACTTGATCTAGTGAAATGCATCTTCAGAAAACTCTGCAGTGTTAGAAGACTGACACATTCATGAGACGATGCCCTCAGCAATCCACACAGTGCTACTGCATTAAACTTGCTGTAATAGATTATGATTCACACCTGTAAGTGAAATAGCGGTAAACCATATCTGGCTTTTCAAGCATTATAAACTGGAAAATGTTAATGTCTTGCATATTTACAACCATATGCACATAAACAGAGCTTGAGTCATGAACTCCTGATAAAGCAGGGCCATATTCAGTGAGAAGGGACTTGGAACAGTGACTCGGATGGAAAAATATTGGGGGCTGGAATAGATCTTCTGCGTTCATATGGTTTGAAGGCACTTAGTCTGATTCAAATATCACTGAAAGAAATGAAGACGCCCCCAGACTTAGGAAAGAAACGTTTAAAGCAATCTAAGGCTAATATTTGCAATGCTCTGGGATGTCCTTGAGAAGGCACAACTTTTAGATTATATGCCTGCATCAGTCTGACATCCAGGTACCTTAGAGTCATGACTACGCCATTTTCTCAGTATTTCCAGGGGAGCACAGTATCACCTACATGTGAGACAAGGAAAAAGACACAAGGGAAGTTATTATGTAAAACCTCACAGGGAAGCCTAGCTGAGTTAAGAAATAAACATTTCTCAAGACCCAACCTGGAGTCCTAACCACTGTTCTTCACTTCATATCTGCTGCCCATCCAGACAGCCCTACAACACCGACTTCCGCTGGCAAGTCTTGCAACCTAAAATTGTTCTTGAAGTTTCCTACTTTTTCAGCACACTCAGAAATTAGATTCATTCTCATAGGGGGTAGCTTTCTGCTAGCGGCTGAGTACCTCTGAAGCCAGCGTAGCCTCCGGAACAAGGCACCAGCAAATACAACGGGCGGGATAAAACCTCAGGGCATTTATGTCTCTTAGCAACCACAAAATCAAATAAAGGAAGAGTGAGAATTTACAGTGCCCTGTACACCACACCAAAAAGTACAAATTCTTCAGCAGGGAGACTAAGCCTGGCTGTTATTGCTACCAGGGTCACAGGAAGCGGGAGGTATCTGGCTGGGTCCCTCTCGCTGTTCCATGTCTGAAAATAATGTGAAATAGAGAATACAAGACCTGTGGTAGCTCTTTAAGAAGGTGAGGCATCAGTGCTCATAGCACAGCATTTCCAAAAGGTTTTTGGAGTAGTTACCTAGTCCTGCTAAAGAGCCTGAATACACCTGACCTGTTTGAGCAGAGATATCAGCACACAGTATTATGCCTTTAAATAAGGTATAACCTTCACAATCACAGTGAACACAAACGTCAAAACATTTCAGAAGAAATTAATCTGAACAGTTTGTGAAGTTGCTAAGAGGAGAAGATGGATTTTGGTACAATTTGACTCACCGTTTTCTTCCTTCTGGCAAATCCACATTTTGCTTCTGTCTAACATTGTCTTTGCTTTTTCAAGAGCATATCAGATTTTATTTGAAAGTAGAGCAAACAATATATTTTTTTAAAAGCCTTCATGTATATTTTATCCTAAAGCGATCTGTATCATTATTGATTGTTCCGGCAATAAGAAAGTTAATAGGATGAATTGCAAGTAGTTGCCATAGTAACTACCATTGGTCTCTTTCTCTTGAAGAGGAAGCATACAATTAATTTGTCTTTTAACCGACTTTATTGCTGGAAAGCCTACATAAATGCAGCAACACAGGTCCAGATTCATTATACCCTTCTGTGTCATTGTCCTCTTAAATCATCTTTTCAGATATATTTTTTTTAAGTGTTTATTGGAAAGAAAGTTTTCGTTCAATGTATTTCCTGATGTCTGATTTGCCTAGGGTGAACACAGAGATGTTCAGAGGACTACGATTCTTTCTTTTCCTACCATTCATCCCATACTTCACAGCCCATGCCTACCCTCTCCGCCTGCTAGCAAAACACTTTGGAGCAGACCACTGCTTTGACAAAACACATCAGCTCTGAAGCCAACACAACATTTTAAGCTAGACTTGAGTTGTTTTACACTATATTACTGAATGGATTTTATTTTGCATTTTGATAATTATATCATGTCCTTCTGGCATAATTAATGCAGATTCTGGCAGTTTTGCCTGAGTAAGGACTTTGGGATTTGGCACGTGTTAAATCCACTCTATTCCAGGTTAATCATAGGAAAACATCTGTTATCTTCTGCAGGAGTTCTTCTGGGGGCTGTTTCCTTAGTACAGGCATTAAATGACAGAAAAACAGTGGAGGTAAGTGTTTCTGATTTGGTTTGTACTCCCTTTATACCAGAGAAACTTAATGTCCTTCGTGTATTTTCTACTTTACAACAGTAAAGCAGAACAGTAAATGCTTTGATATTTTCTTTTATTTGGAAGAAACCTTGTTTTATAGGGAAACCACATTTGTTAGGGTTTTCCTAGGTTTCACGTAGATAGTTTCTGTTTCACTTTGGCTATAAGACATATAGAGTAACATTATGCAAAAGAGATACATGATAGAGTACTCTTTAATGTGTGTACTTTCCAGTTTTAAAAAATCAATTTTAAATATTAAAAGAGTCCATATGTATTAGACATAGGTCTGTGCAAGTATTAAGCATAAAGGAATGCCACTGCACTATTGCACCTTCTCTCTTTTCCCTCCATTGAATCACACCTCCATAGCTGTTGAGGACCGCAGTCCCACTGCCAAAGTGGTCTGGAGAAAACATGTAAAATACGATGATCTATGCAGCTGGCTTTGCAAAGCAGATCACTGTTGGATGGGGAAAGACGTACAAGCCAGGAGTCACAGGGCCACGCAGATTTGCAAAGGGTCATTTGGACCCTCAACCTCTACACCAAGAGGAGAAAAAACCCACACCATGCCACGCAGTGAAGGGTGTCTGCAGTGAGTGATGCGCTTATTCCAGGACACTACACTCATAGCCATTTATAAAACACCAGGCAACTCCAAGGAGCTTTGGATCAGGTACCGAGGATGGAAAAAAAACCCAAACCACGAGCTTCTCTGTGCATAGTTCTACCTCCTTATGGAGACTGAGGAAATCATTCACAACTAAAATACCACCATATGCTCAGGTATGAGCTGACAAAGACATACTACATCTTTACTCCACCAAATGGGAGGTCAACCCACAGGAAGCTTTGCCTGTAGAGTGTTTGGGGATGTCACCCACCACATTCACATACAAAGAGAGAGGAATAGTGGGGGGGAAGAGGAGAATAAAGTCTGAGATGCATCAGAAAGGGGGGGTTTGAAAAGGTTGAAGGCACTGAGACAGCAAAAAAGGTGGATAACGAATAATGCAGAGGTCAGGGAGTGGGAGAGAGCCACAGTTGCAAGAGGGGAATTTTAAGCAAATTCCTTTCAGAGGAGAGAACAGACCTAAATCCTTGTAGACAGGTCATTCATTTTTACCACCTCCTACAACTTCAAACCTCAATTTAAACCTTTATTAGATCAGTCTGGACATGAGCACTTGCTGAAACGTGCCTCAAAGAGTGTTTTTTTTTTTTTTTTTCTCCTTTTTTATATTTTATTTTTAGATCAGCTAATAGAATTGTTTGTCATAAGCATGAGAAGTGAGAACATTCTTCTCTTCTTCTCATGAAATTACTATAACCAGAGCACAGAACACATGAGAAGAAAATCTTCTGAAACAAAAGAAAAAAAGAAAAGAAAAGAAAAGAAAAGAAAAGAAAAGAAAAGAAAAGAAAAGAAAAGAAAAGAAAAGAAAAGAAAAGAAAAGAAAAGAAAAGAAAAGAAAAGAAAAGAAAAGAAAAGAAAAGAAAAGAAAAGAAAAGAAAAGAAAAGAAAAGAAAAGAAAAGAAAAGAAGAACAAAACAAAACAAGAACAATTTGAAAGACATAACTAAGGTTTTTAAAAATCTTAACAAATGAAGTGGAGCTCACAAATTAGGAAAGTGTGAAGATTAGTAAATGAAAAAGAGTTAAGGCAATTCAAATAGTAATACAAAAGTGAGAATTTATATTAAAAGGTATGTTTCTTCCCCTTCCTCTCCTTTCTTATGATCCTGAAGTGAATTTTTATTTTGGTTTTCAACAGAAAGCAATGGCTGGACCTATTCATGTTTGTTGACAAAAGCACTTTGACAGCTCCAAGGAAGAAGAAAGGTTTGAAGGAAGAGAGGTGTCAGCCACTTCACTGCAGTAACATTTAGTGATACGTGTGGGGAAGAAAGACTAGAGGAAGAGATTCTTGGCATCAGGACTTGCCTCCTGAGAGGCAATAACACAACAAACCCAGATCCAGTTCTCCATAGAAGACTGGATTTCTAGCTAATGATTCTCTTCATTTCAGTACTTAAAAGTCAAGCTCTGTACAGGTACCTTCCCTGGTACAAACAGAAGACACAAGTCTAGCCCAGCAAGGCTTGTCTAGCTACTTCTGCTAACAGCAGCAGCAAGGACAGGCCATACAAGACAAAGCATCTAAAGCCTTTGCCCCCCTGTTTTCAGGAGTTTATCTAAACCTAGCTTAGGTGTACCTACGCTTCAGTTGTGCCACAGCATAACCTTTAATTTCAGGCCTAATTTAAGAGTTCTCAACAGCAGGATTAGACATCTCTGCATCTTCTCCCATCACCCTGTAAGCATGTGCGCCCAGCAAAGATGAAGTGAGTTAAGTGGGAACATTCTCAGATTCTTATGGTTTAGTATCGTCAATGACCTGGTAGCCTGCCGGCCTCATTAATCTCTTTTTCGCCCACCCAGAGGATGTAGAGATCTTGCCACAAGGCAACGTTTTTATTTCCCCTTTCTGTACCTAGTTATATTTTAGAGGACAGAGAAATATTTTTTTTCCTCAGGACTCTGATGTACCTAGAGTGAGCATAGCCTATGTGTTTAACAGAAGAACAAGAAGCCTTAATTCTGCAAGTAACACATGAGAGAGCATCCAAGCCTGGTACCAGCTTCTTCATATCTATAAAGCATCCCAGGGTCTCCCTCACCCTTGTTCTAGAGATCAGCTGTAGCAGCCTGAAAGCTCCTACACCACTTAAGTGGGGACACCCGAAAGCTAAAGGCAGCAAACTTGTGAAACCCTTATAAGCTGGTCTTGTATCACAGGTGTAGACTTCCCAGTACACCCCATCCTCTATTTAAAATTCTTTCCATCCGTCCTTAAATGCTTTACCTGGATGTGACTTGTCACAGAATGACCCTGTAACAAATATCCTGCATTCAGCTGAAGCCGTGCCCAGTGTCTGGATGTTTTTGTCCCAGAGAGCAACAATTCTGCCTGATTTCTCAGGCCTACAGGAACATGTACTTCCACAAGAGAAAATAGGGCTTTGTATTATCACTGCTATTTTTCCTTTATTTAGGCAATAAATGCTGCAATCAAATATGTAGATTATCATTGCATCTTCAATCTATAGCTGCATTTTAGCTGCTACAAATCTTTCAGTTATGAACTTTTTGTATGTTATCAGAACAGCTTCCAGTTAAGAAAAAAAATCCTTGCTCAAGCATCTTTTTAATTACGACGATATTTATTCAGGTTTCGCCTCATGTGTCTTTTGTGTACCCCAGTCAGATTATTTTATGAATGCCAAGGGACTGATTCTATTTTTTCTTGCCCCAGAGTGTTGTGATGTCAGTGGAGTTATTTTGAATAACCCTATTATAAAATAGGTCAGAATCATGTTCTTTTAGTGGGTGAGAGTGCTGTTATTACCTCGTATTAAAATTTCCTATTGAGCTTTATAAACTTTGTCGATGCATCAGCAGAACTTGAACAAAGCTTTAGTTTTTAGAGCTCTCATCACATTATTATTATTATTATTATTATTATTTTTATTATTATGTGACACCACATTTGGAGTGCTGTGTCCAGTTTTGGGCCCCCCAGTTTAAGAAGGATGTGGAACTGCTTGAGCAAGTCCAGGGGAGAGCTACGAAGATGATCAGGGGACTGGAGCATCTCCCTTATGAGGAAAGGCTGACAGACCTGGGTTTGTTCAGCCTGGAGAAGAGAAGGCTGAGGGCGGATCTCATCGATGCTTATAAATACCTGAAGGGCGGGTGTCAAAAGGATGGGGCCAGGCTCTTTTCAGTGATGCCCAACGCCAGGCCAAGGGGCCACGGGCACAAGCTGGAACACGGGAAGCTCCCCCTGAACGTGAGGACAAACCCCTTTGCTGTGCGGGTGCCAGAGCGGGGGCACAGGCTGCCCAGAGAGGCTGTGGGGTCCCTTCCCTGGAGACATTCACCCCCCGCCTGGACACAGTCCTGTGCCCCTGCTCTGGGGGTGCCTGCTCCAGCAGGGGGTGGGACGGGATGAGCTCCAGAGGGCCCTTCCAACCCCTGCCATTCTGTGATTCTGTGATTATTATTATTATTGTTGTTATAATAATAATAAGTAGTAGTAGTAGTAGTAGTAGTAGTATTTTCAATGTTTTAGTGTTATCTGTCATTCTGTTAGCTCCACCTGGAAGTCTCATTTCATGGTCTTGTCTGAAGCATTAGTGCGCAGGTTGATATCATTATATTGTTTGGTTCGTTCACTGGAGTCTCCCAATACCTCCTCCATTGTAACCCTGCATTATTAACTTCATTATCATAAATAAATCATGTATATAAGAGTAGTGCTGGCTGAGAATAGAACTGGTCGTGTTAAGCACTGTAAAACTGCGAGACAGCCACAGCGACAAGCCAAGAAGAGGTGATGGCAGAAAGCTCTAAATATGAACTAGACTCACAACATCAAGGCTGGGACAGTGAAACACAGAAGGAGCAATGTGATCCTGCAGACAACCTGTTTTTCCTGCAGTTTTGTTTATACTTTCAGTGCTTTCAGTGGGGGGCAGGGTATTATTCTAGCAGGAGTTAACCACTCACACAGCTAAACAAACACAGGAGGGGAGGGTTGTTGCAGTCAGCCACTTTAGGTGAAAAAATAGTCTATCTAAAGGATGCACAATTTTTGGATAGGTCCAATTTGATAAATAGCACATGCTCCAAGGGCAGCAGTATTGCCTTAAATTTCTTCCTGCTAGTGCTGCCCCCCACCCAGCTACACTGGCACCCTTCCCCATTTCAGTTTGCCTTCTCCTGATTCAATTTAGCAGGTCCTTTCCTCATCTTTTTAAAGATATTCCAAATTGTAAGTTGTTGGTGGGCAATAAAGATTCAATTTTAGACCCAGACAGCATTTCCCATCCAAATTCCTCATATGGGGCCAGAGTTCTGTGCACAGAAACACCCGTTTTTCTGCTTTAGGGCTCCAGAACAGGCATGTAAATGCCTTGAACGGGCGAGCAGGTCTCATGGGCAGTAAGGAGGAAGGCAGCAGCATGTGCTGGACCATCCTACACATCAGACACACCAGGTACCAGCAGGGAAGCACAAGTGACACAGAGCCTGCCTTTTACCCACCACTGTTTTGGTGGAGCTGTGGGTCCAACTCAGGCTGCCTGATCAGAGGGGAAAAACATCTGACTTGCTCATCTCCATGGCTGATTTCTGAAAGAAAGACTAATAAGTAACCTTAGAAGGTCATTCCTATTTAAAACCACTTCTGGAGGGCAATGGAAACTCTGGTTCATTGCCAACTCAGGCCTCAATATCTGAAATTACAAGGAGAGCATGTGCAGGAAAAGCAAATATAGCTTTTTTAAGACCCTATATTTCTTGCAGTGGGGATGACAAAGCTGTGTGTTCACGTTATGGCAGAAGTGGAATGCTGGAAGACTCTCAGTAAAAGCGTAGTGCTGCTGCCTGTGCTGACACACATGTTTGAAATCATTATTTTGCTAATGTCATTAATGAATTTGTACAGGCCGCTGCAGCAGTTCAGTTCTATCGTCGTTCTATTATCCAGGAAAATGTTAAAAGGATAAGCTGGGGGGGGGGGGGGGGGAAAGGCAAACTGATTTCCCAGCCAGAAAAAAACTATTGCATCTAAATTGTACATTAACTGGGCTGTGTTCCACACAAAGGAACATGAACTTCTGCTGCACCATTTTTTTTTTCACATTCAAGATAATTATGTATTTGTCCTTGCCTTACCTTGTTCCTTTTTTGCAGCTCTACTTACTTTTTTTTCGAGTATGAACTCATTTAAATGCTCAGATTAATAAAAAGACTGGTCAACGTGATGGGTTGTCTGAACAAAATCATGTGCTAAATCCTCCACTGCTGTTAACTGATACAGCTCCCAGCGATACTCAGCAGCTGAGGGTCCAGCCCCACTGCCATTCTCAATGGAATACAAAGGTATGAAAAAATACCTTCATATCTCAATAGCGTGTCCTCGCTGGATGACTTTAAAATATTGATTATTGAGTTTGAATACTGTGAATAAGGAACAGCAGATAGTAAGGGATGGGAATGGTGGGACCCCAAGGGCACCCAGGGGCCTTGATGGCTCTGACCAGCCTCACCTGGGGCTCCCACCCACCCCACCCATGGGCAAGGCCCTCTATTTAAGCTCAGCCCTGGGTCCTCAGTGTAGTGTGAATTGTGCTGAGGGAGTGTTGGTCTCTAGCTTGGCTATGGTTCTAGTTTATCTGGACCCTGCCCTAGGGTTGGCCTTCCTGACTGGACCTTGGACCCGCATCTTTGCCACAGGTTGGTTTGTTGATCTGGGCTCTTGGTTGAAGCTGCCTGTTGCCCCTGGACCTGCCCTGCTCATCATGCTCAGGTACTGTGGTGTGGTGAGCTCCAACCTGTGCTTGGCTCCCTGGCAGGAGGTCCTGCCACCAGTGTGTAGGGAAGAACCCAGAGGTGTGTTGGGATGTGCTGCTAAGGTGTATGGGATGTTGTGGTGGAACCTGTATCAATGGACTCTGAATGGCTTCTGGCAGGGCAGAGAGACCTGCTCTCAGACAGAAATATCTCTAGCAGAGAAAGCTTGTTTGCCTCTGTGCTGTCCATCCCACCCTACATACTACTGGAGGCCAGAACAGCTGTGGTATAGGCTTGCGTAAAATCCCTTCTGGGTAGAGGGAGGGGACTTACTTAGATCAACACTTATTGGAAAAGGTGAGAAGGAACTCAGGGAAAGCAAGATCTTGGCTAGCAGCAGACTTGGGCTCTTCTTCCTTGCTGAGGTATATATGCATTTGCCTATAGGGTTGTAAGGAAAAGGCTCATTGCAAGCCTGAGAACACAGTATTTATCCTATGGGGAGGAAAACAGAAAAAAAAAATGGCTTGGGAAGCACTGTTCTAAGAAATAGAAAAAAATCAGGAGCAGTTGTTGCAGAGCAATGTTTATAACCCATGGCCAAGTGCCCAACTCCCTAGGGCACTTACAATACACTTTAAAGTTCTTATACCTGTATCTTAAGAGAGATCTATGAAATAACACGGATGCTACTGATTGCTCATACCTTCCTTCACTAGTACACCTCAGCTTCTTAGAGACCCTCTCTCTAATAGCTGAGGGTTCTTGAGATGGTGACTATACACCACTTGCCTTCCTGTTGACAGAAGCTTCACCTCTGAAAGGCTTTTCCCCCTTGACAGACAGCGGTTGACTTCAGCTTTCCTTGGTATCTTATTCTACCTGTGACTGTGTTCTGGTAGTGCTGTTTTTTAGCAGCCAGTGGGGCTCTTATGTCTCCAACAATAGCTAACACAGAACCATGGCAAACAGTTGTGCATGAAAGTGCACAAAAGACTGGGTGAAAAGCAGATTATCAAGTACAAAAGCCATAATAATCTTAGTCATATTCAGAGATGAAAGTAAATTTACCTTGTGGAAGGACAATAGGATTGTCATGGCATATGGGGAAAATAAAAGCAACTCTAATATTGCATAAACTTTCTTCCTTTTTTTCTTCTCCTGGTTTGTCTCGAGACTGCTGCAACAAATCCTGTGTCTGAGAAAATCACCCAATGTGACTAGACCTTGGATTCCTGCTTGTAGATGAGCCTAGAGGAGAATGTCCAAGATCTTTGAAGCTGAAAATTGAAAAATGAATAGCAGTAAGAAGCTAGAGCTCACGAAGCTCATGTATAGCATTTCACAATGCTTCACAAAGCTTATATATAATTCCAGTTAGCATATAAGCTGCTCGTATGGTAATATGTTGGCTTCCTTTGCTGTTTCCTTGCAGCTGGTGAAGCAGGGAGAAAAATCAAGTCATAAGCATGTTTTAACCTCTAAATTTCACTAAACCTGTAAAACAAGAGGTTGCCTCAACCTTTGCAGGAGGGAGTAATAGCTGATAATTTATATGTGCAATTTGAGGAAAGCACAGTTCCATGGGGTGATTACTGCAATAAATAACTGAAGTAGAACACCCTTGTCCTAACATAAACCCAACTTCATTTTTCCCAATACTCTGCATGAAGAATCTGATCTGGGGCTGGGAGGGTGCGGGGGAGGTAAGGGGAGCATATGTAACCTTCCTGGGGAAGTCAGAGATCAGAAAGTAAGAATTCAGCTTCAGAATTTAAGATCCAATAGATGAGATCCCAGTTCATTCTGCAGCATCATCATGGTCTCATCACTGTGACTGTCACATTATGGCAAGTAAAAATAGAGGCACTAGCAAAGGCAATGTGTGCTATTGTATAAGTAAACTGTTTAGGGCAAGAACAGTCCTTTAGTTTTATTGGAGCATTACCTGATGCAACCTTGTTCAAACCAACAAATAGAATTTCAGTGAGCTGTGAGCCAAGATGATGACAATACTATTATGCAGCTAATAAGTTGATGACCTTTGATAAATATTTTTGGCTTAGCTTCATTTTAATTTAAGAGTGGCTGTACATAGCAGAAACATCCATCAAGTTAAAACCTCCTTTCTAGAACAACTGAAATGTTAGTTCCCACTGCTGGCTCCTCCAATGTGTTTTGCTGCAGGAACCTGAGCGCTACTTGTTTTGTCATCTTACTGTGGCTTTTGATCCACACACACACACACACACACCCCCCCAAGTCTGTTGCTAAGCTTAATAAATAAAATATGGGAGAGACTAGTTAGAAAACACATTCCTGAAAGGAATTTACTGGGGATGTGTAGAAGTAGCTGCAAGGTTGCTCCATGTTAGTGGAGTGGAGCACCTGACAGAGGGTGCCTCTTTACCCCGCTTTCTCTGTTCCCCACCATGTTTGCATCCAGCTGTGCTCATTCCAGGGTCCTTGTCTTGCCCTCCCTTCAGCCATGTGCACTCAGGGACTTCTCAGCTGAATTATCTCTGCTGCATTAGTAGTGGCAGGAGGCGGGATGAAAGGAGATGGTCCTTGTGATGAGACCCAAGCCTACCATGAAAAGCTTCAAGGGTCAATGACAGCTTGAATCCCACCTGGAAGCCCAAAGGCAGCCAGCTCATCTGGCTGAGCAGCAATGGGACATGCTCGGAACAAAAAGTTCTGCCTGCCAGGCAGGCGGCCGCTGGCTCGCCCTCCAAATACCCTCCGAGGGCAGCCTTGAGTGGGCTTGCTGCTGCACTCTGAAGTGGCAGTCAGAGGAGGAATTACAGCATGTTTCTCATCCAAAGCTGCCTGGCTTAGCAAATGCTTGTGAAAGTCTGCTCTTTGGTCTTGCTGCCAACTGAGCATCCAACAAATTCCCTAAACAGAGCTCAATCTACAAACCCATGGCTTTGCACTCCCAGACCCTCGATTTGTGCCTGCTACCCTGCTCTATTGCCTTCACCAGCAGTGATCCAGCCAGGACTCGTTATTGCTGTTGCTCTTACGCTAGAGCCTAGGTGGCTGTGATTACTGCAATATCTTTTTTCATGTTTAAAATCTAGCAATAGATATCTACAGACTTGTTCCACTGGACTAGTGCCTGTAGGCATAATGAACATCTCTAGCAGGGAATTATTGCACACTGCAGATGAGACAGCCTATAGCTTAGCCCTCATTATGCTCCTGGGTGTATAATCAAAGAGAAGTTGACAGAGAAATTAGAATTGAATGCAGAAATGATTTATTGCTTTTCTGCTCACAGTGAAGATATTTTTTTAAATTTAATTTAAAATATTTTCTTTGGAAATCAAAATGTATAGTTCATTTTTCAGTTTCTAACCACTTTTTAAACTCTGCAGTGAAGAAATCTGGAAATTTCCTAAATGAAGAAACTCAACATAAAACTATTGTGTTATCTTTTTATTTTTGTCAACTGACTGTTACTCATACATGACCCATCTGAAAAATATGTCATGATTTTGTTCCCCCAAACTGTATTTTTCAGCACATGAGCTCTTCAGCAAGAAAAAAAACCCACCTAAAATCCCACAACTTCCTCCATCTCTGAAGCAATAGTGCTTAACTGATGTGTGAAAGAGAACAAACATCTCTGAGTCCTCAGGGTGGAGATTCATATACCTTTTAGCAGTTAAAAATCAGTCTGAGGGATCCTGTTACTGTCTTTGTCCTCCTTAGCATGCTCGCTGCACTGCCAGTTGTGCTGGTAGGTTCCCAATGCACACTTCAAACTGTATTATGAAATACCAAAGGTTAACTGTATCTCTTTTGGTCTGCCTTTTCCATCTTCCTGCTGTATTTCATTCACTGTTGATTGACCATGGTTGAGACTGGAGCTATCTGCTACAGAGCTATATATTACATATGCATTTTTTGTACCCTGGATTACAGGATTCTTTGCTAAAACAAGGTACTGTGCACAGATGTTAACTATCAATGTTTGCAATCGGTGCTTTATCACATTAATTCAGGTAACAAAGGTTAAGTCACTAAGAATACAGAATGGTAGGAAAAGATGTTACTTACCATCTGGTCCTTTCAAGGATTTTTTTTTTTTTTAAGGCTGAAGGATTCACATGGAGACCAGCACAGAAACTGAACGTCCTACATAGTGTGGATGTTCAAGCTCTGAGTAGATCTGGATGTTGAAACTAGGGAGTGAAATAAACTGTAAAGGTGGTGTTTTAGGCAGATGCTAGTCAACCTCCTGCAATCTGCTACTGTGACTATAGTGCATGATACGGGAGATTTAAATCATTAACAGAATTTGGTCTTCAGACCATAAAGACCATGTTCTGTTGTCCCATCCAGTGTACTCGATGGAGTAAGTGAGCCCCAGTGCCTTTTAGTAGAAAAAAATAGCTGGTGACAGGTGATTTTAGTGGAGCTGACAGTAATGTATGGAAAAACATGCATCTGACCTTCTTGGATGCTGTTTCCCTCTCTGCCTACTTTCACAAGAGTTGGGGAACTGCTCTCTTACCGTGCTCACTTGTTCTGCACTTCATTTTGCAGCATTCCCAGATTGCACCCTCTAATTACTCAGTTTCTGCATGCACCTGCCTAGCCATATTTATTCCATCTGTTTGCTGCAGGAAGTGGATTGGCCCAGGGAAGAGGCATCGGTGGAGGAGTCAGGGCTTTAGGTCATGAATGGTGATGCGTGGGAATATGAACGGCTTCATAAGCTAATTCCAGGTCCAGAAATGACGTCTGGAGCAGGATGCAGTCAATGCAGCCATGCGAGGGTATTGCAGGGTTCAGGTTAGTGAACTCTTCTGAGAAATAGGTTAATTTCTCTGAATTTTGAGAGATCTTGCACAGACCTGAGAACTTTCAGAGGCTATATAATGTAGTTGGGAGGCCAAACATCAACCTAGATACTTGGAAGGTTTTCCTCTCAATGTTTTTATTTTCCAGCAGCCCATAAATAAAGAACAAAATACTTTGTTGTTATTGCCATTCAGCTTCTGTAAAAAGCAGCTAGGAAATAAGCAGCAGAAGCTGTAAATGAGATCAGTACAAATGCCTTGGTCACCCTCTGCTGTGGGGACGTTGTGTGATGAACAGCTAGATAAGCCAAGGTCTGTATTAGGACTGAAGAAACTGGGATAAGAATGATTTGCCTGGGTGTATCTCATAAGATGGCACCCATTTTTTCACTAAAAATGTATAATTTTTTTTTTACGTTTACATGACCCTGCCATTTAGGTAAATCTTTTTTTCCAACTAGCCTTGTTAACGAAGAGGTGAAACCATTGGAAGTTATCGCTTATGTAATTAGTAAGGAGGTTGCAGGAGAAGACTTGCCGTGCGAGACGCACGTGCGTGCCCTCACTGAGGCCACCTTGAGGTTCCTATCCCAGGTGATAGGAACCACAGTGAAGTCGGTTAAATTACATCAGACTTACGGCTTAATGACAAAGCTTTTATTTAAAGGAGATCTCTGTTACGTTCTGAGTCATGACTTCCTTATATTCAGGAAGGCTTCCTTGTTGGTTGAATTGCTGTATTAAGAAGGCTTGACGTATGCTGCTCACAAACCCCTGTCAGGACATGCTGTCAGTCATTTCAGCTCCTCTCTGCAGGCATACTTCAAGATGATAAACTGCTTCATCAAAGCAGATAGGACTTACATTAAAAACTATGATAATTACATCATTTACTACCTAAAACTACTTCTACTCCTATATTTTTCCAAGGTCTTGTCTTATCTCTTCAGAATTACTGATTATTATCTTTTCCAGCAAGAAAGGCATGTTCAGTACCACAATTATATATTATAGCAGGGTTTACATTAAAGCATCGGCTCCATTTGTTTCCCCTTATTTTCCTAATAAAAAGGAAAATAATCAGAAAACTAAATATTTCCTAGAAAGTTATTTAGCATTTGTTTCTTGCTCTCTCTGGAGAGGTAAAACAGCCTTGTTTCCAACTGTGGGATAATTTGTGTAATATAACAGGATTTCTAGATTTATTGTCTTGTGACTTGTTTAGCTCAAGACAAAAACATTTTGTTGTAGGAGAAATAAACACATGGTGGTAGAGGCTTGAAAGGGATGTGGGTTGTTTGGGGAATTTTTGCTTGCTGAATTTACATTTTATGTACAGTCGAAGATTTGCTCTTGAAGGATTTAAAACTGAGGTATTTGAATTGTTGAGAAATGAGAAGGAGGAGGTACTAGGGCACATGGGAATTTAACAATCAGGTTTGCACTGTTGAGAAGAAAAGATTGGCTATTTTTTATTAAAAAGGTTTGTCCGGGTGGCAGGCTGCATGTGTTCAAATACTGAATACTTCCTTCTATTTGCTTGACACAATACTGACTTTTGCAACTGATTTTTTTTTTCTTTTGCTCAATCCCATAAATACTGCATGGGTTTTTTTAATAGAAGTTGTTACATAAAGCTAAAATTAGTTTAGATACTGTCATACTTTTGGAAGGAAATCTGAATGCTGTTCAGTAGAAGTGACATTGGGTTATATTGGAGCAAATGAATAGATGATGGTTTAAATGCCCCTCTGGAACATGAATACCGACATTTTGATTAATGTCTTTGTCATGGGCAAAGATTATTTAGTTAATGATTTGCAGTTTGCTTTGCCTGGTTCTAGGAAAAGCATGTCAAATCCCAGGGTGAGAGGGAGGAACCAAGCAGCTTGAAGTCATTGGGTTATTCATGTTTTTTCAGCATGTACTCAAAAGCTCTTCTGGCTCAGGCCTGAAGCTTACAGGGGAGTAAAGCCCATGAAATATTAGAAATAAAAATATCTGTCTTAGTCATAGTCTATGACTTACAGAGCTCAAAAGCTTAAAAGAACTGTGCGGGTGTATGGACATGGCACGATTCGGTGCCTTCTGCCGACAGCCCCGCTACCTTGTGGGAGCAGCAGCCATGCTCCCTCCAGGCTAATGCACCCCGTGCTGCTGTTGCATGGCAGCGACCTCCGGACAATGAAATGGATGTCTGCTTTGCCTAGAGGCATGACACAGGGCCTGAGTAAGTAATTTTTTGCAAACCTGTGCTGGCTTGTGAGAGCAACTCAGGTGCTTCAGCTCCGTGTGATGAGAACAGGTGGTGTTGAAGGGTGGGATGCAGCACTGTCCTGGCTGCCGCCTTTAGCAGTGGGGCTGCAGAGCTAATGGCATCAAAGCCGGCGGACGAGGCAGTGGGACGAGGCAGCGGTGGCCTTGCGATGGGGGTAAAGAAGTGGCAGTGTTTCTGGGTTAGCTGGGGCAGCAGCCCCAGCGGAGAAGGCACTGAGATGACAGGGCAGTGCCATCAGCGTGCTGCTGGTTTACTCAAAAGGCTCAGAAAGAATGCTAACTTTGGGACTCTTATGCTAAACGATAACGCCTTTATGAGTAGGCATCTTAACACTCGCTTTTATCAGTGAAACCAGCTGTGATGATTGTGTATAAGTGAAAGAGCAGCCCTGTTCATGGTGCCATTTTTAGTTTCAAAGCTAATTTTGAACAAAACATTTCAATGTTTACATATGAAGCTCTTTGTAGGCAAATTTAGTTTTCAAGTCCTGTTGTGTACAACCTGTCCGCTTCTGTTCTATATGCACATTATATTTTTCCTTTCCTCCCTCTTCCATTCATAGCTTTCACAAAGACTGAAATGGGAGAAGCCATTAAAGGTTTAAACAACTTAAGCAGTTACTCTTAAATTATCTTAACATGTTCAAAAACCTTGCCAGATTTACCCTTTGGAAGGTAGTAAAATAATTTTGAATAGAATGTGACCAGATAAAATGAATATGATTTTATTATTCATGAATACTTTAACCTGAATGCTTTAGTGCCTACATCTCTCCATTATATTAAATTATGGTGAAACATAAAACTGTCACACTGGGGTTTGTAGATTGATATTCCCTATGGATTCCCCTTATGTTTTTCTACAGCTATCCCTGCTGCTGCTAATGGAACCAGTCCTTTGATACCTTTCCCTTCTAGTTATGTTCTACCACTCTGTTGACTGCTTCGAAGCACCTTCGTTTCTGGCTGGGAGGTTAGCTACCTCTTTTCACAGTGAACACACAAATGACCCTTATGTATTCCCCCCCCCCCCCCCATGCGTACTTTTGTATCTGGTTAGCTCTTTCATATTTCTCTTCTATGTTTTTGTATGTTCTCTGTGGACAACTTTTTTCCCCAGGCATCACACTTTAGGGTATACTTTCAAAGTGATGTTCAGATATTTAGGTGAGACTCCCATTAAAGTTAATGAGACATGTGGCTAAATGCCTGTGCACTGCATTAACAATACCCTTTACTGTTTATTGTCTGGCTTAGAGGAAAGGTCACATTGGCTCCTAACTCCTAGTCCTGGATCTTTACCTTCTCCTTTAGATCTTAGAGGTCACCGGTAGAGAACAATGTAAGGCACAGGGCCTCACAATGCTTATTTTTTTCAGCTGGCAACACTGTTCCTTTAGCTCCATTTTCTCTTTTATACACAGCTATAGAAATTACAGACCGAAGAGGAGCTTTTTTCCCAAATTGTCAAAAGCACAGTGATGACAAGTTATTGCTGAAGCCCCACAAGTTTCACTACAGTGCTTCGTGCAGAAAATTCCACTGGAACCAGGAAGAAATATCAGATCTTCAGAGGAGAAACTCTTATCATGCTGTGCATTTACTGAGTCAAGCACAATAGGATGCTGGCTTTTGGCTGGGGGATATCTCGCTTATCCCAGTATAGATAATACATATGAACAATAAATATTTGCTGAAGCACAGTGATACAGCAGTACAAATTATCACCTGTGTCCTTGCCTGAGAATTTCTGGTTAGAAATTCTGATGCTGTGGGAAGAGGAGGAGATGACAGTGAACACAGGTCTGATCTGAGATGGGAGGGCAGAGAAAAAGGGAAAGGACCACAGCTTCGTAGCTGTGTCCCGTGAAGTGAGAGCGCATACAATTCCAGCCACTTCACCTGGGGCTGGGGTAGGGTAGCACCCGTCTGAACAGGAAATTGGTATTTCTAAACAACGTTACTAAATGTTCTAAATAAGAAATGTTATTTAATTTCCTTGTGCTTTAATCTTCTCATGGGGATTATGATATTTAAATCTTGGTAAACATGAGCAGAGAGCCTAAGGTGAAACATGCAGTAAATGTAATCTTTGTAATGTGAGCAAGAGTCCAGCTTTAGATCCCTTTTTCATTCATCTTATTAGCCCAGAGGTAATCTCTGTACTCTATTATAATGGAACTTCTCTGGTATAATGAGAAGTTAGCTATTCAATACAGTCCTCATCAACATCGTATTTTTTTATGTTTCTAAAGCTCAGTAGAAAATGGCATTAACCATTGTATTGAATCAAGGAGCTGAAGTACAGCAAGGTTAAACACAGGTTTTGCACTAAAAAGGAAAATGAGACAGATTAAAATTCTGAAGTAAAAAAAAGTTAAATACATTGGGTGAAATGAAACATTAAAATTAAATGACTAGCATGGGTGGGTGAAGTTCAATATAAGTAGGAGTGTTTAAGATGAGAAGGTTTTTATCCAACAGTGAATTGACTAATGATGTTGCTAATGTGGGATCCTACAGTTGGCAGTTTGTTTCTGAAGGCAGATACTGTCCTAATGTTGCTGCTTTGAGAGCTACAATTATATAAAAAGAACACGCCATTTATCAGTGCGTATCACCTACCATTATACAGCCCTTTTTTGTATTATCTTTGTTGTGAGCAGTCTACAGGAGTGGGAAGGAGGATTGTATTTGTATGGAAGACAGGCTCAGATGCATATAGCTCAGAATCTGACCAGTGTTTTCCTTTAAATGTTCCTTTGAGGGGAAAAAAGAGGAAAAAATACTGAAAGAGCTGATAGATAAAACCAAGTATGTGATCAAAAGGCTTTCCAGACAGAGATCAATGTTTACTAACTTTCTCTGGCAGCAAGGTAAACTGTGATGCTAGTCTGTATGGACTATTATTGTGACTGTTTTGCTCTTTATACAGGGAAAGTGCAAGCATTCCATTGCAGAAGGCAGGAACTAAAATTAATTAATTGGTTAGTTAATACTGGTGTCATTAATATGCTTATTACTCATTTCCTCCGCAGTATCACACAGGTGTTCCAGTTGTAGACTAAAGAGCTGATGTGCTAGGCTCCCCACCTGCGCTGAATGAAATGGTTTGTGCAGGAAAAGTGTGTTCACTAGGTGCAATGCCCTCGAAGGGCTCTGATCTTTCCTTCCCAGCTCTCCAAGGGTAGTTGCCCTTTCCATGGAAAGGGCTATCCTGCACATCATCCCAAAGCTGTTGTCTTCCTCATTGTTCAACATCTGCATGAAATACTGTGTAAATTAGATTAGCATCCAGCTGTAGGTCTTTCCTACAAAGAAAAGCATCCGTTTTCTGTTTCCAGCCATGATTAGCCCCTATTTGAAGACTGGTTCACCTGCATGCTGGGTGACACAGTTCCCTGATGTTTGCTTGTACAGTAATGTATGCCGAGGAGGGAAATTCCTCCAAGTCTGTCGAGGTGACTTGGGAACTGAAGCCCTGATGTAAAAAGGGATGTGGGAATTTCAGCTAGGCAGGTAATGAACTGTGAACAAATACCTTTCTTTTCAACACTCATGAAGTTTCACTGCAAGTGTAATAGTGTTTTATTTTTATTAGAATTTATATTTCTAATCAAAACCACATTGAACATTTTTGACCATTCTGAAGCTGAAGTCTAGGGTGTAAGAAGTCATTGCAAGTGACCTTCACGTGTACAAAGCTTTGAATTACCTGCAAGAAGCTGAGAATCAATTTTTTTAGAGAGGGTGGCGATGGAAATGGAGATTAAAGAAAAAATTTTGAATTGGCCTTGTTAGGAAAGTAAGAGACTAGCCTCACTGAAAATTGGAAATTAGCAACTTGGTTATCTACGTGTCTCTGTACGTAATTCTGATCAGAAGCAAAAAAAGGAGGTGCAGTCCTCCATTTCTCAAGTGTATAAATGAAATTCAGAGAGATGACTCTGATCTGCAAAAGTGTTTTAGCTCTTTCATTGCCTTTGCCTTCACATATGCAGTCTTGTCTGAGGTCAACTGTGAGACTACAGCTAAGATATATAACCTGGAGGGGGCTTGGAAGATTGCTGGGAATGGGTTTACTGGGCAAGTTTCTTAATTTCTTTGGTCTGCCTCTTCAAGTAGTGAAAAGGAGATTATTTTGCCCTTTCCTCTCTACCACTGAATGAATGTAAGTTTACTGCGTTGGAAACTTCCTTATGTCCTGAAATGTAAAAGGCAGGACACACCTGGTACACGAGAATAAGAATGACAATAATTGCATGGCTAACAGAAAAGAATTGTTAAGTCCTCAGTGGAGCTAACAAGTGATGAGGGTGCTCAAATGAATGGCTCTATTTGCTTACAGATCTCTGTGCTCCTAAATCTGCATTCTAGCAGTTGTGGGAGTTGGGGAAGCATTTTTGGACTCAAAATGACAGGTAGAATGTCAGGTATGTCGAAAGATATCCTAGCTCCTCACTTGAGAAGACTCAGTATTGATTTACATAAGACTACATCACACTTATTTAGATAGGTGTTCTGCATGTTGTATATTTTTTCTAATTGATTTTTTCCAATTTGACTGCTGCACATGGTCAGACCATAGCCCTGGGTTCCCATGTTGGCACAGAAGTGTAGCTTTTAACTGGAAGCAGCATCTGGCCTCTTTACCTTCTGCTTGCACCATCTGAGGTACATCCCTCAGATGGTGATAGGGAGCAGCCTTAAATTTGATGAAGAATTTGGCTACAATGCAGTCCTGCAGTTTAAATGCCGTGACATTTCCTAGTTATTAACATAAGGCCATTAAATTAAAATTATGTTCCACAGGGACTGTAGCTTCGTATGGCTTGGGAGAATTCACCTGCTTATTCAATGAGACTAGGAGTTTAAACTGATTACATTTACAGTTAATGCATTCTTTCTAGGGGTACCACTTTGAGATAAAACCAGGAGTCAACTTGTGCTCTGAGATGCTCTGACACAGCTCCTCAGAGTCCTGCCTAGCCCTTGTGAATGCACCTAGCCCTCATCAGCTGCAAGCCAGAGAGATCACCCGAGTAAGGTGGTCTCTTCTATGGCTGATTCCTTAAATAGCCAAATGCTTGGACCCATTCTCAGCTGGTGTAAATCTGCGTGGGCCTCATTGCCTTTGTGCAGCCATGACAATTTACATCAGCCTGGATCTGCCCTATTGAGGTCTGAGCGGCTTGGAAATGAATGCAAATGACAGCTTTCAAGGTGGATATTTAAATGTATATATGCCGCTCAATACCCTATGATTAAAACTCATTGCAATTAAGCAAACATACATACTACTGGCTTTCATGTGCAGTGATTCATGCCCCCAAAACTGGAGCATTGGCTTTTAATTATTCGTAACCATCAGATAATCGAAGAGCTCTGCGAGTTCTGCTGAAACTGGTAGATTGTTTCTATAGTGATTATGAAATGGGATCTGTTGTTTTCCAGTAAATTGGAAACTATAACTTGTGCTTTGATTAATCTTTCTCTGAAACATGGAGGTCATCCCTGACTTCCAGATGTTTCTATTCTTCATGTGTATTAATTTCTAGAAGCCTGGGGTTTAATATACATATCTCTGTTTCATTTCCACAATTAATGGTGTCTTACAACACAGATAAAAATGCAAATGAACAACTTATCTTTATGCTTTTCAACTGGATGTTTACAATTGCAGTTACAACGAGCTTTTAAAACTGCCCAAACAGCTTTTCCTGCAGATATGAAAATTATAAAGATACCTTTATAAATTACAGAGTTTAAAAACTGCTGTCATTTTAAATGGTTATATTTTTTATATTTATTGAAACTATTTTGAGTATAAATGCAACAGTTTTTCTTTTTTTTTTTGCAATTCCAGAGTAATACATGATATTAGCATAAATAGAAGCCCTAGATGTAAATATGCATATATATTTTTTCTTCTCCTCTGCAAAGAGTTTTAGAATAGACCCCCATAAGAGTGAGCATTTCTTGCAATGGTTGCCTCTAAGTTCTCCTCCGGCATGCTGCTGTGACAACAACTTGAAATCAAATGTAAAAAAAGAAAGTACAAGAAAATTGTGGATCTTGACAAAAAACACAGGGCTGTTACAGCTGCAGCATAATAGGGGCATTGGGAAATTAAAACTTTTTAGTTTTCCCTGAGCTGCATTTCTACAGCTGGTAGTGAGAACTTAATTTTTGATTATGTGTTAGTTAAAAAAGAGCCAATACAGTTGGGAAGAGTATGTTCAAACAAGCAGATAAAGTTTCCATTCACCTTCCCACAACTTAAACAAGAATTGAACTAGGGAAAATCTAATAAGGGGCCCATGAATATTGTAAATCTGCTGTCTCAAATGGACTATGTTTAAAATGTTTTTTTTTCCTGTCCCAGAGGCAGGCCAGTCTTCAGGAAGAATGAGATTTTCCTGTCCTTTCTGGCAAAGAACCTTCTATTGCTGAGATGGCTTTTTATCTGAGAAGTAACAAGTTACTTCCTCAATAGACCCTATGGCTGCATCTATAGTACATACAGAACAGAAGCCCTTGATTAATCCAAACTGACTTCCTATCCACAGTTTTGGACGTGGTATCTGAATGTGTGTTGGTAGTAGCGCTTGAGTTTATGCTCTGCGTGAGTATGGGCCACAGGCTACGGTGCTATGCCTGGTACAAGAACCTACAAGTAGATGATATTGACAGCCTGAATCCTTCATAGTCCGTTCTGCTTTGCAATTTTACACATCCTCAGTGTAGGGCAGACTAAACTAACTGGGTAGTAAAGAACATTATAATATATATAACTTATAAATATCTGAAGGGCGGGTGTCAGGAGGATGGGGCCGGAGTCTTTCCAGCGGTGCCCAGCAACAGGCCAAGGGGCAATGGGCACAAGCTGGAACACGGGAAGTTCCACCTGAACATGAGGACAAACCCCTTCCCTGTGCGGGTGCCAGAGCAGGGGCACAGGCTGCCCAGAGAGGCTGTGGGGTCCCTTCCCTGGAGACATTCACCCCCCGCCTGGACGCGGCCCTGTGCCCCTGCTCTGGGGGTGCCTGCTCCAGCAGGGGGTGGGACGGGGTGAGCTCCAGAGGTGCCTTCCAAACCCCACCAGTCTGGGATTCTGTGATTACAGCGAGGGCCAGTCTGCTAGGTGACAATGAGAGATGTAACTTCATAAATGACATCTGCAAGCCAAGTTCTGGAAGTACCAGATCACTGAATGTGGCATGCAGTTTGCAGTGTAGGCTCTGCATATTTGAAGAATTTTGGTAGAATAAATTCCTCACTTCACTACACTTGCATGGTGTAGCTATATTAGCCAAACTTCACGGTTTTTACCAAAATTGTTTTCATAGGATATCATATTGATACTATCAGTCATTCCAGGTGATTAATTATCCTGTTATGCATTCCTGAATGTCTGTATATTTGCTGCTCTTATCTGTCAATCCAAGGGTTTTGTGCTTGCTCAGCCTGTCAGTGAAGTATTTGGGAATAGTAATGTCCAAAGCTGCGTGCTGGCCAGCTTGTAGCTGTGAGTCTGAATTCAGAGGCTAGGTATTAATATACTTATTTCACATCAGGGAAAATAAGATGGCTATAGCTGAGTGCGGCATGCAGACAGAGGAGCATCTCTGACACCACATAACCTCACAGATTGCTTGTACCTCCCTGACTTGAATATAGGCTTATCTTTGGTGTTCTAACTCCTAATGGTAATGTTAAAGTTTGAGCTCAAGTTAAAAAGAAATGAAAGCGTACTAGGAGCATTTTCTCTAGACAATTAGGGGGCAAGAAAAGTAACAAAGCATATACAGAAGGAAATGTTGGCTGGGGCTCATGACAGCTCTCAGCAGGCCATTTATGCAAAGATAAACAGGCGGTGAATGCTTTTGGAGTGCTGTCTGTGTGTTTATGGAGCAGCGTATCCAGCACCTTAATCCAGGAAATCAAACCCAATATTGCATCCTTTTTATTTGTCTTCAGACATTAGTAGCAAATAGTATGAGAACTGGCATCAAGGCCAGAGGTAAACTGGCCTGCCTTTTAGATTGTTTCCTATCATTTTAGGTCAATATTTCCATGCAGTCTTCCACTGTGTTTATGCTGGCAAGAATAATAGCCCAGAGTCAAGCTGGCACCAAGTTGTTGTTAATTCCATTTGCCTGTGATTCCACTTTTGTTGCAAGATGTGTGTTGGAGCTCTGTATGATAATAAACACAGTTCTGCAGAATTTCTGGTACAGATTTCTCATCACCTTTTGTGGCAGCTTCAGCTGAGCCCTGAAAGCGGCATTAAGCATGTGGCTTACAGCCACAGTGGAAAGGGTCTAAATCTCCTCTCTCTTTTCTGATCTCATCTTCATGACTGTAATAACTTTTCAAAGTTGTGCCCTGCTGTCAACTCATACCAGCTTGCCTAGACAAGGGTATCTGTTTCATCTTTTCTGTTTATCCATTTTAAATACTGAGAAAGGCAGCGTCCCCTGCCCTATCTCATATTCAGGACTAGATAACAATTAATAAAATACTTGCTGTTTCTTTCCTATCTAACCTTTTTCATTTTCCTTCCATGTTGCTTGCAGAGAGGAGAATACATGTGTTCTGAACTCTTGCTGGCCTCTCATCTTTATTCTGAAAATGAAAAATACACTCAACCACATTTGCCCCTGGAAAGCAGGGAAGGTCTGATTGCCTCTCATCACGACCCAGGAGCACTGGATGGATTTGTGGCAAATTTCTCTCTACACCAGCAGTACTGCAAGAGGCTGGGAGGATAATGCCATGGTAGTAGAGCTTTTGTGCCACCCACCCATCAAAATTAAGGAAGTTTAGTCTTTTGGCGTGGTTGATTTTCAAGGTCTATAATGTCTGGTCTTCATCTATCACTTGGGTACCAGGATTCCTATCCAAGACCTGGACAGGCTCCAGACTGCTCTTTTGCTGAGATAAAGCATATTCTGCTTGCTATGACTGAGTTTATAGCCTGCTAAAATGCAGGCTTTCTACTATTAATCATTAACTCAGAAAGGCTTGAAGATCCCATTCGTATATCAATATCAAGGGGCCCAGGTTGAAACAGTAACCCCTACTTTTTGAGTTTGGAAAATTCCTAATCCTGAGGAATTCTGTTGCTGAGCTCCTGGTTGTTGGGGGAGGGGAAGAAGGGGAAAGACACTAAGCCCTAAAGCTGCAGCAATTTGCCTCCATGCATATAGATATACAGTGACCTTTTGGGAGGTGGCAGAGAAAGAAAACAGAAGGAATGGAAACAGACTTTCTTTGAAAGAAGACCTCATCAGTAAAGGAATCTAAATTCTTTTATTCTGGAAGCATGGTTAGAGCTCCTGAAAATGGTACCTTATTGTATTTACTATAGTATTTACTACAACATTATGTTTTCCTTTCTATCTTTGAGTTTAATGGTACCATCTGTCAAAAATATTACTAATGGCAAAATATACTCAATAAGGCAAAAGTAATTACTCACTTTCCTTTGGTCTAATTTACAACAGCTTAAATAAAATAAAAAAGCAACTAATAAAGTTCCCAGGCAAAATCAGAGCTTTTTCATATCACTTTTTCTCTAGTATCCTCTGCAGAATATAATTAAATCTGCCCTTGATAGGTAAGTAACCGTGCTCTTTCATCTCATATACATATGTGTGCATTTTGCTTTTCTAATGTTGTTTTTCTGAGTTTGCAAGAGAGATCACTACTGCTTGTCTTCCTAACAACCTTTGGGTTAATGTTAACACCAGAACTCCATCTATAGATAGCTGCACAGCCTTCTCAAGCTGTCACTGCATTCTTCCCACCATCTGTTTGCTATCCCGAAAGACTGGCAAGGTTCTATAGGCCTTCTGTACGGGAGGATTATGTTCTACTTGCTCATCAGCTCTGAAACGAGCTTCCAAGTTTGTTTGCTGTTGCTGGGCTTTTCTCTGTAATGCTTTTGAATGTGAGAATGGGAGGCAGTTCTATTTGTTCCTCAGTCCTCCTGCAAGCTTCCAGGTCTTTCTGGTGTTTTGTACTGTGTTGTTACAAACAGTGTGTTCCCATTCAGTGCGGTGATTGCAGAAGTTTACAGGGATGCCCAGATTCTGGAATAAGATGAGTTTGCTGGGAGCAAACAATGAAGCAAAAAATATACCAGCTTCCCAGCCTGCTTTTTTGCTTTGGCAGTGAGTTGCTTGGCAATGAGCTTTCCTGAAGCTGGGAAAGAATATCACTGCAGCACCAAAATTCTGTCTCAGACCAGTTCATGGTGCAAACTCAGGAACTCAATTCCTCCTTAACAGGAAAGGGAGCCTGCGTTGGTTTGGATTTTTAAACTTGCACACTAAATAAACTATGGGGAAATGCCATCTCCTTGGATTGACTATTGGAGAGATGAGTTCTGGAATTAAGACAATACAATTTATGCTCATACTGCTTCCATTTTCTGCTTCTTGCTGGATGTAAATATTTAGGATGTATTTTGCACACCAAATTTGACGTACTAGAGAATATAATGTAACTACTAAAATATATGCTTTCCTTACTATTCTACGTGCACCATCATTTATATAACTTGTAATAATACCCTAGTTACATAAATATTTAACAACAAATATTCTCTGTGCATTAAGTAGGAAAATTCAAAGCCAGTGAAACAATGTGAGGTATTTCTATTTAGTGTTTGTTTTCTGTCAGTAGAAAATGGTGGAGACCATTTTAATGACCTTTCTTTGCAAGTAACCTAATTATGTCAACAAACCAACTTTCTGAACAGATCTACTTTCATCCGGGGGAGTGGAAGGGAAATCAGAACAACAGGAAAGAGAACATTGAGTTCATTTTAGGTACACACATCTATCTCCAATGTTATAGTTTCCCCCTATCAATTTTTTCTTTCATTTTTGTGCAGTGTTGGGTCTTTCATGCTCCTCCAATTGCTCTGTTTGCTTCTGTCCTCTTCTTTCCTGACTTGAATTGGCAAAGTTTAAAAAAAAAGATCATATTTCTAGTAAAGGTATTTAACTTATAAATTGTAAAATATCATTACAATTTGGTATAGGAAGCAAGATCATCTCCATTGTTTCTTTCTAAACAGTTTGTAACCTCAGAAAGAAACACAGTTCTGATCTTTCATGAAGGCTGCTGGAGACACCGTGGCTGTTATACATATTACGTGGTTATCAGTGGCTTGAATCTTCAATAATGTCACAGTGTGCTCGGGAATGTTTTTCTTTCATGTACACAGAGGTTTTTTTTCCTTCAGTTAAGCTGAATGTGACAGAATGCAGTCTCTTTGTCAATAAATCGGGCAGTTTATGGTGGTGTACAGTGATCTGACAATGTGAATGTTTTCTGGATGAACATACCGGGTAGTTTCTCAGTCAAGAACTGTAACAGCAATGAAAAAGAAAAATGCGTCATTCGGGGTAGGGCACAGCAGAAATAGCTCAAAGTCTACGCCTGCTATATTTTTCAATCTTTCCAAATGAAATAACAGTTGAGGAGCTACTGTGTATTGGGGTATTTGAGAAAGTTCGCCCTGCTTAGGCAGCCACTGTAGAATGGAAGGGTTTAGCTGGTACAGCAATGCAGGTAGACGTTCTTAGTTCTAAAATAATTCTCATTTTAAATGCTTTATTCCCCTAGTTGCAACAAATACTGCTGGTTTAAAGCTGGTATTTTAGCTATTATGTTTCCCAGTGGTCACAGACTCACAAAGAGGAATACCTCGGTTATTGATTTCCATCAGATCTACCAATAAATGCTCTGCATGCACAGATTAGCAGCGTGCCAGCTTAGGAGTAGGTGTCGAGCATTCTGGCCAAGAAGACATCTCAGGAATCCACTTAAAGACAAGGAGGTGGTAGGCAGAGATATAACTAGCCATAAACCATAAGATTAATGCCAAATCTCTCAGGGGGATGGAAAACAAAAATCTCACAAGAGATCCATTTAACGTACTTTTTATCAACAAAAAGTTCCCATTTAAAAATAGCTGCTGCCACTCCTTGAACAAAATAAAGCAGCTGGGCACAAGCACATTGCCCCTCCGCTAGGCATAAAAGAATGTAGTAAGGCAAAACCACATCCAAAATTATGTTAGTATACTTGCAAAGAAGTCATATCAAGAAAAAGGAAATAAAAGCATTCTAGAGTAAATGTCTTCTATAAACTTGATGTTGGATCTCAGGAGCAGGTTTGTGCCCGTTCAAACAATTTTCTTGGAAATCAGATTATGGTGATAAGATATTGTTATCTCACTATGGTAGAAGTCATATGAAGTAGTCCATATAACTTTAAAATATTTTATTATCAGTAGTTCATTTAATATTTAAAAATAAATTGTATATATTTAAAATATTTTCCAATCAATTTAATCCAGAGGCTTAACCAGTTTTTCTGTTTGCATTTCCACTATTGAAATACTGCACAACAGGTCATGTATTATTCCTACAGTGCTTAAAGATAAGTGGAAACAGTTTCTGGAATCAGCCATGTCTAGGTTCACTCCTCTGGTTTCAAAGATTGACACTCATTCTCCATGTGTCACAGGGACACGGGACAGAGTTCTGTCGCCTGCTGAATATCTCCCATGTTGTCTGTGACAATAAAATTTTCTCTTTCATGATGAAAACCCCCTTTTAAAAAAAAGACAGCGAGAGAAAACAAAAATGACTCCATCATGAAAGCAGGGGAAGGTGATCTGCAGCAAGCTGTTCACCCGTGAGTCAAACTAGGCTGAAAAAAAAAATCACTTTTTATGGCCACATCTAGCTCTTTTTAATTATACTATTACTTTAATCACATCTGCTGTCTTGACATCACATTACGTGCATTCCAGCGTTGCCAGAGAGGAAAGTTTTTGACTTGAGGAAATAAAACCTGATTTCTGAGTACTCTGCTATTACCTATTGTTCTTGAGATACTGAGACCCTTTTGAGCTGTCCCTGGGGGAAGAAGAAAAAAAAAAAAAAACCCAAACAAACAAAAAAAGCAAATCTTTGTTTGCTATTCTTGATGGGAACTAGGGATACTTTAAAGTCACAGGTCCAAAATCTGAAGAGACACTTGAGCCTTTTTCTTACTGAGCCAATAAGTGATAGCTATTCACAGTTTGGTTTTGGGTTTGTGTGTGGTCTTTGATTATTTTTTTCTAAACTACAGTTGTAATCCAGCAAATTCTTTCTATAAATATATTCCCTTTCAACTAAATCCCCAACACTTCAGATCACTTCAGGCTTTAGGGACTGGACCTGGGGTAAGCTACTTCCTTTCTCTGTGTCTGGCTTCATTTGGTAAAAGGGAATAAGAAAATTTCTAGGATTTCTGTTTTCTTTAGGGGAGGTGGAAGTGGTGATGTGCTACATTGCTATCATAACCTGCTTGCTTTACAAATAATTACCATCTCTGGGAGGGCTGCTGTAAATGGAATTCAGGCATTCTCACAGCAATTTGCTAAAATCAAGCATCATTTATACATGACGAGCTGAACACCAGTGACGGAGCTTCGGACAGAGGAGAAACAAACTTCTTTGATTATTGCCACAGCTCCACAAAAAAAAAAATCTGTATAATTATTTCTTCCGAGTCTCAGGGAAGCATCACACTTCAGTGACTCCTGCACTTTTGTCTGGCTTTCTGTATAGACAAGACTTAGAACAGCCTGTAGCGCCTTTTTATAGACCACCTGGCGCATCTGGGGTTGCAAAAGGCTGCTAGCCACTACAGATCTGAAATAATGAATTTCTACAATCTGAGCTGGTGAGTCTTAGAAGTCTTCTGTTGTCTGTGGCTCAGAAGAGGCTGTGTAACGTATACCTACCAGCAACTCCCCTAGTATGTCTGTAGGTATGTAAGGTTTAGATAATGATCTTCTCACTGGTTTTGTGAGAGTACAGGTGATTTTTTTCTTACAGGAATAACCTAAGTGGGAAGGTTCTATTCCAGTTCTGTGTTTTACCCAAATAATCGTCCAAATTATTTTTGTCAAACCCATGACATTTCTCTGTTATCAGACTGGTGTTTTCACTCATGGACAACCAAGTTTCATTTTGATTGTTTCTGTTTTGGGACTGGTGATATATGTCCCTGTAGAATTTTCTGGTGCTTTCAAAGCTCTATGACTGCAGCGATGACAAGAGGAGGAACCAAAAAATCCCAACTATCTCTGTAGTGCAAGCTTAGCAGCTACTTCAGCAGTCTGGAGGGTGCTCACCAACAGGGCCAGGCAGAAGGATAGTTGCCTCTAGAAAATACTGCTCAATGTGCTAACTCCTAAATGTGAGATAGAGTCAGAATAACATTCAGAATTTTGAAATGAGGGAATTAGAAGGCTTGGCTGGAACCAGATTTTTTTTTTAATGCTTTAATATGGTATTCTGTATTCCTTAAAACTGGTATTTCTGCTCCAGATAGAAATGATATTAGACCAAATGTGCATAAAAGTGAAAATCTCCATATAAAGCCAGCATACCTAATGAAGGCAGATCGTTACGGAAGGGGTGGAGAAAGAAGAGTAAATAATTGGGGCGATGGATTCAGAATGCCACTTACAGTCATTTGGCTTGAAATCCATGAATATCAAGAAGTTATTTTCTTCTATTTTTTGCCTTATAGTGAACAAACTATTTTGACTTACTTTTCACTGTAGGGTCTTGCTATGATTAGGGTGGTCAGGAGAGGACTGCCTTTTATTGTAAACTATAAAAGATAATACCACCCTTTAAACAAATTAGTGAGAGAGAACTGAATGAATGCAACACACGTGGTCTTGGTCTGAAACTATGAAGTAAATTGAGTGATTTTGGTGGGTTACATGAATATATGTATATATTTTAGCATTGCTATAAAGTAAGTTGCAAAGCAGATAATAGTGCCTTAGTTAATGTGCATAGGTCTTAACTCCACTCTGTTAAACAGCCTCAATTATTTCAAACATGCCTGGATGTTTAAAATGGAACAGCTTTACAAAACGGGAATATACAGAAGATTAAATGTTACAAACAACTTGAAATGCTTCTGAATTCTTGCTGGTGCATGCCATAACAACTGATAAAATCTATAACTAGAATGTTTCTATCCAGTGATACCTGTGGGATACTTCTGAATACATTTATTTTAAATATTCTGTAAACGATGTTGGAAGTATTTTCAGTAAGCAGTGCAAAAATCACTTAATTCTTTTCCTCCATTCCTTTGAAACCATCCCTGATACACCAATAAATTTTGAATTTTAATGATAAGATTTTGACTTTAGGCTAAACTCTTAGAACAGAATGCAAAGGAAAATGAAACACAACTTGGAGCACTGTACCTCCATTCCTTCCATGCTGTTAATGCTGGTGTTTTACACAATCTCATTAGTTCAAAAGGGTCTCCATTTCTCCAGACAATCCAATTTACAATGTCTACCCTCTGCTTGAGGCTCCATACTGCTCTGCCCTTGCTCAGAGCTACCTTGCCCAGCAGCAAGAGTGGACCCATGCTGATTCACTGCAGGGAGCTGAACAGCACAAAGGGAGCAAAAGCTCCTCGTGTTTCCTGGCCGTGCCACCTAACTACCTGCATGCTTGTAGTCTGTGTTTGTGGTGCGGAGGGCAGCTCTACAGAGGCACCTGAGCTGGATCGCTAGGGAGTCCCAAAGGTTTTAGTCCCACCATATTTGCATATTTAATAATTCCATGAAATTAGCATAGAGTTTGAAAGGGAGGAAAGGGAATTAAAAATTGCCTCCAAAAATTATGGAGCAAATTAGCTGATCCTCTGAATATCCAGGCATAATTAGAAACCAATAACAGCTAGAAAACAAATGCTAGCCTCAGCTGGAGGTGTCAGGAGGAAGTCATCAGTGAGCACTTTTTTTCTTCCCCCAATATAAACAGCAGATGAGGTTATCCCTAAAATAAACATAGCCCATCTGCTGTCCTCAAATTTAGCAGAGAGGGAAGGTGAAAACAGGCACAGACCAGTATTGGAGGGGTATGGAAGACACTCAAACTCAGGAAGCTATTAGAAAGATGTAGAATCAAGAAGCTCTTTGGGACCTAGTGCCACTTCTGGCAATGAAATTTTGCTGAAACCACCATCGTAGGCCACTTTCCTCCACGTGTACTGCAAGCTCCAAACCTGTGAGGAAAGTTCTCAGAAGGAGGCAAGCCTTCTGCAGATCTGAGTCTCCCTGGACCTCAAGGGACTCTTGGCCTTTGGGACCTGAAGCCTATCTATGGCCTTTAAGGAGGAGGTTCCACAGATGCAAGCACAGGAAATGCTGGAAGTGGAAACTCAGCTGATATTCTGAAACACCTATGGAAGAAACTGATGCTGAGGAGTCAACTGACTATTGGCGAACAACCCAACAGCACAAACTCTAAACAGAGAGGTAGATTTAAAGGAAATCTCAATTTGACGCCGAACTGAGGGTGGTTTTTTTAGTAACAGTTTCAATGAAATAAATATTTAACTACATGCTTACATTTTACAATTAAAAATAATTATTTAGAGAACTTTTATTTTAGAATTAAATTTCACAGGCAAAAGTTTTGCACTAAAAAAAAAACCACAACAAAAAAAACAACCCCGACCATCCCCCACCCCAAAAAATACCCAAAACCAGAGCTAGAGGAAAAAAGGTGAGGTATCAAGTTTCAGGAAATTGAATTAATATAATAAATTTGGAAATTTGTGAGATACTAAGACATCTAATGTCTCTGAAAGTTCTACATGGTGTTCTGTCATTTTTTAATACATGTACAAAAAATGCCTACTATTGTGTTTCAGATTTGTATTACAGCAGCATCAGCAGCCTTAACCAAAACCACAGCCCCTTCTCAGGGATGCTGCACACCTATGAGAAACTACACATGTCAAGAATCCAGGTAGAATTATTGATGGCTGTGGAGTTTCTGGTGTGGTTTAGCAGATGCTGAATTCACAAGAAAGAGACATGGTCCTTATCAGAGGGTGATGCATGGACACAAAGTCTGCGGCAGTCTTCTCCAGATATTATTTTAAATCTAGTATAGATGTTATTCTGAAAAAATTCCTTCAATTCAGTCATCTAAACCATTTAAGTTTTGCAGTTGCTAATAATTTTGTAATTGAGGCAGGCATTTCTGTAGGGGGAAGTCAAACCTGCTGACAATAGACTTTTTTTCCTCAATTGCCTGTCACAAACTTCTTAGATTCCTGCACCCTCTTTCCCTTGTCTGGTTTCCCTCCAGGACCTATTGGTCCCCAGCAAAATTTAATCTAGGGGAAATTATGCAGGACTCAGGAATTATGAATTGGAAAATCAGCAGCAGCTCTGTCATGTTTGGCATCTACAGAGATTTGGACTGATATTAGATGACAAAAAGAATCATTGCTCACTTGGAAAACTCTTGACCCAGGCTCCGAGTTTATAAAAGGAACAGAATATCCTCTAATTTAGAATATGTAATGTAGATCACACTGGATGGTTGATGAAAAATAGGAAACAAAACTTTTAAAAGATTGCAATGCTAAATCGATTTGATTAGGTGGCATTGGTAAAATAGTGCATCAAGATTTAATCTTAGAGAAATCCTTTAGGTAAAATGTTATGATAGAAATTCTGGGCTGAAAGATATTGTCATTCTTAACTTCTGAATAAAGAGTTTCAATTTATCATGCTCAATGCTCTTATTCAGTCTCCTAAGTTTTCATTTGGACTCTGCTGCACACTTCTCGTTCCACCTACTAATGATTTGCAAGGATTAGAGCAGGGATTTTTCATCTTCTAAATTTGTTTCTCATCTCTCAATGCCCATCCCAGACACTGATCATAATGCTGTTTGATGGGCTACCCTAACCAGCAGGAAAACCAAGCAAACTTTTCTTTGAAGGCTGCAAATACTTCAAAAAATACTTCTCCTTTCCCTATGATTTCAACAAGACTCAAGAAAAAGAAAAAAGCACTCGCTCTTACCTCACAAAAGCAGCTGTTCTTCCTTTCCAATTTAAAAAACAGATCAGAGAGCACCAATGTACCTGAGGGCTTTGCACCACTTAAAGTTTTACAAGTCATGAGCGAGTATGTACAGAAACACACTCACAAAGAGAATTACATCCTTCCTTATTTTTTTAATTGTTGGAATGAAACTGAGTAACCTTTGGTAATGTCATAAGTCAGATATTGTAAAATAGTTATCATTGGAAGAGACTGAAACTGGAACAGTACTGAAGTACGTTCTATATATTTTTGTCCTTGTATTTATTAGAACACTCAACTTAGTTGATTAACTTATCCAGCACAGGAGTAGTATCCTGCACTCATTGGCACTAACAGCAAAAATTTTAATTACTTCATTTGAAGCATAATTATTTATTAATGAGAAATACTATGATAATTTTCCTTTTTGCAAAAGCCAGTTTTTGAACTTAATCTGGAAAATTTGCCAAATGTTTTAAAAATTCTTTTAATTCACTGGTCATTAAAAGCCTGTACAGATTTTTGATTTATTTAAAATCTGGATTAAGCTTTTGGAGCCTGGTTTCAATGCTAGTATTAGTGTTTTGTGATTTAATAACCAAGAACTGGAAACTGTTCAAATAGCCATTTTCTTATCAGGAATCATAAAGATATCCAGAAGCTGGGCTTGGATGTCACTTTTTCTTACATTCCAGGCTACACTTTCATTTTCTACTCTTTCTATTTTTGCAAAGCTCAAAATCCACATGAAATGTTTCAGATTGAAGCAGATGATAGGAGGCTGTGTTTACATCTGATTTCTCATAAAAATCGATTCTGAAAGATTTGCTTCATTTAACTTGTCAGTAATTTATGCAGCTGGGTAATTGTGAAAGTTTTTACACACTCTTATATATGAAAAAAAATCCCTTTTATTTATTGAATAACCCGGTTGTTTTTATTTATAGTATTTTACTTTTCAAACAAAAAAAAAAATCATACATTTCAAGATTTTGAAATCAGTAATTTTTTTCTGTCTTTACAGAAATGTACAGCTCTGTGTATTTTTTCCTCCAAAGATGTATGCTCTTCATTGGGGCATAGTAAGGACAAATCAATGAGACAAGTGTGCACAGTGAATCATCAGGGGTTTAAAACTGCCTAAAGATATATTAACTCAGAGTGAGTTATGTATTAAGGTAGCCATTCTACTAAATATCTGCCAACAAGAATGCTGGATAATGGAAAATTATAGAACCAATTCTGTAATCCTTACTCCATATAGCAGTATTGGAGCCAAATTTATGAAGGCCAGTTGGGTTTTCACGCAATCCATTATGAAATCACAGTGTTCTAGTAATTATCAATCAAATTAGAAAGTAAGAGTATTTTAGGGAACAAAAAAGCAAACATGAAAGGCTAATGTGATCGATTTGAGATGTTCATACTTTTTTTTTTTTTTTTTTGCCACCATTTTAAGACCTCTTTGGGGAAAAATATTTACACAGTTTACTTCTGGCAAATAACTGGGGCTGTTATTTGGAAAAAAATGTGCCAAATATCCAGTCTTGAAAGCACTGTCCTATGAGAAACTCTACAGAATTCACCCTGTGCAGTGTCCATGCCTCACTGAAGATGTCTCACATAAGAAGTTAGAATTTTGGTTTGGGTTTTTTGTTGTTGTTTTAACACATGCTTTGGCTATGAAAAAATGTCTCTGGCAGATACCAAATTACGTTGGAACTCTGAGACTCTTTAATGAGACTCAGAACACTTTAGGCTGAGACAATAACTTCCTCTTCTTATCCAAACACAGAGATTTCAAAGTTGAATATTGCTGCTTGCACTTATCTATAAAATGAATTTCGTATTTGTTCTCATATTAAAAGAATCACAAGATTATTTTTTATTTTTTAAGATTTTGCTTAGGTAAATATTTTCATGTGTGATTGATGGAATCAAAAAAGAGAAATTACTGAACTTCAGTAAAAAAAAGATGTGCCAAAATCCATGTAGAACTTTAGAAAAATATCTACTAAAAAAACCTTGGTCTTCGTGTTCTGGAAACCAAAAAGATAACTGTCACACAACTTCACTGCATCAGTGAGGGACGTAGGGCAAAAAAATTAGCACTATTCCATAAGCCCGGATTCCTATATTAATCTCAGTAAAGCTTCATAGACACCCATTTATACATGCAAGTAAATCCACAGTTATACTTCTTTAGTCCACTTTTAGTGCAAGTTTCCTCTTATTTTTAGACTACTACAGTTTTTGCACAACACTTTTAACTTGTCAGCAAATGAAGAGAGCTTTTCCATCCCTTTCTGAAATCTTTTTTGCACTTGTTTTCCTCTGCTTTGTACTCAAGATTAAATCATTTTCTTTCTCAAATATGCTCTGAGTTTGTTTTTTTTTTCAGTGAGCTACAAGAGTAAGCAATATAATTCTTCATTATCATCGGAATTCAAAACCGAGTGCATTTCCGACAGCTAGTCAGGGAGCAGTTCTGGTGTGCCGTTGTACAGGGAGGCCCCACACATTTCATTTAACTTAAGGAGTCCAGATTTGACTGCAATTTTTTTTTTTGTCCTTGAAGGAAAGACAGCACCATCTGCTCTGTCTACAAAACTCCTGGTTTAGGAACTCTCAGAATTCTGAAAATGAGGATAAAAGGATTAAATTATGTAGTTACCTAAGGTTAAATTCAAGCCTATGTAAAGAAGTGGTGCAAGAAACATCCTTTGTTTCAAATCCATTTAAAGTCCTCAAAATATAGCTATAGCAGGACTTAATGCATAAAGCTTATGCTGCTCATAAATAAAACTGAATTTCACAATTTGTGGGAACCTGTGTTTCTCAACTATTACCTATGAATGTGGAGACAAATTTAGTACAAACCCTGAATAACAATGATACCTGAGAAAAAGAATGAGATGAATGAATGTTTGCTTCACCATCAAACAAGAAAAATAAAAGGTACCTGGAAGGTGGGTTGTTTTAACCTGGGCACAACTCAAGGGCTGGGCCCAGCTTTGTGGTGAGGATATCCTCCAAAAAGAACCACCTCAAGCTACAAAAACATAAAAGTTTGCAATGTTTATAATAAAAGCTTATTGCTGTGCAAGGTGTCTGTGGTGCCACAGGTGTATGGGTTTTCCATGGCCAGCTCTGGAGAAGGGCTTTTTAGGCCAAGCATGGCGGCTGCTGTAGCTGGGTGACATGATGGAGCTGCCTTGTGAGGAAAGTGGAAACTTTCATTCCCCCCCCCCCCCCCCATTTTCTTGTCTCATTCTGGTTTTGTTTTTGTTTTTTTTTTTTAAAATTTGCAGTTTCTCTTTCAGTAAATCCTGGCTGTAATGTTTAAAAGCATGTTTTATGGTAAAATTTGCAGGCAGGCTGACCTAGGCCCGTGGCGGGGTCGGGCGGCCCCTGTTGCTGCCCGAGCAGAGCTGCCCCTCAGCCATGGCCACAGCGAGCTGCCAGGGAAAGAGTAAGGCACAGGCGCTTCTTAAATTGCAGCCAGGTGCTGGTGCGAGGGCAGGACTGCTGCCCCTGTCAGTGGGGGACACTCGGGTCTTCAGCCAGGCGTTACAGGCTCTGAGCCTCCATGGTGGGGCTGGAGGCCAAGACGCCGCCATTTGGGTCTGGAAAGTGCCATCAGTGGGGCTCACCTCGTGCCGGGAAGGCGCTGGGACTTAGAGCCTGCCCCCTTCTAGCTCCCTGTTTCAGCAAGTGTGTCCCATTAATGGAAAATTGACAGAAAGGAGGCGGTGAAACGCTAAATGTTATTGGTGTCTGATGGCGATTCCTGCACTTTGCAGGTCTCAAGCATGTGGCAGCTGATGGAAGGAGGGTGGTGTTGGTCCTGGCTCTTCTCGGTGGAGTTCGTACTCTACCGACAACCCTCTCTGGGGCGTAACAGGTGAATGGATAAATTACTTCAGGTGCTGTGCGTGTTTACTGCAAATGTTAAATAACTTATTTGAACATCACACAACTCATGCCTTGAAGCTTCAAATGAGGAGAGATGCTGACGGTAATTACATGTAGCAAGAAAATTCAACATAGCATGTGTCATGACAGCAGTGTAAGTCTTACTATTTCCTCAAAAAGTAGGAAATTTTCCATATATTTCCTGACTGAGGATGGATAAACCCTCAGATTTTTATCAAGGTTCTCATTATAGTTGCATATATTAAATTATAATTTTAAGGAAGGTATGGTTGATGTAAGTCAAACAGAAGCAAACTCTAAAAGAAATTTTACATGGGGTGCAAAAGAAGAGTTTGAAGCATTTCTCAAAAATCAGCATTTGTGTTTTTAACATAATAAAAGAACCTGTTGGAGGCAAAAACATTTCTAAAAATAAGCAGATTTTAAAATAATATTTTAAAGTCAAGAAGGAAGATGCAATGTGAATGCTGTTCCAGCCCTCTGAAATCCAAACATTACTCATGAAAGACAGCAGATAATTTATAATTTTAGAGAAGAAGAAATTTTACATAGTAGTATTTTTAGCTGGATTTTGGCATTATTATGTTATGCTAAATTATCAAAATCCTTAAAATATTGACAGTTTAAAAAATTTATTATTCTGCATTTTCATTTTTCATATATATGAGTCACACTCATATGATTTTTGCCTTTTGTGCACATAATTTTGGGTAGCTTTAAGGATTTGTGATTAATACAGGGAGTAACTGTCATTCTTTTTTTTCTTCTCCCCAGTGTAAAATACATATTTATATTTTAAAAGTATGTTTTCAAAATTTGTTCTATGTTTTACCCTAGTTTGGCTCAAAGTATCTTTTCTCTGCGGTTGCTCAGTGTTTTATTTAAAGTCATCTAATAAAGAGCATGGAGTCAAGATTTTCGTACTGTAAGAATATTAGACTTTAAACAAATGTCTTTATCACCATTTTGCAGTCAGGGTTCAAATAAATGAATGGATGTTTGATCCAATGTTAAATTAAAAACATATTTGTAAGAGTCTTTAGAATGAATTCCCTTTCCTCTCCCAAGTGCCATGAAATAATTCAGATTTGAAGAGTCTACCCTATCAGGAAAAAGAGTGTGAAAAATATTATGCAAATAAATGCATAAATATGAATCTTCTTTAGTGCTTGCAGTTCTGATGTTTGTGATTTTAGCCACTGAGGGAAGAAATACAGCCTGCCTGTAATCTTGGCTGTCTTCATTATTTTAAATCCTACTATGATAAAGTGATGCAACAGTAAAATCTACCTCTTCCTCTTATTTTTTTGTATCTGAGTTACAAATAATTATTGTCATTTTATGTGATTCAGTTTGTCCTTAAAATAAGGGCAGCTGCCAATGCAGACTTTCCTGATAGATTGCTATTTCGGCTGCGAGAGGCAGAGGCCTTTGCTCAGGGGACTAGTTGCGGGCAAGGGTGCCTGGCATACTCTGAATGCTGTTGAAGCACGCAATCTCCTTTTGCAAAATCTTAAACGTTCATATTGCTGGAGCCAGAGGGCACTTACTGGGCTACCAGGAAGGGAGGTCAGAACAGGGTATGAGAAATTACAGTGTTATTCCCTCTGTGTTATGGAATCAGCGGGGCCTGCAGCTGGCTTTCAGGTCAACCTGTTAATGTCAGCATCAGCAAGTTTTAGTTGGCTTGCTTCCTGCTGCAGATAAGGATTCTGAATACTCAGCAGCCTTGGCATCATCATCCTTCTGCTGCTGGTTACTCAAATAGTGTATGAGCTGTGTGAAACAGGAGGCATATCTGAGCTCTTGCAAAAGAGAAGTGCTCAGGAGCTGCAGATCCATAGGTTCCAGAGGTTCTCCCAAAGATCCAAAGGGTGGAAGGATTCACTTGTATGCTTCTTATATAAACCTCACCTTTGTGCAGGCATGGGGTTGCATGCTTTCCATGCCTAAAATAAATGCTACTGACAGATAAAGTCCAATGGACTTTGACGTTAAAAACTCTAGGATACAAACTTTTCATTTTCTTCCTCCTTGTCACAGCTTGAAGTGTTTTCTCACTCATCAGGAGGAGGTGATCCCACTGGGAACAGCTTCTTGTGAAAGTGTTAATCTGCTGACTGTGACTGTGAATGTGACTTCTCTGAGATGTTATTAAGCATCCATATGTCATTTACCTCAGTCTTCTCAAAGCTCAATGCGCAGTGTCTGACACATGCTGCAATTCTGTGGTGAAAGCTGTTATTACCAAAATCGTATTTCTGATTATTGTAGAATAAAAAGATATCTTATGAATCTTCTTGTGTGTATATTCTTGCATTAAATGATGATCTGAAATATTGCAGGTCACATGCCATCTGGATTTCCTGCATTCCAGAGCTACCTTGGTTTATCTGGACATTTTAACATGTATAAAACCCACAGATATCAGTGTTGTGTTACCCTGGTTTATATATATATGTGCAGTGATAAATTTGCCTCATCTGTGCTTTGAGTTTAGGCTTATGTTACTTACCATATTGCTACAAACATAAACATGTAACTTTGACTTGATGTATCATCTTGGATTAACTTTCATGCCTGCCTTATTGTTTAAGCCTGTGTCATTCTTAATGTTCTTGTGAAAGCTCTTGTGACTTTCTCTTAATGCTCTTGTGAAAGTAGACTGACAGTAGCTCCCAACGTCTTCAAAAGGTAGTGAACCAGTAATACGCATTTAAAGCTCTGACACGGCTACTTCGCTTTCTCTCAATTGCTCCCTTTCCAAAATTCAGTGCCTGAAAAAACTCCATGGAAGTGTCCTTTTTCTACTCGGAGCCCTTGTCTCCTTTTAGCAAAGGATGCCCCATCATTTGCTTGTGCTCTTTGTAAGAAAAGTCCTTTGGGTCATGACCAGTTAATTGTCCCAAGTGAGACACTATAAAACAAGTAGAAGATGCTGCTGTAGTAACAGCTCCACAGCCTGGCTTTGCAAAATGTGTCCTGGGTAGTTCATACGAACTGCCCCCTGCTTAGTTTGTTCCAGTCCATGGCAGAGAAAATGGTGGTCCATCTCAGGCTTAGACTTGCTTTTAAAATGCAGTTCCTAAGTCTTCACACATTCTCAGTAAAATCTCTGGCCTTATTTCCCATAAATAAGGATCATCATTCAGATTATATCTGTGGTCTAGAGCAATTCTTTATTGTCTTTTCTTCACCTGGCACATTGCTTTCTGAGTTACTTGATATTCTGCTCTCTATAGGCATTACAAAGAATGTCTCGTGATATCTTCTGACTCTTATTTCAGTGGCCTTGAAAAACAGACCTTGTCCCCCAGAATATTTAAAGTTTTAAGCGTGTGTTTAAAACCAAAAAAGCTTAGCTATAACATCATCTTGGCAATACATTATTCAATGTGAGATGAAGTAGAGGGAAGGTCTATGACAACAGAGAATTGAAAGGAGAAATTAGCACTGATTTCCATTGAAGGCCCAGCTCACAGTCTGGTAGCTGTCTTAAATTAGCCACTAAAGAGTAGCTCGTGGCAGTGGCTATGAACAACTACAAGAACCACTTCTAACGCTTTACATATAAAATTTGCCATACTTTCTGTATACCTAGCTCCATTGGAAATACTGTGGTACCCCAGGGGCAACATGTGTGAGGGGGGAGAAGAGATATTATGAAAAGCTCTGATATAACTTAAACATACAAGGTAGTAATTATTTCATTTTACTTGTATGTGAAAATGATTTATTAGCACATCTTTAATAAAGAAGAAAAGCTCTTGCCTTTAGTGAACACACTCATCTGTGCTTGCAAACATAATGCTATTTGCCTCATAAGCTCACAATGGAAAGAGAACCTGTTACAAATTCAGTCAATGATCCTACAGGAGATTAAACCTTTTAAAAATGGATGAACCAATGGACCAAGAGTAATGGAAGAAAATGCACAAAATGGGAAGAGTGAGTCATTAATTTGATTTAGATATGATTTTTTATTTTTTGGCAGTAAGGCACCAAGGTCTGACATGATTTCCCTTTTCAAAAATGCAGCAAGATGAGAACTTCCAGAATCAGAACTGAGCATTGAAAAGACACATATTTTTTTTAATTAGAAAAAAGAACAAGGCCATACGGGGCTGGAGAAAAAAATCAGAAAACATATATCTGTGGATCTCCATTTAATGTCACCCTTTTATGTTCCTTTAGAGGAGAAAAGGACTTACTCCTGTTCTAGAATATTTAATTATATGGAAGGATAGGAAAGATAGAAGAAAGATCCTTTACTCTGAATCTGAAGAATTCAGAACTGGCCAAACATACATATTACTGCATGATTCCCATTCACAGACCTCACCACTGGCATCTGATTTACCAGAACCTCACTATTATCTTGATTTAAGGACGGTGGTGCTCTTATTACCAATAATATCACATTGTTTAAAGGAAAAGAAAAATAACGGCTATTTGTAGACAAGATGTCAGGCCCTTCTCATTAACACACACAGCCCTCCAGAGAAAAAGTCTACTTTGGAGGCGTATGACCGCTTTCACAGAAATCTATCCAAAATTATTTGATGGAAATTGGTACATCTGTGGCAGTCTTGAATCTCAGGGTATGCTATATTCCTCTTTGCAACACTGACTTTCACTGCTGCTATAGCAAAGTGAGTTTAGCCAAACTGACATGCGAGTAAAGCTTTTTTTGTTTTTAAAAAAAAGTATATCAGAAAACATTAAATTTCTCTTGTTTTCCGTACCTTTCCATTGCAAAGTGGTTCAAAAAACTAATCAGTAACAAAAATAAAAATGTTTCCAGGTACCTAGTCCCAGTCATTTTTACAGGTTATTACTAGGACATTTGTTTCATGGTAATGTGTTAATTAATCTCAACCACAAGTAGTTAACATTGATGTTGCTTATGAAATTAGCATCAGGTCATGAACCTTTCCAAGGTGATAGTTTGTTCTCACATTTTTTGTTTTGAGTTGCTTTTAGGTTTTTCCATTTCTTTCCATATTTGTCTCCTCTGTGCCCCATTTCCTTTGCCCATATGAATATCACCTTTGTGAACTTTTCCTCCTCCATCCAAAGTCTTGCTGAATTGCTTTTTTAAGGAGGTAGAAATGCAAGAAATCTGTGAAAACATCATCTGTCTGCCTTTGAGCGGAGTGGTCCTGCCACAGGAGCAGGAAAACAGAATTATTTCCTTCCAGCCCAGGGTCTATAAGACCTGCTGATGGGGATGAAAATGGTGAAAAAAGAGAACTTTCAGAGCTGTAGTGGTTAGTGGAAGTGCAGTTAGTGGAAGAAAAGCTCATTTTGTGTATGTTCTATATGTATGTTTTGAGATAGTCTCTTCAGCACTTATTCAGATGATATATCGTGGAAAACATATTTGTATTAGTGTAGCATTAAATTTTTTTTCACACATACCCAATAATAACAATAGAAAACTATCCTCTAGAGGCAGAGGTTTTAGCCACCCCTTTGCCACTAATGCTCATAAATTCACTGATAAGGAGCAATGAGAGTAGGGTCATCTGAGTAAAGAGGGAATCAGGGAATCTGTTATTTGCTTGGAAGTCTAATCCCAAGGTCTCATCCTGCTTAGGAGGCTTTACACCATGGTGCCATATGTGGAGCCATACATATGACCAGGTCTGTTTGGAGTTGATGGTATTGCCAATAGGATTACTCCGTAAATGAGATACAGCAATGGATTTTCAAAGCAATAAACAGAAGGATGCAGAGAAATCCTATTAACAATTAACAGGATTTGTGCTTGCACTGTACGTCCTACTCACCACCTTGAAAATTTACCCTGTGCTGTCTGAACCATTGTTCTGCATAAAATCAAGTAAATTATAGTCCATTTTAAAATAAGCTAAACCCCGCCCCCCCGTCAGAATCCACTGAAATGTGAATAATGATTCAACAGTCATCAGCTGTGGTTGCCATAAGAAACACGATTTCATAAATCTATAAAGTGTAGAAGAGACAGAAATGCCACAAGCAACATTAATCTAGTAAAATGAAAACCAAAATGGGATCTTATTTTCAGTGCCGGCTCTCTTTTTTTTCAGCTCCTATGGTTTCTCAACAGATCAACAGAAGCAGCTGTCTGAATTCCAGCTGTAAAACTAAACAGTTTTAGGAAGCCTGAAGGCTCAATCTGATTGACTGTATTACCCGCCCTTTGTTAATAGTCACAAATGATTTGTTTCTTTTGGAGAAAGCCGATAAGAAATACAAATAAAGGAATTGTATCTGAGTCATAAGTCACTTCATATCACATTCTGCTGTTACACAGTCAAAAATACCATACATAAGCCAAATCTGCTCTGACTATTTGCAGTGTTTAATATTTTAAAAGTCCTAGCATATAGTTTTTGGGGAGCTGTGTGTAATTTACCATGAACACAGAAAATGTTTATTTTATTAATTAGAAGAAATAATAAGTAGAGCAAGCAGGCAAATAGCACTGATCCTAAGAACCGACTTGCTCAATTTAAAGCAGAAATCTCTATTTTCTACACCTTAATTCTTATTTGTATGATCAGGGTAAGTTGCAACAACACAGGCAGGTCACTGGGCGATCCATGCATGAAGACAAAGTACCGTATGACACGTTGTCAAGAATATAAAGAGGTTGACAAATACTGGGAGTCATAAACTTTGAAATGGGATATAAATTGTCAGAAAGGAAGCAAAAATAAGGATGTTTCTCTGCAGTCTTTGACAGCTATATCTTTCAGGAAAACATTGCGTTTAGATCTGCATAATGGTAAGAGCAGAGTAGAGTGTAACTAGTATGGGGATGTGATGAACTGCTTCGAAGATTTCTTTAGAAGTGTTTGGATAGGGAGAAGGATTGTTCTGGAGTAAAGGATAACCCATTGAGCTCTCTTTTCTACATTTATTAAACACCTTTGTAGAGGAAGTATGCTTTTGAAGTTATATTTTTATGTTTGAACACAAATGTGTTTCTTGATGTTTCCTATCCTTCTAATGACACTGGACATACGTTTGATGTAGGCTTCCAAGAATGCTTAAAATAAAATGTAACTATCCAAACTTTCCTTTCACTTTAATACTTGAAAAAGGATTGCAATGGAGTAAGATTTGTCTTCTCGGCACGTACACATATAGCATTGTGATAAATTTAAGACACCGAACGTCTCAAATCCTTACTGTTGGGGCATCAGGTGAATAAATATGGAGACACTTCATCAAAGGCAGTAACAAACTGAGTGAAGAAGTGAGGATTACAATTTTATCTCATTTGTTTTATTTAATTTCTATTAATTTCATACTTGATTTTTTTTTCTTGCATAGTTACATGTTTGTACACACAGACCCAGGTCTGGGTATGGGATACAGACTTAAAGTCACTGCGTAAAGTGTGCCTGGGTAAAATGGTGCATTTAGAAATCAAGCATGACATTGCATGCATGCCCGTTTGTTGTGTACTTGGATGTTATTACTGCTTGACTATTGTTTAAGTCTGAAATGCAGTTTGTTAATGTTACATGTACGCATGTAAAGGTGTTTCTCAGTATCACTTTCTGATTCAGATGCTGTGTAAGGCCCCTTCTTGTGGAACGCATGCAATACTTCTAGATAATTCTATTTGTCTTAGCTACTATGTCAACAAAAGGCTCTGTTCTGATGACACCTGTGCATTAATTTTTGGTGAATAAGGGCCTGCTCACAGCCTACCAAAATCAGAAAACTATCCTTGATTTCCAGGGAATTCAATGAAGTGTATCCAAATGTTTCATTTAGTTAGCTTATGTCTTCCCCCTTCAGCTTCCTTACGCGCTTTTTGCCTTCTCCACCTGCCCCTCTTAATTCTTCAGCTTCCTTCCTCTTGAAACTTGTGTAAAATTAGAGCAAAAATATTTAGGGATGAGAAGTGCCTTCATCTGACCACAAATTCTATAGAGTGTGCTTTGTAGAGCAAGATAAATAAGCATAAGTAAATGTAAGGAAACATTATACGGGCTTGATTTTTAATGGCATGCTTTAGAGACACCTGATGGGTACACCTGTCCCAGTTGTTTTGCAAGATAAATTACATAACGAGGTCTACCAAGGAACTAATTTTAATATGAAATGTGAGCTTGGGAAGTATGGGTAGGCTGACAGTATTGAAAAACTTCTAGGCTTTCAGTTGCTAATGGCTCTCTTGACTATCTTTTGTTCTTGAGTGTCCAGTTGGGATAATGTGAATCTTCCTACAGCAGCTTTCTGTGACTGCTCAATAGCAAATCATGATCCTACTCAGTAACTTGTAAAAACTACTTTGTGTATGCTCATTAGATGTTTATCAAAAAATACAAACATTATTCATGAATAAAAAAAAGCTTAGCTTTTGCCCATGATTAGTTTAGATGAGCAGGCTTTCATTATGTAATATGAAATAAATCCTTTTAAAGACTTAAACCAGTGCTCTTCAGATGCAAAATTATTAATTCTCCTACTTAAGGGTGTAGAGCTTTCAGTAAGCTAGTAAGAATGGCATAGATAAATTATTAACATTGCCTTTTGCATAATTGCATGGCCAGGTGAAATGCTTATATATATCCCATTTATATAAAATGTATATGAATCTATATACTACATTTTAAAGAAAAAAACAAATGAGAGCTGCAGCCGTCTCTTGCACAGAATGATTTCTACTTTGCATTTTGGAAGTGCTGTAAATCATTGGAGCTATGTAGTCAGAGTTTATGATTTCTATCAAAGAGCACGAGGGACATATTTCACCATGGTCTATCCATTATTCTGCACATACTTGAAAAGAGAAACTCAAACAAAGCTCTCATTAGGAAACATTGACATAAGACTAGCAGAGAATTCATTTATGCGTACATGGTGATACAGCAAAGAAGTCAGTGAGAGCCATATATTACACTGCCACAGCAGGTGGAGGGGTTGAAAAGGAGGTGTGCATCTAGACATGCATTTTTTGTACAGCTCTTCCAAGGTTTGTGGTTTTTTTTCTTATTTCTGGTAGCTTCAAAACAAATGAAAATTTATAGCTGAAGCATCAGGGACAAGGAGGGCTGGCTGCTTCTTGAGATACAGGCTGAGCCCACGTGGTACCACGGCAGGCAAGGCAGGGCCCAGCCCCATGGCACTCATGTAGGGCAGCCCCAGGGGCAGCAGCAGGGGGGCAATCAAAAGTCCTGATCCTTCAGTGAGTCTGTAGCAATGAGGCAGGTCAGATGGGACTCGAGTCAGGGTCAGACATAGTCCAGGGATCACCAGGCAGGTCCACAGTGACTAAGGGAAGGTCAGGCTGGGACGTCAGACCCCTGGGTTGGGGGCTGGATCAACAAGGTCCATGGTCAGGCACAGGTGGGTGCTCATATGGATTAAGCCAAGACTGAGGACTCTGGCCTGAGCTGAATTGGGATGGTGGAGCTCCCAGGTGAGTCTTGTCAGGGAAATTAAGCCCTATTAGTGCCCTCAGGGTCCTGGCATAAAGCAGGTAGAAATCCACCAGGAGCCTCCTGGTTGCAGAACAGCAACTTTTCTGGTAATAGAAGTGGTGAGTATTTTCAAGTGTGTGTTACACAAGGGGGTATGTGTGCTTTGCCAAAGTTGTCTTCATGTATCTGTACCTATTTCATTGCTTCCCTGTCTAGAAGGGGTTAAGGTTAGGGCTACTCATGTGGTTGAAGGCCTGCCAAAGTAGCAGTGCAGGAACCACCTAAGGGCATTTAATGGTCTGGCCAGAATAAATGGAGGGATAGGCAAGATCTCAGCTGCATGTTTGCTGGTTTGGGTGGTGGTATGTTTTTGGCTTTTGTTTTCTAGGTTTGAGACAACTTCAGAAAATGCTGTAAAAAAAAAAAAGAAAGTAATGTATACTTTGTGTGGGAATAATTTTTTTTAATCTGTCTTGCTCAATTTTTTTTTTTAATTCTAGTTCTGCAGGTATCATGCAAAATACATAGAGCCTGAATCACATTCAAACTTTAATTTACTCTAAACGAAATTGATCTTGTCAGTCTGTATTCACTGGCTCTTACTGAAGCTGTTGCTATTAGGATGATGTGATACATTCATTTGGTTTCTTTATAGTACTGATCCTTGTTTTAGATTCTCACTGGTATCATGCCCTGTGTGATACCTGCAGACACAGAAACGTATTTATTGTAGCATTCTTTTTTTTCAAGGTGTATTAACACCTTTTTGCCCTGCCGCCCATTAAATCTGTACAGTTATGAAGTTTGCCAACCTGGCAGGTTTGCCTCCGCCCTGTTGTAGGTGGCTATTCTTTTTTCTTTATTGCTCATTTGAATTCGGATGGTTGGATTTGAGCATGCTTTTGTCATATTCAAAACATACCCTTACATCCTTAAATGTTAAAAGTGGAGAATTCTTTTAAGTAATATTACAGCCAATGCTGAAATTCTTGCAGTTCCCTGTGTTTTTTCAGTTATACGATAGCTGTTATAAAGGTTTATTGAGAAAAGTGTGTGGTATGTTTATGATTTCCTTAAGAATTAATCCTGGAGTGCTCTGTGGTACTTCAGGAGAGTTTTAGTCCGTGAGTCTGGGTTCCTGTTCTACTTCATGGCTCTGCCATATCTCATAGTTCGTACTGGAGCCGATGGATGTCACGGCCTTAGCAACAAGTGAGAAAGTAGTTCATGCAGGTACCGTGTGTGTGGTCAGCCTGGATGGACAGTGGAGTAGGTGTATAAGTTACCTGACCCATGTTGTCCTTAAGATACCATATAAGTGTTTGACTAAGAAGGATTGATCTGTTTCTCAGATTAACCAATATTCTCTCTGGCGTCCTTGTTGGGAGGGGGGAGCAGAAAAAAGAGCAAGGGGAATTTAATAACCTTTTCTTAATAACTGGAGACTTGAAGTTATGCATGTGTTGTGGGAGAAGCGTAGTGCCTCAGACAATCTGCTCTGTAAGGACCTGTGGAAATGCACAGCTTTGAGATAGGCTTCACAAAGCAGCATTGACTGAGGCAGTCTGCTTTATGTTACTGTGAAATAAGTTAATCCTTCCCTGTATTGGAATGACAAGTGGATTGAGGAAGAAGTTAGGCTAGAAAAAGGTACACCACAGGGCCAAATATGCCATAATTTGTTGTTCAATCTGCAAATGAGAGATTTATTGTAATTCAGTGTTGACTGCTGCTGTGATTCCAAATCTGCTTTAGAAATGGGTCTGAAAGCTTTTCCATCAAAGCACATGTTGATGGTAGTTAAAAGCTGTGGTGTGCACGTATAAAGAACTCTAAAGGATTTTCTCTGGATCAGCTATGGCTGTTTTGTTTTAGCTCTTTTTTATATGAAAATGGTTTTCTGAGCATTTTTTTGCTCCCAGCCAAGCCGTGCCTTCATGTGTGGGTGAAATGATTAGCTCTGTGTCAGAGGTTGTGAATAGCAAGATCTCTCCGCAGCAGTGATGTACTGCTACTTGGCATATTGAAAGTGAACCGAGAACATTAATTGGCTTTAATTGTGTTCTCTGCAAGTAACTGTACTGCTTATTTTAAGTAGGAGGTCAGTAGAGGCTGAACACATTTCATATTGTCTGAATTATATCAAATTTCAGGAACCTGGAAAATGTTCCTATGCCTGACATAAACACCAAGAGATCATGGAGCCAAAAGCACAGGTTAGTGATACTTGTGACTTAGTTTAAGATTTTTCTGATCAAATTTGTCTTGATGTAGGATTAGATAATGGCTTTGCTGTCAAGTCTGTGGGTACGTTGATGTTATTCTCAGGATTATGCCATGGAAAATTCAACCACAAAGCTAACTATGTGCATGAAGGAAAGGAGTAGGAGGTGTACTGGAGCCTGTGTGTCTGGGCAGAGGACCTGGATTGGAAATGTGATGTGGATCCTGGTATGATTCTTGGTAACGTGGTGTATAGACAGTGTTAGGTACACGTGGTCTGGGAGCTACAGTCTCAAAATTAATAGTAATAGTCTACATGATGTGAAGTGAATCCCAACAGTATCACTGACGTAACTATTTTGGTGATAGAGAAATGCGCAGTTCCTTGTCTTGTTTCCATTCCCCTTATATATGAACATAAACATGAAGAAGCATTAGTCTCTTAAACAAATGCAATCGAATTGGGAAACAAGATTATTACATGCTTTGAGAACACATTAGCGTTCAAATTGTCAATTATTAAATAAGGAATTAACAGTTATGTTAAATGGGTACGCTGATCTGCATGTTTAACAACCTGGTAGATCTTACTGAGAGAAGCTATTTTGACTTAACAAAAGTCAGCTCTCAAAACTCCTATGGACCAATACATGAACGAGCACAAAGTGCCACTTAGCAGCCTGCTGGCTGGTTGCTGCTTGCTGACTGACAGCGGAGGTGGGGGCACGGGGTTGGAAGGGGAGAATGAGTTATGCTGAGTGACTTATGAATTTCAAATAGCTGATGTTTCAAACCAGTGTTCAGTTCTTCATCAGTGAGAAGCATAGCTTGTTTATCTCATTCTTAAATGGATGAAAGGAAATATATGCATATTAATGTAAAAAAAGCTTTATAAATGGTTGAGTGAGAACTTTTCAAACAAACCTTAATGAGGATAGATAATAACATGGGTATTTTCTGGCTAAATTTAAAGTGTTTTTCAATCATACCCAGAAGGGACGCACGGACCTTCGCAGTCTTGCATGTGATTTTTCTGCCAAGGGGCAGTTGTATCAAAGAGTAATCTCAAAATATAAGTTTGATTTGTGGAGTTAGAAATTTGTCACCTGAGGCAAGAGTTTAGTTCTGTATTCTCTGCCAGCAACAGCAGTCCTTGGACTTGCATGGACCTAGGCTTACTTGGAAAGAGTTATAAGGCTACAGGAGTGATTCCCAGAAATCAGTAGGGGAGCTAAGCTGGGTGGGAATGAAATGCAGCACTGGCTGCTTTGTCAGCTGGCTAGCCTAGGATAATTGCATATGTCTGGCCTAGTAAATACTTCCATTTACATGGAATACTTACAGTTGAATGGTTTCCTCTTTAGCAGCTCTGCACCAGAACGTCCTGAGCTTTAGTTTAATCTAAAGTCAGGGAACACAGTGACCTTTAGAGCATGTTAGTATTTGAGCTGTTGTGCACACATCTACAAGTGAAATCATAGGTAACTTTATGGGTTTAAGAAGTTATCGACCAGTGGCTTGAGGATGTTTGCAGCATTTAAATAATGAGGTTAGTCTGTATAGTTTTTATTGGCAGCCAGGGATGAGAAGCATGGTCCAAGTCAGCCTGGCAGTTGCCAGTGCTCCCCACAGCTACTGCCCTGAGCAATGGTCCAGCTCCCTCCACTTGCACAAGCCTCCCTCTATGTTCCAGGTGTTGCCATGGAGGTGCTATAGTTATTTTTGTGTGCTTTTCCTAACAATAATCAGGAAATTGCATTGCAGGCTGCTGGTATCTAGTTCAGTTCCCAGCCTGCATGTTAAATGTCTGTCAGTGGAGGATTCAGCAGTTCCATTGCATCACAGGTGCAGGGAGCCCAGCTTGGCACTGCCCAGGTTGGTGCTGTTGGCCAGGGATGGATGTCGGATGATCTGACTTGCTTGTAGAGGGAACAAGATGTGTGTCTCCTGCAGAGAGCCTGGGCATGATCTCATGGTTGTACAAGTGTGCTTGAATGACTCTGAGGTGCCTCATTACCTGAATACTCAGAAAAATTTGTTTTCTTCAAGTTGGTCCAAACTGAAGGAGGGGTGGATATGGATGGATGAGGACAGATGAGATAGGCTGCATGCTGACCATAAAGGGGTGTGGAGAAGAAGAGGGAGCCGGGTCTGAATGCCATGTTTCTGCCTAATGGAAATTAAAGTAGTTAGGGTCTGAAGCACTCAGATACAGTATTTAATATGTAAGCATTAACTGCAGCTGTCATGCTGTATAGTGGAATAGCACCATCATTACTTTATTACCTTTGATTATTTGAAATTGTATCTTATAGCAAGAAAAAACCACTATAAATGCATTTACCAGCAGCTGTATATATGCCCAGCGTTGGCATGATAGGGAGATGCTGCGTTACAGAGATGCCATTCATCACACTTTAGATTTGAGGCAATATCCTCTTTCTAAATTAACGTCATCACCTTATGGCAGCTGTGTCCACTAGCTCAGTTGTAGCTGATGAGCTTGTCACTGTTTCCGATATAAATTCTGTCTTTAATAGATTTATTTGTAAGTTAGATCTACTTAGCTATAAAAATCTGCTCTGGGTTGGAGCTTGGTGTATAGGGCTCTCCCTAGATGATTTTCTTCACAGTCCTTCTGTACTTGATTGAAAACCTTTTGCCAAGTCTAGTCAACCATAATAAACTTCTGGAAATAGTAATTAAGGATCGTGATGGCTGCGTGGCTGTGTTTTTAGCCAAATGGTTCCTTCTGGCAGGCGTAATCTATTTATTGATGTGATGTTCCATATCCAAAGGGTGCTTGAATATTATCCTGCCCTAAATGGTTCGTTGAGCAATTTTGGCCTCCCTTCTCTCTCTGAAGTGTGTATCAGCTCTGTTCATTCTCCTAATATCAGAAGCTTGAATAAGAAAATTTGATACTGGATTTAAAAAAAAATAGTCCTGTGTTTATTCTTGGTTTAACATATAAAATCTTCAAATTTAATAACACTTCAAAAATCAGCTGATATGATTCACTATATCCAAAATAAACAAATTATTTATTTCTATTTTCTCCCTGTTTCTTGGGTGAAACTATACTTAGAAAATTCAACACATAAATGTGCAGTTTTATTTAGCTAGAAACGCACTTTTGCTATTTGACTAATGACTAAAATTGCCATTTTTAGTCTTGATGATACTCTATCACCTGTTTACAGAAAATTTCTCCAACAATGCTAAAAAAAAAAAACAGCTGGTAAAACCACTCACTCAACACGTATTTATCAGCAAAAATTTAAATATGAACATCTGATGACCAGATGTCTTCATTTGTATTGCAAGATAAGGCATTGTAGCAATCTCTGTATCTGGGAAACAGGCAATTCATTAGTTATTTTTGCCAGTTTTCATCTCAGTGAATTAAAATTTCATCAAGCACTCCCATGACAGAATACATGTAATTGTACAGAAAGTCTGTGTTTACACGCAGACTTTTGGGGCCATGCTCTACAGCCCCTATAGAAAACAGAAGCATGGAACTACATTTTAGCTGATGTTAATGTAGAGCCCAGAGGAATACATGGGCTCTCATTCGGGTAGCGCAGTCACTTGTGTGATGTCTTTGAAACAGTTCCTGAGTCAGCAGACTCACAAAAGCTTGTGTTCGTACTCACTGTGCACTTCTCCTTGTGCTGAAAAGAAGAACCATGTCTTCCAGCATATGCAGGATGGTAAACCAGCTTGCTCCAGGTGTTGTCTGGGTCCCCCAGGTCCAGACAAGCTCATCAGCTCTGCGAGGAGCTCTCTTAACGCAGAATATCCTGTCAGTGGATACAAAGCCGAGGTTGTACTGGACGCCCTTCCTTGTGCAGGAGACTTGTATTCCTCTTCCTGGCCATCATCAAATCTTATGGCAGTTTTATCATGTGGAAAGTTCACCATATTAAATCCTACATATATTAACAACTTAAATGGTATGTTCTTAATATTTTGTAAAATGAAATTTTTATAAATATAATTTTATATATAAATACAATAAACATAAATATTTATCATTGTAGTTGAAGAAAAATTTGTCCTGAGGCTGAGAGGGTTATTTCTCTAGGGTACACACAGGCTAGCACCAGTGTTGGTAGTGAAGTGCGGCTACAGCAGGGCAGTCTCCTTGCCTATGTTTATTAGCGTGCTGTGCAGCCATGGGATGACCAAGAGATCTTGCTGTAGCATTTATTGCCATGTGGGAAGGGCCAGCGGATGCCAACCAGTGGACCGTTCAGGGTGCATGTTCTTCACATCTTCCTGATTTGTATTTCTACTCTGAAGGTTTTTCTGTATCAGAAAACTGATTTACATTTTCAACGCAAACAGGAAAAACTACCAAGGCAAGGTTCGGCTTAGCAGCTCGTTCATATTATATCCATCTATTGTAATCTGTACTTAGCTACAATTTACCAAAATGGTCCTGGCAGAAATATTTTCACATCCATGGACTGTTCTACTTCAAATTCCATCTCATTAAAACATTGTAAAGAGCAGTACCTTGACACGCTTCCCATGTGACTGTATGATTAAAGCTGCTATTTATTAATTCACCACAATCTCCTCTGCACATACACCTGTGTGTTAGTGGCCTGGAGGGATGAACATCACTTGAGGCTTTAGGCTGACCCTCTGAGCTCAGCCTGATACCGGTGCCAGAGTTTGTAGCAGTGCAAATCCAGCCTCCCTTCTGCTCCCTAATGTTGGCTTTAATGTCTTCAAACCATGTCAGCAATGGAAGGAGGCATAACGAGTGCAGAAGGAGGCATAAGTCAAGTATTCTTGGAGTACTGGGGGGAAATGAAAAAATGGTGATCTTTTTACAGAGCAGTAATACTATGTCATATAAACTTTCTTGAAGCTTGAGAAACCTGTCAGAAACATTGTCTTAATAATAGTTCGTAATGCCTTGTTGTAGAAGAACTAATCAGTGATTTCTGAATCAAACTGGCAATTCAGAAGTGAGTCATTGCTCGCATTGATTTTTTTTTTAATGTGGTCGGCATCTGTGTCATGAAATACAGCGGCAGTGTGTTACCATCCCGTTGTCACAATTATGATTCAAGTTTCAAACAATGAGGCATGACTTTGACCTATCCCTATGCAAATTCTTTCCTAATGTATTTTGATAGTTTAGCAAAACATATTTTGTCTAAGATTTGAAAGAAAGGCTACTATTAGAAAGCCTTAACATGAAACGAATAATTTGTTAGGAATTCTTTACCAAAACTGTTGTTAAACATTTCTATTAAGGACATAGACTTTGGGACTAAGGGAACCTGTATTTTCCATAAATTGAAACAATACAGGCATTTAAGAACATTACAGGGCATACATACAGCTAGAGACAAGTACTAGTCTGATGTGTTATGGGTGTCTTCTCTGCGTTTCGAGCGGCATTCAAAGCACTGACAGTTCACCCACTGACTCAGCCACTCTGGAAAGCTTCAGCCAGCTCTAGGATATTATTTTTCAAGGCTTACAGTATTTTCTTCTTTCACTGTCAAATTGAAAATTTGAAATTGTACAGCCAGCCCCCAACTCTGAGCACTGACAGTGTTGTGATTGTGAGTTATATTCCAGGTCTAACATTTCATGACCTATGTGGCTACAAGGGAGAAATAAAAACCACAGAGGAACCCTCAGGGTCGTGAGTCTGTAAGAGGCGGTCACTGAGACCAGGGGTTATTCTGCACCATGTTGACTCTGCTAGCAGTGCTGTAGGGACAAGAGCAAGCATAGGAATTGTACTGTAGTTTTTATTTTTAAAAACATTTGCCTCTATGCTAGAATAGGTTAAACTCAGGTCATAGAAACATTTTCTTCTGATGGCTTGACAACGGCTTCATGGCTTCTTAAGGATTTCATACTCTCCACCACCGTTTCTATTGAAGAAAATATGGTCTGTCAATATTTGCAGAGCTGAGAGTTGACCAGATATCAGAGCTGGTCTGTAAAATGATTGCAATCTAAAACCAAACAGGAAACTCCCAGACATAAAGCTGTAATGATAAAGGAAAACATTTCTACAGATGCATGCCAGGAAACAGGTAAAACAGAATCCATGATCGTTCATAAATTTATCACAATTTTTATTTGATTCTAAATGAAAGTTGTTATGGAAATAGATAATTGTAAAACGTAATCACTGGATTTAAAAGAAGCTGTCATGTGGACTTATAGTTATAAAGGTATCATGAGTCTACTTAAAGAAAAAATACTTTTAATTGTCTTTGCTTAGGATTAGGTTTTTGGGGAATAGAGAAATTGCAGATTACATCTTTAATTCCATCTTGAATCACAGTACTCTTTCTGTTCTACGTTTTGTGACTGTACAAATGCATCTATCTTCTCAGTATAACAAATAAGTTATCTCTTTATTTTCCATAATTATTTTCTACTCTAACACTGAATTGCAAGCTACAAAAGGTGTTAGAAGATGAAATGGTTTTCTTATTGGCGGTTAAGGAGTTAGTGAATATTTACTTGGTATCCTAAAGATCATTAACAGTTGAAGAGGGAGCTCAAAGACACACATGAAACTTAAAAAAAAAAAAGATAGATATTAAATGAGAAAACTTCTCCCCTTGAGATGCTCCAGGAAATTCCCATATCTTAATTCTAGTTTCCTTAATATAAATTTTCAGAAGGCTCGATCTTTCTGTGTATAAAGGAATTATCTTTTATTAATACACCCATAAAGCTGTGTGAGTTGAGTTGTTCATACTGGTGATACTTCTTAAACTTTTAAAACCATTTCTGAAATAGCTTTTCAGTTAAATATACGGCATATACATAATACATGATAGTGTACTGTGGTATAAAGATTTTAATTGGTTTTTAGTTTGGATCGTCTTGGTTACTTATTCTTTCAGGCATAATTTTCCAACAGAACCCTGTTCCTCTGTTCTTCAGTGTCCTCTCTGCCAAGGACATGGTAACACACCACTCCTGCACCCACTAAAAGGAAATCGGTTTTGCTACTATTGCTGTAAGAGAAGCAGGAATTAACTCCTACCTGATGTTCCCCACGCAGCTATCTGCTTTTCCCGGTCCCCTGCTTCCTCCCTCCAATGTTTGGTCTTCAGTCATGTGAAATACATGAACTCTGTGTTCAAAGAGTATGCCTTTGAATCTGCTGGGACTCCTGCATAAATAAAGTACATTAAAGGCTGTCAGGGACCAACCCCCAAGGATAAATCCAGAAGCTTAGAAGAGGAAAATGTGTTCTGTTGAAAGCAGTATGTTTATACCAGCATATACATAGAAAGGCCTGGAATGATAAGAGGCAGATAGGATCGGACCACAATGTAAACTTGCAACAAATTTCAGATAAATACTGTTTTATATATACATATATATATAAAATGGTCCCATAAATCAGTAGGGAACTTCATAATCACAGCTTCAGAATTGGAAGTGTAATTATTTTATCTGATTTTCCTTTTGTTTTTCCTTCTGAAATGTAATTTCCTGATTTAAGGGGGGGGGGGGGGAACTCTTCACTCTTTGATTTCTTTTTCTTTTAATTATTTATTTTTGTAATTACTTTTTCAAGTTAATTAGCTTTCCCAAATCACTCTCGCTACTGTCAGTGTGTTTGTAGAACAATATGAACTCCCTCTGGTGGTCAAACAATACTTCTGGAGTCTTTCATGCCTTGGAAGCCAACAGTCCAGTGTTTTTCAGAAGGGTGGTTGTATCAAGGGTTATGTAGCTTGCTGTAAATTTGATGGTATCTTTCTTCTAGTCTGTGATAAATGTGGCATTTACAAATGTAAGATGATATGGATGAAATGATTCTAGATGAATCACCAGAAATTAATTGGCTTCCAAAATTTTTATTGACATTCATAACCCCACCCAGCTACAGGGAAAGCCTTCTTGGGGGTGGCGAGGGAAACCTGTAAGATTTGCCAGTTTTCACATACATTTCTATAAACAATAAGAAATGCTTTGTAACTAACCATTGCAGAAGTGCGGTCCCACAAAACACCTACGTTCCCTGTGCACTCTCCTTTCAAATGAGTGCTATTGCTTAAAGCAAACTATTACAAGCACAACGGTTTCCCGAACTAGTTGTTTGCAGATGAGCAGAGCAAGAAAGCTCGCCAGTGCTTTATCTCCCAGGAGCGGAGCTACCTGGGTACATTTTCCCACACCATTCCCAGCTGCGGTGAAGGATGCTCCTGGCCTAGTCCCACGCTCCCTGTCCTTGGCTGCCACAGTCAATTAATATTAGTCAGCTCACCCTCCGTCTCCACTCTCTCCTGCTTCCCGAGAACACGCTGCTAATGGACCGCGGATGCAGCAAGCCTGAATCCCTAATGGAGGTCTACAGCAGAGAGAAGGGATGTACTTAATTTCAGGTGTTCAGCAGGAGGAAACCCACGATCAGGGGAAACTTTAGAACAAAGGCCAGTGAACTGGATGACATGTGCGATCATTTATTACACTTTAATCAAAGAGTCTACAGATAGTTACTTTCTACTGTGGAGGTATTAATCCAAACTATACCTAGTGCTTTTACTACATGTGTAGTGTATATACATACTGTGCATGTACTAATACATGCACAATCTTTACTACTTTTACAACTTATTTCTGAAACAGGAAAGAACGAAGCCCACAACTTGAAAGATTTCCTATCAGCAGTTTAAAAAAATCCTATCAGTTTAAAAAAATCCTGCTAAGTTTTGTGTGTGTCAGTGATAAGACACAACAGCAATCCCGTTAGGAAGATCAGCTATTAAAGTGGCAAATGAGTTATGTTTTTTCCTGGAACATGGAATTTAAAAGAAGAAGAGGAAAAACTATCCCCGGGATGATCCTGTGCAGCGATACCAGCGGTTCCATCACTGCTTGCTGTTTACTGACACTGCATCTCACCGCTGTGCAGCATGTAAAATTATCTCTCAAATAACCCTCGCGTGATGATGAGCCATAATGGAAACACTTCACAGATGCTACAGATAGTGATGAATCACTGAAACAGCAGCGACCAGATCTTCCCACGCTGCATATCAAAACCTGAACAAGCCTGAAGTTCAACAAACAACTTAGCATTTCTTGTTGCTTAGTAAATGCTAAGAGGAGTATTGTCCTCTCAAAGTACGTGTTCTAAATATGCCTCAAAGTTTAGGAAGCACTTTTATTTTACTTAAGCATTTGCACAAGTTACGTTCACCATTAACTGTGCTGAACTGGACTGAATAGCTTAAAACAATCACAAAATATAATTATATTTTGACCTGTTTGAGCATGGCTTTACCAACAATCTTTACAAATAAGATAAAGCACCTGACTCAATGAATGCCAGTCTGGATCTAATAGAATCACAGGATCATTAAGTATTTCACTGCATATCAATAATATCCCAGACTGTATTAACAGATAAAAAGGGGGTTTGAGGATATCTTTATGCTTGCTGACATATTCAAGCCATTCTTAGTCAATAGCTCCCTCTTTAGTCCTTCAGCAGAGATCAACATTAATTTGCCTTGGCAAATAAAGTTGGTTGTTTTATATGAATAACGGCAAACACATTCATGAGCTTTTTGCAAACAAATCTAGTCCAGAAAAGCTAAACAAAATAATGTGCTCTTAAGTGAAAGCTTCATGACAAACAGCATTTGCATCTCTTGGAGTCTGCTTCTCCTTCTTCGGTTATTTTGTTTTGGGTTAATTTGTCCAGGATGGAATCTAACGTCTTTGATCTCAGGACTACAAACTGGTTATGTGACGTTAGCAAAATAATTGAAAGGGAGGAAAACACAGATGATGTAAGAAATTAATATACTGAACAATATAGTATGTATTAAACTGACCATGGCAAAACAATTAGAATATGCACTCATGCTGTAGGTGAATGTAAAAACATCTGCATACAGAAACACCTAGAGCAGTGTGATCATAGTGAAGAACAAAGCTACCTCTAAGTTAAGCATGATAATTTAACCCAGTTTATGAGATCATTCTCTTGTTGTTTGATTAATGTCAGCAGTTTTCTCCCATAAGTAAGAAAATGATCTTTAATTCTAATGGCCACTTAAGTCATGGAAACAATATAGAGTAATAAATACAACTCTGTATTTCCATAATTAGAGTAATAAATATAATGTCATGTTTCCATAATTTATCTGATTGTTATCTGCATTTTTTCTTATACCCTAATGCTTAAGGGCCTAGAAAGTAGGTAGTGAAAATAGACCAGAATGTAGTTACTGTCCCCAAAGTTATCTCGGGGGGGGGGGCCGGAAAGATAGGTGGGAATGGGCTAGAAATGTCTCTGAAGGTTGTGGTATCTATCGTATGTCAGAATCTGCAGTAATGACAGAACAAGTGAAATAATAATAGTAGAGATAATAGTGATAGTTTTAAAAAAAAAGGTGAGCTTTGTGAAATTGATGATACTCTCAAATCTACCTATATTTATGCACTCCTCTTATTCCCTTGCAACTTCCGATCCTCGTTTTCTTCTTGTGTGGGCCTAGAAGACCCTCTGGGATTTAATGTGCCTGTATTCCTGTGCGCAATTCAGCAATTTTTTAACTTATCCTTTGAAATTCCCAGCCTGTGGCCAGTGTATCCTCATGGAAAACCATAGCAGCTGAAGTCCTTGTATCAGCTGCACTTTCCTTTCAGAGAGTAAGAGACCAAAAAGGGAAAGGAGCCACTGGAGCACTGAACTCCCATTGATATTGGGAGTACAATGCTTAGGTTTTATAATTTTTTAAATTTTTTTTTTAATGTATTGTGAAGTCACTGTTAAAGGTTGGGTAGTTGTGGGTTGATATTTCTTTCTTTATAACACGTGTGAGGAAAGACAGGTCTGTGCGTGATGCCACACGGTAGATACAGAGCAGTTGGAAAGGGAAAACAGAGAAATGAAAGCATCAAGTTCAAAGAGCTGCTGCTTCTCCCATCTGCTGCTGTCACTGGCATTAGCCTTATTTTAAGGGACATGTATCCAGGGGACGCTGTCAGCCTCCATATTCTGAAGCTGTTTTAACATATCTAACTTTTTTTATTGACAAACATTAGAATAAGATAAAGAAGTGGTGTTGTGTTAACAGTGAATATAACATTCACTTTGTGTTGTTCTAAATGGGTAACGGTTGGTTTTGGTTTTTTGTCTTTTTTCCAAGTTCACCTTTAAATACCGTACTGCAGGACTTGACTCCCATTGAGGCATGTTAGGTATACCCGATAAATGCACTAACAGGATCTGGGTGTAAAAGTGTAACTTCCAGGGTAAATTCTAAATGCTCCAGATGTGCTAAAACTGTCCAGACTAATTCAGATAATTTCTGAACTGGGAGTCTGCCAGCGATTATCTGCATCAGTGTTACGTAGCCATGCTTTTTGCACCTGCTTCTGAGCTACTGTGAAGTAACAACAAATTTATTAGGAAGTCCTGTCACTTTTTCGTTTTCTTTTTTTGTGCTGAATAAATTATTTCCTGTATATTCATAGGCACAACACGTCCACGTTAAGCAGTGGGCTATAGAGTTCTTCTGTAGATGTTCTATTTTTGTACTTGTAGGTGACAAAAGAAGAATTCATCTCCCAGTCACCCGTTCCTTGTCTGCCTTTGCCTTTAAAGTCATGATTCAGCAGTGCTGGTGATGAAGCCAATGCTTCATTCAGAGAGTGACACATCAGATGAATTTTTCGTGTTTTTTTTCTTGGGTTTGGTTATGTTTTTGTTTGTTTGGTTGGTTTTGTTCTGCATTAGCAGTTTGGCTGGATTTTTACAATATCAGGGCAAACCAGTCAGTAATCTGCTTAAAGAAAATTATGAAATCACATGCCTGCAAGGCAGATAATTATCTGTATTATTTACAAAAAGGTGGTATCGTTCCCCCAGTGAGTCCCCCTGAAATGGCTGCAGAGGTCATCTTCAGGCACGGACCAAGGAGAATCTTCGTTCAAAACAGAGCAGGCCAATTCACACAATTATTCAAAACAAAATTATTTAGTAAGTGCTGAAAAAATGTAAATAATTTACTTGGTTGCACTATTTGAAAATCTCAGCAGTAGCAAATTAGCATGAAAACATTATTGTCAAAAAAAATTACAAGATCACTCATAGGGAAGAAATTATTCATGTAAATCCTATATGACTCATTTCAACAGTTCTAATTCAAGTCCTTCTAAGCTTTTGAAATGGTTACGCTAATTGATTAACCTTTGATAAGTGCTTATCTCAGGCCAGGAGATGTATGGATCCTTTGTGGTGGGACAGAGTTGAGCTGTAGTACTTACATTTATGGTTCATTGGCCTTGTTTTCTGGTAGCTCCGTGGGCACTGAATTGCAGGAATTAATGCGCAAAAGTCCCTTAGGTCTGATCTTTTCATGGATTTCCATTCTTAGAAGGTAGAAGTTCCTAGGAAAGGTCTAGAGATTTTGGCTCTGCTTTAGGCAAAAGCTAAAATAAAACAAGAGAATGTTAATAAAATCGATGTCACAAAAAAAAAAGACAGTACATTACTGTGGACTTTACAGTGTGACAGTGTTGGGATCAGTTTTAACAGAACCCTGGTCCTATAACCCATACCTGGGAGCTGGAGAGACAGGGACAACTCACACATCTAAACTTGGGTGACTGCAATTAGGGTCTATCTTCCATTTACTCTTTCTCACTCGCTATATTGAGACTGGTTGGGGGTTTTTTGTTTGTTTGTTTTCATGGGATTTATTTTTTGCGGGTGGATTTAAATTGTATTAGGTGACCAGTGTCTTGACAGCGTCAAGAAATGGTCGAGTAAGTGTTTCTCATGCTTATAGATTACATCCTGATAGTATATTAACATACACTACTCTGTCTTTATATCCACCCTATCTACCACCATACAACTAGCCTCCCTGTTGAGTTTATCTTTTTGGCCAGAACCTCTCATGGACAAGTTCTCATGTGATTTAAGGCTGTTTGATAAAAAGGCTTGTGGGGAGGGGGTATTTCTTAGGGAAGCAGCTCCTGCACAGCTGTCCTGTGCGTAGCGCTCATTGGGGTTGTGGTTGGTGGCGGGGGGGACGTGACACCAAGGAGCCAACATGAAGCCCACTGCCACCAATCCTGCTGCCCTAATTGCAGGGAGGCAGGGCCTGCTGGGTGGTAGGCATTCTCGCTCTGTAGCTTCCTGCCAACTTCAGGCATTCAGTTTTTAAATAAAAGGCTCCTGTGATCAGGGCAGGCGATTGCAGCTCCCAAAACTGGCTCTCTAATAAATGGAAGCACTAGTTCGTGCAACGTGACTTGCAGAAAACATGAAAATTTGATTATAGTCTAGTTTTCAATGTATGGAGTGCTTCATTTAGAGCATCCTCTTGTTTTGGTCGCTTAGGAAGGGGGCCGAGGCTTTACCCAGCTGGCTTTTTGTCTCCGAGAGCAATAATGGAGACACTGTGGGCAACAACCCCTTAATGTGTTTCTGTAACAAACTTTTATTTTAAAGCTAGCCTTATGTGTAGCACAGAAATACAAACCATGAACGTTAGTACGTGTAAAATATCGGTAGCATTTTAAATAGGTATTTCAGATTGGTATTTAATTTGCATTTTAAAAGCATTTATTACCAGTTAATGAATCAATTGATTGCTCAAGGAGCACTTAATGAGATTTATTGCCTTATAAAAGAGAAAGTTAGCAGCAAAATAACAGAGAATGTAATTGTGACTACAAGTGTCACTATATTTGTACCAGCTCAGAAATGCCTTATAGAGACGGCAGGTGTTGTGGTGCTGGTTTTTGGGTGAATATTGGCAGGAACCTCTTTAAATAAAGCTGCTGAGATGCGAGAAAATTGTGCATAGGTAAATAATTGCAAACACAAATGTCTGACTGGAGTAGTCATCTGATGGACCCCAGAAAAAAAGAAATCCTGTTTCACATGGATTTAGATTCAATTCAGTCCTAAAAAAAACAAGTGGAAGAGAACTTTCTGCACAGCATCTGCAAAGCCACCCTAAAACTCCGTTCTAAGCTTGGGAGAAAGAAACCCCACGAGGACTTCAAAAGACTTCTAAGTTACGCAGCACTTAAGCAAACGTCCAACAGTTTCTTTGACAAACTGCTTTATAAAGAGCTTTCCTCAGTATTCCAGTTCCTGCTACCCATGTGATTGTGTTGCCTCCTCAAAGTAGCTTGTTGTCTTTTCCTATCCATGTTTAAAAATAAAAGTGCATTCTTTTCAAGTTTTGATAAGTAACCTATTAAACGTGCTACGTCTTGGTTTTTAAACTCTCTCATACTTCATAATCTCAGAACTCCCTTTGAATGTTACTGAGACGAGAAGAGGAGCTCAGCTGTACCTCATCCTCTGCTGCTGCCTCCCAGAAATCTTTTTAGGGAAAACTGCTCTCTGAGTTTCCTTCTTTGTTTTCCTTGAGGAAATACGAGTCAGTTCCCTTTATTCTTCTTCAGTGTATCTCAGCTGAAATGACATAATAAATTAGTATTTCAGTTCTGTCTAAAATGCAGGGGCTTTCTTCTTCCTTTGCCGCATCTGCTGCTTTGTATTTCTGTTTTCACTGGCTCTGCCATTGGTTTTTAACAATACAAAGATTCTAATTTTCAATTTTCTATTAAATAAAATGCCTCAGGTGTTAATTCATGCTTCACTGGTATAATCCTCTAGTTTATCATTGCTAAATATGGATCATTGTCTGACTGCATCCTTTTTGATTAGATGGTTTATTATTCTGGCTTGATTTGATCCACCTTATTGGACTGGAAATAATGACCACAGCCTGATTTATGTCTAAACCCAGACTACAAGGAAAACTGCTTGAACTTATGCATCCTAATTTGGATCCTAGAAATATTACTTTAACCATGTCTAACATTTCCAAATTGTGAACTTAATTTTATTTAGGAGCAGTTAATTTTCAGTGGAATAGAAATATCATTTCTACTCATTATTCCTATCTTATATTTTGCAGCTGAAATTCCAGGTTCTGCAGTGGAATAATAGACACAGTTTATTCCATTCCTTATCTTGCAGAACTAACTCCTTTTATTGAGTGATTGCCATAGTGTGCCCCCAATAGTACCTTATGCACTTTAAGTTACCTTGTACATAGTGCTGCAATTATTTTGCACCTTGTGTTGCTGCAGTATGTGTTACGGATGAGCAAGCATACGTAGATCCTGCAGAGACATAATACTTTTATTTATTTGAGGGAAGTAATAAAAACTTGCCAACATAATAGTTGAGACATTTTATAAATATCATATTTTCTAAAAATAAAATCTGAAAACAATAAAAACGTGTTTTTAGGAAACCATCTGTTTGTCTAGGAGCTCAAATAAAGTTTCTCTCACAGTTCAGTGCTAAGGCTATCTAGTCTTTTATTCCATTTTTACCTCTGATACTGGAAATATTCAAGCAGAAACAGTGATTTTATTCAGAAAAACTAGACATTTTAGCTTTGGCCCACTACTGGTCTATAACATCTTTACTACAGAATTAATATTTGTTAGATAAAAATGAACTATCACCAATATTTCCTCTGATGTCAAGAAAAATTGCCCTCAAAAATGCCCATCAAGCTGTATGTCTTGGTAGAAATGGGCGTATGGGTACATATATTATGGAGGTACCAGGATTTTATGGTTGAAAATACGTTTTACTGCATTACCGTGCCTTCTCAGCTCTGGGGCGGTTCAAGAACAGTGCAGCTTCTGGACTAGTTTAGTAGCTGAGGGCCTGTTTTATCTGCTCTTATACAGTGTCAAAGGCTCTTTTAGATTTTTTCCATGTTATTTTATACTTTCCTTAGTCATCGAGTCTGTCTCTTTTGGCGTCTGACGTGCTCTGCTAGTGTTTGGCTGCAGGAGTCTGATGCAGCTCAGGAGGAGTGAGCTCTCCAGCTGGGAGAGCGTTGCAGCCACATGACACAGCTGGGCTGAGGGATTTGTAACGCTAGTTTTTACTAAAACAATGTCTTCCCATTACTTTGGACTGAGAGTGATTTTTCTTTCCCTGGGCTGTTTACATGGGGAAAGAGGTGAGGTAGGGGAGTTTCTGACTGTATCAGTGACTTCTGCTGCTGATGCTGTAGTTGAGGGATGAGTTATTCTGCCTGTTGCTTATGCACGGTGTTCACCTGAACAGGATGGCGCTGAAGGGAGGGGACACCAAGCTGTCCGTTCATAGGAGGCAAATATATCACAAAGCAGAAAAGAAGGCTTTTCGCAGCTCTGACTTCAAGTTAGCGGTTCCTATGAAAACCTGCCTCGCACAGCAGTTGCTGCACAGTAGTACCATAGCAGAGCTGCTTATTATTCTAAAGCCTTCAAGTATTTCACATAAGATAATGTAGGAAACAGCAGCCTTTGAAAGTGGCTGTTATAGTACAGCATTAGGGAGTTCCACTTGTTTTGATGCTTCCTAAAGTAGAGTTATTTGTTCCCTACATATTCAGAACATCCTCTTACAGAAACCATGGAGATCTTTCGTAATATTGCCTAAGAATTCACTCCCAAGATACACGCGTTTGTATCAGCATATAGTAAGTGGAGGTATTAGGAGAAAACACAGACACGCCTGGCTTAAACAGAGTACGCGGTACCGAATTGCACGTTTATGTTATTCCCCCCCGCCCAGTCCAGCTGGTTTTGGTTTGGGTTTTTTATTTGTTGTTGTTGGGTGGGCTTTTTTGTTTGGTTGGTTTTTCTTAAACCCTTATCACATTTAGCATCAAAAGAAGTGCTTGTATTTTGGAATGCAGAGCCTGCATGCATTCAGCTCTTTTGAAAATCCAACTACAAGAAGAGACAGTGGTCTGTGCCTCCCAGCAGAGAGCTGTAACTCCCTGTCCACGAGGTCAAGTGGTTGCTCCTACACTCAGTCACTATATAAAAACTGGTTTAATCTCTATCCTACAGCTTTTCTAATAGTCATCTTGTCTTCCCTCTGTAGCACACACATATGGACACACCCACTCCATAACCAAGGATGTCTTTTCCAGTGACAGTTGTAGATTTCTCTTAAAAAGTTAGCTTGATATATCCTTGTTTTTCATTGGGCAAAGAATGCTCTCTGTTCCTTCCTTGCCCTGGGTACTGGACCGTTGCTAGACTGGGGTAAATCAAAATGCTGACTTCAGCCTTTCTGAAAACCTAAATGGGAAAGTTCTTTCTGACAAGTTAACCTTTTGAAAGGCTAATGCAAAACGTTTCCAATGGCAAGTTTCTTTTTTAACTACTTAAAGTTTTCAGAAGAGTCATCTGGGTTCGTTTATGTGTATGTAAAATATTTCCAGCTCATTTTTCTCATTTTTCTTCAACATATTTTTTTTTCTTTTAACCAAGTTTTCTTTTGCTGGAAAATATAAACAAAACTTACTTTTATCTGAATGTTCTTTCCAAGACAAGAATCTCTATAAATAGTTACCTAAGAATAAGGCGAGTAATGATACAGTCAAAAGGGTGTGGGCATCAAGATTTTTACCTCAACACATAGCTAATGCAGAAGAATATATCAGTTTTAGAAAAAAGCAGTCAGGTTTTCAGTCTGGGTATTCATGGTAACAAGTTTTTCAATTTACTTTTAAAAATGGAGGACATGTAGGAATCTGGCTGTCTTCCAAAATATAGGGCACCATGTGAATGTTCACTCCTCTGAAAATGCTCAAGTTTCCCACAACTCTGCCGTCTTCCATCCCATATCTCTGAGTGAAAGCACCATGATGTCTCTATCCTGGGAGACAGGGTCTGAGGTAGCGTATCCCGGAGCCGCTGTGGTGACTTCATGGCAGTAACACCTGCAGAGAGGCAAAGGAGCTAGTGTAGAACACCGGGCAGCCCTTGTGGTGGATAGGCAGTCCCCCGAGTTCATGTGTCTGTTTTATGGAGAGTATTGTGTTATTTTTGCGTGATCAATATCAGTATTTAGCGGTTGTCACTAACAGGTATCTGTATGATAACACTGTTGCACTTATTAGTAGATATGCGTTCTGTAATAATCATGTTGAAATACCAATCCAGACCCTGCTGCACCGCAGGATGTGCTGAACATCTACTACAACAAACCTGTTGCTTCCCTTTTATATTTTTAAGCAGCAGAGAATCCTCTGTATTGTAGTTCCAGGCAATAATTAGCTCACATACATTTTGCCTGCTGGGCATAGTGTCAGTCAACAAATTGAGACTGCTGAGGAAGTCATCCTTCCAGGTGCTTTGATGACTGCTCTTTATACTGTGGCTGATGTGTTCTGTGTTCGTGCTCTCTGTTAATTTATTTGGAGAAGTAATAGCTTCTGAGAATCATCTGAAAGAGATGTCTTTGTGTTTGTGTATAGCTGCAGCTGACAGAATAATTTAGAAGCAAATGGGTTGCATATCAACTGCTGTGTCAATCAAATCCTTATTATGACCAAACTCAGTGTCAGAATGAAATGCCGTTACTCCTCTCCACACAGAAGTGCATCCTTCTCTGCACTGGGCTTTGTTAAGTATTTTCTGCGTTTTTTGCTTTATCCTTTTATGCTTTATGTTCCTTGTCTCTTTAGGTGATGCCAGGGCATCGCTTTGTACAGGCACCACAAATAGAGTCCACAATAGAGAGAATGACTGTATTCCTGGCTTACAGTATAGATAAGATTTTGTCAAGGTAAAGTGTAAAAAGAGCGCAGGATGGGTTTGACGAGGAGATAGGACAGTGCTGTGGTTGCTCATCCCTTACAGGAGCGTTCTGAGATGAGCTATCTGCCCAAGTGGTTCGGGTAACTGGGCTAGGATGCACTTCGCCAGAAATGCCAACGAGAAAAAGTGTCTCTACACTCCTGTGCATAAGAAACCAGATAAACATTTTCTAGAAATCCTAATTCCTGAACTGTAGGTAAAACCATTATAAGGCTTCAGAGAAATCTCTGCTCCATGCCCTGAACAGTAATCCTGCGCTGTATCTTTACCTTAGAAATGTGAATCATACCTGCAGCTCCCATCGCATCCTGCAGACTGCTGAGAAGTCCTGTATATTTTCCTTATGACTGCTATCCTACGAGACCAAATTGCTTTAAAGAGCAAAATTCTGAGGCTTTAAAGCTTTGTTTTCACTTACAATAGCATGTTTGAAACTTTCATGGATTTAGAAGCAACCACAGGGAATTGCTTTCAACATTAATTAGTTTTCCAATTTTTGTTAAATATCCGTACTGCTCCGTGCTTTCAGCAGCTCCATCCTCAGCTGACTGACCTCAGTAAAAAAGCACAGACTTTAAAAGCTTCTTGGCCAGCCGTGCTGCAGTGTGACATGCAAGATATCCAGTGTGTCCTGGATGAAGTTCTCAAATTTGAGACTTGATTTGGATCATTTTCCAGGTTTACTACAGAAGACCCGTTGTTTCCTCCACTCATGCCTGCGAACCGCAGCGTGCCTGAGTAAAGGCTGGAGGAATGACCTGCTTCAGATACAGGCGGCAACCCCGGCCTTGACCAGCTGACAGCTTCAACAGTTGAAGCCCATGTGTTAAAGCCTAGGTTAAAGCTCAGGTTTTAGAGCAGCTTTGGCAGTCGTATCCTCTGCATCTCAGACACACTGGAAGACCCGAAATACAGCTTCATTAGTATTTTTCTCTCTTACCGTATGATCTTAGACTTTATGACAGATCTACAGAATCTGAACTCCGGTGGCACAATGAACTCTAAAGGGATGGATCATGGATTCAGGGGAAAAACTCTGCACCTTACGATGGACTTTCATACAGCTGTACATGTTTCTATAGTATTGCATAATCTGTAAGAGATGCTCTGCAAGACACTACTTTTAATAACTATTCAGACTATTGTAACTCTTTTTACAGGAACACACTGTGCTAAGTTTGGAACAAAGTGCCTTCCATAAATGATTTTAATAGCCAAGATAAAGAGCGTACTAGTTAATAAAAAACCTGGAAAACTGTTGAACATGAATGTCAACATTTTTAATGGATTGCCTTTTTTATTGTGTGCTGCATGCTTTTGTCAGGGGAATACGATAATTATAAACTAGTAACAATAACGAGGTTTTGAATATTCATAGGCAATTAAAATATGTCTCTGTGCATTTTATTGGTACCCAGTGGGAAATGTTGCTCATTTTTTCAGGAGTAACTGGTTCACAATCCTTGGTGAAAAATGCAGGACAGAAATCAAAACAGCAAGCAGGGCATAACAGTAACAAAGTTCAATTGATTGGTAAGGAAAAGCAAATGTTACAGCATTGATTAAAAACATATATTTGTAGTCGTACCATCTCATTGACAGCGAATTCTCATGTGGAATAAGAATACTGTAATTTAGGTTTTAAAAGGTGTAGGGACACTTTCCACAGACCCTTCTATGAATATTAGGTATCTGTGTAGGATTAAAGAATAAGTGTAAAAAACCCAACCAACCCGCCAAACAAACAAAAAAATGGGATAACCCAGTAGGAGGCAAGAAAATAGTAGGGAATCTTAAAATTTTAACTAAATAACTTGTGGATGTATGCACTAAAAAGCTTTGAAGCAGCTTTTAAAGCTTTTTCTCACAGATTTATCTTAGTTCAGCTAAAAGTTATTGTGTTCATCATGTAACTAAACGAACGAGTTGGCTTTTGTTATGTAGCTTGTCAGATTATTAGCAGATGATAAGGATTGTTTTGCTGCTGAAGATGTATGAGTCCATGTTTTTCATGGCTGTACCTACATTTTTCCGTGGCTTTTTATAACGTTATACCTATTTTTGAAACTTAAATAGGGATTACTTTAAAATTACTTCCTCTTGCCTTTAGGAAATGTATTTCTCATGAGATCCTTTTTTCTGATTCAGTGTACTGGAAATATTTATGGCATGTTCGTGTGCTGTGACATTGAGTTGTCATGAGACCAATTTTGTTGTCATGCATATCAACGCATAATGAAAGCGTTTAGTAAGTTCATTAACAACTCTTAGCAACTTTTCAAGAGGGATCTTGAAGAAAGAAGGCAGCATCAGCATGTACATTTTGGCAGAAATCTGCCTGGCTCCCAGCCTGACAGCCCCTATTGAAACGACACCAGTTTTCCTGGAAACAACATTGCCTGAATGGCAAAAAATGAAAAGGAAAGGTTAACCATGATATTACTCCAGTCTCAGATTTGATTGATGAGCCTGCAGAATATGTTGGAGAAGAGTTTTCCACAACAGTTGCTATAATCAGCTTTTGAGTGCTACATTTCCATTGAGGTGTGTTTAAAAACTATGCCCTCTCCAATAGAAAGAGGTGACTGCAATGAAAATTTGAGCATCCAGAAAAACAAAAGGCTGTTGTGAAAACTGATAATAAGAAAAACTTACCTTTCTAAAGATAATTAGAAAAAAAAAACCTGCAGTTATGCCAAAAGAGTAAATAAGGTAGCTTTGTCTTGACTTTACAGCTCAGCAGCGTAGGGCAGTACTTGCGCTTAGTACTTCCAAGGTGATCTTAATCAGTCTCTTCTGATTATAGAGAGTTCACTGGCAGCATGATGAGGCAGGAGCCAAAACCAAAATGACACAGAATAAAACAAGCGCTACATTTTCTGCTATGATTATTTCTGACCTAGGCTCGCACTCCTACCTGAAGGCCAGCTGTCTCTAAATTGGGTCTCCTTGCAAGATGTGGGCATGTGTCTCTGTAACAGCCGTGGCCGCGATACCTGTATTCTGGAATACATATCCGGAATACACATCTGAATATCTGGAAACATGCAAGGTAGTGACAGTTGTATGGTGTCTCCCGTGGTACCAGCGGGAGAGCCTCAGGTGTTTGGGCAGCTTTTTATCTTCATATTTTATTTTTACTTAGATAAATCCAGTTTTAAAAATGAGATGCAGAGAGCTGAAATGGCTTGTTGCATGTGGCAGAAGAGTTTAAGCCTGTTCTTAAAAGAACTATCTTTTAGGTCTTTCCCACTGGACTGCTCAGACTGGAGCCAAATCCAGTTCTTCTCCAGTTGATTGAGTTGTAACTGTGCCTTCCTTAATCCAGGATGGACTTTCACCTAATATTTCCCCTTTTCCTTTTTTCTTTTCCCCATTTTGAATGAAAGACGTGAATTTTTTGGACCTCTGTTTGTGCTGCTGCAATGTGAGGGAAGTGAAATATGGGGTTTTTTTCAGTCTGTCTGCCTTTTCAGTCATACAATTTAAGCTTTTATTTGTCGTTTCTTTATGGTCAGGTTCATTTATTGTCTTTAGTGGGATTATTGTAGTAAGTTGCATGTGACTATGTAGGACAATGACAAATCTCTCAGCGCACAGAGGTAACACTGGTCCAGCAAACATTGCTCTAATATTTTGCTGTTTCTACATTAGCCTGAATTCGAAGTATGGATCCAAATACTTAAGTTTGGCTCTCAAAGTATGGAGCTATATTGTCTTTATATCATGTCCATTTTTTTTGTACCTTTTACCTAGGCATGTAGTAGGAAAAAAATTAATGTATTTTATAAATAGCAGATGTAATTCAGCTGTATCCTTGATCCAAAATGAAGCACTGGCATGCAGTATGAAAGCTTTTTTGTTTGTTTGTTTTTTTTTTTCTTTTTACTCTGCCATCTTATTTAATAAAGTACAGTAGGAATTTTTACACATCCAGAGAAATTTTAGTCAGTTCAAGCATTTTATTTAGAAAATAGTAGATCCGAATGTTTCAATATTTTTGACGCTTTCAGCATTGCTAAAGCAACAGATTTGTCAAAATCGATGTGTGTGTGAGATATTTTGGCATTGCCAAATTTGCACTTCTTGATTTGGCAATAATCAATAGAAAAGTATTCCTGGCTGTAAAGCCAATAGAGTAGCATTATCAGATTATTTTTTTTGTTCATCTAGCCAGTTGTATGTTTGTATGTAAATAAATATTTATATATACTGTTTGTGTTTATGTTTAGGATCCCCAGCAGTCCCTTTAGCTTGAAGTCAAGAGTAAAAATAAGTGGATCTAGGAAGCTCTGACCTGAGAACTGTGGAGGGAAAAAAACGCCACAGGCAACATAGACACAAAAATTGAATCAAACCAAGCTCTTCAGATATGTGTTTAGGGTTTGGCAGATTGTAATTTTTACTAGAGATGCCAGAACAAAGACGGAAATGTATTAACATAGCGCAGTCTGTGTACTGTCTCCAGCTTTCCTTCTTATTGTGTGATATATATAAGCAAATTATTACAAAAAATATAAGGCAAGTCCAAATACTGATAAACTGTTTTAATTTTGTTCTCTGTAACAGTTTCCATCATATATAAATAATAAGCCTAAAAACTGTAGCCATTTGCTTCACAACTTCTGGGAAGTAATTTTCTAGCTCACCTTTCTTTGCCTACCGCAAGTCTGAAATCATCTGCAAAGCCAAGATTTTACATTTTGCTTTAAACTTTATCCTTGATGCTTTGGTGAGGCAGCTCTGAAGAAACTCTCATTTTGTCAGCAGAAATGGTAGCGCTCTCTTAGGAAAGAAGCAGATACTTATAAACTCACCAGGGACTAATTTCTTTAATATATTATAATACATTTTTACATGCCACAATATTACATTGTTCTTTGATGTCCCAGCATGTAGCAAATGATTATAGTTTCATTGTGGCTGTTTGCAAGATTGTGAGTGATAAGGTAAGCTGTATGCTTTCTACTTTTTTGCTTCATAGTCCTTATAAATAATTCATGGAGCGAAATTACTGTCCCAGAAAAATGCAGTCTGTTTCATCAGCCCTTTCACACTTTATTGATCAGCACATATAATTTTTTAATGTGCAACATCACTGGAGTTTTGAATACTAGTGAGTTTCTTTCTCCGTTTCACAGAATGCTCCGGCAAAGGCTTCAAGAAAACTAGGGCATTTCCATGCAAATATTATTTTAGGCCAAAGAAGAATACATCCAGCACTAAAAATTATGCTGTTTAGGATCCATTTTACCGCTTCTTGTTCACCAGATAGTACAGTAACATAGGAAAAATCCGATGAAATGGAAAGAGAGTGATAGAGAAGAAAATTGAGCTATTTTGAAGAATAAGTGCTAGATTCATAGCTGGTGCAAAACTTCACGCTTTCCGTACCCTCAATAGCAAGATGCTGATTTTTCCTAGTTGTGAATCTGCCCAACTGATGTGTAAAAGTAGTGCGATCTGAGACGAAAACAGAAGGAAACTGTTGAAAATGTTTTAAAGTCATGCATGTTGGCAAGGCTTTTTAATATGCTGTTCTTAAAAGCTGTTTCAAAGCGAAAGCCTTATAAGCCATTAGCTTCTGAAACTTGCTCCTAAACTTGCCCCTTAAATCCATGCTATGTCTTTTTCAACCATTCTGTTCAGCTTGTTTGAGGTACTGTTTATTTAAAGAGGAAGGTTTATACGCTGCTTTTAATTTATATGGTTCCACCATTTACTAGGTGCAGCACAAAGGAGTGAGATTGGTTCCGTAATATGGCAAACAGATCATGCCTGCTTTGCCCAGAGAGAGCAACCAAACCCAAGGCTCCTTACAGCAGCACCTGACAGCCTCGGTAATTCTGTGGATCTTCAGAATATATTCATTTTTTTCCTATTTACCAGGTAGAGCTGTATTCCAGTTATTCCAGTGGATCAAATTCTTCTACCTTTTATTTGTGCTGTGGCCCCTTAGCCCACAAATCATCAGTGGATCTCCTTACGTGGCATAAAATGTTCATTGTTATTAAAGGAAGAAAACTAGCTCCTTTGGGCTTCCTATGATTGATCATTGTGCAAGTACTGGAAGAAAAAGGTAACCTACTTTCAGATTGTTGCATTGTGTGAAAATGATAGGAAATGTTCTCCTAGGTATTATTCTTACCTCTACAGCATTCTTTTTGATGTGCTAGTTAGGAGCCTATTTGAAAGGAGATTTCAGATGCTTTCGGGTGATAGTTAGAAGTTTAGGTGTAAATCTGGTTAGAGATGTTTTGACAAAGTCTTTCATTGAGAAAGAAATGGAAATTTTGGAAGGGAGCATTCATTTTGACAAATATAAAATGCGAAAATTAGAAAAATCTCAGAAGTGTCAGGATAAATGTTTCTAGCATTTTCAAAATGAAAATAATCCATATCTGTTCTGGAACTGTTTTTATTTAAAATGTAAACTTGTAATAATATATACTAAAGAAAAAAACCCTTGGAATGGTTGAAATATTTTTCTCTGACCCAACATTAGTTTTTATTCTCTATTGCAGATTTTAGTAGAAATCTTAGTAGAAATATGACCATTTTAAACATACCAAAATTTTTTTACTGGTTACTAAAAATATTTCTCTCCAAATATGTCAACATGCTTGAATATATGGAGCTATTGTGTTTACACTTTGATTTATGAACATTCAGAATATGGGTTATGGCACTTCCTTTTCTAAAGTAAATACACTGATAGTAAAAATTAAAAAAAAAAAAAAAAACAAACCAAAATCAGAGTCGTCTTCTCTTCGAAATAGTGTGTAAAGCATGGATCGTTCAGTTACTGTAACGATGTCTTTGCAGCTCTCTGCTAATATCTCCATTGTGGAATCACTGCTGTAAATCTTTACATCAGCATGTAGTAAATGGGGAAAGGATGAAATTTTTATGATGGCTGGTGTAGGAGCAATAATAGAATGGTCTTGGAAGTTGCTTTCAATGAAAAAAGGGAAGGTATTCCTCATTAATACATTCAGTCTCGAAATGAGAAGGGAAGATATTAAAAATAAAGACCACAGTCTCAGGACTCAGTGCTGAGCAGTTAATAATTGCGCTCTAACTGCAAACCATAACATTTTATTTTTGGTAAGTTTCTAGTCAGATAATTTTTTGAAACAGCTGGAAATAATAATAATTAGCTAAGGAAGAGTTCAGGCAAGATAGATAATGCATATTGCCATTGTATCTTTGGCATGGGTACTGACAAGAGGGTTAATTCCTCTAACAGGAACCCTTTTCCCGGGTGCACCAGAAGTATGTGATGTCGGTTTACTCTTGCCTTTTCCACTGTGAGCTGAGAAGGAGGTGCTGTTTCTCTCCCTGAAACCCAGACGGTCAAAAACCTTGGGCATAGAGGTTAACAAGGCTGCTTATTTTTTATTGTCTCTGTGGTCCATGTGGGCATAGTCTGGGAATGACTGAAGTGCATTTACTTTCTGGCAAGCATAGTTTGATTGAGAGCAAAGTGCCCTCCTGTATTTGGAGTAAGAAAAGGCTCAGTAAAATTATCTGCAAAGCTTGTTAGGAGTTGGAGGAATTCAGCTGATGGTACTCCTGACCTGGCTCACTCTGCTCACTGCTGCTTTTATCAGCGATGGGTGTAAACTCATAGTCTGCCTCTTAGAATTTGATTAGATGGAGGTGCTGTTGTAGATTATACTGTAATATCCAGCTTTTGCACCACAGACAGTCACGTAATCCGTAACGGCTGGTTGTCAATAGCATTACACTGCGTTCACGTTCTTCTGTAGTTATGTCAATAGTTTTGCTTGATGAAAGCCCCCCTCAAAAAATATAATCATGACAATAAAGTGGTGTTAAACATTTCACACTGCGAAAACATTAGGGGCAAAAAATTGGTAGGTGCCAATTTGTATGGTGGATACACCACAGATAAATGCCTGCATACCTAGTAACATATTTGCAGAGTTTATTTCACAAATGTTAGTATTGTGATGATCAGAGATTTACATTCCATCAAAAAAAAACCACAAAAACCAGAAACCCAACGCCTCAAGCATGTGTGGATTATTTTAGGCCTGTTAAATTTATTCTAAGAATCTCCAATATGTTTTTTATTGTGAGAACCATTTGCAGTTTTTCTAGTTTTATGTCAGTATCAAAATTGATACCCATTAGAATTTGATAGCAGACTGGAAGATAGAATAGAGTTGTGTCTGAGTAGTAAATTGGGCTATTAATTTAGTATTTAACATGGGATAATAAAATATTTTAATTTATTTTTATTCCCTTTGCAGAATCCAACACTAACAAGCAAACATTGTGGGTCACTTTGCTATTAACAACAGTGACGTACTCTCATCCAAACTTCTTGCAATTAAAATTTAGTTCTTCAGTTTGATAAAAGCAGAATGAGTTGACTGTGAAATCCAAAGTTTTATGCTATCACCATCTCAGTAAAATTAATCGCAGGGTAGTGGAAGTCATATTTATATACCTGTAGTAGCCTCAGTAGAGGTAAATGCTTGCAATGTCATTTTACAGGGTATATATAATCAACATCAAGAAGACATCTTAACTTTATTTTAAGTATACAAAGCCAAGAAATTCAAATACCACAGCAACACTAAACCATCAGCCCTCTTTTTTTACCGCAAAAAAAAGAAAAAGAATAAAAATCATGTGTTATGCATATCATGCTCTGTATTTCTAAGCAGAGCATGAACAAATTTGTAGTTTATTCTAGATGTTTTCTAGATGTCTAGATATTTTAGGCAAGACTCTTAGTCTAAGACTTAGGTATTTATTTAGAAGAAAAATTTTATTCACTAGGACTTCAGGACTCTATAAAAAGAAATTCATGTAATTTTGAAAACTAGAGAAAAAAATCTGTGATTGTACTATGCATGTAATAGGCTTCTTGTGACAAAGCATCCGTCGGGTAATACTGTAACCCTGTGTCATGGTTTAGCCCCAGGCAGCCACTCAGCCCCATGCAGCCGCGTGCTCACCTGCCCTGGTGGTTGGGGGAGAGAATGAGAAGAGTAAAAGTGAGAGAAGTCATGGGCTGAGATAAAGACCGTTCAATAGGAAAAGCAAAAGACACGCAGAAGCAAAGCAGAGCAAGGGATTCACTCCCTCCCTCCCACGGGCAGGGGGTGCTCAGCCATCCCCAGGGCAGCAGGGCTCCATCGCGCCTAACGGTGACTGGGGAGAACAAACACCATCGCTCTCGATGTCCCCCCTTCCTCCTTCCCCCAGCTCTATGTGCTGAGCGTGTCGCCATACGGTGTGGGACAGCCCTGGGGTCAGTTGGGGTCACTGTCGCAGCCGTGTCCCCTCCCAGCCCCTGGTGCCCCCCAGCCCCTCGCTGGTGGGGTGGGGTGAGGGGCAGGAAAGGCCGTGACTCCGTGTAAGCCCTGCTCAGCAGGAACTGAAACACCCCTGGGGTATCGACACTGTTTCAGCACAATCCAAAACAGCCCCACACTAGCTGCTGAGAGGGAAATAAACTCTCTCCCAGCCAAAACCAGCACACCCTGTTGAAGCAGGCGTTTTCTGAAATGATTAGTTACGTTGTGCTACGCTAGTTTTACTCAGTTCCCCAGCCCAGTTCTAATACTGCAACAATGAAGAATAGCAGTTCTACATATTCCTTAACTGTTGCCTTTATGATTCTGATTCTTTTTTTTACCATTTATGATTTTTTATCATATTTGTATCACATTCTACCCCACATCCCCCTATAAAATTTGTTTTCCTGAACATTTAGACAGCTGTTAGATTGCTGGTTTGGTAACAGCAGTCTATATTACCTACTTAGGTCTTCATTTATTATTTCAGTGATGTGTGGGGTCTTTCCTTTGTGCACCTGGAGTTTCCTATAGTAATTAATTTCTCACTGCAAATTTATTTTTAATCATGTCAGGACACGAATCAAATTAATAGTGTTTGCTGGTAAACAGCTATATTCCATGGTATGTTGGATTGTCAGCACCTACCTTTAGCAGCACCTGCGTGCTATTGTTTGGTATAAAGTGCTGCTATTATATTTGATCCTGTTTAAGTAACTCAAAATTATAAACAATTTTGAAATGTTATGGTAACTTTGATCACCTTGCAATAACTAGAAGTGTTACAGAACTGTAGCAGGTCTTTGAAGACCTGAAGTAATTGGATGCTATGCACCACTTGTTTATTTTTTATTTACCTTTGATCAGGCTATAAAGGTATAATAAAATTAAATATAAATAAACCGCATTAAAGTAACAAATATTTGACATTGTGAAGTTCAGACTTGAAACATTTGAAAATTCTCTCAACTTTCCCTTAATGGGAAGGAAAGGCAGAATGGGTGCTTTCTAACTAGAAGACATTAGAGAGAACAGGTCTGCACTATGTGACGGCTGCTGTAATATCTTGCTTTGAATTAAGCCACAGCTTCAACTATCACTTTCAAGGATAATCTCATGTTGAAGATGAAATTTTAGTATAGTGCATAATATTTGATCCCAAGTACAAATTTGTGTTCTTCCACTGACCATAACGTTCAGGCAGCCCTACTTATTACTGTAATGAGCTTTTATTCTATTTTTTAAAAAAATTTCTAATGCTTGGGATTTTTTTTGGTATTTCATTAGCAAGCTCAAAAATCAGCCTATTTCTACTGAGGGGTTTAACTTTGTTCATTTTGATGTGAAATTGGAAATGTCTCCCTGTGCATAAACCAAATTAATTGCAAGTGAGCAAGACATTTCTGATTTTAGTAATGCTGTTTCAACTCAGACTTGAGTGGAAACATGGATTTTTGAAATCTTTTTTTTATGAATTTTTTTTGTAATAACAGTAATACATACCAATAGGGGTTTTTGTTCAAAGATGTCTTTCCTTTAAGTTTTGGATTTCTTCTGGGTTTAGTAATTATTAATTGATTTTGTCAAGGAAGAAAAAAAATTGGAAAGACAATTAAAGGTAGGAAGAGAAATAGAAGTAGTGCTATGGAACTAGTTTTGTGTGTTGCTTACATCTTCCTTTATTAGAAAATTGAAAGAATAACTAAAATTATATACATTTGCTGAAGATGAGCTGGCTGAAAATGAAATCTCGCACTCTGTCAGACCTGGTCAGATAACAGAACAGCCAGAAGCTGGCCAGAAAATTCTCTCATCGTAATGACTATTATTCTCAAAAGACTCTTTTTGTAGTTCAAGAAAATGTAACAGGTATATAACATCATAACTAGTGTATGTTTTCTGAAGGGAAATTTTCCTGAACACTTACGCTAAAGACTAAAGAAGCTCTATAGGCCTGTTGTAAAAATCAAAAGGGGAAGTCTTTATTTGCTGGGGTTGGGGACCCTGATGTTGTGAGTCACTAATGACATTCTAACTCAAAAAAAAAAAAAACCCTACTAACGCTTGTAAGTGTGGTAAAAATTTGATGGCAAGGTTGCTAACAAGTAGTTATGACAATGTTTTTTACCTTCGGGTATTTTTTTGCTCCTGGTCATGCAAGGAGTAGACTTTAGTTATAGTGTGGGTCACTTGTGTTCTCCTGCCAGGCATAAAAGTAGAAAATTCAAGTTGTTGATGTAAATGAATATAGCTCCATTGGAGTCAGTTCTGACACCCATTACATTCTTTGTTCTTTTTGGAACCACTTATTATACCATAACTGAGAGAGGGCATTGAACGTCTGTAGAAGATGGTTTAAAGTCTTTGTAAATAGTTGGCTTCAGAAGGCAATTTTGGGTGAGCGGCTGGCTTTTTTCTAAGGTTGGGTTTTTTTGCTTTTGTGGTTTGTTTTTTGGGTTTGTTTTTGTTTTTTATCAACATGATTTGACAAGACCGATTCTTACTTTGTGATTAGGTACATGCTAAATTAATTTTCAACTGATCAAAATTCCTATGGGAAATCAACTGTGTCAGAAAGTGTTCTCTGGTTAACGGATATAACTAGATCTCATTTTGAAATGTGTGAAATGTTTCAGTCCAAAACCAAATTAAGTGTATGGTGATCACATCTTCAGGTAGCATATTTAGTATCATATTTCATAGAGAGTGCTATTTTGAAATCTACTGCCGGTTTCAAAAGGAGATATAAAAGAATGAGGCAACATCTTTGGCACAACACAATTCTATTTAAATAACTAAATATATCTTAAATAGATAATGACTGCAGTTTAAAATCTGTCATGGGCTCATCTGTGTAACTGAGGGATGTATTTGGCTTCTGAAAAGCAATGGAGCAGTAGTAATACATTGCTGTTATAATGATCTGCTTTTTCAGAACAGCAATGTAGAAGGTTTTTCTGGCCTTAATTTCAGTTTTAGTGTAATCCAGTCCTGTACTTTTCTCACCAGAGGCTTGGTAGAAAGTCTGTGACTTTGTCTTCCTTCACCTCAGTTGGTGTAGCTTTTTGGACTTTCCTCTTCTCATCTTTTCTTCCACAATCGCTTACTCTCATTTTTCTCTGCTGTAGCCCTGACCCAAAATCTAATTCTTAAGAACCTGCTGAGGAGGTTTTCTTTTATATATTGATTTATATATTGATGCTTATACATTGATTCAATTTTTTATCTGATAAAATTTATGTAATCCTTTTCCATGTGTATCCCTGATTTAATTCTGTCCTGCTGCCCTACTCATTCTTGATGTTCTTCAGAGCGTGTCAAGCCAGCAAACATAATAGTTCTTTTTACGGGGCGGTAACGTTTCTAGAGAAGCTTTGTCTGTAGCCCTGGTTAAACACGTTTCCTGCACTTGTGACCCAAGTGAGCAACTTCAAATCTGCAGCCTGCGGGGTGGGTCGGGGCGAAGGGCAGGCTCACCAAGCCTTGCTCCTCTGGGCATCCCCAGGTCTGTGCCGTTGCCCTGTACAACGCGAGCTTGCTTCACTACTGAAAATTTTAGAGCTCTTTTGTAGAGGATTGGTTGTAGTTTGGCAGAGTGTCTTTTATATTGGTTGTAAAGCACTATGTAGTGATAATGACCTGCTCAACTGTCACTGAGCTTCTGTTTCACGTGGTTTTAAGATGACCATAACTGATCATTCATAATTTATAAAGTAGTGTTCGGTATTGGTGCCAGTTATGCAGGTTATATATTGGCTCAGTATTTCTAGCTATGATGACTGACACATTCATGCTTTAACCATGCCAAATTACATGACAGTTATCCATCATTTTCTATTTAATTTGCTGCTGATCGCATGAAATGTTGGCATTTTTCATTAGTGGTAGCACTAAATTTGTAGTTAAATCAGCAATACAAGAAAACTACAGCTTTTCTTACTCTTAAAGTGATGAGAAAAAGAAAACTGTTCAAACTGGGGCAAGTATTCTGTACAGCAGATAGAAAACAAATGTTTTCAAAATAAATGGATGACAAATCTCGTTGCGTTTCATAGTATTTCAGACCCTGAAATCAAAATTGTTATCGCTGGTGGTGTGGTCATCAGGTATGTTCAATCAGTACAGGGGGAAAAAAGGTCCTGTTTGGTAACTGAGGGTAAAAATAGGTAAACAGAGTGTACATATTTCTAATATAGGTGATATAAAGATTACCTGGCTTGAAATACCAAACGGTTGGTTTAGAGAAGTTTTACTTTTGAAGGATGCCGCTTACATATTTTTAGATCTACTGTTTCATCACTGTGTGAACAGGAGGGAGATTGTCAGTGTCTAGACTACATCTTCTACAAAACCACGTCTCTCTTGATTAACGACTAAAATCCGTAGGTAAATTGTTTGAATTTTGTCCTTGAAAACTGCAAGAGCAAGGTTGCCAGCAGAAAACGGTATTTCTTCCTGTTAGACATGATACTTAAAAAATCTGATCTTCTTCTGTAGTTACTGAAACAATATTTCTTTTGATTTTATTGCCCATTTATGCCTTTTCCTTGAATAAATGTGTCTAGTTCACATTTTTCAAGGAGAAGGCATAAATAGGTGAAGCACTTTTAGTAACACCTACCTAAAGTTGTACCAGTCTCATCACCGGACCTTTCACATGATCACCTCAGCCAGGCAGAGTAATCAAAGTAGCTATCAAATCTAATGATTAGAACTCAGGACATAATATTTCAAAAAACTTAAGATTTATTGAAGAATAAAATCCCTGAAGCTTCAAGCATATTAGAAACTGGTACTGCAATGGTGTGAAATGGATAAAGATCATGTTGCCACTGCTATCCCATAAATTAGTCTAAGGAATAGACCCTTCCTTGCAAGTCTCAGTTAATCGGGGTTTTTTAACCATTGCTTTCTCAATATACTAAGCTTTTTCAGCGAGAGTATAAATCATTCTTCTGATGCAAACAGATTTCAGTTAAATGTCATGTTCACACGGATTATAATGATCAATGAAAAATTACGCAATAGAAAAAACTCTGGAGAGGAAAATTCATATAATGAATTCATGCTAAGCTCATGTTATGAAATCAGAACATGAAATATGAAAGTTAACCTGTTCTTCATGATGGAAAAACTAGTATCATTCCAGGACACCGCAATGGAGTTGGTACATATAAATTGCCTAATCTCTAACCATTTACATACAAAGAAGGGAAGTCTGCATAATTCTACTACCACTGTTGTTAAGTAACGCTCTAGGGATGATTTGATTTAGCCTTGTCCTCAGAAAAGAACCAATTATAGCTTTTTTCTCATGGCAAAATTAACAGGCACAAATCAGTAGTTTTTAAGGGCTAGAACATAATTTATGTTTGCGGTTGTGTATCCTGAAACTCTTCCCGGATAAGAGATATTTCAGAATACAAGTAGAAATACTCATCAGTTCTGACAAAGAATTAATTTATAGCTCTTTACTTATACTCTGATCTTTTATCACTGAAATTTCAAGTTAAGAGACTTGTAAGTCATTGTACTGAGTATGTGTAGCAATAGGAAAAATTGCCGGAGTTGATGGTTTCTATATGCACGTGTGCCTCTGAGAACCGTTCCTGAAAACACTCCTCTGAGTAAAATCACTGAAACACAAATACAGTATCTTCTCTTGCTGACTTCAGTTAAGAAGTAGTAACAGATATTTTTCCAGGTATATTTGTTTTGAGTAACCTTACTGCTAACAGCTATGGGTGGAACGTTATTTGCTTGTCACTTCTAGGGAGAAAACACTGTCCCACATTTTAGACATGATTATATTATATGTATTAATGCAGGTTTAATATATATCTGATAAAGAAGGGTCCAGGCAGATTAACACAAACACTTCTACAGATGTTTTGGTGTCAAATGTGACTTAGTCTTAGATCCTGTACAATCTACAATTCTTAGCCACTGCTCCACTCTAATTTATAGCATCTTTATAGTATCAATTCCCACCTAACAAACAGTGATAAAGCTCTCAGAAGATTAATGAGCATAATTCATGCACTAGTGGACTGAAAATGTGAAGCAAATCTGGCACTTGGGTATTGCAATCATAGAAAGGAGAAGTTATAAATGTTCTTATAAATGTTTTCATCTGACTTACAAACTTCTACCAAAGTTGTAGCTCTTTCAAAAAGCATTTTACAATACCTTAATATTTCTTCTTATGGATGAAATAGATCGTAATTCTCTCATCTTAATTATACATGGGGGTTATTTTTGTGAATAAGTGGGGACAGTTATGCCTGCCAACTCATTCCCTCCTGTAGAGATGTCCCTGATCCCGAGGATGGCGTTTGTGTGTGCTGGTGAGGCAGGACTGAGTGCTGACCTCCCAGCCCTACCAGGGCTGCTTGGCTCCCACCACACATTAATGGAGCAAGCCACTTATCTGGAGGCGTTTATCAGATCTGCTTTTCACTATTTCAGATTTAAAAGGGGCTAGGAAGATATTTTCCTGGCTCTTTAATGATGATTTCCCTCATTGCTCCTTATTTAGAGTAAAAGTTTGAGTCTAGATTTTAATAATCTGTCATTTTAAGGATAAAATGTTGAAAAACAAGTGGGGAAGTCACCGCCTTCATGCTGGGTGAGCCACTGCTGTGCGAGAGGTCTGTTTTTACACACACTACCACATGCGGCTGGTTCGCCACATCCCTGCTCTCCTCTTCTTAGGTAGTCCTTTTCAGAGCCTTTCAGAAACAGAACACATATTACTTGATCCAAACCACTGACAGCTCAGTAGGTTGTAGAGAACTACTGTGCATCCAGATGATTGATCTCCATCATTCCCAGTGCCACTTCTGAGTTTGTAGCTATTTCCAAAAACTTCGTTTTGATTCTCACTGTCATTAATAACTAATTATCCTCTTAGGTACCACTCATGTCTTAAAAATATTCAAGTATATGTTTGAGCATATTCAGAACTTCTTAAACCTTTTTTTAGCATATTTGTATATGACGAGAGAGAGAGAATAAAAAGAGAAAGAACTTCTTTCGTTAGGGCTTTAAAAACCATACCCCTCCCTCCCTAGGTCCATTGGGGCACCTCTTGCTACGCGCAGAGGCTGCAAGCAGGCTGTACACAACCAGAGAGTCCGAGGCAGGAATTTACTGGCTAATTCTCACCACAGAGCTGGGACTAACAGGCTGCTAGGCTAAATCTTTTATGCACACCACCTCCAGGAAGGCACCCGGATGATCCTTGCTGGCCAGGCAGAGGTGAGCCAAGTGGGAATGGGACACAGTGAGTTATCTGTTGGAGCCGGCTCGTTCTCAGTGGTGGTAACCTGCTGTTTTCTGTCCCGTTTTTTTTCTTCAGGGTCTTGTATCTTTTCACCTCAGTATTTTTCCCTTCTGGTCCTTGAGCTGCTGACTATTCCCACCTCAATGACGTTTCCTCTGCCTGCAGTGCCACCTCTCCCATCTTCGTGGCTCTGCTCTCTACTCTCCCATGGCTCTTTCTCTCAAGTCAGTAATCTCCTCAGAAGCCTGAGCCAAGGTTGTGCAGCAATGCTGGATGAGAACCCGGCCTCCGATTGCTGGCAGCTGGACCCTGTGGGGAGGATGGAGGGTCAGAAACATTTGTTCTTTATTACATCGCTTCTGTGGATATCATTCTGCATTGTGACAGCCTATTTTCTTTTTATTCTTATTTATAAATAATCTGTCAAAAATATTTAGAAATCTTATCAAGGTTCAGTGGGTTCCATAATCCCATTATATGAGAATCATTACTTAGTAATAAGCAGACAAGCAATAAAGAAATCAATAGCTATTCCAGAAGCACAGGCTATGCTAAGAAAATATGCTTTTCCCTCTCATCGGACTAATAAGAATGGTGGAGCGTGTTTTGGTAGCTTTGTCCTGCATGTCAATTATAACCTTTCTGCGAAAGAAAAACCCACTGTGAAGCTTTCCTGTAATAGAAAGATGGGGAAAGGTGAGGTGTGCTCATCTAAAGCCCTCCCTGTTTACTTTTTGCAAACATTTGAACCAGCAGATTTGTTATTTTTGCATACAAATGGTCCGGAAGGTCTGCAGTACTATAAATGCTCACTGAGAGACACGTTCCTTTTAGCTGGACGTAATGAGCATTAAGTGAAAAGGGAACAGACTGATCAGCATTACATGCATCTTCTCAAAGACACTGAAACAGCCACCCATTAAATGCACCTTTTTAAATGGCTGCACGGTTGGCAGTCCTGCCAAGAAAGAAGGTGTAGGAAATGGAAAGGAAACACCCTGAGAGCATCTTGTGTTACAGCCCTGGGGCGTGCGACCTGCCTGAGAGGGAAAGCACTGAGCAAGGGTTTCCAGTGACGTGGGAAGAGTCAAAGCTCTCCTCTTCTGCCTGCATGTGTTGTCTCTGTGCACTGAAGAGCAGCCATTACCTGAAGTTATGGCTTAGCTCTTTGTCTCACAGAGGAAGTTAAATTAATTTCATGTTATTTTTACATCTTTTTTTTTTTTTGGATGTAAGTCACAAATATATAGATGCATAGAAATTAACTTGATGTCTGACATAAAGGATTTGTTAGAAGCCAGTATATTTTAAGGAATACATAGTTTTAACTGCTTCATAAGAGAATAAAAAAGATATAATTATTTTCCTAAGGTTTTTTTTGTGTCGTTCTTGATCAAAATTATTTGTTGCTTGAAACATTTATATGTTAATTTATGGTTAGTTCCGATAGGGATGAAGTTTTTTCCCTTGTCAAAATAAAATCTGTTTTAAATAATAATGAGATTGTCACTTTTCCTATTTTCCCTTTGCTTCCTCTTTTGTTTCTCCTTTTGCTTCTCCAGAATTAATGTTTTCTGATACTATTATTAAATACAAAACTGAGCACACAGGGAAAAAAATCAATCTCATTAATTATATGACAGCTTGGTCCTGAATAAATTAACATTAATATCTTATTTTTCTTCCTGCATTTTACACAGATTATTTGCATTCATGGAGATTCACCAACAAGTGGTGGCTGAGGTGGGATGCGTAATAGAAGTGACACTGACCACCTCATATGAAAAAGAATTCAAGCAAAGAAATGGTGAAGTAGCCATGTAATGACAAAACTGATCATCAGCCTCTGTGTTCAAAACTGGCAAGATATCTATGGCCATTGTCTTTTGCTTTGTCACAGCATTCAAAGGAATCATTTAGAGAACACTTATTTTGATACCTCTGACAAATTGCCTTCAGCAAAAAATAATCCTTTTTCTTGGTTCTTTTTGGTAGTTTTGGTTTTTTTGCAATGATTCTGACCTTCTCTTTAAACACACAGGACTTGGAAGTTGTAATTAACATTTCTGTTAAATTAGTGGCCGTGTTCAGTTGAATAGTCGTGTTAGAGGTCCAAGCCCATTCTCCTAGGTGCCACAGCCACCGTCAGGATAGGAACCAACGCTACAAATATAACACAAAGTGAATATCTATATCTGTCAATCTTATATCAGCACCACAGTCAGAATGGGGAGTTAATGGCTGAATCTTGAGTTCCGCTTTTTATAAAGTTGAGGACATTTCGCAAGGGTGATCTTTCTGATTTTCTTATTTTAAGGGACACGTTGCGGCACACAAGGACATGAAGCTGGTTTTATTCCTTCACAGGGCTCAGGGAAAATCTGCTCTGGGGCTGATGAAGAACACAGCAGCTCTGCCTTAGCTGCCTGATCACCATCTCCTAATTAACTTATCAGCTCCAAATGTACTGACTTACATGGACTGACAGGTGTTTGAGTTCATAGTCTGAGGAAACAATTCTCCAGTGCTTCTAGGTTCTATACTCTGGATCCTCTTTGGACTGAAATCCCAAGTAGAAAATTAATCTGTGTTTTGGGTTGGTTGGTTGTTTTTGTTTTGTTTTGGGTTTGTTTTTTTTAAAAAAATATTCAAGGCATTCTAAGGCAAAGACTTGTCTTATGTTTGTTTCCCCCTAGTTCAGACGCCATTATGTTGGCGTTTGTATTTTTGTCCAAGATCTATTGTTCCCTTCTTCACTGTTTCTTAATATTTACTATACATCTCATGTACTATTTAAATTAATACATATTAATGCTCCTTTATTTTATTATTATTATATGTTACCCAGATATATGGAAAGTTAAAACCCAGTAAGTGGATATATTTTTGGTTCAGTGCTAGTATGATTGTGACATAAATGCTACAGATCCCATCCTGTAGTATCATCCATTTTCAGAAGCCAAATTCCATGGAAAAACACTGAAAATTTGTTCTGTAGAGCCTTTTGCAAAATAGCTCCAGTCATTATATCTTGTGCGTTTCCTTTAAACGCTTACTAGGAAGACAGACAAAATTCATACCTCCATCTTGCAAAGATGAGATTTTAGGTAACAATAATAATAATACTATTACTACTACTACTGATCATACATGTCCTTTCTTAAAATGATTCATTTTTATTTGGATATCTTCAAGTTCTTTGATCTCACGATTTACCTAACAGTGAGCAAGGTTAATGCTTAATAAAGTAGGATGCCCTTTTTATAATCACTTCATTAAAAGTGAGTAGCAAGAGGTACATTAAATTAAAGTGTTTGTGATATGGGATCAATTTTGTGGAATCCCAGAGGTCTCTGTGTGCCTCATAAAGAGCTCTCTACTTTGAACATATCTGTAAGTGACCCACTGAGAATTTCTGTTCTCTTTAATTTGAGAAATTTAAATTGCTTTTATTACCTGTAATGGTGCTAAGTACCAAATGAGGGATAAATTGTCCAGGAAAAGAATTAGACTGCAGGTCTACAGCTTTAATAATTCATACCCTCACAACATTTATAAAATAAACTACATGTTACTGGGAAGAAAATCGATAATGATATACTTTAGGGAAAAAAAGTTTCCTTTCACCTCTTATAAGTGGTTAGGTCTTACAGGGAGACTGTAGAGGTATGAATGAGCATATTCTGGATTATCCCTGAATTGAATAGAAATATAGGAGCCAAGATTCCTTGGTCCACACTGAATCCTTACACCTTACCCCTTGGACCCAGGATCTAAAGGCTTTTAAGTGACCTGCTGTTTGCTGAGCAGGCAAGTTAGTGCCTTCCAGATGTTACAGTAGTTTTTTTACTTCTTAAGAGACATAAAATAAAAGCAAAACAAAAACACATTGCATGTCTGTGGTCATGTTGTGGTTTGTTGGGTTTTTTTTAAAAAAAGAAATAGTAATCCACAGATTGATGCACACATATAATAGAATCAGTGCCTCTCTTCATAGCTCAGTTTTCAGTAAAAAATATGTTTTTTTCCTTGCAGTTGAATCACTTTTGGTATATGGAGCATTAAAAGAAAAAGCCAGAGTACAAAAGCATATCTCTTACTTATGGCTCTGTGAACCATGGAGTTTCTCAGTCAGGATTTGACATTTATGTGCCTTGAGTATATAGATATGCAGCAAGAGTTTTGAAACTAAGTAGAAAAGAGTGGACTGTACTTACTCTACAGAGAGTCTCTCAGCTGGTTTATGAGCAAGTGCGATGGACCATTTCAGGCTCTGCTACTTCCGTGATAAACATTCACCTAATACTGTCCTGTAATTAGTGGCATTATGCGTACGTACAGCACAGTATACTTTCCATTCACAAAGGTAGAGGAATCTGTCTCGTCTGTTGTTGCAATATTGCCGTACCACAGTTCATCCTTATTTCTGTAATTAAAAGTACTTTAGATGCTCCCTAGTTTCTTCTGGGTGTTTCATATTGGAAGGCTCAGATAACTAGACTTTGCTTTGGCCCTTTATATTTTCCACTTACTCATTTTAGTTATGACTGCAAGATGTAATTTATCAAATGCACAATGAGAGGTTATCAAACTCTTGTTTCAGTAAAGGAAAGAGGAACATTACCCTCAAGAGATAAATCTTCCATTAAACTTTACGAAGACCTTAAGCAGTTTCTACCCTATTTATCTTTCCCAGTCTTTTTTCTTTATGCTCCAGCTGCCGGTGTTTAGAAAGCAGCACAAGGCAGACAGCCAAACTAAGAGCTGATTTCCTAGCCAAATGGATAAATTTCCTCTTCCATAACTAACATTTGATGTCACCTTAGGAAAACGCTTTAAAAATTGCCTGACTTTCAGAATTTATCTTTTTTCATGTCATGAATAACTGAATTATTGGTCCCATACAGGCCCTTATTTTTAGGACACAGAGAAGGTCAAAGAAAATTTTTATTAGAACACTAAAGATGAATTTGGTGAGGAGTAAATTAATCTGATTTTTTTAAGTTTTGTTTTTTACTTGTTGCACTTATTTGGCGATGCTTTAGGAACTTAATGCCTTTTGACATTTGACAGAGGAGATATTGTCTAAGGAATTATATCAGACAGCCTAAGTAGGTATGGAAAATAAGTACCTTCTCACCTACTCAGCCTCCGTGAAAAGCCAGTTCTTTTTTGATTATCAATGCTTTTTGAATTGCAATGCTTTTTTTTCCTTCCTCACTTCTTAAAATATGTTATTGAACAAGAAGGAAAATAAAAAAAAAACCAAACTAGACAAAAGTAAGGATGGCAGAGGAAGCAAAATCATAGAGTTTGATTTATCCAAGTCCGTGGCTGTGATTAAATATGAATTTGCTGCTTCTTTGTAGAAAGAGGCAATATATTTGGCAAGTCCTGACTCAGGCAACACTAAAAAACAAGTTTTCTTTCAGGTCCAGTAAGTTTCTTCTCATCCCACGTTTTTGGAGGGGGCTTACATGACATCTTTTTACTTGCGAATTTCAGAGTTTCCTTGCTGTACTTTACACATTGACAAATTTTTCAGCCATGAGAAACTACACATATATTTTTACATGCACAAGGACGCACATATGTTTTACGTTACCTTATTTACTTATTGCAGTTAGTCTCCCAAACTCTTTGTTATGCTGGCCAGTGTCTGCTCAAAGGCAAAATGTGTACTGATATCACTAAAGAGTGACTATTGCTCTGTTTCCACCTTTGACTCAATCTCCTATGAACCCTAATAGTGGCCTAATTTTTTTTTTGTGTGTATAAGCATTAAAGATAATATCAGTGGGGAAACGAGTACAATATAAGCTTCATCAGAGACTGAGATAAGGGATGAGATTGCTTCTTTTCGCTGGCCACGATAAGCATCCTTGATTTCCCATCAGAAATAAGACTTTCTGTACAGTTCTTCTCATTCTCCTTTATATATAATCCAAGGTGATTATGTTTGTGCGTAATGTGGATTGGAGTGAATTGCAGAGGGCGCCCTCTCCTCTGCTGCACTTTTGCCATGTCTAATTGGATACTTGATATGGACAATTCCCAAGCTAATGATCTTTCTTTGCAAAATTTATTCTCCATACTCTCACATAATGATGAAATATTTCATGGATCTGTATCTTCTTCTTTCTGTATGGGCTCTATAACAAGTGTCTGAAATTATAGTCGGTTGATTAATTGATTCTGTCATGAAGTTGTATGAAAAGAAACGTAATTCCAAAGTCTCCTTTTTTTTCTCTGTTTAACAGTGATTTATTTAATCGCTGTAATGCGTTCTGGCAAAATCCATTTAGTGTTGTAATATCTATATTGAAATTCTCTAATTTATTAATAAAAAAGAAGGCTGTCCCTCCTTCCCAAGCATTTCAGTCAGAAGACAAATGAAGCTTGACCTCTGCTTCTCCATTAAGCCATTTCACAATCCATAATAAATTTTAATATTTAAGATGAGAAATGTTTAGTTTTCATTTAGGAAAACATTAAATAATCTAGCAATGGTTAAAAAGAGTAACTAACATTAAGCCATTTTCAGTACTGTAAAGTCCAAGCCAAACCGATGCCATACCGGTGCCCAAAATACCACACTCATTTCAGCAGGAGGAATTATAAGAATCGGAAGCATCAATTCCTGAAAAGTTATTCTCAGGAACCTTTTAAAATGAGGCTCTTCAATGAGGTCTCTCTTACAGCATCTATTTTACCAAAATTCAGTATAGTTAAATTGTAAACTCGCAGGAACAGGTTTCTAGATTTGAGCAGCACCAGGTACAAAGGCGTTCTGCCGAGGGGCCGAGGGGCCCCGGGCGTGGGAGTGGCGCAGTCTGCCCTGATCGCTGCTGAAGAAGCAGCAGGCTCACAGTGCAAATTGGGTATGATGGTCTCGTCCTTACTCTGCTGAATATTTTGCCACTGACTTCACTTGGGAGTTAGGGGAGTTAAGCCAGAGCTGAAAACTGGGTTCCGAGTTGCACAGTTTTAGCGTCGAGTCCTCAGTGGGATTAGTTGTACCTTACCTTAGGTGTGGACTTGTTCAACCAAAGCAATAGGAGCGATGAAATAATGCTGAGTTTGTTTACAAGCAGTAGCCGCAAGAAAGGTTGAGATGAAATCTCTCACTTTATTTTTTTTTTTAAGTGGCTTTAATGCATTTTTGAAAGTGACCCTAATTTAAAGTAACATCCAAAATAGCGTTTCTACTCTGACTCCCTGGCTCTCCCTGTGCTTATCAGAATATATTTCTAGCTACTTTTTTATGCCATTTAGATAAAAAGGTGTGCTTTCCTCCATCTGCCTCTCTAGCTTGCCGTGTTTACTGGACAATGCTTGTCTCCTGAACGGCATCAAATATTTTCTCTGCCATTTGTTATGCTCTGGAGGGACTCCCACAACAAAGCGCTGGTTCCGCAGGCAGGGATGGATGCACGTCTCTTTATGCGAACTCCTAGTGATAGTTTTAGTACTTTGGGAACAGACACAATGGTGGCGTAATTTAAGGTATGTTTGTATGCCATGGCTTTCCATAATCTCAGTAGATGGTATTTTAGTAGTCGTTATTATACTTGGTTTGTCCCCAGGGAGTAAGAGTGAGGTTGTTGCGTTAATGGTAGGAGTCTGAGGAGCGGCTGGGGACACCCTACCGTTGAGTCACGATGTTCAGACAGGACCCCCTTGCTTTCTAAACTCCTCCTCAGAGAGGCGTCTAGGTGCAGCTAAGTCCAGTCTCAGACTTGGTCAATGGTTTATTTTCTAAGGGTTGTAGAGGTAACCACTCATCAGAGTATTTGTTATTAGTAACTAATTTGCCAGATGCCCCAGCCGGTGGCATTCAATGAGTACCATTTATTAAAGCAACAGATCCACAGGTTCTTTGGATTACTGGTGATAAGATTGCTGGTTACAAGACACACAAAAATACTAAGATGATGAGTAACACTGCTAGGCTACAAAATGTATTAACCAAATATGAAACATTGGAGATTTAAAGTGAAGCTGAAGAGAGGTTTCTAGGTTTTCCCGGGGAAACAGCTGGTATAACCAGATGTTTTGATCTTACCCAAAGGCGTCCCAGTGAGGGGGGAAGAGAGGCTCAGCCCATCGACTGGTCCCAGAAGTCAGAGTGGTATGCAATGGTATCTTCCCCCAACACCCCCTTTCTCTTCACAAGTTTTATTCTATTTTTTATCTTTCAGGTGGAGCTTGAGTGACTCTAATCATACATACCTTTATTATGATTGCTGTAAAAGACTGGTAGCACCGCTTTTGCCATCAGGGAGTGGTGAATGTGGAAAAGAGAGCTGGAGTGAGGTACAAGAGGCCCACAGAGCCTGGCAGTGGAGCTGTTAAATAAGGGGAATTTCTCTGAATGGGAGGAAACAAATTTTGAAAGATCAAGTCTCTTGGGAGGCTTTTGTCCACATGGTGGTTTGTTTTCAAACTCTTACAATGATCTAAGGCAGTGTGGTGGGATTGTAGAAAACACTAAGAAATGTCTTCTCTGATGCTTTCTCACTCCTTTGCTCTGGGAAGTCAGTGGCAAACCACCCCTGACTTCAGCTGAAGTCACAGGCCAGTGCTGTGCTTTTGAAGGTTTTCCCCTAAGAGCCCAAGGCAGGTGTAATTCACCGAAGATAACTTTGTAGTTGGTCTTTGTGAAAAGCTTCCGTATATTTTCAAGTATGAACTAGACAGCAAGTAGTGATGCCTTGGCTGGGAGTCATTTACATAGAGGCAATTCCTGTTTGTAATGACTCCCAGACATATTAATTCAAAATCCAAGGACATTAAGGAAAAGTTTGCAGTAAGCTTTAGAGTGCTCTGAATCTCGTTGAGTGATGTTTTGCTTGAAAATTTGGTACTTGGAAACATTTTTCTGTGGAAATGTATGTATAAAAGCTCAATTTAAAGTAATGTCTTCTCAAAAGGAAGCTGACAAACTTTGTGTACCATGTATTTTTTTTTCCTTAGGCTGTGAAGTAATTTTTTAACTTGTGTCTTTTTTGTCTTGGTGCTGCTGCTATGTATAGTTCCCAAATAAGCTGAGAACAGACTTATTAATACCTGATTAGACAGCTAGCTCTTGAGTTTGTACTGAAAAGACTTAACAAGTGCAGGAAGCCAGCAAAAACTTCAGTGGAGTTCAGAGAACAAGTTGAATGTTTTACATAATGAGCTTCTTTAATATCAGAGGTTTTGCCATTGTCAAATTAGGCCTTATTTCAAATGCAGGGTATGTAAAATATTGCAGGTTTCAATTACTGAGTCCTTTTCATATTCTTTTTCTAAAAAAATGGAGGGTGGATCTACCTGAAATAGGTTCTTTGGTTATAATTAGTTACAAGGCAACTGCCACAAATCCACGCAAATAGAAGCACAAATCCATTAAATATTACCTTCAAAAGTAAACGACATAAACTTTCCCAAACTGCATTTTTGTGTACATCTTACTATTTTTTTGCTCTTGCAATGCTGATGGCACTTTTTATGACTCCTGTTCATTATTCCTACAGCAGTAAAGACCTAGAAATGTTGCCATCAATTTTAACATATAGCTGATATTGTTGGAAGGAAATGTCTACATATACCTTTTTTAGCGTTTCAGATAGAATGGATGAAACTTGAATATTAGAAACCAGATGTCAAATTTAGTAATATTATGGAACAGATCTAAAAACCATGGAAATAAAAATATAATTTTAAGCCCTGTGTGCTAAGAGATTTTGTGTATATTTGTGTGTATCTATATTATTATTTCTTAATTTAGCCTGTCAATGTATCTCATTGCCAACTACAGAATACAGTGGCTTATACTATTAATTATGAAAACTGATGTGGAAGTGTGTGCTCCAGGACAGGGGAGAACTGATACTGAAGCCAGGGAGTGGTCAGGCTGGTAAGATCCTCCCCTGTATTTCTTGGTGACTTTTCAGGGAGGCCTTAATTAGTGATCATGAAAAAAAAATTGCACACAAGCCATTTTTCAATGCTTGTGAATTGCTGGCCAGGTTTGTAACTCCTCCCAACGGTAAACTGAATGCTGTTCATTTCTTTGCAAGGTGGAATCTTAGACTCTACTTCAGGAAAAATCAGTGTTTCAGAATATCGGGACGAGAAGGGAAACTTGAATACTATCAGGGCAGCTCCTCTGCAGTTCTTAGAGTATTGAAGCTCCTACTGATTATTTTTTACCCCAATGGAAGCACTGAAAAATGGAAATACCACAAACTCCTACTTCTGCAATTTTGGCCTTAAGAGTAAGATACCATACAGACACTAAAAACACTTTAATTTTTCACTTTAAAGAGTTCATAAACATTTCTTGTGAAGCTCAAGAAGACAGATGAAGATGGAAGACCCAATGGAGTAATCTATGGACAGCCAACAGCCTGATGGTTCAGAGTGGAAGATCATGCAAGAGGTGAAGTGGGTGGCTATTATTTACACATTAAAAATGTAAATAATAACAGTATATAAAATATAATAGAAAATAATGAAAATATATAGAATATAAAAAGTCATAGGTGCAAAAAATAAAATGTGACCCTTCGGAACACACTTTCTCTAAGCAAACAGTATTATGGAAATTTTAAAGGATAGTTATCCAAATAATTTGAATTTTTAAAAGTTGAGTTGAAACAGGGTATAGTATGCAAATGCTAAATATAGAATTCTTTCCCTTATATTCAGTTACTTTCCTGTGATACTCAGAACTAGTACTTGTGCACCTGTCTTCCTTGGAAGCTGATAATCAGGAGATTAATTTTTATGTACTTCAGCTGAATTATATACTTTGAGATTCAACTTCGGCAAAATGCAAATGAAGGTGTAAAAGACCAATTAGTGAGGACTTTCCTGTAATTCTGCAGTGCTAATTCAAGTTGCAGTGTTTTTCCCAATGGTGAAATAATACTGTGTAGTACAGAACTGTACCCAAGAAAGAAAATGTTATAAAAATAAGAAGTCAAAGTAGGTTTAGTATGGATTCCAGCTCTGCAGATAATCAGGAGGAGATTTGAGCTGGGTGTTTTACAGCATATGGAGACAGAAGCAAAATAGAAACATTGGAACCGGCTTAAAGTTTGGATCATTATTTCTGTCAGTATTTTCACATATTTTCTGAGAGACCAATATGAATGTCAAGTGTGTATTTATTGGCTGTTTCTGAAAGAGTTGTTTATTTTTCTTTTCTGTTTTCTTTTTTTTTTTCTTTCTGGGTATATCCATGATTACTTGTATCATTTACTCTCATTTTTAAGGAAAAGGAGAACATTTTGGTGTTCATGGAGTTCACTTGTTAACTCACGGGTATTTGTACAATTTCTTGTTGGGTTTGCGTTGGTTAGATGTACATGAAAACAACGTATCTTGACAGAGGTTGTAGTCTCAGGCCTTCAACTTGCAAACCTGATATTCATTCTTAATGTGAGCATTCAATTGCATGCAAATGCAGGACTCAGTTGATGAAAGAAAGAAAGGTAAGAAATGTAAGAAATGTTGTGCATATTGTAAGAAATGATTGTGTTTAAGGATTTTTGATTCAGCTCTCTACTTTGGACTCTTGGTCTAGAAAGGTATATTGCCTAGCATGGCTGAGAATTTACCTAACACTCACTGTAGCGATTGCCATGGGTAATACAGACAGGGTTACAGATTTTGATTGCCGGGGAAAAGAGGGACAAAGAGACTGAAAAATGCATCTTTGGGTTGTTGGGTGCCTGGCCAAGAACGAGTGGGAGAGCCGGACAGTATCCTGCCAGAACGTGGAGGGGGTGGTTTTTTTTACCAAAATGTTTTTAAATCTTGACTTGTTCTGCTGCAGAGCGAAAAACTGAAACTGCCCCATTTATGGAGCTGTTGTTTTCTGGCCATCAGTCTTCCCAGTGTGTTTGTGTGTGTGTTATGGCATCACAAAGCAAGAGTGCAGAACACATGTACAACACCCACAGTAACATCCTCAACTCATTCAAAACTGGGCTGTGTGGAAGCCCGTACTTTAAGGGTAGAATATACAGGCTTTCAGCCCGAGAGGAAATTTGGCCGTAAATCAAATCGCAGAGAGGCAAAAATTCCTACAGTGCATATTTAATTTTGGTTTTAGTTCTGTGCATGTTTCATGCATTATTACATAGTCTGCTCTTGAAAGCTACAGAATCAAATAGGCTCAGATTTTTGCTACTGCAAGATGCCAATTTTATTTGTCCTATTTTATTATGCCATAAATAATTTTTACAAGCAATTTAAAAAAATATAAACCTTGCATAATGTGCTTAACATCTATTATCTCCAATGAAAATTTTACTGATTTGCATTATGGGGATTATGCAAATTAATATATAATCAATCAAAATCAAACTTCCGTTATGCCCTTCATGCAATGCATCCCAAAGCACTTTAGAGGATAATAAAATTAGTAGCTTGGCTAAGTAGGAGTAAGCTAGGTCAAACAAATAAGTCTTTAGCTTACACTTAAACAGTGAAATATGGTGGTCATTGAGTAGCTTAGGATAAGCTCTCTTATATTTATTTTCTACCATAATTAAAGCTCTCATTATAAAAGTCTTTCATGCTCGGAGACTAATCACACCAGAAACAGAGAGACCTAGCAATATTAATGCAGTGGCAGAACTGTCTTGAATTGCGATCATATTAAAATAACGGCTGCACAGCTGATACTATCTTCTGGTTTTGCATGTCATTTTTCATTTCAGTTCACTTGCGGTTCTTAAAATGGCATAATTTTTAAAAGGTAGTAATGCATGTAGTTATAAAATATTGCTAGAATAAAGTATTGGACCTAAGAATAGTAGCGTGCCCGTAAGCCCGGCTGTGCTGTCTAGACACTTTGCAGTTGAGCATAACTTTCAGTGGGTGCCTTAGTGCCATTACTTTCATGCTATTCAAATAGTCTTCACCTAAGTGCATTACTCTTTGGGAAGGATTGAGTTAATACAAGGTGCTTTTTCATGACTTGGAAATGTGTTGCATATGAAGAGAAATACTGTAGTTGGTAGAATCCTACTGTTAGTGGGATCGTGCCTTTGAGAGGTTCTGCTTGTGCAGTTTTAGTCCAAATTAGAACATATCAATTTGAAATTTCATTTATATCAACTAAACCTTCCTGACCTTCGAAGACATGACTGCTCAACAAATTTGTACCTGGAGACCTGACTCCAAGTCATGGTCCGGACATGTGTTTTATTACATAAATAATACCATGTGTTGTGATTTAAGATATATTTGTGGACCAAAATTGGTTTTTCCTGTTTTAGTTGGCTGAGGAACTTCTGAATAAAATCTTGGGTTTAGAGGTATAAGTTTGCTTTAAATGAGATAAGGATGGGGATTAGTCTACAGAGCCAGTAGAGGTAAAAACCCAAAATGCCTCTACTTGTCTCTGATCATCTTGATTTAAACAGTCTCAACCTTGTTCTTCGTACTGGGCTTCATTGATTACATCGACCTGCTACAGAAATGTGATGCTACAAATCTTGCAAATGTGTGGTTTGTTCTCCCTCTTGTGTTCATTCACAACCTGTTACTCTAGTTAGGTCAACTAAGTTAATTTTTGAAGCTGAAGTGCTATTCCCACTATAATTAATTTCAAAATTCCTATTGAAATGGGTAAGACAAATATAGTCAAATTCTTGGTGAGTTATTTACATTAAATAAAGATCCTAAAACCGGATGTACAAAACTTACTGTAGTTTTCTATATTAAATTATTTTCCTGCTGAAGGAAAATAATATAAAGAAGAAACCAGAGGAAGGCATATTAAGAATCTGTGCTCATAAACACTTTCCGTCCATCTTTGTGTTTTTCACTTTGTTCCTGCACAAATAATGGTTTATAGAAATGAGAATGTACATAGACACTGCATTGGGTACAAAGTCAGCAATTTGTTTTTGTTTGTTCTCTTAAGATATGTAGCTAAGAGGAATTTCCGTTCCTTCCCCCCCCTCCCCGCCCCCCCGGCATTTATTGTATATGCCTTTTAGCTGGCTCGAGATACCATTTACTTTCTCTTCTTTCTCATTGCTTCCAATCTCCACGTGGCCAGCCTGGGAAGCATTGTGTAACAGCTCTGGAGTGGTCCATTGAGCAATGCGTTAGATGTCAAGCATTCTTGACAGATAGGATTCTCCCAAATAGAATAATCTGCATTATTTCAAGTTTTCATTAATCATTTGGGATCTATGAGAGTATTACTTTAACCTGATGGTTTTCTCTCACAAAATCTAGCACTGTCCTGAATAATTATGGAAACGCAGCCTGATTAAAAAATGGGAGAGGAAAAAAAAAAAAGTGTGTTTAGTGTTTGGAACATTTTCTCAAGAGAAATAATATCTACCATATATATTGCATATTCCTTAACTGGAGAAGTTAAATCTGTAAGTTTTAAAAAATACGAAAACAACCTAAATCAATTGATTAAGTGAACAAAACACAGTTAAATTATTTCTGTGTTAACTGATAGTTTGCTGGATCAAGTGAAATTCTAGAAGTAATTTAGGTACAAATAAGAAGCATTCAAATGAGAATTTTACTGTTATGCATGATAGCAGGTAAATTAGATTTCCAGGTGTAAACCCTGGGAAATTTTGTTATTTGTTTGGCAGAAAAAAAAAATAAGAAAGAAAACTGTTGTTGGTGACAAAGCTATTACGCTGAAGTTGTATGTAATAAATGACCAAGAGGGATTTAGTACACGTCATAAAATCCTGTATCTGGAGCCCATGACAAGGCCAATAATGTCAGAGGAATGAGAGGCAATAAAGCTAAGCTTTAATTTATTTTTTGCAAAACATCTGCTCAGATGTGAAGCATAAACCACAGGGCACATGAATTAGAAAGTGTGTGGGGTGCAAAGGCTGTAATGAAAAGGCTAAAATTTGGTGTCTTGGATCAGCGATAAAAACTGTTGAATGAATCCCAATAATTCTGGGGTATGGCCACTCATTTCAGCTTGCTTAAGATTGTAACTACTAGTGCTAAGTGGGGTTTAGGTTTGGTTTATTTTTAGGATTGCTAAATTCTTTGTTTCTACTATTTCCCTAGCATGACTGATAAATCTGGATGTTTACTCTCGTTACGTGTGTTAACGCGATCACTCAGGCAAAGGACATTTTATCTGAAAAAGAGGTATGAAAAGGTTTATAGGTTAGCACATAAAGCTTCCCCCCACCAGAAAGAGATCAAGCATAGGACATAAACCTTTTTCATGATTTGTATGACAAAAAGCATCCACAGCAATGGTGCTGCTCCCTGGCTATTATTTTACTCCATTGTAAGCAGGGTATCCCCCGCAGAAAGGACCGTGACAGGAGGCATCCTTGTTCAGGTACACAATGTGTTTTATTACCAAGCCATGAATTTGGACAGGATTTCAGGAAAATTTCTTATCTGGACATACCATGTCCTGAGTGTAGCGGCAGAGGCCCAAAGCCAGTGCACTTGCAGGGTTTTTACTTTTATATAACTGCTTTAGACGTTAGCCTGGATATATTTGCATACATCAGTGTTACAGTCTGAATAGTGTAGGAAGTCCAATATGTAAATGGTATTTAAGAGCAGAATCCATCTCAGGTTGTTACCTGTTTTCCATAGCTGTATTTTTATGCTGCATTATTCGAGAGTTATGTAAATGTCACTGGAAACACAACGCGTGTTTGAAAAGTAAAAAAATGGGGAAAAAAATATTCTTCAGCTGAAACACCCGAAAATGTTGTTTGTGTTAAATGGCGATGTTGAAATAGAGACAACAACAGATATTTTGGGTGGAAACTGGTTTTATTCCCCAGGTGTTAGCTGATAAAACTAAATCCTGAGTTTAGAAAAAATATATTTCAGAGCTCTCTATGAAAGGAGGCTTCTAAGAGCATTGATTTTCTTCTTCAACTTTGGGGGATCATGTGTTAAGGAGATGTTTCTTATTTTCTTTTCCCCCATCCTTTCTACCTATTTCTGTGTACTTGTTAGACTCTGGTGAATACAGTGCAGGTAAGGGAGAGAATTATCAAGAATTGTGAAGGTCACCTTTGGAGAATAATTAGTATGACGGTAATTGCTCAATTTGTGCCTGGAGCAGGAATGGTTTGAGAAAAAGCAGTTTCATTTTACCGTGTTTTCCTCATTCCCTGCTTGCCAGAGCCTCTGAAGTTACAGTTTCAGGGGATGTGCTCCAGGAGCTGAACCCCAGCCTGAGGGGAAACATTCCAGAAATAGGAATGAAATAAAACCTTCCCTGCGGGGAAGTTATCTTCCCCACAGAACTTCAGATAAAAACTCGTCGATTTGAATTCATCTCATCCCACTCCACACGCGAAGGTGGACTTGTGGCAGTTGTAGGGCTATGGAGATGTTAGCTGGAGTCTGACCAAGGTCACGGAAGGTTTTGGATGGATGGAGAGCTTCAGCTGACGGGGAACCTCTTGATTACCCCAGTGGTTTGTTCCAGTGACAGATCAACCACACTTTTAATGTTGTGCGTCTAATTCCTGCTTTGATTTTCTCTGACTTTTAACTTCCAGCCCTCATTTATTTTCCATAGCAAACAAAGGCCCCCCCCATAGCTCCTGCCATTTTCACCTCATGAAGGTATTTAAGTACCATGGCCAAATCATCCAGTTTCTTTTGTGATAAATGAACAAGACTGAACGTCCTTAGATTCTCCCTGAGAAGTATTTTTCACGTTCTTGAGTAAGACAGATATTAATGTTGAAGGTGGTACTTGCTGAATGGATGAATGACAATTTAAAATTCAGATAAGCAGGAGGGCACCTGAAATGATGATGGAAAATGACCCACCTGCCTCAGAGCGGCGGTGGCACGGGGAATACAGTTATTAATACTGTGGGTTCTGTTAGTTTGAGCTGTGTTTTTGTTGCTGCATAGAATCATCAGCAAAGACCAAAAACCAGATACTGAACATGTAGATCTCCTGCGAGCCAGCCCATTGAGCTGAAATCATTGATTTCCCATAGTTTTGGCTCGCTGGGTGCAGGCAGCCCATTGCACCATGCGTGTGGCCCCAGGCCCTTAACCAAGCGTGCTTGGTCCCTAGCGAAAAGTCTGTTAGTAAACTAGAACCAGCTTCTCCAGATGCCCTTAGTACCTCTGGCGTAAAGTCAGCCTTACTGTGTTTTGAATATGTGCTCATGTAGTGCTGAGGGTTTTCCAGTTTATTTCTCCTTTCTCTGGAGATCATATGACAGTAGAGACAAAGAACATTACTACTTTTGAAACGTGGTTTAAAAGTTTAGTGCTCAAATCTGTGATTTTAAGTGACTTTTAAAATGTTGTTATGATTTGCAATTTGGCTATAAAACCCTGGGAAATCAGTAAGATTATCTTTCAGGTACCATTGTAGCAAATACAGAAAGAAACTGTAGATTTAAAGGCTTACACTGCACTAATTACTCATTTTTTTTATTTATTTCACTTATTTTGGTTTAAAATACTAGCTAATGTAGAGATATTAAATGTTACGCTTAAGTTTGAGCTCCACTTTACATTTAAAATCTGACCATTTTTTTAGAACTAACGTTGGATGAATGCTATCTGATTAATATAAGTATTGTATTGTTTATATGTTCTTATAGCCCTTTCTTCAGCAAGTGGAATCTAAATAACTGAAAGCGATGCTCAGATGTCTAAAATAACACTAGACTCCTGTGTTACTGCACCTGAATCCTGTATTTCTTCAAGTGTTGTATTGTTAAGAGGAGGTTGATTTTCATAAGCCACACAGAAAACATCCCTGACAATAGAGGAATATTGCTCACTGATCACCAGATACCAACGGGTGCTGGTCAGCCTGCATCCTCATATTTCTGTATCTTGTGTCTTCTGCCCAGAACAAATATTGCCATACAAATTCTGGCTAGCTCACAGTGAAATGGGATGGTCTTCCTCACATTCCTCTGTTTCTTTTGCCACTCTCACATATTCAGAATTATACATAACATCATTGCAAAAGATTTTTGTTTGAATGGTGTCAACATGTAAGTGTAAATTGTATGTAACAAGAAGCTGTGTTAAAAAGATACCCTGTTCTGAGCAGATACTTTACTCATCATCCAAATCCGAAAGGAAATGGGAAAACTTCAGGAAACACATCTTCCATACAGCATTTCAGGTGATACGGAAATGGGGAAGGGGTGCAAAGAGCTGGTAACGGTAACCTTTCCGGTTTTCCCATTGCATGACAAAGGACAGGTCAATTAAAAAAAACCAAAAATGTAATACTATCAGAGGAAAATGACCGTAAAGATTTATCTGTAAATATTTAAAAGGGTTTAGTTCACTGTATTAAACTGTTGGTCAAAAAGTCTTTACCATCTTTTTGGTAGAGAATAGTTTGGTTAACAGTTTAAAAGAAGTTTTCTATAAACGACTGACAGCTCCTAGTACGCCCGTCCCATGTCACAGACATCAATTAGGTGTTTGCTTTGTATATACCTGGCACATGGCTGCTCAGTGCTTGTAGGTTTTCTTCGAAATGGCTGCTGTCAGAGAAGTTGGAGATAGGTAGAGAAAAATGGAAAAAGATGCAAAGATTACAAGAAAATTAAGAATTCTGAATGTGGCCCAGAAGAGAATAGATTGCAGGGGTGAAATGTAACTCAAACCGAACAGCATCTTGTTCTACAGTCTACAGCCTTCCTCATATAAAATACTATTAAGGGTGATTTAGGGTATTGGCTGGTTGCCCTGCGCTCTTTCTTTATGTCAGTACATGAACTTCTGTAGATGCAGAGTCATGTGTACATTGCTTTTACAAGTCTTGAAAGATAAATATTTTTTCCTTCAATAGCGCTAATCCTATAGGAAGAGATAGCTGGTCTTACCCTGTAACTACCCTGTCGTATGCCTTTTTCAGTGGTATATGCGCTTATTCTTATATCTAGTCTTGTACCTCTCAAAGCTGTATTTTATGATGCAGATACGTAAACCAGAAGCAGCTGTGTTTTCAAAAGATAATTGGGTGTTAAGATGCAGAGGTGAACTTCTAGGCAGCTGTGAAAAGTCCCATCTGATGCTTATCTGCATTCCCTCTGCACCGAAACATTTTGAAAATCTACTCCATAGTAAATTGTACTGAGATGATGGCAGAATCCAGCAGTGAAAGTCACAGAAGGGCAAAGAGGAATATTTAGAAAAACAGCCAATTCATCGAATTTTTATTAATTAAATTCTTTAAGAAAGATTTGCCATCCTGAAATAGATGTTTGACAAGCGTAGTATAGCCTGCCTTTATGAGGTTATTCTCACTCTTGCACATTGCACAGGCAGATAATGACTACGTATTTCTTCTGGTTTCTTTCTGTAGGAGTTAGGGTGTTAGGACTGGTCTCGCCCATCCTGCCTGGTTTGGGAGGGACAGGAGGAGGATGAGCTTTTCCTGATGAATCACTGCTCCAGCTTGAGGAGTTATACATCTGCAGGTATAACACAAACCTGCATTTTTCTAGTCACTGATCTTATAGCAGAAGGAGGGAGGAGGGAGACACTAAGACTACGATGAGTAGTATAATCGTTCATATCAATGCGAATTTTAATTTCAGTGAGCACAGATCCAGCCCTAAGAGCTGTATGCAAAGTGCATCGAAGTCACTGGTCGTATTTTTGAATCCGTGTATTGGTATAAAGCCCTCAGGCCCAAGCAAATAAATTACATTTAAGTATTCTTATTATCTAATGTTGCTCCTTTTCTTCTTACCATCTCTTCTCCCACCCTCTCATATTAATTGTTTTTCCTTGTGTCTTCTATTCAAAAGGAAACCTCACCAAGGAGAGCAGTAGGTTTTTGTAAGGTTATATCTGCAGTAGACGCAAAGAAAGAAGTCCCCATTATTACTGAAAACAATTCCATACCATTTCCAGAGATCACAAGAATATTATTCTTAGGTGTCACATCCTTAGTCAGTTCTGCACTTTATATATCTCTAAGTTAAAAAAAAAACACTTGGCTTAAAAAGAATAAGAGGTATTAGCATTGCTGCTGACAAGGAGTGGGTCAGAATTACCCCGGTCTGTGTGCCCGTACACTCCCGCCCCACCCCGCACGCTCGTGTCAGTGTAGAATTATACAAAAAGGGAAAGGTGGCCGTACACGTGCGTACGCGTGCTTATATTTAGATGCACATACATACAGCCAGGCGCTCAGCGCCTGAGGGCCAGGTCTGCAGGGTCTTTTCAGCAACAGCCATGATGACAACCAGTTCTAGAGGCAGGGAAGGGTTGATACGCTGGGGAGGGCAGAGGTTGTAGCTGTAAATATCAACGCAGCCTTTATTTTTAGGTGGGTAGAGGTACATTATCTCCTGATTTTCTGTGGTTTCTTCCCCTGAGGTTGTCAGAGGTTGCTGTCAGAGGCTGGACCATGTGCGTCAGGGATGTCAATGAAAAAGGCAGCTCCTGTGTTCCTCCCGATTCCAGCTGCTGTGATCAAGGTTATCCGCCTCCTCTTTGCTGCCAGTGGATTGAAAAAGAAGCAACAGGAGGGCATTTTTTAAATCCACTGATTCCTGACAGTTGTGTCGGCTCATTGCACCAGCTAAGCGGTGCAATTTAGTGCAGACTTCAAGCAGCACTATGCTGCACTGAACCACCAAAACATCAAAACATCAAAACATGCAAACACCATGCAAATGGGGAAACTATTTTTCTGAGATTTTCCCTTAATTTACAGCCTACAACAGAGGAAAGCATATTACATTTCTGTTTTGCAAACTGATGAACTCTTTTCTTTGTTTTATTTTTGATAATTTTGAAGCATTTCATTTTCTTTTGCTATTCTCGTTAATCTGCCATTCTCCTAGTTAGCTCAAATTTTTAAGGGAAAGGTTGAATTGAAATAGGAAATCATATTTTAATTTTGAAAATGGCAAGATAGTCCAATAATTTTGCCACCTGAAGAAAAATTCAGACTTGCAGAACTTGTTGAAACTGGTCTCTTTCTGTGGGATGTTTTGATTTTGAGGGATCAGTCATTTTTCATGCAAAAAAGCTATTTATTTTAAAGCTTATTTCCAGAGTGGTAACTTCCATTTTCCTGCTGAAATGACAAGCCACGAAGTTTTAAAGAAGGGTCTCAAATATGGTTGTTAAGGCAAGTGGACATCAGAGTTTTAGCAGAGTCCAACTTCAAAACAAGGCAATATCTTTATTTTTTTTTCTACTATTTCCATACAGTTATCTGTTTTTGTCTTTGTTCTGGAACATTCAATGTACTTTTCAAACTCTTCACAACTCTCATCAGATTGCTTTGCAAAAAGAACTGAAGAACACACAGATTTTTTGAAAAGGAAATACTTTCTCTAATTGGTGCTGCTACAGAAAGATCCAGGTTTATTAGCATATGATTGCATTTTGAAAGTCTGAAGTGCCCTATCAATTGGGAACAAATTTGACAAAGAGGAGGACAGACCCATTATCTAAATTAAGAAGCCTTATTTAAAACAGAGAAATAAATATACCCAAAACAAAGTACTGATGATGTTTATTTGTGGTAGGAAATACACTGATCACAATCTCATAGTATTTCAAAGAAAAGGTATTGCTGAGAAGTACCAGCTACATTGCATAAAGACACTATTTAGAACAAATATCGTGTTTCCCATAATATATAGGCTTCATAAATTTTCTTTTTAAAAATAAAATGTACTTGACCAGCATTGCTATCAAATATCTACTTCTCTGGCTGCTTAACAGGCGCAGTATGGATCTGTCCTCGCTGCTGAAATCATTGAAGCTATTGTTATTGGCTCTGTTGGAAGTATACCAGGACCCCTCCCTGGGTCCAGGGAAGTGGCTCCCACCACAGATGTGCAGTGGTACCCAGCACATGGGCTTCCTGCGGAATATACCCTATGGAATCAGTCACAGCTAGAGAAAAATGCCCCTAGTCATCTTATCTGCTGGTATAAATCAATTGTGAACCTGTTGAAATCGATAGGGTAATACTAATGGAAAAATGGTGAGACAAGCTTTAAAATTAAACTGTATGGCCAAGATAAATGTGCCTCGAAACCTTGGGCTTTTGCCAGATGGTGTCTGAAAGATACTGTAGAGTTATCCTATGTGTCCAGAAAGATGAAATACGTGGATATTTCCCCTATAGAACAACACATCCCTGAATGTTGCCCACACCGACGGATCATCATCCTAAAATAGGGTAAACCATCTCCACCACGGTGTTCTATGGTAAGCTCTTCTTCCGTTTCTGAGCTATGGTAGCAAGGAAATACGTATAGAATATATCCTCTCATATATACATGTATTCATGTGTATGTATGTGTGTATAAAAGCCTTCAGGAAAACTTCTCAGAGAGTGATTGAACTCTTCTGGTTTTGTAATTCATCACACTGGTAAATACAGCACAGAAAAACTGAGTATTCCTTTTAATATACAAGATATTTTGCTTTGGTCATATGAGTATTTTAAATGTTTGCTTTCCAGGCATGTCCAAGAAATCAAATAATACTGACAGAAATGGTGAGAAGCAAAATTCAGACTAGTCCATAGGATTATGGGTGAACTGTAGAGCAAGACTCAGTGTCTGTCAGACAGCTACAGTCTGAGGTTGCCTTTGAATTCAGCAATTCAGTGGCTTGTGTCATGTGTGGGACCGGAGTGGATAACCACACTCCCCTTCTGGTTTTAAAACCCCCTGTATTTCCGAGACATGCACATAGCCGCAAACTCTCACACAAGGTTTCCTGAGTGCTGACCGCTGCTCATTCATTATTATCTGTCCTCCCAGCATGTGTTTATATACGTGAAGCCGATGGGTGAACAGGGGTCTGACATCTGCTGAGCCTGCGTCAGGCGTTGAGTCAGTTCTGGCTGCCCCGTTGGTTTCATCCAAGGAGCACACCCTGCTCTTTGGCAGTGTAGCTTTTTACTTAAAACCAAGTCAGACTTGATCATTTTGATAGTATGGGGGTATGATGATGATGGTCGTGATGATGATGATGATTATTATTATTATTAATATTATTAAATTTTATTTCCTCTTGCAGAACTCCTCACAAAGGGAAAAGACCTCACCAGGTACGAGATGCTATCCTCTCCCTGTCAGCAAATTCTCCGTTTCTACAGGACGCCGTGTATCATTTCAGTTAAAGTTTGTGCAGGTACTTTTTGATATTTACTATTTTTAAGAATTCTTCAGAATAATTTTTCTTTAGCTGCTTTCTCATAATATCTGAACACCGGAAAATTAAAGCCTAGTCCTTAGTTGTTCTTTCTCTGGACTGGAAATAGGAGCAAGGAGGGGTACAAAATATTTTTAATGCACTTAAGTATGCTGTTTTTCTGGTGTTGTCAAGCCTACAATATCCAGTTTGCCCCAGTGTATCTTCTGACTTCCCCTGTGAAACAGAGGTAGCTGCTCGCTGCAGTCAGCAGGACATTGGGCAGCATTTGTATCAGCCAGAGGTGCTCCTTCTGCAAGGTGAAGTTTGAAGGGAAGTTTTCATCACAGCTGTAGCAATGGCAAAAGATGTCCTTAACATAACTAAGACATCTAATCTGTCATTTTTATTTTATACTCAGCTAAGAAGGGGTTCAAGTGTGACAGTTGGGTTCCGGTAAATCTCTTGAGAGGTTCCCCTTGATTTCTTTTGGTCAGGGTTTCATCCAAAATGTTTTTCTACAGCCAATGAGTTTATTGTTTACCAAAGTCTTTGGATCTAACCCCGTTCCTAAGAAAAAAGAGCTTCCTTTTGCTCAGGAGGATGAGTTAGCTGCTGTTTCTGGCCCTGATCAGGGTCTTGTGGGAAACGTTTTTAATTTTGGTGTATTTGAGTGATTTAATTAAAAAAGTTAACTTGAAAACTGATTCTGATTCACCTTCTGTGTCCAAAAACAGTCTCTAAAATTATCTAAAAGTAGAGATAATTGCCTTCTGCCTTTCCAGTTCCTGATTCATTAAAAGAATTGATTGACTTTGAGTGCCTGCAAAGCTGACAGCATGTAGTCTATTAATGGATTAACTCTAAAAAGGTCCTGCCCTCCGTTAAGTAACTACTGCTGCCATTTAATGGGACCCGTGGCCATGTCACTAGGAGCAAAAAGAGACCCTGGCAGAACAAATATCAAGTGAGCTCAGCACTGTGGTCTGCAAATCCAGTTATTCTGTACAAATGGTGAAGAGTCAACAGGCTAAGATCTGCCTGGACTAATCCTGTTCCCGCACTCACGGTGCCAGTGCTTTTGCTGACCAGGTATTGTGGGTATCGTTTTACACGCTTGTGCTATTGCATTTTTTACGTGGTGTCTTTGCCCAGTAAGGAGTGAGAAAATACGAGCAGTTGTGGAAAGGCACTCCCAAGACTGATTCACAGAGGACAGGAAGGGAGAGCTGCTTGCATTGGTCACCTTGGAAAAGCCCATGCTGGTATTTGTAGAGGTGCCTACTATAGAGCTGACCCGCAAGGCAAGCTGCCGCGCAGTTTTTTTCCAAGGTATCCACCATCAGATCTGGAAAATGTGCCAGAAAGAGGCTGACACATCTATCTTTGCCTCCATAGAAAATGATTGCGGCTCACTGTGATTTTGGAAGCCTACTCCTTGAAAATATCCTTAAATATTGCATTGGTGTTACTCCTGCAAGTGCCGTTAAAGCAGAATAGCATGGCTAGTAAGAGCCACAAGGAATTAGCATAACAGTTCCTCTTTGTCTTTTTTTCTGTGGGTTGTTTTTTGTTTTGTTTTTAAGAAAAGAAAGGTTAAAAATCTTCCAGTTACTCCAAACTTTGGAAAGTATGCAGACAGACACAGAATGCTTTGAACTTTTGTAAAAGGCGGCTGTTAAAGTCAGTCTCTGTTATAAATTTATTCTACAGTGGTGGCTGTGAACATCCAAAGCTAGACTCAGACTAGATTTATGCGTAGTCATACATTATGTATCAGCTATAAAAAAAAAAAAAGGCTTTATGATATAGCACTAAATTTTCAGAAAATAAAAATTCTGCTGAAAAAGGAGCTGTGCAACATTAAAAATGCTAGGCTTGTGATCAACACTTACTCCTCCTCTCAGCTGGCTTTTATACGTTTCTATTTAGACTCGTGCTAGTATGGGTTGTTAAATTTACATTTCATGTCGGAGTCAAAAGTCAAATCCAAAAGCTGTGAAGTTAGCGTTTAATTATGAAACAGTTAGAAAAAAGTCAAGAGGAGTAGGATTTCAGTCTAAGTAAGTTGAAAGACTAGAATCAGTTATTTGCAAAACGTTGATTGATTGGATTCCATTGTGAAGACATTCAGCACCCAGAATTTTCCTTTCCATGAACATCTTTGATCCTTCTGTGTCTTTTCTGACAAAGATGTTTAATTTAAATTAAATGTTTCATAACATTTTCATTTTAAAGTTACTAATTGATAATGTCATTAAAATATTATCCTAAACAGAAACAGTTGAAGATGATCCATACTTGGATCAGATATTTCTTTAAGTTAAAACAAGACTAGTCATTTTGAACTTTACGGCAGAACTCAAAGCTGTAATGAGGTTTTGCAAGGGAAAAGCTGGATGTTTGGCTTTGGTTTAGAGTACCTAGAAATAAATCAGTGCTATAGGTCAGGTTTGACAGCACTAAAATTTAATTAAATTCTGTAATTTTCTTTTCAAATTACAGAAAGCCCCATAAATTGGGTAATTGTACAGCGTTTCCACTATGTTGATTAGAAATCTAAATACACAAAGGAATTTATATTAAGCTGAAAGCAGAAAACTAGAGAACAGTGGCAGAATAACAAATGTGAAATGTTTAGAGTTGGGGAGTAAGACGTGTGAGACCCAGCACGTGGCAGCGCGCCAGTGCAGTGTGGCTGTTGTGCTCTGCCGTAATCATTTCCGCAGTGGCTTGGACCTGCTTGCCAAGACTGGCTGATAAGTTGTCTTACTGTAAATAATGCCACTTGATGTGAAAGCTTGAAAAAAAATTCAGCTTTATTCTAGAAATAAGCACCAAAAGTCATGCGGTTTTCTCACTTGGTAAGCGAAACGGAAGCTTATTTGTATTACAGAAAAATAACGCAACATGGGGATCTTCAGTCTGTCTGAGTGACATCGTTTGCTCCCCAGGCCAGTGTTTAGGGACAGTGACGGCAATTGTCCTGGTAGTCCCATCTTCTTGTTTCTTGAATTTCTAATTTCATACGTATTTGGAACACTGTGGCTAGAAGTTTCTCCAAAAACACTGTAAATCAAACTGCCAGTGGTTTTCACAACCTACATGGAACAGTCCCTGAAGCCACAGACATTCATGGAAGTCATGGAAAGGGTGCAGAGATGCCTGTTAGCCTCCACTCTTCTCGGAGTGTTTCTGTCATTTCGTATTTTTAAGACTGCATGGCTCCTTGGTATGTTGGTAAACAGCCATCTGTTTTTAGGAAAAAAACCTGGTGTTATACTGTTAGAAAGTGAGCGTACCATTCGCTTTGACTGTCTGTCATACATTTCTTAGGCCACATGAGCACTGCTTTGGCTGTCGGATTGGGTAACTTTGGCTCTTTAAAGCATTGAGCTGAGGAATATTAATATGCAGCCCTTAAAAATAATGAATAAATTTGAAAGGGAATTTCTATTTCTACATTAAGCTGTGTCTTTTGCAAAGAAGGGTCGTTTCCCAAGTGTTCCCATGAATTACAACCACTCACACAAAGTCTTACCAGTGATAACGGCAGGCATGAATATCGATAATGTGAACGCTTAGGATTTGAATGCCTGTGACTTGTTTTTGCAGCACTGTAGCCCTGAATAGTAGGCCAGGATGGTAGGCCCTCCTACCAGGGTAGGCCAGGATTTTCTCTGTCCTAAAAACACTTAGAAACATTAACCAAGACAGCAACCCTATAATATTATTACACAGGGAAAAAGAGGACTGAAATTGGCTTACTCAAGTGATATTTCTCAAATATTTGAGTGCCTTTTCCTTAAAGATGTGTTTGTTTTGTCTCGGTGGTTTTGCACCTGCTTATGCATTCAGAAATATATAGAGGTGAGATTACAACCTTGGTGGCAGTGGTTCGTCTAAGCGTTTCCTAACTTTTTCTAGCTTTGAAAACATTAAAAAATGGAGAAAAGAAAAGTAATTTTGAGCCATTGCTTCCCCAAGGAAAAACATTTGCTTAAAAATATGGAACTACCTTAAACAGCTGGAATGAAAAATCGTTTTGAAAAAAAAAAATCAAAATGTTTCCATTGACATTTTAAAGTGGGTGTTTCTCTTTGGAAAACTCTTCAGTGATAAAAATATTTCAGTTCCAGCTCTAGGTTTTATTTGGTCTCCACAAACATGCCAGCTACCGTCATCGAAAGGCTCTGGGCATCGTTGCACTGTCCTTAAAGGATATCAGCCACAGTCCTGTGGGCTGTTGTTTTGCAGTTGTTTCTGGACATGCGCTCCTCTGGATGCCTGAGGAATAGAGGTTTGAGCTGGATCTGGCGCGGGTGTGCAACTGTATTCCTTTCAGGCTAGCACAGGACACAATCCAGCCTTTACACCTACACGAACGTACGAAGATGAGCAGGCTGCAGTACGGCTATGAATGCCTGGTTCAGCACAAAGCCCGCCTTTAAAAACTTAATTATTTTTGGAACAGGATTGAACACAAAGGTCAGCACTTTATATCATCTTGTTCTGATGATTTAGATTCAGTACTAACGCCAAAATCCACTTTTATGGACTTATCAACCTCCGCCTGGGTATCGGGTAACATCCAGGCAGCTTAAACTGAGAACTGCCAGACCTGTTTCGTCCTCACTTAATTTTCAGAGGAAGGAAGACCTGGGCCCACAGGAAAGGGTGATAAGCTGTCTCTCCGGAAGAAATGTTGGCGTTGCTCATCTGCTCTGCATTGCGCTGTAATTGCTTACACTGTGCATGAGACGTGGGCACTTCAGGTAGCAGCAAATAGTTCAGAGGCGCCGATGAACACCTGTGCTTCAGGCCACCTATCTGAAATGAAACTTTCTGTTTAAGCACTGGGTTTTATTACTCTTACATGAGAAGGCCGTGATCTTGCTATCTTCTTGCATAATTAATGTCTGTGCTGCTTTTGGATCAATTACCAAAAAAATGAAATAAGCATATTAGACCAATTTATCCACGCGTCCTGTGTGCGTAACAGCCATTGAGTGCTGCACGTGGATAACACCGGGGGGGGTCTCATGCACTGCTTGCATTTACATCCCACTGGATTTTAATATGGGTGGTATTTGCTAAGGATGTGTTCTACTATTAAGAAGTGCTCAAGCAGTTTACTATGGGAATGTCATGAAAAAGAAAAGACGATAATAACCCAATAATGTTATACTTAGAAGCTGCCTTTCATGGAAAAGGGCTAGCAATTTTCTATCCTCTTTGTTTTACAAAAAGGAAAGTTATGTCGGATTTGCGATAGTCTAGAAATTGAAACTAATGAAAATAAAACTGTAAAAAAATGTTATGTCTCATATGTACTTACCGGAAACCTTTATTTCATCCCTGCAGTTGTTGGCAAGTTATTCCAGAGGGTAATTGCTATATTGTTTAGTGGTTGGTTCTAATTAATTTTTACAAATTATGACTTTCTCAGGCTTTTCACTGGGTGTAACGAATCTGCATTGCTTTTTCTGTGCCCTATATATTGCAGCTCACATAATTACTGCTCCTCCTGCTGGGCAATTAGCGGGAAGGAGTCCCAAAATTAAACTAAATAGAACTTTATAGTTCCCCATGAATTCTGCCATGTTTCTGCAGCTGATATTAAGCGATGCCTTTCATGAGGACAGCAAATCCTTACACATCCTTAATATCAAAACTGTGGGCTGGCTCTTTAGAGCTCCCTTAATATATTTTTAAAAAATAGTGAATCGTTAGGACTTTGCACATACTGTTAGCAGCAGCATGCATACTTACACCGCGCAAAGATCATAATGTTTATGCCTTGTGTATATATACTATGCAGTTTCATTTGTCATGGTTGCGGCATTTTTCCATAATTGTGTAGAGGTCTGAGGTTAAGAGCCACTTCCTTTGCTGTCTCCGAGGGATCAGACTCCAGGCTGCCCTGTGTGGGTCAAATTACTGTGCAATATAGTGCAAAAATGCGATAAGCCAGAACTGTCCAAAAACCGGTGCCAGACTGCTCAATCTCAGCCTCCCACTCCGCCTGCCTTATCCCTGCTAGCGAGCAGCCCCAGCAGTTTGCTGCCAGGGCATGGCTGATGCTGATGGACAAGACCATGTACAGCAAATCTGTCAAAATGGCTTTGCTGTGCACACGCGGAGGATTTTGTATCACTTCTGCGGTGGTTCAGAACCACCGCTCTGAATTCTGTGGCTCATGCAAACAACTTCAAACAGATTGCATGTGATTCAGCCTGTCACACGGGCTTGGGAAGAGTGGCAGCCTCCCTGCTTCCCAGAATGACCCTGCGGTGGGCAAATCTAAAGCTTCTGGATAACCCACTGAAATGCAGTAGGTGATTTTCCTTTTCTTAGCACTGATGCATTTGAATTGAAGAGACAAGCAAGCAAGAGACAGCAAATTATTTTTGTCACCACAGGTATTCTCTTGTTCTTCCCTTTTTAATTCTGGTTAATAACAATAAAATCCTTACTTGTTTTTATCATTTCAGGTTTGTCTTTTTTTCTTAACCTGATTCAACCTGATTTGACTCTAACTGAAAATACGCTGTCCGGGAAAATATATTCTAATAGATTTGGAGTTATAGTAATGAGTATACAGAGAAAAAAAACACACAAGGCTGAATATATAAATGTGTAAATTGGGTAAACTTTTTACCAACTAAACCGACCTCTTTTTAATCTAATAGGCTGTTCAGTTCGTTACTTGCCAGCATTCCCTGAACAATATTGGAGATTGACTCACTGCATCTCTTTTACTGTCCAGAGATTTTGTATGAGGATCTTGGATGGTTTTTACATCCTGTACTGTACAAAAATAAATACATTTATTAGATAAAAATAGATACAGAATTTCATTTTAATGTATCTCTCTAAAAAGCTTGTATATTCTTCCCATGTTTACCTTTTAGCTTTATGGTTCTGTTTTTCACAGTTTACTGGCTGATACTTCGCTGAACATTTAGTGGAAGGAGCTTTATGGATGCATAAAACTAAAGCTAGACTATTTCTTTTGAACTGGTTATCTAAATAGGAGCGGGTATCCCCTAGAAGATCTCAAAAACTTACATTTAAAAGCACATCTGTGAATAGCTTTGTAAAATATATTCTCTTCTTGTATGCTATCAGTTTCATGATGTGTGGAGAAATACAGGTTTTCTTTTGTTTTATTACTTGGTTCAATTTTCTACCTGAAAGCCTGATCCCCATTTGTGGTACTTAGATTTCATGTTGATATCCCAGATGGGGAATAATTTTAAGGTGAGGTGTGTGTTCTGAAGAAAAGATGAACTCCACAGGCCAAACCTGATTCTTCAGTCATTTCAGCATTAAAAGACATATTAAAACCCAAGAATATTTTAAGGTAGTAACTAGAGCTGCCAAACCCATGGCTGTCTCACTTTTCCTGGCTTTCTATAATGACTTCTGCATCTCTGCCTTATAAGCCAACACATCCTGGGTATAAATTTAAAGTATGCTTTAGGCTTTATTAAAGCCAAGCTCTTATTTTAAAATTAAAGTGGTTGACTGATACTTGCATTTGTAATACTCACATATTTGTCATTTATTTCAGTGCAAGCCCATGTATGAAAGTAAATTTATAAGTAAATTTAAGTAATTTATAAGTAAATTCATATTTTTTCACTTCTAGTATACTGACATTGGCTTTTGCTGTTTCTGGGAGTTAGAAAACATGGTGCCGGGATTCAGGAATATCCATCTGCAAGGGGAAGTGGCTGTTACAGAAACTTGGTGTAAGGACCCTTGGAACATGCTGATGGAAACCCATTGTAGATGCTTATTGTTTGTTCTCTGCTTTCTTTAACTCTAACTCTGGAGGTAGCAGCCTCCCTGCCTCGGGGACACGCACACCGATCATCCTGCCTCGGAAGGGCTTTTCTTTGGGGTGGTGGGTATTCTACCCGATACATTAAAAATTCCTCATTCTGGCTCAGGGTGCCCACTAATGATCGCTCAAAAATAATACACAGGTGTCTCAAGCAGTGATTAGAAGAAATGTGCGTGTTTTTGTTTAATCCCCCTTGAAGACCTCTGATGCCGGGGAAATCAGGATGTATCCGCTTCACAGAGAAATACGGGGGAACATAAAATGCGACAGCCGGTGCAGCATGTAGAGGCTGTCAAACAATGACAAAAAAAAAACCTCAAGCCAAATATTCCTCTTGCTCTTGAAGAGGAGTGAAGAGGCACACAGAGACACGCGTGCGAGGTGAGGTAAAACCCAGGGCCAACTTACCTGGTCCCCCGAGCCGTGCGGTGCGTGACAGCAGGAAAGGCTGCGGTCGGTCTGGGCAGCATGTACTGTTTGTCACATTGAGCCCTCAATTATCTGAAGTCAGCTCCTTTGAAATTGCCTTATTATAATAGGAAATTGGCTTGTTATTTCACTAATTTTCTCTGACAAACTACTTTGTCTAATGAAAAGGATATGCTTTCTCAGTTACAGGGGAAGTATTAATAACTGTAATTGCCACTTATTAGCAATTTTACAAGATGCTGAGCACATAAGTACGCTTTCTAAGTTGTAACAGTCTATAAAAAAGAACAGCATTAAAGATAATATGATCACTACTAATCGTTTTCTGGCTGGAAAACAAGATTTTTGCAGAAATAATTGAACATTTCACATATGGTTCTACGGTAATATGGAATGAGATGAAAGGTATTAGTATTTCCAGGACAGGAGGAGAGTGAGAGGAGTCGTTTGATATAACTAAAAATTCTCCCATTTAAGCCTTTCTGCATCCTCACCTGACTCAAAGCTGGGACTTGAGCGTTGCCCCTCCGTGTTGCCTGGATGTTCTGTCAGCCTCTGCCACTGGAATCTAAACAACATGCTCTTCTTGGCAGAAGCAGTAGTACAGGCATAAACTGAGGTATGATCATTTTAAAAGCAATTTGGCACACATTTTGCATGAGCATTTTTTTGCAGGCTAACTCGCTCAATAGAGTTTTTTTCGTTATTTGGGGATGTTCTGCTTTTTTTTTTTTGCACTACCAGGTACCTATTTCTTAATGACAATACTGTAACATGCCTCTGCACACAAAACTTACCTTTTATAAAAAAGTATTTTATGAATTGGATAAGAGTTGTGCTTTTCAAGTCCAAATGTCTATTTTCTAATAAAATATATGGTTTTGTGCTGGAAAAAGGAGATATGCTAATAGGAGTGCATGTAGATATATACACTATATCTCTCTCTCTCTCTCATAATACCAAGCTCTACAGAACAATATCTTCAGTGGATGAATAGATTCTGATACAGATCTTTCATAAATGGATTTGCCTTTGCAGTAACACCAGGCATGGAAAATTTCTCTAGAAAGTTATGAGCATGAAAAAGAAAGTGTTGTAATAGACACTAAACTGTGCCTCGCATGCGTCTGCTGCCGGTGGAAGTTGTATATCTGCTACTATGATCTATGATGGTTCAGACCCGCCAATTTATCCCTTATGGCCCATCAAACACGATATTTCTGTACACAAAGTTTTGTGGTCCTTTTAAACGGATATGTCCTTGGCTCTGATATAGCACTTTGTTACCTCTTAGAGTCATACTGGAAGAATTGTTTCATTCAGAGCCTTTTGAATAGAGCACGTCAGTACAATCCTTTACGGTCCTTGAGAACCGATAATGTGGGAAAGGATCCTTTATGTCAAAATGTTATGGCTGTATTATCATTATAGAAAAATATATTTTCCAACATTGATTCAAGTTGGAGAACATTTCAGGAAATGTACTTACTCCATCAGATGAATAATTTATTTTATACTGGCAGGGTCGCATTAACGTAGGGAATTTCAAAGGGGCATAAAGGAGGTAGGCAAGCAGTCAGAGCGCTGTGTGCCTAATGAATTTAGCTATTCAAATGTCCAGAAGTATATTAATGGGTTACTTGCAAAAATCAGTAGTGCTAGTTGTACAGATTGATAATAAATTATGTTTCATTACAGTGACCGGTATTTTAAGATTTAAAACTAAAACTGATTAAATCAAGTAAAATACGCATGTAAATTGTCATTATGTGGATGGATACACCTCACTATATTACATTTGGATTTTATATTTGCTCCACACTTTATTTTGCACCCTGTTTTTTATGATGGTTCATTCCTTCCACATCACAGTTTATAAATTCTGCTGTATTTTAGTTCGTGGTAGGCTTTGGACATAATGGTTGTGGGGGGTAAACTTTGTGTCTCTCTTTTTTTCCCATTTTCCTGTGTCAGTATTTTATACAAGGTCAATAACAAGCTTCAGTGTGTTTACAATTACCAAGAGGATGGGATTTGTTATTGTGCACAGACAAATGTGCTGATGCTTCCATTACTTACGGATAGGAGATAAAAATCATGCAACGTACTGAGACAAAAGTAAGGTGTATGTATTATATCTATATTTTTGATGAGTTCTCTTAATAGACATCGGGCAATGCATGGCTCTGTGACTGTGTAATGTAAATTTTTCTTTGTAGTAAAGCTGTCAAAGCCTCGTGGGGTTTTTTTTATGACTCACGTTTACGCAACTTGGAAGTAAACATCTTGCTTCCAATAGTATTTAACGCCAGGACTGATTGTTTTGAACCGCCTGCAGTCCAAAGGGGTGCGTAAAAATAGGACAAACATATTCCCTTAGTACGGAGGGCATTTTTAGGAAACTTTTGCTATGAGAATTTAATTTTTTATTTTAAAGAAGGGATAATTTATGTTAAAAGGTCCCTGAAATGTCCTCAAAATCCATATTGCTGAGGTCCTTGGGTCAGCTGGCAGTGCTTAATTACAGAATGAGTGCTTGGGAAGGGCTCTTGGTGAGCCCCCTTGGGCCTGGGGGAGGTGAGCCAGGAGAGGAGCAGAACCCCGTATTGTGCACGGTTTTAGAGCATCCACCCCGGAGAGGGATGTGAAACTGCTGTGAGTTGGGTCTCAGTCACCTCCCTTCCCTGCTGTGACAAGGTGGGATCAGTATCTCCTGCACTGGATTCCTGTCATCTGGGGTTTCAGAAGTCTGTGTCGTATCACTGCTTGTCTTTGGGTCATCTCGGGGTCCAGCGATGAAACAGAAAAAGCACAAATTCTACCGTTCAGAAATGGGTTTTCTTCCAACCAGATTGCATTGGGTGTCGATGCAATAGCCCTTTGCCTTACCTTGATCCATCCCATATGATGTTAACAGGTTTATTCTTTCTTACTTTATCTTTCAATCCCCACTGTTTTCAGCTGGATGTTAAACTGGTTTCACAGTTCTGTCTCCACTAATCAGTACCCCTAGAGGTGCCAGGGCAACAGGCATAAATAACAGGGGAGTATATTTACCTCCTATTTGTAGGCAGGTCTTACAGCCATACCTAAAGTTCACAAAGACTCGTGATAGAAAATAACCCTTTATAATTGGTGGAATGAGAGGGGTTTTTCTCCAGGAGAAACTCAGAGCACCTGCCTTAGATTTGCATTTTGAAATGTTCCCGGGGGAGTCTCCCTCCCTTTTCCTGTGAACTCAGGGGGAACAGAGAGTGCCTTGTCTCCTGCACATCATCGTGGCCAGAACTTGGGAGGTATGAATCCCTTCTTGTATGTCTGTGTGATGAACAATTGTCCTTTGATCTGCAGCTTGTAAAGTAGTTAAGAGTGGAAGACTTATTATGCTGTGATTGCACAGCTGGGTGATGTTACCTGAATATAGATCTTTCCCAGAACTGAGGATTTGTTGCTTTACCTTCCTCCTGCTCTTATCGCAAGCTGCTGATTAGATCCAAGCAATGCTATTCTTTTTGTCTTTATTATGATATGTAAAGATAGAATCTAAATCGTTTCAAATTTTTGTTGAGAACTTATTTTGTACTACATATTAGCAACCTGTTTTAGATGAAAAATGTTTGAGAGTGTAATTTTACTGAGTCTTGCTTTGTGTTAAATTCACAACACCTTACTTTATTCGTTCTTTAGCTAATCTGAATAGTGAAAACTAGACTGACTTCCAGGATCACACAAAATCTCTTTTAGACTGTAAGCCATTCTTGAGTGTTATCTCTCACAGTGGAAGGTGGAAAAGGAAGAAGACATCTTTCTTAAGGCAGGGAGAACATTTCTATAATTGAGCAGCAGCCTCTATTGAGAGCTGGATGTGCTTTCTGCAGAGTTGTTTTAAAGATTTTGAGAATAGCAGAATTTTTATAATCGGATCGTGACTGTGCATTTTGCCTAGAATAAGGCTGTTTATCTGCCTTTTTTTCTCTCATGCCACTGCTAGACATGGGCAGTAATTATGTTTGTTTTAATACTGCCAAGCTATTTAAATTTTCCTTTTCTTCATCTCCATCATATGTGCTTCATATCTACCTCAACTGGTAAATATACTATGCAAGAGGGATAGCATAGTTTCCTGGTCACTCACTCAGCGTTGTACTGAGGGCATCTAAACAGTTCCTGAAAGCATGTACCTGTCCTTCCAGACCAGAAAACAATCAGCATTTAAATACCTTATTAATAATTTCTATATTTTTCTGACGTTGGTCTGGTTTTAGTGGGAATTCTTTAGCTAGGTTCCCCGCAAAACAACCCCAGAATAAAAGCTTACTAAGGGAACAGGTTTCCCAGATGGGTGGTCGATGCTCGAGGTCAGGCTTGGACGGGGCTCTGAGCAACCTGACCTAGTTGGGGATGTCCCTGCTCACTGCAGGGGGGTTGGACTGGGTGGCCTCTAAAGGTCCCTTCCAACCCAAACCTTCTATGATCCTATGTTTGTAACCTTTATTTCCAGTAAAATTTCTCTGTTAATCTCGGTGCCCCTGCGGAAGGGAGGAGGCACAGGGAGGGTGATGGTCTCAGGTCTCTGCTGCTTCAAAGGCATCTTTGAAGCTGAAGGTTGTGTCCAACCTACAGTTTCGGTCGAGGTACGTTCTCCTTGTATTTTTGACCCACAGAATTGTTACGTTCCTGAAGTCCCTGTAATAAAGGTGTATCTGGAAAACTGCTGTTACTGCACTGCGCTTCCCCTCTACCCAGGGCATCGGCACGTAATTCCGTGTAGGATACACCACCAGCCACGGTGCACAGGGAGACACTTAAACTCTACCTTGTGTGAAAATGAGCACAGTGAGGCTTCTGTGGAGTTCTTTGGTGGTTTGGTTTATTTTAGTCCCAGTTTATTAATGCTCAGATGAGGCTGCGCAACTTTTATGTAGCCCAACTCTTAACCTGTCAGCTAAAATATTCGTGATATCTGTGATGATGGTCTTTAAGTGTAGAATAGAAAATAGGTATGCATTTTTAGTCTGATTTATGTAAAATTAGTTGTTGGCTTATAACTTCTAAGGTAAAGTTAATTCTCCTTGTTTGGTGCAGTTTCCTAGAAGGAAGGTTAATTTTGGTCAGTTGAGTTTAAAGCACTGAATTTTTATTTTTTTAAAAGCTCAGGAGGGAACTCATATCTGGCATATCCATTCAGCTTTTGCTGCCTGGACTCCGCTTGGGAGATCCATGAAGAACTGAGCTATTCTCTTCAAGATCCACTATATCCAGGTAGAAGATCAGACTTGCATCAGATCGCTGATATATTTAAGGTTTACTAATAATTTTCTGAGCTACAAGTAACAACTGTAGAAAACATGCATTCCAATAGGGTATTAAATAGTGACATATAAAGACCTTATTAGTTTTAGAATTAGTGGCTTATTCTATTCCAGTTTAACTTACAGTATGGGAGTGAAATATTTCAAGTGGAATAAAATCAGGTTTGAGTATTGCTTCTTAATAATATATTCAGTGCATTATTCACAGGTTTAACTTTCTGACTACCATATAGCCATTATATTTTATTTTTGTAATTACGAATGAAGATAATCTACTCAGTAAAACGGGTGCACTCAGTATTTCAAATCTGCCTTTGGATATATAATAAGGAATGTAATAACGACGGGAAGAACATCGGTGTAGCTTGACTTTTACTATTGGTTACTATCTTGTTATTTTTACCTTTACAAGTAGCAACCTTGTAATGGTACAGGGTAATTTCTCTCTGGTTATCTGTAATCACAATAATTGGAAAGACTGTACCGTCATCTCAAAGGTAGGATCTCGCTGCCACTTGAATACGTAACTTTCTACTTGAACTTCAGTGGTATGGAGGAGTAGGAATTTATCTGATCCCTTTATACTTCTCCAGCCCGCTTTTCCCACATCTCCATCCGAACCGATATTTTCCTGGCCCTCTGCAGCCTTTGGGGGTTTACAGGAGCAAACCTGTTTTCAGAGCATGCTGTGTTTAAGGTCTTGTTGATCTAAATGGTTGTCAAAATGCCCATTGAGGTGAGGAAGCATAATAAAAAGGCCAAACACAGTAATTCTATGTTTCTTTTTTAGAAACCGGTGTGAAGGCACTACATTTTCAATATGCTTCAAGGCTTCTGAACTGAAAGTAGAAAATGTAGGAAAGCAGCAAGAGGAGGGGAAAGGAACCAGAGATTTTATTCACTGGGAGAGGTAGCCTGAAGATTAAACAAACAGTAATCATTATGCAAGCATTAAACATTGCTAATTACTTAAATCAGCATCTGGAAGAGGCCTTGGATAGAATATATCAGTTTGAAGGCGCCTCAGCTGGTCTGTGGTTCTCCTTTGTGGCCTCGTGCTGGGTCAGTGCTGCCACATGCCAGCCATGCGGCCACTGCCACAGGCAGGAAAACACTCCTGGAAGCTTTATAAATCACTGCCTACATCTTACCTTACAGGTGTGGAAGGGTCGCCAGAGAATAAAGCTAGAAACTTGGATCTAGTAGAGGCCTGTATTCTAAAGGCTTTAATTCCTTTTTCTCACTTCATACCTGGAGGGCTGTGTGTCGCTTTGCATAAGCGGTAGAACACTTCCATGTGCTGCTGCATTTTGGATGTGTGTTTTAGACATTCCCTTTAAAATACATTTCTCTAAAATAAGTCTATCCATTAACACGCACATTTCAGGCACGTGCTTCTGTAAAATTCCCAGTGAATACTCTAAGTGCAATGGCTTCATTTTCTTTAATTTTTCCTTCCCCTCTCAGTTCCAGTTCGCGGCCAAAGCTCAAGTTTCACTCATTTGTAGACTGGAGAGATGTGCTGAAGAAACCCCCAAAATGAATATTTTCTTCCTGTTCCTAGAACATATTTTGCTTATATATTCATGGCAGAAAAAAGTTCTTGGTACTGGAAGTTTTTCTTTAAGGTTAATTATTTTTCCTTATTTATTTATAAATAAATGAACTTTGAGTTGTTACTTTGTAGCATAATAGAGATGATGAAAATTAGTGTGACAGAAAGCAACCTTCCTTTTATAGGACTCAAGAATCTGTCATCTAAATATTTTTGTAATTTAGAAGCACATCCTCAAACTGTCAGTCGTTCTTGTCTAGGTCTGTCCCATTAACACTTAAATCCAAAGTTCATTTGAAATACCGAGGGTATTCCCATTAATTTTAATGGGTTTAAACTGAGATACTCGCTGGCAAATCTCCTGTCTGTAGCTGTCTCTGGCTGTTGCTTCTGGCAGGCCCATTCTACTGTTTCCTGCCCTCTATCTAGAATTACAATTAGTGCTAGACAATGTGTACAGTGTTTTCCCTCGCTGAGATAGCTTTGACTGTGGAAGCAGTCCCCATAATCGTACAGTCGCGCGTTATTGACGCAACACCCGAGGAAAGCGTGCGAAATACAGGTGACTTCAAGTCTGCTGCAGTCCTCAAAAATCATTTTACCAGCTCATCATTTCTTTTGTTAGATTTGTGGGAGTTTTTTATCGGATTGAATTTCCAATCAGCCCTCACACCTGGTGAATTATTTAGCTGCAGCTTATATTCGGCAGGGTGATTACTGTGTAAAGCTTAGCCAGCTGGTACAGCATTCACTGGGAGCTTTACCTACATTAATATACCTAAAACAGGCCAGCATCTCTTCAGAAAATGAATATGACACTTTTTTCATAATTTTTTCATAGTATCAGGATCTCATTCTCTGTTATGGTGTAACTCTTTATGGCGGTCAAAACTCTAGCGTTGATATTTTGGAAAGGTTTGGGCAGCACTAGAGGTAACGAAGCAGTATCATAACCAGAAAATAGATATTTTTAATCTTTATTGCTCTTCCATTTGTGAATATTTGGTTGAAAATTAAGGGTCAAGCTGAATTAAACAGTGGTCAATGATAATGCAGAAAAGATATGTGTACCTGCAATTAACCTAAATAAATAGTCAGGATAAAAAATGAGACCCTCTTGACTTGTTAACAGCTCTGCTTCATGTTTAAAGAAAACAACCAAACAAAAACCTGAAGAAAGTCTGTAAATTACTCCTCAATATACAAATAACTATCCAAATTCTGCTTTTGCTGAGCAGGGATGAAAAGGGCTCTTCAAAGACTGACACAATTTTTATGCCTTTCACTCTAGGAAATACTATTTATTATTGAAAGACAGTTATTTTTTTTGCCAGCATTGCAGCAAAAGGAAAATGAGCTTCTTTGGAAAGCAAATATACTCTGTAATAAAGATCATTACAACTATCTCATAATAGAAAGGTTAGTGACAAAGTGCAAGAGGTTATAAATGTATGCTTACAAACTTAAAAAAATTAGTCATTCAAGCATTTCCTTGTCACAAGGAAAGCAAACTCCTTAAATTTATAGAAGCAATTCTTCTAGTAAAATGATGTTTTAGACCTGCCATCAGTTTTTCCGAGCTATTTTTCAAGCCTGTCACTTTGTGCTGACTCAGACGTGTGCAATGCAGTGTTGCTACTGCAGAGACAGTTAAAAATGCCTTGGGCTGGGTGGGTGGGACGACAGCCTAGTAGCATCCCAGGGAGAAGGAACATGAGCAATGTGTATTCCCCAGTCGGGCAGGCAGAGCCTACCTGGGACTGGAAATGGAGTCCTGTCTTCCTGCTTTGCTTTGCTGTGAATTAGATGCCAGGCAAGCCCTGCGAATCCTGCAGAGCCTCCCATCCATCCTGGGGGTAGCAACTAGTTTGGTACCTCTCTGTAGTAAACCCTTTACTGGTGAGTAAAGGTGGAATAACAACTTTGGAGAGAAAAGTCTGGTTTTTTATTCTGCACATCTGTTACATCATTGAAGTTTATGTGGATTCAGGAAAACAGGGAAATTATCATTGATCTAAAAAGTGGATCGAAATAAAATTAAGAATACAGCTACACTTCTGCAACTTCCCCTGGCAGCCTCGGTAGGATCTTCAGATGCATATATACTAATATTGTCATTAGAGCGATTTTAAAAAATGTGTGCTCTAGAAATAACTTAGATATGTGGGTGTAAAACCAGAAAATGTCTGTCTTACAGTGCTGGATTTGCAAATGTTATAGCATGGTGATCAATCAAATTAAATCATACAGTTAGATGACTGACTCATCCATAAAGAAACCTAGTAATTATAGTCTTGAAGTCAATGGTACTGAAATCAGTCGCATGCAGCAGCCATAATTAGAGAATATGATGCTCACATGATGCTTCATCATCAGAAGAAAGTGTCCCCTCCTCCACCTCCCAGAAATAACAGGAAAGTTAACAGAATAAAATGCAGGTAAATTAATGAATCTTTATCAACCACTTACGAATCATTTTATATCATGCTTACAAGGTCAACATATCTCTCTCGCAAACAGTATATTTTGTAATGCCAACACAAATGGGCTGGAACTTCAGAGGGGAAAAAAATCAGTTCTGAAGCAGTGCGAGATATCTGAATTATTCATACCTCAAGACATGTGTTCTGTGAATTGTTTGTTTTTTAATGCAGTTCACAGATTCATAAACTGTCTTAAAATCCAGCGATTTTTTTGGTATGTCAAAAGTGGTCTCAAACTTGGCCGAGAGCCTGCATTACTGGGCCTGACAAAAAGCCTGGGTAAGAGCATGGACATTTTGCACAGGAAAAAACCTGCGGGAAGCAGAATAAAGGGAACAGAACATGAAGAACCTTCTAAACATTTATGAGACCGCATTATACTTTTACAGCATAAAAGTGATAATTTATGTTTGTAATTTATCCTCATTGTAGCTGATGGATTACAATGTAGCTTTTGGGTCAATCCTACCATGTTTCGAATACTCTGGACTAAAAGAGAGAAAGAAAGAAAGAAGAGAGATTATGATAGATGTATCAGTATATTGTAGGACAGGGAGTTTGAAGAAAATACAGGGTTGGACTTGGATCAGAGTGAAAAAGTTTTGGGTTTTCTAAATAGCATTTCCACTTTCCTGTTGAAATAGGTTGGACCTGAAGAATACCTTTAACTGCTTTTTCTGGGGAAGGCTGCTGATGGAGAGGTTCCCGGGCAACAGCCCTGCATCTGCTCAGCATCGGTCTCTGGTCTCCTGGGGCTCTGCGGTGGCAACCGCCCCGTTGGCGGGCTGGTGGCAAACTGGGCCGGCGTTTGTACCAGGCAGGCTTCCCTTGGGTCTTCCCTCCCGTTTCCCTCTTTGCATTTAGCCTGACAGTTCTGTAATAGGGATAAGCTATCGGTCAGAACGTGGACAGCCCTGTTGAGAATACAGTCCTGTGAAACCCGTGCGACAGACAGGACTGTTCAGCAGGGGTCTTCTGGTGGTTCCTTGTATATCTCTGGAGCATGCGGACCTGAGGACTAACCTTAACCTTTTCTCAGGCCTCAGCCTTGATATTAACCTAACTCAGATGTTATCACAGCAGTGATGCTGGAAGAGAAGGGGTGACAGCTGGGAACATGCCTGTCCCCGCCCAGCTCCTGGAAACTGCAAAATGCCAAGCACCATAACACTCCCAACTGCAGTGCAGTCCCTAACGCAGACCCGAACCTCCCATCCTTCTATAAATGCATCTGTAACCGCAAAGACACAACAATTACTCCAAAGCTACTAATTTCAGCCCCTGTGGCTCCTCCCTAGGACATGTAAACTGCTGCCGTCATTCTGCATCTGCAGTCTCTGGCTTTCACAACCCCCCAACGAACCCAAACCCTTGCCTTACCCTCAAACCTGGGCTAGTATAACAATACGTGGCTGCCAAAAATTGAACAAAACCTTAGGAATATTCCTCAATATTGAGAAAAAAAATCCTTCAACAGAGGAAAATGGTGGTGTTGGGAAGAGAGAATAACTTGGAATGTATTGATCAATTGGGGAGTTGCAAATATCCAGAAGTTATGAAAAATGTGCAGTTTTCCTAATCCTAACCCAAACGATAAGCCTAAAGGGGAGCCTAGGTCAGCCCAGGGCATGCTGCTGCCTGGCAGGAGGAGATGGGAGCGAGGGGCCCGCTTCAGCCACAGCCAGCCATGGCAGCTCCCCACAGGGTGCCGTTAATCCAAATTGGGGGTCTCTGCTCCTGTACTGACGACATCTAGTACTTTGTTTCATGAAACATACTCCTATTTCAAGTCCCCATCCCATATTTTGGTATTTGTTTAATTTACCTGCTTTCCTTCTATTTTAAGTTGACATGCAGGTGTGTTGGGGCTTTTCTTCTTTAGCTGTCTAGTGCAGCGGGACCTCTAGATGCTGCTGTGGTGTTTATAAAGAATAGGGAATAGTAAGAGGAAAGATTTAATATCTGTTTGCCTAGCTCGGGAAAGACAGGACTAGTAAAACAAAAGAGGATCAAGGTAAAATGTAATGGAATGTATTTGATTTCCCAAGTCCAATAAAGTTAAAGCCGTATCTTCCTCTTGATTTGTGCTGCTGGAGCGGCTCTAGTGAGCTTGTTCTAAACGCTTTAAATCGGAATTCTCGGTAAATACAGGAATGAAATGCAGACAGAAGATAAGACCTATGAAAAAATGGGGATTTTTTTAATATTTTTTTTTTTTTTATCAAAGCCCTGTGATGATCCACCAGTCCAGTCCCGCCACCGGGAATGCAGACGGAGCTGTTCTCGCCTGGCATCACTAGAGGGCACTCAGCAATTGCGTTTCGCTGTTCTGTCATCCATTTCAGAGGCGTTAAATGTTTCTCTTTAAAATAAAAGACAATACACGTATTAAATACGAAGGTTTCTCAGGCATCACCACAGGATTTATTGCTGATAAATAATTCTCAATAGAAATGTAAAATAGATGTTGTGTATAAATAGCGCTGTAATACAGCACTTTGGGGAGCGAAGGAACTTTTAATTCCAAATAACAGGTATTTATTTATGTCTGATGAGAGATGGGATGCTCTGAAGTCATCCTTCCATGATGACTCCTTCCAAACATGCTTGTAGCTGAGCAGGGCAGGAAGCAACCCCGAGCAGAATATTCTCCAAACAGAAAAATGCTGGTAGAAAAGAGGTTTTCTGTCTGCTTCTGCACTGGAAATGTGCGGAGGGAAGATAAGGTGAGAGAAGAAGCGGGCGGGAGGGTGGCATGGCTGCAGCGCTGTGTGCCTGGGAGCACCGCTCCCCACAGCGGCTCATGGACTAGCCCTTCACCTTCCATGCAAACCGGTTAAATATAAACCACTCTGGATAACAAGGGCAAAATTAACTTGCGAGCACCAGCCAGGTGCCGTGCTCGTCTTCCCTTAAACCCAAGAAAGACGGGACCAAAGTTGTCTGGACAAAGGCTTGATTTTCATTGTGTGGCTGAAGTTGTGCGTAACTTGCAGTAATGTTTTCTGACGGGTGGAGAGTGCTGCTGCCGGACAGCTCGAACTCTGGCTTCCTGACTTACAGGTCAGGAATACTTATTGCAAATGCAGGCTGAGCTGTCATCCTGAGCCCAGCTGCCCTCAGCACCGAGCAGGACTCCAGAGCAAGTCCCCTTTCAGGTTTTTCATAAGTCCACATCTATTTTCTGGCTAAGAAATTGAGACTGAACTGTTTGGAATTTCTCTTATCTCTGTTTCCATATGCCGTAAGCTTGGTGGTGAGCTCTGTTGTTTAAATTAAGCCCCTCTGTTTTCACCAAAGGCTTTCCCAGGGCGAGACACGTGTCCTGGCGTTCTCCTCCGTCCTCCTCGGAAGAGAAGTCCTGAGCAACAAGGTGCGATCTGAGCGGCCCTTCCTTCTCCACTATCATCAGAAAACACAATATGCTTAGCAGGCACAGGGCTGTGAAATTGCCTCAGCTATTCAAGCCTGTGGCAGAGACCAAAAGCCAGGTACAGGGACTCTATGTCTGCCTCTGAACTTGGCTTAGGATGCTTTTGGTGATGCCTGGTTGAGCCCTAACGCTTTAAAGCAAAGTCAAAGGCATAAATGCAACATTTTTTTATAGGTAGGGGAATATTACCTTCTTTGGTTAAAAGTCCGTTATTTGGCCGCTGCCAAAATGGATTCTAATTTTTTTTTTCCCCACAGGAGGCCTGTTCTAAGAGAAATGCATTCTTCAGATGAGTGTATTATAAGAAGACAGATATTGTGTGTAATCTTCCAAAGGCGCTAAAAAATATGTGTGCAAGCCCTGACCCCAAAATGAGAACTATCTTTTTCCTCGATATGCTTGATACTTTCAAGTCAACTGTATTAAAAAGATGTGGTTTGTCTTTTCAGGGAAGAAAGGGGAGCTAGAACCTCATTTATATTGAATTGTGTTAATGGCATAGAATATTTTATGTCCTTAAATGCTGTAAACTACACTAAATCTGAGTGAGTGAAGGGCTGCAGTATTGTTTGAGGTCTCAAACTTCTATTAAAATGCTGCCACTTCATCTTGTGCCGTCCTAAAAACCACAGACCTCTGTTCTGAACAGCTGCAATGACATGGAGAGATGAATATACGAAAGATGTTGGAAGGATAAGCTCACAAATAAAAAAATTTTCTTGACAAAAGTGCATATATCAGTGGTTCCTCTTCAGATCAAAAATCACTGTGGCTGCAGCTAAGAGTTGCCAGTGCTGAGATGAGTTTATTCAAACGAGGTTGCTTCATACTAATGGAGGATGTGTCTCTGCTCGGGAAAAGAGCGAAAGGTCAGGCAAGTGTTTGGAAAGAAAAATCCAAAGTGCTTAGTCATTTCGTATTATTTCCGAGAGCAAAGGCATTCTTCCCTGGTTTTGTAGGTATTGTACAGCCGAACATCAAACACATGAACCAAAGGACAGGACTGATGAAAACACAAAGGCAGAGAAATCAGGTGCTGAGCTGCCAAGAAAAAACCTCATCCTTTTAAAACCACATTTCTATGACTGAGTTTTGTTACGATTTTTAACTGAACGTAATGAGAAATAAAAGGCAAACGTTTGAATTGGCCAGCGAGGCACAGCATCACAGGGCTTGAATGAGGGCCTGGTGTAGTTTGTTTTAAAGGGGATTTCTTTTTCTGACAGTGAGAAACACTGGAGAAACATAAATTGTTGGGTGGGGGAGATTAATTCAGACCATTGTGGTTTTCCTGAGAAAGGGTTCAATAAGAGGTCGAAGGTGGGAAGGTAAAGAAGAAAAAATTTGAAGGTTTGTCCCCAAACTTGGTGTCTCTCAATATCAGAGAGGCCGTAGGTGTTCAGCAAGCAAAGTTCTTAAAATTTGGATTGTTGCATTTCATCCGTGCTCTGTAAATCACCTTCTTGAGATTTCTCTCTTGTGCGACATGCAGTAATAGATCAGACCCTCAACTCTCTCCAGTTATACCTTGTCAAAAGCTGGTTTTCCCACCTGCTACAGTTAATAATCAATAACGGAAGACAAATAATTTGATTTGGGAAAATGCCTTATGGAAAGAAATCTTATTTAGGGATCTTGTGTCTGTCTCTTCTACGTGGGCTGTAGCTGCGAGAAATAGCAAGGTAGAAAACTAATGCCATGATATACTAATGAAGTTTTCTTTAGCTTTCCTAGGTATCTCACCCAGGGAGCAATATACTCTCCAATTTGACTTCCATTGACATAATTATAGGTTGAGGTCTCGTAACAGCTATGGTCACAGCGCTTGTTACATTAGCTGTTATCTGGGTGCCTGATGATGCAGTTGACAGCTTCGGACACAGCCGTGGGAGCTGGCGGAGACGGCCCGTGCCAGCCTGACTCGCCTGCATGAGGTAGATACCTAAAAGGTAGACTTTCTTACTCCAAATATTGACAGATAAACAGTGTGTTAGATTGATTTAATAACGGCTGCAGAAAACCCAGCCATCCTGCTGCCTTAAATCAACCTGTGAGCATTTAACGCCTTCAGAAATGAGATAGTTTTGACTTTGGTACCTGTATGTAGATTTTAGGAACCTGACTTCAGGTATGTGGGCTTCAAGACTTTGGTAATTTCAGATGAGTAATAGTAGATAATTTAAAGGAATGTTTGCGTTTAAAGGAATGCCTCATTATATTGTGTTTTGCATTGCCACAGCAAGAATTTCCAGCGTGGCTGCAGTGATAACAGCAATGAACTAGCTCAGAATAGCATCTCCTAATAAAGATCAGAGAAATTAAAAAGACAATTACTTCTCTTTTTCTTTTTTCCCTGCATCCTAGCATGATGTGAAAATTCATAGTAACTTCCCTACAGAGAAATCAAATCTAATCAATACATTTGAACTGCAGTCCCAGCATCAACCGAAGCACGTTTCAGGGTTAATTTTTTCAGCTCTGAGATTCAAACAGACTTCCTCTTTGTGTTATGTATTTCAGTATGGAAAATGTTGTATTTCAATAGGAACTGGATTAATTCATTATTCAAGTTAATTAAGATGGGTAATTAAATGCTACAACTAATGTATTATGTATTTTACTGTTTATTTACATTAAAAGTGATTTTTAAGTACAGCATAAATGAATTATTTGAGATTCTAAATCAGCTTTTCTAACTCTCTTTCTGGACTCTTTCTAGTCCCCATCACACCAGTATTTCTAACTTTGACACAAGAATCAGAACAAGCATTTGTGGAAACCAGCGCGAGTTCACAAATTTCCAGTTGCTTATTTTAGTAATGGTATTTTAATCCAGTATTTTAGTTCACCCTTTTTCAGTTGCCCAATATACTGTAAGCAAATTATCTGAAGCGACTTACCCATATTTTCTAATTCTTCCCATAAGCATCTTTTTATATGCTACTGATCTTGGTTTGGGTTTTTTGGGGTTATTGGTGGTGGTTTGGTTTTTTACTTCTACCTCTACTTTTCAGAACAGAGCAATTACCTGGTTTTCTTGTAGATAAACTATTAAGAGTGTTACCGCTGTCCTCTCTGAGAAAGGAGAGGTCAATGTCTAGCTCAAGCCTAAAGCCATTCTTTACTCAAAGAATAAAGGAGTTTCCCTGTACAAATATGATAGGGTTTACTCAATATTAGTTAGTGTGGAAAAGTCGGGGGGGGGGGGGGGGAATTTGTCTGCCTTACGATGTCATCGCTGAGGCTACGCAAGTAAACCAACGGGAAGATACAAGACATGCTTTTGAAGTGGCACTTTTTTATGCCACACCATTAAAATAGATAAGCCTTGTAACGCTACGACGTGATGGTGAGGTATTTGTCAGTAATGAGCTGGAGGAGTTGTCTGTCAGAGCGTAAGCCCGTGGTTAGCACAGGGGTGGCAACCGTGTGTTTCTGTGCGTGTATCGTGATGCTGCTGTTTCAAAACAGCATCGGAGGGAGTGAGTGTGAAATCCCAATGACAACGTGACGGGTAAGTGCCATCGTGTCGCCTTGGGAAGAGTGGGTAGCTTTGGGTTCATCTATTTCTTAATGTCTTTTTCTCTTCCTTGGCTGTTTGAGCAAGGAGACTGGCCTGAAGTGCAGAGTTTCAGGCAGGCTTCTGTTTCTGGCTTCTCTTTGGCACTTGCTAACAATGAGTTAAAGTTTAGTAACTTCCAGCCAGATCCAAGGTCTCTGTGGCTACCCAGGGGCTCAAGCTGCGTTCTAGATACAATACAAAATTGGAACTATAAAATATTGCAAAGGTTCCTTGTGTTATGTCTTGTATGTAGGACACTGAAATCCCTTCACTAAAGAAATGAGAAATGCTTTAAATTTTTAATAAAACCCCCTCAGAGATCAAAGTTAGGCTGGGATGGGGGAGTGGTACACTGAAGGAGGAGTGCTCCCAGGATCCCATGTGATAACAGAAGTATCTCCTGAAGTTTCCTCCTAGGATTTTCCCGCTCTATCACAAAACTGTCCCGTTTCCATAGTGGCCATTATACAACTGCCAGTAAACTGGTCTTTGGCACATGGCATTTATAACGTATTTCAGGAAGAACATAGGAAGCCGGGTGCTTTAATAAAAGGAATCTTTGTGGATGTTGTAAGACAGGTTTCAATGTACTTCACCGCACAGTGTATCACGGCAAACATGCTCTCCTTTTCTGCCGACAAGGATGTTTGCTTTGCATTGTACAGCTATCACCCCCTTGGCTGACAGAAGCCGTGGTGACAGTATGGTGCCTATCCAAGTTTTAAGGCTGGAAAGCAAGGCCGATCTCTTTTTGCATGAATTGGGTTTCTGTTTGAATTTTGGCCCACTGCAAAGTTGGCTGCTCATTTTACTAAAGCAAACCCGGAATACTAAAAAGGTAATTAATTTATGTTCTTTGCCAAGAGTCAAAAGGCACTGTTTGCCAGGCATTGAAGACCGGCAACGAGCTTCATGAAACCAAGCATATAAAAAATATATGACTAGTACATTACTAAAATTTGTATGCAAACTACATAAGCAAATATTACTATGATATTCACATTTTATTAGCGCCTATATTTTTTCTATTTGCTTGCTTTGAAATGTTCTTTGTGGTTGCAGTTGCGTTTGTTAATGGGCTACAAAGCACTCAAATGAGGTTGGGATGTCTGTTTTACTTGTGCTAGAGCAGTTTCTTTCTTGCAAGTGGAAGAGAGTGAGGCAGGCAGCATTAGGAAAAGACACTGACTTCAGAGATGTAATGAACGACCTGTGTGTCTTCTTCCTAGTAAGATGAACCAAATCATGCCAGATTGCCCAAAAAACCCTTCTCAATCCAGTCTTGACTATTTGTTCTTGGCTGTATTTTTCTGTTGTGAATCTGTTGAAGGAGAACAGAGGGGAGAGGGTCTCTGGCCAGGCAACTGTTTGGAGAACTGCTCCTGTCTGCTGTGGGGCTGCTCAGAAAGTCATGAAAAAAGGTGAATCATTGCCAGTCAAAAAGAGGAACAATTTAAAGAGCCGCAGGCAAGTTGGCCAGTAAGTGAAGCCTTTGGGAGCAGACCAGGCCTGCTTTGAGCTACACGATGAGGGGAAATCTCAGGCTGATTCTGGCCAATGCATTGAGCTGAAGAAGTTACTTGCTCTTCCAAGGAAAAGAGTGAACTGGACATTTGAAGAGGTGCTAATAAGGGTAAATGACCTTATTACATGGCCAGAGTTTGTAAGTTAAGGACTCCAGTCCTCTGAAATGGTAAATTAAAGACCCCAGGCTGAGGGAGGACTTCTTGTCCAAGGCACAACGTTGTGATAAGATAATTAGGTGGTTTCATGGAAAGAAACTCAGCCACTTGGTTTGATTCCTCCCTGAACTGGTTTTTCTAATGAAGCACCCCAAACACCTGCTGGCTTTGTGCTATCTGAGTTGTTATATGGCCATCAGGCATACGGGATTAAAAGGACAAAAGACAACTGGAAGTCCTAGCTCTCTGAAGTGCCCAACTTTCTGCAATATTTGCCTCAGCTGGGAGAGAGGTGCTGACAAGACAAAGCCTCTTGGAAGCACAAATGATCCGAGAGAGTCTGTACAACGTGGCAGTTTTTTTCAGAAAAAGTCAAAACTAAGAAAACTCATACTTTCCTGCTTAATTTAGGTTACAGGCTGCTGTTTCTTGAGGGTGTGCTTCCTTGTGCTTAACACTCAGGATTATTTTGACATCCTCCAAAGTGTACGTGCATATTTTTAGTACCGTATTTTTATCAAAAAGGCTTTGGCTGTAGTAGTCATCTGCAGGCACCCTGGCACAAACTCCAGTCAAAAAGAAAGGCAAAAGAGATGCTAGAAAGCAGCGAGGAAGTAGCAATCCAACCCAATGTGTTCGGGAGGCACCGTCATTACAGCAGAGAAGAAAGTAAGAGATGAGCCAGATTTGCCTTAACATTTTAAAGTACTAAATGTTGAGGAAAAGTTGGCAGCTCTCAATAAAAAGTGCTTTCTATTTCACATCGTTCATTCTCTGAACTATATGTGCACTAAAGTATTTATTAATCTGCCTTAATAAAAAAAAATTGTTGTCTTAAAACATCACTAAATATCTGAGGGAATATACAAACTGAATTATGCCCAGTATTGATCTAAGCTGGTGAACATATACTGATGTCCAGTCACTTAAAATGCATATAATTGACTATGTAAGTGCCAAGTGCATTTCTGGAAGATAGATTAATGATCTGATGAAGTGATCAAGCACTTGGTGGCTTTTGGCTGATAAATCATGTCAGCTCTTTCATATATCTGACATTCAATTATGGTCATTTAAACCACTGTTTATTGTTGTGCCATTCTACAAACTCAAGCAATCAAAGCATTAACTCAAACGCATAACAGAAAGTTATTGTATCCACAGCCTTATAGTTTCTGTATGAGCAACGTTGCCAGTTAAATCAGGGCAGATTTGACTTTTGGAGAAGTTCAGAATTTACATAGAACTTGTAATTTTGATTGGCTGCTAGTTTTGGGAAAATTCTAAACTTTCCACCTATTTCTCTGCACACAGAGTGATCTTCCTGTTACAGGTTTATGCAAAAATACCCAAATGAGGAATTGAATGAATGCATCCTGCACCCACTGGAGAGGCTGTGAGGAATGGCTTTCCCATGGAGCTGCAACCCCTGCAGCTGCGCTGGTGTCCCACAGCAGCTCTCCTGCAAGTGCAACCAAACCAGCTGCTGCCTGGCCACTCAGGTATGAATTTGGAAATATTGCCCCAATATTCTTCTTCTGTAGACTGAGAAACCTTGCACTGGAACCAGTAGATTAATCAGTTTTAGCCCATAAATACTAATTCGTACTCATTTTTTCTTCCTCCTGGAAATCACTTTGATCTTCTGCGCAGCACAGAGCTGGTGGCAGGTTTGGCTCTTCCCCAGGGAGGACCTGCCTGTGCTGGAGATAAAAAAATCCTCCTTCCTTACCCATTTCTTAATTCAGGTTTGGGAAAATTGCATGCTGGTTTAATTTCACTGCTTGTTTTCTGCTAATCTCCACCTTGTAAGAACGTGTAATGTTCAGAGGAATGACAGAGGTTTATACCACCAGTGTAAACTGAACAGCCTCGGGTTTTTTTTTGTTTTATTTTTTGTATTGTGTAGATAGTAAATGAGATTAAATATGGCTGGTGGCTGCGCTAGCAGCTCGGGTGGCGAGAAGCCAGAGGCAGCCTGGGATGCTCCACTTGTCGCAGAACACTACCTCTTTATAACACCACCTAATCATCCTTTCAGTGTTTTGATAATCTTGCTTGAGCAACCTTCAACCCGCCACTCAGTGAATCAGGCATTCAATTATTCTGTCCCCTTTTTTGTTTTTTTAGAAGGAAAAATCAGAGTAATTGCTGAGGCTAAATGAGATTATTCCACCCAAAAACTGCACCGGCACTGCTGAAATCCACTTTGAAATGAGAAAATGTTATGTAATTCTCCTGGTGTTTTGGGGAAGGGGGGGAGATGGTGGCGGTTGTTTTTATGGGGCTAACCCAGATGCCAGTACAGCCGGTGGGAGGCTTTCCACTGACTTAAATCACTGTTGGAGCAGGCCTAGGAGACTCTTGCCCATCAGTCAAGGACTTCCTGATGGCTCCTGATATCTCTATACAGCCAGTGCCAGTCGCCTTCAGCAGCCCCAGCTCCCTTTTGTTTTTGTGCGGTGGACTCGGGTGAACCGCAGCGGTGTTGCTGTGCTGTCCCTCGCCTTTCCATGCCGGCGGGAGATGGGCTTTCCCTCCACCTTCCCTGTGTGTGTGTTGGCAGGGCATCTGCTTATTGAACTCATCTCCGCAGGCAACAGAGGGAAAGCAAACACTGAACTTCTGCAGTGAGTCTTCGAAGTGCCTGCTAATTATATAACATTTAATTTCTTATTTTCATATTCTTTTCAAAGTGGATATATATATATATATATAAAAATAAGCAAAACAGGCAATGCCACCATGAATTCTTTGGTCTTACTGAGTCCCCTTCCAGCTGCACCCAGGAGTTGGCCCTGAGGTTTGGAGGGCACCAAGGAGACCACGCCAGCAGGGGAGGGAGGCTCTTGGGAGAGGAGGGGTCTGGCAACGAAGCCTTGAGCTGGGTTTAGCTGGTGCTGTCTCGCATTAAATCGTGGATTGCTTTGCATAACCTTTTGCTGAATGTGCCCTTGTGCTAGGAATCTGCACTTAGCACTTCAGGGCTGGTAATATAAACATTATCTCTGGTCCTTCTTAGGTCCACACAGAGATACCTTCATGTGCAAGCTGAACCCTGCTCCAAACCCTGCTAAAGTTATGTGCCGAACTGAAGGATTACAAATTGCAACTGAATATTTGATGAGGGGAAAAAATCTCAAAGATTGGGATGGACTAAAATAAAGAAGGCCAGATACGAATGAGGGGCTGTCTATCTCCCTTTCTCTTGCTTAGGCCCTTTCATGGCTTCTCTTAAATGGGCTCTTACTATTAATTTCTGCTGTAAGCAGGGGGAGGAGCTGTAAAAAGCGTGGCTTTTGCTAAAATGTCATCGCAAGCTGTTACTATTAAGCAAGGCTGGAGGAGGAACGAGGGGAAACAACACAGTGGTGGTGTGCAAGGCACTGTAATGCTTTTGTTCTGTGCTAGCACAGCTTTCTGAGCCGAAGCAGAATTTCAGCCATGCTGCGGTGACATTTGTAAATGAGAACATGGCAAGGCCCTTAGTTTGGCTCTTTTTAAGGGGAGGGAGAGGGCGTGAAGAAAGAGTCTGGCTTAATGAAAAAGGGGAATCAGTCCAGGGGAAGGGGAAAAAAAAGGGGGGGTTAAGAAGCAGAACAGAATTTAGAAAGAGCACGCAGGCCAAAAACTGAGAGTAATCAGCACAGGAGAAAGGGTCTTGCGGAGGCAGAGTGCATAGGGCTGGCAGGGAAGGGACAGCAGAGAGGGGGGAGAAGGCTTCTGGAATAGCACAGAGGCTTAGAAAGCTAAAATGAAGACAAAAGGCCAAGGGGGAACATTCAAATGGATATAAGGAAGAATGAATGGCTGTAAGGCATCCCAAGAATGTGTGTTACAGTCTCTGAACTGAGGATCTTTTTTAATTTGTTTGTTATGAATTTTATCCTACATTCTGTTTTGCTATTTGATACGAGACTGTTATGTGGAAAATACAACCCCCATTTCAGGGAGCTGACATTATTCCCTTGAATTTCATGGGTCTGTAACATTGCTTAACATTTCCTTTCATTTCACTGGAAGGTGACAGATTGATTGTGGGCATCTTTGACCCCCTGTTTGTGCACAAGGTCTCTCTCTGTGCTATAACAAGTGCAAACTGTAAAACATATAAGCAAATTTTTAAAACGGCAGGCATTCATTTAAAGACCAAGACGAGCAGCTCCCGTGTCCCAGTAATAACCCAGCTGGTCCCATCTCGCTGGAGATGGGATAAGGAGCAGCGGTGGGCTATTACCTTTGCTTTTTCCTTCCTGACTCTTGCTGGCTCTTGCCTAATGAGGCACTGGCTATTTGTGAGCGCTGAACTGCTCAGGCAGAGCTTGAAGTCTGCTGCAGAACTGACTCTTATACATAGCGGTTGTCAGTAAAGTGTGGAAAAGGCTATAGAGGAATGCCAGCACATCCATCCTGGAGGCAGGGTAAAACTAACCCATTAGAAATAACCCCTAAGTTTTACTAGATTCCACATCAAGGGGGAAAACACCTGAGGCTTCATTTATCTTTGCTCTCAGAGGGGGTTTGCAGCCTCTCTTCCCGTCAGCAGAGCTCCGCCAGATGAGGTGCTCGCCCTGTGGGCACGGCAGAGAGGAACCATTTAACCATCCATGAAATGGTTCTCGAGTCTCTGTCAGATTTGCTGCTCCAGACATTTGTGGGTGACCCCGGCTCCCTGGTCCTGCTGTGCTGGTGGGCCACGAGATGCAGCTTTAGGGCGCCCTGTGTGACCCGCATTGCTCCTCCATCCTCCCACGCAGGTTGTCCCATGGGAGAGGCTGGAAATTTGGGTAGAAATGGAGTCCTTGGAAATTTTTTCTGTCTTAATGAGAGTTGGAAAACATGTCTTTTAACACTAAGCCTTACAAGTAAAGGCTTTGACTGTCAATAAAATGATAGCCTGAATTGATTATCAACTTATTGCATTTTTGTCGGATTGTGCTTTGATGTTTACTTACAAGAGCTGAACGTGTCACTGGTCTGTGCTGGCCGGGGTTTTTGTAACCAGGTCTTGCAGTTTCACCACAGAGATTTACACAGTCGCCCAACAATACAGTGATTTCATTAAATACGAGCTTTAAGTAAGCCTCCAAAATGAAATTCGTCTGCTCTGACATGGGATCCATGCAAAAATGGGGCACAAGGAAAACAGTACATGAGATTGGGCTATTAAGAATAATTAATACTAAATTTAATTGTCAATTACTTAGCGAGAGTGATATTTGGCTTTAAAAGGCCATCTCTATTTATGGTGCTACACAGTACAATAAAAAATAACAATCTGTTTTACTGAGATGAACATAAAGCCGTAACAAATGCAAATGTTGGTCTCCTTTTATCTGCAGGCAGCGCTTTTTCGCTGAGCAGCGCAGGTAGAGGATGGCTCGTACGCGATGGCTGGCACACGTACGTTAATCAAAACTTCAGAAGGCATCTTCTAATTGTTTCTGCATCAGTACAGGCTGGATTTTAATTATTTTGGGAAAGGAGGCAATAGCTTTTTAGGCTTGGCGGTATTTACATATAAAAGATTCATCTGTTCATGTTAACAGGCTGTGTAGCGTAATCGCTTATCCACGGGCAGGTGACTCATATAGGCTGTGTATACACATACATGTATATTCTTTCCCTGTTACTTTGTGATGCCTTCAAGTATTTTCTATGTTGCTTCGGTGTTTAAACACCGATCCCATACAACCTCCTTTGTTCCCATGCTCACAATATTGCTCCCGAGACACTACACCTTCCAGCACATCACTTTCTTACCCATTGGCTCTTTTCCCCTCTGTGAAGCGTTTAGGTATGGGTATAAAGAAAAGGAGATAGAGATGAACAAAATAACTAAAGAATATGTAATGGAATGTATTTTAAAGAAAAACCCAACACATAAGGGATCAGTAACTAATGAGTAGGAAGTACCATACAGTATGTCATTCATTTAGCCCTCTCTGTACAGGGTAGTACCAGATGGTGCCCTGAGGGACTTGGATGTTCCCATCTATGCTGTAACGCTACTAAAGAGGTGAGATGAGAAAAGGGGATGAGATAGATAACACCAATCTGCCCAGCAGAAAAAATGATTATGATTACATAACTAATGACCCAGGGAATTAGACAATATCAAAAATAGGAAGCATGCCAATTTGTGCTGTGACACGTCTGAGCAGCAAAAGCAGCGTGAAGAAGGTGCACAAAGAGTTTATTTGAACGTATAGTGGTTAAGAAAAGAAAAAGTGGCGGGTGTCTCCTTGTAAAGCAGTCAAAACCAGTCTGTTAATTCGACAGCAATTTCTCTAGACGTTAGCTGATGAAACTCCACTGTTGTGTATTGCTGCAATAATAGTAACGAGGATGCGCATTCACATGTTCTTTTTTTGCGGTATTCAGTTCAGCCGGGAACTTGTTAGAATCCGATTTTCCTCCAGTTCCGTTAAATAGTTTCTTTGTTGAACGCAGGAGTAACAGGATTGAGACCTTAGCGCTGCTACTGAGGAAAAGCAGCTTGTGCCTCATCTGTACGAGAACTGCCAAACTGGTTCCTGCTCTGCTTTATGGCAGGCAGTTTAATGCTGAGGCTCCTCTTCCTACAGGCTTTGTGGCAGCAGGGAATAGCTGGAGGACTGTGTGTCATGGAAGTGTGCCTGGTGTAAGCGGAGGTCTTGGTTGTAGACCTTAGGAAAGGATGGGGTCACGGCACCACAGGCAACTGAAAGATTCCATGTTGGAATATTTTGCAGAGAAGAATATTGGATGAAATTTTAAGCTGCTCAGAAAAAGGCTTTGTTTAACCAATTTCCCTCCCCCAGTTGTTCTGATTTTTATTTTTTTATTTTATTTTGATGTCTGGGAAGGGGTTGCAAGCTCTTTGTTTCTGCTGTAGCATCCTGATGCTACGTGTCTAAATACATGTCTATCAGATATTTTCATTTCTAAAACTAACTTTGGTGTGCAGCCCTACAACACGGGTAGATTAGAGTCTGGCTATAAAACGTGGAGCAGTCCAAAACGATATAAAATGCAGCTTTTTACCATCTGTTGGAAAATGTTAATGAGCTGGTGATCTCATTCCATATTTTAGACAGGTGTCCACATCCCCAAAAATGTGACTAGAAATGACATCTTTGTTGACAGTCTCATCAGATTAATTGGACTTCAGGACTGAGCTAATTCTCACATCAAGAGGCTTGAGAACATACTGTCGGAGCTGTGTGAAGAACCTTGAACTCCTGTTTCTTGTGCTGTCGCCAGATCATAACAGCTTTGATGGACTGGATTAGGAAATCAATATACACACATTGACATGCTAATCCCTCCAGGGACACTCATTAAATAACATTCAGATAAAGGGGCCATAACAGCACGCGTAGAATCAATGACTGCAGCAGAGTATTAGATATTTTTTGGTTTGTTTTTTTCAAAGAAGTTAACATAAATGCATATAAAACATTAAAAACACGTATTGAACACCTGAAAGCATGAAATTTGGCATTAAAATGGACCTAAAGCATGAAAAGTATGAAAAAGGGTCAGGATTTAATTGTACATATGCATTAATGTGAAGAAACTCCTGTGAGTGAAAGGGATCTGCTGGGTCACGAGTTCAGTTCTCTGCTATAGGAGATATCCATGCTGTGTAATACCATCCATAAAGTGATCAAGCACCATTTTAAAACTAATTAGAATTTTTATCCCTTGGGACTCCGCTCTGTAACCTTTCTCCAATAATGGGTAGAGACCTTCATCTAATTTCAGACTAAATTTATTCCTGGCTAATTTATATTAATTTTTTCCTCTTACAAATCCTTTCTTTGTGTTGTTCACGTGGTGTGTTTACAGGCAGGGGCGTCTACTCTCAGTTTTTGTTCCGTAAGGCTGAACTGGCAAAACTTGGTGACAGTTGCCTCATCAAAGCGTTCCTGTACCTCGTTCATCACAGTCGTCCTTTTTTGCACGTGTTCCCATAGTTCAGCCTTTCTGAACATCAGCGATGCCACGGGGTTTTTGTGCTCCAAATGGCACGTCGCCATCACACTTCACCATCTTCAATTCCTTGCCTTGTACAAGGCACCCTCATTTTTATAGGTCTGCTACAAAACAAGAGCTGAAAGACCAGACCTCTCCAGTAGAAGGCAAAATCTAAACCCAGGGTTTTAGGCTAAAGGCACTGATGTCTGTTGAGCCGGGGGTCCGGGATCCGCAGCTCCTGCCAGGGTCTGCAGGTCAAAGCTTCCAGCCTTGCTGCAGGACAGCAGGTGTTTCTCCAAGGAGCCTGCCAGGGAGGTGGCTGAAATGCTGCCAGTACAAGGGGTTTGGTAGTGCTACGTTTGCCCGAGGCGTTGTGACTGCAGTGAACCAACATTTATCAGTGGGGAGAGGGAACAAAAACCAAATCACTGAAATACTCTGAGTAAACTCTCATTTATGTTTTAATTTTTGGACTTGGTTTTCAGTCTGTCATAAGCTGCTGACCCTGTATTTAAATAAATAGAACTACCTTAGTCTAATACCATTCTAGAACTTGCAGCAGAGATTCAAATCATTGTTAATATTTAAATATTTTGTAAAGAAGAAATACGCAGCATCAGATTTTCAGATGGGATATTTTAACCCCTCAAAGCATGCATTTTCCCCCAGCCCATTTATATGGAAATGACAGAGTGTGTGATGCTGAGTGTGTCAGTCTTACTCGGTAAGTTACATATAATTGATTTTTTTTTTTTTTCTTTTTTCTGTGGAGAACACTGGTTCTCATACAGCTCATCTGAAGTACCCAAGGTGACTGAATGCCATATTTTGGAATTTTTTAAAGGTTGCTGACCAAAGCCCCAGTGTGCTGCTCTTAGGTAGGTGTATGTATTGGTCTTATCTAGTGACTTGCTTCCTATTAGGTAATGATAACTGCGAGTCCCAGCTAAATGAAAAAAAAAAAAAAAGGATTTAAGATGCTTTGGGAGCCAAACAGAAAAGGAAAGGACAGAAGAAAATTTGGAAGTCTTCATTCTAGTTCTTTACCCAGTCTCATGCTCATAATTATTGCTTCAAATATAGAACCAAGCAACAAGGCTTCTGTGGCGTAGTGTTCCACACCTCTGTATAGCTTGAGATTAAAATGTTGTAATGACTAATTATTCTAACTAGGTAAAAAAAAAAAAAGGTCAAATGTCACCTGTTTAGGAGAAGGCAGGGTATCCCAACACACAAAACCCCCAGATGTAAAGTGAAAAGGGCCATAACGTTTATTTCTTTGTTGCATATGCATAGAAGCTGCACTGTTCTTTGTAGCTGCCTTCCATGGTGAGAAAGACAAAACAAGATCTTCCTGAGCTTACAAGATGAAGTAAAAATGAGAATATTTTAATTCTTCTCTCTCAATTGTTAATTGTTGGACAAGGTCTGATGATAGTAACATATAGTGGGGGGAGGGTAGGGAGGGAACAGAGAAATAGTGTCAGGAGTCTGAGAAAAATAAAGAGCTAATCAGGATGCTTTGGCCATCAGCCCCGAGCCCCCAGTTCATAGGACCATGCTGCGTACGGTGGAGCATGTGGCTCTACCTTTTCATGTAGGCGTTGGACAGTAAGTTCCTGCTCTTACAGACCCCGCTGTGACTGAGGGCTGCAGCCAGTCCTGCACCTTGGGCGAGGCACCGGAAGGCTTTTCTCAAGTAGGAGAGGACCAGTCTCATCCCTCCAGGATGCTGATTGTTCCTGTTCCGTGGGATTACATTATCAGTTTTGACTTCAAATAAACGTCTTACAGAGTTTTCCCAACTGTAAATTATATTTTTTTTTCCTTCATTTGATCTTTCCACTCCTCCTTGATCCTCAAAGTGGGCATCACATGACTCCATTTAATTGATTATTTTGCTGTTATCTGTTTCATCTAGCATTATTAGCAAGTGCCTTCTTATCTCATTTTAGAAGGTTTGTTAACAGAGAGATCAGCTGGATCGATACCCACATAATAGAGATGCTAATTACTGCATCTACAGCTATGTTCACTTTTAGTCCTCCTTGCCAATCTTGCACGCCACTGTAGCGTAAACTTCTGATAGACTCTCACAGACGTTGCATATTTTAACTCGCTTTGTTGCTGTATATTGTATATGTAAGATTTAGCCTCAACTGAGACAATCCCCAGAGTTTTGGAGAAAATCTGAAGTTTTGGGGTTCTTTTCTGATATAAATAACAGGCTCGATCTGCTGCTGTCTTGCCTCCTGTAGTACTGAAGTGTTGCCAGAATGTTATATAGAAAAACAGGTGATCCATCTTGCACTCTATAGTTCTGCCCACTCTATTTATGCAAGTTTCACAAAATTGTTCTTGTAGGGCCAATGTAGTTAAATCATTCTTGATGGCTATGCAAATCGTCTTACTCTGGGTTTAGGAGTGACTTATTTTAATAAATATGTAGAAACTTGCACTCGTTTTCAACCTGATTTAAACTAAAGTATAAGAACCTTCCTGCATGAATTATGTTTAAGTCATTTTTTTTTTTTAGAGGATATCTTAAATGTAGTTCAGGTAAGGTGGGCGAGGAAAATTGTTCATAAAGTTTCTAGCAGCCTGCCATGTAAATAGTAGAAGTTCACTGTTAATCCTGGTGAGATGCATTAATTTATGAAAGACAGAGACGATTTTATTTATCTTTTATTTTATTAAGGAGAGATTTGTATGTGGTGAGGTAGAATATTTGGTAGAGAAAAATAGTAGATTATTTTAGGTACAGGTGACAGGATGACAGATGTTATAGAGAAAGTTGTGTAAATATTAATGCAGGTGCAGGGAAAGGAATAGGAAAAGCCGAACGGAGAGTCTGGAGGAAGAAGAATAGATAAATGGGCCAGGTCAAGAGCGTGACAGCTCTTACGTGTGGTGACAGAAATTTTTTAAATGTGTGGAATAGTAAATCACTGGTGAAATCAAAGAAGAGGTGATAGAACTGCAGGAGAAGGATGTGACTACTTTGTCAGCTCATGTTTTTTTATTCATTCTCTTCTTTTTATCTAAATCTCTCCCCTTTTACACTGGTTGGAAACTCATCAGTAAGGAGTTTAATTCTGAAGTAAGGGAAGTATTTTGTTATATTAAAAAGGATGGATCAACTGATTATACTACAGATCTAGGAGAAAATAATAGAAATCCCTACTTAAACTTGAAATATTGCAATATTATCTCAATACCATTTGCGATGATAGCTTTAATTGTGAAGTGCCTCTACCTTGATCTTGCCTTCTCATAACACACCTGGGATCTCTGAGTAAGTATGAATACAGGGAACACTGTCTTTTTTAGTTTGTGTTGTGTTTAAACAACTTGTTTTTTTGCCTTGATACAGAAAAACAGCTAGCTTTTAAAGAGGGCAGAGAAAGCTGCAGCATTAGCTTTCCTCCCGTTCCCTGTTTTCTCAGGCCTTAGGTTTGAATAGAAATGTGTAAATAATTGGTCAATGAAAGGGAGGAGGCGCTTACTGACAGTCACGCGTAAGCGGTCTTTCAAGGTCAGATCTGGAGAACAACTAAAGAGATCTCCTGTGAAGTTTGTTATCTATCTGTTCCAACATTGCGCTCTCTACTAATTTTTTACTGCTCCAGGAAAATGGCAGATGTAATTTTATATATAAACATGTGTGCGTATTCGTGCAGCGCAAGGCTTGTGTACACGTACACTGGAGACAGCACTGAACCAGTGACTGATTTGATAGACTGTATCACAAAACACGTATAAAACACTCCTTGTTATTGTAAATTATAATTGTTTCTTTTTTTTTTATCTACCCTGAATAAATTGTACAGACACAAAGTGTCATTAAGTGCTCCTCTTTTGCAACTTACCATTTTCACATGTCCAAATTTCAATATTAACATTGTATTCCTTTGTGAATTGAGCTTTTATTCATTACATTCTTTTTTAGTCTAATAGTTATTATTCTGCTGCTCATACTTATCTTCAGAGCTAATTATAGTCTTTGGCTATCTCCTTCTGGAATATAGATACTGATAGATATTAATAACACGTACCTTGCTCTCCAGCCAGCACTTAGTTCCCAAGGATGCTGTGATTTTTGTTCTCTTACACTGCTTAAATGTCCCAGTTCTTTTTGCATTATCATTTTACCATACTGCATACATAAGCATTATCTACTAGAAATCTCTGCAAAGAGAGATCACAGCCCCTCCCTCCCCCCTGTCGTTGGGAATCCCTTAATATAGCCACGTACTGTCAACTTGCACATAATGAAAATGTCAATAGTCCTCAGATTGGAACAGTTAAGGTACTGAAACAGATGTAGCCCAATACAAAATAAATCTATGGAGCAGATGAAGAAGGAGATGGCTTGGTCACACAGTCATTAAAAATAATAATAAAAACAACCCTCAAACCTAAATTAGCCATGACAATCCCACTCGCGAGATCACATTGCAAACAAAGCAAAGCGATAGACTCAGGCCCAGAAGAGTCTCGCTTAGTGTGATGCTGCAGCTCGGATCCAGAAGGATCGAAGGGAATTAGATCTTAGTGCCCGCCCCTGCTGACGGATGGCAAGCCTTGTAATTCCCATTTCATTTCTCAGCTCTCCTGACCGGAATACAGGAAAGGATTATAGTTTTGTTCAACCTTCACCTTTCTAAATCCTTTGAAGGCAGGACAGAAGTTAGAGAGAGCAGCTCTGGTACACGTGCTAATTACGGGCACAATTCTAGTAAAGCAGCTAAGAAATGTTTAGATAAAATTATTGAAACTGTGGGTACCACTTTTCTCAGTGTGTATCCCTGAACTGTGAGCAGGAAAACCTAAGCTTCTCCTTTCGGATAGCATTCGTGCTTTTGGATTAGCTTCTTCGCATTAAGATGGTGCTCAATACAGAGACAAGGTCAACACCTGAATCTGCTTGGAAAATTTAATACCCTCTAAACAATGTTTTGAATTTTCATTTTTTTCCTATCAGGTCTTTGTAGATCAACGTAAGTAACACACAATTGGCTAATACTTGCAAATAGTTACAAAATTACCTGAAAGCTGCTGTTCAATAATCAGCGGAGAAATAGCTCCCATTAAAGTGCCTAGAAGGTCACACACATCCCAGGATTTATGAGCAGGGTAGTATTCACACGATTTATGCAATTTAGAAATTTCAGGGAGTACAGAGAAGACTCAGAGAATGGTAAAGTGGTTAGAAAATTTGCCTGTCAGTGGGAGACCGCAGGTGCAAAGTGAATACTAACGATTTACCAAATCAGTCTCTGCTTTTCCCTATGAGGACCCAAATCTGGATAATCAGCTACTTTCCAAAGTTACTGTAAGATGCTTGTCAGGAGAAAAAAAAAAACAACTTGTGGTCTTAACAGGCATGGCAATTAACCTTTTCATCAACTGAATATTTTTTGTGTATTTTCTCTCAATAGTGATTTTTTAAAAATAAAATTATTTCACCTCCTGCAAGGCCTGCTTCAGCTCAAGCGAGGATTCATTCAAAAGGATTCCAGGGCCAGTATTAGCCCGTGAGGTAAAATTAATGACTAGTGTAGATACCATCGAGGTTTCTAAACTACTTGCAGTCCTACAGAATTTAACAGTACTCATGAATATAGTGAAGGTCCTTCTGGAAATACATCCTATAAATTCAATAGTATCTGAATAAAATTGTGGTAGGAGGCATTGCTCGTACAAGTGTTTACAGCACATGTGTTATTTACTTGACAGAAAATAGCCACCATCACTAAGGACCTTCTAAAACAAATGTATCTCAGGCTCACCTCTTTGCAAGTACTTAAAATGAAAAGGGAATGCTGATCTTGTTTTTCCGTCATTTCCTAGCTCGCCTTGCCCGCACACGTGCCCCGAGATCACGATTTTCCTCAAAGTATCCGCTCTGAAATGACTGAAAACTATAGACTGTTTGTATTTACCTTCTCAATGGCCGTTTCAGGCCACATTGTATGTCATATTTATCTTTGAAATCGCTTTTAATTCAATATCCTCATCATTCTATTCACGTGGTGACTGCTTTGTTTTCCTATGAGCTGCGCGGCGTTGATATCCTGCAAGGAGGTCTAGGAAAGACACAGGCCTTATCTCTATTAATGTGAGGTAATCTTATAATGAATTAAAAAGAAGTTGTTCAAAAGGTAACAATTAAAAGACCAGTAACACTATAAAGAAGTGTAACAGCATTGGGGAGGTTTTCTTGTTGTCGTCTTTTTGAAGAGTATTTACAGGACTTCTGGGTAGCAGTAAGATTAAGTGACTCTACCACCAAATATTTCAGTTCTGTGGATGGTATACGTTACTCACGAGTGGCATTCCTGTAAATTAGTCTTTGCCAGATGCTTTGTCTTGTGGCCTAAATTGCTGTAAAACCCATTAAGATATATTATGCACATAAAAGGGATAGAGTAGTTGCAGAATCATTGCTATAACAGATTATACGTTACTTGATTGCTATCCATTAAACAAAAAGAATTTCATCATCCCACTTGAAGCTTGCTTTATAGATGCTTGTGTTCGAATCCGCAATGAAGATTGAAGGCTGTAGTCGCAATCTGCTAATGTAATTCCTTGTCTTATATTATTGTTCATTAACAGTGGTTATTCCTTTGTGTTTTTGTTTCTGTAAAAAGGTATCATGGAAGCCCTGAAGTATCTGCACCGATATTTACATCAGACGTATCTGTGCAAGAGGGCAGCTGTTGTGGAAGGGGGTCCTTGACCGTGCCCCCGACCCTCAGACGCTGTCCTTGCCCCTGCCTTCACCCGTGCGGCTGTGCCATCGCCTCCTCAATGAAACACACTCCAGACTAAGCAGGACAGAGCTTATTTATTAGCAGATCAAAATGATGTCGTATTTACTTTGAGATTCAAGGCTCCAGTGTGGCCTACGTTACATGTCTGTCACTGTTCTGCAGGCACTTGACTGCAAGCTGGTGTAGGCTGGCATTATTTAGAAATTACTGGGACTTAGATATTCTCTCAAGAGCTGAGTCAGCCAATAACACTGCTAACCCTGGGCTTGTGTACAATAAAATTGTAACCCAGCAACAATATGACCTTAGCACATGCATCCTGTCTTTTCTTTCATTTTTCTTTTTTTTTTTTTTTTTAAGTTACACTATTTATTTATTTACCTACTTGGTATAGATTGCAGTAGTACAAATAACATTTTTAAAGTAATCTTAAAAAATATTTCCCGGCATAATTTCTGCAAATATCAGCTTTCTTCCCTGGGAATCCATGCTAATTACTTCCTGTTATGTTAGGTTTTGAGTCCTTGGTTCAGAGTTAAAAACCTCAATGAGTAGGAGAACGTGAGTGAGTTTAACCCACCTTTGATCCATTTGCCCTCGTTTTCCTTCAATTTGTTTTCACTTGAAGGTCTGCAGTTTCCTTCCTTAACATCTTGGCATTGTTTAGCTCTGAAGAATGCCTCTGGGAATGGACAGCGGTTGCTTTTGCAGGTATTTCAAAGTATCTTTTTTCCGTGTAAACAGTTGCTGAACATTTCACCAAGTGTTTCTGAGTTGCCACCAATTTGGCTGAGCTCCTGCAAGGGGTGATGTGGCTGAGAGGGTGAAGGACTGGACCCTTCCAGGCTATTTCTGCTATGAGGCAAGTCACTTCTTTCAGTAAAAGAGAGCTTGCAAAAAATCACAGGCTCAGGTTTAACTTGTTCTGCAGATTCTGTTTCTTATCTGTTTTGGAAATGGTGGAAGGCCACATTTCCTTGTTTCTGAAGGATGGCTGAGCTCTCCTAAAATCAGTGTGGGACTCTCTGCGTCCAGCTGGGACGCTTGGGGTGCTTGGGTTCCTAGATAATTCAGGTGAGAAGGATTCAGCTTGACTAAAAGCCACGTGGTCAGGTACCTGATCGCATCACCCTGGCACAAGTAGTCCCTTTTTCTCATGAAACTACTGCTCCGGTTAGTCTGAAACTCAGATACTGCCTTTAGCATCCTGGCTCTGTATATCGGTGTGTCCAAGGAGGATGAAATCTTCCTTTGCCTTTCTCTGTGGTTCACTTTTCCCCAACTAAATTTTCCTTCTCTCTACATTCTTTAAAGAGAAAAGTGGCAACCCTACACTCGCTGGGGTACCTGTAGGGCTGGGACTGTAGATGGGTGCCAGTGTCACACGTGTGTCCTTGGTAATGCAGCCTCAGCAGTGTGTGAGTATTAGATGTGATGGCCTTGTGTCACTGCACACGCTAAGAAAACACTATGAAGAGAGTGTAGATTGAACCACTTTCCTGTCCTTTCAGGTAGAAAGCAGATAATACCTCAGGGCTTTATTGTTATTCTATTTTTCTAAGAACAATATACTAGGAGATGTCTGTATCTGCTGTAACGCACCTCCTTTCAAGTTCAGTCTTGGATCTCTGTTTCTTTGGGGAGAAAATGAAGGTGTGGGGATTGGTTTTAATATTAATTTATAATCTCAACATGGTTTCTTTTCAAACAGAAAATAGCTCTTATGCTGAATGATGCTGAAATGCACGCAGGGTTCAGAAAACAGGCTCTGGTTTAAGTTTGGAAATGGGAAAAAAAATTGAGAAATGACGACTGTGTAGATTTCCTGATTCTTTTTGGCATGTAAGTCCCTTAGAAGATTAGATGTCGGTGTGATTTCATGCTGTGTAATATCATGTCATTGGCAGGGCTTCTTTTTGGTAATAGAATACGGATTTTATGAAGTACAGCAGCTGCTAAATCAGACTGCATGAAAAGCCAGGTTTTAGTGACACTTGTAATAGTGACACTTCAATGAGAAGCTTAAAAACTCATATTAAAGGTAGTGCTGCTGCCTAGAAGTGTGTCTCAAGCCACAAAACCGTGGGACAGAACTGCCAGTGGAGGAAAAATACCTTAGAAATAAAATCTGGTCACTTAGTATTTACACCAACTACATCTATATGCAGCAGGATAAGATCCTTTCACTCACACGTGAATAATTAGGAGGAAAAACTGGTGACTGCTCTTTCTTTCATTTTGACTCTCTATTAAAAGTCAGCTTTCCTAGTACAAATGTAACCTTCTTTGACTAATATTTTGTGGGCTCTTTGCAGAGGTAATTTTTACGTCAGCATTTGGGGACTTGATGATAAGTTCCCATTTGTGGGAAAATATAGTTCACTTCAACTGAATTTTTAAAAAGCTTGGGAACTGTACTGAACATGGAGACGGGATACATTTGTTTTCTAGGATAGCACTTTTACTGAAACAGTAGTGAGATCATTGCAATTATTCATTATTATTTTTGGTTATGTGTTGATTAAAAGCAAATGCAAGCTTGCATGCAAACAACTGCCAAAACCTCCCAAGTCTTAGGGTTTTTCCACCAAAAAGTATTTTACAATGTTCGCGAGTGAGGAGCTGGGGTTATTTGTGCATGTGCTGAGGACAGGGTGATTAGTCAGAGGTCCTGAGTGTGACCCAGTTAGAAACAGATGAAGAAAATGTGACAAAGAAAATGTTTGTTTCTGCCATTTTCAGGGAGATGGAGTTTAGTCACCTTCTCTTACAGGGAGAAAAAAGCCACAAGCTGAATGCGACAGGCTTTGAAACATTACAGAGATGAAGTAGTTGTCCCAGACATACCCAGACAGGGCAAGTGGATTCATGGTGTTGTTGAGCCACTTGGTGTGTCTGATAAGTCAGGCTGGCAGAAATGCTGCTTGATGTGCTTTCTGTTTACGTACCTGAAGTTTCTAGGCTGGGCACATACAGACTGGATACATGCAGCTTTAGATTTGGGTGTTTGCTCTTGGGATAAATATCTGTCGTGGATCCCCAAGGCCTCAGCCTTCTGTTCTATGCCAACTGCCTCTCATTAACCAGCGATGTAGGCTGAATTAGCGTTGTTATGCTGGTGCTGTGATGATACACATCACCTGTATTCATTTTACTTCCTCGCTCAGCCCAGGCCGTTCAGTGGTCCTGGTCCTGCACGGGCTTTGGGCTCAGCAGCACTGCTCACGGCCAGGCCCCTGCAAAGGGTGTTTGTGCTGGCAGTGGTACCTCTTCGCATCCTCCTGCGTTGAATTCGAAGCAGGAAGCCTCGCAGACAACAGGTGTAGAAGATTGTTGTTTCTAGGATCACCAACACTGTTTTATTTTCATATGATGCTGCTCAAGCTAGAGGAAGCAGTTCTGTGACTCTGTACTGATGCATGACTTTTGCCTGAAGGTATTCTTCTTTTTAAATTTTTATCATATCCTGCAGATGCTCATATGTGCTCTCAAGTGGGTGGTACAGGCGTTTTCTTACATTTATGCAGAGCTTACCTACTGAGCCGGTCATTGCTCTCCACAGCAAATGCATGTGACCGTACTTATCCTTACGATCTGCAGACAAACCCATTGAAATTCTTGGGACCAGTTATTTAAGTTGAAATCATTCATGATCCCCTGCAAGACTGGCATTTAAATGTTTATGTAGTGGGCTGAAACAGAGGTTTTCTAGCATATAGAGTAACACTTGTGGAATGATGGCATGCAACCCCTGCCCTGACTTGAGCAGAGGAGTCGAGTAAGTAGGCAAAAACCTGAGAGCAGGATGTTTCCTCTGACTTGGTAAAAATGATGCTGACCAAGGTAATAATAGTGTGGTCACATCTTCTCGGGCAGAACCCTGCTTCACCGGCCTGGGCGGGGGATGCATGGAAACTGCAGCTGCCCGGGGACAGTTTTCTCTTCAGGATGTCTGAGAGCAAGTAAGTGCAGAGCTACGGCAGGTTTGGGTGATAAATACAAAGCTACTAAAATACTTGTGTTTCCTCTTTCCTCCTTGCCTTTCCACGATAATTTCTGAAGGACTCTGCCGGCTAGTAGATGAACTTCTTGTACTCTCTTAAAGCCTTTCCAGCTCTTTGCTGGGAAGGGGGGGATGAGAACTGAGGGAGGCTGTGGTTCATTTGAGGTGCCCTCAATGGGCACTTACAATTAACAACTGAATGCATCGGTTGCTTTAAATAGCCTGACTACAGTCATTCATAAGAATAACAAAAGGCGGCGGACTGATTAACATTTGGTGGAGTTTGAATGTTGAACTTTTTTTCAGATTTATGGGGGCGAGTTAGGAAGTCTTTCTCTCTCCCACACACACATCTGTTTGCAAGTTGGGGATGGCTATTTAGGAAGAGTGACACGGAATTTTGCCCAGACTGCTCAGTCCAGTAAGCTTTTGGCTGTTTTAACTGCTTTTATTTGGAACTGAATTATCAAAGCGAAACGAGCAGAGAGCAGCAGCGATCTGGATTTGGGCACTCGCTGGTACCCCTTTCTGGGGTAAAATCAGTTTGAAGGAACTGGCCCATACTTACAGCTGTTGAGCTGTGGGGAACAGCATTGAACAGAAATCTCAATTTTAAACGAGCTTATACAGGACAGAAAGGTTTAATTTAGTGGGAGAATGTGGATAACAAACTTGCCCTATTCGCTTGCGTTGCAGTCTGTGGATTAGATGGACTTCGTGTGTGACTAAATATTCACATATGAACGGCGATGGTCTGAAATCAGAATCCTGCTCAAAATGTAACTACATCTGAGCACTCTCTGCAAATTTGAATGAAGGAGGAAATGCAGCCGTGCACTCGGGGCATGTACTTGTTTACAAATCAGACTAAACATAAATAAATAAATAGCTTACAATTAGGTTTTGATGAGAGGGGTCCTTTTAACACTGCCTGTGAACAATTTTGGGGATTGTGTTGCTACATTTCCGGTGATGAAAGTGCTGGTGAACCGAGGCAATTTTTGAGCATGATCATTTATTTCAAATGAACGGATTAAAAGAGCTTTAGGAAAGCAGAAGGTGTGGATTTAAATACAGAATGTAGGAATCGCTGCCGTGAAATCTACAATTCAATCTTGGTTTATCATCCGAAGCAAAAGATGGATTTCTAGTAATGGATTGTCAGCTTTAAACTGCACTGTGTCTTTTTGTAATAAGCACAAGTAGATTCTTGTCAACTCAGCATGCAATATTTTTCCACATAAATGTTTTTCCTTGTAATATTCTGTACTGGTACCTGTAAGTTTTAACAAGAGATCGCATTTTGTGAGGATATTTGCTCATATCACCCATCATGAGTGGAGACGCACTGGACGTAAAATTCTTTTGCAATTAAATTTATCCAGTTTCAGTTGAAATCTTCTTTATTTATGCAGGGCAGAAGATTATCATAATTTATTCAGCAATTTCTTTTCTTTTGTACCTGAAGACAGGCCTTGCAAGTCAGAGGTTATAACCCTGGAAAAAGAAGCCAGTAATTACACCTGCCAGCGTCTCCCTCTGGCCACGGGTACAATTGCCCATCAAGGATAATTGACAGCTAGCTAATAGGATAAGCTTTTGTTTGTTTGGGTTGTTTTTGTGTGTTTTCCCCCTACTTAACAAAGGGAAGCTATTAACTGGTGAGGCTCCATCAGGAGTGTGCTCATGGGCACAGTATTTTAAGCAACTTGAGAGGGACAAGCATTTTTGAGGAGCCAGGACAGAGGAAGAAATAAATGTCTTTCATCTTATCTTTGACATCAGAATTCCCAAACCACTCACTGCTACACTGCTGCACATGGCTGGAGCTTCCCCCAGGGGAGCAGGCAGCCATATGTCCCCCACCTGAGCCGGCTGGGCTGAGATGGGCAACAGGTCATCTCAGGGGCCAGCTCAACAAGCGCCAGCTATGGTGGTGGTCTTCCAGGGTGGTGGCGACAGCAGTAGTTGTATTCTGTAGAAAGACGCAATGGTGAGACAAGATGAGACACCCTAACCACTGCCTTGCTCTGAGAAGCATAGACTCCACATCCCGAGAGCTCAGGGGTGAGGAGGAGCGTCCATCATCTTTAGCAGAGGTCGGTTCACAGCCTGTTCGGAGCAAGCAGCACTCACTGCTTGCAGTTGTCACAGCAAAGGCTGCGAGTCCTAAGGCCAGAAAAAGGGGGGAAGTCAGAGAGAGAGAATAAATCACGACTCAGGGCACTCACTAGGACATGGGGGATCAGGATAGCCAGCTCCAGCATCGCTGACTGGGTTTCCAGTTTACTGACTGGAAATACGCTCTCCTCTGATGTGTGTTAGGTCCTCCGCAGGCAGAAGAGGAAAGGGAACATGGAGCTTTCACTTCTAGAGGCCAGCAGCCTGTAATCAGATTCACAATCTGATTACAGATTCACCAATCTGATCAGATCCACACCAATTTCTCGGCATTCCAGTCAACCTCTGAATATGAAATTGGCCCCAAAAACGCAAATGCAAGGGGCATCTTTCAGAGTGCAGCATGAGTTCGGTCTGTGTTTAGTGGCTGCTGATGGCTGACTCAGAGACCACATTTTGATCAGCCTCTGGAAGTTTTTAATGTATTTTGCCAAATGCCTGATTACCTTTACGAACCTTCACTTCCAGAGCCTACCTCTGGCGGCTGGCACTGCAGTGAAAGTGTCTGCATCCTTCATCGACCCCCAGCTGCCTTTATTCGAGTGTAGCTGTGCTCTCCAGATCTACTTCGGGACTCTCCTAAGTGGCCCATTTCTCCTGTGTCTGTTCACTAGTGATTACAGTTTTGTTCCATTGTAATCTTTCCTGCACAGCTAGATGTCTGTATCTCAAGGTACATTTAAATATCCGAAGGGATATTATTAACTCATATTATTTGTATTTAAAATATGCAGACCCATTAGCCCAAATTACCTGCTGTTTTCCTGCTGAATCTAGTTTTCAGAACAAATTCCGTTACCTTTTGAAAGATCACAAAAATTGGGTTCTAAATAGCTTCTGTTATAAAAATTTAAAACTATGAATAAGGATGTTTTTAAACTCTTTAAACCATCTGCACGCTGCCAGCTTACCTATTGTGCTTTAATTTAAAAGGAATGCTAAAATAAGTGCAAACACTGAAAATTACGGCTCTGTGTGGAATACTAATCCGCAATATTTGCATGTTTCTGACATTTTCAAATTCCCCAGACTCTCATTCTTCCAAGTTCCCATTACGGCACTTGTGAGGACGTTTTGTAGTTACGAGTAAGAATTGAAAGCTAGGAGGATCTCATCAGGGCTGCGCCGTGTGACTTTGAGAACCTTATGTAATTTTGGCATTCATCAGATTATAATCAATATTTCTTCTGTTAATATTGAGGAAGGCTATATGAACTGTCATTCCATCAGGAATGCAATAGTATTTTCTTCACTTGTTCTCTTTCTATGTCCTGATTCACATCACCAGTGAAAAGGCCATTTTTTCTACAGCCATCTCCTAAAACCAGAAAGACAAACATGGTTCTTTCAGATTTTGGGTATCATCACCTGCCGTCAATATTTTACCATTGGAATTTTATCGCCTGTCCTACCAATGGCACACAAATGAGAAAGGCACGCATCCCCTGCTTCTTGAGAGGGCGCTGAGGAGTCAAAGCGAGCACACCTTCGTTAGGTGACTGATGTGGTTTGGAGTTGTGAAGATGAAGGCAATCGGGATCGGGCTGTAGCTGTGCTCAGCTGTTTGGAAAATGCCGGGATAGCATTGCCTGGAGACCGTGAGGTGAGAATTTTCAGAAGAACTTGGGACTTGTATTTGAGGCCAGATTTTCCACGGTTTCTTCTGCCTTAGGGCACTGTTGGCTACAGAAAGCACGGGTTTTGTAAGAGTTTGCTGTGGACAGAGCCTTTCTAAAAATTGGTGCTTCCAAAATTTCCTCCTGAAATATCTTTAGCCACGTGCAAAAAATAATCCTTTTGGACTCTTAATATCAACTCCCTGTATCCTGTATCTGGTGTGCAGGTCGGCAAGGACCTTGGCTAGACGTTGGTTGGTTGGCCTTGCTCTAAGGTAGAGGTCATAAGTTTGCATAACTCGTTTTCTGAGGAATCCAGGGTGTATCATAAAATGCAGCATATGAGGAAAGGGATTACACTGTCATTCTGGTGTCCTACTGTGAATGTGTTTTGAGGTGTGTAGTGTAGCGCGCACCTAGTGTTGGTCCTGAGACTGCTCGAAACTGTGTTATATGCAGAAACCAATTATGAGAACAATGAAGTGGTATCAAGCCGTGTTTGGCAGTTACGTTGGCCCTGCTTGGCTGAAGTGAGGTATCTTGCCTGAAGAACAGCTTCCAAGTTGGAATAGAAATATTTATACCTGTTCTGCTCTCACTCTGCATAGATGTAAATGATGATAAAAATGAAAGGCAAAACAGACTCACTATTTTGGAACTCGTTCTAAACACTAAGTCCATGCGGTTGCAAATATTCCTTGTTTTACCCATTTATTCCCACTGCAGAATAACCAAGGACTAGAACTTCTGCTGTCTGAAAAGACAGTTTATAAGACCTTATCTTCATCGTCCTCTCCGCTAGTTCAGAAGGATGTGACTATAAGCAATTAACATCTTGATGCGCTTCACCACACAATTGCTAGCCTTTATTTTCTTCCCATTAAAATCATTGGCTCAGTTTACAGATGGTTTGGGTTTTTTTAATCTGGTCCTTCATATTGTACCAGAATCCATTCAATTAACATTGTGTTGGGTGGAGGGGAATATCAATTATTAAAAAAATGCCTATTTGCACTGGCCGAACACGGAGCAGGGGTTGCTTTTTGCTCTCTTACAGACAAAAAATTTTGAATTTGATGTTGTTAGGACTGAATTCTGTGAGCAATCCAGGTAAATAATGAACTTCACTTAGCTGTTGGTGTGGGTAGTCTCTGAGTCCCAAAAAGACAGCTTGGCTTTGGGTTGGGGTTTTTTTTTTGGAGGGGGTGTGTGTTTTTGTGGGGTTTCATTGTTTGGTGGGGGTTTTTTGGGTTTGTTTTTATTTTTCTTTTTGGTTTCTTCATTGAGTCAACCTTGTTTTGTATAGCAAAAGCACCACAGAGAAAATGTGTTTGAATTCTGCAGCACTTCATTGTGAGTAAATGAACGGCATGAAAGAATAGCGCAGAAACCAGTGAACCTGAGGTGGACTTGAACTTTCTGGACATCTTTTGTTGTGGATTTCTTTTCATTACCATGGGAGGCATCTTACTGTTGGCATACGTTCCTGCAGTCATAATAACCACCCTGAATAGGCTCTGTCACAGCACTTGAGGGGAATCAGACCTTTGTTAACACTGGAAGGAAAATATTCATAGAATTTGACAAGGATAAGGAACGTTCCTTCCCAAGAGTGAAGGAAACACAGGAGGGGAATGCCAGCCCTGGGAGATGCCTGGGGTTGGGGCACAAACTTTTAGGGGGTTAGCAAGCCTCCTTCACCACTGCTACCTGACAGGTCGTCTCCAGCTGACTCCCTGTCCTGTTCTTTTTTTTCCAGTCAGTTTGGAAGGGGTGAGGACCATGGCAAACGTCCTCTTTTCATTTTCCTGTAGTTCTCCTTTGCAGAGCAAGCAAATCTAGCAGCTCAGGTATTCTGGTACTTTGGATAACAGAAATGTAAGAGAGGGGAATAAATTTGCCCTGCCTGAAATCTTCTTTCAAAACAAGGTATTGTCTACCGTTTTAGTAATGACACAGGAAGGATGATATTTTTCCTGGGGAAAAAGAAAACAGCAGACAAACTAATCAAGAAAGCTGATAGTATAACATAATGCAAACTATTTTTTGTTTTCAGAAGTCCTGTTCAAGCCAGTCTCAGCGCATAATTTGGAACAACGTCACATTCAGACCAAACACACAACTGGTGTGCGTTTCAAGAGGAAACCACACAAAATGGTTCCTATTTGTAAATCGTAGTAAAATCTGGGGTGAACATGAGCTGATTTTCAGTTTTTTCCATACCGTCACATGGGCTTGAATTTTTTGGTTGGAACGTTTCGTTGCCAGAGGGGAAAGGGAAAAAAAAAAAAACAAACAGCTTGTTCAATTAAAATCGATGGAAATTTTCCCAGTGACTTCAATGAAACCTAGCATGGGCACAAGATCTGTGGAGACGACTAGAAATGGTCTGTGGAGAATTTTAAGGCAGGCAGCTTTGAACTGGGTATAAAACAAATGGGTGACCAGCGCAAGTGGCTGCCAGTGGGGCTGCGATAAGCAAATGTGCAAACACTTCCTCTGATAGCACTGGAATTAGCTGCAATTAAGTATGATTTCAGTGAGGAACACATCGCATTTCCAGCTCATTGCAGCGAGAAACGTTTGTGTAAAATGACAGCTGCAGCCAACTGTTCATGAGTCTCTGCAGGCGCTTCCTGAAGTTGGTGAGCTAGTTTATTTGTGTGTACAAAGCTAGTGGAAAATCAAGCTCCCAGCAATGGGAAGAAATTGGGACACACTAGAGCAAAGCCCAGTAGACCAGAGTGCTGTCTTTAAGTTCAGGGTGGGCTCATCTGCCCTAGTGCACACAAGGTAGCCTGGAGGTTATGCAGATGCCTGCACCCAGCCAGCCCTTTCACCTACCCACGACCCACCTGTAATGTTTTTTTTCACTAAAACTTGGTGAAGGCTTTAGAGAACTAGAGGAACATCCCTAATAGAGGCATCTGACTTTATCGGTCCTGCTTTTGCATGTATGCTTTTTTGCCCCCTATTATTATAAAAGTAGAAAATGGCACATCAGGAAAGCAATACCTCAGCTACGGACCTGGACCACAATTTTCCCCACAAATGAGGTTGATGAGAACAATGAGAAACTGAAAAGTAAGGAAGTGTCAAAACCTCTGTGAGAAACAGAAGAAATGAGGAAATACGGAGGGCTGCAGACTGAAACATGGCAGTGTCCCAAGCCAACATCTGTCCTGGGCAGATGCTGTTTGTAGGGCAACCACTGAGGGACCTCACTGGTGTCTGTTTTACTGTTACTTTCAGAATTATGCTGTGGAATAGCATATTAACAGAAAAATCAAAGATTTGACCGAAACAGGTAGGTGGGTAGATGCAGGAGCATTTCTGTGCACTATAAAGGTGGTACGCACTGCAAATACAGTACTACAAGAATAAGACTTTCATATTTCTTCTCTCTGTGGCTTTGTTTCTTCTCTTTCATCCCTATTATCTATTATTTTGCTGTAGGTGGGATGGTGTTTTGCCTCACTGATTTAAAAACTGCTCTGTTTGCACGTTTCTGCTTATGCAGTGCTTAACTTAGGGGATAGTATTGATCCCATAAGGAATTCCCTAAAAGGCAACCTTAATTAATGTTACCAGCTGTATGGAAATGTATCTGCCCCTGGCAATGTAGGGGAATGATGCTGAATGGTGACGTTGTCCTTCTCTTGAGCATAATAACTCCTGATCTTTCCTGTTTCAGCACATGGAGGTGCCTATCTCGTAACGTAGCTACACTGCGTGCGTTTGCTCACCCACATAAATTATATCTGTACCGGTCATTTTCTCAGTAATTGTGCTTTGGGAAAAGGTGAATAAATACAAGCACACAGTAACGGCTCTAGACCAGAAGCATGGTGACCATCAAAGGTGTCCTGATTTTTTAAAAAGCCTTACAGAAACTGCGCCATGGCATTTGCAGTTAGAATTTCATAGAAATGAAAGCAGTTGAAATATATAGCATGAATATAGCCAGGAGTAGCTGTACAGTGTTACTGGCAGGATGGCTTATCAGCATAGGTGAGTAATAGCAGGGGAAGCTTGCCCAGCCGCTGGAACTGATTTCTGCCCTCAAGGTACTTGTCAGAAAATATTGTCAGCCGGTTGCACTTTGCAATGACAGGATTTGTCTTCATTCCCCCAAATCGTGTGCCTGCGTGTGGGCGCGCGTGGGTGTGCGTGTTTTTAAAACAGGCTAGAGAATATTTTATTTTGTCTCGCAAATTATTTTGGTTCATTGGTTTCAGTTTCTTTTTTGGAAGAAGATGGCAACAAAAATGATGTTGCCTAAGTCCAGACTAAGCCTCTAGATGTCGGGTATTTTGGAGCTGAGCTGTGACCACACAGCAGTCAAGTTTAGGTTTGAATGAACCTGCCGACACCGGGTGATCTCTTCGTGTCCTGTGGTACCATCGGCTGTTCACTCCGTCTCTGCTGCTGTGACAAGCTTGTTCACATGTGGTAGTGCTTTTATTCACGGGTGGCTTTTTGTTGAGAATATTTGCTGTTTTCTGCCTCCTTTCTCTTCCTCTGGCCTCCGACAGCTGACTCACTAATGCTGTTTCTTTTTCTTTGCCTTTCCTAGCCATAGTAGTGCCTTTTCCTCTGCTTCTGTTGTGTTATGGAGATGGGCTCCGCTGCCGCTGTCGATTAAATGGGGATTGATGCAGACTTCCTTTAGCATTAGGCTGGACGTTTTTGTGTGTGAATAAATTGTGTTTTTATTTTAGCATTAGTGCTTCTGCAGTCCAAACTGTTCCAAAGGTGGGGAACAGACGTATGGCAGTCATAGTCTTGGCAGGGATTTACCTAAGCTTTAATTCTGTGTACCACGGAAGCCCTAAGGAAGCTGGAGGTTGGGTATGTCATATGTACAGGTGGACACATGTAAATCTGCGTGTTTGTTCTGGCAAAAACCTGCACGTGGATGCACTTATTCTTTAGTAAAAAGTAATTAATTTGGGCACCTTAAAGCTACATAAACTGAAGTTGTTTCCTGGGATGAGCCGTGCCTGTGCTAGGAAGGTATTTTAGGACAGTTTTGTAGTTTAGACAGCCCTACACGGAAATGATGAGTTAATACAATCCCCCGAATTTCATGCAGTCATGCGCACGATTTAATCTACAATTTATGGTCTGATCCCAATCCTTCAGCAGCTGCAGACAGTGAGAAAACTTTTGTTTCAACCTTCAGTGAGCTTAGGAGTTGTTTAGTGCTTCCCTTTTGTAACTCCCCAGTGTGAAAACCACTGGGGAAAGTTTCATCTATAAATAGCTGGAGAGCAGCGTGGTCGCTGCGTGGTGACGCTCAGTGGTGGCTCTTAGTTCATCTCTGCAGGAAGGAAGAAAACCAAAACCCCGCGCTCTCTGCGGCTCAGAGCGACAGTGTTTTCATGACTTGCTGTAAAGACTTATAACTCCTCAGTGGAGATATTCAGGAGCTTTATAACAAAATGCCTCTCAGGGATACGTAATTAGGAGCTCAATCCCACTGCTTTGATTCGGTGAGATTACTCAAGTGAGTAAGACCTTCAAGATTTAACTTTCTTGCTTTTCAGTGACAATATAATTGTATGTGTGTTTTGGCAGATCCATGGAGTGACATTCAAAACAGGACCATTTTTCCTAGGCTGAAAATATCTTGGCAATAATACTAAAAAGAAACAATAAACCAAAACAGAAAAATAATAAATGCTGACATTCTCAAGTTAAAAAAAACCAAACCACACATATTTTTGAGAAATCCTTTCACCTAAGCCATGCAAGGTAGCTCTTTCTTGAGAGATACTCAGCATGAACTCCTTGTCAGGAAACTGATTTTTCTCAGGAAATGTTGATTGCCTTTTGAAAACAGTCTTTTCAAAGTGTCTAAGATAAGGTCACCCATTAAAATCGGCAAGCTGGCACCGTAATTCCAATGCACGCCATGCATGCCTTACTTCTCAGAGAGTTATGTTCACTCTTCCTTGGTATTTTTTTTTCTCAGTGGAAAGCCGACCCCCAAGGCAAGCGGTGAGGGGTGGACATGCATGGGCTATACTATACTGCTGGGACGGTCTTGTGCATGACTTATCTAAGGCAGGATAAATTACACGTCTAGCTAATAGGGTTGCGTCTGCCCACCAATGGGAAAAAGGTACAGTGGCCGCTTTCTCGAGAAGACGGATGTTAAATACTGATGCCATTCCTTTCGTGCTGGCAATATTGCATAGGAAATCGTGTTCAGAGCCAATGTTCCTCATAATGAAGTTCAGCGACAAAGATCTGGATCTCTCGCAGACAATATTATCAGCCTTTCTCGGAGGGAGAGCGTGCTGCACGTCTGTCTTACAGCAGTATTTCCGTGGTTGCTGCTCAGTGTCGCTCCCCATGAGATGTCCCATTTTTGTCCAAGATTGCTTAGAAGTTTATGGCAAAAAAACCCCAAACCGTAACATCTGATCATCTGGGGATGAGAACAGGTTGAGTGTTTGCTGTGTAAAGTCACAGCACTGCACAAAGTCGGCTTTTACCAGTGCAATACTTTTTGATTTGTTTAGAATGAGATTAATATGAAAATACTTTGAGGGGGAAGATCAGCTGGTTCACAAAGCCTCAGCATTTGGCAGTACAACAATTTTTATTGGTAGCTTTGGGCTACCTGTATTTTTTCTTGACAATTTATATGCTACTCAACCCAAAGTGTGTGACATAATCCGTTTGTAGATTCATGGATAGAAAGAAAAGTTGGCTTCAAACTGTATCTCAGGGCTTCACAGAAGGACACTTCCTCTGGTCTGGTGCAGTGTTTTTCATTTTATTAGCGGATCTGAGCTGTAAAACTCTTGGTTATAAGAAGCATTACTTAAATTCCATTTTCACTGTTATTTATTGCTGTTTCTAATGCTATTATTCGATGCATAGTATGATTCTTACTTTAGACAGTCAGCAATCCTAAATACCACTGACACATCTAAGCATGAAAATGTTAACATGCAAATAGCTTATACTGGCACTGAATATGTATGTTTAAAACAAAACTCTTTGATACACTTGATAATCATTACTCTTAGCTCTAAAACCTCCAACTGTTTAAAAGACAGAGTTCATTAAGTTAATTACAATTTCTTGATGGCAAATAGTCTTGTTGGCAAAGTCAATCTCTATAGGAAACCTAAACAGATGAAATGTAATCAGATGCTGCTACAGAAAGTGGTTTAAAAAGGCAAAGTGATTGAAATTAGCTCATGTTTAAACTCGGGGCAAAGGCAGTGTGTGCCAATCCTGGATTCTCTGTGTCCTTCCTTTTGTCAAAGAATTGATTTTTGTGTATTGTTTTTAAGTCGTCCAGTACAATAGGTAATTCATCATCACTGCAAGATATAAACTCAAGCAGTCTTCAAAAATAATTGAATTTTGCAGAATTCTCTAAGGGGGTGAAAAATCCATAACAACCATTAAGTTCTGCTCTTTGTAGAAGGAATCTGAAATATTACAATTATGATCAAGTAGAAAAACCTCTTTAATTTTAGTTGCTGAATCTAGCAGGAATAATTTGGTGTTTTGTTATGCTGTTCTACTGTTTCACTAGAATTTGTATGAAAAAAATGCGATAACACATATCAAAAGATGTAATTTACTATGGGGGGGGGGGGGGGAAGCTGTTTATGAATTCCAGTCTGACAAACGCAAGAGATTTTAGTCGTGATCTGGAGCTACGCTCCTGTCTGCACCTGAACTGGAGAGCAGCTTGTTGCTACATAAATTAGGAAGTGTTTTGTGCCTGCTCTGTTGTTCCTTTTCTGTGGGATCTGTCATTTTTAGAGCATCTCCCAACCTTCGTTAAACTGTGCTTGCCCAGGTGTGGTTCCCACAATCAACCCCTTCATTACACAACCTCAGGCCATGTGAAAGAGCAACACTCATGTTGGAAAACCCATCTGCTCTTGGCAGCACCACGCTATAGGAATGGCACAAAGACCACGAGTAGGACTTAGGTTTGAGCTCATTATCAAGTACATATTTCAAGGGTAGAGCAAGCATTATGGAAGAAACTTTCCAAAACACAAGAGGGAATTAGGACTGCATCTCCCAGGGATTTTGTTCCCTTCCTGGTAACTGTAGCATTATGGCTTGCTCATCATCCTCAAAGGTGGACGAAGATTCTTATTAATGCCAGTGTGCATCGTTAAGACTTCAGGTCTAGTGGTCATATACTGAACGTTTGCTATCCAGGAGGTAGAAAATGGACCTGTGTTTTTGAAAATGGACTTACATTGGCATGGGTTAAATGGGAAAGTAAATAGATACTGTAACATAAATAGACGCTGTGATAATTTATTACAAGATAGTTTTTTTTAGATATGCGTAATAGTGTGCTGTAAAGTAATAGATCATATCAGATGAAGCCGTAACATGACAAGATGGATCATTTAATATATTAAATGATGCTGTTCTGTGTACTGTTGTTATCCAAAGTATATTTAAAAAAATGTATTAGACAGTATATTTTTTCCAGTCGCTCTTGTATGCTTAGATCTGGCTTAGTAAATATACTGCATCATTAGCTTCTGCCTGAATTCAGCTTGTAGAACTGTAAAGCATTCTGAAACCATTTCATCGTAAATTGACATTTTGCTGGTGTTTGTTAGGGAAATAATCATTTGGGAACAAAGGAAAGAAGTGACCATGCTGTTTAATAGGATCTGCACCTAAATCTAGCAGGAAAATGGTGTCGTTTCAGTTTACATACAAAGATATGATTTTGTGTTGGTTATCGAGATGCTTCCCCTGGCTTCTGTGAGGGTTTTCTCTCTGTCGCCTCTTGGAGAGGGGAGAAAACCACAACTGTGTGTGGGGCAGGGCGGTGGCACGCCGCGGCAGCGCTGCAGTGGGGCGCCTGGCCCGTGCCGGGACCCGCCGCCCCTGGAGGAGCGACAGTCCCTTTCCTTGTCTTCTGACCACGCTCCATGCTTATTTCTCAGTGTAAATGCATTTTTAAAAGCATGAAGTCAGGGGCACAATACTCCGCTTATACTCGGTTCCTTGGGATAACCTCGCAAAGCCCCACCCGTAACCTCACTGCTCAGGGCAGTAGATGAGGGTTGTCCCAAGCTCATGAGAATAAATGGCATTATTTGAATGTTTCTGATCATACCCCTTACAGCAGTTCTCTGGACATTAATGTGATCTGCGTTGCAATCCGTTCTCTTTCCACATGGTCCCATGGCAGTAAAAGGCAACTTTAAGTCTCTGTAACATATGAAGGTACTTATTCATGTTTTCCTTTCCTGGGCTAAAATAGAGCAAGCAGGTTGCTCCAGACCTTTCCAAAGCACACAAAATGGAGTTCTTAATTTTCTTCCTCTGCACAGCTCAAGCCAGGATCCGAGATAATTCAGTGTCTGTATTAAACTCCAGAGACACCTTAGGATTTTTTGTTTCTACAAAGGTGAAGTAGAAAACAGTCTGGGACCAGACATGGAGAGGGAATATTACTGCACCGCTCGGGGGGATTTCTAAATGCCTACGGAGCCCCTGAGGGATCAGGAAAGGTGTCGCTGGGTCGGTGAGTGCGGTTGCTCACTTGCAGCTGAACTGATGCATCCCTGATGCCTCCTGACAAGCACACATGTGCCCTGCGAGTCACTGATTCCCTTTGTGACCTATAACTTTTGCTTCCACATACGTATGGAGACGAGACAGCCCTTCTTACTGAGCTGGGTGATGAGCAAGCACGCTTGCCAGGTGGGAAGGAGGCCAAGGAGAGAGGAAGAGAAGACAAGCTGAATGTCCAGGGGTGTCTCAGGTGGCAGCTTGCAGCCCAGGGAACTGAGAAGAAATCAAGACCACATAAAGTTTGTAAAGGGGCTATAGGTGCCCTGAGAGAAGTGGCACAAAGGAAACCTGCTCAGGACAGAAAACGGAGAGGCTGATTTGAGAAATAGGGGATGGAATGAGTTTTCTAACGGTTAACGTCTGATTTGGGTTCTTCATCACATCTGACTTTGCAAGTTCTCTGTGCAGCTAGTCTCTGATTCTTGGTGGGGTATTAACTGATGGCCTGGTTTAAGGCCAAGCCGCATTAGTTCCTGCTCATCTGCATTATCACCTCTGGTAATATTTAGCTGAGACACGTTGCTGCTAGTCTGCGCCCAGATGTTACTGATACCTGAGGGCAGGGCTTCTGAGCTGGGTATTGCTGTCACTAGCATAAAGACGATGCCACGGTGGATGGTCGTGGCTATCCTAACAGTTTGTTTAACCAGTAGAGTTTCTAGTGTGAAAACAAGACTGCGGAATTATTTTTTTTCACAGCCCACTGGCAACTGCAAGTATTAGCTGTCAGAATATGCCACAATATTTAATTTAATTTAGACCCAGCCTTATTTGTATGGTAGCTAAGACAATATTCACTGAGTTTGGTATTAGCTTCCCAGCCTTCCCCTAATAATGGCCCTCAGTGCTGTTCTGGAGGGACTGTCACAAAGGGAGGTTCACTGAGCTGCCCTCCTTGCTGCCCCTGGTAGGAGAAGGGGAAGAGTGAGTGCTAGTAATACCAGTGATTTTATGAAGTGGAAACATCCTTAGTCACAAAGGGCACGGTGGTCATAAATTCTAGGCAGTGCTGACGGAGGAGATGAGCTGAGTTAGTAACCTGAGGGTAGAAAGCACTGCGTACTTCTGGCTATCCAATACCCAACTGAGCTTGGTTTTAAGACAATGAATCTTTTCTCTTTAATAAAGCTATGGGCTCTTATTTTTGGCTTTTTCTGGTTATTCAATGACTTCCTTGCCCTTTATTTTCCTGCTTCTTCTGTCTTATAGCAGTTTGTATTTCTGAGATGCATTATGAGAGGTGGGATTGTCTTCCACTGAAGAATTACCTACTAGCCAATGTTGAAAGAAGGATATAGGATTTCATGGACCAGTGAACTAATACGATGTGAAATCCTATTTTCCTATCTTCCAAGTGTCTACAGAATTCCAAGTTAATGTACTTTATATTATATGGTTGCCACCTGTTTATATTATCAGTAGTTTGAATATTTAAGCATTACACACTCCATTTCCTAACAATTTGTCTGTATTTCAAGAATGGTTTCTCCTAGTGTTTCCATAGTTATTTTTTTTTTCTCTCTCCAAAATGAATATTGTGGCCTAGCATGATTACATTTAAATTTTCATTAAAAAATTATATAGTTCACAGCACAGATTTAATTGATCACACTCTTACCTGGTGTAAATCAACACAGCAACATTAATTCTAACAAGATTTTTCACCAGCTGAGGATCTGCTTTTGTGTATTGTTGTTATTCTCAAAGCTCAGATGAGCACATCTTCAGAAACTATCTTTGAAGCTGGTTCAGTTTTAACAGTTCAAAATCACATTTCATTATCAGATGCACATTTGAGAGACATCATAAATCTCACGTAAACAGCCTATAGTTTCAGTGCATATATTTAAATATATGATGATCCAAGGTCCTATTGCATGCTGGCGCACAGACGTGTGGGTGGGTGTAAACTCATCGACTCATAAGGGGTCGTTGGATCATTTCTGCATCTGGACTAATAAATGGCAACTGCAGTTAATGGAGAACAATGAATCTTGGAACAAAGAGAAAAAATAGCGCATCTGCTAAAAGGAAAGATGTGTTGAATACTGATGAGGAAAGAGATCTGGGAGTTGTTGTAGAAAATCTCTAAAGCATTCAGCTTAATGTGCAACTGCAGTGAAAAGGGCAAGCAGAATGCTGGCTTGTATTGCTAGAGGAAGGCAATATAAATCAAAGCAGCTGGCTTTGTTACTATCAGGCATTGTTTTGACATCACCCAAAGAACTGAACTTTATTTGCTGTTGGCCACTACAGCTTCAGAAGAACGCATTTTTTTACTGGAGGGGATCTTCTGTAGAGCAAACTAAATTACCATCTTCTGCATTTTAAGATAACACAAATGAAGGAATAGAAAAAAAAAAAAAATCAGCTCATTAAGAAGTAAAGTGTATACTCCGATTGGCGCAGTTGTTTGTTGCCAGCAAAGAAGAGTCTGCAGCTTGACCCGAGTTTCAGTTTCAGAAAAAAAGATGTGGAAATATTACCTAAAACATGAGGAATTCAGATTAAAAAATAAATGCTTTGTTAAAAAAATCTCTCTTTATGACAGCTCTAAAACGCTGTGAGTTATCACTACAAAGACAGCAAATGATAGAAATGTGACTGCTAGTGAATGAAAGGCACAGGCATAATGAGCTCAGCGCACTTATCAGCTTACGAGCATTTGAATTTTGTTATGTTTTAATTTTACAAGATTCTCACAAAGACCGGAGGAGGCGTTAGGCTTAAAAAAAACCGAAGGAACACAAAAATTAGAGCAGAACCCGTTGCGGCTTTTATGGGCTGTTCTCTGTCAGCATTGCCATCTTGGTTCCCTGCATACAGAAGTTGATGATTCAGTCATAAATAATCACTGCTCGTTGGAAACCTGGTATGCAAAAGCCTAGCTAGAATAGAGCCATAGAGTCTGTAAAAAGATATGTAAAGGAGGAATTCTAAACAACAACAAAAATTTGTCACTGATATTACATTCCATGGGAATATCTGAACCTCTCAAAATATTTTTATTGGATTTAGAGAAAAAAAAAAAAAAAAAGATCTGGAAGGTTTATCTACTTTCCCTCATTATACACTGGGAACTTGAAGTTCTTCTCATGGGATTGTTAAAAATGACTCCGCTTTCTCCAACTCCTCTAGATTCAGTGGGAAAAAGTACAGGCAGGTCAGGACCACCCCCTCTGAGCACCTTCACGGTTGTGCGGTGTTTGCAGCGAGGCCGTGCGAAGCACAGCAGCCCTGGCTTGCTCCCTGCTCCCTCGTCAGCTTTTCCCATGGGCCATTTCTTATCAGCCCCAAACGCTGTCAGAACAACTTAATATCACCACATGTTCCCAACATGCCCATGAAGGGAGGTCGAGGCTTTTCGGACCACGACACTTCTGGATATAAACCTATCCCTAACCGAAAAGGGACAGGAGAAGGAAAAACAACCTTTTTGCATAGCGAAGTAGTTTCGTGCTTGCTACTAACAGGCTTCGCATCCTTTTCCCTGCAGATTCTGGAGCTGGCTCTGCAGGCAGTCCCGTGTTCGTGCCTCTTAGCCGTGTGCCACAGCCGTGCTTCATCTCGGCATTTTTTCTGTGAAGGTCTCATGCGGTCGGGCGGGTAGGAGGCTGGGTCTGGGGTAGTTTGGTTTTGTTCCTCGCTCTCTCGCTGGTTTGCTGTTTCCCCAGTGCTAGTTCTCTCCCTTGCACGGTAACCAGTGCAAGTTTCAGCAAACTGTTTTGCTTCCCAAAGTAAACATTTGTAAAATCTGGATTAATATTTACTTGCTTTGGAAAGTGCGTTAGTGCCTTCTGATGAGGAACACTGCAAAACCAGGGGTTTGTAGATACTAAGCGTGTAGGCAGGAGCCAGCTCTTACAATAAAGGCTGCACCTAGTCCTAACCGCAAACCGTATGCGCGCACTTGTTATGGAAGGTTTTCTATAGCACGGGAGTGGACACGAAATACCGGCTGGGTCAGCGGGGACAGAAAGTCCATCATCCGTGTCCTCAGGGCCGTGAGCAGAAGTTCACTCAGTTCCCAAATCTCATTCTTTTCTGGTCTGAAAAGAATTCAGCAATAATATTTTCAGGCTGTGATTACCTGTCAGATCAAGTGAGGTGATGATAGTTAAGAAGGATGCTTTCTTATCTTTTCCATTAGCTGTACCCAGCTCAGGACAGGTGATGTTTTCCTTCCTGCTATGCCTGTGAGAAGGTGATGCAAGCTGATAGCCAAGACCTAATCTTGGGAAATCGTTCCTGTCCTTTGAGCCTGGCAGAGTGCAGCAGCTCCTCAGGTAGTCCAGTGCCAGTCGAACTCTGTGCCTCCAGCGCTGCCTTCCACACTCCCCCCTTCGCTTGTTCGCCGGCCTTCCTATTTGTGTCTTACCTAATCCTTACCTTGTTGAAACTACTTTTTAAAGTTTATATTTCTGCATCCCTGATGGGCTTCCAGAGTGTTGCAGATGCTGCTGCATGTCGAGGTAGTCCTGCCAGCACCATGACTTGCTATGAACAGTGCGAAACCCTTTTCCTCAAGAAATTTATGCACTTCCTAAGATATAGGCACAGGAATAGATCGAACGCCAAAAAACATGGGAGAACATACAGTCGTTCGCGAGGAATCACCGAGCAATGGCTTCAGGAAAGCATAGGAGGTTCTTCCTGCAGTAATTTTAGCGCTTAAATAGTTATATGTATATTTTCTCTCCCAGACCAGTGCAGCTTCCCGAGGCTGCAACCAACTTGGCAGCAGGCAATGTCATTCTAGCAGACGGGTGTGAGGGCAGGTAGCAAAGGAAAAGTCTGTGTCAAGGGTATTTGCTGAAGACGGATTCCCCGCTGGGAATTTCTCAGCACGTGCCACCCTGGGGTTGGGGGGGGGGGGGATGGCACTACTAACGCAACGCTGAAGCAGATCTACTGTCCAGAGGCAAAATCAGTCTTTCACGGCCATGTGGCCCTGACGACAGCCTGGGACCCCAGACCACATCTGTACGAAGCATAAGGGTACACTCAGCCTTCCTAATAGGACACTTCTCACCTTTCTGACTCCTCGTCCCGTGCCTCAATTTCTAGATCAGATGCGTTATTTTGTAGTTATATTCCACTGGAACTCAAACAACAAGAATACATTAGAGAGAAGTGTGGTGAGCTGCAGTTTTCACTTTAACAGTATTTTAATAATCAGGAAAGTCACCCATGTATAGTAATGATAAATTGCTTTGCTACAGGGTAATCTAAACTTTAACAAGTATAATAAATATTTCTGCTTAGCCAAGAAAACTGAAATACTGGAAACTGTTTAAATATGTGCATCAGAATGAATGAAGATGAAAAACTGGTGAATATTTTAAAAATAGCATATGTTTTTGTAAATTAAATCTCAACCTGTCTTTACAGAAATTTGAGGCACTGGCGTGTTTATGGTCTAGCCAAAATCAATGAGATTTTGGTGTCACATATCTACAAAGCTCAGATTTATTTCTTTTCATATTGCTGTTAAGTAAAATGGGATTAAAACATTGAAGGTGATTCAAAGCAAAGGCGTCCATCTTAGATTTTTAAGCTAGAGATTTGTTTGTGGCAAACTATGTTGTTCAGTAAATAAAACTGCTTTATTTTTCATAGGAAAGCTCCTTTGCTGAGAGTTACAGATGTGATCCATGCCAAAGGCACTATATGTCAGTGATACTGAGACAGAATGAGAGTTTTATAACAGCCCTGCAAAGTCAGTTTCCTATTTCCCATCAACATCCAAGGGATGAGGGCACTTACTGTCATGGGACCATGAGCCAGGAATAGTTTGTCTGTATGAAAATACAGGTTTTTAAAAACAATAAAAGGTAATAACTTTATTAGGCCCTTTTAGCCCATTTGTGATTAGCGGAAAGTTAACAGGGACCACAGGGAGAGTTCTGCACCTCTTAAAAACTGGGGCATCAAGCGTGCTTCAAGCTTTGTTTTTGCTGCTTGTGACACCAGCCTTTCACTCATGCTGTAGAGGACATTTTCTACCTTTATTTAATTTTCTTTCCCAAGTTGTTATATTTCTCTCCCGCTAAGAAATGTCTAACTTCAGCCAGAGCACCCAGCTGCAACAGCCTGTTTTTCATCTTTTTTCCTCATGGATATTGTCAGTCAGTTCAATCTCAGCAATCCTTTATATCAGGCCTGTTTTATCCAGGGTTTCCCAATAGTTTATAGAGGTATACAGTTTTTAATATTACTTCAGTATAAATGCCCGGGCATTTCTGCATCTCTCTGTGGCTGTTCCCAACTTGTTTCTCTCTTTACTGGCTTATACTGATTTTCCCCTGTGCATCTTTTTAGTTTTGCTTTGTTGGTAGGAGCGTTAGATGGGGGAAAGTCAGATTGCTTTCCAGTTTCTGCATCTATTTGAATTTTTTCATTACCTTTTTCCTACTTCTTTCTCTTTGCTTCCCAGCTGTGTCTCAACAGGAGTGACGAGCCGTCACCGGGGGTAGATGTCACCAGTATTTACACTTCCTCTGTGAGGGACAAATGTCATGGAAACAGGTGCAGAATAATCTTCTGACAACATCATAATCCCTACTGGGGCAGATCATTGCAAGGTCAAATTATAACAAAGAACATATATAATTTCCAAATCTAGCCCTGGAGAAGAGCAGCATAATTCAGCCTATCATTACTGCAAGAAGAGCTGGAAACTTGAAGTTGACCTTTTGATCATTGGGCTGTAAGTTTAAAGTAAAACCTTGCTGATTCTCTTTTCCAATTCTTTTTTTACATTTCTTTCTGTGGTCTCTGATGCATGGGTGTGACCTCCCGCGCTGCAATTCATGCCAGGAAAAAGCAGCATTCTGTCTGCATCAGATAAAGGGAGGGTTTTGGATATTGCTCTGTTTTGGTTCCCTACACTCTCTTGTCCTGGCTTTTCAACTCTGCTGAATAATTTCACTCATTTCTGATTTGTGTACACACTGTGGACAAAAATGACTTTCTGAGACACAGCAGCTTCCTAATTCCTGGGTGGCTGCTGGGTGGTTTTATAGCGGGCATTTCAAAATGCAGGCACTCCGATCTTGGTGGATAAAAGTAAAAGGTTTATATGCTGAGGTGAGCAACCTGAATGAAGTGGCACTGCAGCCGTGGGCACGGGCTGTCTTCGCTGACTCCCGTGTTATAAGTTTTGTGGGTACACAGCGCTCAATGTCTTTTGTAACTCAAATTGACTTGTGCGTATGAAGGAGCATATGCAGGAGTCTAATATAAAACTGATTAAATGAAATGCTGCAACCCACTCACTCCTTCATTTTTGTAATAGTACACATAGGCGTGAAGCTTGGTTGTCAGGGATGCTCAAGAGCTACTTAGAGCAGCTGTAAAATTGCCTGTGCATGTCACTGATGCGATTGGGATCAAACCAGCTCCTGGTTCATCTCCAGGCAGTCTGAAGGCGGCTGCATAACGAGCCAGGAGATCCTGCCAGGTGTGGGGCAGCTTTGGTGTCTGCTTCTACGCCTCCAGCCGCAGAGGTTACCCAGCTCTCTCCTGCTGCACGCCTTGTGAGCGGTGGTAGGTGACCCAGTGTTCATCCATCGGTGAATTTTGGTTTAAGACAGATTTGTGGGCCTACATCAGAATAAAGGGGATTTACTTAGAACGCAAAATTTAGCTTTTTCTTTTAGGACAAGCTTATATTTTTATCAAGTTCCCACCTGGCATGAAACATTGGGATCTCTGTATTTTTTCTTGGACAAGCTATTGAATTCATTGCTCAGAACATCCTGGTGGAAGGGGAGGCAGGTCGTACACCGCTTTCTCTAGAAAAGGCCTGGTATGTGTTTTACAATCGTTTTTCTGCTTGAAGCGGCCATTTTGTTAATATTGCTGGCATAAATTCTGCTGTATTCTTGCTTAGCATAGCATAAGCATTTCCTGACAGGGCCGTAACAGGTTCCTACAGGAAGGAATTTGCAACGACCACCATCCGTGTTGGGAGCACCTCATGTCCCTTCTCCTCTGTTTGCACAGGAGAATTGTGCAGGCGGTGGGGAGTAATTAGGATTGATTTCTGCTGTCTCAGTTGCACACATGAATTCTCCTATAATTGAGAGAGATTTCACTGATAGGATTGAGCTGATTAGCCTGAACAAAGTAATGTTGCATCCACATGCATCCTGCCTTCATGTAATTATAATTGTTGGTCTTCGAAGAACGACTGCGAGCAGAACACTGTGAACTAAAGGACTCTATTGATGTGCAGTAGGAGATAGTTCCATCTCCGAAGTACTGCCAGTCTAAATTGAAAATTAAAAGGTAAGAACAGCAAGAGAGAAAGAAGGAGGTGAAGTAGTTTGCTGAGATTATATGGCAGGACAGTGACTGCACTGAGTAGAATTGAAGTATCCAGGGTCTCTGACACTGCATTTTATCCACTGGATCATATCCAATGTCTTTCCAAGCCACGTAGTACAGGCACCTATTAATTTTTTTGTTTTGGTTTGGGTGGTTTTTTGTTTGTTTGTTGTTTTTCTTTTTAAATAAGCTCTGTGCCTTTGAAAGCAAAAATAAATCTACCACCTTGTAAAGGGGGACTTAAAGGATGTAAAGCACTCCTGCAGGTGCCTCCATCCCTGCATGATGTCACCTCTGTTTTAAAATTAGCAAATTGTCAGTGGATACATAATGGAAGCCTTCTTACACAAGCACATGCACACAAAAAATGGTATTTATTTGCAATTCACTGCTTAGGAAGATGCTAACAAAGCTCCTTTTTTTCCCTGATCAGTGCTGTCCCCCATCAGCCCCGGACAGGTGAAATCCCATTGCAAACCTCCTTAAAAGAAACATTTATTTTTTGTTCTTCATGGTTTATTGAGGTATCTGAAAGGTTTACTGTAAAAGGACCTCTGCCATCCCACATTTACATAAGCTGCTTATGTCAGACAATACCTTTGTTTGTTCCTGAATACACCATGTATTTTTCCTCCATGTTTAAATTTGGATTCACATTTAGGGATGATAAAAGGGTTTGAAATTAAGAGGTTCCTGAGTTAACTGCAGCACCTTCTTTCAATTAGGGATTATTATAATGTCTGAATGCCTATTTTGAAGACTATTCCATGATGTCAATGAAAGATTATAGGCAAGAATGCCTGAGAACTGCACCTCTCCCCTACCCAATTAATAATTTATCCTCTGGATATTTTCATGGAACACCTTTCGACCTACTTGGATCTAGTTCTGCCTTTACCTCACTAAGTCTCCCAAATCTTGCACACTGATTAAAATCATTGCCCAGAAATTTTTTCAAAACCGTTGGTTTTTGGTAAAATGTTTCAGTCCTCAGCAGCACCTGGGATACAGAATTCTGTATGATGAATTGTTAAGGCAAGCTATACAATGAGCAGCTGAAGAAATGGTATATGGTTCCCTGAGGACATTTTTGCTTGATCAGTATTTTCTGGAAAATGCTCACGCTGATTTTACTGTAAGTAGAAAAAGGGGTTTACACGCAACACTAGCCTGTGTATCCAATTTGGTTTAAGTCTGATTAATAAAGGCAAAAAAATATGTATTTGTTAGAACATACTACCTATTATTCATGGCATTGTAGAGCCCGGTGGAAGGGAAAAAAATGCCCTGTATCATCTCGTCTTTCCTCTTTGCCAATTTCTTTTTTTTCTGCATTCAAATAGCTTTTGCTGGCGCAGCTGTAAACTAGAGACTGTCTTTGCATCTAGTGACTGGTGTGCATGAGGCTGTGCGTGCTCGATAGCCATGTACGGCCCTGAAGTAGAAAAAACCCAGTAAACCCATGAAACGTGCTCATGCTGAAGAGACTTCCTCGTGGAAACTGAGGGGTGAGTTTGTGAGAGCGAGACTTGAGGAGGCAGCGTGAGCCGTGGGGAGAGGATGAGACTCTGCTCTCTTCCAGGTGTCTCGCCGACCTGCCGAGCGGTTGCGCGTCCCCCGGCATCTGCTGCACACTGACGGCAGGACATTTCTCCTGTGTCCTACAGACACGCTGTAGAAAGACTGAGGTCACTTTGTGCAATCAATCAAACAGCTATGAAATTATAAAACACTGTGCATTAATAAAACACCCCCTCATCTTACACAGCTCTGCTTTCCCACTCTTTGGCACTTTTTCTCAATACCTATTTAATGTCAGCTTCATCTGTTTTAATTCTTTCTGGTACTCCAAAACAGCAACAGCTGAACCACCCATTTCTCCAATTAGTGCAATCTTGCTCCTGCATGATAATCTTTCCCCCAAGCTGCTGCCTACTAGTTACGGTAACGTTCTTAGCTGATCACACCAAATCTTTGTATCTTCGCAGGAATGAGAATGCTGCCTGAGGAAAAAAGTGTCTGCATCCTGCAGGTAAGGGCAGAAGTTGGCAGCACCTTATCCTTGTGAAGGCAAGGTCTTCTCTACGTTTTATTTTGTGCCCACAAGACCCCTCTGTCACTGATGGGTACACTAAAGGTGTAATGTGTACAGGCTGATTTATTTGGGAGGCCCCCCCATGACAGTAGCCCAACCTGCAAGCCTGTGTCTTCTCGTCGAGAGACTCCTTCCACAAGCAGTCCCTTCCACAAGGCCTACGAGTGGGAAAGGGTTTTGGTTTTATCTACGCTGGGCAGTGCAAAGCTAGCCTTGAAGAAACCAACTTCAGATCAAAAGAGTTTATGACAGCTAAAAATCTGGGATCATTTTACGGAACAGAACACATAGCTATGGTACTTCCAAAGCAAATTATATGCCTGTGTGTCACTGCAGCAGTGTTCATTTGACTGGACAGCCTTGGCAGGGCGAAGCATCTCCTGCCTTTACTGACGCTACTTCTCTCCCCAGGTATGAAGTTTGCTGGTTTGAATTTGGAGATTATCCTAAACACCAACAAATTAATACCAGTATCTAGTGTCAGTCTACTGCCAGTAGACCATACTGGTGATTCCACTGCTATGGAGGAGACCATGGTGATATAGCACCAGGAGAGGGCACCAGAAGACCTGACTCTGTTCTAGTGTGCCCCAGGACTGGAAGTGCATGGGAGGAAGTTTCCTACAATACAACTGTTTTTCTCTTCTGAACATTTTCCTTTGTTCCCAGGTTCAGAGCTGCTTCATGGTCGAACTTGAAAAGACCGGGGTTTTTTTTTACCTACAAGAGCTTGCAGCGCCCTGTGTGAGTTAAATCTTTCTACAAGCAATACTGAATGGACAAATATTCATACACAGAATGACATTCAGAGCTGGCATTATCTGGTACGTTGATTAGCAGCTTTAGCAAAGATATAATTGGGAGAAAGAGTGAACTGCAGACAATCTCACTTTTACTGCAAAGGTGTGAGGTTCATTAGTGAAACAGTGTTGGAGAATTTGTCTTTCCTCTTTCATCCTGTGGAGACTGTGAATTGGCTTGTGATGGTTTTGTTCCGTGCTTAAATAGTGCTGTCTGATTTACAGACTTTGAATAGTCTTAGGCAGATTGCACAGCTGAATAAATAGAGAGGGAGCAGTGAGTGAACCAAGAGTGCTTGGGGGAGAAGCAGAAAGCAGCTTTCTTCCATTGATGGCCTGTGGAGGAGGTGGGGTAGAAGGCCCACGGAGGGACTAGTCATCTCTTTTGACCTTTTTGCAATCAGACACGTTTCCCTGGCACGTTCGCTTGAGTCCATGCACCTAACAGCTGCCTCTTGCAAGTTTATTCCTGAAGGAAGTAATTGAGCTTCTGAAAGAAAACTGTCTTGGCTCACAGGCTGAGAGCATCAGATTGACTCTACAAAGGACTGTAGCTCCAAAAAGCTGGTCTGGTTTGCCAAGCAAGGAATTGGAGGCAATGGCTTGGATGATGCACCTCATCCCAGCTGAAATAACACACTTGGAATTATTATCTCCAGCCTTAAAGCATCAAGAGTTGCTAAATTATGTCAGGTGTCAGACCTTCTTCTATCTCCAAATCACCACTGCTATCCTGGCACGGCTTTATATCTTCAGGTCTTTGCTCCTGCAACCTCAGGTTGGATACAGCTTTGAAATTAATTGGAGAAACATAAGGAGTCTTTTAATGAAATTTGCACCAGGTACAATTGTCTCTGGGTATAATGAGGTGTCTCCTTGGCAATCAGCACAGCAATGCTGTACGTGCCTACAGGTGGTTACAGAGATTCACACCAACCTGCTTTCTTATGAACATTGCCATCCTAGAAATGCCTCCATGTTAGGGCTTTGACTATCTGTGTTTATTTAATATATATGTAAAATAATATCCAAATCTTTATTCATCATTGAAACTGCACATAGTGATCCCCTATCTACCTGCCTTCGTTGCACATCCAGGATTCAGAACCTCAGCATCCCTTGGACAGGCTGTTTCCATAACAACAGAAGAGAGAAAAATCTGAGAAGTACTCTGTAGCTGCATGCAGGGCTGGTCCGTGTGCCCTCCGGAGGTCCGTCAGGCCCCCTGAAGCCCACAGCTTCCCCCAGACTCAGGGGAGACCCCAGAGACTTCCGTCTTCCCCAGGCTGAAAAGTCCTCTGAAGAGAAAAAACAGCCCCTCCAGCTCCCATCAGGGAAATCTAAATTCTGTCATTGTCCAAACTGAAATGAGAAACTCGGCTCTGCAGTGCAGATCCACAGCATCACACAAGAGGCTAATGCCTTTCGGCTCTGTCAGCTGATTTTTATCCATTATCTTTTTGCTGTGCATCTTCTTTCACTGTGCTTCCTGAGGGCACCAACAGACTGCCCTGAGCAGACTCACCATGACCTCCAGTCGCGCACCGTCTCCCTCAGGACCCAGGAGCTGTGTTTAAGCTCAGCCCTGGGCACCTAGGCGGGGTTTGGGACATGGCACCAGTGTGGCTGTGCTCCGTTCCAACTCCCATGGACCCGCCTCACTGACCGGTGAGCCGTGGACCTGTGCTATGGGTATCTTGAGGAAGGACCCGAGTCACCCTCTGGGTAGCCTTGTCCAGTCTTGTCCTTGACCCCATCTCCTGCTGGTCCTCACTGGACCTTCTGCATGCCCCAGGCCTGACCCCCCATCTCACCTTGGGGCTGTCCTGGGCCTGTCCCTACCCCCAGCCCCGCTTGGGCACGGCGGGTCAGCATGGTGTTGGCCCAGGCGGTGTCCCCCCTGGCACTCACTTGTCATCCGCGCCTGCCCTGCTCCCGTCTTACCCTTTTTCCCTCCACACGCCTCTTCATTTTTCACCTCTTCATTTTCCCTTTTCGCTTCAAAAGAGCCCTTCCCCTCCTGTCCCCGAATTCCCCTCCACTAGAGACAATAGCCCAAACCAGCCATTATAATGTTACGGTATGAAGGGATGAAACAACTTCATATTATTTGCAAAAAGAAAATGCAAGAAGAGCGTTAATCTATGAAGCATACGGCCCGGTTGCCAAACTTCCCCATTACATTGTCATTGTTTGTGCCATTCTTTGTCTGATTTCTATCTTTTCCTGTGTTATCTCAGGAGTACGCCCACAGCCTAATATAACACTGAACCCATAGCCATTTCTGCCGTAGAAGTAATGATAAATTATTCAATGAGCAAAACAAATCCTGTGCAAAATCGTTTGCAAAAGTTGTTTCTCCAGCAGCTTTAATCTACGGCAGTATTATGTTTCTGTCCTGATTCAGAAGTGACTTGTTGACTTAATGAGAAGGGGTCTCATTCTGATCCCATTTGCTCCTGTTTCACAGAGGTATCACTCCACTGCTCATTGGCATTACTCCTGATTTATACCAGCAGTCAGAACGCGCCCTCCTCTTACTCTGTCGTCTTTTTTTTTTAATTAATTCCAGCTTGTCTTTGCCCATTTGGGGATCTATAACTCCAGCAGACGCAAGCGAGAGCACTTATACAGTACAGGTGAAATGGCGGCTGCCAATTAAAGCCCCATTATTCATTGTCATTCCTACACGAGATAGAGACAACACCGTTAGAGCAATCCCTCTTATCCACTCTTTGGGTCACAGTCCAAGCCACTAACCGCATCAGCGTAAACACCCGTAAGCCTTCCTTATCCTCTTCATCACAGTTTAAGCTATATTTTACACTCTCTTGCCTTTTGGTGGTTTGCATGCTGGACTTGCAACACTGCTTTCTCCATTGCCTTGCACAACCTATCGCGCTGACTTACACGCCTTCCAGGGGAGAAATAGTCTTTGTCAGCCTGCAGAGACAGTGGAAATCTATGGCCTCTCGCATTTCCACCTAATGACCTTACCTGCTTTGGTGGACCAGAGCAGCATTTTCTGGGAAACACGTAAGTAAAGTTTCCCTTGTCACGAAGGGTAACACGCTAAGGATAAAGGTTAACTGTGTATCTTGAGGGCCGAATACTTGCAGAAACCAATGCCATAGGGAAAAAGTGTTCTTTCTTCTACACCACTGTCTGTTACCGGTATTATATTCATGCCATTGGTAATGAGCTAATACACGTCACAACATATTTTAGAGACAGCATCTCGTATTTAAGTCTATTCCATTTTTTAACCACATTAGTCTATTAATATATTAGTAAGCATAATAGATGCCCACAGGGGTTATCTGGTGTGCTTGACTTTATTACAGAAGTATTTAAAATCAGCCTTGGCGGAGTGGTCTGTGACCATATCTAGATCAGCTGTGGTTTAAAAGAGGCTTTGTCAGCACAGGGCTCGTCACAGTATTCAAGACTCTCTCTGGAGATCCACAGCCATAAATATGCTGCGGCTTGCTCAGTAATTTAAGTTCAAATAGCGTCTTTTGATGAGAAAATGCTAGACAAAACACACAGTAATACAAATATTTCTCACTGTTTTTTATTTCCCAGCGAAGCACAAAGCTGTATGAACCAGCGACAGCATTCACACCTTCAGCCATTGCTTTGACGATTTCAGTGATTTTTTTTATTTGAAGACATGATCTTTTTTCTAATTTGAATATCTCTCAGCTGCTCTTGACGAACATAACTTGCTAGCCCATTTTACATTGCAACGTCGAACATTAGAAGTGCTCAACTCTTTATGACAAGTCAATACTGTCTCCTCTTTAAAATGCGACTAGCTTTTTAACTTTTTAGAGTTTTTTACCCAGCACTACTAATATTTAAATGAGCAGTCAAATAATATTAAAGAGCAAAGCATTCCCTTGGGCTGTATGCAACATGCACAACCAATGCATCACCTTCAGACACACGATGACACCCATGGCAGGCCGTTCTGTATTGTCAGATGAGGACTGCACAGCAGCGTGTCCCATGTATCCACTTCATGGGTGAATTTACATCTCCAGCCTAGGCACTGTAAGAAGCTGACACATAAGGCCCCAAATCTTGCCAACTCATTGGTCTTTCAGTTCCTTTTCTGAGAGCACGGGCTCGGAGATCTGCCAGAATGCACTGGTAACAGGATAAATTAAATTCCACGGCGCCCTTTCACCCATCTGGAAACAGCCATTCCGGCTGTTTCCCATTGACCTCACAAGATTAATTGGCAGTTCATAGCCTTTATATTCTAATTTTCCACCTAAGGGCCCTGTTAGATTTCCACTGCTCTGCCTGAAGAAATGCATCTTCATGTAGAATTAAAACTTTTATGGGTGCAAAAGCTCAGATTGGAGCAGGTTGTGCCTATTTTGAAGTCTTTTGTCTTTCCAACCCTGCTTACTCCCGCCTTGGTTAGACAGGTTATCTTATAAGGATGTCATGTTATTAGCGGTTTGTGTTAGGGTTTTTTTTGCTTTACTTTTGCTGCAGTTGCACTCTTTAACATCCCTCTTTTTATTTTCAGTCAGTCCAATCTCTTGGCAATCATCCTTTTTCAACAGATACATAAGACTGTATCTACTGACTCTTGCGAGAAGAGAAAATACAGTCCCTTCTACAAATTAGGGGATAAATTAACCAATGAATCCGAAGAATAACTATATAGATTGGATTGATATGTAGTCACATAGAAAGAAGTAAAATTTGAAACTGTTATTTGTTACAGTTTGAAAGAAAATGGTAAATTCTTCTCCCTTCCTGCTCCCGCCACCAAGAAAGCGTGAAAGCCTTTTAATGTATTTCAGCGCCTCATGGATGGCACTGGGGAAAGATACTCATTCTAGCAAGGGTAAGAGAAATATAAACAGTTTGGGCGTTCGCAACTTGGACAGAGGCTTGAATATAGCTTTCTAGAAACAATTCCTTTTAGAAAAGTTCCTTTTGTACCTTGGCGATTACTGTCATCATGGCAAAATGATGTCTGACTTGCATTCCTGTCCAGAGTTTGAATGTTGGCATGGGGATTTCTTTCTTCGGTGGTTGTATAAGGGATGTGTGCGACTCTTCAAGTGTGGAATATATGCTAGGCTGCGTTCACGGGCCTTGTAAGGGGTTGGTTTTGTCAGCAGTCAGTGAATACTTTGCAGAGAAACTTATTCCCCAATGCAGATGTATTGGCTTCTGCTATTTTTTTAGTCACTACGCACTTGTGATATAAGTACATTTAACTCCCAAATGAGGCAAGACACTTTAAAAATATACTTTCCGTTGTGCTTTTCACTGCTTTAGTATGTTCTACAGAGTCACTGCCAGGGAAACACATATGAGCCCAGCAAAGAAGCAGATGGCAGAAGGACTGAGAAAGCAGTTAGAGCTGTTAGAGTTGATAGATATATTTAGAAAAGTATATAGGATAAATTTTCAGCTGATGGAAAGTGTCACAGCTCCGTTAACTTCAAGGAGCTGGAAGCCACCTCAGCTTGAACTTCAAGCGAAACTGTGATAATTCTATATTATTACATCAGTATGCAACATAGCACACCCGCATGAATCTAAATACAGGTGAATTTGGCAGCACTTTTTCTCTGGTATTGCTTCCCCTCAGGGTTGGATTTAACATCCAGCCAAACTAGTATGCACGGGACAGGCAGGTGACAGCGTAGGATAAGCCTGTGTAGCCTGCTACAGCTGGAGCCACTTCACAGCTAGACAGGGCTCAAAACCTGTTTCTTTTTCCCGACGGGACTTGGATTAATGGGTTACTTTTGAGGTCATCTTCACAGCCGTGGTTCGTTGCAGGGCGCTGTTGGCCTGGACCTTGCGCTGAGTTGTGCCTTCTTCACTGCTGGGCATCGGCAAGGGCTGCAGAACAGCCTTTGTGATCAGCTATCATGAATTTCTTATATAATACATTCCTGATTTGATATTTTTTCTCAAACTAAAAAGTATTTTTATGAAAAACGTGTAGTCTTGGTGTTAGAATGGCCCATCGTGAATAATTTACCACAGGAAAATTTTGCCAAAGTGTTAATTACATTCACTGTTTAGAAAAAAAGAATTAACACACAATTTTCTCATCTGCCAGTCATTAGACCTTGTTATACTTTTTCAGCTGGATAGAGGAGCCCTCCGTTACAAAATACCTATTCCCTCTGGTGCCACAGACTGGGATCTAATCACCTCTTAACATGCTGAATTCTCATTGCTCACTGTAAGATGTACTTGCCAATGCTGCAGTTGTTTGCCTGACTCCTTTCTGGATCCGAGCGAGGGGTTTGCTATCCACCCTGAGCTGCAGATGGTAGAGCTAGACACTTGAACTCCAAAATACGTACCAGCACAAAATAGGAGAGCAATAGAGACTTTTTATACCTACTTAATATCCTCTGCTTATACAGCTATGGATTTTGTAGCCCTCCAGATAGATGAGGTTCAACGTACAGCTCTTAAATCCCTCTCAGACTTAGGTCCCACTCAGAGTATAGGTTCTCAGTAGGGATCCCAATGCTTGTTCCTCGCTCCACCACATTGCATTTACTGGCTGTCCTGAAAAAGCGTACTGCGTGCTCACAGCCTGCTCACCAAATGGCTCCGGTCACCCTGCACCTCCATTTACTGTTAGTTGTGATTTGAAAGTTTTGGAATTATTTATCCTTTTAATTTAGATACTGAAAAAAAACCAAAACAAAACCAAACCCACTAAGTATTGCCTGCACAGTCTACTAAAAGTATTTGGGTATATTATCAGGCCTTACAAGTATAATTTTGGCCGTTTTGGTAATCCCCAGACTTTAAAGAGAGGCCTTAGTTTCATTCCTGTAAGAATGTAAATTTTGGCTCATACTCATCACCTTGGCCTAGCGACAGTATTTCCAATATTTACTGAGTGATGCTTATTTTTAATAAAATTTCCAGGGTCTCCATAACATCAGTTTTTATATATATATACACATAAAAATAACATATATATATATATATGGTTGAAGGGTAAGGTGGAAGTATGCCTGTTTTTACAGTGTTTTCCCAATTATTGTATCTGATATTCACAGTATATTTTTTTTTTCCTTGAATGTCTTGTCTGAAGGACATTGAAGAGGGATAAATCATTTATGTACTCTGTTACATGAGAATTGCCAATATTTTAGAAAGAAATCTTCTGTTGGTGATCAAGCTATTGCTTCCCTGCTTGCATTAATAATTTTGTGTAACTGCTGATAGCTTGACTGTGCAAAAAAAAATTGCTTTAATATAACAGTTATTTGTATGCTGTTGTTTCCTAAGCCTTCTACTCTTCATGTAACTTTGTTTGTCTGGTAGAATCTAAAAGCAGTCTGAAATGTAATTGGAAAATGTGTATCATACCATGTAGTATTTAGAAGCAAATTGTCTGGACTGAAAATGCTGATGCAGGTGACCTATTGAACACCCTGCAACCCCCCAGTCAGATTAAATTGGTGAAGGAACACAGGGAGCACCGAATGGTTCAGCAACAACTCCTCTAGTGTTTTGGTTTTGATTTGGACTTTAATGTAGGTTATTTTAATAAAATCGGTTCACTAGATGGACATAAAAAATGGAAGAATACAAATGATAGCATTAGCCAAGACCACTGTTTGTCCCTGTCTTAGGAGATCAGTGTCATTTCTTCTTTTCTCATGAAAACCAAATGAATCCCTCAGTAATCATCTTGTTCACGTCTCTGCAGAACTGGGGAGGGGGGTCCCTGGCAATTCTGAATTAGGTCTTTACATTCATAACTGTGACTGGTCGGTTTCAAGGGTAGCTACAACAACTCTGTAATGTTACCTGTTATTATGATCCAAAGGTGTTTGACGCTCAGTGGAAAAATGTGCGCCAACCATTTCTCTAAAATACTGGGTTTTATTTTTGTATAGGGGAGTACAGATAATTGGGTTGTGTTATATCCGTGTAGGGTTTTGGCGGCAGACATTTGGTGCAAATTATGCCAGTTGACCGTGACAGAAAGCAAAAAGAAAGCATTTTATTCAGTAGTCGGTGAGCGATAGGTCTCGTATACATCACTGAACACGCTATGACTATGTTCACGGGTTACCCAGGCAAAGGCTTCGTTCTGCGTATCCCACCTCCACACTGGGCAAGAATAAGAACAACCATGGGGACCTTCTTGCTGATGTTTTGCCCAGTCACTCGCAGTTACTGTTCAGGAAATAGAAAATCTCTATTCCTAGGCCTCTTTAATCTCTTCCACAAATGAACGAGATCAATGCCGTTGTCCTGACGCGAGTCACGATTCCATTCCTCTAAATGTTGTGGCTTGCTCTTTCTGGGCTTCGTGCCAGTTCAGCGCAGAGACCAAAGATACATTTTCTGGATAGCATTTTTTTGTGAGTATGGTTCTTGCTTTTCTTTAGAAATGGACTTGTCTCATTGTGTGGTGGACGACCGGGCAGCAGTTGGTCTGCCATTCAGGCACAGCCTTTTTGTTTGACTTACAGTTCTGTAGCTTCATCCCAAAAACGGGTGTACGCCGGCTGGATAGCTGGGCAGGCTACCAAAGTAGAAGGTGTCCACGGTGGAGTGGCCAGCCAGACTTGACACGGCAGACCTGTACTTTCTCTACACGAACGTACTTGAAACCTGTGCTACAGAGTGCTGCTTTGGAGCGTTGTATCTGGGAACGTCACTACTGCACAGTGCAAGAAAACCTCCCAAAACCAACCCAACCCAAACGTAAAACCGGGAATGAGAAAATTCTCACTTAACAAGCAATGACATCGTATATGGCAGATTACAAAGTTATTGTATTATATCATATATTCATTCAGAAAGAAGCTTTTGGATGGGTTCTAGGATCTTTAGTGAGTGCTTGAAGGAAAAAAACATGAAGAGTCTGCTGTGGCACCGCTGGAGCTCAAGCCTTCCTTCCACAAATGCCCTCGTAAAGGTGAGGTGCAGTTTTGCTCCAGGGGAGGTCCACTGAATCTTTAATTAATTTCTGCTTGATGAAATATGTTCTACAGAGCCCAATTTCTCTCTGTCCTGGAGTGTAGTAAAAGCTCGTGTGGAGCTTTCTGGTACAGTTTGGAATGAAACCTAAATCCCCATCTCCAGGCTGAGCTCTCTCATCTCTTGCTGTGCCTGTTTTTCAAAGAAAAGAGACCACAGCCTCTTTTTTTGATGGAAACTTATGGTTGTCTTCACAAGTGAGTTCTTACAAGCTGGCCGAAGAAGGTGCATGGGTCAGCTTGCGCAGTGACTTGATACTCCAAGGATTGGTTAGTTTTCACCGTGATCTTTGGATTTGAATCTAACTATGGAGGAACCCACTTCCCTAACTTGGGTCTTTAAGATTAATTCTGAGATTCTTGCTCCTAAATTTTGTAGGGATTGGGGTTTTGGTTTGGTTTATTTTTTTTTAATCTAGGCCTTACTGATTCCTTTCAAAAGAAATGTAGGAAACTAACTGGAAAATAAGAACCAAATGTTTCCCTGAATTTGATCCTGAATCTATTAGTGGTTGCGAAGCAGATAGGCACCTCGCTGTATTTCAGGGTCGTATTTGTTATTACGGATTAGATCAATTGTCTAGCCACAGTAGAAAACACTCCCCTTGCAATGCACTTAGTTGTGAAATCATGTACTCAGTAGTGGGGAAAAAAGAAAGACCTCCATAGCCCCTTCAAGCAATCAATTTATGCCCTGAAGCATGAGATTTGATTACCACTGTTATTATCTTAGCTTGCATAGTTACAAACGTTATTAGCAGTCATAAAATTATCCAGACTTCAAAAAATTATCTTAAGAAAAAAAAATCCCAGCATTTCGCTCCAGGTTCTTCAAAGCCTAAATTCCTGGGATTGATTCGAACTGTGAAAAGTGGTAGTTCCTTTAATTCATTTTAAATTTGCTGTCCTTTGATCACGTGGAGTTTTCCTGTATTCTCATTATGAAGGGATAGACGAGCATTATCTTGCATGCCCGTAGCTTGCTTCTCTGCTCCGGTCAAGACCCATCTAACTTTCCACGTGTCAAAGCTAAGCGTTGATGATGTATGCTCAGATACATGTTTAATACACCATTGGCAGGATATGCAGCACACTCTAATCTGTGTTTTTCCCTTTACAGTTAAAATCTTTCCCTCCGAGCTGAAACTTTCTAATGCAGTCGAAAATTTCTAATGCAGTTTCTATTGCAGCTTTTGCAGACAAACAAACAAAAAGCTTTAGATTTGCATATCAACCTATTAAAAAAATTACATCATCTTTATTGATGAGCTGTGGTGGTGGGATATGTGCTGGCAATTGCAAGGAAAATGAATTTTCTCTGAAGAAAGTCTGGCCAATCTGTTCTTTTGTCCCGAGTATTTCATGTATCTTAAATGGCATTTAGAGTAAGGCTGGAAATCTTCTGAGCCTCCCATCAGGCTCTGGAACCGATTTTCAAATGCTAGGTGTTTCTTGAGGGAGGGACATGCAGTAAACTGGGTAGCAAGTTAAAGTTGCAATAGGCACAAACACACGCTCTGTTCCTTTAGATTTCTTTAGACCATTCCTGAGATAAATGTTCTGAGTTTTTTTTCTCACACTTGATTTCAGACAATACTATGCGTTTAGCATGTCTTTTAAATATGGGATCGGGAGCTGCCTAGAGAGATTTAATGCAATATTCCAATGTTTCTAGCAGTGCTGCTCTCTCATTCTCACATCAAGTCGCGGGTTTGATGAAAAGGCTCCTTGATTTTCAGCAGGAAATCCCAAAATAAAGAGCAGTTCTGTGGAGACACAGGGAGGACTGAACTGTGCTTCTCTGTCTTCATTTTTGTTCCGTGCAGACTTAAGTGCTATGACTTTTGCCCTGTTTCATTACCCAGTGAAATCTGAAGTGCACTGGATTATGTCTATTTACACTTTACTTAAGGCACAACTTAGTCTTGGAAATAGATGTGATTCGTGCCGTGTCTTATTATGAACATGAACACATTTTGTTTTGGAAGTGTGGAGCAGTTTTTGGTAAGGTGACTTACTTTGACTTTTCCAGCAGCCGACTTCCTAGTGGAAGGAAAACTATCTGTATGATTCTGTGGTGAAAAATTAAAATAATTTAATGGTTTCCATATTATGGGCTGAAACCAGAAAATGTGAGAAGATGCTGGGGAAATCGTGTTGCCAGGGAGGATCTAAAAGTTGGGCCAGCTAGGCAGGGAAATGAAAGTCTAAGAGGACGCTGCATTTTGCAAGCCTGGCTTCTTTCTGTTTGTGGCACAGAGTATCCGGGTAGTGGATGCAGCGACGTAGGTATTGGGCAGTCTAGGAAGTTGACTTTGGCAGCAGCCCTGCCTCAGACAGTCACTGGAGGTAATTAAATTGTTGTCTCTCTTCTTTATGCCAGAGCCCTGCAGAAATCAACCTGGAAACTCCTGGTACAGCCGAGGCATCCCAGGAGGGGGATAGTATTGGCCAGAAGTGGGTAAGAGTCATTGCCCCCCCTTTTTTCATCCTCTTGGCAATGGCAGGAGGGGCAATGCCAGCTCTCCCCGGCTCTCCGGCCAGCTCTGTTATCTCCGCTCCCAGACGAGCAGAGCACTGCTTCCCACCCTTGGCGTCTTCAGTTTCTGCCAACGCTTCAGTAAATCTCCAGGCATCTCTGGATTTTGACTCAATCTCTGATGGCCACGTTTATGCTGGGTCAAACGGCTTTTCAGTACGTCGGCAGCCCTGACATGGTCGAGCCATTCCTCTACAGCTGTCTCCTCTTCCCTTTACTTTCAGAGGTTTCCGCTGCACGGGGGCACAGCCCTGTTGCTTAGCTGTTGGTTGCTTTGGAAAGCAATGTGCTGTAAATATAGCATTTTACTGTCTTTGGATGAAACAGTAAGTCAATTCAGGATTTGGCTATGAGAGCGGGATTCAAAGGGAGAACTCCCCTCTCCTTCTGTGTGTGCTGGGCTGGGCCTCTGCTGCACAGAAACCCAACGTCAGAGCTTTCTAAGCAACCGCAGCGCACTTTCCTTACATAATAGAAGCTTTTCTCCATGCGTTGGGTGAGAAGTTTGGCATTTATATCGACGGAAGTTGACTTAAACGTAATTTAATATGAAAATTGTATCTATGAATTGCCTTAGTTCGCATGACTAAAATATCAAGCATAACATTACTATAATAGAGTTTTGAATTTGCTTTCTTAACACGGAACAAGTATATTAAATTATTCTACTCTTTTCCCTACTAATTTTCACATTTTTTTCTTTTACTACCACTTTAGTCTATAATATCCTTCCTTAAATTTAATTATTTACTTCCTGTCCAGAAAGCAAGCTCACTTACCTAAATCTGCTGGAGATGAACAACACGAGTTGGCCACTACATCAACAAATGCTTATTGCTACTGTCCGAAAAAATCTTTAACCCAAATGATAATAATCCCCATGAGTGCAAACTGTGATTCGGTAGGGTGGTTTTATGGTTTAATGTCTGTGAATGCCTCTTTATGATTATTGTTCATTGCATTAGACAAAGCTCAGAGAAAAGAAAAAACACCCAAAGGTCAGCAGCGAGACAGAAAACTGAGAAGTCCGAGCCCTCATGAAAATGATTATGTCTGACCTTCACCACCTCCCCATGGTGTCTCTGGATGGAGTACTCAAGAAAATGACTAGCAGTTTTGAGATGACTGTCTTCACCGATCGCTTAAAAACTTAGCCCGTTCTACAAAGGGATTGCAGAAATAAACCATTCAGGTAAGAAAGTCCAAGTGTTCAAGCACATGCACAAACCTGATCTGGTTTTGTGGTTGCACGCGCGCCATGGAGCACATGCGGAAAAAAAATAGGAAAAAATTTGCAAAAACTGAGGGGAAGATGGATTTTCCAAGGTTTGAATATATAAACCACTAGGTGCTGCGATGATGAATGCGTGGGATTTTTAGCAAGGGAGAGCGCAGGGGTGGACAGGGCGGGGAGGGCCATCCCCATCTGAGGTTTTCTGATTCCTCATCCTTTCCTCTGAATAGAAATGACACTTCTGCACCCCGAGAGAAGGGTAAAATGGGGGCGGGGGGATTGGTGGGTTTCCTGACCGCGCTCGTTCCCTCCTTTACCAGCCTTCGGAGGCCCCCGCCACCGCGCCGAGGGGAGAGCCGCGGGGGGTCTTGCCGGTGGGAAGTTCCCCCCAATTCGACCATGTCTTTATCCTCTGACCCCCTTTGGCTCTCGGCTGGCCGGGAACCCGGCGTGCCCCCCTCTCCCCATCCCGGCACCTGCCGCCCCGCCGTGCCCAGACCCCCCTGCCCCAGCCTGCGGGGCCGCTGCCGGTGCGGGGCGGGCGGCGGCGGCGCGGCCCCCCCGGGGCGGGGGGCGGGCAGGGGAGGTGCGGGCGGGCCGGGCCGGGCCGGGGCTCCCCTCCTTCCCTCCCTCCCCGGCTCCCTCCCCGCCATCCCCAGGTGCCGCCCGGAGAAGCGCGGCGGGGCGGAGGCGCCGCTGGCTCCCGGCGCTGGCCGAGGGGGCGCCGGGCGCGGCAGGTGGGAGCCGCCGCGGGGGCCGGGCAGGGGCCGGGGCAGGGCCGGGGCCGGGGGCGGCTCGGCCCCCCGGGGGAGGCGGGCAGAGGTTTGGGGAGGCGCGGGGGCTCGTTGCCATGGCTCCCTGCAAGCTCTGCCGGAGGAGATACTGATGCCAGTCACGGAGGGACCCCTCTTCCTTCTCGTGGGTGTGGAGCGGGGCTGGGTTTGGGAGGGTTTTTTGCCGCCCCCCCCCTTTTTTTTCTTTTTTTCTTTTTTTTTTTTTTTTTTTGTTCGGGGCGGAGCGATTAATTTGGAGCGCCGGGACGGGGCTGCGGAGCCGCCGCCGCCGCCGCGACCCGCAGCTCCGGCCGCCCCCCGCCGGCTCTGCCCGCTCCGGGCTCAAGGTAACGGCGGGGGGGGGTCCCCGTCCCCGTCCCCGTCCCCGTCCCCGTCCCCGTCCCCGTCCCTTCGGGTCCCCCTTCGGGGCTGCCGGGTGGTGCGGGGCGCTGGGACCGCGGGTACCCGGCCGCCGCCTCCGCTCGCCCTGCCTTTTCACCAAAAGCCTTTTTAAATGATTTTTTTTTTTTTTTTTAAATAAATAATCCTTTTCCCCCTCCCTGTGCCGCACCTGGTCCCGCAGAGCCAGCGCCGGGCTTCGCCCTGCAAAGCAATGAGGAAACGGAGCCGGGCTCAGCCCCGCGGAGAGGCGCGCAGGTGCCCGCGGCTCGGGGCGCAGCGCCGCGGGGGTCCCCGGGGGGTTCCCGGGGGGCAGGTCCCGGTCCCGGCCCCCTCCCCTTCCCCCATCCCCGCCGTGCGGTCCGGGCTGCCCCCGGCTCCGGAGCCGGTCCCGGCGCGGCGGGCGGAGGAGCCGGGGAAAGTTTGCAGGGGGGTGCGGGACCCTGCGGAGCCCGGGGAGGGGGCGGCTGGGGGGCGAAGGCGGGGTCGCCGGGGGATGGAGTGCTCGGTCTCATGTTGATTTAGGTGGGTTCAAGTTTGCGAGCCCGGATGTCATCCATCTGTGGCAAACACTTGTTTCTGCTTTCCTTCGTAATGGTTTCGGAGAGTATTTTAATCTTTTTTTCCCTGCAATCCCTAAATAATTGGAAGCGTCCCCAGTTGTTTTGTTTTTGGCTGGGGAGGTGATGTGATTGTGTTGCACTCCAGGGGAGCTGTAAGATCCCTTAAACCTCAGTGTCGCGTGCTGTGCGTTATCAATCTGTGTTGCGCGATCAGAGCATCAGGGGCCTCAGCTACATTTCGGTTTTCATAACGCGAGGAGATTCTGGTTTCTAATAGTCGGACACAGTAAATGTAAATAGACTTTTCAGCTATCGCTTCTATGACTAATGTTAATTTGCTTCTTATTTTTGGGTAGTAAAGGGCTGAGCCATGATATATTGGGTAACATGCAGGTATTCAACCATAACTCAACAGATATAAAGCGAGTGAATTGCTTCTCAGAGCTACCTAGGAAGAGTTTTTCTTGAAATGTGTTTTGGAAAAGTTCACCGGACACTTGACAGGTGGTATTTGTGTTTGTCTGTCGAGGGTTCATCTGATGTGACTGAGTTAAATACCTGCTATGTGGCTCTCCCAAATACCATTCCATAAGCAATAGATAATAAATATTATGAGTTTGGTACATGTCTGGGGGAAGGAGATGGGGGAAAAACCTGCACTTTAAAATGCATATGTAGTTTTTGCCCATGTATGACACTGCTTTGTTGGAGCTGTGCAGATGGTCCTTTGGCTATTGCTTCCCGTGATCCTCTGCTTGGCTTTTTCTGACGCATTAGAGTGCATGACTCCTACTGAGTGAACACTTTTCTGTTGCTTAAAAATAATGATTTTTTTCTTTGTCTTTAAAAAAAAAAAACCCAAACCCAAACAACACCTCTTTAGTAAAGTAGAAGATTCTTGTTAGCCAGTTTCCGTGGCCCTTACTTAGGCCAAGCATCTGCTGCCAGTGGAGTTCGGCTTACAGAAGAACTACAAGACCAGACTATGTTACATTAAACTAAGATGCAAAAGATAAGGTGCCAAGGGTTGCAGGAGGCAATAGAGTTCGTTCAGGAATATTGCACGATATACATGAAAGTGTCATTAAACATCTTTAGTAAAAAAAAAAAAAACAAAAACCTGTCGGCAGCCCCAGAGTTGTAGAAGTTTCATCGTATGCAACACATGGCTGTGAAACGAGTTTGTTCTCTAAACTCTTGCAATTCATTATTGATTTTTTTATCAGAATAGGAGTAAAATGAACCCTGAATATGAAGCTGAAATGAAGAGACTGTACTTCAGCTGTATACGCTTTGATTACATGTAACTCACTCCCAGTGTGAATGAATATAATTATTATGGACATTCAGTATGTGTTACTTCAGTAATTAAACTTAATGAATGAAAATATAACAGTCCACTTCCTTATCCCAAGAAACCCAGTGGATAAACCTCTGTTTAAATAGAAGATTACATTATTCACACCACTTATGTGCACCTCGAGCGGCTGGGATTGTAGCCATCTTGTTTGCCAATAAGAATATATTTTATGGCTTATGTCTGGAAGGAAAAATGAAGAAAAGTTGGCCATACGTTACATAAAACGATGTTGTGGACAGTTGCTTCTGTGATAAGGAGGGATCCGCTCCTTTCCCCAGTGGGAGAGGACAGGGACTACTTTAAACACTACTAATTAGTTCAGTTTATCTTGCATGCGTTACAATGCTGTAGTTAGTTAATTATAGCTTTTCCCATTAGCACTACGTTAAGACTAATGAATTAACATATCACACAGATCAAAAGAACATCTACAAAGTTTATCTTGGAGGAAAGAAAGTGTTATTGTGCGGCAGGAAGTCCCCGTGGCTTTCCCAAGGCGCAGATTTGCTGGAATTCCTGAGCTGGTGCTTCAGAGCCTGATGAATGACTTGAATTGATCACAAACAAGTGACACTGGAGCTCTCGGTTGCTTAGCAACCCTCCAAGATGCCACAATTTCTTTTGGTACATTTCTCCAGTAAAGTAGAAATTCTGTTTTGCTAAAGATAATTTTTATGTTGCTAGCACAAAGTCCACCTTGTAACCAACTTAGCTTACGTATACTTAAAATTGATGCCTCAGTACAGAGTCCGGGGAGTAACACGGCTATGAAGAAAAGGGCAGGAATCTTACTTGTAAACCATATTCCGGCCGCGATGCGCTCAGTGCCTTACAACAAGTTTCAGTAGTCCTTTCTCGGTTAGACTCCTCTTCAAAACCCGAAATCATTAGTGGCACAAGTGAGTCTTAACAAAGACGGTCACCTACCAAATGCTTTCGACCAGTTCCCCTCGTGGTGTCTCGAGGCGTGAGATCCTGCGAGGTCTTGTGGCGTTACCCGGCGCTCCATTACGAGTAAATGAAACGCGACGTGGAACGTGCGGTTTGATCACTGCCCGAGTTGCGTCGGGGCGGTCTGGCCCGTCCTACAGCCCATGTGGCTGGAGAGCTCTGCTACATTGTCCTTGCAGAAGGTACTGGTTTCTTAACAGATCTATTCTGTGTAAGGAAATATCAGGCTTAGTACTCAAAAAGCACAAGGAAGATAAATGTTAGCGTGGTGTTATCTACCTAAAGTACTAATACTGGTTTTAACCAGGGTGTGGCATCCTGCATACAGTTCATACGTGCTGAATGATATTTTTATGTCAGTGAACTCTTTATTGTTACCCTTGGGTACACGTGTGTACCCTTAGTTCTGGAGTGTCTCTTGAAAGGGGATCTTGCAGTTGTCCCACCCCCACTTACTGTGCTTCCGTTTGCGTTATGGGGAGACCAGATTAATTTCGGGTGACCGTAAGCCAGAATATCTGTGTTAGGAGTTTACTTTGTGTCCTTCAGCTGCCGGTGGGCTTTTCATGCATGGCCTCCTGGCTAGAGCTGAAGCGATGCCTTTGCAATGTGTGTGGGTGGATTTGGGCTGCCCTGCACTGTTTTGCTCTACTTATCTAAGCCCTTTTGAGCTCTGCTACTTGCCAATATGGACATATCCTTTTCCTTCTAAAACCGTAACTGAGAAAAAGCATACGGGGGCTAGGAGAGCTGCAGGCTGTCATGGCTTCTATTTTACTTCAATAGTAGTTGGCATTCTGGAAGATTTCTTCCTCCCTCTTGGTGAGAAGAAGGAATCCAGGTATTTCTCTTCTTTCCTAGACAAAGAGCTTGGATGTTCCGTGGTTTGCTGGTGTGTTGGACTGGAAGGGGAGGTTGTAGCAGTACCCATAACAACTGCTGCCATATTTGGGCCACAGTGAGCCAAATCTCAACTCATTGTCAGTATTCCTAGGCTAGGATTATTATAGTTCATAAACTGTGTACTTGTTAATTGCCTTTCTAGGCTTAGACAGACAGACTTAGGTAAAGATTTAAGCACACGTGAGCTTGTTTGATTTTGTTGTAGCAGTTTTTTTCGCTATTGTTTCTACATAAGAAAGTCAGCGCCCAAAACTCAAGGTGGTTGTGTTTGGGTTTGTTTTGTTTTTCACAGATACTCTCCTTGTATCTCTTTTATGCATTGATTTCTGTAAGTGCATTTGCATACCCAAATGCTGATTAGTGCTTGCAGTGGTAGTGGTTGCCTCTGCATTATAAATAAGTGAAGGTACGTGGTAATATTTGGTGACTCAGGTTTATCATCCCAGCATGTGCCGGCACCCTGTACGAAACACGGTGTAGAGCTGTGACGGCCGTGGTGATGTGTTGTTTTCTGAGGGTGCAGCATTCCCTAGCAGATGTTTCTGTCTTCCTTCATTACACCTGTGTAAAACTCCACAAAATGCAGATGGAAAACAGTTTATCATTAAAATTAGTGTTTATTGTTACAGCTGAACTAGTGTTAGTTGTTTTGAGTGTGACCCCCAGGTACAGATCCTGCTCCAAGTAAGAAGACCAAGATTTATGTTGCTTTCTTCGTTAGGGCTTTTAAGTCTTCATAATTTTTTTTGACCCTCGCTAGCCCTCCCTTTTCTCCATTTATCAAGAAAATTTCCAATTTCTCTTTTCAGGTGTTTTTCTCCCTTTGCTGAGTCAGCAACAAGATGAAATTAAATTAGAGGTGCGGTGGTGATATGACGCAGGTTAGGGAGGGTGAAGGGGAGATTGGGGAGGACAGGGATGAGCCCACTTGGATTCATCCTCGTCTTTGCTCCTGTTCTCCTGCACAGAGAAATAGAGATGAATGGATCCAGACCTGAGCAGCTGGGGGAGAAGGTGCCAATGGTGGAGCCCGGGCAGGGCTGTTTCTGTAAGAGTGCAGCTTCTGAGGGTATTTTCAACAGATGGTTCCTGGTCTGGCTGTGGCTGTAACAGCCGGTCTGTCAGCCAGGCTGAGCTGCCTCGGGGGCAGCCCCACGCCAAGCTCCCGATGGGTAACCTCCAAACAGCCGCTTTCCCTGTGGCAAAAACGAGTGTCTCATAGTGTCCCCATTTCACCCTCCCCACGCTTGCAGTCACGGAGGTGGGGAAGGGCGACCCTTGTGGATTTGCCATGGACTCGGTTTCCCCTGGCTGCCCCAGTGCGGCAGGCGGTTCAGCACAAGACGTGCCCGAAGCCTTCGCGCCGCGCTGCAGAGGCGCTTGGTGTTCAGCCCTCGCCCGCCCGGCGATGCTCCTGTTGCACCCGCCGCCGCCTCGCCGGAGCGTGGAAGGCAGCACGTGGGCTGTGCGTTCACACGTGCCGGTGGCTGCTGGTCTTTTTTTAGAGGTGGACAGGGCTGTGACTTTAAGGGTGGGATGAACCCATGTGAAGGGGGTCTGTGATGGCTGGGAAGCCTCAGTGCCCTCGAGAATGGAAAGTGTAAGTATTAACAAGCCAAGCAGTGAAAGCATAAGGCTCCAGTCCCAAAGAAGTGAATTGAAACATTTGATTGAGCCAAAGTCCTCCTACCTCCCAATATATTTTAGTCAGATGCTTTTAAAAATCTCATTTTGAGTGTCTCCATTTTTTGGGAGACCCTGGAGGAGGCTGTGAAAGGACAGCAGTCCCTCTTCAGGACAGCCTCCCGGCTGAAATCAATTGGTTAGGCAGTAATCTCCTAAGAGGAGCAGGGAGAAATGAATTGCAGAATCGGGCCCATCCACCTTTCAGCCTTTCTCCCCTTTGGAGACTCTTGGAGCGTGACACAAGCAATTCCCTGTCAGCCTTTCCCGCTGGCTGACACAGAAGAGGTGGCTTTGAATGCTGCCTGCTGCGCTCATCTGGCACTTGAAAGGGAGAGAGGGCTGCCTCTGAGGGGTGTATTCCCACAGATTTAAAGTATATTTGAAAAATGCATCGTTCCGTTATGTCGTGTGTATTACAGTATTAGAACTGATGGAAACCTTGAAGACTGTTGCTGTAAAAAAATGGCTGGTGCCATTGCTGTGTCCCCAGTGCTTGAAATGGAATTAGTCTTGATGAAAGATTGCTCTGCTTATAAGAAAAGTAAAATTATTATTCCAGAGCAGATTTTTCTGTTAGAAAATACCATAACAATGCTTTCAGCTAACAGTAGTGATTAACTCAATGGCTTTTTTTTTTTCTCTTAAGACTCACTCACAGACTACACCATTTTTTCTGCAGTTTACTGAAATCAGAGAATTGTTGATAATAAAAGACTGTAGGTTTTGAAGCATCTACATTTTTTCCCCGAGTGACCTCATGGCCCAGTGTGGTCTGTCCCATCACTGAAATCCTTCCCTGTCGCTACTGGGGTGGTTTGTATTGGTTGATAGAGGTCTCTGTGTGTGTGTTTGCACCCATGTCTGTGTGGCTGATTTCGTTGGTTTTACTTTTTCATAGGCAAAATACGCCAAAGCGCAGTATGTTCGCTGGTTTCAGTGAAATTGGTAACTCAAATTGGGGGTACTGCTCAGGTATTTTACTGGATAAGGGCCCAGGGCTCCATTTTTCACAGGTTATTCTTTCCTATTACTCCACCAATGACTTTGTTCTAGTAAAATGTCATCGTAGGGAGTAGTTTTTAGAAGGTTTCTATTTTGACCTGATATGAGTCAGAGAAGGTCCCACCTGATCTTCTTAGTCGTGAGACGGTTTTACAGCTGAATAAACTGTCCTCAGTGCTTACTTTGTATGGGTTCTGCTGAAACACCGATCAAAACTGTAGCTATTCTGGTAATTAAAATCCAAAACCCTTTGGGATAAATATTTCTTTTGTTACATTTGAGCAGAAGAACATCACACAGAGCTGAACTACTAATATCTGCAAGTACTAATGAAAGATTTTTATTGAATGTATTTTTAGGAAAGTAATACACCCGATACGCCGTGGTGACTTTCAGGATTAATATTGCACACGAAAACCACTGGTGAAGTCATGGCGCCACTGAAATAGATGGTCAAACTCCCACTGACCTCAGCAGAGTCAGGTTTTTGTCCCAGGAGTGATGAAAATCTAATTTACAGCCTAACCAGTTTGAGAAATAGGCATAATGGCTCAGGTCCTTGACTGATACAAATTACCGTGGTGCTGCTGAGGATGATTGAGTTACACTGACTTATGCCATCTGGGCTTCTGGAGAAGCGTGTCCGACACCGGCACAGGCTTGTCGTGTCCGTCAGTAAGCGTGTTGTAACAGGCTGCGTGCTCGGGCCCGCTGCAAACAGGCACGTTAGGAGCTTTATAATGGTGTCTCCTATCAAGTGGCGTATTCTTGTCTCCTATTTTGACTGGAAACAAATAACCAGGAAACTGTAATGAATATTCTTGTTTTCTGAGTCATACAAATCACAAATGTACCGTAAGCTATAGAGTAACAGCGATTAGAGGACTGTCCCAGCTGTGCAAAGCTAAGGCATACCTACTTCATTAAATTTACAGGGTTACCACTGAAACCCACAGTAATTGCTCAACCTTTGCTACCTGCATGTCAAATGCACCTTTCTGTTGTCGACTGTACGACGTTTGACTTAGGCTTTCACCTAAATCTGGAGTTTTTATTATCTCCAATTATCGTGCAGAATTGCAGCATCCCCACTGTTTGTGTCTCTGCAGTGCTCAAACAGTGATTTTTGCCCGCCCTGCTGGCAGGTGCTTTTCGGCCGATACCTGCCCAGACGGTGCCTACCTGCTGGGAAACACTCGGACTCGCCTTTTCGGCTTCATGTTACAGCCCAGGGAACTGCTGAAAACAGAGAGCTGTTTGAGCCGTATTATGGCACAAAGCTTTACTGAAGGGCGGGGTGGGGGCACCACAAAGTGGTACAGCTGGTCTCGTTGTGCAGCCCCTAAAGAGAAGGAAATGATTCTACCTTTGGAGCGTTGTACCTAATTATCCTACCAGTGCAGCAAATTTTCCCTGTCAGCCATTCCCCCGTCAGACATCGCTGTGCCGTGAAACCTCATATAATTCCAACTGCATAGCAAGATGAAAATTTCATCTTTGGTGCGTAAGAAATATGCCTCTGTGTTTGTTTAAAAAAAACCCCCAAAAACCAACCGCCAAAAAACCCCAACAGGCAAAAAACATCAAGGGCTATTCACTAATCTTAGCATGTATATCACAAAAAAAAATTGGAATAATCTTTGTATTCAGCAGATAAGCAGCATTCTCCATAAAAACCTCTTCCACTGTCATCCTCCAAAATGTATGCTAAGCTTGTCTGTGCACAAAGCTCCTTGTAATGGGTGGTGGTTAGACTGAATTTTTTTGTCCTTACATAGGATAGGATGTAGGCAGGGGAACTATATATTTGCAGTGGTAATTATATCATGCACTCACTGAGAAGAATAACATATGCAAACTTTTGAAGCTCAGGCAATGGCAATCCATTTAACCATTTATAGATTTATGTATTTTATAATCCCCAAACCCAAATGTCCCCGGAGAGGGAATGCGCCCTTAAAAATGTTAGGCCTTTATATTAAGTGAATTTAAATTCACTCATTTGCATACTTTTTTCTTTGTTCTGCCTGAATGAGATATTCAGTAATTGAACTGTAACTTCGCTACAGGTAAATAACGTAAGACAGCTTATATTTCAAGTGCTTGACCGCATTAGGGTTGTGCGGTGCTAATCCGGCAATTTGCAGCGTACCTCCGAGAGGAGACGGTGTCCAGACCACTTAGGATCACCGAGCGCTGGGCTGGTGCTTGAAAGTTCAATTAATGTGCGGTGCTAAATGTGCTTCTCAAACAGGGACTGGAAAGGGTGCTGTGGGGTGATGAAACAGGCATCCCTGGGAAAAAACTTCCTACTGAGGTAATATCATATAGACAGGCCACGGCTGAATTCTCCTAAAAAACAAATTTTACAGCTAATATATAACACTGAAGTCTCTGAAATAGCTTTCGTGAGCGGGCTGTGGTGAGAGCCTTTGTGGTCTGTGTTGTTCTCAGGGCCTGGATTTGCCATCTCTGTACCTGTGCGACAGATGAACTGGGACGGGTGGACAGAGATGGTGGTCGGGAGAGGCGAGACTGATCAAAGCGATGAAATGGCTGTTGGAAAAAGTCTTGTTCAGTATCTTTGGAAAGGGTAGGGTGATATATACCATACAAGGATGACAAAGAGGTTTTGGATCCGTTATCCGATGTGTCTTGGTGTACTGGGGAATACTGGAGGAGCCCACGTACAAAGAGGGAAAGCAGGAGGAGGTAGGGGATGATTGTCTGGAGAGCTTGGCACCAATCCCAGAAAAATAATGGATAAGTTGATAGAGGACTGAATTAATATAGCGTTAAAGACTAGAGAGATAATTAAGGCCAGTCACCACGGCCTTCTGAAAAGGGAGCCTGTTCCTGATGGGGTTACGGGTTTGATGGGTACGGGTAACTACGCGTTGTGGCAGAATTTTTGAGGTGTTAGATTTGGTATCTCATGAAATCTCAGTTAAAAACAAACAATCCTAACAAAATTCGTATGTAGAATTAGTAGCAGTCCTGTTTAATGGATTAAGGTATTTGCCTGTGGGGATTATCCATTGAAAGATGTGTGGATTTAGTGCAGTCTCACAAGAATTAGAACTAGTCCTGAAACTGCTTAACACCTCTGTCTGTAATCCGGACACAGAAATTAAATGACTGCTGCCAAAATTGTGGATGAGGCAATATCCGTAGTGTGGAATCAATAATAATGAGTTATATGGAGCAGAGTGACCGGTTGGCAAGATGTTGCCTCCTCCTGTCCTCCCGATACCCTGTGCCTTCTCCAACGCACTGGAAGAGGGTATCCTTGAGAAGAGTTACCATGAAAGGGCATGGAGGGGTCACAGCAGGCAAAGAAAGGAAGATGACTTCCCAACGGGATGCCATGGCTGAAGGACCGGTGGGATCCTTTGACACAGGGTTTTTATCTGACTGCATATGAATGCTGGAAAGCTATGGCAAGCTGAAAAAAAGTGTTTATGAAACTGAAGAGTCAAGAAAACAGCCACAATATTGATTTGAAGAGTGGAGAAAATTCCCCGCAGTGGGAGATTTAGAGAGCTCAACCTGCTTAGCTCGTCAAAAAGAGGATTGACAGGGGACTTGATTACAGGGACAAGTATTTTCATGAGGAAAGCATATCCAGCTTTTTAATCAGGAAGAGGAAAGAAAAATAAGATCCAATAGTTGGAAGCTGGAGCCAGACAATTTTAAATTAGACATTAAACACAAGTGTTTATCTGTGATTACCACTGGAATGAACTCTGATGTGTTCAAATCGAGACTGGATACCTTGTGTGATATGATCAGTCAAACACAAGTTACTGGATATGATTTGCAGGCGATAGGGAAAAGCACAGCTGCCTGTGATGAACGGAAGGGTGCAAGGGCCTTCAAAATCTCTGAGCATTGAAAGGGCAATCAAGGGAAGAAGATAAGAAAAAGGAGGAACATACATGGGAAGCACAAAAAGGAGAAATAGAAGCACAAAAAGGGCAAAGAACAGAATTTCATCTAGAGAAGGAGCTTCTGTTTCTAAATATGGGAGCATATGTCTCAGCAAAGTGAGTTTTGGCATTGGAAACACCTTGAACGTTGGCAGAGCTGGAGTCATCTGTTTTGTAGTCAAAACAGCAATTTTGGATTCTATGCTTTGTTGATGATGATAAAGAAACCTCCTATTTGTGGTTTGGGCTTTTGGCACCGTTGGCTCCCTGTTGTGCTGCTGTGAGAGAAGACAGCGCGTTCAACCTTGCTTAGACGGGAAGGGGCCGAGGGCTATTCCGGCCGCGAGAGCCGTGCCACGATGCCCAGAAGCGAAGGGCACGTCATGCATCGCCTGGGCTATGGGGGGATTTACCTTTCCAGCGGCGAGCTGTCACTGTGGTCTCCTGTGTGCCCTTCGCTTCATTGCCATCAGTGCTATACATACAAGTTTTAAAAGAAATCGTGAACCTTGTATTTATACCATTAAACCCAAGTTTTTTGGGAAATCCAGCAGGGAAACCTTAAGTGGTCTCATCTGTTTTTGATGAGTACTATTTGTGAATGTGTTTGTCCTCTTGAAACAGTTTCACCAGGCAGGTTAGTGCTTGTGTCTTCCTTTTGCGAAGAAGAGACTTACTATATTTCAGGTGCTCACAGTGCCTAATAACCAGGTAATCATTAATTTAAATGTAATATTGTGTTCCTTCTGCGGGGAATTGCAGTGATTCAGTCAAGATCATGGTCCAGGTGAATTTGCTGCTGTTATTTTTCTGTGGATCTCCACTTATAACGGAACTGAAAGGGACGCCTTAAGGACTGTAAGTCACTTTGCTGTCGTGGAAGGTCTTTTAGCCAGGACTGAAAATCACTTTTCCAGAAAAATTTTCAAAAGCGCTGCGTTACGACCACAGTAGAGAATACTGTTGTAATTGTTCTGTGGAGGGAAATAACTCACAGGTGTTATTCTTTACAACTCCATCACAAAGCTATTGCCTTTGTTTAGCAGCATTTCCTGACTGTTTTTGGATTTGAGGAGAGTAAGTGTTTCAGGATCTTTTCAAAGGAAGTTGGGAACATGTGTCCTTTGGGCCGTTTAGCATAAACGTAAACTCCTTGTGATCAGTCAGAGCACCCAATTACCTGCGGCTCTGCCTGGGTCGACTATTTCTGCCTCGTATGGCCGCAAACACTTTACATGGCCAGCAATGCTGAAGGGCAGTTTCTGGCTCCTGGGCCAGAGTCTGGGTATTTTCAGGACTGAGCTAGAACCTGAGCTTGTTATGGCGATATTCTCCTTGGAATGAGGAAGACTGATAAATTGTAATAAACGGTTTTCTTGTAAAAAAAGAATATCATGCAAGAATGTCTGTGCTGCCTGTAATAATTGACTAACTGGACATAATTATTTCAAAATACTGTCGGAAGTATATTGACCTTGATGATCGTTTTCTTTCTCAATGGACATCTGAATAATTGCCTTTGCCTAAGGATTCCCTAGAAGCTGTCCTCGTATCAGAGCAGCACTTCAGCATTTAACTTGTGACATCCATTAGGAACACAGGGAGGTAGGAATTACCCTGTTCAATCTGATTAAAGATCCAATTAACTTTGAATCTTATCTCTGTTAGTAACTAATACTAGATGACTCAACACCCTGGGGAAAAAAAAAAACCCCAAACCCAACCCACCAAAAGAAGCAACCCCAAACCTTCCTCCCTTCTCCCCTGAACTCTCATTACCACAATTAAGGAACAAAGTGTCCCTGAAAGAATTTCCCCCCCACGCCGTCCTGCCTTCTTACCGAGCACTTGCTGCTTGGCTTCTGTCCTGAAACATGAGATCAATAGCCCTTATAAATTCTTATCCTGGCTTGGAAAAGAATTATTATTAGCACTTTAAACATCTAATCATTCTCCTAATCATTCTGCCCTTTGTATCAATAACATTTTTGTGTCAGAGAGTTCACAAAGTTAATTATTGTGATTTTCTTTCCCATTTTAAATTTGCCGTCTCTTAGTTCCAATGTGATCATTGAAGTGACTATTTGACCTTGTTTCACCTGTTTTCATAAATACTTATGTCATGTTCATTCCTTGAAACACTTCATCTGTACATGAAATGCTGCTAATTCTTTTCATTCCTTTCTTAAAGGGACCTCTGATATTTTCCTTATTTTGAACCTGTTTAGTCCTATCTATTTCTATAATGTTTGAATGCCCTTGGAATGCAGTTATACTTGGTGTCAAAGGTAAGAATTTATCAGCAACACATCTAAATTGCTAATCTTGCGCCATACTTATTTTTAGTCCTTTCTAACACATTCCGTACAGAACCTCCCATCTCGGTTGCATCTTGACCACCTTGGCCTGACGAGCAGATGCTTTCTATTGAAGTGATTTTTCTTTTTTTCTTTTTTTTTTTTTTTTTGTAGAAAGAAAGCAATCCAATATAAACGCTATTCTCTTTTGGCCTTCCCAAGGCCAGGGGCTATTTGGTGAATTTAACTTCAGTTAAATAAAATGAAACAAATCTATTCCGACCCTCTGAGAAAGTCTGATGTTTTAGATCATAGGCCTTTTCTAAATATAGGGATCGGAAATTAATGTCTCCCTGGATAGATTTTTTCTGTAACTGCCTCCTGCAAGGCTTTCCAACAGTTTCCTTTGAACTGGGTGTCCTGGCCGTTTCCTGAGAGAGTAGTTAAGAGTAGATAAAACGTTAAGATGATACGCTATAAGACATATATATATACACACACACAATTAGTCAAGTTGCCTACTGAACACGTATGGTTTTGAATGGAATTGTTTAACCATCATGGCAATTCATGGAAAAATGAAGATCATTTGGGGGGGAGAGAGCTATATATAGCACATATATTTTTCTAAACCATTTTGTGCAACGGGCAATAGCTTTTGCCTTGGGCTTTTGCATCTGATATGACTTTATCTTCCCTGAAAATAATTGGAGAACCAGCAACATCTCATGTGGCTGAAAGGGAAACAAACAAAATCGAAGCAGCTCAACAAGGAGCACGTAGAATTTTTAGGTTTATTCCAGAGACATGAATTTTCAAACTTGAAATTGCACCCCTCTAACGCGTGTGTGTTTGCCCGAGTGTACACCTACAAGTGCACGTATACCTTCTGTGTGTAGATACGTATGTGCATAATTCAGAGCTTTGCCGTGCGCGGGCACATGGGAAGTGCTGGACAGCTCATGTATTAATGCGTATTGGTTCTTAATATTTAACAGTTAGGTCTTGTCACAGCTATGGAGAAGTGATTCAGTTTCCTTCTATTTGGGAGGGATTTCTTTTATTTGGGGGCTCTTCTCTGGAGAACATCTTCCTGTATTTGGCTGCAGACACTCGCTGTAGCAGATGTTATGACTCAGAGCAGACAAGAAGATTCCGATTTTTTTTTTCTTTTCTTTTTTTTTTTTTTTCATAAGTGACTTGCCCCCAGGCATGTTTTGACAGGGAGGATATAATTTCAAATTAAATGTGAACGTGGAGGCTTTCCAAAGCTACAAATTGCAGAGATTTCTCAGCGTGACTCAAAGAAAAAAAGCGTTGTGCATGCTGATCATTTGCTGCGGTGGGAGGGGGCTGCTCTGGCGTAGCTCTCGTGCTGAAACCCGTCGTTTACTGCCTTGTTGCAGGTCTGGACGTGAGAGGGGCAGTGTCCACAAGTGAGCTGCTCGGGGTTCATTCCTCTCATAACCATCTTCCATTTTCCTCTGAAAACTTCATAAAGGCCAGCACAGCAGAGCTGGTTTTCCCCTGTTGCCTTCAGGCAGGCCGGGTGGTGGCTGGTGGTTTAAAATCTCATTTCCCCTGCCTGTTTTAAATGGTCAGGTGAATCTTTAGCACCAGTGAGCAGGAGATACTTTTAAGAGGACAAAGAATTCGGCCTGAAAGCGGGCAATCCAGAGGATGCTTCCTGCTAAAGACTGCCGGAGGGCCACGAAGGGCTTTTTGTCTGCACCAGGATCATTGCTTTTCCTCTTTTGTATGGGGAGAGGTGCAATGAGGAGAGGAATTCCTTTTAATTATGGTGGTGTTTTGTTTTTTTTTAAATATTTCAGGAAAATTAATGGAAGGAACATCTATAGTTCTGAATACTATCCCATGAGCTACTGGTATCTGTGATCCATGTGTGTTCTGAAGTAAGAGACCATAATGCTCCAGAGCTCTGACATCTTAAAGTTTTTCCTGAGTTTCAGAGCAGAACTTTCTTTCTAATGAAATAAAGCAGAGAAGCCCCCCCCCCCTTCATTTTTTTTTTCTTTCCTAAATCTCCAGATTTATGGCACAGCCATAACGAAGGACAGATTTGCATTGTTTGAAGCTGGTGCTCTTTGTGTGGGTTCGGGCTTTCTGAGGATTTTGTGTCTTCTCAGAGTTTGTCTTTCCTTCTTCCCACGTTATTCTCTTTTCCACCTTTTGTTCCAGCTGTTGACCCATATTTCATCTCTTTCTCTGCTTCTCTTGCTTTGGTTTTCCTCGTGCCCCCACTGCCGGGTCTCGGGGCAGGCATACTCTGACACAAGGTGTTTCTGCAGCCTCCGGAGCTATCCTGAGCACGGCATTTCGGTGTTAACACAGCATCAGTAAAAGGAATGACGCTGATCAAGGACTGCTTTCATCCATGTGTGACTTCAGCTGTGATCTGTTAATTTACACTTCCCTTGGAAATTGGTGGAATTGTGGAAATTTGTATGCAGGCAGGACCTGGCCCTCTGCCTTGGCTGCCCTTGCCCCAAGGTCTGTAGCATCTTACCGTCCCTTTAGGGAGACGTGGACATGAGCTTCCTTTGTGTTGCCATGTTGCAGGGTTTTTCCTTCTGTGCTGAGAATACAGCGTAGGAAAGGAACGGGAGCGAACTCTGATAGCTTTAACCCGTAATAAGTCTGATGTCCTCGGGGAGAATGGAGATTAAAGATCCAAAATTCTCCAGGAGATTGTCACTTGGCTAATGATGATAGTAGCCTATGGCAGTCGGGGATGATATGGCTAATACTTAGCAGGGGTTGTGAACCAATTAGTCTGCTCAACAAAATACTTGGTCCATTGGGTGCAAATGTTAAGAATATTTATAGGGCTGGCTGTGGAGTCAGCTAATCAGAACTGGAGAAAGCTACTTAAGAGGCTGTCCCGGGCTCTACAGAGGCTCTGAGATTACACAAATGTTTACCCATGTAAATATTAGGACTTAAAGATTGTATTTGAACTGTTTTTCAGTTTCCTAGCATTGGAAAATCAATTAGGGGTGCTTAAAACACGCTAGAGCCTGCTTCCCTGAGGAGAGCTGACTTCAGGGTGGCCGTCCATGGGTGATCTCCTGCAGGTTGGCTTCCTCCAACTTTGCTTTTGGTGTGTCTCAGATGGGCCAGGTAAGAGCCTGTTTCCATGACAGTAGAGGGTGCCACGTAAGCTGGCCCAGGTAAAATGGCAGCAGCACAATAATAATTCAGCATATACTAGCATGTTGGTTTGCATTCATTAACAGCTTAAGCTCTGAGTATTCCCATTAATTCTTTAACCTACTAACTTGCTGAGGTATCAAACTATTGCAAATCAGCATTGGTATCGGAGCCTGGTCCGTATTAGTGATGTCCCGTCCGTTATACTAGTGGGGTAGGGAGCTGGTGCTTATGTGAGGTCTAATAGTACAGTAATGCAGTAATTCACCTAAATTTACAGGGTGGCTTAAAGGTTTATAAGGGTTTCTTTCTTGGCTTGTTTATTTATTTGCACTTCAGGTGAAGTGCAATTAATAAAATACTTTTTTTTTTTTTGCCCCTGTAGTCGAAGGCATCACTTGGCAGAACCCCTTCTGTTAAACAGATAATACAATGAGAAAAATCCACAGGCTTCGCTGGGAAAGCTTTTTGAAACCTAAGAATATTGATTCCTCAGATTTAAGACACAAATGTGGCTATGCATGTTTTTACAGAGGGTCTGCAAATCGAAGAACGGCTTCTAACCCTACTGCTAAGCTTCTGATCAAAATATTCTGCCTTGCTATTTTACAGCTGTTATTTTGCAGGAAGCAATCAGTTTGAAATACAGCCATTTTGAATTTGGTGATGAAGGTGGCTTTCTCCAGTACTTATTTGAAAAATCAAATGTTAAACTGGGGCATTTATTGTATTTGGCAAGCTCTACACTAGGTCTTTACTTACAGAAGAATAAAATATTAATAAAAGTCAGGTTGCAGGTTGTTCTGGTAAGCACTATGTGATTTTATTTTTTATTATTATTATGGTTTATTACACCCCCCTGTGTAAAAGCTTTCTTTGTGCTGCTGCTATTCTGGCTGTAAGTGGTTTTAAGTGCAGTGGGTTTTAACATATAGATGTTATTTCTGATGGATCTTATATATTGAAAATGGCATAATGTCTTTTTTTGATCCTGAGAAGCACAGTGATTATTGTGTTAATAGCTTTTTTTTGTTGGTGGGTTTTTTTTTTGGGGTGGGGGGGGTGGGTGTAGCTTTTTTTTGGGGGGGTGTTTTTTTTTTTCCCCCATAGGTATATCAGAGATGCAACATACTGGCAGCTAAATTAGGTAAAAATGGTCTTTTCAAGAGGAAGATCCAAGTCCGTGGAGACCCTCTGGGGATCTCATTAAAGTGCTCTTTTCTTAATATAGTGTTCTGCAATAACGGCTATTAGAATCCCCACAGTGTGGTTTCCTGATAGGTTAGTTTACACAGAATTAATTGTCTAATTTTGCAGCCAACCAGTACAGTGCACATTGATTTTTATTTATTTATTTATTTATCATTAGTCTGTTGTGTTGCTCACGTGGATTCTGCTTTGTATTTTAAGATAGTTTTTACAATCCATCTTTACTTGTGCTACTTTGTCATAGCACATATTATGTAGGAATCATGATTTATTCTTAGCATTATTCTTTTTGTCCTTCCATATATAAGAAATGGTGTTAATTTAAGCCATAAATTTTTGCATAAAGTGTTTTTAAACAACACAAGTAGAAGGATGCATCAGAAAAGCAGATTCAGATTTTATAAGGGTTCCTTGGTTTAGATGCTCCAGAGACCAATCCTGAACGAGGAGAGCCGGTTTCCCATGTCCTCAGAGGCCAGCTTGCTGGTTTGCCAGGTACAAGAGCAGCAAAGAGGAGGTGAGCCTTACGCAGAACAAAGGACCGGCAAGTTGCAGTCGGTTGATACAGAAGCATAGACAAAGGTGGGTGTTTGAATAAAATCTCACAGGCTGGGCTAAGCATTTGGCTTGAAGAGGATTTTAAATGTATTTGGAGGCTTCCTTTTTAAAGTGAAGTTCTTTAAATATAATTTGCATGCACACAGAAGACTTCTGCCTTACTACCTGTGCTGTTTAGCCGCATGAGAAAGATGGGGTTATGCAGAATATTCTTCAGCTTGGTTTGGGCAGGGTGGCTGCTAAACAACTGCTGGTCTCAACCAACTGCTAAAAACTGCCTTCCAGCTTGACTCGTCATTGCTGCTGCCCTCCGGAGATGACTCTCCTTCCCTTACCTGCTCAGGTGCATTCGGGTGGGAAAAGACGATGGGCTCGTGCTGATTCCTCGCCCCTGGACCTGGCTGTGTTCCTGCAGCCTGCCGATGTTTTTGCCCCGAGGAATGGCTTTGCTCTGCCAAGGCCATTGCAAAATGCAAACATCTCTGCTATGGCTATTCACTTGCGACCAGCACGTTAGCTGGAGGAATTGATGACTCTGTCCTCCGCTACTGTAAACTGGAGAAGTTGTACGAGTAGCTGAAAGAGCTTTCTGCCTGCACAGAGTCTGTAAGCAGCATAGGAGTCAGGGAGTGCACATGGGCCGAACATGAGCTGGAAGAAACATGGGAATCCAGAGACAGCCGGAAGAGTTGTAGCCTGAGGAGACTGCAGAAATAAGAGAACAATCAAGATTCTCAAGCATCTGCATTTGTGGATGCTCGGGTACGCACTGTCTTCATGTGGTGGTGGGTTATTAAATACCTCCTCTTTCTATAGGATGAAGAGCTGGGTGGGGGAGGGAGAGAGGGGTGAGGGGTGGTGCAGAAGAGGGTCAGGTCCCCATCATTGCAGTTGGGAGTTCAGGAAAAGGGGGTCCTCCATCTGGGAGTTAAAGGATGCTAAAGTGAAACACCCTGATTAATGTAAGTGAGCTCACTAGCTCAGCCACAGGGGAAGTCAGAATAGCTTATTGGGGGGGGACACACATGACCCAAACCAGCAAAACAGGTTGCAAAGCATGCGTTTTGGAAGCTATGTGTTTGTCAACACTTGAATTTTGTCTTCCGTTTCTCGTTTACACACATGAAACATTCTCCAGGTGAAAACGATGACTTTTCCTGTAGGAAGTGAGCACTTTACACAATGCTGCCGCCCTTCTTGCCAGCATGTCTAGGAGGGAGAAATAGAAAGGAAGTCAGTGAAAGGTGGGAGTCCTTTGCCTTCTCATTCATTGCCTTTTTAGCTCTTGCCTCTATTAAAGAAGTTAAGGTGCAGTGTAAGCTGTGGATTTATAATGCTGTAGCTATTCCAAACTGGGATTGTATCTTTCTGTTAGACTTTAGGTACGGAAAAGCCAGCCTATAGGCTGCAGTGTGGATCCAGCCCATCAAGCAAATGAGAGGTCTCCATCACACTGGCCAAGTACAGCTGTTCCCAGTATTGCAGACCATGTTGTGTGCGCTGGGCTTGACCAGACATGAGGCCATTCTCTGTTGGGAGGCACCTGAAACGTGACTGTGCCACCATCCAGTCTTGTCAGGGATTTGATGGCGTGCAGAGCCTTTGAGTGCTGTGTCCCATCCTGGCACCGTTGGTAACGTGCATGTTGCTCTCGTGTCAGTTGTTATCACCCAAGCGTTGACATCATATACTAAATAACACTTAAGCAGGTCTCTTTCCATTAAAAGATGAATTCCCGACACAATTGAAGTCAATGGGGCTTTTGTCACTGACTTCAATAGGCCTCAGCTTCCACCTTACGACTCCATGGGAAGAAGAATAAATTGCTGCTGAAAATGCCGCTGTCTCTGGCATCCAGTGGGAAAGGATAATTAGCAGTCAGTCATGGAGCTGCCATCGTGGTTGTCTGATGAATAATAGAACTGAGTACAAGTGAATTTTGCCTTCCAAGTGGGTAGAGTGATTTTAGCAGATTAGCATGAGTGTAAGCAGCCAAGAAATATGGTATGAAAAACCAAATGTGAGATGAGTCCTAGACAGTAGACATCAACTTTTCCGTCTGTCTGGCCTTCGAAACATACCACATAGTTTTATGTAAACACTAGAAAGGGGAGATGGTGGGGATCAAGAAGACAGAGTCTTGTGTTACCAGGCTTTTTTTTCTTCTTATGTTGAATCTGGTTCATGTTCAATGAAACATTTCAATGAAAGCTCTTCTCCATTTGTGCTTCTTGTCAAAAATACCTCTTGAACTGGTTAAAGCGCTGTTGGAGCTCTGTTGTAAGGATGATGGTACAAGGGTGAATGACCATGTTTTATGGACGTGCGCAGCTTCCATGTGTTGAGGAAACACTGGCTTGGAAACCCTGATTTCTAACAGAAAGACAGTTAGAGGCAGCTGGTGCAGCAGGTTGCTGGGATGAAGCACAAAGATAGGTTCTGGATTTGCAGATCTATACCCTTTGAGCAAAAAGAACCACAATTCAAGCAGAAGGCGGCAAGCCCAATGTAGTTTTAATCATTAGTTTCCGTTTGTAGTTGGCCTTAGCACTGCGTGCAGCTTTGTGAGAGCATAAAGACGGCACTGTAATGCCGCGGCTTTTAACTAGACCTGTTTATGTATTGTGATTGGTGAAGCTATTGACTTCATATTCTTTCATGTTCTTTATGTTCTCTTCTGTTTTGATGTTATCGTGCAGTCATCTTAGCTACGTCTTAAACAAGACACTACTTCAATATCAAATGATCAAAGGGGTAAGGGAACACAGGGCCATAAAGAATATATGGAGAGCTCTGGGAGAATGATAAGTTGAATTTAAAGGCTTTTTCAAGCTGCTTAATTCCTGCTTAGATTTCTGGTGCCACCAATAGGCAACAGTCCCTTTCTTTAAATCTTTTACTAAAGATTGACTGGCAGAATCACGGTTTTACATGGGGTTTAGAGAGTAAAAGGCCACCCTGAAGGTCAAGCCCTAAGAGATTTCCTCTAAGAGCTCATTGATTCTACTAGATTTTTGACTTGGAAAAAGACCACTCCTTCCTAGATCCGCGGCTTGGATACAAGTGCCTTAGTATGTGCCAGCACAGAAGGCAGGAGCAAAAGTGTAAGTGCAGGGGAAAAAAAATAGAGAAAGATGCTGTCGGGCAGACAGACAATGATTTCAGTCTCTTGCTTATATGAGTCAAACTGGTGACATTATTAGCTACTGGTCCATGAAAAAAAGAAAGTATTATTTTATAGGTTTCAGAAATGGATTATATTAACAATGAAATTGGGCAGAATAAAGATTTATGGTCACATCCTCAGCTTGAGTAAACAGGCAGAGGACCTCTGCTTGTAATGGGGATGGAAGGGCTCGCTGCAGCTGAGGAGCTGGGCTGTAAATACTGTGGGTCTGGTTTTCTTCACATATATAAATGAAGTCATGGTTGCTGGGAACGCATATGCATGTAAATGTCTTTATTTCTGCACAAAAATTAAGATAAGCATGTTTTGCCTCTCTAACCTCATTATAATATTAGCTTTGTAAGTTGCCCAGTGCTGTGGTAGTGATTAACAAAACGCATCTGAAAGCCTACCCCATAAGCAAACTCTGTATTTGCGCTATTACCTACTCCTGTGATATTTCAATCTGATTCATTAGAAAAATTAGCATTTTTATGGACTAATTAGGGGAAAATGTTGCTTGTACTCCTTCTGATGTACAGAGATTTTCACAGCTTGGTAAAGCCAAATAGAAGTGAAACGTGATTTCTCTCCCCCCCACCCCCCCAAAAAAAGAACCAAAAACAAGAGAAAAGCAAAAAGATTACTCAAATTAACTCAGAAGATTGGAGAGATTGGAACTTAAAAATATATTAAAAAAAAGAATTAAGAGAAGATTATATGCTATTGGCAGTTTGTACAGTTTTTTGAATTCAAAATTCCAGATCTCTTTCAGCTATTTTGGTTCTTCAGGCATAAAAATATTTTAAAAGCTGTCAGTCAGTCACCATATTTTTTGCAACGGTTGCAAAATGAACAGTAATGAGAATGAATGGTAACGAGTGCATTATTCAGTATCTATAAATACCAATAGATTTTCATTGTAAGTTTATATATTTCAGTTGACAAACAGTTTAGTTTTTCTCTTCTTTTTAAAACCAAGCTCAGGTTTTATTAGACCATAGCTGTTCATTCAAACATGTCTTAGTTTTTTTTTCTCAAGTTACGGTAATGAAGCAGTTGCATTTGAAGTTTAATTGTAAATATGCCCGCGTGTCACTTGCTCCTGCTCCCATTCTCCACTTGCCAGGAGGGTAAAAATGGGTGCCTGTGACTAAACATCTGAGGTCATCTTTTTGCAAAGGAAGTATTCTTTCTTCTTGGAGGACGGAATACCATTATTTTAATCAATGCAGGCATCTCCTGTTTTGATCATTATGTTTTGATAATGATCTTGATTTACAGAGGCACAGAGCAGTCAACCTCTTGTTTAGGGCTTCTGTGGAGAAGGCAAAAATCTCAGCCTTGCACAGAGGGTAGAAGTTCAATTAGGTATTTTGGTGTCATGGGAGGTTGATTGTGCTTTAATTGGCTCCAGCTGGCTGGGTTTTAGGCCATGGTATTCTTCATCTGCAGTTGGATCTTCTCAAATATGTACGGAATATATTGCAAAAAGTCAGAATAATTATTTCCAAATGACACTTCACAAGTGAATGCCCTATGGTAAATGCAAGTGAAGGAGAAACCATTAAAACTGTAAAATAATTTAAGTTGGAAGGGACCTTTGGAGGTCACCTGGTCCGACCTCCTGCTGAAAGCAGGAGTGACTTTGAAGTCAGACCAGGTTGCTCAGGGCTTTGTCCAGTTGAAAGCAGTAATTAGCCTTCTCTTCTTCAGGCTGGACAAACACAGTTCTCCTGGCCTCTCCTCACATGTTATGTGCTGCAGCCCCCTCATCATCTTGGTCCTCTCTGATGAGTTTTTGCCAGTTTGTCAGTGTCTGTTTTGTAACAGGGAAACCAAAAAAGGACACACTGTTCCAGATTCAGTCTCACAAGTGCTGAATAAAGAGTAATAATTGCTTCCCCTGACCTGCTTGGCTGTGCTCCTGCGAATGCAACCCAGCGTGTGGTTGGCATTCATCACTGTTGCTGCTGACTCCTGTTCAACCCCGAGGCTGTCTTCCCCAGAGCTGCTTTCTGCACCATGGATTTCCATTTGCAGAGCTTCGTGTCTGCCACGGCTGAATGTTGTAAGCTTTCTGTCAGCTCCCTTCTCCAGTCTGGTGAGATGCTGCTGAACGGCAGCACGTCACCTGCTCCCTACTTCTGGTGGCATCTGGAAACTTGCTGTGAGTTCCCAGCGTTAGGAACTCTCATTGTCTAAGTTGTTGGAGAAGATATTAAGTGGTTAAAGAGATTGCCTTGAGAGGATTTGTTCTGTAATCTTCTTTGGGACTGAGGTGAGGGTGAGCAGGTAGTTGGATGCTGGAGTGTGTTGTTCCTTCTTGCCCTTCTTGAAGATGGCCATGGTGGTTGCCTTTTCCAGTCATCAAGAAGATCCCTCAATCACCACAATATTTCAAAGGTACAAAAAGCAGCCTCAGAATGATGTCAGCCTGTTTCTTGCACATTCATAGACCTGTGCAGGTCCAGATTGATTAAGTGGCCCCTAACAAAATCTTCCTCTACCGTAGAAAGGACTTCCCCGCCCCAGAGAAAGACATTAGGAACAGGACCTGGGCAGCCTGAGGGCAGGCCTGGCCAGTAAGACTGAGGCGAAAAAGTCACTGAATGCCTCATCTTTCCTCTGTACCCTTGGTCAGTAGTTCTTCTGTTGATGTGTTTGGGAGTGACACACATTTTTATTGGTCTTTTGATGCAGAAGTACCTATGGGTGAGCCTTTCTTGTTGGCCACGCTATCCCTTGCCAATTTCAACTCAGTCTGGGCTTTGGCTTTCCTGATTTTGTCCCTGCAGTCTAGGCAAGGTTTCTGTAGTCCTCCTGGGTAGCCTGTCCCCGCTTCCACCTTCTGTTCACTTTCTTTTTGTGTTTGAGCTCAGTCGGGGATTCCACGTTCAGCCAAGTCAGCCTTCTGCCACGTCTGCTCCGCTTCCCATTCATCAAGGTGGATTGTTCTCGTGTTTTGAGGAGGTTTTCCTTGAAGATCGAGGAACTCCCCTGTGCCTTTCCGCACTCCAGGGCAGTCATCTATGATGTTACACCTGCCGGTTCTCTGAGCAAGCCAAACTGCTCCCCTGAACTTCAGCATCAATATTGTCTTTGATGTGCTCATGAAATCTCAGTTGCTTGTGCACCACCAGCGGCCATCTTAGCAGGTATCAGGGTGCTTAAAGTCCCGCAGATGACCAGGGCCTTTGACTGCGAAGGCTGAATAAAGCTTTATCCACTTGCAGCTCTTGATAGGGTGGTGGGCAGCAAACACCCGCCGCAGTGTCCTCCCTGTTGGCCTCCCTGATTCTGACCCATAAGCATTAGCTCTCAACAAACCTATCACCTCTTTTACAGCAGAGCTCTATGCAAAGAAGTCTGGAGAAATAAATCTGGCTCATTAGCCTCTTCTGAGGAAAATTCTCTTTTCTGAGCATGCGTTTTAACAGCTTTTAGTCTTATACCGTGTCTTTTCCAGATGAAACGTGTATATTTTTTCTGATAGACAAAAAAAACCTCTCGAAACTCTTTCGGACTCTAAACATGTGGGCTACCATAATAACTTAACCATACAGTTAATAGCATTTCTGGATGGAGGATTGTCTGGTATAAATTCTTTACGCATATCTGTGGACAGAAGGAGTTAATAGCGTGCTTCAAGTCTTAAGTGCCAATGTGAAGCACTCATTGAATTGATGTCTTTTTTTCGGTTGCACTTTTCTCTTTGCACTTTCAGCAGTTTAAAAGTTGCGATACTGAAATCGCCCATCTTGACCTTGGTTGTCTTCTGTGTTAACGAAGTGCCCTGTGCTGTTGCTTCTTAGTTAGGCCATTAGCCTGGGACTCGGAAGTGTTATTTCTGGCTCTGCAATTATCCTACTGCTGCAATTTCCCTATCTGAATTGGGGATAACAAAGCTCTCCTTCTTCGCAGAATGCTTTGAGATTTGATGATGAAAAGTGCTATATAAGGGTTCGATATTGTTATGTGAACAAATATCACTTTGTTTGCATGGCTTGACCATCTTATAAGCAAGTGGAGAGCTGATGACCAGATCAAGATTGGAATTGAACAAATGAGTTATAATGAACTTCAGGCTATTGACTTTATCTTTTCCTTCTTTTTTTAGGTCGTTAACTTTTGTAAGTTGGTCTCTGGGGAAATTTTTAGTCTGTAAATCATTTGCCAGTTGGGTTTAGAAATCTTTTAGGTTTGCTTGTTTTGTGGTTTTACTTATCATTTTAGATGTCAAATAAGTCACTGATTCGTTTGTATGCTCATTAGCAAGCTGAAAACAGAATTGTGTATTATAAGGTTAAGTTTCCAATTTCAGCATTGGATGTTTTTCAAGTGCATTTAAAAGGCATTTCCAGGAAAAAAAAACCTCCCTGAAAATTACAGACTAACAGTGAAAAATCTTTACAACAGGGGAAGAAAGTATACCTTCATTAAAACTGTACTCTAAATCTGTTGTGAACAGGGCAGCAACAAAATTGTTTGTTCAAAAAATAATTTCCAAAACCTTTTTACATAGTTTCACTTAGACTCACGGGTTAAGGCCTCCTGAACTTTCTGAGTTCATGTATCACGGCAGTTTGCATATGATTGACTTTTGCGTCGAAGAGTGGAAAAAAGCATCCTCAGTGACATTTGCATACTGCATGCATAAAATTTTTAACCAGGAAGCATTAGGGAAATAGTTTGTGAGGTGGTGTAAATAAAAGTAACTTCAAATAAACCTATGCTGGTTTATCCCGGTTGAAGATGTGCTCCACAGTACCTGAGAACGACTGTGTGTTTTGGCACATGGGTGTGAACGGTTGAAATCTAATTTCTATCTGGAAAACACAGAACTAAGTTTTCTGGCTGTGTTCTTTCCTGGAGTCCCAGTATTGCAATAGGAACGCATGGGTCTCATGAAAAGTGGTGGGTATTTTTAGCCGGCTTGTAGATGCTCACGATGCCGCCTTACCAGCTCAGGATAAATCTTCCCAGCGCACATGCCGTTCGGTTTGCAGGTACTCTGTGTTGTAGAGCGCAGGGAAAGGTTGTAAAGCAGAGTTGTGGTGCGCGTTAGGAGGTTATTAAAATCAAGTGAAAGTGCGTTCTATACCTTGGGGACTTTAGATGCAAAATCATTCTGACTAATAAGCAGACGCTAAGTGTGCCAAATTTTACCCCAAGGTACGCACAGGCTCCTGTGGTGGTGTTGGTTTTGCTCGCTGACTTTTATTGACTATCAGGATTTATTGACCCAGGAGGGAAGTATTGACGGAGGTGATTCTTACCAGTCACAATTTCCCTTAAGGGACAATAACACCTGGTGTTCACTGTAAATCTGAACTCAACGCATGCATGTATGTCATGGCGTGGGGTTTAACCGCTGAACGTTTACCCAACGTGATCGTGTGGCAGTGCTGTACGTGAGACCTGAGTGCTTTTGCACAGACCTTGACATTTTCTTTAGGGAAAAATACCTGTGATGTGCCTGCCTCGTGACAAGCCTAAGAGAGAGCGCGTGTTTGCATGTGCATTAGCCTTTCTATATACATAGCCACGGTGATTTTTCTTCTGGTAACCCTTACGACAGTTTTTCATGCCACACATCCACGTTGCTAAGTTCGCTACAGAGCTGAATTATGTACTGGCAAAGCTCCTATAACATTTCTTATGCCCAAGTAATTGTGGACCAGAATCTGACCCAATATGCTTAATTTAAAAAAAAGCTTGTTCATGGCTGCCTTTTATTGGTACAGTAAATCACAGATACTGTTGGCTGGCCTCATGTGATGGTCTTGGTTACGATTAGTGCTTCAAGGCTCACTTGATAGTCCAATAGCCCTGTCAGTAATAAATAAACAGATATTTGAGAAACTTGCAACGTTGTGCTTGCAGTATTATGACCCACCTTATTCTAAACGTCAGACTGACCCGAAACATATTTTTTTATTCCTTTTTTCCTGGTGGGAAAAGTGAAATATTGGCAAAGAATGTCAAATAAACTGGACATCTTATTTTTTTTGCTGTAAAGTTAGTACTTTCCTACTGTTGCTAAAAAGAAAATAATCATATTATTTAAGAAGTAGCAAAAGCGTTGTACTTGCTTTTTTCAGCAGCACTGCAGCTTTGTTGGGTTGCGTTCATAATGCACATGGGTAAAATTACACCTAAAAATGCTTGTTTCTTTAATAATTAAGAGCTCTTTTTTGCTCAACCCATGTTAATTTTAGGTACTTGGTACTAGTCTGAAGCTGTCATTGCAAATACTCCCTTTAGCACGTTTGCTCTCACATGGGATCCATAAGCTGTAAGGACAGCAACCTTTTGCTGGGACTATGGTTTATCTGTTTCATCCTGTGCTATCTCCCAAACTGGTAAATACAACTTTTTATGGTTTGTCAGAACTTCCTCCTCGAAAAACCTTCTGCTATTTATATTTGCACGAATGATGCTTATTCCTCGTTGGCAGTGGTGCTGGAGCTGATGGGAGCCTGCCCAGGCCTGGCTGCTGGCATCCGGGCTCCTTTCATCCCTCCGCCACCCACGCGTCACGCGGTGCACTCCGCAAGGGGATGAACGTTCAGGGTCTGCACCGCAAGGCAGAGCCGTGCCTCGGGGGGTTTGATGGGCAGAGCACAGCGCTGCGGGAGCGGGTTGGCTTCAGCAGGGCTTTGCTGTGGGCGAGTGGCCAAAGCGGCATCGGAGCCTCCTCCTGGCTGGCGCTCCCCTTTTGATCCTGTTCTGCTTTGTCAAGTCCTCCGGGCCAAACCTCTTAATTATATTCCTCAGCGATGTGGTGATCTGCAGCAGGCACGGACCAAGTAACGTTTAAATATTTAGTTTCTCATTTTTGGAACGTTATCTGAGCCTGACTCGGAGGTTTGTAGTTCATCAATTCATGTATCTTTTAGAGACAAGTGGATGGATGAAATGTGAAGGTCACATTGCAGCAGGGACCGCTCGTCCCTGCTCCAGTCTGTTCTTCCTCTGCAGTCAGTGGATGGAGTAGCCCGGGAAGCCGCCCGTACCATCTGTGGCATGGCCAGAGGCAGCGGGTGATGCCAGCCCTGATGCTGGCTGCAGCATTTGCTCCCGGTTCCGCTCAGAGACCGAGCGGCCCCTGGGTAGCTCGACAGAGGGATCAGAGATGTCTTAAAGCCATCTTTGTTCCCTGCTGCTTCTCCCCTTCTCTGCGCTACGTGTAACTCAGCTGAAATACAATGTCAAATTCAGGGAATGACCGGCTGAGTGAATAAAAGTGCGAACTGCGTTCCCTCACTTAGAAATCTGTCAGCTCCCTCTAACCATTTGGAAAATTGAAAGACCCCAAAGTGACTGTACTTACGGAACATCGTAACGATAAAATGCCGTTGTGAAGCAGGAAGCAGGAGCAGCGCTGGGAATGCAGACACGCAGGCGCTTTGCCCGTAGCCGCACAAGAAAAAGATGATATTTTTATTTCTCGTCTTTAAAAATCCCAGCAGATTTACAAGACCAGGGCACGTAACCGCTTTGATTCAGGCCATGAGGTCTCTAGGACAGTCATTACAAATCCCAATTTACAAAGTTGCAGATTTTTCCCGTGTGGTGTGCAAGGCAAGAAAAACCAAACAGCAGGTTAAGTTTGGTCTGGGAGACAGGTTTTTTGCGTTAAGACATGCATTGTTTCAGTAATTCTTTCTTTTCCAGTGTAGAGCTAGATGAAATCTTTCTAGACCTTTTTTTTGCAGGTACACGTTTTCTGTATCCTAGAAATGGCGATGCGGGTACTTCTGGGCACAGTAATAACGGCACATAGCCCAGATCATCTTCTGAGCCCTCTGCGAAATAAGCCTTGTGGCTGATTTTTAAATTTAAGTAGCTTGGTTTGGACAGAGAGCCATTTACCTGAGCAAGGGGACCAAGAGCCACCTGTGCGTGCTGCATAGCTGCTATGCAGGAGGAATGACTCTCGTTTCCTACTGACAGCATCACTCCCGATGGGAACACCTGGGACATAGACCACAGAGTCGTAATTCTTCCTTCCCGTTACAGGAGACACTTGGGCAAAATGATGGATAACCTTCACCAGGCGAAGTGAGTTGCTGGGAACTTGGACCACCTTTCCTGGGGAACCGCAGCATCACTGCATGGACTATTGGATTTGGGGTGGAGCAGGACTGTGGAGATTTATGGTCAGCTTAGTTCCTTCAGCAGCCCGGCCCTGAGAGCTCGCTGGTGAAAGCCTGAAGCAATACCCTTTAGCAGTCTTGAGTTGAAGCTGCAGCAGGTGCACTTGAGCACTGAAATCGGCTCTGCTCCTACTCTGCCTTTTTAATGTTAAACTTTTTTTAATGTTTTGAGGGAGGGATGAATTCTTACTGTCTGTTTATGCTGTGCCTGAAACAAGAACTGCTATAAATTGGCTGACTCTAAGAAACCCAATAAAACCACCCAGCGATACAGACCAGGTTACTAATACTGTATCTTGTAGGTTTTTTCCAAAGTTTCCCCATACTTTTCACTGGAAGTGCTTTTGATATAAATCTTTTCCTTCAGTCTGTGAGCTCCATTTACCCTTCCTCTCTCCGTACAGTACTCTGATAACTTCAGTCCTACAGACCTTCTCTCCGGGAAATTCGATTAAGATTTTCTTTTAGCAGAAGCGAGTAGCCCTTCAGAAATCCTTTATCAGGTCTGCTCTTTCCCGCTATGGTTTGTCTCTGCTTTTTTTTTTTTTTCTTCCCATGGTTAGCTGTAATTTAAGGCTTACTAGATCGATAAGTCCAAGATGCACAGCATAAATGGGGGAAGCAGACAAACAGCTGGTAAAGATAGGAGACAGCTGATTAAAAAGAATTCAGCTATAAAGCTTTGGAGTTACTGTTCTCTGCTGTGATTTTTGAGTTGGATTAAAAAAAGGGAAGGGGACATACAAATCGTAATTCCCTCCTCTTTCTGATTCTCTGATTAAAATAATGGTGAACTTCCTCTTTTTTTATGTCTTTAAATAAAAAGCAGATTTTTTTAATTTGAAGTAGATGTTTTAATCAGAGGTGAATTGGCTTAATATAGAGGTAGCTGGGGGAAATGTAATGGCAGGAAGCGTGGACCTGACGGAATAGCAGCATCTTGGGTCTTTAACTCTCTAAATCCAGTCCTGTGACAAACTGAAATCCTGCGAATAGCCTCTGTTTTACACTGATTCATGGCATAGGGATTTTCTACTCTGCTTTGCAAGCCCTGGTGATTGTGTGTGGGGACTGGGATTGGGTTTGCTGTGCTTTCTAGCTGAGGCATGCCTTGCAGTCCCTGGGCCAGGCTGCCACAGCTTTGTTGGGTTATGCCCAGCTGGCGCAAGCTGTAGATCAGGCAATTTGCATTTGGCATTACCAATTGCAGTTACATTACTTTGTGAAGGTAAATACGCTATAAAAGGCTGAGCGTATTGCCAGCAGGAGAGTAAACATTTCTAAGCTAAAGCCTCAGTAGAAGTCAAGAAGGATTAAGGTACAGCCGAAGGTAGAATTGAGGTTCCTAAATCACTGCAGAGCTTTAGAAAATGCTTTCTGTTCACATCAGAAACCATAATTTATTGACAAAGGGGTTGAACTTTAAAATACATGAGCTAGTGAGTTGTCTTTCAGGAAATTACATACTTCTTTTGACGGCGAGGCTCGTATAAATGTTCTGTGTGTGCCCGTAACCACAGAAACCCTTTGAAAGACTAGAGATGTGTGTGGCAATAAGCATGTACATCGTATACATGTACACCTGCGTGTGCTGAATGCGGCTGTATATACACACCAAAATAGCAAAGAGATGTTGCTATATGAATTTGAAATGCTGTGGGAAAGGAGGTATGTGTGCACATGTGCGCTTTGGAGGAAGGATTGGGTCTGTCCGTGGGGAAATAAGTCTGTCTGCAACTGGTGAAATGAGACCAGATAAAGAGATTATCAAGTAGTGACAAGAAAGAAAATAGGTTAGCTGAATTTCTCTTTATCGCTTCTGTTTCCCTTAAGACATCCCACTGACTATCTTGTCATTCATACAGAGAGTCTTGAAAGAAAAGCACTTTTAAAGGTGACCCACAAAAGAAAAAAAGGAAAAACAGTCCTGAGTGCTGCTTCTGCTCCTTGGTGGCGTAGGGGCATGCCCTGGCATTTACCCTGTGTTTGTGGGCCCTCTTTCGGGAGAGCAAGAGAAGTGGTCTTAAAGCTCCAAAGTCTTCCCGTCGCCTTTGCTGCTCCCAGCACGTAGTCGAGCATCCTGTGGGTACAGAGCAGGATGCTGAACAGAGGCTGAAGGCCCCGGTGCACCTTGGCTCAGCCAGGAGTGCATATCGAGGTGCTAGTTCAGTAGCAGAGCTGTATTGTGTCCGCGTAAATGAGAGATGGGTAAAGAAATGCAACCCTTTGTCAGCATGTTTGAAATGGGGGCAATGTTATTGGAAGAAAAACAGTTTTGGAATTTGTTTCCACTTGAATAGAGTTTTCTTTCATGGGTCTTTTTAAAATTTTAATTGAAAGCAACTATTGAAAATAATCATGTTTTACATTAGTGGACGATAGGAGGGCAATAATGTACGTGATGGTTGATAAAATGTATTGTTTCTGGTTTTGTGATATCTAGCGATTATATTGAAACCCAAATCTTATCTGTTTGGTACTATATAAACACTTAACAGGCTTTAGAAATCTTCTAATCTAAGTAGACAAGAAAGGCAAAGAAAGAGAGGGGAACCAGAGGTGCAGAGAAGTGACTCATTCCAAGGTCACAAACCAGATTTAGAATAAGAATCAGATCTTCTCTCTTCAGCCCATTTTTCTATTCCATGGGGAGTGTTGCTTCTGTTATTCAAATATGGAAAAGCCTGTCCTTTTCCAGGCAGATGGAGGGCAAAGAGAGCAAGATCAGACATAAAGTCAGTGATAGAGGGGGGAAAAAAAAAAACCACAAAGGAATTGTACTGATAAAGGTGCTGTTTTTCGGTAAATCAACGTATGACATACCATTACTAAAATTATGAATTTGTCTTTCTCTCTAGATGCAGTAAAAGGGGGAGAACGATTCAGATGTAAAACTGCAAATTGGCCATGCATTGATGAAGAAGCAGCTGCGTGTACTGGTTAGAAATGAATTTTTTTTAAAAAAAAGAATTAAGTATTTGTGTTTTGGATGTAAAATTTATCTGCCTTTATTTCTGACTCATAACATTTTTCTATAAAAGCATAAACATGTGTGTGTATACTTATTTGTGCATGTATGTATGTTCTGGAATAATTCCATGTGATTTTAATTACTTGAAGTATGTGAGCATGCTTTCAAAGTCTGAAAGCTCTCTAATGTCAGATGGGAGTTGTTTGTCTTCTCTTTTCACAAGTTAAGCAAACAGTGATTTGTTGTTATTATGTGTAGCTGAGCCCTAAGCTAGGCTTTACCCTGTTGTAGCATCTAATGGGTAAGGAGCTTGTGACTTTACATTTTAAAAAGCCCTCAAATCCGTTTACTCCTTCAACCTGTAGGAAAAGGTGCTGCAATTATTCTATTCTGATTATTTCCAAGGAAGTCTTCCATTCTGCTTTCCAGCCGGTGGAGGTGGTGGTGGCCACTGGGGCAGTGAGTTACCCCAGACACCTGAGGGGTTGGATCCAAAGTGGTGGATGGACCTTGCCTTTCTTTAAAGTACCCCTGGGGCATGTTGATGAGAAATAGCAGAAGAGCAGGGCTCTAGTGGTAGCGTTGCCAGCAACTAGTCATCAATGAAGAAGGGTCTTGGAGCCATGGAGTTGTTTATGTCTTGGGCTTCTCTAGAATAGGTTGTTACTAGGGGATTTTAGCGCCTGTGCACCCTTCCTGTAGTGAGATGTGCGTGGAGGAAATAATCACACTGGCAAGGGATTGCTATCTTTTTTTTTTTTTTTAAATACTATTCATAAAAAAAAACCCCTCTTATAACTTTGTGTTCTGTTTCTCATTTGTATCTGATGAAAAGGGAGTCTGTGCTACCAACATGCAAAGTTTAAATATGCGTTTCCCATTAACTTCTATTAATAGGAGCTCTAAGGCTAAAGCTTTGTGTATAATGGGAATTATTTACACCATAACTTTCTTTTGAGATACCATTTATTGGAAATTTCTGTATTCTGCTCACTGGCTTTGGCTACCGTGGAGAGCAGGGCTGAGAACATCGCTCTTATGTATCTGCAGCTGAATTTCATTTTGCATATTTTTGTGGCCTGTAAAATTCACAGTGACAAAGTTATTGATAAAATGTAGTCTGCCTGAATATTGCTTGAACTTTTTTTTAGTAAAACATTTTTAAATTCTTTTATTATACCCACTGATTACATTTATTTTTCCTTACAGTTTCAAGTAGAGAATAATTTAGTAATTTCTGGGCAACCCCAACTAATCAGGCAGTGGAACTCATACACTGTGTGACTCCAGAGCTCCATAAAACCTGGATATATTTTGATTCATCTCTCTTTAGGAGCAGCTCTGAATGGAAAAGCTGGCTTTCTTGTCAGTTTGTAAGTTAGCTTATAAACTTCCCCCCTTTCTAGACCAGCCATCTGGAAAGGTGACCGTGTGAAGACTGGCTATTTTTTAGGTATGCATGAGCAAAAAGAATGAGGATTTACTCCGCTTTTCCTGCGGGACACTGTCTTGTTTCTTCTTACATGACCCTCAAAATTGCATAAACTCTTTTTTAAATTATTTTTTTTTATCCCGCCTCCCCAACCCCCTTCTGTGCTCTCTGTGAGAGTATCCCCTGGGCTGAGCTGTTCCATCTCAGGGGAGAAATACTGGAAATGTAGGCATGACATTCCAAGTGTAGGCTTGAGCAGATTTCTATACAGAAACAAGTAGGTTGGAAAAGACCCTTAAGATCATCGAGTCCAACCATAAACCTAAGACTGCCAAGTCCACCACTAAACCATGTCCCTAAGTGTTGTGTCTACATGTCTTTTAAATACCTTGACCTTCTCCCGTAGCAAGAAAGGTTGCAAGGTGATGCAGCCTTTATAACCAGCCGGACGGTCGGCTCTCAGTGCGTCAGAAAAGTGTATGTTTGGGAAACGGGCTGCTTTCTTCCCTTTGGTTCACAACTTTTAAGTACACCCAATTTTCCGGTTAACATGCAGTTTCTTCTCTGACTGAACCAGTTTCTCAGTGCAGGGATTGGCTTCGTGACCTCTTTGCCCTACGTGACCAGAGGATGAACCCGAAGCCATTCAGATGGGGCTTCAGACCTAAGTTAATGTATGCTCCAATGTCTCCCCCACAAATAACTGCATTTACTCAGGATCTTTTTATTTAAATACATTTCTCCTCATTGTCAATAGGCAAATTGTAATTCAGGCTTCATTGCTTTTAACTGTGTGATAAAGTTCCTGTATTCAGTGTTTGTGAATCTATTACGTTTTAAAAGATATTTGGCAATGCGAAAGTTTGTACTTATTTGTTTTCATTTAAAATTCAGGGCGTGATACGTGAAGCTGTGTTTAAAAGGAGGGTAGAATGTCACGTCATTTTCAACTTGCTTAAAAGCCAAATAACTGGTTAAGGAAGCTCCTGTCCTGAGGAGAAGAAAGGGCTCATTAAAAACACTAGCTGATCTAGAACAAATTGAGCTTCAGTGCCCTGCATAAAGATTATAATAACTGTAATAATAAATGAATTAATAATGCATTAAAGGAGAATTCTTCCAGTCAGATTGTCACACGCTTATCTCTGAAAATTGACTTCAGCGAGGTGTGTCACATAAGCTAATGACCTTAACTGATGGATTCTGGATTTTTCCACACTCCAAATCCACTTAAATCCATATTTCTGTACTTTTGACAGTTAGTCTTCTGGACAGACAGGAACCAAGACCATTTGGTGTTGCACGCCAGGGGGTAGCTCTTTGCCGAAACAAAACGATCTCTGGTTTTAACCTCAGGTAGTCAGAGTTGGTTAAATCCCAACCTCTTGCAAGGCAAAACCAGGTTAGCGACGTGGCGCTGCAGGGCGACACCGTGGGCACGCGCAGCTGGGGCCGCCCGGTGGGGCTTGCCAAAGTTATACCGCAGAAGCTTTTGGGTGAAGCTCACGTTTATATGTAGCACCAGCAAATTCTCTCTCCCGAAACTGCAGGTGACGTATCGCCCAACCGCTGCTGTGTGGCACGGCGGGGCTGTTCCTGCGCCCCGCGGGAGGTAACGCAGCCCCAGCGCAGCTCGGACTGGCATCGTCCCGTCTGCTTCCGAGGCGGCTCAACTGGGAGAACTGGGCACGTTCCAGAAGCGCCTTCTTAGGTGCTAAATGTGAAATGACCCAAAATAGTGTCGTATCTGAAAATCCCGCTGAGTTATGGGTTATAAATATCATGAGAGTATCAGGATTTAGGAATAAACGGCCAAGTTTAGCACTGAAATACAGGTGTCAAGGGGGTTTTAGCAGTGGAAGTGTAGGTGCCCAGGCATATCGCTAGACACAGCAGGAAAGTGAGGGTTTGGGGGTTTCTACTGTCTCTCTGGGGTAAGGGCTGGATTTACGATGGTTATTAGGCACCTGTGCTACGCAGGGGAAATATTGCAGTAAGGGAGTTGATTATCCAGACATTGCAAACCCATGCTGGTTGTAAACTGCATCTTTAGGCACCTAGTTACCTTTGAAATGAATCCATTAGTCACTTCGGAAAACCAAAACGGCTCTGCTAAACCCAGGTACTGCCGAAGATGGAGTTTACGTGAGCCGTGAGGTGGTTAATTTATAGAACCTTAAAACGGTTGAGGTTGGAAGGGACCTGGGGAGGTTGTCTGGGTGCTTCGCTTTGAAAAGGAATCTATGAGTTCCAGATAGAGGTTATGGGGAACACTTGTCCTTTTATTACATGTCACACTGATGCTTCTATGTGTCCCCTTTTATACCTGCAAACAGGTACTTGTAGGTGTTTAGTGTGCATGTGCAAACACTGAGCTTTGCCTGTGAATGTGAAAGCAAAGCAAAGCATGTGATATGAAAGCAAAATTCCTTCTGGGATGCTTTTCTGGAGAATCATTGAAGCCTCTTCTTTGGCTGGTTTGTTGTTGTGTTTTGGTTTGTTGTTTTTTTTTAATAAAAATCTCAGCACAAAAACGCAAGCAGACAACATCAATGGGTTTCTTATCAGTGCTTTGCATCATGTTAATATTATATAACCAACAGTATATTATGTAGGCATTATACTGGAACAGAGGAAATTATAACAGGAGTTTTATTCCAGAAGACTTTGAGTTTGCTTGTCAAGTCATACAATACGTGGTTCGCTTTATTTGCTGGCTAATGTGAGGCTAGCTGAACAGTTGCTCTAGCCTTCTCTTCCCCAGTGCATTGCTTTACTTTGGTAAATTATTTGATACACCCCAGAAAAATAGTAAGCTAGCCAATAAAGTAGCACGTGAGTGTACCAAATTGCTATGGCTCAGACAAACGACCGGAGGATTGCCTGTGCATCGTGTGAAGTGGTCACTCAGGGAGCTGAAAAGCCAATTTTGTTCTTCATCCCTCCAAGCAATAAAAGACACAGCAGCGCTGAGGATGTTGAGTTTTGGAACAGAACAAACCGGTACCTGCTAGGTAGCCACTCAAATAGCGGGAGCCTGGGGCTGGCAGCGTGTAACGAGGGAAATAGAACCCTACCTGCCGAATTGGATCTGCTCCCCCATCCTCTCTAGGATTTCTGTATTGACTGCTGTCAGAGCCAGCAGAAAGGGCTAAATGCTAAGGCTATTCTTAAATTTTTAGTAACAACACTAGGTTCATTAGGGTTCCCATCAAATGGCTTTCAGTTACTATCAGTCTGACTTGTATTTGAATTGATGACCTTGAGATGAAAGGCTTTTTATTCTATTACCCATCTCCTGAGCCATCAAGTCTTTAATATGCCGTGTAAAATCAGTTTTCAGAGGGTATTTCTTTTATATAATATTGTCATTTATTATTAACAACGTCTGATTTTGAGTGCTACTAGCTATAATTGTGCATAATACTTCTTTTGTTATTCCTATTATTTCAAATATATCTGCTCTATTACTATATACCGCTAGACGCAGAGAAAATAGATTGGTAACAGACTGTAATTCAGCTTTATATGAATGAGTTAATAAAATCACATAAAAACACAAAGTTAAAATAAATTCAGCATCAGCAAAGCTCATGTATTACTTCAGTAAATTGAAATATAAAACTCTGTTTTGATGCTGAAATAAGCTTTCCTGCAAAGTACTGTGTGGGGCTACCAAGTGCATAGTAAATTAAGAAAAATTAATAAGAATATGTAATACAAACCATCACAATGAAGGAGGTATATTACATGCCGCCCTTTTCCTCCTGAGTGGCTTTTTCCTAAGGAAAATCTCGAGTACACCATGTTAAGAAACCAATGTACGTAGGAGTGCTAAACAGGAGTCTAACAAGGTAGCTGCTTCTGTTTTGGCTCTATTTGTACGTATTTCTTAGGAAAACCTGAAACTGGCAGCGCTGGGATAAAGAGGCTCCTCTGGGGACAGATTCCTTGCAAACTCTCAAGTATGGGTAGCTGATCGTACATATTTGATCTGACTTGCAAGTATGTAATAGGAATTTAAAATGAAGATATTATGAAGCTGGTGCTGTGCTGAGCAGCAGTAGTCCGTTGTGCCGAATTAAATGAGTCTTTTATCCTTGTTTTGTTCCAGGGGAGATAAGGTTCCTATTAGAAGTTATTTCTTGGTTTTTGACACCAGAAGTGTTAGAATACCGATCTGACACAAGTTTTTACGGGGTCACCCAGTTCAGCCTGCTGGGCCACACTTCTGTCTCCAGGCGAGATGTTTGTGTCACGGTCTTTTCAGAGGCTTCCAGTGACGGGTCCCAACTGCCTCCTTGGAGATAACATATTAAAATGATTAACTATCAGTATAGCTCAGAAAGCTTTTCATAATATCTGTCCTTAATTTTCCTTTCCGTGAATTAAGCCAGCCACTACTCATGCTCATGAAGTACAACTGATTGTAGTTTTCTTAATTAAAACCTGTTACGTGTTGGAATATTGCTGCTATGCCTACTTATCAGTCCTCTCTCTGTGTAGAGAGAAGGAATATCCTTCTTTCTAGGTCATGTTTCCTAAATCTCATATGAACAATTACCTCCTGTGTCCTGTGGTTAACATCTGTTAATATTCCCCAAAACACCACTTGTCTCTCTGGCAGCAGACTCGCGTTGCTGACTCATGTTGAGGTTTTATCCTCGCTAACCTCCCTGTTCCCTCTCTGTTGCTGCCTCACCGATAAAGCAGTTTTGGAAATAATCAAGCACAAACTTTTAAATAGGTAGGACTTTGCATATCTTTTTATTAAGTTGCCTTCATAATTTCAGATGTGTTTCCTCCCCCCCGCCCCCCCGCAACATGTTGAAGTAATTTGGTGCGCTAGTGCTATTCTCCAGAGCGCCTGCAGATCCTCCGCACTCCATGTGACTGACGAAAATACGGGCCCAAGTGCAAAGACCTGTGGAAGAGGCACTGGTGTGTTCCCTCAATTTGGAAGTGGACAGCTGAAAATTCTTCTTTGAGTGTGTTTGTTGTTAGTCTGAAAGAAGTAGTTGGTAAATCTACCGTACCGTGATAGTGGAATAGGTTTGTTCAAAATGCATCACACCCAATTCCTTCTTATGATAGGGTAATTATCCTGTTTTTTTTTTAAAAAAAAAAAGATGACGGGGTTGACATGATTAATTCTTCACAAATACATTTTGGCAGTTTCTTCTCACTTTATATTCCTCTGGGTGCTTATAATTTCATTGTTTAATCATTTGTTCCTGGGCCTTTCAGTGTACTGAATGTAGACTGCGTAGTCTTCCTTTTTCCCATTTCTAATAACAGCTGCTGTGTTTGACCATCTCTTACCTTCGGGGACCTCAGCCATTCCCTGAGAGTACTAAAAAGTAATTACTAATAGTTTAAAGAGAACTTCAGCTGATACCTGAAGTATTTCAAAATAAATTTAATCCCTAATGACTTATTCAGCTGTATCTTACCCACGCAGTCTTTAACTCTCTGCTCAGCTTGTGTTCCAAGCTTCTAGTTAAAATGAATTATATTGAGAGTCTGGTTACTGTATAACATCTTTTTGTGAAGACAAAAGGAGAAAAATGCATTAAATATGCCAACGTTTTATATGTGGAGTGTGGTTTGCTATTCTTTCCTTGTTAAGTAATGGACTAATATTTCCCTTTATCTTTTAAAGCCCTTTTTGCAGGCAAGGTCGGAAGAGGGGATCTTGTCGTCAAAAGTGAAAGGTTCTTTAGTAAATTGCCATCTTTATTTTTTTGATTAATTACAGTTAATTCAAATACTTCAGGGTTACAAAAACTCATTAAGATTGGGAAGTATTTCTTATCGTTTAATTAGTCTTCATTAGTTGAGCCAGAAGACTTGAAGATTCCTATTTTTGGATTATTCAACAAAACCATGTTAACCACACAGCATTAATATCGTTTCCCTAAGAGCACCGCGGTTGTGGTTGTGTTCTCCTCTTGCATTTCCTTCCCAGCTGTATTGTCAACACCTTCTTGCAGTCCTGGTATCTGATGCTTGCTCTGGCAGGGAAGGTCCTGCTCCTGCAGCCTTGCTGAGGTGATGGTGAGCCACTCTGAGACGGTGCTTCTCAAGTCGAGCAGCAGTAGATCAGAGAGGGATGAGGAGTTGCTCCTTCAGCAGCCTGAGCATCCAACACACGGGTGTTTGATGGGTGAAGAGAGTTAAGCTGTGAAAAGTCTCCTAAACTGGTGTGCACTGGGTTGTTTAGAGGCTTATAACTCAATAATACTGTGATGGTTTTTCAATGCGATGGCAAAGGGCATGTCCTTGAGGCAGGTGGCATCCTGTGCTGAGTTTGGAGGGGAAGGGAGACAGGGCACTTCCAGAAAAAAGGCTTAAGGATTTGTAATGTGTGCAAAAGAAAGCAGTGTACTTTTGCTAGTCTTCTCCCTAGGGAAATGCACAACCATTTTGGTTGAAATGAGTTGAAAGAATCTGCCCTAAAAATACCTCAAAACTTTGAAAGACTATTCATTCTTTAAAGAAAAAATAAGAGAGATGTGGTGGGGGAGGAGCAAGTCCTCAGATGTAGAAAAGGCAAACGTAAAGGCCGATTCCCATTGCAGACAGGGAGGAAGGCCAAAACTGTAGCATGAACGAGTGAGGATGCACGTTGGAGAAACTTTCGCCGGTGACCGAGCCAGGAAGCCCTGCCCGAGGCTGCCGGGGTGGCCGCTGAGGTGGCCCCAGCTGCTGGGAAGGAGCAGTCCCTCGGGAGGAACTTCCAGGAACAACAGAGCTGTGGCTGGGTCTGCCAACAGACTGCATGACTCCTCGAGGTCCTTTCCAACGCTCTGCTCTGATGAGATAATGAAAAGTAGATTGGGGCCGATTCTTGAAAGAGAAAGTTGTTACCAAAACGAGCTCTTAAAGTGCAAGGTTTGCTTTGTGAGGGGGTTTTTATGTGTACAATCTTGAGACTTTACCACAACGCTATGTATAAATAGGGATGTAATAAATTAATGCACTGGTTGCAATATTAGTTATAGATCTGGACAGTGTGTAGTATAGAGCTGCCCCCCGATGTCCACAGAATAGTAGAGAGTATTGGAAGAATAAATATACGGTAAATATAATAAATATATTAAAAAGGTGTGATAAGCCATGTATTAGAAGATTCTCTTGAAAAAGTACAGCCTGTTTCTTTTTTTGTTATGTTTTAGTAGTTTATTCTCTTTCCAAGTCCTGCCCCCCTAGACTTGAACGTTAATGTATTTCAGTTTGCCGTGAAGAGTACTCACCTTTTCTGCAAAGGCTCCTTTCAGTTAGGTATTTCTGAAGGCAGATTTGATAACAGGGTGCCTACAGTCCTGTACTGTGGGATAAAGGAAATTATTAAAAAACAAAACAAAACCCCAACATAGTACCCTCCATGAAATGAAAGATAAATTAATTTTCTGAAAGTGACTGCGCTATTGAATTCCTTTTCTAAATTCATTCTTTGACAGAACAGGATAAGTAAATGCTAGAGAATGGAAAGTGATTAAAAATGTAAGAATTAATAGCAAAACATAGATAAGCAAATGTTATGCATACAGATTTGCATCGGGTGGCATAAAGAGGATTAAAGAATTAATTTACTACTGACATTTATTTTGGAAAAGTCCTGAGGCCAGTTCACATAAATAACACTCTTAATGTGTGAAGACCCTAATGAAGTCAATGGGGCAAAACCAAAAGGGTCAGTTGAAGAAGAATAGGAAAAGTCTATATTAGTTTTTTTCTCATCAGGTAAAATACTAAGTTAATAAAAACTAAGATGATGATCAGAGTAGAAATTGGAATTACAATTTTCTCTGAATGTCGTTTGTGGTGACTAGGAAGACTTTGAAGAGAAAAGTGATTGCATGAAGGGATACGAATTGTGAACCGAATTATTACTATTACCTATATTTTATCTTGAGGCAACAGTGACTCAGTCTTTAAGTGATGAGGAATTGCTTTATTTTCTGACAGTCTGAGAACTGATTCTGACACCCTGATCCGTCCTTGATTGGATTAACTGAACTGACATTTTTCCAGAAAAGAACAAACAAACCACACGGCATCCACCCGGTGATGAGTCGGCAGAGGCGGTGTTCGCAAATCCCCTCCTCGTCAGCCCGAGCCGTGGCGACGTGCCAGCTCTTGTTAGTATCAGCCCTGCCTTTCTCTTCCCAAACCACATATGCTTTGCAGAGTGCTCGTGTCTCCCATGTATGACAAGTGCTTAGGGTAATAACGGGAAAACGTTTGCAGAAGTTCATGTTTGTCTGGAAGGACTGCTGCTTTCTCCTCAGCCATTTTATCGTGCATTATGGATGCATGGTATGTGCCCATATGGATTGTTGTTTTTTGTGCCGCCTGTGTACGCTGAGCAGACTTATGAAATTATATCTTAGCTGAGCAAATCAACTGCATTTTAGAAACTTAGGCCTTGAGAGTCGTTGCAGCTCCAGTTTCTAAAAGCTGATGTCTCGTTACAGGAGGACTTGCATGCCTGAATCGGGCTTGACAGAGATGTGATAAATTACTTGGGGATTTTCCTTCACGCTGCTATATTATTGACACATTTCCTCAAAACCCATCCTGTCGTGCTAGATCAAAAATTGTTGCAGTAGAATGTATCTCTGTGTAGCTGTAAGATAGGTTGTTGTTCAGTTGCACTGACAGCACGTGTTTAGCGATCTGTTCGTTTGGCTGTACCATCTTCCTTGGCTGGGTAGAAGTAGGATTACCAAGCGGGCGGGTATCTCTTGGAGGTATTTCACTTTGCGTATTTTCTCACTACTACCTTTGAAAAAAGTCATTTGCTTCTAAACACTTCCCTGCCAAGCTTAGCATTTTATATCCTGCCAAAAAAATCTTGCTGATCGTGTCTGAATATGGCAAAAAAGGAAAATGAGTCATTCCTAAGTGGCCTACTGCACCTTTTCCCCTCTAGTGTAGTTGCGGTTTTGTCCTTGCGTACAGGGCTAAGGGTAAGTACAGTATACCAGCCATTCAGTGCCTGAAATACTTTGGATGGAATTTATTATCATTAGCATGCAGAAAGGGCAAAGCCAGTTGCCGCATGAGTTCATTACAAGGGAATTATTTCCTTCTATACGTTTAGTAAGAGTCAGCCCTAAGTGATGTTGCCTCATTAAATTCAAGAACTTGGATACTGTTATCGCTCTTCCAGATTTAATAGGCATGCTTTTTTTCCAACGGGTTGCTTTTCTATAATCTGCTGCATAGCATGCAGACACCTGACAGATGCTCTGTAGATTTCTGCATCTGATAAGCGTTGGAGCTTTGATGAACATCGAAGAAGGGCTGTCAGAAAGGCCTGAGGTGTGAGGGCACAGGGATGCTACCGCGGCAGATTTTGCATGTGCTGGGAGCTTGGAAGAGGCTGCTGTGAAATAAACAATTTTTTGTTAGCTGGTTACCCGACAGCTTGCGTTGGCTGGAGGTCACCGCGTGGTTTCTGTCGTCACACGAGTTCTGTCTCCGAGCGGGGGGTGAGGAGGACACCCACTAATAAGGGACTCAGCGTTAGATCCTCAATGTGCCACGCTGGAAGACAAAGGGACACTGTCTATGCTCATAATCCCTCATTTGAAAATTAATGAACAAATGGCAGGCTGCAGACGTGATGGCTATGAAACCCCTTGTATTGGGCAAGAAGTGCTTTCCCACTGAGTGCTTTCTGGTTAATGACTTAGTTTCAAATTTGAGTAAGTCTTTGTTGCTGTGCAGTGGTTCCGGGCAAAGTAGTTTTGAGGGAGGGATAGACCTTTTGAAGGATGCTTCACGCCTACATTAGGAAAACACGTATTTTTCTTAATTCTTTCGAAGGTAATATCGTGAAATCATGCAGATTAATGAAGCAAAAGGCCTTTTTGATCGTCTGTTTAACAGCTGTGTCCCTACAGGGTGGTTGTTTCCATTAACCAACTTTGGTTTACATTTCTACAATTCAGATTTATGTAAAAAGTTAATAATACTCATAAAGCATGAAATAACGGGAAATAATTCTCTCCAGGTAATTAAAAACCGAGCCTTTCTTACCAAACAAGGTATTCTGTAACTTGGGAACCTAAAAGCCTGACTTGGTTTCCCAAGCCTTGCATTCCCAATTTCTCTGCGTGGGGCCAGCACTCATGCATTTTCTGTCTTCCCCAGCAGGCAGGAGATAACACTGGGTTAGTCTCAGCCTATGCTATGTACAGGCTAACTGGCTTGCCAGTAAATATACCGAGTTTTGCTGCTCTCAGACAGAATTTACAATGTCTTTTTTCTCAGTAGAGTCACTCGTTTGAGTTTCTTTCCTTTAAACTTCCCCGTTCACCAGCGACTGAGGGGTTTGGATGGATGGGGGAGGCTGCACAAGTGTAAAAAGCCTCATTTTGTCAACAAGCTGACCCAGAAAATAGCCTGTTTTTTTTTTCCTTTGCCAAGGAAAAAAGTAGTTCTCATTAAACCAATCTATTTCAACATTATAACCTTTATCTCCTAAATAAAGATGCACAATTTTTGACAAAACCCTGCTCATTACACAAGTGGTAGTGCAAGTGTGGTGGATGAATTCCCAGGAAGAGGGGGTGTATGTGCGTACGCAGGGTCCCCCAACACCCCAACACCCCATGGGTGCTCCCATCCTGTCCCTGGGGCTGGTGGGTGAGGACGGAGTCAGCCCCCGCTGATGGGGGATGATGCACCTTCCCTGGGGGGAGCTGGAGGGAGAGGTGGGGGCTACCAGCGGGGTTTGGATAGCTGAGCATTTTTCAGTAAGACTCTGAAAACCCAGCCTGGCATCCACTGAATAAATTATAACTTTGCCCTGATGATCCCAAGATAATCGAGGCATTTTACTTTTTAGACCAGCATTTTGGGAAGCAGTGGCTCTATCGAGGGCTTCGGCACGTTAGTGCTGTCAAGGCACTGGTGGAAGCACTGAAATAACGATATTAAGAGGGCACTTGCAAAATGTTTTGCTTGTCGCTTGCTTTGTGACTAAGAAAAACTGAGGCCAGCTCTTGATGCCACTCATTATTAAACGCTTTCTTTAGCAAATGGGCTTGAATACAAACATAGTCATTCGTCTCCCTCTAAACTGCTAATGCTTTTGACATATTTTTTGAAGTTCCCATCGTGAGCTGTAGCCTTTGGACTCCCTGTGGTTTTCTGGCAATGTCCAGACCTGAAACTTTATTTTTGCTTCTTGCAGTAAGTATTAAAAATCAGCGAGAAAAAGTTGCCTGGTATCAGGATTAACTTGAGCTTCAGTTTCTCTTCACTCGATTTCCTGCTCGTTCTCACACTTGCAAATCAAGTGACGTGTCATTTAACGCAGTGTCTGATGGAGAAGTGCTGTAGTCTGATGGGAGTCGATAGCCGCGGTCCTGCTGGTGATGGGAGGATGATTGTGCCACGAGGTAGCAAATGAGTGTTGTGCCATTGCTTGGGGAGAAATATATCAAAAAAAGGATGGTGTTTCTGTGAAAATAGTAAGAAGTAGAGTATAATATTTTAGATGACAGGTTAAAGGAATTGGATTTATTTGGGATTTTTCTGTGTGCGTGTGAAAGGGCAAGAGAGTGTTTTACTGCAGACCGGTAGATCTGCAAAGAATAAAGATTTTCTGTCATAAAATATCTAATTAATGTTATTGATTCCTCTTCGTGATGTGAGTTAAGTGTCCTTTAGAGGTCATATATGGATATCATATATATATTTATAATTTTATCCATTATGTGTGATAGAAAGAATAAACACTGTATTCTATATTACCAGGTAGTGAGCGCTGACATCTAAAGCACAGGTTACCACCCTGCACCTGATGGACTAAGGAGGTGTTAATCCCTGCACTGCTACTCTGTGTATATATAGGGACACTATTCTGGCGTTAATCTCCTCAGAGTTCCAGGACTGGTCATCGTACCTCATTGCACTGACAACAAGTAATCATGGCATAAGGATATAGCTTAATAAATGATTACGAGTTGTTATTTTTCCACTGTGTCTTTGTAGATGGTCGTTCAGTTCCCTGATGAATTGTCCAAATTAGTGATTTGGATGCATTAGATAACACAATTTACTTGTTTTTTAGTCCGAGACAGGAGATGAAAGCTCTTTTCTTCCTACGTCCAGTGATAAAATCCTTGGTTTTAGGCAAATTGACAGATTTCTCTGACTCAGTTGTTTTAGTCTGTCTTGAAGTCTGCCACTTTCACCCATCTGCAACCCATCTCTGTTGCCTATTTGAAAAGAGAGCTAAAAATACTTACCGGCATTATCTCCGCAGTCGGTTGGGTTGCAGAGAGACAGCAATTTGTTGACGTATCAAAGGCAGGTGCGCACTGACACCCGCTAGAGAATTTAGCATAATAACAAATAATTCACTGACTGAAAATTTAATTTAAAAGAAAAGGTGACACATCTCATAAATCGGTAGAGGTTCTTCTGGTGAATCCTGAGATCTCCCTCAGAGGAACCTGATTGTCTCTCTAACAGAGATTTGTGGCCTGGATACGTTCAGTGTAGAAAAACGCACGTGTAGAAGGTCCTTCCATATAGGTCTAAGAGAAATTGTGTTAGAGGCTAGCATAGCCTAGCTGGGCTTGCTGGAAGTGATCATACTTGAGTAGTTTTAGTTCCTTAGACCCTACATGGAGCCCCGTGGTACTTTCAGTAGTTTGGCTGTATAAAATTTATTGCTAGGCCAACCGTCCCAGTTTGAAGCTGACCTTAACAGAAACCCTCCTAGAAAGCAAGTACAGATGTAGGTGATAGGATGCTGGTAGCTGCGAAAAATAAAAAAGAAAAACATTGGAACAACTTGAGATTGCTGACAGCCAAAGGCAGAAATGAGCTGAGTTTGGGAATACATTTTAAAAAGAATTAAAATGTAATTTGCTCAGCTGTAATGCAAGACAGACTTTCAAATCTTCCTCGTTCAAGTTCAGCTGAGTTCTTTTAAAAGAAGAGTTCAATGAATAAAGGGCAGAAGGAGAAACCCAGATATTTTAAGATCAAGTTTTGCAAGTACCACATATAGGAAAACGTAGTGCTAAAGGCTTTCTCCTTGACAAATGTGGTTCAGCTGCCGTATGATCCGTATTTCCAGCTCTGGGATGTATCACCCTGAAAATTGCAAAACTAAGTATTAAGCAGTATGCCTTGAAAATGTGCCAGCTGAGTTCCTTAAAAGGATCTGAGAAAGGATGACTCACTACTTAAATGGCCATTCATTGCATCTGCAGAGCATTTCAGGTTAAATTCTCTGAAATAGTCATGATTTCTTGTAGAAGCTCCTTTGTGTTGCAGAGCCAGTGCTGCAGCAGCGAGCCGCTGCTGAGGCCCTGGTGAGGCGGGAGGAAGGGAGGTGGCATCAACCTGGAAGAGGGACCGGGGGCCGAGGGAGGCACCTACAGCCATCCTGAGCAGTGAGGAGGAGCACCAAGGCTACCCCTAAGCAGGTTTGAAATGTCTGAGTTGATTAAAAGCTGATCTAAAGCAGGTTTTGGGTGCCAAATGGCTGGGTAACCACTGGGGTCACCAGAAAGGAGCATATGTGAAATATTCTCCTCTTGTTCCAGCGTGTTGCTTATGGTGCGTGAGGCAGGGCTTGGGCATCACAGTGATATATCAGACCACTGTGAAATCTTTGCAACCTGCTGACGCATGGACTGTAGTTCGTGTTTCGTATCTGTGTCTGTCTCTCCACCTTCATTTGGTCTCTTTGCTGTCTTGTGTCACAGAGCCTTGATTACTGCACATCTTGGTGTAAGATCAGTTGGTTTTTTTTCTATTAAGCCAGTATTTCTGAATTTCTATCTTAGGCCAGACGTTTTCTAGGTATTTTTGTTTGCTTTTCTTTCTTCTTCTTCTCTTTCAGTAAAACCTGCTTTCTCAGTCTCTCACTGCTGTTCCTCTGCAAGCAGCAGGCGCTCAGGGCACAGCTATGCCTGACATCTCTTCATAGCTAAACGTGCCGATGGGGCAGAGTTGAAGTGACAAATGTTGAGCTAGCGCAAAGCTGAGACACCTGAGTTTATTCTCAAGTGACTGGTGTTTTCTGCTTGTTAAAATACATTTAAAATAACCTTTACAGGAACAATTCCTTTTAACATTTCTGTCTGCTCGGGCATATCGGAATTTGATTTTTGCCAGTTCTTTTCTTTACAAAGTACATTTCTGGTACGGAGTGCTTCAGTTTTGCAGAACCTAGATTCAGGTGATGTAGGAACTTACCTTTCAGAAAACACCAACTTTGTCTGCTGAAAAGCAGATCCTTTAAAGCATTTGTCAGATTTTTAGAGTATCCTGCTACAGCCATTTGCAATCCTGAACAGTCTCAGCTGGCACGGGTGGGTAAAGCCACCAGGAACGTGCAGGCGCCCATGCCTAATGAGCTCCGTGTTTAGCTGCCTTGGTATGTGCCAGGTTTTGACTGACAGCCTTTTTTGCCTCCTTCTGAGTGGAACCAGCTTCTTTCTGTCTTTTCAATAAACGGAGAGAGCTGCACATCAAGGCAGTGTCTTTTGTGGTTGTTTCTCATATATTCTGAGCTGTATTTGAGGAACCTCTACCGAATTTTCCTATTTGTTTGGGTGCGCTGATATGTATTTGCTTCCCCTGTTCAATTATTAATTTTTCTTCTTTGAACCTTGAGAGAAAGATAAAACAGGAGGAATCCAGTTATATGTGCTTCTGGTGTTTGAAGATTCATCAGAACTGTGCTATAGTCTCTTGCAATTCCTTATGGAGGATGGATCCAAATTCTGCTGAAGTCAACATGAATCTCTTGCTAACTTTTGTGCTACCTGAGTGATCATTCTATGTTTGGCTCTATATGGACACTGAGTAAAAGTAGATGTCAATTATCTTTTCAGACCAAGGTGCCTGTAGAGATACCACATTTAATGGGGCTGTTCTAGGTTGTTGTCATGGAAGCTCAGAATAAAAGAACTTAAATAGACATATTTCATTCCTATGACTGGAAAAATCTCATGTTAAGAAGTTTATGGTGGGACAGATGGAGAGGACAAGGGAAAGAAGGATGAAGTGGGAAAATAACCCATTGTTTAATGGTGGTTGAAACTGGGGAGGGCAGAAAAAATGCAGAGCGCTAAATGCATGTGAAAAGAAAAAAGGACATTTACTTTCTCATAAGCATCAAAATAGGAATTCAGGTTGACATACCGTCAGCTAAATCCCAACAAATTTGGGTGAACTCTCTTCTTCTCTAGCATGTTTTGTGGCAGCCAGTATGAGTAAAGTTCTCACTTTATCTATGTCAGGCAGAGGGACAAAACCCTTGAGTACATCCCAGCATGTTTTTTGGGCTGCAATAAGAGGATGTGCTGGGGAAAATGTATGCTGGTGAATATTATACATGTTGCTGTGAGGGTCAATACATATTACTTGTGTATGAAACTGTAGAAAATAGTGTAAGTTTTCTCATGATTTTCTGTTGGGTGTGATTGAATAGAAGAAACGCTGTGACTTATTTTACAAAGTTTCTGTAATATTTGCCCTGAGTTTGGGAAGGAAGGGAAATATTCTATTTACCAATCACAGAATCAATTTTAATTTTAGGTACTGATTCCTTTGTCTCTGTAGAAGTGTGTTGTATTCACGTCAGCCTCCACCCTGAAATCCAGGCCTTTATGTGGCACATGTCTGTGTATGTTCCACAGGTGTGTGTTTTGCAGCGGTGAACCCATATTTTCCTTTACAAAGTACAAGCAGAGCGATTTTGCCTCAGGTAAATTCTTTCTGCGGGAAAACCCGTTCAATAATGCTTCAGGGCTCGTCTCTTAAGACGAAACAGAAATCTGCCTTGCTGGTGAGATGTGAGTAAATTTTCATGTCTATGACAGCTGAAAGAAAATTAGCAGAAAAAAAATTATGTTCTGTAAGGTGGGGGGAAAACAGCCGAACCCTCACAATATAGATACTTAGCTCTTGATGTGAATTTCTGTCTCCTGGGGACTGCAGCTCCCTCTGGCCCATCTTGAGCCTTTCCCTGTTTTCCTGCTGGATAAACCTCCCAAACCTCTACCAGATTTCTTCCTCTGCCTCCTTCTCTCAGCCTGCGTGAAGGGACAGGGCTACGGCGAGGCTGTTCTTCTTGCTCTGGGGTCTGAATTTGGCAGTACCGAATGATGTCGGGGTTTAGGGAGGTTTTTTGCCTGCCCTGGGGTTCCCCTGGAGCGGCGCAGGACTCCCACGTGTCCAGCGCTGCTCGTTTTGGTGCCCAGACTGTTCTGCTGTGTCGGACGTGTACATTAACTAGTGGGAATGGGGACATGCTGGTTCTCTATAGAAGGAAAAGAGACATTTATGGCGATGAATTTCCTTATTCTAAGGTAGACGCTGTGTTTTCGAGGTTTGACTATTAGAGAGGCAGACATCTGAATTTCTTTTTTTTCTTTTTAAATTGTTTTTTCAAATGTAAGGTCAGAGGTTTGACTAAGCTGCAAGGTACACACCTGACTTCTTAATTTATTAACTGTTCTGATAGTTGCATTCTTTTTGTCACTATATGGTATTAATGAGGTTTTGTCTTTCTCCTTACTCAAAGCTGGAGGTTTGGTTTGCTGTGGTTTTCCAACCAGCGTAGGTGCCGGGATGGCACTTGGGGCAGTGTTGGTCTGAGGTGGCTGTGCATCAGCAGCAGAGCATGTGACTGGCTTATAATTAGTTTGCATTTCTTTACGGCTCCTCTTTTAGGCGGGGGAATTGCATAACTTAACGAGAATATTACTAATTATTTTGGATCTGTCATTGCACAACTGATGATGAATAATGCAGATACTGCTGTGAAGCTAAATGTAGTTGTTGGGGATTTTTTGTCTTTTCTCCTCATCATCTGTCTTGAAGTATTGTGACATTGGATGACACAGATAAACCTGAATTCTGTAATTAATTTTTATTTTAACGATCCTGGAAAATATTCAATTTTGCATGTTCTCGTAGTTTAAATGTGGCTTAATGAGTCTTCCAGCTTTCCTGTCTGCTTAATACACTGCTGACATTTCTCCATTTGGATAACAAGATTCAGTAGGATAAAACCATCTTCAAAATGCTCCTTACTGGCATATTTAGGTTTTCATACTAATGGAGATATTTTTGTGCCATTAGATCAATGATTTCTTTCCATTTATTTGTGGAAGGCCAGCTCAGGCCTATGGCTAAGCAAATAGCATCAAAAAGCAAGCGGGGAATTTCAGGGACTAGGAATTTGATTTTTCTAAAAGAATTCACCTTATTTTCCATGAGCATTTATGTGATTAAGATTTTTTTGTACTGCCACTTCCAGAAAGCAGGCATTAAGCCTCCTTGTACAGGCTTTTGCATGTGCAAAAAAATCATATTTGATGAAAACAATGGCTGAAACCACAGGCTTCTCCACCTCCTCACTGTAAACTGTGCACAGAGTCAACTGAGTATGTGGCTGTAAAGAAAAAGCTATGGTAGGGTGGGATCTTCTCAATTCTTCCCGCAGTACGCCAGCAGAGCTGCTGGCTGCCTTGCTAAAGAGGAGGCAGTTATGTGTGTTGGGGGAGGTATTTGTGTACATTCAGCTCGGCTGTCTGAGCTGCCGCCCAAGTTATGAGAGCTCTGTCCATACCGTGTCCAAACTGGGATATTTTTAGAGTGAAGTCGATTCCCTTTAGGCACAGAAACTTATGAATTTAAGTGTCCTTTTTATTATTATTATTTTCCTCCCTCCCCCTCCCTTTTTTTTCCCCCTGTGGCTGTTTAATATTAAAAATACTGCATCTTTTGGTAGTCAAGTCAGCAGGGATCCTCCTGCTGCAGAGGAGAGCTGGATGTTAATTATCAGCGGTACAGGGTTCCCAAGCCCCTCGCCAGAGCACTGCCTTTGAAGCGGCCGAGGCAGCCGGCGCGGTCGCTGTGCCTTTGCACCTCGCCGCACGCTCTCAGAGGGTTTCGGGCTCTCCAAGTGTGTGCACAAGCCCTGTTGGCTGTCACAGGCTCTGCGAGTTTGTCCTCGTGGAAAAGATGCCCCAGATTTGCTCTGGCAGTACGGAAAGCTTAGCCTAGTTTTCAGAGCTGATTCCTGGAAAAGGAGAACACACTGATGGCCAAGTCTCTCCCAGATGGAAGGTTTGAAGGATGTTCCAGGACTCCAGAAAGGTGATTTAATTCAATCTTAGGCTTGGAAGTAAATCGGAATATATTTCTGTTTTATCCAGCTTTATCAGAGTGCTTGGGAATGTGAATGACACATTTCCAACCATAGTTTTCTTCCTCGACTGCAGCTGGAAAGGCTATGGAAAAGGACTTAGGAAAAAGATTGGCCGTTTGATGGTTCTTGCTGTAGAAGAGTCCTTTGAAGCTCACCAACTTAACTTCCCAAAGTCACGAGCCATTCAGGGGTGATGTGTGTTGCCGTACAAACCAAGTTGGTATTTCCAGAAATTAATTGAATTCAAGACATATTTATTAGCTCTATGGCTTGAATTCAAAGATCTTCAAATGAGAAGGAAAGTGTTCAGTTTTCCCAGTAGAAACATTTATAACAGGAAGAAACACTTTGAAAGATTGGCCTTTAATTTCTAGCCTAAGGCCAAGCAGAGCAATCACATATAGAAGTGTCAGATGTATTCTATGTATAGAATGGTAGAAAAATCTGTTATGAAGCATCAGTTAACACTATCACATTAGGATATTTAGGTATGTAATTACAATCATGCTGCATTTAGCAAGTGTGAATACTCACATTTCAGTGATTTGTTATCAAATTGGACATGGGGCTCAATTTAGATTAAATTCAGAAACTTTGTGTTGGAAAATTGCTCTGTACTTTATGCCTTGCAGGCATGAAGTGCGGAGGAAAAACATGAGAAGATTGAGCTGAAATAAACACCCCATTTCTGGGAACAATGATACACTTATTTTTCTTTTTTAATTTAGAACAAAGTCCATGTATGATAACAGAAACGAATCAGCTTGATGTAAATCCACTGGGAACCAGAGGTGCACTACCTGTATCAGAAGGGAAGATTAAGCACCCTAACCAGAGTCCTGTGGAAGCTGTTTTTTGGAACCGATTATTGTGAGGCTGAGCCTAAGCAATCAGCATGAAATATTAATTAGGCTACTGGTATATTATGAAATGAAGGTGTTTTAGCATTAAGAAATGAAATTGAAAAAGATTTAGAAGAAACATTTCAGACTGTTTTGTGCAATGGGCTAAAGCAAATATTGACTCACTAGTATGTTAATGCAAATAAATTAAATTATTAGGAGTTAGTGACCAGTTTAGTTTGTAGTGAATCCAAAGCAGAAAGCTCTAACTCTTTCACTAGTCTTCCTCGACTCTCTAATCTTTGGCTGTAGCAGCAGTCATGTCTATCTTCCGCACTGAAGCACTAGTATTCTCCAGGGATGTCTTTGGCCAAATTAGTCCGTAATCTTTCATAATACGCTCTCCGGAGGGTCTTACTACTAAATGCTCTTGATAAGTAATAGTATATGCAAAGTAGGTCTGCACTCATAGGTCCTGTCATGTAATAAATGAATGTGAAGTATAGCGGGGAAGTGAGCTGTAGTAAAACCTCTATTAGCCGAGCCCAAGTTAGTTAAAATCGTTATAATCTGAAATTCAGACATGTCCCCCCAGGCTTGCTTATCCACAAAGCCCTCGATTTTCAGCAAGTCAGGACCATTCCCCAATGGCATGTCATTTTTTGTTGCCTGGGCCCTGGTGGAATGAGAAGAGGGAAAAGCACCAAAGGAGTAAAAGATAGTGAGCATTTTTGCTCCCTTTGGCAGGGTGAACTCGGTAAAGCGCGTGAAGAGGTGAGAGGGGTGAGGAGTTGTGCCGTGGAGGTGGGGTGTTGGACTGAGTCTGGTATTGGTGCTATCGAAGCGACCCTTTCATGTCTGTTAGACCGTGGTGGGAAGTAGGAGGAAGGAATCACGGGAGAACTTTGGGGTTTTTGTCATTGCTATTGCTTCCTCCAGAAAGGAAAATGCTGGATTTTCTCTCTGTCGTGTTTTATTGCATGTGGCTTGTAGCTCCCACCAGCCGCCTCCAGACCGGAGCTGTGACCAGAGCTCCTCTGTATGCCCCGAATCCCTCCACTTCCCTGGTTTTCGTAGCAGTGAGTGTCAGGAACCCAAGTAGCAGTTACTTTCACTCATATCCTGCTTTCCTGGCATCATTTCGTCTGCACTGGAAGGCCTGCTGAGCGTGGAAGCTGTGGGCTTGCAGCACAGCGCCGGAGCAGATGGTGTTCCCCGCTCTGCCTTTACAAAGCGTTGCATTCCAATAAATTCATCTTGCTGATTATCCTGGATGCTTATTTACGTTACCTGGGCTTTGTGCGCTTTAATTCATCGCTATTACAGGATCACAGGCATTGTCAGTTCTTCCATTAAACCTCCGTGCAACTTTTATTTACTGATACAGGGCTGATTTAGGTATCTTTTTGTTTGCCATTAAAGGCCTGGATTTCCTGGCAAATTTTGAATAAACGCACCTCAAAATAAGGCTCGAACAGTACCTTCAGGCCATGATTTTAATGTATTGTTATTAGAATAGACCCGTGTATCCCATGGGAGGTCCAGAGAGCATACTCACTGCACACGGGTCCCATCCTGAGAAACTTACGCTATGAATAGGGGAGGTGTCCAAAAGGTGGAAGGAGAAGGTACATCATGGCCAGACTCAGAAAGGTTTAGAAAGGTCACATGTAAAGTCTGTCAGAGTCGGGATCTGAATTTCTGCCTCCAGTCCAAGACCATCTCCTTAATTAAAAGCACCACAATACTTGGGGAAGCAAAGGACTGCACTGACAAGGTCAGATTTGACACGATCCTTTTCTGAACTCGCGTTCCGCCCTCACAAACGTTTCATCGAGCGCTGGTTTGTGTATGAAGCTGGCAGAGCTGAAACGCAGACTGACGCGGACCTCAGCTGCCCGCTCCCGCCTGCCCTTACCAAGGAGAGCCTTTGTTTACGTCCAGCAATTTTGCTAGCGCGCCATATATATCATTAGGAATCACTAGCTTAATTTCGTGTTTCATTATGGATGACAAAATAAAACATTAATAGGTTTTTTAATATGAACTGGAAGTTAAATATTCATTATTTCTTATGACTTCGGTGTCAGTAAGCTTTTAATATGCTGTAACTCAAAAAAGTCCTCTCTCCGCTCTCTCCTTGTAACATTTTAGTTTATGAGTGTAAAGGTCATCTGAGCATTGCTTCTGGCCCATTCCGTTCCTCAGCAGCTCCCAGCTGTACGGCATGTCATCGTGCGTCCTGGTCGATGGCTGCTCGTCTGCATCGCGAGCGTTATCTGGTATGCACTTTGGCTTTGGGCTGACCTCTTCCTAAAGCTGGACCGGTCCGCGATAACTGCTTTTTCAGTATGTTTCAAACGTGTGATGTATAGAGGAATGGCCGTGTTAGGCTGGGGAAGAGAAACGTTGGGCCATCCACGTACACAGTGTCCCAGAGGGATTTGCCGTATGGCATTGTGGTGGCCGGGGATCTGTAAGGGGAATGTCACCTTCATAACACAACAGTAGCCGAGGTGAGAGGGACCGGCTTGGCAGTTTCTCTCTTAAAGCTATTTGTGTCTTCCCTTTCTCCTTCACAGCCCCTTTTTTTTTGTTGTCTTGTTCCTTCACCCTTCCAAGCCAACCTTCATGCAACTTTCTGTGTTAAATTCTCTCCTTCAGGTTTGATTTCGTTCTGATACGATGCGTTTATGTTTCTAAGTGAACACGCTGAAAATATTGACCGTCCATTGTCCTTTAATACCAAGTATTTTACATAAAAATTGCATTTGAATGCTATATGCATTTTTGTGGCAAGTTTCCACAGAATAGGAGCAGTATCTGCACAGACATATATGAAGTCTTCCTTGTGTCTTAGTCTCGCTCAGATCCCAGTCATAAGCAAACCCTCTTGGTTAACACCAAAATACCGTAATCATTAGTTGTGTAAGTCATTGTATGTCTCTGTAAGTACGGTCTTAATTCTTCTGATTAAGGTAAGCAGCAATGTGAAAATCAGTATTGAAAAAGGAGTTTTAAGATGAGGAAAAAGGTACAAAGATTTTATTTAGAATGGATAACCAGTAAGTATGATAATGGGATAAGTGGGCCTGTCATTCAAGCTTCTTGTCATACAAGTTGCATCCTGTGAGTCTGGGGACTGCACTTGCAATTGCTAGAGGACAATAGCACCTTTGTGATCCTAAACGTAGAGCTACCTGTGAGCGCGTAGTGCAGCTCCTGCTTATGGGTCCTGGTCTCTGCCTGCATCAGCACAGTCCTCGATGCTGAGTGAGCAGGCTGCTGCCCTGCCATTACTGTCCTTAACACCATGAAATTCCTCATTGCCCTTTTGAGTTCATCTCTTTTGCATTGCTGAATGCAATGATCACAAGACCCAGGGACAATAACCGTTTCGTTTCGATAATCTAAATGGAGTTAGTTGCAATGAAGCTATAATGACGCATGTACTGCGATGTTATGGCTTTATGCTATATTGGATCTGGGCATTTTCAGGTAATAAGCTCCTCACATCCAGGTTAAAGAGAATTCTTTATTAGATACATGATCTCCTCTGAAAGGAACTGCACATTTTGCTTTCTGTATGATTAAATATTTTGCTACAAAATAAAGCAAGCTAACAGCTGAGTTTGTACAATCACCTGTTGAGGTGACGTTGCTGTTGGCTGATGGACTGGATTTTGTCTCAGCAGTAGCATACTGAGTAGTAAAATTAAGTTGTCACTGGTGATAGAACCTTAGAATGAAAGATTTTTTTTTTCCTTTTCATGCAAACAGACTTAGAAGCCCAAATTTCTGATACAGAAAAGATACAAACGCTAGTTTCTCACTATTGGGTGCCGTGTTTACTGCCACGAGCAGGACCATGGATGATTTCAGCATGGGAGGAAGGAGCTGGAATAGCAATAGTCCTAGAGAGAAACTCCAGCACTTGATGAAAAAATAATACAATCAATTAATAGATAATCAAGTGTTAATAATTTAAATGAACTTAGGGATGAATGTTGTTAATATTTAAACATTATTCTGACAGATTAAGATTAATCACAGTATTACCTATCTATCTGGAGGCATACTGGGGAGAAATTCAAGCCTACCTCCAGATACAGCAGATCTCTATAACGTGCTTCAACATCAGCTTATGTTTTGTGATTCGAAAGGTGTTGGACGTATTGCCTACGTGTTATCTACATTTTTACAAGCATTCAGGGAAAAGAGCCTCAATACCTCCAGTGAAAGGGAATTTGTTTTGGAAGGGCGGGGGGAGAATGCAGAGGGTGTTGCTTTGTTACTGCGCTACTGTGCCCAGGGAGCTGCTTCATGCGACGCGAAACCTGGCCCCGGCAGCGAGCGCAGGCGGTGTCGGGGTGTGCGACCTGTGCCCCAGCTCTTCTGGTGCAATGTCAAGGGCTTCTGCTGCAGTTCTGGTCCGTGGCTTCGGACAGGAGACTTTTGCAGCTGATACGCTCTTTGTGCCAGGGTTACCCAGACTTGCTGTGACGTTTGAAGTCATAAATGAAAGAAAAGCAAATCTACATGAAGGCGCTGCTTCAGGTGTATGAACTGATTACTTTAAAGAGAGAGTGCTCATGCTGAATTTATAAAGTGATGCCTCTTGATCGCTCTAGGTATTTCTCCAAAGGTTCGTCAGCACACGCCCGTTTTCAATTAGTTTTCTTGCGGTATTTCAGTCCTATAAATTGCTTCAACTAACACTGCAAAAAGCTGGATGATTACAGTTTTGTTGTATATTTGATTCGTAAATCCTGAATGTAATAGCATGTTTGAATTCCTTACCTGACTGTATTTTTTGCTAAGGGCAATGTCTGTTATATTACAGGAGGAAATGTTTCATCTTTCTTGATCTTTCCCTTTCCAGCCCTCTGCCCTTTTCATATCATAGCTACAGCTGCAGGTATTTTTATTTTATTTTATTTTATTTTGAGATGCAAGTGAATTCCCTCAAATAATCTGTGGCATTGCAGATCAAAATGGTTATTGCCCATTTGAAATGGCAAGAGAGAGAGGTCAGGGAGGTTGAGGAAAGAGCTGAAATGCTTTCAGTGTAATAAACTGGGTGTAATGTTAGCCTAGGTGGATCGAAGTGGTCTGGGGAGAAAACGGCAGATCGAGTTGGCTCCATGCAACAACATATGAACCACTTCGGAAAATTTAATAGTTACTAAGTCACCAAAGGAAGCAGGGCACAGACTGCACAAGATTATCTTGGAATAAAGAATTAAGAAGTCTGGACTCTTAGCCATGCATTAATTTGCCAGGTGATTCTAACCTCTTAGGTTCATAGCAATGAATATATTTCAGTTTTGAAGCATAGTAGTTCTCCAGGTCCTTAGAAAAGCTTGTTTCTGTTGTAATCCCATTTCGCAGTTCACCTTCCAACTCTAAATGCAAGAATTTATTGACAGCATTTTAGATGCCAATAGTTAGTGCTTTATTCAGTGACTCTGGAAGAGAGGCCAGGATAAAAATTTGTACACCTGAGAGGATCCAGAGATTCCTCACCATTCCTGACAGCTTTAATTCGAATTCTTCTGCTTTGAGGCACCAGATTTTTTATGTTTTATGTCATCTGGGGTTTTGCTGTAGTTTGCTCCTGTAATGGGTACATCGTTTGCTACAACCCCCACCACAACCGTATATTCTTTGCAAAACACACCGCCACTCTCTCTTTAAATGCTCTGAAGCTCCATCATCTGGAGTTAAGGTCATCTTCACGTCAGGTCAGTGTTAGAAGAAAGTTCAAGTCTTGGGGGGAGTAAACCCTACGAGCAGCAGATTGCTCGTGACACAGTAGTACAAGTGACGGTCGTTCAGGCTGATTCATTCCAAAATTATAGACTTGCAGATACGTGAACATTAGACAAAGATAAGTGGGTTTTTCACATCTTTAATTTGTCATGGCCTTACATGCTAGAAATGTTAGTTGAATAATATAGAATAAGATACTGAGATTTGGATATATCATATGAAGAATAAGATTTAAATGGTAATTAGATTAATAGAATCTTTTAATTACTTGTATCATTTACTTAATCATCTACATTAGATTTTGAAGCAGCTCTAAACCAGGAAGCAGGTCCTCCTAGAAGATCTTGTTGAGATAATTGGAACAGGAGACAGATTTATCACAGTCAACACTACAAAAAGGAGAGAAACAAAGAACGTTTCCTTTGAGGTCGAGGTGCTTATCTCTCCTGTTTTTAAGATGCTTGCATGGAGAGCAGTTTCAGGGCCCCAAAGGCTGGTTTTGTGCGTGCTGCAAAATTCAGATGTGGAAGAAAGTCTTTTTATCACTGGATTTTGAACAGGAGTTGTTCAGATTTGTATTCCAGCACTTGCTGGATCTGGCTGGGGAGGCGCAGGGGGAGCCACAGTCGGCCCCTGGCTCTGCCAGCACACATAGGGTGGGAAAACATTTGAATGGCTTTTCTTCTTCAGAGCTCACTATTATGTACAGAGGGTTCCTGCATTTCTAATAGATACAGAATTACTTTGAGGGAAGTTCCTCGTTCATTTGTGCGCATGACTTTTTTGTTTGTTTTTTTTTTTTTAATGGGTTATGATTTTTACTGAAATGCACTTGATTCTTTCTAATTTTACCAAAATCCCTGACGTCCCTTGGATCTGTAGAGATGAGATCAGTGGAATATTGCCTTATCGGGACAAACAGTTTGAAAGGTCTGTGCTCACGCCGCAGAGGGCACTGCTAACCACAGAAAGGCCTGGGAGGGGCAAAAGGTAAACCTGGACAAAGCAGAAACGCTCCTGCGCGTTGCTTTTCTAGTGAATCTTCCTTTAGAGAGAGATGCTGAAAGATAAGGTGCGGCTTCTGAGAGAGCCGTGTTCCCGATGGAGCATGCTACGACCTGTGAATCAAGAGAGGTGCTTATGGCAGCTCTTCTAGCTTAAATATACTGACCTTCCTTGTTTTAGGTGTTGTCACCTTACCTTAGAAGAGTTACTGACACCGAGAGGGTGGAGACTAGGCAGCAATGAACAGCAGCGGTCTTGCCTGACTGAAATCAAATCTTTCTGGTGAGGACGAGTGGAAGCGGAGGAGTGTGCTGCTGTCCACCTCGGCCTCTGTTTCACGTTCATGCATATATATATATACACCTACACACATTCATGCTTATATACCTACGTGTGCAAGTTTGATGTGGTGGCGAGCTCCAGGAGCCTGCACGCACCCTAGGAAGAGTACGGAACGACTGGAGATATTGCGCCTACCTGACAGCCTCGTGCCCTTACCGAGCTGTGTATTTGCTCCCAAAAACACCTGCTCTGTCTCTCGGCTTCCCACCTGCCTAATGGGGAAGAGCACTGCGCTCTCCTAGCAATGCTTTTGAGGACAATTCTATGAAGAGGTGGTTGGAATAGTTTGGAAATGAGGCGTGTGGCCAAGTGGGGAAGGGATCTGAATCTCTGGAAATAATTCTTTATCGAATGGCTTCCAGTTTTGGGGCTTGCGTCTTCATTTTCTACCCTGACTTGTTTTAATTTTTTTTTTATTGGTGGGGGGGTGTGTGGGAATGAAGGTAAGCATTTAATAGACGATAAACTGTATAATGACTGTGATTAACATTCACAGAAGGTAACTCAGGGATGGGAAAAAGACAGCTCGGCAAGTCTAATAAACGCTTTCCTGAGTGGGTCTGTTCCCTCAGCGCCTGGGGAGAATACACAAACCAAGAAAAGAAAACCAAAAACCCACTCTGGGATTTTTCAAATTACCCCTAGAGATTGGACACACAGATTGTTTATGGTATTAGTGTGAAGAGAGTATCCAAATCCCTTGAAATATTGGTCTCAGTCATGTCAAATGCCTGGAGGACTTGGTGTCCTGGAGGGAACCGTTTCTGCAGAGCGTCGGGATTTTGCGCTCCTGCTCTGGGCTTCAGCGGCTCAGAGGTTTTGGGCTGTTGAGTCCCAAGGTTTTAAATAAGCTGTGCTGAGTAAAAGCCCTAAAACTGCGAGTGAAATATGAATTAGGGAATGTTTCTTGCACTCTGCAGAAGCTGTACTAGTGAACTGCATGGGATCTGATATCTAGACAGCTTTTACCAGGACTGGCCCCATTATGGTCGTAGGCTTATACAGAAGTCACCTCTGATCTGTCTGTCCCGTGTACATCGTTTGTCAAAGCCTCTGTCTCCTGGGCATCGGTGCCCTTTTGGACAGATTTATGTCATACACTATACTTGCACTATGACCAATATAATATGAAACAATGCAGGAAGCAAGTACACGTGTTTGGGGTTTTTTTTAGTGCAAAAATAATTTCATTTTTCCCTTTCATTTTTCTTTTTATTTTTTTTCGTTTTTCCCCTCCAAGAACAGGTCCCTCCCTGTTGTCTTTTTTCTTTTTCTTGTTACCGTAATGGGCTGTCTCAGCTCTACAGCCATTAGAAATCTTGGTTTGATGAGGCTGCTATGAAACATTTAAAGGTTTAAATCATAAACTCAGAGTGGGAAAATCAGTGATGCATGATTAGTTGAAAGTTTTAAATATAACAGTCGTATTTTTCATATTAATGGGCAGAAATAGCTTATGTCAACTATAATGTGACTTTTAATACATATTAATAGACTCCGTTACAATACAGATGGTTTGTACACCTTTTGGCATATGGCTGTGGTATTGGTCATTTAGTAAAAGGAAACAATTCATGAGCGATAAGGTCAGCTCTGTTCAGAGGTGCAGTTCCAGTGCATCGCTCCTGCCACCAAAGGAATTAGAAGCAGGATCAAATTTGCTGGCAAAATTAAAGATATTCATAGATAAATTCCTATGTCAGAAAGGAGCTCACTGTTGTTACAGCTTGTCCACGTCCCCCGCTGTGTCTCTCTCTTTTTGCTCCTGTCTTTTTAGAGGTCAGGCGGTGCAAAGCCAAGGCCGTGGCACAGCTGGCCCCCCTGGGAGGGTTGGAGTGGAGCAACACCTCCCGCACGGAGCCCCGCGGCTTGGCCGGCTCAGGCTGCCTCGCTCGACGTGTGTAAGGCGGCGAAGACTCTGCCTGAAGGCTGATGCAAAATACGGAAGGGGTTGATGGCCGAGCATTGCCTCCTTTTTATTTTTTTTGTGCTGTTCAGAAAACAGAGTTAGCAGGCGGTGAATCTGCGAGTTCTTTAAGTGTGTTGCACTTTTCAGGTAGTGGTCTGACAAAAGATACGGCTTTTGGAGGAAATTCACTTTAGCAAACACTAAAGGGGGCTCACCTCTGAGCCGAAACGCAGCAGCTGCTTTGGCAATTTATTGCCGCGCTCAAATACCTAATCGAGTCGATTGCAATGGCTTTGGCTGGTCACCTCGGCATCGCTCAAGTGGCCTATAAAGAGATATTTAAAAAAAAAAAAAAAAGTCTGCGTTTTCTTTACTGGAAATCTTTTTGAACCATTCTCATTCCTTAAGTTTTCAAAAGGAGAGGCAGTAGCTTTTGGCTTATGCTTTATCAGAGTGATTGTCAGGGGACTTAATGAGCCTTGTGCCAGACCAAGTGCTTTAGTAACATATGTCTCCAGCAAGAGCCTTGCTCCCGCTGGCTGGGCACACCGCTCCTCTCAGCAGGCAGGCTGCGTCCCCCTGCTTAGCTTCTCCGTGTAGCATGCAAATGTTTGAAGACACCCATTTTGAATCAGAACTTATCACTTTTGTATCGACCTAGTCCCTTTGAACGGTTGCTTTGTAGCGAAGGCAAAGTGAAAACAGTTTCTACCGCAAATCACAGGGTGCGAGAAAACTGCCTGGTTTTACTAGTTGGGATTGTTTTTTCTCTTTAAAAGAAAGTACAATAAAATGCGCTTTAATTCTTTGAAAAGTATTACGAGATAAGGTGGTAACTGCTATTAGTGCACAATAACTGCCTGACAGGTTTGCGCTGCGCGCTGACATGTCGTGTCAGAGTTGCTGTAGATGAAGCCGAGTTCTTTGCTGGGGATGTAGCAGTTGCAGATCAAGTGATATATAATTTACTGAGCTGCTTGTTAATTCAATGATGTTATGAAATCTCCTGGGCATATAATTACTACAAATGTTTACTTGACTTTACCGCATAGCTTGACATTATACTGTAGAAGTTTGTACTCAGCTTGACGTTATACAGTAGAAGTTTGTACCTCAGTAAAGCCACGGCCTAGCTATTAAATGCAACTATTAGGCGGCAAAATATTAAAGTATGGATGAGACTAAAGGCATTTTAAAAACGCTTTCTACGGCTTGGAATTACAAACATTCATCCCATCTCCCGCTGATTACACACTTTGTGATAGCTATTGTTTCCACCGCTGGGGTTTAATTTTCCGCAGCACATTGCCGGCGCTGCGCTCCGTGCCGGCGATCTCAATAGCAATCCTCCCAGCAAGGCTGCGAGGGCTGCGGGGAGGACAGCGGGGAGGCAGCGTGATTGACAGATATTTTAAGCCTTTTTGTGGTTCAGGATTAGTGAAACCCTTACAGGCAGGCCTGTCTGAGAGGGTAATACATGGGCTGGTGGCCACGCTGGGATCCTGGCACCCGCGGGAGGCTCCCTTGCCTGTAGGGAGACTGGGATGACTTTGGGATCGGGTCGGTGTCATTCCTCCCTGCAGGTTACATTTCAACCCCTGACCTCTGCAAAGCCTGGAGCAAAGGTAGTGCCAGCTTTCTGATCAAACTTAAAGCAGCTCTCCTGACTATTCATTGCTAAATTGCTGCTGACAGGCTTTCCAGTTACGCTGGTTAGCCCCTGAGTGGGTTTGAGCTGAGCATTTCAGGGTGTATGCTTCACCTTCAGCTATTTTACAGCCTGCTGACCTGTCACGTTATGCGGGCATTGGGTTAGGCTTAGTCTGCTTTGCACTGGGACGTGTTCTGCAGCGCTGGTCCTGTCCATACAGCAGTCCGTTAGGTCCAACAAGAGACGAGCCGCACTGCGTGCCAGTCTGGATGCTTTCAGGAGTCCTGGATTGTCTCTTTCGAGGGGGAGAAGCTGTGCTAGAGATAACAGCCAGCTCCTGGGATGGTTCATCCTGGCCTGGAGCTTGATGGTAGCAGGCCCAGGGCTGATTTTGCAACTAGCGAGCGCCACTCCCAAATGTCTGGGACGCCCAAACTTGTCCTGGATTATAGAGGCTTAAAGTATTTGTTGAAAACACTGATTTCTTTGAGTGAAAGCGGTATGCCTCATGCCCAGCAAGTTCACGTGAGCCCTTTTAAACATTAGACAAGTTGAGAATGAAAATGACTTTCACTCTAATAAAGCAAAAGTTGCAAAATGAGAAATGCTGTTACAAAAGAAAAGCAGACAAAATTAGGAAACAGAAACTTGACACTTACCTGGGGCGGGTTAGCAGCTGCCAAAGGCGTTGCCTCCAAATGAGGAAACTTGTTTGTCTTTACTTCGACGCTTCCAGCCTGATAGCACTCAGATTTTGGTGGAGACTATTAGAGGTGGGAGTCTACCTGCAGGTTTCGCTCTTCTTTATTTTATTTTTTTTTAATTTTCTGACTACTCCTAAACATAAGAGGCATTTTATAATAGCTCTCAGGCTCTCCCAGATTCCTCTGCTGATTTGAAAGACCCGTGTGTGTCGTCAGTTTGCATTTACCTGCCTGGCACCCAGGAGAGTGCTAATGAACTCGGGTTTACTGGCGAATGGAGCTGAGGAAAACAGAGGGACTTGGGATACTGCCTTTGCCTGTTCTTCTCAGGAAACACACTGAATTGCAGTTATTTGGTAATGTTTTATAAGCCATATAAATCATATTAATAAATCCCCCCAAGAAAAGCTTTCCTGAGATAGGTAACAGAGACTGGCCACAACCCAAGCCCAGCTTTGCTTTACTAGTTGCTTCTGTTAGCTTGAAAGACAGGGAAGAGATCTCATGCATGAGGGGAATTCGATAGGTTTCCCATAGAAACAGAAGACCAGATTTTGGTGTGGTGGTTTTTTTTGGTTTTTTTTTTTTTGCCAGTGAAGGTGATATCAGTCAGGAGCATCTCTCCTGACCTCAGAGGATACAGTGTGGTGTGGAACGGAGTAAGCGAGGGCTGAGTCCTCTTGTGCCTGGGTACTGATGCAACAGAATGCCTTGTACAGTCTTGTCTGTCCTCGTATTTCTCATTTATATATAGATAAAGAAAAATGGCTTGGTGCTATTAGTCTTTCTTTTTGAAATAAATTCCAACTGTCTCTCAGATTGGAGAGTTTGGGCAGGTTTGAAATATTCTGTCAAATGAAGAACTCGCTGTTGTTCTCTGCCTCGGTGAGCGGCTTTTCTCCCTCATCCCCGCAGACCGCTGTCACGGGATCTCCAGTTCCCTGCTCAGTGCTTTGAGACCCAGTCTCGCTTTCATTTCTTCCCCAGTGAGTTACTGTTGCAGCCTCACGAATTCTCCCAAGCCCCTGCCCTGCCTGTCTCCGCACAGCACGGATCCATCCCTCATCTGCATTCCCTGCTATTTTGATCCTCTCCCAGGATCTGTTCACTCGCTCGTCTACATCTAACGGCAGCTGCTTTGAGGCCCCGCGTAGCTGCACCAGGCTTGGCGGTGTCTGCTTTAATTTCCTCATGTACTCCTCTTTTGCCTCTTTCATCCTGAAACCCTTCTTTCTCACCTCCCTTTCACCCTCCGGCTCGCGTGCTCGTCTGTGCGGCTCCGCAGCGCTTTGCCCGCGCAGCTTCATCCCTTGCTGCTTTCTCCGTTCTGCACAGCGGGGTACCGCGAGTGTCCATGCCCACCTTGGAAACATCTTGGCTCAAAAAACATTTACCTTATGTTTTTTTGCTTTACCTTTCCTGCCTCCAGTATCAAACTGGGTCTAATGGATAGGGGTTTTTTCACAGTAAGTTGGCTCTGTTTTTTCCAGTATGGAAATAGGTGAGAATCTCTGAGCACACTTAGACCAGGTAAAGATGAGTCAAGCCACACATCTGCTTTGAGAGATGTCACTAGGAAAGCAGCTTTTTCCTGAGCAAGTCAAGCCTTTGCTGGTATTTGGTCAACCCAGTTGTCTTTAATGCTATTCCCAGGGTTACCTGCTGGGAGGAGCACAGTGAACAATTCTGTTAACGCATATGGTAGAGGAAACCCAATGCCTCGCTGATTCTGGCTGGGAAATACCATAAAACATCACAGAGGCACTGCTGTATCTGGCTGCGCACAGGAAACCGCTCTGCTGGCTAGGAAGAAATTATAAGAGAAAGAAATTTCGAAGAAACCTGCTTGAAATCCATATTTCTCAAGAATTCTCTTATTCACATTGTGATACTCATCTCCATTTCCAACCTCTATGCAAACCAAGATGCTCAGGGGACTGGAACATCTCCCTTATGAGGAAAGGCTGAGGGACCTGGGTCTGTTCAGCCTGGAGAAGAGAAGGCTGAGGGGGGATCTCATCAGTGCCTATAAATATCTGAAGGGCGGGTGTCAGGGGGATGGGGCTGGGCTCTTTTCAGCGGTGCCCAACGCCAGGCCAAGGGGCCACGGGCACAAGCTGGAACATGGGAAGTTCCACCTGAACATGAGGACAAACCCCTTCCCTGTGCGGGTGCCAGAGCAGGGGCACAGGCTGCCCAGAGAGGCTGTGGGGTCCCTTCCCTGGAGACATTCACCCCCCGCCTGGACGCGGCCCTGTGCCCCTGCTCTGGGGGTGCCTGCTCCAGCAGGGGGTGGGACGGGGTGAGCTCCAGAGGTCCCTTCCAGCCCCCACTGCTCTGGGATTCTGTATGTGTTGCGGTATCATTTGCCTGATCTACTTTTCAGTTATTGGTGGGAGAGAGGGAAGAGAAGGAAAAAAAAATCAATTTGTGAAGTGCTCTGCCAATTTACTGTGCCATAAACCAGATATGCCATAGTTATTACTAAAGTCTAATTATGTAAATTATATAATTTAATAATGATGGTTAAATCCCAGCAAGTTTTATTTCTTTTTGTTATTGTTGATGGTTGTCCTTGATAGCAAATGTCACACTGCATATCATAAAATTAATTTTTGTGGAGACTTTGCATCATTATGGGGGCTTGGATTGCAGGAGGCCTTGCAGGGGGAGGCTGCTCAGCAGACCTGTTACCTTTGCGGGAACAAACGTTGTCCACAAGGATAGCAGGGAGGGGAGAGAAAACTCGCGCAGCAACAAATATTTCATTAAAAGAGCAGCTTGGGCCGACTAGTCGTGGAGCAGCTGCTTAAACAGAGATCTGTTCTTTAAATAACTTGAGCTAAATAAAGGGAGAAAAAGGAGAGTGGAGGGATAAGCTCAGAGGGCATGTACTGTAATTCCAGACGTGGTTTTCAGTTTTACATTGCAATGTCTTTAGTAGCCACTAGCTCCTTCTCTGCCTGTTTGGAAAACCAGGATGCTCCAAGCTCTGCAAGTTTTACACGGCTCCCAAAAAGTGGAGAGGGGAGCGTCAAGGAAGTCAATACATCACCCGCCAGCTCCCGATACCCGCCTTCTAGAGGCATGAGGTCTAACGAGGAAGGCTTCCATTCATTTTTCTGCCACGTAGAACTAGACAGAATTTCATAGGTACAGAATTAATTCTTTTCCCATATTCACTGGCTAAATGAGTGCGTGTGTGGCTCCCAACTGCAGCAGGTTTGGCCTGTGCCCTCGTGCCAGGGAGCTGCCCTGGCTGTGGGCATTTTTCTGCATTTAATATCAGGCTTTCTGTGAGTTCCCTTTGCACCTTCTTGATCTGTCACACTGTGACCTGGACCTGCGAAGAATTCATAGTATTCATTTAACATGAAATAGTATTTATAATAATAGAGCCACATTTCTCAGCTAATACCTGAGAGCATCCATCAAGCTTCCAGTTGCAGTTCAGCTATAGAACAAATGATGTTGCTTGCCCCGAGGGGGTGAAGCTAATGGACACACCAATTGGGTTGGACAAGCAAGAAGAGCGTGGGGTGTAGGTGCATTTGTACGTGTTGGGGAGAGCTGTTTGAAATGCTCAGATCTGTAAGGAGTGAAGCCAGGCAGCCAGTCTTTCCCGTGCTCTGGGGACCTTTGTCGGCTCACAGCTGGCTGCGGGGAAGCATGAAGAAGCACAAGATAAGTCAGAGATACTTGAGAGTACAGCATATGAAAGGTATTGTGCAGTTCTTGTCTTTTTAATAACTGACTCTTCTCTGGGGTTTTCTTAACCATTTTCTGGTTAGTCTTTCCAAGGTGCATAATCAGTTACGTGAGATAACGACTAGAGGGCAGTGAAGTGGATCTACCCACATGATGCAATATGCGAGATAAAAACCAGTATGACCAACGGTATTTACAATTTCTCTTTTTTTCTTTTTTCTTTTTTTTTTTAAAGTAAAAGGTAGAACTACACGTGTGATGCTATAGAGCCCTGTACGAAGTGTTTAATACGGTTTTCGTGTGTGGCATGGAGAGTGCTTTTCCCCAGTGTGCACGTAATTGATTAGTACGATACCTCTGCAGGCGGGCTGGCGAGCAGAAGTCACACTCGTTCTGAAGAACACCATGTTATGTGCAGAATGGATAATGAAGACCACGGTTCCTGTGTGTTTGACATTTAACTTTAGGATTACAGTTTTATGTAACTTTAACCGATTTTAATCATTCAAGCAGAATTTTCCCTGCCTGATGTGTGTTGTACTTCTAATTTCCTGTTATTTACTTTCATTACCAGCAAGGTGGAGTCCGTGTTTTTCCAAAAATAGGATAGGAGAAAATATTGTGTGTTTGTGCTCGGTGTTTGTACAATCACATCACGGGGAACGGGCAGCAGCTCCAGCTTTTGGAACGAGGACTTAGTGTTTGGTGTTGTAGTTTAGGTGCACGTGTTTTACTGTCCCCACGGAAAGCAAAACACCAAAAGCAAAGAAAAAGGAGAAGTAATGATGTAACTAGACTTGTGTAATTAGTGGGCATTACCTCTGGGTTGGTTCTAAACCATACTTCTGTTTGGTAAAGTATCTCCCAAGACCAAACTCCCACCAGATGGCTGAAGAATGGACTTAGTTTTGCCCAATTTCCTTCAACACTGTTTTCTCCTCATACTTAGTAAATAGGTGAGTAATCTTATATATTTCAAGGCTCTCTGGCTAGTGTGTGCTGCATGTTTTCCTTCCTTGTTGCTCTCTGCTCAGGCACCTAGTTGGAGTCAAATTCTATCTCTAAAGATCAACGGTTCCTTAAAATATAGCATGTGTGTATGTGATCGGTCTAATCGGATATCTTCTGTGTGATCACCTGAAAATAATGCAGTCACTGACAACTGCTTTTCTGTGTCGTGCCAGTAGTGAAAGGGGTGATGAACATGGATCCAAGGGAGAGAAAAGCAGAATTACGAAGCCTTTTCCCTTCCTTTCACAGCTACAGTAGGTATATTCAATATATTGTCAGCTAACTGTCTTCAGTTTAGCTGATTGATGTTTTGATTCAATGCTCCGAAAAAAGGCATTAATGGAGAGAAGCAACTGTTGTAGCTAAAAAATCATTGGGATCTGGAGCGTTTTGAACGACGCTTTTCTCTTACAATGATAAAATGACATGAGTGCGTACAGAAAACTGCTGCCCATGCTCAGAAATAATCTCCACCTCATCAACAGCTCAGTTCCCCTGAAAGCCTTGGTTCAAAACGTTTCTGCTAACAGAAGCTATTGAAACATAATGATCACTGGATAAATAGCAGCATTATGCTACTTAGAAGAATGTCTCAGGCTCTTCCATTAAGGTTATAAACCCTTTCCCTCCCTGGTGATCCCAGCCAAAAACTTGTCCCAGCAGTTCCTCGTATGCCTCCGCTGAGATCGTAACGGCTCCTAGGGAATATATAGGTGAAACAAGAGCATCTCACATATGTGGGCTGGGCTTTCGCGTGTGCATTTTTCATTAAGCTTTTTGGGATTTTATTCTGAGCTGTAAAGCTGTTCATGGAGAAAGGAAATTACTGTAGGCTCCAGCATCTAAGGTAAACACAAGGAATGTAGGAAATGCAGAATCAGGATGAAATGTCCATTCCTCTCTTATGCTACCATGTTTGCTCTTGTGCTTAGGCTTCCTAATGCGTAAAGTAGGCCAAATCCTGCACTTATTGCCCTAAGTAAATTCCTCCGGTACTTCTTCCTTGGTAGGCTGCAAGCCCCACTCATAAGTGGGGATCCTCCTGTAGAAGCAAACCAGGAGTCCCAAACTGAGAGGAGCTGCTCCCTCTCCAGGCAGGGCGTACCGGGATTTCAGAGTGCTTTCATGCAGTATCTGTGGTTAAATCATTACATTTCACTTCTTTTTTTTTTTCTTTTTTCTTTTAAGTAATCCCTTGTATCTCTGGTAATGTGGAAAATGTTGGAAGCTTAATGGCCTTGACTTATCAGAAAAAGCAAGCGTTGTGAGATCCTCCATGAAGCTGGATGAGATAATCTCTTTTATTGTACAGAAGGAAGAAAAATCAGAGGAAGGCAGAAAGTACACAAGATTGCTTGCCGTGAAACTCTCCGTTGTCATGAGTCACTGACTGCAATTTAAATTAGAAACACAGTGTCCCAATGACTTTCACCGCCTCGTAGCGTTATTGTGCTGAGATACAAGAGTAACATTGATACAGAAGGAGATTTGCTTCACTTTTGATGTTAGTTTTTCTTTGGTTTTAAGATTTCATGTGTGAAGCCTGCCAGGATTTTCCTCTTGGGATCTTGGGAACATGCTGAGCCTCCCCTGAGCCCGCGAGGCGGAGAAGTGCTGTGAGCATGCATCTTGCATGGCGTGGATGAAGCAGTGGGCTCAGATTTAGGGGTTTTTGATATTTGACAGTATTTGCCGATGTTGTACATTGTAAATGAGTTTACTTGTCTGGGAGGCACCAGGAAAAATGGATCCCTAATGGATCGAGTGGGAATAATAGTTGTTTTCTGCTGTTTATAGAGGTAATTAATTTGCAGTTAAATACCTTAATTTCCACACACACACCCCCCACCCCCCACCCCCCCATTCATATTGTCACCTTGCTATCAGCACAGGGACCTCTCAAGCAAAGACAGACCCATGCTGTGAAAATCACTAACACAAAGTGGAACCCTCCTTGCTCCGCAGTGGTTTCTGTTGCCAGATGATTTTCCTGGCCATGGGGATGGCCCCCGCACCGCGAGCACACCGTCCTCTCGAATGGAGCCCATCAGGTGCTGGGTGCTGTTAATTTTCCCCCCTTCTTTGCTACCTGATAGAGTGCAGAATTTCTCCCGTGGCAGCCCTTCGAGGAGCCCATGCGTATGCGTTTGGGAGGGGGATATGCTGTTTTCACTGAGCTTTGTGCTGAATGAACCACCTCATTAGACTCCAGGCCTGCAAGGAGCTCTGCCTGGTAGATCCCCTGCCCACATTTCCAATTCAATAGGGCTCTGCCTGGCTTTGTGTCCGCTGAACAACGTGCAGCGGAGCAGGAGCTGGAATGGCTAAAACTCACTGTGGCATGAGCTGGTTTTCAAGGGAGGATTTCAAGGTGAGGCAGGATTTCTCCCAGGAGGTGTTGCTTTACTAGAACACGTTTGTTTGTTGTTATTAACATGAGAAAGCTCATGCTTTTGCTATAATTTTGTGCTTCGAAAGAGGGAGAAGGGGTGCACAAAAGAAGAAAGCGCCTTTGCCACAAATTCATTTTGAAATTCATTTGCATTGCCTCCGTCGGAGGAGGCTGTCATTAGCAGTCTCATCTGAAAACAAACTGCAACCTGCTTTTATTTCCTTTGTGCGTGGCTGACACGCCGTCATTCCCAGCCATCCAGCCCCGTTGCTGCTGTACTTTGTTTTATGCTTCATGCTTGACCGATGAGCTGAAATGCTAATCACTGGTGAAAATTTCAATTAATATAAAACTAGTTTCAGCCAGAAATGTGGTAAGCTCATTTAGGAGATGCAGTATCTCAAGGAAATATATAATGGCAAAAGCCTCAGACAATAGTTTAATTTTTAACCAGCTGGTGTGCTCTCAGATGTATCTGCAAAGCTCAAATCTGTGCTGTTTTGTTACCGGCAAGAGGGAGTGATTGCCACTGCGTATTTCTAGGTCTGTGAAAAAGCCACGCTTGCAACATTCCTCTACTACAGCGTTATCTCCTGATGCTGGAGTAACTTCTCTGATTTCATTGGTTAATAAAAAATGAATGAGCGCACGGCCGTATCTTTAATAAAAGGAGATGCAACAGATACACGTGGGGGGGGATTAGGCTGCTCTTACGTCTGTACATGTGCACATATATATATGTGTAAAGCCAGGAGCATTACTTTATGGTGACTTGTACAAGTATTATGCAAAGTACGCGTTATAGTACAATGAAGAAATATAACCTAAAATTTCACCATGGTATTTTTAATTCAACTTAACTTTAGATACCTTAGAAACTTGCTAATTAAATAATTGTAGATTTCTCAGAAGTCTGCAAAACATTTGCACGAGCTATTTATGCTGCAGGATGTGGTATACACACCTCAAGTACACTATCTTAAATCCCCTGAGAGAGAGATTGCGGCCGCAGTAGGACTGGAAGAAGACTAGAAGATGATGAATGTAAAGATATGGACTGGTTCCCACTCAAGGAAGCACTAAGTTTTTGTCTAGAGGCCTAAACTGACTTGTTACAGGAGCTGCTGCAGTGGCCCAGTGCTCCCACTGCTCAGAGTTGCTGCCCAGTTGACCTACTCCAAAAGTGAACTGGGGAAAGAACAATTTTACGTGCAGTGGGGATGGCCAGAGAAGCAGGACCTGAGCCCAACCCAGGCAGCTAAGTTACCCCAGTGCGGGCACGCGCTCTGCTTAAGCTGGTGCTCTGCTGGGGTTCAGTTTGGTAACGGGATTGCAAGGGGGGGTCACAGGGAATTGCACGATCGCAAGTGACGCGGAGGGGAGGACCCGTAGGAAGTCGAGGAAAGCCAGCGAGGCTGTTAAGCAGCAAGTTTAACGCCGCACATATTGAGGGGCTCATTATCTCAGGTGATGGAGGTCAACGTATATCATCAATTTAGAAAAAAGGAAAAGGTACTTAAATTTATGGAAGAAAGGCCCATTGGGAGCTATTATGGACAAAAGGTTAGAAGCAGCATCTGTCTCAGAAAGTCCCCAAGCAGCTACAGGAGGTGGGGAGGGTGTATGTACCAGGAAAAGGGTCCTTCTGCACTCCCTCTGCTGCTTGCCTGCGCCTGCCCTGGCAGGAGGGCTGAGCCAGAGCGGCTCCGGCGTGCCCTGGTGTCCCGCTTGTTGTTAAGCACTGTTGCTCTCTTTAAATCAATACAGATACTTGTAATCATTCCCATATTTAAGGACATCCATAATGGTGGAATTTGGCTGCAGGGTATTCAGGTTTATGTGCTCCTAATGGTAGGAATAACCACATCAACGGTTATCTCAATTTACTTGTAAGTGCTGTGTCAATAATGTTATAAGTAAGGTTTAATGACGTGTTCATCATAAAGAACGTACCGTTCAGTTAACATTTATTTCTTTGGTTATGAAAAAGCTAAACCAGGTATTGATTTCCACGCTGGATTTTATTTTGAGCCTTTATTACAAGAGCTGCTCAGAGGCGTTTTGAGCTTACAGCAGAGCTGACCCGACAGGGCGGGCAAACCTGGCCTCCCGAGCATCTCGCAGGGCTGCTCCTTTCCGAGTAGGTTTCCAATATGAATATCCACAGCTGCAAAAGTGAACTTTATTTTCAGCAGTTGTGTAATTTGTATTAAAAGTTGGTGGCTTTGCCAAATGTTCCTGGTCTAAAGCTCGCTTACACAAATTTTCACAGGAAGCAAATATAGTAGTGGGGAGTTTTAAAGATTGCTTGACTTAGAGTTTACAGACGATCCTCTGCTGGGCTAAGCCAAGTCCAGTTAACATTAGATGGGTTGAGCAGATAGACCAAAATGGGTACTGACAAATCATTTATTAATTTTAAATATCATGTGTTGCCAGAAACATATCTCAGTTCCACACTGTTTTTAAAAACCAAATTCTTGCTGACTTGAAAGAAGCCATCCAATAGGGCGTGTTGGAAGATAGAAGGAGAAAAAGAAATAAATGACAAAAAAAATCAGGTAATCTAGTTTATATGAATGGTGAAATGGCAACAGGGAATCCATTTACTTTTTTTTCTCTTCAGGAAAACCTAAAGACGTCACATTCTTTGGCAGCGAGTGCCTCCAGACCCTAGGAAGGAGGCATCGCATTGGCAAAATGGCCGCAGGCAGCTGAGGACAAGCAGCTCATTTGTACTGATTAGAAACCACATTTCTTTAGTTTTCAATCATTGTGTGTGTAAAAGACATGCAAGACTTTAAGAAATATGGTCCTTGTACTCCGTGATTTAGTAGTACAGTGCTCCGGCTACTAGATGTATGAAACAAATCAGATCAGGTCTGTCAGGTGCTGTGCCATTATATGGGCAGAGTGATGATCGAGAGAAATCGTTAACCGTTTCTAGCTAGCTTTTAAATGGTTTGAGAGCACAGGGTGCAACCTACTGAGGCTTCAGGGGGTTTGCATTTTAGGATTTTGTTGGGAACAGCTGGGACTAGACAGAGACTATTTGCAAAAATGGATAGCTGGAGCTGGCTGCCTTCTCCCGGGGGTCGGGGAGATGCTCGTACAGCTTTCCAGCTTCCTCTCAGCTCAGGGTAGATCTCAGACAGAGAGGACATAAATTGAGTTTCCCCACAATCAGCACGAAGAGTCAAACCGAGGCGTCGGTCGCGTCTGGGCGATAGCAGACGGACGCTCGGGGACGGGCGCCAGCCATCACCCCGCTGTGTCTGCTTGGCGGGGGAGATGCCCTGCCCGGCCCACGCCTGCCTTCTCGGCCAGGAACCAGGACCTGACACGCTGGGCTCCCAAAATCCCTACTTATTTCTTAAAACCTTGTCCCAGAGAAATTCATTCTAGTACTTACACTGTTTATTGAATCAAATGTTTTACTGCTACTTGTGCTGCATTAAAACATTTCACAGCCTTGTGTACATACTTCTTTGATTTATATTCATTCTGTCACATTTTTAGAGGTGTTTTGTGGTCTGAGAAACCGAAAGACTGATGGATTACGAATCTGGGGAGGCATAAGAGTTGCAATCGTATTTGAAACGCATAAATTTTGTGAAATAATGTTGAAGTTGTTTAGCTGTGATGAAAACTTTTACTTTACATGTGCTGTCCAATAATGTTTATAAAGTCCTTGGCAAGATAAATAATACATAGGCTTCTCTCGCTAAACCTCCTGAGAGAATTGCATCTAAAGAAAAAAATGTTCATGCCGATGTGCAACAGTCTATTTGGAAATATTTTAACATGGAAGGAAGACATCTTCCTGATTGGGATGATTATTTTAATCACCTCCAGCATATGCATCAGGGGCTGCTTTTTCTGAGAACTGACAACATCCAAAAATAGGTGATTGGGGTAGAGTCAAGTGAAGGTTATCTTCTCCCTGCTACTAACAGTGGGATGTCAAAAAGCTTTTAGAAGGGAAAAGCCGTGTATAACGTTGACACCTGAAGTAAAACGATGGGCCCTTATGAATATTCCTTCTCATCTTTTCCGAACAGGAGTGACTGCATGTGGGGGGGATTTCAGGGGAAAAGAAAAAGAACCATGGCTGCATAAATACTGTTGCTGTAGCGTTACATTTAAGGTTTCACGAGCATAAATCTCAACCTTTCTTAGCTAATTAGTGAAGTAGGGAGATATTCCTACTTGTGGCGTGGAAAAGCGCAGAGGTGATTAATCCTGCGTGCTCCCTGGGGCTCTGCCTGTATCCCAAGGGACCGCGGCCCCTGTGCCGGGAGCTGCTGTGGGACCACCTTGTCCCGCGCTGAGCACATTTCCTTGCCTCGTGAGTGTTTTGTCACCCGCTTGCTGGAAGGCCCTGCAGAAGAGGGGAGAAACGGCCTTGGAAGCTCACCGGGGTGGAGATGAACACTTTCTGTGCAGAAGTCCTTGTCATTATAGGCGTCACCTGCAGTGTCCCCTGACCGAGGGTGCGCAGCGCGGAGCCGTGAGGGTGGGAACAGGCAGGCGGAGCATCCCTGCCGCCCTCCGCTCCCCAATTCCTCAGCACCTGAGGTCGCTCACTATGGTCTTTGATCGAGCCTCATCTTCTCCGGGTTTCATGCCACCGGCCTCACCAAAGAGGCGTTCAAAGGTGGCAGGGCGCAGGAAGCTCGCCTGCAGAGGGCTGTGAGGGTGGGGGGTGCCACCCCGGCCGCCGGGTCCTGGCGGGGCGTGGGCTGCAGGCTGTGCAGGGGTGGAGGCGGAGGCGTCGCTTCTGGAGCATCGGTGCTCACCAGGCTGAACACCGCCCGCGCCGTCGGGGGCTCGCCAGGACGCGGGCAGACGTGACGTGCTGCCCAGCGCGACCGTCAGCCCTGGGTACGAGGCAGCCGTCGCCCTTGGCTGGGCAGGGACCACCGTGCTTTTGGGGTGCGGGACGTTTCTGACTGTGTCTGGGATTTTTTCCTTCTTCTGTGATTGTAATCGAGAATGAGCGAGAGTAGTTAATTAAACTCCCGTGCCACATAGTCACTTGACTTGCAACATAAGGTATAATTAAATAACAAAATTTTTGTTTCTTATACCAGGAAACAATTTTTTTTTGAGAGTTTTGTTCTGTTATTCTGTAACCTGGGCCACACGGAAGGCTGTAATTTCTAATTGCTGATTACGTTCATTTAACAGTCCTGTTACGTATATGTCACTGAGAAATTAGATCTGATTCTAGCTAATGAAAAGGTCAGCACAGAAATGTGCCAGTGTTAAGCTGTGGGAATCCAGTGCTTTCATGAATATTTGTGCTGTACAGGACTTATACAAGGACTAAATCTTCCATATTTTAAGGGGAAACCAAATAGCTGAGAGTGATGCCATATTTAGTAGTGCAATATAATGTCTCTTGGAAGCAGTAGACCAGTAATCTGGGAATTTTGGCTGTCATCCTGCTACTATTTATGAGCAATCTTAATGTAGTAATTACATATAGGCAAAATTGTTCACTAGGTTGATGAGATAAATGGAAATTTAATTTTTTCTCTTGTTTGGTTGTCCAATATTTTTATTACATGCTTCTGGAAGCAATGGTATATAATAAAAGATTCTGGAACTGCATTGCTCCTTAGAAATACTGATATTTTGAGAGATTTGCTCGCTGTAAGTTAAAGGCATCTCATTAAACAAACAAATGAGCTGTCCTTAGAGCAATCAGTATTTACTATTAACTGAACAGCACAGTAGATAATGAATTGCAGGTAAGGAACTACAGATAAGTATTTGTAGTGAATTCAAATTACTTGACTTAAGCCTGAGGCGGAGAAAAGCGAACATAAAGATAGAAATGGAGGGAGGAGGGATCGTAAATGTAACATTTGTTGTAGTGTACGTGTTCATTTACTGTGCCGGGGAAAGGTTTTCTTCGGTAATCTCTTGCCCCCTCCCCGGTGCCAGGGATGCTGCAGCCAACTCCTCGAGAACAGAGGAGGATGTGGGATTCCTGGGGAAAAGCAGGGGTCCAAAGCAAGCTCTGAGCCTGACCCAGCACACTGGCTTGGAGAGCAGAGCTGAGGGCTTCACCAAGGTCAAGATTCCACAAGTTACTCTCGGGCACTTACTAGACCCCAGGAGAGGGTTGCGCTCCGGCACCAGTGAGACCAAAACCTGCCCGTAGGTGCCAGGCACCTGCGCAGCTACCTCATTTATTTCTTCAGATTACTTAAGCAGTTAAACTGTTCGTTTGCTAGGAACGGGCAGAGGGTGAGAATTTTTGGTTTGGAGTTTAACCATCATAGGAGCGAAAGCTCAGGCTGCCTGATGTTTGGGTACGCAGCTGTGTTTAAGGCTGGGATGGACAGGGTGTCTGGAGGATGCCTGATGTTGCTCATTTAGGAAGGGGCTTGGGATTGTTTGGGTGCTGGAGGTGAGAGGGAAGGTGGGTGATTTCATCAGGGACTCTGCAGCTTCAGCTGGGCTGTGGGCCTGAGGCTCGGTAGGAAAGCCAAATGCATGGCAGCCATACAAAACACCTAACGCTTGGCAGCCCTGTCTATACATCACCGTAAATAAGGTTAATCGCTTGACACGGGTCTCCTTGTGGGGAGGACGTACGTCTCGACCTGTCCGTCTGCTGGGCACCGGCACTGTCCAGAACAGGGCACAGAAGAGCGGCCAGCTGAGCGGGTCACGTCAGGGGAGATGTGCAGTAAGTGTCGCCCTTCCATAACAGCCGCTGTCGCAACCAGCCCAGCCAGGACCACGCCTCTGCTACTACATTAAGGGTGATGTGTATCACGTATGAACAGGACACTTATCTCGCCAGACAGTTATCACCAGGTAAATACCTCCGCAAAGATACTGTTGCTTAATTCGTGTCACACCGGGATTGTAGCTCGTGGAAACAGCCACAGAGTAAAACGGCAGAAGTTAAATGCAGCTGCAGGGAGACTTCCAAGTGGCCCTTGGAAGTATCCGATTGCTGTGCACAAGTCCAGTGCCATCGGTCCGGAAGAGCTCGCTGCTTCCAAATGCTGGTGCTGTCGGCCCCCTGCATTAGTATTCAACACAGGGAAGAAGAGCGAGGCGCTAGACGGACCGACTAATTACAGCAGCCTGCAGAGGCAAGTCGTGCCGTGCCACATGATAAAGGATATCCTTTTTATTTAGTACATTTCTTCATTTCTCTCTGTCACTTTATTAAAAAAGGAAGAAAGAAAGTGTGAGCTAATGGGTTGGGTTGAAGAATCAAGCTGTTTTCCTGTTTCTTCTTGAATTTAAGCTGAATCTTTATGACGCTTCGTAACATTTGTATAAAAAGAAAGTTCCTACTCCTCAGTCTGCACCCTTAGCAAGCTTCACACCTTCTGTAATCTTAGCTCCCCATCCTCTGGCTGTCATCCTGACGCGGGCGGCTCTGGTCCCGAGAGCTGTCAGCAGATGGGGAGAGACGAGGGCTTCGCTACCACGAATGTACCGTCTGCAAGCAGCAACGCAGGTCAGATTTCCATACGCCGAAATTGCGGGCTGCGTGGCTAGAGGGTTTGCTGTCAGAGCATCTGTTTTATCATCGATGACACAGATAGATCTGGAACTGAGTGTCTGCCAGGACCAGGTAAGGCAGGGCAGGAGAGCCCGGTCCTGCAGGGGCAGGAGTTGTGCAGCCGTCAGGCAGCGGCTGGCTGGGGCTGCTGCGTGGCTGTGGGTCGTGGGTACCCCCCCGTGCTGTGATACAGCCCAGATTTTATTGGACTGAGGTCTCAAAGTGTCTACTGCTCACAAGTCAGAGCTAGGAGAAATCAAACTGAGGGAAATAGCGGCTGCCACAAACAGAACTTACTGGTGTTGCCCAGTTCTGCCTGATTTGCCCCCAGATACAACGTGGGGGTGGCAGGTCAGCCAGCGGGTCCCCATCCCCTCCGGTGACCTCTGTGCCATCCCCCTCTGTGGAGCGAGGCACTAAGCAGATTAGTCAGCTTCTTCCATCAGCAAACACTTGGTGCCTAAGATACTTATAATACATCTGTTTTTAGCCTCATTTCTAAAGAAATGAGGCTTATGTGATTACAGTGTCTGTCTCTTGTCCCCTTGTTGGCCAATTTCAATCCTCACCCAGGGGTTTTGGTCCCAAAGACATTAACTTCCAGAAAGTTGTCATGAACTGGTGACCGAGCGAACAGGAATTGTCCTGCTAATGCCGCTGGAGAAAGGGCCACAGCACGAGCTGTCGCGCATCTCCGAGAGCCGATGCGGGAGGGAGCACGCTGGGTAGAAGGGAAATCTCTGCCTCATGCCTGGTTTTGTAGAGGTCCGGCAAAGCAGCCATCAGGAGCAAAGCGCCACGGACTGGAGGGTGCGGGCTGCGCGGCTCGCTGCTGTCTCTGCCCCAGCTGCAGCCAGCTGTGCCGGGCAAGGGCGAGCATCCCCAGGTCCCACCTCGTGCCTGCCCCCGCATGCCAACTGCTCTCGGTGATCCCGGGATTGCTTTTCTGATCCGCGGATTAACCGGGTGGCATGTGCAAAGATACAAGAGCTGCGCGCGAGCCAGGCTTAGTCTGCAAATGCATTGCCGTGGTCATACAGCTCTGCTTGTGGGCTCAGCGGCTTGAATCAGAGCTTGCCATGCTGCGCAGGGCCGGGCTGCAGGTGGGTTGGTCCCTACCTTGTCTTGAAAATTGCTCTTGCAAAATTATCTTGGCAACCGAGGTCTAAATCCTCTTGAGACTGATGTCCTCTAAGTGCTATGTGTTAGAAGCTGCACAGGTACGAAACGTGTTTTGTACCGCCTGATATTTCGCTGAGATGCTGTGAACGATGCTGAAGTCTGAAATCCTCCCTACACCCATGTTTGTAGAATTGTCTCTCCTTTACTCCTCTGTGAATTACACTTAAATGCTCATTGGAGCTGAGTGTGTCTCCTTTTGGCAGCCGCCTGACATTTTTGCCTCACAGTGCAGAACCTAAGGATGTATAATGGATTGTGTAAAACCTATGTAGAGTAGTTCTGAGGTTATGGAGGAAAAGCAAAGGTTTTGTGTTCTGGTCCTTATTAATGAACCGAACTACATTGTCTCCTTTTTTAAACATAAACCAAAGATGAAAGACAAATGAGATTTATGAACAAGGCCATTAGCGTACCAAATTTCTCTCATTAGATGTGTTACATTACTTTCCAACTTACACAACTCTCATTAGAAAAATTTATGAGCTGGAATGATTACAAATATACCGTCTTTTAAACCATCCCTACTTTTAATTGCAAAACAAAAAGTAATTATACTTCTGTGCCATAATGGATTTGTATCTTTGCGCGTGTATTTTTTTTTGTTAGAAATGTAATAGAGGACCTTCCCGAAGCTAGGGAGCGGGGGAGAGCGAAGAGGAAATTGTACCACTTAGAGCAATTTGCAATTTAGCTGCAAATGCTGAAGCACTGCTTTAATTTAGTAACCTTGTTAGAGCCAAGTTAATATTGCAAGCTAATATGGCTGTTTCTTCTCCTCGCTAGGCTTTCAATTTCACATCCTTACATCTGATTTGAAGTGACGGTGAGAGGAAACATAAGGTATCTCTCGTTCTGTTTGGACTCCTTGTTCACAGAAGAGTGATGGAGATGCTATTAAGCACAAAAGGCATCACCATATGCCTGTTTTTCTTTATATTGAGTTTGGCAGCAGCAATTGAAATACCATTATCAGGTGAGTTTTAGCTATTTACTGAACACCTTGCTGGCTTGTTTTGGTATCCCTTTTTTTTTTTTTTTCCCCTGTTGTTTTTAACCTTTCCCCGAAGGAAAAAATATTAAATCCTGCTTTTCAGTTGTTCCATTTCGAATTTAATTCTGCTAGAATGTGGCCTTTGGGAAATTCAGATGTGATAAAAATGTAAGCTACTTTGTTTGGACCTGTTTAAATGTAGCAGTAAACTTATCTAATAAGATATCTCTGTGTTTGCCATCCAACACACCGCTTAGCTCCGAGGGTTTGGTTTTGTCCTTCACATAAATTCCTCATTTTGGCTCTGAATCTCCCTGAAGCTTGTTTGATGTACATATACCCTTGCTTACTTGTCTTGCAACCTGCTGTTTCAGTCTGAAAAAGGAGCAGGTGTATGTCTCAGGGCGTACATTTGTCCCCAGAGAAGTATTTCCTATGCCTTACACACCGCCCTGGGGAGCACCTCCTTTGTCCCTCTCTGCCTACGATGCATTCAAACTGCCTGTTTTACACGGTTGGTGTGGTTTCAGGACATGTGTAAAATATGGGATGAGGCTCAGAGGGGACAATCCAATGAAAGCCAGTGGACCCCACTGCCTGGACTACAGCCCAGACCTCCCAAGCTTTGTGTTTTTCAAATATAAATGGACAAGAGGATTACAAACCACAGGGGTTTTTTTGGGGGGGGTGGTGTAAAAAAAAACCACGACAAAGCAAAACTCAACAATATTGGGTTTTAAATGATTTATGTTGGGGATAAATAAATAAATCAATACATAAACTTAAGGAAAAAGAAATGTGGGCTCTTTGCAGGGCTTTGAGTGCTGTAGGCTCAGAGCAGGACTCAGAGAGCAGTTTGGGGCTATCGCGTGGACCTGCTGTGAGCTGTTAGCACTCTGGTGTCTGCCAATAGCCCTGGCTGCAAAGGAGAAGGCAATCAAGTAGGTTTATAACATATTTTTCTAAAGCTATCCAAACTTCTTTAACAGCATTTGGAAGTAGAAATTTTTCAGAGGAAGGTACCGCAGTGGTTCCTCGTGTTTAAATAAAGCAAAAGCGGAGCTGTGCCTGTAAAGTGCAGGACAAACTGCTTGGGCATCCACTGCTTTTAAGTACCTGCACTGGGGAACCATCTAGCCCTTAATTTCCTTTAATGAATCATTTTATATTTTAATAAAAAGGAATTATGTCTGATCAGTGAAGCTGGTGGGCTTGGAAGTGCTCAGCTTTGAGACCACACGGTATGGCAAGGCCCCACGTTTCGCTCCAGCTTTGAGCTTCCTGGATTTAAAAGAGAAACCAAAGAGTGTGTTAATTTTCTTCCTGGCTGTTTATAACAATGTGATGATCCTATTATCCCCAGCTCCACTGCGGGGAGCGTTCTCCCTCGTGCGGCTCTGTTACACAGACTCTCTCAACACTTTAATTCCCTTAGGGAAAAAAAAAAAAAAAGTTAGTGAAACATCACTGCATGACCATGTGGCTGGTAACAGCTCTTCCCATGCTGTACCCTGGAGGGGGTGTTAAGTCATCTCTGCAGTCCATGGACCTCCTGGCAATTCTATCCAGGATGGAGACACCAGTTTGCTGCTTCATGTGTGTGCCTCTGTGTTTGGATTAAAAAGCCAGTTATTGCCTTCACCACTGAATAAATTTCCCAGTCCACACACCCGTGCTTTGGCTTCAGCTTTAGCATGGCCCCAGCTCTCCTCTGCCCTGGATGGGCTGGTCATACAGGGAAGCGCGCACCGGTGGTGCCCCTGAGCGGCTGGCCGAGCACAGCCGGTGCTGTCAAGCCCTCCTCTGCCTGCTGAGGCCATGACAGCGTTCAGTTTTGGGAGGAGAGAGTAGTGTCGATGCCAGGAAGATGATGATCATCATCCTTTTCCTTAAGGCAAGCCTCACTTCGCAGGAGTAGGACAATCCTGGTGCGTCCCTTTCAAAGGAAGGACCGGAGCGGAGCGCAGTTTTGCTTAAACGGCATTTTAACCCGGTACCTCTTTGTTCAGTTGTGCAGCTTCCAACAATCACGGAGCAATCTCACACCCAGGTTGCCTACCCTTTTGATGAGGACTTTACAATTAAATGTGAAGCTAGAGGAAACCCACAGCCCATGTGAGTACCGCTTTCGCTTGGAGAAGCCAGCAGACATTGAGTTTGCTTTTAGCCTTTGCCAAACACTGCTCTGTTTTTGAGGAGGGGAGGAATAGCTGCCGGGCAGTAACCTGCTCATCGTCATCGCAAAGCGAGGTTGAGGTTTGGGTTTCTATTTAGGCCATTCAGGTTTTGTTGCTCGATCTCTGGCACTCAGTGAACAGATATCAACATGCCTTTTTCTTGTTGGGAGATGTTCCGTTTCTCTAGCATGTGCTACGTCCGCCCCGTCATTTGAAAGAGCTTGTCCGGGCTGTGCTGCAAAAGATGGGGGGTGTGTAGCGGTAATCACAGGGTCCCACCTGTTCTGCCTTTTCCACAACCACCCTAAAAATACCAAGCACATTAAAAGGTGTATTCAGAGATCACATTTGCATTTGATCAGATGCCTTGTCTGTGCCTCACATCATCATATACACATAAGGAGTTATTTAAGTAAATATCCAAAGATAAGCTTTATGTCTTTTACACAAATGAGAAAAAGAAAAAAGTTTTTTTAAATTGAAATGCAATTAAAAACATGTAATAATAACATAATAAAAGCACCTCCTGGGACTTTTGCCACTGCAAGGTGTATGGGCTAAATTAATAGCTGGTTTGTATGTCATTTTTAGTCTTTAATTCTTCTTTTCTTTTTTCTCCGCAACATAATTTAAACTTGTGTAAACTAAGCAATTGTTATTTTTATATCAAGATGATCCGGTCAGTTTTAATTGGGCTCTGAATGGAGATTTGTAGTTTTCCTTTGTTTCACTTTTGTCAACTGATCAAAGAAAAGTTTTCTGGTATATTTAATTGTATGTGATGGAGATGGTTAGGCGATAGCACCCATATGCCTCTCCATACAGTCACGAGTGAAGTGCCAAAACATACATTTCTATTAACTGTGTTTTATTCTCTTAAAACATTGCAAAACATTGAAAAAGGTATGTGTTCCACTGAACATGTTATACTGTAATTTCAAGCTGTCTCTGCTTTTGAATCACTTTAGCCCAATTTCAAGCCATCTGAGAGCTCCAGATATGTAAACTACAACCAATACGTCAAACATTCACCAAAATCATACCCCAGTAGCATCAAACCTACAGGTGATTCTATGTCAAGACCAGGAGAAACTCAGTGGAGTCATCTCGGTTTCTCCTGGGTCCAGCCGTGGTATCTCCTGTCGATCCTTGCCAGTCAAAAGTACCAACTCTCCTATAGACACGGCCTTTTCGCAGACCTCTAGCTCCTTTCACTGTGTGGCTCTTGCTTTCGGAGATGTTCTCCCTCATTTACGACCCTTGCCTAAGCTTTGTACTCTTACTTCGTGTCCCAGTCTGTTATCCAAAAGCGAAGTGTCCAGCAGAAGAGACGTGCCCAACAGCTAACACGAGTCGTAGTAGCACAGCGGTCATTTTGCCATTCAACTCTCCGGTCCTACATCAAGCTTTTCCTTTTAGTTTAATAGCACGCTATTGGACCCGTATTTACCACCGGTTTTGCACCATAGTGCTGTCTGCTCTGTGAATTGTCCTTTGTAACACTTGCATTACTTTTCAGCTTTAACTGGACTAAGGATGGAAAACCGTTCGATTTATTATCTGACCCGAGGATAGTTGCGTCTAACAACTCTGGAACGTTTGTGATTCAAAATCGAGGAATCATCACTAATTTTCAAGGGAAATATCGTTGCTTTGCATCTAATGTGCTGGGAACTGCCATGTCAGAAGAAATTGAACTAATTGTTCCAAGTAAGGGCTTTTGCTTTGCTTTTGTGTTTTGTTTTTTTTTTTTTTTGTCTGTTTTTGTTTTCTTTTTTGAGATGAAAACCAGTGTTTCCTCAAATTAAATGGAGAAGAACTAGCAACTAATGGGGTATGTGTAAAACATGCATTGTTTGTTATTCAGTGAATACTGGAAGGAAAAAAAATTTGAGTGCTTCCCGGAATCATTCAATTTCATTCCTGGTTTTGAGGACAGAAATCTAAAGGACCAAGTCTGAATGCAGGGGTTCAGACAATACCACTGGACTACCAACCTCTTACAGGTTTCCAAGTGCTGATCCTGACCCTCCTTACAAATTCAATTAAGACAAACACAACTAGGTAGATTATGAATATGTTTTCCTGGATATATTAATTTGGAAAACATTTAGAGTTTACTTTTGCTTTCTGAGTATCATGTGCCCCGCTTTGCCTCTAAAGGGTGGGTTAGTGGGTAAATCAGTACAAACTTTTTAATAGCCATCTCAGGAGAGCTGAATGTTCAATGACAGAAAACTATTATTTGCTTTGATTTGACTATTTAAATGCCTTTATAAAACACTTGCTTTGCCTTTGCCATAAACCCCATAAGAATTATTTTCTGATTTGTATTTGGTTAGAGCTACTATTTGCTCTTTTGATGCTTCCACTTCGAATATGTTTCTCTTTCTGTAAAGAAGAAAGCATAAATATTGATGAGAGTTGGAGTCTAGTAAATTCTCTACCTAATCTGGGCAGGGACAATTTGTTTCTGATCTAATGCTAGTGCAGACCATGGAAATACAGAAATTAAAATAATTGGAGAGATAAAAATAGCAGAAAAATGGCAGAGTAGCCATCTTACAGTTACTGAAAGTAAAGTTATTGAAAAAAATTGACTGTTCATGAAAGACAGAAATAATGGCTTAGATGAGGAAATAGCCTTAGAAATGTATTAAAAATTAAAAATGTAGTGGGCGTTAAAGGAATAGGAGGTCATCGTCAGAGGAAACAAAATTGGTTTGAGTCAAATCACTTCGGGGAAGCGTCGTAAAAGACACGTGGTGAGTTTGGGGAAACTCCTGAGCTGAAGTTGGAGTGATCTCTCTAACCGTGGAGAAATTTAATTGCTAAAGAATTAGGAATCATGTGATGCTTTCACTTTCCAAACATCTTACTGGAAGGCAAATGCTGTTAAGAGTCATAAGACTGTAATATTTCAGCTTGACAAGCGTGACTGAGTGCCCAGAAATTGGGAGGACAATATGGTCTCCATCTCACAGCACGGAACATGAAATCAGAAGCTGGGGGGAAGGATGGGAGAAAGGGCAGTTTATTACCACAAAACAGCAACCAATGCAAATTTTTGAAAGCTCAAGGGGAAGTGATCCAACCAGCTGGGAGTTCATTAGTTTGATGTCAGTAGCGTTCAGGGTTTGGTATAAATACTTACCGGGAGAACGTTAAAGACCTGGGGCTGAATGGAAAATGAGCTCAAAAATGTAGTAGCGATCCTAGAAATGTGTCCTTCCATCATTAGCACAGATGAAGGGCAAAGAAGAAATGGGTGATTTTGAGGATCAGGGTTATAAGAGTCGGAAGAAATTTACTGATTCAAAGTTCAAGGTCATGATTAGGGCAATACATTTAAGCCCAGGTAGTTTGGGAGTAACACAGACCAATGAAGATACAATTAGTCATAAATTCAGGATTGAAATATATGACATTAGAAGAGGAAAATTTGAGGCAGAACCTTCCTAGTGGGAGCAGGAAGGGCGGGAGACTTCACTGGACGCATGATGGAGCAGGGTGAGAACACGAAGCAGAGTGGGCGATGTAGCTGAGCAGCACAGACGAAGAGGAGAATCGGCAAGTGCCGTGGAGTTTTTGTTCAGACTAGATCCTGCATTTCGAGGTTCCTACAATATTTTGTTATCAAGGGATCTGAAAGCACTTTGCACACATAGAACTGGTGTGTCCACACAGGGGACACGTCTCCACAGTCTTCTGAGCCTTTGCAGTGAAAGGAGGTGGCCACCTGACCACAAAAACCTACTTCTAGCAGGTCAGCACAGATGAAACAGGCTATGAGAAACATGCGTAATAATTTTTGCCATGTTTTTATCATAGGAGATAATCCTGAGAAGTATTTTAGGCACAGCCGGGGTGGGAGAGTTGTGGCACGGCGGTCACATTGCAAGTCGTACACATCGCAGGGACTGGGAGAGTTCCTGGGAGAGGGTTCCTAAGGATGCCATGTAAATGTATTGTGATGAGTGTTTCCCATGAAAGACAGGATTTATTTTCCTTCCAGCCAGTTTTATAGATTTTTTTTTTTTTTTTTCCTTGGGAAATTTATTTCATGTTGCACTGTACTGCATAGTATTCCCTAGTGCAGCAGCTTGGTGTTTGGTGAGGACTTACCGAGACTGCATTTGTTCCTAAACGTTTAGTCTCTACCAGCCTGCGGGTGCTTTAGGGGAAGAGCATTCCTTTGTAGAGAACTGCACAAAGTTTTGGGACGGTAATTGAAGTTTATTGACCTAACGGTGTAGGTTGGCTCCACAGGTAGGGCAGTGCAGCTGATGCCAACGGGAATTTCCGGCAGGAACTGGAGAGCCATGCAGTTACTCAGAGATTTAGACAGGGCATAATTATTTGCTTGGGAGTCTGGCCAGGGCAGTGGGGTTAATACGACTTCTCTTAAGCAAAGTGTCTCAGACTCATTAATTTTCAGAGGAGTTCAAGACCTTAGTGTCATGTTTCAGTGAAGGTGTATCACCTCCAGCAGCAGAATATTTTGATACTCCGTTGCTACTGAGCTAAAAACGATGCTTAAAAATGGAAAAAAACCCAAGAATGAGTTGATTGTTGAATCTGTACTCAGGGCAGATAATCTTTGCTTTTAATGAAAAATTGTCTCTACTAGCTTGAGTAGACATTAAATATACTGGGGGTAGTTAGCAACAAATTAACTGAAGTTACAAGCATGTGGTTGTTATCAAATGCAAGAGGAATTTTAGTGCTAATACATGCAAAGTCCTAAATCCAGAAAATAAATAAATGGTACAAATAATACATTAGAGAGATTTACCCAGCTCCCACACCTTTTAAGGCACATTTACTTTTATTCATACTCTTCTGCCATAAATTCTTTCATTTAATGGTGCAATGTAGATGCTGCAAATCAAATCGGGATTCAGAGACTAATAGAAGACACCTTTGATTTTCTAAAGTCCTGTATAGTCTACAACTGTGCTCAAGTGAAAGGGAGCTGCTGGTGCACAGATCCGCCGTGAATTAGGCAATCACTGACAGAGAAGGGTTTGGGATAAATTGCCTCTATTCACCCACAAGTTTTGAAGCAGAGACTGGTACATGTGAGATCACTATGTGCATTCATGATAATGATGCAGAGGTGGCAGTGCTTTGCCAGCTGTATTCAAGTAAAATGTAAGCTACTTGGCAAGTTACTATGCCAAGGAAGGGAAGAAAAACCCAGCAAGTCAGAGTAGGCCAGTTTTTTTTCATAAATTACATTTACACTGCAGAAGGAGAATACTGGGTCTGGAAGGAAAGTAAGGTTGCTGCTGAAAAGGAGAACAAAAGACTGTTTACTCACAGTAGTCATTCCAGGAAAGCAATAGAAATGTCAGCAGAACTGATCATTAAATGTCACCTACATAATGAAAATACCACACCTCCCCTGTATATGATGACATTAAGGAGAGTGGGGAAGAATGGGGTCTGAGGATCTCTATATGTTCGCATTGTTTACAAAGTCCAGATCGGCACAAGATACATGCAGCATGAGAATGAATTTAAATGGTGAGAACATAGACCTCAGCTACCCTCCTCCTGTATTTAGGGAATCTGTTGCTTGAGTTAGTGAGTAGGCTCAAAGCCAGAGGAAGAAGTACGGTTTAAACTTCTTTAATTAACTGTAGTGTAAAAGGCTCTTCATGGTAGAGTGCATTAAGGTTTATGCTCAGTATTTCTAAAGCTGTTTCTCTAAAAGGCTGAAGATCTGAGGATGGAAACGTAGCCTAAACATTAAATTGTCCACTAGCACACTATGCTACGCCAATGACGTTAGTTCTCGCATTCCCAAAGAAAGCAAAACCTGTATTAATATTCAAAAAGCCCAGAACTGAATACTGAGAGATCATTAAAAGATATCGACCCGATACTGAAATAGGAGGCCTCAGTAACACACTTTGTAGAGGTGTTCAGTACAGCCTTTTTGGAAGAGAAAACAAAAGAGGGTAACTCACCAAGACTTTGCAGGTGGTGGGAATAAAATTCAAACCTCTTACCTCCTAAGCCAGTGTCCTATACCTTCGACAACTTTTCTGGCCATTTAAATCGTTGGGATCGCTCTGACTGTTGCCAATGGCCATCATTTTGGAAAGGTCTCTAGAGAGAGATTTACACTGAAAAAGAGACTGTCGCTGATTCCATCACAGAAGCTTCTTTGAGAGTGAGTGGACTGACAGCCAGGCTTTCCTAACTTTTTCAATTTAATGCAGCAATTAAAAAATCCATAAATAAGCAGGATCATATCTCATAAACAGTTCAAAGGCTGCAATGAAAATTGCAGATTTAACTACTGCATATACTACATGGATCAGAATATCAACTGATTAACTGAGATGAGTACTGGAAGCTGCCCAAGCTGAGTTTGATACAACTCATGTGGCTGGTGACTGGAAGACATGTTTATGAGTCTTTGATATCTTGGGCTGTTCACTGCACGAGATATAGATCTGTATAACAAATCGGTCAGCTACTAATTAAAGTGCCTGAAGAGCTGGGAATTTCCAGGATGTAAAAATTTCTTGTTTCCGTTTTCCTTCACTTTTTAAGAATTTATTTGCGTGGAAGACCTTAAGAATACCCATCTATCTAGCCCAGGACACAACTCCAACGGCCTCCACAGAGAAGGTTATAAAAACAGACCTAGTGTATAGTGATGTTTTCCTACAGTAGCTTCCAAAAATGTTTGCTAATTGCTGATTTAACGTAATGAGTTGAATCCCATTTTACACCAGATAGTGGTAGAAACCAGACACAGGCTTCTCAAGGACTTCTACAGTTACCTGGCGAAACCTTTGTCCTTCAGTTCAGCTTCTCAACACTTTTCCCAGGAACATGTAAAATATCAGATTGAATGGGCTTCATTATCCTGTAAACTGGTATAAATTCCATATTTGATACAGTCATAGCTGTGTGAAGTCAGCAGTAGGACAAAAACTAAGCCGTAGGACAAAGCGTGCCAATAGGTACCTGAGTAAACCTGAAGCAATCCTGCTGGGGACTAGAGCACCCCAACCCTGGTTGCTGTATTTCTGAGTCTATACTGCTAAACTCAAATTCAGGTTTTATATTGCATTGTATTGGTCTCCCTCCTCTTTGCTTTTCGTTGAGATACTGCATTTTCTGAACCGGTAAGAAGTAGGAGGGAGGGACCCAGCCTGCTTTTTGCAATTGCTCTCAGCCAGCCTAATTTGCCAGTGGTGTTGTAGCCTAATCTCAAGTACAGTTCAGCCATTAAACTTTGAGTCACCCCAGGGATTAACCAGAGCCTGGTTCCTTGCACAAATTATTCTGGACACTGATAATCTTCCCATGGTTTACACACTGTCAAAACACTGTGATTCTGGCTTTTGAGTGCTGTACAGCATTCACAGTATAGCCTTGTCAGGAAATAATACTTTGGCAGTGAAGCTTTTCCCAAGACTGTTTTGAGAGCTTTATATGTCATGGTGGGCTTTTAGACGATGTCTCCATAACAGACGTCAGGTGTGCGGTTTTTCATCTTCCCTGTGGCTGTTTCATACATGCCACTTGATCGCTTGTGTCGTGAGAGCCATCCTGCCGGCACTTCAGCAAGCCTTTCTCAGAGTCGTCAAATAATGTTGTTCTCCCCTGTGTTATGGATATGTGAGAGGTAGCACTTGGAGCTACGCTGGATTCTCTGTCCCCTCTCATTATATCTGTGTGTGGGGAATTGCATGAAAGATTGGCGTGACAGTTTTAATGGTATCGCTGCAAAGAGATCAATTGGTTGTAAATTTGACAGTGTCCATGTGCTGCATTGATAACTCCATACAGTATTAAACACTTTCCTGATAACAATTCATCTTGTAGGATACTTTTGAGCTTAATTCCACTGTGATAGTTTCTGTGATCAGCCACAAATCAGTAGTGATTGGTTCTGGAATATCCTCTAATTAAAACGGAGGAACACTGCAAAAAAAAAAAAAAATTCCTACATATACATACTGAAGACAAATGTACAAGAGCCAAATCTAATGTGATATTAGCTTCTTGGTTTTAATAAATCTCCTCGTGCAGAATTCAGAAGCAGCTATTTTTCTAGGCTTTGAGGCCTATGGGACCCCAGCAAGAAAATATGCTTGTCAGAAGGTTTGGTTCAGGAATTTATCATGAAAGTTGAGTTTTCCTCCCTTGCAAAACTGCAAGGGTTCAAAACACTCCAACTTCTGTGTTGAGGGGAAAATCAAAGTTTTTCTGTGTTTTTCACAATGAACAAAGTGAAGCAAAAGAGCATGGAGGAGCCCGAAAGCCCCAACCACCTGTAGTTCAAGTACATGTTAGAAATGGTGGTCACTGGGGTTCAAGTCGCCGTTCCCCCATTGGGGACCGAAGGCAGCCATCTGGGCCATGCACTGGGGATGAACGCCTGTGCTGCCAGCAAATGGCACCGAGACCATGATTTTTTGCTGTCTCCTGGTGGAAATTGCTACCTTTTTGTGTAATTCTGTAATTATTTGCTACAGAAATTGACTGAGAAGACCAGTAGTTATGGCACCCAACTGAGGTATTGGAGACCTGGATTTAGTTGTGCCAAATGAAGCAGAAAATGAGTTTGAACAAGAGTTTCCAGTGTCCTAGAAGATCTCACTGTTAGTCTACTTGATGGTTTCTTTGGTTGTCTTAGTTAGAAATCCCTTATCCTTCACCTGATCCAGCTTTCTTAATGTTTTGCTGAGAGCGATGTGCTTTTGGAATAAATAAGCTTTAGATCTACAAAGCGGCTTTTTTTCTACTGGAAAACGTTCCACCTCTCCAGCAACCAGTAGATGTATTTTCCAGGGCCCGAAGACTGTAGGCTATTGAAAATATTGGAGTTTAATATACAGTCTCCTTCATTATCTGAAATTTCACCTACCTAGTGGGTAATGCTCATTAGCTCCATTTTGCCCCTCCTAAGAATTCCTAATGTGTTAATAATCCTCCTGGAGATAAAAATCTACGCAGAGTCTGCATTCAGGCAATCAGCATTATTGTGATTGCTTCTTTGTTATGTTTACTCTTCCTACAATGTATAAAGTCTCCTCAGAGTCCTGGCCCTGCCTTTCTTACCCTTCCTCCTTTGGTGTGACTCCTGCGATGGGACACTGCAGGTATCCCGTGGAGCCGCCGGACCACTGACGCTTCAAATTGTTTATTTGCTATTGGAGTTCCCTGTCATAACTTGAACACCGGGTTGGCAATTTTTGCTGTGCCAGTTTATTCTGCGCAGCCAGGATGCTTTCATTCCTTTGCGCGTTAATTGCTGTTAATTTTGCTGTTTAATGCAGTTCCCTGAACTGAAACTTTCGCTAGTTTGAACTTGCCTAGAATGAAAGCAGAAAACAGCGTCAGCCCTGAAACTCTCTTAGCTAAATTCGTTTAAGGAGTGGTTACATTTTGCAGACTAATTTCTTCAATAATCTCTGAGCTGCAGCCTCCCAGTGCTTGGCTGGGTTTGGGCTCCAGCCCAGCTCTGCTCCCCCTCTGCTGGATGCGCTCCGGTTGCATTTTGGGCTGCCGAGACTGGCCAGGATGCCCAGGTTTGCCAAGTGTCGTTCAGGCTTTGAACAGTCTGCTGGCATCAGTGCTGATGCTCTAGGTGAATAAACAAGTCCTTGATCCATTAATTATTTAATCGATATTTAAGCCCAAATAGTGCAGCCTTTGTGCAACCCTGTGTATTCTCGTGTGCAAATCCTGTCTCTGCATCCTGAAGGACAAGCTTGCTGGGGAAGGTTTTACACCTGAGGGGGTGAGGAGGCAATATAGTCTTTAAACCAGACTTCTGCTCCCTCTGATTCTGGAGATGGATAAGAACTGGGACAGCTCCAGGCACAAGGCAGAAGAGCTGGCTGCTGTCTGTCCTCACCTGCATTGACTTGCAGTGGCTTCTTGGGAACCACCTTTTAGCCAAGACTTCCGAGAACATACTGCGCTCCCAGGCCGGTTTCTGATCTCCCAGGAACAGCCTGGGACCCGTCAGTGCACAGTCCTTTAAGCCGATCTTAGCCCCGCGCTTCGGTTCTGTGTGGCTTTGAGGTGTCCCTTCTGGACAGTGCAAAGAAATGAACTCTAGAAAACTTTTGAAAATAAATGCATTAAAATGAAGCCTAAGAAAAGCTCATGGACGTCACAGGCTGCACCTCCGTTCACTTGCCTGACTTTCAGTACTGTGGTCTGCGCACTTTAAGAATGAAGAATGCTGGCAGAGATTTCTTACTCTTAGTAAAAAGCGTTGTTAATCTGTGTCACTTTGTAAATAATAATAGTAGTAACTAAAGGCAGAGACTGTCAAGGGTGATGCTCAAGTAAATAATCTTATTAACAGTTATATTAAGGGGGAAGCAAAGGGCAAAACTTCAAAAGGTAACAATAAAAGAGGAACTGTTATTGGTTTTGTACAGGTGTACCAAAATTCCCAAAAGAAAAAATCGAGCCCCTTGACGTGGAGCATGGTGACTCTGTGATTTTGCACTGTAACCCCCCAAAGGGCATCCCGCCTTTGCATATCTATTGGATGAATATTGGTAAGTAAACAATTTTTACATGATTCATAATAGGAGACTCAAAACATTTGTCTTCTAGAGCAGTTTCATTACAGATTCATAATTGATGGGAATGGTAATTGTGCAAGTGCTTAGGAAAAAGATCTGGATATTGAAAAACAAAATTGAAAAATGGAGAACGGAAATCTGTTTTTACATAACACAAAGTTAAATTGTAGAGTGCATTGACACAACATGTTATTAAATATGAGATATCAGAAAGCTTGCATATCAGTGAATGAATCTACCAGTAACCGGGACTGCTGCATTTACAGAAGAGAGGATAAAATGTGTCAATATATTATTTCTATCATTACTATTTTCCTCTTTTCATAAACTAATGGTTGATTTATAATACTAAGAAAAAAAAAAATCTGTCAGGTGTGTATAATCAGCTCCTTGTGGGTTTCTGCCACATTATTCTTCAGCATTTGTGTTCTGCAGGATTTTCTGGCTCTTGGGAAGCAAAATAACTCAGATTGCCTCCATGCCAGGAAGGGTTTGTTTCTGATGCTGACCAAGTCCTTCCAGAGACAGGGTGCCAGGTTAAACCTCTGATCTTACAAGGCAGCCTCTCTGCTCCTGACGTAGGTATTTAGCCCGGACCTGCATGTGGCCGGATCAACAACGAGACAGTACGGCAACCTTAGCTCACGCTAACGCTCCCCTGCTGTAACCTGTAGTTAGGGAAGCGCAAAGTGCTTGGGAGACTGGCCGCGGGGGGCGGCTGTAAACGGCGACCTCCGTAGCATCGCTGCACTTCTAGCAGGGTGCTGGAAATTTCCTTTGACCTGAGCAGAATTTTTTTTAATTATCACTTTTTTCCTTATCAATTATTTTTCATCTACTTTACATACAAATATATTATTATATAGAATATGTTTATTGCCGATTATCAATCGTATGTCGAATATTGGTAAATAACCCATTGGTTATGCTGGGCCTTCTGCCTCTTTTGCATCAAAGTTGCGTTCAGTATCTGGAAGCCAACAGACGACAGGACAGCATTAGTAGTCATACTGGTGAAACAGCTCAGTATCATTACCATATCATAATTATTTTTTCTTGCTAGATTTGCAGCACATTCCGCAAGATGAAAGGGTCTCCATGAGCCTTAAGGGAGATCTCTACTTCGCAAATGTGGAAGAAAATGACAGCCGAAGTGATTATTGTTGCTTTGCAGCGTTTCCAAGGCTGAGGACGATTGTACAGAAAATGCCAATGACGCTGAAGGTTTCCCGTTGTAAGTCTGTGGATGAGTAGTTTCTCGCTCTCTATTGTTGTTTTCCCTCTTTTTTCTTTCCTAACTCCCTAGGCATCAGCGAATGCAGGTGTGTGTCCTGTGTCTCTGGTTTGATTGTCTCTGAAGAAAATGCAACTTACTGGGCTTAATCCTGCATTATTAACCTTACTCTAAGGGCTAAATTCAACTTACAACAGCTTTTTGCAGCACCGATGGGTCTTGAGGACTTCATGTGTCCACCTCCTCCCTGGGCCCAGGCCTGGTTTGGTCGGGATGCAGCGATGCAATTGGGAAGGACGGGGCTTTCCAGGTCTTTGCAGGCTTCCTTGAGCATAAATAGTGACACTCAATGCATTTTCCATTTCCGTAATGAAATGCTGAGTAGGGAACATCACATTGTATTTATTTTGACATCTCTGTATTCCTGTAGGCTGTGAGGGTCTTATACAAAAGATGATTTCAGGGAATGCCCCTGCATCTGAATCTCCCTGGGGCATGCTGGGTTTGCTGTCCCATTGCCATACACGTGCATATGCTCAGTGTATGCTTAACACCGTGGTATCAAACTGCTAATTCAAGCTCTGTAAAGCCACCGAATACAAGCAGTGTGCAGGTATCGATGTCAGAAACAGAGGAAAAGAATAGAAATATCCGAGAAAAAAAAAAAAAAGCAGCCTTCCGGGGCACATTCTCAGCTGTGATAAATCAGCAAAGCCCAGCAGAAGCCCATGGAACTAAGGCAGCTCATACCAGCTGGAGATCCATCCCGCTTTGCTTGAATCTCTTTTGGCTGTAATAGCTTCTGGTATCACTTGTACCACTTGCTGAGGCTGCCTGTGCTTTAATATCAGTCTTCTGTTTCACTAATACTTCTGACCTTTTGGGCTTATGCAGCCCAGAAAGCCAAGGAGATTTTTCTTCATGAATGAAAGCCTAGTATTTAATATATGATTTTGAGAGTTTTCTCATTGGGATAAAAAGATAAAGGATTAGTAGTGGGTTTGTATATCTTAATACTTGCTTAAACCATATCTTAGGATAATAATGTGAGACAAATATCAAAAAGAATGGTTGCTCTCCGTAGCTTTTCTAACGGGTCCAGCCCCCCCCCCCCCCCCCACAGCTTACGGAAATGGGAGGTGGGGTTTGACTGGGGGGCTGCTGATAGCCCTGGCAGCGGCCCAGCAAAACACTTCAGTGCGTGCACCTTCCACCGAGGCCACGAGGCTGGGTGCAGGCGAAACCTGAGGCTCGTACTTAAAGGCTTTTGTAAACTCAGCTTGAGACTGCCCACTCCTCTCCGTGCCAAGTCCATGTTGAGGGACTGTATAAAAGAAAAACAATAGGTAGAGAAATGTAGGCAATAAGAAAAAAGAGGCTGCATAAATTTTATAAAATTTCTTTATAGTGGATACTTAGGGCTCAATGATTTTTTTTATTATACTAGGTAGCTAGGATGGAGTAATGCTTATATCACCCCTGGATTTTCTTTGTATTTTCAGAAATTTATTGTTCGTCTGTTGCTTTACGTTATATTTTTCTTTGTTTGTTTCTTTTATGGCAGAAATTGGGGGGGCATGTTTTTGTTTTGGTTGGTTTATAGTTTCTTTTGATTCTATATCGATTATGCATGTCTGTGTTTGGTTGTCGCTTTTATTTATTTCAGTTAAGCATGCTAATGACTCAGGCTCACCTAAAGCTGCGGTTACTAAGGGTGAGTTGAATGCGTCTGTTATTTAGCCTTTAAACTGAGAATCTACCAGCTGAGAGGAAATGCTCGGGAAAAAGGAGGGGAAAAAAAAAAAAACCCATAAAAGCCTTTTTATTGCGATGGGATGGATTTAAGTGGTCCATGGAGTACAATTTCCTCATCTTGTACTTTTTGACAGAAATCTGAAGGGTTTTTAACAAAGAGGTAGTTTTCTTACTCGAGAAATAGCGCTCACATTTCATAATGTGATGTAAGTAAGGAGGCTGACGTCCTGGGTTTCTCGTGTTATCAGTTCAGAGCAGGAGCCGAGCTGGATGCTCCGAATCTCCCTCTGGCAGTTACGAAGATGCTGGCGTTAGGTACCCATGGTTTGGAACCATGAATTCATGTCTAAAGGGGGGCTGCGTTACTCCAGGGTGAGCTCAAGGTGTGGCTTTACAGAGCTTTCGGTGCCCTGCGTTAATCGTCCCCGTGTACCGCTGCACCTCGCGGTGGGTGGGAGGTGGTCCTCCGTGGCTGGACGTTGCCCTGTCTGACACTCACTACAGCGAAGCACTTCTCATCCTGGGGATTCAGGTCTTCCCTCGCTTTGTGTTCCCCTCTTTGTGGAGCAATGTCCTGCGAATATTCTGCTGAAGTTTGTGCAGGCAATGCGGATAAGTCAGAAGGCAGCTGGTGACTGTTCTTGCAATTCTCCACGCAGTTAATTTTGTTTAAAATACTTAAAAATTGTAGTCTCGGGTTTTGTATGTAGCTCCTGACTCTGATTTATTTGGTTAAATTGCTTCTGAGAGCCTCTGGTTTTTGAAATGCCCAATTTTAAACTTCTGAAAGACCTAATTTTGCTGGAGGAGCACAAAAGTTTGTGAAAAGGGGTTTCTCCTCCAGTGTTTCGGGTTGGATAACTTAAAGCACTGATCAGTCCTCAAGCACTGGCCCGCAGAGGCTAAGCCTTGTGAGCAGAACAAGCGGGACTTATGCGGAGTGACAGACAATCAAAACCTGATTTTTTTTCCCCTCAGAGAGATGTCTGAACTCCTGTCACTGCTCAGGAAGGGGGACTGCCCGCCTTTGGCAGCGGGAGGTGGAGGGCAGATGGAAAACATGCGAGTATATCCAGAGGCAGCAATGTGTTTTGCTGCAGCTCTGAGCACTTGTGACACAGATCCGTGGAGATACAAAGCAAGGGGAGGGCGAAGGGAATTAGAAAATGGTTCAGAGAGATGCATGCAGTCTTTTACCAAATCATCCGTAACTGACTATTTTTGAAGAACTAGTACCATTTGGGGACTTATTCATTACTGTGCTAATTGTTGTTATAGTGATAACCGGGTAGCCATTTAACTCTCTGCATATTTCATCATGAAACCATTGTTTGGCAGGCTGGAAGAAATGGTCCGTTGAAATCAAATGCAGGTCAATCTTGTTTTATTATTTTAACAGTCTTCCTTACAAATTGTATCTCCATTACTGTAGATTTAATAATTGTAGCAGGAAGGACAATTCTGTGGGATATTCAAGTCAGGAAAGATGGGGGTTCATCTGAGATTTAAAAGATGGCAGAGAGCCAACGCAGAAGAAAAGTGCTAAGAAAGATGGTGTGGAGCAGAAGATCAGCGCCTGAGCAGACCAGTGTACCAAGGCGGGCTGCGGTGCATGATGGAAGGGGCCAGTGCTTGGATAGCTGGGCATGAGACTGTAGGAAAAGGGGCTTCGCCGGTACTGCTGCCTGTTGTTATTGCTGTCGCCATCTTCTGACTGTTATCAGGAGAAATAAGAGAGCCCGGGATTAGTCTCAAACCATATAAATAGAAAAGAAAATTTACAAATTGATGTCCGAAACCTTCTGACGGAAGTGATGTTTGTGGCATTGTTGAAGGATGAACAAGGCTCTAAGATTTCATATCTAACTTTTATTTTATTTTATTTTTTAGCAAATTTTATCAAGGAAAGAAAACCCAAACTGCTGATCCCTCCTGAATCCGCTGGCAGTAGCTCATCAGTCACTGTCATCAAGGGAGGTGTCCTGCTACTCGAATGCATTGCTGAAGGGCTGTGAGTAATGCACAACACTGCACAAACTTAATCACCTTTTGAAATAGAGTTGATGGAAGAAAAGGCTGTGTTAAAAATTATACAACTACAAATGAATATACCTGCCTGCCCAAACAATTTTATATCGAACCTCCATGCAGAGTTTTTATATAGGATGCTTGCTCCTTGCGAAGCAGCGCAGAGCTAACATGCAATATTCATGTATTTGTTATTGCTGTAGCTTATAAACAGGTAATTAAAGTCATATTGTGGTATTGATTTTTTTTTTACTGTTATATTTAAAATAACTATTATGGAACTTTTTTCGGTAGAACTATTGTTGAGATGTTGAGAAACTAAGTAACATCAGAATTCAGCTTCTGTGGTTTGGCTCACAACCTGCAATGTTTCTTTTCTAGTTTTGCCAATTCAATTTTGGTTCAGTGCTCAAAAATGATTCAGCATTTTTCCAGGTGTCAGACTTCAGGTTTTTAAAAGCAAAGCTCTTGAGCGACGTAATACAAGATATCCATTAAGGAAATTCCCTGTTGAGCGAAACCGGTGGTCCACCTAGCCCCGTAGCAGCGGGAGATGCTGGCTCGGGAGCACGTGTAGATCTGGCCGCTTCCTGCGATCCGTTCGCCAGCATCCAGAATTTCCATGACAAGGATGTTCCTTCCGTGATCTTCTCACAGATTACAGCATGTTGAGGAACAAAATCCACAACTATGTTAAAATACAGAGAACTGGAGTCAGCCGTGTTGGTTTGATCCTGCTAAAGCTAACAGTAACGGGCCAACTTCAAATTTAGTTCCAGTCCCGTGTCTTCTACTTGGGCCGGTTCCTATGCACACCTCTGGTGTGTTGTGCTGCAGGGATGTCCCGAGCTTCTTATTGCTTTTAGCATTTACGTTGGAGCACTGCTCAAGCTCTAGTCATGGATCCGGCTGTACTAAGCATGGCAGAATATCTCGACGAGGAGATGCCCAGTATAACAGTATAGGGGAAGGGTTAAAGTAGATGGTACGGGATGGGAAATCACGACAATTTTGTTCCTTATTGTAAATAGCACAGGACAAAATAAGTGTAAGTAAGTAAAGGGGATGGCTAAATAAATGTGCAGTCCTCACGATGAAGCTGTGAATACCTCTCTCAGGCCTTGTTCCTGCTGCAGTAACTCAGACAGGCATAAGCTCCACTTTGGACGCAGTCCAGTTTTCCAGTTCTTACTATGTGCTTGTAGATGCAATAGTCTGCCCCTGAAGAGTTGCCACCAGAGAAAAAGGGAAAATGAAAACCTCTCCAGCTACTAAACCCACAATGAAAGCACAGTCACTTCTGGTTCATTTGTGATAGAGCTTTTTGTTGAACAGAGACTTAAATCATGGTCTTCTCATGCTGTATGGTAGAGCTGCAGGCCTGTGAACGCAGACTGTGGTTAGCAGATAGGTAATTCCTATTAAAGGCTGTGCAATTATACCCCCTCTATAAAATCAGAATATTTATCTGCCTGAACAAACATGTTCAGGGTATTTTGGTTTTCCGTGTGGGCTTGAAAGGGCAGTGCTCGTTTGAGCTGGCAAGGTTATGCCTCTGCAGTTGGTTGCCATTTCTGAGAGAAGGTGAATTGCTTGTCTCTGTTGGATTCACTCCAAGTATCTGCAGTGAGTTTTAGTTCCCTGTTGCAACACTTCCTTGTCTAATTCACTACCCATCAAGCTAATTCGCAGGCGCGCAAACCTCCTCCACAAGTCCACAGCTATGAGCGTACAGTGTTTTCAAGGTACTTAAAAGGCAAATCATCTTGGAAATACACACATGAATTTTCATGTGCAAGAATTAATATCGTGTACAAGAAGAGAAAGTCAAAAAATGAGGCTGTTTATTTGGGGAAAAAAAGTTTTAAAAATATTTTTATTTCACTCAAAATTTTCCAAGAAACTTTTGTTTACATTCTTTTTTCAAATAAAAAGTGGGATTTTTTTAAAGTAGCCACTTCTCAAAGAAGACTAAGTAATTCTTTGATCACGAAAAAAAATGTTTTTCACTCAAAGCCTTCAAGAATGCAACATTTAGACCAAAATAAAACAACATTTAACAATATTGTTAAAATTCCCATTTTCAGCAGAAAAATGATCAGCTTTGACGATAGCTCTGCCAATCTATCCCACCAAATGTCCACAAACCACAGAAGCGGATAGACTGAGCCAGATTTCAAGTAACTAAGATCAGGGGCAGCCAACTGCAAAATAAGGAATTAAGTACATTTCCAATCTGTCATTTTTGAAGACTTATATTCTGAGTAATGACAGTGTCAGGAGGGCATTGCCTCAACACAACACCACGGCAACACAGTGCCTGACTTTGGTACAAGAGCAGGGCAAGGGCTCTTGCAGGAAATAATAGGATACTTGCACGGCTGCGGTCACTGCTCGTGGAAAAACGTAATTTCATGGTACCTGGGACTTTGAGTAGCTTGTGCCCGGGCATTTTGCCACAATAACAGATGGACACAAGAGTAAGCAGATATGACACTGTGTATTTGCGTCGTGTATGGTGGCGGGGTCGCGAAGCCCAGCTGGGAATGTGCAGACAACAGTCTGTCCCGAATTTCTGTGTCAATGCCGTTTGCTTTCTGAAAATGTAAGGAGCATTTTCAGCCATCTCCAGTGGCTGCCCACCTTTCTAACCAGGCAGAGCACCGAGTGAAGTCACTGTAATGAAGTCTTCACCTCCTTGTCTGTCCTCAAGTGCCCTTTCAGAGTAGGACGAAATGAGCTCTGTTCCCTCTCCCGCAGGCCGTGCCAATATGCTCGCAAGGAATGCAGCCTCATGCCATGGCCCGGTGTTGGCTGCGAAGAACCTATTTGTAGGGGCCCTTCAAATCAAGAAGCAGTATAGACTAGTTGTAGTCTATAGTATAACCCTTAGTATAGCCCCAGTGTTTTAAAAGGGCTCAAAAGACTCTGACAACTTCACCTTGCAAACCGTACGCGCCAAGTCCAGCAGCTCTGCTAACATGAAGCGTTACAGTGGCCTGGTATTCAACTCAAAATCTTTTTTGTTTTTCTTTGCTATTAGCCCAACTCCTCATCTAAGCTGGGTCAAGGTCACTGGAAACTTGCCCAAGGACGAGCCAGAAACAGAAAATTTTGGGAAGGTGTTGAAGATAGACCAAGTGACTGCAGCCGATGAAGGAACGTACCAGTGCACGGCAAGCAACCCCATGGGGAGAGCGAGGCATGAGTTCCACGTTCATGTGGAAGGTGCTGAGTACACTTTACTAAGCTTATTGATTTTGAACGGAGAGCTGTTCAAAGGGAAGTGAATGAGGACCTTTGCTAATATGACTCGGTGTAATGCATAAATTCATTCAAGTCTATCAATTTGTGCTAGCCAAGGACCCGCCTTATAGTTTTGGGAAGCTTGCAGAAGGTAGCGCCTTTTTTAAAAAAAAAAGAAATAATGCATTTTTTTTTCCTGAACCATGAAGGCTCTACAAAGTGGTGAACAGGAGTATAAATACATGAGCAGATCCAGTACTCTAAAGATGTGAGTTAGTCGAGCAGAGATATTGATGAACTGTCTTTTATTAATCTGAATGTCAGATCAAAAGATCTGATTTTTCTACTTGCTTTTAAAGAGTGTGAAAATGGCTATACTGGGCCAGATCCGAGGTACATTTAGCTCAATTCCCTTTCTTTGGCTTCCACCAAAAGTGAATGCCTAGGGAGGACTGTAAAAATGCAGTGATAAAACACGGTACCACCCCTCTTTCCCTTCCTTCACATGCTCCCTTGCTATCATTTTTGTATAGGGACAACCTGAGCTAAGAGTTGTTTCTATAGCCCCTGAAAAATATCATACAAACTTATGAAACAAAGAAAAAAAAAGTACTTTCTACTAATACTAACAGTTTAAAAAACCTGAAATATGACCCTTTTTGTCACCCCACTGAGTATCCAAGGGCTGTTCCCAACCTAGGCTGCACGCTTGGAAGGGCGACCGATACTGTATTAGCAGCATTCATAGATTGTCTTGGGCTTAGACTCGTGCGTATCACACGCTTGTGTGCAGTGGTGCATCCCTGCGCGTGAGCACACACCCGGGTCGCGTGCCTCAGCAGGGTCAGTGCTGGCTGCTTGTGCTGGGCTAGCAACACGGAGAACCTGGTGTGTCTGTGGGTCCGTCTGGTCGTCGTCCATTTATGTGGCTGCTAGAAGGCGGCAGATTAACGAAGCCAGCCAAGATGCCTTCCTGACAGGCATCTTGCAGAGCGCAGATAGAGGCGCACGGTGCCTGCTCTCCCTCCCTCCTCCTTTCTCTCTTCTCCTACTCCCCGAACCCTGAAGGTGTGAGCCCTTCACACGAGGCAGGTGCAGACGCTCGCTTCCAGGAGCAAAGCAGCCCTCCGATGAGACCTAGCAGAGACGAGCAAGCCCTGCAGAAGTATCACCATCACAGCAACTCTTTCAGCAATTCTGCCCATAAATAGCTACAAAATGAGAATCCTGAAGCACAGCTGAAAAACTTGTTGAAAACATTTTCTCTTTACCGATGAAAAATGCTCCAGCCTTTGCTCTGCAGCGTTAAAAAAAAAAAAAAAAAAAATCATAGGCAGTATTAAACTGTCGGAGTCTGCCAACGGCTCCATTTTAGTCTGTGCTGCTTCTCACTCCATGGTCACCAGGAGACCTGACGGGAGGAAAGGTGCTTTCAGCTACCTGCTCTGTGTTTACTCATCAGCTGAGGAAAAGCCTTTTCTCCCAGTATGTGATGAATGATCCCCATTCACTTGACGTAACCTTGTGCCTTACAGTCGTCTTTCCCTTCCTGGAAGTGTGGCAGAGGGGGATACCAGGGCATGGCAAGTTTTCAGCTGCAATAAAGGGGAAGTGCTGACTCTTAGAAATCATTCCAGATGGTTTGGAGCATCTCTGCTGTAGCTGAATATTTTAACAATCTGGCTATGATTTTCTCGGCTGTAAAAATTGAATCCTTCAAAGAAACTGCAGGACCTGCGAAAACTAAAATACTGGAGGAATAACATTAATTAAGCAGTACAGAATATTGACCCCCTTTTTCCCCCCGTCTCTAGAGGGAGAAAAGGTTTCAGGCAAGTTGTTGTTCCTGCTCATTAACAAACAAGCACTTTAAAAGAAAAAAAAAGAAATAAAAAGAAATAATCCGACTCTAGCCATTGCAAGGTAAAAAATACTTTTGCAATTGCTATCAAATTAGTTTCCCGTGTGTGTAACTAATGATGGCTACTGTCACTAGCAGGGAGTCTTCCTATTAGGAGTCACCTCACATGCAGGGTATCAAGGTAAAATTGAGCCCAAACACCACCGTCTTTTAGAATTTCTAACCAGAAAATGTCACTACCATTAATCAGCGCTCGACATGTTCATCGTTCTTGCAGCAACTTCTGTGTGCGCACTCAAGGGCAGATCTTGAGTTGGTGGATGTGAGCATTAATTCCCGTTGGTTTCAGGGAGGTTATGCTGACGTGGGGCATCCTCGCACCTGACAGGCTCTTCTCAAAGGACGCGTGCAGGGAGAAGAAAATTAAACATGGAAGGAAAATTATCTCAGCTATTAACTGCCAACGATTAATCTAGTGCTGGTGTATAAATCAGGACTTTGCATTTGTTTCTGCACATTTTCTGGTATTTGAGGATCTCAAACCAATACCCCAACCTTCTAAATAACAGTCTTAATTAATGATATTTGCATGCAGCCCACTTACTAATCCTACAGTAGTCTGAGGGCAAAGATTCAGGCAATTATTACCAAGCATATGAAAATATTCAGCTAAAAAATTGCTTGACAGTTTGAGCATTTTAATCTCTCTTTGCAAGGAAAGGTGTAGCCAGGAACATTGGAATAGGCACAAAAACCCCATCGTTGTTATTAGAATGAGAGAGAATTATTAAAAAAAAAAAAAACTAAAGCGAAGCAAGCCCACAAATTGTCTTGCCTTCAAATGTTTGTTTATTGTATATAATCCCCCCAACCCAATATAAAAGGTACATATAACCTTAAAATTTGTCACTATCCCAGTGCCTGATCTCATGGTACCTTGATCTTGGCTGAGGCTCCTAGACTGTGTTTAACAGAAATAATTATTACAATATAATGATTAATTATAGTAATGGTATAATAGCTAAGGGCCTTTGCAGTTAAGTCTTGTGATACTTTCATTACTCAGCTAGAGAAGAATAAAACAGATGAAATTAATGTGAGGCAGAAACATGGCTGGCTGGTTTAATCAGGCTCAACTGTAGTCCTGTGTTTCACTGGAAAGCGGCTTCAACGCGGGGGAAGCAGACCCCAAGGTGGTAACCGCGGCTGAAGCTGCTGCTGCTGCCCCCAAGGTGGGAGGGATTGCCAGCCCTTGGGAAGGCGTGAGGAGAATTTGAAATGATCCTGACAAATTCGGAAAATGGTCTGGAATAAAAAGGATGGGCTTCAGTAAGCACAAGTGCAAAGCAAGTCTCATTAGGCAGCACTAATTGGCTTCATAAGCACAGGATGGAAAACGTCTGGTTAGACTAGTCTGGAGGATATACTGGAGCGTAAGCTGAACAGGACTTGGAAATATTAGTCTTACAGAAAAAGCAAAGAATCATCCTGGAAAGTCTAAAGAAAAATGTTGTTGTAAGAGAGACTACGGAGGACTGATAAGGCCTCACATAATTTAACCAGTTTTACATCGTACACTTTATCAGCGCTGGGGTTAACTCAAGACAGTTCAGAAGGCAGCAAGGGTAGCCACAGAGCTCAAAACATGGCATTTGAGAAAAAAATTGCTAGATACGTTTAATTTCGGAAAGAATGAATCTGGGGAATGCATACCAGCCTTCGGATGAACAGAAGTTTCTTCACAAAGTGCCCTGGGGATAACGTAAGGCACAACAGACTGAACTTGCAGCAGGGCAGAAGTCGGTTAGTTGGTCATGGGGAAAAGCGTAGTGCTGCCGTAGACAGCATGGGAGGCTGTGGTGAAAGTTTGGATCCATCAGGAGCATTTTAGGTGTAGATGATCCTGCTCCATTGCAGAAGGATGGACTAGATGCCCATTTTAGCTCCCTTCTATTTTTGCACCTGTCATTATATTCCCATAAAGACATAAATCTCTTAATCAGGAGCCCCACATTTAGCCCCGTATACAAGAAAGGTATATTATGCAATGAAATATTTGCCATACCGTATTGCTCACACAGATTAATTATTTGACTGTGCAAACACTGGGCTTTGTAGTTGCCAAAAAATACGAGTATATTTTGTTATTCGTACATATTATACACTTATAAGTAGTATAGCCTATCTGCCACACAGAAAAGAGGTTCTTCAGCCTTTCTGTGAAATTACGTTTCATACTTGGCAAAAATCTCGTTGCCTGTGGTGTCGCCGCTGCGTCTCTTCCTTGGGGCAACCGCAGCAAGAGAGGAAGGAAAGCAGTAGCATAATATACCTGCAGCTCACTTCCAGAGCGTATGCACGGCTGAACACAGGAAGGGATCGATCGTGCAGTTTGTATTCAGTCAGTGCTTGGTGTCTCACCTCCTCCGATACAAGGAAATATCCTGTCTCAAGTACTGCGTTTGCGGCAGATCTAGAGGGGAAAAAAACCCAAACAAACAAATTAATCAGGACTGTTGCAGAGCTTTTCATCTCTATGCCTTTGACCTGTCTTTAGAAAAAATGTCTTTGCTGCAGGAGCGGTCAGGACCCGGCACAGGCTGCCCAGAGAGGTGGGGGAGTCGCCGTCCCCGGGGGTATTCAAAAGACGTGCAGACGCGGCACTTCAGGGCATGGTTTAGGAGACATGGTAGTGTTGGGTTGGCTGCTGGACTTGATGATCCCAGAGGTTTTTTCCAACCTTAATGAGTCCATGATTCTATGATTTTCCTGATGAAAACGTAATGTATATGAGAGGGGGAGAAGGAACAATAGCTGCAAAACCAAAATGCTCTGCTGCTTGCAAGAGCTTTTTTCCTGATGCCAAATACGAGGAAATGTAGCAAGTATGGTCACGGCACACACTGCGCTATGGGGGGGCCCCAGCCCTGCGTGAGGAAGGTGGTAGAAGAAACCTGTGCCGTGTGAAGGAAATCTGAAGATGTTATAATTTTATACAAGCTTAAGTATCTTGAATTTTACTAACGTCTTTAGATGTTGTTTAACAATATCCCTTCATGAATGCTCTACTGTGGAAGTGGTGGACTGTGTGTAGAAGCTCTCGTGTATCCAGGGGTGATTTTTTAATATATCTGCGTGAATATGAGCAATGATGCTTTGTTTTAGCATATCACACTGATGACAGCTGGACATGTATTACCAGGCAACAGCTCTGTTAATCTTCAAAGCGTTTTACCAGCATTAACTAATGAATCCTCATGTTTCCCATACATTAGCTCATCTTCTTCAAATAGGGAAAGAGGCCCAGTGATCTGCCCAGCACATGCAGAAGAGGTAGTGTCAGGCCTGGAATTAAAATTTGGAAGTTTGTTGCTTCTCAGGGAGAGATAATGATGAATTCAAGGCTGTGTTTTGGATTGAGGCTGCCCACTGAAAGGTAGGCAGGCTCAGAGACCTGCATTCACTCTGTAGAGAACAAAGCATTCATCAGATTAATTCTCCCCCCACCCTTCCATCCCTCCCCTCCCTTATGGTTGTGTTTTTCCAATGAGGTGTGGGTACCTGATGCTCAGGGGCTGATCTGCAGAGGAGAGGGTGTCCCTAGAGCTAGTCCAGTGTGGCTGGCAGTGCTGGGAAAGAGGAGAGCCCAGCGAATGCAGCAGCACACTGCTGCTCCTCTACCACCACCCTGTGGGCAACCTTTCCAGACCACTCCTCCAGGTGATGGTTCTCTCAGCCCTAGTGGTGAGAGAATATTTTTCATCATTGCTAAATACCTTACGGGTCAGCCTCTCATCGGAACACATGGTGGAAAACCAGAATACCGAAAATCACGATGCATTTCCTCAGCAGGCGTAGATGAGCGGATGGAGGAGCTGCATGCTGTCGTGGAGCTCCGCTGCATCAGCGTACTCTGCCCTCCAGCTCTCCCGGGCAAGTCGGTAGAAGCCACTTGCTCATGCCTGGTGAGGGGGATTTGAGCTGGATGGATATTTGCATCTTGCTTGAGTTGCTGAAATAGTCTCACTTCATTTCACAGACCACAGCCTCATCTCCGGGGGTCCTGGTGAGAATACTGACCTGTTCAGGTTTACCTCCTTCCCAAGCCTCTCCCCTCCCATTTGCAATTGTTTTTCACTTGGATAAGCACTGCCCATTCCCTGCACTCTCTTCCTGACACGTTTCACAAAGTCTGAAGGACAGAAATAGATGTGTGCTGATGCTAATTTTGCCTTTTGTAACATCAGTTTGTAAGAAATACAATACAGCTGCACAAAAGGCTGCTAGGAGCTGGCTGGGAACTGTTGGCAGCGTTTGCCATCTCCTGGTGGAGCATAGCAATAGCAGAGTTAGACTTGTCTCGCTGTGCACCTGATACCTGCTATGTCCCTTCTTTACAGAGCCTCCTCGGTGGATTAAGGAGCCCGAAGGTGGTGTTTACAGTGTAGGAACAAATCTTGTGCTGCTCTGCGAAGCTATTGGCAACCCAGAGCCAACCATTCAGTGGAAGCTTAATGGGATGCCCATCGATAGTAAGTGCAAGGTCCAGCACCCTCCTCGAGGCGGTGGTCGGGTGGGATGTGCCTGCGTTATGCCCAGTTAGAGGGAACACACCACTCCTAAAGCACTGAGTGATGTCTGGTTTGCCATCCACTTAGACATGAGTTAATATTTATTTGCTTAATAAAGCTAACATTTAAATATGATCTTGAAGAGAGTAAGGGCGAGAGCTGCAGGGCGGTGGAGTGGCGGTACCTGTGAGTTACTGCCTCTGCCTCACCCCGTAACCCTCCCATCTTTTGGAGATCTGGGATAGCTTATGCTCATTGAGGGCTCCTGGTCTTTGTGCTCCTGAATGAGCACAGATGGCAGCGTGGCTGGGGAGCACAGGCCCTGCTTCCCGGCGTAGCAGTATTATTACTACCATTTTAAAAGGTCTGTGTGGGGATTTTACTGGAAATTGGTGCTCTAGAGCACTTTCTTTAGGCCACGGGACGGCTGGCAAAGGCAGTGCTCTGCAACTTGCTCCCCGGCTGTTGAGCAAGGTCCTGGTTTCACCCTGAAGGTGTGCTTTGCCTTTGACTTTCAAGCAGTAAGGGGAGACTGTGAACTCCACAGTCGTGTTGTCTCCATCTCCTGATATGGTCTGGGTCTTTCCAGGTAGGACCTTCAGGGGGAGAATCTCTGCCAGGGAGATCAGCCTCACCAACCTTCAGCTTCAGGACAGTGCTGTGTTCCAGTGTGAGGCCAGCAACAAGCACGGCACCATCCTCGCTAGCGCCAACGTGAACGTCCTCAGTGAGTAGCCTCCCAGCCGTTCCTGTCCGTGAGAAAAGACCTGACGCAGTGTCCCGTTCTGCTGATTGAATGCTTCAGAGCAGCTTGGGGATTGTGACCATGTCACTGTTCTTTTGCATTGGCCCCAGATTTTAAGAAATACATTGTCCAAACTAATGCAACAAGCCTTATCATGGGCAATATTATATGCTTAGCATAAGCGTTCCTGAGCTTTGATATATTCTTTATTCGAAAAAGTGGTTGTGGTTGGCCTCAAAACCTTTTGAATTCAAATATACCAGAACCACTGGGGACAGAATTGTGACCACAACTCTGTTTTTGAAGTAAGTGTATTGTTAATCTTTAATTTCAGTGTGATGCTCAGACTGTTCTTTGAAGAACGAGAGTGATGGGAATTTATTTAATAAAGAGGTCTCTAGAGGGAGCAGAACCGTGTCTGTTTTCTCTCCTGGAGCACATTGATGTTTCATGTTCTGACATGTCCAGCAGTCAACTACTATTACCTTTGTCAGCGAAGCTTACAAAAGCTCAGTTGCTCAGTGCAACTGGTTCCAAAACGCAGTGAGATCCCCATTAAGCGGCTCAGCCTTTGACCTTTGCTGAAAAAGGGGCTGATGCAGGGACAGTGTTTATATTCCCAGTTCTGAAATGCGGCGCTGCTCATTTTGCGTTCTCTTCTGCAGATATTGCTCCCTTAATACTGACCTCGGATGGTGAAAACTATGCCACAGTTGAGGGTTACAGCGCCTTCCTGCACTGTGAGATTTTTGCCTCGCCTGCAGCAGATATTAGATGGTAGGCCACTGAAAACGGATATTTTCATGTGGAACAAGTTCATACAGGCTCCCCAAACATTGAAAAATGTTTGTTATAATGCTAGTTATAGTTTTTATGGAGTTAAAATTAGAATTTTGTAACGAAACTGTATATAAGTATTCTGTGTTTAAATGCACTTGCAAGAACCCTGATGAACTGGTTTATAAACAAAGGTTAATGAAGGTCCTCGATACCTGCAAGAGGCGGGTGCTGGGATATCCATTAAACCAGGCCATGGTGTATATAGCCAAATCCTGCTACAGCTTCATCGGCTTCAGGTTAATGTTGGGAACTTTTTAAGTTTGGACACATTATTGAGGTGGAAACACGATGACTTACAGAGCATATTTACCTGGAAATGGTTCCATACGGTTGGAAATCACAGGATTGTCATAGCACTTGACAGGTGCCATAAAATTGCAGATGACAGCTATAGATTAAAGACTCAGCCAGACTAGCTTAAAGTCCTTGCCAGATGATGTCAGTGTGGTTTTGGTTTGCAGGAAGCTTATGTGCCTTTACGATTTGCTGCACGTGGGTAAAGTGACTTGCTAACCTTGACTTGATTGCTCAGTGGCAGAGCTGAGACCGGCTCCCAAAATTCTTCTGTCCCCTGCAATATCTGCCAACGGTGAAATAACAGTTCCTGCAGCCCTAGGAATAGCCCATAACTATTATTATCCTCTTTAGGACTAAGGATGACAGTATAGAGCCACTTTCAACATTACGCTATGAGTTAAACAAGAATGGCACCCTAGAGATCAAAGAAACAAAGAAAGAAGACTCCGGCTCGTACGCTTGCTGGGCTGCAAACTCTGTTGGAAAAAGAGCAATCACTGCTAATCTGGATATAAGAGGTAATGTCTCACTTAGGAATAGAAAGATATTTGACAGCTGCTAAGGTTTTATATTTACAAATTTTCAGTAAATAAGTAATTAATAAATGCTCAGTTGAAGACACAGATTTATTCTGTGAAGCTATAAATTCTCTGTACACTAGGACCTGAAATTGTCTCCATTTTTCTGTGCAGTTTCTCCACACTCACATATGAAGTTTACTTTCTTCCTGACACTTTCAGAAGCTGCACAAGCCACCAAAAACTTGCAGCTTACTTCCCAGATCTGTTACCTTTATTATCCTGAAAGGTTTTTTCCCTCCTCCTTGCCATCAGCCCTGTTAACACTCAGAGCAGGTTCTTGGCCGGCCCTTGGGAGCGCAGAGCCCTCCCTGTGCTCGTGGGCTTGGTGGGGTCCTTGCTGAGCCAGAGCAGGTCCCTGCAGCTCCCACAGGCGTGGGCTTCCTCCTTCCCTAAAGCTGTTTCCCACCCGTTGATCAGAGGGTACATCCCAAACTGGCTCAATAGCCGCAGCGAACGCCAAGCGCGTTGCAGCAGGGTGAGGCAGGGGATGCTGCTGGTTTGAGGGCTTTGCAGTGCACCTTTGCCTAATTATCAACCTGGCAAACGTTTGTGAACAGAGAAAAAAGTTACTGAAATACATTTGCTCCCACATTTCAGATATGTGCCTTGTGCTCTAATTCTGTTTTAAGGGGTTTATTTGGCTGGGCAGGAGGGGTTTTTCCCTGGGAGGGGGTGATGGTAGCAGACAGCTTCTGTTGAGTGCACAGGTTAAACTGAGTGGGTTACAAATTTATGTAGGACTTAGGGCTTGCTAATAAAAAAAACCCCTTCAGTACCCTATTAGCAGAGTCCTTAAAAGGACGTTCAGATGCAGGTTTGCTGTGACAAACTTAAGAAACACTTTTTGTGTTCTATTTCCACCTACTCCCTTTGCTCTGTAAATTTTACAGTGATAATAAACTTGAAAATGTACAATGAAATTCTCACAGAGCCAACATTTCACTGTAAAAAGAAATTTATCCAACTGCTTTCTTCTTATTTATTCATCTGTTTCTGCATTCAGAAGAGAGTCATTTAAAAGAACAAATTTGACTGCAATAATTTTTTTCTCACTTGACTTTAATAAGCTTGTAATTTTTCTTGGATAGTTGCCAAAGCCTATTTCAAATGGCAATTGGACATAAAAATCATATTCAAGCTTTTTTTTTTTTGTCATCAATTTCATGACAGTCTGCTAACAAGGATTTTCACCTGTGCCTTTTTTTAGTGTTTTGGGCTTTTTTTTTTTCCCCTGGAGCTCTTTGGTTTGGAGTAAATAAAAAAAAGAATTTTTCAAGATAGAAAATGAAATCCTACAAATATCTATTTCAAAAGCAACCATCCTTCACTTGAAATGTTTGTATATATAACAAAAAAGACATGATCATTGCTCCTAAGGTTGATTTTTAGATATGAAGTGCTTGGTGAAAATTTGATGTAATAGTCTCTCCTAATCAAAGTGTTTTTCTGTGATCAATCAGATGCTACAAAACTTGTTGTTACTCCAAAGAACCCCCGAGTGTTGAAATCCCATTCAATTTTATTGAAATGTCAGTCTGAGTATGATTCACACTTGAAACACAGTTTTAAATTATCCTGGAGGAAAAATGGAGATAAGCTGCCAGTCAACAGCACAGAAGATGGCAGGTAAGCAGGGAAGAAACAAGAGTTTTCTTGATCTCAGCTGAATAAAGCTGTACGGTGGGGAACATGAGTTTCAATAAACGCGGGTCTTAATAGCTCGAAATGCAAATTTATGTCTGCAAGAATTCTTCATGCGATATATGAATAGATCTGCGTTTTATATAAATATAAATGCACCTATATGCGTTTTGAGACGTGGCTGGCAAGTGATTTTGTTTTTTATTAACTCTCGCTCCATCACAGCAGAATATTGCATAAATGTTGGTTCAACTCAAGAATCCAACCTTAGCCCCAGTGCAGTCAGCTGGGGTTTTGTTTCTCCACTTCACTGGAACTATTATTTTCCTGTGTTTTATACCTCTTTAGCCGAAGCAAGTCCTTGTTATGGTAAAATGAACGTGAAACAGATTTCTGGGATTCTGCCTAAAATTGCGCAGGTTAAAAGCAATGAGTTTTCCCTACGTACGAGTTTAGGACTTGCAGGCGCAGGCTGAACGTTGCCCTACTCCTGCATTTCCATTGACCTTAAGGGGACAGAGCTCAGCCTTTATTCCATACGAGGGGTCCCACAGAGGGCAATCAGATGTCTTTATTAATTACCACAGAAGAGAGATGGTTTCCTAAATACTGCAGTGCTGGAGAGGTTGAAGATCCTGCTGCGGCCACGTAGTGCGGGGAGGTAGCGCCAAGCAAGTGCCATGTCTGCAACAGAGCCCATGCGCCTGGGTTGATGCCAGCTTCTCCTGGTGCATTGGACATCACACAAGCGGGTTGGGAATGCTCAGTTTTACTCAACCCTTTCAAAAATTGGGACATAAAGCCCATGTATTTGCCTCATTAATGAGGTGCCAGAATGCTATGTTCCAGACGCTCAGCCGATGCATATCAATGTGGCTCTTTTCAGACCAGGAGAGACATGCCAACTTCCAGCTGTGGAGGCTAAATTGCTACAAAATACAAATAATAGTGCACAGCACAGTGTATAATACAACCACAATTACGTTTTAAAGTAATAGGCCTAACGTGCAATTATGTTATTCAAAATGTCCTGGTACCAAGTTTTTTTATGAGCAGATTTTCAGAGAACAACAGTGTCTGTCAGTCATAGGCTGATCTTACAGATTTATTTATTTATGATTTATATGTACCTTTTTTTTTCCCCCCATAGGATAATTCTGGACAGGGATACGCTGTTCATATCAAGCGTGACACTGGAGGATCAAGGCGTTTACACGTGCGTGGCTAGCACGTCTCTGGACAGCGTCACGGCCGAATCGGAGATAATCGTTCTTGGTAAGAGGCTATTTTCCCGGTGTGCAGACAGGTCCGTGCGGCACGTAAGGCCATTGCAGCACTTTTGCGTATTAGTTTCTTTTGCCCAATTCGGTTACAGAGCCTCCATAACCCACTTTCACAGAGGCGCAATGTACCCCTCGCTCGTTAACCTCAGCTGTGTTATCCTTGCATCTCTTGGAATGGGGATGCTGACGCAAAGTTTTCAATTATATTTGATCTTTGTTACACCTAAGATGAGGCAGCCTTTTTTTCTCGGTTCAGGAGTCACCCACGGTAGCTGTAGGAGCTTGCCCAGGCTGGAAGGTGTAATAACATATTAGGAATGGCTCTGCTTCTGCTTTGAAGTCCTTGGTCAGTCCTTCACCCCGCTTCACTAGAGATTTGCACGTGAATTACTGCTTGGACTAGGTTTTGAAGAAGAAAGATGTAAGGCCAGTGTTTAGATGTCCAACTCCTCTGAAGATCAGCGGAATTTTAGCACCTAAAAGGATTCATTAACTCTCTGAATCTCAGCACAAATTATTAGCCGGTGGCAAAGAGCAAGTCCACAGCAGAGAAAAGCCTTGACCCACAGTCTGAAGCTTGACCTTGTGGGAGCATCCTTACAACCTGCCTCCCTTCCTGAAGGACCACTTGAAATTAAGGGGCTGAACTTGGGGAGCGATGTGTAGTCCTTCAAATACCCACCTCAGGGCATTGACCAATAGCTAAAATTCTGTTCTGAGGACAGTTTTGCATCATTTTAATTTAATTAAATTTTGCTTCATTTTACATTTTTATTTATTTCTGGCAGTGATTGCAACAAGAACTAAGACAATCTGACCTTCAAGATGTTGTCACACTTTAAATTAATGGTATTTTTCATTAAATAGTACATTAAAAAGGTGCTATGCACATTATTTATGGTACTGTGTTCTTTAGTGTTGTATAATTCAAAATGTTTGTAGACTATTCATTAAATTACTTATAAAAATTTCATGAAGCACTTTATTCCCTTTTAAAAAGGTGATTTGCAGAAGAGGAAGAACAGTCTTGTGCTTTTTCCCCCTTGTTTATTGCATATAAAAAAGGTCTTGGTGGATTAACAATATCTGTTATTTTCCAAATGACAAATTCAGGCTTCTTTTGCAATGAAAGGCTTGTGAGATGGCTGAAGAACTAAATATTGCTCAGATGGAGACATCAGAATATGGGCACCTAAGACCAAAAGTAATATTCACTTAGAATACTTCTATTTTTTCTATGATTAATGATCAGATAGAGGGGTGAGTATCTTTAAGATATACCATCGCCGCCTTTAAATTAATATACTGAATTTTAACACCAGATACGCTCTAAGAATAGAACAACAAAATGCCTGTAGTTTAAACTGTGCTTTCCTGATTTTTCCCAAGTGCAACAGAAATAGGGGAAAGAAATGCAAAGAAAACTAAACCAAAAAACCCAACCCAAATATAAACTTTTTAACTTTTTGATGTACCTTGAGATAAACAAGAAAACTTAGTATTGCTATTTAAAATATTCAGTACAAACACAATTTCTTTCCCAATGACAGAGGCAGTCTCGGTGGTTGAGGTAGCTGGTTTTTACTATAAGAAACAGCATCGTCAGCCAAAAGTGTAGTTGGGGCATTGGGGCGGGAGGAGGTCAAAGACCCAAAGTTATGCAATCTCATTTCCTTGGTCGGTACATTTTTTAGATTTTGAAACACCAGCCCTATGTTTAAGGAGGGGGACTCTGTGTGTGTGACTTTGGGAGGATGAGGAGTTACCATCAGCCCCTGCAGGGAGAAATTGCTCTCTCGTATCTTTTATATCAGGCCCTATACATTTCAGTTACCAAACTAATCCAATGCAATCAGGATGCGAACTGTCAAGCCAGACAGAAGAAAGATAAACATCTGTCAATCTGAATCTGCTAAATTTGAAAGCGTTCATTCAATTACGGGCAATTTGGTGAACAACCCGTGCCACAGATCACCGCTTCTGCCCCTGATGCTGTTGAGAAAGCAGGTCATGTTGCAGATGTGTATCCCCCCTTGCCGCCTCCCAGGACTGTGCGGGGGAGCAGCCTATTTCGGTAGTGCCGATAACCTCGGCCCTGGTTAAGACGCATCCCTGACAGTGATTTCTGACAGCAGCAGGGTGGTCCTGTGCTCGGGCCTTGTGTAGTCCCGGGAGGTGCAGTGCAGTTATCGTACCAACCACCACCAAACCTGATATATTCTCTGGACAGCATTAGTTGAGTTGGCAGGTAATGAATTTTCTTGTTTCCTTTTAATATAGATCCCCATGGCTGGGATAATGAATGTTATCCTTTCACTCATACTCTAAAAGGCCAAGCTCGATAACCGTCGGAGCCGAGTCACCTTCTACCACTCTGGTTTGCACCAGAGTAAATCACAGTGATGCCAATATAACTTTCTGCTAAGAGCAGTGTCAATATCTATTAATGATTAAATAGATCTTAGTGTTGATTTGCAAAGAAAAATCTGTTGCTGCGAGCACAGTAATGAGAGTGGGTGGAAATGAACTCGAGGTGGATACTGCATTTATAAGGGGGAACGCAGGGCCAGACCGTTCAGCTTGGTTTTCTCTAATAAAGAAGGATATTTAAAAGCAATTCCCATTTTCCTCATTTTGCCCACTTTGAAATCAAAAGATGCTTTATCACCTTCTCCACCAAACTTGCTATTCCAGTCTTTTGGACAATGCCAAGACAAGCAGAAATAGCTTGTCGTGCTCCTGACACGTCTTCATTATTTCTCAGATGTTCCTGATCCGCCAGAAGATCTTCGGCTCTCAGAAAATCAAAACCGAAGCGTTCGACTATCCTGGAAAGCCGGGGCCAGCCATAACAGCCCTATTAATGGTATGGAGGGTTTGAGTAGCATCATCTTGCACTGTTTAGCATTATGGCACGTCATGGCCGTTAGGAGAAACAAACCATGCTCACAGCCATACTTAAATGGGTTTTGCTATGACAGTTAATTTGTTGACAGTTAATTTTTCCATCCTTGTGATTTACAAGCCATTTATACAGGTTCTGCCTTTTTTCTTTTGTTTTCTTTCTTTTCCTGCCCAGAGTCGATTATAGAGTTTGAAGAGAACCGGTGGGAGCCGGGGAGGTGGCAGGAGCTAACCCGAGCCCCGGGGAATGACACCACAGCCCTTTTGTCACTCGCCCCATATATGAATTACCAGTTTCGTGTCGTGTCTGTGAACGCGGTGGGAAGGAGCCAGCCTAGCAAACCCTCGCTGCGCTATGCAACACCTCCGGCTGGTAAACACTGCCACCTAGTTTTCTGAATATTAATATTTTTAGGGTTTTGCTGGGAGTAACAGTGCCCTCCTGTGCTTCAGAGGGGTGTAAAGGAGTCAGGCACGCTTGTCCTGCTTTGGCTGTTCAGTGGCAGCCCAGGGATGCCAAAGTGAGGAGCCTACGCTGCCACGGTTGGCGGGATGTTTCCTACCTGGGTACCGACAGCATACGGCTTTCCTGAGCTCGGCTGATCTTGCACATTTAAAGGCCATTGCAGCCCTTTATGGACGAGCAGTTGCTGGAAATGATCCCTGAGGTTTACGGGGAGCCTTTCAGCAGCGCTAAGCTTGTCAAAAATCTCCATTCGCAGCGCATTTCTCACTGTGACAGAAAATATTGTGTCCCTGAAAGTCATTCTAGAGGCCAAGTGCTCAGCACAGCATTTGCATTCCCTGGCATCTTTCTTTCTTTTTTTTTTTTTTCCCCCCATTTACTTCAATTTCAGGTCCTCCTTCAGCTTTTCAGCTGTGTGCGTCCCACTAATGATATACCTTCTGTTTACTATCCCCATAGGGAGAAAAATCTCTTCTTCATAATCCCCCTACATCTGGTGCTTTGAAATCCAAAAGTCACAGTTTCATGTTAGCTGGTGGCTCCAACTAACAAGGGCACTTAGGAATCAAAACTGCATAAACAATGTGTTTTGGTCACAGCAGCTTTGCTGATCCAAGTAATTAATCTCTGAACGTTTTTTGTTTAGGTGTCTTTCACTCTCAGTAATATGGAAATAAGAAAAGTTATTTGCATCCTTTCCCCCCCTCATTTAAATAATAAATGTAAATAAACCCCAGGATATGGAAACTAACTTTATCACCTGTGCGGTTCCAGCTCCAGACAAGAACCCAGAAAACATCCGAGTTGAAGCTTCTGAGCCAAACGAAATGGTGATGAAATGGGAGGTAAGGCAAACGTGTCTGTCGGTGCTACAATATCGGAAACAAGTCCTCCCTTCGAGGAGCAGCTTCTAAAGCAGCATGGAAATGATCGGGATGTTGTTTTAATATAAATACATTAGAAATATACTCGATCCCTTGACTTTATCTTCCCTTCCCCTACCTCTGTTTTTCAGGAAATATTTGCAAATTCTGTAGGTGGGACCCTTTGTGCTACTGAAGTCAGAGAAAGTCATTATTGACTTAAATGTGTTCTGGATTTCCTCCCCTAGTTTCATTTTGATTCAAAATTCATTTTTTTTACCTCTAACTTTGCCGGTTATGAAGAAATATGGAAGTTCTATAAAGCACAGTGAGAATCCTCCAGGGTACGCCCTTCTTCTGTGCATCTTGCATACAAGAAAGCGCTTAAAATAATTGTGGTCTTACCCTGCTCTGCAGGAGGAGCAGCCAGGCCCAGGGAGGGGGTGGTTTGCACATAGCTTCTGCCCTTCCAGCCTGGAGGTTTAAAAATGACACAGATCACTCGGCCAAGAGAATGTGAGATTGAATTTTTACACCAAGGGGTGTAGATAAGGCTCCTGACCATGTGTGTCAAAGGAATTGTGCAAAAGTCTTGAGTATGGTTTCCGGTCTTCAAATTCCCTGGGTTTTAAGCTTTCAGCTTCCAAGCCAGCAGTTTAGAGAGATATATATTCCTTCATTTAACACAAATTTCAACAACGGTGAAAGGATGCAATTTTTTTTTGTGGCTGGAATTAAACACAATTTATGTGAGATTTACTTCTCAACCTGCTGCTCGCAGCAAACAGTAAATGTTTCCCCAGTGTGAATTCATGGTTTAGGCTATAATTTTGCTAAAAGGAGATGGGTCTCTAGATCTGTTGACTTGGATTTGAATGGGGATTTTTGCTCTGCTACGTAGCCCAGGGTCAGGGAAGACAGTCCTGCCTCTCAGAAGAAATGCAGAGTGGTGGTTACCAGCAAAAGCTTTGCTGAACAGAGAGCAAGCGCTCCCCCTCACCGCGAAGCCCGTAACCCACTGCTCAGACGGGGCAAAAGTAGAAGGGAAAACTGAGACTGAAGGGAGAGAATGGGATGGACAGGCTTTGTTAAATCTTATTGAATCATTTAAATATCGTAAACAGGATATTCATTTATTTATGGTGTTCCCTGTATGCTTTTCAGAGGAAATGCTAGGCACTGAACATGCTATTTCTGGCAGACAAAGGCTGCAAAATGATGTTAATCTGCCTACTTTGGATTAAAAGACCAGATGAGCATTAGTGAGTAGCTTTTCGGCCAAGGATTTGCAGCATTAAGGGAGATCAAAATAAGATGCTGCAATGTAACTAGACAAGAAGTTATTCATTGCATAGGAATTTTTTACTTCTTCAGCTTCTCTTGCAAATCCTATTCCCTGGGATCTTTGCCGTGGAGGTGATTCTCCCAGCAGTGCCTGTTAGAAAGCTGCCCAGTCTACCGGCTCCTTGGCCGTGGTCATCCCAAAGGGCCTCATACCCTCAGAGCAGATAAATGGGAATTTCTGCAGATCCTCCAGACCTACGTCCCCCCATACGTGAGGACGGGTGGTCAGGCGGGCCGATGGGGCCTCGCTTTCTGCTGGCACTTGCAAGTTGAAGCCGTTTCGTTGCAGACCTCTGTGTGCATCTTGGATACCCATCGGTTATTATATATTTGATATGTACAATATGTAATTTAAATATTACTAAAAGTAGGCTATGTGGTGGGAGATACCCACAGATGTTTCCGTGGACTGAAAAAATACCCCATCATTTCTGGTAGTACAGGTGACCTGTCAAATTTATTAATCAAAAATAAGTACATTTTCAGAGAAATTAACTCAACTGGAGAACGTCTCATGACAATCCATTGTCATACGTCTTCTAATATTTTACAAATTAATGTTAATTAGATGGGAACCATGCTGTGATGAATTCTTCAGCTGATTGGTAAAAGAAGAGTAGCGCAGCAGTAGCACATTAAATGTCCAGGCAGAGTTTCAAGCATTTGGTGCATATTTAGAACAAATCTAAATTTTAATGACCCAACTTGCTGTGCTACATAAAATTCTAAGATAAAATTCTAAGATAAAATTTAGCTGTACTGAAAGGCACACACAGCCTTATGCCAAAACATGCATTTTAGGTGTGCTAAAAGGCACGCGGCTTTACATCACAGAAGAAAACAAAGAAAACCTGTGGCAAAACAAAAACTGATGTATGTGGTGTGCAGAAATATGTGTACTAGCAATTAATCTGTTTCTAATCCAACTGTTTCTCTGCCTTTCACCCACCTTTCTCTTGAAGTCATGCCATTTTTCTTCCAGACATCTTAAAATTGACATGACAGCGAAAAGTTAAAGATTTCTTTTTCCCCCTTTTCCATCCCAATCTTATAACACGCTCTCCAAAATTATTCCCCCCTCCCCCCAGCTGCTGTTTCATGATTATTGCAACAAAGGCAAACAGGATCTCTTTTAACTTCTCCCGCAGCCGTTGAAACCCGCGGAGAGGAACGGGCCGGGGCTGGAGTACAAAGTCAGCTGGCGGCAGCGGGGAGTCGAGGCGGACTGGAATGAGGAGACGGTGAAGAAGCATTCTCTGACCCTGCGAAATACCCCCACCTTCGTGCCTTATGAGATCAAAGTCCAAGCGGTAAATAATTTAGGATCCGGTCCTGAACCAAACGTTACCATCGGATATTCAGGAGAGGACAGTAAGTAGCGGAAACTTTCATGTAAAAAGGTGCTGCATGGGGGATTCTTGCGATGCAAAACGATCAGATATGGAGTGATGGATTAGGCAGCCCACGGCCAAAACTACTTAAATGCCAGAGCTCAGTGTGGCGGGCCGAATGAGATGCAGATAGGAGTGATGCTGGGTTCTGTGGATGCCAGCTTGCTGGAGTTTGAGGGGTTTTTTGGAAAGGTCACTTGTGCTTTCATTAATCTCAGATGCTGGCTTAATCTGGATAGTTGTTGGAAGGCCACAGTCCATAAGAAGTCTATGAAGTGTATCAGTCGCTGTGTTGTACTTGGTGGGAAAAAATGCCTTTAGCTTCTCTGGGGCCTGATTAAACAGTTCATTGTCAGAAGTCAAGTACTCTGGCAATTAAGTACAAACACGCAGGCACTGGGCGTTGTAAGTGAATTTATAGATGATGCCACATGCCCCTGTATGCTGGGTATCACCTTGCCCATTGAGTCTCCAACGAACAAGTCATCTTCTCCAGCCTGGGTTTCTGTCCAGCGGCTTTCCATGGCCCCCGGGTGGCACAGCCCCCTCTCAGGCCTTCCTGTGCCTTTGGAGAAGCCTTCCTCCACTGTAAGGCTTTGCTTTGGAATTACTCCTGCTCCAAGCCCTCTCCCCAGGTCTTCTCAGTGCCTGCCCGCCTTTGATTTTGAACTCTGCCTGGCCCACAGTGCCTCATCCCGGCTACATCAGAGAGGCTTTCTTCCCTTGCTCTGAAGTCACAGCAGCCGCTTGGGATACCCCACCCTTTGCACATGCTCTTCAAGCTCCAGCTTCATGGTGGGCTTTAATAACCACGTCCCATTAGAGACGTGAACATGCCGGAGGGATGCCCTGCTAATAAAATTAATGCCAGTGCCGCACAGGATGCGGCAGCCTTGCTGTGTCCGTGGGACACTGGATAACGTCACTGCTGAGGCCACCCCAACATCTCTGAACAGCAGCCTGTCCCCTTTGGTGTTCACTGCATGGCTACAGAAGATATTTGGAGGACTGGATATGTACCCAGCTGCAGTAAAGAAACGCCAAGCCTCACTTTAGGAAGTTAAGCACTAACACCACCAAAAAAGAAACAGAATCTTTTTTGCAGGAATTAAGGGTTTAAATTGGCGAGGGAGTAAACAGCATGGTGGCCAGCTAGTGTGGGGTGCCAAGCTTCCCTGATCCCAAATAAAAATGCTTATTGCACTTGCAAACGCTTAGCAGCCGGGGCTGGGAGCTGCTGGCAGAGAGGGGCCAGGAGGGCCAGCAAACGGTCCGTGTGTCAGATCTGCAGGTTCACTTTATTAGGTAAAATCAGACAGTTTTCATCCCATGCAGGATCTGAAGCCCTTCAGCTGTTTTCATAAGAATGAGATAAACTGACCATTTAAATGGCTTTTGAAAACTACAGTGGATTAGGCAACTAAGACAAGCATGTGATTTGCTGCTTATTAAAATGACCGGACAGCCACGTCCTTGATTTAACCACCACATCCCGCAGCAGTCGCTCCCCAGTAGCGGTAGCATAGGTGCTGCTGCTCCCACCTTCCCCCTTGCTGCAGCCTCTCGCAGAAGCTGTTATGGACTATCATGGTCCATGGTAGGTGATATGAAACAGTCGGTAAAGTTGCTGTGATAAGCACAGGTGTAAAAAATGGGTTTACAGAGGGAAACAAGTGCTAAGGCGGGCTCTTGGAGCGAGCACGCCGAGATCTGAATTATCAGCCCCAAATGGACCAGTCTGATGTTCACAACCTGCCACGTGCTTCCTGGTGTTTCACCAGCGTGAGGTCTCGGTGCTGGGAATGGTCTCGGTGCTGCTCAGACGGGAGAACGCCCACCGCACACCCAGAGGTGGGCAACAGGAAGGTCTGGTAGTGCGTCTGCTCTCCCCAGCAGAGTGTGTGGCAGAAGAAGTGGGGAATGGTGAGAGCAGAGAGGAAGAAACCCCGCAGCACGTTTACTTTCTTTGTGTCTCTGTGATGAATCTAATTTTATATCTATCCGTGGAAAACCTTCATTGCAATTCAGTTGTCAATGGATCAAGGCCTCTTTTTTTTTTCAGGTGCTATAATAGCTCTCTGTGTTGTGTAGTGATTAAAATCCTACTGTTTAATGGGCTTAGTTGTAAAATGAAATTGATTATAAAAAACCCTTCATGATTGCCTTCTTGAGTGCTGTGTTAATAATTTTTTTTTATTCTTCTCACTGCTGTAAGCATTAGTTGAAACAGGAAATCATAAATACTGGTGTAGAAATTCATATGCCCCAGAGCACCTGTATTCCAGCCCTCAGCAGAAAGCCCTGATATGGCAAAATAATGTTTATTGGCCCATTTCGCCCACTGGATGCAGGTGGAATGGCTTTTTTCTTGCCTGCAGTAAGACTGCGTGAACTGCCACAGCTTGAGTTGGAAAGCCAAGCTTTGGAGCTGTGAACAGTGTGAAACTGAGCTCTTGTAAGTGTCTTTAATATGCAGCACTTTTATTTTTATAGTTCCAGATGCCGCTCCTTCCGGCGTATCGGTGGATATCGTGAACAGCACGTTGGTCAAAGTCTTCTGGTTTGGAATACCAAGGGACAGAGTTCGTGGACATTTAAGAGGCTATAAGGTTATGAATTTCTCTTTAAATAATTGTATACAGTCAAATAAACTAGCAAATGAATCCCAGATCAAGGGTAGATTGCAGTCTCTCATTTCGGGGAAGATGAGAGAAATCAATACTGTGTTCAGCCCCATAAAACATAGTTCGTTATAGAAATGCCAATCTCAATGCAGGTCAGTTGGTGGAAAACAAGAAGCATACTGGATGGGAAAAGGCATCACCCAGAGAAACACTTCCTAACGTTTGTAGGAGACAGAAACTATGGGATGATTCCTGGTCTAGAGCCCTTCAGTGAATTTCGCTTAACTGTTTTGGCTTACAACGCCAAAGGAGATGGCCCGGAAAGCTCCCCCGTTGTGTTTGAAACTCCGGAAGGAGGTAAGATGAGATGAGAATATGGGATGGAAGGACAAAAATAGAAATTGTCCATGTCACAAGGCAAGTTGATTTCCTTATTTAAAGTGATTGTAAAATCTCCAACATTCATAAAACCCCTCACTAGAAAGGGGAACTGGAGGTTTTGAGCTAAACTATATCCTCATTTAACAAGTCTGTGTAGAGACGGACCTATTCAGTCGTCTTCTCTGAAACCTAATCCCTGTATCTTCCAGTCCCTGAACAACCACGTTTTCTAAGGATCCTGAACTTTGACAAAGATTCCATCACTCTGTCGTGGGGACTTCCCAAGAAAGCAAATGGCCACCTTACTGGCTACATTTTGCAGTACCAGATAAGTATGTGCTTGTTTTACTTTGATTTTAGAACTTAAGCATTATTAGTTAAAAAATAAAAAATCACAACCAAAATAATAATAATAAAAAAACCACACAAAAAAAAAAAAACCCAAAACAACTAAACCCAGTGCACAGTTATTTAAAATAGAGGCTGATGAGAAGGGCTGTTTCTGAGATTCCTGTACAGCCGTAGCACCAGAAGAGCACGTTTCGAGCTGCAGTGTGCGCACAGCCTGCTAGAGGGCAGGCCAAAGTCATCTTCCAGAGCAAAAAGTTTTCCATGCCCTGTTCTGACATAAGCTCACATCGCTGCCATGCCTTGTTCCGCATTTATGCACTAATTACATTACTTCATAATTGCAAATGATACGTAATGTAGCAGGTACAGAAATTGTAGGTGCGTTTTACTGAAGCGAAACATTGAACACAAAGTCATTTGTAATGAGAGCCCTTCAGTCGGGTTTATTCAGAAGTTCACACTGTGTCAGTGAGCCCCTCCTCCCCGCGCAATGCCTCAGCAGAAATGCAGACAGCTACCACCTGAGTCATGTCATGGAGTAATGCCATTGAGGAAAAAACTGCAAACCAGGGGTGTCACTTTCCTTCTTGCCTGTGGAAGACCTGAGTAGCTGGACTTGGGGCAGGTAACATCAGGCAAGATCCAGTATTGGTCCTAGAGTGCCACAACACCAGCTGTGGGGCATGGTGACAGTTCAGGGTGGTTTATATCTTCTTTGAGGGTGGAACAAGATTAGACTGTGTCGTATTTACAAAAAAACCCCGCATACTTTTCACTTATCTCTGCTGATAACAGAACTGCCCGGTTGCCTTTGCAAGCTGAGGCTGAAGGCTGGACCCTCCCCTCGTTTCTGGTGATGATGAGCAGAGGGTGGATCCATCTATTTAGGCAGTTTGGGAGTAGCAATCCCTCCTTCAGTGGCCAACTGTGCTAGGGCAGAGTGGAACAAAGCAGAACATCCATCCGTTAACTTGCTTGCAAAAGTTTGCAGATGTTTGGAAGCAAAGCAAGAAGCAATTCATATATATTTAATGATCTAGGAGACAGTAATTTTTACCTCCCACTCAGTATGTGCATATCTAGAATCAGAAAGCTCTCTGAGAACAGTAATAGCTCACTGAGTAGTTGGGAGATTGACATGGATGCGATAAATCCCATTTAAGTGCTTGGCAGGAAGGTGAGATATGCTTCTTCAGACTTCGTCTTTCCTGCGTAGTGCAGCGTGCCTCCCTTGCAGGAGTGTTCGCGACACCTTTCATGTGCGTAGCCTTCGGCTGCTGGATCTGACTCAACTGCCTCTTCCCTTTCAGTAAACGAAACGCATGAAATCGGACCTCTGAACGACGTCAGCGTGACCAACCGCTCCACGCTCAGCTGGAAGCTTTCAGGTCTCAGCTCCAGTACCAAGTACAAATTCTATGTAAAGGCTTGTACAGTCAAAGGCTGTGGGAAGCCGGTCACAGAAGAAGGACTAACGATGGCTCAAGGGAGTAAGTTAATAGGCAATATGTTTTTATGTGGGGAAGCTCTAACAATAATGGGAAAACCTATTGAGAATATTCCAGGCTTGACATTTCCTCTGTAATTAGAGGAAATAAATTTGTTTTTCTTTCCATGAGAACAATCAATGAACTTTTTAATGTAGCCATGCAGCTCTTCAGAAAAGTAGAGCTTATCTGTTCAATTTTGCTGTACAGTACTCTGTTTCTATTCCCACTGGTCAACTCTTTAAGCCGTACTAGAACAAATGAATTGCATTTAGTCATGAACAGAAAGTTAAAAATCTAGATAATCTGTTCTCAGTAATATTATGAAAACAAATTCTGCCCTTGCATGAAGATGGGGGAATGGCCAGCAACATTAGGGGCGGGTATTTGACACTGAAAATCCAGATGAACATAAAACTGACTGCAGCGCATTTCATCCATTATTTTATTATTATTTTATCAGAGACTGGAAGTGAGCATTTGTGTGCCACTTACACCCTATCCTAAACCACAGATGTTCAGTGATTTAAAGGAAAATCACAAGCTCTATGTCATAGCTCATCTTTCACATTCAGCTGAAAAGAAATAAAACAAAACGTACTGCGCTCAGCAAGTCTGAAAACTCTACAATACCGAGGAACAGGTCCTTGCTATTAATCAGAAACCATTGCTCTGCGCTTACCACCGGGAAGGCAAAAGAGAATGTGATAAACTAAAGAGTCCTGGCTCCATCATTTTTAGCAATGATAGTAGTCTGGAACACTGTTGTTAGAAAATAGAAAAATGGTCCTTGTTGCACAACATCCTATTGGACTTCCAAGTTGCAGAATCTCTTCAGTTACTGGTAAAACAAGTAAAAAGTACTTTAAACTCATCACGACCCAGTTCAGGATCCAGTCATGAACTACCACCTGTTTTCTCAAGTAACGAAACTCCTCAGTGTCTCGTAGCCTCCAGTCTCACTGTAGTTTACAGGCACTCACGCGGTAGTAACTATCAATCTACCGGCGTGCTTTAAAATTTATTCTCATTAAGGAAAGTAAAAGATCCTTTTCTTTTCCAAGCTAAAAATATGCAATTTCACCTCATTTATTTCCCTTTTCTGGCCTTCATTGGGCAGCCAGAATAATGTGTTTTGGCCACTTGAAAGTCTATAACTTCTTTGAATAACCTTGTGAATTTTTATGAAGTACATGAAATACATTTATGAAATACCTGATATGCTTAAACGGATGATAACGTTGCCATTCATTTTGTTCTGGTTCTCGTCTTTCCTAAGGCTTTGTTTCAGCAGTGGCAACAACCGATTCTTGTGAAATGCTTGTAGAATAGAGTAGAATAACTAATGCAAGCTGCAAGGGTCCAGTTCTGCGATTAATGGGTGCTCCTTGCTGGTTCTCAGGCCACCCTGAATTAGGACACCGTGTCTGTCACTGAGATGCCATTAGATTTTTGTGTCATCATTTTCTGGCTAAATCGTTCAGATATTTTCCAAGTAAACATGATAGGCTGAAAAAAAATCACCCTTTTCAGTGACCTTCTTGGGGTTTTAAGCTGTAGTATGGGAAGCAGAGCGATTGCTCAAAATTAAAACAATTTCTCTTCTTGAAGAAAGGGAGTGATTTTGAAAGTCAAAGTTTATAATTTAAAATGAACCACATAAATGACAGATATAAGATGTGGTGCCCTCTGAAATGAAACTCTGTGATAGAGCATTCCAAGTCTCTTTGGGTCTTGATTCAGTGATTCTATATCCACTATGTTCCGGTTTTAGTAATAAAAACATAAAGCTCTCATTGTTCATTTTAAGACTTTGAATAGCTTCCACTGCTGTAATATAGCCTTTGCAGGCTGTGCCATGGGTATTTCAGGATTTCACAATATGTTCTGCCAGGAAAGCGGAGATGTTGTGGTGGAAGCTACGTGATAAAATTCACATTTTATCATTGATATACTTGATCCGCATTTTGCTATTGCTTTCATTGATTTGCAGTTATCCCTGCCACTATAGTCTGGAATCAGAAAGAAAAGCCAATCTCTTTCTTTGATACGTACATATGCCTGTATCACTGCTAAAAACAAGTCTGCGTAGGGAAAATTGTTGTGCTGTAAATGATAATTTTGCCAGCCTGTAATTTATGTGCAACCCATTTCCTGACGATGAGTTTGCAGTGGCATGAATCACTGAATTTAGTAAAAGAAAGTTTACCTCAATTAAATAAACATAACTCCCTGCATAGATAAATGAGTAGATAATACCCTTTCTCTACAACTGCAGCATCTTCCTCTGTGAATGAACCACTCAGATTTTTTGTCAGGAGTAACACATTGCTTTGAGTTAGCAACACTTTACCAAACGGTCAGTGAGTGGACACTGGTAGGAAAAGACCGTCTCGTGCTCACATCTCTACTTCTTCATTCTCAGCGGAGCAGTGTCACGGTCTCCACCCTGTGCATGCCTGACAGCGGCGGAGGTCGAGCCCTCTGCTCTGCAACACTGCCTCTGTCGGAAGGGGCTGGTTCTGTATAATTACTTGCCAGAAGAAAACCACACTTTAATATTTGCCTCTAAGATTAAACGCAGGCCCACTGGAATTAGTGAGAAATAGCAGTAGGCTATATAAAAGCTTTCATTTATGGCATCCTTGCTGCATGACCCAACGCCACTGGCATTAGCAGCTAGTACAAAGTCGATGAAATAAAAGGCCTCTTTCTTATGAAAGATCTTAAACATAGCCAAAATAACTCGGATAAAAAATGCTGGTATACAACCAAAAGTCTTTATCAGTTGTTGATAAAATACTGTGGACAGTCATGAAGAACCCGGGCAAAGGGACTTTTGCATTGTATTGGAATATAAATAATAGATTAACTTTTGTGGCTTTAATTTGGTTTCACTCCGCAGAAGAAGTTGTGCTGTCTTTAGAAAATGAGTTTTTCCTCTACTTTTCCATTTTCAGGCAGTATTTCTTAAATGACCTACGAACTAATTAATTTTCCCATTGAAAATGTCGATTTCCCAATGATCGTTAGCCCTCGGAAGCATAACACAAAATAACGTTCTTACACCAGTGAAAAGAATTAATTTAATACAGCAGTCCTTTTTTAACACAAAGATTCTTTTCATCTAGAGTTGCCAGTGTTTCTCAAGGATTACTAAACACGTATTACATGTTGAGAATGATTACTGTGTGTCCAGAAATTCAAGCCTTAATGAAAAATTCATCCAGAGGAAGCCGTACAACTGCAGTTTTATTTTTCAGAGAAGCCAGAGAGTAGAAGTTCACCAGTTTCATTACATTTCAATGGCAATTGGCACGTAACTCCCACAGGCTTTTTGAAATCCTTGTCCGGAGGGTACTAACCTTTGTGACCCACCGTAAGATGCGGAGAGTAACTATTTGTAACAAAACCTATGGCTTTAGTTCTCTTTTGCCACAGGCACAGTGAAAAAGGAAAAACACAACTGCCTTAGCCATGTGTAACCACCGCTACTGTGACCAGCAACCCCCCCAAAATAGACCCTATTTGCTCACAATCCAAAGAACCTGTGGAATCTTGGTGACAAATTTCTTTTTCTGTCGTTTATGCCACTCCACTCTGTGGCTCTTCTTCGGCCGGGGGACCTGTAGCCCATCAAACCCCGCTGCTCGTGACAGGCAGTGACATGTCCCACCAGCCTGGGTGCTGCTCACTGGCTGGGTGGGAAAAGGAATATCTGATGTGTTGCTATTTCAAACCCCTATCACTCTGAGCAAGAACAATAGGCGTGATAAATACAATATGCTAAATATATCAGTCTCGGAGTACTTCAAACAAATTTGTAATTAACTGTTTGTCTTTGCTATTTTTTATCCCTTTTCCTCTTCTATCAGCCTGTGTAACCTACGCAGACAGCTAAAGGGAAGCAGCAAGAGATGAACAAGCTATAACCTGTCGTCTTGTCCGAGCTCAGATTTCTCCTACAAATCGCCATCAGTACAAATAGCTGATCACTAACTCACCTATAAATTCTTCTCAATAGGCTTTACACACAGCAGGTTTACTAATCTCTGTAGCTTAAAATAGTCCCAATTTAGCATGAAATACCTCCTGCACTAAAAAAGCCCAGAAGATGAAGGATACCTGTGATGCATATTTATACATTTTTAATAGCCAGGCAGTTGGGGAAAACTAATGAAAGTTCAACTTTCCATTTATTGCAGCAGATGTATTTAGACAGGTTTGGTTATAAATTAAGATGTTGCTCACAATTAGTATTTAGCTATTAGGCTGCCAGCTTTTTATATAAGTACGTTTTACAACAGATGTGCTAACTTTTGGAGAACTGGCACTCTTGTAAGTCTTTGGGGGCAGTTTATACTGTTTTTCCCTTTACACCATAAGCTTCTATAAAAAATATGTGTTCTGTTGTTCTCATAAATCTCAGAGCCCGGTAGGAATATTGTAAAATTGCAGTTCAGTGTTTAATGTTCATGCGAGTCCCATGGTATGGCTGATAAATAGCGGGGGAAGACGAGAAGCGCTGGTGATACGCCTTTAGTACTAATGTTTCTTCTTCCTTATTGTAGATTAAAAACCTAACCCAACTGCTTTCAATTTTCTGAAGCTAATTCCTGCAGCTCACTGACCTTTCAGTATGTTGAGCTTTTCCTTATCTGTATATCTTTGCTTTTATTTTTCAGGATGCTACACTGCTTTTTTTTTAATTTTTATTCCAGCCACCAAACTTGCCCCAATTAGCAATGCTTTCTCCTCTGTAGGTGCTATATTGAGTGTGTAACACAGACCAGAATGAAATCGCATGGAAAGAAACCTCATAAACACCCATCACTGGACACCAGTACCGAGTTTTAAAGGAAAATATTTGTTTAGTGATTTGGGATAGGTGATGTTAACAGCCTGGAGAGCCAATGGCAAACCCCCGGTCCCAGGTCAGGGTGGGCTCCAACCCTCATTGCAGTACGTGCATCCCCATCCGGCCGGCCTCATCTGCCTGAGAAAGAGGGGTTATTTTTCAGCCATATCAGTTCCCCCCCTTTCTGCTTCTCTAAGGAGCTGACCGTTCAAAAAGAAGAGGCTGACACAAGCTGGAAATAAACAGGTGATAGATATGGAGTGGTTAAGATGGTTTGAGAAAAATGCACAACGAGCCACAGCTGTGGGCTACCGCTGAGCTTGGGGTTGAGCATTTTGCTTGCCAGGAGCTCCGGAGAAAAGCTTCCTAAGGAGACCTGTGTTGTGTGCAAGCTGGGCCACGTGGTTAGTGTGTCATGCATAAGTGTTACGTGGTCTTTAGTGCACAATGGACTTAAGGTTTACATTCATTCTTGTTACTTTACGGATACTGTTTCCATTAAATATGTTTTTCTGATGTCTTGATTTTAGAACATGTAATTAAAATGTACCTGTGGTATCTTGTTGCTTAATTTGCAGTTTGATTAAAAATTATAGCTCAGTTTCACATACTTCATTTAGCAAAAATTACCGATAGATGGATTAATTTATGCTAATAAGCTGTGCTTCAGTATCAGCAGTATTTCAGCTTTATGTGTTCTCTCTGGGTCCCAATGGTCTACTAATTTAACTGCTTATTGTAATACACGTATAGTTGCCTTGGAAAACTTATCTTGAACTGTTGCTTTGATTGTGCTTGGATTCATCTTAATCTTTTTTTTTTTCCTTCAGCTGTCAACTAAGCCTTAATCTCTGAAAGCTTCTTGCTTTGCTTGTTTACTACTTTAAGCATAAATGAGCATTATCAGTGCTAATTGGTCAAGTAGTTTTGAAATTATACTGTGTTCTCAATCCTTAGTTTAGACAACTTTGGATAAAGCAGGCAAATTAGGCAACTGAACACAATTAAAGAGTTATATTTAAGTGCATACCCCCCCCAAATGCCTCTCCTGCCATCAAGGGTGGGCAGAGTCCCATGTTGTACCCGTTGGTTGACTAAAGAGGTCCTCTGTGTCAACCCGCAGTTCTGAATTTGTTTGCGTGAGCAAGCTTTTCGTGTTCAGGCAGTGATTGCCAACCTCTGTAGATGTCCTTTTTGCTGTTATCCACAAATGCTATTTTAAAAAAGCTTATTTAATACCCACCAATCTTGATGCAGACAGAAATTACAGTAGGTGTTTTGCAAGTGAAAAGGCTCTAAAACTAGGGCTACTGGAATTGCCCTTCTACCTTTTAATCAAATATTAAACTCATCAGGTACATTTAAATGCCTAAATATCAATTTAAAAGCCAACTCAGCTGTATCTAGCACAGTGTTTTATGCGGGCATTGTGGAGTCTAAAAGGACATGGGAAATCTCTGTCGGGAGAGAAATGAGTACAAATCCCAATGTTATTTTTCTCCATGAGACACATAAGAATCCATTTCCAGATAACAAACTGTCTGTGCTTCCCTGCTGAGCTCCGTTCAATGGTAGAAGCATCAAACCCCTGATTATCTTTACAAAGGAAGCCCATTTTCAAGTTGTAATTTTTTAAGCACTCATCAGTTAAAGCAGAGCCATAATCCCCCGTCAATATTAACTTTCATCCTGGGAAATGTACAAACCTCTTCATAAACATCAGGATTACTTCAGTCTGCTGATTATTTTATCTTGTAGAATATTAAAAATCAAATAGGGGGAATGTTTTTCTGGTTTATTGCCTGCTTTTGAAAATCAGATTATCTGACGATAAAATGTTAAAAATCCTTGTGTGCCATATTTGTGTGTTACTTACGTTATTTGTAACTGTGCATTTCACGGGCCTTTTGTTCAATGAATACAATTAATCAATATGACTTGAATGTGTACATTCCATAGGTAAAGGGATCGGCAAGATTTCAGAAGCAGTAAACCCCACCCAAAAGTTTCACCCCATTGAGGCGCTTGAGCCTGGAACTGAATATACAGTTCGTCTAGTGACTAAGAATTGGGTTGATAACAATAGCATTTTTGAAGATGTAATTGAGACAAGGGGGAGAGGTGAGACATGAAAACCTTCAAGGTGCTAAAGATTTATTTTGAATGTAAATAACTGTTGAGGTTACATCTTACCTTGTGCAGTGAAAGTGTACCAACCCCATAATTTTGTTCTGTGATTTATTTGTTGGTTTTTTTTTTAAGTTGACCCTTGCAGTTGAATCCCATGGGAGCATAAACGCATCCGTGGTTCTCGGCTGAGTCTTATGCTTTGCTTGACGCACCATAGCCGGGAACTGTTACAAACTTTACAAACCCGTTTTCCCTCCTATGCGATTTTGAGAGGGTAGTGCTGTGATGGAATCCATCTTACGTGTGCCAGTCCAGTGGTTTGCATGTGTCGGGTGCGCTTTTAACTGTTTCTTTCGCAAAACTGCTTTTGCATGAGAGGCTTAACAGTTCTCTGTTCAGCGTTCCTACTTGGCATTAATCTTGTGAGCCAACTACTCTCTCTCTCAGAATTACCTTTCCAAAATGTCTGTATTGTGCCGTGTGGACCACGCATTCCCCTTAAGCCTAAAAATTTCACACTCTGGACATATTTCTGTCTTGCATTTCTTTAAGCTGAACTCAATGAGTAGCGATAGTCTGATTCAATTAAGATTCACTGAAGAAAATGTTAGGTATTTGTGTTATAGTAACGTGATACCCTTTTCCTCTGATTAATTTTAATTTTTTTCTTACTCCTCTTCCGTTTCACAAAGCCTATGCTGGCATTTACGATGGAATTTCCACCCAGGGGTGGTTTATTGGACTGATGTGTGCCATCGCTTTGCTCACCCTGCTGCTGCTAACTATTTGCTTTGTCAGAAGAAATAAAGGAGGAAAATATTCAGGTAAATGGATTTATCATCCTGTCGCTATGTTCACATGTTAATAACAAGCATCCTTCAGGCTTTTATCTCTGGCGGCTGCAAAGCCGCAAGCAGAAACATCCAATTAGGATTTGTAGTTTTGATGAATATCTGCAGAATGGATTCTAATGAATATAAGTGAAACTCTGCTCTCTGGGTGAGATAGTGCTGTGTGCTGGTCAGAGATCTTGCTAAGGCCTTTGATAGCGCTCGTTGAAGCTTCCAGTATTTAATCCATCCCTAGAGCCCAGGTCCTTCACCAGCTGCACCTCTGAGCCTCCGCTGGCAGGGCTACCTGCTCGCTTTCCACCTGAAAACTGCTACTTGACATACTGACTGACACACTTCCATGGGTACCCGAGCTGCTTAACGACAGAGTATTTTGCTAGCAGTAATTCTGTAATTTTCAAAGCAAGAAGTAAGGATTTAAGCATTAAATACTGAAGTATAAATCTGGTTGCCCAGAGGGGTGGTCGATGCCCCATCCCTGGAAATAGTCAAGGCCAGGCTGGACGGGGCTCTGGGCAACGTGATCTGGTTGAAGATGTCCCTGCTCACTGCAGGGGGGTTGGACTTGATGGCCCCTAAAGGTCCCTCCCAACCCAAACCATCCTATGATTCTGTAAACGCTATCTTTCTTAAAAAATTCAGGAACGGCACCAAACCCTTGATGGACGCGTGCTGGTTGTGTCCAGCCAGACATGCAGTGCACGCTGCCGCCCTCCACGTTAGGCCGCACGTGATGACGGTTTTCCCATTGCACCTGCAAAAAGAAAAGCCCATGGCGGAACATGGCGTACAGATCTGTGCTTTATTTTATTTGTACAGTGAAAGAAAAAGAAGATTTGCATCCAGATCCTGAAGCTCAATCAATAAAAGATGAAATCTTTGGGGAATATAGGTAAATAGGACCTGCTTTGACAAGCGTTTGTGTTTGTTGGGGTTTTGTTTGTTTCCAGATGTCATCATTATTTATGACATTTTTATAGCATGCAATTAATGCTATTTTTCATTTTCAAAGCAAACCTCATAGGAGTGGATAATAGTAGGAATATAAAGGTATATCCAATATACTTAAATCCATCCAAGTTGGGATATAAGTAAATGTTGATGTATCAGTGGTTATTTTTCACACGTTTGGTTGTTTGTTTTTTTTTTTTTATTTAGCATTGTATGAATAATGTAAATATATATGATAATTTGGGTTCCTGTAATGTCCACTGAAGCCAATAGAAAGACTTCTATGTCTTCAGTGGGTTTCTGAAACCCAGTCAGGCCGAAATGGTGTAATACGGGGAATGTTCATTTTGTGGAAGGAAACAAAGAAAAGTTTGAAATACAGCCAGAGATGGCAAAAACCCAAACAAGCCTCACTACAGAAGTTTCTGTAGGAGAATTGAAATCACTTTGGCTGCTTTAAAATAACTAAATCTTACAATATTATGTAACTGTCATATGAAGAAAAATACATCATTATAAGAACCATGCTGGAAAACTGGTGTCGCTTGCCTTAAAGGCAGAAAATTTCCGTTGAAATCCCTCTTATATATACTACATTATTTGTACTGGAATAGGGGTTTTTTTTTCTGCATAATTTCATCTTTATTTAATTTTTAATGCTTTCTAATGGGACAAATATTTAGAAAGGTAAGAAAGTCCTGAGGTTAATAACTTTGACCCCCTCCTTTCCCCCCAAACTCCACACTTGTCTTTTTTATAAATAGAAATGCCACGTGTAGAAAAGCAGTGAATATTTTTACTGTATTGATTATATTCTTTATTATACGCTGAAGCGGTAAAGTTCAGGTGCATTTCTCTGTCCTTCCTCAGATGACGTTACCAAACCATTGACACTGATTTGGCATTAGCAAGGACCATAACTGAGTAATTGCGTCCTTAGTTCAGAGGCCTGATTTGGGGTTTTTTGTAACCTTTTAATCTGTGTTTCCCGTCCCCCTAAATCAGAAGTCAGGCTGCTTTGGTTGTTCTTCTGCAGTAGCATTAGGAAGAACGGCCAGTGGAATTTCCTTTTTCTCTTGATTTTTGGTGGTGGGTCCGCCCTTTTTCATGAAGTTGCCGTTGAACATAGCCTGCATGTGAGCAGATGTGGACACTCTGATTCTGCTTTGGTTTTTCCCTGTTCCTTCCCTTTAGCAGAGAGAAACTCCATCAGCTACAGTACGATAACAGCAGAACAAATGAAAGAAGGGGAAAAAAAAAACCCTTTGTTAGTCATCTAAAATTAAACAAATGCTCACAAAGCAGTGAGATACAACCTACAGCTTATGCCTCGTCCCACAGCTTAACGTCAGCTCACCCACCCACCTCAAAAGAAAAAGGAAAGAAACAGGCCCTGAATATTGCCCACTGTTTTGTAGAATGAAAATGTCTCTTTCTGTAAGGTGCCGAAGACTCGACACCAGCACTGACCGCTGGAGCCGATCCCTCAAATCCCTTCCAGCGTTCGCTTCTTCCTCCTCTTCCCCCTTCCTTGTCTGTCCGTTCTGTCTGTCCAAGGCAAAAAGGGAAAAAACCCAAAAGACGTGTAGTTTTCATTGATGTTTGCCTTTCTTAACCAACTCCACTGTTGTAATAATCACAAAATCATCTATGTGGGAATTCGGGTCGGTGTAAATGACCTGCCTGAGGTGCACCGGGCGAAGCAGGACTCGTGGGGTCACGTCATTCCCAACGTACTCCCCACACAGAAATGTTTCCCTCGCTCTTCCCTCCTGCTGCTTGCTTTCACAATAAAAGAGCAGTTTCCATGCTTGCGATTAAAAGATAGGTTTTTGGAAAGGCATTTCTTTGTTTTGTAGTGACAGCGATGAAAAGCCGCTGAAAGGCAGCCTCCAGTCAATTAACGGGGACATTAAAGCCGCCGAAAGTGCTGATAGTCTGGTAGATTATGGAGAAGGGGAGCATGGGATGTTCAATGAAGACGGTTCATTTATTGGAGCTTATTCTGGATCTAAGGAAAAAGGATCAGTGGAAAGCACTGGGAGTTCTACAGCAACTTTTCCTCTCCACGCCTAAAATATTAGCAAGAATGATTCATGTTTAATTGTGATATTTATCTTGATTAGCACTCCACAGTTACCACATGTGATTGGAAGCAGGTTGCAAATTGAGCCAGTCAGGAACCTGACATCCAGGTAATATAAAAATAAGTCACTGCCACTAAAAGATGATTTTTCCATCGTAATTTCTAGGTGTTTTCTTCTAATTAAAACAAAACAGAATTTCTCGGTGTTACATCTGTATAATTAACTGTTATTCCACGTGTTTCTTAGGTTTGGAATATGTTTCTCTGTAGAGTATTTTTTTTTTTTTTCTTGTATGGCTGTTGTCACTTTGTGCCTACGTTTATATGTAGTGTTCCCTCATGTACGGGGACCTCGGCATTGCAGAGGTTGCAACACAAGAAAATCAGACAAAACCAGCGGGTGGCTCCGCAAAGTGACACAATGCACCCTACTGAGAAAAATGATAATTTAAAATACTGGAGAAATATATTCTATATATTGTATAATTCTTCATAAAGAAATAAACTCCTTTGCTTATGATACTCTAAAATTATTTTAGTGGTTAGAGCTGACTGCAATTACCGATACTTAGAGATGCGACTTTATCCACAGAAAAATTGCTCTTAGAAGAAAAAGCTCTGGCCTTGTGGATGAATCTTCTGTCCAGTAGCTGGCACTATTTCCTTAAATAAGTTAAGCTGCAGTATCTTTCCTGTGGCGAGGCAAAACAGGGTTCCCATCCACCATCATTAGAAAGTATTTTAATTTGTTTTCCCGAGTCTCTGCAAGCTGCATTTCTAAGCAAAATGCTTGGTGTCTGTCTCATATCTGTATATTTGTGCACTAGCTTACATTTCCTGGAGACGCTGTACATATGATATTAATATTGACACAAGTAAAAATCCACCTCGTTTTATTTTGAAATGAGACATGTTGCTAGCATGAGTCTGTATAGCTGCGTAGGAATGAATAGAATTGCTTCTTAAAATGAGTTTGGACCAGCAAAACTAGCTTTCAGAAGGAGTTGTGTGTATCCCAGTCCTATAAATCTCACACCTTTCTAGTACCACGTAAGATAAACCTACCCGACTTTCAAGAGATCACTTATTTTCAAGCTATTCATCGTTAAATAAACAAAAACGAAAGCAAAGAAAATATTATGGTATAGTTTCTTTTACCCTTTGATTACTGAACGCTGGTTTAAATCTGGTTCGTTTCTTTGCCTCTCCGCCACTAACTCAGCAAAGCTGTACAGCACATTTTTTTGGTCTTTTTGTATTGGAATCTCACAAATTTCTTTAAAAGCCTTTGTATTTTTGAATACGCTTATACGAGTAGAGTATCAATTAGGCTTTATTTCCTCTTGCATTTACAAATGACTGTCACTTCAATTGTATTATTTTTTAAATAGTTACTACGGGAGGAGCAGGTCCTAAAAGCCATTTTGCATCCTGGTAGTAATTAGGCAAATATCCCCAGCGGGTCCTTCACGATCTCCATTACCTGGAAGAAAGAGAGGAAGCAAGAATTACATGGTTAGGAGTTTCCAGTAATGCCTACAATTAAGACCCGTTAGTTGCCCACAGAAAGGCAGGTTGTTACCAGCAGAAAGGCCGTGGTTCGTGCGCAGCTCCCCTTACGCCTGGGCTGAATTCTCAGTCGTGCTCATCGATTTCTGAAAGCAGTAAGAGACCTTTGGGGCTCGAGGCTTCTGCATATCTGTTCCTCTTTTTTTAATTATTTTTGCTTGTTAAGGACCTTTTGCCTAGCCTTTATTTGGGAAAAGCAAACCCCAAAGAGCCAGCCTGAAACCCCCAGCGATGCTGTGAGCGAGTATAAAAAGACGAATGGAAATCTGCCCCGAGTCAAAAGTCAGCCCGCTCTGTGCCAGTGACCCCGTGGTGCGAAGGACCTGCTTTTATTATTTATAAAGTTTTATTTTCCGTGGTTCTCTCAATCCAAATGCTAAAAAAGTCCAAAGTCATTTTCATTTTTATTAAAAAATACTAATTTTAAAAGGAGGGAGGCCATCATTGGAGAAATGTGAAAATTGGCATTGGCGCCTCATCAACAGAGACGTTTCCCACCAGGACCTTTATCTGCTGACTCTTGTCTGCTGCAGCCCAAACCAGGTGAAGTCTAAGAACTGATTAGGCTTGTGACAACCTTTGTTGCAAGCTTCGGGCTGCTTTTAATGCATTTCCTTTAGGAATTATCCGCACTAGCCTGTGATCAAGGGGCTTTGAAATAGGAACAAAAGCAGGGAACAAAATGGGGGTGGGTTCCCCCAAAGCCTCGCTAAGCTCCCGGGGCAGAGGGCTGGGGAAGGGCTGTCCCCGAGCCCGGCAGAGCTCTCCCAGCCGCGGGGTCACTACCCGGGGCAGAGCTTTGGGCAGACGCACGGGGCTGAGGCTGGATGCGAGCTGTCCGCAGACACAGCCATCCATTTTCTTGTACTTTGGGTCGCTGCAGATCGGCTAGACTCATTGTCCCAGAAAACGCCTATATTAAACAGACACAAATTTCAAATCATATTAGTGAGTGTCAGATTATCGAATAATGAATATAAATCCCCTGCGCTATCACTTGCTCTGTTGCTGCTAAGAGATGTTTATGATGTTCCTCTGATGTGCTACTCATCTGTGCCGGTATGTGCGCTTTTTTCTATTAAAATTTTAATTCAGATCCTTAAATCTTAATGTTGGTGTTTCATGATGCCTCAGGGTCTAAAAATCATACAGTGACAAAAAGATGTGCGATGGAATTTGTACAGCGCGCACTGACTTTTGAGGAATATGCCCAATGAATATTAAACAAATGGCTGAAAATCCCAGGGAATCTCACTCACTTGAGCTTCGTTCTCTTTCCCAAGCATTTCTTTTCCTTTTATTTTTTTCCTAATGGGGTTTTATTTTCTCTGGTATGGGTCCCACTCATGCAGTGTACCTTGGAAAGTGCAGGACACTAATGGTTTTGTTAGAGATTTGCTTTCAAAAGTAAGCTAACAGAGCAAGCTCACATTTTGCTGAGCAGTTTTTTGTCATTGTCACTGCATTTTTTTCTAGGGCGGTCTGTTACGGGTGAGAGGAATTGTGGCCATGTAGGCTGAATAAAAATGATCACCAACTGTACTGCAGTTCTGGAATAGGCCATTAAATCAAATATTTTATTTTTTTTTTCACTGGCCAGGAGTATTTATTAAAATTAATTGATGGAAATCTGTGGTGATTTCTTCAATTAATACCTAGAAGGGAATTTCAGGCTGCCTGCTGGGAGGAGGGGGTTGAGGACAGCCAGCCGTGTGAGCATGCAGACCCTGTTGGATAGGGGATTATGAATTACCTGGTGCCATGGCTGTTGGTTCGGTTTCATTTGGTTACGATATGCCGTTACATTTGGCTGGGAATACAAGTGTGAGAGGGGAAACGACACTTTCAGATTTGATATCTCAGTCGACCTGGGATGCAATTTCACCGAGCAAGGAGGAGGCAGTTCCCTGGCCCCAGGAAGCCTGGCTTGCGGATTTAAGCAGCCTCCTCTGGCACAAAAGAGGGGCGGATGTTTCTCAGAAACTTGTGGGGTTTTGACTGCGCATAAGATTAAGAAAATAAAATCAGCTCTTCCTTGCTAATGGTAAAAAGCTCTCCTGTGTGCTAGCTCCCGTGCAAGTGAGCTCTTTGCATTCACAGAGCAGCTTACCATTGATTTGGTATCGGTTGTGATCTCACACCGAAGTTTTTATTAAAAAAAAAATATATGTATAATATAATTGCACAATCAAGAACTTGTAGGAAGGGCTCCAGCTTCATTCTCAGGCAAAATTTGGAGTCCCGGTCTCAATAAATCCTCACTTGCGCCTGACTCTGCTCGTCAGCAAGCCCAGCGGTGCTGGGTACCAAAGCCCTTCTGGGGCTGGAGCTGTGGGAGGAGCAGAATTAGGAACCAAATCAGAAAATGACTTTCCCCTCTGGATAAAAATGAGTGTGTATGTATAATAAATTAAGAAAACCCTTCTTTGTAACTCAAGTCTTAAATTGATCTAATTAGCATATCATTTAATGCTTTATGATATTTGTTCTGTTGTGTTCTGTGTTCTTATTTCACAGATTTTAACGAGCAGCTCTTTTTCTGCTAACTACTTCCACCGACTGAATGGGTCAGATCCGATGCATGAGAGGTTTTAATAAAAATTTTCAGGCCGATTTTATTTTTGAGATGAAAACAAGTAGTAGCACAATCTTTCTATAGAAAAAGGTGGGGGTTTTTTAAACAGTAATTCCACGTGCAGTTTTGTAAACTGAAGTTAGAATAACATTCACTAATCCTTGCACGCTTCTGAAAGGAAATCTCACAGTAATTTTTTTATAGTCACTATTTTGCGGATGAGCGGTAAATCTAGATTATTTTATGTACCCGTAAGAATGGTTATTAAGAGAGGAAATTCTTCATGACAAGAGAATTGCCTTTACTTGACAATGGATCAAGCCCTCAGCTGCATCTCTGGTAATGTTTAGTGTTTCAAAATCAGGCGTATAAAGCGTGTGGGAGTACCGGTACATGTTTACATTGCAGCTCCGTATCTTTCATGTAAAGGTTTCAAGTGATCTGCACTGATTTGTTCCCTTTTCAGGCAGGAACCGGTAGGTGGGTTTGAGCCAAAGCATACGGTCTGTCTTGTTTTTTTGTTTTTATTACTTCGAACAAGATATTTTGTAATTTCATGAAAAAAAGATCAAAGCAAATGTGGTGTCACTGTTCCAATGTTACTTTTCGAGCTAAATGTTAGTGTGCATTTATTAAAGTTTAGAGAAACGTGTTGTACTGTAGTTGCTGTTTGTATCATGCATATGTGCACGTATGGTTTTAAAAGATATTTTCGTTTTACATGAAATACAACTTTGCTAATAAAAGTTTGACTTGATGTAATCTTCAAAAGCCTTAGCTGTAATCAGCAAGTTTTTCTTTCGTTTTGGTTTGGGTTTTTTCCTCCTGATGCCATTTCTTTGTTGGGAATTTGTTTCAATTGTCATTCCTAGCCCTCTCTAGCTGGTGGTCTGTGGTGGGTTTTCGTGGCCCCACGCCGAGGTCGAGCCACCCTTGGCTTTCACTGGGACTGTCAGACACCACGGACAACCAACCACCTAGGTATGATCTACACCAAAGCAGGGATGAACCTGAACTGCAAACACCCTGAATTTAAATGCCTCATTTATTTCATGGTATGGTTATCTCCTGGATCAAACTATCGTCCTACATCACGTTAACATCTGTAACATGCTATATATACTCTGATTGTGTGGGTTAACATCACATAACCTCCCAAGCACAAAGAGCTTTAAGTTAAGTGGCATGTGAAATACCTGCAAAAATAACATTATCCAGTGTTAAAATACACTTAGCCATGCAATGGAAGACAAAAGCTCAGCATACCAGGCATGAACAGAGGTGAAAGGAGCTGATCCAGCTATATACATGGTAGAATATAGCTATAAAGATTGGCAGGGTGAATTTCTACTCCTGTTCATTACAGATCAGCAGAATAATGGTGATTTTATAAATATCCAGGCACCTAGAAACCCAGTAATACTCATTCTTTTCTTCTAATTCCTTAGTGAGGGAAAACTCCACCTATGCTAAAAGTCAGAAATCGATGTGTATTCATTATACAGAAATATAACAAATGTTCTTTCTTTGCCAAGGAAAAGAGGAAAAGACCAAAATACCTTGGTTCTTTTGTTACTGAGTATTAAAACAGTCATCCTGTCTTCTCCCCACCCCCTGAATATTCAGTGTTATAGGATTTATTTAGTTCTACTCTGCCTGTCCACGGAGAAAGGTTAAGCAGGCGGGGCCCACGCGATGCACACAGCTGCACCAGCCCAATACCTGAAACAAAAAATGCAACTACTAAGGACCCATTAAAAGCCAGCAGAAAAATCCATGGCAGCTGATACTGCTGCAAAATCCATTTTTTTCAAAAAAAGGTGGTGTTTAACAGAAATTTGGAAGACCTAGGCAGTGTCCAAGTGCAGGACACGAATTGCTCACGCAGGGCTGGCTGGCTCCCGGGCTTCCAACCCCGACTGTCTTTTCTGTGTCTCAGTAAAGGAAATGTTCTTGTATATTTTTGCTTTTCCCCTCATGTTTTTAGCTACTTTGCTTTAGCAGGAAGATTTCAGGACTTTTTGAATGCATTATTCCCCTGCAAAAACCCTTGAATACATTCAGTGCAAATGCAGAAGCAAGTAGGACTGCGTTAACTAGAATTCACCTTTCAGGAAGGCATCAAGGGCATCCCAAGTTTTTTTTTTTATTATTATTCATATTCTGGAATAATGAGATTTACACTTTTCTCAATACCAGAATGGAGAGGAAAAAGGCTTACAATCATGTGCTTCACTGGAGTGAGAATAAAGCTGCTGTTGCCACTGTCAGGTGCGCGGGCTGCAGATCCCAGCTCGCGAATTCCCACAACCTCAGCTGACACCCAGCTGACAAATCCCCGAGCAAAAATCTAAGGAGAAAGTATGGGACTAATATACTTCTGTTTGATATTTTGCTTTTAATACCAGGTTGGCATTATTGGCCCTATTCTGGGGGCAGAGCATTATTTCTAATGTTCAAACATTTCATTCCGTTCTTCAATATTACAATGAAATGTCATCACTTTTGGACTTTTACAATCTGCTAATAAGCTTGAAATGCAGAAAAGTCAGTCAGTCACCCAGTGGAAATACCAGCAGTCTCACTTGTTGGAAATACGTAAGCTCTGCAGATTTATAAGCCTTATTTAACAAGACCTGTGCATTGGTTTTGCCACGCTCGCAGCCCTGATGGCATCACTGAGGCCACCTCCCCATCTGATGTGGCTAAACCCATGTAGGAGGGTGTCCCACCCCCTCGCTGCTTGGAGATATGGATATTTCCATTAAAAAAACGCCCTGTCCCACTGCCTGGCCTGGCAGTGCCCAGCTGGCCATTCCTCCTGTGCTGCTTCCTTTCCAATGTCTCTGTAGGCGCAGGAGACATTGCTGCCCAGTGCAGGACCACAACCCTCTTTGCGTTTCAAAATACACCCGTAGGGTTTATACTGCTAGGCTGCATATCCAGCCCAGCTTGGGGGGTCGCGGCACGGTCCTCCCCATTTGCTTGGCACATCAGGACAGGGACATTTCGAACCAGAATACATACAGCAGTAGGTTTTGTTTGGGTTTTTGGCTTGGACAAAGCGGTCATGTTTTGGGATTCCCTGGCTTTGTGTTGTTATGCTTTTCTCAGCATGTTTGCAGTACCCTTATCGACTGAAACCTCTGGAAGCTGGTGCCTCTGACAGCTGCTCTTCAGCTGGCACAGAGGCGAGGAGCGTTTGGGATGAGGAGGAGTGGGAGGGTGTGAAACCTGGGCAGCTGTGGCTGGCACAGGGCGAGCTGGGAACCACTGCCCCTGCTCACATCTGCTGGGGGTCATGTGCTGTGCACCCTCCTGGCTCATTTTCAATTGCTCCTCCTGAAGGAAATGACATACAGGTGCTACTTCTTTACTAATTATCCTGGTACCAAATTAGTAGCCTTTCTTTCCTTTATGAATGCAAAGTATCTCCCTCAGCTCTTGATGGGTGAGAAAGTACCGGAGCAGTGTTACAGCTCGTTGCGTGAGAGCAGGACTAGGAGGTGAGGCTGCGTCTCCCACGTGTTTGCTGGGCTGGGGATGAAGCTGGAGGAGCAGGAAGCTGCGTGGCTGTGGGGAGGTGACCCAGGCACCCAGGGGAGAGCATACTAGGGCTAGTGAAATGGATTTGTTACTGCTTTTATCCTAAAGAGCAATGTGGGAAGGTCGGGAGGCCTTGCTGAGGAGCTGTACGGCGCTGTGATCCCTGCCAAAGGGCTGTGCCGCACTAGGGCTGGTTTACAGGGTGTGCTGTGGGGTTTTCCCCCTTTCTCCTGGCTGGATGATGTGGCTGGTCTTCTGTGCTGCTTCTGGAAGCAGATTTGTTGGTATTCTTGAGGCAGCACGGCTGCCTCTCCTGCACAAAAGTTATTTTCCTCTTCTTCCTGACTCTGTCAGGATCTGTATGTATTGATTCCCCCAAATCCCTGGTCCTTGGGCTTGGGAAACTTCCACCCTGTTTGTGTCGGTGCTGTAGCGGTCCTTTTTCCTCACCGCCTGTAACCTCCCCTACCTCTTCAGGGTGGAAGAAGTGTTCCACTTACAGATGCACCTGGGATTTTAAAAGTCCGTGGATGACCATGTCCAAAGTGTTTTGGGGGATGTGTTTTGGTGTGTTGGGGTTTTTTTAAGTTAAAAAAAAAAAAAGAGTGGGATTAATCTGCAGATTTTAAGACTTCATGTAACAAATACTCATTTCCTTGGAGAAGAGAGACTCGAAGGGTGTGTGTCCCGCGCCGCACCCCTCATGTGGGATGCGCAAACCTGGGGAGCCCCGAGGGAACGTGGCTTCTGCTGGAAAGCAGCGGGCAGAGGGCTGATGCTGAGCGTTTAGCTGAAGATACAACAGTTTGTCCGGAACGGTTTCCGCTTGCTCTTCTGGGTGATGTAAAGAAGGTCTGCGCTGGTGTCGAGGTCCTCGCCAGTGTGTTACTGGTGCGGAGACCTTCCTAAGCCCGGTCCTGGTGCAGGATTCAAGCTGGGAATGACTCGTGTTGCTCCCTCCTCCGCCCTTCTGCCACGCTGCGTCTCCGCAGGTGGCTGGACACACAGTAATTGAAATTACTTATGTTTTTAAGTGAGTTCTTTTTATGATTATTTATTAAATAATTAAAAGCACCAATGCATTTTCTAATAAAAATTAGCTTACCACGTAAGAGGGATGTTATCCTTTATGACTTCAGGCAATCATCATTCTAGGCATTTATTTTCCTCTAAGTGGCAATTTATACAAAGCATGCACACGAAAAAAAATTACCGGGCTATTTAGACTGACAGTGGAGTAGCAACTTCCAATGGAGCGGGAGTTCTGGTTAATTATTTATAATTTTAAAAAGTACATTTTTTCCAAACTCAGCATGGAACCAAGAGGCCACTAAGTAAATAAATGTATATAAAGCGCAGTGAAATCGGATCACTTGACAGGCTAATTCACATAATGTAAAAAATGTAAAAAAAACCCAAAAAGTTCTTGAGGGGAAAAATAATTGTTGCAACGAGTGGTGTCGGCGAAGGGATCTGAAGGCAGCAACAGCTGGTGGGGACGGAGTAGCTCTGGAACGGTGGTCTTGGAGTATTGTGAGGCAGAGGGAGGGAAGCATCACGGTAGCTGTTAAAGCCACTTGGTTTTATTGTTTCCTCATCAGGAGTAACGCAAGTGATTACTGCCGCAAGTTTGGGGAGGGGGGACTTTTTATGGTGAAAAACGTTTGGTTTATTTAATTTCCCATAACCATCGCGTGTGGAGGTTTTTCATTGTTCTCAATACATTCCTTGAAAAATTTTTACTTTAAAAAACCCAGCCAAACCCTATTTCCTGTAGTTCTTTACTGCATTTTTTTAACAGCTCCAAGTATGCAGATGAGATAATGTTTAGTGATGTCATGGTTGATGCCACAAGGCCTCTTAGCCGCCGTGTTTTACCTGTTTTTCTGGCTTTTTCTTCCTGCAGTCGGTGCTGAGCTCTGCTAGGCTCGGCAGTGCTGCTGCTCTCCTGCGCAGGCAGCCGTCCTCCCCGGGCAGCAGGGTCTCCGTCGGTCTGCCTGACCCTGACTTTTCTGAACCTCCAGCTCCTGGAGTCCCAGGACTGCAGAATTAAGAATTTTGAATAGGAATTAAGAATAACAGGGAGAACTTCACTGTTCTGCTTTCAGATTGTTTCAGCAGGACCCCCCCACACACAGAGTCTACCTTGAGGGAGTAAGGTCAACAACCTCAATCTAGTCAATCTATGATTTACTGAGAATTTTACATTACTTTACATTATTTTTTCTTTAAAGAAATAGTAACGAAACAAAAACCAACCCTCTTCATCAACCTTGTAGAGCTCTGAAAGCTCCATGAACCAAAAGGTTCAAAAATCCACGGTGAATGGAAAATCACAGTAGTTCTTTAAATACGCAGGATTGTGACTCTGTGCCTGACTCTGACTTTCAAAACGGAGAGTTTAAATGTCTGAACGAGAAGCTCATATTTTGACTAATTTTGGCAAAGCTTATAAAAATATGCATTTCTCAGTCCTATTGTTTATGAGTTTAAATTTGTCTACATCTCTCCTTGCCAAATGTTCCGAACATTAAAATTGTCTCACATCTGCAATTTAAGTTTCCACTTAAGGAAAGGAAACTTTAGACTCAACTGGCTCGTTTCATCAGCGCCCATTGTATTTTCAGGTTTCTGTCAGTTTGACAAGGCATAGCTGAATCCGTTTCTTCTCATAATCAAGATAATAACTACTAAAAAATGATGGATTTTGCTGCAGTTGAAAATACAGACTTAATTCTTGCCATAATTATCAAGTCTTTAAATGGTAATTGCACACTGTTACCATCTATCTGCTGTCAAATTTATTTCAGTAATTGACCTCCTAGTCCAGGAATTAGAGACAGACTTTGATTATTGGTTCAATTAGTCTTAAAGCATCATGTGTCTTTTTTTTTTTTTTCTTTTTTTAAAGGTATTTCAGTTATCCAGCCAGTTGAAGAAAGTGCCAAGAATGTTGCTAAATATTTATCACTTTCTATCAGTTCTTGCTGTGTCTCATTTTAACCAGCGTATATAGATAAGGGTTTTGATGAGAAAGTTGTGACTGGGTTTGTGCTTATTCTAAGTTTCAACCTTTGGTGATGCTTTTTTCGGGCATGGGGCTGGGCTTTACTGCTGTGGCATAGCCCATAGCTATTTGCCGACAAAGACAGCGTGTTGGCTGTTTCTGAGCGGCGTGGTGGGGCCGCTACATCCCCAGCCGGACTGTTCCCATCGGGGCTGGGGCGCTGCTCCGAGCAGTCTTCTGCTTTCCTTCCAGTGGGGGAATAAAAATAGGTCCCTTAGACTCCGTCGTACCCACACTTTCTGATATAAGGAAGGCAGAGAGAAGAATATATATTTTCTAAGATCATTATTTCAAGAGAGTCTTTCTGCACAAAATGACCAGGGCTTGGTTTGGGGGAACGGAAGAAAAGAAATATTGTGTTCTTGACATCCACAGCCATGTGGAGATGGAGAAACATGTGCAGCTTTATTTGCTCCTTTGTGTAAAACAAGAGTAGTGCCATGGATTTAAGCAGCGGTTTCTGGTCTGATTTTACTCACGTAAATGAAAGAAATTGCATGTCAACAAGAGCCAAAAAAAAATCTGTGTTTTTTCTTTCTTGTAACTTATTAACTATTTAGGCACCTTAATTCCATTTTGTCAAGGGGAAGAACTCCTTTATTGGCTCCCTGACCAGGGACCATGCTGTTTTCTGTGGCAGAGCTTATTTTGTGGCTGGGAAAGGAGGAGGGAGAAAAAGATAAGGAGAATAAAACTCACTTCCAGGTGAAGTGTCTATGCAAACACCACACAAGTCTGGCTTAGGCTTTCTGGCCAAATTAATCACTGTATGTGCAAAGGTGGATTTTAGACAAAGCCATGCCTGATAAGTAGCTGAAAGGGACAGGAGATTTGAGGTGGAATTAAATCAGGTATTGGACCTGATTTGTCATGGAGGGAGGAAAAATATTGTTCTAGTGGTCTTAAACCTGTCCTTCCCTCCCTTCCCCAAGCACCTTTCCCCACATCAGCACATTCTTCCCCCACCTTGCACCTTTTGCCCGTGGAAATTCAGCATATTTCATCAGTTTGTCTGGGAATATATTTTTCTGCTTTTGTTGCATGTACACAAAGGTTCGTGCAGCAGTGGATGAAATGAATGAAATAGAAACATGTTTTCTGGTTTCCACCCTAAGGTGAACAGTAAGCAGTAAAATAAAATAAAAGAAACCTTCCCCTGTATGTAACAGATATGTGATACAGGCTTTTAAATTATTTCTTTGCAATGACATTTTATTCTTAAAATTCTACCTTAATTTTAATCATCCCTGTGAGGCATCCCTAAGTTACGCTTTACAATCCTCATCCCTCCAGGCTGGTAACGAGAGCAGCGCAGCACAGCTATCTTTCATGCAGCCGTCTTCTGCAGACCGAAACATCTGCTGGTGATGCGAACGAAAGTCACGCTTGGCTTTTTAATTCCAGATGATCATCGTTTGATAACTCTTTTTCATAAGAGCAAACGATTGCTAAATATACACAAATGCAGTCTGGAATTTCATATTCTGCAGTGTTCACCTGGCGTTTCTGCTCCCTGCTATTATCCCAAATCCATTCTGTTCGTTGCCAGTCGGAGCAGAAAAGCAAGTGTTGCTGTGGTTACACTGGGGAAATAGGCAGATGCTGCAACATGCATGATGACTCTTCCAGGAAATGCTTCAAGATAATTACAAGTAGCGATTGGGCCAGGGATATTGCTTGTTCCTGTGTCTCTTCAGATAATAACTTTTATAACCTCCTTGGCTGTGTCCTCTGGAAGGATTTGAGGACACAGTGATTGGAAGAAATCACCTGAGATTATTATTTCCCTGTGTCTTCTCCCTCCTGGACTGAATGACAGCCTTCCCTGCACCTCAATAACGTGTGCTCTAATTCTCTCGCCTCCAGTTCTTGAGCTTTAACTGTATTTCAGCATCTATTTTTTTTTTAACTCTTGAAACATTTGCTGCTTGAGGATTTAAGACTAGACCTTCAGAACAGCTAAAGCACCCGAGTGCTTAGCTGCTGCCTAAACTGCAAGTGCTTGACAACGGTGGGTCTATAGGTACAGCTGTAATTTAACACTAAATTTTACCACCTCCCTGTAGCTTCATTCCTGGGTGTGCATACCCCAAAGCTCCTGCTCTTAACGCTGCAAAGAAACCTCGTGCCAGAGCTGAGGGAAGGATTTCCAGTGGGGTTTGCCTGTCTCCTCATGGCCTCACTTCTGCAGGTACAACCAGGGCAGAGCTAGCTGGATACCGAGGGCAGATGGATAATGGTGTATATTTTCCTTCAGTGTACCTGTGCTGGTGGGACTGGGCCTCCAGCCTGGTAGCCTGGGGCCCTGTGGCAGGAGGTGGGACACAAAGACCTGACTCACCTGAGGCTGGAGGATCCTTTTCTGATCCTTTTCTACCTCCAGCCAGTGCAGGTGGGCAGCAAGGATGGGATGCTTTAAATAAATCAATCCCATAGCAAAAAAAATAATCCTTTAGTCTTATTTCAGCATTAGTTGCTACTCTTGCCTAGTGGTAAAATACAAAAGTTCCAGAGGGGCAGAAGACTTAAGACACTTGAGCTTCAGTGTTCCCTGTTTACTGGGACCCGGCTCCTACCAAGGCTGTGAAAGGATGTGCCTGGATCTCTCCCCATGTGTTTGTGAGGAGTCAAAGCATTGTACCGAAACTTGGGAAAACAGCAGTGGGAGCACCGTCTTTTCCAAGTCATCTGTGAGAATTGGCCTTTAGTCAGTTCATTCATCACATTATTAAAAAAGCATAAACAGTTGGGGGATTCGGCATTTCCCCTCTCTGTAACTTAGCCATCGCACCAGACTTACCAAATATATATACATTCCCCCCACCCACCCCCCAATACAAAAAAACCCAAACTTAGCCTCTTCTGTGAGACTATTAATTTTCACCACATCAGGAACTTATTAATTCTTGATGAGAATTCAAGCATTAATCAATTCTTGATTGAATTGTCCCCAGAGGGAAAGGGGAGAAACTGGGCCAGATTTGCCTTTTGGCTGCTTTGAGCTCTGTCTCTGACTTAACTCACATGGCAACAGTGGTATAATCAGTCTGCTCAGCTTCAACTCCATATCAAATGCTTCTTCACAGCTAATGGAGGACTCTGAAGACAAGCTCCCTGCTACAGGTACTGTCTGATGAGAAGAAAGTGGCCAGAGCCCCTGCCGTGCTTTACCTTTGCAGTCCTCCTGCGGCAGCCGCAGCAGGTAGCAGTGAGAATAGCCTGAGGGTTGCTCTAACAGAGGTCAGGCATGCACAGAGCTGCAACAAGACCAAGGCAATTAAAAGAGGAGGAAAAAAAAAGAACAAAAAAAACCCAACCAGCTTCCTTCGGCTGGGTGTTGTGTGTGTACCTTGGGGTCTGGCCAGCAGGTAAGGATGCAGGAGCGAGCACTGGGAACCCAAGTCATGTCTGGAGTCAAAAAGCCTCAGTCTTCTGCTGCTCGCTGTACTGTCTGCATTAAGGACAAATCAAGCCAGGTTTTTAAACCGAGATTGCCTCGTGTTTTCATTTGGTCGTGGTATACTGAGGAATTTACATTTAGATTTATACAGTTGACCTGCTTCCTTGAAACTATGTTTAGCAGATGAAGGAAGTTTCTCTGTGTGATTTTTAGAGCTGTTTAGGTGAGTTTTACTTGACAACTCCATGTCACTTATTTCTAATTCATTGCAAGGATGTCATAAATTAACTTACCACTGTGCTAAGGATTTGCCCAATTTTCGTAGGAAGCCACACTTCCTTTTTCCTACACTTCTCACGAAAAGTAAAATGTGATGACTTCAATTCCAAGGTGAATTAGACGTGGCACAAATGCAAGAGATGCCTACAAAATACTTGATCTGCACTTTCAGCGTCAGCTTGTATACCTCTCAACTCAAGAGCGTGTATTTATTGGGTTTTTCCAGTAAGTTTAATATTATTTCTTCAGAGAAGACTTTTGCTTCCTCCCTGAAGATAGAAGTCCAGTCAGACTACATTCATAATTGATAAATTTCCAAATTCTAGTGTTTACATTTCTTTAACTATATAGTTATAGTCATATAACTATGTTATAGTTTTTATATATATATATAACACTATATAGTTAGACTCAGAAATTTGGCATGGCACGTCAAGCAGAAGCTTGCATTTCCCTGACAAAGTGAGTGTCTTGGTACAAGCTCTTACTAAAGGAAAATGGCAGGTGGGACAGGAAAGGCCGTTTTCTTTCTACGTGGCTTCCTGTCCCCAGCAAGCTGCTCTGGTATCTACAGCTATAGCTGATGTAGGTAGGGCTGCTGGAGCTGACAGCCATAGCTGGTGGGTTTTTGCAGTTACTGCCTGTTTCTCTTTACAAGAAAACCCAGGTTTATGTACTTTTCCTTTGCAAAGTCCTTTAAAACCTCCAGGTAAAATTGATTTCTAAGAACCGCTGTTGTTGTTTTTCTCCCTTGTTCAGGAAAGAAAAAATAAAACATAATCTTACTAATATGTCAAAATGACACAAGAAAAATTCTGTTCCCATTAATTACAAGCGAATCAGTTGTTGATGTCCCCGTTGGCGGCTGCTCCCCTCACCAGGGAGTGCGGCGCAGCAAAGCCATGGTGAGATGGGAAGGAGCAGCGCGATGAGCATCCTTAGCGCGGGGTACCTTCAAGGCAGCCTTCTGCTCTTGCAGAGAGGCCAGGCTGCTCTCTTCCTGCGTGGTGTCTGCGCTGGAGCCGGCCAGCGGCACGGCACGCACTAACCGATTTCTGGGCACAGGCTCTGAGGATGGACCTGCAATGCTCAGCCCCGGTGGCTTGTTCCTTCCTCCCTCCTTCATGCTCGTGCAGTTGAAAATAGTGTTTCATCCTTCAAAGGCAACCTCTGCCGCTTTGAAGTGACTGCAGCTGGAAGCTGCATTAGCATAACCCCACTTTGAGCGCGAACTGGCGGGCGTGAGGGCTGTAGGAACCCTCCTGCCCGACCCAAAGAGAACACAGGTTCAGAAGGGAATCAGAGCCTGGGATAAGGACAAAGTGTTTGGGAATTTCCTCTGGGCCTGGGCAGAGAGCTGACCTAACCTAAAAGAGAGTTACTGGAAAGCCACAGAAAAGAAGTTGGTTTTAAGCTGCTTAATTTGGATTTTCAGGTTTTTGAATTGCAATGGAAGCACGGCTCTGGGAATGGGGTGAGCTTTAACCTTGGTGCCGGAGGGCTCTCGGTGGCATGGGGAGGAGCAGCTGCCCGCCGGTCAATCCTCTCTGGTTTTGGGCTTAAAGTAGCCGCACGTTTTGCTGTTTGTTTGCACTTTGGAGAACGCTGCAGTGCTGGGGCAGTGCCTGTCTCAGCAGGCTTCAGACACCCTCCACCGTGACGATGATCATCTCTGAGGGTAATGGCGTTGAGGCCTCTGGTTTCATCTGTGAATGGATCCAGCAGTTTTAAATGGGTGAGAGAAATGTCCAAATTTTCTTCTCAAAGGCCCTTCATGCTCTAAGCGTGAAGGGAATTACCCTGGCGGTGATCGCGCGAAGTCGGGGTTTGGGTTTTATGGATTGCTGTCCTGCCTCTTCTGCAAGGAGAGGACCTCTCGTTCAGCCAGCCTCAGCTAGGACAGCGTGAAAAGCTGAGTGGGAAAGGTACAAAAGAGCTTAAGAAAAAAAAAATATTTAAAAAAGGTCAGTAGGGGACTAAGGCAACACTTAAATTGAAGATGTCAGCAATGAAATGGAGATTTATCAATTCTAGTGACCTGTATAAACAGATGAGAGGAGTTGTAGCTGGTCACTTATGACCATGTAAATTTAATTGAATTGGTATTGCTTGCAGGAAATAGAGAGTATTGAATATAACAATTAATGACTTTTTCTGTTTTTCTTTTGGAAGAAGTAGGCAGAAGGCACGGGGAAATGGCGCTTAGACCAGAGTGCCTTACCCTTGTCGGTCACAGGCAATTAATACAGATAAGCCACCAGTGTTTGAGTTCAGTTTTCTAATAGCTAAAATACAAGATGGGGCACTAGGTCAGGTCTGCCAGGAAAACAAATCCCCCAGGATTTTTCTTACTCTCTGTTTTGCAATGTGTGTTTGCAGGGTGGAAGGAGGTGGGCTTATGGGAGGAGCAAGAGAACGACTGTGGCATCGCTGGGTCCTTTCTTCTAAGAAACAGATGCGGAAGGTCTCAAGCGGCTGGTATGAGATTGCCCTTGGTGGTTCTTAAAAACTGTGGTTGACATTTCCCTAACTCAAGATGCATTGCATCCAACGGAAGGGAGCTCTATATCAGACACCATTTCCCTGGCAAGAGAGTAATTGGTCACCGAATGAAAAGTTAGTGGTTGCTTGGTGCAGGGAAGCATGGTTTGATTATGTCTAGTATGTGTTAATGGGGAAAAAAAAGTCTCAATAATTTATTTACTGTTCTCCGAAAGATCCAATTTCACAAAGATGAAAACAATAAAACTCCCCTAATTCCTCCCTGCCTCCCCACCCCTGGCAAAATACTCCATATCAGATGGTGAGTGGGGTGATTAGGAGCATATAGCAGAGAATATAAATGAGGTGTTGAGCACGGTAAGATTGACAAGCAAAAGAGCATGAGAAAATGTATGGCCAGCAAGTTTAAACCTATTTCATGATGTCGTTTAAATATGACAAGAGTGTAAAGGAGTTTAACAGTTGCACCAGACCATCTGCAGATGGAAACAGTGCTGTCAGTGCGTCTGTCCTCTCCCCGGCGGGAGGGAGGAGGGTAATGCTGCTGTCTCACAGGAGGGAATAATTTATGTCCCAGCAGTGATTAAGAGGCAGTTAAAAGGCAGCTACTCCTGTTGGGCTCTGTTAAATCAGTAAGTCTGTGTAACTGGCACCTAAAATTTTTAAGAGCCAGCTGAGCTACTCTTTGGACCATTAATGTTTATTTTTAATAAGTCCTGGATCACTGGGGAAGTTTCAATAGGCTGGAAGACAGCTCGCGTTCTGCCATTATTTAAAAAGGGTAAATGGGATGACCTGAGTAATTACAAGCCTGTCAGATGAGCATTCAATCAATATGCGTTTCATACCACCAAATGTAAGGTCATATATCTAAGAATAATGAATGTAGCTGGTACCTGCAGGACAGGAGATTTTATCCCAAGAAGCAGTGTGCAGTAGGAGAATACTGAATAGGTCTGGGGAGAAGCTCTCTTTCTCTCTGTCACGGGGGAACTCCATGCAGCAACGCTGCTGTCCTGTTTTGGTGTCCACGATTCATGAAGCTGCTTGGAAATTCAGAGGGAGTTCAGGGAAAATTCACCGGAATGATTAAAGATTTTGCAACCCAGCCATATAAAACTAAGTCTGTTTAAGCCACAGAGAAAAGGCGAAGGGCTTCCCTGATCGGTCTCTAATGATCCGTGCTGGGATAACACTGGCAGGAAAAGAGGTGGCTGCAGCTCAGAGCCAGAAGGCTCAGGCTACAAACGATGTCTGCAGTGCTCATTAGTTACTGACCCGATAAATTAGAATCGTGTCAAATTTCCACCACTAGATTTCTTTACAATAATCTCAATTTGTCCAACCATTACTGGTGGCCTTTGAACTGGAAGAGCCCTTGGTTGGTCCCCCTACGAGGCAGGCTTTGCCTGGTGCGCAGGGTTGCAGCCGGTGGCCGTTGCAGGTCAGAAGAGTTTTGCTGTTGGCTTTGGCTGAGGGCGCGCAGAGCGGGCTGGGGCACGGTGGGGCGTCTGCATGGGCACAGATTTCAGCAGGACCTCGGGAGTCGGAGCAGCCACCCTGGAGGAACGAGAAACGGACGTCTGCAATAAAATATGAAACTGACAATTGACCCCTGAGGTTGCCAAAATGTGTCTGACCACCGACCTCAGAGGCCATTCCTACATAAGCTCTTCTATTATTTATGGCTGTCTAAATAGCCGTGCAGGCTACAAGACTATTTATTGAAGGGGCAGTGTAATTCTAAATTGAAGCTTATTTTTAGCACCTCTCCTGGAGGTCAGGATGTGCACAGGGGTCTACGGACTCTGCGAAAGCTAAAACTATTTTCCAGATACAGTGGGGTTTTTTAATTCTCTTCAGAAACTCATGATCATCTTGGTTTTAAAGCAACCACTGAAACCTTGTGTGGTCTGGATTCTTTTCTAACTCCCTTTCACCTCTAATTAACTGATGAAATTAGCAACAGCACCTGCCCTGGTTTTCCCCTTCATTTATTTTTCGGATCTTCTGTATGAAAATACTGTTGCGTTTTGGGGAATGACTTGAATTCTACATTACCAAAACAATTTGTACATTTATGTTGGGTTTGTAAATTTTTGATGCTAAAAAAGAAACTGCCAATGCCTTTAGGGAGGGGGAAAAAAATCACAAAAATCCTAGACTCCTGGAGGAACTTTGTTTGGATGGACTTCTGGAAGTTGCAGAGCACTTAGCTCATCTTGGGTACTGCTACCCTGATTTTCCACCAGGAGTTACGGAGATGTGGAAATACAATAGTGTTGTGGGAATAAAGATGCTTTTGACAAATTTCCCCGTTAAAAACATATACATTTTTTAAGTATTGTTAGACTTTTGTTTAAGTGAAGAGTTGCATTTAGAGGGTTTAAACGACATTTCGGTTTGGAATTTAAATCAATACCCTATATTTTTGAAAGATTAAACTTAAATGAAGTCCTTCAAATTGTTCACTAGGGGAAAAGTCCAGGTCCCAATTTCTGCACTACAATTCCCCTCTCCTTTTTACCATTCTCCCCCAGGCTGAGGTTTTTACCTTTCATTTAATTCCTAGGCAGGTAAAATTTAATATTGATATTTCTTACAAAACAGGCCAGTATTTGTTTCCTAGACTTAGGAAAAAACACTTCAGGAGGTTGAAGTCCCTCAATGCAGCAGACAATCATACCGGTACACGGCTGTTCTGGAAGTATGAATGGCTCCGAACGGCTTTGGCAACCCATCCGCCTCACCCCTGCTGTGCTGAGGTTACTTTTTGCTGCAGCCTCTAGAATATATTTGTTTGCAGAAATTCACAGTCTTTCCTCTGATTTTCTCTTTCCCTTTTCTCATAATTCCAGTTTTCCTCCTCTTTCTTTAGGAAAGTAAACTTTTGAAGGTTTCTCTGTTTATTAGTAGTATTTGTAAGATTATTAAAATATTTATTGGATACCTTCATGTACAAAAGGTCTATGAGGAGGGCTACTAGAATTAACATGTATCTGATTTGGCTCTTCCTCATGACTAGTAGATCAATTTCTGGTCACTGGAAGTTGATGAGCCTGATTATCAATTTCCTCTAGCAAGCAAATGCAATTCTATTCATTTGGGTGGAACCACGTCAAATTTATAAGTTAAGTTTTAATCAACAGAATCTAACTCAATATAACTGGTAGGATAACATCACTTTCAACCAAAAAGAGTTTAAAAATCCTTCTTCCCCCCCCCCAAGTATTCACATCTTAATTTAATGGTTTTCTTAATGTGCTGTGTATCTCTTTACTGTTAAAAATAAGAAAAAAAAAAAGCATTATTTTAATTCTCTAACAGTGGTTGGCTTGGATTTTTAAATGAGTGCTTCTTTGTTTTTATCAGTAACGAAGATACTGGCAAAAGGTAGTGTCTTTGTAACTGCATTGTCCAATGAGACCAGCAGTGGTCAGACTATTATTGACTGACAGGCTTTTGTCAAATAGTAGCCAGTTTGAGTTATTGTGGACAAAAAATTGTTCTCGGATCAGCTGACACGTTGTCCTCAGTTTCCAAGTCCTAAAAAATCCCCAAAAATCTACTCTTCAACTACTTTGATGTTTGCAAATATGCTTTCCATAATTGAGCAAAACCAGAATCAATGAGCAGCTAACATCCAATTTTTTGTGAAACATATGGAAGTCACTTTTTATAGGGTTTCTAATGAAGTCTTCATTATTGTAATATGTACATATTTTGAGTGTTGTTGGGCTGTCTTTCATTGGTGTTAATGCTAACGTACGTTAATTGGCAAATGACTATGAATTACATGGAGCTTTAATTTCATTTAGGAGTTCTGGTTCCTACTTGCATCACTTGGGAGTGAATTATCAGAAACTTAATATGAAATTTTGATCACACACTGTCATTTGTTCCTTTTTTTTTTTTAACCTCTTTTGTTCCTTTTTTTTTTTTTAGCATTATGGGGAACTATAGCCAAGGGAAACAAATAAAACAGAGATTACTTCACAGAGTATATTGACCACCAGTAAATGAGTTTTAAAGGAGTGTCAGTCACAGAGAGCCCCCGTAGCATCTCTGTGTTGTGGCCTCTGAAACCATGGTATTTTGGAGCTATGAATGGAAGATTAGGGGAATGAGTGGAGGGAAGGGGGTGTCTGTGTACTGGCATCAGCATGTACCATGATGGGGTCCTATGCTGCTTGCTGGGAGGAGCTGGGGGTCTCCTCTGTTGTGTGAAAATGATGAAACTTGTGGTCTCCTTCAGTGAAGAATGAGCCAAGAAAGAAACCTGGCATTAGGAGGAGGACGAGCAAAGAGCAGAGTCTCAGCCCTGGGATCCTGACCCAGACTCTGACTGAGGTCGGTACCGTGTTCATCTCTCGCTCCTTGCGCAGGCGATGTCTCCCGGTGAGTGCTGCGCTGGTGATCAAAGCACGCACAGTGGGTGTGCAGCTCGGGTTCAAAGGCTCTAGCCGTGTCTCTCATTTGTACATTAATATATTCCTTATATTTTATTCTCCACTAGTTATTTTTATTGTTCCTCTTTTCCCTTGAGGGTGGTAATTATAATATATTCATGCTTCATCATGCACCATCAATCGATTCATTATCATTGATGCAATAATCTGATGTTCTGTAGCTTTGAACACTAAGGAAAATTTCCAGTTGGGACACCTCTCTTGTACAACACCTACCTGCAACCAACAGAACTGCGATGAGAGGTGTCATGTGTAGGCACGTGTTTAGTTTTTGGTTTACTGTCCAGTGGCTTATTTGGGCTGTGCTCTCAAGCACCTCATGACTGCTGTTGCGCAGCTAAAATTATGGTGCATCCTGATTTTCAGGTGTGCGTAGCTTTGTTTCACCTGTATGTTAACAGAGACTTTACAGCCTGGGACACCTGGGGACAGACCCTCAATCTGTGCTCCCATGAAAAGGAAGGGTATTTTGTGGAGATCCCACTCCTGCCTGACCAGGAGTGGGTTGTCTTTGGTACCTGTGCATGTATGTGGTCAGACTGATCCTGCAGTCTTGTTTTCTAGGTCATGAGACACTTGATGCTGATCCAAACCTTCCTGGGTTATCCTCACTTTTCTAAAATATCTAGTGCAGAGAAAATCTCTTTATGGTAAGACAAAGTACTTTTGGGCCCCTCGGGATAAGAATGACATTGAGGGGCTGGAGCGTGTCCAGAGAAGGGCAGCAGGGCTGGGGCAGGGTCTGGAGCACAAGTGTGCTGGGGGGCGGCTGAGGGGGCTGGGGGGGTTTAGCCTGGAGAAGAGGGGGCTGAGGGGAGCCCTTCTCGCTCTCTGCAGCTGCCTGAGAGGGGCTGGAGTGAGGGGGGGGCTGGTCTCTGCTCCCAGGTCACCAGTGACAGGACGAGAGGGAACGGCCTCAAGGTGTGTCAGGGGAGGTTGAGGTTGGAGATTAGGGGAAGTTCTTTACTGCAAGAGTGATCAGGCCTTGGCCAGGTTGCCCTGAGAGGTGGGGGACTTGCCATCCCTTGCGGGGGGTCAATAATTGTGTAGACATGGCACTTCAGGATGTGGTTTAGGAGACATGGTATTGTTGGGTTGATGGTTGGACTTGACCTAGAGGTCTTTTCCAACCTTAATAATTCCATTAATTTTTCAGAATACCTTTTTTATTTTTGGTGGTAGAGAGCTGCCATTACAAGGCTCAGCAGTCATCTTCATACAGATTCAGTACCCACAAATATGGGACAAGGAGGAAATACCAGTTACTTATTTCCAGCCACTTGTTTCCAATATTTAAGCTGAAGTATGCTAACAGAAATATTATTGATTAACTTTCAGGGTAAAAAATTAGGTATGCTTGCACAGATATGTTCAGCATCATTGTATATTGACTAAACGTATTAAAGATAGATAAGATACAACTGTGATAGGCATATCTTCTTGTCTGAAGCAATGGCTTTCATTAACTTTAATAATAAAGTGAGCGTATTAAAACTCAAGTCCTAGAGCCCTTCTGAATACGTACCTGGGTGATCAGCATTTGAATCTTACAGTTTGCTGATATCTAATTCATGTTTTCCAACAATATAATCTTCAGTAAATATGTTTCATGTTCTTCTGAGAGACAGTGCATTCAGACAAACACAGTGCAGAGAAAGAATGAGGCTACTTGCCAGAACAATTTTGACCAAACGTGAGAAAAACGTGTTTCTTTCACATTAATAATCTATTACGTTCATTTTCACAATTGGTTTGAAAATATGAAAATCATTTTCCAGATTACCTAATTCATCCGCTATTTGCTGTGTATTGTTTGAGATCCAAAAATGCATATTTAAGCAGAGGTGATGTTCTCGCTGGAAGAAAAATGAGGATGAGCTCACCCTGTGGTCGCATTTGCTGTGTTGCGCCGAGGTTGCCTGGGCCAGCTCCATTTATTGTAAACTTCATGTGCAGTGGAATTTGACTAGTTACTGTGATGAATTAATGGGCCAAGAAGATGAAGTGCTTTAATCATGATTGCATGATCATGAGCCAAATTTCAAGGCAAGGATTTAATATCGTTAAGTGCAAGAGATAATAATGGCAAAATTTATATTGTAAGGAGTAATTTCAGTTTGTAAAATCATTCTGAAAAGGCAACCCCACCTAACCAAGTAATTTGTGTAGCTACATAAATATTCTCTGTGTTCCTTACAGCATTTCTTTTTCTCCTGAAGTCTGCAAATTACACTTTTATGAGATGCTGTACACACTAACTACTATATCTATTCAGAGTATGATAATATCTCCTTGCCTTTGAATGAAGTATTTGGCCCTTGAGAACCTGGAAGTATCTTTCCTCATGAAACACCTGAAAATTGAATAAGAGCTTAAGCTTTGTTATGTACATATAATACTGGTACCTGTGGGATTATGTGTAGTAACCTTATTTACAGAACCTTAAGATGTATTTGCAGAATATATTTTAGGCTGGGACAACTCTGTAACTTGTGTTTATAATCTCTTCTTCTTATGTGACTTGATCTTGAAAAAATCCCAAGGGTCTTATCTCAGAAAAAGTATACGGGTCCCCAGAACAGTCTTGAGTATAACTTTAAATTGCAACATTTCAGAGTAGTAGGAGTAAAACGTGTACCTGATGCAATATAATAAGGCAGTCTCTTGGGCTACGTTGTTTCTAAGTCCTTTGTGCTCAAAATGCAAAGAAATCATAAGGAAATGTATCATTTCTTATAAGAAAAAACATACATCATGGATGCTGTATCCAGAGAGAGTCTTCTTTTGGAACTGGAATAGGGCCATGAATTTTCAGGTACCAGAGAAATATGTTAGAGACCTAATACTGATGAAAAGTCTTAACTTTCTTCTTCCAGAAGTGCATTTTGTCTACTTTGGAAGCAGGACTTCCTCTGATAAAATAAGGTGAAGAAGCTGCTCCCCCAAATGCAGGCATAGCCCCAGGGAGAACGGATTCCCTGCTGGGGTGAAGTCACAGCGAGGTCAGGGAAATGCACTTTCCGAAGGCAAAGTCCACTCCTTTTGGAGGAAAACGGGGGAAAAATCATACAATTTACAAATGATAAGAGGGCCTATATTTGCAAATTTTAAATGAGTTTCAAACCTTTATTTGCTGGGAGGCAGCTGGGAAGACATGGAAACATTCACATTCACAGCATTCAGAGTAAGTATCCACCTCACCTGCTCTGTGTGCATGAAATTCTCCTTGGTCAAAATATGGGTACGCGCTGGGGCTTTGCCAGGCAGTGTTATGGCATTATCCGGGGGGATGCTGATGTAAAAGTGCTTTATAGAAACTTCTGAGAAGTCAAAATACAGGACAAAACAGCTTTTTTATCTTGGTTCAAGAAAAAGAGCTTTCCAAACATTTTCTTTTTCCCCCGATCTTCCTAGAAGTTCCTTCAGAGATAAATAATTGTATTGCGTTTCTGTTTGAAAGACGTAAACAGGATCACTTTGGTGGGTTTAGTTGTTCTATTTTTCTTTACTAAGCTGTTCTTTACAGGCTTTTTACAGAGCTGAAACTGAATCCGTGTCCAGTCAAACTGATCAGCATTTTTGGTCATGACTTTTCAATCACTGCATGATGTACGGTCATTTAGTGTAACTTTATACAACAGAGCTGTTTGGATTATTCCCTAAAGGTTTTCTGCAGGATCTTAAAGAGCACTTTAGGTAGCTCAGAAGTCTCAGCACTATATATATTTTTCATTACATTCCCGCTGCTTTTGTAATGTTTCCAAAGTGTCAGTGTTGGGTATAGTAACAGAAGAGGGCTTGCAATTTTACTTCACTGAGGCAGGAATGCTGTCTAAGGTGAAATTAAAATAGACTTCACTTATTTGTGGAATTAATTATTAAAATGTGCTCAGCAATCACTCATGTCAACCCTCTATGCTTACAGGGCTTTTTTACCCTCGTGCAAATGCCACCAAAACAATGCTTGGTGGTACCAAGTTGCTTTGCGTTAATGATAGCAGCCTCTTCTCGTGTCTGTTGTATTATTTAAAATGTGACTTTCATTAGTTATTCAGTACAGCGCATTTGTGGGGAACAAAGTTAGCCGTATTCATTTTCATAAGCAGCTCAAACTGTAAATACAGGTAAAAAAAAAATCAAAGACTTAAATTTTTTTGACTCAATTTCACTTTGTTGTTGCCAGATGTCAGCTTTTCGGTTAGGCTCAACAAATTTTCAGGAATTTTCTTAGGCCTGATTGGTTTTCAGGGTCATCCTCTGTATGCACGGGACAAGCCTTGGTTTGTCCTACACTGGGTAACTTAGGGAGAGCTCCACAGTACCAGGGGGTAGCACTTCCATGGAGATGGCAAGGGAAACCTTACCAGAATTTCCTGCCATGAAGCCTCTTTTAAGGATCACTGACATGATTTATGTGTCAATGATTCTCACAAATTGCGCTTACATCACTCAGTGGCTTCATTTAAAAGCATGTATCTGTTTGTGAGCACATTTTAAAACTGAAGAACTGGGGAGTGGATGTGAAGCAGGACATTTAGAAGGCTCTCTGCTGTGAAGAAGCAAGTTTAAAGGTCTGAAGTTTGGGATTTTTATTTTTTTTTTATCAGAAGAGATGATCTTTGAAATCTTTTCCATCAGTTCTCTCCACATTCCAATTTCAATTTTATAACACCCCTCACTGTGCAAGTCTTGGCAGGAAACTTGCCCATCTTGCGGAGCCTTGCATGAATAATTCATTTAAGTGTCATGCTGATTCTCAAAAGGTTGGAATATTTCTTTGGAGAAAGTGTTTAATAAGATTCCTCCAAACAACACAAAATATAGCTTTGTATGAATTTTATGGGGTAGTATCTCTTAAAAGGTTTGCACAATCGAGGAGTTAATGAACTGAAACCCGAAGCATATGGTAGTCCCTTCTACCTATTTGTTTCCTAGGTTCAAGTGTGGAGAGGAGGCTGCTTAACTGGGGTCAGAAACTTGAATCTGTCAGATCTGCAGGCATAGGTGGAAGTTCAGGGAGCAGGATACAGCTCCTATTTGGCTCCTTATATTTGTGTCTTCATTTGGGTGGTACTCTATGACAAAGGCGGGGAGTGAAGCAGCGCTTCCACTTATTTTCCAAGCCAACAGAAAATATCACACAGCTCCTGCAGAACATTGTCACTGTGAAGGACTCCCAGCTGCACGGCATCCGGATGTTTTGTTCAACACGGTGTCATTTAGACCATCAGACAGAGGCACACAGGCGTTTGCAGCCCTCTGAAGAAAGAGCAAGCTCCATGACAAACAATGGATATTTAGAAGTTAATGGAGCTTATTAGAACGGAGGGTGGTTTTTTCTTTGTGTTTTTCCTTTTGAAGACAACTTTTAAACGGGCTTTGGTGATCTAAGATTGAAATGGGAATTCCCTTGAAATCTTTCAGAAGAACCCTTTCCACTTTTCTGTTTTGTTACGTTATTTTAGCATTATTACAATTTTTAATGGGCAATATTTTGCCAGAAAAAAAAAAAAAAAAATCAAAGCCCAAGTCAAGAACCAACCGGTTAGAATACAACATCACATCAATCTCGTCTGTGTTTGCAGGAACACATGTCAGTGTGTATCTGGCAGCTATACAATTAGGATAATATATTTTGTGTTGCTCTGAGGATGGGAGACCATCATGTTTCCAACAGGACTGTTTGTTGAGAAGGAAAATAACTCACAAGGGAAATGTTCTTGTTATAATGGTACTCATTATTAAGTGAATTAACTAGGCAATCATTATATCGCCATTTCGAGCCATTTTGTTAGAAGAATTTGGCTCAAATCTAAGTTAGAGCAAAGGCTCTTGTTGGTGTTAAAGTGGTGACATAATAAGCTTGAGCTGAGTGTCAAGGTTACGGGTCTAACCTTGTCAGCAGCAAGTAAAGATGAGAAGACAGCCAGAGCACTTTGGGGTACGTTGACTTTCATGCTGTGACTTTACCCTCTATACTATTTCAAAGTTGCAGTGAGTTACAAGATTTCTTTCAGGTCTCCAGTTTAAGAAAGGATGGGGAGCCCTTTCTCCCAGACTTTCCTCTGGCAGTATTAGAGCCAGCTGCCCAGGGAGCTGCACAATCTCCATCCTTGGATATTTTCAAGATTTAGCTAGAAAAAAGCCACGGCTGACTTGATCCAGCATGAAGAACTCCACTTTGGGTGGGGAAATTATGATCTTAACGAAGATTGCTAGGAGTGTATGAGATCTTCAAGTCAAGAGTCAATTAGGGCTTCAGTGAGGCTTTAAACAACACCCAGTTGTATGGGACAGATCATGGCTCGTGGAGTGGGATCATAAAGTATAGCTCCTCGAATTTCAGTGCAAAGATGCCAGTAAAGCCAGCTGGATCAGCAGCCCGCCTCTGTGCGCGTGTGTGTCTGGTTGCCCACCGCGAGGATCCAGCCTATTTCACGGTCAAACTTGAGGCTTGACAGACTTGAAGACTTGCACCTTCATTACGGCTGAAATGTCTTCCTACACGGATATTGCTCTTTGTAAAGCCTTCCAGGGAGCTCATTTAATCATTATATTGGTGATTGGTGGTTTTCAGTGTTTGTGAAGTAGTTTTCATAATCAGGATCTAAGAGAACTGAACTCCTTAAGCTAGCTGGTGTTTTTTTTCTTTTTCCTAGTTGTCATTTAAGTTGAATTTAATATTGTAATTGCTTTCTCTGGAGACTGTATAGCTTCATGCACTCTCATTTATGGAGAGAAATATGGATGATGGGTGACTAATGCTGCTTAGTTAGGCTTTTTTTTTTAAATAAATACAGACTCTGTCAATCCGTTCTGTGTCAGAGAGAGAAACAGCTCCCATTTTCATACAGTCTCTTCCTTCAGGGGATTCTGTCTTGGGAAGTACTATAATAGGGAGAAGTGTATGGGTTTTGACTTCTTTGGCAGTTTTCACCCTTTCCTTTGCAAATACCCTTCCGCTTTTCTGATAACATTTATGGGGGCTGAGAAGTGCATTGCCTACCAAAGAAAGTATAGCAAATTTCTTGGAATGACATTGACCACAGCATGTTGACTCCATATTCTCTAATTTTATCACTAAGGATACTAAAAGTTGAACAAACAATATCTTTAGTCTGAGAAGCACAGCTTAGCTGTCTTGATTAAGATGTTGCTATGTGGATTTAAATTAGCTGAGTCTGTCCTTAGTTGTTTAGAGAGAGCTGACTGGTATGTCTAGCTCTCCATCTACATACACCCTTTGCAAGCTGCTTGCCGACAAGTCATTTTTTTTCCCTATCCATAGTCTGGTGATTGATTAGTTCAGTTCAGATTCCTCTGATTGCAGTGTTCAAGAGAACACATTCTCATTTTACACTTATAAATATCCAAGATTTTCTTCATATTAGCTCCTCGTTCTTCATACATTTATTTCTTACATTTTCTCTTCTTGCAAATTGTCTTGTTTCCTGCTGCTTAAAAAAGAAAAAGAAACAACATACTTTCCAGGCTGCCTTAAGGGTCAGCCTCCTCTGTTCTGAAAATTAGTTGTCGGCTAGAAGGTGCAGGGAAACAGAGGATGGAGTATGGCAGCATGAGCAATCAGCCTGGATCCAAAAAGAAAAATTCATGACCTAAATGAAGTATCTCACTCCAGATGTCAGAACAGTGAATAAATATTTCATAAACTTTTCTTTCCAGGTCAGTTCCGAACTGCAATCCTATGTTTGTGGCTTAACCCTTACTGTTTTGTGAAAGCAGCGTGGAGGGTTGGACAAGGAGCAGGGCCATATTCCTGGACATCCCTGTCCTGGGGAGCAGTCGCAGCACTAACGCCTCCAGCCAGGAAAAAAAGATTGCTAGACTGATACCCCAATCTTGAGGATGAGGAAGAATACCACACGGGTTTTCTGTGCAGAAAAATCTGAGGAAATAATCTCCAAACCACACAAGAGTACATCTTAGCAGGTTTAGCACCCCGGGGCAAGAGTGGCCAGCAGGGACTGCCGACGCAGCTGCTGCTGGTCCGATGGAAACTAAGCAAGCTCTCTGTGAGGTCCAGCCCACCTCCCTTTGCTCAAGAAAGCTTGTATTTTTTACAGTGCGATAGACGAAAGTAGATGGCAGATGACTGTGGTGAGGAAGTGAGGGCTCAAAGCCAAAAATATGTTTGTAGGGTGAATGCTTTTCTGAAGACTCGACCCTTGCTGTTTGCTGAAGCACCGGGTGCTTTATCTACAGGTGAGGGGAAAAGCCTGTTACTGCTGCTGCACCCTCAAAAGTGGAGAAGCTTTGATTATATGTGCTAATCCTCTGCTGTTGAGCAAAGACGCCTGGCACCAAGGCTTCGCTGTATGCGAGATCCATCTATGAACTCCAAATTGGCCCCTGCGATTTCCGTGGCGTCGGGAACTGTATCGTGGCAACCTATGTGTGAAAGCCCAGCCTGAGCTCGCTGCGCCTATTATTAGGAAGCCAAATGGGACTGCACACCACGCATTTTTAAGTGGAGCATGGAGATTGTCAGCAAATTCTGTTAACAAGTGGCAGAATTTATGTTCTCGTGGACTAGTCCCTGCATTGGAGATTTATGGTATTCTCCTTTCATGCTGTGCTGTTGCTGCTGCTTCACAATTAGAGAGAAGCTGGCATTAAAAACATCTGCTACCCGTGTTGGCCCATAGTTGCCAAAGTTTTCACTCTCTTTCTGCCAAGTAGTACCTTGCCAGCAATACCGTTGTGCTTAAATGTTAGCTCCCAAAAGCAACGCTTGCAGACATCAGTGCCACTGAATCAGCACTAATACTGACATTTCACTTAGGGAAGGGGAAGGATTTGTGAGGAAGTGGCACCTCTAGGAGCTTAATTAGCATGGAAGTGCAGAAAAAACCCAGTGTGTCCTACAAAAGAGCATGGTAAGAGGTTATTTCCTGTGTTTTCCTGAGACTTCCCAACATCTGTTCTGGATACGTTACTTGGGAACCGGTGGCTCGGTTCCAGGCTGTGGTCCTGCACTGAGGTCCCTACCTGGTGACCAACCGGGGCGCGCAGAGCCCCCAGCACGGGTGTCCCAGCTGCTGCCAGAAGTACAAAATCTCCTGTTCCCAGCTCTTTGTCCGTTCAGCTGCATTTTTGTGAGCTGTTATTACAGCGCTGGTGTTGTGGTGAGATGCTCCAGGTGGGTCGGGGGCTGTGTGAGGTGGTGTATGGTCACACACTGAGCTGAGGTCCTTGTCCGCAGCATCCTAGTGTCCTTTCCATGTGTGTTTACTCTATTTAAAATGATTACCAATTGATAAGAAGTTGTCACCTATTCATTTCCACTCCTCACTCTAATGGTTAGTGATTTTTTTTTTCTGATTGCTTCCTAAGCAATAGAAACGCCCTGTTGTAATATGTGCCATACATTTTCAAAGCACAGAAAGAATGGTGGCAAACGGCTAAAAACGCTGCGCAGGAGTGCCGGGGGGCGGCGGTGCTCTTGAATAACATCAACACAGACCCTCTCCATCTTCTAGCCATGTTTTGAGATGAAGTACCTCCGGGGATAGCTCTGGATATTCAGCAGCCAATATGGAATGGGCTTTGCTGTGGCCGTTGTGATACGTTACTGATAGTGGGGAGCAAGGTACTGTGAAGCTCCACGCCTTGTGATACCGCTGCACGAAGTGAGGTATCACAGGGGAAAACTGCCCGTCTGAAACGCAAAATCAGCGTCCAAATCCGCTGACTCTTGGAGAAGACAACACGCGCGCAGAGGTATGCACTCATGCAGGGAATAGGTGTTTGCAGAATAATTACTCACGTATTTTTCTATTCTAATTTCTGTGAAAAATATGAATAGCGAACGCTAAAGCTGAGGTTATACATCAGTAAAGCAGCCTATAACGCTTCCCTGGGAAATGGACTCCCAGAAAAAAAGAGGCATTGGTTCTTTTTTCAAGTTCGGCTGAATTTTATTGGTTCATATAAGCTGAAAGTTCAAGCTAAAAAGAAGGAATTCAATGTAAATAGTATCAATAGACTGCAAAAATTGCTATGTGCATTTCCTTCTATTCTTCACGGAGCAATGCGTTCCTTCCTCCAGGCAGCATTTAAACTTAGGCTGCTGTCAAGTTTCCCAGTTCGCTATTGGATTTTTTTTTTTTCTCTTTTCATAACCGTTCTGCTTTCTTGTAGTTATCTTTCAGGTTTTTAAACTAATAGAGTCTTTATACCTTTCTGCATCTTTATGCATTCGTGACATTCACTCAGTTGCAGCGTAAGGCCCTTACTGCGTGAGCATCCCCAAGCATAATGCTGTTTCTAGCCGAGATGAAACTTCCCTTCCGCCCCTGCCTGCTGGGTGCAGTGACAGTTGGCAGATATCTCAGGTTTTGCCCCATGTTAGCACTTTGCTCATTAGCTAAATGAGGATATCAAGCTGATAATACATGTATAACAAGTTATAGATATGAAAGACGGTGCTTGGTATTTTATATTTCATTTCATTCAGCATAACGGGCTGCAAGCAAGTTTGTGATCATTTATTCATGTGTCCGTGGGTTTAGCTGTGCCAGTTTTACTCACGTTAGGAATTTCCTTACTCTTCAAATAGCCAAGTTACATGGCACGGGCTGTTTGCGAAGTGAGACAGTTTATCTCAATACACAGCTGCATCAATGACTTTTTTTCATCATATATTAAAAACATTTCACTGGATCGGAAAGGAGAAAAAGGCAAGGTTTAGCAGCAATGCAGCAAGCAGAGGAGGTTTTGTTCCTGGGCTGAACCACAGGACTTAAGATACGAAGAGATGTTTTTATTTTTAGGCAATATTGTCAGTGTATGTTAGTCCTAAATTTCCCTGTTGTCTGTAGCTTCACTTAGATGGTGTTGAGGGTTAAATTCATATACGGTTTCTTCCTTTAAATATAAAGGCTCATGCTTTGACTGTATTTCAGGCGTTTGTGAGCTTTTTTGCCGCAGTAGAGTGGGGCGGGTTTAATCCAAGAAGTGATCAGCAGAGGGCACTGATCTAACAGGAGTTGGAGTAAACTCAATCGTCATTTTACTTCAGCGCAGTCTAAAAGGACCCAAGATTAATCTGTTAATATCCTCTCATTCCTTTTTCCTCCTATATCAGTGTTAATTGCCAAACAAGTGACAACTTTCTCCAGTATATTATACTGGTGCATTATACACTACTGCTGTAGCGGTGGTTATTTGCAAATTCACTACAGACTCCTCCACAAACTCGAGAGGTTTTTATGTCGCTTCTGTATGTATGAATACAAATAAATAGAGGCTGCAATTTCATCTATATCAAATTTAATCTGCATGCTTTTTAAAGCAGTCTAAGTATTAAAAAACAGATTATTGGAATATTCCACAAGAATAATTTTATTTATCAAAGTTTACTTTCAAATAAACTTGTCTACATCCTTTGGCTTTGTATTCCTCCAAAAGAGGCATTCCTTTCAGGATTGCAGTACTTTTTTTTCACCTGCATTCACATATACATTTATACGTGCATTCACGTCTATATTTAAGAACTGGTTTACACCTGCTTTCATCTAGGCTGATAAATGCAACCATGACTGAGACTTGGCAGAAAAGGCAATCATAAACCTGGCTGCATAAAACACCCCTGTAAACTGAATGAAATGGAAAGTATAAGGCCAGCACGGTGGCGTTGAGGAGGTGGCGAAGAGGGGCGTAAGCTACTGGTGGTCTTTCCCCAGATCCAAGGGCAGAGCAAACCTCCCGAGCGGTGGCAAGGGACGATGGCGGCTGCAGACAGGGTTGTAGGCAATCCGGTGTCAGCACAAGTGATGAAGGCCGGCATCTCTGGAAATTGGTCTGACAGCCAGGGCCCTATAAAATTTTAATTTGAGAAATGAACCTGTTCTAAACTTTGAGAGTTAAGCCCTGCAGCTTTTACTTGGGCAAGATTTTTGCTAAGATAAATGAAAATAGACTTAAGGACTCTTGACAGTAGCCAGTGGGCGAGCCCCTGTCTTGTGTCTGGCAAATAACCCCTTGTAGCCCTGACCTGTGTCACAAGATTGGGGTCAATAAATAAATATCAATTCGGTGGAAGCGTGTCTTGAATGTCACAGCAATATTAAAAGCCTTTCAGGTTGAGCAAAGGGCAGTTTTGTAAAGTTAGTCTCAGAAGTGTTGGTTTCCTACAAACCATATTTCTATTGCCTTTTATGTATTAGTCTTACTAAGAGTATTACAGCAAACATAACTATATCCTGCAGAATTTTCTAAGATATGGCTTGCTTGTTGTTTTTAGAAGAGTTTTGAATGACAAAAAACCCCTATTGCTGAAGGTGCAATTGAGATGTTTAGTGAACTTCGCGGCCCAAAACAGAAAAGCGATCTTAGTCTTAGCTATTTGGGATGAAAACCCAAAATGAAACCCAAGTGACGTCACTGAAGTAGGACCACTAAAGACAGCCCTTCCCTGTGTTTCCTAATCGCCGCCATATAACAATCAAAATGGACAAATCTCTTGAATGGCTGGAAAGGGGTTACCCACCCACCCCCACCCCCCAATATATGCTAAAAGCAACATGTTTAGTATTTGGTTTTTGACGTTCCAGTCTAAATACAGATCCTGCTGTTAAGAGTCAGCAAATAATTGCCAATCAAGGACCCGTCTATCTAACTCTGTAGTCAGCTCCAATGGAAAAATACCAAATTAGTGTTATCTCAACTGAAGACGGATGCCCGGCTAATATGTTCTGGCTGATCAGTCCAATAGACGTTATTTTCAAATATGGATGCAGCATCTTCCCAACTGATGGGTTGTGCATCTTTGTGAGTGCTAACCACTTTTTTTTTTAAATACAGGATTCATATTGCACGGTCAGTCTTTCAAATATCTTTTTAATGTAAACTGATGTAAACTTAAGTTTCGGGCTCAGTTCTGCTGTCCTTTTCCTCGCTGGGTGTTGCTTTACCCAACAATACGAAGAAGGCCAGATTTTGTGCTTAATTATATTTTGTCTGTGGTTTAGCAGTGCCCATTTGACAGACAAAGCTTATTCATAACTGTGAAAGTTAAGCAGAATCTGGCCTCCGTTCAATGTGGGAGGCAACAGGTCAGGCTTAATCTGTAGCAGCTTTCTGTTTTGTTTGTTTGATTTAGTCTTGTTTAGCAAATGCCTACAAAGAATTTCATACACTGAATTAGATCATCTCAAGTGATGTCAGTCAAAGTGGGCTGCCCAGAAGAATCCATGATTTAAAACTGTGTTTTAGCTTATTCATAGCAAAGGGACACAGCCCAGATTTTCTGCTGCACACAGCTGCTCTTGGGCATCAGTTCTGTCCGTGAACCTCTGCCCAGTTTAGGTCCTTCTGCAGTATCTAATCTGTGCTGAACTTGCCAAAAGTGCATGCAGGTCATCTCCTGACTTCTATTTACATTGTATATTAACGTGAGAGAAGCAATCAGCCCACCTTTTTAATGCTGGAGCGGAAGAATGAGTGTAGCTACAGCTGCATGTATAATCCTGCAGAAAAGAGATGTGTGGGAGATATTTAGCAGATATATCAACTACTGTGGAAAAGAAAGAGAGTTCTGTATGTCTGAGTCCAGCAGCTGCAGCAAATGAAACATGTACCTTTACCCATGAGCCAAAGAGGAGAGAAGAACTGGGTGTTTCAGGTGTGGAGGCCACACCGGTGGAAGGACCAGCTGGGAGGGAGAGCAAGCCCAACGAACGTTGTTTGCAGTCCCTGTCTTCCATATGTTATTATGATCTGAAAGGAAATCTTAAAAAAAAAAAAAAAAAAGAAAGAAAGAAAGGAAAAAGGTTTTTTACAGCCGTTGTACTAATGACACCAAGTCAGGAAGCTCAGGAGGAGCTGTTGGGAGAAGAGGTCTTTGCTCTGGAGTTACACTGCCATGAGTTCAAGGAGAGCAGTATGGCATCAACCATTTGCAGTGACCAGTGCAGAAAATTCACAAAGGTCTTAATTCTTAGGGGACATGGTTTCCTTAAAAAATAAGTCAGCTTTCCTCACAAGCTGTTCTGCCATTTCGCAGAAAGCAAAGGTACCGCTAGGAATAATTGCTTTAGCCTTTCGTTTTGAGCAGAGTTTTTTCTTTTCCCCTGCCAAGCAAATAGAAAAAGCACTTGTACTAGTTTAACATACACTACTATCTAAGAAGAAGAAAAATTCAATACAGATGAAGATAACTTTATTTCTGTCACCAAAGGAAAACATATATTTGATCCAATCTATGCTAAACTTTTCTTGGCAGTTCTTGAGAAATACAAAAAAATCTATATATATCACACCCTTGGCCGGTACTCGATGACATTAGCCTTCAGTTTTCCCCTCTGTTGTCTTGCTAATACCAACAAAAAAGGTAGAGTGTAAGCTTATGTGTCGGTAAAGGTAGAGCAGCAGAGTTCCCGTGCACCTCATTTTACAATTTGCTTTGACATGAAGTGAGAAATAACTGAGCACAACCTTTACTACGATAATTGGATTTTTGCCATCAGGAAAAGCTTGTTACAATTGTGTCCTCTGAGAAATAATACACTTTTTAGGTTTAGTTTTATAGAATCCATTCTCTGTAACCTTAGAGGGCTCAAATTCCAGCGAGAGAGATGTGATGTACACGGGCTGGATCCTTCCCCACCTGAGTCAATACTCTGTCATCGTTCTGTCAATAGCGCTGGTTGGTTTACACCACCGCCGCCTCAAAATCATTTTGTGAGACACATCTTAAAAACACAAACTAATTTTAGAGCAGTCTCCTTTGTCTTCCCCTTTATTTTGCTTTGGGTATTTTGTTCCTTCAGATCATAATGTTTTTCTAGTGATTTTTCTCCCTTTGTGCAACTTCCTTGAAGAATTACAGGAAAATATAATTAATTATAAAATCTGCATGGATATTGTGCCTGAAATATGTCACTTAGGCTATAAGGGTCAGAGCCTAAGGATGAGTGGGGTTTGTGAGCTGGGGATAGGAAGTTCCTTCAGTTTTAGGATCTCAAGTGTTTTAAAATTGCCTGTCACGCATCTCTCCATCATGTCTGCGTTCCTCCAACACAAGAAACTGTAATTATATGCATCTCATTAAACATTTAAGTAATTTCACAGATTTCACTAGTACTACTAAATACAACTTTACTATAAACATTGATTATCACCTACCTGGTTGTCAAGGGCCATTCTCAAGCCTACAGTTGAAGCTGAAATGAAACTAATATTTAAAAAAAAAAGGCTTAAAAACCATAAAAATTTGTTGATTTAGATTTTGTTATCATACAAATCTATACTCTCACTAACATATCTGAGAAAGTCTCCAGAACTTCAAGCAGTAAAAACCCCAAACATGTATAAAAAATATTCTAAGATTGCGTTATTATTTGAAATATTCCAACTATTTTAAAATTATAACACTTAGGAGGTCATTATGGTAAGGTTTGAATTATTATTTTAAAAAATAAGTAGTAAACTATTCCACTTAGAAATAAGCCTGCTGTGTGTAAGGAGTTAACAGAGCTACCTACTCAACCTACGTGAGCTGAGGGATTAAAACCTAACTGCAGGGTACCTGGTAGGACAGGGGCCACAATAGCTAATGGAAGTATGAAAAATCAGTGGAGAATGCAAGTGCTTCATTGTCTGTCACTGCGGTCACTCTGTCTTTGAGGTGCCATCTTGGCCAGTGAAGCGGTGGAAGGGAATCAGCAGAGACAACTCCGGAACAGCCCTTCCTCCAAGGAAAGTGTTCCCAGCAAAGCCTGGCTGGATGTAAAAGACTGGGATGACTTCAACAGCCGTACGATCCGTACCTGTGGGGACGCAGCTGCTGTACTAGGGAATCCATCCGACAGGAAACACTACACTCAAGGCTAGTATTAGAGTAGCAGAAGGAAAAGACTTGAGATGGATCTCCAAAAGAAGCAACAGGAACATCACATGGGAGCATCACCGCTGACGAACTCGTGTCTCCAATGTATCCAACAGATTGGCTCTTCAGTGTCGCCAGGACTAAGTATCATGTAATTAATAATTCTGTTTGAGAGAACTATATCCACAAAATTATAATTATATTGGTGTGTCCTTGGACTTTCCCAATAGTAAGATCCATGCAAACTCCAGCTCTCTGAAATCTTTGGATTTTCAGAAACCTACATCCATCTAACAGAGCGAATCTGATGACACCCATACCAGAGTCGCACCTCTTCCCTTTGAGGTCAATAGCAAATAGCTCCCATTGGCATTAATGGAAACAGGATTGGGCCTTGAATTATTAACGACACAGGATTATAGGAACTTGTTTTATTTAAATATTACCAGTGTGAGACTGGAAGTGTGAGCCGGTAGTAATGAGCCATTCTGAGTAGAAGGAGGTGCATATTAAGTTAAAGTGCCTTGTACTCAAAATCAATTTGAATTTACTTCAGACTTTGCATAACCTTCTCTTCAGCGCTATACAAATGTCTTGATAGACTCATTAAAATCCAGAATATGGGAGAGAAAATCATAAGATCAGAGACTCATGAAAGAGCTGAAATAAAAATCTGTAACTGAAGTATGAAGATACAGAGTGGATTAGTGAGAATTTTAAGTTTCAATTTCTTTCACTTTGTGGGTTTATCATGTAGTAACTGTTACGCCACCATTTTCGTGTAGTGGAACATACCCGTTACAACATATTTATTCAGATTTCTATTTGCAGGATCTTGCCTCTGCCATTCTACTTGCGGTGCTCACAGTGAAGACCTGTATGATGTCTTTAATAGAAGAGAAGACCCAACATTAGTTGGTCTGTGAGCAATAATGATTCTTGCATGCTCCTTTCGATACATTACCTTGGAGGCCAAGAGAGGAGAGTACTCGGATTTGGAGGAAACCCTTGCAAGCTAAATGGCCATCTCTCCCCATCTAGAAAGAAAGTGCAAATGCAGTTTACCTCATCAAGGGATGTGCATTATATTTTTATTCAGAATGCTCTTCTGACTTGCTGCAAACACCACAGCTCTTGAATGCATATTTCATCTACCTGTTCCCGTCTACCTCCAAATGGGCGACACAACTGGCAGCATTTCATGTGCTGCTACACAACCAAGCCAAAGTTGTTTTCTCATACCTGCTGTTCCACTGTGGTTAAAACTTGGCTGTTATCCTTAAGGATACCTTGAAATGTGACTTTTATTCTGATGAAAGATTTTTGATTGAAACTCCTATTTACACCCCAATTTGATAGAGAAAAATTGAGATTTTCCTTATCATGATTGTACAGTATGAAACAAATTGCTTCAGATTATGATTCCCTCCACTTGAAATTGTTCCATTGTTTAGACTAGAGCTGGCTGACAGTTTCTTCATTTATCTTTCCTAGACTAACGCTGCAGTGGACATATTCGAGGCATTAGGCTGGTGCTGATTTGTCAACCTTGACCTTCTGCCACATTAGCTCGTTGCAAACCTGACACTCTTCATTTCTGAGCCGTAGATTTTTTTTTCTGAGCTTTCTGAGCCAAGATTAGCCACCACTGCTTATGTGAAAGATATATGGACATGCATCAAAAGCTGTCATACAGTGTTTTCTTTCTCACATCGGATCCCTATTCACCAACTTCTGTTCTATGTTAGAAACACATCTCATTGTTCACAGCTCATAACAAAATTTAATTGCTTTTCATCTGAACTCTGATTTCTTTTACAAACTTTGTCTGGCTTAATAACAGCTTTTACACAATGGACCAGCCTATGCTTGAAATATAGGACATTGAAATTAGCAGTGAGCTTTTGCGGCTTAGTGAGCAGAACTCGTCTGTGTTGGATCTACTGGCGGTTCCTTCTAAAAAGGGGTTTTGGTCAACTTTATATTTAAGCTTCATTTTAGGAAAGGATTGCAGTTGCTGGAGTTGAAATCTAAGGAACCAGTCCAGCTTACCAGCTACTAGAAGCACGTAAGTACTTCCATGTTCATTTTAAATTGGATAAAACTAACCACTGTTTCAAAGCCACCTGGAGAGGCAGCCAGCGTGGGCTGACCAGCTTCTTTTCACCAGGAAGCTGGCCTCACTTCTTTACGACAATTTCTTGCAGACTTTGCATCTTCAAATGTTAGAACTTATCTTTGGTCCTAACAGGAATTAATATTACCATGAAATTCTCACAGCAGTGGTCCCTTTTAAAGGAGTAAGGTGTGACTCTCGCTAAAAGTTGCCTCTCTAGTTTTCTTGCAGGCAGGAACCCATGGGAAAAAGCACTATTGCAGAAACAAACCAACCCCACAATGGCACTACTCACAGTTAGGGACGGTGGTCTCCCAGACCACTTCATTTCCATAACCTAATGTAACTCAGATACCTTCAAAAAAATACTACTGCTTGAAAAGAAAGTCTGAGGCAGATTGTGCAAAACCAATGCATTTGGGAATCAGCTGCCGAGCAAACATGGAAACAAAGGTGCTGATTGCAAGTGATGGGAGGAACGAGGCTAACCTCATCACATCAGGGAGATTTATCAGCCGTGTTGGCTCAGCTCCTGTATGAAGAGGAGCTTTTGGAGGAGAGGGAGGTCTGTGGCACCCTTCGCTCATCACTGAACCCACTTGCAGCTGCTCGGCTGCCAGATGCTCTGGTTTTAATGGATAAATCACAGCTGCATCACTGAAAACGCAGTACATGAGCCTCAAATCTATGCCGTTAAATCCTGATGTCTCATTTTCAGTTTGCAGATTATTTTTCCTTTTCAGTTCTTTAGAAATTTTTGGTTAGTTGGTTCTTTCTTTTTTTGTTCTCTGTAGAGATCTTTGTGAGCTAGTGGACTTACGCGTGGTTATTCAAGTAGAGCTCAATAAAATAGTCGAAGTAATGCAGTCTTTAACTGAATAACACTCCCACTGAAGTTAACTAGAATTTAATATGTTTAAATACCACAGAATGTAGCCCTAAATTTGACTAAGTTGGGTATTGCAAGAAACTTAGATCAGCCATGTAGGAGATCTCAGGAGGCCTTTTTTTTCCCCCTAGGAAAAACGTGTTTCAAATAGTGATAGACATCAAAAATGAAAATAAGGGTCACCTCCTTTAACCTGGCCTACTGTTTCACAGCTTATTTACCTTTATGGTACCTCGCCTCTTAGTGTAGGCTAATCTGACAGAATGTAACAAGATGTAATGATAACTTCACTTCACTGATTAAAAGTTACAAAAATAGAACAATCTGCCTTTGATGAAACGCTTGAAATTTTTAAACTCTTTTAACAACACTCTTGACCTGCACAGTCTTGTAAATTCCTAGACTTTTGCAAGCAAATGTCATAACACGAGCTACAACAATTTCACCAATGTGGGTGTTTCAGTATTCCACATTCAGTATTTCAGGTTACTGAACGGTAACCCGAGGTACAGTTGTTGACTTTGCTTTTCTTGAGTGGCAGTGACTGGTATTATTTGCTTCATAGTCTGTGGGGAAAAAGTTAAACTATAAGATAATAAAATTTTCTTGGAATTAGTGTGAATAAGCGTGAAGCCAGGAATAACTCTCAGAATGGAGCCAGGATCTTGTGCTTGGCAGAGGGGTTGAGCAATGAACTGTAACAAGGAGTTACTGCTTGTTACCCTTGGGGTAGCCTTTTGTAATTGTGGTTCTTATTTATGAACAGAGAGTTAACATGGTTTTGTCCGTTTGTGCTGTTGCTGTTCTTAGGGATTGCTAGATGCCATATGGAAACTCACCAACGTCTTGACAGCTTGTTGGGATAAAGAAGAAAGAACATCTGTCCTTGGCGAATCGCACATAATAAAGGAAGGTTAGTAAGGTGATCAGGAAAGATTTGAGTGAGAATCAGGAAACAATTGGCAGTTTACCACAGCCTAAAATCAGACTGTCAGATGGCACAAGGCCTGGGCATGTCCAGATGATGAGTTTCTCATGCCTCTGCACTTACTGTGATGATAAAGTGTCGATCTTTATCAAGCCTCAGCTATCTACGTGATCTCTTTCCCCGACTGCTAAGCTCTTGGAACAAATCCTACAGCTAAAGGGACAGAAAAGTAATGTTTTCAAACTTGTTTTGAGACGGATCCCCCTCACCCAGCACTGCAAGCGGTGGAGGAAGTCGTGCTCACCAACGTTTTGTCTTCAGTGGAGCCCAGATTTCATCCTACCGCTGGTGCAGGAGAAGAAAGCTGTGATTATCTGATGGCTGCTTGTTTACATGTAGTGGGAGGTGACAATGATAATTCCCCTCAAGAGCACTTCACGTCATTTTTTTTTTAACTCCAAACCACACAATGTATTAATCTTTACTGCCATTTTATTCCATGTAAGACACAGATGAGGTTGTGTGACATTTTACTCATCTCTCATACTACAGTAAGTGTAATTTACATCAAGAGTTGTAAATTGCCGACAATTGGAAATAGCATGAAGTAAATGATTCCTAAAACACTTTAATATGAGAGCTAATAGCTATAATGTATGTTTCTTGTAACTCAGTTCAGTCTAAACTGATAGTTAATTGGACTGTCATACTTACATGGGTAAGTACTCAAACATGTCTAAACTTCATAAAACCTCCTGTAGAGAGAGAAAGACAGTATTAGAGCAAAATCAAAACCAAACTTTTAAGCATGCTTGCACAGCAAGCTCAATAAGCGCTTTTGCTGGCCTGCACCAAACCGGTACGATTCCAATGCCATTATTCTTTTTGTCAATGTGCAGGCAAATTCTAGTACTAGTGGAAAACCTAAAAATATTAAGTTTACTTAATAAAACCTATTAAAATGGGTGGCATGAAACTGAATTATTTCAACTGGAATATATACACCGGGGAAAAGCAAGATCTTGAATATTCACATTACAGCTCATTGAAAAGGCAATGGGCTATGCAACAAGATTGACAACAAAGGGAAAAATGATGAGGAAAATTGCCTTACTTATCTGCTAGAGTGCTCTTGACTGCCAACTGTAATTTTATGGTTCATTATATAAAAAAATACCATTAATGTTAGTACTTGTGTATCATAATCATGCGAAGAAGGGAAAAAGTTCATTGAAATGTGCTCCATTTTTAATCAAGACACTATAATTGTGTGTTTTTCAGGCATCATCAATTTCCATCAATTTTACTGCTGCAAAAATAATGTGCTGTTACAGTTCTTCCAAAGGTCAATTCCTGCATGAGGTACATCGACTGCAGGGAGGTAAACTGTAAATAAACAGCGGTATAATTTATCTTCTCTGATATTACTTGATTCATCACGAGCTTTAAGTTGATAAGTGAAGAAAACGGAATCGCTAGTTTTAAATTCTGTGGTGCATCAGATAACATAGAAATTACAGGAACTTTAGTTATATAAATGTTGTTATATAAAATGTCAAGCAACAGCCAATATTAGCATTGCAGAGCCAGTATTACACAACAAATGTATCTGTCAACCTACCTGTGCGCTTTCGGTAGTTTTGAAACTAACAGAATGGATAAAATTGTCTGAAACAGTGGCAGGCTCTGCGCTGCGAGGGGTTGTGTGCCTTATGGCTTAACCTTCCCAAAACAGCTTTGACCATCAGAGAATTTGGGTTGCCGTTACCTGAAGCGAACAGTGCTGTTACTAACTCAAACACCCCACCTCTTTTTTTTTAACAAGGGGACACAGGGAAATTTAGCGGCATATTAGAATATGCAGAAAGTTTTGAGCAGAGCAAGATTTCTGAATTAATGCTTGCATTATTCCCGTACGATATCAGGGAACAAGCCTACAGCAGAGCCTCGGTCCCTGTGCAGCCTCAGAGCAGAGGTGAGTCCCTATTCCAAGGACTTTCTTCTTGACAAAACAGAGGCGTTTCCCGGATGGCATGTTCCTAGCCAGGGGATGCTCAGACTTTCTTTATTCCACGACTCTCTGGTTGAGACTGACCTTGAGCAATAGCTGCTCTTTTCTCCTGGGAATGTGCTCTGAGTTTTGAGGCCTGGCCAGGTTAAATTTTGTTTAGAAGTTACAACAGGCCGGTGAAGTACAAAGAATTCGTGGTAGATATGTTATCAAAATTTCTAAAGGCATTCTTTCATCTACTGGTACAGAACGCTGAAAAGCCACTGATGTGTGTTATAGAGAAACATAAAAACAGTCAAAATAGTGGAAAAAAATGGTTACAGCTTTTGTTGCGTCACGTGGAAGGAGCAGTGATACGCACCACGGCCAGAAAGAAATACATTTTCTCTCTATTCTCCATCTTTTAAAAGACTCCTTAAATAAAGTGAGAAGAGCCCAGTACACTAGAAAGGGCTTCTGCTGGGTAGCTCGTATTAGGGCAAACAGATCATAAAGCCAGCATTACCTGGATGGCGTATTCATGTAGTATTTCATCTGTACTAGTGTAATACACTATCGGACTCAGGTCGCTTTGCAGATATATTACTTGATAAAATAAGGTCAGCTGTCAAAACCCCTTTCCAGTGTCTGAAGCACTCAAAGTTTTGTTGGGAGAAAAGAAAAAGAGAAGTTCATTTTATTCCTAAAGAGTGCATTCTTCAGTAGAGTGAAATGAAGGATGGCAAGACCGATGCTGTGAGGGTTTACTGAGGCTGACAAGCCCTCCAGAAATCCCATCACTTAGCCAAGGCAGTAGGGCCCAGGGTCCCAGGAACAAAGAAGCATCTGCTACCAACTGAAGCCTCTCCTGCAGCTCAGCAATCGGCCTGAAATAGCTGAAATAATACAGGCGTTTATGCCTATTTTCAGATAAATATCACTGTGCGCCTAACACCTTCGAAGTGGGACCGTCCCGCAGCCGATGCTGAGCAGCTGGGCGGTCAGTGGTGGAGGAACTTCTCCTTTCTCCTGCCTCCAGCAGAAGGGAATGTCTGGGATAACGCTTTCTCACTGTAAAAACATGGCATTATTCATAGTGTATGATTAGTCTTTCATGCTTTCCTTGTTATAAATATGTAACACATGCTACGGTGCAGAATGTGATAATATATTCTAATGTGATCTTTAATGCTGATATTTAAAAACCTGTTCCTGAATATGCACAGTTTAAGTTTCACTTGAATGTACATCTACCATTTTTCCTGTTGTAACGCATGAGGTCTTTTAGGCAAAAAGTAGGGTTTATGTCAATCCATTTTTCCCCCTTTCTTCAGCTCATCTATCTACAGCTAAATATTTTCTTCATCTTCCACAGAAAAAATGGGTTATTCTAAAGCAACGTGTGCTGCAGTGTGTGCGTGTGTGTTTGTTGGTAAGTCAAAATACAAACACTGGGAGAAGATATCCTCATTTGTTTTCCGTTCCGGTTTTTAAGTGATATGTTAGGATGCAATCATAATAAAGAGGAGCTGAAGGAGCTGAAGAAATTATTTCTCAGTTAGACAGCAGCCTGCTGTTATCTCTAATCTAAGAGGCACTGGATGGAGGTCATCTTCTGATCAATGAGGTGAATTTCATTTTATGATGCTGAAAACAGACAGAGAATGGTACAATCAAGTGCTTTCAATGAGAAAACAGAAGCAGTCAGAGAGTGATGGAAGAACCATAACAAAAATAAACAGATTTATTGCTATATATAGCCTGTTTTACAAGGACTCTGTAGTGCAGAAAGAGGATGTTACTCTACTTTAGCCCCCCAGATATACAGGGTATTGCCAAGATTTATAATCACTTTACCTGCCCAGGACAGTCTTCTGGACAATTGGGGTTAACGTGGTGCATTGCTGTGTTCAACGATTATCTCTCGTAAAGGATAAGCATTTAGTTTCCAAGCTTAAGCATGTAATGTAATGCGGCTTTTGGGAATCCTCCTGCACAAAGAGCGCTGACTCTGTTTGAGACTCCAGTAACCCCAGCACCACCGCGTTGCTCCCACGTCTGCTGGCTCTGAGGGGCTGGCTCTCTGGCTAGCTCTGGTGTTTGCCCCTATTTTAGGTTTCAAGTGGTATTTGCCTTGGCCAGGCCTCAGTCGCAGCACTGCCTGATATGACTTTGGGTCATTAAACAACGTGAATTGCAAGGCCTGATTAAAATGTTTGCTACTGAAGTTTTATAATTAGTTTGGAATATTAAGCATGGACACACTGTCATGGTAATTGAGCAGTTATTGGATGTATGATCTAGCCTGTGCCATAGGTGACCCTTAAACCCCATTCAAGAACTGAGGAAAGGGATGAAGCATTCATTGTGCCTTAGAGAGTTTGTTTACAAATGACTGTCAAGCAAGAAGTTAAAAATACCTTCCTGCAAACATACTGAATTTCACAATAAGGACAATTTTCTATTTGAAGTGATCCATTACATAGCAATCGGGATAGTTTTCACGAAAGGAAGCAAGATAACCAGTATTGATCAAAGCAAGTAGATGAGCAAGAGGAAAAGATTGCTTAAATACAGAAAAGGATATAGAGATCTAAGAAATGTATGTACCGGGATATGGGCAACTGCGTATCTCTCACAGTGCATCAGGAAATCTCCATTTCTGAGCGTCTTAGTATTTGTGTCTGACCTATAAAGTAAAAGAAAGTTGGACTGGAAGTATTCCTTGGTTAAGGTGTTAAGAGTGACGTTAGACCTATATTTGTAGCCCATTCAACTGTGGAGGGGAACGTGTTGCTCGGCCAGCGATGGCAACGAGCAAATCGTTACATACATTGAAAAAACAGTTACGGAATAAAACTGCAAGAAGAGAGACCTAAAATGGCAGAGCAGCTGTGTGCAAGGGAGCCCAGGTTTTTAACTGATCTGCTGCCATTACATCTGTTGGAAAGTGCACAAGCAAGCGGCAGGAAAAGGTGAAGTATTCTGCTGGCAATGAAATGTAGAAACAACTTTCTACATTTTTGTATGCCTCATCCAAAACTAAGGACTTCTGCAGATACATATTTGAAAAGAGAGTGTTTGCCCAAGTAGCAGAGCTTATTTTTCATCAGAACATATAGCAGAGCTTTTATTTATCAAACCTTGCAAACTGTCCCCACAATCAATGGAAAGCTGAAGAGAGCCCTTGCTGTCAGCGTGGATTAATCTGGAATTCCCTGGCGCCTTCAGATCCTGGTGCATCAAAATATTAGTTTGCATTAAAAGTTTGAACAGTGACTCAAAATACTCAGGAGTTCAGAAACGACAAGAGAGAACGAACTAAAATACCTCCGATTTCTGTGGCTTGCAAACTTCAAAAACTGTAATTGTGCTGGAAGTCTTTGATCTCGACATTACTTTCCTATTGCCTTTGAAGTCAAAAGCGTAGGGCTACTGCAGTGGGATCCTAAGGTGTCAAGTGTTAATTCCCTGTAGCCTTGTATTAGCTATTGACCACTAGGTGCTAAAGAATGTAACCGTATGTAAAGAGTTTTTTCTTATTAAAGAGGGCTTCACACATCCCTAGTTTCAGTACAGATTGGTTTTTTACCAACACAGACATCACTGCAGACCACTGATGCGCAGGACCTCTGGAAGACCTTTTCTGGGACAAATGAGCAATTACACATTTTTAATAATCAACTGTTAAAATTGAGCAGGAATTAAAATTATGTCAAAAGTTACACATGAAACAGCAGCATATATTGTTTTTGGTGCTTAGGAGGAAGCCCTAGAAGGGGGAGGTTGGTGAGGGGCTTGGTTGGAACGCTGGGAATCTCCGCCTGCCCCTGTGATGGGAGCTTAATGCTGTAAATTGGTACCAGCGTCTGCCTTCATACAGTAGGACTTGAAAAGAAAAATGGAAAAGGCTGCATTTATATGACTTGTAAAATATTCATTTATGTTCTGCACTTGAGGAGAATCGATCTCTAGAGAGCGTGAGGTTTCTCCATCTCAGTCAAATTAGATTAAAGGCAAGAGCTGAGTAGGACAAAATGTCATGGGGATGGGAATGGGGTGAAACAGTGCGGGCACGTGGTTGCCTCTGATCCCCTGAGTGGGGCAGGTGGGTCATTAGGAGGGGCTGAAACTGCAATGGGACCGAGGCACAGGCTTGCCCCTGAGCAACTCTCTCTGGGTTTTGATTCCTCTAGGTGGCAAATTGTTGAAATCTTTTTGTAGATTTGGTCTTCAGTGACTTGTTTTATCTGACAAATCATAGCAAGGTTAAATAAGGTCAGTGCGGAGGGAGGCAATGGCTTATTCTTTTATTTTACGGTGTTGTTTTCAGTGTAGGTGAAGGAGAATGCAGCAATGGGCACGGCAATGAGTACAGTGGGATTTACCCTTTGCTTCTCCACAGATGCCTGTCGTTCTTAGCATTGCCCCGGCAGCGGGTGCGCTGCAATGATGATACACAACGCCAGAGTCTGGATTGACTTTCTTATTTCAGTCTCTTGAACATCAGTTGTTGAGTAGATTCCTCATCATCAAGAGCTTGTCAAAGACAAAAATCTGAAAATACGGTATGATAAAGAGGAATCAGGAAAGATTTTGGGCCAGATGTTACCTGGTGATTGTTAGTCTTGTTAAAAGTCTGCTCTGAGTTACTGCTTTATAAACGGGAGTGCACAATCTGTGCAGTGGCAGCCACCTTATTTCTGATTTCCTGGGGAAAAAAAAAAACCTCAAGCAGAGCCCATCTGAATGGCAGTGCAGTCTTCATGGTGTAACAACGGTGGTTTGTGGCTAACTGGGAGCTGTTGGCTCCCAGCCAGGCCCGTGCACAGGGCGTGAGACGTGCTGTGGGCAGTCAGAGCTAGGCTAGCCCACGGCGGGGGTGACCAGTCACACCAACTCAGTGGGGAGTTTTTTCCGGTTAAAGTGCTCTTTGAAGATTTTAAGTGAGAACATGCTATTGTGAATGGGGTGCTTTCAGTCTTTTTCTGATGTTAAGGAATTCTGAACAGTTTCTAACAACAGACTTGCATAGTTAAACTGAGAAATATCTTATAAAATGCTTTCTGCTACTTCTGACAATAACGTCTCTACCTCGGGAGCAAAGTATTCATGATGATGTCAATAAAGACAGCAGGTTTGACAGCAGTTTTATGTATCAGTATAGATGTAGAGTGCTGAATATTACCTGTATTATCAATTGGCTAACACTTTCCATGAGAAAGACGTCTCTTTAGAAAGCTGTGCCTTTTATGAGTGTCATCAACTTCTGTCAGGCTTGACACGGCTGGGTTTGACTGGGTTTGAAGTTTTTGTTGTTGTTTAAATTTGTGATAAACTAAGTGATCATTTTCTGAGAAATTGATCTTGAGAAAATGTGTTATGTTCAAATATAAACAGCTTCATTGTACTGCTTTTTTCTGTGAAAGCTCTGAGATCTGTGGAGGAAAAGGCTTAAATAATAGAGTGATTTGCCATGCTTTTGGTATTAAAACAGCACAGGTACAGTTCATGCAGAGGCAGTGACTTAATACAGCTCTAAATATCTCTCCCTTTAAAAGCTCTGGGGTTTAAAAGCTTTGTGCAGAGTCTCCACCGGCTTTCGGATAACCCAAGGGCAGAGGTAGCAGAGCAGTGAGGGCAGCGAGCGCAGGCAGGCAGCTGTGAGCACACCGCATGCACAAGGGCGCAATATCATACCAATAGGAAATCACTTATTTGCAAGTATAAGAAATGTTTATTTTCATTTAAAAAAAAGATTATCTTTCTAAGCTAGTGCAAATCAGTGTGGATTCACTCTCTCTGATTTCAGATGCAGTCTTTTGATGGATGCGGAAAGAGGGCAGGCTTACTGACAAAATTCTACCATTTCAGTTTTCTCAGTGTTTGCTGGCGAGCGTAACCTGGCAAGAAGGCATAACATAGATCGTATGCCACAGCTCACTTATGCCCGCAACTGGTGGCTCCTGAAGAGCGAGGATGCGTCAGTCATGCTCCCGACAGGTGACACCGTTTCCAGAATCATCACTGCTGGCCTGTAAGGTGCTGATATCATAGAGAGGTTTGGGTTGGACGGGACCTTTAGAGGCCATCTAGCCCAATCCCCCCTGCAGTGAGCAGGGACATCCCCAACTAGGTCAGGTTGCTCAGAGCCCCGTCCAGCCTGGCCTTGAATGTTTCCTGGGAAGGGGCCTCCACCACCTCTCTGGGCAGCCCATGCCAGTGTTAGCTATGAAGTCCTGCTCCCAGCTGCGAGCCCTGGGACAGCTCACGGGGGTGTGCAGCACTGTTTCACACCGTGCTGCTTGAACCACCTTCTTTTCTGCCTCTAAATCACCGGGCACGCAGACCATCCGGCGGCTGCGTGACCCACCGATGCGCCCGCCTCCTGTATCGGCACGCCGACGGCGACCAGCGAGGAGCTGCTTTCACTGTGGGAGGCTTCTTTCTGAATATTTACATCTGAGATATAAATCACCCTTAACACATCACTCAGTGTAATAGGTTCCTGTAATTAAATGAGAGCTTTATTGAATAAATTACCACAGTGATAATTATACGCGTAATACTCTTGCTGTATCTCTGGCAATTCCTTTGACTTTATTGCAGATAAAACAATGACCTTGCTTATTTTCATAGCGCTTGGTAATTTAAAAAGGCTGAAGAAATCACAGAACCACACAGAACCACAGGTGTGAAGTTTGAGTTGTCCAAGAGGTCTTTAAAAACGTTACCATTAATAGTATTAGGTCAATATTGAGAGGCTATTATTCCTACTACATTTCTGCATACGCACGGTGCCCGTGACATCCCCGTTCCCTCTGGAAACACAAACTTACCTGCATGAGCAATGGAACTTGGTATATGCAACACACACTGGTAATATGGTAAGAAAATGTTGCTTTAGTCCGTAATATACCCAAATTGATTTTCCTTGATGGAGTGGAGAGTCAGAAGTTATCTGCATCCAATCAGCAAGGATCTTTATGTAAATTAATGCAGAATTAGAATAGCAGAGCATAACTCGATGACATTGGCCTTATTTTTTGTGTATTAGTCAATACTTGCTAAGTTTACAATTTTGCCTTTCCTTTGGCTAAGTTATTTATATATGTACACAAGTACAAACTCACCCATTGGATACTTAAATTAAATTCCAGCGAGCCTTTATTTTTATTTACTGCTTTCTCCAATATATGCACATCTTTCAAATCTCTACAGAGCTGCATCGATTCCTGTAGTATCATCTCATAGTTTATTGAGCACGACTGGTGACTGATTGTCCCTTGATACTTCAGGAAGACCTGAAAGATACAAGAATGACGTTTTAAATAAGCTATGACTTTATTAAGCTACCATCGCATCTGGGAAATTATATGAGATGGTTGGGAATTTCTTGACAATGTTTTTTTCCTACTGGAAAAAAAAATGCTGATTTGCCAAAATCAAAACTGTTTGCTAAGCAGACTTTGATTCAACATATCCAATTAAGAAGAAAAAGAAGGCAGTGCAATAGCGGGTTGACACTGTTAACCGAAGATTGTGCTTTGTCTTGTGATGGCAATTTTAGAAAATTTTAATGAACTTCTACTTAAAAAAAGAATTGAAACCAATTAATTTGACTGACCTGACAAAAAAAGCAGCGGGGGAGATGTTGGTGGGTGGAAATGTGAGATCACAAATTTACAGTCTCATACGCAACTTCTCTGCAAACCTTTGAAAACTTGTGGGACAAGGGAACACAATCCACGCTCAGCGGGGAACTTCCCTGCCATGCTGCCACACCGCTGACACCATCCCTCCCAACCACTGTTTATGGAAAACTTGGGAAATTGAGGGGAAAAAATCAACATCTCAATGTAGAAGGCGTTAACAGCCTGTTTTCCTCCTCCTTGGTGTCCTCTGGTTGGTGTCTTCTGCTTTCCTAAGAGCAGCTGGCTTCCGTCACCCCGTGCCAGTGTCTCAAGCCTGGGGTCCTGCTCATCTTTCACCTCTTCGCTAGCCTGTGGCGGCCCATCTGTGGTCCTGCTTAGCTTTGCTAGGATCTTCCTGAGCCTCTCCTTTTAGCCTCGATCCGACTGAACATCACATTTTCATGATAAACTGATATTGATCCTCTTCTAGTAACGGTTTTCTTTGAGCTTTGCATTACTGTAATATCAGGATCCTGTCAAGTTAGTTTGAAAACACAGCCTAGTTCAGAGAAAACACTTGAATTTTTTAAAGTAAAATCTGAAACTATCTTCAATTAGTAACATTTTAAAAATTAATTTGCACTTGCACTCAACAGGGTGCAGGAAGGCTAGCAAAGCTTTTTACTATGCTTTGAAAACCCATGGCAAATAACTTCTTCAGTAAAAGAAAAATAACCTAATAGCAGCTTTCTATGGAAATTCACAGTATTTCTCTGTTCAATGGAGCATGAAAATACATGTGCTTTGTACGAATATAGAAATGAAGAAATAATTTATCAAGCGACCATGTAGGTACTTCTTCAGGATTTTCTATTGCTTTGGAAACATTATTCTTTTTCAACACAGCGTTACAGATCTGTTGTCTAATGGGCAGATCTAAGTTGGGAGAGGAAATACTTTCCTCATTTTATGATAAAGAAAAGTAAAGGAAGAAAAACTAAGCATTAAGATGCCAACATGTGTTTCATCTACTTCAGTTCTTCCCGAGAGAACTAGATTCAGCAGAAGAGTTTCACCTTCGCAGAAGTTATTGCCTTACCTTCTCTCCCTCTTCTCACAAGTTTTCCTATTTTTCCTTAGTTTCTTGGTATTTTACCTTTCACAGGAGAGCAAAGTAAAAAGATTAAAGGTTATACAGAACTAATTTTGTGGAGTAGAGATTACTGGAACATTTCCAGAAGTTGCATTTGTTATGTGCACCAGGTATGCCAGTATCAGCGTGACATAGACGTCACCTCGTTGCGACAGGGCCATTAAATTTCTCGGTGAAGCCAGGATGTTAATAACAGACTGAGTAATCCGAGCCACTGTTTTCCCTTTTACATTACTGCGCTGCTCCACAGGAAAATCATCTAAGACTTTTGTGACTATAATTAGTCTAAAGTCTGTATTGTTAACACAGCGATTGCATTTAGGTTAGACTGAGCAGCACTCATTTAGGTTTGATTATTTCCTGTAGGAAAGAGATGGAGGGATAGCAGGAGAATCACGGTTTAGGGAAAAGATATGATTATTCATTTTTCTTTAGCAAAAACTAAAAATCGTAGTAATCCTTAGTATTGACTAGGAGCCAAAGGCTAAAGCTCTCTTTTGGGAAAAAATAAAATGTAGCGTCTGCTGGGAATTATTTCACTTTGAACTACATGATCAGCTGGTATCCTTGACCCATAGTTAAAAATATAAAGTAGCTGCTATTTTAAAAAGCAAATATAAAAGACATTTAGATCAGCAAAATATTATTTCTAAGCTTTGTGCACGGACAAGAAACCCAAGACTTTCCTGTAACCTCTTTGTAGTTGATAACGTAAGCATCTTTCTTCTGATGCAAACGGGGGTATTTTTAGTACAGATTATATGGCGTGGTATTTCTGATGTTTGTTTATTTTTTGAAAATACATCTTCTAAATAAAGGCAATATACTGTCTGCAGGCTTTCGGCATGCGCCAGGTCGTATTCAGAATCATGTCCTCTCGTCTTTCTGGGGCTGGACGCGCGACACTTCCTGGGAGGTGCCATTGCTTCTGCAGCCCCCAGAGACCCTCCCTGGTGTCGCTGCGGTCTGCGCAGCCTCTGCGCGGCCCATTTTAGAGTCCTGCCCCACAGCTGGGAGCCGTGCAGCCTGCTGTTTGGTTGAAGGCGATGGGGTGGCTGCTTCGCTCCTCCGTCCCGTTCCAAGCCCCAGCTAGCGGGCGTCACGCCGCGCACATGCCTTGCGCCCTCATCCAAGCCCCGTGCCTGGAGAGCGCGTTCTGCAAGGACCATGCCGCGCGTCTTTGGAGCGATCCTTAGCTTGACGATACACAGACAGACCTTGCCACGAGGCAATAAAGAAATAGTTGCCTGAATGTGACAAGATGGTGCTGTGGGCACCTCTAATCAACGAGCGCGGCTGCCGTTACTTCAGTGAATTGCCTCTAAGGAAGGGGACTCTGCTGGACGAGGAGAGAGCGCCCAGGTTGCACGCACACACGCACTTGTGTGATCTCTGCCTGCTGCCTTCCTCACGTTTAAAACACAGCGGCGTAGTCTTCAGGACTGCAAGATCGTTACTGAAATGAGGATCACCAGGACCTTGCCCTCTGGGAACACGTGCCAGAAGCTGCTGATTGAAGCTCCTGAGAGTAAAGGGAAAAGGTGTTTAAAAGCGAACTTTGTGCTTTGCAAATACCTGGCCTATCTGGGCAGGTGATAAGTTGATGTGGCCTCTAATTTGTGCCGGGCACGACCCTCCCAGGGATATCGGTCTGTAACGGAGGCACAGGAGAGTGCACCTTAGCAGGCTGGTGAGTACAAAACATCTGCTTTGCTACGGAGACCCTAAGCTTCAGACTTTTGAATTTAGATGATGCACACAGACAGTCTCCTTTGAGGGGAATATTGATCAGTTCTCTATCCCTAATGTTTTTATTTCTCTGAGAGATGTTAATAGGAAAGGCTGTGCCTTCATCTAAATACAAAGGGTTTATTTATTTAAATCCCCCTCCCCAATTACTTAAGTTTGTGAAAAGCTATCAGCTGGAGACATCTATCAGCATAGCAGGGGTAGTTCTCCTTGATTGAGTTTCTGCTTGTACGTTTCCCAAAGCAAATAAAACAAGCCTGGAATTGAATTAAGGGGGTTCACATGGTGTTTTGTATTGGTTAATTTAATAGGAATAAAATTCACCTAATTAGTTAAAGCCATACAAACGTGTGTCAGTTTGAAGCTTCTTTGTTAGGTATACAACAAGCAGTGTGTGTTTGTTAGGTGAGTTGTGGTTTTCTGACTGTTATAAGGCATGATTACTTTTAAAAATATTGGTCAAATTCAATTGTGTCCATGGTTTTTTAACTATCTTTGCCCACAGGGAAGAAAACCTCTTGGATGACTTGGTAAGTACCTATCAACAGAGGCATCCCAAATAACTGTGAAAGTATTTAATATTTTCGTCTAATTTTACAGCTGGACTCTTCGGAGGCATCTACAGAAATCAGCTGAGCAGGTCCCGCTGATCTTCTGTACCAGGAGGCTCTCTAAAGCCTACAGAAACCTCAGGTTTCGAGCAGTATTGGGAAAACAATCAGATTACATTAAGTTTAGGATTAAGAAGCACGGATGGGAAACATTTCTTTACTGGATTCTGATAGTCTTACTATGATGAAGCAAAATTTTCTTTATTTTCCTTATCTTCTTTGCAGTTCTGGCAGTTATCAAATGTATGCATTGGAGGGGAGGGAACAAAACAAAACCAAAGCCAAAACCACAAAACTGGATGCCATGAGTGTAACGAAGTGTGATGTGAACTACATAGAGAAAACAAGGATGGGATTTAGGTCCAGTGGTGTTCCTCAGCCCTCTAGTTCTCCCGGTGGTAAGCGAAAATGAGCTCTCTTCCTCTCCCTGTTTTTAAACAGGAATTCAGTGCAGTATCTGGCTGGAATTCTGTTGAACATGAACACACCAAGACTGTACAAATCTCAGTGAGTCATCAGCTTCATAAGTATTTCCCTCTGCCGTACTGCAAAGCCCCTGTGTCTGAATTACTCTATGTGTCAGTAAAAATGCAAAATAATTTTCCATTTAAATATTTAAGTTAAGCAATTTGATAACACAGGCAACAAGGACCGGTAAATCTCATCTGCTATCATGAATATAACAGTGACAAATACTGGTAATACTTCAAAGGAAGGTCAGCACTCCAAACAAATTACGTTGGAGCCTTCAGCTGAGGCATTTGCTCTCCAAAGCATGAATATATGGTGGATACAAAATTTGAGGATATTAAGTTATTTAGCCTCAGAGTTTGACTTCGTGATAGGCAGTGGCACTGAACTCCACAGCTTGCAGCTTGATTGCAGACCATAAATAGTGCATGTGTGCCATAGTGGCTGCATGCCCTAATTTCATTTGTATTGAGAATACAGCTAGAAGAGGAAATAGAGGAAACCGAGAACTTTTTACTTGTGTTTCTTTCTAAAGCTTTTTGAGGGAAAGGGAGGGGATGTAGTTGAAACAAAACTTTTTTTTTTTTTTTTTTTTTTTGGTGGCAATTTCTCGGCTTTGCTGGAAGTTTCAAAGACCAGCTTTCTGGGCCATGACATCTACTTAAAAGATAACAGTCTCCAAATGGGCTTATTTTCCTGGCTAAGGCAAGAAAGACCTGTTTTCAAATGCTTGCTGTGAATCAAGTAGAAGAAAGCCTTGAATCTGGCAAGAGGAGGCGCACGCTGTACTCGCAGTTGCCAACACCATCAGGTCAGCAACGTTGCAATGACACCGACAGTCAGGTAACTTTTGGTTCATTTTCTTAACTACATTGATTCGCTGACGGTGCAAACGTGTTGCGGATGGGTGGCCTGGGAAAGCCGTGCTAGCAGTCATGAACTAACTGTGAGGTGCTCAGGCCAGCGAGCAGCGCGTGGTGATTGCCAGCACACGCTTTAATGAAGTTTGATGCACAACTTCAGTGTGACCTTGGTTTGTACAAGAGCGGAACGTCGCGAGTTACGTCAATAAAACCTGAATAAGGTTTGTTGTTTTTTTTTTTTCCCCACTGAAAAGAGTCTCTGACAGCTGACTATAAATAAATAATTAATATATATGAATATATAAATATTCATTGGTAAAACATACCAAATGGTGTTAGATTTAATTTTGGTGGGGCTGGGGGCTGCGTTTCGGTTTATGCCAGAAGAAACTAAACAACTTAGGATGTTGTTAATTAATATATAACATTAGAAACAGTAGTTAAAGTTGGCGTTACAAATGTAGATACGGGAGCGTTTCCATATGCATATGCTGGAGATGCTTAAAGAAAGAAACTCAGCTCACCCAGGAAGTTATGAAGTCTACTACAATGCACCAGTGCACTTTAACAGCTCTTGATGAGATGCTTTTGTAGGGCTTGTGCTATATTTAAATGCTCGTTTTTCCTGTGGCCTATCCCAGGATATTATCTGGGATAAAAGACGTGTTTCATCCTTTCTTAAGAAGAGTTCCCTGATCAAGGGCCAGCAGTTCTTGTTGGTTCAAAGAAGTACTATCTGCATAGTCAAAGTGTGATAACACAGCTTTTAAATACTTCTGTATTTGTTTTTTGTCAGTTATGATTTTATTTTCTTTTTAATCTGGAATGTAAAGATTAGGACCAAAGTTTAATTAACTTTAGTTTTGGCTGCTTGATGGTTGCTGCAGGGACGTGAACAGAAGCGCTGATTGAAAGACTGTGGATTTCTGTTATGTGTTCATATTTTTGCCTCTTTGCTTGAACTTTATACCTCTGTTGTGTTCGTGAGAACACCTGGGGGCAGCAGAGAGTCTGTTCCACACCAAACTGCTTGTTTTGGGCAAGAGGGTACGTACAGCGAAGCAACAAAAAATAAATCTGGAGCCAATTCGCTTGACATGGTTTTAATGTTCTACTCTTCAAAAACAAAAAGCCTTTAAAAATCCAAAGGCTACTTCTCAAATCCATCCACTGAAGAAATGCATTGCAAGGGAGGTAGAATTATAAAGCAGAACCCTCAAATGACAGCAGCTTTTTTCTTGGAGCATTTTGCACCAGGAAATCCGTGCTGGTATCAGCCCACCAGCTCTGTCTAGCTCCCCCCACCTCAGTCGTGGGGAACTTCTCCCCATGTCAGTGAAGAACGGGGCTGGTAGAGGAAACGCCTCTGGAGAAACAGCCTCAGCTGGACACTTAAGATAGGTTTACGATAGGTGTTATTACAAACTGAAGAGGTGATGGGGCCAAAAAATCTAAATCCAAGCTCTGCCTCTGTACAAGGAATAGCGAAAGCCGCAGCTGTATTTGTAGAGTAGTGAATGTTGCGCTAAGGGTGAAAATCACTTCAGCTTTTGTTTCTTTCCTTAACATTAGTCCATATGTGTTGAAAACAGAATACGAGCTGCTGGGAAAAGACCAGAAGAGCCTTCTCAGTGTACAGCTAGTACAGCAGTCTCAGAAGTTTGACAATTCCCCATGCACGCTTTAATAAAACCTGGCCTGCAACAGTAATCTACCCATCTTTGCTCCAGAGCAGTAATATTGTGGGTTACATCAACAAGGACTGAATCAGTCTTGTCCCTGCAAAGATCGTCTTTTCTGACACCTGTACGGCTCCAAACACCCATTGGAAATGCATATTGGCTGCTATGGAGCTGGATATCTTATTCGGATACGTGATAGATTTTCATGACGCTCTTTTATCAGTTATGCATTTAAATATAGCTGCCTCTCTAGTTAATTTTAGCAGTCAAACATCCTGCCCAGAGTGTAGCATGCAAACCCTGCCTCAGCCCTCTTCTGCATGAAGGGTGGAGCAGCTGCTCCCCATTTGGGGAGATGAAACCCGCCCATCCTAATTTCGGCAGCCAATGCACTCTAGCCAAATGTAGGCCAACCTCCACTCCGCTGGTGATCGAACAGCGGTCATCGTGGCACAGCTAATGTGGCACAGCTGCGTGCCGTAAAGTTGGTATCTGTGTACGCATGCAAAGGTAGCTGCCCAAACTATTTTTCCAACATCATTATTTTTAGCATTTATCTATTGCTGAAATTTAATATACGGTCAGGCATTGTTATTTTTAGAGCCTTTTTAACGTGCAGTCTGGACGCACGGGAAACAATACTTTTAAAAATAGCTACCTACATTAAAAGAAATGTACAGCTGTGTCTCCTGAACTCAGTAACAGCCCCAATCTGGTTTTGCTTTTAATATTGCTTCTTTACTAGCGTAATGATGCAGTTTCCATGCAGGCAAAAGGCAGAATGACTTTGATGTGAGCTTTGTGCATATAATAATTATTGGCAGAAGCCCTTTGACTCACCTTTAGTAAGAAAGGGAGGAAAATATGTAGGAAATATCATGACATTTATAGGTTAACAGAATCAGGATTTTGGTTTTGTGGTTGTTTTGGGGTTTTCTTTTTGTTTATTTTGGGTTTTTTTTCCCTAATGCTTCCATCAGTGGTGTTTTTGGCTCATCACGTACTGATTTAGCTTTGCAAAAGGCTATGGAGTGTTTTTATGTTACTCAACAGCCTGTGTTGATGCTGGGAGGGGCACAGAGAGGTCGGTATGGGTAGCTGTGGTAGGAATTACGTCAGATTTTGTATTCAGGCAACCTGCAGCTGGAATTCTGACCTCGCTGTTCATAGCTGCACTGTGCTGAGCCCTTCCCTACCAGCCAGCTGGAATGTGCCTTCCCGCGCCGCTCTCCGGGTGCACTGGGGTTTGTGCGGGGCCGGAGCTGCAGCGCTGTGAGAGGCATTTTGCAGGTCTTCCTTGTACATGTGAACAACCCTACAGGACCAGCGACAGGTTGCCATTTGACTAGGTTATAAAATCATTATAGAAAGATGAAAGATCTAGATTTCCTGATTTTTCCAGCATATGCATTTGTTTAAAAGAGACCAGCTTTTGTCTTAGTGCGCTGGCATCATAGGTTGGTATTTTATTAATACACCACCCCAAAAAATTAAACACATGTTAGAGTTGTAAGTGTACAATAAACACAGGGTGATGGAAGGTTTGAGGAGAGGCTGGGCTGCCCTTCTTGCAGACACAGTATCTTCGAGTCTAAAGGATTAAGGATTTAAAGGACTCCAACCCCTGATGACGTGCTTATGAGACTATAGAGTAGGACCTAATTTACCAATCAGACACAATAAAGAATAAAATCTTGAGCGAGAGAAAAAGAGGAAATTTAGCACCCAAGAAGGTTAGAGAATAGAAAATGAGTAAAACTACAGGAGATGCAATTTAGGTTCAAACAAAATATCCATGCTTGTCTTGTTGCTAGTACTTCTCTTACTTCACATGCTTTGCTGATCTCATGTAGTCTTCACCATAAAAAGTTGCCCACAGTTATAGTGATGCTTCTAGAAGGTGAGTATATGTCTGTCAGGAGAAAAAATAACACTCGCATTGAAGGATGATTTAAGATTATTCTTCCACACTTCTGTGTGAGATTGGATCTATTGTAACCTTCCTAAACCTTTGTTACCTTTGTAATTTAAACTGACAGGTTAAATGCTAATGCAATTGATAGGGGTGAACAACTGGTCAAGGAACAACCTGATCTGACTGTATAATGCATCAGAGAATTGCAAAAATATGCAGGTCAGGTGTAATTTTGACAGAAAATGGTTCGCTGCAAGGGTTTATGTTTCCCTGGATAGTCTTAAAAAGAGTTGGACGATAGTAAGTACCACATTGCTTGAAAAAAATATCAAGTTAAACTTAATGGAAAAAATCCAAGTTCTCAATATCCTCAGATTTCATTATCAGTTTTTATTGGTGCTAGGATAATAAGATTATAGAATTAAAAGAAAAGTTATACCCATTTTCTTCAGCTCAGCAGTCCTAATGTGCAAAAAGAAAGCGACACTCATTTCTCACCATAAATACACAGAGAAAACCACTTGGAAAAAGAAGCGGCCTCTGACCACATACAGCCTGATTTGGTCCCTACCAAAGTAGAAATTCTGTTACTTCAACAGGCACTGGGTCATGGCAATTGCTTGTAACAGCAGGTAAAAAGACATTATCGCGCGAATTAATCCTGAAGTTGATGGTTTTCCACTTGGCATCACATCTATGACTGTTGAGTGAGAGCGGGATGTAAATCAAGTGCCCAGAGCAGCTGCCCGCAGAATCAGCCTCTCTTTTCCAGGTGTAATGTGTACTTAAGTGAGACAGTAATACTGGGAAGATTGAGGGCAGCTCAACCAAGGCCATCTTATTTTCAGTTTAGGGAGCTTCCTGAAAAATAAAAGGCCCGCATTTAAATGGCCCTGCTGACTGGCTGAGACGAACCTGAAGCAGAGGGAAAGGGCTACGTACGCTTGAAGGGAAGGCTGGGCAAAATCCATCGTGTCCAACACTACTCTGTGAATCCCTCCTTCATTTCCTTTTAATACATGTGCTTAAAACAGAGCGGTGTTTTGGACAACAGATTAATTTCCATTTTGGGGCATTATGACAAACTGTTTCCTCCAGTCTGAGGATTACCCAGGAAAAACCCCTTCTGCCAAGGATGGTGGAGAAGAACCAGTTCATCCCTGAAACATTTCTGATCTAGAGAGTTGGTGAATCCACAGTTTGCCTGCAGGGATATTATGCCACTGTGTCTTTGGTACCAGATTGCTTAAAGGAGCGTTAGTTTGTTTGCCTTTAAACTCTGAAACGCCAGAAATCGCTTGGACTGTTGCCACTGCCAAGCGCTCACCAGCTCCCCACTCCAACACGAGGCCACAAGCAGGTAGTAAATGGACCAGAACAAAGAGAGAGAAAATAAACATATAACCCCTCCCTTCAATAAGTTAGCTTATTTTTAACATTTTTACTAATTTTTTAACTATTTTTCTATTTTTTTTCCTGAAAAAAAATTCTGCTATGAGGAAATTTTAGGGTTGAATTTATCCTCTTGCCTGTGTGAGTGTTCATTATATTCTTCGTTTATATAAAAATTTAAAAAGGAAAATAGAAATGTAAATGGCCTCAGTGCTTTTAAAACCTTAAAAATAATAATTCAGTGACTACTCTATGAAATGGAACTATCCTCACCGCTTTAACCTGCAGAGTAGGTTAGCATAACATGAAATCAATTATTGCACTAGACATAAAAGCTGTCAGGTTTAATACTTAACTGCAGTATCTCCCCTGAATGTTTGATTTCCAGTCACCTGTGTGAAGCTCCAGAAATACAGAGCCATCAGACAGGTTCTGGGGTAAGAAATGTATTTGACTATCCTGAGTTACAAAAGAGAAATCTGGAATGAATAATGCACCCTGTGAACACTACTCCCTTTTTAATCAAACATTTCCTACTCCCCTAAAGTAAAGCTGAGCACAAACTACAGAACAAACATTGAATTTCTATTCTGCATTGTCATAACCATGACACCATTCCGTTTCTTTTTCAGCTTGTCTGGAACCAGCTCGGCTTTAGCTGGAACACTGTTCTCATCCTTTTCCATCCTCTTCCTTGTCTTTGTGTGTGTGTGTGTGTGTGTGTGTTTCTCTGCAGAGGGAGAATCAGAAATAGAAAAGAAACGCCTTGACTTTCAGAGCTCTTCTACTGTCTGCTCCTAAACTTTATTATATACTTATTTTATACACTTATACACAATGAAAATTATTATTAGTCTTTATTCTGGTGTGTGCTTTATTATGTGACCTTCCTACGGCTAAGATTGCCGCCTTACAGTTTGCAGCCGTAGCAGTGCCCACGGACAGCGAGTCCTTGATTTGAGAGTCCTAAAAATGATGGATGAAACAAGCATTAAGGGTTGTGAAGTGCTAAAAATTATAATAATGGGCACTGTTTGAAACAGAGCTGGGACAAGTGCCTGGTCTAGTGGGGAAGGAGTAAAAATTGTGGCTCTCTTTCTCCCGCTACGTACTTCTGAAGGGAAGGGGAAGGCTGGCACCCGCTTTGAGAAAAAGCATCCTCGAGCCTATGTCCTTCAGACAGACAACGCTGTGACCCCCCTTGGACAAGGCTAGAGCCAGGCCAAGCTTCTGTGAGCTTGCACAAGCCTCGTTACTGTATCGCAAAAGTAAAACCAAGATAACCTGTAGAGTCCGGCTTGAAGCTTTGGTGTATTGCTTCTAACACCAGAAACACCCCCCGCCCGCGGTCCGTAATAGTTTGGTGCAAAGAGTGATCAAAGCATGGAGCAAGAGAGATCTTTATGTTTGCATAGGCCAAGATAGAATTGATCCTGAATCGATTCCTTCTCTGAAATACAAACTGCATGTTTAGGTCTTCTGAAAAAGAAAGAAAAGAAAAACAGAAAATACAAAAGAAACCAGGATTTATCCTCAAGATCAACTCTCATTTTCTTTTAGAAATTACATTTTAGACTATAAGAAATCACTATGTGCCAACAGACCTCGGAATCTGATTTTAACTTTAAGGTAACATATTAGGGCTATAACCAAAGCTGAAGACTATTATCATAGCAAAATGGCTATAATGCTTCAAGGCTTTAATAGTCATCACCTTTTTATCATTCATATTACCATCAGGCCCAGAAACGATGAATTTCTTTAATGTTATTCTACCATAACCTTTAACTACATGCATTTGTTCAAACATCTGAAATAATCCTTTATATGACACAGTAGAATAATACGTTTGCCACTTGCTGCACACGAGTTTGCTAAGCCCAGATTTGCACAAAAACTTAAGTCTGTTCTGCATATCATGAAAATACATCTATTCTTTCAATCGTGCTGTGAATGGCCTTTAAGCCATACATAAGTTGAAGGAACACCAATAGAAAACACAAGGGTCATAAAAGTCTGGGGATGGATTTTTGGTTATACCACCGTTGTAAAAGTGTCCTGCTTACCTAGTTTTGGGAGGGCTTTACTTGGCTAGCTCTCACATATTTGATGTGGAATGTAAAACATAAATACTCCATGGGTTCATTATAAAACTGTGCCTGTGATTTACCTTTCCAGTGTCCTTTGTGTTCTTTCATGAAATGTTTATTCCTGTTATATCAAGTAGGTGCTAATGCGTAATACTGGCACTATACATAGCCCATCTTGATAAATAATCGTGTATGCTCCAGTGATTTTGTGCATAAACACTCCTATATCTAAGTTACTACAGCCCTAGGCCCTGAATGGATCAAATTTGTAAATACAGCACTATATTTCTTACCTCTGTGGAAGTGTATTATGATGGCAGTACCGGCATTTATCTAGACTGTTGATATAAAGGTTTCTAGCCACACAAGCGATGCATATTGCATTACGGAATTTCGTAATAAACTGCTTGAAATATTACCAGAGAGAGAGGATCTTGCAAAACACCAAGGGAGCCCCAAGGCGGAAAGATTCCTACTGAGTACAGAGTGCTTTAGATCAGGTCCTTGGAGAATACCACCTCTAAAATAACAGGTTTGAAGAATTTAATTGCGCCTTCTTCAATGTCATCGTGTCACTCCCGAAAACCGGATGCTCTGGTTCAATGAAAGGTCTCAGCAACACAGAGCAGCTTTTCGTTAAAGTTTAACTACTTCAAAGAATTTGAAAATGTCATTTCTATGACACGAGGTATGGCTTTCTGTTGTACTAAAGTGCTTAAAACAATTGTGAGCGTTCGAGTAGGACACAAAGGCTTTGGTTCTTCAGCTCAGTGAGACTGGCTTGTGCTGCTTCTGTAGGAAACCTGCCCAAGAGATCTTTGCTTCCAGAACCTGTTTGGAGCTTCAGCCTCCACTACGAGAGAAGGCTCCGGCTTAGGTCCCAAGGAGGAGACCCATGATGTTAGGCCTGAATAAAAACCCAGCAGTGCTCCAGAGCTCAGTTGGGCCACGTGTCCTCTGCTGCAGGGCCCAGCTGGTGGTGATATGGAAATGTAATCTTAGCAAATCTAAATTGATTGGAATATTTCTAAACTGCATTAAGGAAAAAGGACTCTCATAGAAAGGATTCAGGCATAGGGTAAGGGACAGTTATTCTTCTACTGAACAAGCAAAAAGTTATTGGACTTTTGATCTAATTTTTCTCTTTCTCATGTGACCTTTTACAAGCCACACACAGTCTGCCCAAGGAAATCACAAAATGATTTCCATTGGCTTCAATGGATGAGAGATTAAGGTCTTAATTTCTCTTTGAATCAGTTTTCTCATTAGTAAATTACCAACCTCAGAGCTTAATGTTTCCAATGCTCTTCAGTATCCTTGAAAGGAAAGCGATATTGGAATGTTAACTGTCCTTATTGCCAACAGTCACACAGCATACAAATCTAGATTAATATGAGCATTTCAGTGGCAATGACAGCGCTCTGAAAACTGTACCCATGTTCCCTCTGCCCCTGAAGAACTAGTTAAGAATCAAGAAGATTAAACATTAGAGCTAAAGAGAAAGCTGGTTTCTCGGCAGGTGCCTTGTATTTCTTGCAGGTTTTACTATATTTTAGGACAGATTTTCATTTGCTGTCATTGTAGCACTGTACTAAACTACTCATTTCATTCACAGAGTTAATCAGCAAGTTCACTTGACCCTGAGTTGAAGTTTCAGGAGCTGAATGTTCACCTTGTTTCGGTACTCAAGGGCGGACTATGTTCAAGCAGCATTATGAACTCAAAGCTCAAGGAGAGGTAAAAGTTGTTCACGCTGGCCGTGGTCATCTTTAAATACAAACATCTGAAGGGAAAAGGTGAAAATTTCAGAGTAACCTTCGTGGGACAAGAAACGAGAGGCTGATGGCGAATTTGCTGATGAGCTAAGTATTTCAAAGAAGGCCAATTCTGAGCAGCAGGAAATCATTAAATCTGAGTGATAAAATGGGTTTATTCTAATTTGCTAGCTTGGATGTTCATTAACAATGAAGGTATTGTGGAAAATATTCATCCATAGCTTGCAGCATGACTTGGATAATAACTGTATTAACCTAGTCAGACTTCCCATCCGCAGCTTCTGTTGGTTTTTGTCATATGCTACGCACATCTCCAAAAAGGTAACTTTTTATATTGTTTAAGTGTCATGGGCTAGACCCACTAGCGTACGTCAGCCTCTGCAACTGTGATTTTTGATGAAAACATTTAAATGAATGTCCTCAAAACCTCAGCTCCGATGTCACCAAGCCCTGGAGTTACTGGCTGATGCACTGGCCATGCAGATGAGCCTGTGTCAGAGCAGGTATTCCCCATCTGCGATGCCTGAACCTAAGAGATACCTTGGTCTGGACTTTAAGCAAAGCACAGCCCCTCGTGTCTTTCCCACCTAGAAGGCCGTTAATTTTGTCTCTGACCTGGGAAGTGGCAGACTGAAGTTGAGCTCTGTGCTCTGCTTGAGGAGGGGTGAATTCCTGCCTCTGAGTGTCCTCCCCAGACCAGGTCACCCGTTAACCATCAGGAACGACTTCTCAGTGTTTCTTTCAAAGTTATTCAACTTAGAATCATAGAATGGCTTGGGTTGGAAGAGACCTTATAGATCATCTAGTTCCAACCCCCTTGCATAAATTTAACTTCTACAACGTCTTCATAAACTCACTGGAGTAGGGGAGGAAAGCAGATTTTTTTTTTTCCTTTTCCAAGGTGGGTGTTTTAACCTGCAGTCACCATGGCCACGCTCACCTCGGAGCACTAAATCTTGCTTTGTGCCTGTGCTCACGTCTAAAAGTAAAGATTAGTTAAATCTGGTTTTAGTGTAATCTATTATTTGGATTAAACACTTATCTCCCTCATCCCCACACTCTGCTCCAAAACAACCTCATTCTACCATCACCAATTAAAAACCTGTCCTTGCTCTTTCTCGCATATGCTCATTCATACCCACCCCTTCAAACCATCTACATGATTCCAGGATACTCTTCTTAGCCCTCTGTGCATATGATTAACCCAGCCTTTGACTCACTAGTTATCCAAAATTCCCCAGTGGCAGATGCAGTTGTATCCTGGGTGAACAGGTGACGGGTGCTATGCATAAAATTCGTACCAAATGACTTCATCCTTTTATTGGTGATAACTAGAATGGTAATTCTTAGACTGTGACAGATGGTACAGATATTTTGGAAGACTTAGATGTCTAAGACTTTAGGCAGCAGATGAACAATAGTTGTAAATATATTAGTCATATCTAATGAGGAGATTTAAGTTGTGTGGAAGTCAGGACAGGCTTCAAAACTTGCAGAATTAGGTGCAGAATTAGGGCATGTGAGGTAGATGTAGGAACAGAAGTCCAGAGAGATTGAAAGCATGTCTGGTATGCCCGTGCTACTACGGCCATTACTGGGATTATAGGTACCCACCAGTCTACATGACTGTTTTATTTTCTCTTGGTCAAACACACCTTGGGGTGCAATCTTGAGCTGAGTGGAGCGCAGTGCGGTTCCCGGGAGAAACATGTAGAGAGGTTTGAGTGGAGCTCCCCCTTTCCAATGGCATCATGACACCATATAAATCACGACCCTTCTTTCTTGTTACTATTACTTGGTATTGCCAGTGACAGGATATTATTTTCAAGAACATTCACATACTGCCTGCCCAGCCTGAATGTCCCAGCTGGTTAAAGCCTCAAAACAATCCTTCCTTTTAACAGCCTGGGAGCAGGCAAGCAGCTTTCTAAAGAAAGATGCAGAGGAGAACTCTGACCAGCTAAAAGGATAAAAAGGGTATACAGACCTAACACTCAATCTCATCTATTCCACTGCTTGCATTTCTGATTTTACTGACGTTGCACATTATGCACTTATTTTAGCCCTAAATTGGACCGTGCACAAGCACATACAGTGCATACGTTGTACAAAAAGTTTCTTAATAAATAACTCTGTCCTGAAAAGACATCAACAACCTCCTGGGTGAGGGGATGGAGGTACGTATCCAGTAGCATTTCTTGGCAATGAGTCCTTATAGCTTTGGCCCTGTGAGAATAGAATGTGCCTTTTCAGTAAATTAAAAAAGAAACCTCCATCTTCGCTGCAGAGTATCACCTGACATGCTTGTTGATTTACTCAACTTATTTTTCATGCCATAATTCTTCCAGTCTGCGTTCAAATGATCTCATCCTGCATTTGTTTGATGAAGGTTACCAATCTGGAAAAGCCGTCTACTTCCACCTTCATTATTATGACTGATTTTTCTGCTGCTCTGTTTACTTGCCTTTAATTTACTCCAAGGCTAACATTTATTTTTGGCCTCAACCATAAGGAATTCAGCAATACCGTCCCCGCTATCCCCCACCTAAGTAGTGAGAACTTTTGCATGACAATGAAGCCTTTGCCTTGCATATTTTAACGTTTTAGCTTCTGATCTGGTGGTGCATCAATAGCTGTGGAAATACCGCACAGTGTAGTCAGAACGACTCCAACCGATTCCAGCCGCAGCCTGAGTAATTGGTCACAAGAATCATTTCAAATTGGTGCAAGTGATCATCAGCAACGGCTCAGCTTCATTTGTTTGTCATCCTAACAATGGTGCTGGATTAGTTCCTAGTCCCAGGGGCCAGCGGGCACCGCGAGTAGGGCAGAACCATTCCTAAGTTATTTTAAAAGCCATCAATTTCCAAAAGTGGGCTGTGTTGAATTAAAGCTTGTCCAAACTATTCAACCTGGTCATATTTCTTCGCCATCAGTGTTGTATATGTCATCTGTTGTTTCACCACCTGTTAATCCTTCTGTGCTCTAGCTGTAGATTTGATTTATAAAGATGCCTATATCTTACTTGTTTGCTACATGCGACCAATGTAGCTATTTTCTTTCCATCGTTGCTTGTCTTTTCATGCTACATCCACTTATTAGTCTAAACTCTGAAAGACAGGAAAATATGAAAAATTTTATTCCTACAACTGTCATTCACATTTTTCTAGCTTTTTATCATGAGTTATTGAAATCACATTGGCACAACAGGACATTGTTCAAGTACATATTTTGATTTACAGTTTTTACCGCCTTCATTCATTGCTATCAAAAATGAATTTTAATCACGAGTGATACGTATATAAACCTGACGCTTTGTATTCATGATCAGCTAAAGTTATAAGGAATCTCCTGCTGTGGTTAGTCAAGTTAACGCAGACATGAGCAAAATTACTTTACCCATAACCTGCAATAGTTTTAATAACGTTATTTCTATTTCTTTCAACGTTCTCGGAAACATTAGCCAGATAAATGGTGTCTTTTGATTACCAAGCATGTTTCTTTCTTCAAACATCAGCTTTGGACTGTAGGCATCAGCTCCAACAGGGGTTTTCGTTAGGGTGTTTTTTTTCTTTTTGGCTATCTTAGCGTTGTGCCTGGGTATGTCTGTTCTTCAGTTCTACTGTTATGTTCCAATACGCTAGCAATATTTTTCCTTTTACTGCCTCATTTAACCTATGCAATAAAGATGCTTGTCGTGTCATAAGGTAAGTATTTTCCCTGGAAATTGTTATAGAAGTTCGTACCAAACTGGACATTTCTATTGATTTTTGAATTGATATTAGCAGGTCTGTTTCTGCCTTCTTTTTAACAATTGACTTTTAGACCTTCACATCTCTTGAAAGAAATATTGCTGTAAATTGCGATGACCCAATGTAATCTTGACCCGCTCTTTTCCTTCTCTTATCCCTCAGTGTTCTACTATTCTAATAGCTTTTCTTATGCTCCTTACAATTAGTTCACAGAAAATTAGAAGAGATAATGGTTAATGAACAACTGCCACTCACTGTTGGTGAAGTGCTACAAATGAAAAGGCACTTTCAGAAGTCAGAGAAATGAGGTAGTATTACAGGGACAATGAGCCATTTAGAGTTGGGGAAGCAACTGGGAGGAAACGGAAATTTTCCTTGATCAAGACCCTTATGAGACCCTGAGAATATTCATCTCTGTGTGGCACTCAGGTCAAACCTTGAGGAACTTTTCTATCCCTCAATACATGTAGCGAAATGATCCCATGTCAATCTAGGCCACTACTATTGTTAGAGATAATCTTCGTCTTTCATAGGCTTGTCTCAGACACTTTAAAAGATATGAAAAAACAAGTTCCTGTTATTAAACCTGTGTAATTCTAAAGTACCGATATTTACACCCTCATTGATGAGTGCCCTCATGGATGTTGTGGTCAGCATGCTGAGAAGGCCAGTTCATTCATACTTTCACCAGCACAGAAATCCAGTGTTTACCACATTAGGATAATGATTTTCCGTGTATGATTGTTGCCATCATTCCTCCAAGATGAAAAAAGAGGAAAAAGTAATGAAAAAAAATCATTTTTTCATTTATTGCATAATTACTGAATAACGTGTATCTCCTTCAAGTGACTGGCAGTAATATTTTATGACTGTATTTCTGCAGCAGGAATTTAACTGGCTTTAAAACACTTGGTTCATATCTGAGCATCTTTGAGAAGCGCACGGTTGCCCAACTAATATGCGTGCCAGGTATGATCTTTTTGCTTTCTGAGTTTACTTGTCTATAATTTATGTTCAGACTACACTGTTCAGTGCTTCGGGCCTTTCTTGTGAGTATGGAGATACATTTTTTGCCACTGTTAGGTTGGATGACTATAGATGCTGACCGCCACATTTTTAAGGCTCAGTAATAAGCATAAGCTACAGGCGTTTGCCTACGTAGACGTTATCAATTGGTGATTTTTTTACTTGCAGTTTGGAAGAGTCAAAGCTGACAGTTTCATGATAAATAAGATTGACAGAACAGGAATATCACTTTAGGAAGCAGCATTTCAGGAATGCTGGAGAATAATCCCACTTTGGTAGGCTGCCCGTACCCCTACAGTGCACAGTGAAAATGGAGAATCTTTTAGTTTCTTTTTCTTTTGCATATTAAAATAGTCATATCAGCTTTAAAGCGGTTACTTTCAGAATAGGATCCCATACAGGATAAAACTCTCCGGCAGGATATTTCTATTACTTATTTCCCTTACCAAGCTTAGTCAGAAACGTCCCTGAATGTCTTTTAGAATGTTGTTTGTTTTCATGTAGGGAAAAGATCAATTCTGTTGTGGAAACACAGTGCACAGCATGGAATCACACTAATCAATTCAAGCAGGCCTTGGTAAAACTATCTATTACTCTGCAATCCAGCAACATCAAAGCTAATTAATACTTTACTCAGCTTTAATGAATGTATTAGTGGTTAATATTTGTGTATAAGCTACTCATAACTCAATAACGCTATCACATTTGTATTATTAATAGGACAAGTGTGTGCCTTTGAGTTGATTGATCATAAAACCTATTAACCTAGATTTGCAATATGTCTCCAGTTACCTCTAAGGAAGAGCAGTAATCACTATGGGCACTATAGCAGGTAACAGGTTCAGTGGAATAACGGCCTTTTCAGGTTCCAGGTAACTGTGACTGAAGAATTATGATGAAAGATGGATTTTAAACCACATGTGAGCTGATCTAGAAGGTGATAAAACCAAGGACTAAGTGCCCTGGATTATGGGATTCCCAAATTCTTTCAGCTCAAACCCCCTCTACAAGGGAAGCAGTCAAATTGAAAAGGGAAAAAAAAAAAAAAAAAGAAAAAGAAAAAGGAAAAAAAGGCTAAGCATGGACTAATCCACTCCTCAAAAGAGAGGATCTCCCTTACTCTCTATACCCCACTCCAGACACAAAACCTTACTGAGTAGTGCAAGCTTATTTGTTCAAATGAATCTGTGGGTTGTTTCAGGTGGGATATGAGTAAATAAACCAAGTACTTCTCTAACGCACGTTAGAGAAGAATAATATTTGGCAATTTCCCTCCTACAGGCTTTGTGTTCTGCAAAGAGAAATAAAAAAGTACTTCAGCCTCCTCAGCAGCCTCGAAAGCTTTTGCTTATTCATACCTCCTTACAACAGAGGACAGATAATCATTCTGAAAGCGGAAAGCAACGTTCAAACACTGTGGAGAGAATCTGCAGTTAGATGAATTCCACATGAACACTAATAAAAAAAAGATATGAGGAAAAAGCCGTTCATTCCTTTGGAGACTCATCTTTTTAATGCACTATTTCCACAGGATCTTCTAATTGCTTCTTGTGGGATTGAAGTGTTTTCTCTTGCAGTCTCGGTTTAGAAATTTGTTACACTGGTTGGTAGGTTGTTCTGCTGTTTTATTTTTAGGTTTGAAGAACCTTTTTCTTATGCTTTTTTCGCTGAGATATTTTCCCCATAACTCACATTTTCGTGTTCACATTGTTACTCTCAATGAAATTTAAGCTTACATGATGCTGTGAAGCTGAATCCTCTTTTATTGCCATACTTTCTTATAAGGTGGGACAGCAGTGAAAGCTGCCAGTTAATCAGTACTGAAGTCCTCCATGTGGGCAGGAAGATGTGCTATTAATTATCCGGTGGGTCGTACCTGCAAGATTAACATGAATTCATTTCCCATTCTGCACTCCATTGCCTCTCTAGTTGCAATGCCTTTGTTAGAACCACGTATAAAGGGAATTAAAGGGGGAAGAAGACACGCTGTGTAAAATCTCAAGCAAAGGACAGAAGTGGTGTGGCTGAAAAAGGAGGCAAGATCAGGCGGCAATGCCACTATTCCTGGTTGTACTGCCCGGATGGTTCTCAGCTTTTCAGGTGCAGCTCTTTATTGTCAGCGGCCACATGACAACTTGCAAAGGTAAGGCCTAGTAAGTGAGGCAGACTGCCACGAAACAGAGAAATGAGGACAGCAATCGGCTTGCACCTCTTTTCATACAGCTTTGATTTAACTCGTTAAAAATGTTCCTCTCGATTTTGCATAGGGATAAGTAAATCACTCATCATAAATAAAGTATTAACTTAATTTCATCACTTTTACTCTGTGAAATGTTCCTGAGTAGATTTAAAAGTATTTCTTTGGAAAGGTACTGGTGCTTGAAAGCAAAGTACCAGATATTTTATCTGCACGCGATAGTTACATATAAACAGGTAATACTGTAAATTGAGAAAGTCTGATATTCCCTCTCCATATACTATTTGACAAGCATTTAAGAAATAACCTCAATTAAAATATTTATAGCTAAAATTAGCGTGTAAGAGTATTTTGTACAACTGAACCTCATTTATCAAGTGCTTGAGGAAAGTCATTGTGAAGGACTCAGGCTCACACAAAAATTAATTATTTCTTAATAAGCGAGTAAAATTATTACTATTACTTGATCTATTTTAATTAACAGAGCCATAGCTTTCTGGGATAGTCAATATCATCTCAGGTATACAAAGGCCATATACTTATACCCAGATATTGAACTGCTCTAAGACAAATCGCCTATGTTTAACTAAAAACTGTCTCAGGGTTACATCAAATCTTTTATTTCCCTTGATGCAGTTCTGTTATTTCCCTTGAAGGTCTCTGTGCAGAAGATTCAAACAGCAGGAAAAACAACTACTGAGGTATTGCGGGAAGGTACAAAATGAAAACTGTGTCCAGATCTCTGCTGGAAAAGGAATTGCGTTTCTGGTAAGCAGCAGAGATCAAATAAGTCAGAAAGAGCCTGACGGCCCACCAGTCTATTAAGGGCAACGAGAGTCAATGGAGGATCAATATGTTTTGGGTAAGGCCTTGAAAGAGACCTCTAAATCTGCATAATTAGCCATTCCTGAAAGTGCCAAAATAGTTCACGGTAAAACACTCTTGCGTAGGTGAAAACCTGTGAGGATGCAGCCGCTGCTTCTACCCGCGAGAAGTCCAGGCTGGCCATCTTGTGTGAGAGCATCGATGAAAGAATGGCAACAGCTAAACCCTAGAACACATTCTGTCAGCCATTCGTAGGTCAGACTTGTGAGAACGTGGATTAAAGCTTCCGTGTGAACGCTTGCAGACCGGTCGGTCTGGCCTTTAAGATCACAAATGTTTTTCATGGTGAACAGCAGCAGCAGAGATTCATGCTGCTTGTAACCACGCATAGGAAACGCACATTAGTCCTCTACTGCATCCGAATAACAGAAGCCGAGAGACCTTACATTGAATTTGAGTTTTAGGATAATATTATACTGTAAATAAGGGCTAATATTACACTGTAAATAAGGACTAGCTGCCATCCTGGGGAATTCCATAGTCTGTAAGGATTTAAGCAAACCACGATTTTCCTGCTGTTTCCTTTCTAAAGCAATATCACAAGAGCTTTTTCTGCCAGGTCCCTCGTGAAATTTTGGGATGCACAAGTCTGGGATATGGTGAGTTTGGACCCCGGCTTCTATACACTGTAAACGAGGTTCTGCTTTTAGCATTGGGAAGGTGTCACCAACAGGAGCTCTGTGCTTTGCAGTTAATGAAGTTCAGAAGACAAAACCCGGTTGCTTTAAGAAGCGTTACTAAAACTCCCTTCATGGCAAGCCAAAACCAGATTTAAAAAATAAAATATTCTGGCAGTCTATTTATTATCCTCTTGGCATCAGTTCATACCTCTCAGGAACTCTAAATGAAGCTGTATGGATGGATTGTTTACAAGTGCTTGTATCTGGCTGCAGACACTCCAAACACACCAGCACAAAAAGCAGCTATTGTTCATTCATTGCAAATAGGCTTTTACTTTGCACTTAATAATCCACACACAGATTTATTCTTGGAATAGTTAGCAACCCTCAAAACAGCAATATTTTTTTCAACCGGGCTGGGATTCCTGTTTCAATGACTGAAGGAACTATATTAGATTAGTTTTCCTTCTTTTTAGTCTCTCGTGACATTAAATTAGCATTTGAGAATTATCATTAGAAGTCGCTGGTGGTTTTAGAGCAAAAACCCAGAAAATGCAACAAACTGGAAGATATAAAATATATCTTCACCCCCTCAGGATGGGACTGTGCGTATGTTCTGCTATAATGTATATAACACATATATAACACAGTGGATACGTTTTTACCGTCTGCTACAGGACACTCAAACTCTCAGCCTATTTATTAAAGATCAATTTTTGTGATATCATTGATCCAACGAACACTGGAACTGTCATCCTCACTCAGGAGTAGCTGCAGTAGCAGCTGAAATACCATCCTTTCTTCTACATTTCTCTGTGGATTAAGCCCTTGGTATACACACAATAGACACTCTTTGTGAAGGTTATATGCCACTGGCATCAGACGAAAAAAAAAGAATAATAATAATAAAGTAATATGTTTAAAAAATGTTGAGGAATTACAGACCAATCATTCTCTGCGCTGTGCCCGGAAAGATAGCAGAATAAATAGCCGGACGATCTATTTAAGCACTGAGAAGATAAAAGGTGATAAGAAAAGAACCAGCGTGGATCTTTTGAGAACAAATCATACGAAGCTAACCTAATGCCTTTCGGTGATAAGGCACCAGTGCTGGGATGGGGAAGAAGCAGTAGATGCCTGCAGGAGAGGAGCTGTGGTGGGAGACGGTACGAGCGTCGTTAGCAAAGAAAAGCTGACATCAAATCAGGGTGAATAAACAGGAATAGTATGTTTTCAATGTCAAGTAATTCTTCAAGGCTGCTTATCAGTAAGACTACGGCTGGAGTACTCTGGCCTGTCTTGGACCCAGTATTCCTAAAATAATATGGATTAACTGAAGGGAATTCTGAGGAGAACATTCCAAACAGTCAGAACTGCAGAAAAGAGGAAGCGTGAGGAAAGCCTGAAATAACTGATCCTGGTTAGTCTGGAGGAGGACAATAAGGGAGGTGAAAAGCCTTCACAACAGTGAATGGTTGTTCTAACCTACACGGCATTAGCTCTAGCTCTGTCCTCTGTGGGGAGGAAGGCTGTCACGTGTACTCCTTGTCATCAGGGAGGGGGTAGGATAATTTCCATGATTAAATTGCAAGGGAAATTTAGGTTAAACCCTAGAAAAAAAATGTCCAGCCTAAAGGCTAAATAGGTAGTGGAACAAATAATGTAGAAGTCTGGAATTTCCATCAGTGGAAGGACAGGTTAAGCAAATGCCTGTCAGACATGATTTAAGTCTGGTTTATGCTATCTTGAGATAAAGATGATGGAGAGGGTGACTTTGTAAAAACCCTTCTTCCCATATCCCTGCTTTATATGACTCCACTTTAGGTTTTGTCCTGACATCCAGCTTAAGGTTAGACTTAATTAAAACATCTGAAGCCAAATAACATATCTAGGTTTTTTGTGTTTCACTACAAACCATTTCAGCTGGCAAAATTGATGGCTTTTCAGTAGACCATAGTAGAGCAACAGGTTTCAAACACATCTGGGAAAAGCCTCCCTGGTTTTTCTTTTACTCCTTCATCTGATCACCCCCAGCACGAAATCACCACTAGTGCCTTTGCATTCATACCTCAGCTTCCTGGCATCTGCAACAATTCCTCCATGATGGCTGCAGCCCCTTCAGGAGCCCTCTTGTAAAACGTATTTCCCCATTTCCTTTGTTCCAAATACTGTATCTTTTTCAAACACTCTTTCCATGGTGATTGTAGTTGAACTACTACTGTTTTTCAAATGCCTTTCTACGCTCAGGCCCCATCCTAGCTAATGTACCGTATGCTCTTGAGTTAAAGTAAGTCAAAATACATCAACCCCAAAACTTTTCACAGGCTCGCATGAGTTCTTTGGAGGTTCTGCCATTTGCCAACGTATTGCTTATAAAGGGTATACTAAAAATGGTGACCATTGGAAATATAACTACATTAATTCTTCTGTTGCTTGGATTAACGCACTAAGATTATTAATATGAATTAAAAGATCTACCAGAGTCACAGAGTATTTTAAGCTGGTGACATACCAGACACAACAGGTTTAACTGAGACACAGTGATTTATGAGTGATTCTTAGGAGAGGGGATGATCTCCGGTTGTTGGTTTCTTTGTCCCCAAGACCCTACAAAGGAAGGTGGACGGGACTAAAATTTGTACCCTCTTTTACTGAGCATCCAAACCCTGGAGATGACAGCCAAGGAAATAATCTGTGCTCCTCAGGGATGGTGGGCAGAATAACTGATAGATTTGCATGTGAGGAAAATAATTCTGATAGGATGGATGGTAAAATATTGGAATAAATTGTCCAGAAATACTTTGTAAGATGTGTCCAGTATTGTAGCCTGCCTGGAACAGAGCAGACAAATATCTTTTCGGACAGAGCAGAAGTATGGTTCATCCAGCCTGGGGCAGAGGGGACGGGATGCCGATGAACAACTTCCTAATGCCCATTCTCATTGTCTTTTACTCATTGTGGGGATAGGAAGCCATACTTTGTAAGAACTATAGAGTTTTCTAAATGAATATATCTGTAAATAATGCATTTTAACAGGAGTATTCTGAACTCATGCCTCCCCATTTCCATTCAAAGGAAAAAGGTTTTGCTGCAGATTCTGCTGACTACATAAAATTTCAAACTGGAATGTCTGGAAAACTCAAAACTTTGGTGGAAAGCTGTAAATATTCAGGTTTGAGTATTTTGATCGAACCAGTATGCAACAAATTCATATTATTTTCAAGCTGAAAAGGTCATCCAGGCAGCTTCTGGACCATGGCTGTCAGGAGCTGCATGTGCAGAGAATTACTGTTGGTTTATTTCTCTTGGAAAAGTACCACTCAAGTCACCACAGAAGTGGTGTTGCTGCACACCCATACTGATTTCAACAATAATTGATTTATGTGAAAAGCAGGTCTATATGCAACACATTTTTAAGGAGCATGTAACTCTTGGTTCACAAATCTGAAAGCTGAAATTTGTGAGGGGAATATAGATCACCAAAGACAAAAAGGAAACTTCTCGTGCCTGTATTGCTGATAAAACCATGAAGGAAAACCCAAGCACAGGTGTGCGCTTGCCCTGCTCTCTTTTCACCCAAATGCACGTAGGTAGGCTTTAATGCATGGTAGGTGAGTGAAATTCCATGAGATAGAGGAGGTCAAACAATTTTCCAGTTGTTCCAATACCAATTTCCCTTCCAATTTTAAAAGCCATGAAAATTTGCCTGTTGAGTGGTAGAATCTCTTCTTCCTCCTCTCACAGCTCATTCCCTGCACCTGTACCCAGCTGGGCCCGTCTTCCACCCTTGCTTCTTTACACCAATAATGATCCAAAAATATTTTTCAGGGGTTTTGTTGTAATGTTCCATTATTAATTTATTTTTTTAAATACACCAAACTTTAAGGAGAAATTCAAGAGATGTCATGTTTATTTTTCGTTGTAAGAATCAAGGCCCCAGAAAAAAAAAAATCAATCTCGATTAAAGACAGTTATCTTAATTTTCTGATCCCAGTTCTTATTTTTTCAGAGTAATGAAGGCTCAGGTATGATCTTGCACTGTTGATTCTGTGGACTTATCTCTAGGTGTAAACATCTGTAGAGTCAGACCCAAAGGTTTCTTTAAATTAGATGCTCAGCAGCCCACAGGTATTTATTATTGTTCATGAAGTCCCATTCTCATGAGATAAATACACAGAGGCAACTTTTATATTTCCCTTTGTTGAATTCATTTTATGGGATCTCCAGGCTTAGCGGTGCTTCGTTGCTTTTTGTGGATTTTTTTTTTTTTTTTAAGATTGTGTTTTCATCCAATTGTCCTTCTATAGATTTACAGTAAAAACAACTAAGGACACTTTGTACCTAACCTTTTCATAGAAAGTGATTGAAAAGTTCAGCTGAATACGCTCAGTGCATTTTTTTTTTTTTTTTTGCTTGTCATCCTTCACAGATTTACTTCTTTCCATTCTATCTAAAAATATTGTTTTGTTTAAGAAGAAAAAAAACCTATCCTTGGGACAATTTGCATATGATGTTAATGCTGATATGCATCCAGACATCTGGATGGCATTTTAATATCTCATTCGCATTCAAACAACTAGAAACCACACAGATGGTAGAGACAATTTTAAGAGCATTGTTGTAAACAAATAAGGCAGCCAGGAAATCAAACACGCTCTAAGATAGGCTTTAGAGCCTCTCCTGCTTTCTGTGTGAGAATATGCATATGACATGTTTTGACTGCAAGAGAGAGCAGCCTTCCTCCCTTTCAGATAAACTAAGAGGTAAATGCAGAATTTTGAATTGAGATTGGGGATCATTTCATGGGAAACTCCTTACCCTGCCCAGCACAGCCGGCACCACAGATCACACTCGGCACTTGTAAGACTAAGTTATTTGAGGCTTGAGTTGCTGCTGGGCAGACTATGTGTTTTATTTTATCTTATTTTCAATTAGCAACAGAAATTCAAAAAATCCTGATTGCTTCAGGAAGAAGAGGCGTAAATTCTGTTTTCACGCTTTACATAATAACGTACCTTCGAGTAGTTATTTGCTCCTGTTGTTAAAAATTCATCTACATGAAGTTGTATAGGAGTCAGTAATCCCCTGCAGTCCTCTTTAATCTGCTTCTTGTTTGTACCTCTTTAGAGGTATGTAATCTTTCTGAACTCGAGCAGCTACTGCGGGTGCTGATGGTTTGGGTGGCTGCTCAATAAGCTTACGTAAGAGCTATACAGAGCCTTCTCTGTAGGTGGAGCTGACGTTTTAGCAGATGCTGTGAGTTGGTGTCTCTCTCTGGATTGCATTAAAATTACCGATTACCTGCTGGAAATACTTTGAGGTATCAACAATGAATTCGATGCTAACATTATTTTTATTAATTTATTAAAATCACCCCTATCTTTATCAAATAACGCCATAAACTAATTATTTTTCCTTTAACAATAGTTGCTCTTGGACCTCTTAGCAGTTATGGCTACAGATCCCACACATTTCATTTCACTGACCTTACGGAGGTTTCAGGAATTCAGCTGTTCTCACTGAAGCACACGGTAGAAGACTCCAGGACCTTCTCCCTCATCTCCTGTAACACAGGTAAAAAGTTACCATTTCAATCCTATCCCTTCACTGTGTAATTATAAGTAAATGAAAATATTACAAAAGCTCTTGAATTTTACATTACAAAACTAGGTCTCTAAGCCCATACTGGTAACTCAAAGAACATTCCAGGTAGTGAAGACAAATGAGCTATGGGGAAAACCAGTTAAAAATTGGTGCCTGGTTCAGTCTAGCTAACTGAACACCATGGGACTTTCTTGAATTCAAGAGAACGGGATCAGAAGCTGATGGAAAGCTGGTGGGTAACTGCCTCAGAAAGCAGTTTATCAAGGGAACGTGTGAAAGCAGTAGCTCCTAAAATATTTCTGCTTTTCCTCTCATCTCAGAACTGTGGATTTGCATATGGTAAATGCTAAGAAGGGAATGGAAGACCACTCACAGAAACAAAAGGCAAAGCTAATAGGAATTCAACACAAAAAAAAGGCCTTAAGTCATCTCTCAAACCCAGAATAAAACAATACTATAGCATAAAATAACCGGACAGAAGCCTTTCAGAGCAAACGCTGAATAAACCACCTTCCCTTCATGACTGCGACCTGCTCCCAGGCTGACGACCATTTCCATCAACCTGCGGGTGATGCCTGCTACCGAGCAATGTTCTTCTTTCCCAAAGGTGTTTCTCTCAGTCTCTGCCTCTCATACTTCTCCTACCTTTAAGAACCTCCCTCCAATAGACTTTGGTTGCCCTGACCAAGCCGTGAGCCAAGTAGCCCCAGTGGATTGAGGACTGTCACCGTGACTGGGGTCAGGGGCTCTCGGCAGGCAAACTGGAGGCAGCAGGAGTTGGAATCTGGGCCAGGAAGTCTTCTGCAGTCTAATGCAGCTATGAAAACTTCATGTGCTGTATTTTAAGTTTGCCTTAAAAAAAAAAAAAAATCAATAAAACTTTAATCTTAAGCGTGCTTACTTTGACAAATTTAGTTAGTGTCTGGCAGAAAAGACAGGATAAAAATAGTCATTTAATTTTTAGTCTGCAAATTGTAAGACTGCAAACAGCATTTGCTCTCAGAGATGATTCTTTGTTCACACAGCTGGATTTTTGTGATGTCTGGTACATGCTTAAAGAAAATCATGATCTAATTGTTCATACTTCAGGCCTGTTGATGATGGAGCTATTGTGGCAACTAGAATGGATGGAAAAGACGTTAATAACAAATGGTACAAGTGCCTCCCTCTGATCACAGAGTGCTGGAAAGCAGGAAAATGATTAAATTATGACAGAAATAGTCAGAAAGCAAGAGACAGACACTTTTAAAGCACAGATTTAGTCTTTGTTCTTAGGCAGATGGGGCTGATGCATTCTCTCACCGGGCTTAGCAGGTTCGTAGAGGAGGAGACAGCCCCAGCAAGAGGAGTGCTTGGCTGAGAGGTCACGATCCGTGCCATGAAGTTTCAGGACATGCCTCCACCTTCCCTTCTCTGCGAATTGCACTTTCCACCCACCCTGGTTTTACAGCAGCGTGCATGAGTGAGGCAGGTCAGAGAATACAAAGTTATTTCTGAAGTCCATCATTTTTCCAAATATCAATCTTCCTGCATCTCAAAAAAAAAAAATAGAACAAGCAGGCATTTTTATAGGACTGCAAGAGATTTTGGCGAAAGGCTTTCATAAAATATGTATGAATTCATTGTATACACGCAGTAAAAAAAGAAGAGATCTATCACAGATGATTATTTTTTTTGTGTCATCTTTGGTGAGAAAATATAGATAATCGATTCTGAACTCTTGTTTTGTTGGTACAGAAACAGTACAAAAAGCACTGAGGTAACTGATGTTGACACCACAGGAAGATTTATTATCAAATGAGTTTTCTCTATTTGGATCTGTAACTTAGACGATTCCATATTGAAAGAAATTCATTTTGTTGTCTACTATTCTTTAGCAACTCATGAAGAACAGAAAAGGCGTTCTACCTCACTCATTTAAACCATAAAAACATTAAAGCATTTCAGCTGAAAATTTATAAGAATTTTAATGTAAAGAATATGATGTCTTATTCCTTAAACTTGTTTCCAAAATGAATGCCTTTTCAAAGAATTGAAATTTCTCCAAAAAAATTGCAGCTGATCATTCAGGCTGCATGATTAAATTTGAGGGTTTGAAAGCAACTGAAAATAGAGTATTGAATCAGGTAGTATTGACCTGCTTTATGAGTATAATCCCCACTGTTCAAACAGGTGGAGAAGAGGAATCACAGTGTCTGAAAATGACTTAAATCTGTTATTAATTTGTGCGGCCCTAGTTAGGTAACAGAAAATCAGTTGGTAAATTGAGGGATAATGATAGCCAATTTTTAAAAGATTTTTTTTTTTAAATATTATGAGCAACCTGGGTTCCTTAATTCATGTAAAGAAGCCATCGTTGCAGGTAGGTACACATTAGCATTAGATGGAGATATTAAAATTTCTATCAGTGTTATGGCGGTGATTTCAAAAGCTACATTATTAAAAAAAGAGGCATAATTAAAAGGGAAGGGACTCCTTTCAAGTTGTTTCAGGCTTTAGTTATTTACCTTAATCAATTAGAAAAAAAGGTGGGATTGTCTCCTCCATTTGCATGCCTAGAACAGCTCTTTTGGAATTGCTCCAATACTCTGTGTAATTTTAGACTTAGGACAGCTGCTCACTCTAGTCGAGCTAATAAAATTTCACAAAAAATACATCACTCTGTGTGCAGAACTGGATGGAGGCAAAGAAGTATCCAAATGCTTGATTTATCTCGCTACCTTGCAGCAAAGCTACCCCTGCTCTCAGAAATACTAAGGTGTACGGTACCATGGCAAGTCTTTGAGTGTAACAAAGTGCCAAGGGAAAACATGGAAATGAAAGGGAAGAGAGGCACTTTCCCTGATGGGATTTAATTGTGCTGTTGAGTCTCTCTACAGGACCCCATCTCCCAGCCACCCTGGAGCAAATGGCATACAAAATGGTCTACGGTGCTACACTACAGCAATCTGCCGTAGAGTCCTAAGGACGGGGTTATTTAAGCTCTGAAGCAGGTTTATTTGGGAAATGGCTTACTTCTAGTGCTGTGGCATTTGTGGGAAAGTCGTCTTTACGATCCTGCCTCGCACCAGCTGGCCTTCTGTTGGTCTTCAGACATGCGTGTATGTCTGCCTGCCATGGAGCCGCCACCTGCAATACATTCACAGATCAATTTACTGTCAAGTGGTTTGGAGTGATTCTGTGCTCAGTTTGGGATGGAGTTGCCCTAAGCAGCTGAATTTCAACGACTGTTTCCTAGAATTGTACTTACAATAAGTTAAGTCATTTCAAAGGTTTTTCATTTAGACACTGGCAAGTGTTTCTGTACTTACTGTTGTTTTGATTGTGATCTAGTCAATAGGACTTCTGCGTAGCTTTTAGTCCTCCCTGCAGGCAGATGGGGAGGCAGAGGTTTCTATAGCATGTCCTAGTTCTGTAAAAATAGTGCTGAACCCCTTTGCATATCTCTCAAGACTGGGGATTTTTCAAAGCCAAAGATAACACTTCCTTACCAATGTGCTTTCCGTGTATTAGTAGAATAGAGGTAGATGCAGGCAAAGCCCTTGAAGTCCCGCAAAAGGGAATCTCATTCTGCTAATGCTCAGTAATTCCTTTCTTTTGTGTCGCAGACCACGTGGCTGTTTCTTTCTCCTCTAACACCTTGTCTTACTAAAACTCCCTTCGCTCTCGATCACCGTGCAAAATAGGTAGTGTCCTAAAATGGTATCAGCTAAGCAAACGCATCCTGAAAGAACAGGGACTATTCCTCAGCAATTTGTATGAAACGTGTCTCATCTGTGTGGATGAAACTCTCTCGGAATGGAGTGAGGAAATGCTTCGTTTTTATGTCCGCATTATGTACGTACGTACGTATATATGTCTAATACTTGTAATATAACCGGTACTTTTAAATTTTCTTAGCTGTTTTTGTTTAGCAAGGTCAGTTTTGCCCTTCTTCTTTGGATGGTGGATATCTTAATCATATTTACAGCATTTATAAAAGTCATTCATATTTTCATATATTTTATGAGATCTGAGGTGTCTCGTATATTTCTGGAAAGAAACCTCTTTTTTTCCCCAACCGAACAGGACAGGACTGCATTAGATTATATGAAATTTAAATGCATTAGCTGTTAGCCAAAATGAATTTTCATATGAATTAATATTGTTATTGTACTTTAATAAAGCAATAGCATTTATGGAATTATATAGACATCAATCACTTGGAGGTGTCTTGGAACAATTATTGACTTCATGCATCATCTGCTTCTTCACTTCAAAATTTGTTGCACTCTTCATAAATACCATATATCAGCGAGCCATAAAACACATTTTAAATGCCTTCTAGCCCATCACAGACACTGCTGCTAGAAAAAGCCCCCTGAGCCGATGACATCCTAATATGTGACTATGTAATTAAAAGTTTGACATATGCAAAGAGTTGTAAAATAGATAAAAGAGTATGTATTGTAAATAGAAGTTTAAAGGCTCTGAGCAGATGGTTCGTTTGTGAAAAAGGTATGGGGAGCGCCAAGAAATGACAAACAGATGGCTTAGGTGTGAAAGACAGGCAAGGAAATTTGGGAGAGTTGAGGATGTAACGGACAACTCTTTGGAGTTTTGCACACACTAAGTGAATCACGAGGCTTGAATAGAAGGTTAAACGTTTTACATTTTTCTATTTGCATTTATATAAATGTGTCAGTGGAAAATGTCCAGCAATAAAGCCTGATAATAACAATCAGGACAAGTCATGCTTCATTGGCTTTAGGGATACAAAGTCTGTTCAAACTGCAGATGTCACTTGAGTGATAATCACAGGCACCTCTATCCCATGTCGTATGTGTGGGCTGAGCTGTCTTGATTCAAACAGAAATATTCACAACTGTAGCAAAACCATATTGCCAATATTAACAGGTGCCTAAAAAATAGTTTTAGTAATGTACTAAATGAACTAACATTTGCCAGCTGCTTCTCCTTGCTGGCCTACTAACTGTTGTGTTAGCCGTATGCTGAGTGAATGAAGTTCAAATTTAGGTGACTAGATACCAAAATCATGACTAAAAGGAATCTCATTTGGGCAGAAAGATCAGGTCAAACATTGCTAATTTTTTGGAAGCAATGGCAAGTCTTAAACCATGACCAGATTAAAATCATGACGCTGCTAAATCTACCCTTGAGTCTAATTTTCTGTTACATTTGACTCTTTCATATTTCCCAGGCAAGCTTGAAAAATACATCTCCAGCTACAAAATAGAAGAATTTCTACACACAAATGGGCAAAAGATCATTTTTAGTAATCAGAATCGAATTTCCTAAGAACTGGGAAAACGCAGGGATTTTGAGAGTGCTCTTTGATCAAATTCTCTGCGAAAACTTGATCAATGCAGCGAAGGTGGAATAGTTATGAACCCTTTTGCAGAAGTCAGTTTTGTCAGCAGGTATTCATTCTGAAAATGGTAACTGAGGCCAGGAAAACCTTAGACATAGCCAAATAAACGTCCTCATTTTATGGCAACAGCTAGTGCCCAACTGAGAAAATATAAACTCATAGGCATCGCAGAATGATCCTCTGTGTAGCTTTGGGAAAACTTGACTGAACGGATTTTTCAAAGCTATGGAGAAAGATTTCAGGAATTGCCCTAGGGAAAAAAAGAAAATCAAGATAGAGACCTTAAATCCTTGGGGAAATTGTGCACTGCCCACCTTGCCTGGACTGAAAATCTCACGGCAGCAAGTTAGCCGAGCAGATTGAATTAATATGCCTTAATATTTACTGAATGCCAGGTATTCAGAAGTGCTTAGAGCTACTATGAGGTGTTACATGTTCTTCAAAATCCAGCTTTTACAGGGCTGCAAGGACAAAAATATAAGTCTATCCAGTACAGACTACTAAAAGGCCACCACCCTTCTGCAGGTAGTTAGAGAGATGTAAGAGTCTTGCAACATAGCTTAATCTTGTAAATCTTGCGACCAATATTTATTCTCTTCTCTTACTACAAAAAGCTATTTACATTTCAAACAGCATTTATGTTTATGAAAAATTAATTCCTGCAAAGCAGTTGCTACATGGGAACCTGTTTTCAGGCTTACCTAAAGTTTACCTTGCAACTTTTTAACTTGTAGAACACCCACTACAATCTTTATTTTTGCATTGCGTAGTTTCTTGCATAATAGTAATACAAATGGAATTAGTAGCTCTGTGCAGTGCAGATACGACAGTGGCGGGGGCAAGGCTGGAGGGGTAATAAAAAAAATGGTCTTTGCTAGCTTCATTGTACAAAGGCTTGGCATTGTTTATTACAACTATTTGAAAGACTAGCAGATTGCTGCTCCCCCAAGAATCAAACCGGAGGTTTACTACAGCGTCCCGTAGTAAATATTATTGAAAACAACTAGCCATGCTTGTCTTTGAGGAGTTCCCATAAACTGGTTAAAGCTATTTCTTGTTTTCTGCCTTCCAAAGCCCCAGGAGTTACTCTAAGTCTGACCTGCGGAGCAACTTGCCCCGTGAAGTACATGTATCTTTTAGATACTATCGATATTTTGAACTTCAGCTGCGTTTATTTTGCTTACTGGATGATTTCTTTAATCCCTGCCATACTGCTTTTCCTCAGCAATCTTGTTCTTTTGTATATGTCTCTCTGCCTAGTTAATTTTCTCTCTGCATTTCTCAGGCATGCCAAACAGCAGCTAGCATCCTCCCAGCTGTCACTCCTCCTTACGGTGACAATCCCTTCTCCTGCCAGCTTCTCCCTGATTTTCCTGCTCAAAACATCTCTCTCGCTCCGCTCTCCATTCCTACGGTACTACAGTTAGCAGTCATGCAGCATAATTCTCATCATCGATCCATACTTTTTTTCTAGGGTGTTGGTAAATTTATCTCCTCTTTGCCTGGAGAGGAGCTGCATATGTGAGCTATATGTCATTCTCAGAACGATGAACTTATTTAACCTCCTCTTTCTTTTTTTTTTTTTTACTAAGAGAGACTGTTACTTGTCATGGTTTTTTATCTCACTCCTGTATTCTAGACTATCCTGGTTCTTCTCCTTGATTTCTTTTATCTGCTAGGTATCACACCATACCAGCTGTCCAAAGGAGATGAATTTTAGTAGAGCTATGTTTGTGCTATGACAACTATGGTTGTGTCAGAAAAGTATTACAAATGACATCCTTCAAAAGTTTCTACAAGCCATAAACATCCGCTCTAAAAATCTGTGCAGGGTTTTTCTAAGGATATTGGTTTTATGTTGTAAATCTAGGGGTGATTTATATAAATAGTTGTGAATAATGTGTAAATAAAATGCATTGATACATTCTATATACTGAATAGAAACAACAGAAGCATATAATAAATACGTATATAACTACAGATTAATATGATTTCAGTGGAGGAATTGCTCTTACGTAAAACTGTTATTTGACAAAAAACAGCACACCTAATTTGGGATATGTATTTTTCAATAAATTTAAAGCATAAAAACTATAGTTAGATCCGATTTGTCCCCAGATTTAAAACAAAAGCTTTTCTTTGCCTACTGTCTATATATGTTTCTGAAGTTCTAAAAATACCTTAAAACAATCCGGATGGCAATACCTACTTTCTAGGTGAAGCACGGGGAAGGTAGGGGCATTCCTCAGGACAAATATAAGATTGCTGATGCCAGATCATAAGACTGAGAATTAAAGAAAGGAATTAAAGAAAGAGAATTAAAGTCAGAGAACAATACAGTAATTCTAAAGTAATTGAAACAAATTGATAGATCCTCTCCCTCCCTTCCAGTCTGTGCATCTGTGAGTATATCAGTGCTCCAACCATTTGTTTAGCTTGTTTTCTAGGACTATAAGGACTAAGTGTTGAGGTTTCTAATATGGAAGGGAATTAAGAGTTGCGCTGCAGGGGAGCAGCCCCCGCACACCGGAGCAAGGCGGGAACTGCTGAGAGTCGGAGGCGGCTCTGCCACGCCGGCACGCCGGGGCAAGTCCCTGCCAGGTACAGCGCGGGGGGTCGCGAGAGGAAGGCAGACCGAAGGCGGAGAGGAACACGGAACTTTCTTATCCATGTCTGACAGTCATACTATTTTCTCTCCGCTTCTATCAGGGCTGTGGCAAAATCAGAGTAAATTTTGTTTTGTCCTGTTCTCCTCTGGGTGGATAAAAATCTTAAGCTCGTTCCAGTGAGGAAGGCTGTGCCCTCATCTACACTGAAGTCAATGATTTGTTCAGATGACTTCAGATTTATAGTGCCCTGAGTGAGAGAAGAATTTGACCCATAATTTTTTTTAAAAATAGTTATGGTTTTTTGCACAATCTTCCTTCCAAAGACTCACTTTCTCAGCCATCAATATTCACACTTTAAAGGCTTATTTCCATCAAGTTCCATCAATGACCTTTAGAAATTGGTCCCTTCAAATAAGAAAAAAGACCTCAATTACAACAACATCTGCCTCCATCTAGCACTTTATTTGCCTTAGAGGAGGGATGGAAAGATGATTAAGTTAATGGATAGGTCATTTTCATTTTTCACATTTACCGTGTAAGTGGCTCCATGAATCACCATTTATCCGGAGCCCAATCATGGAAGGCAGTGGCAAAACATCCATTGACTTCCACAGGCTCTTTTCCTGCACACTTCAGCGAGGGGAAGTGGAGTACTGGCATTAATCAACCTTTACAACCCATACGATAATATATTTGTCTTTTCTAGGGCTAGAAAATAAACACTACTGTCCTCAGGCTCCTGTTTCTCTAAAATCTCCCTTGGTTATCTCAGGTTTTTCTGTCGGCGCTCTGTTAGGCAGCATCACAGCCTTACGCGGCTGCTCGCAAGCAGTAAGCTGACAGTTTTGCTCCCTTAGCTGGGATAAACCAGGGTGAAATGACAGCAGAAGAGAATTATTTCTCTACCAACTTAATGCTTTTTTACTAGTCTGATGCAAATGTATAACCGAGGCGGTATGGCCAGAGATGGAGTGAGCCATTCGACTGTCCCTGACCAGGTACTGGTCACGCTGCAAAACATTGCACAATCCTGCTTGAAGGGAGAGAAAATCGTCTTGTGCGTGTGGACTGCCGATGCTGACCACGGCAGCGAAGCCCGTGAGAGGGTGTGTGAAGTATAGGATGTGTATCATGCAAGACAGAATACACAGAAGGCACAGACAGAGATGCAAAGGGAACAGTGTAGGATTTGGGGAGGAACTCTGCTTCAGCGGAGAGAAAAAGCCACGAAGTCAGAGGGTGACCCCCAGCTAGTCACCACTGCAGCAGCTTACCTTTTCTGGGTCTGCTGAAAAGACAGCCTGCAAACCGACCGCCTCGTTCATCGGTCCAATTATGTCCGTATCTTTGCAGAATTGCAAGGATCTTCCTCGAAGGGTTCAATTCTCTGACCTCACGCAGCCTTGCTGCTCTGTTCTTGGGCTTCCCCAACGTAACGCTGTGAAATTCCCTGTGTATACACACGCATTTATATATGAACGTACGTATATATGAGTGTGTGTACATACATGCAACGCACAGAGGTTGAAAATACAGATTGAATCAGAATGAGTACTTTCTGAAAGGGAACAGAAGCTTTTAGCAAATGAAGGTTAAAGACATTAGGTTGTCAGTGAAAAAGAAAATAGGCCCCTACTAGTATGTTAAAAAGCAAATAAAACATCGGTATGTACATAACCATTGTGATTTTTCTTCTGATACCTCGCGTATTAAAAAAGAGGAAGGAAGCAGAACAGCTTGTTGTCGTGCCGGAGATGACACTGAAACTTTAAAAGACTGAGTGCGCGTTGCAACAAAATGAACCAAGTGGGAAGCAAATGCGCCCAAAGCACAGCGCGCTCTGGAGCAGAAACACATTATGGTGAGAGGCTGTTTGACCATCCCATTTGTTGACAAAGTTATAAAGATCAAGATCATTAGAGTGAGCAAGTAGTCAAGATTTACAAGAAAAGGAACAGTAACATGAAAAAATAGAGATGGAGATTTTATTTGAACTGACAAATTACATTTATTATTCAAACGCTATAACCATCAACTGGCTTAACACCGGAAGGAGCCTTGAAAGATGAGAAATAAAAAGAGCTTAAACACGAGGCTGGAAAGAACAATACGATCAGCATAAGGGCAATAAAAAACAGCCCAGAAAGTGGTATTCTGGAAAATTTATGTGGCCTATAGAGAGGGCAGAAACCGGGCTGAATGTCATGAGGCCGGTGTAAGCAGGGGCTGACTGCAAGGCGCGCAACAGCAGCACTGCGCTGGTAGAAAATGCCAAGGAAGCTGCACAGAGCGCGTGCGGATGGATAGCAGCACAAAATCACTCGCGTCACAAAGTAAAGAGACGCGTAAAATGAGGTGCCTCTACCATGGACACGCTGCCTGCGCCATGGGACCGACAGTAACATCCTCAGCAAAGAAATACAGAAGCTGCATAATTTAACTGCGTATAAATGCGTGCCCAGAAAAACGTCCTTTCATCCTTAGAGTTTCGAGTGCTGACACATACGTACGCACACGAGCCCACATAGGTGTATACGTGCATTTTTTTCTAATAGCAGAAGTTTGCCCTGCGTCCTCTGATAGTGTGGATTGCCAAAATAATTCAGTGTCATGGTGGAATATATCAGCTGTAAAAAGCAACGCATCCAGGGATGTGATAACATAAACAATCCTAAGCAAAATTTTATTTCTACAGAGAATTTTTCTGTTTAAGCTGTTTTTCCTTATCCTTCAATGACATATTATGTACTCAGCTGAAGATAACATATATCAATTCTAAGCCACATTTATGAACTTCATTCAAAAGCCAAGACTCCTCTGAGTTATTAAACCAATAAAGGCCTCTGTCACTTTTCATGTCAAGGTTAATAATGGAATGATTAACACAGTTAAAGTTAGAGCTGCAGCAGCAAAAATTCAACGTTGTCACCCATTTTATGAGATTCAAGAACAATCCTAAATATTTTTTGATGTGAAAACTGTGTCGAGCTGTTCATAATTAGAAGGTAGCTGCTGGAAAAGGAACTTAAAACATTGTTCATAATGCTATCAAAAGGAAGCTGTTTGATTCTTCTTTACAATAAGGAAATTTATCTTGCATTTCATTTAAATATATTAACAATCCTCCACCACATTAATTTACCTGAGTTTGTTCAGATTAGGAGTCTGAATGTGCTTCCGACATCAGAAGTGCCTAATCAAGAACAATAACGCATTTGCGCCGTACGATTAACAGCTGCTTTGGCCCTGCCAAACTCTGAGGCCAAACAGTACAAAGTCTCTGAGCAAAACGTACCGCACGCGCGGTCACTTTTTGACTCACAGCCTTGCCAGTATGCAGGGACAGTGCTAGCAGAATAATCCTCTAAAGGATATTAACTCCCATGTTGGACCCGCTCTGCTGTGAAATCCTCAGTGTGGTGGGCTACGTCATGTGCCAGGGAAGAAGCCTCCAGGATGGAGTGCCCCAATGTCCTGGGGAGGCGAGAAGGGACAAATTTGACTTCCCTTTGACTTCTGTGGAGCTGCAACTTCAGTGGTTCTTTTATTTTTCAGATACTCATGGACTCAAGTACCCCTAAGAGCTATGAGTTAGGTCAACAACAACCCCATGCACCGGTACATGTTGGGGGTGACCTACCAGAAAGCGGCTCCACTGAGGAGGCCCTGGGGGTGCTGGGGGGCAACAAGGTGACCCTGAGCCAGCACCGGGCCCTTGGGGCCAAGGGCGCCAACGGTGTCCTCAGGTGCCTTCAAAGGAGCGTGGCCAGCAGGGCGAGGGAGGTTCTCCTCCCCTTCTGCTCTGCCCCAGTGAGGCCACATCTGCAGGGCTGTGTCTAGTTCTGGGCTCCCCAGTTCAGGAAGGCCAGGGATCTACTGGAAAGAGTCCAGCAGAGAGCTGCCCAAATGATCAGGGGCTGGAGCATCTCCCTTGTGAGGAAAGGCTGAGAGACCTGGGTCTGTTCAGCCTGGAGAAGAGAAGGCTGAGGGGGATCTCATCAATGCCTATAAATATCTGAAGGGCGGGTGTCAGGAGGATGGGGCCGGGCTCTTTTCAGTGGTGCCCAACGCCAGGCCAAGGGGCCACGGGCACAAGCTGGAACACGGGAAGTTCCACCTGAACATGAGGACAAACCCCTTCCCTGTGCGGGTGCCAGAGCAGGGGCACAGGCTGCCCAGAGAGGCTGTGGGGTCCCTTCCCTGGAGACATTCACCCCCCGCCTGGACACAGTCCTGTGCCCCCGCTCTGGGGGTGCCTGCTCCAGCAGGGGGTGGGACGGGATGGTCTCCAGGGGTCCCTTCCAACCCCCACCTTTCTGGGATTCTATGACTTACCAAATCTTGTTTCTTGGAGTAGTCGAGACAAGGATCCCTCATTTTGGGCTAATCTCCACCTGGCATTTTCTGTCTCCCTCCATGTTTTGTGGAGGTTGACCCGTCAGATATTCCTAACTCAGGCAAGTGATGCTAATTCAGTAATGATCACTACGGCTTCGTCTTGTTAAACTCTGGATTTGGGCATCCTTAATTAGTTTCCTTGTTGAAACTAACAGAATTATTCGTGTGGTTATATGTGTGTTTGAGAATTTTGTTGTTTAGAAACCTATTTTTAAAAAGCTAACTGACAGCTGGAGTTAATGTTACATGAAAAATTTTAATGTAACTCACATTTTAGTAACTCTTAATCTTCTGATTTTCTGCATTTGGATTTGAATCATCCAGACATGGCTTCTTCAAGTGTAAGCAGTTCTGGGGAAACTTGACAAAAAACCTGTGGATTCTTCTACAATTTCATGTAAATATATAGATATTTATTTGCAAGTTACTTTTAATAGGCAGTGGAAAGTTGAGATTTGCTGTAGAAACATTTGCTATAGAAACATTTTTCTGGAGGAGAAATGTGTTGAAATTCCTTCAAGAAGTCTTGCTGACAACTTCACTGAATTCCATCATTGTTTCTATTCTGAGACAGTTTGTGAAGGATTTATCTGGTTTGCGGAAAGCTAGAAGATGGTGCTGTGCATTGTATGATGATACAATGAATTTAGCCTTCACGTTCCCTTTCAGACTTGTGCACTATAGCAATCTTTCAGTGTTATGATCGGATGCTCTGTATCAAACGTAACTGTACAACACCGCAGATTTCTCACGCCTTTAGTTAGCTCTGTCTTGCTCTTAAACACTGCTACGACATCCAGAGGCTGAGTCCTACTGCGACACAGAAATCCACAAACGTAGGGAATGGTAGGACCTCCAACCAAGTGAGCAAAAAACCAACGGTGTTTGAGATAGTGGCCTTCTCATTCAGGCCATTGGAGTAAATCATATGAAAACCATTTATCTAAAACATACGCAGCTGAACAAAAAGCAAAGTAAATTATTCCAATAGTTGCATACCCAATCACCTGAGTTGTGTTTAGAGAGATACGAATGAAAAAATTCATGTCCTTGAAAGAAAACTAGGCTTCGGTGCACACCAGAATAAAATTATAATTAATGTAACCGGTATCTCTAATTTGCCATAGAAAAAAAAAAATGCCCATTCGTTAATACGCTGCATCACTTGCAGGGTGCCTCTGTATAAGAAAAATAAGCTCCCTTAATTAAGGTTCAGAAAGCAGGAAAGAAATAGGAAAGACAAAGTCCATTGCTCAAAATCTAACTTCAATTTGAAGTAGATAATGTGCATGTAGACATGGCAGTATTTGGGTGATAATTTGCTAGAAACAACCTACTCGAATTAAGTTCTCATTCTATTAGCTCGCTACTGTTGAAGATAGCAATATAACGTTGTAAAAGTCACTCCCTCAATGTATATTGCTTCTTTATAGTAAAATGCCATGATTTATTATTTTTATTTCCCATCCTTTTTTTTATTTTCCCTGGAGGAATAGCTGATTGGTCTCACTTCAGGCAGTTTCAACCGGAAAGAGAGAAACAGCTAAAACAAGCTAGGAAAAATTAAAAAAAAAAACAAACCACACACTACAGGAGCTATTTTGCTCTGTCCATACTTTGAAAGAGCTCTTCAGCCACCACGCTGTTAAATTCCACCGGGTTCTCTGGAAGAAAGAGAATGCTGCGGGCGAGGCGCTGAGGAATTAACTTGGGGTTTTTTTCAGCTGTGTCTCTCTCCTTTTTGGAAAATATTTTTAGATTAAATCCTTGTAGCCTAAAGTAAATCTCATGCTTGAGATATATAACAGCAAATCTTATTTACTTTGTGTAGTAGTGAGAAGTCTGTTGCTCAGGCACCATGAGAAAGCGGAATTCCACTGGTATAGTAAGATGAGGCTGGAGATGATGCTACTGGAGCGAGGGGTCGTGGCACAGCTCAGAAAGAGGGGATTCTCAAGGCAAACCAGTCCCCAAGGCCTGGCGATCACCCTATATACCCCTGAGGGCCGCGCGCCGAATGCTCCGCCCTGCAGCGGCTGGGGCACACCGGCGTGCGGCTGGGGCACATCGTCCAGAAGAAACCCAGGGTGGGTCCTCTGAGGCGGCAACCAAAGCGCAGCAAGGGGAGGCAGCCAGGAGGGGTGTTTCGAAAGGGCTCTCCTGCCTGGGCTGGCTGAAACCTCTAACGCAGGTGCCCTCGCTTTGGTTAAAAGGGCGGGATAACCCCACGGTAAGTGATTCAGCTGTTCCAATGTGGTGAGGATACCGCGGCACCGGCAGCAGACAGAGGTCTGCTGATCAGTTCTTTACTTTCAAGTGAAATGATAGTCTCCTATGACCAAAAATAAAAGGAAAAAAAGCGAAACCTGCAAGGAAAACGTCGCAGCAGCTTTGCGAGTTCCCCAGGTGGGACTGGTGGGGAGCCTGCTGACTCTTCACGTGGTGCGCCCGGGCCAAGCGGCTGCAGGCCACTTTGGGGGGAGCTCAGGATGAGGGTGCAACGTCCCCAGCCTGCCTCTGCAGGAGCCTTGGACCGACTGCCACAAAGAAGAGTTAGAGACCCACCTGCCACGGCTCTTAGTAGCATCCGAGCACCTAACTGCTCCTCCATAATACGCGCTGACGCCCCGCTGTTGCAATTTGTGTAAGGCTGTGGAAGAGAAAATGATTTAAGTTATTCCAATTTTTGAAACAAAGCCCACTCGGGGAAACAAATAATAGCCAAACAGAACAAAACCAACTCTTCTTCCCAAAACCTCAAAATAAGGCAATGGTAGGGATAAAATCTTCATGTTATCTATTATAATTCACAATAATTACATTTATTATTGGCTTATTTTAATCATCTTTAGACACACTAGAATAATATTTTCCTTTCAAATTCAACACAACATAGAGTTTTAGATTACTTATATTTATGAAAGGGATTATATGATGTGATGTGCCAGCAGGAGACAGGATATGCCAACCCAGGAGATCTCTTCCCACTTCTATTTCCCTTTCAGTGTTCCTGTGTTTCTACTTAGGAGGCTGCTATAATAAAAGTGGTACTCATAATATGCAATACATTTTTCCAGATTACTTTAATAGTGCCAAAAAGATAGCCAATGAATAATCCTAACAAAATATATGTAAAGGGGATCACAAATCTCACTGATGCAGAACAGGAAGAATTTATTTTCAAAGTGTTGCTAATGACTTTCTGCCTGCCCCTTTGAAAATTGCTTTGAGCTTAGTACTATCCCTTGGAAATCCAATTCATAAATTCACAAGCAGCATGAAATTCCGGTAGGAAATAAACCGCTTTTGTTCAAATGTATTACAGCATGTTAATGCTGTTTCTTAGAATATAAACTGCAGCAAACTCTGCGCTGAAATACAAACAAGGAGCGGCCTTACTGTACGGGTTTCAAAAGTTTCTGGGTTAAAAGCCAAAGCTCAGCACACAGACAGCTCAGAGATTACCAAAATAACGGATCCAGGTGAGTCTGTGGCTGAGGCAATCAAAGAGAAAGCAACACCCCTGCGAGCAGCACAGCCCTTCCTTGCACAGAGGAATCGATTCGGGGAGGTGCTGCTTTGGGGAACTACAGGGACAGGCACGATGCTTCCCAACCCACTGCCAAAAAAAGCAATATGCAGAGAGCAGGTGCTGCAGGCTGGTGCTTTGGCAACAGTGCCGTGTCATTCAGCAGCTGCTGATAAGTGATAATTTTTCGTGGGAGCTATCTCAGAAGCATTTCTCCAAGTGGCTGGCTCTCGTGACTGCCTCTGCTCTCATTTTACACTAAGTGTTCCTCTTCAGCACACTCAACTGATCTGCTCTGCCTGGAGGGCGATAGGAAGTTGCTGAAATTCTATATATTGCCACTAAACACGTACTGGTTTGTAACAGGACTCTGGAAATAACCGGTAGGGTCCTTCTATCATGCCTTCCATAGCTCTGCTGAATACTTTTTTCTCCCTGCAGATGGAAAAGGCTTCTCAAACCACCCGGCACTGCCAGTGCATTTTGGCTGCTTCGTGTCAAGAGCCGCTCACTCCCTTTTCCTCTTCTCTTTTTTAAGGGAAGACAACCAAAATTCTTAGAGAATCATAACAACAAGTGATAGAGGTGTCCAAGACACAGAAAAAAGAGGGAGCTCAGAACTTCTCTACAAACTGATGGCTGCAACAGGCCCAGAGGGTGCCCAGGGCCTGGGAGCTCCCATCCTGCATCACAAGGGGCGTGCGGCCGCATGGGGACTCTGCCAAGCACTTGTGCAAAACCACCGGCGACGCCGCGATGGAGGGAAACGGCGCCTCTTTGGAAAAAAAAAATAATTTAAAAAAAAAAATCTTTAATTGCAAATCAGAGTAAGTACCTTTGAAAAAATAAAAGATTAATTGACTGCTGCTCCTGTAGGTCCTGGGGAACGGGAAGCTGTCAAGCCCAGTCCAGTTTTTGAGACAAGAAGTGAAAAGTCAGCCGCCTGGAATGGCACCGCCAGGGAAGGCTCCCGAGCAGCAGACGTGGCTTTTGTGGGAAGCCTCACGTCTCTCTCATCTTCTGCAGTTCTCTCAAAATGTTAAACGGTAAATGAAAGTGACCTCCGCTGAACATCAAGTCGTATGCAAACTTTTTCAAGAACCAGGGAACTCATCCTTACATAGCTCACTTTTAATCACAATTTAATATTTTTTAATAATAGCGTTAAGTGGCTATAAAAGAAGGGCAACTTCATCAGCTTGGATGACTGAATTACTGGAAAGGCAGAAAGACTAAAAGAAAGGAGGAAATATCAAGGATTGGCTGATTTGAGATCAATGCTTAAAAATCTATAGTTATCCATAAACGCTGTCTTGATATCTCTATAGCTGTATGATGTATCTCTATTATCAGTTGATTTAAAAGACAGGGTGTTAAAGCTGCCTATGTTTCTAAACAAACATTTTCGTAGGGGAAAAAATGTCATGTTGAGTTATAAGATTTCCTCTTACAATTTCAGGATCTATGTTTTATAAAGTAAACGGGCAATTTCCACTTATGTCAGGGAGCGTATCTGTCTCCTGGGCTCAGGTCTCAAGCGCTCGCTCGGTGCAAGGTGTCTGCAGTGACTCAGACCTTCCTTCCCTTCAGACCCTGCTCTGCTACCTAAGGCCAACAGGCTACAGCCCATCCCTGTACTCCTCTTCCCTCTGGGATGACCTGCAGCCAAACAGCCTCTTTAAAATACTATTTAACTGAAGTATTATAGAGAATATCTCTTTCAAAAACCAATACAGCGCTAAATGTCCCTTCCGACACCACCCCTGGGATCTGGGAAAGGTCAGTTCCTTCAGGCTTTTCCACAAGCCTCCACCAGCCGGGGCTGCAAATCTCCCCCGACCCCAGCCCTGGACTTCTTCACCCTGCCCTTTTGAGCACCAAGATTCCAAACTGGGTGAAACATGATTGTCACGTAAGAAACAAAAGAAGCAAAATCTTCAATCTAAACTGCATGACCCCTTGCCTGCCAAGAAAGAACCTAGACATTCCTATTCCAGCTTGATGGCAAGAGACCAGTTTTTATATTTTCCACTTTACTCTTTCTTAAAACTCTCGGATTTCAGTGATCATGATGAATAACAGACACTCTGCTGCATTTGAGTAATGGCCTCTCTTAATGACTATATTGTACTTCAGTATTCGTGCACTATAGCCTCTGAAGAGTTTAGTGCATTATTTAATATCAATTCCAGTTCTGTCATTTCAGGCTTAAGGCAGCTGAAACCCTCTTCGTATTCAAAAATTAGGTCCTAAGGCAATCACATGAATATCTCGTTGCTTAAAATTAGACATCTATATTCACCTTAAACATCCAAATAAAGTCAGATGACTTCTCAAAAACGCTAAGAATCTGCAACGTTCACAGACATCGGTGAGGTTGGACGCTACCCAGCATCTTTAGAAATAAAGAACTCTGGTTTCTACCCAAATGTACAGGCTTACTTGCAAAATGTCAGGTACCCACACTTGAATATCTTCTTCAGAGAACTCTGTATTTCATATCCAGAAATGTTTTCATTTCCTGGAATAGCTGTGTTTATTACTTTAATAAACTGAATTAGGAAATATGGTTATTGGTTTTCTAACTAGGGTGAATTAAGTTTCATTAAAAAATAAGAGCTAGGATTCCAGTTTATACTTGACACAGAGGCACTTAAAATGTTAAAACCACCATATTCCTTTTCCTTTTTCTTTTAATATGTAGATAAAGATCCTTCCTGCATTAAACCTAGAGCCATTCTCAACATTTCAAATGGACTAAAATATCATAAATATAACTTTTAATTAAAATATCTAGTATATAATATTTCTGTATTTATTATGTGTATGATTTTTTTCTGTTTGCTGTAGATCACAGAATAAAAACCGTACAATGTCTTTATTAAACTAGCAGGGTGATGCTCCAACGCTACTGCCTCGCCTCTCCTATAGGAAGGGAAGTCACCCAGCCCAGCTGCAGGCGGTGCCGCCGCTGGTAGCCACGATCCCTTCTCTGGCAGTAGGGGAGTAACGTGGACATGGGCTGCAGCGCCACAGCAAAGTAAAACCCACCAAGAAATTATACGTCTTTCCTAGATGAAATGAGCTTGTCTCACACACCACTGATTTAACGGCCATGTTAGGGGCATGTCTCAGTTATGAAAGGAAACACCAGGTAATAGCATTTTTTGGGGCTTATTACTGTCAGATCTAGCACTGAGACAGTTAGGTCGTGACTTTTACAGAGCAGATATCAAGTTAGTTGGACATCCAGAGGTGAGGGTCCTGCGGCTCCTGCTCAGGCGCGTTGGTACCTCACCGCCTGGCTGGTCTCTAAGGGGCATCTGCTGCAGCGTGACTTACCGTGCAGGGAGCGAACAAGGGTACCCGGGAGCGATGCAAACGGGTGTGACGTTAACCCCGGATGCTTCAAAGCAGTTTGCCTGCTGTGAAAGAGGGCCAAGATACAAGCGAGAAAAACGTGCAATCTTGTTTTGTTCTCCTGTGTACTTGACTTCACTATAAGGCTGCAGCCTGCGGCCTCCCCATGCCCATATCCCTGCAGAGGCTGTTTGGGAAACCCACCCAAGAGTCCTCTGATGTCCACCTTGCTCGGACTTGAGCCTGTGGTGTGGATGGCCCGCACGCGTCTGTTCCAAGCCGGGCAAAAGCTGCAGGACTGAGTGCGGTACCAAGTCCTGGGCAGGAATAAACCAGCTTGACACAAGCCCAACGGCGCATCACCCTCCACTGGGATCATCTCGCCTTGCCTGTAAGTCTTCAGTACAGAAAAGGTAACATAGTAATGCTTTTTTTTTGGTGCAAATCTCACAATAAGAGAGAGTTACACCATTAACTAGAGTCCCCCTATGATGGGACTTCGTTCACGCTGAACTTGGAAAGGCAAAAGCAATAGTTACTGCTATGCAAAATGTCCGTCCGCTCTTTGCTTGTCACATCCCTCGCAGACCAATTCCTGCTGCACTTATTAATGAAGAACCACCGAAGCACAAGCTAATTCTTTTATCTACACTTTTGTCCCAGAAAATTGGTGTTTAATTGTCTGAATGAAAAAAATTGTGGGTGGACACTGTAGCAAAGCTAAACCCATCGATTCTCATCAGAGAAACAGTTAAAAGCCCTGTTTATTTCCACACAGGAGCCTGTTCAGTGTATTTATAAAAGCCACAGAGCTGCTTTGGACTGTGGGCGGGTTATTGTGCACTAATTTCCACTTGCGAGGTTTTCAAATGATAGATTATCTCCAGTGAAAATTATTGTGGAGCTAAGCTGAAAAGGTTGCCTAAGCTGAAAAGGTTCAGTTACCTCTAAATATAATGGCAGATGAAGTACATGTTCATCTTATGCCACGAAAATTACTGCATGTGTGTTAGAAGGAAGTTCTGCAAACTTTTTTTCCGGACTCATAATTAAATCACTGCACTTTCCACTTACTTAATTTGAATGCTGCAGGGCTATAGTATGGGAAAAGAGAGAGAGCATTAAATACAGTTTCTGTGACAGTAGCTAATAAAAGGAGAAATATTGAAAAAGCTTTATGAGAGGTTTAATAAGTAACTAAATGACCAAAACCAAACAAAGTACTCACCACTGGGAAGTCGAACTGTGCCAAAGCCCTATTTGCAAATGTCGAAGGCTTAATGACACAGCCATCTAATTCTTTGTCTTCTCTCAGACTTTTCACTTTTAAACTCTGTTGAAGCGTACAGACGATGTAGCTTAAGATAAAGCCGCCTTCATGCAAGCCAGGCAGGTCAGCCCACTGAAATCAGTGAGAGGATTTCTGGCATAACACAGTTTCGGACATTAGGATGTAGAAATTGTATCTTTTATAGCAAATCTTATAATCTTCCTGAACCCCAATCCAGCCCACAGCACATTCTTTCCTCTGACAGTTTATCGATAGTTGAAAACGTAATTAATATATCCGAAGTTATTAACCTGTCAGAAAAGTGTAGGTTCAGAAATCACAGTGTCTTAAAGATCAAGAGTACTTGCAGATTTTCCTGAGCCTTTGAGTCTCTCAGGGAAAGGTAGCACTTGCGTAGGCAGCAGCTCAATCCACCTTCACAGGTCACGTATGGCATAAACAGAAATGCAGTAGAGTAAATCCCAAAGAAATCAGAAGGCATTCAAGAACAAAATGCTTTTTTGAGGTTTGCTCCACGTGGGACCACCATACGCTCATCGTGCACTGGGAGGAGGGGCTGAGCGTTTCCCCCTCCCGCAAGGAGAGGAGGACAGACCTGTGCACTGTTCCTTGCCTGGTATTACAGGCAGCATTTTTGTCTTTCGGCTGTTGTTACCACCGCTGCTGTGCCTTTTCAGGCTTCATTCTTGGAAGGATAATAATTGAAGTGATGAATAATGCTGAGAGGAGCGGCAGCGAATGACTGTCAAATTACAATCTCAGGTTTTGGTTTCATATCCGCTCTTCACGGAAGCAACGAGAACAGAACAGGACGTTCAGCTCCACCAGGCAAGAATAGACCGGGGAAATTATGAATTAAAACTAAACCAAACCAAAACTGCACTATTGCCTACAGTCTCGAACCATTATTTATCTTCACGAGGAAAATAATTCAATAGAGCATGCATTATCCATCGTTGCCCTCTTTTTGGGTCAACTCAAGATCTGTTCGGAACAATTCAAGCTATAATCTCCCCATATGCTCACCGGCCCGCTCGCCCAATGCAGACCTTCCCATACAGAAGTTATATCCCCACCTCGTTTCATCCAAAGTCCTGCTGAATTCAAAGGGAATTTTGCATAAGAAAATATTACAAAATACCACACCGTGATCCTCATTGTTACAGCATGTCAGACTAACGTGACAATAAATGGCTGAGTGGAAGGGAACAGCAGTTTAAACTGGTACCAACATATAACACACAGCACCACAAAGCAGTTTTACTAACTCCCGCGGTGGTAATGGATTAACGGTAATGCGTTAAAAACCACATAAATAGATGCATTAGCTAATTACGAAGGAATCGCTTTCTTGTCTAGTTGCACAAAGAGCACGGGAATGATTTCCCAGCTCGTTAAGTTAGTAAATGAAAGAATAAAAAAATCAAGCTGCACGTGGCAGAAGCCGGTTAGTGGAGGCAGACCCGTGCCGCAGAGGTAGGGAATTCCCTGCCAGTATAAAGGAACGGCCAAAAGCCAGACAAAGGGAGGCAAGAACTGGAGGGTTTTTGCATGCAGCACGTTAGCAGACAAGTACCTGAACAGAAAAATAGGGGTTTTTTCTAATATTTGTCCCCTGCAGTGTGCGTCTCTGAGCCTTTCATGCACTAGGTCTTCACTGGGCTTGATGCTTTATGCCTTAATTCACACGAAGGACAAGAGACAGTCAGACAAACAGCCAGGAAAGCCCTTGCTGCCCCAGTGCCAGGCTGTCGGTCTCTACAAGGGTGATGGCAAAGCCCAGCTCGAGTTTGGAGGGGAGCAATGGAGGGGCTGCGCACCTGGGGGAGCTCTTCCCACAGCGGAGATGAGCGCTGCAGCCTGCAGCGATGAGCAATGCCTACTGGTGTTATTGGGCCATGAAGCCCAACATCCCAGTAATGAATTGAGAGATAACCGAGTGGGGAGAGGTCATGAAAATGAGAACAAATAGCTCATGTTTGCTCCGACACAAAGAGGAGCTAATGGTGGGGCACCGGCGGGGGATGAAGTGCTTAGATTAGAGAACCAAATATTCATTATTAGAAATATTTTGAATGCATATGAGTGGAACGAGATGGAATTTGTCAAGGCCAGAGAAGATGATGGTGTGTCCTTTCTCTGCTCTGTCCCAGGCAGAAGTCCCTCTGAAAATCCAAAATACTTCCTTGGGGTTTTTTTCCCCACCGAAACAGAACCTGCTGTGTTGATCAGGGGTTACTGGGAGCTTCTGTTTACGCAAAACCCCTGTGGCAGGGCACATACAGAACTAGGGTAAATGGGCAGTTATAATAAATATTTTGATTACAGCTAATTTGTTAGCTACAGCTCACAAACAGAAGACTAATTAAATGGGCCAAGATGCAGCTCACATAAGCAAAGTCAAGATACCAGGTGCTAGAAAGCAAACTTGGAAAGAATTGCCAGGTTTTCTATTTTCCACGACTTAGAGAAGCAAAACTGCTGATGATCTGATATGTTTCACAAAACTTGCTGTGAACAGCATGGCACAGAGGTTCAGGCAAACATGCTGTAATGAGGAGACGTAGAATGTAAAAATAATTAGTCAAGGTTTATGGAGCCTACCAGCTAAACACAGGACACTGTGAAATTATCAAAGACACTGTACAGGACTGTAATAATATGAAAGAGTCTTATGGCAGATTCAGAGAGTGGATCTGCAGGCCTTCATAGCACAACTAATATAACTTCATTGCCAGATAGTCTTGTGATTAGTCATTGCAAGTGCGGCAAAACATGGATAAAATAACTTACGTGCACTGTATCATCCACTTCCTTGTTCGCCTCCATTTCTGCTCTTAACATGCTTTGAAAGACTCCTTGAAAGCCATTTATGGGACCCAGATGCTGATTTCCCTTCAAACAAGTGGGCTCTGAATACCAGAATCACAGAAGTAGCTTTGAAATCGTCCGCCTTCATCTTTCCCTTCTCTCGTCATTAAAAATACTCCTTCCGCATCGCCAGTGGTTTTCATCAGCCAAGATCAGAGAATTCTGCACGCTGGGGAGGGAACACGGCAGTCACCCAAACAGCAAACAACCACCACAAGCTCCTGGCGAGGCAGCTGCATTACCACACAGGTAACGCAGTGAGTCACGGAGTGCAAAATATGCACCTGCAGAAAGCTTTAGAGCAAACTGCCATCCCAGGGGAAGGTGAAGACTAATTAAAACTAGTGCTACAAGAAGATGTTACCGTTCTAACATGTGTTAGTGTGAGCTAATGCATGAGAGAGCAATAAAAGAAATGTCAAAGGAAGGGAGCGGTTGTGGAAGAGCCTGAGCTAAGGGATGCAAAGACGAGGGTCTGGGGAAGCCGGGCAGAAGCTCTGTTTGTAGCAGAGTTCTCTAAAAAATTAAAGAAGGGGGGAACGAATGTGCAGATGAGCCCCTCTGCCATGGGGACAAGGCATGATCAGCGCTCTCAGAGGCAGATGCTCGTATCTGAGTTGATGACAGTCCAAGAAAACTACTTCTCCGAGACAGCTGGAACTGTGATGGATGAGGAAAGAGGCGGCTTAGATTTCCAGCCCCTTACCCAGGGCTCAATCTGCAATCCACAAATCACTCCCCAGTGCTGCTGGGCAGCTATACAACCCACACTATGCCCGCCCCTATTGCAGACATGCCTTGGAAAGCCCTACCGGCCCCTCTATGAGCGTGCAAGGCAGGGCTTGTCTCCTCCTGGCTCTGAGATCGCCATGGCAGTGGGCAGATGCCTGCCTGGAAGACACAAATTCTCTAGCAAATATACCTTGATACCTGAAGGACTGTATTCATTCCCAGTTCACATCCGTTATGATACAGAGCACAGCTGGATCTTTTACGAGAGACAGGTTTAGGTGTCAAAGTCATCTGGGTTACAACCCGTGAGCTGCAAACTGAAGCCTAATGAGCACCTAACTCTTCTCATAACAGAACAAAGAACTGGGAGTCCACCTTCCCCTCCTGTCTTCAACCTCCTGCAAAATAGAAAAAAAAAAAATCCCAAGTGCCTGAAACTGGGCAACATGCAGTGCCTGAGCCTCTGAAAGCAGTATGATAAATCCTTTCCCATCTGGTTGGTCTTCAGCTAATTAACTGACATGGTTGAAAACGAGCATCAGCTAATTGGAGCACTCTGCTCTCCCTTTCCCTGGCAGGAATGAAATGGATTCCAGATGATCAGTGGTTCAGCATTTTCCAAGTAATCCCAGCTCAATGCCATTAGTCCTGGGCCAGCCTCCCAGCGACCTGGACATATCCTCAATTTGGGCTATGAATTCAGAGAGCATCCCTGGAAAGAGAAGCTTGCTTACTATCCTGAAACGGCAGGCAGATGTGTGTAGCCTCCAGTTCATACCGTATATGGGAAAACATGCCACTTGCTTTTTCTCTGAAACCAAGGAAACCCTCCAAGCTAGCCCATGCAACCTAAAGGTGCAAAGGCCATCTGCAGTGCTCTTTGCAAGAGAATTGCACTGTTAAACAGGTGGTTCTGTGAATGCCCTGTGGGTGATGGGTGCCAGATCTCTGCATCTGGGGTCCCAAAAAGTAGAAAAAGCATCTGCATACTGCCGCTGAGGAAGAGATACTAAAGCACAAACAGCCTTGTGTTACCTTGAGGACCTGCAGAGACGACCAGAGAAGTGCCCTGGCCCACGTGCCAGGCGAAGCAGCCCAAGACATCTGCAGGCTGTTAGGAGCAGTGGCTGGGCAGAGTCCCCATGGTGCAGCCTGCCTGCTGGCCCAGCCCCGCTCTCCTCCAGACCATCGCGGCTATTCCCACAGCTACACCGTTACAGAGAGACTCTCACTCCAAACAAGTGATTTGTGAACCCCAGCTGTTATGTCTTGTCCCTCCAGCAAAACTCCTTCCCTCGGACCTGCTGCCATCCAAGGATTTTATTCCTCCATCCTTTCCTGCTCTGGCTCCTGCTAGCATTCCTTTCCTGGGCTCCTAGTCCCTTTTCCACTGACTTTCACATTATTTTCCATTCCCAAACACAGGGAATAGCTTTCACCAATAGCAAGAAATCCCTTAAATACCCTCAATATCTCCCAAAGTATAGAATTAGTGGAACAGGTTAAACTGCGGCCACTGCCAGCGACGAGCCAGTGATGTCTCTGTCCTGTCGTGGTTGTTTGCCCACAGATGGTTTTAACCCCCCCATCTCACGAAACCCAAACAAGCAAACACAAATCACCTCCCCAAACACATTAGTGAGCAAAGCCGTTTGTAAAAATACTTGCAGTAACATGAGCACCAAAACACCATGAAGATCAGGCCAGATGTTGTGATTCAGCTGCGTTGTGGATAGTATTCCCCAGGATTTCCCTGAAACTTAGCGATGAATACTGTAACACCCACGTGAACATAACAGACACAGAGATGTCCTTCAAAATATGACCATTTACAGCGATGAATGCTAAAACCAGTTGTTTTTACGTATGCAACTCTGCACAACACACGACGGGCTTATGTTGTTCTCAGCTGCAACACTGTAAAGCAGGGTTAAACCCGCTTAGGTCAGTTGATGGGCTGCAATGAAACCGAGGGGTGTGAGAACAGACACACACCTAATGGGGGCTCCCTTTATTTCTCTGCAGAATGAAATCTTTAAAATTCTCCTGGCATGCCTTGTTTTCTGGTCTTTACTGGATATTAAAAAAAGATACAAATGCATATTTTGAGTCCCAAACTGCGATAACGTCAATGATTCTTTTTTTTCTGTTTTCATCTTAAATAATCAAATTCTAGCAAAATTAGATTAAAGGCTGGATTAACTACATTAACTACATGTCTGAGTTTCATTTCTGTGTTTATCAAGTTTGGAAATAAGAAAGCATAAATAAAATACCTTCACGGGATGCTAATTCACTTCTCTTTCTTTAATACATGAAATACAGTTGTGGAATACAAATCATCTTCTAGCTAGAACCATCATTTAATATTTATTACTACACGATTCGGCGTTGCAGATGTAAGGAGGGTATCGCCCCCCCTTCCTGATCTGTGATCTTTTAGGGTCCTGACCTCAGAACGTACCATCACTAAATGATGCTGGAGCAATATTAATTTCACCCCAGCAAGCAAAGTTCATTTTAAACGGCAGAAGTTTGGCTGTTTCCCAGTCTCACACTTTTAGAAGCACTAAGGTCAAGTTCATCTTTCTTCATTGTAATAAACAGCTTTGGGAAACCAGTTTAAGGCTTTTCTTTCACTGTGGAGATGGGAGCCTTATCATATTTGAAGAAATGCCGTGATCCTGCAAGGCCAGAGTCATGCTGAAATTGCCTCTGCAACAGCCTGCGCAGTGGCTTCTCTTTCCCGAAGAGCTGCTATAGAGCTTTCTAACAGCTTCCAGGAGAAAGCAAATTTCACGTTGGATAAAAAAAGTAAACTATACTTTTCAGGAAAATGTAAATACGCTCCATTCTTAATAAATGCTGACATTTTCTGTGGACTTTATGCATGCCGAGTAATTTGGGTAGGCAGGTGGTGTCCTGTATTCTTCATGGCTGTTTAACAGCCCTGGTTTAACAGGTTCAGCTCTGCTGTATGTATACGTATAAATACACACATACATTTATGAGTCATATCACATTAACAGAACTTAATACAGTGTGATGTACCTATACGATAAGACTGATAATAAGTAGTGATTTTTAAGTTCCGGTCACCTCTCTCCTTACTTTGTACGCTTCAAAAAGTGACAGCTTAGAAGCGGTAAAAGCTAATTTGCTGGCAGTAGTCACCCTGGAGTTACCGCGTGCTCTGAATCTCTAATGCATTTTGAGTTATGGTAATAAACTTAATACCATTAAAGGCCTGCTCCATCTCCCAGACGGATGCGACACAAACCCCAAGTGTGTCAAAGGAAAAAAACAGCGCTGATGTCATCAGCTTTTCAAAAGAGTGGTTTAGAAACCAGTGGGAGCTCTTGTGCACTGAGCACTTTTGAAGATCCAGCCCCTTTGAACAGGAGGCAGAACTGTCTTAAACACCTGTGCCTTTACGCTCCCCTTCACATGGTAACACATCGTCCTTCCGGCACGAGATACAGGTGCTAATAGGAGGATATTCTTAAATAAAAAAGCAGCTACCCCTAAGCTTGACTGTCTCTAGCACAGATCTGTGCTTCAGTGGTCACTTTGGTTTGTGGTTCAATACCCGCTTTGCCTGCTTTCCTACGTATGAAACTAAACAGAATGCACCCACAATTACAACAAGATTCCAGGTGAGGATAAAATGCCTTCACCTCCTCATTCCTACCGATGCAGGCAGAAACATATACTACACTTACACTCACATATCACGCTTTGCTCGCTATGGTGTGAGGCTTTGTGGCATTTAGCCCTTGAATTTCTTTTCATCTGAAGAACTGAGCACACAACACACCTCCTCTGGGGCTCGGCAGCCCCACAGACCCCCATGGGGCAGCACAGCCAGTAGGTCCAGCCCATCGCCAAGCCAGTGGTCCCCCTTGGACACCTCAGGGCTGCTCTCTACCACCTCAGCATCACACATATACGGGCCCCCTGAACTTGGGCATCTTCTAACGTAATGAGCTTTTTAAACCAGGAAAGATGACCACCTTTCTCGAACCTCTTGCACGATACTGACTTTGGTCTTTCAGAGCTGTCGGCACCTGCCCTTTGAAATATAAATGATGGTTAGGATGAACCCCAGTTTGACCAACAGGTATAAAGTGGATGCTGTTGGAACAGCAAAGCTTGGGGCAGTAGATGCCATCATAGCGCCGATTTTTCTGTGGGTGGTTGTGTGAAGTGTAAACCAGATGTCAGGGCTATTATTCCAGCCTCTAATTGCACTGTCATTAAGCATAATGGCATATTCAGAGAAAAAGTGCATTTCTATGACAAAAGGGTTAAAATCGTCTCATTGTGAACTTCCATCTCTGCACCTTAAAATGCTTCTTTTCTTAATATCAAAAGCTGATTTATATGCCTGACTGCTCATTTACAGACTGAGGGAACCGAAGCAACCCTCTACTTCCTTCCCATGAAAAAAAAAAAAAAACAACAAATGCAAACCAAAACTTTTCCTTCATTATTAGGTATCAGCAAGGCAGACAGCAGCCAATTATCCTATGAAAAATATATCAGCAGCCTCCCCCCAAAACACGGCAGCCGCACGTTGCCAGGTGACAGAAGCAACGAGCTACCAACAGCGCGCACGTTCGCTACAGCCAACGAACTACAGGCTGTTTCTGTCCTAGGCATGAACCGAGCATCCAGGATCCCACCGCATTCCTTTTCTTCGATTTTTAAATCCTCTTCAAGTGCCACATGCTTTTGTCAGAAGCAGCAAGGACGGCGGGTCTGAACTCCGCATGCGGATGGAGCAGCTAGGACTGAAACAAAACGTCCTAAAGCTGTTGAAATAGAGGTTGATTCAGCTACTGTCTGCAACCGGTGTTAGCCCTGAGCCTACAAAGGGTCCTACCGAGACCCAAGCAGATTCAGTTGCTAAAATAGACAGACTGTCCAGAAGAGTGTATATACATAAAATCCAGCTGCTTCCAAGGCAGACCTGGTAAAACACTAGGTGCTGCACAACCGAAAATACAGGAGGTGAATACTGAAGGGTCGGACACTACAGTAAACTTGACTTTTGCAACAGAACAACATGAGAAGAACAAAAGTTCTTCTCCTAGACAACACTGGGAGAAGATTTTTTTTTTTTTCTAACAAAGTGTTAAACTTCAAAGTATTTTCCAATTTCAGAGGTACATGCATCCTCCAGTTACCTGTACCAATAAATAACTCCTGGTTTCTGTTGACCGTAGCTCTTTCTTACCAAAGTTACACACTTGCAAATGTTTTTTTACTGCTTTACCACGAGTAATTTAATATCAGGAAACCCTCGGAACGCCGATACTGCAGCTGCTGAGGTGCAAACCCTGAACAAGAAATGCAGAAAGGTAAGCTGAAAACAACAGGCAGCAGATGGTTTCAAACGGGGAGAGGGAGGGTGGGCGATGGGGGAAACCCTCTGCTCCCCTAATGACTTTTGCTGTGATCTCCCCCCGCGCCCGCCAGTGCTTCTGACCACGAGGCGCACGGAACTGCAGGCTCTGTTCCGGCTGCAGTAGGGCCTTACACACATTTTCTCTCTACAGTGAGATTCTTCTATGAGCAGAAATTTACAGCAGTCTTTTTTGTAAGCAAGATTTCATTTCAAGTCATATTTGGTTTGAAGTCTGTTATAACTCCATAACCACTTTATATTACCATTTCTTCTCTTCTTTTGGTATTTGTTTTAGATTATTTTCCTGTAGACATATAGACTTGAATGTTTTTCACTGTAGCGTCACTTTTCGTAGTCCTTGTCCAGCTGTTATCTCCCCCTTTTATGCTCCAGTTCAGCATAAAAGGAATTCTGGGACAAGGCCACATGCGGAGCTCCTCCAAACGTCCATTTTCCTGTGAAACGTTTCTTCACAGGTGCTACTTGCTCCCAAACAGATTAGGATCAGTGGAAAATGCTCGACATATCCTTTCGGATATCTAGCATTCATACTGTAATACAATTAACTCCCATTGCCACCTGCATTTGTCTAATTCCAGCAAAAAAACAGCTTTCTTGCCAGTGACCTGACTTTTGGAAGAGCGAAGAGCCCATTGACTGAGCCTGGGGGTAGGTGAGAGCAGTCACTCCAGCACAAAATTGCCACACTTAGTGTTGAAGATATTTATTAGTAATTGGATTGCCTCTGACATTACTACAACAGTGGATAATCTACCCCCTAGAAAAAAACCTGGATATTTTTGGCTCGCTCCTTTACAGCAAATGGAAAGAAGGTAATTATTACGCGTGCCAAGTGCACCGGTTTTAATATGTGTGTGTGTGTGTTCAAAGCACCCTGCGTGTCGTTTATTTTTTCGTACGGTGGTTTGGAGAAGGAGCATCCTTTAGAGAGAAACTCTGCAGAGGAGATCTGAAAAAAGTCGTCTTTATCTCCCTTGCCCTAAAAAAAAATCTCAGCTGGTTTTAATTAAACTAAGCAGAGGGTAGCAATCTGGGCAACATCTAGAGAACCGGGAAAAAAGACCCTGTTCAGAAGGTAGAGTAGGTGACCAGCATCCCTGCTCTCCATCGACGCAGCCCCCACCCAAGCCGAGGGCCATAGCTCCAGTGTGGCGGTGCATGGAATAAGCTGCAAGGATTGAATTTGGCCCTGAATGAATGTGGAATGTTATTCCGCGTTTCAGAATGCATTGAGAAAGGCTCCTCTTTGTGCTCGTATCGTTTCTTTTTATGCTTATCTTTTGGCAGAGGTGCTACAGAATATGTGGCACAACTGAGGGGATTTTCTGCAAGGACATTTTAAGCTCCCAGGTATGAAAGTTGCTCAAAGTATACTATTATTATTGCCCTTCAGGAAAAACATCTGTGAAAACTCTGATTGCATTCACTTTAAGGCTTGCTGTTGTATTTATAAACAGAACTGTTGGTGATTTGGGTTTCTCAGAAGCCAATTTCGTTGTTTATCGGCAGGAAAAAAAAAAATACAGAAGAACAAGTACATTTCAGAGGGATGCCTTAAACAGTACAACTAGAAAAAGTTTCCCATCTGCTACAATTCTATTAAATGCTAAAACATGGAATTTTCAAGCTTGTGAGCTGGGTGGTAAAGGTTTAAGCAGTTCTGTTCACATTTACAGTTTGCATCCATCCAGGCATATGGGGCTTGTTTATAGATGCCTGAAAAAAAGCTTAAATTTGTAAAGACAGACAAGTTAATTTTTATTAAGGAGTCATATTGACACATAACCCTCTACTTGTATGTCACGGACTTCTGAGTACACAAACATCTTCTGATAGGGAAATATTCCATTATTAAACAGAAATTCTTTTTAAAAGACACTAAAATAAAAACAGCTACTGCGTATCTCTCCCTAGCAGAGATGACAGTATTTTCAGCTTCTGTCTGCCTTCATAATAATCTTAAATTAATATATTTCTTCAAGAATTAGCTCAGTATAAAAACTGAAAATTCTTTAAGAAATATGCTCTCTTTTGGTTCCAGTTACGTAACGGAATATTCTGGGATGGTTAGCTGGTCTTTGCATTCCTGGATACGCTGTGTTTTGAGCTTACTCCTACTTAGCACATCTTCACCCCGCTTGTTTGCAGTACGAACAGCACAATATGACCCGCACGGAGGATAATTACGCTCGACTTTCATTATGCTGCCAATAATTACTTTCGACAAAAAGATAAGCTATTTTACATCTTCGCTGTCAGCGGAGGGCAGGGCATATCCTCAGAAGACATCGTATGCACTCAGAGAATCCCCTAAACCCGCACAAACGAGCACCACTTACGGCCAGGAACCGAACGTCCACACGGGCAGGTACCGATCTGTAAACTTGTGCTGATGATAATAGTAGGGATTTATGCTTTTAAATAGCAAACTTGCAAATCCACGTCCGGTTAAGTGAGCGTGCATTTTGCAGATGAGCTTACCTCTTGGTTAGCTCAAAAATTAGTGCTGGCAGTTAAAAGATGTTAACTGGGGCAGGAATGCATGTGGTAGATACGCTTGTGGTACTGAATTTTAAGTGCAACTTGCGTCTGTCCTGACTTTTTGGCAATGTCAGCTTTTCTTCTGGCTGTGTTTAAATGACAAATAAAATACCATATTCCATATAACAGGGGAAAAAGATCCCAACTCAGACCAATCCTGCCTGATGTTATGAAGAACAGTCATAGTTCAGTGATGATAAGGACCTATACAACTAAATGAACTTCTAATGGTCAACTAGCAAAAGGAGTTTTGTTTCAAGATATAATCCTTTGGGAACTTCCTGGTAATTAAACACAAAAATGAAATTGCTATCTTGATCCCTTTTTTCTTTAAAAAAAATACTCTTAAATTGTGATAGTTTCTCTTACCGTTTTGGTAGTTTGACAGTGCTTCAGCCTTATTTGAAATAAAAATAATTCAGAGATACAAGTATATATTATGAGATACAGTTGGATAATCCATGCCATATAGTATAAGACCAAAGAAGAATCTAGCAAAGCCAGACTTTGTGTTTCTACCCAGACTGTAATTTACTGGAACAGAAATCAAGTGTGTGGAAGGGTACAGAAACGCATTTCTCCACTTCACGCTTCTGAATAGCTGAGACGGCCCCCGAAGCTCCCAAATCACCAGAATTAAGGCAGGAAGGGAGATGCAGCCCTCTCAGGAGCTTTCGTGGCGAGAAGGCCGCGATGGCAAAAGCTGTCAGAGAGAGGCAAGGTGAGCGCACGCCTGCTGGCAACGTTTCCCCTGGGGAGATGCTAATTGCAAAGCTGAGATGGGAGGTAAGGGAAAGGAGCGTGTGCTTCAACAAAACAAAGAAATTATCAAAGAATTATATGATTAGTGGACTTTTCCTTCCTGAAAAACTATTGAAAGGCTCCAGGTGTGGCTGGGCTTGTTCTGTAGCCAGTGAGCTGAGCTCCGCTCTCCCAAAGCAACGCAGCTGGGATGGGAGTCGGAGAAGAAAGGGGCTGATTTTGATGCAGTGATGGCTCTAAAGGACAAGATTGCCCTCTTGTATTGGTAAGGATGAGAGCTGGGCTCAGTGAGTGTACGACTCTGCAGATACCAATGCTACGCCCTTCATCTACAGCAATTTCTATGCACCTTATTAAAAGCAAAATAGAGCAACAGTTTTGGCAGTCTGTTTTCCATCTCCTCCTCCTTTTGATACTTCATGCATCATTTGTACATTTTTACGCTGGAGGCAAAAATAGAAAGTCTATTGCTTATGGACTTCGGTTTAAAACAAAATGTTATAAATTCAGTTATCTTTCTAACAGTGGCATGTGAAATTTCTTGACCTTCCTTAACATCGAACCTCTATTCTTGCCTTAACCAAAAACTCCTAGCTGTATTAAATTACCTAATGTTTATTCCATGAGATACTTATTCGGGGTGGTGTTTGCAACAACAGGGGAATAGCCACAAGGTAGTCGTCTTTTGATTTAACTGCACCATAAATTTTATGCAATCTATGAGACAACCCATGGCAGTATGTATGTTGAGGTACCGCTGAAGATACAAAACCAGAATAAAAAGGCACTTTCTTTCTTCCTTCAGATTTTAGCATATGAAAAGATACAAACCTTGTAATATTACTCCCTGTGATAAAATCGTTTTGATTACAAACCCCATTACTTTATTGAATATCAGACTTGAATTCCACAACAATCACTGGAAGACATTTCTACTTCCCTGTACCCTGTGTCTTACTCTCTGCCCTGGCAAATAGCTTTCCACACGCTGTTGTCCATCAGATATATTGGAGTATGTGCCGGAAAGCTGCGATACGCACATACAGATTCACTAAAAGCCTTAAGATGAAGGTCTTACTGTTATCCAGTTATCACAGAATCCCAGACTGGTGGGGGCTGGAAGGGCCCCCTGGAGCTCACCCCGTCCCACCCCCTGCTGGAGCAGGCACCCCCAGAGCAGGGGCACAGGACCGCGTCCAGGCGGGGGGTGGATGTCTCCAGGGAAGGGACCCCACAGCCTCTCTGGGCAGCCTGTGCCCCTGCTCTGGCACCCGCACAGGGAAGGGGTTTGTCCTCATGTTCAGGGGGAGCTTCCCGTGTTCCAGCTTGTGCCCGTGGCCCCTTGGCCTGGCGTTGGGCGCCGCTGGAAAGAGCCCGGCCCCATCCTCCTGACACCCACCCTTCAGGTATTTATAAGCACTGATGAGATCCCCCCTCAGCCTTCTCTTCTCAAATTACAATCAAATCCCAACTAAGGCAAAATGTAGACAGAGATATTTATGGTATCAAAAATAGACCACATGGTGACGAATGACACTGGTGAATAAAAGAAAACCTATTTTATCTCTCCTGAGGCCACATGAGAGTGTCATCTCCTGAACTTGCTAGTAAACAACTGTGTGGCAGAGAAGTGTGTATTTCTTCCTCCTCCTCCTTCTTTTGGTAGCAACATTTCATTCTTCTGTAAACCATACATGATACCAACATCTGATACCAAAATTTGCCTACTGCTGAATCTGGAGAGAAAGCAGAGCCTGCAGCAACCAGCCACTCTGCAGCATTAACAGGTTTGGGGCAATGGGTATTTCATCTCTTACAGTGCACACTGGAACACATCCAAATAGCCTTTAAAATTATAATTGAAGTTTTATATATGTAATAACCTGACTACTGAAATGCAAATTAAAAATAATTACTATTGCTGTCATATATCTATCTTCTGTAGGCACGAGTTGTCCTACAGCCAAACAACTGATATCTACTGGGGACTTGCACGATCATCTCAGCTTCGATGCCTTATTTCTTCAGAAGAGAGGAGCAGGGGGAACACAGGCTGAAGGAACATTTGTCCCCTATTTCAATTTAGCCATTCAAGCTTAAAATCCTTACAGGATTTTGCTCCTGGAGCCCTTAAACACATAACTGCAGATTCTCCCAGGACTGAGTATAGCAGTGTTATTGTTTCCTCTTAAAATGCGGTGCAATCAACTGCATTTCCCTGTTTATGTTCCCCCATCCATTTTATTATTCTGTTTCAGATACCATGTGCTCAAGGAGGGATTTCCAAACTGTGCTACGTCCCTCACCACTGGTGATACAGAATTACTTCAAAGCATTATGAACAGGCTAATTGAATAGCTATATTCCTCCTCAGACATGTGCGTGTGCCCTGTGCACGAAGCAGTAAGAGAGGAACAAATTAAAGCTGGTAATCCGTGAGCATCGATGATGCAGGTTGAAGATGATAAATTTGTTGGTTTCTGTGGCAGAGACCCCATCCGAAAGAAGAGGTAAAGCCCATTCTGGGGCAGGTGAGAAGCACATTTAGCTAACCCGATGCCATCTAGCTATCCAGAAGCCTTCGCAGCACTTGAGGAACAGAGACTGGGCATGAGTGTTTTGGCTAATTATTTAAAGCACGTTGCCTTTCTGAACAATACCAGTTTCATCTTTTCTGTATTCAGCCTGTGCCAGCTGCTCCTCGTTCATGAGCTCCTTTCTTCCAGGCTCCATAAACCTGACGGAGACCGTGAGAAGTTTGCAGAGTTGATACATAAACTCCGTCTTTCCAAGAAAATGCCATCTGTATTACATGCTAAAATTAACCAAGGCTAATTGGTTGCCACACACAGAGCATGATATGCTCGGCTTGATAAAGTAACAAATGTATTAGTAGATTTAAACTGTTCCATTATTCTCTATTACAGAAAGTGTGCTCACCCTATTAAACCCGTGGCATTAGAGCCGCACTGCTGACTGCACGATGGGAAACGAAGAGCCTGCTCTTACATGCTGAATAAGGCGACCCAAGCTGGCCTCAAGAATCATGGCTCAGAATTAACCAAAGGGAAACAAACCTATTTAGAATACAAATTCTGACCTTTCACATCTCTCGGAAGTTATCTGCAAACAGACCTTCATTTCTCTAAGTCTCAGAGAAAGCCACGGATATCGAATAGTACGTCTTTCGTATTGATTTGTGCTTCCTACAACAACACCGTTATTTTTCTTCAGATCCTTCATGTAGAATGACCCGAGTCACCACCAGAGCTTCACAGCTGGAGAATTAGGACACTATAATCAGTTCTTTCCCCGTTTCTGGATAAGACAAGTAGAGAACCAGAGGCAACGCAAAGAAGAGTTCGAAGGAGCAAGCGCTTCGTGCGATTACCCCTTCTGCATCAGCCCAGGAAGCTGCTAACACGGGAAATGGAGCCTCTGGTCCATCCCCAATCCCTTCAGCAACCCAGGAAGCAATCAAAGAAAATGTCTATTTTCCCTAAAAACCACTTTCTCACAGAATTGCATGCTAGCACAGTTGGTATAAAGTGAGAGTGGAGATGTGCATCAGTTACAGTAAAGAAATACAACAGAACTTTTTAATATAGTAAATGATGCTATATTGGATAAAACTCCATTTTAATTTGAAACTCATTTGATATTAAAGGCAAGTTTAAAAAGTTATTATCTAAGGTTTAATTGCATACATTATGTCTGTAGCCTTAGGTATCGCAGGTAGTTCTTTAATAATTCCTGCAATATATTGAGATCATGGAGCAATCATTTACTTCTGCTTGAAGAATGTTCCAGAGATAACTATGGGAAAGAAATTTAGAAAATTCAAAAGTTTTGGCTGTTGAGTGAAAGTACACACTGTTTTACAGAGGCAAGGCTCAGATTATGCAAAACCCTCGCAACCTTTCCTCTAACAGCAACAGATTTGGGCCCATTTACAGGAAACTCTCAAAGTTTTAGTTGTAGCACGTTGAAAGCATATGGGCTGTCATTAGTGCGTTATTGAGTCCACTCTTGACAGTCAGATAGTACATTAAAAATAGAAGTCCTCTCAAGCTGCAATATGGGTCTTTGGAACAATACCAGATATTTTCCATCAAACATGTAAAATATCAAATGGGCCCAAACATTAAAGTGGGGCAGCACCTTCCCTCTGCCTCATGTGGTGGAGGTAGGTCTGTAGCACGAGTTGCAGCTACGGAGAACCCCTGTCCTATGGCAGGTTAAGCAGAGGGTTTGCAGACAAATTGCAGGCATAGGCTAGGAATAATCAGATTTCAAATCCTGTGCCAGAAAATCTGGAGATGCGGGGGGAAGCAATGGCTCCCCTTAGTTTACTTGGCACCTGCCTTTACTACAAACATCAAGGTATCCAAAATTGCACAGTTTCAGGAGAGTGAAGTTCACCAATGTCTAAGGGGGTGTGTAAAGCCAGAACCATCTTCCCCAAGATTTGGAAATCACGTCATGTTGCTCAGTTCCAATCTGGGGACTGCGGTCCCCTTGGCTCCCCCTTGTACACGCATTTTTTAAGGCCAGTGTGTTGGGGTCTCACTCAAGCAGGTGAGCACCTAGTACACCACCTAACTCTGCTCACAGGGGACCAAAGAGGTCACAGAGCTCAAGTGCTAAAGATGAGCAGTCAAGAATAGCATTAGAAGATCTAAACCACTTCACTCTCCCACTAACACACACAGAGACACACAGGATTTCTGTGCGTAGACAAGCTGGTGACATTTCTCCTGCCCAAATGCTTCTCACGCCAATCATTATTGAAATACTACATGAGCGATCTGGACCTTGCTGCAAATAATTTCACCTTTCCAATCTCACCACGTTACCCACTATAAGGAGTATAGTGGGTATATACGTATAGACTTAGTCTCCTACAAGCCAGTTTTCTGAAAATAGTGATACAATTTGTGTGTATGATAAGTATTACCTGTAGTCATCGAAAGTGTGGTATGTAAGTAGTGATACAATTAATTTGCTAAAGTGTTTAGGAACTTTTGAAAATAGCAAATGGCTCCTACTTACTTTCTTTTTCCTCCTGATATGAATTCCTTTATTTAAAAAAAAAAAGGAAGCCCTGATTTTCACTTATTTTTAAAATTACTCAGAATTTCTATCCTATTCAAATGTTGCTGTCTATGGTTTTCTCTAAGGTTAGAGCTGGCAAATCCAGGAAGCCACACTCCAAGCATATTCCACATCTCACTTTGAGACCCTCTGTATGACATAACTTGTGCAATCCCAAGCCCGCTCAACACTAAAGCTGAATAAAACTGCAGGTAACACACAATTTATTAAAATGTATTCCAGAAAAGGATTAGATGGAACAACCATTTGATCCAGCACAGGAAACATAGTTCCTTATTTCCTTCAATGCATGTGGAAGGATCTCTGAACTCGGGCTTCTGGTTTTGCTAAATGACCAAATACTACGACGGCAGCTAACATTCAAGCCTGTGGAAGACCAGGACAGTATCTTTTAACTCCTTATCTTCAGTTCCTCTGATTATTTGATATTTGGTGAATACAGCACTCTTTATTTAACTTAGAATATTTGCTTAATTAAAGGAATCTTTCCCATTAAAATATACTGCCTGGTGCCTGTGTATTTTACCATGAATTGAGAAGAGGGGACACAAGGAAGCCAAGCTAGGCTATTAGAGAAATACTCCACACTGAGCAAACAGAAAGATACAGAGTTTTCATTTTTTGTTCAATCGTTCAAAATGAATACAAACTTTTTTTTCCTTGTCGTTTAATTTTAAATTAGTCTAATCAGACATCTGCTAGACTCTGTCTGAATTAACAAAACTGAACACAAAGCTGAGACGAGCGCTCAAGTATTGCTTTCCTCAAATCGCATTAACTCACATGGACACTCTGTGGAACTAATTGAACATCCCTAACACAATATTCTAGACTTTCTGATTTCACTTTATTATAGTCAGAAGAAATAACCGTATAGAAGGAAACACGTTGCTAAGGTCTCAGCAGCGTGCAGTTCTCAAGTGGTTCAATAAAAGCAGGCTGCCTATCCTACTTCGTTATCTTTATTATTGCTGCTTTAAGATGGAAAGAGAATTACCTCGCGAGTCAGAAAAACAGAGTTTGTCTCAAAGGCCCTTGTTTTCTTTGGAACGGCAAAGTACAGTTTATTTCCTAGAATTCTATAGGAATTTTATTCCTACCAGTACAGGGAAATTTTGATATTGTGGCAATCTCCTCTCCTGTGACACACCACGGTTGCATTTTTCAGCATTTAGTAAAGGTTTTGAAATTGCTTCACGACGCTGAGAAGTATTCTGCTGAGTCTGGACATATTCTAAACGTCTGCTGCCAAACTCCTGAAATTATACAGGAGATGCATTCAGGGACACAGGTGCTCTTTTCAGGTCGATGTTTCTGCCCCATCCAGCAGATAAGACTTTCAAAAACAAGTTAAAAAAATCAAGGGATATTTTTTTCGCCTGTGTTTACGAGGTTGATATTCGCACCAACATAACGACTGCTTGAAAATCCCACTAATTTCAGCAGTCAGACTGACAGTTTATATCTATATCAAGTCATACTTTAGTACTGCTTTAAAAAAAAGTTCTAAATAAAAAGGCATTTCCTTATTTTTAGCCAAGAGGGATTTTTTCCTGTTTCTTTTTTTGTTGTTGTTGTTGCTTTGGTTTGCTTTTAGTGTTTGTTGTGTTTTTTAACCAAGACTTTTAAAGGTATCTCAGATTTCAAATTGCAAATTCTATAGGTAGACTAAGTCAAAATTCTGTGATATGCGGTAAAAGAACAAGCAGGAAGTTTTTATAAATTTTTCAGGTACCCATATCTCTATCATATCTTAAAAAAAAATAATCATAAAGCCCAAATGTCCCTTTTTCTATGAGTAATGGGAAATGAGGAAGAATCAATCACTGGCAAAGTAAAAGATGCTTAATATTGATTGTTCTTCTGGAGGAAGCAGCAGCTCATCTCATAGTCTTTGGGGGACATGGGGAGGGGATAGCTTATAGATTTGTTTTCCTTTCGGTATTCCCAAAGGAGTAAGGAAAAGATGGGGCTATGATAGATTATAATTCTGCAAGGAATGACTAATGAGTAACTGAACTACCTTTGTAGCAGCAGTGAAGGAAGTAATAACCAGAGTAATGGGCTTTATTGGGTTTCTGCTTAGCACACGTCCAGTCCTCTCTTAACACCCTGTCCCTTCAAATCACTTTTATGCTCTATGTCTTCCCTTTTATTTTTATTATGCCTGACTTGAGTTATTTCAAGACATTTGACCTTGTATTCTTAATCTCATCTACTTGTTCTGAATAGTTCAGCTTCTTTATTTTCCTTCAATAACTGTTCTGTCAAACAGTCCGTGCAAACATAACATCTTAGCCAGCAATGCCAGCCCGTCTGACTCAGACTGGATATACATTAATATAGCCCCAACAGCTCAATTTCTTCTCCTCAGAGAAACTGGATAAAGAAACAATGCTCTCAGATAAATTTTGCAGAAGTATATGACCGTCTTGCACAAATCGCAATAGTAACTCTATGTTAAAATGAATCACAACTTCCATTTTCAATTAAATGTTATTTTTTTAAAGAGGTAGGAAACAGCAACAGTTAGATGCAAGCTAGAAAAAATATTGTTTGCTACGATTTTTTTTTTCTAAGTCTTTTACACTCCTACTGTGAAAATATCTCTCTGCTGAAATGTATTCTTGCGGGGGGAAAGAAAGAATCCCACATTTCATGTTTTCTGCCAGTGACATTCCACTTCCAATTCCCCACGAGCAAACTAGACATTTCATTCAAGCCTAATGACAGAGTAGCTGGTTGTTCCCTGAAACTGGGTGGTTTGCATAGTGAATTTATTCCTCTTGCAATATTATGTCATGCTGTTTCAACAGGATCTCCCTTTGGGGAAGAGTTTTCAGACCCCACTCATGCTCCCAGCGTATTTGGTACTTGTAGTCACAGATTTCACGGTGATTTCACAGTCACTGCAAAGGCATTGCTCATGGTTTCTGATTTCCCCCATACTTATGCTCTAGTCCCAGCTAGCACCATTCCGTCTTGAGAAAAAAATGGTCATCCAAAAGACGTTTGGTCTAACTGGTTGTGTCCCCCCCAACAAGGATTTCCATGCCTTGTATATCAAATAGATTCTTTTAGGGAAAGAGAGACAGTTGTGAAGTCTGTCTGTATCTTCCACCTATATTAAAGGAAAACTGTGTTGTTTGCCTTCTTACTGAAAGGCTGTGAGACGGACTGATGAAGAATAGTGCTAGAAGAGCTAAGCACCCTTTTGATAATCCCTTTGCTTCACGGGTTTATTTTTCCCCCGCATCTTTGTGCAAAGGAAAATGGATAAATTAATGTGCAATCCCCCCAAGGCCTGACAACTGCCGCTTGATCCTCTTGTTACAGGCTATGGAAGGCCACTGAAATAAGGCAACCTGCAATTCAGTGAAGGAAGAGAAAGGTGCAAAGAGGATTGCAGAATCTTCATGGCGGTCACGTTTGCTCTTTGAAGTGCGGTTTCTTGGGATGAGCTCAGTTTGCATGCAACAAGGCCTACCAGGCACATAGTCCTACAGTTTCTGTGTTGTGATTATGGAAATCTTATCTGAAAAGTTAGGCACCTACTCCAGTTCAACTATAAAGCACGTCGTTCCCGGTCAGACACAAGAATACACATTTGCATTTTCTACATAAAGGCATTTGAGATAGTTCATCCGTACTGAAACTGTATAACAAACTTATCACCGAGTCAGGCAAGTGTGACGCTCCTCAGTTTTTTGAGGATTAGCATTGCTCTGGATGTGCCTGCAACTGTGGTGATGATGGTATTATAACGCTAGGCCAGGTTTGATATACACCTCTAACAGTTAGGCTACATATAGTTTCCTGGACATTAAGAATAATAATGAATAGATAATACAGTAAAAACTTCCAACAGATAGGTGTTATTAGGAGGCTTAATTATAGAACATCACTTTGAAGCCAGCAGGTGCAAGGCAGGGCTCTGAACACTGGCCGACAAAGCCCTGCCTCTCCGAGGAGTCCCAGAGCGGTCTCATTAGCATCAATTTCCCCATTACAGAATCTTTGGATGGGACACGAACTAACACTGGTTCTGAGGTTTTCAAATGTTTTGTGTTCTGTTTCAATAGTTACGTACACATCATTAGACATAGAACAGAAAGAAATGTATTTCTAATGGAAAAAATTATATACAAAGGGATTAGTTTAATCTCAAATAATAGAGATTATTCAAGTTTTTATACTTCCTAGATTCACTGTAGCTATTCAGTGAGTATAGTCTTGTAGTGGCCTTTCTCCACTAAATCTTGAACTGAATCCCCTTTGCTTTGTGCACTAACACCCTCCAGCTCTGGTAATAAAAACCTCTTGGCACTTTTCGAATCCACAGAATCTGGCTGCAGAAGAAATAATACGTGTAAGAGTGGGCACCTTCAATTACAGAAAATAACCAGCGAAGGTAGGAAAAGAGACTGATGATAATAAGTATAATGGTAACCGTATTAGGCCAACAGGGTCAACAGCTAATCTTGCTGCAGTCTGAAAAAGGTTATTTTAATTCCAGTAATTGGCCCCAACCACCAGCAACAATTGATGCGCTGCCACTTTTATCTGCTTACTGCTCGCCATGTTCATATGCAGCTGCACTGCAAGATGAACACAAATTACCTGCCTCAGTCAATGAAAGCGATTGCTTCTGCTGACATTATTGATCAGTTGTGTTGCTTATACAGAGCTTCAGTCACTGTACCATCTCCAGCTTATTGAAGATGAGTTGTCTGTAGGTACCACAGTTTTCAGAGAGCCAGGGAACAGGCTAATTGTTATTATACCGGTGATCAGTGTTATGATTATTTTTCGTAATGACTAACATTTATATGATGCTGATCATGCAGTTACCCTACAGCAGTCTGCAAGCTTCACAAAAGGTTTTACAAGCTATATTTCTGAGCCTGAAAGCATTATTATTATTATTTAGCGACTACTTGTAATGCGGCCTAGGGCCAAAAGAAAGACCAGTTATTACCTTTAGTAAGTATTATACAGCTTCTTTTTGTTCACAGACAAAACATCATGTCTACCTAACTTTACACACGCAGACCATTCAGTGGGACCTACAGCCACACTGGGTACGTAGGGAGTCACAGCTGATGAGGGACACGCCATAGCTTTCCAGTTTACCAGCATCATAACCCTTGTGGGAATACTTGAGTTCCATGCCAAATATTGCTGTCATTAATATTTTATACTGGACTCCAGTTCCTCAGCAGAAGGAGGTGGACAGAGAACCACGTACACCATGTTCCTTTTGGTGCCCGGGCGACCTCTGCCCGAACTAGCTTGGTGTTATCACAGACCCATCCCTGCCATTGCAAATGTGTTCTTAGGTACCTGCATCTTCCACTGGGATCTAGATTTTAGGACCTGTTCCAGGGAACACATTTTCTGTTACTTAACTTTTCTACTGCCTAGCACTAGGAAAAAAAAACACCAAACATGTTTAAGTGCTTTTAAATTTGAGGCATCACCTTATGAAACACAGAGTAATAACTAACCATATTTTAGATTATATTTAGATAAAGTTTCCAGAACTATAACACCTCAGAGATAAAAACATGATGTATAATAATATGTAATAACAGAATAAGCATCTGAAACCAGGGCGACTTGAATTTTAGGAAGCTCCACTGGACAGGGATTTGTCTGCCTTCATAGAAGGACTTTCAGAGTCATGTGCTGTTATGTCCTGCCATTTAATAATCCAAAACTTTAAGTGTTTGACTATCCTTCGTCCCACAAATAGGAGCACAGGGAGTTTGCAGCAGCCTCTTCGAGAATCTTGCCTTTTTCACAGAATTAGGACACCTCTAAATGTCTTTTCTTCTCAGTGCTTTAACTTCACATTTGTGTGCTAAGGTGGAAGCAATTAATTACAGAGATTTCAGTGGAGCTGAGCGCACTTCACTGGAAAGCACCTTACTACTGGGTGTAAATAAAGCAATCCAAGAACCTTGGACCTACTCCAGGAGTAACGCTTGTCTCGTTCCTTATGGATACTCAGAGAGAGCTGCCCCCACTCCCTAAGATATATTTGAGGAAATTATTTTTTCCACCTGATTATTTGGCCAATTCCCCATAGCAGAGATAAGAACCACAGCATATGCATTTTGCAGATTACTGATCTCTCTTATCCTTGTACTCATAGAAAGGGACCCACTTTCTACAAGAATATTCCAGCCTAAACAGCTGGGGTAATTTTTTAACCACATAAAAGATAAATTATATTAGAAAGTTCTGTTCAGCAAGGAGAAATTTAGCTGTCTGTCTACAAGCCACACATGAGATGACACAACTTTTTAATTTGACTTATTAAAACTCCTCATTGGCTTAGGTGGAAAAGAAAACCCAAAAAAACCCAAGTGTGGATTTTGTTGCTTATTTAAAAAAAAAAAAGAACCAAAAAAACCCACACCACAACACAAAAAAAACAGACCACCAAAACCCAAACTCTAAAAAAGTGGCAGCGGGCTAGAAGTCTGCCATGAACCCCTGCAATTTCATGGGTTTTGGAAGTAAGATAAGAACGAGTGATAAAGGTAGATTTCGCGTTGCTTCTGCGCAATTGTTTCTAAACTGTTTTGTTTGAAATATTGGGATAAGAGGTAGGACTTCTCAACTTAATGTATTGATTTCTTTGCTTAGAAGATGAGTCTAATCTGGGAGAAAACCTGACTAATTCCTCCACTGATTCTGAACAAGGCCCTTGACCTGGTAACGACTCCCATGTATCAAAGGAGTTATTGCCAATTTTTGGTTGTCAGCCAGGGATTGGTGCCCAATTATTAAGTTTGAAGCTGGTACCGTCCTAGACCTGCTGCCTGGCAAAAAAAAACAACCTGTGTTCATGTTATTCTGAAGCTAGCAGAAACCGTGCGAAAAGCAGAGCTGAGACGTATCGTACTCAAGTCCTACAGCAAAGACATCAACAAGGATTCACTGTTGGGATAACGTGACTGATCTGCACTAAACTTTTTGAGCCTGTATTACCCAGCCTTGTGTGTTGCTCCCTGCCAAGTGCAGCTGATTCCGCCTGGTTTCAGCATTCCTGATGGGGAGGTGAGGGGGGTCCCTGGGTGAAAAGGGGCTCTCAGCAGCCACACACTCCCCAGTGCGGCACCTGGGTGTGGACAGGCACACCAGCTGCCTCCTCCTGCACATCCTGACAGTATTCGCTACCATTTTTCATTAATTAAGGGAAAACAGTCTTACAGCAGCTATGCGTTTCTTCAGCTTTATAATGACTTTCAGAATGATTTGGTTAAATCTGGAGCAAACAAGTACAGAAAAGCATGTCTTTGTAGGAATTAATATCTACAGAAAAAAGAAAAAATCATGGTTATTAAAGCTCCTCTTCAGATCTGCTTCTGACTGCAGTTATCAAGGCAAAATCCTGAACTCTTACACATACTGCAGAGTAAATAAGAATGTAGAAATGGAAAGATGACTTAACTTGTCACCTTTCTTTCATGTTTAACTGTGGGTTCATTTGTTGTTTTCTGCCTAATTGAATGCAGATTAAAAAGCAAAATATGTCAGAAACATTCATCCCAATCGGGTAAATAAAGGTAACAAGTGTATGTGTTTTTGCTAATTACTGCCATGATAACGTCAGGGTTCTTCATTGCTTCTGTTCTTTATTCAGATAAAGGGGAGCATGTTCCAAACAGCAATGGATATTCTGCATTTCAGTCACAGAGTGTGGTTTGAATATGGTTTGGGTTTTAGACAAAAAGCTCAATTCATAAATAAAATTAAATCGCTTATATGTTAGAAGACGTGTTCAGTCTTGCAGCTCTTTATAAATTAACTGGGAATACAGTGGCTATTACAAGTTTCACATATAAATGTTCCAGGCCTGATTTCTGAGTTCCAAGAGAAGGGGAAGGAGAAAGGTACTGTTATAAAAAACAAACACCACCCCCAAAAAACCCACACCCTACACCCCCCAAACAAAATGCACCATTCAAAAAACTTGAACAGTTAAAAGCATTTTCACATCCTTTTCCAGAGGAAATTTCACTTGATACCTATCCTTCTCCAGAGGAAATAGAGTGAAAACTATCTACCACATCCTCAGCTCGTATAAACTAGAATAGATCTCATTTTGCAAGTTGACCCACTTTAGTTTTTGCTACATGATCTTTGGCCAATCAGTCTGTTCTGGAGCTCACTACCAAACTCCTCATTGGTTTCCACACATTTTTGCGACCATGCGTTTGATTGTGTGTTCGTTCCTGCCAGTGGGAGCCCTCTCTACCAGCAGATAGGCTGCAACACCACAGCTGGTGATGTTGGAGTTGGACCAATGCACTGCTCAAGGGGTAGACCACCGCATCGACAGAAGCTATAGCAAGTGGTATACCCTTCCCAGTCTTAGGCGTGAAGTGTGGAAAGGACATACTTTGATATCAGTGCCAGGAGGCAACCGAGAGCCGGCAAAATATGAAAGAGTTATTCTAAGGACTAGATTTGTTGTGGATTTTGACCAAAGTCTCTTTATGGAATTGGAGTCTTATGAAAAAAGAGACACAAACCAATCTTTGTCATTCAAAAGGGTAAGTTGTCTGATAGATCATGAAGATGATGGACATTTATGTCCTCAGAAAAATCTGATGCCTGACAAAATGATGGACACTGTGATTAATAGCATCATAGGATTACAGCAGGCTAATGAGGTAAGCCTATCTCACCTCATGAACATAATTCACTGTGAGGCTTCAGGCAGACGAACCACAATTCTCCTCACGTGCTACATTTACAGTTCTTATTTTTGCAAGTGAAAACACCCTTCAAAACGATTACAAGTTTTATCTGGCTACTCAGATTATACTTACAAATTATCCACAGGCTGCCCCCTTGCTCTTTAATTGATTTGTGAAGCCAAATATAGTCTCCTTTTCCAATCATGCAACCATCATCTTTAAGCCTCTGTCCTCAAAATGGTCCCCCAAGACCAATAAGTGCTTTGTCTACATCACTACGATAAAAGCATGGACTTGAGCAGAGATTTACAAGGCGTGCACACGCAGGCGATTCGCCCCGCTCGGTGCCCGGTCCTGCTCCCTGGCACACAGGGCCCACTAACTGCTGCTTTCCTACAGCGAAGCGCGATGGAAGGGATAACTTCCACTAAATAGGCAGGGGAAGCAACCCCAAGAGCTGGTAGAGACAAACCTTTAGTTAGAAGAGCTTGGGACGTAGCGTAATGGCTCATCTCTCTTTATAGTGGCACGTGTAAAGTCCCAATTATTTTCAATGAAGTTAAACTTAGCTATAATCAGCAAACTAGCTATCTGCTTCTACTGTTCAGGCTGCTCAGGTTAACAGAGTCTAAAAGCTTTGAAATTATGCATAAGATGTATACCTTTTTCTTCAGAAATAATGCAGCTTGTGCATGTGCTTACAAGCAATACCAAGTTTTGTCCTGTTCTGAGGCTCAGATCAGGTTGTATTGTGATAAATATCGAAGCAGAACATAACTCCCAGAATTTATTAAGCGAAATTAGGATGAAGTATATTACGACACTTCAAAACAACAATCTGAGGAAGCACTCTCAATAAGAGGAGGTAGTTATTAGCAATATAAAACAGTGATTAAAGATTTAACATGTTTTGGACTCACAATACAGCCATTCTGAAAATCAGTAACATGCTTGTAAGATTTACAGTTCCTTATGGAAAGCATTATAATTCACTTTGAAGAAATTAAGCCCATTTGATCTTGATCCCATTTCAAAGAATTTATTGAAACTTATTAAAAGTAGAAGATAGTGGGGCTTTTTTTTTTTTCCCTATTAAATCAGTGGTAGATCTTATGAAAAATAATGAAAAGGGGTTTTTTTTTGCAAAAGTGTAAAATTTAACAAGAATAACTATGAATTTAACTGAAATTGATTAAAATCTCTGGAATATGCCTTATCAAGGTACTTCTAAAACAACCATGCCTGTAAGAGATAAACAATAAATAACCCCTTTATCCACAGTCTAGAAGCTTTTCTGTTAACATGAATATGCCTTTCCCTTTACAATTCAGTATATCTATTATTTTAGTCTGAAACGATTTAGAACTCTGGAAAAAATCTGAACCATGATTTTAACATAAAGCACATCAAGCATTCAGATGCATATTCGCATATAAGTTAAAGTTCTTCCACACGTTACAACCACCCTGATTCTGTCACCTTTATTCAAAATAAGTAATCATCTAAGCCTAATCTTCCAAGATATCATGGCACTAAAAATGCAGAAAGGTACCCAGTAGGACTTTCAAAAACAGCTCCTTGATTAACTCTTTTTAGCATCAGTGCTTTTATTTGAGTAATAAAAACTAAAGAATTAAAGACATACAGGCAACCACATGTGCAAATAAACATGCCGTTACAGCGCTCTAGGTAGGTGTTATGCACATAAGCTCCTTTGAAACTTCCATTTGACAGATCTTTCTATTTACGTGTATGACTACTTTAAAGCTTCAGCTCTCAGGCTTCTGTGTTTCCATGAACCTATCTGCCAAATAAATCCTGACTATTTTAAAGATTTAATATTTTAAAAGGCTGAGCTGTGCTCAGACACCAGAGTAAAAGGTGTGTTAGCACCTGAAAAGATCAGAGACAAGAAACTGCAAATGAAAACATATTGTGTCTTATCGCATTTTTAGAAAATTAAGAATTGCTATGTCAGAGTTCAGAAAACTGGGAAGAACTGCAAGTGTTTCTGAACGAGAATAGTTGTTTTTTCCACCAAATTTGGCATATTCCAAGATAAAGTATTTAAAGCTAAGGAAAAAAAGAAAAAACACACCAAAAAGCCCACACAAGAAAACCCACTTGTTATTTTTAATAAAAATGGAACTCAGTCAGTCCCTTTATTCTCCAAATACAAGTAAAACAAATGTTATTTTCACCACTTTTGTCCTTCCTCCACTACACTATTGGTATAGCTATAGGTGATGTAGTGGCTTTGTCCCCTGTGTGTTTCCCAAGCGAGCCAGTAAACAGTGTCTCTCACATGTCCCGTTAGCCCCAAGAGCAGAAGCTGGAGACGTCAAGGTCTTTGGAAAAAGGACAAGCCAGTGCATTACCTTGAATCCCCACAGATCTGCCGTAGGCCTCGCTTTGGGAGAGAAAGTGAGAGATTAAGGACAACAGAAATGATGGTTATGAAGGAATAATCCCTCTGGACATTTGCCTTCCTGAAGCTTAAATCCCCCTCTGCCTCCCCCTCCAGCCTTACATCGCCGCGGACTGGTTCAGCATTGGTTTCTGTAAATAAATGTTGTAGGGTGGAAGGAGCAAATCCTTCATTACCTTTTATGAGTAACTCATTTGGTGACCTTGAGGCAGTTACACAACCTTGTTTCGCAATCGCACTGAGCCAGAAACGGGAGTGAAATGAGGACCACACTCAAAGCCAGATGCTACAATTCATCTTGTCTTTCTCTGGTAGACTGATTGCAATACATGTTGCAAATAGATTAGTTTGTCTGAGAGCAATCTACTTTTGGTTACCAACTTGTAATCTGAAATTACAAAAGCATTGTTTAAGGGAACGTGAAATGACCAATGTAGCCTGTTGAAGTGCGATATTAATGCCACTGTGGTCCAAGTTGATATTACAAAATGAGATATCTCTCAAGGTTTTGAGAAATGATTCATAGGAAGTAGCGAAGGGCAAACTCAAGTGCTGCGGAAGCTGCCTTCGTGTTAGCTATAGAGCAGGAGCGGTAGATAAACTTCACCAGACCTCTCTAGAGCTTCTGCATCTGTCAAATAGAGCTGAAGCTCATGCAAACGGCCTCACCTGGGATCACCCACCCTTCCTGCCTCTTGTTCAGCTGCCGTTGATGCCAGGGTGAGCTCAAAGTAGTCTGAAACTCAAGCACATCATTGTAACTAGAGCACAGTAGCGTGTGAACACAATCAATGCCAAAACAAAACATCTGAGCATTTTGAATAGCGGTAATTCAATCTAATCTCATGTAATGTCTATCACTTGACATTTCATTTACTCTGGCATTCTCAAGCACTAAGAACAGTCAAATCTGAACTATTATCTCAATTTCTCTGCCATCTTAATTTTGGGTATTTTGCACCACAATGAATCCTTAGACACAATATTTTTAGACTCTGAGACATAACTCTTAGGCAACGGCATGAATATTTGCATATGGGAAAAAAGGACAGGTGCAGCTGAAACATCAGCTTCAGGTAGAAAAACTTGTGGCATCAATACCTTGAGAAATACTTTAAGTATTTTGCCAGGCCTGGCTGGTTCTAACTTTTTCACATTAAGTAGTCTCATAAAAGTTCTTCAAGGTAATAATTTTCCAAAGTACCATACTTAATCCAAACCTTACTGAAACAATCCTTTTGCATTAACTAAATTCACAAAATCTCCTGTGAAGACTTTTGATAATTTTGCAGAAGTGTACTTGAATGCTCGTCATTCAGTGGTACCCTTGACTTGCCAACGCTGGCTCTTCATTGATCACTCTGTGCGTCTTAACTTAAGGAGAGTCATAAGGATGTAAAGAGCTACCATTCAAGTCTCTCTGCCACCGAGACAGCTGAGTTTCTCTACCACTATGCTGGCATTACTTAAAAAAAAAAAAAAAAAAATCAAAAAAGAATGAGACGACAAGCAGTTGAAGCTTTTGCTTCTCTGGTTTGCTTGACCTTTTCATAGTTGGCTGAACATTAAGAGAAAACTCCACACTGTATCAGGCAAAAGGATACAACTGATGAAAGATACCGCCTGAAGCGGTGTTACTCCTGCCTTTCCCCACTAGATGCATTTTTCTGCTGTCAATATAGCTCATTCTACTTTTGTACGTATTCATTATAACCACTTCCCTGAAGTGGCCAATTTTTAAATACTATGTGTTTTCACTTCAAACCCCAGAATAAATCTTAATTTATTCTTGAAAACAGAGCTTTTAGTCTCCAATCTTTGTCTTAAGTGAATAAATCAATTTCTATTTAAGTAGTAGTGTCTTTCTCTTGCTGTTTGAAACTGCAAGAACAGTTACACTTATTCTACACGGGAAAACTTCACCTCATTGGGTACTTTATAGACTTTGGTGTCGACTGGATCACTAATTTACTCTGTCAAATCAAATTAATCTCGTCTCAAAATTCACTCTTATGTTCAATGGATCAGAGATGAACTGCAAGTAATTCAGTGAAAAGCTGTGTTCAGATTAAACAGTGTATTACAGAAAAGCAGGTGAAGAAATTAATAGATTTAGTTTGGCTACGGGGAAGATTTCCATTCAGAATTTACTTTCAGAGAAGAGCCTGGAATTTTTCTGCTTTACTTCACCAGTGTCCCATATTTACAAATCTTCAGTCATGAAGTTTATCTTTAATTATAAAGCAGAACCAACACATCATAATATATATGTCCAAAAGAAGTCCTGTCTTAATTATACAGAAACCAATATACTCTCTTGAAATTACAAAATTAGCTAAGCCAAAGCTAAATCCTTTCTACAAATCCTCTTGCACAAACACTCAAATATGCCACTTTGGATGCAACACAGATATTTCTATTCCAAACAGCTTACTGTTCTCAGATTGTTTTCTCTTTAGATCAGTAAAATGTAACAGAGTAAACAGAAAAGGGGAAGGAGACCAGCTGAGGCGGATGCTGAATCATCTGTTGATACAAACAAGACCTTTGCATTGTTTTTAACATGCTGTCCCTGCCACCAAGCTTAACACTCCTAACAATTCAAGCAAGAACTAAAAAGAGGCACTGGTTTTGAAGCTCAGGGTCATCTAATTAAAAAGTTTACTTCTTCCTTTTTGAGGGATGAGACGTGAAACAAACATTCACAATTAAACCTTAAGTGCCACGGTAAGCCTGGACTAATGTTATGTAACAGAGCTTGCCGGATACAGATAAATGGTAAAGCCACATTGGGCAGAACAGTCCTCAAGTTCCTTTTTATTAGTAACATTTAATGGCCTTTACACTTTTGCAATAAATTAGGTGCAGTCATGTCTGACACTTAAGAAATTAACAAGACACAAATCATCTGTAAAAGACTTTTACTACAGTGACAACTGATTTCAGCTGTCTTCACTTGCAAGAAAGAAAATTAGTCTTTTGTGAGCAGCCCTGAAAGCACTGAGCAAGAACCATCCTTTTACATGAGAGCTGGGAATTTAGCAGAGGCACTCAACCCTTCGCAGAATCAGACCTTTAATTTTTATTCTGCAAGAGGAACTTGGAAGAATTTGCTTTAGCAGAATTTATAGAGATGTACTTTATATGCACAGTCCATAATACAGATGAATAGCGCTAGATGTTTACGGTATATTTAAGTATACTCATGGGAACCATCCCAACTCAATTCTGTAATATCAATTTTGTTATATATTTGCTGTGGGGAAGATGTTAATAGGCTGTTAAAACAGTCACTGGAAAAAAAATTGTATCAACTTCATAAATCCTAAAGCATCTGATTTCAGTTTTATGTTTATTCCTTTCACTAAGGCATCGAAAAGAAGAGTTAGATTCCCAGTAAATGTTTTATAGGTTACACTGTTTTATAGTCTTAAAATGATGGCACTTGGTAGTTAATTTTGTTTCATGAAATAAAGCAACATTATACCTATATCATGTCCTCAGCTTAACTGCACATTCTGTACCCATTGCTCTTTAAGGAATCATATCTTAAAGCCGGGATTTTCATTTACCTCTCTTTCGAGTTTCCTTGAGCAAAGCACTTCATCATTACAAAACACATTATTACAGAAGGGAGATTAGACCACAGGGTGGATTACCCTACTCAGGCCAGCAGAATCGCTGCCCTTTACCCATGGTAATGGGGACGAGAAAGACGTCCCAGATACAGCAGGAATACAGAAAACAAAGATATCCAGAAACAAGGCAACGAGAACCTGTTCAATAGTTTCTTCTTTGAAGAAATTCTACACACATTTCCACCTACGAAAGGCAAACGCAACTGTAACGCTAAGCACGCAGACAGGCAAGCATTAACAGCAGGTTTGTTGTGACAAGGCTCGTGGCACTTGCTGAATCCAAGGATGATGGGAAGAAAGGTCTACCTAATTCACAATTTCAGTAGCCACCTCAGAAAAACTGAGCTTTGTCTCCTTGTCCATTTACCACAGCTGAGGGCTTGGCTTTTAGCTTACAGGTTTGGCTCAGGATGAATGAAACTGAGTGAAATTCTCTAAACACGTATTGCAGGATTACATCATGCTCACAATACCTTATGAATTACACAGAGGGCTCTTGGCCGTGCTGTTAGGTTTGCTTTTGAAATTCTTTCAGGTCTCTTTTTTTGCAGCAATACCTATAGATAAGACAGCACGATTCTACATACGTTGTACATTGTAAGTCACAGGTTTAGTCAGTGTAATGGAAAGATCCCTTGAAGCCAGATCATCCACTCCTTACTTGTGTAACACTGCCCCCAAATCTAATGATTGTGGCATTCTTCTCTTTCCTTGCAGACTCTGCAGGATGTCTGATTAATTTAATTTCTTGGTTGTGAAGCTATAGAGCACATCATGCAATGCACACCCAGGTGAGCTTTGCAAAGCCTACAGAGTCAGAGAATGCCAAGAGCCCTTGCACCCCTTTGCTGCCTATGGGAGACATATGTACTACCATAAAAGGAAGAAAACAAAGCAATTCCACAGCCAAGTGCCAATAAAGCTCACTGAATCAGAGCTCACTACATTTGGAAACAGTGATGAATAAGAGAGATAAGTGCTGGTAAAACAGAAGGAAGTTTGCAATAAAGCACACTCCTCCTAGCCATGTGCTCCAGTCTCTCCTGGGGTACCAGCTCCCTGTTTGTGGAGAGGAACTGTCACTTCCCAGTGAAACACCTTCTAGGCAAAAACCTCTTCAACAGTTTCCTTTCCTGTTCCAAAAGCATCTCAAAACCCGTTCAGTGAGGTTGTTTGCTTTCGGAGTTAATTGAAGGAACTGGTCTGCAAGGAGGCAAGTCTAGTTAAAGAGGGTAACTCTCTTGCCTTTACCTCCTTCTATCGCACATCTCCCTGCCATTCCCTTGGGTCCTGGCGTTGGTCACCAGAGAGAAGAGACCAGCTCCTGCCCCTCCTCCTCCCCTTGGGAGGGGGCTGCAGAGCACCATGAGGGCTGCCCTCGGCCTCCTCTGCTCCAGCTGAACAAACCAAGGGACTTCAGCCACTCCTCCTACGGTTTCCCCTCTAAACCCTTCCCCAACTCTGTGGCCTCCTCTGGACACTCTCCTGTAGCTTTATACCCTTCACAACCTGTGGTGTCCAACACCACACCCAGCACTCGAGGTGAGGCCGCCCCAGCGCGGGGCAGAGCGGGACAATCCCCTCCCTCGCCCGGCTGCAGGGCAGGGCTCGGTGGCCCCCAGGCCACGGCTGGCCCTCTTGACAGCCAGTTTGCTGCAACCTCCCAGCAAAGCATGAACAAGCCTCCACTGGGGCATTTTTACACCCTCCCCCCTCACTAGATCGGGGATGCTGCAGCTGAGCCATTGCTTCATGGACTTCAAGTGTTTGGGCAGCCCTTCACACTTTCATTTTGCAAGTTCTCTCTCCCTTGCCTGCCAACACTATGAGAAATCATTGGTACTTTGGACTAACCTCTCCTGAACACCAAAGTTCTTAGTTACCACCCTAGAGATCTAAATGTTTTTGGACAGATTCATCCCTTAAGCACAAATATTCTCAATATATATCAGGGGTAATCCAGAGTTACTTCCAATACAAACAAGCATAGCCTCTCCAAAGTCAGATTCTGCCCATCAAGGAAAACAGCCAACATGGTTGAAATCAATGTTTATTTCTAAGGAAAGCAGCAATAACTCCACAGCCATCAAGGACCGCATGCAGTATTCATTAAGCATTCATGTCAGTAGTGACAGAAGAACATGCAACCTTCTTTGAAGCTATGAACTTCAGTCCCCCAAGCCAATATAAAAATCTCATTTAAGAGTGTTTGGCTGTGTGACGAATTGGGGGAACTTGTCTAAATATGATTTATGAATTCCATTGTGCTTTTATGAACTACCTGTACTCTTATATCTTGTGACTCTCTGTACTGTCTTATGACTATCTTTTATTGTATTTTGCCTTATGGTTCCTATGCTAAGGACACAAGAGAATAGTTTTGGTACATCTGCTCTTAAATAATTGATAGTTAAGGACTACAAGTTGCTGAATAGACCCAATCTGGGGAGAACAAATGACTTATACCACTCTAGATAAGCCAGTTTTCTCCAATTTCCTTGCAGAGACCTGGGATTTGAAAGATTGTGCTTTACCCAAAAGCAAAAACAAACAGATGAGATATTAGCACTATTTCTTAAAAAAACCCACATAGTTTGAGTCACTGAAGGGACTCGGAAAGCAAGTCCACTCAGCAAATAGCATTTCTCACTTGTAAGCTGCACTTACTGACTTAGGCTTCATAAATATATGAGCTAGCTTCATCTGAAGGGTCTAACACAGCCCCATTCCCGTGCCTTCCCCAGGAGCACAGGTCCCCTAACGCTGATTGTGCTGCCACCTCGTCCCAGCCACAGGACAGCCAAGGAGAGACCACCAGACACAGCATCTGCCTCCGCAGCGTGTGCTCGGTCTGCTGGCAAGTCCTCAAGCCCACCCAGCCGTTCCCTCGCTGCTGCTGTTCTTCATGTGGGCATCTCAGCCATGGGCTGGGGAAGGAGGAATTCAGTCCTATGAAGTCACGGCCTTTGGGAATCAAGCTTAGTTTGCACACTCTGAACCTAATCAGAGTCATGGAGTGGTTTGGGTTGGAAGGGACCTTTGGACGTCTAGTCCACCCTCCCTGCAGTGAGCAGGGACATCCCCAACTAGATCAGGTTGCTCAGAGCCCCGTCCAGCCTGAGCTGAAAAGTCTGTAGGGACGGGGCATCGACCACCTCTCTGGGCCACCGCTTCCGGCGCTTCACCACCCTCATTGTAAAAAATTTCTTCTTTATATCCAGTCTAAGTCTACCCTCCTTTTGTTTAAAACTATCACCCCTTGTCCTGTCACAACAAGCCTTGCTAAAGAGGTTGTCCCCATCCTTCCCCTAGTTCCCCTTCAAGTACTGCAAGGCCGCAACAAGGCCTCCCCGCAGCCTTCCCTTCCCCAGGCTGAACAACCCCAACTCTCCCAGCCCGGCCTCGCAACAGAGGGGCTCCAGCCCCCAGAGCATTTCTGTGCCCCCTCTGGCCCCGCTCCAACAGCCCCGTGTCTGTCCCGTGCTGAGGAGCCCCGAGCTGGAGGCGGCGCTGCAGGGGGGTCTCACAGAGCAGAGGGGCAGAATCCCCTCCCCTAATCTGCTGGCCACGCTGCTCGGATGCAGCCCAGGATCTGGTAGGCCTAATGTAAGACATGCTTCAATGAAGTCCACTGCACACAAAAACATCTTGATTTTTAAAATAATTTTTGCTGCAGGATTCAGATCTCCAACTTAAGTTTCATTAGCAAAGTCGTAAGTGAAGAAGGGTTTTTTTAGAACAAAGAGCAGCAAAAAACCCATAACAAATCACATACTAATTTTGAACATCTGCAATCAAGAACATGTGTTTTTGCATATCTTTCATTTCTTAACTTGTCAGATACAGCCAAAGGCAGGCAAGAAAGATCCAGCCATTATAACTGATAGAGGGCAATGGTCTTTAAAAATTGCTCAAGTGTGTTACTGCTGGAATAGTTATATTATAGGACCTCCATGGTTAAACAAACAAATAATACTTTATGGCTGACAATTTATACAGGATTTTATGTTCCTAACCAGATCTCTAAGCCTTATAGTCAGCTCATGAAAGAGGATGAGCTGACAGTACAAAGGAAGAGCAGCAGCAGAAAACAGAGCATAAATATAAAACCCCCAGAGTTTGAAGCCAAACAGCAGTAGATGGTTTTGGCACAAGAATCTCTTTCATAAGAGAACGTTCCTCTTTGTAAACTTAGCCAGGAGCCTTTTAGTTTCAGCAAAATGGAACCATCTCTAACATCTTTATTTCTTTCTCTGTAATACCATCAGTTTGCCTCTCAAAAAAGGAAAGCTCTGCTTAGAGTCTAACTAGCTTGTGAAAAAAATCATTCATTTTGAAAAGGAAAAAAAGCCAGGTGGATTCGCTATCTTACAAAACAATACGAAATTCTGAGTTTTAAGAGGCATCCACGTTGAGTGTTTGCAGACTACTCTGCAGACACAAGAGAGCCCCAAAGACGTGATCCAAAGACCCACCTACTCAGTGGAGGAACTCCCACCGACCGCAGCCCCGTACAGGGTAGGTGGGGAGTTTTGTCAGACTGCTGTGACCTCACATTTTGCGCTAATTTTGCTCGGTCAGAGAACAAAACAGTTGAGCTCTTGGAATAAGTGTGCCTGTCCACGAGGGGAAAAACGATGCCGCTGTAGAGAAGACGGATTTATCATTGCCACACTGCAGAATACGGAATAGCATGTTTTTCAGGGTGTCTCCCCTCCCTCCCCATCCATGGCATAAGCCTCAAATTAAGTTGAGCTAAGATGCAGTGCATCAAACGTATGCAAAGCCATTTTGCATGCAGAAGCTTCAATTCCTGCCGCTTCCATGTCATCATTTTGTAACTCCAGAAACACTTTAGACCTAGCTCTGTGAAGCACTGAAATTGTTGAAATAGCTAAATGAATAAAGTGCATACACGCACAAATGAGTGACAAATACCAATTTCAGAAAGTTTTACCCTGGATAGGCTAAAATTTATTTATAAAAATAAGGTGGGTTTTTTTAGTGCCATAAAAAAAATAAAGGGGCTTTTTTTTCCAGCCAGCAGGAATAGTAACGATCATTAGAAAGTAGATCTTTTTACCAAGAAATATGTCTGCCTTAGTAGAAGAAAGGAGTGAACAAATGTTGTCCAGTAAACAAAGGATGAACACATGCATTTTTAATGTTTCAAGTGTTGTACTGGGAGTGCACTTTTTACTTCTACCGCAAGAACTTATCAATATTTTTATACAGTTTCATAGACTTTCTACCCTGTTCTGCCTAAATATAGCAAATATTCCAAGAAAAAGCTAGCAGAAGGTTAAAAAACAGGGCTGGGCTGCTATTAGCCCACTTGATAACCTGAGCTAAATAAGATATTTTAAATACATAATTCTGTTCTGTTGTCATAGATCTGCTGCGGCATTGCATTCCCATGGGAGGGCTGTCGGCAAGAGGGAATTATATTTGTATTTATAATAGTGTTTTGTGTAACAGGTAAACAAGAAAAGGTCCCCAAAAAATAAAAACTATATTTTCTTATAAGAGTATGTTAACAACTAAACCAGTCAAGAGCTCAAGAAGTCTATATTTTAGTGAGGAAGCAAGCTAATACCACGTGGATACTTTACCATTGAAAGTGATAAAGTTATTTAAAAGTTTTGAAATCAAAGCCTCCAAGAATTCAGAAAAGTTTTATCAAGGCAATAATCTAAAAAGATTACTGTAAACACCTTTTAGATAGTTTTATGGGTTCCACAAAATGAATTAATTTAGGATGTATATTTTCAACAGTTCCTTTGTGTAGCAAAATTCAGAAAATGAAGTGATAGAAACCTGAATATGAATAGCAAATAACAAAGACTGGAAGAGGACATAAAGACAGCCTTAATAGTCACGGAACATTTTAAAATAGTAAGTTAAGACAGACGCCTTCCATACGACAACCAGCTCTATGCAGGGTGACATCAGTTCCCGCTAGAAAGGGTGAGATATTCTGAAGCTATTTATAGCCTGTAAAGTGACTGCAATTTTGAGATAATTTTAGGAGAACGATCCGACAACGTTATTTTACAATGACTTTGCTTTGGTTGTGTCAAATAATTACGGCAGATACGACGACGTCTGCTGTATGCTGGAACATTTCAGTTTCTGCGCTGTTACTCAATGCTGGAGTTTTGATTTAGAGAGTAAATGGGATTTGTCAGAACTAAAAAACAGTTATTCCTAAGAGAAACTGGAATATATAAAAGCAAATTAATTCATGAATCACTAAAACAAAATTATCCAATTAAGTAAGTCGGTATCATTGGGAAACGATTGACTAACGTTAGTAATCATTATTCCTTCAGTATTTATAATAGAGAACTCACATACTAGTTTGAGTTGTGAGTGTAGTACTTGTTATTTACCACTAAGGGGTGATTTTACTACAAAGTTCCAACACTCTTTAGCCCAGAAGAGTAAGTTTTTCCTTTTAACTAAGATCCCATAATAGAAATTAGAAAATAACCCATCCTTTCCGAACACAAAGTGAGCAGAGGCACCAAGGTCATTGGCAAAGATCTCTCCTTTTCTTCACAATTTAAGAAATTATTAAAGTAAGCATGGGAAGAAGTATTCTGGCCTCTGTAAAATTAATGGAGTTTTCATACCGACTTCATAACACAATGGATAACTATGCCCTGAGCGCTAAGGTACGCTGAGCTTTTTGCCTCTCAGCACAAAGGGGAAACAAACAGTGACTGGTTTCTCATAGTGCTGCACTGCAAATGAGCAGACATCTCGCCACCCAGCTGAGCTTTTCTTTGGTCTGAAAATTCAGGCTATCCTTTAGACTGTCCTAATGAAAGCAGGTATGTCCATGCACAAAACATCTCTTATTTATCAAGTCCCATCCAGGATCTTGCTGCGATTTTTACGGCCGTAACTCATGCCCAGCAATCTGGTTCCATTCGGAAACCACTGAGCTGGCAATCAATTTCCCACTGTTATTTGGGTTGAAAGCTAAATCTAAAAATGAAACTACTAATATATTACAAGTACGTATTAAATCTGTTAAGAAGGGGCTGACAGATCACATTAAAACATGTGCCCTTAAGCTCTAGGTTGCATGGCAAGTGACTCGTGATACATGATACCATTATTGACCTTTGAATTGTACCATCTATAAGAAAGCAAACACCAGGGTTTTCTGCCTTGCACATAAGCTAAACCAAAAGGGGAAAAGCTTCATGCTGACATCATAAGAAAAGTTGTCTGTAAAGCCTGCTGAAAGTTAATATTGTGCATGAATTCCAATACGAATTTAAAAGCAAATCCTATCATTCTTTTGTTGCTTTCAATTTTTCTATCTACGTATTCCATACAGACGGGTCAGTCTGCAGCTACTACAATTCTGGTGCCATAACAGTTTTCACATATAAGCACTCTTCAGCTCTCTGCTGAGGCTCCACAACCTGCAGGATACACGTCAATGCCTGAAAATCCCACCACAAGAACTGGTCAATACTGGTTTGAAGGTAATCATCCAAAAGAAAATAGTATCTGCAACATCTGAATTTAGTTTTTTACAATGAATATCTACTGCTAAAGTGAAAGAGAGTCAAGAATGAAATGTTGGAAAGTGGTTATGCTGCAGATAAGTTCAACAAATCCCTTACAGCTAGTTTTGGCATGGGGAATCTTGCACAGAAAAAGCAAACAGTAAGCAATTTTTACAGTCCTCTCATTCTTTCCATTTATAATGCACTAAGGACTGTGTTTTAATTCATGTTTCTCCGTTAGTTGAGGCAAACCATCTGCTTTCAACAACAGACGAGCCGTTCGGAGATCGTTCTTGGCACTGTTAGGATAGTGATCTGTGGGCCATGGTGGGGAACCCAGCATCCTAACCACCTTCTCCATAGGCTCAATTGACCATCACCAAGCCTGCTCATTATTTGCTTCTTCCTAGAGAAGACCATCAAAGAGAGGAGCCAAGCCACAGAGGCTATGCAGATGGCAAATTCATCGTGGCCATGATCCAGGAGTCAAACGCACAGTAGTACCAATAGCGGGGGATGTAACACAGAACAGTTTCACAGACATTACAAGTGGCATCAACAGAACCAGCAGCATTAGCTGACAACTGCCTTTTGCATAAATCATTTTACAGAGTGCAATTGTGTTCGTGTTATGACTCCAAGCAAATAGAGGAACATTTACTGAGAAATGCATTATAACAAAGAGTTCAGGTTTGGTTTATTTTTAACCTCAGAACGCCAAGCAGTGGGCAATTATCTCTGATCATATGTCAGACCTATGCCCAAAGACAGAAACCAAACGATTAGCGATGCTGTACTTGATTCTCTTTCAGTTCACATTGATGTAAGCTGGGAACAGCATCATTGAGTTTCATCAGTGAAAGACTAATAAAAGTATTATCAGAATCAAGTGTATGATTTAGAGTGTATTTTGAAGACTGGGCACGCTTACCCTGCTGGGTCACATTTTCAGCAGCAGCAAACTGGTACATAGTCACCGAAATCAGGGAAGCCACAATAATTTTGTCCAGCTGAGCCAATGACCTGTATTCTCAGAACACATTGATTTGAGAACAGGATCTCAGAAGTTAATCACACTTTAATCTAGGGGGAAGCTCTGCTTCTGTCAAATTCCCTGTCTGCAGTGTTTTTACAGACAATTTTGAATTTTCTTGCTAGGTTTCCTGTTTTTTAAAACATAGTTTGCAAGCCACTTCTGACTGTGAAGCCAGAAAAAGAAAAGGATTGTAGAGAGAATTCTCTCAGATTGGTCTTCACTGGATTTAAAAGCCTTCAGGAAACATTTGAGGTAATCCAGAAAGATTGAAGAGTACAGATGTACCTCCCAGGATGCGAGGACTAATGCATGTAATAACTGTATTTCTTTAAAATGACTTTCTCAGGCAGAGTTAAAGGCATAGATGTAACTATGGGATTGGACTCAGGCCAAGTTGTAATGGCTCTGCTGTTTGTCTTTTTCTATTTTTTTTCCTTCCCCTCCAGCAGAAAGAGCAGAACAAGCATTTTACTAAGAGATTTAAGGTTTGCTTTCACTCCCTCTCTTACTTAGACCTCCTGCCCCAAACATTCGTGGATCACACAAATCAAAAACTAAATTGACTAAACCACAGCAAAATCAGAAAACCCACTGCTCAGGCTATTTTTACTTTCTTTGTCTGCTAGGAAGAAAGGGAAGATAGATAAGACAAAGCATTCAATATTTTAGTATTAATATATCAAAGTAGGAAGAGTAAAAAATTGTAGGTTACACAGAGCACAATTTAGCAGTGGCCACTCTGTCACCAAGGTGACTGAGATTTGTCTTATATGGAAGTTATTTTCTTAACATTCCTATCAAGAGACCATGGGCCAGATCCTGAAAGAGTAGTTTTATTTTTTCCTTGCTGCTCTTCATATAAACACAGATTTTCCTGCGTATACATGACTCTTGGCTGAAGAGACCAAGGAGGATACCATATGCTAGATCCATCCTCCTGCCCATTGAAGGACAGCTCCCTGCCGTGCTTAGCTACAACCACAAGACAGTTAAAGGCTTCATCCATGTTGCCCTACCTCTCTCCAGTTCACACCTATGTCCAGCTATTAAACATGAGCAACAACATTCCTTCTTAGATGGCTAATATGAACAATTAAGGAGTAACTTCGAAGAAAGCTTGGGGGCCCTGTTCTGGCTGTTTTAAAGTGTTCAGGTGGTAGTAGCAACTGCTTCTGCCCTTCTCCCAGTAAATGCTGCCTGGAGACTACCCTTGTGCAAAGCATGTCCTACCCCCTATAGAAAGGCAAACGTGCCTCAGCCAGCACGAAGGACACAGTAGAAAGAAAGGTGCGTGGCTGCCGTGCCTCAGTATTTTATACATTCCTAGTTGTTAGACCTTTTCCAGCCAACAACCTGTTATACATGCCTTTAGGATGCTAATTTACAGACATATTCCTAAAAACCCTCAAATGCCTAGCACAGAAGTGAATCAAGGCTACTTTTGCTACTACTCTTATTCCAGTCTATACTAAGACAACACAGCAACAGGCCTCGAGCTTTGACTGAGAGACCATTTTTTCCCTACTCTTTTTAGCCATGCTATTCCAGCTTATTTTCCAGTGCCTCCCCCTGGGCTAACTTCTGCTGTTTGAAATCCACGCTGCAGAAAGCAAGGTTTGGCCTCTTTCCATCATCTTACAAAGTAATTTTCAAGGTTAACCACAGGAAAGGCAGATGAATTATGTGGAAACAATAATCTGCAAAGACCTTTCTTCGGGTGCGCTTCCCCATCCTGTCCATTTGCTCAGCATGCACTGTGGCAATGGACAGACACAATACACTATTGACCAGAAAATTGGTCAAAGAATTTAGATTTATGCAGTGCAGTAATAACTAGGTTCACAACAAGGCTTACACAGAGAAAATAAAGAAGAAAAACTCAACTGCATTCCTGCCAAAATCTCTGGAAAACAAAAACAACCTTGTAATACAATCCTGTTTGTAAAAATGCTTCAGGGTGCCTATGTTCCAGAGCTGGGAGCGTAATAAATTAACTTAAGTAGCGGATGCCTAGGACAAAACCCTGTGGGATACCTGAGCCAACCCAACAGGTGGAGAAATTGAAAACAAATTGATAGCCTTGGGACAGGAAATATTAGAACCGAGCAATTATAATGCCAGACTGTCTAGCATGAAAGGCAAGGAAAGCCAACAATGATTTGCATTGATATAGCACCAGGAGTAGTGTGTGTCAGGTGATGTCCCAGAGCAATGGAACATCACAGTACACAACAGCTGAAGGTAAAAAGGGGAAAAAAAAAAATCCCATAAAAATCCAGACCAAAACAACCGAACAGGAGTATTTTTTAAACCAAAAGAGAGTGGTTTCTGTCATGTGGGAGGAACGAGGCAGGCAGCTGATTTGAATGTGTGCCTTCATAGCATCTATGCTCTGAGGAGCTCAGGTAAAGTGAGTTTCACTTCACATGGTTTCCACAGCACCCCTGGAAACCAAAACTTGCACAATATTTTTTTCTCCAACACAAAGAGATAAAGCAAAAGTAAGAGATCCCTTGTTACAAATGCTGCTCCTTTTCCCTTTTTTTTTTTTTTTTTTTTTACCTCTACAGTCTTGCAGTCACATGCTAAGTGCTGCTCTTTTGGCTCAGCGCAACGAAAGGGGATGGTAGACCTTTCATTTTAATTTCTGTTCTATATTATCTGATACAACCAGGCACTTGGGCCACTCTGCCTCTCCCCTGAAAGCTACATGCAAGACAGATTCTGCAGAATCAACTTTTCACAGCTTTAAATTGCGACCTTTGGTTGAATACACCTTTCCCAAGAGCTGCTACAAATCTATAATTAACTTCAGGTCCAACATTGCTGCCAGCTCTCTGCTGTTCTTTCTGAATTGTTAGACTCTCTGCTTACACGTGCATTATTAGCATTAAGATACAGAAAAATGCCACACTCCATAACTGGCTGCTCAAGGCTTATTATAGGAAAGAAAAGTGAGCACATGGCAAGTTTTCCACTCTGCCCTGTAGGCCGGAGCAATCACAGGGCCTGTGCATGCAAGAGCATGGGTACCACGTTATCTCCGAGTTCCTGCTGCACAACCCATCCCTATCTTGAAGGGAAGAGGTGGCCCTACAGTAGATACGGAAGGAAATGGGATTAGAATGCACCATTTCAAGACATGACACATGCTATTCTCTCTCTCAGGAACCAGGATCTTTGCACAGGAACTGTGCGTCTTAAGGTTTCCCCAGGAAAAATCATCTTCACATATGTATTTGGAAGACTTACTATTTTGAAAACAGCTATCCAATAGAAAGTGCCAGAGAAGCACTCTCTGTAATTACAATTTCACCACTTGAAAAGCTTGGCTGTGTCATACCAGTGGCTCAATTAAGTTGAAATGCAGGACTGCTCCTGATGGTGCAACAGTTTTGAATAATATCATAAAACATTTGCTCGTCTCCTGGAAACATGCTGATTATGGGCACAAAGTACACTCTATTTTCTTTCTGAGCACTGAGGCTCAACACATTTACTTACATTTGGAATCAGGACAGCTACTGTCTTTTTTAATACAACTTTATGTCATTTATGCTTCACATCAAAATAGCTCTGCTACAGGCAGCACAGGAATAGATGTTTTTGGGAGCCTGTTTACTTCCCAGAACAAAGCTCCAAGTAAAACTGCCATAGCTGTCTCTGGCTTCTGCACAATTCAAGGCACTCGTCTTTGTGGGACAATGGCGAACCAGACCAAAAGGAGCCAGGAAGCTCTTGGAGTACTGCTGATTAGACAGCACTAATTAAAAAGGCCTGGGATCCAAATGATCCTACAGGAAGAAACGTGAGTACAGGCAAGACCCAATTTAACAGATTACTTCTGCAAGGCTTTCAAGACATTTTACTGGACAACTTCACGCTGGAGTGCGTGCAAGGACCAGATAAGCATTTCTGGATAACAATCTAAATGCAAGAGCAACCATCTCATCTGCTGAAACAGGTGAGTCAGGGCAAGAGAACAATTTATAAGTCATTCCCCATGATCCACAGTTCCTTTACATAGGCTGTGGAAGGATTAGATTCACCCTTTCCTACTCTCAAAGCACAAGCCAAAGGCAACAGAAAGCATGTTCATGTAAGTATGAGATTACTTTCCTGTCTTCTGAACAACAGACAAAAACAACGGTCAACTGTTTTTGTCAAACCTAAAATTTACTATTTGATTTTTTTCCAGGAGAGACCAGCTACATATCCATGAAGAAGTTAGAGGCTTTGATTGGAGAACACTTCCATCATAAAATAAGGATTATTCTCCCATCATAAGGAGTGCAAAAACAAGCAAGTACTGCGGACTTTCAGAGTAGGCCTTTAAGAAAATGGTGGCTCCAGCTGATTTCTTTAAGTACACTCATTTTAACTGTATTATTTGCCATACTATGTAGCAGTGATGCTTAGCTATTACCTCAGTAGGTTTGTCTGTACTTATACTCATGAATAGAGTAAAATTATACTTAGCATAAAATAAGAACAGTTACATGAACTGTACACTCGATGCCAATATTACTTTTCAGGTCAAATACTCAAGTGCCTCTGAATCTGGGCTTTACACAAGGACACCCGAAGGTCATACGCACCATGCTAAACATTTCTTAACTCCGAATAAGAATAGCCAGTGTGCCATTCAGTAATCCCTCCGAGCTAAATTTTTTGACAGAGATACCCTTCATTTTGTACCCAAGCGCACGCAGAGTGTCACACAACACTCTGCACAGCAAAACCACAGCTTCTGACAGCTCAGGACAGTTTCGAAAACAGTTTCTTCCAGGCAGGGCCCTGCACGAGGTTCGCTGTTACAGCTTAGTTTGGCACTGGCATTATCCTTGACAAGATATATCAGATAAAAATGAGCAAGTAGCCATTGGGTCTATAGTTTGCTGTAAGAGAGAGTAGTGAACATGTTCACTTTGGCCATTCAGCTGGACAAGGCACCCTGGGGGAGCATAAGTACACATTAAGCTGTTGTAAGGAGATATAAATCTCCTTTGACTGGATAGCCACTAGCCATTAAGTGGCTACATAATAAATGTTAATCATTTTGGACCTGATTCAGGATTAAAAGAGTCAGACTTACTTTTGTGTTGTAGGTTGTGAAAGGCTGAGGATGCCCTGAAATTGATTGGTTCTGTGCAAGAGCCAAATGAATGCTGCAATCTGCAGTAGGATGTGTGCAGCCCAGAGCAGCAGCTATACCACTACAGAAACCAAGTTTCAAATGATACCTAGATCTTTCCTGAAGCACACTACGCTCTTTGCCACATTTCTGCACATTGGCTGATATTTTAGCTCCCTTTACAGGTGTATTTTTCAGTTAATTCAGTACCGTAAAGCTATCTTTAAGGCAAGTTATGAGCTCTTTCAGGGACAAGAGTGTAGAAGAAATAGGATGTGGTGGTGACTTGGACATAGCGGGGCAAGCTCTTCCTTCCTCCACCTCCCCATTCCCACATGTGGCTACCTCTTCAGTCCTTTCTCCCAGAGAACAGCTCCCTCGTCCTCTAAAGGACAGACACACTGAAACAGCTGGGGAGCTGGAGAGAGCAGCCAGATGTCTGTGCGATCACTTCCTACCTCATTTCCCAGCACAGGACACAACATCGTGTAAAAGGACCCTTGTAGGCATTGCCTGCTCTGCTCTTGTCCAAGGTTAGCGGTTGGCAGCGCAGAGGAGATGTACTAGTACTGCCTGTGGAAGCCAGGCTTTACCCCACCTCATTTGCATTTTGGTCCCTCTAATGGGTCTATATTTTAGGACACATGCTATAGGCTTTGAAATCTTTCAGAGCTGTCACGCTCAACACATGTCAATCTCACCTTCCCCCGAAGCAAAAAGGCAAAGGCTATTCTGGCTAAATGCATAAGGGTTTTTTGGGTGGGAAACAATGCCAAGTACAAATACGTTGAGTCACGGCCAGTGAGTTACTGGCCAGCCTCTGGAGCTACCCACTTTTCCAGCATCGTCACTACAGCAGCCTTTCTCTTCAAACATTCAATTCCATCCATACCACTTCCTTTTTTTTTTTTGTTATAATTATTCCAGGTTTTTATGAAGCAGTAAGTAGCTAAGTACAAAAAATAATTCTCCTGAGCTGTTATGTTTATACAAATATTCAATTAAGATGACATTTTCATTCACCTTACTTATCGAACATAATCCATCTACAGCTTGAATTATCTATCAGACCACTCTCTGGGTAGGACCTTCTTCATATTTCTACAGTGACAATCAGCTAAACTTGGTTAGTCTCTAAACCTTTCTGCCTATGATCAGTAACTCTACTGTTCTTGGTAACTTCATTTCTTCATTTCAATTATTTTAAAGCCTTTATTCACAGTCTACCGAAAAGGAAGTGTGATGTTAATGTGAACAATGTATTTATAACCACTTTGCTTTAGCTTGGAAGTGACAAATACTCCTTGTTTCTAACATTCCCTCAAGCCTTCTGTAGAGTGAGATTTCTTATTTTACATTTTAAAGCCTTAATCTCTGTTCTTTTACAGCTAACAATGAATCTATACATATTATGCACAAACATGCACACACATAAAATTGCCAGTCCAAAGCTGGAGGCAAAAAATTTAAATTTTATTGATAAATGATGCTAACTAGATTTGGCATTTGACCAAACTTGCTAAAACAATCAGAATATTTGATATCATTAAACCTAAGAAAGATTAAACATCCAGTATTACAAATTATACCATGCAGCCCAAGACTTATTTTCTGCATAATGATACTAAACCAGACTGCCTTTATAAACTTTTAGCATGGTCTCAGAACATGGGCTTGAGTCCAAACTAACACGTACTGCAAACACATTTAAGGGCTAAAAATTAATTTAAGGTGCATAAACACATTTTATACTAGTTCTGGAATCTTGCAGAATTGAAAAAAAAATGAGAAAAAAAAATTGAAGAGTCCACAGTCTTTTCTTTTTTTACTAAGATACTATGTCTCACAAAAGAACCTGCAAGGAATCCATGAACAGACATACTTCTATTCTACAGGATCACAAAGGTGAAGAGGTCAAAGGACTTAACTAAAGGAGGCATTTCCTGCAAAGGGCATCAGGAAAATTAAGCACTGAGGCGTGCCAGACAGTCGACACTAGTCTTAAAAAAAGAAAAAATTTAGGTGTACACTGCAATTAAAGCTAGGAGGAAGAGACCAGAGTCAAGACTGATGCCTATAGGCATACAGTTGGCCAGATCACCTATGTAGTTACACTGAGAGAGAAAGAGTAGAAAAGCAAAAAGGTGAAAAATTACTTTAAAATTAAGTAAAAGACTTGTGAAAGACTTGGATAAAACACTGAACTTTATCACTTTCTTCTCTAAATAAGGTGGTGGCCAAGACCAGATGATGGAGGTGACAGGAGGAATAACTTCAGTGTGTTTAGCATAGTTTTAGTTTCTAAATCAAGATTTCCAACTACAAATACAAGGACAATTAGTGAAGGCTGGATTACTGAAACTCCTTAAAGAAGCCCACTCAGCCATCTGTTTTCCAAGTCTTTGCCCCAGTGCACACTGGGGATGTTTGGACATTAACATCTCTGCCAAATTTCCATTTCCTGCTAAAATTCAAAAGGAGGGGTTTTTGTTTGTTTCATTAGAGGACAAAAAAAGCAACGTTCTTCCCAGCTGAACTAAGTAATAGCTAGAGAAAGACAACAGAACTAGAACAGCAGAGAAGCATCGCCCTGATTTTGGTGCACTATTCCTAGATATGTCTGCAAGTTATCCAGGGAGGTGGCTGGAGGAGTAATGAAAGGTCTTGCTTGTAAGCCTCTTGAGATAGACAGCAGGCAAAGATTCCTGAAGTCTTAACCGTATCAAGACTAACTTCCCCACGTTGCTAGCAGGAAACTTCATACATCAGTGTCTCTGAATTAGATATGTTGGCCGAAGAAAACTAAGACTTAGAATAACAGGAATGGGACAATCATAAAACCTGCCCAGATCTGGATTAGCTCCGGAAGGGCTAGGCTAGGCATTGCAAAAGAGCCTGACCAGAGGCCAAAACAATACGGTGCCGGTATAGTCTACACCTTTAAAGGCAAACTACTCAATGCAGGACAATGGTAGAATGAGGAAGTCTGGAGAAGCTGAGCAGGTGGTGAGGAGATGGGGAGGGCTCTTTTGGCATGGTCAAGGACCTAACAAGTAGCAAAGCTGGCTTTTTACAGCCAAAGCTTAGCTCTTTTCTGTCTACGTAAGTACTTCCTTAGTTCTGGTTTCCTTTGCCTCAACCCCTTTACAAATTTTCCTATTATAGAATAAATTTGCATGGAAACAAGGCCTTTGTTTTAATGGAATCTATCAGTTGCAGGTGCTTATCCCTTGCAAAAGTCATAATCCTTTCTTTGTCATCATCACCATTTTGCCACAACAAAATGCAATGTCACAAGTGAGATTATGACTTCACATAGAAAAGAAACATCTGGATCCAACGAATCCCTACGGAACAAAGATCCTGTTTTTATGCAAATCAGTTCAGTAATAAAAATTAAGGGAAAACATAAATCCTCCAGTAATACACTGTGATGTATAAACAGAATTCCCTCTAGATAGAGGGAACTGTAGTCGTATGTTCCCATGCCGCATCAACCAGCGGATTTCAGAAGTACACATCTATTTTCATAGAAGTGTGAAATTCTGGTAACTATACACATTAAAAGGTATCCATTTAAAACAAATTTGAGCCTTTTATTTGGTGACTGCTGCCAAAAGCTCTCTGCCTTATGACAGCCTTTGCCACTGAAATTGGGCTATGCATGTAAATGTAATTGAAAAGAAAACATTTGGGATATTTGGGGGGTTTTGTGTGTTTAAAAAAAAAGCACCAACACAAACAAAGCCAAACACAATACCATGAAAAGGAAACATTCTGCTGAAAATCTGAGATGTGAATCATTAGGAAGTCTTTCTACTTTTTACTGAACAGACAACACTAAAGTAAACCACTTTTTTTAAAAAAAAAGGTGTTAAGAAATGTTTCTGTGATTTTTTAGGTGTGATTATTATGAAAGGGAATGGAAAGACTTCCAACAGAAGTTTACTTCAAGTTAAGTATGTATTTAGTAATGATGCTGAAAAAATTGCATACTCTGCACATGTATACATACTATTGATTGAAACCCATTATAAAACCACAGGTTACCACTGTAAAATTTAATGAAATAGTGGATATAGGACTCTCCTCTCAAGATTACTCATTTCATGTGAGATTTTCAGACATGTCTGCCAGTGGAAAGCTTATCAAAGCACTATCAACGCACAGTACCCATACTCATAACCTCAATCAGTGCCACGGACCACACTAGCACATAGCTACAACGGGAAGTTAAAGAATGCACGTGTCGCTTCATAGGTGTACTATAGGTGTACAGATTTACAGTCTGCACGCTATTCCAATGATTCCGCTACATCAGAGACAAACAGTACACAGGCAGTGAAAATTGAGGCTGGTTTGGGTTTTTTGGGGGTAGGTTGGTTTGGTTGTTTTTTTTTAAATTTTATTTTATTTTGTGATTCTTATTTTTGTTTCAAACTGAACTACTTGGCACCAAACAAACCTGAATTTTCCATTTATTTCATTAATTTCATGATTATTTCATTTATTTCAGCATTGCCTTTACTGGAACACTCCCAACATTTTCTCTGATGCAGGCACATTTGCAATCACACGCGCAGCGGTAACATAAACCAGTCTCAGAGATTAGTCCAAGTGCTTGCAAGGTGCTCCTGACTTACCCCGAGTATAAAAGGCTAATATCATCCCCTCTGATCAAGGGCCTGTTACCAGTCTGATCATGCAGAGATGCGAACATGGTGGAGGAACAATACAAATATGCACATCACTCGGAAAGCGGTCAGATCTTTCCACACTAAAATGACTGACTGTAAAACAATAATCTGTGTAGCAAGGTTACAAGCTCGTATTCACAATTTACCAGCCTCAAGTACATATAAAGGAGCCGGGGTCTTTATAATCAGCGGGCCCCTGGAATTGGCTCACAACAACGTTCTCTTTTCTCACTTTGACAGTTCCCATTAACGACCGCCTTCCCAACATGCTACGATGTGGAAAGGCCGATGCGACCTGCATGCTTATACACATACGGAAAGCTCATTGCAGTCTGCAAAATTTAAACTCAGTACAAACGTTCATGGAAAGAGGAGGGAAGGAAAAAGAGAGGGGAGAGCGTCTGAAAAAGCCTTAGGGAGTTAGGCAAACAGCAGTGTGGTACATGAACCAATCTCTACAAAGAGTATTAGGACATACTTAAGATGGTCTGTCCATGGAAACAGTGTCCTTCAGTTTCTACTATTTTCTATCTTAACCTTGCCTTTTCCAAGCAAAATTTTGAAAATGAAAAATGGAGATTTTGAAGTATTTTTTCCTAATATCTAACATTACAATTTTTACTAACACTTAACACATTAATATCTAATAGCTCATTATCAGCTATTCTCAAAAGATTCCATAAAGTCCCAAAGGGCCAAATCTGATCTTGGAGGCTACGTCAGGAAAACTGGGTACACAGCACACTGCTCCATGGCACCATTCAGCTCATACGTTACGCCGACTGAGAATTTGGCCAAAAATTAAGAGTTTTAATTAAGCAAGTCTGAGTGTTGGCTATTTCTCCATCTACTCACACAAGAGCACGGATGAATGAAACTGTAAGTTAAGACTAGCTGCTCTGAAAGGTGAGGAGACAGTTCAATCAAACATGGAGGTCAGGACTACCTTGATTGGACTTTTTAAAAATAAAAATCAACACAAAAACCAAAAAACCAGACACCAACCCCAAGCCGGACCCACACTGGAATACTGTTTTCTGTCAATTTTTGCAACACACATTAATATCACAAATTTATTTTCCTGTCATCCTTTCCAATTCTGTCAACTACCGCTTACTCAGAAGCAGAAGACAACGTATGCTCACAAAACCTTCCTCCGAGGCCCAGCACGAGACGTGCACAGCTGAAAGCACTAGATACCTCCGTGACATACGGTACCCCTGGCTCAGTACCAGATTCCTCTGAAAAGAATCTCTCAGACGTTTCTCTCCCGAGTGCCTAATGGCTCTTCATTAATACTCGCTTTCACTCCACAAATGCCACTCTGCTGCTCAGTTAATACCATCTATTTCAATCATTCCCTAAAGCATATTTATTAAACTTCAGGGTGCCTGCTCAGAGTGTGACTTACCCAGGCTCGCTGGGGCCGCATTCTGACTTTTCCCTACTGGCCACCATAGATGTTATAGACACCTGCATTCATTTTACGATGGTGCTATAGCTTGTACATATAATTGCTCTTGGTTTAAAATATTGATAATTCTTGGGATAAAAATAGGTCATTAGTTCCCAAATGCTGAAATAAAAATCGTTGGGTGGGTACTTCTGCAGATGTGGCTTTTTAAGTACCTCATCAGCAGGACCATGAAATCTAAGGCAGTCACATGGATAAATGCGAGCTGGCCTCCACCTGATCTAGAGACCGCTGAAAAACTTGTTCGAGTCAGGAGACTCGTGCTATGGTGAATCCTCATTTATAGAGCCCCTCTTAATGTATACTGGGCTGGATTTAGAAAACAGCTTAAGCAGTCAAGCAACATAGCCTGCTGCTGCCAGATATATAATAAGCAGTAAAGCATGCATTTTCAGCTAAAAAAAGGTTAAGCAAGAAGCGATCAAAACATACCAGAAAGCCAGGGATTTTTTTTTGATTCTCAAAGCATGTGCATTTCAGATGAAAGTCTGCTTAGACTCAAGAATGGTTACTGAAAAAGCATACAGACTAGAATATTGCCCCTGAATGGTCTGATTATTAATAAATAGTATTTTCCCTAAAGCAACCACCTGGTATTTTTTTAAAGCACTTATGCTGTGTTTGTCACTAATGACAAGTAATTCAAACTCAAACAGAAATTACTCTTCAGATATTCACACCCTCCATTGATTAAACATCTTTTTAATGAATAAGAATAATTAAGTGTTAGCCTGACCTCCCCACCCCTTTTTTTCTTTTTAAGTGACTAATGTATTTTATGAACAATTTAGTTTTCTTTTTAAATGAACATGATAACTACATTTTCCATTTCAATGGTGTGGAACAAAATACACAGATTTGACAGTTCTTGATTTGACAGAAAAATACTGCCTTTTCTCCAGACCAACATACCCCCAAAACATAGATTATGTTTGGGAAAATCCTAATCAAAACTTTGAAACAACAACACATCTCTTATTTACAGACATAAGAAGGCGCAAGCAACGGCTCCCGATCAAGAGTAAGTGGCATTAAATTTGAGGCGCACTAAGTTACTTTTACAGCCTGCAAAGGCCACCCCCTCCCCGTACACACAAACCATCTCCCCCCACACATATGTTCTTTCAGAAAACCTTTAACTGTTTGGAGAGATATTTATTCTCTCCTTGGCCAAAATCTTGTTAACATTTGCAGCTCAGTGACTGCAGATATTGTTCGTGCCTTTGAATTCAGGCTGCTTTACGTTTTAAAGTGGTTTTGTGTACATCATTAATTCAGGGGGCTCAAACCACAAGGTTAAAGGCTCCTCCAATTATGTTACAGCTTCCCACAACTTGATAGCGTACATATAGGAATAAAGCACAAGAGCTATATTTAGAATTACAAAATGAGCTAAAGTTAAGAGAGCCAAAAGTTAAGGATTATATTTTTCCATCAGTCCTCAAAGTGGCACAAATTGCAAGGAACTCAATATTCTTGGTTTTTAACCACAACACAGCGAAGAACATGGTATCATTCAGATCTCTGCAGCTACCTTTAACATCCCAGGCTTTACTTGTATACAACGCCCAGCTCACCTCACAGCTAGCGAAGTCCCACGCGCCGTGCGGCTGCCGTTACAACGGCTACCTGCTGCTTTAGCTGCGTTAGCTTCAAATGACCAGACTTCTCTGTCCAGTGCATTTGCAGAGGTTCATCCCCAGCCTTGAATCTAAATGCCATGCTTCAGAAGCCATCTCCGGGTATGAGACACATGAATACTTTGACTTTTCAAACTGCTGACGGAATTTATTTAGTACTCGGGTGATAATCAGGGTATGTCTGGCTCAGAATTTGGACAAGCCATTGGTTTTAGTATAGTTAGAAGCTTTATGGTATTTTTAATGATCACCAGTGATCAATGGTGGTTCCTGTTCGAGGCACAGCTCCTCCAGTCACCCAAGTAACAGCTAGAAACCCACTGCTGCCCATTCCTCACCTGATTCAACAATATCATACACTGACAGCTTAAGCAAGGCAAAAGTTGGAAACATACTGTAGAGTTTCTCTTGCTTTCCCACCAGTACAACACTGTTAGCTTCCAGTGACGCCAGAGTCCCTGGGCAAGGGAGTCGTAGATGTTCTGGAGATGCATACATCAAAGAATCAAAATAAACAGCGGTTAAAATGGTTGTAGAGAAGATATTATTGGCACATATGTTGCCATTTCTATTGGGCATCTTTGGAAAGGCACGACACATGCCTCTGCCTCATCCACTGGGCACGCGTTTAGCTCTGAGTAATCCACAGAGCATTAGTTTTAATCAACAAAATGTTGCATGGTTCCAAATCAAGTGGCAGCGAAGACCTTTACAATCCCAGTGGAAAGAGAGGCTGTGAGTTTTCAGAGTTTGGAGCCTGCAAAGCAGCTCAGCAACTCCGCTCATACTCATTAGACAAATGCAGTCTGCCCAGAGCCAGCCCTGCATAGCAGTACATTAGGTCACAACTCCACATTAGACTGACAAGCAAAGCACTCAAATTTATTTTAAGGTATGTAAATATTTGTGAGACTGGCAGGTGTAGGAAAATTATTTACCATAAACAGGAGGAAGAATTAAACAGCATGACCAAAATTGTACCACAGCTTGCTGAGCAGGGGTTAACACGCTCGGCATTTGGTGCAGTAGGTAAAAATTAATAAGACGCCTCTCTAGCATTATTTTGCTCATCTCCTTATGTCAACTAATCTACAGACCATGAGGGTCTTACCGTCATGCTAGTCCTTCTTGGTATGCATGGCCACCCCAGCCCAGTCACGCATTCCGTGCAAACACCTTGCTCTGGTTTTCCCAAGTGTGAAACTCATGGCTAGAAACACATCAAGACTTTTTGACAGCACATAACTTCCTACCTCCTCTCCGAGGAGCACCCCTTCAGAACAGAAACGTAACATAGCTCGCAGTGTCACTGGAGCTGTTGTAAAATGCACTTGGGCATTGTAAAGATTCATGCTTAACACCTTCGTATAATTTGTGGGAATACACTCAAAATCTCCACCGCATACTAATGCTGTATTATGCAGAAGAGCAGGATTGCAAAAGTAAAACATTTTTAGATGACTAAGAGGAAGAATGAAGAGCAGAAATATAAGTAAAGATCCTTCTACCTACCTATGATCACAAAAATGATAGTGAATGGTGGGGATAGTTTCTGCTCTAGCAGGTAAAATACAAGAATTAGAACTCAAAGACCAAAATTTGCCTGATTTCTGTGACCTCTTACTTTCACCTAACATTTTACCTCTATTTCTTCATCTAATAAGACGGACGAACTTCACAGTTTTAGAAGAGAATTACCTTTTCTGTACTTCCCCCACCTCAAGGTATTAAGTTGTAAGTACTGCTACTGGCCTTTAATAGAAGCTAAGAGGTGGTAACCAACATTCACCCCACTGCAAGACCGAAGCATGCTTAACTACCTGGCTTAGCCTATCTTCTGGAATCAAGACTGACTTAACTAATCTGGCATATTCTTATGGCCATGAGCCAGACACTGCAGCCAAAATGCCTTCTTTTGCCCTGCTAGGTAGCTGAAATGCTGTAGGTAGTGAACGTTATAAGCTTTTAGAATAGGAGAAGTAGGGAACAGCTTTTATTATTATAATATATACCATCTGCATTCAGACAGCACTAAATACTGTCCACAAACATGTGAAAACAGAGGCACTGGCTGAGAGAGCTTACAATGTAAAATGCAAGTTTTATTTACCTTTTAGAAACCTTTTGGTTCTTTTAGGCAGCAAAATATGATTTTGTAATTATTACCTTATGCTGCCCTGACATTTACATTACCACACAGTGCTGAAAGGCAGAAAATACCAACTCTTCTGCAGAGGATTTCGTTCTCTGCAGGGTAAAAATCTATTAAATTGCATTCCAATCTGTTAAAAAAAGAAGGTACCCTCTTGCACTCCTGGATTGCAAGACTGGGAGAGTTTTGAGACCTGAACTCTATGTGGAGTAACTTCTTATAGCTCAATGAATGACAGTAGTTTGGGAAGGTTTTATGAAGTCTCCTATTCAAAGGATAGATTGCATGTATTTATGAACTGGTGGGAGAAAAGGCTGTAAAAAAGTAACAGAATTTAAGATATATCCCTGCTCTCCTGTCTCTTTAAGTGTCAAGATCTGAGCACTGCCTGGAAACATATCTGTATCGTGACCAAAAGGATTGCAGTGTTCTAGATCTGCATCGTTTACTGAAATGTATAGAATGTGCCCATGAAACTGGAAGGTAAGGTGAGCATCAGAGGCTGGGACTTGATCCAAACCCCTTTATATCCTAAGGAAAGTCTCAACTTCAAGGGTCACTGAGAGCACTTTCTATACAGAGATTTAATCGATTCCCTCCCTTCTCCCCCCCCCTCAACTTCACACCTTTTACAGCATCCATTGCTCACAACAGTGACATTTAGTAGGGATTGTGAAGGGCTTAGAGCAACACTAATTTTTCCAATTCTCACTGGACTGATGAATGGCTCCTATAAAAGGTTAAATCATCACTTATTCTGCCCCTCAGAACTGCAGTGCTTCCTAATCTAAACTGTGCCGTAAGCACTAAAACCACAAGGGAGAACCGTGTGAGTAACAACAGCTTTTCCTCAATAGCAAAGGCAGCATTCCCCAAAGCCCAGCTGCCTTTACTTTACTCTGCCTGTAGCATGATGGTCTCTGGTCACCTCTTGTCCACATGAAGTGAAGACTGAGGGAGGAAAATGGATGGAACAAGTCAGCCACATGCCACGTCTAAGGTTTGCCCTAACCTTGACTCATGACGCTAGAAGTTTGCTATGACCAATTGATTAGTTTCTTAGCTGATGACAGCGGCTCCTATACCCAGCTGCCTCCACAAGGTAACCCCTGGGGACTCCACAGCACTACTCTATGTTGCCAGAAGACATGAGGACTCTTTCTCTGCACTAGAAAATTGTCGAGCAGCTAAGCTAGGAGGACAACTTGGTTGGGCAACCTCGGCCACAACAGCTCGGTCAGTCCCATGGGGACGACTTGGTTGGGCAACCTCGGCCACAACAGCTCGGTCAGTCCCATGGGGACGACTTGGTTGGGCAACCTCGGCCAGTCCCATGGCAGGATCACTCTTACAGAGGGATACAGATGTGTTTCATCAGCCCCTGGGCAACCTGGATGCCACTCTTGAAGCGTTTCTGGGTAAGGAGTGCTGTTTATTTCATATACTACCCCTAGTGTGAAGGAAGAGCTGCACTGGGAGGCTCGGTCCCTACTGACCTGATAGGCTAAAAAGTCTAAAGACAACGTTGCCTTCGTACTTATCCTCTTGTCACTGGCGCAAGGTCATACCTACATGTCATCAAGACACAATGTAGCCATGTAATGTGTGTTATCTTTAAATTAGAAAATAATATAAGGCTGCAGTCTCTACATTCAACCATGCTATGGAGAGTAGAGTACAGCCTAATTATAGATACCAGTCATAAATGAAGAAGCCCCCTCTCCATTGACTGAAGAGGGAGCAACACTTTCCTTCACAGATGATTCAGAACAGAAACCTAATTTGTGCACTCTGAATCGCCTGTGAAGGAGCCCTGTTCCCCTTCCCATCACTGTCTCCTCCGGAAACAGTGAAAAGGTACCTGTGTAACATCTAGCCTCTACACCTGTATCCACAGCATCCACCCCAAGCATCAGTATGACATCAGACTTGCTTGTCCTCTTTGGCTATTGAATAATTAGTTGGACAGTCAGAACAATGAGTTTTGGTGTTCATTGTTTCCACAGGATCTCAGCCTAGATTGAGACCCTGAGAGAAATGGCTTAGTTTGTAATTTAAAAGTAACATAGAACTTTGTGGAAGCAAGGATAAAGGAAATTTTCCTGGAAGTTAAATCCCTAAGTTGACAGAGAGAATACCAGTTAACAGGTAAAGATGATTTATGTAATTGAAATACTCATGTACTATTAATAATCCTAATTTGCATGAGTATTAGGTCATTTTAATGTAATTAGCTGAAGCAAAAGGTTTTTTGTCAATTAAACTAATTGTTTTTCACACTAGGTGTAGATGGAATATTGATCTTTTTTATTCAGCTCACTTACATAAGCAAATTAGACCTAATTGCATCCTTACCGTATCATTACTCAGTTTTTGTAAGTTACAGAAAATATATTCTCTTGCAGAATAATGCTTTCTTTGTGATATTGATGTTGAAACAGGGCTAGTTAATTTAAAAACTTCAAATTATTTTTTCCATCTGTCAACTTAGTAGCTATTTACATCATACAGTATGTCTCACTACTAGTTAACATACTAGTAGAGTTCTACTAGGAAATGCCTAAAAGAATAGCTGTTTCTTTTGAAAAACAGAAGAGCGATCACTCAAGCGATGACAGCTCACACGTACAAATAATGACATGACTTTTTAAATGCAATAACATTACAGGATTAATTTGTTCTTTTGGCTTAAGAAAGGTTCAGAATGACAAAGATTTTCACAGGTTTAGGTTTGGGGGTTTTATGGTTTTTTGGGTTGTTTTTTTCATTTTTAAGAGACTGGAACACTGAAGTTAAGGCAGGAGAGAGAAAATTACTTGCCATGTTTTACTTGCAGCAAATTCTAGTCTCCTAGTAGCTTTACTGGATGTTTCTCTTCACACCTGCTATTTTCATTACAGTGGGATAGAAAAATTATAATCTCTAGATTTACTTATACATTTCTCCTCTGTGTGATCTGTTACACATTAGCTCCTGAAGGAAGGCTGGAGATAAAAATCCAACAGCTCATACTGGAAACTTAAAAACTTTGGGGACAGGGCAAGGTGGATTGCCTCCATCAGAGAGGCTTAGTTTAATCCTCAGAACACCTCCTACTAGAATGCTGTAGAGGTGCAAAATTTAGTATTACTCAAGCCATACACTGATTTTCATGGGTTTTTCTATTCATGCTGTAACTTCATTCCAAGCCCTGTATTTATAGCGCTTTATACTGCATATACTTCAAGTAAAAGAAAAATGTGAGGGTTTTCTACCAGTTTTTATCTCTATGCACAGGTTTACAGGTGATTTTTATTGTTTTTGTAGATTCCCAAAATGTAGAGCTGCTTTTCTACAGTAGTAGGTATTCCACAAGTAGTAGCTACCTGCAACATCTACCCCATATGTCTCTCTCCTTTAGACACTTTTCCTTTGTACTTTCAAAGGAGGTTTTTGACTCTCCAGAGACCAGAGCCCAGTTGTTCCAACCTGGTGCACACCCACCTCGTCTCTCCACACGCTGCTCACGCACACGCCCTGCAATAGTCCTTCTCCTGACAATACCATATGTGAAAGCCTGATTTGAACTGGTACGGGAGGGTATTTAAGCAGTTTATGCACTGCCCCTTTCTCATCCTTCAGTTTCCAAGTTTCTCAGAATCTTGTACCCAGAGGTACATGGAAAGAACCCAAATTGCCTCTGTGGTACAGAAAGGTCTCCAACTTTGTCCAATACGAACAGGTATCTGAGAAGGCACTTCTTTGTGGTTGCCACCGTAGGGATCTGTTTGCAGTCTCACGATTCTCTAGCCTAAAGCTTGTCCTACTTAAATGATTACAAGCCATTTCTATTTCACTGTAGTGAAACTCTCATGGTAGCTTGTTGGTACAAACTGTGCCATCATACACTTTTCCACCTCCTACTGTTTCCCCATCCATGTAGTTCCCTCAAATACAGGATGGAAGGAAGTAGCCTACCTACAGTACCAACTATCTTTTCAAGTACAGCTGCTGAAGCTGTGCTAGGCATCAACTGGCCAAGTCTGCTGTAGTTACACACTTGTTCAAAAACACCTTACGCCCTTGCAAGATGGGATATGGACCACGTAGCCTCTGGACAGATTTGCTGGTTTAAATGCATTACTTTCCTTCCCCAGATTTTTCTGCAGATTAAGAAAATGCAATTTTCATTAGCGTCTTTGATGTTTAAAAACAACTACTCCCTGGGTCACCAGGTAGTCAGGAAACCAGAGGCCTCACTGCATTGCTTCCAAAATTCACTTTCCAAATATTTTCTTACAGAAAAGAGTAATGCAACTATTGCCCATACAGACACACATTATTTTCCTCAGACTACCTGCAATTTGATTGACTCATTGCCTATAAAGTGCTCAGCTATAAAACTGCTCTAGGAGTAGCGGGTTTTGACCTGAAAGAGCTTTGAAAGGCCAATGTCACAGCTGTAAAATAAGAAGAGACCAACACAGGAAGAGGAAGACATTGAAACTGGGAAAATTTACTTTTTTTTTTTTGTATCACTCGTATTCACGTATCAACTGATATAAGCAGAAAAGCAGTGCATTAGATCTTCTGCAACTAATTATTCTTGGGATGCAAAGGAAGAAGTATCTGTTGAACTCAGATGGGGAGGATTTTTCACCTAACAGGGGATCCCCCACTGAAACAGGGCTGATGAAGTTACACCATATCACTGGCCCATTGAGATTTCCACACCCAGGATAAAAAACATAGAATCTGCCTCCCCCCTGCCCCCGTTGCTCATGCCTTTCTCTTGTTTGGTAATATGAGAAAGAAACTACTCCTAGCACTGCTTCAGAGTCCTTGCAATCTGCAGAGGAGTGCAGCGAGGCTCCTAATGGAGGTATTTACCACCACGAGCACTTAGAGTAAGAAGGAACCTCCACACTAAGGACGGCTACCCTGCAGTACATCGTGTCTGCTTCAGAGAGGTAGGAAAGAGATCTAGCTCGGGCAATGCTAGCAGCAAGCTCCTTACTGGGGTGTTTGGCCTCTTGCTAGTCCCTCAGCCGCTGTGTTGAAGCTGCAATAGCCCCAGTCAGCCTCCAGTGTGTATTCAACTGTGGTGTTAATTTGTGTGCCTAGCATAAAATAGAGGAGCCTTCAAAATACATTAGAACTTGTTATTCCAGCAGAACTTTTAATATTTTGCAAAGGAAATCACATCTGTGTTTCTTCTCTAATTCAGGCTAGAAGGAATCCTCCGTAAGAGAAGTCACTGTGAATGACAATGCATCTTAATGCAGTACAAATTGCTTTCCTTAAGAAACAAGAAATGAACAGTACTTAGGCTTGATGGATTGTTTGTCCTTTTCACTTGTTGAAATTCTCTGGTGTTAAAAGTGGGCCATATGGAACATAGTTGTTGGTGTCAGAGCCCAGATGCCAGCTGCCTACATTCTTATGGCAACTGCATCTGGATTTCTCATCACTCCAGTTTCAGAGTTAAAAGGAAAAAAAATGCTAGTTTCCAAAAAGAAAACACTTTTCCCCCAAAAAAATTTAAGGAACTGCAGCCTATCAAAGTCGAGGCAAAGGCACAGGATTCAACACAATTCTCTGCCTGCTGAGCTGCCTTCACTAATCACATGGCCAGCACTTGCCCATCGCAACCGTGAGGTGAAATACATTCACTTTGGCTTGCCATAGATGGCTTAGGTGAACGCATTGTATTGCTCAGCGAGGTAGAGCTAACAGCACTTGCAAAATCCATGATAGAAGATCAGCTGGCAAGCGGTGACTTGTTAAACCACTATAAAACAGTCATGTTCAATCTTGTACCAAGAGCCTGCACAACAAGGAGGGGGGGGTGGGATGAAAAAACCCTTAAGAACACTCTTCCGTCAGCTAAATATAACCACCTCAGCAAGCTCACAGTTGGGGAAAACAGACTTCACATGAGTACAATGCATCTGGTCAAGTTATTGAAAAAGCCACTATCTTTTTTTACATGTTCCTCAAGAAGTGCAAGTACCTGAATATAGGCTTTTGATATAGATCTGCAGATTCTCATTAAATGTGCAAAGAAAGTATTCTACACCCCCAACTAAAACATTTAATATCTCATTCAGTTATTTAAGCTAATAAGGTTAATTGTGTAGAAATATAATACTTCTCTTGAACACTGAGAACCATCCTCAAAACCGGCTTGGGTAAGTCTGATAAAACATGCTGTCAACAAGCTGCAAATATTTAAATTGCTCCGAAGCATCTTAAACTTATCTGTATTTCAGACACCAATTGTGCAATGCTTTTTTCCTTCTATTTAATCAGAATTAGAAATTAAGGGACCTCAGGGACTGTGATGATGATGTAGACCATTATATGTAAGGTATTTTTCAGAATTAGAGAAATGCCTTCTTAAGGCACAAAGTACGTAGTGTAAGTACACAGTACAAAACAAGAAGCTACCCATTAAAGAACACCCACCTACCCGACAGCTTCAGGTTCACAATAAATTTATGCAATTTTGTTCACCAAAAACTACACTCACTGAGTTAGATACAATCCATCTGCAACATAATTCCTTTCATATTCAACAGCAGAATGAGAAAGATGCCTTTTTTAGTAACGCACAAAAGTGCTTGTTAGTCACAACTGGCCCCACAGGCCAAGCTTTGGAAACCCCTTCTAAATACTTCACCAACAAGATATACTTGGAGCCACAGAGAGTCTTAGGTAACTGTTTTGAGAGGCCTAGGGATACTGGAAAAAGAAAGGCACTAATTAGCATCTCGCAGATCATAAATAAGATTTACTCCTTGACCTGCTCTTAGTATGTTCAACTTTGAATGTATGCTTAATTTACACTCTGCACTGGAGCTTGCTGGCTGCTTGCTTACTTTGAATATTGTTTTTTAAAACTCAGAACTGGATATCCTACAGATGTATGTACATAGGTATAGAAAACGATGGCAACCATCTCACTGTAGACAGCTAAGAAGGTTTCATGTACCAGTAAATTAATCTCAGCTTCATCATTATTTTGCTCCATAACATGGTTATCTTGAGCATTTGAGAGCCCACAGTGAAAACCCATCTATAGTTCATGTTCTGACGCTCAGGAGGGATTGCATGTAGAGCAAGATCATGCTACTCATTGTCTTGAGCTACAGCTTCAAATACCTTTCTATTCATCTCCAGGGTGAGAGGTAGGGATGCTTCCTTTGACATCCACGGCCTTTTGCCTTCTCTTTACAGAAAGAACAGACCTCTAGTACCACTTGCTGCCAGCTACCTTTGTTCCTGGCGCACTGGGATTCTGAACATAGAGAGGAGGGAGGACTGTCTGGGTAGTAAAAGCAATATCCAAAAAATTGGAAGAATGTACATCTGGTACCATCTATGAACACCTAATATTAGTCACAGAGAATCAACGGTCAAGAATATTTCTAGTGAATCCTGTGGCGCTCTCTGCATCACTATAAATAAAAACGCAAAAACACTACCTAGTATACCGTGGGTATGATTCAAAATATTGGTATAAATTAGAATTGACATACTCTAAAATTCATGGGAGATAAAAAGATAATGCTGGACATTATATTCTGGAAGATCATACAGCAAGGGAAAGGCCCGATCCGTACTCCCCCAAGCATCTTTGTATTTACCTCCACTGGAGTTAATATGCTGAGGTGGTACCAACGGATACTCATTACAAATATTTCATCCTAAAGTATTTTTTTTCCCCAGCTGTTGACAGAAGAAAGTACTGCAGCACAGCATATAGTCAAATACCCAAAGAATAACTTTCTCCCTTCTTGAATAGTTTCCTTTGCACACACAAAGCCTTCTCTGGTACTAAGAGGAATCCCACTGCAGTCAATTAAAACAAGGCTGCTCATGGACAGAAAAACCAGCCCTTTATGAATCAACTTGCAATTTCCTTTTTGTCCTGTGAACAAAAGCCAAACTGTGAAAGAATGGAGAGTGTTAGAAGCTAGAAAACAGCGTGATCCTTCTCGTTCATAGAACAGGTTGAAGGTTTCAGCAGGATAATCTTTCCTGAAGTGTCATATTCTGATGATCAGCAGGTGAAAATATTAAAGGAATTTTTGCTTAGCCCTTGCTTTTGTTAACATATAAACAGTAGCCTGTTTCTCACGAAGTTTTGTTAATATCTGAAAACACCTACAGTTTTTCACTGGATTAATATTCCAGTTGATATTCCCCTTGAGGAGTCAACATAAATGGTAGAACCACAGTCTTTCTTGGCTTTCTCGGTGAGAATATTTACATGCTTGTCTCTTTTGCCAGATAATTTTGTAAAGTTTATTTACACTGTGGGAGGTATTTGCACAAAGTCACTGCATCATAGTTAAAAACACAGGATTTCACCACCAGCAGCGTGAATTCTCACTACTGCTAGCCACTGTTAGTAGAGGTAACTCAAAATACACAGAGTCCAAGAACTTAGATTTGGGTTGACTTCAAGCCTTGATAAATTTTGAAAGGCCCTGGCTAACCGAATTCTCATCTACAAAACTCTTGCGTTTTATAGCAGAGTGTTTAGAAAAGCAGCAACTCCTGGCTGACTTTACAGAGTACTTTTATTCTGTATAATATTCCTACCTTACTATTCCAACCTCTGAGGATATTCATTGGGCATCATTTCATTACAAAACCTACATCATGCAGTAACAGTCTTGATATATATACAATGTTCTTGATTGCGTATCATTTTTCCAATCTATTTGCTACGCTTAAGAAGAGCAAGTAGCGTTAACTTCCCGGGCCTGACATTAAGGCGTTCAGACATGCACATACCACCAAGCGTTACACATTAAAAAGCACTCAACTCCATATATGACCTTTTCAAAGTAAAGACTTAGCGTCTCACCTAACGCTTTCAGCTTAATCCAAAGCCTATTAAAAGCATGCTGCTCACCCTGAATGATGTTTAGCATTTTTGGAAAGCCTCACCAAGTACCTTCAGCTGCCACCGAAATCGCCAGGAGTTGCAAGCATTCAGCATTTTACGCTAGACAAGCAGCCACCATGATCGGACACCTTCCGAGGTAATGTTTGTCTCTCCTGCTGTGACTTACTTGCATTCTGCACCTTGTGTTCTAACCTTCCTGCTCCAAGAAATCCCCCCCAGGGAACACCCCGACTCTGAGATTCAACTGACTGTCCTTTGTTTTAGTAGTTTCTTAATTTAGGTTCATTCTTTGTTCCTGGAAGAGGAAAAGCTCTTCTGTTCTTTTTGCTTTCTGTGCTATTTCTCTAACGTACATGTGTCTGTTATTACAATACCTTCCTAGTACCATTATTTTTTCTGGCAAGGAAAAAAGCTGGCACAAAAGCTCCTTTGGTTTATGGACAAATTTTCACTCCAGGTGAGGGGAAAGAAGCCACCACATCTAGTGGCATTTTGTCGGAAGACGTATCCTCCATTACTCCCCTCTTTTCCCCTCACCATTATGCTTAGGCTTGAATATAGATTAAGAATTAAAAGTGAAATGAACCCAGTAAAACATTCACCTGCAGACAGCACGCTCAGACAAAACGAAAGCTTCCCTAGCTTCTTCTCCCTGTCTCACTCCCTTTTTCAATTTTAAAAAGTAAAATCTCCTAGAATGGCTTTTACAGTTTTTATGACTTTTGTGAGGCTTCTTTAATGACCCTTCCAGGTGATAAAAAGTACAACTAAAAACTATAGTTTCCTCAGTTAATTCGTATTTTCTTCTTGTGGCACTAGCATGATCAGCTTTATAATCCAGATGATACACCTTTTCTGTGGACCGTAATTAGGTTCCTAATAGTTTCCTAAGCTCTTAATTTCATGCCCATCCTTTATAAAAAAATTTGCAAGAGAGCTGTCTTATCTCTTAAAGGAAGAAATACTGAGAGAGACTACCCTCTTTGTTTCAGTTATTAAATTAGCAAGAGAAGCGCTAATGTTTGAACGCTCAGTTGTGAAGCAAGACTCGCAGAGCCAGCGTCCTGGTCTGGAGGCGTACGGCTCAGCCTCGCATCTCACACGGGGCTTGCGGTCAGACGCCCTTTCACAGCTCCGCTGCGTGCAGTTATCGAAACGCTAAACGGTCTCAGAGATGGCAAAGCTAGTTTAGGACGTTATTTTAAGGAAAAATCTCCAAAGCGTAGCAGCACAAATCTACCTCAGAAGCTACAAGGGAAGGTAGTCAAAGATTAGCTGCTCTCCTAATGCTGAGAGACTCTCTCGGTGACAAGGAGTTGTACATAAGACAAAGGATGTAAAACTACTCAAAATTAAATAGAGAGTAACCAGATCAAGGGAACTCAAAGGTGACTTAAATCACTGGCCACCATCGCAGAGCAAAGCTCTGGCACGGAGCAGGGCTGTGGTCAAGTTTAGACGCAGGGTTTTACTTGGCCTCACATCAGACCATGGAAGGCAATATTCACACTTTTCAGGTTTTTGCTCAAACATGAGAAAATCTTTTGCTTCCTTAGGTGGGAGTTGAGCTAGAACTGAAACCCTTTAGGTGAGCCTAGGAGAGCTCCAGGACCGCAGCTTGCCACTATATGCTGCATACGTTTCTGCACATAAGAATAACAAATACAGTGTTATTTCAGTGTGTTACATGGACTTTTATCTTTTTCCTACAATGCAGTCACTGTACCTTCACTGTCTTTCTCATTAGAGCCCCTTTCGTCTCTCTTCACTCCTGGCTTTCCTTACACTGTTTGCACTTCTTTATTCTTGTTCTCTATCCATGTATCAAAACTATACTGTTGAAGAGCAAACGTCTGAGAGTGAAGGGTTTTTTGGGTATCGAATGTGCTTTTTGACGCTCAAAGTGCAGCACAAAGAATTAAGATTAAAAGAACTGAGTGATACAGCGGAGATTAGAGAGAGCAGAGAATGCTAAAGACACACAAAGAGTGCAGGAAAGCTAAAATCACTTCAAACATTAATATCCTTCTTTGTGCCATATTCTACAAAAAGTGTTCTGTATCTTAAGCTTGAATCTTTTATTCTTTTCATTTTATTTCAAGCAGCTCTCTGATAAGATGAACATCCAAATTTTTAAAAATTAATGTTGTTATATAGATATGGGTAAAAATATATATTTCAGGAATATAATACCCTGTGAGGACTTCTGTTAAACCAATAGTTAGTGCCTGAAAAACACAGTCATGAAAGTTTTACTACACAGGACCATTAGAGAGAGAAAAAGGCAAAAAAGAAAAGAAGGTATCGTCTTGGAAATGTGATAAGACTACAAGGCAAAATATTTTGCCTCTTTCCTTCATACTTCTTTTTCAAAAAGTAAAGAAGAGAAAGAGTTTGAGGGGGTTTGTTTTTCGGGGTTTTCTTTGCTTTACACTCTAAAACCACTAGTGGATGCTATGACACAGAGAAGAATATGCAATGAGACCTCTCCTCAAGGAAAGGTTTAGGGGTGGTGGATTTGTGTTTTCAGGGATTTTTTTTGTCCATGTGTGGGGTTTGGGTTTTTTTTTTTTTTTAATATTTCGTTGGCTGGTTTTGGTTTGTTGGTTTGACATTTTTAATTTTTTTATTTATACAACAAAGTTGATAATTTTCGTGTTCCTGACAATCTTTGCTTAGACCTTGTCCAGCTCCTCCTAGCTGTGATCTACCCATTAAGCATACTCCAGCCAGGAAGAACCTGATGAAAGGTACTTTAACCTCAAAAAAATGAAGTAAAGAGTATTTAACCAAGATTATACAAAGTTTTGCAAAGAAGCTCCTAGGAAGTTAAGAAAGTTCAACTATTATGTCTACATTCACTGGAGTTTTAAACCAGTTTCTGTTACAGAAAGAACATGAAATGGAATGCCAGAGCAGGCAAGTCTTTCCCAGAGGAAAGGGGCACCCTCCACAATATTAGCATCCTCACAGGTTTGCAAGGAAAACATTACTTTCTCATAGGATGAAGGATGAATAAAAGTAAACCCCTGGAAGTGACATGTAAATATGGAAGGAAAGTATTTTCTTGCCTACCTCAAATTTATCTTCTCTGCTTCTGAAAACATCTGCTTCGATTGATGCATCCCTTTAGTGTTTTCCCTTCAATTTCTGCCTGCACTTTAGCGTTGGTACTTGTGCGACTATATGGAAGCACTTCAAGTCCTTAATGCCACACAAAAGGCTCGGTTCATGCCACTTTGCTATGGCCCATTTTCCTGCATCTGCCCCCTACTGTGTTCTTACGCAGATTCAGAAATGAAAAGATCGGCTCCCCACCAGGCCAATTTTGTCTCATCACAGCAGCCGCCATTGCCCAGATGTTCAACGGGATGTTCTCAGTACGGCCGGCTCCTAACGCTGTTCTCAGAGCTCTGGCCCGCAGCCTCATCTGAAGGATTTCCAGAGCAATAATGGAAATCTGACAAGACAAGCCACAAGTATCTGTAACTGGGCAGTAGCACAATCCAAATTCAAGTCTTTCAGAACAAATAATACGAGTTTTGTCATCCCAGTGTTACACTAGACGTTTTCTGCCAAAGCCTCGCTGTGGGAAAAGGCAGTGGCATGAGGCAGAACAGCCCCAACAGTGACTTGTAGGGCCACTATAGTTGCATAAATAGGGCAGATGCGCAATATAATTGCCACCGACATAAAAAAATCCCAGTCGCTTATTGCAGCCCAAATCTCTAGTTCAGCAGTCCATGTTTGCTTACAGATCTCCTTATGAATATATCATACACCTATTATGACAAAAGACTTAGCAGACTTGTTAAAGGCACTTGATCAATAAAAAAAATCACCAGGGGAAGTCTCCTGTATAGACTGATGATGAACAGACCGTTTCAGCTGTCCCTCTACTTGCACGCTGTCATCAGGCACGGCACATTAGCGTTTGCTGTCAGTGTTATCTGCACAGCCTCACTGAGCAACTCAGTACAGTCTGCATATTTCTAAAGCTGAACAGCAGTCTTTGTCAAGACTACAGGGTGCCCCAACATGAGGAGGACATGGACCCATTGAGGCAAGCCCAAAGGAGGGCCACAAATTTGACCCGACAGCTGGAGTACCTCCCCTATGAAGACAGGCTGAGGGAATTAGGGTTGTTGAGCCTGGAGACGAGAAGGCTCCGGTGAAACCTTATGGCAGCTTCCAGTACCTGAGGGGGCCTATGTGAGAGCTGGAGAGGGACTTGTTACAGGGGCATGTAGTGATAGGACAAGGGTTAATGGCTTTAAATGGAAAGGGGGTAGATATAAGGAAGAAATCCTTCACTCTGAGGGTGGTGAGGCACTGGCACAGGTTGCCCAGAGAAGCCGTGGATGCCCCATCCCTGGAAGCGTTCAAGGCCAGGTTGGACGGGGCTTTGAGCAACCTGGCCTAGTGGAAGGTGTCCCTGCCCATGGCAGGGGGTTGGAACTAGATGGTCTGTAAGGTCCCTTCCAACCCAAACCATTCTACGATTCTACAGGAGACAACTGTGCACCTAACCTTTACGCCAGGTTTGGAGTTTGTACACAGCTGAGCACTTTCTTCAGTTTAGCTACTCCAGAATAATTTCCAGAATAAAACCTACATTATCAGAGCAGCTGAATGTATATATGGTAGATGCCTGGGAAACATCACTGGCTTCAAACAAAATATCAACACACTAGATCAGGGACAAAACACAAAACTAAGCTGTACAGCTGACACTCCAAAAATATAAAATACAGAGGGCACGACTGAAACAGATACCACATCATTATTATCACATTAGAGAGACCTACATCATTAGGAACCCAAAGCTGCTGAGTATTAACTTATTAAGAGTCACACTTACAGTGGGAGGAAGGAAAGAATAAACTAGAGATTAAACAACCAGATGACTTCTATCCTGGCAGGTGGTACTGAATTTGCGCTGGCCAGAGTCACTACATCAAAATGTGCAACTTCCTCCAAGCTGAGTGGTTGATACACTGGGTCAGAACAAATGACGGGTTTGCAAGAGGAAAACATCAGAGGTGAATGCAAGGTGGACATTACAACTGAGACCCTAATGTATTTCCAAGCCAACACAACAGGAACTATAAGATAAGCAGGAAAGCACCATAATTTTCTTTGGGCTGGCTTATATTGCATACCATTACTCCCCCCAAAAAAAATTAAAAAAGAAAAAAAAGACATGTGTTACAGGTGAACATCGACCTGCGAGTTTAAAAGGGATAATTAGAAAGACACAAAGCCTGCTTGGACCACTGCTAGGAAAATGCACCCCTGCACCCCAACACATTGCAGCAGGTAAACACCCTTCAGGCAAGCATTGCCATTAGTCCCAAACAGTTCTCCTAATACGTGCAACCTTGCCACTACTAAGAGATGCTCCCAGATTTCCTTTGCTGAGATACAAAGAGAGACAGTTGTTCTCACCAGGCGAATATCAAGGTGGCAGTTTCCCTAGCAACAATAGCTTAAGAACTCTTCCCCGCCTTAATCATGCAAATTCTTGGCAATTCAGGACAAATGCAGGAGAAACGATTCAGTCTGAGCTTTATCCTAGAACACAGTTTATAGAGTCACATGCATTCAGTAGTTTGCTACCCCTACAGTGTTAAGGGCACAGCTATTAACTAAGAGCCCAGACCTGCAGCTTGACTCCTTTTGTTTTCTTTTTAAACAGCCTGCAAACAACGCCGCTCTGGTCAATGCTTTACCTGACTTCAGAGGACAATAAAGGCCTGGGCTGCTTTAAATTCCTAACCACGTCTACACATCTCTTATTTTTCCTTAGCTCTAAATAATCTGCTTCGGCAATGAAGTTTTATATTGTTTAAACGAGGCAAACCCTACTAAGATACTTGTGTGTTTTATTAAAAAGTAAAACCCAGAGGTATAAAATGTCTGTCCTACATCTAAAATTTAAAAGTTCCAAGACAGATGTGAGCGCCTTGAAATTGTAGCTTGTAATTAGAACTAGCAGAGACTCTTTCATCCCATTAAACATCACCTCCATCCTATCTTTCCCATATCATGTGATTATGTACTTCATTAAGGCAATTACAGCATATTTATGAACGGTCCCCTGTCTCTCTGTGCATGGCTGCTGAGTGGGGGTGGGGGGAAATCTTATTTCAAAATCTTCCAAAGCATTTTTTCCTTTCTGTATTTTAAAATATTTTAATTAAATCCCTGGGCACAAGTGGATATGATTTAGAATGCAATTCAGGTCTTTAGGCCTACACAGATGTCACTTAAAATCATCTTTGAAGGATGATTTCAGAAACAACTAAAGCACCATTAACAAGAGTAAATTGGAGGTGCATGAGTAGCAACCACTATTATTTTGACAGCATTCAAGTTAAACAGCAGCTACAAGGAATGTCTGCCCATTAATGCTGAGCTGATCAGCATTCAGGAGAACTCATTAGAATATCAGTCAAATTTTTTGAACTTTTTTCAATGAAAAGCCTCCATACAATGAAGAAATTGCAAGATATAGATAAAAACATGAATTTTCATAAAGCACTAAACATGTAGGAAATGAAACTGATTCACAAGGTTAAATATGCCTACTGAGATCTTTTCACATGTGGCTATGCTCTATTGAATTATTTGCAAGAGCTATTTGATGGTTCTTTCAAAAATGAATGGTGTAGCAACCAGAAGCTTGAAGTTAAGATGAAATCAAATATAAAACAAGATAAAATGCAGCTGCCATCAGGTTTCTTTGCAAACTGAAACTTGAGTCAGTGGCATAAGGAGGACAGAGCCTTTCACAAATTTTTGAGCAAATCTAGACCCAGTTTGGAGTGAACAGAGAGGCAGCAAAGCTGCTCAGTCCTTGCGTACATACCCCATGATGGGGCAGCTTCTGATGACCTCAGAGATGACATATCCTGCGTGGCCCATCACGACATACACCATCTAGCAGAACGCTCCGGGTGAACTGCGATGGGCTCAGCCTTATTGGCAACCCTTTTACTCACCAGAGGCTTCAAAATGAGCTCACCGTTTCAGAGCAAGAGGGGCCTGCCTTCTTGGATCATCGTTTCATTATAAGATCAGAAAAGCCTCTGAGCTCTCCTAGATACAAGGGCAAAATCCCCTCTAATAATTTCTGCTTCACAATGCCACTCGTGCCCAGGCACCACGGGGAAAGAAACAATCCGATATCAGAATGCAAGGGTGCAATTTCTCATGGCAAAAATCAACAGACTCAAACTACCAGAGCTCCCTTTCTTACACCAAGCAGAGCAAAGCAGAGAGCAAGTGGCTGCTAAATAAATACAAACAAATCCTCATAGCATCGAGATTTGCAGCACCCCTTCGGGTCCACAGAAACGTACATCTGAGAGAACGACGCACACACAATTACTTTCAAGCTGTTGTGATTCCAGGTGAGCACTCTTTAGCAAGCATCCCATTTTTTCGGTAGATATTTCCCATAGTCTTTTATGCTTGTGTCAGCTGGGTCAGGTAGTACCAGCCAGTCACAGAAGTCAGAGATAAAGAGCAACATACTCCCGTTTGCTTAAACATGCAGAGGGTACAAGGCAGTACAGGATCTACATAATTGTGTCTTTTAGTGTTTGTGAATATGCTACCGACAAAACTTGGAGCATATAATGAAGACATTAGGAACGATATGCAAGAAGACAGTGCCAGAGAAGGCAAATATTCAGAGGTAAAGGTAACCCAAGGCTTCACTGCATACACAATTATAATTTCTGCCTGCCTTGCCTTTCCAGTTATTGCCATCAGGGTCATTAATCCCAAAAGAAAATAACCAGGATGCTGCTTCCTGGGGCTACCTTTTCTCTCATTACCTTACAAAGGAGAACGTTATAGTTTTTAACCTCAGGGGAATCAGAATTGTTACCCAATCACTTTGAGAATAGCATGTGAAAAGCAGGCAGGAATACAAAACATCCTCCGACCTAACAACAGGCAGGTTTACCAGTCCAAAGCTGAAAGCCTTCTTAAAACAGCTCCCCAAAGGTCAAAGAAAAACCCAGACAAGCTACTCACCCACCAGACTCCTCCGCTCAGATGGAGAACCAAAACCACCTCCCTTTCAGGGACACCGCAAGCTGCAAATGAAAACAATCAAGTACTTAAAAAAACCACACCCCTCCCACCATCTCCTTCCTGACCACCTCTTTCTTAACTTCTAATACGGATGAACTTCCTTTTTGCCCTAAATTAACAGCTGCACTAACTCTGTGGGATAAAGCAGGGGTCTCTTCTTAAGGAGTTGGTTAATCCTCCCTTTCCCCACAGAGACCTCAACCTGCTGTTGCAAATGGTTAGAAAACCCATCTTTGTGCAATTACACTGTCAGGTGCCTATCTACTACCATCATTATCTTCTGAGGCCAAAGGAAAAATGAAGGTTCAAGAACCCTACCTGTCCCAAGTTTCCATGTCACTTAAGGAAGCTTTGTCTGCAAGAGAGCAAGCTGTGGAAGGTGTTTCCCCTGCCCCCTTCTTGAAATTAGAATAAAACTAGCTCCTTTTTTATTTGTTAATGAAGTCTGGGGCCACTGCTCAGGCATATATCTTGAGCTGCAGGTGAGAGCTGAGAATGCAGAACATAATACAGAGGGTTGAGCTGCAGGGTATAAGTAGAAATGATAAGAACCGGCTCTGTGTGCAGTGCTCCTCAGGCAGAGCTGGGTTAGTGGGGTGGCTGCTTACAGCAGAAAGGGGGGTTTATTTTTCCCTGGAGCATCTGCAACCCCTCCAGTCCCTGCACTCATATCTGGGAGCTTGCTGCTTTAGTTTTTGAAGAGCAAGGCAGGCCAGAGCTGCCGGGGCGAGGAGTGATTTCTCTCTGAGGCCCCGTGGAGTAACCTAAAACACACGCGTGTGCAAACACAAGTCAGTAGCGAGTCGCCATGGGGACTTACGCAGGCAGCACGGTCCCTGCTGGTTCCTGCTACCTGCCTTTCCATCGCACGCAGCCGCAGCAAACAAATGGCAAATGGCACATTTGAAGAAGGGAAATAGCAAGGGCTCCCTCGGCAGCGAAGCAACGGGGTCTGCAGGGCTCCCCGACTGCTCCCTGACCCGCGGGCCGGCAGGCGGGGGCTTGCCCCAGCGGGTGGCTGCCGCCATCCTCTCAGCCCCAGCACGCTCTAAATGACTTCGGGTTTCTTAAAACTACAGAAAAATACCTAAAACATGGCTTACCCTTTATTACAACCAACAAACCTGCTTAGGCACCTGAAAGGGGTGATACCCACCCTGTGACCCTGTTTAGTGGCAGTCCAGGCTGGTGGGGGGGGGGGACACGACATCTTGTGAGAACCTCCTTTATTAATGTGAGGACCTGGGAGGTTTCGACTGGGGGGGTGCTGAGAGCAGGCGATCTGACCCTCCCCTACCTCTGCTGCTTCCTAGCATGAACCAGACATTTCCGAGCACACAAATATAAAAGAAATTGTCTGTTTCCATTTAAACAACAGCCAAGTTTGTGTCTCCCATTTACAAAACTCCTCAATATTTACAAAAGTTTATTTGCCTAAGAAGATTTGAATACCTCCTTCCCAGAGCACATCCTAATAAACAATTTAACAGGTATATGGAGTTATCTCGCTCCTCCGCCGTTGAAACTGTGCTGCTTTGTGGAAAAGAACAGAAATGTCAGAAGACGGGGCAAATAAATGCGTGTCGCCCACAGTCAGGATTTTTAAACTTGTGTCTAGTGATCTCCTCTGAAAATGGACATTACTCGATTCAGTTTCTCAGGTAATCGGAGGAGACAAACCTTCCCCGTTCTTTGCTTTTCCTTCAGCAAGAGCAGAGCATGTGTCTGCTTTTATCAGTCAGCTTACCCCAACGAACGGCCCGCGGAGACGCGGCGGTGCCAAAGGTGAGACCTTCGGGGGAAATTGGTATCAGCCCTTTCCCTTCCTCTAACAACTTGCATTTCTTTTTCTATTGAGCTCTTCACTTTCAGCATCCTCATCGTCACCTGATCCATCGTCTTAGGCTTTTATACTTTAACTATTGGGATGGAGGGAAAAAATACAACAAAATCAGGTTTTTGGGCTCATCTAAGCCTATGTTCAAGCGTGTGCCTGTTTGCTAAGTGGTCCGTGCTGTGCTATTGAATATCTGAACGACTTTTGGCCTGCAGCTAGGTTAAGCTTCTAGGGAGACAGCTCAGACAGGCAAGAAAACTTTTCTGGAAGGGAAAAAGAAAAGAAACCCCAGCGGGGAGGCTCAGGGATGGAGTGCTGCGGCAGGGTCAGGGCTCCCAGCTCTCCCCGGGGCAAACCTCTGCAGCAGGGGCTTCCTAAGAAGGACAGATCCAGTAATCACCCTTGGTCAAAACATCACCACATGTCAGGATGTATGTGACGTGACTAATGTAACACAAAATACATTCAGGCCCCTAAAAGGAGAAGAAAAAAAAGACTAAAATAACAGGGTTTTTTTCCCCCTAGATCTTTGCAAAATATATCAAGAAAAAGTAAGAACATTCTCTGCGTGTAAACTAGAGGAGCTACATTGGCTCTCACTTAATTTGAACTAGTAAATTCCCTAAATACTTTAAAACAGAGCATGGAAACAAGATTACCTGCAAATCAGCTGGCATTTTGTAGAATATCTGTTTTTCCAAGCACTCAGGCTATTAATCTAGCGGGTAGTTAGCATCTTATCGCATTCTTATCTCCAAAACACTGTACAAACCACTATGTAACACACACCTTCTCTAATCATTGGAGGTTTTAAGGGTGAAATCCAGGCAGAGATAATAGTTGCCAGCTTCCACAATTCAAGGTGAAAATAGCTTCCTCTGGCAAATCAGAGAGCAAAGAAAGACAAAAAAAAGGGAATGGGGCAGGCGAGCAGGGTTAATAACTCACAACCATTGTGGCTTGGGCCAGTCAAGAACTGAAGTAAATATTTAATTGCTACAAGTACTTAGAAGTCAGTCTTCATTCTTAATTCACATTAAAAGGAGACTTCTTGGCTACACTGCACTGAGGGAACACCTTGTTTGAGGCTTCCAAGCCTTGTTTGACACAAATTGTTTAGCTTAGGGCCACATTCCGGCGCGATACCGGCAATGCTGACAGAGACTGATCAATACTAAAGGCAAGTACCACATAACATCTCCTTAGGAGGCTGCTATTGTGAGATCTTTTCAAATTCAAAACAGCAGAGGACCATTTTTTTCAGAGTTTCTCCAGCTATGTCTCTATGCTTCAAGGTAAGCGACCGTTATGGAATTGGTTGTGGCTATAAGGTGTTGGCGGCTTTGAAATGCACCCTGATTTCAAGTGCAATGAGAAGTTCTTTTGCAAATGTTCTTAAAACATGGCGGGGGGGAAGATAGGAAAGGAATAGAGAGGCCTACACCAGCGAGGCCTACACCAGCAAGGCCTGGGTTTTGGTGGTTTGGGTTTGTTTTGGGGTTTTTTTTCTCTCTCTCTCAGCCTAGATGCCCAGAGGATTCTGAAAGCCTGATGTTTTTCTTACCTGAGATGTGGAATACGCACGGTCAAATCTCTTCCACCTGTAACAGAACCTTCATTTGAACCTGGTTCTTCTGTTACCTTTTGTTCCTGAATATTTTGGGAGGACTCCCCCTCTCTGACCAGAGGTTCTACTCCAGGATGATAAATGCCCAGAAAAACAGCTGCAGGAAACGAGTATTCTTCCTTCAAAGAGGGCGTTAGCACCAAGAGAATCTGTGTCTTTCTCTTTGCTCCTCACTGCCTCTAACAAGGTGAATAGGGATAACAAAAGTTGAAGTCCCTGGAGATCAGCCTCTGATGTTCTCATTTTATTTTCACAATATTTTTTGATTTTTTTAAAAAAGGCAAAAAGGTGAATAAAATACTAGAAAACTTCAGTTCTTTATATTCCATGCATTAATGGAAGCACCACAGAAGACTTTTCATTTTCAAAAAAATAGAAATTAATGTTCAAATCTTTCCTTTCCTTTGTTGGGACAGATGAAATGACATTTTGTCAGTTACATATGCAAATAGGTGCAATGAATTGTTTGAATCCTTGATCGTTTTGAGAGTAAGTGCTACTGACATTGAACTTTCAATACTGTGTTACTAAAAAAAAACACACTTTGGTGTAGCAAAATATTTTTTTTTTCCCTTCACGTACAAGCTGTTCCTTTGTTCCCAGCAGACAAACTAATAGTGTATGGGGGGGAAAGGGAAAAGAAAAAAGCTTTGCCTTTTTTACTTAGACCAATGATATTACGGCAGAAAGAATAAGGCTCACTTAGAAATTTGATGTATATTAAACTCACAGGTCTAAAGGCAAACATGCCTTTAACTTCATACTGAGCAGAACGTGCTTTTGCTGCTTTGGCATTTATCACACGTTTGAGAGTGAAGGAACTACTGAATCACAATTAGGGATGGGAAGATCTCCCAGGGTCCAGACATTTTGAAGATTTTTTTCAAACTCAATACTTATTCAAACTTTATTAAGAATTTTAGATAGGGCTTTTCCTTAAAAATGGGTCACAGAACGTCTGAAGGTCTAAAAACCTCTTGGTACCACAATACCAAAGGTTAGAGCCAAATCTTATATTTCCCTGCACATTTCTGTTGTCCCCTAATCATAAACCTGTCATTCAACACAGAGATATTAAAGTGTGGAAAAACTGAAGATAAAGGTCAGATTTAGCAGATGAAAGGTGTGCTAGAAAGGTGCATTTGGGAATTGGATTCCTTCTCATGTGTCATGGTGTAGATTAGGAGTAAACCCCTTGAAATCAAAGGAGTAAGAGCAGCCTCCTACTGATGTTGGTAGGATTTGGTTCCACTGCCTTTGTGCATGGAGACAGGACCAGTGTGAGCAACACAAAGTTTGAAACAACAGACTGATTTATTGTGCAACAAAATGAAAACCCTAATTCATAGAATCATAGAATCATGGAATCATTAAGGTTGGAAAAGACCTCTAGGATCATCAAGTCCAACCACCAACCCAACACTACCATGTCTCCTAAACCGTGCCCTGAAGTGCCGCATCTACACGTCTTTTATATACTTCCAGGATTTCTTAATCTTTCTCTAAAGCCACTTTATAGGGCTTTCATGATTCAGTTACATGTTTATAGTGTCAACTATGAAACATGTATTTACCAGTGGCTTAGCTGAAGCAATATATTTAACACTTTCCATGTAGACCTGTGATACCGTGATGGGTAACATTTCTAGAATGTGATATTGTGTAGTCTTCAGATTTCATGCCCTGCTGCATATGCTTCTTCTCAAACTGAGTAAAGAAAATGCACTCAGATCAAGCCAGCGAGATCTCTGATTCACATGAAGTTGCTTTTATGGGCATTCTGCCAAAAATGTATTTGCAATAGGGTGACGTAAACAACTGGCTCGGTGGAAACTGTAACTTCGAGGATTTTCTCAGAATGACAACAGCCTACTGCTGAAACAAAGCAAGAGCAGATACTGGGCAAAAGACTGATGGGTTTGGATTCATTTAACTTAACTTCACCCATTTACAAGTTTGGAGTGTAAATTACTCACATGTGCTTCCTCCACAGCATGAAGAGTCTTCTGTCATGGGTGAAGACAGGGATAAGCCCTGCAGAGTGATTTGTTCTACCCTGAGATGGAGAGGTGGTCTGCGCTGTTACAGTGCTTAACTGTCTGTTGAACAGGGTAAGGCTTCCCATCTACTGAATTCGGTGTGTTCCATCCTTTTACAATGATTCACAGTGGGACTTTGTTCTCCTTTCACCCTCGTTGGCTAAATCTTGATTAAACCCATTTAAATCCTTGACATAACACCAATTGCTAGAATTGAGTACGTTTTTATAGTTAAGGTATTTTCCTTTTGAAAAATTTTCCCTTAAATGGCACCAAATCTAACACAAGAAAGCTGAAACTTTAGGTGTTGACTATTTAATTGTTTTACCTAAACAAAAGAAAAATAAAACAAGTCTTTAAGACGAATTTAAGAAGTATGTTTAAAATATGCAAACAATGATTAGAGCTGAAAATCAGAATTTCTATTCAGCAGGGAATTATGAAATGCTAATATTTTTTCACATTCCGGTACAACCTGCTGAAGCACCAGCACATTTCCACATATGCCACATTTTTTGTTAAGAATTTAATTAACAGTTTTAATTAAGAATTCCACTGTTTGGCTAGCTAAATGTGAAATAGTTGGAACGATGAAAAATGATACCAATAAATAATTTTAAAACTCAATAAAGCTTTCTTCAAATCTGCACTGAGGAATGTCTAGGTGATCTCTGTAATCAGGGCACTCTTCTCCAATGCTTTATAGTGATTCCTTCCCTACGTGCTCCTATGTACCCTCTTCCATAGGAGTAGGATCCACAAAATTCCAAGAAAACCGGACAAAAAATAAAACATTTAAATTACAGCTTCAGCACAGATGAATAACAAATAGACTTTTAAAGGCATTTAGACAATTATAATGGCAGGTAGTTACCCCGCTGAGACTTGATAAGTGAGTCGATGTCTAACGCTATAAAGCTTGTGACGTACTCAGAATGCCAATGATTGCGTACGGGTGTAACCTGCCAAATCTAGCCATAGCTTTACTTCATCTGATGTATTTCTAGAGGTATTTTTTCCCAGTAATGTTCTTGTTGCACCAAATTCCCCATGCACAAAATTCTTTTCCCAGTACTACGTGTAGTGTGATTTCAACAAATGGAAAAAGAGCTGTTGTTGCTGTTCTCGGCATCACACTTCCATCTCACTTCCTATGCTTTTAAACTTGTGGCCTGACCTGACTGCTAATACATTTTTACACTATACGTAGTCTATACTTTTCTCAATGAAACATGACCTACTTACTTCCACTTGTGTGTCCCAGCTCATCCATCTAACAGCTGTGAGTTAGGTTTGTTGTGACAGATAGTGCACTTCAGAGCTGTCAGTCATGTGTGTTGTGGGAGAGAGCATTTTGGAGGAAAGTCTTCACCTTCATTTACCAGCGGTAAAGCTTAAACTGCTTATGAAAACGTAAGTACAGTTTGATCACAGCATTTCCTCTGGGCCCAATTCCACTACCCGTATCCACAGAGAAGACTATTCCTCTGCAAGATGCTCTGTGAGATCAGATTAGACCTTTTAATATTGATATTACAAGTTTGAACGTAAGCATTTCTTTGAGGTGATACAGGAGGGTAAGAGACAGAAACTTTCCTCTTCCATAGGCAGGTACCTTTTAGGATGGAAAGAAAAGCTTTGGCTGCTGCTGCCATTAGCACCCATGTATGGAAACCAGAGGGAGGAGCGGAGAAGAAAGGTCGCGGGGGGTTGCCAACTCCTTGAACGCATGATTCAAGTCCCTGAAATCATGAGATGCATTTCAAAGTAGAATATGCTGATTTCAGTATTTCAGGTCTGTGTAGTTCAGGTTCACTTGCTTTACACATTGAAGTTTTTTGTTCATAGGCCGAGAAGATTAAAAGCATACCTTTGTTAAAGGTCCAAAATCATCCTATCTGTTATCGCCAGCATATGCTGCAGAAGCTATCTAATAATACGGAAAGAGTGAAGAAAAGGAACTGGCGGTGTGAAACAGTGAGTGAGAATTAGTATATCCTGCAGGGTCATTTTCTTCAGTTAATATCTTTTATTATGCCAGTAGAGCGATTCTGTTGCATACTCTGCTTTCATTAGAGCTGGGTAATCTACGATGTAATTCTGAAGTGCTGGTTTTCTTCCAATTAAAAGCAAAGCCACTGGCTCTCTGCGAGAGGAGTTGGAGCTGTACCAGTGGCTCCCTGACATCATCCTTGGAAAGCCTGGCTGTGCCAGCCGTGGTAGCACAGGAGATGGATCCCCATCTGCAGGAGTCCAAAGCCTGCAAGGCTTCAATGGAGTTTAGAGGAACTTTGATAAAAACGTGTCTATATAAAGCATTTCAACTTTGACCAACAAATAAGTTCCTCCCTAAAAAAGGGGTGTTTTTTTTTTTAAAAAAATTAACCCACTACAATTTGCACTGGCAACACCTGTGCATGGATCTCTACTCTCTGAAAGAGGATATGGACTGTAAAGATCCTCATCTAGGTGGTGACACAGGTTGACAAGCAAAAGTAGGGTGTAATTAACTGTGTTTTCATTAGATCTTGAAGACCCTTAATGATAAAATGAAAGTCCTGGGCTTGAAAGCTTCTGAAATTTGAAAATCTTCAGAATGTACCCTGAGACCAGACCTAAATTCTGCAGCATTGTTTTGAGAAAATTATGTAAGGTTACCCTTATTTCTCTTTCAAAAGTAGATTTGTTTTGCTAATGTAAATGAATCCCTCATGCCCAGTTTCTTGGAAAACTACCTGCCTCCCAAAATAGTTGGTTTCTTTCTTTTCTATAGTGAATAAATAATATGCATCTTCAAAGAAAATTGTCTTTTCAGCTGAATAAAAATACTGAATCATCAAAATGATCAAAATCATAATGATGAATTTCCTTAAAACAAAGGCTGTAGACATACAAGGTCAAAGAAAAGTTTCCATATCAAAAGGCAGCCGCCTTCATGGCATGTGAGAACCTACTTTTCATACACGGCCAGACGCTGTGACTTACACGTTATGTCTCCTGGTAGAATTTTTGGATTGCCAGGAAGTGTAGGGTAGTTTCTCAGTGCGAGGATTAGAAATATGTAGAGGTAACTCATATTCCCATAATGTGTATTTCTCCACCTCCAGGACTGTACCCTACACTGGCGTAGCACAGATGGTACGCGGTAGCTGTGCTTATTATACTCTCCTTGACATCCTATTTCCAATGAGATAATGGATTTTCTTTTTTTTCATGGGAGTTGAATCAGCTTAGCTTCCAAATGCATTTTGTCAACATTACTGGTCAAAGTATATTGCCATCGTTACTCAACACATTACAAGATCCTGAAAGGAAACCTGATGTTCTTTATGAAGAAGAATTTTCAATGGGGCAACTGTATCCCAGCTCTAAACACGGGGCGCGATAGTCGTAGGATGTGGGAAATACACCCTGCTATTCCCACAATGCAGGGCTGAATCTGTGGTTGTTCCATTTTCTTCCCAGCGCTGTTCTTTACCTTCCTTTAATTTTGATTGCAGTCTATATTTCTGTATTCATACATATGTGTATATCTTCACGCATGCTTGTAAAAGGCAACTGATTTATTAAATAAATACTCACCTAGAGGAATGGACTTACGTCAAAAAATACTCAAACTGTGGTTTGGAATTTAAAATTGAACTGAAATTAAAAAATAATGTGTCAATAGAGTGTTCAACTTCAATTTAATGTTTCAGAGGAATGTTGTTAAAATACTATTGTAGTAACAAAATGATGTGCCTTCTAGGAAGAAGATTTGGTTTTTATTAGCTAGACTAGAAATTAATAAAATAAGTAATAATTTTATGTTCTTTTCATCACTGTTCAATTTAAATGGAATTTACCCAAGCCAGGTATAATATAGTCTAGCTTCTGCTCATGTTTATACACAAATAAGACGTAAGATTGTCTACATACAACTGTGCGGTGTATGACCGCAGTGCAACTGGGGTAACAAAAAACTCTTTCTAAAGGCAATCTGTAACTTTTGAAGCTAGTGAGGTCTGAAAATTATGTTTCAGATAAATCTCAGGAATCTCTATGAAGCAAGCAGCATACAACCATGCTATGGGAAGTAATTTGGGAAATATATCTTCATCGATTATTAGTTTTAAAGAACGTGGGAGTTCATTATACAAGAATCTCTGTACCTTTAGTATATAAATCTTCTCAGTACTGAAAAATTAGGTCAAGACATACAGGAAAATCTAAAGGTGATTAAAGACTGACTAGAAACAATGTAAGTAGCCCTTCTTGAAACTGATTTTGGTTTACTACAAATCATGTGTATCAGAATAGAGGAAGTGATTTATGAGAAATCTTGACATAAAAAGTCATGCTACTCTGTACATGTCTCTATACTGAAAGAATAAAGATCAGGCCTTAGTGTCTTGTGAACACAGTTAACTCCTTTGATTTAGTTGATGGTAGAATCCTTTTTGGATTCCTGATGGATCAATAGTTTAGAACATGCCCAGCCACCAGTATAACTCAGAAAGATTAAGCATCAAACAAGATTATGCCCTGTGTACTAGTGAATGGTTAAAACAGGTCAACACACAGTACTGTGCTTGATGTTTATAAATATTTAAAACAACAACAAAACAGATTATAGTCTTGAATCTTCAATATAAAGTTCTTTATGAACTACTAAGTAACAGGCAGTGATTTTTTCCCAAAGCTTTGCTAGTAAAGAAGAGGGGTTCTTGTACTTGGCCAATTTCATATCAAAGATTTTTTAAAATAGAGTGGAAAACTGCAAGCACAAGTGAGAAAAAACTATGCCCACTACCCTTTCAGGAGCCAAACTCTGCCACCACCACGAAGCTATTTATTGGCATTCAGAATCTTGGGTGTTACAATCTACAAACCAAAGTTGTCATCCCATTTTTGTACCAGTTGTGATTAGAAATTTTAAGGACGGTTTACATAGGTGGCCCAGCATGCCTACTCTCGTCAGATCTCATGTAAAAGCCCTTTGTCCATACGAACATATTACTGTCACTGGGCCGATAAGGAATTAATTCACTCCATTTACATTAGTATATGGTTTTCAGACTGGAACTGTGCGATATCTGACCAGCTCGGGATGAAGTATTGAGGTTTGAATGTACCCATCCAGGTATATACATATATGTCAGGATTTTTGCATCGTCAGTCACTCTGTAGGTATTAGTAGGTTTAGTTTTATTTACGTTGGCTCTTTTTTCTAGAAACTCGCACACAAGTGTGCACAAATGTTTCCTTTTATAAGGAGAAATATGGCATAAACAGGTGGATTATATTGTCTTTACATGATAAGCTAGCTTCCAGCAGTAAGCATCCAAAGTCTGTGAAAATCATATAATCGGTGGTATTTATTTTATCTGTTTGCATTCAATTAATGTGATCTTAAGAATTACTTAGTATTTGGGTAAAACTGGGTAAAACCTGGTCCTGGTCCATTTCAGACAAGCCCCAACAGGACATAAATCAGAAGTCAATAGTGACATCCTGTTCATTTTCAAATGACTCTGAATTTTCAGTCAGAACACCTAAGTACCTGTCTCAAGTGCTGTATTTTTAACTTCTCCCCCCTCTTGCCTCACGTATTGACACCATTCATTTCACTTCTCACTAATTAAATCAAATTAGATGAAAGCTTGATATTTGAGATACTTGTGGATTAGCAAGAAAATAAGGCTCCAGCTATGACAAGAATTTGCAACACAATTTTAAACCTCCAGGTAAGCCTGCCTGAGTCCGTGGTATTACTCATACGCTTAAGATCAGGTACAGGTCCTTGGATCTGCAGAGTGATAACTTTGGTTTTATCTCAGTTCACATCACAATACCCCATAAATTAGAAGCAGAACACATCGAGATATATATATACATAAACATATATATTTTTAGAAATATATATCATTTTGCCTCTTGTCCTTTGTTGTTATTATAAGTGAAAGGAATGTTTTAAAATTTACCATATGATTAGCGAATTTGGGTTTTTTCTTACTTGAAATAGTGCAGCAATTTATAGTCACTGATATTTGCTCTTCTTCTACTGAGAAGTTTGCATAGCCATGCCGAGAAATAAATACTGTGTGTTGTTAATCCATCCAGCAACAGATGTCTGATGGAGACTAGCTCTGTAAATCAAAACATGAACAAAAGCAGCTCTGTGCACTGCCAAAGACAGAATGAGGCATATATTTCCTTTTTCTTTTAGAAATCGAAGACTTTGGGTCAAATCCCAAATTTGCTTAGATCTCCAAAGTCTGCAGGAAATTCCTGGCAACCTTACATTTAAGGCAACAACGCGTCTTTGCATTCTTTGTAAAATTCCCTTTCATCATTTTCCAGTTCCTGAGATTTACCAGCAAATAATGATGCAAACCTCGGTGACTTTCTCATTTTCCTTCCTACTGAAACATTAATGCTTAGTTTTTGATATCCAAGGATATTTTCTCCTCAGCCTTCACACGTTCCAAGTTAAAGTATTCATTTACTGAATCCATCATACGGCGCCAGGCAATATATCCCTGTTGTAATTTCTCACTGACTGTGACAAGTTCCTCTTTGGTGTTTCCATCGGTACCTCTGGATGAGCCACAGTAGATTTTCTTTTTTTGCCTCCTTGCCAATACCCCTGAACTTCTCCCAAACACAAAACAGTCCCATGCAGCCCCACGCAGGCTGCAGCACCTCAGGCATGGCAAAGTGTAGCAGGATTCACATGCCAAAGAAATGTTCCCACTGGCATCTCAGAACCATTAATTTTGCGTGCTGGGGACCTACCTTGGAGCTAAAAAGCTCTTCATCACATGTGGATTCATAAATGAGAACCACCAAACTTCAGCTGCTCTTCCAGTTACTTTTCTCCCCTTTTGCCATCACGACCTCAGCCTCATCCGCTTTGAACTCCGGGCAGACAGCTCCACGTCGTGAGTTCCCACGGACACCGTGCCCTGCATGGGTCCGGCGAGAGCTCCTTAAAACCGAGCAGTGGAAGCGCGTGAGTGACAGCAGACCAAGAACTCGTCCCCTCTCCCCTCTGCCTCCAAAGCTTCATACCTGTTTAGAACAGGGCAGTGCAATATACACTCCAAACAGCCTCCTGGCAGCCTCCCGAGGCACCGATAGCCCGGAGCCAGCCAGATTTTCCCATTTGTTTATAGCACCAGTTGTACGGGAAACAATTACCCTTCATCACCATTTGGTTCCTAATAAAGTGAAACTGTAGAGTTCTATCACCTGCTTTTCTTCCTCTGGTCAATCTTTATTCCAGCTTGTGTTTACTAGCTGTTTATTCCCATTTATTATTAATATCTTCTTTCATTTGCCATCACAAAGGCAGACAAGTATATACGGTACATTAATCAAAACAAATAAAAAGAAAGTAGAACCCAAGCTAATCGTCCTTTACTCATTAAAAATACACAGTGAGAACTGGCTGCAGCTGAGATGTGCCTGTTCGTACAGGAGCGGTGGCAAAAAAATAAAAGGGCAACCAAAGGATTTGCTGCGTGTGCAGAAGGTATCACCCACGTGAAGCACAGAGGCGGTATGTGGCTGCACCTGAGGAGGCTTTATATCACCAGCTCTGATCATTTGATTTCTGAGCTTCGTTTTCTTCAAGGATTTCCACAGAAAGCAAAACAAAACTCTAAAATTTGCCAAAGGCCATTTTCTTTTATTATTCATAAGTGGTAGATATTACTGACGATGGCTTCATAAACTGGGAAAAAAAAAGTTTTCTCGGTCCCATCTGCGTAGTAACATTTTATGAGAGATTTGTTACACACATTTAGCCGGTATTGAGAAAACTGCAACATAACTTTAAAATTCACTTACCAGTGGGGGGAAAAAAAGCCATAATAAGCAGCATTTGGGAGGGAGGGAAAAGGGGAGGTTGGGAGGATGTGTATATAAACATCCCTGTCCAGGGGATACTCGTTATACACATGCTCCATCTTAATTCAAGTCGTCTACCACGACTCCTTCACATATATCCACAAGGGCCAAGAAATACGTATTCTGCTCTCCTTGGTTTCTATCCAGAACAAATCTGTTTCACAGAGCTAAATGTTGCTGCTGGCTTGGGAATATTTGTTAAATGGCTATAATGTGACACAGTTAAGTTATTTACTACTTGTGACTGGTGAGAAAATTGAGGCTTTTCATAATGTGGCGTTTCTACAGCAAAAAAAAAATACATTTATGAATATAAATACATTTATGAAAATAAATCGTTTGGGTCTGCTTTGGCATTCTATATTTTTCACAGGGTAAAAAAAGATGCCTTAATGCGCTTTTAATGTCACCTAGAAGGATATGAATGCAACGTTATTAATGCGGGAGTGGCTACACAAGTAAGGATACGTGTCAACAACCAGATAACAACACTAGTAAAACACTACCCATCACTATTGTACACTGATTTTTTCCAGAAGTGTCAGAAAACTTGTGTTGGTGCAGTTTATAACACAATGTTGTGCTTTCCCTTCAGCTAATCTGCTCTGTCTCCGCAGAATCTGATCCAATCTTCATTAATTCAAAAATTTCTCTTCAGCTTCACTCTTTGTTGGGCTCTAAATTTCTCCAGAAAACTCTGGTAGACAAAACCCAGCGCCGAAATCCCCGCAGCCAAGCGAGTGCCACGGCTGCCGAGGATTACTGCACGCGATATTGTCAGACCCTGAGCTTTCGCTTCATACCGTAATGAGCATTTCACACCGTTTTAACACATCACCATCCAAGTTAGTAGTATTTTTAGGCCTGATCTATACTTAATGCTTTACTGGCATCATTATGCCGATGAAGGCATGCATCGATACACCAGCACCAGCTCATTCCTTACCATACCTCTTTTATCATTACCCAGTGCCTCCTCACGTAGTTTGCTTCAGTTCACCAACACAGAATAGGCTGCAGCAGGTTAAGCACTTCTCTAACAAAACGGTTTCATCTACGTACAGGATATGGTGTCTGTAGTGATGCCGTTACAGTTATAATGGCTTGACCCAGCCAACTGTTAGTACAGTTTTATGCAAATGTCAAAGAATCAAAAAAATCACAATCTCGCGGCCGTCATGCCACATTGCGAAAGAGCAAATTTTTTCTTTTTTTTTTTTAATGAAAGCTTTAAAAATACTATTTTCTCTTATTTATCTGCTAATTCATGCTTCATCCAGATATTTTAAGCAGCTGAAATGGAAACAGGGATGTGTCATCAAACGTAATGGCATTTTCCTCACTTGCTTCATTTAGGACAGTATTTTTCATGCCTCCAACTGCCGCGATGATCACAGGAGTGTTGCAAGATGGTTTTTACCATCTGTAGTTTGCTCTCATCTTCCCCTTCAGGGCAGGGGACCGAGGCCAGACCACAGTGACTGGCTGCAGCCGTAACACGGTCAGGCTCCCACCGCAGAGGAACCGAGCTGCTGCCAGGGAGGAAAGGTCTGCAGCAGTTCCCCGGCTCACCCCGACCCGTAAAGCCCAAGCTGCTGGCAGTGATTTGGGAAGAGGTGTGCAAGACCACAGTGAAATCTAAAAGGTCAGCTTGAACTGGATTTTTTGAGGCGTGCTGAGTACCTGGGTGCAAAATGTAACATTCCTTGTTGTGTTTGGTCAACCAAGCAGAAGTTTTTCAATAGTCGTGGCTGAAACCTAATGCTGTCATGGTACAGGATCAGAGACAGGAACATAAGGGTCTGCAAAGGCAGGAGGGCAAGAAGAAATCACAGTTTTCACATTTTGAAAAAAAAAAAATTGATTTAGAACAGCAGCAGGCTTGGGCTATGATGTTAGTTGTTATGGAGAAATAAAGCTAAGCAACCTTTTAATAGAAGCTACTGGTATTTTCGATAGAGATCTCCTGGGTTGGTTTGCTCATATGAAACTACATGTGATGGCTTCACGCAAGTTCACCAAAGCAGGAGAGGAAAGTTAGAAACTGAGAGAATAAAGCAGGTCAAGTGTTCATGCTTTCCACTGAAAAACAGTACTTTAATGAGAGAGAACTTTACCAAAGCTCCAGTTTTCTCTACCTGACACTGAAGACAACAGCGGTCTGGAAATGCTTTGAGAGCCAAGGGGAGGAAGCATAAGGGTCATTTCAAGTTTTCTCGGTGGGGAGTGCCGAGGCAATGATTGAATCTCCTAACTGCTGAGCTGCAGTGAAAGATAGTTCTTTCGACGAAGGCTGCTTTCTGTGGGTTCCCCTATGGGTGACTTGCCCTGCAGAAATAAATTGTGCATCCCCCATTCACCGCTGAAAGCCAATGCCATAAAAGTCCAGCTTTATGTCACTGGTATTGACAACCAAACCTCTGTTTTTCACAAGTTGATGAAAATTTTAAGGGATAGAATTGTCATAGAATCACAGAATCATAGAATTGTTAAGGTTGAAAAAGACCCTTAAGATCATCGAGTCCAACCCTAAATATTGCAACATAAGGACAACTTGGGTTTTTTTCTCCCCAAAAGGCTAGTAAACATATAGACCACAAGTAAGCTTTATGAATTATATATTTCTTATATTTTGAAGTAATCTACAAGTGAGCTAATCTTGAGGTCTTCTTATGGTGGGGATCTGTTTGCAAGATGGATAAGAGAAAACTCCTTGTCTTCAGCTTGACCAGTTTACCATGTCTTAGACCTTGTACTGTCCTACATCTCGAACAGCCTAAGAGTTAAGCGAGTATAGAGATAAAGTAAGAACTTCCCCTTACAGCTGTGGATGTACAGCTGGTCTATGTAATACAGAGTAAATTAAATCACTGCCAAAGGCAGATAGCTTGTGATTGACCAAACCCAAAGTTTTTAGAAATGCATGAGCTTGGCCGTGATGGCTAAGAACAAACCCTAAACCCTTGCCAAGACAACCCAGAGTATCCCGAGAAAGCAACAGCAAAAAGAATCTGGGTTTCACCCCATGAATTTGAAGAGGTCGCACAGCGGTTATGAGGAAACGAGTATCTTCCAGCAGAGTAGAGCAGTAACTAGGCAGCACAGAATGAGCCTTGTGTTGGTATTTACTAATGCATCTGTTTTCTGAATGGAGGATAACAGTATTAAAAAAGAGATTGCTTAGTAGGTGTAATAGTAAGATCAAGAACCAAAATAACAGAGCAAGACATAATTCAAACTTCCTCAAGAGGAAAAATGAACACAAATATAAAAGTGTAGTGCTATCAGGCCGATAACTTCTCAAATTTAATGATATCTTAAATTTAATGGTTTAAAAACCAGTTCTATCCATCTAGTTCTCTCGCCCTTTTATGGACTAAAGATTTTTTAAGGTAACGTTTCTGCATAAACTTACCTTTGGTTGTGTGAAATAACTGAAATGCTCCAGTGATGGACTCCAGGCAGAAGAGAGCGAAGGGAAATGAATAGCTGAGGCGTGGGAAAATAGAGCAAATATCTGGTTTTGCACATCATCTTTTTTCATCTTGCTTTTTCCTAAAAACCTGAGAATTTACATTACACAGAGGCTAGACATAGTGTTATTAAAAGGATAACACAAAGAAGGCTTTAATCCAGGAAAGGCAGGTTTGGGGCCGTCAGCCCGGCTATGCTGGACACGCAACGGTATCACCTGTAATGACATTCTCTTCTCTTTCTTTCCCTCCAAGTCTTCAAGCACATGTGTAAAGGAACTACAAAACTCCTCTCGGGCTGTGTGGCGAAGGCCTAGAGTGCCTAGAGCACTTCACTGATTTTTTCGATGAAGTTAGCAGAAATGAAGAGGATGAGGCAGAGGGTTTTAGGAGGAGGAATGTTGTTTCTGAGGGGAAGGAGCACAGAGTAACAGCGGGATGACAAGTAAATCACTGAAACTAAGTTTTGAAAGGTGGCCTCTGATTATATATGCTATATTGCGTGTGTTCCCAGCTCCATCTCTGAGGTCTTATTTCAGAAGAACAGAGCAACTGAAGCAGACTAAGATTATTCCCACAGCCCAGGGCAATGTTAAGCTCTCTGGAAAAATCACCCCATAGACCTTCTACGCTGGCAATCTGAATTAGAGTATATTTTTGCCACTGATGTCAAAATACTGTGTCTCAGTTTCCGAGCTGCAAAAGGGAATAACGCAGCACGCACACACCCCCCCCCACTTTCCTCAGCAATGTGAGGATTTGTACTACCACAAATTGCTGCAAAGCAGTCAGGAAGCTGATGAAAACCAAATAATTTTGCATTTGGAGTTAAATTACAACCTACACAAGGCCTGGAGATGCAGATTAGAGCAAGTAGCTGTTAATTTTATGGGCTCTGTCCCTTGCGTTCACTGAATGAAGCAGAAGCCCAGCATAAAATACAGTGTATGCACGAGGTACCGTGTATATACTGCTGACAGTACTGCTGACAGTAGAGAGTTCTGAAACTTTGCAGGCTCCCAGTGCTTCTCTGAAACACTAAATTATTTCAATACAAGTAGTATATGATATACTACAAGGAATTTATCATCGTAAGAACCCTGGTGACTTCAAGTTTTTGTTTTGGTAGGGATGTTGGTTTAAGTCAAATGCAACTAGTCATATTTCCTTTGGCTTTTTCATGTAAGAGTAGGCGGTTAAGCCCTGCTTAATACTGACTGACTGAACAGTATTAACAGCTGAGGCGCAGGTCTGTTATAATTTGGATATTTCTAGCCTGGAACGGCTCAGGGGCTTAGTATAAACCGCTGAGCAAGGTTAGACATGAACTAGATGATTGATATTATTTTTCTGAACTGAACACTAGCAAGGTGCCGCTAGAGGGTGTGGCAGCCATGGGAAGCAGCAGAAGGTTCTCACAACTGAGGCTCAAAAGAAGATGAATAAGTCGTTCTTCTTTTCAAATACCCATCCTTCAGGTCCTCCCGTGATTATTTGTACCTTTACTGTGGCCCTCTGCTGAGGCTACAGTAACATATTACACCTTTCCCTTTTCTACCAGACAGCACAAGGCACTGAAAGCTGGTGGTGATAATCCTATTAGCGGCTTCTGTGTTTATTACCTATAATTAAATGTTGCCATTTACAGTATAAAGTATATGAGACAATAAAAGAGTTAGAAACTGGTTAAACCCTGTCTTAAACCTAGAGCCTTTGACAAGAGGGAAAGCATTCGGTTCTTTCCCCTTCTCATACATTTCAGAGACATGAACATAAGACTCTTAAATGGATTTAACAAAGCATAACAAAAATATTCAGAAAAGCACTGAGCTCCTGGCCAGACAACTACCGAAGACGATTTTGTTTCTTAGTTCCTTTGACTTCACAAGGGACATCAGGATGGATCCAAACAACACAGGCAGACACCACATCTATCGGAAAGTTCTCAATATTCATGAGCATTTGCTTACACGGTTCCAGTTTGCGGATTGCTTATTAGCTTTGCTGACATAAACACAGTGGTGGTGGGGTTTGTTTTTGTTGGGTTTTTTTAAAGTGAATAGCCTGGGTGGAAAAACAACGATATAATTAAAACAAAACAGGACAAGAATGTGTTGTAAACAAAAGGACTGGTGATCTTCTTCATACAAATCTTCACTGAGCTGCCATCTGTTCATTATAACAAGCTTATATTTCTTGAGTATTCGCCGTCATTTTAACTTCTGTGTAACACTGAATAAAATGAAGGGAAATTAATTTCTGCACGTTCATGAAATTGTTTACTCAAGGAACGAATGTTCTGCTAACCCCATTCCACCTATCTCGGCCCCCCATGAGGTTGTAGTCTGAGACTTCCAGTGCAACAACCATCTCCAAGCCAGAGCTTGGTTGGGCAGCCAAACCACCTCCAGCCCTATTGTGGTTCTACATCTAGGTGTCACCCTAATCCTGCCTTGCAGCCACCATCACTAACCATGGCTCTAGCCAGCTATAGGACTGCCATAGGACGGTAGCCCAAGACCGTCATCTTGATCGTGCCTCTGACCCAGGACCACTCTCTTCTTCCAAATGAATACAGAGTCTCAGTCCAGTTTCAGACGTCTCCACTGTTAACACCATCCAGCCCTAATCTTGGTTCTCATCCGCATCACCGATTTCACCTTCTAACTCCAGCCAAAACAACCATCCTTGCAAATGCAACCTTTTTTGTCATCCAGTTTACTTGCGCATTACCAAAGCTTTTGGGTCACAGTCAAATGCTTTAATTTTATACTTTAATTTAATGCTTTAATTCCAGCATTGCTCTGGGACAATATTCTGTAATCTCTGTATTTCTCTGACCTCAGCTACTTTCAAGCATATTAAATGTGATACAATATTTTTTTTTGGCTGGTGATCTCTGACTGGAGTGGGTGGGAGGTCATGGTCTAAACCTTTTTTCATGGGGTTTGCTATTAATACAACCGGATGCTTTTTAAATCAGAAGGAGCCATTAATGGAGATAGGCACAGTATTGCGTCTGTAGTACTGTGCCTGTAAACCTCTATTCTCTCTAGGTAACGTAAAAGGCTAATAATGGAGAGTCGTTTAACACCCATGAGATCTCTTTCGTCCTGTAGAAAAACAGGATGCAGGCTGAATTAGGGTAATCTCACTTAAAGGAGCATTTTTACAAGGTTGAGATACAATTTAAGAAATGTGTAACAGAACTTTTATCAATACAAGTAGCGTACAATAGTCCTGGCTGCAAATCAGAAATTTACTAGTAAAAGCATAATTAAAAAGAAAATTCCTTGAAGATCAGGTTAAAGCTACCTTTGGCAGTAACTGTTCCTAATTAAACTGAAGAAATCTATTGCATTTTACAAGGATAAAAAGAAAAATAAGAATAATAAAAAAGCACCATACAGGAACCTGTGTTAGGCCAAGTACAACATCAGAGTAAAAGCAAAGAAGAAGTGTAAGGCAAGCGCTGCATAGCAAAGAAGAGGGCTCCCGGTTTAGGCGTGCATCATTTTTTCTGCTCCTGTAGAAAGAAGAATGATTACACAGAAAGGTTCCCCTGGGCAGTATGTCACCACTGCAGGCCTGTCTTTGCTCTCAGCGACACAGAAGAAAAGGTTTATTTGATGTTTGGAAGCCAAGGATTGAGAAAACCTGCTGCCCAAGGTCGTCTTTCTTCCGGAGGCGTAGAATAACCTTTCGGATACCTTCAGCTGAATGAATCTTGCTTGAAGAAACAATTAAATTATGCAGCGGTCCCTTTGGAGGCTTATTTTACATTTTGCGTCCCCTGTGCAGATATGCAGCGGGGATCTTACCATGGATGTTTTTGCCAGGCTGATAAGAAGGGTTTAGAGGGAGCCAACCTCCTGTGACCCAGCCTCAGAGGCCCCATGTTTTCACACTGGTTTCAAAGAGCTTCGGAGTAGAGCATCTCATGGAAATCTTCAGCTTCCCAGTCCACTTCCAGTGCCTCCCTGAGGAACTCAGTGGAAGGATAGAAGTTCTCCTCAGCAAGTCAGAAGAAAAACAAAAGACACTGAGGAATAATAACCTGCTTTCTCTGAACTAACTTCTTTGGAAGTTTTGGGAAGTGAAGGCAAACCTGGCTCAGACAGCTTTTCACTCTGGAGAATGAGAAGTTCAGCAGTTTCTCGACCTGCAAACTTGGGCTGTTGGCATCTAGCTGAGAGGCCGGAGGGGAATCTGCTCAGCTGTGAGCCTGGTGCCCTCCTGGCTGTTTTGTTTCTGCAAAATGAGCTCACATTTCAGCTCCTAAGGCTCATGCCTTAAATAATGGAGCTTACACCCTGTTGTTACTGCAGATTTTGGGGGAAGGGATAACTGTCTGACCAGGACATGGCTCCTGACCCACCTTCCCCATCCTCACAGCTCTCCAGCAAGACTCCAACCATGCCTGCAAGGCAGATGTCCGTGGAAATGGTTTCTTCATCAACACAAAACTCACTTTAAAAACTTCGCTTTGCGTGCACAACGGCAATCTTGGGAGACATCCTTGTTAAATTTTTTTAAAAAGACTCCTTCATGAACTAAATGACCACGGGATATAGAAAACAGCTGACAAGGGATATGAAAACACAGATGGCAAAATGCAAAAGGTGGCTGACGCTTCCAGGAACGATGTGCACCGCCTCTGATAACACGTGCTGTCGGAGAAACAGGTTTCATATTGAACACGTCACCCAGTTTGGTGCAGGTGTGGTAAAGGCACACTGTACCCCACCAGTTACGAGGAGAGCACGCGTTTGGAAGAGTCAGCCTCTCTAACAGCATGTCCAAAGACAAATCCTTGTATCCACGTATCACAAAGGGCATTGCAGTCAGTTTAGCACAGACGCATATATCACGGAATATAATATTTCCTGCCCAATAAAAAGGATTCTAAAATTTTCACACATCCGTGTGAGACTGGGAAGAGAATGGTAAGCGTTTGGGCCTCTGCTTCGGCTAAGGGCGTGCCCTGGTTTCCCTGGAAGGCCCTGATTTCAAACCATCTAGAGACCAGCACCCGCTAAAAATCTTGGAGTAGAATGGGGTGTTACTTGTGCTCCTGGGGGTAACCCCTGCTTGAAACTAGGCAAAAAAGTACACGCAAAGAAAAAACACATGCAAGTTATATCGTAAGTGCATCAACAGCAAAAACCATTCCGCAAGTGCTGTTTGTCACTTCACACTGAATTTAATTACAGTTAAAGATTTAATTAGAATTTTTCTGTTATTCTACTATCTGGTTTTCCCACTTTTTTTTTTTTTTTTTTTACTTGACTGATCGTTTTGTTGTTTCACTGATGTTCTCTTTATACTCTGGACTTCAAACAGCTTCATGCCCTAGGGATGACAAATACTTTTAGGCTTGATTACTTGTAATGATGGATGCCTACATTGCAGGTAGAGGAGGTGGGGAGAGTCATCTCTTACTGTGCCCGTTCTCCTCCTCTGCCAAGCAGATTTCCTAGAGGCAGCTGCCTGACTGCCACTCTCACCTACCTGATCCTTGAGCAGTGAAATGTTATTAATTAATGACTTGTTTTCTGATAGTGACTTATACCATATATTTTGCACACCACAGAGATCTGGCAAGAGTAGAATAACTTTCATTTCAGAAGAGACCTGAGTGCCATCTGTTTTTCCTGGCACCGGCGTTCCTTGGGAGGTTAGAAAGGTTGAGGACCAAATATTTTCTCGTCCACTTTTCTCTAAATCATTGTCAAAGAAAAAATGATAAGTTGTGAAACACTCTGCCGTCTTCTTTCTCTCTTAGAGTACACACACAGAGGTTACACGTACTTTTCCACAACATGATCTTATATATTTTTTTCTGTTGTCTGACAAAATCCATATGTTCCAGGCTCAGACCATCTGTCCCTCTTGATCCTTTTGCACAAAAGTTTGTGATGCATTTCTCTCATGATTGATTTCTTTCTGTAATTTCACAGGGAGGCATTTGACAGAAAGAATTTTCATACCTCACCACCCCGAGGTAATCTACATGCACGGGTCTCCTCGGTGACAAAAGACTGGATGAATAAAGAGCTTTCAGTTCCCAAGCAGAGCAGGGCGTGGGTTTTGCTTGGCTGGTTTTGGGTGGGGTTTTTTTTGTTGTTGTTTGTCTTTTGGTTTGTTTTTTTTTTTCTGCAAGAAAGCAAAGTACCCCTGGAAAACAGTACAGTAGTGAGAGGGTTGTTTGCTCTTTCAAGATTAGTAGTTCCTCACCAAAGCCAAGTCCCAGAGAATTAAGCAACTCCAGTTACAGCTATAACCATCTTCACAGGGCTTTGAGAGGACTAGAATCAAGTGGGCTAGCTCACAACTACTGTAAATGCTGGAGACCTTTAACGACAGAGCTGTGGGATGCACGTTGTCATAAGCCTAAAGTACGAAGCAGTAACTCTGGTGTTTGTTCTTACTCCTGGAACCGGGATTTATTAGTTATTTTCTCATTGCTGGCTGGCTAGCAGTAGAAAGGGAAGGTCAGAGTGTGCTACAAATCGGAAGTAAATCATACTGGTTTATTTTAGTTTCTAGTCTGTGCTATGGCTCTTTGCAAATAACTATTTCATATTCCCGATGTTGGTAAGAGCATAAATGGGTTCCAGCACTGCAAATGAGTTGATTGTATGAAAATCAATGATCAGCTTGTTGCTACTCCCTCTCCCAGCCACCCAGAACACCCAGTCCTTCGCCAAAGTCATCTTCTGCAACAGAAGACCCCGTCTGCATTCTAAGGTCAAAAGTAAGGTTTTGCATTTTTCCCCTCCCGTGTAGAACACGACAGTGACAGAAACCAAATCCAAGATGAGGTTTTCTAGGAAAAAATGTTATTATTGGGCAAAAACTTATCAAAGTGTTCCACAAAGAAAGGCGCTAAAGAAGGACTTGAAGTCCAAATTATTTTCTCTGGTGACTTCTTGGTTAGGCTGTTTCTCCCATGTTCCATCATACAGAGAAGAGATTAAGTGATGCAAGTCTTACGTGTGAAGTGAATCGCGGGAGGTGCAGGGTAGGCAGCCACGTGCTACACTGGGAATGGAGGCAAAGGCAAGCATAACCAGGATTTCCGTGGGAGACTGCAGCCTCACAGCCAAACTACATTTGCCAGCTCTCCTTTAAAATATTCACTCACGGAGGGAAAAGAGGAACATACCTTTTTTTTCTTTTCCAAATAACATTTTTACCACCACCACAATTTATCTAAATCTAATTTGGAAGGAAAAGCATTTCATTGCCATACAAAACAGACTCATATAAAGACCCAAAGGTATCTATTCCCTTCTGCAGGCTACCAGGAAAGGTAAAACCTTGCCAAATACTGTAAAAAATAATACACTGAAACTCGTTTTGTGAGTGGTTCTAAATATTATGAGAAAAACTGAAAAATGTTGCTGCTAGGAAAAGTCTTGACTGATCACCACAGAGCCTAACCCCTAAAACTAAAGCCTTTTTTCCATTAGCAGAAGAGAAAATAAAAGTCATATCATGAACCAAATCCAAACTTTTCCAAAGTCACAACTTCATATCTATCTTCAGGTCCATTACACAGCACTGGCGTGTGAAGCCAAGATCTGGAAATCAGTCTGAAACTCTCAGAAATAGAAGCCGTGCATATGGACAAAGTGGACGTGCTGTTCCCATGCATGCCTACCTCTAGTATCCATAGGTACCAATTTTGCAAACCCATGTAATGGAGAGCTTGATTGTACCTCTCCAGAGCAATTGCTGCTAAGAGCAATTGACTGAACCCCACCGTCTCCACATTGTCATATTTTGCTCTGATTTTCTGCAGCTGCTCTGTAAAAAGGTGTTTCAGTGTCAGTACCCTCTGAAAAGACTGGCCTGTGTGCTGTGCTTGCCAATTCTGTCTGACAGCTCCTGTTCACAGGTCTTCAAATAAACAATGCTCGGTATCTGTAATTCTTGACAGCCTGCTCTACTGTCTTGTTCCAAAACTTAGTCTTTTTTCCTCTTGACTGTAAAAATAAAAAGTATACCATAAAAAAATTATTCCCTTATGTATTCTGCTTCACATTATTCAACAGCGTTGGTCACGTTAACACATAAGACATTTAAAAATAAATCCAATTCTGGAGCACTGTATTTGTTTTCTTGAGCTGCAGTTTCCTCAGTGTCTCTAACTAAAAGGGATTTGGGGCATCTCTGGGAAGCTTCAGTATTCAGCATTGCTGAATAATCATAGTTTAAGTAAGGTAAGAGTAACATTTTGTTCCGTGTTCTTTCTCCTTTTTAGGAGATTTAAACAGTGGGGGGTTTGTTTCCATTTTTTGCAAGTGTTTCTTGAACGTTCATTCCATTACAACTATAATTCCACTATAAACACGTATTTGGAGGAACTTGGTACCTGGCATCAGGTCAAGCAGCAGGGAAGAGATTGATTTACTAGAAGTTTGAAAATCGTAATGACTTTGTACTTTCCTCTCACCAAGGTTTGTTTTCTTGCCTAATCCATTTTCGGCTGCTTGCAGCATTTAACATGCACAACTTGTAGAGTTTTTCGAGCACAACAGGAACACCAGGTCATAACCAGCGTCGTGGATGGCTGCAATTTCTGTTTCATCATTAATTCAGCATTTTTTTTTTTCCATTCCAATTCTACTATTAATAAATGTGCTCAGCTTTTCTTTCAAGGAGAATTATGATCACGTTTGGCTTCAGTGTGAGCTTGCCCTTGACTTTGGCTGTGTTGCCTTAGATGGCTTGGTATGATCTGCACCCAGGACTACTGATGGTGCAACGGATTGGCATGGCACAAACTACACCTCACCGAGGCCTGAAAGGTCATTGAAAAGAGAAAGTCTGAGAGAAATAAATATGAGGGCAATCTTAGGAAACAAGCAATGTAAGTAAGCAGCTTTTAATCTTTTGTTCTTTTTTCAAATATAATACTCCGAAAAAGGGACTAGTCCAACTCCTTTCAGAAATTGCTCCGCACCTGCCTTCAGACTCATAGGTTCTGAGAAATCTTTTACTGATGTCAATGGAAGCTGTATGTCGTGGTTCAGCCTCAGTCGGCAACCAAACACCCCACAGCCGCTCACTCACTCCCCCCACCCCTGTGGGATGGGGCAGAGAATCGGAAGAGCAAAAGAACTTGTGGGTTGAGATAAGCACTGTTTAATAATTACAATTAAAATAATAATTATAATAATTATTGTGATAATAGTGAAAATAATGTTAATATAATAAAATGGAAAAGGAAAAAAAAAAACAACAGAAACACAAACTTAAAACCGCTCACCACCCGCCGACCGACGCTGCCCGTCCCCAAGCCGCGATTGCTGCCCCCCTCCCCCGGCCAGCCCCTCCCAGTAACACACTGGGCATTGGCGTTACATGGTATGGAATATCCCTGAGGCCAGTGTGAATCTGCTCTCTTAGCTGTGCCCCCTCCCCTCCCGGCTCCTTGTGCCCCCGTCAGAGCACGGGGAGCTGGAAAAGTCCCTGACTAGTACAAGCCCTGCCCAGCAACAGCCAAACCATCGGTGTGTTATCAACATTGCTTTCATGCTAAATCCAAAGCACAGCACTGCGCCAGCTGCAGTGAAGAAAATGAACTCTATCCCAGCTAAAACCATGACACTGTATTTTTCAACTTTAACAATTAAAAAAAAATTAGTCCGTAACTTAACATAGAATCAATCATAGAATCATGAGGTTGGAAAAGACCTCTAGGATTGTCAAGTCTGTCAATAGTCTAGTATACCATGATGGTATACTAAAGGTTCTGAACCCTCAGAGAACTATCCCAGACCTTATGGACGTTGCTTTCTAAGGAGACAGGGAAACTTTCCTTACTTTTAGTTTCTGATAATGCCAGAGATAATGTGTTTCATTGGACAAACCACTTAGAACAAATTTCATGAGTTTTTAGGCATGTTAAGATGCAGATAAGCGCCTAATGGGATTTTTGAAGGAATCCAAGTGAGACAAAAATACATCCTGCTGTGGTCTAATTTCCTTCTTTTCTAAGGTGGGGGTGGGAGGGAATAAATAAATAAATGAAGAGGGTAGGAGTACCGTGTGTACTCCTGTCACTCCCAATACTGATAACTGAGACTTGTTGCTTCAGTGCGCCGCTTGCACTGCTCTTAACCTAGACTTGGGTATCAGTCTCGGTATCCTCTGTAGTGAATCTGCATGAGATTTTTCATGCAGTAACAATAATCAAATTATAGCTTTTTATAAAATAAATTAAATTATAATGTATTTGTTCCTTACCCATGTTAGCTTCAGTCTCTGCAGAAGTAAGAGAAATTCTTGACTTTGAAAGATGGTCTCCAAAAAAAGAATTAATTCTGTCCTTAAATCTTTCCTTTTGACCTTCTAGCTCTGACTTCTGGCAATAAAGACTGTGTAATATGAACACAGCATAAGCTTTCCCGGCCAAAAAAGAAATAACACATGACTAATTAAGAAGCACTAAAGATGATGTTAGTAACCCTTCAAAATTACAGTCCATTAATTTCAGCTGTACAGTAGAACTACACATTTTCACATTAATAATAAACGAAATCCTCATAATTAATGTTATTTCAGTACAGGACAACTTAAAATATATCATGCATGATCATACGTCTGATTAGTTTTGTGCGACATTAACAGTCTGGTGGGTAATTTATGATTTTCCCTATCAAAAACAAAACAAAACTAGTATATGCCACAAATTGTTGAATATAAACTCACGGTCTGAACGTGAAGCCATCTACATTATTTATTGGGAATCATGAAAGCAGGAATGAAGGGTTTGACTCTCTATTCTAGCAGTTGAATTTCCTTTGGTTTGTCTCCGTGGTCTTAAACTAAAGCTGGCTGGATCTCTGTCTGGGCCTGATTTATTACCCTGAAACTCCTCCAGTTCCATGCCAGTGATATTCCGTTCATTTTAAATGCAGGAGAATGGCAAATCCTTTCCCTCATATTTTTTTAAGACCATTTCTGTACTTCTATCACCCACAAGCTATCCAAGTTCTTCAGTAGTCCCAGGGACATTAAAATAAAATTTGAAAAACTGTTTCACCCGGGTGAGACACATGCTATCCCTCTCGCCTCAGTTCCTCCGTACTCTCAGCTCTCTCCTCTGGCTGTCTAACAAATTCTCTGATATGGACATTTCCTCTCGAAGTTACTAGCACCAGTTCATTTCCTTTTATGTTCATCTCCATTAAAATGGAGAAGAGTTAAAAATATAATCTCCGCTTTAGTTGTGGGCTTCAGCCTTGCAGCTCTTAGAGTTAATAGGATTTTAGGCTCCCTGTACTGGAGGGTCAAATAGCAGCATTTACCCAGGCATTTAAACACATTAATTACCAGAGAGTGAGTTACTTCTTTTGGAAAGGTGAAACTAAAGCTTTTCAGTTACTGATTGCCCATGTCTCGATACCTGCAAGAATCCTGCCGCGGTGTAGAGGGAAGGTGGCAGGAGGAGAGCTGAGGGCGAGCGGGGTGGTCCGGTGCAGCCGCACTTTTTGCCCTCCTGACGTAGGCAGCCTGCAGCTGTGCTTTTCAAAGAGCAACACCCGCGCTTATCTTAACAGTTTATAAACCGCCTCTGTCAAAAACGTCTGTGGAAAGCACTGCGCGAGCTTCTCTCGCATTTGTGTTGTATTATCAGAGGCAGGACCCAAGAGATGACATTGAGTTTGCTGAAGACAAAATAAGGTGCTTTCAACTTTTTAGTAAACAGCTTATTCTGCAGTTTTGTTGCACTCTGCCATGTGCCTGATCAGCCAGGCCACAAAAAGGGATAGAGACAAAACCGCCACTTACCATTTATCCAAAAGATCGGACTGAAATCCTTGTTGTTTGATGAGAATTGGCCAACGAGAAAGCAAATTTTCCACACCGCTCCTCTGCTCACAAGAGAGTTCAGTAAGGTGACCTGCGCTGATGAAGCTAGGTCTTTAAGATATAGAGGACTGAGATTTCTCTTCTGTGATTTGCCAATTGGTGATAAAATGATTTTACAGGGGAGAATCACCATGGAGGGAGGCAGAAGGGAAAGACAAACGACAGCAGCAGTTTTTGCTCTCAGGCAGCTCTTTAATTTCAGGCTTTCTGGTTTCTGGTGTAACATTCTTGGCAATTAAACAAGTTACTACCGGCTCTCAGAAAGGTAATGGACACATCATGTCCCTATTGACTTTAATGTTCTCCAATGTTATGAAAATTTAAAAAAAAAGAAAAAAAATCAGTGCTGCAGTGCTTCCCTTGTCATTTAATGGCACAGCTACTGGTTAGCCAGTTCATGCTTCGCAATGGTAAAAGTGGATTTTGGGATAAAGGACTTACTAAGGCAGGACCGAGCTTTACTATTCATGAAGCTCTTCAATTCCATAATTTCTGTATCTTTAGTCACTATGGAGTAACAGTGAAAAAAAAAAAAAAATCCCAAACCAAAACAAAAGACTAAGCTGAAGCACAAACATTGAATGAACTACCAGAGATTTACATTTTCACTGCATTGCTCAAGCCAGAAGAAAATATGACTTTTCTGAGACAGAAAGCGTTTTCTAACGCCTTAAAGAGAAGGAGAACCTCAGTTGCTGTGTTGGCACATGCTCCAGTGCACGAACGCAACAGAGGCACTTGCACCATGGTGAAGTTTAATCCAGCTTAAGACAATGTGCTGCTGGAAGAGGCACCCTCTGGCATCTCCATTCCCAGATACTCATCCCTTCTCTAAGATTCCCCCTTCTTCCAGTGTCAATCCCATAGCTCGCTATTTGAGGGAACAGACCCAAGTTCAAGTTCAATTGGAAGTATTTACTTCTAATTTAACTAACAAGGTGCCTACCACCTTAGTGAAACTCTGTAGTCATTGCTGCAGCTCCAGAAGCTGAATTTATGGGTTAGATGTGGGCTACAGTGTCACCCAGACACTGTCCGGGCAGCGTTAAGGTCCCAGAGTGAGTGATTAAAGCCAGGACATTATATACTGTAATTAAACCAGATCTTATTAAATTCCTAAAGGACGGTGGAAGGCTTTCTCCTACCAGCATTTGTTGAACACTTTTTGATGTGAACCCTTGCCACAGCTTAAGCATTTGCTATAGCTCAAGCAGCCCATAAGCAACAAAATAATGAGTCAGGAGCGCCTTTAGACACCTCTTACACCCCAAAAAAAGGACCTAATAGCAAAATTGGCTCAAAAGCACAAAAAGGAGAAGACCACATCTTGTAAGACTTGGAATAATGAGCCGCAGCATAGAGAAGCACATCTGGAGCCTGCTCATGAGCACCGAGAGAGACGCCATACAGACACGGAACAGAAAGGTGGTCCCTGATCTGATGCCCAGAGCTTTCTCTCTAAGCACAGAACCAGAAAGAGCCACCAGGTGGGGAGAGCACAAGACAGCAGTGCATTAATTAAGATCACAGCAGTAAGCAGAGCGCACTGCACACCGGCTAGCTGACCATTGGCAAGCACTTTGCTGATCAGCTCATTCTTATTCAACTTCTCCATTAGGAACGGTGGAAGGAGGATCTACTTTCTCCCTTTTAAGAAACAAAATTAAAACTGCCCTCTGAGTTCTTCTTTAAAGTCATTCTCCTTTGTTCACCTACATTTTTACAACCTTTTTATGTTTGGAAATGATAATTGTTGCTTAACTACGTGTTTAAAGAAACCCTTAAAACCCAGATAGACATAATCATCAAGGTGTGGAATGAATGACTTCTGAACCTTCCACAAAGTTATTTTCTATGAAATCAAACTCTGCTGTTGATCCGTTTGAACTATTTAGTGTGTTCACGACATGTGGAGTTATACCTAAGCTGCAGCAGCAGGGTACACCAAAGGAATTATTTGAAAGTGCCCAAAGACGACGTCCAGTTTTCCTATTATTTATTTATTTTTACTTAACATTTTGCACATTTCTGTACGTTGAAGGCTGAAGGGGTTTAAACACCTTTAAGAGGGTTCTGTAATGTTCTATGAGTGTAATAGTGACATACTTACGATCTTCTAATTCCCTTCTATGGAACGAGTACTATGCAAATAAAAGGAACTGCACTTTAGTATAAAATCTTTGAATACGACTGGGATGCTGTTTCTGGGTTAAAAGCTTCCTTCCATACAGGTGCAGGCATTTCTACTCAGATTCCTCTCTGTTCCCGCTAAGCTTCAGACCACACTCTCATCAGACTACCCAGTGGATGTTAAATGAGATCATTCAGCCTTACAGCTTATACCTAATTCAACTAGTGGATACTCAGAGAACGTCCACACCGTGTTCTCTCAGAGACCTCCAGAGACGCTGAAGACCTACAAACTCCAAAGCTTTATTCAGACAATATAGAAACTGTACGGAGAAACTATACACTTCGTAATTTTGCGCATTGATGTCCTAGAGCCTAAGGTCACTCCTCGTGAAGAAAATGTATCAGAAATCGTTGTTAGGGGTACCCTGAAATGTTGTCCTCCCAGAGGGAGGAGACAGAAGCACAAGCGGAATTTTGCTATAAGGCAACACATTGGGACCGTGCGGAATAACAAAATGTAGTAAAACCTTAAAAATCAGTATACGCGCAGAGAGCCTGTGCTTCGAGTAACATTCAAGCAATAATCATGACATCATGGTTCTACCAGGCCAGCAAAGCATCTACAAGGTTTGAAACTGCAAACTCATGAGAAAAAGATTTTAACCTAAAAGTACACATTTCTCCATTTTCAAGACAGCGGGAAGAACAAGAACTAATTTATGTTTACAATCACTCAGTTTGATTAAAAAGTCATACTTCAACAACTTTAAAGATGTATTTTCTGAACATCCTCCTTTCCATTCAATTAATTCCAAATGATATTTGCCCAGAAAATGTAGAGCATGTTTAACGGCGGTAGAGATAATGCTAAAGCAAGCAATCCCTGGTTAAAACTTGGACTCACTTCTGTCAGCATTCTTGCAAGAACATTACACCTTGGTTTCCTCATTAATATTGTTCTACATTAGCCTAATGTAAAACCAAGTAATGTGTCAGGCAGCAGAAACAAGCATGCAAACATAAAGCGTTTTACATATGGTAGATTTCAAATGACCTTCTCCATTTCACTTACCATAAAATCAGTGATTTTTAGGGCTGCAGCTGAGACTTTGCTTTGTTCTAAAATGTTCAGAAAAAATGACTGCTACTAGAGTCTGGAGGCATCAGGGATATGGACTGGGGCTGAGATTTAGGACACTGGTTCTATTTTTACTTGCGCCAGCCACTTATTTCATAGGGAAATCACGTCAAATTGTACATGACTGACATAATTTGAAATGCTGCCGCTAATGTTAAGGGAACAGCTATGGATCTTATTTTTGTATGCTCCCAGACTGCCAAAATGGAGCAAATTATACTTATACTTTATTATCTTAAAAAACAAAGAGGAAAAACATTTATTGGGTTCTACACAAAGTTACTGAGACTTGGGCACTCGTAGCAAATACGCGAGTCAGCATTTGACTGTGTCAGATTGTCCTCACACTAAAAAGGTATATCCTATGCCTGTGACTCTCTGACACAGAGTCAGAGACGAGTGAGGCTGGAAAGGCCCTCAACGGGTGATTTTGATCCATTTTTCCATCTTTTTCCCCAGGATATTTTGTGTTTCATGAAACCATCTTAGGACTGTACTCATCTCTCGAGTACTGCTAGCACAGAGGTACTTAGATCTGGGGAGCATCTTCCATGAGCGCTTCCCAGGTCAGCATTCACTGCTGGGGAGCTCTCGGGGTAAAGACAGCACCCGAAGAGGGAGGATCCGTGAAAACACTTCAGAAGGAAAACGTGGAGAGGAAGAGGGTGTCTGTAGCTGCTGAGAGCGGTTCTACCACCTCTCAACAAGGCAGGAGAGAAGCAGATAGCTTAGGCTACGGAGTGGCTCTTAACATCTATTAATTGCAGCGCGTCACCATTCTTCCCCTTAGAAAGGGTTTCTTGACGTCCTGCAGAGTATCTATCGTCTTTCCAATATTTCCAGAGTTTAGCTAAAAATAGAGCACTATAAAAAATACCCATGATTTTAGTTTAAAATGTTTGCACCTTGGAGCCTTTTTCCTGGGCAGGGCTTTTACTGCCCACATGTGCAGTTTCCCAGTCTCCTACAAGGATGCTAAAAATCATGCGAATAATTAACCAGTGCAATTGAGCATTTAACACCACACCTGCAAAGTTTGTAAGCCATGAAAATTTATGGTTTAATAATGTAATATGGGTTCATTTTAATGTGTAAAATACAGCACTGTGATGGAAACAACTGTAAATTTTCATGGCTAACAAACTTTGCAGGTGTGGTGTTTCATGCTCAGTCGCCGCATTTAATTGTCTCTCTGTTTTTTGAGATCCCGATAGAAGATCAGGAAACAGACCAACTTTGAAAATTAATTATTTTACTTTAAGTCACCAATATGTCCTCTTAAGTCATCCTGTTACAGCTAGAACTGTATTTCAGGTGTACTGGGAGAAATCCCAGTAGAATAAAAATAAATTGCTTTCAGATTTTGGTGTGAACAGAAAATATGAATTCATGTTCGGAAGGAAGGCTGAGAGAGAGGGAAAAAGTTACTCAGATTTGATGGTCAGCCCCATTTATATGATTCCATATTCTAAATCACTGTATCTACCTGCTTCATCTTTTTAAGCCTTGTTTCCCTCTTTAATGTTGGTGAAATCTCTCATTTTGAAGTAGACTTGCTAGGGGGTTTAGGTCTAGCCTATCCTCTGATAAACCCCAAACACACCCAGTATGCCATAAAATGGGATATATGTGGAAAAAAGTGATTGATTCAAAGGCCTTCAAAATCCATATTTCCATTGGTTTGGATCATTTTCGGATCAGGCCTTACTATTTTCAGGAGCAGAAGCTTGTTTCTTCCACAGTGAAAACATTTATCAGAGAGCAATTTTTCATCTCTGTGTTCAAGTGGTGACTAGGCTGGAGTCTGAACTTTGATACCTGTTCCGACAGACGACCACGCTGTGCCAACACCTTTGGTTTACAAATCACTGTCAAGCTGTCAAACCAATCAGGAATTCAAAGCACCTAAGACCTTTTAAATGCTGCCAGTGTACTGTCATGAAATGTATTTAAATATTATGAAGCTTTCAGATTCAATGTCATTTCTTGTAGCAAAGCTTTACGATGAATTTCTAGTTAGTGTCTTCTATTATTTTCCATTTGCTGAAACAACAAAACCCATTTTTGAAACCAAATTCTGTATTATTCAGATTCCAGTTAGATGAGAAACACTTTTACCAAGGTGAGCACGACACTTTGCAGACCTCTAGATAACACTTGATACTGGGGTTGTCCCTCATAGACTAAAAGGCTAACTAGTATTCTCAGATGAGTCTTTACATTGAATAAGAGAATTAGTATGTAACAAAAATTTATCTGACGGTATATCTAAGGATAAAGACAGTTGAGAAGAAATCCATACAGCTCAGGATCCTGCTAAAGAGACTTTTGGACTGATCCAACCAGAGACTACATAAAACTGCTGCACCCCTGCATTGCCTAAAGCTCTTGGAAGGGTTCAGAAAGCGGTAACCGATAAAAATCGCCCACCAATGAGCAAATGTCCTTGCCCTCCTTCCTTCCTGTACATTCCTCTTCCCTTACCAGAAGAGCACTGGCTGCCACAGGAGTTGCTCTGCCTCAGCCCTCCACCACCAAAGCACCTCCGCATGCAGAAATCCTCCCAACCCCCCCAGCTCCTCTCATCGCAGCAGAGCACGTAGGCAGCACCGTTTAAGCAAATTTTCCATGCCTGATAGAATCATAGAATCGTTTAGGTTGGAAAAGACCCTTAGGATCATTGACTCCAACTTTAAATGCCTTGCTTAGGCGACAGCTTCAAAACAGATACCAAAGGCTTCACACGGTCTTCAAAGCTCATACAGAAACAAAAGCATGAGAAAAAGCTTTTTAGAAAAGGAGGTTTCTATGCACTGAAACATTTTCGTTATTGAATCTTCATAGAGCAGCTGGAGAAGGGATCGACATGTCGGTGTTGTGCCCCCCACGCTCCCCCGGGGGCGAAGGACGCAGGCTGAAGATCACGCAGGTGGTGAGATGCTGCGAGGGCACTCACGTATGCGGGAGGGAGGAATACAGGAAAAGGGAGTTTAGACGATGCTGGTGAGAGCGAGATGTTCCTTAGATTTGGTAAAAAGTCAGCAAAACCTCACTCTGCAGGCGAACCACACAGAGGGCCACGTCTGCTAAACGACACTCAAAGTTTGTCTCTTCCAGCACACAATTTTTATATAAATAGAATTAATGCTTAATTCTGTTACAAGTCGATACGGTCGGCTACTAGAACATATTGTTGTACGTGGACAATGAACACTTGGATAATCTAAGCAAATCTTATTTTGATACAAATATCTTGTGGACAAAACTGAAGTCCTAACTTGAATTTTATTTTCAGCCTGTCTGCTCCCATCAACTGCAACATCCGAACAGATATTTGGCTGAGTAACAACTAAGCAAAAGCCAGCAGGAGCTAAGGACATCAAAAATAAAACAAATTGCCATAGTAAAGTCAAGGTGAATGTTTCCCCCTTCTAGCTGTCCACTGGAGTCTCCATGTCTAAAATACTGTATAGCGTTAGGCATTATATTCGCTGCCGCTTTCAGCTCCAATGGTAATTGCATTTCGGGTTTTGGTGATATAGTGCGATCCCATGATGTACAGGATTATAAATGAAACACCTTGTAGCAAAGCACTTTGGTTTAGTGCTTAACTTTTAAACATGGAAGTTGTTTCACCAGGGTGTCGGGCTGGAGTTCACAGTTGTATATAACACTTGGACATGCAATTGGATATAGCTCTTCGGAAGGCTTGCAAAAACCTGGAGATAAATAACAAGTCTAATACTTCAGGGATGAAATATTAGTACCACTGGAGCCACTAGGAATCTTGCAATTGGTTATACTTGGACCAAGATTCCACCCTAACTCTTCTTCAGCTTTTGAAGTTATCGTAAATAAGGGTATTATCGAGTATCATGAAAAGAGATTACGAGAGTAGCAAAATAATCATCCATGCCAATGAAATCTTTTCCTCTGGAAACTTCTCTGCCCATTCCACAACAATAAATCTTGCATAGGTAGGAAAAGTGGCACCTTCTCCAGCAGAACTGTCCTAATGCGTCATTGCAAGTTTGGAGAAACAAAGGACATGTAAAACCCCTGCCCAGTGATCCACGCTGATGTCATTTTTCTAGGTCATGTCAGAGGTCAGCATTTCACAGGCTCAGTTACATTCACCAAAGGCACTTCTGAGGATTAATTTAAAAAAAAAAAAATAGGAAAAGCTATTTCTCAGTTGTTCTCATTCCTTCTCCTCACTCTGAACTTTTGAATTTCTAGTAATTAGAAATTCTGGGTAATTATTATCTGTCGTGGTTTAGCCCCAGGCGGCAACTCAGCCCCACGCACCCGCCCATCACTCCCCCCTGGTGGGGTGGGGGAGAGAATCGGAAGCTCGTGGGCTGAGATAAAGCCAGTCTAACAGGAAAAACAAAACACTAATAGTAATAACAACAATAATAATATAATGAAAAGGAAAAGCAAAAGCAAAAGCCGTGTGCGAAAGCAAAGCAGAGCAAGGGATTCACTCCCTCCCTCCCACGGGCAGGGGGTGCTCAGCCATCCCCAGGGCAGCAGGGCTCCATCGCGCCTAACGGTGACTGGGGAGAACAAACACCATCGCTCTCGATGTCCCCCCTTCCTCCTTCCCCCAGCTCTATGTGCTGAGCGTGTCGCCATACGGTGTGGGACAGCCCTGGGGTCAGTTGGGGTCAGCTGTCCCAGCTGTGCCCCCTCCCCTCCCGCCTTGTGCCCCCGGCAGAGCACGGGGAGCTGGAAAGTCCTTGACTAGTGTAAGCGCCGCTTAGGGACACTTAGCCGCTACTTAACAGCAACTAAACCATCAACGTGCCATCAACACAATTCTACCAAATCCAAACCACAGCACTCTGCCACCTACAGTGAAGAAAATTAACTCTATCCCAGCCAAAAGCAGCACAATCAAGTTAATATCTGTTGAATTCTGAACGGTTACAACAGTGAGCCGACACCAGTAAAGCCTGACCTAGTGGCTGGTGCCAGAATCCAGCCAAGGACTCCCAGCGCCCCTTCTGCTGTAATTCTGTCAGGTTTCAAGGCTTCCAGTGCTTCTACTGTTCTGGCCTGAGAAAGAAAAGCAAGCCTCATTGTCACAGCTAGTTTAGTTAAGGCTAGGACTGTAGAGGAATTATTTCTTTCTCTGGTCTGTTAAAGACCTCTTGCTATCCTGAAGAACATTCCCAAGCAGCCGTGCTAGAGTAAGGGAATGATTCTGTTCACTCTCATGCAGGGATTAGAGTAAGGATAGATTAAAAAAAAATAAAACCCAACATCAAAACATTCAGTTCTTCAAAACTGCATGAGATAAATAAGTCATCCTATTAATTTTTATTTCTTGAATCGCAGGCTGAAAGTTTTCATTCATTTAAAACTTCCATTATCTCCTCCTGGCTGAACCTCCTGCTGCCCGTGTTGCTCCATTCTTGCTATGGATTTTCTCCAGAATAAAAATAATGGCATTATTTACAAAACATGCAAACTTTCTTTTTTTTCAAATGCAATATTTTTAAAGCAGATTTTGCCTCAACCACCAAAGCAGCAGCAGGAAGAGCTCACCTGAGCTATTCACAATAATGTTTTCTACTTGATAGAAAAATTGTTTGAAAACACTTTTTTTCCTGAGCACTAGTGGGAGCAGTTTTGTTTAAAAGAAAAAAACAAACCAGCCACTAAGGGGAAGTTCCTACTTTCTGGAAATATTTCTCTTTCCAAGTTTGCATTTCTCGGCTGTATCACAACGACACAGTTTGACATGGCAATTTGATGTAAGGGCTGGATGCAGTAATTAGAGAAGCAACTGTTCCCAACGCCTTTGCATTAGCTTATCGCCTCTTCTCCGCTGCTCAGCTTTCCCTGATCCCCTAACACCGACACAGCCTGCGTATCTTACTTTTAGACAGACCTTCCAAAATGCCAAGCTGCTTCATTTTAATAAGTAAAGCAGCCCATCAGAGCTTTTCCAGTATCTTAGGGTGCATGGCAAAGAAAGATAGGGTAACTACGGGAACGTGGCTACCTAGGTCTAAACTGGCCGCTGCAGTCATTAGGTCGCTTGTTCACTCGGCTCCAGCAAAGGTCTGTTTCTGAACATCATTTCAGGATCTCGAAAATGTTTCTGAAGGAAAGCTTCCGCTACTGCACTACGAGGTTTCTTCCTCCTTTAATAAATTACTGTTTTCCATGGAAAACAGAAAAATAAAGTACATTCCAGCAAGAAGTCAGTGATGGATTTTATCAGCTGTGCCTAAAGCGGTGAACTGAGCTCCGTGATTTTATTAGTGGAGATACCAGGTAATCATTTTTTATGTGGCGTGATCATGTCTACAGCCTGTCTGCATTATTTTAATATAAAACACATCCTGAGCAACAAGGCCCTGGAGAGTCTAATCATAAATGAATCCAGTTTCCAGAAGAGATCCTCTCTGCCCCGCACAGATAAATAGGGAGCTGCCTTTCTGCAGTAGCAGAGTTCACAACCTGAGGATGACACTTTCTGCTAATGAAAGTGAATATATGCTGGCTGTAAGCCTTCCTCCCGCTACGCCAGCGAACAAAGACATAATAAGGCACAAGGAAAGCCTGCGCTCGTTTGCAATATGCCACAGGCGTTTCTAGCCGGGCTAAGGAGCATGTGGTAAATAAAAACGCCCAGTGGGACCACCTCTTTCCAGTTTTGTGTGGATGGGCCTTTGTGTGCATCCTTCACGCCTCTTCTTATGGTTTGCAAACAAAATCGCCAGCTAAGCTGAGGGTGCTGGAGAGCTGACCTTGATTTGCCTAGAGATTAAAAGGTTACATTTGACTCCCCTTCTCATATCTGCAACTGTATTTCATTGCAGCTGAGTTAGAAGAAAATGCAAGTATGATGTAATTTTAATTATTCCCGGTAATTATAAAACGAGAGCACAAATGAAACTACATAACATCCGTTATTTAATGTCTTTGAAGACAAAGATTGGTCTCTTTCTAGCACTGTAGCATCTGTGCTTCAGATGAGAAACCCTTAAAATAGCATATCATCTGATGCTTTTTTTTTTTTTTTAATTAAAGTGATGAAGGCCACGATTTTGCCGTATGCTTGCAGCAAAGCTATGTATTTCAAATATACGTGCCTTTCTTTCCTAACTTGCATACATCCCCCCCTGCAATCGACCGAACTGGCTGGCACTAACTGCAAGGGATGTCCCAGGGGTTGAGATCATTTAACCATCCCCTCCAGCACAGGGGTTTGGGCTGCTGGAATTAATTCTTCCTTGGTTACCTCTCTAAACAAAGGGATAAAATACTGATTAAAATACTGCGACATTCTCTCATATTATGAGAGAATTAGGCAGATGTCTGTAGTTCTGGGTATATTAAAATCGGTACCATCTCAGCTAATTCCAGTCAAAACACTTAATTAGTTGCAAATGCAAAAGCTACACGTTAAAAATGGGTGTGATTGATTGTTCCCAAACTTTCAGTTTCTTACTGACTTTTGGCAAAAGTACCTTTGATTTAGAACCGCAACGATGACATTAGAGCTAGGAAGAAGGGGCAGATTTCCTTTTACCTAGATTAAAAAGGTGGGTTATTTACTTTAGATTAATAGCATGAGTCATTGTCCTTCTTAGCTATTCAGGTTTGACTCACCGTGCGGAGCGGAGGTCACCTCGGGCAGCCAGGGAGTGGCAAGCAAACCTTCCCAGCCTCCCCCGTTCGCGCATTAACAGGCTTACGAAAGGATGATGTTTTAATTTGCTGAAGTATTGTGAAGCGGGATTTATTCACCATGCACCTAAAGATACGTCTAAAAATCAGTCGAGCGAGTGAGCACCGCTAGCAGACGGACTCCACGGACGGGGTTTCGCACCGCCCCGTGTTTGGGGAGTTAGTGGACACGGGCCACCGAAGGAGCCACGCAGCAGGGTTTTGCCTTTCGGTGGGGACAGGAAAGCTCGGCCCTTCCACACAAGTGAGAGACCTACCACAGCTGACACTTGCACAGCCGTTCACCCTGAAACCTAATGATAACCATTTAGCTACTGCATTGCCTTAATTCTTTCCTAGCTGATCTATTAAAAAGGACTTAATTTGGTGTCTCCCCGGTAATTAGCATGCGCTGAAGACAGGCTGGTACTTGGGTACGAGCAGCGGTTGCTTATGTAAGGAATGACAAGGAACATAAAGGCAGATTTTGCCCCTCATTCAGCATCTTTCCAGCAGTGCTGTCAGTACCAACACCAACGAATTTTCTCTACTAAAAACTTTTAAAGCATCTCCCCGCAAAGCAGCTCTGCGCCCACCACATACCATGCAAATCACCAATGATGCAAAACTTAACAAATCAAAAGAATACATTGTAAGTAATAATAATAATAATAATAAAAAAATAATAGAAAGACATACATGACTCATGGTGCTACCTAGCCTCATGTTTTCTAATTAAACACCTTAATTGTCAAAACTATTGAACTTGCTTTTGCAGAATGCACTTGGCGAGACCCAGACTTACGATGCCTTTCACACAGCATTTAACTTTGTTGCAATGCAGAGTATAGGTGGCTTTGGCCGTAAAGCACTTTCCATCCTGAAAAGACTCGCACTTAATCAGCTACTTAAATATCCCCGCATCTCAGATGAAATGAAATCTGTGCTCAACAAGCATAAAGCAACACAACAATTTACAGCCCAGTTCTAGAATAGATTTATACGTAAATAAAACAAATGGGATCTGCAGGAGTGTAACCCAAGTTTCTCAAGATGATTTGGAAGCCTCATGGTGTCTTTAAGTACATTTTAATATAAATTTTTTTTTCGTGAAACAAAACACAGATTGTTTTTAACCTCTGTGTAGCTAAACAGACGAGATGGGGGGGCAGCTGCATTATGGATTTAATCACATACATGAAAATGAAAGTTGCGCCTATCTCACTCCATTAGGATATTATATGGCAATAGCTACTTGGAGTTAGCCATCTCGGTATAAAAACACATTTTGCACAGTCTTCAGCCAAATAAAGGTCATATCCATTGAACCTGGCAAAGAAATTATAGCCTTCAGAATACCAAATGTTCCTTAGAGATGTTTCGCTTAAGATACAACCTCCAGCCTCGTTAGCTTAGGAAACGCAAGCAGGGAGGAGAAGTGGGGGCAGGTCCCGGGGCAGGGGGGGGAAGCGAGGCAGCAGCCGGCTGAAAACCGTCCCTTCAACTAAATTAAAAGTCCAGACCCCAAAGAGATGGGAGCATTTCCCTCCCCGCCCCCCGCGTTACCTTTTTTGACGCCCGATTGCTCCCAAACCCCAATGATGCTCTTGCCTGGGTAGTTTTTTCTTTAAGCAAAGTTCTCCAGCACCCACCAAAAGTCCCAACTTTTGCAAAAAGGGAGGGGAGAGGATGGGGATGGGGGGGAGAGAAAGAAAAGGGAACACTTAAGCAAAGACATTGCCCAGCGTGGGGAGAGGGGGGGCAGCCCCGGCCCTGCCATCACCGTGGCGTCAGGGCTGGGCAGGGGTGGGGGTCCCCGGGGGGGGGGAGGGGAGGGGAGGGGAGGGGGAGGGGGAGGGGGAGGGGCAGGGGCAGGGGCAGGGAGCATCCCCGGCGGGGCCGCTCCCGGGGCTTCCCACTTTACTGCTGAAAACGGCTGGGGTTTTGCAGGAGAGGAGCTAGAATCATGAGAATAGGTGAGAATTGTGGAATTAAAAAAAATATATACACATTTTAGCGTATTCAATATATTAAAGAAATGTTAAGTTATGGTACGTATATTAATATATTTAAATACATAAAATATATTAAATATTAAGTTATAGTATGTGTTTTAATATATTTTAATATCTCTTTTTATGTATATTTTTAAACAAACAAACAAAGTGCACGAAAGGGTGCTGCGTTGCAGGCGCAGCCCGGGGCCAGCCCTCTCAGTTAACTGGGGGAGCGTCAACCAGGCAGCTTTTACTCTACATAACTGTGTTAATTAACGTTTGCAATATTTTCATCCGTAGCTGAAACAAAAGGGATAAGGAAGGGAAAGGTCTCATTTGCCAGGTTTCTATCACTGCTGACCATCAAGGATGGGCTGGATTAAAGAACAGATGGGCGGTTAGCAGCTGGCAGGGCCCGCAAAGGGACGTACGTCCCTTGCGCCTCCGACCGGGTCTTACATGGGTAATGTGTCTTTTCCCCACGAGGACGCAAGAAATTAAGTAGAATTAAAGTTCTCTTTGTGATCGCCAACAAGGTTGCCTTCAGCCTGACGGCGTGGCACCTCCTTCCACCCCGCGAGGACCTGGGGCGGGAGCCGGTGCCCCCGCCTGAGCCACCCTGAGCGGAGAAGCCAAGGATTGGATGGTTGGTTGGTTCCTCATCAAATTTGTTACCGAGCATTTGCAGCAGCTGTTTATGAAACACCTCCGAAGAGCCTGACCTCCGGAGAGGGGTCGCGAGCGATCTGCACGCCTCGGAGACCTCAGCTGAGGCTCTAGTCCCTGCGGGCACGCTTATGACACGCAGACAGGCCTCATGAGCTTGTAGCAGGGTACAGTTTTATTCACAGCCTCTGCACGACTTGCTGCCCACAATAAAACACGGGCTGGTGGGGGGGGGGGGGCGTGCGTTTTCTTTGAACACCTGAGAAAAATAGATATTGCCGGTTGTCACTGGGTGCTGCTTAATTCCTCTGCGCCCCACAGAAACTGTTTGGTCACGGAGCTTCAGTCCTGACCTCTTCCCAAACTCACACTTTATTTACTTTTTAAATGTTATTTACTTTTTTATTTTATTTACTTTTTGTTTTACTTTTTTTAACTTTTTAACTTTTTTAAACTTTTTACCTTTTTTAACTCTTTACTTTTTAAATTTTCTTTAACTTTCTTTAACTTTTTAACTTTCTTTAACTTTAACTTTTATTTTTACTTTATTTTTCCTTTATTTCCTTTTTCTTCACTTTTTTCTTCCTTTACTTATGTTACTTAATTTACTTTTTTACTTTTTGTTTACTTTTTTACTTTTTCACTTTTCATTTACTTTTTTAATTTTCATTTACTTTTTTACTTTTCATTTACTTTTTTGCTTCATTTACTTCATTTACTTCTTTACTTCATTTGCGATTACTTTTTTACTTTTTTACTTCATTTACTATTTACTTTGTATTATTATTATACAAGTATTTGTTGGTTAAAATTGGTTTAGTTTGGGTTTTTCCTTTTTTCACTTTACCTAGCAATAAGCGAAGGCCTAAAGCTGCAGTGCACGCCCTGCTCCTACGCTGCCGCCGCTCCCTTGGTACGTGATACTGCCTCCTGCCTGAGCCCGTGGCAGGGGCCAGCAAGAACCCGCTGGAGAGGCCGCGAGGGTCAGGCTGGCGGACACAGCTCCTGTTGTAATTAAAAAAAAAATACCCAAACCCTCGACCTACTTTGTGCGTCGAGTACAGCGAAGCGAGCCAGCAGCTTCCGGCGCTGGCCGTGCCCTCGGGTGATGCCGATGGGATCGCTGCCATCCTCTCCCGCAGACGCTTGTGCAGCGTCCCCGGCTCGTGGCAAACAGAAGTCAGGGCATCCTTCCGTCTGCAAACAGAGCGTGACCTTAGCCTGGAACAAAACGATCATAAATCACGCAGAACTTTGTCTCTTTGTCCCCACCTAAGTCTCCAGGGGTCAAAACTGCCACCTAGTAAATCCACGCGGCTCCGCTGATGCTGGCGTTGCCTCTCGGTGGCCAGCCAGCAGACCAGCAGGAACACATCTCACCTGGGGGGCACAAATCCTGCCTGAGCGCGGATTTTATCTCTCCAGAGCAGATGCTTCTCTTTATCTCTGTTTGTGCAGCATTCAGCACGACAGGGACCCATTCCTGGCCAGGACCTTGAAACGCACCAGCGATATTCCAGGCGTAGGACATGGGTGGAAAGAGGGAGAATACATATAACCAATGGTGACTTTCGGGTCTTAAGCCAAATGTGTAACAAATATCTGGTGTCAAAGAAAAGTGTAATTGTGGGGCATAGAAATCCTTTATATAAATACAAATCAGGAATTTTAACAGCAAAGACAAAGAGAGATGAAAGGCCTTCCTTTGCGGTGGCACCAAAGACATCAGGACTCATTCCCATGAATTACGTTTTACACAAAGTCAGGTTGAGCGACGCATGGTCTTACCGGCAGCCGGCAAATTGCTCAATAACCCTGGCCTCGCTGCCACCGACACCTGCACAAGCCTTTGAAGAGTCCAGGTTTCCCTTTCAAGAGATTCTGCTCTTTAAATGGCTGCTACATTATGTGATTAAGTTCAGACAATATCCTAAAGTGCTTAATTTTGCAGTCATCTCATGGCATGTTAATTAAGGCTTTTGGTCAGTTTTTCTCCTTTTAAGAGCCTGAGTTGTAAGAGAGGTCGATTAAGTCCCTCGTGAAACTCAAATTTCACTGACCTTTTCTTTCTAGCCTCCCAGCCGACAGCGCTCCTGGTGTCCCGCCAGGACCTCGGTGACAGCAAGCACCCAGCAACTGCTCCCGACCCTCTTGACTGAACGATCCAGACCTTGGTGTGGCCAAAACCCACAGGCGATACACGACAAACCTCGGGGCGCTGCGACTTTTCGTGAGCAGTTCAGAGGCCGGTGAGAACGGCAGCTTCCAGGTGCTGGTTGCAGTCTGATGGGACTGGGCGGGACTGGGCAGCCCACTGCCCGTCGCGGGAGCAGGGTAACTGCGTCCTTGGCCAGGCCGCTTGCTCCCGTAGCCAGAAATTCAGATTATCCAACTGCTCCCGAGCACCGGAGTTACACTAGAAACGTGCAGGAGGCACATATGGGCCCAGAGCTGGGAAACGGCTCCTTCTGCTCTGGTCATAAAAATCCCTAATTTTGTTTTAGATTAGAGGTTGAAAAGCCCAGCTCTGCGTGTGCTTTGCACATAGCAACTCCCCGTGCCGCAGCACCAGAGGACGGGGGCTGGCAAAACACAAACATCAACATTACAAAGCTAGTTTTGGGGTTAGTTTGGGGTCGGTTTTTTTTTTTTCTTTCACGTAAAATCTCACTTGACTAGCTGGACGACATGAATCACTTATGAGCACGGTCACAGAATAGTCAGGCAATATTTAAATCTCTCTTAGTCTGCTGCAAATTTGGGAGCCAGCGGAGGGCTGGGGAGGGGCCCAGCGAGGGTCGCCGGCTGTTGGCACAGCTCACAGCTACAGCCTCTGCTTGAGCCTCTGAGTATCCTTTAAATGCTTCACTGGAGAATGCAAAGCAGGGACGGGGGCATGCGGACATGAAATAACCTGAAATGGGGTATATTTGCTTTATATTTCAGGTTCATTAAGGCTTCCTAGAGTGTTGCTGGAATGCAGGGGAGACTTTCAGGCACCCCCGTGATCCAAACCTGCGCTTTTCCTTCTGCTCCAGAAACAAAAAAGAATTTTGTTTTCACATAAAATGGACTGTGTAAAGACACCCAGACCCTTAACAATATTTCCAATGTGCATGTTTCTCCCCCTGGGGACCGCCTGGGGTCTCCTGGTGGGGCTGGAGGAGGCCGGTGGCCCCGGGCAGCCCCGCAGACGGGGGATGCTCACCTGCCCCGGCAGCGCTAGGCACAGCGGATGGAGCTGAGAAATGGTTGCTGTCATGATTTCTTCCCTCCTTTTCCTCTTTTTAAAAATTTACAGTAGTATTTTTAGCCGGATCTCCTCAGCTCCCCGCTGTGTCCTGGGCTTGCGACTGCTCCATTTACAGTTGCGGGAGGAGGTGGGCAAATGAGATCTGTTAATTGCAGCTATTTATATCTCTCAGCGCGCGGCCCCGTGGCTAGGATCGCCGCGCAGTGTCTGCTGGCTGGGGCTGAGGGCACAGAGCTGAAGGGAGCCGAGGTTAACGCACCCAGGCTGGAGCTGAGACGTTCCCCGCCCGCCCCGCAGCACGCTGTTGTCTCGGGAGCGCGATGCTCCCGGAGCCCTTTGCTAGCTTTCAAGCTCACTTTTGCACAGAGCTCCTGTTTCCAGTTTAGCATTGACGCTCTGACTCGATGGATTTTAAGCAAACGTTTTTGGAAGGTTTACGAGAGGTGGTTGTTGCTGGAGGTGTGTAAATTCATGTTGACTTTGTGGTATGTTATGTTAGTCTCTTACAGAGCATATCTACAGCATATTTTTCTGCATCTCATTAAAAAAAAATGGAGTCTTTCAGAATATGTTTCAGTCTGTGATTAAATTTTTCAGTTTTGCTGTCACTGGAGTGGAGGCTGGATAAGAGGACAGAAGCAGTTAATCCACCTTGATGTGCCTTGCTGTGTCTGAAGCTGCTTCTCCATAAAGGGTCAAGCAGACCGGGGAGCCCTGGTTCGCAACCAGAGGATGCCTTGGTGGATCAGAAGTTGAAAACACCACTGAGTTTGGAATTCAAGGAATAGGTTAAAAAATCCTGAAAAAAAATGGGGATTCTAGATTCTGTAGATAAACTTGGGTAGATTTGTGCACATGGAGCTGTGATTTCTGTAAGAAGAAACCTGCCAGTGATTTTTGCAGCGCAGCAGAGGTTGTCCCTGTCTCATCTGTACTTCTGTTTGGAAATCCTCTGCTCACCGTAAGAGGACCTCCATCAAGGCTCATTAACTACCCTGGGGAGAGGGCAATGATAGACTTTTTTGAAGATAACAGTTAATACATATTTTTGGTTTCAACCACTCTTATTCAGCTCGGGCCACCACATTAATCCGCACTAAACATTCACTCTTACGGTCACAATTTCATCATCCATTTGAAGAGAGAAAACCCTAATACCTAAGCAGTTAATCCTACGGTCCTGTACCTCCCAAGGCAACTCCAGCAGCATCCTTATTAGTGTTATATTTGCCTGCGGGGAGATGTCTGAATTTACATATCTGCATTGCCACACGGAGTGATATAACTACAGGGATCCTCCACCTCGCCAGGAAGATCCTCTATGGGAGGAAGCTATAAATAATAGCGTGATAAAGAATTCCCTTCTCTTGTTTTTTTTCTTGTCCACTTTACAGCCGTAACAAGAATTGCTGCCTGTTATATGGAAAAAATGAATTATTTTATTAAAAAAGCACTTTATGTCTTTGTAGCCATTCTTTGGAATATGTTTCCCTGGATTAACTAGTTGTGAAAACTGGGGTTTGAGCTTAGAGTAATGGTAAGAGCATCGCTCTGTGACAGACTGGGTGCTAGATGCAGTACAATAAGGACCAGGTAAAATAAGAACTTTGGGTGTGTTTACAATCTCCTTTTTGCCTCTAGAGTTGCAAATTTAAAATATTTTTATTTTTAAATGGTGCTGTGTGGGACACTGTCAAAGTCAGTTGTGCTATTTTATAGGGGGATAGAAAGATTTCAGCTTGGAAGACTGCTATTACCTAATAAACCAGCAAGGCTTCTGTCATTTTATAAAAATGAGGAAAAATGGGTGTAAAAAAGAGTCCAAGATTGAGTAGGTTATCTCTTCTATTAACAGACCCTTCTTGCCTGAGTGTTTCTGCAATTTTATACATTCAGAAAGGGTGTCATTCAGCAAAAGTGGAGGAAAAATAAAGTCAAATATTACATTTGGTTTCCAAACCGTGTTTTAGTTTAAATCCTGGACTAAGCCTACTTCAGTGACTGGAAAAAAAAAAAAAATCAAGTTCAGTTTTCCTAATCAGCTGTGAATGCAAATGGTGGAGAATGAATAAAAGGAAGTTATTAAAGAAATGTTAAAATCCCCCACTTTACCTCTGGAGAGGCAGGAGATGCTGTACGTGGTACTCGACCCTGCTGGCAGGCACTGCCTTCCCATTTCTTACCTGCAAACAGACACCACCGAGTCCTCGCCTCTGTCAGTGCAAGCACACCTGTGGAACAGAAATTTTTCCATGCCGTTAGTTATCCATCAGGTCATTTTGGCAACGTAATTGTCAAATCTCTCATTTTTATTAAGTAGCTGTTCCTTTTACTAAAGCTAACAGCGGGGTTAGTTCAGTGCCCGCACGCTGGTACCAGCCTGAGCATCTCCTGCCTCACTGTCACAGACATCTCAGCATTAATTTAGTTCAGTAAATTGTCCCAGTGGGTGCAAACCGGAGTTGGGGCTTATGTCTGCCTTCTCTAAAGCGCTGTCTGTCCAGATGCCTGTGCTGTCCACACAACAGGGCTGTATGGTGGGGTACCTATACATACCTGCCTGGCTGGTCTTCCTCAGGAGTGTAGGGGAGGAAAGACTCACTGGTTTGAATACCGTTGTGCCTGCATTGTGATTTTTAATAAAAATACTACAGAAAAATACATCTTAATGAGTGGCAAAAATACCTAATATCACCAATAATTTATATCAACAGATTTGCACTGTCAATGTTAGATGACATTGCCCACGCGGGATGCACAGGGCTGTGGGATACCCAGCCTGCCGAGAAACAACATCCAGGCCTGGGACGGAAGAGGACGGTACTTTCTAGATCTGTAAGGCAAAACCTGACCCGTAGGACTTGTATTTCTTTGCAAAGGCAAAGCACTTCAAGCCTTTAAAGCTGGTGCTACAGGACCAGAGCACTGGAGCATCTTCTCCTCGAGAGTTTTGCCCAGTGCCCCGTGCCGGTGTGGATGTCGTATGCTTTTCCTCCTCCAGTCCCTGTAAGATGGCAAAAAGCTTAACGTGTGTCGGGGCAGCTGCAGTGAGCAGATATGAAGCAACCTCTTCTCAGGGGGTGGGGAGAGGTTAATTCTTGTTCCAGTTACTGCCCTCTCATCAAGCGCAAGTGCGATGCTCTGCTGCTGACAGCAGCTGGCTCTGGCCCAAATTGAAGTGTAGCCTTAAATTGATTTGAGGGCTGGATAATACACCGGGCAGGCTGCACGTGTCCTGCAAGATTGACATCCGAGATACAGCACCTCTTATCTCCCAAAGCTTTGCAAACTGCAGCTGAGATATGCTGATCACTTCATCTCACAGGCATCACCTTTGTGGTGGGTAACAGAGGTTTAATACCCACTTTTTCTCTATCATGCAGTTGTCTTACCCACAAAAGTGACAGAAATTGTCTGTTTTTCTGTCCTGGTTCTCTATTTGAATTCTTTATGGATGTAGCTCCATTTTTGTTTCATCCGACACCAAAGTACAACAGCTCTTGGGGAGGGATGGCAATGCAAAGTGTACATCATGTGCAACAGTTGAGAAAGAGCGATTGATCCAGCTAGATATGTCAGCAGCTTAAATTTCATGCAGACCAGGCTAATAGCAAGGTTTGGACAACATCAGATCTAGAAATCATATTTTTGATACATAAATCTCCTGGGATTGTTTCTTTCTGTGGGTTATATGAGCCAGAAGCTCTGATTTCCATGGACCCAATGTGTATTTCTTTGCCCTGAGAGCAGCAGTGGTCCAACTCTGTGTCTTGGAGGCGCAGCTTCTGCCACAAGGGCATCCTGCAGTGCAAAACCCTTCGAGGTATCTGTAGGTATCTCCATTATTAACAGAGAGCAGAGCTTTAGCTTCTCCCTCTTAGCTGACACTTGAAGCTGGGCTCAAATACACTTTATAACCTTTTAAGAAACAGCTATTACCTGATACGTGTGTGGGAAGGAGAGACCAGTGTTGGTTGGTCAAGTGAAGAATCAAAGAACTAAAATTCTTGTATGTTTGGATTTTTCTCCAGCTTCCTCTAAATTATTTCCTATGAAAGGGAAGAAATCTGAGCAAACCAGGGGAAAAAAAAAAAACACGCCTCGTGCTGTATCTAACTTCCACGGGGACAAGGAGGGAGAGGAACCTGAAGCCGACAGCCTGCGCAGCCAAAGCCTTTACCTGAAAGGTAAAAATGTAAAGTGAAGGAAAGAATAAGTCAAAACCATACGTTTTCATACCATTTTGAGGGACTCAGGGTGTATGGGGAGAGGGAACATCTAAATTCTATCATAGATTCCTTGCAGAATATCTAACGCTCCCTTGCAGTGTCCCCTCTCTTTTGCTGAAGGTGTGAAATGAAATCCAGGCCTTGAGTCAGCTTTTTCTTTGATCCCTGACTATGCGGTGATCGGTCATAGCAATTTCTCTCACATGAACAGAATCCTTTGGATAAATTCATTTCAGACACTGAGGGCTATAAACGTATTGCAGACCAAAACCTCATGTTTTGCTCATAGTGTTTAAACTCATATTCAGTAGGGTTCAAAAACACTTGTATAAAAGCAGGCAAACCGTTTTGAGACTCCTGATTTCACGAGTTTCTGAGAAAGAGAGTCCTGTCTAGGTAGGTGTTAGTTACAGGAGGACATTTCGCTACACAATACATCAGAGACCTTGTAAAAGTAGGGCAGGAAGACAGAAAGCATGAAAAATGCCAATGCGCGTATATATACAAGTGTGTTTGCATCCACATGGAGGGTTCCAACAAACCTCTAGGTCGTACAGCAATCCAGATGTTGCTCTCTGTTAATCTCGTTTTCTCCCCAAAAGAGAAACCCGGAATTTAATGCACGTGCCATCTTTCCTGTATGCGTTTTACGAGAGCAGCTGTGGTCACACGCCTGACATAGCTAAATGGTCATGTAACCATTTCTACGTACCTTTGTATCTTCATTTAAAATGTATTATCTGACCCTTCCCTTGTTTTGCAGTTACCAGCATCTCCAGACCAGACAAGAGCCCATCCAGAGGCAACGTTCATGGATGTTCAGGAGGACGTAGCTGTAACCTCCCCCAGGTAAGGGACTGCCCACGTCTTTAATCTGAATTGTGACCTGGAGTTTCTCAAAGTTGTTCAGCTCTCCTCCTGTATTCACACTTATTTGATTTCATTATGAAGATTTCTCTCCTGAGAAGATTGATCCGAGCTTTGAATGGAGGGTGGGAAAGCCGTGTGCAGTTGTCAGTGCACAGGCAGAGGAGAGGACACCTCCGTGCTGAGCCAGGTTTCAGCCATAAGTTTCCCATCTTCCTCTCCTATCCTTAACTTACCTATTAGCATACTCATTAAATGCGTTGTGGTGGGCATGCTGACTGCAGTGCTCTCACGCTGGGCATGAAATCATGAAGCTGCAGTTTTTCTCAGTTTGGATTAGATTACAAATTAAAACCTCAGGCCACTGTGAAAAATTCATGGAGGTTCAAATATCTCTGGGGTGAACCTGTGTTAATTTACTATTATTCTGTGTTGCAGGTGTGCAGAAGGTACCATTGTTCGACAGTTTATGTGCAGAACGAGGGACGTCTCTTTTTCTAATAAAATTGCAGCCTGAATTATATACATTGATATCCCGCTGATCTCCTCAATAGCAGATCAGCGAGTAGAAGGTAATTTCTGGTGGATCAGGTAGGAAAACAGTATTCACACATCATGGAGAACCACAGCTGCCAAGCTTTGTGCCGTGCTTCATGATTCCGCCTTCTAAGATCAGAGCACAACACCCTTCATGGATACTTGCATTCTATTTGTTAGTTCTTTGGTAGCACAAAGGGTTTCTGAGGTTTTTGAACCTGGCAGCAAACGTTAGGAGCAGAATAGGTGAACCTTCCTAAATCTCATTAACCCCTTAGCTTTGGGTTAGCATGAAGGGCACGGAGTCATGCTAGTGGCAGCTCTGAGCGTGTTGGCAAGTAGGATTATACCTTTCCTCCATCTCTCCAACTCTTAAATATGCGAGAAGATGGATGTTACGCACTCTCAGAGCCAGAATAACTTTTTTCCCGGGGATATAAAAGAGAGCGTTGTGCAGCAGCAAACCTACACCTGCTGTGCACCAGCATTTCGCTGCTGACTCCAGGAGCGCCGTGCCAACAAGGACATGGCTCTCCGAGATGTTTTCCCATCTGGGTGCCACCCTACCATGCTGGCAGGGCCTCCAGGCTCGGTCTTGCCCTCTGAGGTGAAGGGGTCAGCCTGTCTGCAGGAGATACCACAGCTCATGGACTGACAAAGTTAGCTTATGTGTTTGATGAGATGATTCATTCGCCAGCCCGGTTGTCTCTGGAGTGCCGACAAATGAGCTTGACCAAATGCAGGCGCTTTATGAAGAAACATAAACTAATCCAATTTTAAAATAGAACAGAACAATTTGAAATCATGCTCATTTACTGTGTAAACACTGACCACAATTAACCAGGCATTCTTCACTTTGGGGAAATACAAAGTTATGGATAGATGGGGAGATATTCTGCTCGGTTCGACGGTTCCAGGCAAGCACGTGGTGGTAAGTAACTTCCATTTTTACTGTGGTACTGAATTAGTGCCCTTTAGAGAACCGCTGGAGAAATTCAAATTAGAAAATAATCAAGAGCCTTGGTAATGTGTACATATGGTAATATATAATGTGTTACACAATTAAGTCAATGTTAGTTCAAGGAAAATCTTTGAAAATCATTCACTGCTAATGCAGCGCCAGATTGTGGTACCACATAGCCCCCAATTCAGCCTTGGACATTCATGGCACTATATTAATTTGAACTCGCACAACTTCACGCTCAATAGGAATGGGGAAAACATCCTTTTTTTCACCCAGAAAAATGCCACATGTTTTTGTGTCTTTTCTTAACCCAAAACGGTTATAAATCCCCCAGCCCTCAGGTGCATATCTAAATAAAAGCTGGATACAACCCTGGTAGCACGCGGAGGGGAACCCATGCTGGCCAGGAGCAGCCACCGTAGGTTCAGGTCCTCAGCGTCACCCCAGGTGGGGAGAGGTGGCACAGGGACACCAGGAGTGGACCAGGCGGTGTCTCAGGTTTGCACCTCCCTTCCTGTCTGCCCACTGCAGATACAGTCTGAGAGTAGAAAACACGTTTTAGGGCAGAGAGAACATTTTTCAAGCAAGGATGAGAGCAGGCTGTGCGAGCAGGATGGTGCAACACAGCAGTGATCTTCCCCTGGGCCAAAGGCAAATATTCAATCGTATTTTAAAACTTGTCCGGGCTGATTTGAAAAATAAGTTTAATTCCAGAACTGTGCTCTTTTTCTCTCTTTCAGCTGCAGAGGTTTTGTGATTTGTACTAACCTTGAAGATACAAAACAAAATATGTGCTAATGATATTCCTATCTCCCAGCTGGTGTTGGCAACTCTTTTACTGCTCCGCAGGACGAGTGCAAGTACAAATGCAAGTACCAGAACCTTGTTGAGAGCAGAGTGTCCCACATTTCAGTCTAACCATTCGAACTACAAGACATGTAATAAAACAGTTTCTGCTCTGAATGAATAATTGAGCTACTTCTGTGGGGAGGCCTCTAAAGAGCCATGTGGCAGAATGTTTTTTTAAGGCACTTATGAAAGCTATCCCACCTGGAAACCATCCCACACACAGAGCCCACATTGCTCTTCCTCTCAGCTTGGTTTAATTGCTCGTTCCGTGTCTGTACCTAATCTAAACGGTGAAGAAATACGTCAGGCTACATGAAATCCTGTAATTATTTTTAAGGTAGAGCAAGACTTCCAAAATAATGAAAATCCGTGAATGTCATCGGGCGTGCTTCTTGTCTGAGAATTCCTTTCATATATCAAAATTCCTCCCAATGATATAAAAAAGAATTTAAAGAGACTTAAATGCTGCATTCTTGAAGCAATTATGTAGCACATAAAAATTTCACTGCCACATCCTCCACCATACAGCAGGTGCCGGGACCCCTTGCAGAGGGGCCACACTGCTGGGGCACCCACCCCAGAACCTTCCTCCTTAAGCAGGCAACCCCCCCGCTGCCTTCTGCTCCAAGCCATAGAGACCGACTGCAACAGGGAGTAATTGTTACAGTCCGAAAAACAGTTTTAGATGAAAAAACATTCCCTCTTTCTCTTTGGGATGAAATAGAGAACAATAACAATAACAGCAAACCCAACCAATAATAATAATTATAATAGTAAAAATAATAATGATGATGATGATGATGACGACAGTATCTGTGACATAAAATTTCCCCACGTAAGATATTTTGTCAGAAAAATCCAATCAAAGGGATGCCTGTCACCAATATCATGAGAGCGGTTGAGTGTCTCTCAGTGGTGCATTAGGCAGCCTGGATAACATACAGCCTCCTGTTCCTGTTCCAGCAAGGGAGCTGGGAGTAAGGTACAGCCTACCTATCGCTGAACGTTATTTATGCCAAAGTTAGAGTCAGAGGAGAGATAAATCCCCTCGAAAGACTCAAAAAAATTTCTTTCCTGAAATACAGACACTTAGGTGGACTGGGATCTTTTACTATAGCCTTGGAGGACATCTGTTTGCTTCCAAGGACTACATGGGAAACGGAAGCAATCAAGTCAGGGGGACAAATTCCACTATTTTTCTGAAATGCCTATATAGTAAGTCCTACCCGATACATGCAGTGTTACTTTTTAATTCTAGCAATATATGTATGTTTTTGCGAGATGAAATGTTCTGATTCTGGCGTGAAGGTAGCGAGTGTAGCGGTGACTTGCAGCCCTTGTGGGGACCCAGCTCACAGCACTGGCCTCATTCTTGAAAAAGATTTTGTCTCTCGCTTGCTTGATTGGGACTTGTGCCCGATGACCAGATTTTTCAAGCAGTCTTTGTCTCAAAGCTTCAGGTTATCTTTGATAAATTCTGGGCCCAAACCGCTCCACGCCAGGGTACAGGGATGGGGACCTTGATTCTTCTACATGGGAAACTGATGGTCATGTTGACCATCAATCCAGGAAAAGGACATTCTTGTGAAGAAGAGGACACAGCTAGAGTACTGGTTAACCTTTTTAGTTTTGTGAAGTGTTTGCATGTTTCTCGTTAGTATGCAATTTTCATACCTGAGCTGTCCAAACTATTTAGAATGCAAGTTTCTCATCTGTGGCGCACCGTGCATTCCTCTGTGATACAAATTAATAATTATAATACTTAAGTCACGCGAAAAGAGAAATGAAGGTAAAATACAGTTTTATTATTCATGTTACCCGCCGTTACTTTGTATTACTTTGTCTTTGGGGCTTTTAAAAGTGATTTTCTGTGCTTGTTTAGAGGGGCAAAAAAACATGAGCAAGGTAAAGCTGAACTAAACAACAAATGCCGGAGATGGAACAAATACCCCCCACTAAGATTCAGCTGTTTTGTGCTTGAGGAAGATACTGTCTTATCCTTATCCCTACCTTTCCGATGGGCATACTAATGTGTTTTTGACATAATTTGTGCGGAGGCCACCTCCGGAGGAGAGCGCTTTGAAAGGAACATTACTCTCTTGCAGAGGAAATGCTGATTTGTTGGAACCGCGCACTGTACATCAGGACCGTACCTTCTGGGAGTGATGTTAACTCACAGCAGGATGGAGGGATGCCTGAGTTACTGTCATGCTTGTGGTTATTTGAGAATACAATAACTATCCATCATGGAAATATGAACCACTTTTGAACTAAAAAGGAGACCAAACATTCCTAGGAACAACACATGAATTGAACACGTTCTTCCGCATTCTCAGCGCTGTCATTTGATTTGATGAGGCATTTCCTTTCTTTCTTTATGGCTCACTCAATATTATATATTTTTCCCCCATAAAAACTCCTGTTGAGCTTTTTCTTATTTCAGTTTGATCCAAAGTTCAAAGGATTCAGTACAGAATCTCTCCATTATCTTCAATAGCCTCGTATTAAGCTCCTAGGTCTTTACTTGGTCTTTAAGCACCTTCTGTTTTAAGGTAGCAGACAAGCTTCCTGCTAATTTTTTAATTCTAACTCACCCGCAGGCAGCAGTGTTACACGCTAGCCTTTTTCCATGTCCATAATTGAAGTTACTAACTCAGAGACTGTAGAACTTGGGGACGACTCATTAATGTTGTACAAAATGGCAAAATCCTTTTCTTGATGGTAAGCCGCTCTTGTATGATCTTAGACGTGGTATAATTGGCATTTCCTTCTATCGGCTCTATTATTGCTCTACTTGCAGTGCAAGATGGAGGGTTTCATTACATCATATTACACAGAGGAATACTGGGGGTGTTTCTGTATCTACCACAGCTTCTAAATTGGGCAGAATTAGAGAACAGATCAGGTTCACTCTAGCGACCTTACAAAAGCTCTCTGTGTTGCTACACGTAGGGTTTGAGTTCAGTGACAACTCAATGTGGGTGAGGGAAAAGTAGCGCATTAAGAGAGTGGAGAAAGTTGGGAGATAAATTTATAATACTCTATTTATTTTAAAAATGTTGTCGCTTTTTTGGTTAACAAATTGGCCATGAACAGATCATCATTTTTTTCTTGATTAATGTATTAATCTCAGTGAGTAATTTATCATCTGCATCTAATTAATGAAGTTTTCTTGAATAGAAATTTGGAGGAGTTTGGCCACATGGCCAGCAGGTCCTGGACTGGATAAGGATGTCAAAGATTGCGAGCTGGCCAAAGGGATATTCCATACTATATGACATCGTGCTGAACAGTAACAGCTAAGAGAAAGGAGGAGGAGGGGGAATCCGTAATTATTTGTCTTCCAAAGCAATCACTCTATGTACTGAGGTCCCACTTCCCAGGAAGTGGCTGGGCATCACCTGCTGATGGGAAGTAGAGGATAAATCTTTTTGTTTTCTTTTGCTTACACGCACGGCCTTTGGGTTTTTTTATTAAACTGCCTTTATCTCAACCTATGATTTTTTCATCTTATTTTCTCCCCCTGTCCTGCTGAGGAGGGGGAATGAGAGAACAGCTTGGTGGGTGCTTTGTGGCCTGCCAAGGTCAGCCCTGCACACCAGCATATTAGAAATACTTTACACAGGACAAAATCATGTCAATGACAGATTTCTGTTCTCAGGGAGCTTCGGGTGAATGGCAGAATATGCTTCTGATATCCATATTTTCTTTAGTTTATACATTGGCTTCATTACTAAATACGCCTGATTAGCAATACTCATGCTTTATTACCCTCTGGCTTGTATGACTTATAAACTCTCTGGCTAACACTACTTTTCTCATCCCAAAGTAACACTGTGACACGATCTGACATCTGTTATTTACTTCAGCATTATTTCTTTTTTATTTGTGGAGAAAATGCTGCAGACACTAGACCGTAAATTTTCTTTCTTTGCTAAGGTGCACAGTGGAGAACGGAGCATAAAGACGACCCAGAATGTATAAAGAATCAGGATATAACATTGTGCCCAATGAAAAATTGTGCAGAGGAGGATATGTTACAGAGAATCTTCTTCTATTAAGGCATACACAAAGTTTCAACAGATTTCAGTGCTGGGAACTGAAAGATTCAGTTTTAGGAACTGAACAATTTAATTCTGGGTTGCAAAAGATTTGCAGCATGTATTCGAAACAGAAAAGGGATTCTATTAAGTGCACAGGAATGCAGTCCTGCAGTCCATGCAAGGACGGTTCGAGGTTTTCCAAAAGCCCATTGGTGATTTTTGGGTTTCACTCTTTCTGGATAAGCAAAGGTTGAGGACCTTTGCACCCCACTGCATCTGGCTATTTTTACATCCATCCAGACTTGTATTACCACTTCTGATTTTCTGCAGCCTGTACCAATTTCATGTCCAACAGCAGCACTCTTTGCAGGTAGATCCTTCCGTGAGGCCTCACACTGAGTACGGCACTTCTCAATGTGAATAACAGTACCAGGATTTGGCTTGTCCTGTTATAGAAATAAGTGATTCTGCTGACCCCGTAGCAAGCTAATAATTCAATTACACAAGGGAAAAGCAGACCTGTTACTGCACAAACATGCTCCGCAAAGTCTGTGTTAAAAAAAATCCAAACAACTCAACGAACAACAGAAAAAAACCTAAACAAAAACCTAAACTCCCACATAGCAGAAGGAGAAGAGTCTACCTCTTAATAAGCATATTGTGTAGGATCCTCTCCTCCAGCACTGACAAAAAAAATCCAGTAAAGATTTCATGTCTTTTTAATAGTTCTTCCTTTAGGGGAGTGAAAAGAAAATTACCTAGAGAAGAACAAGCCTCGTGGCAAGTTCCTTTCAGGCTTATGGACTCCAGAGATTGAAGTGGTTTTTGCCCTCAAATATTTGCTTAAGTATTTACATAAAGAGTTGTCAGGTCAGCACTGTACACCATCTTTTACAGGCAAATAGAGTCTATCAACAATGCCACCAGCAATAAAGTCAAATACGGCCATAGCACGGATGCTCAGAACCCCTTAGCTTTTGCTGCTGCATCCATCTCCGGTATCTTTCTTTTTATTTACCCATCTCCTCAGCACCTTTACTTGGACAGTATAACACATCTGTTTATTGCCACAGCTACTCTATACGTCTGAGGCTATATACAAGGATATGTGTTCTCATAAGTGAAGAATAAATGTATTAGGTTAACGTGATTTAGTAGTCACAAGCCTTACCTCCTAAGTTGTCTGGAGGAAGCACGAACAGCTTTTACTGAGCTCGCGCACAATGATACTCACAGGTTTATTCTGCAACTGACTGACAAAGTGCCTTGCTATGAAGGCTAGAATACAGGGCTTTGTGTAATACTGGATATTTATAACACTTTTGGAAATGATTCCTTTGTTTTACTAATGAACGCAGGGGCACTGCCGAGGCTGGCTGGAGATGTACTTCAAAAGCCTTGTGCTTACGCTGCTGAGGCTGACAGTCTTCACTAGGACATCACAGAAAAGCTGCCTTTGCTAACCGGTGCCTCCACTATTCCCTTACACAAAAAGCATCATAAAGATGACCTCGTCTGAGGAAAAAGGTCCATTTCCATACTACCTTCCATAAAGTACCAAATTGTTGACACTAATGTGTGGTGTAAAGGCATTATAATTTTATTCCAAGAGGTATATTGTCACTCTAAGGGCTACGGAGGCATTTATGAATTGATATTTTCCCAGGTTTTGTTTTTAATGAAACACTAAAGTATTTCTGGGTAACAACGTGATAAATTAATGGCAAAGCAAACAAATTTGTTTTCATTTCATAGGGTACACAACAAAAGAAGCACATAATCTTGTCCCTCCAGAGCAAATAAACTTGAGAATTGTAAAGCTAATGGATAAAGTGCGAAGTTTTCAGAGAAAACAGTAGGAAGAAATTGAAGCATTTGTGCTTTTGCAGAAGCTGATCTGATCTTGGGAGAAGGATGAAAAGACAGAGGAAAGTATTTTCTGATAGTCAGGAAAAGAAGAAAATGAGGGACCAATTTCCCGCTCCATGGACTCCGGACCCCCCCATGCAGACTTGTTTGTGTTATTCAGCCCCTTGGTACATCCACACCCCGTAATATCAATTTAATATGGTACTGTGAAATAAATGACAGATTTAGGAGGTGCTGAGACGCTTAGGTAACAGGGACCACAGAAGCATCTATCTTATATAACAGAGAAATACAACTTGTCCCTGTTGGCATTTTGCTTCTGTGTGGGTGTGTATGAAGAGCAAAGATATATCTTTAAAAAAAAAAAAAAGTATCTCCGCTCTCACTCCTTTGAGCTGTTTGCTGCTTGCGCGTACCTTATCGCCCTCCCTCACGGCAGGGTGTACCCGTCACCATGGCGAAGAGCCGATGTCCCAAATCCTACAGGTTACGGTGCCTTCCTCACTCCAGCCCTAGACACCGGTTTGGGAAGCGCCCAGCTTTTTGCCACCCTGGAGCCCGATTTCAGTAAGGAAATGTTTCCCCAGCCAGGAGACCATCAACATTTAGCAGCAGTGGGTACAGCTTTGGGCCTGAGTTACAGACTCTGCCCAAACACACCTGAGCTCTAGGGGCTGCAGGACTGCCCTAGGAGCCCTGGGCATGGCTCTGCACCTGGCAGCAGGAAAAAAACATCACAGATAAACCTTTTTTTTAAATTAATTTCTTATTTCCAGTGGCCGGGTGATGACCTGATAGCCACAAAGGGCTGTCAAAGACAACACCAGTGCACGTCCATGCCCAGTGGCAGGAGCCTGATGAAGGTCCTACCACCCATCGGCGCTTAAAGAAAGACCCTGTTTCAAAAGAGGTACTTTGCTGCACCCCTGAACGACTGTCGAAGGGCCTGGAGTTTAAACTTTGCTTATGCTCTTAGATTTCTCTACAGACCTGCTGAGCCTGTTTTATGAATTTTCCTGCTCAGCAGTCCGATGCAAGACCCTCCGTGGTGCAAACAGGTACACATACCTTATTTCTGCCCCAAGACCCAGGGTACACCTGACCTCCAGGTGCCTAATTTTCTTCCTGTGTAGTAGGAAGATCCTCCATGGTGGCTTCTGCACCCTTCTCCGAGGCAGAGAAAGTGGGAGCAACAAGAGCTGCCATTTGGCTTCCTACGTCTTGTACCTGATCTGGTCCAATTTACAATATAATCTTTTACGTGTCCATTAGTCAACTACCTCCCACCAAGTGTAATCAAATTACTTTCCATTTGATTTCCCTGGTAAAAATGCACACAATTCTGCCTGTCAAATGCTAAAAAGGGCTTATTAGGATCAGTCATAAAAAATCTATATACCACCTAAAAATAATTGAAATCCTATTTTCACCTTTCTAGATGCATAGATCACTTTTCTGCTCAGCAATCCAAATCACAGCCATGAAAACCTTTGATCCTGAAGGTCAACAAAGGAGAAAGCACACTTGCTTATCTCTTGCCTTGGTCCAGTGGGAAATAGGAGGAGATGACCCCAGAGGTCTTTACAGCCTCAAATAGATAGGCATAAAGCACTCTGACCCACGTAAAACGTGGGAATTAAATTGAAACTGTTGGAGAACAGCAATTCTCTCACGTCAAATGCTTTCTTGGCACCTAATGATCATGCAGCCATAACCTGAGGAGCCTCTGCAAGAAAACATGTACAGATGTTATCTACTGAGATTTTTCCTTAAGAACCCTATTTAAGGTGGAATGGTTAGCAGATTTCTTAAGTACGTACGTAGCTGCAGGTGAGGAATTAAAAATCTGAAATCTAGCTGGATTATAGTTCTTGCAAGGTAATGGAACTTACATCTTATTACACTGGAAAATTGTGGTTTCATGCATTTTTTTCCAGGAAGTGAAGTGAGAGTGAGTTACAAACCTGGATTTAAATTTTGATCAAGCTTGAATGCAATGTCTGTTTAGGAAGTCAGTGTGTCCCTGATGAAGATTGGGCTCCCCAATTAATGTACATTTATTCATTCACTTATTTATTTTTTGCAAGGGTAACTTTCTAGCAGCTCTAGCAAGATGTTGCAGCAAATATTGTTTTAACCCCCTACCTAGGCTAATGCAAAAATACTTAGAATCACAGACTGCCCTGAGCTGGGAGGGACCCACAAGGACCATCGAGCCCAGCTCCTGTCCCTGCACAGGACACCCCAAATTCACACCGTGTCTCCGTGGGCCTTGTCCAAGTGCTTCTGGAACATCGCCAGGCTGGTGCCGTGATGCCTCTCCCTGGGGAGCCTGTTCCAGGGCTCCACCACCCTCTGGGGGAAGGGCCTTTCCCTAATGCCCAACCTAAACTTGGTTGGATATCCTTGGTTGGATAACTACCCAACCTGAATGTAAACACAATGCATTATTTATTGTAGAAAGGATAGTCTAACCCGGTCTAACAAAGAAGGAGAAAAAATATTTACTTTTGCTAATTTGATATCTGAAGCTGAGCTTCACATCGCTGAGGTTCTAAAATTACCCAAGCACTTAATTTTGTACTTCTGTAAACTTGTCACTGGCGGTCCCTGATTTCTCTACCTTCCAGAGCAAACTCTCAGGAAGATTTGCTGGAGCTGGATTAGATCCCAAGAGGAAGGAGGTGGCACCGGTGATGCCTGAAGGACAATTAGGGCCTGTAGACACAACTCATCAGCACAGTTTGGGCTGAAGACATTTGTTACCCAGAACAGAGCTTAGGGGTCTCTATGAACTACCAAGATCTCTTTGTGGACTGGGAAAGATGTGAAACTCCTGGACAACCTGTTATTCAAAAGTTTTTAATATTGTATAATAAAGCTTTTTCAAGACATTTTTCTAGCTAGAGGAGATAATAGTACATCTTTGGTCCTGCCTAAACTATTCGGTATAAATAAATTATCTGAAATACTAGGAACATTCTTTCCTTTTCAGCAATCATTTATACATATACTGTGATCCCCGTGAATGGATTTCTCTTGCCTAAGCTCAACATACTTTCACCTACAAGTTTTTCTCAAATTCTTTGTCTGAAAACCTCTTTTTTTTTTTTTTTTTAACCTGGCTGTAGCTCAGTTGAGTTACGATGATTTGGGTTCTTCACCGACACTTTTGTATGCAACTCTCTTTAGAGTACTTCTGCATATGTTTCCTGAAAATTTAAAATATTTCTACACCTGCTGGAGCCTTGAGCCAGCCCAAATTCTGACATGGATTTGTCTAAATCTTGTCCCACGGTGACCTTGGGAAAGAGGAGCTCGGGAGGTCTGGTTCTACCCAAATAAAGGCACCCACCAGTGTGATGCTGCCTCAACCTTCTTGCGCCTGGCGCATGGGGTGCTCTGCACTGGGGGGCAAGTCGAGGGTGGTGAGGAGGGGGCTCTGCCCTGCCACAGCAAGTCCCCTGCTTTTACTTGAAGGGCCTGGAAAACAGATTTTGCCTGTCTTCCATCAGACTGGAGGAATTCCCCATGGCCTGCATGGTCTCTGATGAGTATTCAAGCTTTTGGGTATTTATTTAATTTAGAGCAGTAACTTGTCCTTTCCTACTTGTCACAGTAAATCAAAGTTTAAAAAGATATATGCTGCTATGGAGAAAATTATAATCTTAACAAATATATAAATAATGCTTAATAAAGTGCCCTAAATACTGCCGATGGACCCTTAGGCTTTGGAGAGGACTCGACTAGCGAACGGTGACCTGTCAATCCGCACCACGGGTCTGGCTGAAACCTCCCTTCCTTGGGGGACACCACTGGACTCGTCTTTAAAAATTAAATTAAAATCAGATCAGTTCTGCAAATCATCTGAGAAGTCTGTCAGACTCCCTGGCTACATCAAAGGCAAGGCAAACCTTTATCTTTGGTGCTGCTGAACATTGTCTGAAAAAACTTCAATAGGGAAACGTGCAAAGACATCATTTTATGCTCTCAGATTGTTTCAAACAAGTTTAAAGAGGGTGATAATGCATTGCAATAGCAACCAGATTTCCTCTTGCTACTGTAAGTGCATTTGCTTTCAATTCTGGGTTAACTTTTCCACCGGGTAATTTCACATGAGGAGCTCTTGAACGTTGACTTCTTCCTGCGCGCGTGCAGAGCAGTCACAGGCACTTCACCCGCCTTTCCCTGGCTCTGCAATTGGGTTTCCAATCGGCCCATTTCCTCCACAAGCAACAGCAAAAGCTGCCTATGCCTTCATTTCCGAGGGTTTACTTATTTAGGAACAAATGCTGAGCATATGTTCACAGCGAGCAACGCTTTATTTTGCGAACAGGTTCTGCTCAGACCGGTGGGTCTGTTCTCAATCTGTGGTACCATACGATGACGGAAAAGGGATGAGAATGAACGTCCCTCTGCCGTAGCCATCTACCTATGCAGTTTTACACTGCATCTTATTTCCAACTGAAAAGAATAATTGTAGGTACAGCTTTGGAAAAGATTTTGTAGTCTATTTTCAATATTTTAAAAAAAGTTTCAGTCAACATGACATGAAAATTTGTCTAAGCTTTTGACAGACTTAATAATTAAGCTTTTTTCTGGATTGAAAATGTTAGATAAAACCTTACAATCATGAAAGACTTGTGCTGGGTGCTTCAACAGTTGTACCCAGAGTTTCTGGCAGAAAGAGGGGTCCATTTTCTCCTTCAACTTCTTGCCAGGCTCTTGGAGCCAGAAAGCATAAACCCCCCTGATGTCCTCAATACACCCACGCGCCACGGGGTCGTTGTGGGGTGTCAGGAGTGAGTAAACCTCTGGCAGAAAATGAAGCCACCTGAATCCCTCAGCCAGGGGCTGAACGTGGCCCAGGACTGGAAGGGGAGATTACAGCACTTGTGTTTTTCATTGGAAGCGAGTAGTTCTGAAGAGATATTAAAGACACAGAAATCCTCTGTTTGTTCCAGGTGGCAGGTTTAGAGGCGTTAGAAATAGGCAGTACATTACAGTGGGATTACGAAGAAAAGTGCAAACTGCAAGATGAAATCATTCTGAAATTTAAAGGGAAAAAAAACCCAAACTTCTACCTCTTCCAGGAGCTTGGAAAAGCAGCTTTTCTCTGCAAGAAAATATCTGCCAAGTGTGAGCATTGATCGTGCTGATGCAGAGCTGCATAATACAGCTAAGTCGGGTGAATTTGAACAGTTAACAGCTGGACTAATTAGAGAGCACAGTATTATTGGTATAACTGATAACCAGGACTAAGCAAGGTTATTTTGCAAGTAATAGATTTGACTTTGCAAAGAACAGTGGATATTTGCAGATCTAATGAAAACTGCGCTTCCCAAATTGAAGTGTGAGCAAGCAGGGAAAGAACCGGAGTGCACCTAATTAAAAATGCATACCGAGGCAGGAAGACAGAATACAAGGGTAAACAAATGGCAGGGACCAGATTTGTTTGCAATAAATATGGAAGGAGGCACAACACGACTCGGAGGTGCCCAGCCCGAGGGGTGCAGTGGTGCCTGTGCAGCCGGAGGAAGCATTTTGCACCGTTGCCGATGCTGCCATGTCTCCTCTCTGAGTAAACAGCCCTTCGGGCTTCAGGGCTGGCAGCCCAGCATCTTTTACCGAAACCAAACACATTACTAGTGTCTCCAAGAGGTTATTGTACAGCTTACAAAGCTAATACTTAAAGAGTTTGCATTTTTGCATGCAAATAAGCTTTGATTTAAACTCATTAGCATTTCCCTTTCTGAGCTCTAGGTTGAGTTATTCTTAGGCTCCTTTCTCTTGGAGGAATTATGACTTATTTATCTGAGAGTGACTACCATCTCCCATCTCATTTTCGGAATCTAACATAACCTTCACAATTCTCAGCAGCTTTGTTTGACAGATACCTACAAAAAGAAATATGTCATGGGCACAGCTGTGTGGTGTCCGCCTTTCCTGGCTGGGAGTTTGCACAAACCTTCCCCTTTGCTTTGGTCCTCCAGGTTCGTAGAGTGAAAGCCCGGCTCTGGCACCAGCTCTGGCAGAAACGCCGAAGGGTTGGAGTGCTCCCAGCTGCGCATGGCTGGGGTGGGGGTAGGGTTTCTGGTCCCCCATATCGGAGTTCAAAATAGAGCTCTCCTTTAGCCTGTCTGAGTTTTTTATTATTATTGTTTTCCTAGGTGAGTATCCCTCCTCATCTCTCCAACAGGATATTCGCTGGCACCACCGATGGGCATCACATATAAGTAGGATATATAGGATAAGGCACGGCATAAATTTTCATTATAGACACAAATTTGTGGAAGGAGGTGCTTCTAGCACCACTAATCTAGCAGGTGCAAGGAATAAAGGTTTGCTGACCACTTGCTAATATTTCCCCTTTAGTTATGGATACAGCTTCTGCATGCTGGCAGGAATTAGGAATTAGCAAGGCATTTGAAAAAGCAAGGCTGGTCACTTTGGACACAGAAAAAATGGGAGCATTAAGTCAAATAATGGGTGGCAGAGACGACGTTCTCACTGTCTCAGACTGTACAAATGAGGGATCATTGAACGGCAGCATAACCTAGGTGGACAAAGAGGAGTTGTTTTCACACAGGGCGTGATTAGGTAGCGAAATGAATTGTCAGGAATGCTATGCGTGCAAAAAATGTAGCTGGGTTCTAAAAGCTGGTCATCGATAGGGTTAACAGGTGTTCAGCATATAATGATGCTATTTTATCTTTCTATAAGTTAATAAAAAGGCATGCATACATTTAGAACATATTTAGCTAGAAAATGTTACAAGAGACAGGAAGCCTCCCGTGTCTGGGTTTAGAGCCACCTATTTAACAATTAGGAAAGAAATGGAGTGGCTAGCGTCCCAAATCAGCGGGCTGCAGACACTTACTCCTTTCCAAAGCACACAGTGCCAGCTCCTTGTCAAAGAGCAAATGTGGAAATAAAAGGCACTAGATCTGAAGCAAGTGAATTCCTCTATCTAAGCAAGACAAAAGTTGGCGATATCCCCGTGGCAAACTCATGCCCCATAATGCATCCCATTTGCCAGGTGTGGAAAATACCAGCACAAACTGCCTGACAATATCTTGAGGTTAACACACCGGTTTCTGGTTGTAAAAATTCTCCACGTTCTGAGAAAAACTCAGATTCATTATGTTTTGCCTGTCTTTACGTAAAAACCGTAGGGGATAATTTATCTGTTTTAAGTGACTTCACCTAAGCTTGCCGGGACAGTTGAGCTGAAGGTCAGGGCTGTCGCAGAGAGGTGGCCTCCAGCCCTGAGTGCCACCTTCCCACCCTCATCATCTGCGAGCTGGCTTAGCTCGCGTCTTGCTCGTTAGCTCAGCACATTACCTGTTTGCTGGGGGACTGACTGATAACGCTAATGTTGCTGTACTGAAATGGCTGTAAAATCATTAAGCATATCTTGTTTTACTTAACCTAAAGTCATTTGAATTGTAAGGCTTCTGGAGAGTGTTAGTGAGAGTAGAATACCCTGATGCGATAGGGGAGACTTTAATGCAAAACAAAGTCTTATCATATTAGGTATAATTTTTATCGTATCAGTGACTTAACAGATTAGTAAATGTTGTTTTTCTGAAATTATAAGACAGCTCCTAACATGAAATTGGATTATGTCAGTTCATTTTCTCCATCAGCTTTGCAATAGTGCATAAAGCAAGGATTTGTCATTAACATACGGAAATCACTCAGATTTCTCTTGTAATTAGACTTAGCCCACCTTTGCTATTGACATGTAAACACTGGCTGGTGCCTTCTTACGGAGACCCCTGCCTCCTTTTAGATATACACAGAAGAAAACTTATGTAAACTAAGGAAAGTGAAAAGTGAAGAATTTTTAAACTCTGTAACTGAGGGGTTCACAGTTCCTTGAATATTTGTCAGGGGCATCTTAAAATGATTTCAAGGATTGTCTTTTCAGCTAGTGGAATTGGAAATGTGAAGGTCTTTGGGAGTGTTGCTTTTTTTTTTTTTTGACTAAACTCAGTTAAATCTTACCAGGTTTTGACGTTTGGTGGCTTCAGCCCAATTTCTGCTGCTTTTCCTCAGCCATTCAAAGCCACCGGGCCATGAGTTTGTGGGCCACTGGAAAGGTGTCTGTGGTTCACGGAGTGAAAATAAGCACTGAAGATTATGTACACACTCAAGGTCAAGTTCAAAATAGTATAAATCCATCTCTATATAGCGGTCTTAAAGTTATATTAAAGTCACAGCTGCTCCTTGCAGTAAGAAAGTTTTTCCATACCCTGGTCTGAAGATTTTAGGGTCACCCTTGCAATGATCTTTGACAATACATAGAGACGGATCCAGTCCCATAAAATCAGGATGAAGACGGTTTCCCTCCTCCCTACTACAGCACAGCTCATAAAATTCTCCCCTTATTTGCCGGGTAGATGTTATATGTCAAATCTGACCACCTGAAATACATGGGATTTATTGCTCCCCTGCTATTAGCCATAGGAACGTTATCTCTGCAAAATCATCACAATGCAATTAGTGTATCCAGCAATATTGAGTACTATAAATGTATGTTTGTAGAGATCTGAGAGCTATACTTATACAGGATAAAATTTAGACATCCAATCCACATTTTAGTTTTCATATCATTTGATCTCACCTACTAATAGTAGCGTTTTGTATAATTAGTTACAATTCAGCCTGAAGGTCTCAATTTGCATTTAACTAGCAAACTTTTACAAGCAGCACACATTAACAGTTTTAAATGTCACAGCAATGTTTAATGATGCAAGACAATGCATGAAAATACCTAAAAATATTTCTAATTGGCAACATGATTATTTAACTTATTGTCTAAAGTTTGTTGCCATATACTTTGTCCAAGGCTTTAAATTCAGACTTTCCAAAATGCAAACAGTAAATAGACAAGGCAATATCCCAGAGGCAACGACCTTTTACCGCTGAGCAACCTCTTATGCCATAACTAGACCCACTAATATGGTGCAGGTAATGAAGTATGAAGGGCTGAAAATGCTTCCTCGAGAGCGTTGCATGTTTTGGGACAGAGTTTCAATGCACACGGGTCTTGCTTTAGCTAAGCAGCTACACTTTGGAGCAGTGCAGCATGCACCCAGCCCCAGCTTGCAAACACCAAGTCTTGCTGCAGCTTTCTCTGCTGACCCAAAGCACTGTCCACTGTCAGGAATTTTCTATGCGTTTAGGTAGCTGTGTACCATCTGGATACAGGGGTAAATTAGGAAGCCAGGAAGTCTCACAGGTACTCTGATGAACCATATCTGTATATTTTTTTAAAGACATAGCCACAGGAATCAGCAGATGCCATGTGCGCCCCTCTCTCCCCACACTACAATGTAGGTGTCTTGCCATCAGTGGAGGGAACCAGTCCTTGAACTGGGAAGGGTAATTAAGAGAAATAATCTTTCTTTACTGCGTCTTTCAATTCTCCACTCTCTGCTCTGGCTTTACTCTTCCCTGGAGATCTTTTTTTTTACTGCTAACACTACTTTGTCCAGAAGGCTTCATAAATCACCTTCTGAAGAACCAAGGTATCACCTGTAGCTGTTCCCATTCATACCCTGTGCAACAGTTCCTCTTTAGCGGTAGTACAGCACTCCACAATTATCTCTCAAATACAAATTAGAAAGCAGAACTCAAATAATTAAAACAGTTTATAATCTCATCATACGGTCTGTTTGAAAGCCAGGGTTAAAAACGAGTAAGGGTTTGAACAAAAGAGAACTATCTTGTTTCAGACATTGTCAGTCTTAAGCAATATTAAGAACATAAGAACTGCTGCAGCTGGTCAGGCTGAGGATATATTTAGCAAGCTTCTGCTCTGTGGCAGTGATGATTATGGAAGAATTTAATAACGTGGCAGGTAAGGAATAATCCTTCCTCCTCTTGGAAATCATCACTAGCAAATTTTGTACATTTTGAACTGTCACAGGGAACGCATCAAGACTATGACCCAGGAGACTCGAAGTTGATTCATGCTGCTACTGCTCTTTCCTCTATTCTCTCTGCACTTAATTCTGTGTCTCTGCCTGTAGGAAGGTGATAACGACACTTCCTCTATTCCACATGTTTTTGCTGTTTCCAAACCCTATTCTCAAGACACAGAAGGTGCATGTGAATGGAGAGCACCTCACTCAGTTGCTCTAGGGCCGTAGCAAGATACTGGTCTTATTACCACACAGTATAATAATAGTAATAATGATAAAAACTACTCATTAAATGAGAAAATAATCAGCGGAGTATTGAGAGAAACTATTTTTCTTCCCTTTCATCACTACTCCATTTCCCTTTTCTTGCTCTCTCTCACTTCTTCCCTCCCTGCCAGACCTGCAGAACATGAAATGGATTTTCCCACCGCAGACGTAAGCCTTCGCCAGTGGATATTGTCACTGCTTAATACTCTTATTTCAAGGTGTTGGCAGGTATTGTAAGACAGAGCTGAGAAAGTGAGTGAATTCCAGGCTTCAGAAATTACATGCCTACAGCACACCATACGATTCATAAAATGGAAAAATTGAAGCCCAAGTCCCATAAGTTTTCTCTTTTAAAGCACAGACACCTTTAGTTTATGAATTAGTAAGCCTTTTTCATTTCATAGTCCATAGGGAATCGCTCTTTCCTGCCCTGTCCCTCACGGCCCTGCTGTGCTGTCTTGTAACTTTTATTTTAACCTTCTGTTTCTTTTCCTTGCATTTGAAGAAAACTTCTGTCCAGGAGAATGCTGTCTTCCTCCCTACCTGACAGCAGCTGGCTTTGGAAGAGGCAGAAACATCATTAAAAATTAGAATTATTTTCAGTTCACACTTTGCTCACTTATAATAATTAAAGCTTACCGTATAGGCCCTGGGACACATAAACAGGGTGTAGGCAAAGGCAATGCTTCTCCTGAATGTCCCAAACCGATTAGCTAAACCAGAGCTACGCCTGGGGTTAGTCTGCGTGCACTAAACATACCGGGAACACAGTCGCTGACTCAAAACCTGCCATCCAACGAGCGGACAAGCCTTGCGTAATAGTGAAGGTTTCACCGAGCATAGAAGCGCTAATGCTGTTCCGTCACACTCTTCCAGTCCTGAGCGAGTGGCTGGGTAAGTAATATCTCTAGTCGTTCTAATAAGAGGTTCTATCAATACTTTAAAAATGACTAATAGCATTTAACTCTCAGATTATATTTATAAATGGTTTCCACTTAACGCATTGTATAGTTGACTTTAATAAGTACTTATTGAAGGCTCGTGTAGTACAAATATGTTGCTTAGGCTGTGATAAAATGGTACTCCTAGGAATACTTGCAACAATGAGCGGTTTGGCTAATGATAGAAAACATACATTTGTGAATGCTCTATTTACACAGCGCCCTGATTTATGTTTCTCTTTGTTTCTGGAGTTGGGTAAAAGGCTTCTTCCAAAACAGGCAAACCCCGTGAGGAAAATATATTGAACCTTTCTTTTTTTGGTCCATTACTGAAGCGCATTTTTGACTTTGAGTGTTTTAGATACAAACCACATCCACAGTTCTTTACTAAGCAAATGAGGCTTAATCTCTCTGTTCTGATCTCATTTGTGCTAAGGAGCACCTCAGCTGCTAACACAGGTAAGGTGTTTAACGCGTTCTGCGTGTCAGACTCGCGGCACAGCTCCAGATTCACCTCCCTTCTTGACATTTATTTCTTATCTCTGACAATTAGCTGTGCTGAAATCACCTTGTTTGTTTTATTATCACTGAAGGAGGACAGCTATGCACTCACAGCACTGTCTGCAGTCTTGCTTTATTCCTCTGAGGTGCAGCATATTTTATTAACCTGTGGTGATGCAGGTTTTGTATGTTCAGGAATTTCTGCTTTAGGACTTTTTTAATGTAAAGGCAGGGATTTCCCTTCCCCCCCGGATGTGACCAGGGACAGTAGTGATAGCCCAGGGGAACATCATTTGTATATTATTTGTTTATATATGGCTTGTAAAGTTGATGAATCTCTTGAGAAGCCTTTAGAATTAGAGAGACTACATAGATGGAAGACATACTATGCCTGTTCCTACTAAAGGCTAGGATATTCAGTACTTCTTCAGATAATTGAGATTATTAAAGGGGGACATAAGAAGAAACCCACTTAAAAATGGGAATAAATATGTAATGTTTTGATTAAGTTAGTGATAATGGATTTGCTAACAATCCCAGTCCATTTTTCATTCTGATTATATTTTTTCTCTGTCTTTCACACCTGCTTTTCATGATGAATTGTGGCTGTTGCCCGACCTGCACAAGCTCTGCTGTAACGACGCGCATTTGGGATTTGCAGCGGTTCATTTTTAAAGGAGTTACGTGAAAATGATCTTTACATGTTTGGATTCAAAAGTACCCTCGAAAGGAAAAGCAAAACAACACAATCTACATATATCACGTCTTTTATAACTGTTCTGATTGTCCACGTTTGCCTGGTAGAAAGCAAACAGCTTGATTCATTAACAGCTTCGGCAGAATTGTGATGTTCAGCATCCCAGATACCTCCTGGTTTCTGCATTATATAAATCTGTTAAGCCTTCAGCAGCGGGCTACTCTCTGGGTTTATTCTTCCCCAGACAGGCTGCACTTCCACATACAGACAAGGTTTAGGTTAAAAGGCTTTTTTTCTGAAGCAGCTGTTATCTTGAGAGATTAAAACAGTCTTTAAGACTTTGCTCATTAACACCTGCCTATTAAAGTATACATTATATAGCAGACAATAACGTAGAGGCACCGCAGAGATCACTGAATATTTGCTTTTTCTTTAAGAAGGCTTTTTTTTTTTTTGTGAATTATAAGTGTTGCTTACAGTTTTGTGCTTTGAAGCCCATGCTGCTGGTCTCTGTAATAAATGCAGCCCTGGAGGACTCTGAATAACTTCATTCCTTAACCTTTGAAAAGAATATGATGAGCCCAGCATCGAGCCGTGGTGATGCTTCATGACTTTCTAGACATAATTTTTTGTGTATATACATATCCATTTACTTTATTCAGAACTGCTAAACTTTATGGTCACAATCCTGACTACCTTTACTTATCATTTGGTAAAACTTTCCTAAAGAAGCTATAGACATTCACGCAAGACATGTAAGATTATGTAGACACCAGTGGAGCAACTCCTACACCTGCTTCCACTCTTCCAGCTCCAAAGATTTCAACCCCATTGGCTTTAAATGAAAATATTACAGTACAATTTTATTAGTACAGAGGCTACAGTATCTTTCTTTTTTGCTTTTAAGTAAGAGGTGCTCAACAATGAGCGGATAGGGTTTTCTTTTTACCTGATGCAATTTGAGAGTTATGAAACATTGCAAGGCTGAAAGACAAAAAGGAGCATTTTGAGGACAGAGACTGCAAAATAGAGACCCCTTCTGAAGAAGAGGAAAGCTCAGAGAAGAGGAGGAAGCATGCATAATGCAGCAAGAGCCAACCTGGCAGGCTGCTGCCAGGCAGCCCAGGGGCAGGCAGGGCCTGGTGGGGCAGGACGCGAGCCCCAGCAGCCTGATGGCCACCAGCACCAACAGGAGGGACTCTTTGACACGTTTTTGTTCATATAGAGACAAAAATCAGTGAAAATCAGTACAAAATCAGTACTACAAAATCAGTAGAAATCTTTCTACTGACTGAAATAAGCTTTGGATCAGGCCTGGAGCACAAAGTACAAATCCAAAGGAAAATACTGTGTGAAAACAAATGCATTGTGAAGCGATGTTAGATGAGAAGAGTACAGAGATGTCACCTCTGATCTTTCCTTTTACGGAGCTCTTCAAAAACTGCGTTCCTTCATTTGCATGAAAGTTTCGTTTTAGGGAAGTTTCTAAGACAACTACCACACAGCAACAAAGCGATTGCCACCGCCGAGACGTTTCCCTCTGACATCGCTTTGAAAATAATTAGCCTAATTCTCTCAAAACTTGACAATTAATTGAAATTTGGTTACTTTCAATCACTGGAATTAAAGGAAAATGGGGAAAAGTATAACGAGGCAAATCTGGTACTAAACCACAAAACCTCTGTTCTGATTGCTTCAGAGTCGATGAACCTGTCTGTGGTACCTACGTGTCAAACGTCCCCGGGAATACAAATACCAGAATTGAGTCAGATCCCGAGGAATGATGACTCCAACTGATTTGGATCATCAGAGACCATCCAGACCAGCTGGATAAGGCCGCACATCACCCCCGACACCCCATGCTGAATTTCCATACGCTGACTGATCTCTGCCCAGCACCCGCAAATGCGATTTCCACAGGGGAGCATCACGGCGGGAGCTGCTGGATGTGTTTTGCCATCCCAGGTTTTAACGCCAGGAGCAGGGAGAGGGATGGGGTATTGCCATGCACTGACTATGCCTTGTGGATCACTGACTTCACACCCGGGAGTACAGAAGACAGTTGAAGTTTTTGAAATGTATAGAAGAAAGAAAGAGCAGCTAAATATCTAGGAAGTTAAGGATTTTCAAGTGACTTCTAAGGCTGAGCTTTGCTGTCAGGTTCAAAAGGCCCCTGAACTTGCCTTGCAGAAGGATGGCAGAAATTTTAATTGCTGGGTAGGAAAAAGAGATTGTGGGAAAAGAATTCCTTTACTCCTTTAGATAAATCAGGGCAAGTTCTAAAGAGTTTTCTGTGAATGCAGCCAGGAACTTTTCAAATTAGAAAACAAAAGGAAGACTAAAGCTCCAAAACAAATCTGAAAGGAAAAGGAAATTGTGTTGCCGTTCACTCTTGAGGCGTACTACAGCATATGGGGACAGGCTAGCAAACATTTTTTGGGTTTACCTCTCTAGTCTCAGCTCAAACCCAGTTATAGAATGGCCTAGAGACAGACCTGATCTGAAACCCTTAGGGAACATGTAAAAACTGATTAACAGGTTAAAAAAAATTTCCCCACTCCACTCTGTGCCTCTGTGACAGGGGAGCTGGAAAAGCCCAGTTCAGTCTACTTTAATGAAAGAACTGGAGATTGCAAAGTTTTTTCTTAATAATTTGGACCATTAGCTGTTAAAATAAAACATAATATGCCAAAGGAAAACATTGCTTTCTGAATAAAGCAAGCACACCCTGACTAATTTACTTTCTTCCTAATTTGGCAGCAGAGGTCAGTGAGGAAGACAACAGAAAATCACATTTTCTCAGCTTGGTTTCAGATTGTTTAGGGAGGTCGCTCTGAGCAACACGAAGGTAATCACCCATCTGGGCAATGAAACGTTACCTCCAATTACTTGCAAGTTCTGGTCGCTTTTTATACAGGTTGTTCATTGTCACGTCATGGAAACCATCTGCACATCTTCACCTTTGCAAATATTTCTCTTGAGACACTGGGGTTCATACATTTCTTTTTCCTCCATGGCTTTTCATTCCATTATAATTGTATTCCCTCTGATAGCAATGGTCGTCTTTTAAGTGTTTTGCCTTCTTTCTCCCTTTCTTTGCAGTTATGATTGGATAGTGAAAAGAAGAAGTGGGAAAAATGCCAGAGCTGCCATTTATTTTAAACAACTCCTCTAAGCCGTGCATCTCTTCCCTTTGTCTTTGCATTCAGTATAACCTTGTTGTTTAAATATTGTATTCTTTGAAAAGCTCATCCCTACAACACACTTACAATAACAATTATTGTGAAGTACTAGCTGTCTCAGCGGTTCTTAAGCTTGCTTTTCAACCTGAATTTTCCGTCCCTTTCTTTAAATCCACCTGCTCTCCATAGTCGATAAAACCTGAAGGCTAACATTGAAGCCACACATACTTTTTTACATTAAAAAATAAATATAAATGTAATATAGGTATGGGATAATATCATCATGATTTTAATAGCGGGGATTAATTCAACAAAAAAGTTGAAAAACACACAAAAAAAGAAAATCACCATGAATTTTATAATATAATTTACATATGCATACAAAGACTTACAAAGAATAGAAATGCTGCTTGTTAGATTTTCATTGTCTAACTAGGTTTTATTCAATGAAGAATTGTTTTATTTAGACATTGAAAAAAATACGCCTTTTTTGTGATTTGGTTTTGTAACGGTCAATAAGAAATACCCAGGAAAATATTTATTTCATCATTATAAGCCTTGGAACTGGGTGGATTATTTTTTGTCTCTTCTGCAGTGCAGTAGTGAGGTCTATTTGTAGAGAACCAGAAAGCTCCTTTGATGTGGGTGCTTTTAAATAACTTAATTGCAAGACAGATGGTAAGAAACAAAAAAAAAAACACCAAACCCTGATGAAACAAAACAAAAAACCCTGCATAAAGGTGGAAAATTGCTTGAGGAATGCTGTGGTCTCACAGGGAGAAATCTTTCTATTTGTAGCTGGTAACTGCAGAGTCCAAGTCTGTGATTAGCCTCTAATGTAGAAGAGGTAACACGATGTAGCTGATGAAAACATGTCAACACAGCATGAGGAAAAGAACAAGAAGGCAACTTTTTCCTCAAATGAAAAGTTTCAGATCTTCAAACACGCTCTGCCTTCAGTAGCAACAATTGGGGGAAAAAAGAAACCCGCTTTAGTATTCGTACAAAGCACACAGGAGTTTTTATCAAATTTCTTCAGGCTTGTTAACATTATGGGCTGCACAAAAGCTAGTTTTTCATTAGGTTCCCAATTTTATATGCAATATGATATGACGGGAAGATTTGGTCACTGGCCCAAACACAACTAAGTGGTGTGCTCATCCTGAAGACACTGGTGATGCTGTTGGTGCGCCCTTCCAGGTGGAGCACGGCCCCAGAGGTGGAAATGTGGTGGTCTTATGGGGAGCGTGGCAGCTGGGGAGGTCTCCTGAAATATGTGAAAGCTGGCAAAAAGGGCCTGGGCTCTAGCCGTGCTACCTGCTCTAACCATGTGGGTGATAATTATACGTGGGTACAGAGAGAGATGCCTCAAAGCAAAGAATGCCATACAGAAGAAGGCAAAACGTGACAGCAAAGCAGCATTATCTGTTACCTGTGCAGTAGCCACGTCTCTTCCACATGCCAGGAGCTAGTTGAAATGACACCTATCTATAGTCAATATAAATGTTTTGTGTGTGCGTAAATCAAATTACGCCACATTGCAGTCAGGAACCACAACTCCCATCGTCCCCGAGGGGTTTCACCTCAGCCCAGGCCGGGCACTAGAAGGGGATTACCCACAACACGCAAAATGGATTGAATCAGTAATCAATAGAAAAGACAAGGTAGTGTACTTAGTTGACAGATCATGGTGATAGGCACTCCAAGAAAAGTGGTTTTCTGTGTAATGACTGTAAGAGCAAAAATAAATCTGAGCTGAAGCTAAATTCAAATGTAGGCTTGCAATCCTTGTGGTGACTTCAAAGTTATTACAGTACCCAAACTCTGTGTGTGTGAGCCTGTTTCTGAGGAGTCTTGGTTGTTGTTTTAAGCAACGTTGACTTCTAACCATTCATCTACTCTAATCTGAGCTAAATCTAAGTAAATGGGGAAAAATTAATGCTGGGGTTAAAACACCAGATATAGTATTTGTGATTCATGCATTGCTCTTTAAGGAAAGGATAATAATTTTGCAGGTCTTTTTTTGGGGGAAGAAAGGTATGGATATTCTCAAGTGTAAAACCTGGCTTAGATGTGAAAGGGGTTACAGATCCCTGAGTAGATACATCTAAAGTATTCTTGAGATTATTATATAGGAGATTATGACCAATCGCAGTGAAATTAGTAAGAGCTCTCTGCAAGGTTTCCCCTCTAAATTTCATCAGTGCCAGATACTAATCTCAGGTACGTGTCGCGCATTGTTTGTTACATGGAAAATACCGCTGCAATGCTGCCTGCATACCCATTAGCAACATCTTTTTCTCCTTCTTCTGAGATTCTCTGAGATATATCGCCCTTCTGAGATTAAAATCTAGACCTAAATCTTCAAAGCAATTACATAGACAAAAAGCAGCAATCTCCTCCTGCCATACAACATTCAGGGAGTAGAAATCGCCAGATCAGAAAGCGATGCCTGATTATCAACCCAGAGAAAAGGCATGATATCCTGTAGGAGTGATCAATACGTGAGCAAATATTCTTACCTTGATCTTGCTCCTCTATAAAGCTGTAGGGGTTTGTTGCAGATTTTAATGGAAAGACAATTGGACAATATAGATTTTTTTTCCCCCAGGAAAGGGTGCATTTAAAGAGCTAAAGCAAAACAAAGGAAGAATGGAAACAGAAACAAGCTTTCAGCCTGGGTTTGTTTCCTTCCTTTGTCTGAAATAAAATGTTACTGATTTTTTGGTCTCCCTGAATACATTTTTATTTGGAAGGTTTACTGAAAAGAAGCGAGCAAGCAGGGAGAAAGAAGTTGCTTTTGAGGTCCTCAAAAATCAGATTTTTTGAATGTATTATACCTGTTTATATTCTAATTACTATGAATAATATAAAAATGAATCAAACACTTTTACAAAGAAAATATTATAATGAATCAATACCAAGTCACATCATTCTGGCTTTGTTCCCACATGTGCTTAAAGCAGTAATGGCATCTGTGATTACTACATTGGTATTTACTACTTATTTTAAAAGGCAGGAGGCAAGAGTTTTTCAGATGATTGGTGTCATTGTGATTCCGCAACCATCAACAAGTGAGGAGGGTTTTTTGCCACCACAAAGAGACGATTTCAACCTAAATACACACAGGGAAAAACTTTGCCTACGGTGTCAACAGAGCTGGGGTTTCACTGAAAGGGGTCAATGAACTCCTCATTTTCAAGGTGGGCATTCAGTTATGACAGGAGAGACCAGCATATTCTCATGCCTAATTCATGCATAAATTGTTTGATGAATTTGGTTACTTTAAAATTATAACTGCACATAATAAGTGATGGATAAACTGTGGTCTGCCTAATATATTGCCTGTAATCTAACCAAAACAGGTTGGATCTTCCAACTTTTAAGTATTCCCTGTTACTACTGACATGAATGGCAATCAGCAACATAGATACCTGGGAGGATATGGATCAAAATCACTGTGGTCTGGATAGAAAATATTTTTATTATATTACAGGAGAGGAAACATTTTTTTTTAACAGTTTATCAAAGATTACAGAAGACAAGCAGGTCAGAAAAGGATTAAAATAGAAGAATTTGAGAGTCTGATCATAAGCCACAGTTCTTTTATGCTATTAAAAGTAAATCCACTGAGGTTAACAAAAAATATTGTCTATGAAGTTTGCTTGATTTTAAACAGAAATAATTAAATACTGCCGTAGTTGTCTCAAGAAACAAATCCTTCTAAAGATCAAACGTCTCCTTTAAGATATAGAGGGGATTAAATGCTATTGCAAAAATTTTCAGTAACTGTATTCGAAGCCATGAATTATGTATGTAGAAAAAGACCTGTAGCAGAAATAAAAAAAGCCTACCCAACTATAGGTGGCATTATAATTTCAGGTACAGAAGAAAGCATCTCCTGTTGTGTGCCGTAGTACTCAGTTTTAAGTGACAAAGTTATATGATACTGCAACAATAAAAAGGGAAATTTAGATCTGCAGTAAAAGAATTGAAATGGATTTTCGTCTACCAGGGTCCTCAAAAAAATCAGTACTGTGCACCATTTACACTAACAAGATGGTTATTCCACATTGCAGTAGACATTTTGATGTGCATATACATTATTTAACATTATTGAGAGGGAAATGATGCTTACCTAGAGTAAAGACAAGATTGTACCTAAATCAACTCTTGAATGTCTATAGGAATTTGTTTACTGGTAACCTCTTATAACTTTCACTCTGTATTTTGTTCAATATTCATCAAGTATTTTAAGCAGCTCTTAGTCTTTATGGAGGAGGAAATAATCACCGGGCTCACAGCAGATATATGGGTTGCATACTGTGACTGTAGCTCTCCCAAACCGCCACGGGAAAAACGTTCAACAGGTGGTTGAATGGTCGTGGTTCGTGCCTGGTAACACTTTGCCCGTGTCACTTTGAAAAAGCAGCCTCCTAAAGACCTGAACCCTGGGTCCCTCCCCAGGCACTACAGCCCCTGACCTTGTACGTGGTCTTCTCCAGGGCAGTGGTTCTGGTTAGGGACGCTTGAGTTTAAAGTACCCTTCAGGTTTGGTTGGAAAGGGAAAACAGCTCAGGGAGACAAGAACAAGCCATTTTGCAGAAGATTCAAATTTATGTTCTCCGTCTCCCACAAATCTCTTTTACAAGCTTGGCCAACGTCACGGTACAGCTATTGGGTGTCCAGCTCTCAAGAAACAACCTGTTTTTCTGGACAGAACTTGTACTATTCTGCTTTTACCCAGGATTTCCAGACGCCCACCTAGCGCTATGGTGCACCAGTTTCAAGTAGCTGTCACAGAAAGGAACATGGCTTAGTTTCTCTGAACGTTATTAAAGAGCAGCTTTAATTGATCCAGATTACTTCCTCTCGTTTTGTCCAGTTTGCTTGACTGTGCAGGCAGGACACCTAAAACCTGCACCCTGATTAAGTCTCCGTTTCGGAGGGTTATAAACAGACCTGCGGTCATAGGAGAAATTTAACACTAAACTCTGAGCTGCCCATGGAGTTTAGGTGATTTCAGGATCTGGTGGTGGGATGTGTAACAGTTCTGGGCAGAGGAGAAGAGGCGTGTCAGCCTCTTACTGTGAAACCATCCCCGGCTACTCTGTGGGCCAGGTTTCTGCTGTAAAACTGAGACTGAAACAGATTCTTATTTCATAGGCATGTTATGAAGATAAATACACTCACAAGTTGTTTTGATATGCTCATGTATAAAGTCTGTGGAACGCTTTCAGTAATTTTATTGGAATTAAAACTGGAGCTTAATTTCCTTTCCTAAGATTTATATTTCTTGAAGTTCGTTTTAAGGTTTCCAGAGGGAAAAAGAATTGAAGACTGTAAACCAAAAAGAAAGAGTCTTTAATCCTTTGATTAAACTTTTCTTATAACGGTGAGGACTATCACCTGAAAGGAAGGTTTTATTACTGAAATATCATTAGATACTATGACTGAGATACTAAGTATGTGCTATAAATTTCTTTTAACTACTGCTGATACTTAAATATTATCCACATCTAAACCTCACATCTAATCAGCCAACTAATCAACTTATTAATCAACATTTCACAAGTAGTCTTGACCTCTCTAAGACCACAGCATTATCAATGATCCCAAAAGGCACTGATCTGAGATTTGAAAAACCTAGGCAGTATATGAGACACATACAGTTCAGATTTTTATTCAGTATTTTGACCTTGAAACCTCTTGATTCATCAGACTTGTCAGAGACATAAGTAAGGTCAGGTCCTGGGCATCTGGGGTCCCTCTGGCACTCTTGTTTCATATTCACAAGGAGTCACCGGCATGCAAATGGCCCAGCTGGCAGCCCTTCACCAGCAGGATGGTCCCCAGGGCCAGTAGACCTGGTCACTGAGGGGTTTTCCATCGCGGCTGACAACCATTGCTGTTGACCCAGCATCACTCTGGTGCTCATGGCAGAAGACAGTAAGCACTGCTAGGCTCCCAATTTATTTGGTGTCCTACAGCTGGGTTACTCCACAAAACCTGAAGACAGCTGGACCTAAAGCAAACAACCTCAACAGTGGTCTATTTTATTCTGGGGACTAGGCCAGCTCCTGACTACCTGAGATCTGGAGCTCGTGAAAGGGGAAAAGCCTTTCTGTGGAGTCCAGTGGCAGACTTAACTCAGCTGGTTGGAAATCAAGCCAGATGAATTTGATTTCAAACAACAAGCTTTTCACACCAGAGTCAATAGACACATTTGAGGCCTTTTTTCTCCTGTGGGATTGAGAACGATGAAACCTATTCATGATAAGAAATCATGAACAATGTGACTCCGTATGTAAACGTCCTCTTTGTTCAGCTGCAGCTGCGGATTTGTCGCACGCTGTACTCACAAAAGACTCTATCGTGCATCCTTAGTTGGATGCTTTACAGTCTCTAGTCCTGCCTGGTGCTAATCGCTGACCTGGACACAGGTCCAATGTTTAAACACACTTGTTCTTCAGAAACCGGTGGAGGACGATGGATCTAATTCCATGAACACCACAGTAATGCAGACACACATTTCCTCCCTCCCGTCAATTCACGTTCCAGGTTGTAGTGAACAGCCTAACTATTCGCTACTGCTATAGCCTAACTGGGGACATGGTTTAGTGGTAGACTTGGCAGTGCTAGGTTAATGGTTGGACCTGATGACCTTAAAGATCTTTTCCAACCTAAACGATTCTATGTTCTTCTACACCAGTACTAGTGGTTCTTGCAAACAGCTCATTGTTCTCCAGCCCATCATGGCTGTCAGTCAAACTGGGTCTTTATTCCCCCAACACTAAACAGCAGCAATGCCATTTCTGTCCTCAGCAGTGTTGAGAATAATAGATTTAATTCCACTTTCAGATATTTTGTTCTAATTTTCTACTAGTGTCAGAGGAAGTTTGAGTAGCCGAGAGACATCCCGCTTCCAGTGAGCGAAAGGGTGTGCTGCTTTGGTGCAATTAAGTGGCAATTCCCTTGTATTCTTCATGGATGAGGATGTCCTCTGTTGCCTTATTAGCTAAAGACTCCACACCAGGACTCCCTTTGTTGTGACAGTGATGACCTCCATCATACTGACCTTTTCCAGAGCAAGTTTTCAGCCACAGATCCAAATTACAGACATTTATTACTAGAGATAACAGAGTAAATCCATTACCGGTGGTAATAAAAGATAGTTTATCTTTTATGCACACAAGAAGTCTCTCTGTAAGGGGGTCTGGCGTACCCTTTGCCCGTGACTTACAGAAGCATTGCTGGAGCAAGGCCGAACAAGAGAAGGTGGGTGTGGGATTTGCTGGCGGGGATTGCACAGCTTGGTTTGCTACGGCAGCCAGGGCAGTGTTTGCGAGTTGTGACCTCCAAGTGCTTTGCTTATCTGCCTCTCTGGAAAGCTTGCTTTCTCCACCTGCGCTTGCAACTGCTGCTACTACTAACAACATTTCTTTGCCCTTCCCATACCCTGCGTGAAACCATGGTACTTGTCTCTTTGTTTAAACACTGATTTGCTGGTGAAAGGTGACAATAACCACTCTCTCTTTCCTGAGATAATTTTATTCTTACTCTTAATTTCATTCTTCACAAGACATCAGAAAATACAAATAAAGATCAGGAGTTTAAGTAAGGAAACTTACCCAATGATAACCTGAGCGATCATTTTCCCCCGAGCTCAAATATAGGAGTCCGATGTGTTCATAATGAGGGATTTTGGTACATGGACTGTATAGTGCCTGCTCTCATTCTACCTCTTTCTGGTACCTTTAGACATCTCCTGTTGCTTCAACAAGGGTAGCATTAATAAATTAATTATTAGAAAAATACACATAGACTTAAAGGTTATGCACAAACTATTAACAGCAATATGTAGAGGATAATGTATGCTGTTTATTAGCTGAAATAGTAATCAGGCTGATTTAGGTTATCAGCCCTCTCACAGCACAAGACAAAATTAAAATGAGCTACTAGGAAGTTAATTTGAGATGTTTGCTTTTTCAATACAGATTATGCACCAAGATAAAAAATGGTGCAACAATTACCAATTTTTTCAACTTGCTTACGGCATTAAGGGGGTGGGTACAACTAAACGTAATATATAGATCTCTATGTGGAAAGCAATCTTGGTAAATCATTTTTGTCTTTTCTGATAGACATAGACTGAGGAGCTGGGAGATTTTGTCAAGTATTAGTTGCATCGGTACGTTAAATCAACATTGATGGGTTTAAGAGTGGGTGATACCTCTTCGTGTCATTTCATGCTGAAGCCGAAACATTTTTTAGTAGACCAGGTACAGGGTTGACTCTTGAAATGTAGAATTTAATGAAATCTCATAGAAATCTGGGGAACAACTTTTTAGAACAGCAGTGACATAGACTGAAAGCAAACCATTAAAGGACATGAATCTCTTTGGATTTCAGCGCTCAAGGTAGAAACCAAAGGAGGGGTCTAGAATCAAGCACGGCAATAGAAAATGTCCTATAAAAGCACCAAATCCCCCTCATTTCCTCGAACGTTTTGCCTGGTAGCTGCAACTGCTGTTTTATGCAAGAAGCACCACAATTGCCGAGTGAATGTTTCACCTAACTGTTTTATTCAAAACAGTTCTGTACTTGAAAACGCACCGTCGCCTGCAAGACGGGCTTTAATTTCGTGCAGGTAACACAGCTAGGCTATAACCTTTCTGACATTTAGGGGGTTTGATCACTGGCGCTAAATGCTTAACAAGCAGAGATTTGATTGTGTGGCACAAAGCCTGCATAATTTATTTTTAATAGTCTGATAAAATCCATTGCAGAGTTGAAAGATGCCTAAAGGTTTGGATAGTGGAAAGGTCTATCCATACAAAGATTTACACAAATGGCTAGGTTATGGGAAGAGCGATGGGGTGTTAAACTGCTGGGAACCATTTGAATAAGAGCATATTTTGAGAATGGGCTAAATACTGTCGTTTTAAGGAGTCCGTGAAAATCAGATGGTTCAATATCTTTCTAAAAAGATGAAAGTATCTGACTCCAGTAAAGCAAAACCTGTATCACGGCATACCGCTCTTTGCAACGTTTGTTATCTATTTATATCAGCCCTGCTGAGTCTGTAAACATCTCTAAACAGGAGAGCAAACATGGTGCCGGTTGCAATCCATAACAAACTTCCTCTAGGTTTCCCCTACTGTTCTGGGAAGGCCATGAAGGAATAAAACCCTTCCTGAGCTGAGATTTGTCTTTCACTAAGCTGTTGCCTTTGCAAGGTTTATCCTTGTAGGCTTATATGCACCCCTGAAATATATTAGGGGTTTAAAACGGAAAGCCAGACTGATCCTTGATTACAGTACCTCTTACTACAATTCTACAAGGCAACAGCAATAAGAAATTATCATGTGTGATACAAAAACTAACCTGCACAACTTCGTTATAATCATAAGTGATGGTCTGTTTTAAGAGAGTGTAGTTTTAATTAAGCTGATCTTTGAGGGGGAAGTTGATGGGATTACATAAAAAGATCTCCTTTTCCTCATAATGAAGCTTGGTATAACTTCACAAAATTCAATTATTTCTATCCAATGCTGCATAAGAAATATTTGGAAAATGACTGAAACAATTCTTAAAGCAAATTATACCACTGTCAGAAAACAAGAAATCAGTATGTCAAAACACAAGGATATTTCTATACAAAGCATCCAGCAAGTGACTTTATATAGACGATCCCTGTCTGAATATTATATTCCTCTCATTAATTTTATCTACAACTAGAAAGGGGAATATTTTCTGTTTGCCATTTGAAATTAAAAAAAATAATAATGCAAATGAAAAATGTCTTCAAACATAATCCAGGCAAGGATGAAGAAAAGTGTTATGCGTTAATTCATCTAAGCTTACTCAGTACTGTAAAAACCTAGGTACAAGTTTATAGCTTTTGAGATCCCCAAATAACTACATTTTCTGCAGTAAAACCAGATCCATAAAACTCCATCCAATGTTCTCATGTATATGTTTTTAATAAGTGGATTTTATATACTAGTTACCTAAAGGAAGACCTAATATAACAGCAAGTGTTACTCCATGGACTCTCTACTGTATATATTTCCAATTAGATCAAATGGTGTTAAGGCTAGAGATGCTCAAACATCAGCCTGGCAAGCCCTGGGGAAACTGGCTGGCTGGATAAACACACAGAGCTGGATAAACATACAGAGCTGGATAAATTATTCCTTTACACCGATCTAATACCACTGACATCAATGCCAAGCTTAAAATGAAGGAGCCAGGGTAATAAGGAGGGAGCGCAAAGAACAATGCTACTTGACAGCTTTTTGGTGTATTTTTCTAACAGCAAACACAGCGCAGCCTAATCTGGCTGTAGTTTATATGAACTGCCACAATATACATCTTCTTAAAAAGGAGTTTCTTTTAGATGAAGATGGATACATTTTAAAGCGTATACCCTTCATTTTCTTCCAGTGCTGAAATGTGCTGAGAAGGGAGACTAAAGTCTTTAAAGGATCCATAAATGATGTAGAAAAAGTGAATACATTTTCTGGTTTTAATCCACTTTTTATCTACCTCTGTCTCTGTGGGAGCTGTGATTATAATGCAGAATGTGTAGATTTTAATTCCTAATACCTTAATATTTACTAAGTCATTTACCTGGTCAAATGAATCTACATTATTGTCCCTGTTTATTTCATTTTTCACATTTTCCAACCTGTGTCTCCACAATCAACAATTATCTGCTTCCTTGCACTTGTGCTCCAGATGGAGAGCAGGTAAGCAGATGCTTGGATGAATATCTTCCTGGTGATGGGTCCTTCCTTGCTGCATTTCATGCATATCGTTACAGATCATTTTCACTTCTTCAGCAAATTTTAGCCTCTAAATCCTGGAAATCAAAGCACCATCACCATCCTTCAGATTCCTAATGCAAATTAATAATACAATCGGTGAGGTTTTTTTGTTTGGTTGGGTTTTTTTTGGGGGGGGGATGTAGCTTAGTTTTTAACCCATAGTAAAGCAAATACAGAAGCACATGGGAAGCCACACACTGGATGCGTCTGGGTTCATCAACAGGTAGGACGTGCCAGCACCAGAAATAACACAGAAGACTCCTGTGTAATTCTGTTTTCAGTCTCTGGGATAAGGGCTCCATTGCCAGAACTTGTGAGGAACAGGGCAAAGTCTGGGTTGCATTTCTCAAGTCACAAAAAGACAGATCCACTCAGGTTTCAGGACTGGCAATAGTTGAAAGCTTCCTCTGAAACCAGCTCTGGGCAGGGCTGCTGCAGACACACGGACCTGCACCCAAGCCAACATGCTTTCACCTACTTCCCACCTTGCTACACTCAAGATACTCGAGCAAGTTAGAGAATTACAAAAGTAATAACTCCATGATCTAAAAATAGGAGGAGATGCAGTGACATCTAGAAATAGGTATTATAGGTGTACAGCTTTACTGCAGAACTTGAATAAGAAACCCGCTCGAGTTACTGAAAAAAATCCCCTTCTAATTTTGTGCCCACCAACATGTGCACAGGCTTCACAGTTGTCCCATCATCCTCTGTCTAAAGCCCACCGATGTCCCCGGAACAGAAGAGGATTCAGGGAGTGCCACCGCCCTGCAGAGGATATCCCAGTGCCTTTTTCTCTTTTTCATGCTTATTTGCACTAAATGGGCTGGTCAGACCCCTATGGTTTGAGAGAAGGAGATTGACAGGGCCCTAAAGAGGAGCTGAGATTGTGGCTCAGAGGTGGACCTTCTCCAGCACAGCTGTGTGTTGTTCTGTATGGATATTAAGCCATTATTATTTAGATATTCAAATATAAATATCGGTGCCAAGGGTTAAAATAATTTACTATTTCCACTAGCTTTAATATTTGCGCTTTTGACTTTCATTTTCTTTCACGTTAAGCATTAGTCATGCCCAACATATACATATAATTGAAAACCAAGACAAAATAATGGATTTTCAAGTTGTTCAAAGGTAATTCTCATCTCAGACAGCAACATTATATTTTTCTCAGGGGATGTGGAAAGTTTAAGAATTATTGACTTGATCTGAACCCATAGGAAGTCAGCAGAAAAAAACTCCACTGCCAAGACTTCTCAGCTTCTGCAGACACATTTTTTCACACTTTTTTTTGCATTTGTTAATTTTGATGTAGAGCGGGGGCCATTAGTGTTGTGATGCAGAATGCACAGCCAGGTGTCTCAGGTTAGGTGTACAGGGCTGACAGCATCGTACATGAACTAAATTATAGTAGCACTGTGCCCTACAACAGCAATTTTACCAAAAGCCAGAAAAATTGAAGGCTGAATGGCGTCAGAAACAGCTTCCTTCTCCCAGCTGCCCTTGCCCCCCCGCCCCCAAAAGGGATGTTGGTCTTTAAGTGTAAAATTGGTACAAAACAGAAGAGCGAGGAAGAATAGCTGGCAAAAGCATGTAATAGATGTTGTAGCCTGATGTAACAAATGCCCACGCGATCAGGGCAGAAGTGGAGTAGGATTGCGGAGCAACTGCCAAGGGAGAAATGGAGCAGGGTGTCCTAAGGCAGGCCAGCAGGGATTGTACATCCTTCCCCCTGCTTCATTAACTCGAGGAGTAGCGCTCAATATCAGAGCAGAAATTTCTCACGTGTCAATATTACAATGTTTGTAATATAGGAAATGCAAAATGTGCGATGAAGAAAAGCTAAGAAGGTCTACTAGAACTACCAAAACTTATTTTTGTAAGACTCCATTGAATAGCATGGAGCGTTACCTACTGGCATTTTTTTTTTCCCAGGGATCTGGGAAAAACTATGCATTCGCTACAAGAATAATGATTCCAGAGTCACTGGGGGCTTGTAGAAATATGAACACACAAGGGAAAAATAAATGCATTGAAAACAATTGATGATTGCTGATGTTATAGAAGCTGCAACACCTTCATGAAAATGGTGGGAAACACGGGTCACAAAGCGCGGCAGTGCCACCAGGAGCTGGCCCTCTGCTTGCACCAGAAAGTCTGTCCAAAGAGATGTGCCTGCAGAGGCAATAGGTAACATCTACAAGCCCTTCTGCAGAATGTCACCTCTGAACAGCACGCCAAGTATTAGATAAAAGAGAGCTATGCTTGAAAGCAGCAACTACACTAAGTTCTGTAAATTGAGAGGTTTTGTGAATTATTCTATTTTAGTCTAGTTTTCTAAGCTCACACTCTCACAGCGGAATGACTACTTCCAGCTGATACGCATTATGTGACATCCACTACCCTACACTTATAGCAGTGATGTCTTCGTAGTCTGCTCCTCCACATAGCACAGGCAGTGGACATTGATCCACTGACCATTTAGCAGAATTGTGAGGTGCAGTAATGAAAGTTCATTGTAATTCCCAGACTCCATTCTTCTAGTTTTCTCTCCCTTAAGGAAAATCAATGTGAAAAGTCACCCATTTATCTGATAGTTCACATCCAGGAAGCTACAACCACAAATACAACCCTAAAAATCTGGAAACACACTGGTGTTTTCTTGAAAGGCTGTTTCCTTTTTTTTTAAAAAAAAAAGAAAAAACAACAACAACAAAAAAACCCACACAAAAAAAACCCCAAACCCCAAAACAAAACACACAAAACCCCCAAAGCACAAAACCAAAATACCCAACTCCACACAAAACCCTGATGAAAACAAAGATAAATAAGCCCCCCAAATTTCTATGGATAGAAAATCATAGTAGGGAGAGCCACAAAGCCATCCTGAGGACATTTAAAAGAATCCCTAAAAATACAGTAATTGTCTCGAGAGCTGAAGCTGTTCAACAGTGGTTGCACTTGACTATGCTTTCAAAACAGAACACTACAAGCCGTATCAAAAGTAACTTTAATACAAGCCTTCGCTTTTATTTTTGCTTATACTTTTAAAATTTCCTTGTCCAATTATCTCCAATCGGGCCTGACATTTCAGTCCTGGGGTTAAAGAGCTTCCAGTTCCATTATAGATAAGCTTACAGGTATTGATCTGAGCATTTCCCACCCCTAGTCAGAACCAGGTGTCTGTAGAGGAGAGAAAGTTTTCAAATCCATCGCCAAGTAGCAAAAGTGAAATGGCATCAGAAAATAAGGCAGATCAAGTGAAAGCCTAGGAACCATTTAGGCCCTACTCAGAGCATTAATCACGGCTCCAGAGGTCACCTTTGCTGGAGCGATCATTAATAAGCAGCGCATTTTGCAAGGATTAACACCCACTAAACCTTTGCATTTATTCTAGAGACGGAGATCAATGTGGTACTTTAACACAAGGACTAACGGCGTCGCTGAACGGTTTCTTTCCCTCTCTCATCCTCTGTGTGGGAGGTAGAGATTCAGGAGTTCAGAGGGCTTGTTTCCTAGTTTTTGTGTGTGTGTGTGTGTGTTTGTGCGCGTGAGTGCTTGTGTGTACGTGTAGCTGGAAACTATTTATTCCCTGTGTTATCAAAGCATTACCGAGTCTCTGAACGGGGTTGCCCATAACTCTGTTCAGTCACTATAAAACGGAGACCTAAACGAACTACACGTGGGAGACAAAGGCTGAAGTTCCGACAGAGGAGAGAATGTTGTGGAGTACAAAGAAAGCCTGAAGTAGTTACTTTTGAGTCTTCAGTGCATCTAGTGTGAAGACGACCAATAAGCTCAATATTTGTAACTGTGTCTTTACACTCGGCATAAAGACAGCTAAACGTACACCCTCTTCAAACAGATTATGTTGAAACTGCGGATCCCTTTTCTTTTCATTTCTCCACCGCCCCCCAAGTAAAACAAAATCTACGAAGACTACAGAAGAAACAGCTATTCTATCTTAAGGTGTATTCCCTATGGATTACATTAGTTTTTCTGCATTCTCCAACATAACTCACAGTGCTAAAACGTACAGAGGAGACATGTTTTTAAGACTTCCCTTCCCTTTCCTGGAAGACAGCAGAAATAACTCCATAAGGCCACACGTATATTAGTATTTGTTTGAGGTGTGGGGCTTCTCTTCAGTCCAGATCTATAAGCCAATCAGCCATCTAAAGATGTTTCCCATTGAATAAATAGCAACACAGTGTAAAAATGACTAATCTCATTGAGTGGCTAAATCAAGTCATGATGTATGGAAGCAGTAGTAAGGCATTGACTTTAATTATTGCTCTCCAGGAACCTGTGCACTTCATCGCTGGAGTGATTGTATCACCTCCCTTCCTAATGGTAGTCTCTTGCCCATAACTCAAAAATTTGGGTGGTTTTGTTTTATTCGGGTTTTTTTAGCTGTTACTCTGCTGGAGGAAAACAGCACAGCTCCAGCAGCAGCCTTTTTGGGGAACTCAGGGGACAATAATCCATTTTCCTGTGTGATTTCAAGGCCTCTTTTATGCAAGATCAGATCACTCACCAATGCCTGCACTGTGCACTGTTCAACTGTCCAGCTTGTCCAGTAGCTCAATTAACTTCACAGTACATTTTGATTTTTACTATAACACAAACCAAGTATTATGAAATTTTGCTCTCGGGTTTCCATTGTCCATGTTTTCCAATGTCCGCCTCTGGCAAGGCTTTCAGGAATACCGCAAGACAGAAGTGGTGTAACTGCATGAATTTGAAATTACATAGCTTACTTCTGTATTAAAAAAATGCAAAGCTGCATTCATCTAGCATTTAGTTTGCAATTACCGTGTGTTGCAATTTATTTTAGAATATGTCTGACAGGAATGAGGGGAAACTAAGCCAATAATTTGAAAAGTAATTACCTGCCGGCAGGACACAGAAATGCTGAGAAGTTTTACAAAAGCAGCGAGCACTAGCTTTAGGTAGGGACTTTCTCCAGCACCACACAGGATACCTGTAGTAGAACCACCTGTATCCAAACCTATTGGGTTAATAACTCAGGTCCAGGAGTTTTGCCGCTGAATGATTACTTGATAAGTCCTGCAAAATTCACTCTCAATCTTACCTGAGCAGTGCCTGTGGATTCATAAAGATGATCAAAGATTTTAGAGTAACCAAAATCCTATGCACAGCGTAAATGCCAAATAGCAATTTAGGTTGCTTGATAGATGAATTTCAAAGCAGTAGACAGCACTGCCTGAATAAAGCACCTTGCGGCATGCGATCACATTCCTTTGTTCAAAGGAGTTTCATCTTAGGCCTTAAATTCTGCCTTTGTGATCTTAGGGACTAGCTCAAGGACAAGTTGCCGTTTGAGCACAGTGGAAAGAGTCTAGATCACATTAGTCCTTGATCTAATTCACTTTAATATGTTGCTAAAGACATCTTGGATTTATCTACTCTGTCTACAGGAGAGAGAGAAAAACTGACGCAGACACAAGAAGTCAGCAGTAATCTGGAAAGCTTGATCTCCTTTTGAAGGCACAGTGACAGCTCTTACAAAAAACCACATGTATCATTTGAAGGCACCTCCAATTTTTACAGAGGGAACAGAGAAGAAAGTGTCTTCCAGACCTTTCCTCAGCAGAGCTTTTGCAAGAAACACCTTGGCCCTACTCCTGTTAATTCACGTCTGCCTTCCAGCTTACGCTCCAGGTTCTATCTGCCGTCTACTTTATAGACCAGATCCTATCTCCGAGTTATTTTTAGCCTACAGTTGTGTCCTGAAAGGTACGCAAGGACTTTGTGCTGCTCATTCTGAGCTATGGAAATTTTTTCCACTTTGTCAGCCAGGGTCAACTTTTGGGGTGACCGGAGTCCCGTCCCAGACTGCTGAGGTTGCACGAGTCTCACCCCAGATGGCTTTACAACACCGAGGCAATAGCCCGTGCTCTGACACCCTAGAACCCAAACAGGAGTAGCAAGAAGGCTTAATGGTTGGAAGGGTTTGTTTAAAGGGCTTCTGACCGCTGGAAACACAATAAGGTTACACATTAAGTGTAACACTTTTTGATCTGGGGGGATTTTTTTTTTTTTTAATAAAAACAAACAACTGTTAGGCAGCCTTTTCTGCCAGAATATGGCAATTCTTCAAAAGCGAAACGTTTGACAAAAACATCAATGTCAATGAAATTTTGTTCTGAAAGAAAATTGAGCAAAACCACAACGTTTTGGTAACATTTAAATGGTCTGTCTTGACCTTTAGGAACAGACTGTTTTGATGTTCAATTTTATCATCACTTCCTACGTCATTTATAAAAGACTTAGGCATAATCTTTAATAGATTATAGTTCTGAAAATCTAGATCAGAACTTCACAAGTTTTAATAAAAGCACAATTCAGAGGTTCAGAAGCTCAAAATTCATCCATCTAAGTGTTACAGTCTTTCCTGAATGAAAGTATTAGATATTAAAGATAATAAACTACCTTTAGAAGGGACATTTCTAAAATGTTTGTTTCCATTCCCAGTTGGAAATAGGAAAGTTTTAGCAGCATTAATTTCCTCAGAGGCAAAAGAATTCTGTTCCCAGGCAGTCTTGTTAGAGAACCAGTGCATAAGTAAAACAGTTTATTTCAACATAGAAAAGATTAGACTTTTAATAAACTTCTAAAATTGGCAATGAGAAGCTTGGGTTAATCTGCTGTAAGCAACTCTATGTTTATTTACTCTTGATGCAACTTAGAAAAAGCTCTGATATTATTTAAAAGAAAATTTCAGTGAGGAAACACCTAAAATTCCATTTCAAATTGTATTCCTAATTAAAAACAGAACTGCTAATGATAATACTTGTCTACTTTAGAAGGTGCTGCAAGGCTTAATTAATTGTCGGTAAAGCTCATTTGAGATGCTCACACAATGGAAGTGTAAAATTGTTTATGTTAATCAGGAGGATGGCTATGAGAGCTCCGAGATGGGAGGGGAGCACTCACCGTACCAGCCCCATGGGGCTTCCATACGATGCATGGCCCTCCTCTGCACATCCCATGAGCTCCCATAGTCCTGCTGTCTCTATGTTACAAAGGAAAAGCAGACCAGGACAGCTGAGGTGCTTCCAAGGTCACAAGAGAGGTCCTCCAAGGAGGTTGGGTTGAACCCATACCACTTAAATCAGGTCCAATGAACCATCCTCTTCTGCAGATGAGCGATAGAAACCTCCCGCTCTCCTCTACTTTTAGGAGGGACATCATCTTCCCCTTATCTACTGCTACAGTTAATTCATCTTTCTTCAAAGGTGTCTTAACTCAACAGCCACCTCAAGTAAGAGCAAGCCGGCGCTCGGCAATGCCTGCGGGCCGACGACAAGCGCAGCAGCTCAGTCACGCAGCAACGAAGCCGCTGCACGTCAACATGTCCTGACCACGTTGGCGGGAGGGGAGGAAGCAGCCCCAAACGACTGGTCCCGTGGCAGAGCTGCTGAGGAGATGCCACCAAACCCCTGGTGCAAGCTCTCCGCAGCCAGCGGTCGTGCTGAAAACCGAGGGGACGCAGGAATGCGCTCCCAGTTTATAGGTGGGGAAAATTCAAACTAAAAAAGACTTTGTTGATTGAATTATCGTTCTCGTCTACCCAAGGCATCTGCTTGTTGCTGTGTGTTTTTGCCACCTGACTTCCACATCCTCTCCACTTGCCATTGCTCAGACAGGCATGCAATTAATCCCATTACAAACTAATGGATTTACACCGAGATTACATTAAAACATTGTGAAGCAATGCCTATGACACAACTGCACTTTTCTTGGCACTTTCACATTCTGAAAACTGCTGTTTCCACTTCTATCCCCCGTGAATACAAATAACTTTTGCTTACTAATGCAAACGCATTCCCCTGCCTGAGCTTTGCATTTGGTGTCTGCCGAAGGAGTCCCAGGAGGAAAAATGCAAATATGAAAAGGTTTGAAGTTTATGTGCAATCAGGATTTATGTCTGTGCTACTTTAGACAAGCAAGTTTGGTTTTGTTTTTTTTTTTTTTTCTTTTTTTAAATATGGAGAATATGGAGGGGTAGTTCAATGTTTCAGGAGGACAGTCAGTGCTGGGATGCAATCCGAGCGTCGACTGGCATCCTATGAGCTTAATCTTACGGAGCTCAGGAAGCGATTGCGGGACCCAGGACTAAACAAAATTATTTCCGTTCCTTTTCCAAACCTAATACCGAGTCCTGACCCAGTTTTCAAGAAGGGAGGTTTCCGATTACCCGACAGGAGCTCATATTTGTGCAAAAAGAATAGAGAGAGCACATTTAATCTTTTATGCTACTAGTACGCCAGCTGCACTTTCGCTCTCTCAGCTTGCTTGAAGGATGATCGACACAGAGCTGATTTTTATACGTTCCAGATTTCCAGATAGGAATATGCATAAACGGTGGTAGCTGGTTATCTGATTCAAGCACTAATTGTGTGGGTCCTAGCACGAGTACAACGGGAAAGCAGTGTATTTCACGGTTAATACCAGTGAAGAGACACGCAATGCTTAGTGGATAAAAGGCTTGTAGTCCCAGCTGGGAAAATAGTTCCATTATCTCCCAGCTGCATAGACCTTCCATACGGCTCCGTTCTGCCTCGATGAACGCTGTGGCTTGCTGAGAGCTTGAAACAGTTCTGCAGAAAATTGTAAAGATCCTGAGACATTTCACTGTTAAGATCTGTAAGTACAGAATTGTGCTGTCTACTGCAATGTGAATAATGCTGGGGGAACTGCGTTTTCTGTGGTTTTTTTTTCCTTCCTCAGTAATTTTCATTAGGATAAGGGGTAGAGAATGAAGAAAATTCACTGCTTCATTTATGCTATGTCTCTGTAAATGGCTGATGCTCCAAATGTATACATTCTTGGAGGAGGAAAATGTATATAATGAATTTGTATGCATGTGAGGTCTGAGACAAACGGAACAGGAGACGAGTAACAGACACCGCAGGTATATTATTTCAGTATATCGCAGCTTTGTGCTGCAGTAAAACGGACAACACAGAGGATGACAGTGCTAATTCTGGCACTTTCGTATGACTTTCTACAGCATATTAAGAGATGAAGTGGGTAATGAGAGCCTAATCTAATTTCTACCAGCTGAAGTTATAAAAGCAATAAACATAAATCTTAAGGAAAATTTAAGTAAGCCCTAAAAAGAGAGTTTTCCCTGTTGCTCATTTTAATGATTTTTTTTTAAAAAAAAAAACACCTCAAGATCACTACATATATTGAACTTTGGTTTTTTGCATCCAAAGATTTGCAAGGTTTGGTTTTGGTGTTGCCATTCATTTGCACTGTATGACACAGCTTTAAAGGAAATGTAATACTTTATAAAAAGTTTTGGAAGTCTGTGGTTCCAGAAGCGAGCACCTGCTTGACTAGCACTTTATGTTAAATCGTATCTTCCCGTAGTGCTTTTTGGGTGAATACTGTGATTCGGACAGTTGTTGCATGTGGAAAGGGTCTCCTCTAACAGCTTTTGCACAGAAAGGCTCAATAATCACAATTTCCTGCAGCACTTATGTATCTGAATGATTAAACAAGATGCAAACACTCTACAACCAACTTAACATTTAGTTGTCCTTTTGTCAACACTGCAACCCGTTTCAGATAAATATTACAAGTTAAAAAAAATCAGACTTTTTACTTCTCTGGAGTAACATTTCCTCCTCCCCTCCTTTTATTTTCACCGCGCAAAGAGGGGAATGGTCACACTACTCTCTCCACGTCCAACATTTGGAAAGTTCTGCAAGTTCGGGGAGCTTTTTGTGTGTGCACAACTAAACCCTGCAGCGTTTCTAATTCCAGGCACCACATCGCCACAAATAACCCATCTTCATCAGCCAGCTTTTGCTTTGGCGCTCCAGAGGCACTATGTCAGTGTTTCACGTTCCATGAGTCTCTGCTTCAGAGGTTTTTATGACACTAAAAAGTCCCCAATCAGTACCTATATGAAGTTAGCAACTACCATATATCACATTTTATTGTGTAAAAAAGAAAAATAAAACACGCCGATGTATGCGGTTATAGTTTTCAAATGCCGGTGAGGTACTGATTGCCATGTATTAGAAGTGTTACCTTCCATGCTGAGGATAAAATTATAAGTAATATATAACAACTTCAGCACTTTAAATCAAGTAGGAGACATGTCTTTTTTTCCTTTTCTTCCAGCTTTACGATCAGTATTAAAAAGGTTTGTGGTGCATAATAAACTACCCTAAAATTAGTTTCTTGCAGCTGAAGCAAATATTTCCATCACAGAACAAGGTGCCAGCATCCCCAAGGGGACTTGAAACACAAAGTTGCGTGTTTGCACTATGTGGGCATGAAGCACTATTTGTATTTGAACAGAAAATTTTCATTAGCGGGATGTTTGTCTCTGTCTTGTGAGTATGTGAAAATATACCAACTCTTCAACATTCAAATCTTTCTTTTCCCCCAGAAACTGTATTAGCTGCGTGTTACTACAAGACAATACTCCTTTTGTTTAAAATTGTGACCGAGTTTATTCCAGAGAATTGCCACAGATTTCCTTCTACTAACCCCTGCCCAGAGGTCAGCCAGACGCTGCTCACCTTCCTGGCCTGGGGCTTGCTCAGGAAGGCCGAGACACAAAACCCACCCTAATTCTGCCCTGCTTCCCCGCAGCCTCCCGCCCTGCCCTGGGTGCAGCCAAGCCCTTCTGACCTACTGCAGAGGAGCAGGCTTAGAGGGAACGCTCTGACAGGGGATCAACGCCAGAAAGTCTGCCGCAAAAAGTCCTTGATTCCTTCTCAGCAAAGGCTGCGCTCAAAGTTGACTGTAACTAGGTACATGGGAAAGTTATAGTCTAGTCTTCTAGGTAAAAGGCAACCTCTTCTTGAGATGTGAGGATACAAAGAACTTCAGGCACAGTTTTGCAGCTGCAACTACCTGTGCGGGCAGTTATCATCTCTGGGACACCAACAAACCTTCTTTGAAGGTACACGCCAGCATTTAGATAATTAGGTGACCTTATTTCCATTCATGAACTCGTAGACTTCTGCAAATCTCTCTTATTTGCACAGTCTTTCTACAAGCGCAGAATGTGCGAGAGAAAACACCACACCATTAACAAAACAACAAACCGTAAGAGAACCAACTATCTTTGAGTAGCTTAGTCATGGAAAATAAAAATAACCCCTAGCAAAATAGATCAAGTCGCAGTACTTACAGTTCTCCATCTTCCTGAGAAGGACCCACACACAACTAGGGTGAGACAAAGCACCAGAGATAGGGAAGACCCAACCTTAGTGCTAGGAAGCTGCTAAACAGACCAGGTCAGCACAGAGTAAAGTGCTAGCAAGATGTTTTTGCACAAAAACAAACATGAGGACTTTCACACATCAGTTTCAAAGGTTTTAGGATCTCCAGACTGAAGTAGAGAGGAAAAGCGTGAATTTGGCCATACCTTTCTTCTCTCAGCTCCATCTCCTCTCCCCCGAGAAGCTCCCGGCAGGCTCCCTGCCCAGCTGCAGCAGCTCCAGCCATGCCTCTGCCTGGTGGGCCAGGTGCAGCTGATCAGCACTTCCTTCTGCTTTTACTCTTGAGGGCAAAATGTGTTTCCACCCATTTGTTCAGGGACTGTAAAGTTAATTGTTCCACCTTAGGGAAAGGGATAATTAAAGGCTCTCAACATCTTACTCCATTTTTAGTGATTTGCCTTACAAAACTCTTTTTTCTGATAGTTTTTTTCAGTAGGAAATATTTACTAAGGCCTTACTGGCTCTTGACTTCACTGCTGAGTTAAGTCGGGTAACTCACCTCTGCCCAAGCCTAAAGTGAGGGTGTCCCTGTACCAGACTCTTGCCTGTAGTTACCATCGTCTCTGCGTATTAACACTCACCCACCTGAGTTTTTTGGCATAGCTGGATACTGAAATCTTCTAGGATTTCTTCCCAGGCAATTTGATCAGCTTCACAAAGTGTGGGAAGGGCACAGCATCTTGAAATGATCTTGTCTGAGCTTTCCCTGCGGAGCGGGCAGCTTCCAGCCTGACTCGTTCCAAACTTTCCTCCTTGCTCACCAAGATGCAGAGGCCTTTGCTCGCAGCACCTCTAAAGCCAGACAGAGGTTTGCATGTGTGCAGGGTCTAAAGGGTAACGGGATAGGACCTGCCTTGAGTCACCTGAAGAGAGAAAAGGACAAAACAATGAATCACTGGCACACACAGAAAGGAATCACTCTCCTACTTGTACGTAGAACCCGAGGGGATGGCAGGGAGATGGGCCAGGGGAGGGTTAGGCTGGATATTAGGAAAAGGCCCTTCCCCCAGAGGGTAGTGGAGCCCTGGAACAGGCTCCCCAGGGAGAGGCATCACGGCACCAGCCTGGCGATAGTCAAGAAGCACTTGGACAAGGCCCTCGGAGACACGGTGTGAATTTGGGGTGTCCTGTGCAGGGACAGGAGTGGGGCTCGATGGTCCTTGTGGGTCCCTCCCAGCTCAGGACGTTCCATGATTCTATGTTTGGATTTTCATGAGTACAGCAATCTTCATGCTCTGTCTAAGGACAGGAGACAAATGCTCTCTCTTCTGTATTGCTAGAAGCAGCTGTGCAACATTTAATCAGGTTACACATTATTGGCATATTTCCTGTTTTTCCTATTTATTTTTTCCTTTTTTTAAAATATATATATATATATTTTCATCCTCACTGACTCAGTATTACAAATCTCCTATATTACTGTCCCTTGGGATGACGCTGTGATTTGGTCAGCCTGTTTTCAGGGCAGCGGTGGAGCTTGGCTCTATCCACACTAAGGATGCTCTGTAGCCGTACCACCTCGCTTTCTGCAGCTGGGCGCCGCGGGCTGCGGGCAGGAGCCCTGCGGTGCGGCTGCTGCTGCTCGTGTTCACCCTCTTGTCGGCACCCAAGGCGGCCTGGGGACGGCTCTGCCAAGGTCTTGGGCACTTCTGGAGCTCAGCACAGGAGGGAGTGATGGGGATTGACTGACAGTCAGTAAGTATCCAGGTAGCCACAGAATCATGGAATAATCATAGAATAGCCACGTGGGGCTTTATCTGGGGGTCTTTGTGTTTTGGGTTTCCTACAAGAGGAAAAACTCCACAGCATACAGTGCTTAGGAGAGCAACTGAGAGATGGGTGGGGAGGAGGGAGTGGGAGAGAAGAGTGATTTCCCTGACTTAGACCCTCTAATATGTTTCTTGCCTATAAAGACAAGAAGAAACAGATAAAGACGGGCAGAAAGGCAGTTTGTTTTATTAAAATTCTTGACAACATCTGCTGTAATGCTCTTGTTAAGAGAGATGGAAAACAGCAGAAAAATGAGAGAAACAGTGTTATGTCCTTGCTCTTCACACAACATAATAATACAGGAACTATTATAATTGGCTTCCAGATAACTGTTTTTATTAGCCATATACAAACACAAGTGACCCAGGCGTCCTGGTACGCAAAAACCCTCTCTGGGCTCTGATCACAGCTCCCACCAGAGGCCTCTCAAACAGATAAAAAAGATGCTGCTTAATTTTTCTAAACTAAGTACTCGCTCTTCTTCAGAACACCCTGATGTGAATGCCAATAGGATCCATTTTATTTATAAGATTTCTCAGAAAAAAATAAGAGAACTGTTTCATATTTGGTAAAGAATTAAGATCTCCTAAGGCCATAACTAAAGCACAAGGATCCTGAGTCCCTGCCTGTGGCGATGCCTGCAAGGAGTCTCTTATTAAACTTGTACTATGGGGGAAGGCTGGCTGGAAAACAAGGATCTTCTGCTATCAAAATTGGTGTTTCTTCATTTCCATTTGGGTATGGAAGGGGCTGAAGCAGCCTGTCTCGGAGAAGCTGATGATCTGGGACTCAGGGCTATCATCTCACGTCTGCACTCTTTTGATATGCCAGAAAAAAAGGTCAGTGGTTAATTTGTTGCTCTGGATCAGGTAGAATACCCACTGCTGTTCTGGCTGAACCTTTCTCCTGAGGGTTTTCCCAGGGTCAAAATGATCAAAGCCTGGGGTAGGTCTGCCCACAGCAGCCAGCAGTCTGGGATTAGGATGCTTTCCAGGGGTACAGGAGATCCCTATTTAGGCAGAGCAGAAATTTCATCGCTGCTCTTAACTTTGTGCCTAAACTCCTGGCTATTCTGGAAGCTCGCTCCAGCAGTTTTTCCATATATTTGAGAAATCTTCCCATAGAAAATTTTGTTGGGGCTGGTGTACTTCTGAAGAGGTTGGGCTTTGATGAAATGGCACCTTGCTGAGCACTGAGAGTGAGAGCGTGAGAACTGTTGCTGTCACATTGCACTATGGCCACGTGCATTCGTCTTCTCACAGTGCTCAAACTCCGCTGCTAATAGACCTGGGGAGAGGGAGACTTTAGAGGATTTTAGAAGATTAATGAGAAAAATGCTCTCTATTCCAGGCAAAGGACACGCTAGGCTGGGTTGTCAGCGAGTGTGAGAAGACAACTACCTTTCACCAGCACCTTTTTTTTTTTCACGTCCCATTAACATTGGGAATAGAGAAGGTGTTTGGCCTGAAGCTCTGCACCGAGCTTCCTACAGTCAAATTAATGAATTTTCAGATGCTTAGTGATTATTTCCCCTTCAGACACATCTTTTGCTTTTGTGCATTTTAGGCTTTATCCTGTCCCACTGCCACATGCGTTTTGAGGTCAGTCCACCAAAAATAGGTCTGGATGAACCACAAAATATTTGTCATTGTTTCTGAAACTCTGGTGCACCATAAACTTTACCAGTTTAAATCCATTTCTCCCAGACATTCCCTCTCAGGCAGTGCACACGCTGAGTTTGGCATGTACAGCATATATGCGGTACCTTTGGTGAGAGAAATGGGGATTAAAAGCACTGAAGTTTCTGCAGCTTCGTCTCTTCAAGCAGTTTGATAATCCTACCATGAAATTACAAAAACAGCGGGACCAGAGCAAACCTCACTGTAAATTGCGGTCCCTCCATTTTTAAAGGTTTCAGATAAAATGTAGATTTTTATCACCTAAATTAGACAGCTGTGCCACATGGACTATCCAGCATCCTGCACGGACTCAGTTTCCCACCCCTCAGCTGAAAACTCTCACTTGTCCTGGTAGACAGAATTTGGGCTTGTCTGCAGTGACCTAAGCCCCGTTCCCTTCCTTTCCCAATGTCTTACAGCTTCCAAGGAGTCTGTCCTTGAGCCAAGTGAAGAAAACCAAGCATCTTATTTGCCCTGCGGGACTGCCCTCCACAGAGAACGCACCTGTGGGCTTTGGAGAGGCAGGCTGTGCACCCAGGCTCACCTCCAGGGCAGTTGCTCATCACCCTTCGTGCCTCAATTGCACTTTCCTGGCATGTCTGGTGGCAGCCACTATTAACAACACCTATGTCTGATGCTTGCTTTAGAGCTGGATAAGCCCTGGGTGGTGACTGCTGTGTACCGTGTTGTTTTGCGTATTGTGTTGTAGCTGATCCCTGGCACTGCAGCATTTAAGCTCTTCTCAAACTGATAACGTTCTCTTAATTTCCTTAATTCAGGCACTTAGCCCAAAATGGTTTCATTTTTCTTAGGTTGATAATAGCACGGAAGCTCTGCAATCACTGGCAGATCTGGGAGCTGGGGAAATTTCTCTCCCAGAAATTGTTTTGTCTGCTGGTTTAACAAGAGCACTTAGGCTGCACAGCAGGTTAGAGGTTTTACCCCTATTATACTCACTTAAACTGCCACCTTTTTCTCAGCACTGACATCATTAGCTATGACATATTGCTGAAGCCTCTCTACAGAGGTGACCCAGTCCTTTCTGGAGCTATCACACAAAGCAAAAAGCCATATATATATATTTTTTTAACCCTCTCCCTTCCAGTATTACTCACTCGGAAGCCACCAGAGGTCCGGGTCCAATTTCATTGCCTTAAACCCCCTCTGGTCCTTTTATTCCACCATACCCATGAGTTAGGTCTGTATTTTCAGTCCTGGCTCACTTTTCCCACCCAAAGATCCATCCTAAATAACAATATTTACTAACTATATAACTGTGTAATGCCCAGCCAGCTGCATAGCCATCTGTTTGGTGAGGGCATAGCCACAGAGGAAAGACTGGCCAGAAGGATCCTCTTCTACTTACAAGGAAAATCTTCATTTCCTACGCAGATGAAATAGGAACAGTTATCCATGCATTACTTTGCAAAAAGCTTACATAAAAAGTAAATAAAACAAAAAGAAAAGACTCGTTCTTCAAGGAGAGAATACTTGTAGGACTAAATGTGCCACAAATATTTGTTGTCATTGCTCTTTAAGTACCGAGCAGCTCGGACCAGGGTAAGGCCAGGCTGGTACCTGTGCAAACATTCCCCGCAGAACACGCCTGTCCCGGGCAGGGGGGCATGGTATGGTGAGAAATGGAGGTATGGAGAGAAATGCACCTGCCTGAAAAGCAGACACAGAGCTGTGACCGAGTTCATAGCATATCCTGAGCGGACCCTCGCTTTCCACCTCTCAGTGAAGGCTCCTGGCTCCGGCAGCCTCAGCTGACACATAAGCCTTTCCTTTCCGTGTTTGTGGGGGGCAGCTGAGCAGAGGGCTGTGAGTTTAATGCACAGTTCGGCCACTTTTCCATACACGTTTCTGTCTGTTAATAGGATCATTCACCCCCCCTGTGCTGCCGCCATGCCCCGGACACCGGTCTGTGCTGTGGGATCGTCCTTGCCGCAGCGGCAGGGATGTTTCGTGCCCCGCTGCTGCACCTCTCTGTTTTCGTCTCCATCTGAGACATCACCTTGGCTTTTAGTAGCTGCCTGAAGCAAAAGAGAATCCTGGCTTATGAACCTGTGCACAATTGCTGCAGTTGCTGCCAGGAATAAACTGCTCTTAACCTAAATACTCCTCTGAGGACACTGAGCTTGGGGGAAGAAACATAACTGTGCTGTATCTAGTGCGAGCAGGAATAAGTGAGCGTAGTCTATACTGGATAACTCTAGGAAGACATTGGGAGCACAGCTGGAAAGCAGGGGGAGGGAAGAAAGAACAGCGGTGAACACAGCCAAACAGTAATGGCCTCTTTATATTGTAGTAAGTGCAACGTTTTGAAATAAAACATAAACTACCGCAGCTAGGAAGACCGTAAAGGCATCCAAACCAAAAGCTTTGGCCAAAGGCAGGCCATGGCCTAATACCTCATGGAAAAGGAAAACTCCAGCGTGTCAAAGCCCCCTTCCATAGCGGGGTGAGCAGGGTGGGGGTGGGGGCGGTGGCTGGTGCTGCGGCCATCGCGGTGGGTGCTCCCCACCACCCCTCCTGCCAGGCCAGGCTGGGTGCTACGGGGCAGCAGCATCTACAGAAACCACTGAATAATTTATATGATGAATTAAAGAGTGATAAAAATGATAGAACAAAGTAAAGCTGGCAAAGCTCGTTAGTGCAATAAGCAGCACTGGGGGTATGTTTTGATCATTCGAATCTGGCATAAAATGGGCGCACTGCGAGCTGATGTAAAGTCCACTGTTAAATTTGCAGGGAAAATATTTTGCATTTTAATGCAGAATGCCCACTTAGGTGAGCCAGGATCTACCACTAAATATTAAAGAATATTTGATAACTAGAGACTTCAGAGAAGGCTATTGGTATTGTGGGATGCTCTGAGGAAGGCTGTGGGGAGTGCTAGCTGGTATTATTCTGTACTTGAGGTATTTCAGCATTAATTGCACAGCTTTACTGGGAGATTACTAGTTTCGAAGTTAGCCTGATTGAAGGTGTTGAATAATGGATGATGTTAAACTTTGGGTTAGGGATTCAGAGGATTGATTTGGAAGACATAGGCAAGAGATACCCAAAATCAAACTTCTGTCAAAATACAGTAGAATAAAAGTTATGTACAAAGTGTAAGAACTGACAAAAAGTACCTTACTCACTGAGTCAGGTAAAATATAAACGACTGGCCATATCACGATGCTACCTCTTTGCCTGGCTGACTTTCTCAGCAAGATTGATTCAAAATCCATCTAAGCCCTGAAAGGAATTAGCAGGAAACCACTTTGTTTGACAACGCTGAGGGGGTCGTTCGAGCAGCCAGAGCAACCAGCAGCAATACCCAAAAATAAAGCCCAAGCCCTGACTAACCAGGGGCCGCTGTTAAGTATGGTGAAGCATGAGTAAATCATACAAACGTCTCACTCATACCCAGAGGTGCAAATAAAAAGTATTTTGAGAGAAAAAAACCAAGTTAGAAATTGATTGTGAGATAGTCTAGAGCTGAATCACAAAGGTACCAGTCACCAGTGATTTTCTACACTGTCCTGCAGAAGGTTATATCATATATTTTATATCATAAAATATTGCAAAATTTTTTCTTTGTAAACAGGGCAAAATCAAACACGTGATATACACCATGAATGCCTGGGTGACGCTTGTGACCTCTGAATGAGTTAAAAGTAGTAAGGAAACGTAACTACAAATGCCACTGAAATAAAACCGGGTGAGATCCTTGGCGCTGACTCTCCTTATGGGAGCTCCCATTTCAAAACCAGACTGGACAGAATAGGAGGTTGAAAATAGAAAATTTATTAAGAAAATACATCAGGAAATCCACAGTTTTGATAAAACACTGTGAATAATCTCAGTTCTGGATTTGTTTCCTGTCGTGTGGGTGTCCTACAAAACGACCTGCATCCCAAGGCAGGGGGAGAGGAAGGGGCTCCTCGAGGCTGTGTCCTTCCCACGCACCTCTCCTCTCCCGGGGGGGGCGAAAGCTCCTCTGCACGGACGGTAAATGTACAGCTCGTTTTCCCAGGAAGAAGTGGCCCATTTCCTTCCTAGAACTGACCCCCTCACCCACAACATACGGGATTTCTTTCTTAACCAAGTGGTTAAAGCCGGTATTTCAACTGAATGTGGGATGGGGTGCTAAGGACGGAGTTACAGAAGGCGTTCAGAGGACAGCAGGAGTTTAACCCCAGTCCCTGCGGGAGGATTAGGGCAGTTGCATTGGGTGAGACCATCCTGGGGCCATCTCTTGCAACTTTCTGTTGACTGTCCACCACCAGCATAGGCAACGTCAGCGGCGTTGGGCATGGCACTTGGGGGAGTAGCCAAAATTTACACCATCAGGGGAAAAACAGCCACGTCACTCGCTCCAGATGGCCCAGAAACTCGAATGTGCTGGACTACAAGCAACCTGAGAGCTGACCTGAGCAAGGCCATGTAGTGTATCTTGCCTGAAATCCTCACATATTTATGCAGAATGAGGGTATCTTTCGGTCTTTCATGCCTGGTCAACATCCATGGCCTTAAATATATTTTTAACTTTATTTAAACCGATTATTTTAATACATATTTTAGTGGCCCCTTTTTTTGCACTAAGCTTAATGTCTGTGTACACTGTTACAAATGCATTGTTACTTGTCATACCGTTTCTACCATCTCATTTATTCCGAACAATTCAGCAGCCCATGCTGTAATTCCTCAGGATCGGACTCTGATTATTGAAGTGGGTAATCGCACAGGCTCCGGCCTGGCGATCAACTCTGGGCAAGGCATGGTCCAACAGACAGGATCAAATACAAAGGAAGTGATTGCACTGAAGGTGTTTGCTCTTGCCAGGTTGCATTCTGCCACGCAGCACACGTCACTGGAATCTGGCTTGTAAAATATTGGTGCCTTAGTCTCATCTCCAATGGGTGTGTAAAATACCGCTGGTCCAAATGCACAGCCATTATGGCCCTCTTCTGGATAAAATAATGCCAATTACTACCAGTAATAGCAGACTTGTTTGTGTCTCACCTCCCTGCTTTAAGGATCAGTAGTTTTTATTGCGTGTCTCTGTAAAGAATATGCACAGCTGCAGTCCCTCTATCTACCTTATATATACAGAAAGTTCTTCTACTTTCAAGACATATATATACACATCTCAAAATTCAGCCAAATACAAAACATTACCATGGATTCAACCAATGGCCTTTCTCTGGATGAAGCCATCCTGCCATTTCACCCATACTCTCCTGATTATAAAAAACCCCAAACAAATCCAAAAAACCCACGATACCAGTACCTAGGCTTGTAAATACCTCTATAGATCAGGGGGAGGCACAGAAAAAGGCCAGTCCTTGAACAGGTTGTTTTGGAAGATATGTCATGGAACTACTGTAACTTCCGAGAGACTGATATAATTCTTATAATATGAGGTTTCATACAGGGGCAGGGAAAGTCACCAGGTAACATCTCAACGTCCCTGCCAGTTTTACTTCTGATGTTGCAGTGATATAGCTTGCATTTTTGTCTACATACCTTGCATGTATGTCTACCTGCTGTCCAAGCCTCCGGTACCAGTGCTTGGCCGCCACTGGAAATAGTATATTGGCCTCGGTGAAACACAGCCTGCATGCGTAAGAAAAATATCTGTGTTCTCACAAGTCCATGAGGTAAAAATCATAGTCCCCTTGTTCATTCTTGGTTCCCATCGAGCACTGAAAGTTATTTGGTTTAAAGTGCTGTCTCTTTGATCCCCCCTGCGTGGACTCTGGAGTGTAAATGTCAAGTGAAGATGGCTTTGCAGCCCAACCACGATTCGCATCGACTCTCCCACAAACCCCTACATTTCAGAAAGCAGATGACTGTGCGAAATGAACAGCACAAACTTGATTTTTCACCCACAGTTCCAGGCGGCGCTATCACTCATAGAAACAGTGCAACGAACGCCTCGCCGTGGGAATGTGGCAACAGAGGAGCTGTACAGAGCACCTTGCAACTACAGCCCGGCGTCGGAAGCTCTTTCTCGGCTGTTTCTCCGAACCTCAGTGCTAAGCTCCTCGCTGGAGCTGGTTTGCAAGGTTTTCTCAGTCACGCAAAGGGAAGAGACAAGGTGATCTCCAGGCTATTTCCAGGAACTTGATTGCACTGCTCAGAGATGTTTCTGGTGGCTACACTTTTAAAAACACTCTAATGGAGATTTCTGTTTTCCTTTTATTTCAGTGTTTTGGAGAAACCGTGATGCTTTGCTTTTGGGTAAAATTCAAATCAATGCAAACCTCATAAGCCAATAAAATTTTATAGATTGTTATCCAATATGTAATTTGTTACACAATATCTATGTGGCTTTTGTTTATTGAGACATAAAGACTTTAGTTTTTTTAAGGCAGGTTTTATGTGAGAAGGGCATAAGAAGGAATAACCTTTCATACCTGTTGTGCCATAAACTAAATTACCCCTAACCTAAATCATTTGTCATGTAGTGGCAGCCTGATGAGACCAAAATAAACAGAAACAAACTGCCTGAAATTTTCTTTCAGGGACAACTTCTATTTATATTAGCACAGCCTTTTTCTTGTAGCTTCACAGGTTGGCCGCGTGGATTTTACAGTGGATAACATCAGATGCTCTGAGCAATAACTGAAGATAACTTATGAGCCTATAAAGCTTGTGAAAGGGACTTTTTCACCCTTGCATCACACATCACAGGATGTGAGTGTAGAAGAGACGTTATAGGATGGTTGCATACTTTATTTTCTGGTAGTAACCTTCTGCTAGATGTGACTAATACAAGGAAGGGAAGAAAGCCGTCATTTCTCCAGCGCTTCTGAACAGCAGCCTGAGGGGTACTCAAACACAGATCATCACGGCTTTTGTGATTTGGTTCAAGAGGGTTGGAAAACCTTTCAGAAAGAATGATACCGACCATAGTTGTGAAATACACTGTAATGTATTGTGCTTACTACTAAGATGTTCTTTTTCTAATATAACATTTCTCTTTGCAATATACTTTGGCCTGTACACAACGTTATTTTTGCCAGTGTAGTTTCAAAGAAAAGGAACAATACTTTGGTGTAAATGCAACTTTTTTTTTTCTTTTTCTTTTTTTTTTTGTTTTTGAGCCAGACACACATGCATAAAAGAAGCTTTTACACAGTAGGTCCTGCTTGAATTATGAATGCACTGACCTACAGATACTCGCAGAGAGTACCAGCCTATTTACTGCAACATGAGATTCTATCATAAGCTAAGTGAAGACCCAAATCTCTAGAATCTTACTGAAGTCAGTGGGATATGTTTCCCTGACTTTCACACGACTGAATCAGACATTGTGTGCTGCTTATTAGCTACATTAATTACTGTGTGATTTACCCTCCACATAATGTAATTGTGGTTGATATATTCTGATGTGTACAGAAATTGAAGTACATGTTGATGATCTTGCACACTGATGAGAACTGATTTGCTTACTAAGGAAATAAAAGCTAAAGACAGTGGATCCTTTCAGACCTAGTGCTTGTTATTTCCCCTCACAGATGATAGATTTTTCTAAGAGGAGCAGACCAAGAGAAGAATATAATCAATTTGTTGCTCTTCACCTAGAACTGGTGAAAAATTTGATTTGTGTGACTATGTATTAACAACATGGTTTTATAAGCCAAGAAAAAAATAAATAGCCCATTATTTAGATCTTCACTAGTAGATGGATGTTTTCAAGAATGAAATTCTGGTCCATCATCTTCTTATCATCTCTAGTCAATCTCCTAAACCCTTGCTGAACAGATAGCATAAGACGCTAGAGAAAATCCTGGACTGCGAGAGAGGTTGAGTCAACGATCAAGTGACGTGCAGTGTAAAATCAGCAGAAGTCATTAGTGCCCACATGCAATTTATGAGTGTAATCAAACATGTGGATGACAAGGAGTTGTGGAAGAGCTGCAGTATGCCAGGAAACAATCTGCATTAGTAAGAACATAACTCTGGTGAAAGCAAGATTAGCATACAAAACTGCAGACACTTCACTTCAAGATCCTCCTCAATGTGCCTTCTTCAAAACAGGAAGAGCATTTAAGCCCATTAGACTGAACTCTATTTTGAGGTTTTACAAATGCAGTTCCAAGGAAATGTGTAGAAACTTACTGATAGAGCAGCTTTGCAGGTATGTGAAACTGGAAACCCATACAATAATTTTTCTGCAGTCGTTGGGATGGATTTGAGGGTCCTGGAAAAGCATCAGATGGGGGCTCTTCTTGCTCATTTATCGTATGCAGTTCCATACCTTCTATGGCTTTGAATGGCAAAGATACAACTCACTCCACAGGTAGGCTGTGCCTGGTAGCAATGTTAGCATGCAAGCCAAACTGGTCAGAAGCTTTCTTAAATGTTGCATAAACAGTACAGTCTCTCGAGCCTTAGGAAAAGGATACAGAAACACTTCAGATGGAGACTTATTCGTACATTTTGGATCCCCATCCCATGGAAACACCAAATGACAAAGAACGGTATAAACATGGGCTTTTGACTGTGCACGTTTGCCAATCAAATCACTCTTTCATAAGAAAGAAATTAATATATTGTCCTCATTCAGCAAAACACCTAAGTAAATATTTTGCATTTAATAGGAGAGTGATCCTACAACCACAGCAAAGAATGCAAGGAGCACCTGAAAATATGATAATTAGTAACCTCTACTGCTAAGGACCAAGCGTTCCACAAACTTGACATTAGACAGAGCCCGAAGCAGAGAGCTTACAGTCTAAAGACCCTTTAAATTCAGAACAAATCCTTATGTTCTTCTTGATGTCCTCTGACTAGAAATATTTGCAGTGTTAAATAGCCAGCCTCCACTTTTGAAGATAATTTGCCTTAGGCACCTTTACAAAACGTAGGGAAAATTTTGGTTGTTGACATGTATTATTTTTATTGATGTGGAAAATGTAAATGTGATTCCTTATTAAGAAATACACTGAAGGATTTATTGTGACAGAATGTTTTTTCACATTTTAAATGTGTTTGCTGTTGTTGCGGCTGAAAATAAAGGACAAACTTTCTGAGTTTTGGGGAAATCACATGCTTTAATATTAACTCCCTCAGCAAGGGAAGGACACGGGGCTGTTGGAGCGGGGCCAGAGGGGGCACAGAAATGCTCTGGGGGCTGGAGCCCCTCTGCTGCGAGGCCGGGCTGGGGGAGCTGGGGTTGTTCAGCCTGGGGAAGGGAAGGCTGCGGGGAGACCTTATTGCGGCCTCCCAGTGCTTAAAGGGGACTATAGGAAGGATGGGGACAACTTCTTTGGGAAGGCCTGTTGTGACAGGACAGGGGTAATGGTTTTAAACTAAAGAAGGCTAGATTTAGACTGGATATAAAGAAGAATTTTTTTATAATGAGGGTAGTGAAGTGCTGGCCCAGGTTGCCGAGAGAGGCTGTAGATGCCCCATCCCTACAGACATTCCAGGTCAGGCTGGACGGGGCTCTGAGCCACCTGACCTAGTTGGGGATGTCCCTGCTCACTGCAGGGGGGCTGGGCTAGATGACCTCTAAAGGTCTCTTCCAGCCCAAACCATTCTGTGATTCTATGATTCTATAACTTGAAAAAGCAAAACTGGCTTTTGATAAGGAATAAGGAAATGATAAGGGGACAAGGAAATGTCCCCTTTATTATTGAAAGACTGATTTTGATATTCTTAAAGTCTGCTAAAACAACACTTGGAACAGTTTAAAACAAGCAGTTTGGTGAAGGTATGAAACTGAAGTAGGGTCCTTTTATACAATTTTCAAAAGGCAAAGAGTGCTTCTTGATATAAGGTGCTATGGAACTGTACAGGGTTGTGGTGGCTTGAAGAACTGTGTGAGGGTTATTCTATACAGGTTGGGTTATTCAGACATGAAGGAGAGGATCTGGGAGCATTTTCTGTTGTTCCTACTACTCTACTACTATAGGTTACACTACAGAAAATGCTTCTCCATACAGTTGAGGACTGAAATGTGATTGGCATGTGTGCAGACATCAGTACTTAGGGTTTTGCTTGGCAAGTGATGTGTTCTTGACCAGGTTGTGAATGTTATTCAGAGATGCTACAAGTTTCTGTTGCACAGATATAGGTATATTCAGCTACTTTTGGGAATACAGTCTGAGAGCAGCTGGTGAGGAGGAGCTGTAAGAGGAGCTGAGCAGTGGCCCTGCAATCTGCGATGGTGAAATTGGACCGAGACAAAGAGGGAGGGATCATGCAGTCACCTAAAAGCTGTACCGCAAACAAGATAAACATAGGAAACTGTTTTCTTAGATTCTTATGAATTAATTTGTAATAGACTACATTTTTACTCTGTTCTTTAGCAGTTAGAAAAAGAAGTCTGGTCTTAGATCCACATGGAGGGTTTTGACTGCAGTACTCCATTCTCCTTGCATGAGTATAATCCTTCTGAGAAACAAACACACACAATCCCAGCATTATCAACTGAATTTCATGAGTCACATCAGCAGCAATACCTACTCCTCTCTAAAAACAAAGGTGTACAGCTGAGGTCAGCCATGTAAATCTTGGAAGAAAATTTGGCCTTCAACATTTCACTTATTCGACAACTACAAAAAAGACAGCCATGTATATGCAGCAGCTCTTCAAGAATTACATGGGAATGCTTAGAATAGAAAATACAGAAGAGAAGAATGAAAAGGGCATGAATAACAGCTAATCATGCAGGTGAATTTTCACCATCTTCCTTTAATTGACACAACAGTAATATTTAAAACTTCAGGATTTTGCACTGAGGTAATTTCTCTTGTTAATTTGTGAGTGCAGTGCAGCTTACCTGGGTGCTCGTGACTATGTAATGTAGAGGGATGTGTATATTTCCGCACCGCCTAGTTGTATTTTGGGGTATTTAATCAGCAGAATCATTTGCATAAGTGCTTTGTGAAATACATGCTCTTCAAAATGGCCTTGAGTAAGATAGCAGTGTGTTTAATTCACTACTATTTCTTTTTTGTATTATAACAGATCATTTGGCATTGTGCAATTTCCTCTCGATTATTCTCTGTGATTCCAACAACATATTTTGGTGCATAAAGAGAGTCTAAATGAAAGTGCTGAATAGAAGCGTATAAAAGAGGCTTCTCGGAGCATTGATGCTACAAGAAAACAGGTTAAAGTCCTATTAGCTTTCAATGTACAGTCTAATAGACGAGAAAACAAAGCAGAAATGAAAAGGAAGTTCTGCCTCTGGGAAAAAAATGCAATACCAGTAAAAATCTTGTGTTAAATATTTGTATCTAATCATGGCCAAGTTTGATGAAAATAGTTTTCATGGACCTTCACATTTTAGAATATTAGGACTGATACATTTTAAATTAGTGTGCACACAACTAAATGCATCTTAAATATTATCTGTCTCTGTATTAGGAAACCTAAGTAAAATCATTATTCTTATCTTACAGCAGATAAATTTAAAGGACTTTTCTTCCAAATACCTTTGGTTCTGATTCCGAGCTGGTGTAAATTGTCATTTCTCCATAAAGCTCAAAGCTATTCCTATTTACACTGCTGGAGCATCCAACCCTGTTTACCTGTCAAAAACCAAGAACACATCCAGAACAGTAAGTTCAAGTTCAAATCTCTTTAGTGTAGCCAGGAAGAGAAATAAATGCTGATTACTATTCAAGCTAACATTTTGCTTTTCTAACTTATTCTGAATCTATATAAATTGTCTGCTCTGTACCCAGCAGATGCAATTGTATTGATACTTGCATGCACGACTTGCTTGGAGTGCAGTATAATTATCAAGAAGTAGAATCAATTTCTAACAAATCATCTGCCATGTGCAAAGCAGGAGTCCAGTAGTAATTAATGTAATAAAATGTATTAATGTTGCTCTCTATCTCTTTATTTTACCCGCTTGATGACACTTGATAAGCTCTGCCTTCTGAATGAGCAAACAGTTCATACGGGAGTCCTAGGAAACAAGATGGACTGCAGATGAAATTCATTAATAAACAAACAAAAATCAATTAATCTTAGGCCTAGAATTACATCATAATTTTCAAGCAACATGATACAGTTGGTATAGGTTGTGTGAACTGACTTTGAAATTACTTTGGAGGAACTTAGATGTCTCTATGGAATTCTTGGCAAAAAGAAAGACACATTTATTTGTAGGAAAAAGGAAAAGAGATTAGACTTGTTTTAAACGTACCAAATGGTTCTCTGACATAAAAGGAACCTTTAACCTTGTGCTTATATTTAGATCACATTAACGTGTGCTTCTCCGCATATATGCAAATGCACAGCTCATAATCAAGTTTTCTTTTCAAATTACCAATTGAAATAGAGAAAAGAAGCCTGTAAGTTGTACTATGCTTTGAAACACGATCACCTTCTAAAAAACAAAACGGTGGTGTCTGATGTGTGGCAAATTGTTAAAGGAAGACACGGCTATTTACACTTATTAAACACTAATAAATCATTTATCTTCAGAGCCTTAACTGAGAATAGCGGACCTTCTGTCCACCCGGTTCGGACTCTCTTGGGCAGGGAAGTGTCACCCAGTTTCTGCTCCCCTGCCCTTCCTCCTCTCTGGCTCAGCTGGTGCATAGACCAGGGTTGCCTCGGGTGGGCATCACCCGTGACATCCTCACCTTTGTCTCGCAGGTGTGAAGACAATGTAGGTTCAAGCAGCTCTTTCTGGCAGTGCTGCTTGACCGGGCCACGGGTAGGCGCTGAGGGCGAGGACAGGGCTGCGGGCTCCTTTCCTCTCTGCCTTGTTCTGGAAGGAGAAAATATTCAGTGGTTGGTTCCCGACAGCTTTCCTGATCAGCCAGTGCAAAGGCTCTGTTAGGTTTGCATGTGAAGGGCTGGCATAGGTCATTTTTTCAGGGCTGAACGTACAGACAAGGAAAAATCAGTCTGATTTTTCATACCCAAACCATGAGCATAGCTGAAATACAAGACCTGTGCCATCATTTCTTTGAGCAAAGGTTCAGGGCTCTGAGCTCCTCTTTCCAGATCGCTCAGGGTTTAGGTCTCCTGGCATGCGGTGAGCCAGCTTGTGCGACACCCTGGTCGTGCCGCCTGATATTCAGCGTCACTCCTGTTGACACCAGAGCCTGCAGCCGACTCTTTAGCTTCTCCATCCACAACAGCCACGCCAAAGTGTCAGAGCCAAGAAGCTGCCAGGGCAGAAAGTTATTTGCTATGCTCCTGAACGCACAAAGAGAGATCAAAATATTAGGGATATATAAATACAAGGGAATAGCACAGGGAGATGGCTAATATCGGTGGGCTGGTGGGGGACAAAACGGTGCTTTAACAACACCCCTTCATCTGAGCTGGCTTTGCCTCGGTTGCTCACTTCATTATCGGTGAATCACGCCGAGAGCCCTCTGCTCCTCTCTCTTGTTGTAGCACCCAAAAACCTTCTGTAGAAAAAGTACTTGATATGGTGAAGCCATTAGAAACCCCAGCTCTTTTCTCCTTGGCTTTTGTTTAAATGACTTCTTTATCTTTTTTTCTCCTTCTGCATTTCACCAGAACCCAGATATATTATTGAAGCAGAGAGGTAAATAATCTGTATGCCTGTTCCCTTCTCCAGACCATCTTGAACCCTGTCTAGACATTAAACCAATCCGTTTGTTGCACTGATTATTCTACTTGGATGTATCCCCTGTCTTAAAATACATAGATTATGCTGAATTAAGTCCAATTTCATCTAGAAACCAACTGATTATTTTCTTCTTTTCCTCATTATCAGAGATTCTAAATGATAGTAATAAACAGAAATAACATCACCAAGGAGGAAGGGAATAGTAAGGATCATCATTTCACGCTGAATCATTTACTTGTTAAACAATAAGCCTTGAAATTAACTTTCCCCCCTGACACACATGCACGCACATATGCATGCAAATAAAATGATTAGAGACTTCATCTTAGGCAAAAATAACGGCCTTGTATGGTTCAGCTAATCTTAAAGTCACCCTGGCATTACAGTCCTGCCTTGTTCCTATTTATATTATTTAGTATTCATTGCCAGCTGGTTTAAATTCATCCAACCTATCAGCATTTGCGTCCACCTAGGTCAGCACAGAACTAGTCCTAGGCTCTTATTTATTGCTGCACAGCAATGTATGGCTATTACAAAACCCAAATATTTCCTGACAGCTCGCTGGGGAAATCTAAAGTTAATAATTTACATTCGTTGTATTGTTAATACTTTCTGCCAGGCTGAAGAGCAGTTGTTTATAACTTGGTGGATTTCCAGGTTCTTGTCTAAAATTAGCTTCGGTTTCACTGTTCGTTTTGTTTACAAATATTAACTCTGACCCATGAATTCCTGAGGGAGGAGTGGCAGGCAGACTCCCCGGTCCCCTTCTGAAGGCATTTCTCCAAGCCCTTGGTTCAAAAAAGCGTTAATCCAGCTCTTCAAACCTGAACTCTGCTGATGTTTTGCTCAACTGCACATCTGCTTTGGGAAGAAAGTTTGGTGGATTGGTGGGTGTCTCAGGGGCCAGTGTGCGTTGGGCACTGGGAACCCCCATGGATGCTTCTCCCAAGACTGGGATCCACAAAACCCCGTCTGCATTAGGTCTTTGATTCACATCTACTTTTCTCGTGCCACACAGCTGCCGCAGCTCCTGGGTGGGTTATATGCTTCCAAGGTAAAGCTGCAGTCCGATGGGAGGAGGGAGGTCCTCTTTGGCTTGAGGCTTGATTTTCACAGGATAGTCACGATGTCGTATCCTGCTGTAAGATCCTACTGGACACAACGTGATCGTTCTTAAGGGTAACTAGGAAGTGCAATGCCAGTAAATCAAACATTTCTTTTTTCTAGAATAGGTTTTTTCAGGCATATAAAAAACCTTGAAGAGGTAGGACCAAAACTGGTGCTAGTGTCTTGTTGCCTCTGCAACTGGCTGAAACTATTTCAGGTGAGTTACACGTCATTTGCAAACTGAAAGGAGTCAGTGTGGATGTCTCATCTCACTGCAGTTCTTCAGGAAAGCCTGTTGAAAGCTTTTATAAGCTCCCTGCCCTCATGCTCCTGGAGTTTCTTTAAGCTTGCCCTTCCTGGGAGAAGGAGAGCGTACCACTCGCCCAAGTCAAGAGAAGGTTAGAAGCAATTCATTAGCACATTTTCAACAAAAGAGAAAAAAGGACTTGGACACATTTCCCCAAAGTATAAGAAGTCTTTCCTTTCCCTACAACTTCACTGCAGTACCTTGCTGGTCAGCTGAGAAAAACCTCCCGTGTTGTTTTTTCCTGAAAGCAAGTCCCAGGCTGACTTGTTGCCCTGTAAGGGAGTCCAAGAAGCAGGCAGGGGATTTCTGATGCACCACGCGTCTCACGTGCCGTGTTCAATACCCACTCAATGCCCCTCACAGCACACGTTATGGTCTACTTTCTCTCATACCTTGTGCCTGACACGCTTTGCATGCAAAGCACATCATTCCTCCCCTTTCTCCTCCAGCAGAGAGGGTATGAAAATGAATAGTTTCTTAATAAACTGGCACTAACAGTGGGTCTTTTAAGTAGGAGAAGCTGCTAGTCAGGTGGTGTGATGACGAGCGACCGGCGCCGGTGCTGGGTTTGGGAGCCCATCATTTGAAGCTGGCTGGCTGTAATTGGGAGGAATAACAAACAATGAGCAATGGTGAAATGAGAAAGAGAGAGATCATTTCAGATGTTAGAGCAATAAGCCGCAAATGAGATTCTATGCCGGTAAATATATAATACATCAATGAGCCAAGAACAGTAAAAAGAGGGGCTCTCTCAGTAAATGGTAAATTCCTGCTGCATACTGATCAAATGAGATTTGTGAGCCATTGCAGGGAAATCCCCTCGGCCATTAGCTCGATGAATGGGTGCCAAGTAAAGGCATAGGTTGGATGTCTCTTGCTGAGAAGGACAGAGGCTTGCTATTAGGCTCTGAGAAACACAGCAGTTTGACCCTGGGTGGAGTGGAAGGTACCAAGTGAGGTGACCTGAGACTGCAGCGGTCCCTCCATGCACCATGATTCCTTCTATGGCCACCAGCTGGAGGTAAAGATGTATGAGAAATGCAGAAGTAAGAGCTTTGTTACTAAGGATATTATTTAGTTTGAAAGGAGAGCACCATAAAGATATCACAATACCTTTAATATGGATTTTAATAAAAATATCTGGGATATTAAATATGAAGCAAGCAAAAGATTAAAATGAAATCACTGAATAGCAGACTTTATGGTGGCACAAATTAAAGCGTTCCTGTGATATAAGTCGTGTATTGAAACAACTGCTGCATGAGATCTTGAAAGAGGTGAAATCTTCAAGATACTATTGTAAAGGTTTATCAGCAGTTCCTTTATTAACATCCCTGTCCTTGAAGAAACCTGCATGGTGTCTTTTGATGACATTCTAATTTTCATCCCATTTTACTGAAGAAATGGGAATTTTGCTACTAACTTCAGTTGGAATAGAATCAGGTTTTTTTACCGTTATTACACTGATAATATTTGGAAGGCTGTTTTCTAGAGTTCTTAAGCTTTTACTCACAGATATGAAATAGATATTAAACTTTTCATCTGTGAAGAATAATATATGCTCTTCAGTCTTAGTATTTGGGTACCATCTAGATGTTTAGCTTTAGTGTTTGTGAACACATTAAAAGAAATGTGATGGTTTACAGGTGATATTGTCAGGTTCGGTCAATTTAACACTTTCACATCTCTTCAGAAAATGTATTTCATAATGTATTGAATTGAAAATTGATCCACACTTACACTTCAGCCAAACCTTTCAAGCCTTTTTATCATACCTTTCTATCTCCATGTTTGCACACTAAATGTTGTAGAGTGTATTGAGTGATTAGTAAAAAATCTTCTATTTGTTGGAAATTATCTAATGATGAAAACTTCTAAACTCTAATTCACGTGGAAAGTGTTCTCTTCTGCAGTTCGCAGAGACCTCTGGAGACCAGGCTGAAGTTTCCATCTCATCAAAACTTAGAGGACAGATTTAATACAGATGTTTGCCTGCCCATTCCCACATATGTAGAGATTAAATGAGACCAGCACTATTTTAGCTGAAGAATGCGCAGAGCTCTTGCCTTTGGTCCTGGCAGTCCTGTCAGTTACTTGACAAAGAGCTGGAAAGTCCTACACCTACACCAGGATGACTAACCGGAATAACTGAGGAGTACTGCTGTCATAACCCAAGATCTTATACGAAACTAGCGCACGGGTGACGTTGCTGCCACGTTGTAGCAGAGGTTAACATCCTTCTGCTTGCCTTTAAATAAGCGTTCTGATTAGTAGAGTCTAGATGACAATTTCTACTTTAGACAGTTCTGATAAAGAATACTGCTTTGACATATACAACATTATTTAAATGTTTAATAACTATGATTGTTTCTAAGTTTTCCACTGTGAATGTTTTGGTGGTAGGCGATACTACTAGTGCTGGTACAGAGGCATGGAGAGGGACGAAATTAAAAGAGTGAGAGGTCTGTCACCTCTGTCCTGATAAGAGGGAAAAAGGCTTAGATGACCTAAGCATTGTATTGGAACCAAGGCAGCATTAGATCTTGTTCACGGCTGGAGTCAGTCCAAGCTCCCAGCCTTCCTTTCAGCGAAAACCATCTGTGAAAGGTTGGGGAATACCTGGATCTTGACTCCATCTGGAGTTAGGATGTGACTGGCTTATGCAGCTGGGCCACGGACTCAACATATTCTCAAGCCTAGTAACATACATAGTAAATTTTGCTTTTTCTGTCTTCCTATGTACCGCATATTGTACAATGAAAGACTTAAGCAGCAGACAAAAAGGGAAGTGAAATGGAAAATTGTATACGAGGCTAATTCTTCCAGCATGCCTCCAGGAGCTGTGTATCTGCAAATGCAAAGAGATGGCAGGTCAATAGCACATAATCTTTTGGCGAACCACTATACGCATCGCCTACAGAAACTTCCAAGCTTGAATTAGTTTTGCCTTCCCTCAGCTGCTGGAAACATGGCAGTCATTGCTAAATGCTACTATCACCGCTGCAAATCTTTCTTTAAGGTTATCCGTTTTGCCCCAGGAAGCTTTTGTGGCTGACATTTTTCTTTCTATCAAACAACATAAGATAAATAATTACTCTACTTTGCCTCACTCCACTTCTGCCTAGCTTCTGTTTAGTTTATGAAAAGAGTTGCAGGCTAGAAATCCACTGTCAGAGACACCTATGCTTATCCCAGCTCCAAATTTAATGTAGACAACACATTTTCCTAAAATCAGAAGCAATAATTCTGCTACAAACAGCCAACACAGCGCTGAGACACGTAGAGCTGCAACTGCAGCACAGTTGTAGTAGGGTATAAGGGCTTGTGTTTTCAATACCACATTTCAGGATCTTAAAGATGAGGATCTTACTCACTGTAAATGGATGCTGATCTTTGCTGCTGCCTCCAGGAATATGACTAATGAATATTAATGTTCATGACATATTTCTAAACTACTTAAACTGATACAATTTCTTTTTACATTACATAGGGTAAAATGGGGTGACTAACTAACAAAAACCAATAATTCACTGAATACTTTCTTTAAGAGACACATGCAATGATGTGCCTCACTTAATTAAGGGGCAAATATTTTATACTAGCTTGAATTTAGACAGTCTTACATATAAATGATATTCCAAAAGATAATCCTTTACGTGACAGAGCCTATAGGACTACAGAATAGAAATTACTAACAACTAATATATTGACTTCGTAACTATATGTTGTCTTCAACTGACTTGAGTCATGACACACGAAGCCAGGCATTATAAGTGGCCACAGAAACCACGGAAAAAGTGTTATAAAAAGGAATGCAATTATTGGGATTTTATTTATAATGAGTTCAGGGCCTGTGGTTCTGGTAATGGGATGAGCAGTTTGCTTGGATGCCATTTACCATTCTGGGCAGTGTCAGCCTGAATTGGTAACATATTTTAGTTTTATCATTTCCCTGAAAGGGACTTGTCGATGGGTCTGGACTGAAGCCAATCCTTGGCACAGCCCAGCACTCTTCTTGAAAAGCTGCAGGTGTGAAGACATACCCTGAGGCACAGTATATCAGCTGTGCAAGGGCCCCCTCACGTTTCCCACACAGACTAATATCCTTGCTCCACGTGTCCCAGAGTAAGAGGCCAACAGACCAGCCGGAGTTTATAATGAATAGAAGAGACTTCACCATTCTTCAAACTAAAGCAACTTCTGTGCCAGTTCTATCCCATTACACAATAAGATATTTCTGTCTTTATTTATCATACATATCACTGCAAAGAGGAGAAACAGCACCATAATTTTATATGCAAAGAGAAAAAAAAGACGATTGAGATGATTGAATCAAATTATACCTTTGTTTGTACTATGTATATGTACACAGACTCGCACATGTATACGCATATAGACACACACATATATAAAAAGCTGATATGTCTACATCTCCCAAATAACACGGAAACTACCAGCAACGTTGGTGTGTGAGCAATGTGAGCGTGTGAAGCAAAATTTTATATTGCCCATGAGGCAGCCCTTTCAGAATGATTACTGGCATTGCATACTGTGTATAAGCTGAAAAAAAGGCATTTCAAAGTACTAGTAAATAAGCTCCAAACAACATGGTTCATATGAGATAACTGCACCTTTACTGTGCTTTCCTAAGGCTTGGTTAAGCACAAGGGCTGTGATTGTACTACAAGTTATATTCATTATTACTGAAGCAGTTTACTGTTGAAAGACATTTTTATGCTGATTTGTCAACAACACAATGCGCTGGGGTTTATATCTTTCAGTCTTTATGTTTGGCTTAAACACAGCAAATTCTCTCATTGCCTCTTTCCTATCGAGACCCGGTTACTTACAGTTGCGAATGCCCACACCGATGTTTGTGCTACTGCATTAAACCAGTGCCTAGATCCTTCATGTTCTGGTGAAAGCGTGTCACTCGCTAACACCTTCCCAGGGCACTGCAACAGCAACGCTAGCGGGGTGCCAACCGCGCGCAAAGCACGCGGGTACGTTCCGCAGTGCATGGGTGGAAGAGGAGCGTTTCTGTTGCAGCTTTCTAGTTTAAGCTCTCCAACTGTTGCCGACTATGAAAATAAAACCATGTGAAAAATCAAAATTAGTTTTAAGGGAATGGAAATCCTGTTGTGTCTTGTTCTTGACTGTTAGGAGAAGGTGTGACTCCTCAGAAGGATCCTTCATCATGGGAAGATGAGTAAGTTCATCTCATGTAGAGATGGTGGATCCCTTTTGTTCAGCAGCTTCACAGAATCCTGGAAAGGTGGGGGTTGGAAGGGACCTCTGGAGACCATCCCGTTCAACCCCTGCTTGAGCAAAGGAGTTTTTCCTCATGTTCAGGTGGAACTTCCCATGTTCCAGCTTGTGCCCGTGGCCCCTTGGCCTGGCGTTGGGCACCACTGAAAAGAGCCCGGCCCCATCGTTCTGACACCCGCCCTTCAGATATTTATAAGCATTGATGAGATCCCCCCTCAGCCTTCTCTTCTCCAGGATGAACAGACCCAGGTCTCTCAGCCTTTCCTCCTAAGGGAGATGCTCCAGTCCCCTGATCATCCTGGTAGCTCTCCCCTGGACTTGCTTGAGCAGTTCCCTGTCTTTAAACTGGGGGGCCCAAAACTGGACACAGCACTCCAAATGCAACCCAAGCCTTTTGCCTTGTCCCTAGAGGTCACAGGGCCACCAAAGCGCCATTATTATTTAGTAAGCCAGCTATGGCCTTCCCACCTGCTTATTTCAATACTGGTGAATCCATCTGGGGAGCTGAGTGAGGCCTCATAGATGCCGAGGTAGAACCCAGCCCATTACTCCTCACATGCCAGTAAGGGGCCTTAAAGTGGGGAGTTAAAGAAACAAAAGCATCTATAGTGTCACACCATCTGAGTCCCAACATCACCTGAAATGCAATGAGCTGTTAGGATTTAGGAAAATGTTTTGAAAACACAAGATTTAAACCCTCCCCGAAGGCTTTATGTACCGAATTTGAATTGCAAATAAGCTACAATATTTTCTGTTTCCCTAGGAAAAGTAAGCAGTAGCAGTCAGGAGTAAAAAACAAATGAAAATCCAAGTCCTTCTGTGAAAAAGGAAAAATAAGAGTGATCAGTATCGGAAACCTTAGTTAAATAACATGGGGTACCTTCCTCCTTCGAAATATGGTTCAATAATTTTAAATAAGCAGTAAGTACTACAGCAGCATAGGTAAATCTTGCTGGAGACTGTAAAACTGGTCACTTCTGCTTCTGCTCTGGTAGTTACAAGTATTTGCTATTCAGTCTGTTATGGATATCTGGAAAATAGTTTGAGTGCAGAAAGTGCCTCAGGGATAAAAAGTTTGAAAAGAAAAATGTAGCTGTATATCATTGGCATTCATGAGAAAATTCACATTAGATGCCTTCAGATCAGGTGCTCAGGAGACAATATAGAGATCAGGAGCAATGGTGTGCCAAGAAAGCAAGTCTAGCTGGGACAGACTCAGCTTATTTCCTGGCAGATGAAGAATACGAAAGTACATAAGGCCAAATGCAAAAGATAATATAGATGTGTGGAACCTGGTGGGAGGGAAAGCTGAGGCTGCAGAATAAAAAGGCTATGCATGCATTCCCTGGATTATAGCCTCTTCACATTTTTATTCCTTTCCTCCCACATGCATTCAACAGATCTCTTTCTATAGGTAGTTACACCAATATACCAGCCCTGGAGTGATGCTCCTCTGCCAGCACCACTGTGGAATTTAGCCCCAAATCCTTGTTGTTGAACACCGTTTCTTTTACCAGGTCAAGAAGTTGCTATTTCTGCAAACATAGCTACATTTTGCCATGGGTAAAAATGTCAATTTGCTTGAATTTAGCTAAGAGCAAAATCTCGTCATTCCCACTGCCTGCCAACCTTTACCTCAGAAAGATGTCAGTTCGCCACCTGAACCGGCTCTTTTTTTCTTTTACAAAACTAACAGACAATTATGGCAGAAATGTGAAACGTTGCCTATTTTCATGAAAACTCAGATGCAACAAAAGTGCATTTTCTCCTTTGTCACAGACTTGATCTTCTGTTTTGTTACTCAGAAAACAAGCATTTGAAGAAAGGTCTTGAAACCTAAAACCTAGGCTTCAGGCTGAGCCCCAGCTTAACCTATGAAATAATGGACAAAATATTGGCACTTATGTTAATGCACTAAATATATGTCAGACCATTTTACTTAATAAATTAATCTATGACATGTCTCCTCCTAAATCCCACTGCCAAGGGAAGACAGCAACACAACTGCAAGCTCCAGACACACAACAAAATGATTCCCTCTATGTGCTAAGTGCGATGTCACTAAGTCAATGCATCTACTCATAGCCCATGTTTAGACTGAAATTGTCAATATTTCAGATACCCAGGAAGAAACGTTTGATGAAAGCAATACTTCTGGGCAATTTCTTTCCAATAATATTACCCAGGGTATTAGCAATGAGAGGCGGCTGCTGCACAACCCAGCGGGCAGCAGGCTGGCGCCGCGCCGCGTGCAGAGCTGGCCAGCGCATTTCCCCAAGACTCATTGCAGCACCTTTTTTCCACCACAGTATTTCTATCTATTCATCTCCCATATCCCCTGTATACCCCACACGTCACTTTTGGGTGTCTCAGGAATAGATATCTTTCCTTCCCCCACAGATAAGAAGAGAAAGTGACAGCTAAAAAACATCGGAGGGTTTTTGAGTCCTTTCTTATGGACTTGTTTTCTCAATGGGGAAACAACAAAAAATGATTCTGACTACTTCTGTAACAACCATATTTGTATAAATTACATACTGTTGACAAATGGACATGCAATCAGTGTTTTTAGGGGAAAATGTAATGTTTCCCCCATGATCATATTTAACGTATTTTGTTTTCCATCTATCTATCTAGACCGACTGTTCAAACCGTGGCATAACAATTAGAATAAGTGATAGCGTTACATCCAGAAAACAAAGAGTATGATGGCACAATTTATCTTGTTACATTTCTTGATTTAATGCCAGTCTGGGATTTCTAGTCTGAACCAGATTTTTCTTATGCTATAAATATTTCAGTTTTTTCATTTATTCTTGATTTAGTTTGACAGTAAATAATCCCATGGAAACTGCTGTTGGAAAGACGTTGTAAAAATTATTAAGTGCCTGCTTGCCAGTTAGGTCCTTGTGTTTGTCAGAGTGAAATAAGTAAAACAGTTGGGTTACTTAAAGAAAATGTGTGTGTGTGTGTGTGTGTGTATATTTACAATAATGCCCCATAATTTGCAGTCTTAGAAGCAGGAGAATTACAGTTCTGAGTATTGATCAATACCTTATATGAATACAAAGAGTTTGGGGTATATATTCTGGATATTGGCAGCAGCACGTACTGGCTTCTTGGTTTCACAAGACTCATGTATAACCCAACAAGAGGAGAATAGAAAGCAGAGAGTTTTTCAGAAGGATCTGCCCTTGTAAGAAAGGGCAAGTATCTCGGAAAAGGATGCATCTGATCAGTTAATTGGCTTTTACTGGTGATTTTTTGTTGTTCAGGATATTCCCCCTGAGAAGCACGTAAGTAACATTGGAGGGTTTAAGTCCTTTTTCTTCTGAGCCCTAATTGCCTTTGACAACTCTTGCACCTTTAAAAGGGGTTTCAGGTGATCTGGGCAAAATAGCTCACACTCCGAATGTGTAGTGACCAGAAATAGGACATTTGAGAGACCTTGAGGAAAGGGAGTTGGGAGCAGAGGAGGCACCACTGGAAAATGCTCTCAGTCCATGTCAAGAAAAACAACACAGAAAAATGCCCAGTACAGGAGGTGAGTGCAAATAGAAATGCCAAGGAAACATGTGGGAATCTGAAAATTCATTGCAATAACTTCACCAAAAAGGGATAAACTGTTAGACAAATACTGGTTGTTATCTACTGATACTAGGAGAGAACGCTGGCGCCCAGCAAGCTGCTTTATGAGTAAATGGGCAATTCGAGTCTCCTCACCCAGTGGTGTTGCTGGATGCACAGGTCGTGGTGGTGTGGGGAACCTTCCTGCAGGCAGTGACCCCTCCTGCTAACCTAGAGTTAGAAAAAAGAGTAAAACTGGGACACGGGGGAAGTCAGGGAGTCAAAATCACAAAATTAATATAGGAGGTTTTAACAGGAAATCTTAGTAAATAATTAAAATTTTAACTTTGATCTGAAAAGATACATTCTGTTTAGGAAGGACAAGGAAAAAATAATAAGATTTTTTCTTTCCTTAAATATCAGAGATACGTACACCAGCTTCAGGACAAATATTGATAAACAAGAGAAAAGGTGTGAAATAAATGTGATGCAATTCAATAAGGGGAAGTAAAAGGTTTCACACTTAAGTAGAAATAATCAATGTATACCTTCAGTATAGGCAGGCGGTTTAAAGAAGGGGTTAGTGTGGAATCTGAACTGAATGCAAGTATAAAAAATAATAGGCGCCCTCATTTGGGAATGTGTAAATAGCAAATGGTTGTTCGTCAGCGCTTTGCCTCAGCTGGAGGCCTGCGCCCGGCTCTGGGTGGTGCGCTTGGAGAAAAATGCCAGCTATGCTGAAATAATCCGGGAGAGAGAAAAATGAGAAGAGATGATAAAACAACGGCTTAGGATAAACAAAATAGGAATCCCCTAATATAAAACTTAGTAACATTCTTCAAACATGCAAAAGGTAGAGAGAGAAATGTCCATGTCCATTGACAGCAGGTAAATAAAGGCATTTATTGCCGATGTTAGAATAACTTTTAAGCCAACAACGTTGTCAAGGTTTCCTGAGGAAGTTATGGAAATACTTACATCACTGTAGGTCTTTGAAGCGTGATAGGAAAATATTTGTTGAGGATATTTCAGATGCAGTTACTGTTGCTTGGGGCAGGATTGATGTATGAAGGTACCACCAGCTCCTTCTCCTCCGTTTCTACTTTGACAGAATTATCCAAACTTCAATTTCCCTTTTTTTTTACACAGCTCAGGCCATTTACATTTTCAAATTATACAGAAGTGCTTCAGTAGACCCCAGATTAAAAGAAACTCTGCTTTTTCCATCCTTTTTTTTTTCCCAAAACTTAGACGCTTGTCAAGGTTTGAACATTCCCGCCTGAAATGGCAATGAGCAATGCTGCACCAGAGATATTCTGGTCTCTTAAAATGTGTCTCCCCTGAGACCACCTGCAATTTTTAGGTGAAGTTTACAAAAACCTATGAACAGAATTAGGTCCCTTAGAGAAGTGGGATGACTTCCAAAAGAGCTTAATTTCTTAATTTTCTGAAAACCATCTCACTCATAGCAGCAGTAAGACTCAGGGCAACCCTCTCTGATATCTTTTCACACTGGTATGAAAAATGAGACAAGTGAGAAGACAATACGGACCCATAAATGTGGATCATGAATGTAATTTCTCAGTGGAAAATTTTCAGTGCTTAAAAGGTTTAGAATGATTTTATGATTTTGTAAACCCATTTTATTAAGTGATTTCTGGTTTCAGCTGTTTTATGAACTGATTCCCAACAGTAAATTAGTGGTTTGCCCTTTGGGAGTAAAGGCCAAACAGATACTTCTTTCCTGGTTTAATTCATCATATGTTGGCTGAAATGTCAAAGGAAATAAAAGCAAATTGTTATGTAAATCTTTACGGCTGAATGTTTCATTTCTGCAGAACAAGGGTTAACACCAAAAAAACGGTTTTCTCTTTTTTACATAGCGCACGTGTGACGTTGCATTGTCCTCTCCTCCCGCGAGCCCAGTTTGCGTCAGTAACTGCTTTCATTACACTACATTCACCAAAGGGTCCTTTCTGGGATCAGAAGCCAGGTCATTATAGGGCACGAAACATCACAAAGTGTGACGAATATTTAGGAGTCCAGAGGAGCGCGTTTTTGCAGACACCTTTCCTCCTAACCCAGCAACGTTTGGCGAATGGACCGCAGACAGGTCTTACTTTCTTACCTGGAGAAACTCTCACCCGTGCAAGTGATCTCTGTGCCATGTGGAGTGGATGGACGTTGCATATGCTTTTCATTGATCTTCCTTCCAGATTTGTGTCATTTGAGGATTATTTTTACGCTGGGATGATCCTGTCTAGACTGTTTATTGCATTTTTCGTGTCTAAGCCTTCCATGCTGCAGCAGAACATGATTTTACACATTGAAAATTGGGGTATTTATTTTGAATCTGCACCTTAATTGCCCATTATCTCCTCCTGTTTTTACAGAGTATCAAGGTAGTCACTGGAAGACACACTTTACTTTCCACTGATTGGATGGGAGGAATTTTTGACCTTGGAAAGTGGAGATGGTGTTGCTATGGAAACTAATAATTCTGCTGCCATTCATGAGCTGCAGCACAGGTAAAATGTTCCACTATTAGTGTTTGTGATTAATAAATCTATATCAGTACCATAATTCTTCTAGAAAGGAGAAGCAATTACCAAAACTAACAGTACTTACTCGCATGAACAAGTGACTAAGGAGGTTTTCATTAGGACATGCTTTAAATTTAAGCAACACAAGGTGCTGCCTTTGACCCAGGAAGATCCGCTTCAAGATCACAAGAAAGCTGTACTCCAAGTATTGGCTTTTAAAAAGATTCTAAACTGTAACATTGAGAAAAAAGTACAATTGTTGCTTGGCTAAGAAAATGCACACGAAAAACGTTTGTTAGCCACAGCGTAACTAACGCCCGAGCCAGCAAATGGTGCTGACTGAAAACCAGAACAGTTTGGTGAGTTGTATGGGAGCGTTGCACGGACAGTTTCATTTCCACACTTAATATCATACCCTTCGAATGCCTCCACACTAGATCATATTTGACAAATAGAAGCGTTCATTTATGAAGTCCCAAATTGGGAAGAACCATAAAGACTAAAACATAAACGCCAAAAATGAAATAAAATCTTGCTTAATGCCCAAAGCAAATGCAAACCTTCCTTCCTAGCCTCCCGTTGGCATGGTGATGGATCCTCACACAACCCATCCTGTCAACGAGCCACGTGCTGGGCATCCTGTCACTCCTCAGGCTGTATTCAGAGGAGAAAGCGTGCCTGGAGGAAGCCGGACCGCTTTCCCCATTCTCCTTCTTGAATATCCCTGTGCTTAATTAAAATATCAACAGGTTGCTAACACATTGTAAGGTAAAATGTTCTTTTCTGCCTGGCTGGGCACTGTTCACAGTGAGGGCTTGGTATTCTGAGTTCGTTCTCTTTTTTTGAACCTTTCTTCTAATTCAAAGCATGTAACTTGACAATCCTGCTTCATCAAACCATACAAATGGGATTAACTCATGTGACTCATTACAGACTCATCTGAAAACAGGCACAAAATGGTAACTGAACTCTTTGAGGTTATAATGAATTTGGGGATGAACTGACCCTTCACACTTGTCTGTGAGAGAAGCCATGACAGCTGCCTTTTGTCTACAATTAATGTATTGAACTCTAAATAGCTGGTATGTTACTCATGTACTTATGAGGAAATTGTATTAAAGTAACCCCAAATGATACTTAAATTAATTATGTAGTGCATGAGTCAGCAGCTGTTTGAAATGAAGAAACAGAAGCAGAGTGCAGACTTCAGTAGTATTTTAAAATACGATGTAAATTAAACGAGATAATATTTTCTCTAACAGATTCAAGGTAAAAATATAAATCTCAGGATCAGACTTTCTGTTAAATCAATACTAATTGCCTGTTTCAGTTACAAACACCCAACGTGTTAAGGACTTCATATTAAAATATTTGGAGAGATTTCAAACAATCAGTCACTCGTTTAGGCCCAGAGATGCCGAACTAAACACAACAGCAGCCTGTTCAGGAGCCCAGCCTTCTCTTTCACTGCCCACTGCACTGCCGCAGCATCTATCAGCCCTCTTGGGCACTTCTCACAGATCATTTCCTCTTCTAGTCTAAGTAAAGGACTTGTACCAATCTTTTAGAATACGGGATTCCCCTATAATTTCTTGATTGCTTTTAGCAGTTGTGAAATAGATGATGATCCTGGAATATAAATCACTGGAGGAACAGTACAGCTAAGTGATGGACGAGATATTTCTACACCCATGTTTTGTATTTCCAGCTATAACCTTGTCCTTCACTTCTTTCCATAAAGCTTTCATTTCTCCAACCTTTTGTTGTCTTCATCTTTCTTGCCGGAGGATCATCTTTTAATGAGACCAGTATCCTGGGCCAACTGAGTTAAAAGATACTAGGAGCTCGCTTTTACATTAACATGTTCAGTTTTTTGAAGGTTTAAGAATAGATAAAAATTTAAATGTTCCGTATTCCCAGGCACCAAGAGTAGATCACAACGGCACCTTTGTCCTGATCCTGCCTTCAATTAAAGGAACAGCAAAAGCTCCTATTGACTTCACTGAGATAAGTTAATTTATACCCGAGTATAAATTAACTCCATTGATTTTAGTGGAGCTACGTTGATTTTCACTACATGGCATTCTGGAATATGCTTGATGGTAATAGTCAAGCTTGCAGTTATGGGCAAAACTTCTTTGATTTATTATATAGATGGTTCGCATCAATTTAGGAGTAATAGAACTGAGTGGGAAAATTAGGATCTAGTCACGACGCTGTGCAGAGCAGTCTTGTGGGCTGGGGCTTGAAAGGTAATTCAGGTTGTTACATGACATTGGTCAGTCATTTCTTCCTTGCTTCTACCTCAGTTGTAACAGACTTGAAGAATGGAAATTATATTGACCTATAAATGAATTTTAAATCTAAGGATTAAATGTGCCGTACAGCAGAGCTAGATATTATTACCCCCAAAAAAACCAAACTACCCTCTATATTCTCTCTATATGGAAAGATTGTTGAAAGAGTAATATTCCCTCCAACAGTTATTTTCCAGCAGAGCTTTTTTGTGTGACTCACCAAGGGTCTTTGGGGTTTTCTTGCAAGTGCCTTAGGGAATAAAATAAAATAATGTATGCATGCACAGTGACAAAGTGAGGGAACAGATTAGACCTTTTTTTCATAACCCATTGCTATTTAAATGAGATAATCTGATGTAAGCAGAGCACCAGAGGCAAGAAGGGTGATGAAGATAAACTCAGAGATCATTACTTTAATTCTGTGTACTTGTTATAAGGATGCATGGCAATCATCTCCTTACACTATTGTTGAGATTTAGACATTGCTTGATATTAATTCATTAAGAAAGAGCACTCACTTTACGGATTAAAGATCTAGACAGAATTTTGAGGAGGTGATATGAACAATAAATTGTTCAGAGTTCTCAAGAAATAAACGAATCCTTCCTTCACACCAAAACTCCCTCGGGTTTTCCTCCTATGGCTGCTTCTAGCTCATGCTCCTTCCTCCGGAGCTATTGCGCAAGGCTGGCTGCCAGCAATATCGTGTCGAGAGAGGAAGCATCCATCAGATGCACATTAGATTGCTGTTTGGAAATGGGTGCCGGGCCCGGTTCTGCAGCATGTTGCCGATGCAACAGCAGGCACCTCATCTGTCTGTCGCTCTGGTCCCTCCATTCTCTCCCCTGTCAATAAGGATTTAGGGAATTTGTCCAATGCTCTAATGCAAATAATAATTTGATCATAAATACATTGCAAAAGCCATTCTCCCGTTACCTGGTTTAGGAATAAGGGATAAATACAGGTTGCAGATTTTAAGTGAGAAAGAAACAGGCACAGCTTGACTTTTCCAATAGCTGACTTAAGTATATGATACTGGGAGAACAAACTAGTCTGTTGGTAGCTCCCTACACAGCAGCTTACGTACAGCCCCGCTTTGTCACCAGTTTCACTGCAAATATCTGAGCTTCCCTGCTTCCTCCTCTCAATTCTCCAAGGCTCTTTATTGCTCAGGAAGAGGAGGAGAGTTACCTTCTCTGCAGTTTGTGTCTTCCTCCAGGACAGCTTATCCAAATGTTCTGTCTCCCTTCCATTCCTAAAGGCTGCCACGACCTGTCTTTTATCTGATTCCTGGTGGCTTCTGCCCTCAGGTAAATACCTGCAGTCTTCCATATAGAGATGGCCTTTGCAGCTGTCCTTTGCTCTGCTGATGGTCTTGACCCCGTCAAGGAAGCAAATGGGTTTTCCAGGGTTAAAGATGAGGAAAAAGGAAAATGTCAGTAAAAGCTATCGGGCATTTAAAATGAGCTACAGACAATATAAATATTAAAAGCTAAAACAGCCAGTCTGAACCTTCATTTTGGAAATTAGGCAGTAACTGTATTTTTACACAGTCCTTTGGCTTATTGGCTTAAATTCAATTGAAGATGCAACTGCAACCTCCCGGGCTGTATTTTGGCCCGTCATTTTGAAACTGTTAAATTAGAGAGAGAAATTTCATGATGTAAAGTGTCCTGATACTCCTTTGGGTCACAGCATGATGAATATTGAATACATCACATCCCACACTCTGCCTGCAGTCTCCTGCAGATTTATTGTTAGCATAACAGCACCTTTAGGAATGGAACAGCAGACCATATATTTTAAGACAAGTGACATCTTTGCTATTTCTAACAGCGAACTGTGGAGATGAACTAGTCCAGCCTGGAAATGTTAAGGCATCTCTGAACAACCAGAGACATTCAGAGACCCCCTGATGAGTTACAGAATGATAATAATTAGGTCTTCCTTGGACAACATGGAAGTTTTCATGACTTTGGGAAACAGCGACCCTGAAAGCTGTATTTCTGTAAATGACTGCCAAGCATCTAGTGGGAGAGGCTGGCTGGTGACGCAGTGACCTGCTCAGGAGAGTGAGGAGTGACATTAAATGAGAAGCCTTTGTTTCCATTTTATGGGGTGCCATGTGGTTCAGCTCGTTTCCCAACATCAGTGAAGATCAAACATACTCTGGTACAACAAAGCCAGCAAAAGGGAGCACAAAGCCCCTTAAGATGCAGTGTTGGGGTGGGAAAAAGGGTGGTGGCAAGCCACTGAAAGGCGGGCAGCCCTTCCCCTCCCATTTCGAAGACAAACATTTTTTGGCTCTTGGCAAGATGCAGAAAGAGGGACTGCGGCTGGATCTAGAGAGGAAGGGCTATGAGATGATCTAGTTACTTTGATTTAGTGTTAACAGGATTACCTGATTTCTATTCTTAGAAAGACTTTGTAAAGGTTTTGCTAATTGCACTACAGCTTCACTCTCCTCCATACTCCGTTGGGATGAGCTAGGGCGTACTGCTTTGACTGCTGATGCTGAAGGAAGATGCTGTCTCTGGGAGGTACTTGCCTATGGAGCAAGGTGGTTCTCCAGCACCTGGAGGACCTGGCACAGGCTAATGTGGGCAGGGAGAGATGGGAGAGGAGGTCTCTCGGGTGTGACCTTCGATCTCATCTTCCTCTGGTACCTCATTTGCTTTCCCCTTTCGTGCAACAGATCAATTGTCTGGGTCTGACACAGGCCAGCGACATCCCAGCTAAAACCTAGTACTCCAGGAACTGCCACACATACTCTCAAATACAAAACCAGGACCTAAGAAATTTTGTATTAGCAGGAAAAATACTATTATCAAAAAAGACATGAGAACATGCTCAAGATGGAGGAAAAAGACATCATAGTTAGGAAGGGAAAATAAGGTGTTTGTTTAATCCATCACCCAGTTTTGCAGACGTCGCATTTGGAAAATATTATCCCATATGTTGCCTTAAACTGCAGAGCGGGTGAGTTGCAGAGAGTGAGCCGCTTACCCCTGTTCATTTCTGGAAGGGCTCACACAGAACTGGTCCCTCTGTATTTAATTTTAAGAATGAGAATGAGCAATTTCCCTCCTTCCATTTCCTGCCTCTTATCAGAACCACAAACTGTTTCTAACTCAAGGGCAAAAACCAGACGAAATAAGCCAGTATGTGAGAAATGGGAACCTCTGTCCTCAGTGCAAAGCCACGTGAAGGACGAATCCTCTCGTGGCAAAGAGGACCGGTGCTCAGGAAGCCGGTGAGCAACTTCTAGCTCTACTCCTTGCTGGCCGCTTGAACAGGAGGATGTTACAAAGCACCGTGAAGCTTAAGATAACTATTTCCTTCACTGCTCAATTCAAAGAGGGATATATTCACACCAGTTTCTGGTTTAAGCTGCTATGATAATAAAGCACATGAAGAAAGAAATGACAATACAGCAATGATGATAACTTCAATAAAGAAGTGACAACCAACATTAGTAGCAATTAGCTGGTGTGACGGTGAGGACTCAGCACTGGTATTTTTATGCCTCCACAGATTGCAATGGCAGTCTTATCACTTGCTTTGAAAAAGGAAGAATTAGGGCAAAGCACAGCATTTCTGAAAGCCTCACTTCTTATATTTAGTGAATGTAGGGGGGTTTGCAGCTTTTCACTAAACAGACATAAAACCACCTCCCAAGCCGTCTGTACTCTGAGTGGGCAAGTGCGTCTATCGCTGTGATATTTCCCAAGTACACCACGCCACATCAAACCGACCTGCTGGAATCAGGGAATGATAATCATTTAGTATTTTGTAACATGGGCTAGACTCACATTATAGACAAGTCTTCCTTATTTTACTTCATTTCCAAGAAAAATGTCTTTTTTTGAACTCCCTTGAGTGCACAGACATATGGTGAAAAAGAGGTTAGAGCTCAGATGCTTCTTTGAGGGTGCTCTTTCAAATTTTAGGTTGCATTGATTTAGCTGTCAGAAAGATGTTATTTACAGTTCCTGAAGTTAAGTGGAGCATGCTAGAATTCATGGAAGTCATTACTCGAGTTTTATGTTTTCTATATGTCTCTAGTGTGTACGTCACTTCTGTAGTCTGAAAGGCCTAACCCATTTTTCACAGTGGTTTAAATAATTACTACTTCCTAATCTCTTCAATTAGTTACTTTATATTAAAAAAAAAAAAGGTTTTTTTTCCCTATACTGTGAATTTTACATGGTTTCTTTCTGTTTCGTATCAAGTAATTTCATCTCTCTGTATGAAAGGCTTATTAACTTTGTAAAATAGCATCCTGGTACTTTAGAAGTCATTCAATTTTATTTTTTTTTATTTTTTTTTTTGCAACAGCTTCAAAGAAAAACTCAATTGCACTTTATTGTCACTGCCAAGAAGTTGAAATTAGCAAGTGATTAAGCACTTAAAATATTTTGAGCATTTTCTATTGGCAGCAATAGAAAATTCAAATTTAAAAAAATTACACTTAAGATGGCACAATCGTACATCACTGAAATCGTTTACTGATGTACACTCTTTTTAAGTAAAACGTAATTGAATATAACTCTTCCATTTAATATAAATCTTTGGTGGGGAGCCTGCTTTCAATACTCCAGATCAGTTGCATATGAGCACAAAACAAGCTGAAACTGTACGTCTGCTGTGGCCTCCCACGTTGCACGGGACTTTCCCCTGAGCCTAGTGTCATTCACCGATCTTTTTCACACCTAGAGACCTTCAGAAAGAAGCCCACAGCCTGTGCTCGGTCTCTCGCTCCTCTAACAAGCTACCTTTTAAGTTAACTCTTAAGACATCGTTTTGCAGAGGCTGCTATTAGAGCCGGACACTTTGCTTATGAACGCTGAACTAAAACCACTGGGCTGGATTTTGAGATCCCCTGTTTCAGAGTTGAGCCTGCATCTTGAGCTGACGTACTGTTACGGTAATCAAAGAGTTACCAACACGGATTCCCTTGGAGTTTAATAGTCAAATCCATTCTCTTTTTATCTTCACAACCAATGCCTCAATTAAAGTACTGACATGTGAAGCCTTAGATTTTACTGAGGTGAGAATGATGGACACATCGTACATGAAATGGAGAGAAACCCAGCTGTAGCCTGTAACTTTCCACTAGTGGAAAAGTGACGTAAGTGGATAGTAAGAATGAGAAGGATTTAATTTGTTTTCAGAAAAACAGACCTTGGAAATGCAAAAAAAAAATATAAAAATTTATTAAATCTGCTTTACTTAGAAATGGAAACCAAAACTGGAGATCAAATTTTCTTGCTGTTTAATATTCCCACCCAGCAGATCTGCACACACTGACACGGGTGAAGTCCTTGCCAACTAACTTTTAGGAGCTGAAACAATATCTGCTACTTCCACGTAATCACAGACTGATCATCCCTTCCATTGTTTGCAGAAGCCTGAAAATAAAATGTCTCTAGTTATTGATTTGCTACTTCTTTTTCATTTAGCCACTATTGATCGCTGTTTATGTGTGTGTGTTTCTTGTTGAGGAGAAATTAACATTGAAAACGTCTCGGAATTCACTGCATTCGTACATTGGCGTTCCTGGGGAAGCTGGCTACCACAGCCGCCGCAACCGGGGTTTGCAAAAATCTCTCTCATGTTCTCCTCCAATCACTTGGCAGCAAAAAAAAGAGATTTATATACAAAACCTTTTTATTATTATTATTGTTGGCACTTGCCTGGTCAGAAGATGTGGTTGTCACAGCGTTTGAGCTCACAGAGTAATTTCAAACCACACAGTATATTTAGGCTGTGGTTATCGTGCCTACATTACAAAAATAAACCTCTTAGGGATGTGAGGCATTTTTTCATGACTATCTGGAAGAGAAACTCTCGTGATTACCACTAAAATTGTTTGCTGGTGTGTGTATGGGAAGCCAGCTCTGACACACATGCTGATCTGTAATTTGCAAAAAATATGGATGGATTAGTCTAGTGGGGCCCTGTGCAGGCGCTGGATGAATGGAAATATCAGAGACAGAGAGGAACCATTGTTCGACTGAAGCTACTACATCCGTACCATCTGTAAAACAGTCCTCTTATTGCTCTTATTACATTCAGAGGCTATAGTTTTTCCAGTTTTGGCTCTGTCAGATCCAAACACAATCGCAATGACAGGCCAACTATACATTTTCCATAGGACTAGATTATAGTCCTGAACCATCAAATAATAATGCAGATAGATTCTTTTTATTTACCTTGTATTCGTTTCTCATCCTGCAGAACTCTCTTTGCTACGTTCTGTCATTACACATTAGGGTTAGGCTTAAAAAGAAAAATATCAAAATTAAAAGCAATGTTTAATTCTTATGGAATTACGCAGTTTCAGGAACTGGAGAAAAAATTCCCACCTAACATTTCAGGATTTATGTTAGTGATTGCTCTGGTTGGTGGCATAATTATCACAGTTAGCATCCAAAAAGAGATAAGGCTCTCTGCGGCTTCTTCCGCAGGAGTTAAGAGGGGAGCAAGCGAGAGGACAACTACTGAATGTGGGGGTAGACGTCGGACACACAGCAGAGCGGCAGCCCCACTGCTCTGGGTCCCTCTGCTCCCCTCTGGCTGAGCAAGGCCCCTCTGAGGTGAGGGCAGCCTAAGGAGGAAGCGGCCTAAAGTCCTACCAGCTTTGCAGCAAGATGTAAATCTGTAGACTTTAATCCTAGTCTCTACGCCTTTTATAAGTTTCGTTTTTAGACCATTTTAGAATTTTGGCAATAGGAGGTTTTTTCCTCCTCTACAGCATAACGTGATGGTATTTTGCCCTTTGTTCAATATTCATATATGCTTTATTGTTCTACTCTAATTGCAGTCTCATTATTAAAGGGGCAATATGTTTTCCTCTGACAGATATTGTATCTCGTTGTTAGCGGATCTTGGTTATTCTGTGCTTATTGTTATTAATAATTTGTAGCAATTGAATTGGTATTAGAATATTACTCTGCTAAATCACTTTTGCTGCTAATTAAGGCACTATCTGTGACATTGTTTAGCGCCAAACACCACGCTCCTGCTTTTCAGCCTGCTATAATTATCTGTAAGTCATTCATTTCTACTTATGGAAGTCAGTTCTTTTAATCAAGACTCCTGTGAGCTTTGCTGTGGCGTGAGCTGCTGTTGGTAGGAATGAAAAGTTCTCGTGGACAAAGATATTTTTGTAATGACAAATGCACCTTTCACTGCAGCCCTGGAAGTCCTTAGAAATAGAATAATTGTACTTGATGGTTCCAAAGCGGGCACAAAAGAAGAAGGAGGGGTTTGAGGGAAAAGTGAAAGATTAGTGAAGTAACCCAACTATTCAAGATACCATCAAAGAAAGTCACCATAGCTTTAAAATGTCTTTTCCTCACAAAACACTCATCTACAAGATCAAATCTATCATACTATTTCTTGGGATAATATTTTCTCTGAATAAGCAACATCACTTCATTATTTGCCTGGGAACATTATTCACTTTTGTGCCCAAATGAACAGAAGATATAAAAAGGCTGTTCTCGAGTCATTAGTGAAAACTCACGTTAATGGCTATGGGCTTCTTTATGTGTGTCTGGAGTAAGCGTGAGTCCCTTTTAGCGGTAGGACGCCTGACATATTCTGTATATTCCAAACATTTTAGAAAGGTCTGGGAAAATCAGAAACACACTGTTTCTGTGCAATTCATTCTGCAGTCATGTTACTGGAGTATAAAATGGTGTAAAAAGGTAGCAGATATTTGGATTGGAATTGTTCTGCTGGAGCTGTTCCGCACACGCGGAACTTTGCCTGTGCAGTGCCACAGTTGCATAAAATGTCATCTCTGTACCTTCACTAGTTCACTTGCATTTCTGATTTAAGGAGGCAAAACCAAGACCGCTGCAGTTATCAGTAGTGTTACAAACAGACAGGACCGAAGTCACTTCTCATCTGCTGGGAATGTCACCCTGAGCCCCGTTGCTTTGCTGCCGGTGCCTGCCCACCGAGAGGGCTGCTCAGGGGCAGGCTAGCAGCAGAAGAGGGAGAGGAGGGTTCAGAAGCAAAGGGCGGCTCTCTCAGCAGCCTCACCTTTCTTTTATCCAACCCATGTGGGAGATATTCTCCTTCCTCCCTCCTCCCAGCTCCATCAGCAGCCGTGTACCTTCCGAAGGAGGGCTCTCTGAGACACGCAGGGGCTCAGGCGCTTCATTGTTACAAAGCCTTGTTGCACGGAAGGTTGGCTGTAGGCATTGATCTCGTGGATGGGAATATTGTTGGCCACTGGGTTCCCTCAAAACCAGATGCAAAGCTCATTATAATTTGGGATAATTGTCTCAGAAAATGGAAGCGTGTTATAAAATCAGAGAAGCAGCACTGTCCTTTGGAACCGGCTTCCCCTCTGCTGAACTGCTGCGTGCACTTGCACAGGCTGTTGTTTGTACTGTTTCATTCCCCCAACAGACATCCAGGCTGCCGTTCCGCCCAGACTGCAGCGTAGTCTCCAGCTCTGACTGTGCCCTGAACTCACCCCTGTAGTTTAGAGTAAAATCTATCCAAACTTTGACTCACGTGCTCAGACGGCCTTCCCACCAATGCAAAAGTGATTTGTGGAATGCAATTTCGTCATCCTCTATCATCGTCTCACTTCACACATTTATGCCAAATAGTTTTTGATGATTGATGGCTTTTCCTCCAGCTTATAAAAAATATGTATACTGGTACAGGCAGCGTAAAAAAGCCTGCAGGGTTAATCTCCAGTAATATCTTGTTGTGCATTAATCAGATTCATATTTCAGTCATATTAGTCTAAAGCTATTGAAATCACTGACGATATAATGCAGTTTAGATCAGAATATAACACTATACCTCCAACTACTGTTTCTAATTAGATTTATTCTGCTTTACACTGAATGTGGTAGAAATAAAAGAGTTTTCTCTACATCTTTCTTGTAAGCGTTTGTGGTTTTGCAAAACGCAAATAATTTGCTCTAGGCCAGAGAAAATGTAGTCATTTATGCAATAGATTTTGAATTCATATTTGCCTGACAAGAGACTTTACTGGCTATAACTTGTCATCTTTTAATTAGTCTACATTTATTTATCTCACTGAATTAACCCCCAGCATCTCCTGAAGAGAAGCTGACAGTATACCAAATTGTGGGGGGGGTTGCGATTAAAATGGTGGTGCATATGTACTCCGCCAATTTGCCTTAAAGGTACATCTCCTTACTACCGTATCAACCTGATTACAAACTGAAAGAGTTTTTATTCCCAGTGATGCCACTGGTTTGCAAGGCTTGCTGACCAGTAGCATCATCTTCTCTTTAGAGAGTCTAAGAGTGATCACATAACACTAAGAGCGCAGTGAGACCTAGGGACCAGGAATACCTCCGTATTATTAAAACACATTTCAAAGTACAGAAAGCAAACAAAAAACCCAGTTTTATTATTGCTTCTGGAAGTTTCCCTTTATAACAAATCATAAATAAGCACCCCTTATAAAATCTGAAGCCACATGAACTTTATCTGGATTCCAGGTTCATTTTTGTTCTCATATCTGTTTTTAAGACTCTCTATGACATAATGTTTAAATTGATAATTTCTGGAGATATACAAAAGTACAACTTCAGGAGCTGGGTAAGCTTTCTTACAAATAACTGGATGTCTACAATTTCCGAACACCTCCAGGGACAAATAGCTGCAGATCAAAAGTTTTGAAGATTTGAATTTAATTCCTTCACAAGTTAAATGCCAAGGTCCTTACATTTTTTAAAATATTGCTGTGATTTACAGATCAAGACTGACCTGAAAGGTAAGCATCTAACATTTGTATGGAAAAGAATGAAATCCCATGAAGAGAATCCAGCCTGATTTGCATTTTATGCCTTAAAATAGCTTGGGTTTACAGTTCTGGCTAAAAATCTAAACCATATGATTTGAAAAATCAACCAAAATTCATAGATATTTTAAGTAAACATAACCCGATTCAAGGTTTTCTGTCACAATCTGATACGTGTAAAATACGGCGCTGTGCTTAAATGTAACTAATTTATAGGGAGAAGTTGAGTAAAGAACACTTTTGTCAGCCCAAAGTCGGACGTTCACTGCAAGTCAAAAGAATGAATCAATTATTATGAATTATATTGCACCGACATTTTATTAAAATGTCCATGTAATTTTCCAGGTAAAGGAGACGTGAAAATACTAGCACGCAGAAAATAAATGCGTTAAAACAAGACGTGTCGTAAACTCAGTTGGATACAATTATTGAGGAAAGGAAACATGTAATACCCTATTTTCTTTCCTTTAAAACTCTGCCCTCTAAACCTACCTAAATTAGAGCAGTATCTATCATTGATTATGTCATTCCCCAGAAATATGGCCTTCAGACGGTTTGTCATAACTCTACCGGTGATACTACACAGCAGGCACATTAAGTATCAGTCAAGATGATACAATTTTCCAACTACTACAAGTCAAGCAAATATGTTCTCAGCCTTCTGGGACAACCTTTCCTGTAGATGGATGACACCAGACTTTGATGTATGGACTGAAACAAAGCAGTTCCTCATAGACCTTTACCGTGCCTTTCCCCTGGTTTCAATCAGGGCCCTAACCCTTACGGGAAGGACAGGCACTTAAATCCCTAAACCCCACTGAGATCAGGGGGTCAAGAGCCTGAAAGTCAAGTAACACCTGGCCTCGTCTTTACAGCCTGAAATTCTCCACCGCCTCCGTCTGTTTTTTTCTGTATTTTTTATATCATCTTTATGTTACTTAATGCTTTATTTTATTTTGTCTTTGCATTTATTATGTTTTACTGCTCACATTATTCCTGTCACCGAAATGATCTCTGCCCCAGCTGAAGAAGTAGCTCCCGCATCAAGTGAACTTCATCCTTCGGCACATTACGACGTCAAACCACTTCCTTTTTTTCAAATCTGCTTCGGTTTGAATTTCACCACTGGCATAGATGAGATGACTAATCCAATTTCCTTCTACGCAGAGAGTCCTTTTGCAGTTCTTTCTGTACTTCTACTTTTTCCCTGAATAGTCATCATTTAATGCCCCGTTATCTTAGATGGCACTCGTTTAGTGGTTTATTAAGCAGTAATTTAGCAGCCTGTTATCAGCTTCTACTGTAGCTAGGAAAAATAGGCAATCCAAGTATGCAAGGTTTCTGCAGAATTATAGCATTTTTGTGATTTTTGGATTAGAGAAGGATTACAGAAAAGTGATACATATGAAGTGTTTTCCCTGCGCTTCATTATTGTCCTTGCACTAAAACTCCCATCAGGCCATTCAGAACGTAGATTGCCCGATCTCTGTTTCTGTTTCCAGCCCAAGCAGTGGAATTGCACAAAACTGCCGAGAACTCAATGGACTGAGATAAGCGTAAGGAGGTCCTAAGCCTGGACTCAGTTCTTTTGCACGGTCTGGTACTGCCCTTCCCGTAAGGTTTCCAGGTGGGGAGAAGGCATAAGGCTTGGATTAGTTTTTGTGAGCTTCTTAAAAACGAGGGAGTTTAAATGAAATAATAGGCAAGGGTAAAAACCAAAGTGTGCCCTAAGCATTAAATACAGTAGCATAGAGGGATCGGTGTAAATCCCAGCTGGAAAAATGGCTTTGCAAAATAATTTTGATGATAGCATAGGCAAAGACTCGATTTGAAGTTACGGCTTTTAAGATCTGGATGAGAAATAAAAATATTTTCTATTAATAAATCGTTCCTGTTTCTTAGAATTGCCAGATTATGACAAATAATGAAAACAGAGATAAAAGGAAGCAGCTAAGAGGGTAATGAGATATCAGCCGGCTAAACTGGCACTGGCGATTGAGCAGGGGCCAGAGAGATGGGTTTTTTCTTATCTGCTTACGAAAAGCATTTCTGGTTTGCCTCTGGAAACGTACGCACAAGAGACACAAGAGGACGAATCACATCTCCCCCAGTGGCATCTCGTCCCGCTCTCTACAGGCCCTCCTCTGGAGTGGGTGCCTCAGGAAGGATTAACAGGGACACCCGAAGAAAACGGTAGTTTGGACTACTGTTGTTTATAAAAGTATAACATTGAAATGACCTCAAACTTCGGCATCGGAGGGCAAAGGGGCTGCCTTAAGGGTATAAGGGTAGGTCTCTCCACTTTTCCAATTCTCCCTGGGTTTTCCAGCCTGCTGACATGGCCGGCAGCATTTCCTCTTGGCGTACGCCCGGCTCCAAGCCCTGCCGTGGTCAGGTCGGCCCTGCCCGCTGAACCCTTCCCCTTCTGTCTCTGCTCCAAGGCAGAACTTCAGTGCAGCCCTATCAGCCTGCATTTTTGTTTCTCCTTTCAGTTGGGTTTCGTTTTGTTATTTATGCTGTCATTTTTTTTGAGAATAGATCGGATAAAGGTCATTTTTTACTTGAATGGAAAAGAACAGTAATTTGACAGTGAGACATTCCCAGATTGCTGTACATCAGAAACATTGATATTAGTTCCTTTAAAACAGAGACTCGAGACAAAAATTGCCCGAGCAACAAAATTGCTAGCAGTTATTTTCCAAAAAATGAGCATTTACAAAGTTACGTTTGCGGCTTCTGCTAAATTTTAGGCTGCCATTACTGAAAAGACTTTAACTTCATTTGTGTTTGCTCAGAAAAAGATCATCAGGAAGATATTAAATAGTCACAAAAGATGATGGCTTCAAATAGTGTCTTTTGGCTGATCTATAATCATTTGCTTTGGCAATTTTATTCAAGAACATTAGCGCTGATCGCTTATGCTGTGTTCCTAATTATTTCTGAAATATTGTGCTGTTGCTCGTGCTGAAATGCATAACGAGCGAAGCGGTAGGTTAGTTCGAAATGCAATGTTCTAACTGGTTTTTAATCAATGAGTGATAATGATAGCTTGTGTTTTGACTTTCACTGTTTAATTGCCAGTAATAAAGCGGGTCTTAGCTGATGATATTTAGCAGAGTTCAGTTGCATTTATCTCCATTTATTCTATTTGTTTTGAAAGTGCCTGGGAGCTTTCAGTGCTTGACACAATAACAAAATATACAATGTTAATTATATTCTGGTTGCCTAATATTTTCCACAATAGAAGATTATGATGCCCTTTCACGGGAGCTATTGCACCTCACTCTTTTCAGCAGGTTGCTGAAATGCAGTAGGTGTCTAATGGTAAAGCTATGTTCCATGAAATCGCAACCAGATTTTTCTGAGATGCAGACTGTTTAGATCACTATTAAATCCCTATTTCCCTTCTGCTGCTCATGACAGTTATGATTTTTTTTTGCCAGGACACCAAAATAATAATTAGACATAAATATTCTAAGGGTGAGGCAGACCTGCAGGTGACGCTGCACAAGAAAGTACATCTCATCGAAACAGCCATACTGGCTCACGGTAAAGGTGCATCCAGCTGATTTCATGACCGTCAGCCAAAAGTAAACACCTGAAGAGGACGGTAAGAGCAGAGATGGCTTATAGCTGGAATACTCTATTGCATATTCCTCTACCTTTACACTACATGCAATGCCCAAGCTGAACTGGGATGATTTTTCCCGGCAGAATAGTGGACACAATCAAGCAAAATCCCCTGGGAGCAGAGAAGTGTGCCGGACACCGCACACCAGGCAGCAGTTCTCTATTTGTATGGCAGTACAAAGGGCTAAGAGGGAAAGTGAAGAGACATTTCTGCTTGACCCCTGAGTTTCTTCACAGGCCGGTAGTCAATACTGCAATAGACTGTACCTGATTTTTGGTCAAGAAAGACCATTTTTTTTGTTTAAGTTCTAAATTTAGTTTCAATCTACTAAATGGATGTCAATACTGTGATGACAAGCATATGTAAACCAGTCAGTCAATACGATAAATATTTCGATAATATCCTGCCTGATTAATCTAATTTAAATCAGGATCTGCCTTAGGTTTAAGATGTTATAGATATCTCTTGTGTTCCTCTTCAATTATATGTAAGAAAATAAAGACCTTTTTAATCTTGCCTGGTTTGACATTACCTTAATTGCTTAAGATGATTTATTTTCCAAGATTTTATGCCCAAGTTATCAATCATCTGAAAGCAAGAAGTAGGTGGCAGCCTGAAATTTCTATATCAGATCTTCCTGCGCTCTAAGGATTGTTGCCATGGGAGTAATTTGGACTACAAGAAAAAATTCCCTCCACGTGTTTTTCTATTATCTTCATGATCTCTATTATTTCTAAGCGTTACTCCAGAATATAAACCTTTCTATCTACATGCAAAATCATTTCTGATGTCAAGTCCTTACAACTAGTTCCTGACTAGCTTTATTCATGCCTGTTATTTAAGCCCTAATCAGAAAAACAAGCAGCTCGGAAGCAGCCATTTCATTCCAGTTATTCAAAGTAAACAAGGAAAATTCAAATAACATGTACACAGATCTTAAACATCCACCTGCAATTTAAGTCGCTTATAATGGTGATTGTGTCTAGCTTTCCACAAGGTTTGGGACTCATAATACTGCGAAAACCAAAATACTACTTCACGTTACGATGTGTTTCTTATTGAACATAAATGGGAATTAGGAAATGTGCCCTCTGGAAGCAAAAGAGCAATCAGTGTTTGCTTTAGTATGTTCAAACTATTTGCAAACTAGCCTTTTTCAGCGTTTCTTTTTTGTTCCAGTGTGGCTGGGTCTTTGCTAGTAAGTGTCTGCCTAAAAATAAGGCAGCAGTTGCCAATATGCAGTAGCTATTGCACGCTGAATTGGGACAGCTTTCAAACACCCAAGCATTTAGTACACCAGTTATCATTTATCACGTAGCATGTGGTCAATATAAATAGAAGAGCAGAGAGACATTCTTAGCAGAGCTCTTCCCTCTTTCCCTACAGCGTGTGCGTGCATGTGTGTGTAATCGCTTGTAAGGACGTATATGCGCTATACATTTATATACACACATAAGTATAGGCTAACTATGTGTTACATAGCAGAGTGTTTCACACACAGAGAAGACTAAGGAAAAATGGAGTATCAGTTGCTTATACTTAGTTGGGTAGGGGTTGATTCATTGCCCATGGAAGTTTGTGAAAGGCTTTCACTCTCTTTGGCTCAGAGTCTCTACACAGAAAAAGAAAACAATTGACGAAGAGTGAAGGCGTGCCTACTACCAGCTATAAAAATGTTAGCCAAACTTAGCATTCATCAGGCGGCTGCATATTGTCTATACTGAAATTACAGTCACACTGGGAAAATAAAAAAAAAATAAAAAGTGTCCTGGTAAATTCAGTTGTATTTGATCGGTATATTTCCAACAGATTCCCCAAGTCTTTCTGCCATGGGGCAGGAAGAGGGGTGCTACGAAAGGTGGTAAAGACTTGTGTAAATGAACTCGGAGATTAAAAGGCTTGGTTGTCCCAGATACCTCAGGCTAGCCAAGAGCGTGGGGGCGGAGGAATAAGGCAGTTCAGTCTAACTCCTTGAAACCAGTCAGATGGTTTATCCTAACATAGAAAAATGGAGAAGAGAGAGCGTGAGCTATTCCTCCCCTAGGCTTGCTCAGGATCTAGAGGAAGGAGACGATGGAGCAATTCCCTTTTGCCTCCCTCTGTCTCCAGAGTCACTGGATGGGAGCGTAGGGCTGCAAAGGGAGATGCTTAATGAAAAGACTGAAATGTGTCTGAAAGGGACCTTAAAGGCTGGGAGAAATTTTCACAAATCTCTCTCCTTTTTTTTCTCATTTTTGGGTAAAAGCAGAGCTGTGGCTTGCCATATTGTTACATGCTTAATCAAGTTAGTGTTTCACTCTCTCCCAGCTCTCTGCAGAGCATCTGTCAATAGTTGCAAGGGAGTTTCAGAGCCATCACGCAAAAACCCAGAGCTGATCAAAACTAGCAGTGGCAAAGATTATCTGAACTTAATTAATCACCATCCTCCTAAGACAGTAAAGCACAGTTATACTTTGCACAAAAAAAGTTACAGAGAAGCAAAGTGCTGGATTTATTTAACTGGCAGGATATTAAATGATATAGCTGTTATCTTTTCCTGTACTGTAAATTATTGAATTAAGCCTTCAGTCAGTTTGGCAACAGAGCCAAATGAATATTACAACAGTACAATGCAGCAAACAGTATCTGTCATCAAATCTAGGTCTCACTTATAACTGAAATTACAGCGAACAAAATGCTTGTGCAGTAGATTGGAAAAGGTTCGTTATTATTTATTCATCTTGCCTAGTAACACAAAAACTAATGAAATTTCATTGAGAAGAGTGCACGTCAGGATTGCTATACATCATAAAGACACATCCCTCTAACTTCATTGTGGATATTTGTCTCCGTAATCAGATGTCTGTTCCACAATAGTTCTGTGTCTGAAGGACACGACCAAGTTCATGACATAAAACAAATCACCTGCACAAATGAAAAGGCTTCCTTTATCTTGTCTACATCTTGCACAATAGCACAAAAGTCTTCAGAAAAACCTTCCCATAAAGCCAATGAAGTCACGCGCAGTTAGCAATCCTAGCGTTGTTACTCACACATTGTTTTAACGTTTAATAAAACATTACATTTTTAATACAGTTCACACTGTACCTGTTCAGGCTCTCGTACCTTTACACGTATCTCCACAACCAGTTGTTTGTCAATCTGTGTTCATCTGTAGCCAAAAGTGCAAATCAGTGAAGCTCCATTGAACGTTATCCGGAATCCATCAATTACGGGCAATTTTCCTTTACTGCGGCTTGAACTTCTGGACTGGAACCTATAGGGAACATTTTGGTTTTGCGCTGGAGGCAGCTAGTATCATGTAAATCTGAAGTAAGGGTTTGATTGCTATACTCAGTATGACATTACGAGAAACATCGCATTTTGGCATTTAGAGATCTATCATTAATTATTTCGGAATTAGAATGTGTGTATCTGTTAGACCAAAATGCAGATGGGTAATAAATTCACTGATACCCCATTATATTCACAGAAAGTTAGCTTAAAGTGCTGAAGCAATACTGGTTATCATAATAGAACTGTTAAAAAATATTTGAAGCATCAGATTTTGACAGAATCTTTTGTTGATAACTATATACAATTGAAAAAAAAGCTCATAATTCAAAAATACGGTCAGTTTTGCATAACATTTCTTTAATTATTACCTGTGATATATTACTCGCTAATTTTATATGCTTCATTCTGGCAGTCCTGACAGCTGGTAATATTAGTAATTACAGTAATATACTTCTACTCTTTGTTTTCACACCCAAGTACTTCAGGAGAATGTGCGGTTAGTGCGTAACCTGAGCGCGCTGCTCACCACGTTAGCCTCTGATCGCCCTACCTACCCCACCGTGCAGGTTATGTTTAAATATTAGCAAAAAATATTGGAATATTTGAATAATTTTTCAAGGAATAAAATTTGGGGGATACAGAATTGTTCTCACTGAAGGTATTTAACATTTCTGTGCCATCTGCCAGGGCTGGGAGAAGCCCTAACAGTGCCGGTCCTGAAAGACACGTCTCCAAATTCAAATCCAGACCGTGGTTCCCGGGGTGAGCCGCAGGCAGCCCCCACGCACGGGATGGGGGGGGAAGTGAGGTGGGTGCTCGGGGTGACAGCTCCGGCCCTGCCACTGGGAATTCACGGGTTCACAGCTACTCCTCCTCTCATCTGCTTACCCTCACTGTTTTTCAAATCTACGAGGAAGCGGTATCGCGAGCCTACTGTGTCCCAGATGAAAGGGGTTCCTTGCTCTGTTGATGGGCATGTTATAGACAGCTTTGTATATAAAACCTGGGCTTGAAAGCCAAGCTTTGGTTCATTACCGAGAGTTTCTCTGACTTCAGCAGGGCCAGAACTTCACCCTGCGCACATCCTCAACGCCTACCCTTCTCCCTACATCAGAGTTAGCTAAGTGTCTTTCTGGTTGTGGTGTCTGATAACAGAGACAATGTGAAATTTCATCACTACTCCCAATCTGGCTTTTTCAACAGAAGTTGAAACTTGAAAGGAGCCCCGTGTCTCTGGAGCTCTGCACATCAATGTCTGAAGGGAGAAAACACATGAAGGTTGAAGGCCCTTTGGGAAAATCCTACCGGTTTTAGGTTGCTTCTGCCTGCTCAAACCTCTAACATCTCTTCTAATCTCCCCTTCTCTGTGTATGCCTCCTGTTCACTTTCTGATTGAGAAGCGAATGTCATTGAGAGGGAGAGGAGGGAAGCCTGCCTCCTGTTGCCTGCAGTACTGACAAGTTGTTTTTCCTTTAACAGAATGCTTTCATGGCCCTTTTCTGCTTCTTCTTTTCCCGTCTTCTCTTTCAGTGTTAATATCTGATTCCTTGAACTGATGTGCGTTACTTTACGCTTTCCTGTTAGCAAACAGTGTCTCATCCATTATCTCTCGTTTTGCATCTGTCATGCTCCTTTTAAAGTCCTTGAGCTATCTGGTCCGGGCTTTTGATGAGGAAAATAATCATTCCATTCTGCTTCTCACAAGATTCAATCAAAAGCCCCAATGTTATTTGCAGGGAAAGACTCCATCATGTTTAAAACCTGTGGGCCCTACAAATTCCCCCTCTTCCAATTAAAACATACCAATATCTTAAGCTGTGAAGAAAATTAAACAGATTTTGAAGTAATTTGGATTTTTCATATTTTTTTTACCCGTGCTGTCATTACAAGGAGGAAGTCTCTAACTCACCTGCCCCATCCTTTTGCTAGAACTGACAGGTGTTTTACTATCAAGCTGATTTAAAAGAGGCCTCTTAATCAGGTGTCAGCTTTGGCCCATAAAGTCATATTAATTTTTTGGATCAGATATGAGGCTCTATCTAAGGCACATTAAGAAAGATTCATTAGAAACTCACTACCCCTGGAATTTACAGCCTTCCTGGAACTTAATAGCCTGGATAAATTCCTCCTTATCTGGTTTGCTTGTGTGAATTATAGCACTTTTGCATTTAGAAGCTTTTTAGAGTTCACGTTTTACCATTATTCTGGCCTCTCTATTCTTACGGTCTTCAGTCAGGATACACCAATATGCTACATAAATACCTGCCTAGGCAGCAGCACGACCCCTCCACGCCTACTGCATGAGTCCAGGTGAGGAAAGAACAGCCCTAGTCCATCACTTATTTGGCATTTTTCAATGCAAGACCTCTAGCTACTTGTTCTACAGCACAAAGGGCTCCTAATCTCTGAGCAGCTCCGCAAACCATCGTGGCAACAGGAATAATCACAGAAGCTGCAAACATTGCAGGCTTCAGAGCTCTCAGCTGAACAGAGCTGTGCATTTCTGGTCCTAGAGCTATGAATCCTCTTGCGTTTGTCTGCTTGGAGCTGATTCACACAGGCAAAGCTAAAGCCTTATGTGGTCTTTCTCTGCAAACAGATCATGATGTTTCTAGGACACTTGCAGTTTCACCCAACAGATTTTATCTGATATTACTGATCAGTTTTGAGTAATATCAATTACAACTCCACTCTGCAAAACAATCATAATAGAAGGGAAAATCTGTGGCAGGAAAGGGATAAAAAAGCATCAGCTGGTTTGAGGTATTGGTCTACTAAGTTACCTATACATATGCTACACACTGGGTCTTGGGCAGCCTGAATTGCTCTCAGGCTGTATGGCTTGGGCAGCCTGAATTGCTCTCAGGCTGTATTGCCTAGCATTTCCAGTTGAGCAGATACCTCATAAGGAGCTAAATAAGAAGCCAGCCAGAGTCAGACAACAGGAAAGAAGAGGGAGCAGGATTTTGCTGACATTAAGTTGATTAGGTATGGGCTTGAGATTTGTGCTTCATTCTCCCTGACTGGATGGACAGTGCATAAGAATTTAAATATTTATTGTGACCAAACAAAAAATCTTTGATGTGAATATCATAGCCCAATATAACTAACGGCTGCCCATAAAGCAATAAGAGGAAAGCCCTGTGATATCCTCTGCTGATACATAATTATGAAAAAAATAGGCTTCCTCCTCTTCCACTGGCACTATGTTAATCTCCATATTGGCTGAAGACAATATCATGTAATGAATAATGGAATGTTTATTCATTTTCATACTTTAGATTTGAATTCAGACTAGCATAATTATGGTCTTTATGGAGATCAAACTGATTGGGTCTCACAAAGAAATACATTTTAACTTCTTATAAAACATTTCATAACAAGAGTTTATATTTGCTTTCAAGGACCATGCTGAGGATTCGCACGCAAGTTTTATGTATAAGAGTGATACATTTAATCAAATATTCATATTCCAATAGATTAAAAAAATCTGAATTATTTAAATCTTAACAAAAGTACACAGTCCTACAAAGATTCATTTGTCATATGTATCTCTGGAGAAATCATGGTGACTGGTATTGAATCTGGAGAATGGGGGAGAAATATACGGCCATTCTCTATACGAAACACAAAAGGATGCATCAGGAAATTAGAAATGACCAGTCTGACCTTTTCTATAAATAAGAGACGGACTCAGAGCACACCATTGGCTCTGAAAGTGCACATCATTTCTCACAAATTTGGTGTTATTCTCTGTTGCAGATCAGGCAGCAAGAAAAGGATATTAAAGAGAAAACAAAACGATAGCATGAAGCCACCTTTACTAAAATTCATGGACAATATTTTTGTGATAGGGACTGCGACGCGCTTACTGTAAAGGAGCATAAGGGTACCTGTAAACTCCAACACAATAAGGGTCTGCTGTATTAAGGATATTAGAAAGGGATAAAAGAACTAAGAAGTTCAAAAGTCTGCAAATGATGAATGAGTCTAAATTCCATTTAGAACTCATCATGGGAATTTTACTCTACATTTACCAAAATATTTACATTTCTATCAGCTAAACCAGGGATTTTTATGTCTATCAGGTAGCTCGCTGCTGTTAATTTCAGGCCTACCCAGCTACATTGATTTCAAAAATGGAACAAGGATCCCTAGCTCATTTTGGTGCTTTAGAAAAGCTTTTCACTGGCAATGCTGGGAAGGTAACAAGAATGACTAACAGGCTAAGTAAATTAACCCGGAAGGGGAGAGACCTCCTAACAAAGAAAAGACAAGTCAAAGGATCAATTGTAGAAACAGTAAAAAAAGTAGTCTTACAATTTGTCAAGGGATTGAAAATGGAAGAGTAGCAGGAAAAGAAGCAAAGATTATTTAACTATGTCCAGCCACCATCCCTGAGAGCCACTCTGCCTTGCCCCACGTGTCTTCCCCCCTACTCCCCACAACAAGAAAGACTACCACGAGGAATAGAAATGGTTCTGGTTCAGTTTACAATCATTTGACTCTGAAAGTATGGAACAAAGGAAAAATAATTTGGGGTCTTGCATCAATATTGGGAGATGCGTAATCTTCTGATCAGAAAGTTGGAACTGTATGATATGGGTTATTTATTCCTCCTACAGCATCTTGCTCTATGACTAAAGACCCCTGGAAGAACCACAATATAAAGAATTAAAAACCTATGAATTTAACCTCCAGACAGAGGCAAGGGCAGACATGCACACTTATCTTTAGGTATTTGAGTAACCCCACCAAGAGCAAACAGCAAGGCCCTGTCGGGTCTGGAATGTAGCTGAGCAACAGCTTCTTTCTTTGGGTTTGCTTCATATTTTCTGAGCTTTCCACCTGCGTCCGCTAGTTATGGATAAGTCATGAAACATTTGGAGTCTACTCTGAGTTCACATATAGTCTGCAAAGTTTAACAGAATGAAAAAGTTATGGAAATTGATACTTTTTAATGTGATTTACTGCATTTTATGGTCTGTTATGTCACTTATAACATCACATATAATGTTCAGCCGAGTTTAATATTTTGTCTTCAAACCACTAGCTCATCTCAGCTGTTTTCCTAGCCTGACTTACTTTATAGCCTAAACTGAGAGGATGTATTTTTTCCTTCTAGTATGCCCACGCTATCTTCTTTATAACATGAGATATTCTTAAAATGAGATGTGTCTACCCAAACAGCTATTGTGGTATAAAACAAATCAATCTTTTCTGACTGCTACTTTGAATTTTACTCCAATTCCTTGAAGCCTATTTCTCATGGGTACGTGAAACCACACTCATAGCTGGGCTGACTTTCTGATTTTCCAAAGGATACACAGTGTAAATTGGGCTAACAGGCACATAGGAATGGGCATCCCAATGAAGATATGTGGAAAACGCTGTGATTACCAGATGTCATCCTTAAAAAGGCTTCTGGTCAAAAAAGCTTAAGTATAATACATTTTCATTTGTTCATCACTCTCTAGAGTTTTGCCAGCTGTTCTTTGCTTTAGATCCACTGAAGTAGAAAAGCCTGACTATATTCATCAGTAAAAAACAATTTCACTCGTAGAAAGATGGGGTTGTTAGCTTTGCTGGTTTAGTTAAAAATATTTCAGATATGAAACAAAGATTAAAAATCAACGATATTTTTAAAAATTAAATATTATATTCTCATTACTTCAGATAAAAACTATTCCTACAATTCCAGCGTTAGGACTCAGAAAAACCAGCGAGTGTCACAAAAAGTTGAGAGCTACAACAGTGCTGATCTGGCTTTTTTAAAATTTAGAAGAAATTGATTGAAGTGGCTGAAAAAATACAAAGGGAGATGTATACGTGTACAGCTGGTGGCAGACACAGATGATGTGATCTTCGACGTGCTGGCTGCGCAGTCGCTTCTGGCCCTGCAGAAGGCACTTGGGTTGACAGGGCGGCGGCGGCGGCGCTGGCCCGGCTGGGGCGAGGCCGGGGGAGCCGCCTGGGGGTGCGCGCTGAGTTAATGCGTCGGGACAGCTGATCATCTTTGGGGACGCAGGAGGAGACTCTGCTGGTGTCAGTAGAGCAAGACCCATTTGTGGCAGCTGAGAAAATCCTCCGGCTGTTACAGAGCTACAGAGCAACGGGGGGACTGCGGTGATGACGCGAGGTGTGGTGAAGCAGTGGCCTTTGGGAAGTAGGTTGTACCTTCCCTCTCTCGTTACCAACAAGCAGGCAAAATAGGTGAATAAAATCAGACGTGATTACTGCCAGCTTTTATGTTGCTTCCAAAATACAACTGTAGAGCAACTAGTTTTCTGGGTTAATACCTCTTCTTCCCGGCTGTGTAACCGTACTGCAAACTTTCTGTGATTCTTGGACTCTCATAAGACATCTGAGAACTGCGAGATGGTCCAGTCGCCAAGCGTTATTCAGGGCTCTGGGATCATTTATTTGTTCTGTCACTAGTATTCGGTTATAGCTGTGAAAAAAATCACTTAATCTCCAGGAAAGCTTTCCTTACAGGAACCTCTGAGATTTTGAGGAAGCCAAAGGGTCTCGCCCCAGCCCACGTGTCTGTTGTCCCTGGTGTTTACATGCTGTAATTAGACTTTGCGGGTCACTGGGAGGATACAGGTTCTAGTGAAAATGATGAATAATGAACATTTAATGCTACTTCTGTTTTAAAAGGGCCCAAATGAGGTGGGGAAAAAAAAAAACCACCCCTAAACAAAAGCCCCAAACCAAACACTGAAACCAGGCTGGCTAAAGTATACAAAAGTAATATATCAAAGGATACGAAGGGTTAGAGGAGAAGGAAATCACTGACTCCCTTAGACTGGGATGTGACTTTCTGGACCCCACCAGCAGAAAGAGAGGCCAAATGGCAGAGGGAAGGAAAGCCCAGGCCCACCGCCCCACCACAACGTGCCGGTCTGCCAGAGGCCCTCCCCCTCCGCCTCCCTCTCCCACGGCATGCCCTCTCGCGGAGCCAGGCGAGACGTCTGTGTTGCCAGAGTTTGGCTGCGGTCAGCGAGCTGCCTGTCTCTCAAAAAGCGGTGCGAGGCTGACACATCCACTTCACCGGGCGGGCAGGGAGGTAGAAGCTCCAAGCACAGCAAGCCACAACTCCACCTTTTCTTGCGTCCAGTCGCAACCTAAAACGCAAGTATGAGGTCAGTGGGGGAGGTGTAATAGGTGGCCATATAGCTTCCATAGGAAATACGCAAAGAAGCTAGTCTTCACTGTCACTTGCAAAATAAATCACCAACACCTGGGTTATGTGATTTCATTGTCAATCAGGCTTGAAATATTTCCCCCTTAATAGCCGAATGTCTGGAGGTGGATCCTCTGCTGAATGTAATAGCAGACCTTAAATTTGACCAAAAGCAAAGGACACCAAAGGACACTTTTATGTGTAAGGACACACTAAAGATGTCTGATCTTAAAATACTGTTTTCTTTCACAGGGGAAGAAACCCTTCATGGTCCTATTTTTATCCAAGAGCCATATGACGCCACTTATTCCATGGGCTCAGCAAATCCCGAAATCCTACTGAACTGTACAGCTAAAGGATACCCTCTCCCATACTACAGGTGAAGGCAACTTTGGAAAAGTATTCTCTCACTAAATCTTTTAACTGTGTTCTAATCAGCAGTACACTGTTGTACATACCTCAAAATGTGTTGAGCACTCACAGCCAGAGTGTACATAAGTAGAGTAAATTCCAGGAATGAAGGAAAAATATTTTTGCTAGTCTATTATTAAGAAAATTAACACAGGGAAAGAAATCACGTCATTGAAAATCGTCCCCAAAGTATTTTAAAACATACAAAATTACTTCTGAATCCACAGAACAGCTGTGAAAAATGGCAAAATGGCAATGCTGCACATCTGTATTTGATAAAACTTTCCATACATCAATAAATGCTTGGAAAGCAAAAAAGCAACATCCTTGCCCATTTCTAATTCTAACATTTCCTGTACATATTTATACTGTTTATTTAGAGAAACAGCAAGGCACAGCTCTGATATCTAGCTTACAGTGCTCTGTAGACTCACTTAATAAAACCCTGGTACCTAGGATTGTTTGTTTATTCACTAACTATGGACTTATCATTTAAAACATAGTTTGTTGCACCACGGGTTTTGAAACCTGAGTCTAATATGAGGAAAAGCTGGATATCTGGAAAAAAATGACAGTGTGCTTTCTTCATAAAAGAATGGGGAAAATAATTGTCTCGGAAAAGGAAAACTAAAAAAACAAAGAAATCATTCATGCAAGGCATGAAAGAAGATTGTGTTCTAGCAAATACTTAGGCAGTATTTATTCAATAGCTTTTAATTGCTCACACAACAGTTTCCTCTGTAAAGGACCGCTACTAGTTGTCACCTTGGCTTTTGTATTTCATGTATTAATTGGTTTCCAAATATTGTGGTAGTAAAGGAATACTTTATCTCCTTTTCACAGTGCAACTTCTCTTCCTATAAGCAGAAATCCTGACCCATTTCCCATCCCACTTGTTCTTCCTGTTTTCAACATGGACATCTACTGGTTCATGCCAGGAATTTCAAGTCTTTCCAGTTCATCCCTCCATCCACTTCATATCCATGTGTACAGGCACCTTGCTCAGAGACCTATAAAAATTATTGACTTGTATTCCAACCATGGACTCCTCACATGCACAGAGAGTAGAGACAGCAGGTTTCATTAGGCAGGAGAGCTACCCCGTCTCCTCCCATCACATACCTGATATTCATATTTTCTCTTTCACTTTTTTCTACCCATCCATTATTTAGATTCAGTATTTTCTTCGCTCTATAAGGACATTTTGCAAAGCCTCGGTTACTCTAGTAAGATGAGATCAACACGTGGGGGTGGATCCTGAACCATCTGGGTCAATTAAAAGTTATCAGACTATCAGTGCTGCTATTGCAGCCTGGGAGCTTTTCACCATGACTTGAAAGGGATGGGGACTCTTCAGCACTTTTCTTTGATTTCGCTAAAGCTACCGCCAGTTTTGTCAGATAAGGGTTGAACCCATATATTTAAAGTTCCAACAAATTTAGATAAATTAAGCACAGTATGAACGTTTAATCATATCCTTTGTTGAATGATGGAAAAGGAAAAGCAAGGACTACTGCAAGGTTTTCCTGTGATTCAGAAATTGAGAACCACTACGACAGGAATAAAGTTATGTACAAGCTAGTTTGCTATCTAGCACCTATTACATAAACGAATACGCTGATTAATACCTTTTCTTTAAAGATAAAATGCTTAGCATTTCCTGAAAGTTTTATTTTATTATCTAGTCTATTAGTCTTACACAGTCATCAAATAGAGTACTCACTTTTTGCAACTTCATTTCAAAATCCCGCGTCTCTAACAACCACAATGCAAGAATTGTATCGAACTGAAGCAGGCATAAGGGCAAAGTAATGATAAGTGAGGGGCGCTGATTTCCTGTTGGACACCATTGGAAGCAACAGAGAGCAGAGATCTGATTAAAATGGAAACAAAAAATATGGACAGAAGTATCTCCAAAATCAGGACATGTGTTAGGAAACCTATATAAATGTTCTGATAAATATAATTTTTCCTGTTATGCTTTTTTCTATAAAGTCAAAATTGTTTATAATATGAGGTACATTATTTCAACTCTTTCCCTGTGTGATGTTGGCAGTAAATAAACATAATATTTCAAATTAGATTTATAATTTTTTGCACTTAAGCTTTTCTTTTCTACTTGATTGAGGGATTAACATCAGCTAACTTAAGTAATGAATTTTACTTCTTTTTCTGCTTACAGCCTATCCATGAACATATCGCAGCTCCACAGTTTTCTTCCATTAAGTCACTCAGTTCAGTACAGCTAGCCTTTCCCCACACTGAGAAAAAACAAAACAAGCAAACAAATGAAAAAAATCCGAACAAAAACCAGAAAGAAGTCACCTCGAGCCTGCCACCCAAGTGTTTTCTGAGTATTTTGACATTTCCTGTTGGGTGTCAGGTGCTTGGTTCTAACTCTTTTTCTGAACTTTCATCCAATATCCAGAGCAATCACATAATCTAGCATTTTCATGCAAATTCGAAACTGAGGGGTTTTTTTTCCCTCAATAATCTTCACAGAGAGCAATCATTTGAACAAATAAATAAGAGACCCAAGGACAGCATAAGTATTATTCATTATAACAGTATTATAATATTTCAGCATAACTTAGAACGATGCAGTACAATAAGATAAAGAGATTCAAATTCAATCCAAATCAAAGTTCCACAGAAGATAACAGTAACAGACAAATAAATGTGAGGGGAGCAGAAGAACAAAGTCTACAGTGATTGCAAATGACATAAAATATGTTTAGAATCATTGCATAAGATTGTAGAATGATTCCCAGTAACCCCAAAAATATATTTCTTATTCATGCCCTCGAAAGACAAATGACAACCCTGCTACAGTGTACTTGCTCACTAAAATGCTGTCCCTTGACTCACTGCAGATTCTGCTTCAAAAGTGGCGTAGAATTAAAATGCCTTCGACACCTGTTGTCTTGTAAACAGTCAATAGTTCTTAAACTTTCCAATTTTATTCCTTTATGGAAATACTGTATACTAGGGGGTTTTGCAAGATTTTTTCCCCAATTACAGGAAAGTCTCCGGTGACTTGGGAGGGCATTCCAATTAAATGCAAATGACCTAAGAAACATAGAACACAAGGAAGACTTATAAAAATACATATTTTTATTACAGCAGTACACTGGAAAGATAATGCATTAAATCATGGATGCATATATGCACAGAAGGTAGTTCAAATTAGGGAAAGATGTATACAAGTAAGAGCTTCCAGCTGTGATAACTTTGGTACAAAATCACAACGCAGCCATGTGTGCTTCGTCAATCTTCCAGGATTTTACTTGCAAAGCTGGAGAAAGCTCTTTCAGCAGGAAACTCTAATAATCCTAAATGTATCTTTTTTTTTTTAAAGGCAAATAAAACAGATTAATGAAATATTTCATTTGAATTTATCCAAAATATTTGTACATTGCCTAAGTGGAATCTTTCACTAATTCCTGAATGGCTTCAACATTCGTACATTGAGAGTTCCACTGAAACTGATGCACCTTCACATTTCATTTCCAAAAAGAAGTCACATCTTCTGAAAGAAAATGTTTCCTTTCCCTACACAGTTTCTACAGAACAATACTATTTTCCAGATTCATCAGTCATAGAAATAGGACTCATTAATTCTAGCTATTTAGCCATTGCGTAGCACCGTATAGCGTCCTTACAGATGTCATCAGAAGTTTCCTGGTTAATTATCCACTTATCAGAAATCATAATCTTAGGTCAAAAGTTAAGATTTTCCCTGCCCAAATATCAAACCGTAGGTGACCAAACAGCAGTTTAATCTCCCTGAAATAAAATTCTTACTCTGCAGCTCATTATCAGCCTGTGTAAGTGTTGGATTGCAAGGCGGATACCTCGTGCCTGCATTTTTTCTATAAAGTGGTGGCTCCAGGTTGAGGACTCTGTCTCCTCTGCTCTGCGGGATTTCCTTGAACATGGGTCGAGGTGCAGGGAGAGGTGTCGGGGTCATGGTGTCAATACACCACATTGCCCAGAAGAAATCCTACTCAGGGAGGATAAGGGAAGTCTAAACACCAGCGAAACCTGTGGGTATGCAGCTTAACAGTCAGCTCGTGCATAATGAAACGTATTGACTTTTCTCAAATGAGTCCGAAGAATATTTGTATTCTGCAAAGATCTATAATATTTCACCATTTTTATAAGTTTTATGTACTTCTGTGTTCTTTGAACATTTTAAGATAAATCAATATTTTTTCAGTGTGAAACCATGATAGAAATTAATTATATTATTCTTCCACACTTCCTTTATAAGATATTACCCTAAAGACAGATTGCATAACTTGCAGTTGCATTGTAAATACACATTACTCACATATTCATGTTCATTAATAAATTCTACTCCTCATTTTTATTTGCTTGGAGATGGAGACTATTTGAATAGCAAATCACAAGTATTGATTAAGTAGTATAAATAAGAGGAAATAACCATACATTACAAGTTTATCCTTGTATCAGTGATTTGGCTGCAGTGTACTTTAGAAGGAAGCACCCAGTAAGTCCAGCATCAAAGATTTAACGCAACCCAGTGGCTTGGAAGAATAGTGGTACATTGGTATATTCAAATGTTAGGATAAGCTTGTACCAATTTAAGAGAAGAGAACAGAAGAGAAGAGACTACCTCTTGCTTGAGATCTTTAAATCAAGATGAGAAGGGGGGAAGGTCCCAAATACATAAATTCTGAAAGTCTTTAGCTTAATGAAGAATTTATTGGGAACATTTTATAACTGGTGTTCTATAAAAAGTTAGATTTTAAAGCAAATAGAATACGATCGTTTGTCCTATGAATTCATAAAACACACGTGGGTTTTTTTTTTTTTAAGTTTGGACATATCAATATGATTTGAGAAGTCTTACGTTCCTACGGAACTAATGAATTCAGCATCGGATTATAACATTTTTTAAAGTTTAGGTGCTGAAACAATTGGTTGGGATACATTTCCTATAACTGATAAAAAGTATTTTCCAGTGGTTACATGAAGAAGTTCATACAAATATGTAGGTGATCCCTGCCTTAACAGACTTATGTCAAATTTTTCTTAAATTAATCCTTCAAAGATTTCTGTGTATTGGACACTACACTGCAGAACACACAAAGTCATTAAATCATTGTCTATCACACGAATCCATCAATTCACTTCCTTCAGTGATGTAAACATATTAATTAGGAAAAAAGCCCACACTAGGAGATGAACCCCTGATCTATATGCAAAGTTTAATAATCATTGTACCGCGGTGATTAGAATGATTATGGGGATAGTGTGAAGAATTCATTTGCGGCAACTAAGCCAACAACTTTGCATTTGTTTTGAAAAACAATTATAGAGCTTAATTGGGAGCTATGTAATGATGACAGCAGTTATTTCAGTGATTGATTCTGAAACTAAAGACAACTGGCAAACTAAATACCAGAATCTCCTATATCAGAAAACTGAAAGGTTGAAACAGCACGCACCATATGTAAATCCTGAAATACGGCAAAATCCTAATGCTGATGCAGACTACTTCTTCACAGAATGGGCTCGTGGACGAGCAGCAGCTAAGATTTTGCTTATCTTTGAGAGAAAAAAAAAAAAAAAAGAGCCCAAATACCCCAAAACAACAGCAAAAACCTAGACCAACTAAAGCAAAACACGAAAAATGGAACAAAGCAGAGGTACGGCGTGGTTACAAATTAGCTGCAATTGGTAGGAAGAACTACGGATGGCCCACTGTTGCATCTAAATGTCTTAACATTGATGCAGTCATGAAAGAGGAGGCAGTGATTGGCAGACCCAGATAAATTATTTAATGTTACTAGAATTTGTTCACAGAGTTCAACTATTTCATATTTTAATCAGTCATTACTCATCTTTATAAACAAGAAGTGCCCACTTGAAAGGTCAGGATCCTTGCTTCCTCTGTATTTGTCAAGACTTCCCTCGGAGCACAGAACTGCACTTCACAGCACAGTTTGAACATCTCCCTCCAAAAGAACAACTACCTGTGCAGTCTGATCGTGTAGGGAAAGGTTTGTCCAGGTGTGTCCAGCTGTGTGTCCAAGTCAGACCTTCCAGGAATAGAGTTACGGTGCAAGCTTGCTTCGATTTGTTAACTGTGGAAAATACCATCGCTGCCAGTAAGTTCATCTCCCCAGATAAAAAGAAATAGGTATTTTTTTATGCTGTGAACCTGCAGGTAATTAACAAGGAGGCAACCGCCCTTGTTTCGAGGACTGCTACAAAGCCTTCTGCGAACCCAAAGTGAGCCATTCGCAACCTTCGTGTGGTCTTTGCATCCTATCGAGGGGTTGGCATCATGCCCACGTGGGTTGACAGAAAGGATACGGGCTGAAGAGATGATTGTGGCATAAAATTAGGAGAAGAAAATACCTGGTTATGGAGTTTTAGGATCGCTGACAACCTAAAGAGGAGCATTAAGAAGCCCAAAGCCCGCCGATGTCAGTGACCGAGGTCCTTTATTCTTCCTCCGGAGATCACGTGGACAACAAAAATTTAACCCCTATGTGACTAACAGTAAAGCTACAAAAGTTCCCTTCTTAAAACATATAATATTCATCTTCTTTGAAATACAAATCTTATTCTGACATTTGTAAATAGTTATGTAACGTTGCAGACAGTGTCACACAACCCATTTTCTACTTAGTGGACTACCAGGGACAAACCATGTTTTAAATAGCAGCATTCTCATCATTAAATTATCAGTCTCAAACTTGCTGCATAAAAACTGCTCTCTCTGCTTTCATCTGTCCTCTGAAGTGTAATCCCTCCTGATCTATATCTCCAAATCATTTTTGTAAGCAGATTTATGACACCATTTGCAAGGACTGTAAAGCACATTCGGGTAGCATTTATATTATAAAAAATAAGGTAGCTGTAGTCGAGGCGTATACCATACTCTCAATTGTATGGATAACATAGTTTGTATGAATAAGTTATAATTACTTTTTGTAGACATTTGGATGAACATTGGTGACTAGCACAAAAGCAGTAAAGATTTTTCAAGGAACAGAATTACTGATATCGTTAAGATTGATATAAGAAGCAGTCTTGCGTGAAAAATGATATAATTTTGTGATATTTAACTACATTTTTATCATTACAGGTATGCTACAGCACACTATTTGAGAAAAATATGAATAGGCTCTGTAAATTATAAGCATAATTTGATTTTTTTCCCCTCAAAGGTGGAAGCAAAATGGCACAGATATTGATCTTACCATGAGTTATCACTACAGGTTGGTTGGAGGCAGCTTGGCAATCAATAACCCACATAAAAAACAGGATATTGGAACATACCAGTGTTTGGCCACAAATTCATTTGGAACAATTCTAAGCAGGAAGGCAAAGCTTCAATTTGCATGTAAGTTGGGAAGATCATATTTATAAGAGCATTACTTTCTGATTAATTCTGCACATGAACTGTAATTTGTTGGATAATTAAAGTATCATTGGTGATTCTGTTCAAAAGGTTTAGCTTACTTCAGCAGTGCTTATTCTTAAAAAAGAAAAATTGTTCCTAGTAAATATTAATAACAAAACCAGACATCTGATGGCCGCTAGCCCTCAGGAACAAAATCAGCTTTCAGAAAACTGAAAGGTCAAGGAAGAAGCGTGCAATTATTTTCACTTAATAAAGGTGTTTCCACCTTTTAAGACAGTGCTTTCTTCGCTACCTTGCAGGTAGTTACAACCGGGGGAGGGAAATGCTGCAAAAAGTTAGGCTTTATATTTTCTATAGAGTAATGAGGTCTAACTGAGGCACAAAAACATCGTACCCCTAATGGCCACACTGATATTTTGTTATGTTAACAGAGTAAGAAACACTCTTTTCCCTTACACAAGTGAGCGAAATGGTGAGCTATGCTCTGAAACGGTTCATATTTCAGCTTGATTGGGTAGAGAACGTACGCTGCCTTGAGATGATTTAAAATTTATTTTAAGCTTGCTCCCCATTTCGCTTCTTCACAACTTCACAAACTTTTTCACAGCGTTTCTATGTGGTGACTGAGTTCTCTCAATGCCTGGGGCGGGGAGTGGGGGGGGGATGGACGCAACAACAGCAACAACAGCAACAACAAAAAACCCCCAGATATTACCTTCATTCCTTTTTCTTCAATATAAAGGTCTGAGCTGTCTGTTGCTGGGAGAAAGCAATTGTTTTCAAGCCTCATTAATAAAAGATGTGTCTAAAGCCAGCCGTGTGTCGCTATTTCAGACACCAGCAAACGTATTAATTATTAATCTTGTTCCATTTCTCATAGCAAATCTCATGTCGCAGGGGTTATACAAAGGAGACATTAGAGGTCAGGATGGTTCACAGACTCTCTTTTAGTAGAGCTGATCAAACGGTATATCGCTAGTATCTCATTTAATAATGTTTTACCCTGAATTTCTCAAAGAGCTTTTGATTCCCAAGAGGTGGTCAAATCGAAACAAAAATTTTGATTCATTATTTTCCCACTTTCCCTGAAACATCTTTGCAAGCCAGCCTTCCTGTACGGGAAATTATTTCAAGATGTGGAGGTGAAAATTAGTGAGTGACAGAACAAATCCTATTTTAGAAAGAAGCAAGATTAGATGGCCACTTAAAAATTGTCTATGGAATCTGTAATCCCCAAGGAACCAGGATCAGCCAGGAATGGAGCTGGGAAAAGACCTAAAGAAAAGGAATAGCTTCGAATGAAGGCACAAAAGAGGTACAAAAAATTAAAAAAGGGGGGAGGGTAAGGAAAAACAGGGATATCTGTGAAAGAAAGAAGGCTCTGGTGGGCATAGCGTTCAGCATACCGTATTACTTAACAATTTCATCTTTTTTTCTGGAAAATTCTATCCCTGATTCAAACTCCTGGAAGCACTTGGGTTTCCCATTCCCTGTTCTCCCAGCCCATAGGGATCGCGCTGGTGTGGTTGCACCAGCTCCTGGGGTGTATAAATAGCTCATCTGGCCAGTGCTCCTTTGCATAGTATTTAATTGTCCTTCCTTCCCATGGTTTTCTATGTTTACTTTTACCTATCACCATTTCACAGCCATGTGTGGGACCAAAGCTAGCTCTGGAAAATTGTCTTGTTTAACTCTTTGCAAGGAGAAGGGTTTGGAGACTCCTGGTGGGGCTGCGGGCCAGGGCTCTGCCCTCAGACATGCAAACCTGGAAGAAATCACCTGTGGTTTCTGGCCCGTGGGAGACAAAGCACGTCTCCGTGCGATGCAGCTGATGCCGCTTAGCAGCTAGAGGACCTGTTTGCCAGAAAATGGACTTTGATGGCATTAAGTATTTTCAGCTGTTAAACACCAGTTCTTTAATACTGCATGCGGGCAAAGCATTCCCTCTGAAGCACTTAACACATGAAGAGCTTGAAGTCTCATGTCAATATGCAACAATCAAAATGGGCTAAATATCAAGCAGTTCCTCTGCCCAGGCTTCATACCCCTACCAAGACACTTCCCAAAGTTACCGTGGGGAGCAGGTCACGACAAAGTTGGCTCTTGTTTGTCCGCAGCAGCAGACAAACCCACGCCAGCATCCTCCTTTAGTCCTAAACAGCAACCATTATAACGGTAAATACATCCCATATTCAAGAAGCACACTACTTTTTCATTAACGGTGACAGACTTTTACATCCTTTCCCACACAGAAGAGAGAGGACAGTCAAATTGAAGGTTGTCATTTACATTGGCAAACACAAACATACAGGAAAATGCTTCAATTTAGTAGCATCGCTGTGAAACTAGGAGTTTTAACTTGTCTTACAAGAGAAAAAAAACATAGTACATGGAAAACATTATAATGACGAGACTAGTGGAACAAATTACCTTGAATCAGTTATTTCACAGTTAACATTTTCTTATTTCTTATTTTTATGTTGCCATCCAATTGACTTCTTTGTTTCAACCAATACTTCAGGCTATATCTTAAAATCCAGGCAGGCACGTTGATGTTATGACACTTTCATTCGATACCTAACATAATGGGACTTTTCCCCAAGTGGGGCCGTCTGGAATATTATTGCCATCACCATGATAAAAACATGAATCAACCCTATTATCCAAGTAACGAGGCTTACGCTTATTTGTCTTTTTACTACAAGGTAACTACCTCTGAGTTTGAATTAACGATACCTCTGGAAACCTATTGTACATCTCAACTTAATAGGTGAAAAATACTTTCTCCTTTGTTCAAGATAGCGAGGCGTCCGAGTAGCAAAATAAATGCGGTATGAGATTAGAAATATGTCTTCAGATTCAGCTGGAGTTTCATGCTTATCCTCTATTAAAAACAGAGCTGTCAAATGAAAGCTGCGGGAGGAATATTGTACAGAAGGAAGTGGCATAGATTATTAAAGCTACAAGCTGAAAATGAGAGACAGCATCAGTGAGAGAGAGCAGAGCAAGAGCACATAAATGCATTAGCAGTCATATGTTATTCGTACTTCCTGGCGAAGGTTTGTTTTGTCATAAATAAAGTTGAAAGCTCCCTATAAATCCTGTGCGTCTCTTGCTATCCAGCAAGCAGTACATTTTGAAAAGCAAACGTGTGTTTTGCAAGAGCTGGAGTTCCTGATCTGGATCTTCAGCCTGGTTAAAAAGCATTGGTGTCAGATCCCAGCTTGCGTAGCCAGAGCCTGGCACAGACCCACGCGGGTTTGAGTTTTGAGCTTTGCTCCCGAGTCACAACCTCCCACCCAGAGGGTACTTTCCCCTCTTCAAGTTCAGTATTGACATCCAACGCAAGGTCACCAATAACACTTCACCTCTAGCTACAGGGAAGGTCAAAGGCAATTCCATGGGGAATTCATCTTGGTGAACTATGCAGGAGAGACAGCTTGAAGAAAGACATGGGGACATGGAAGGTTTTCCTTCAGGTTTTACGCAACTTGGTTTCCAAACCAAAGTGAAGATGCTTGTGCAAGAGCTTCCCAGATGTCACAGGTTTTGCTTCTCCTGCACGCGCATCAGAGCACACACCTCTGGTGAAGCAGCTGCCCTGAGCCCCGCCGCCAGCAGAGCCACCTCCTGAAGCCACCACGGCTTCACCGAGGCCCGGGATCTCGGTCACATACAAAACTCACAAAAGAAAAAAGCATCCAGGTTTAAAGAAGCGTTTTGATCAGTAAAACTGGGGGTTTCTCCTATTCTGTGGTGCCAAGATGCATTTATATGCATATTAATGAGGTGTTTTGGAAAAAGTTATTTTTATTAATAAAGAGCATCTAAATTGCATTTCATGCCTTAAAAAGGCAAATGAAAACCTGTTGTAGAGAGCTGCTTAAATATGGCTTCAACAAGAAATCTATCCCAAGGCACACAGGGGATTTGTTTTAATTATTTTGTCAGTTTTAAGTAAAAGTAACTGTGTGTAAACAACTGGTCTTGAGGGAAATCCCCATAACTAGCTGCAGTAAAACAGTCTGTCCAGGCCTCTTGCTAATTCTTTTAGTTCTCATACGTGTCTGTAACAGAGACATTGAGATAAGGGAGAGAAACAAGAAATGCAATTAAATAAACTAGGGAAAAAAGTACTCCACCATGAAAAAGAATCATGTGTGAACCTAATTCATAACTATTCAGGGCATAAATCCAGAAAATTCAGTATTAACTGAAAACATCTAGTTGCCTAGGGATCTTAGACTCTCAGGCAAATTGTTCTACCATCGCTAATAGACAGTTGCGATGATTGCGGCTTTCTCAGGCCTCAGGCCCCCATTATTAATCATTAATTCAGGGAAACAATGACAACAATTTAAATTCATGAATAGGATTAGTCAGTTTGTCCTGAACCACACAGGAGGGCACGCAGTGGAAGACATTAGACCACATATTTAAAAGTTTCCCCCACTGCTACAGACCAAGGAAGGATTTTTCTTTGGCATTTTTTTGGCTGCAACCACATTCTCATGTTTTTCAAAGCGGAGATCAGGGGTTCTGCTTGGTGTTTATTTTCAATAGCATTTTTCTCTACACACATGTCCTCCCTCCTCTTGGCCAGTGATGACATGCTGGTGGCAGCGTGGATGAGAGGGATAGTGCTGGAGCACTTGGAATAAAATCTGCAGCTCCCAAGTGCTCTCACGTGCTTTTTGTCAGCTAGACAGAAGATGACACAGTTTTGCTGAAATAACAAATTAAAGAGGCAATAATTCCTCCTGGACAGAATTTTTTCCATTCTGAAACGTAAAATAGGAGTCCATCATTAGCATTTAACTGTTTCGGGGGAAATATATTAAAAGCAATCAAGCCCATTTAGTCTTCGCTAGATCACGACAGTTTGAGCATTAGCAAAGCCCTGTTAGAGCGACTGTCTGAGGTGCTCAGCTAGCATGAAAGCCCACTTCTCCTCTGATTACTTCATCATGTTATTTACCTTTCACTGCACACAAATTACAGAAACATCACAAAGCAATATAGCATGCCTCAAAATGTCATAACCCTTTTTACTTGTAGTATACGCTTTGAAACAGAAAATAGAAAAATCAATACACTTAGATCAGATAGTCTGAATTTGCAAAGTCTGGGCATGCATGAATTTTAGTCTAAATGGCACATATACATCAGGATTGGTTGTATTGTGGTGCTGTGTGTGTCCAGAAACCCCTCTGTAACAACTGCATTTGATTAAAAGGTACGCTAGGTGTTGTAACTACCACCTTGAGTAAAGCTCGCTGGGTCTTTAAACTGATTGTTAATTCATCACCGCACGCGAGGGCTGGCATACTGATGGGGCTGCCTAGCAGCTTATACTGCAAGAACTTCTTTCGGTTTCAAAAGGAGGTATACGCTTCTCAAGTGAGTGTTCAGCAGGCACTCGGGGATGGCCATCTGATAGCTGAAGGGCAAACAGGAGGAAGAGCTCGGCTTTCCAGTGGCAGAAGCAGGTCACCATCAAAGATACAGCCCCCAAAGTTTTACTTCATTTATTGCGCTCCCTTATCCTCTCTAGGGACACTTCAGGTTAAGTCCTAGACTTGCCTCTGTTCACATCATTCTATAACCTACAAATGCTAAGTAATGCGTTAAGCCTACCTCTCTGTTTGATATGGTATACATAACTATATATATTTTATATAATGCAGAAACATATCTCAACCTGCAGATATGTGGAGAATCAGACAGCAAACAGTGTCCTTCCTAGGCTCTGCACAGCCCTCCTGCTGATCCCGGCAACACCTCACAGTCTGCATCTTCCCGTGAGCAGGCGAGAACAAAAATGCAACCTGGAGTAGCAACACTCCCTGCAGGTCAATCCTTTCCGGAGGATGGAGATACAACTGTCATGTCTCCTTATGTCACTAAATAGGCTCACAGCTCAGAATTGCCTTTTGGACTTTTAACCACAGTTAAGGAATCCAGCATAACTACAGCAGCAGTACCTGCCTCTACCTCTGTACGGGTGGGTGGAGTGTAAGCTTCTGAACAGAACGAGTTACAGTAAATATACCAAGAATTCAGTTTATTACTTGGAAATAAAGCCCATATTCTGTCAAAACTCTGCCTGTAGTAAAAGGAAACGGAACTTTCATTTATCAGTTCTGATTGCTATGGACACTTTGTCCCAATGCTCCAGCACTCTCCGCAGCAGTTCCCCATAGTGGGAGTCTACATCAAGGTCTGTCTTTAATGGATGCTCTCCATGGAGCAGACCCAGCAGCCTCAGGCATATTTTCTTTTTTTTTCCTCTTCTTCACATAGTTTCTTCACAAAGTTAGGAAAAACATGGCAAGAACCTGAAGCGCATTGCTGTAAGGGGTCTGTACGCTGCTCTAGCCACTCTGAAACAGGGCACTGTGTTTCATTCAAGGCTACTTTGAGCAGAACATTTGCAGAAGTGGCTATAGGTGATGCAGCTTATTCACTCAAAAATGCTGCAAGACCTCACTATGTTCAGCTCATCTTTCTGTGTCTCTGTTGAGCTTTCCAGTATTTATTTCTCTGCAGAAGTCTGCGCAAACACAGGCTCTCACCTGGAAGAAGGAAAAGCAGGATCCATCAACCACCATTTAACAGTGGTGAAGCAGGAAGCCTGGAAGGGTTTCACCTGCCTGCTGACAGGACAAGGCAAGGTGATAATAGCATTTCTATTTTAAAGCTGAGATACTACAATCATAAAATCATAGTATACCAGGTTGGAAGGGACCTCAGAGATCATCTGGTCCAACCTTTCTTGGCAAAAGCACCGTTTAGGCAAGATGGCCCAGCACCCTGCCCAGCTGAATCTTAAAAAGTGTCCAATGTTGGGGAATCCACCACTTCCCTGGGGAGATAATTCCAGTGGCTGATTGTTCTCATTGTGAAAAATCTTCCTCTTGTGCCCAGTGGGAATCTCCCCAGGAGTAACTGGGACCCATTAGCCCTCATCTTTTCCATGTGACTCCTTGTAAAAGGGGAGTCTTCATCTTTGTAGCCACCCTTGACATACTGGAACATGGTAATAAGGTCTCCCCTAAGCCTTCTTTTCTGAAGGCTGAACAAACCCAGTTCTCTCAGCCTTTCCTCATACGGCAGGCTTCCCAGAATCCTACAAGAATAGGATTATGCAAATAACCAGACATTCGTAGAATCATTAAGGTTGGAAAAGACCTCTGGGATCATCAAGTCCAACAGCCAAACCAACACCCCCAGGCCTCCTAAACCTCAAGTGCTGCATCTACACATCTTTTAAATACCCCCAGGGACGGTGACTCCCCCACCTCTCTGGGCAGCCTGTGCCAGGGCCTGACCCCTCTGGCAGGGAAGGCATTTTCCCTCACACCCAACCTAACCCTCCCCTGACGCAGCCTGAGGCCGTTCCCTCTCGTCCTGTCACTGGTGACTTGGGAGCAGAGACCAGCCCCCCCCTCACTCCAGCCCCTCTCAGGCAGCTGCAGAGAGCGAGAAGGGCTCCCCTCAGCCCCCTCTTCTCCAGGCTAAACCCCCCCAGCCCCCCCTCGTAAAACCTGCATTCCTGGTGACAGGAAAGTCAGTCTGGAATCTTAAAACCAGAAGGCATGAGTATGTCTACATAATGAAGGGGTTTTACTTTCTCCATCCTTCCCTAAAGGTTTGAGTCTGCTCTGTCTGCTAATGTCCACCAACACCAAATGCAGCCATGACCTCCCCGTCATTAAACGCACAAACCAGAGCCAATGGTAGCAACATCCCTTTTTTACGTAACATCGTAGCAGGCGGAGCAGCATCAGAACCCCAAGGTGGACTTTTCTCTCTCTCAAATGGTTTCAAACATCTCAGAGTACTTCACCACCATGTTCAAGGCCATGCTGTATCAGGACACTTTGTTAAATCTGGTTTATTCCATTAGGTTAGTTGCTTAAATTTTTATTATAAGAGGAGGCTCTCACTCCTCTTGTGTGGGGAATTATTTATCTGTGAAATGGAGACATACATTACAGAGATGTTGTAAGGAGCGTTACAGACAGTGAGCTAGTCAGATAAAGTATAATAGGGAATGTATAAGTATTTGAAGATTATCTTTTAGTTATATATTACTTACTATTCGGCAGTTCCTATAAAAGTGTTTATCCTAAATCAGCCCATTGCAAGCTGTATTGGAAAAGCAATATATGTGATTGAGATATGGTAGGTAACAAAGCATCTGCAGGTCCCAGAGCTGCTAGATTCTGATTGATAAAATTTAATATTTTTGAGGGATAAACCCAGTCTATATTTGTAGTCTGGGTGATTTTCTTTTTATCTGCTCTGCTTTCATTGCAGACAATATGACTTAGATTCCAATAAATTATTGAATGAAATATCTATAATGTCCACATGAGCTTCTTCATTCTTTGGTGTGACATAAAAAAGTTTCAGGTGGAGGCTTGCAAGGAAAAAAATTACCAAATTAAATCCTTCAGAATAAATGACCGGCTTTTTGAATAGAAATAATGAAATTGATTAGTTATTTTTGCAGTGAAGGTTGTCTAACACAAAGGTTTCAGGGTACAAGATAAACTCCCCTGTTCCATAGCTTATGTTGAAAAAAAGAAGAACGCTGTGTGTCGTTGGTACTTTCCACAGCATGAAGGCATAAGGCCACAGGGACAGCCTTTCTCAATCACCAGGCCACATCTGGTACAGAAGAATGCACCATGTTGTAAATATTTATTTCCTATTGCTACTGAAAGAACAACTAATAACATATAGTACACCTGAAATCCCACTTACAAGATTCACATTCAAAAATCCTTTACATCAGTCACATGGGTAGATCTTGACATTCCTGAGGGAAGGAAGACTTTGATGGCTTTGCAGCTGCAGTGACGAGGTAAAGCAGTGGTGTCTGGGGATAACCCAAGGTACTTCTGCAGGAAGTAGTTCTATACTGGATCGAGATCTCCAAAGGGCTGGGCAAGAATTTGGGAAGGGCTGACATATGCCTGGACATGCTTGTTGCACACTTCCAGCAGTCCATAAGAGCCCTCTCTTCCTTGCCATTTTTTTATTGTACATATTACGAGTGCAGATTATCATATTGTTGGTAGAGCCATTATAAAAAGTAGTTAATCGCCTGAAGTGGGACTGTGGGGTGTTTAACGAGAGGGGCCCAGCGGGACCCTGGATGATGGAGGCAAAAGGGGCTCTCTGCAGGACCTGGCGTATGGCTGCTCGCTGCCAACAAGGTCAAGGTCCAGGGGAAAAGGCAAGCTCATGAACCATCTCCACGCACCCTGGGAAACCAGGTCTCTCCAGGAGCAGGGGAAAATATAAATGAAAGCAGCCAGGTTTGGATAAGTGTTAACACCCCTGCCAAGATGTAGTTTGACACAGGGGGCCAGGGCCATCTTCGATATAAGTCAGTCAAATCAGTGTAGTTCTGGCAGGGATAAATCTGGCCCATGAGATCTAGGCTGGGGAGAGAAATCTGTTTTTAAGAGCACTCCAATCTGGAGAAAACTCATGCAGACGGCAAAGTGACTCTGCGATGACAGGTGACAAATGAACTCTGCTGTGACAAGTGAGAAAACTGTTCAGGAATATAAAATATTAAAAATATATTTCTTATGTCCCCCTCCCTTTGAGGGGGTCAGATCCTCAGATATGCTTCTGGCCTGCAGATAGGGTTTAGAGTAAGAGCCCTAAGGCTGCATCAACACTCACTGCTCAGTGCAAGTCCTGTGTTCGGCTCAGAAGAAAGCTTTAATGTTTTATGCTGCTAACTCCGTAAAAGGGGGAAAAAATAACAAAAAGCAGATGTAGACCAGCACTACAGCTTCACAGCATATGTTTCTTTGCTCTGGGTTTCTTGGTGCATGAACAAAAATCGAGTCAGCTAAGGATTTTTTCCCCCCCCCTCACTCTCCCAGTTTAATTTAATTGTGACCTTCCATTTTTTCCTCTAGAGAAGCCTGATATTACTTTGTAAAGGGCATTTTCACTCTTTAATTGAAAAAGACAATCAGGCTGTGGCAGAAATTATTGTTCCCCACCTTGAAAATTAGTGCCTGGCTTGGCTATTCATACCATTTAAGCTGAATTGAAGTCCTGGGGCCCATGTGCATCCTAATGTGTAAATTACAGGTCCTCTCCCCTTAGAAGCTCCAAAGCAATTTAACTAAATAAAGGAGCACTGATGAAGGTCCTTGGGTGATTATGCAGCTTTGGAGAAGGGCAAGACCCAGTGATTGTGCTTTTCCCTCTCAGTTTGGCAGGCTGCTCCACCAGGCAGAGGAGCAAGGGCTTTGGGGCGAGAGTGGCAGCAGGGCGTTCCTGTTGGCCTTGTTTTGGGGGGAAGGAGAGGGCAACTTTCTCTTTTAACCAGGGTTGGATGCAGTGTTCACCTCAGGTGGAAAAACTAGAAGAAAAGCGGGAATTAGAGTTGATTTTTAACCTGTCCTGGTGAAAGGAGACACTCGAGTGTTGCCCAGGCTTGTCCTGGCTGGAGCAGCTCCAAGTCCTACAGACCCTGGGATGTTACAACACTGACAAAGCAGAGGCTCACATGTACTTTAAATAGGGAAGGAGAAGAAGAACTTAGTAGGTGTTTAGTGGAAAACACGTGTGTTTAAAAATCAGGAAATGGGAAATGCTAAGCAGCTTTCAGACACCTTAATTAGAGATAACACAGCTCTTAATCTCAGAATTGAATTCATAGAAAATCAATTAGAACATTTAAAAAAATTGAGATTAGATGGTAAAAGGAAAAGATTAATGTATTGACACTATTATCAAGACAAAGGAACTGTCAGAAGGCTTGTTTAGCAAGTTTACCGCAGTTCTGAAAGCTGAAGAAAGTTTACTTTCCAGTGAAAGTTGTAGGAAATGAGATTAGCCATTCCTTTGGGAGGTATCTGGAGAAAGATAGATATTTCCATAACACACCCTATTGGTAGCCAAGCTGCAAGAGGTTGGTACTAGCCTCCTACAAGACAATGCTGTACAACAATACTGAGAAGCAAGAGGCATGGCTAGATGTGCAGGAGGTCTTGTGGAGCAGTCCGAACAGAGGACCACAGCCTTTTGGCAACGGGCACGGTCTGTGTCTAAAAGTGTTTCACGCAAACAAAAGTTTGGGACTTCTCATATGTGCAAGAACAAGGAACAAAAAACCAAAATCTGGCCAAGTATGGGTCCTCCCTGGATCCAAGATAATTTAAAAGATCCAATAAGTTCCAGTTTTCCTATCTGCAGCTATATCAAACCTGATTCCTCTGGATCAGACATTGAACTCAGACCCACGCTGACCAATGGGCCCCTTAATTCATCAGTCACAGCTGAAGGTGACTAATTGTCAGCTCTTAACACAAGTGTTAAAAATGCTTATAGCAAATCATAACTTCTTTTAAACTGCTGAGGTTGTAATTTTTATCCCATTTCCCTGTGAAAGAATTTCTATTGTGATACATCACATCCAGTATCACCGATCTTAATGCAATATATCATCGCCAATAAGAGAAACAGAAGAGAGTGAAACAGATGTGATATATCACAATTTGACACAGCCACATGAAAATGTGAAAAATGTTATTGATTTGTCCTCAGGAGCACAGCTAACTTGTAAAGTGCTCTTACTACTAATGCCTTAACATTCATTGTACATTTCAATAACAAGTAATTACAACTATAATATTTGGGATTATGTAATGACAAAACATTTATAAAAAATCAAAAGCTCAAGAAAGCGTGAAATTACATTAATTCAGATGAACTGTAGGTAATTATGCAAGGTGATAAATTGGACTTTCTCTGATTGTCTGTAACAATTTCATATATTAAAATGCCCCAGTTTTCCTTTTTGCTTGTCAGTAATGCAGAGGTGTCCTATGCTTGTTCTTAAAATGGACTGGTTTGGAAGTGCTACACCTACCCCTGAGCAGTTTAAGGAATATCAAACACACAATTAGGAGGTTGAAACGAATGAGTTGTTACTTGCGATTAGGTTTTTGTTCCCATCAGACATACTTATGAAGTAGTTCCCTAATCGCAGGAGAACTGACCATGTCTTCACACATTTTGTTGTGCAAGTTAAACCTACCACTCTAACACTTCTAAGGCAGTTTTATATTAAAAAACGCGCACAGATGTGTGGGTAACAGAGGTGGTGAGGAAATTAGGAGATATATTTTCATGATACGATCAAGAATTAGGTCAGTGCTGAGCTTTAAAACACTGAAGAAAAAAACACTCTTTAGCTGAAACTATTAACTAGGCTATTAATTAATACAAGTACTTAGGTAGGAAATATTTGTGTGTATCAGTTACATTTGTTCCTATCTCCATAAATCATCGCTGCAAGTAAACACCTCACCCACCATCGTGGGTTTCCTTGCCTTCTCTTGATGGCAGCTCTGTACTAAAGAAAGCTACACCAATGGTCATCCTCATCCAAAAACGCTGTTCTTCCCACCTTCTATTTTTATTGTAATTTAATATCTACCACAAAGACTTGCAGGGCATATCCTTTGCTGCCATAAATCAGCATAATTTCCTTGACCCCAAAGAGGTGCTATTGACTTTCACCAGCTGAAAAAAGCTCTGGCCCATTCTTCTTCCCCATTCCTCCTCAGAGTTGAAACCCTCCTTGACCTCACGTATCCCCACTTACATCAGAGAAACCCATGCCATTCTCTAATTTCGTTTCCGCAAAATGTCATGTTTTGCTTGCTCTGAGCACACACCTTTCTCACTTAGGTCTGCAAATGTTCCCAGCCCAAGATGACAACTTCTTGCCACACACAGCTGAGTCCATATATTTCCACTCTTCACTGTGAGGAATCACTTGTTCACCTGAGCATGTTGCTTAGCCTAAATGACCTCATTATCACATCCAGCTGATTAATTGTGCTATACAAATAGTAATCCGCCAACAAGCACAGGGCTGGCAAAAAGTTGGGTTTTTGTTAAAACTCACAGCTGAGAGCAATGCTGAGAGGGAGAGAGCTCATTTGTAAAGGGAGACAAATACAGACAAAGAAAGGAAGGAATTATGTAGGAACTAGGTGATAATTTATTTATAGATCTCTGCAGAAACACTGAAGTTAGCAAATATACCATCTGTTAAATAGTCATACTATTCCTAAGTGTATATTAGCAATCTAAATGTATGCCAAACACCTGATCTTAGTGATCTTATTTGATACTCTTTTTTTGACAAGCAACATTATGCTTTATTAGATTACGTCATGTTACATTATAAAGCCGTGCTAGGTAACGGTAACTGGGAGAACAGGGTGGTTGTGCTCTGTTGGTGTAAATGCCCGCTCAGGGCAAAGAAGTGGCCAGATTTTCAGAATAACAAGAGCAAAGTAGAATAGCTACATTTAAATTAACCTTCAGGGTTTTATTTTTAAAATATATATTTAACACATTTTAGATTGAAATTAATAATTGAAAATATACACAATCCCACGGGGGAGGGGGGAAATGGATGCAAAAACTTTTTGGGCAAAAAGACTGCTTCCGGCAAAAAGGAACATTATTTCTGATGGCCCACCTCATTCCTTTATCACCCTGGGCTACATAACAAAGACAAACAATTTTATAACTCATTATTGAATACCGTCTGAATGAGGTGTCATAATATTTCACAGGAGATGCTGCCTGCCTGGAGAAAGGGTCCAATAGAGATGACGACAGAAGTAAGACTGACTCCCCTATTGAGTTATTTTTACTCATTTTACTGTTTGGCTCTTTCAGGATTTTTTTTTAACATGCAATGATTCTTTATTGCAGAGCAAGACACTGAATAAGTTTATTTCATACAATTATCTATCAAAATCAACTTCAGACAGAGAGGAAAAAGATCATTTCTGTTTAGGGCCACTAAATTTTATGGGGGTGGGGGTTTCTAAAAGGCACAGCGTAATGACCCGAGAGTCAAGCACTGGAATGGGTTGTATAAAGGAAATCTCTATCCCTAGAGGCCTTTAAAAATGGGTTAAATGAGCGTCTGTTACAAAGGACATGGCGTTGTACCTGTTATGGGCCAGAGGAATATATTAAATGACAATTTTTGTGCCTCCATATCTACTTTTTTATACCTGTGGTTCACTAGTAAGTGCAATGGGATGAAAATCATCTCCCCAGCACTAGGAAGAGCTGAGCTGCTTTGTATAACTGAACTATAAACCTGCTATGAAAGAGCTGGGACTCTTGCATACAGATTTGGATACTCATTTTAAGGTTGAAAAGTGCAGAGTGAAAAGGCAAAGTCATTTTTTTCCCCCCTCATATAATCTAAAGGAGTCTTGCTAATTATTAAAAAAGTGGATCCCAGAAGAGATCTAGTACTACTGGTTTTTCAATATTTAAATCAGGGATACTTGTCCTGATTTTAATGGAGAAACACAGACAGGTGATACAGTTTCTAAAATTAGAGTAAAAGTGATACCATGACATATCATGTCATTAAACTAAAAATTGCTACTAGCAACTTATTACTTTCCAAAATCTATTCCAATTTCAGAGTAAAGTATTACATAGTTAATTCTGAATTGTCATGAAAACCTTTCCCTACTGCTGCACGGTGCTACTTTTTTTCCCCCTCCTTTCACAAGAGTGACATTTTGTTCTCGGCAGAAAAGTAGACCTGGCTATACCGTAGAGGAAAGCATTGGAAACCTCTAGTTATACTACATACCTTTGCTGTACAGCCCAAGAGTTCTGGGGGTTTTGTTTCTTTGGGGTTCGTTTTTTTTGTGTTTTATTTTTTGTTTGTTTGTTTTTTTAAACTCCATTTTTAAGTAGAAACTGTACAATCTGCATTGTGTTAGCAGCTCAAGGAAAGTGATAGGAATGGGATATGTGACCATTTTTGTTGCTGGCGCCTGAATCCTAAAAGATCTGGATGTTTTGCACCTTTCTAATCTTTTTTGTTTTTTTTTCTACTTAACAAAATAAATAGGAAAATTCAAGGGTCTTTTTTTCCCTCCATACAAAACTGCCCCTTCTCCCAGAGCAGACAAGCCTCGGGGCAGCCAACCCAAGCAAATCACCATCTAAACTCTTGACAGTTGACCCAGGGGCCACTTTTCCACACAAATATTTTCTGCTGGCCTTTTCCTTCTCGGAAAATGCTTAACCCACAGGAAAGAAAAAAAAAGGAGAAAGCTGATAAATTTTCTCAGACTGACTTTTCAGAACAGGTAAATAAATAAATCCACATATTCGGACCACTGGACCACTAAGTGCCTTCTAATTACAAATCCAAACTCCAGTTGGTCATATGACATCCATCCACTGTTTTCTTTTCCAATTAGTATTACAGGATGGAAGAAACCCAAGTAAAAAAATATTTCTCTTTTTTTGTTTGCCTTTCTTGTGTGGTTTTTTTTATTTTGTCCCTCCAGACTACCCAGACTGCAAGACAGATATCTAGCCAGCAGGCAATTAAAAGAACATCAGCGTTTAAAACCCTTTCCCAGTGTATTGACAGGTACTATCTATTGAGGTTTTGACAGCACAAGGAGGTGCTACAGCTGCCTAATTCAATTCAGTCACCTCTGAGTAGACAATGTCTTCATAGGAGACCAATATACAGGAGATGAAGAGGAGGAAAAGAAAAATTAACCATGTAAAGTTCAGCTAAGGGGGAGAAAATTGATATATTGACATAAATAGCTGAGCCTGTACAAGTAGTAATCGTTATTGCTTTGATCAACAAGAACTGTTTCTCTCTATTGAGCTCTGGATCAGGTAGTTGTTCAGCTGATGAAAAATGGAACAGTTGTTTGAAATAAGAATCTGCAGCAAGGTAAGCTGCAGATATCCGCTTTTAAGGGGAAGCTGATATTATTTATTATATAAAATCATATTCTGAATCTATTTTAAGCAATTGTTCCCCAAAGAACTCTGACAGAAGTAGTAAGTCTTCTCATTAGGGTGAGAACTGAATCAACAATAATCACTTTTTAAAGTACATCTATTGTGTCAGGTTTTGTAACTGAATTATTATTTGAAGGGGATGAGATTGATAAAAATACTTCCACATCTTGGTGAAATGCAAGAAAGTAAAAGAGATTGAGTATGATGTCAGACTCAGTAAAAAAATTAATTAATAGCCATAAAAGTCACCTGTGGGAGATAGACATGGTCATATGTTTATGCAGGAGTTTTCCCCAAACCACCACATGATTTCCTACTGGTAGTATCCTCTTTCTCCCCTCTTTTAAAAGCAGTGGCAAAGTTTGTTGAAGTCAATTAAAACATCGACTTACTGCAGCCAGCTTTAGGACAGAACAAAGTAAGAATACAACATACTTTTATTAACATTTAAACACACACTCTGTGAGAGTCCTGGTGATGATTAATTATCACTTGTATATATAGAAAAGCACAGCTGCTTTTTATTTCTATAAAGAAAAAACACAAAATGCTTTTTTCCTACTCATGCAGATTAAGAGGCTAATAAGTTCCAAAAAAAAGATGCTAGAAAAAGTCATAGAATAATATGCTAGCTTTGCAATTAGGAACCATAAATACAAACTCACAGGCTTAGAGTTTGTTTTATGAATAGGTATTTTATGATTGCCAAAGGACTAGGTTGGACAAACTCATTTTCTGTACAGTGGCAATTCACATACTGAGGTTATATTACGCTATTGAATATCTGAATATGTTCCTGAGTGACATAAGCATTGCATGGCTTGGGGTACAGTTAGGTATAAATCTGACAGATAATAACTGGGTCTTGTTTTCTCCTTCTCTCTCAAGATCTTGAAAACTTTGAAACAAAAACGAGAAGCACAGTGTCAGTCAGAGAAGGTCAAGGAGTGGTTCTGCTCTGTGGTCCTCCACCGCATTACGGAGGTATGATGAACAGCTCTACATCACGTGCATCCTAAACATCAGCTGCTACAGCTCAGAAGTCATCGTCTCTGCATCTCCCTGCCTGATTAGCACTGGAATTTATTTGTGCATAAAGTATATGGGTTTATAGAAAATTCAGATTTCATTTCTTTAAAGGACACTGGGGTTTGTGCTTTTTAGATGACTCTGGTCACTCCTGCTGAAAGTATGACACCACATCCACAGGCCCTGCAGTTTTCTGGGCGCTAGCACCAACATCCTGCTCTCAGCAACGTTGCTGCAATTCTTCTTAAAGAAACAGAGTTATAAGATAAATTCCCACGAGAAGGTAAAGAGCGATCTATAAAGAGGATGCAGTATATCAGAGATGTAGAGAAACCCATCAATCAGTTTAAAGCCTGCAAGTCTTGAACAGAGACGAAATGTCAGTTCACTTAGTGTTTACAGCCATATGAAAGAAGTATATAATCAAGGAAATGAAGTGAAACCTGGTCCTTTAGGGCAGAAAAGGCTTAAAAGAGTTCCTGAGATGTATCAGTGGGACAGACAGAGAGACAAAACATCCATCCTTGAGTCAGTAAGCTATTGTTTCCTTCTCACTGTAGGATAAAATTATGATTTGACAAATAGGAATGAGGAGAAGAAAACATTCAGAACAAATAAATAGTTAACAAGTGAGCTCACCCCAGATTAATTGAACAGAAAAAGTAGTATCCACAAACAAAGCCTTCGCCACAGTGTTTCTTAACCTGGAAATGTGAGCGGTTGACCAATAGGCCTGAAAAATATATTCTCTGAAATAACAAGTCTCTAGAGAACAGGAAGCGAGTTCTTTTGTCATCCATAAACATTGTATTTGTGATCTAAAATTACATGCCATGGGGATGAAGTACATGGTGGGAACTATGATAAGCTGTATATTATCTCAGGGTGCTTAGGAAGTTGCTTTTATTGAAAAGGATTGTATATTTATTTCTTCTTTAATTGAAACCCTTGCCTCTGACTGACAATACCTACAGGAGAAAGGATTACTAGCCTTGCAAGTGTTCTGTACAGTACTGTGTGACTGGAATTAGTTAGATATGAAGGCATTTGGAAAACATGCCATACCAGCAAAGAGTGGCCTTTCCTATACTATTAGCATAAGTAAGACAATACAAGCTGTATAACTCATCCTATACACTAAGAATCAAAACTGCTCTTAGAATGCAACTTAGTAGATACAGCCTATAACCAACGCAGACCTTCTGCTAGTATGAGCATTTGCAGTGAAACTGAAATTAATTGTTCAGGTAGAAAACACTGACTACACTCTGAAATAATTTATCTGTGTCTTTGAAAAGACCCAAGGGAGGCAGAGCAGATGGATACAGCCCTTCAGGCACTCCTTCCTATAGACCAGCTGCTTCTTTCCTCAGGATGAGTCACTTAACAGACCTGGCCCTACCCATATGTTACAGGGAGGGAAGAGGAGCACAGTCCTGGTGGTAACTGGTTTGTTTTCCTTTGACTTGAAGGAAAACTGAAAAACTCTGTACAACAGTTTTCCAAGCAGCTATCATCAATATAGTTATTTTGGAATAGGATGAGTAGCTAAAGCCTCCTGCCACCCTAGCAGGTCTGTATCTTCCTCTTCTAGCAATAGAAAAGACAAAGACAAGAGCTTAAGAAAGCAGTGAGTTTTTATTATTTATAGTTTCTTCACATTTAACATTGAGAACTACAAAGGGGTAGCTAAAATGAGAGTTCAAGAAATATTTTTTCCACCTACATTATCTAGAGAATTGGTTCACTTCTGTTTGTACCTCACACTAGAGACCAACATATTACCAAGCTTATCTAACCCTATACCCCAAAGAGTCTGGAGTGAGATTTTCTGCCAGGTTCACAGGAAAGCAAGCTCTGCAGTCATCATTTGATCACCCAGCTGTTGTCATATGCTGCTAATATCTTTCTACATTCAAAGTACTTAAAACATCTAAAGCTTAAGTCAAGGCAAACTTAGTTTTGTGACAAGAACAGCTATGCTACTGCTTGTTTTAGGTATGTGCTTATTAACTAAGAGTGTGTTGATGACCTATTTTTGTTTATACAAGAAAAATAAGTTATTTTATTCTAATAGGGTATAGAGAACATATTAGGCAGCTAAACTATAAGAAACAAGAAAAATTCAGAAGGGTTGCTCCAACAACTTCCACATCAGCTTTAGACCTTAAACTAACTCTCAGAGAACAAAATCCTTATAGAGTTGCTATCCTGAAACCTTTAACATTAAAGGAGAACCTACTCTGTGTTGCCACAAGCAAACATCAGTACTTTGAACAAAAATCAAAACAGAAAGAAAAAAAGGTCCACCTTTTAAACACAAATATATTAGACCAAGGCATTAAGACTTTAGTACAGTTAATGAATAAGAAATAACAGGTAGCTTTTAAGAAAAAAAAGGGGAAAACCTACCCCATACTACCTGACCCAGACCAAACCCTCCACTTCCTCCCCCAGCCTCTCCTTGCCTATTTATGCACCAGCTGCTCTCCAGCCTCAGCTGTTGTTATTTATGAGGCTCATTAACACACCTTATAAAGTTCAGCATGTGACTTTCTTCTGCTTGTTAGTGAGGCTCTGGAGTGCAGAGGTGAGAAAGTAAGCTGTATTTCTTTCTCTGAGAAGTGTCTCTTCTCTAGCTTGAGTTCATTAGGTGAGCTTTTTTTCCTTATGTAATCAACATATAGTAGTATTTTATTACCAAAAAATAGTGCTTTATATAGCAGTAGGAGGTAGAGGAAGGGAATTTGAAGAAGGCTTCATTTCTGTAGCTATAGATGGGCTTGACCTGCCTCTGATTAAGAAGCTGCTGCCTAAATGGTAATATTTGACACAAGGCTATGGGGTGGACTGTTATTAATTTATTTTCTTAAAAGCAAAGTCTGACGTAAGGTCTGTTTCCTTCAAGCTGGCTCCCTGCAGAGCTTTAAGGAAGTTCCTAATCTTGTTAGGAACAGCAGGACCACTCGTGCATTTGCATTTACTTGTGTGGAAGAGCTGCCAGGGTTTGAAGCTGGGATGCTGAGTCTGTAGGCTTTTCTCTATGCTGAGATTACTATACCAAGGCTACATTTAAAAAAAGGTAAAACAAAGCACTCTTAAGAAAATAAGAGCCCTGTGGACCTGCTTAGTGGGTGAATATGCCAAAGGGTGGGAAGGAGCTGCATATGAAAGCAGGAGATGGGAAACTTGGTATGTGGAGGAGGTGGGATGAGCAGTGCCGCCTTATGTAAAAGGGTCTTTGACTTCTGCCTCAGGTTGTTTCTGCATTTTTATATTAAACAATCTACTTGATAAAATGTGAAATCTTAAAAGGAAGGTTTGACGTGTATCTCCCTTTCTAAAGCTGAGTGCCTTAGTCATGAATTTAGAGTCCTTTTCTCTCTGCTCCTATTTCTCAATGCTCCCATGAATCTTTAATCCTTTCCTGTCAGCTCTGGCAGGAGAGGGAGAGTCTCTTTCCTGAGACCAGCCTGTAGCTGTTCTCCTGCAGAATGAGCAGTATTGATTTGAATTTGCCTGGGCTGAGGAAAGCACTGAAATGTTATATTCCCTAGACTAGTATATCAGGAGTGATTATCAGCTGCTCTTCTTTCCCAGCTGTGCTCTGAAAGAAAGTGCTCACAGCTGACAGGCACAGGCAATGCTCTCCTGCCTGGCCGAGCTCAGGATGTGCCTGCCAGGCAGTGCTTGGCTGGAAGGTGAGGTGGGGTTAACCTGCTTCTGGGGGCCTCTGGGATGAGGAGGGAGACTGACACCACATCGTCACCTGCCTTGGATTGGAAAAAAAAAATCCCCAAACACACCCTAGGACCGCAGCACTGATAAAATAGCTCATGCTCTGACATATGCATAATGATAGTCTACATTGCTGTAATTATCCCTCTACTGACATGTAGCTCCTTTGAAGTACAGGCAGTTCTGTGCTCTCCAAGGCATCTTCTTAGAGTCAATAACAGCATTGGGATCACTGTCTTCTGAGAGCAAACATAATTTTCCAGTGTTCAGTGCTCAAATATGTTAATTTGGGCTGAGACCAATCAGCTGTACATGTGAAAAGGGGTTGTAGTGTGATATTTATTGTGCCATAGCTAGGCAGAATTGAAAAAAAAACTAGTTACCTGAAGGTGATTAATGTTTTCGAAGCCTGTCTTAGAAAACAGCTTGGCACACAGGTCTTAAATTAAAAAATTGTGGGTAAAAATTATATGAATAATATTTTATTATTAGTTTTTGTGAGCTAAATCCTGAAACTTTCATAGTGCTCTGAATTTTATATTGCCATTATTTGTAGGTCAAGATCAGAGGGATTCTCTCTGGGCATAAAACTCCATAACGTTAGCAGAATGTTTTTGTAACCTAGGGGTAAATCATAGTATCTCTCTATCTGTCTTTGGAACAAGCTCAACTTTTGGTGTAAGCAATTTCCTTTAAAAGTTTATGGGGGGAAAAAACCCTCCACAACCATCTGGGACCAAAGTCTGCTTATTTGGTCCGTATCTAAAGCACCACTGAGTAAGAACTCACCTGAAATTACACACACGGTGGCACCCTGTGATCTGTGAACATTTCCCTGGAAGGGGTCCCCTCTCCTTGCTACCCCACTACATCGTTTTACCTCATGTGTTTGTTTTTCTAAAACATCACATATTAGCCATAGTGAAAAGAGCAATAAGAAAATTGGACTAATTCATCGGGTATAGAAAAGCCTCTATTCCCTTACTTCAAGCATGGTTGATTCATCTTCAACACCATGTGAAAAGTGGCTACTCCAGAGAGAAAGTTACAGCCAAACAGGTCTATGCACAAAGGAAAAAATGAAACCGAGAGAAAAAAGGCCACGAAAATCTTTGGTGTTGATAATGGCTAGGACGTGCATAAGACCTTTTGTGCTGAAGCCCTTTCATAGCGGTCTCTGAAATACAGTAATTCTGAGACTGTCACGGGTGTGTTGAAGTGTGATCCCAGCTGCTGTTTCAGAAACCCTGTGGTTAAATGGAAAACAACAAAAAAACTAAAAAAAAAATTGCAACTTTATTCTTCCATAAAATAGCTCGCAGCAGTAATTTTCAAGTTCATTTTAGCTAGACTTCATTAGCAGGTTACTATCTCTTTATAATTTCCCTTCTATGCCTCTAATACCTTCTGTTCAGAATTACCTTCAGCAGACTCTTCCCAGCTGCTGATTTACTCATGCAAATAAATGGAACCCTAAAAATGATGGCATGGGCCTTTCATCACTTTCTTTTGCTCATTCAGTGGGTCTGCTTCACATCAGATTTATTCAAAGTGACCCAAAATGGAAATGTTTAAGTAATGGTGGCTCCTTTTGTAACTCAGTGTTAGATTTTCTAGCCTGTTACATCTGTTGATGTTGTTGCTTAACTTTCTAAGAAAAGATATTGTGTAAGGGAGGTGCTGGTATTATGCCTTAGAAGAGAAAAAAGATTTGATCTCCATAGTTTGACTCCTTTCTCTTGAGATTTCAGCCAACTCCCATTGAAGTCAATTAAAATTAGGGTTTCTACGGAGTTTAGAGGAGTTGAATTAGGCTCTAGGCAAGTGTGGCCTGCGGATTGGTGACGACGAAACTTCAGTTAGAAGAGCGGTGTTTATATCCCTCGTACTGGGGGGGAGGGAATTAAATATGAAAAGGAGGAGCCTGCACTTGTTCCTGGTTAATGGGAAAATTCATCAATAGGCCCTAAGGCGGTGGAGTACAGACAAGGAGAGAGTAACAGAAACTTTGGAAAATGAAGTCAGCTGGAAACCCCTGAGAACTGAAATCGGGACAGACAAGATCTGGCTCTCTTTTATCGATTAATTAATTCACAGGCTGACCTCATGAAGCGTGTCTGTACAGCATAAAGTTTTTTTTAATGGATTTTGGTTAGGATTCCATACTCTCTCCTACACAGAAAATTTAGCTGCATCAGCAGGTCCTACAGCTGGAATTTGTTTTTTGATTGCGTGCCATAAGATGGTTTGAAGGTCCTTCACAGGCATCCCTTTGGTGTCTTAGCAGGTATGGTGGTGCCTTGTTAGAGTGGGCCAGTGCTTTCTTCAACCCTGTAATAGCCAGCCCCAGAATTGGACTTTGGGAAGGGAACTTTCGAACTGCTTTTTCCTACTTCTCTCGCTTTTTAAACGACCCCCAGTTTATCGTTAGATATGCTAACCTTTCATGAAAGTGTGTGTGCCCAGCTATCGGTGGTTCAACGTTTCAGAGCAGTTCTGCACGTCAGCCTGTATATGCCTTTGTGTAGGTCTGTGCGAGGAGGAAGGCGAGGGTCCCAGCTCTCACAAAAGGGACATCAGGGCACCAGCCCTCAGGTGTTCTCGTGGGATCTGAGGTTGCAGGTCCAGGCTATTTCTCCCACAAAACCCCAAAGTTTACAACGTACTGTTTAATCGAACATAAATACTGAAGATTTGCAGGGAAAATACTCTTCTTTGCAGTCCCCTAACTTGCAGGTTAGATCTTAAGAGGATCTCTTAACTTTTTAGAGAGGAAAAAATCAGTTGAAACCAGAGTTTTGCCCACAATAGTCACTTCGGTCTGTTTGTCCCGCCAGACCACGCTCATCAAACTTTACGCCTGGAACAGGAACACACTCTGTCTCTGGAAGGTGTATCAGGTCATGCTACATCACTTATATCTAGCTATAGGCTGATCCTCCTTGTGGAAGGACCCACCCATCTCCAGATATTCTTCTGTAAAGAAATGCTTTAACCAGGTACCTAAATGTATGTGGACATGCAAATGTGAAAACATGGGGCTTTTATCTTGTGTGTATGCACATGCATATGTACACGCATGTGTTGTATTACACGGTTTTAGGGGTTGTTGCATCTTCTAGGTTTACTCTACTTCAGGAAAAAAGTTTAGCATTAAGCTGTAGTAAAACAGAGCCTATTGCAGGATTAAGCCAAGTATAGAAAGTGTCATCGATTGCTCCCTGGAGATGCATCATTTCTAATGAGAGTCCTAAAATGTTAGAAGATGATAACATAAAACTCCGCAAAACTACTGGAGTTTGCAGACTTATTACCATACTGTACCCGTGTTGTAACTGAGGGGGGGAAAGAAACGTAAATAATCTTTTTCAAATGGGATTGTTGATGGGAGAAATGTGTAAAAATGAAGCTGTTGGCAGAACACTTAGCTTATGAATTATACATTTAATTAAGGAAAGCTAAACTGGTAGATTTTGAAACTTCTGATTTACTGTGTCCTATTAAAGACAGAATTTCAGTCCTGCTCCTGCTGTTGGGCGCCGGCAGCGACGCAGAGCAGCCGCAGCGCGGGGCTGGCAGGACACCTCGGGTGTACCCGCGCCGCATCGTGCCGCGTTGTAGGCGCCGAACCTGCTCGCTGCAGTACTGATGGCAGCGCAGCAAAGCCTGGCCACAAAGCCTTTCCAAAACGCAGGGTCCTTGGGTGGTGAGCTCACGTGGACGTCTGCCCTTCCAGGGTAGGCTAGTCAAATAAATTAGTTTTGAGTCGCCTAGACTATAGACATGCATTATTAAGGTATGCATGGAGAAACACTGTACGGAAAAAGATGGCAGAAAAGGGTTAGGAAGTCAGAATAGGACAGGAGGCATGGAGCAGATGTGAATATGGAAGATAAGGGGAAGGGTCAAGGGTGCAATAGGATCAAACATTAAATAATCTCCAAAATATTTGTGTGCAGCTGAGCTCTCCCTCTTCATGAGAGCTCATGGTAAAGCTCCATGTCACCAGTTTAGTTTTTCCATATTCAGAGTAAAGAAAGGAGCTGTAACACTGACCAGCAATTTGCTCTCTGGATGTTCAGAGGGAAAGTGTTATAAATAGAAATTATTTGCTAAAACAGCTTTCTCGTGGCATTGCAGCAGTGCCATTCCTACTTAAAAATAGGCTAAGCAAGAGAATGAAAAGTAGCAGGGGACGAAAACTTTTGTGACCTTCAGAAGTGGCTTGAAATGAGTTTAAAACTAAAGCAATGCTCACCTTGCCTTTGCTAATTTGTGCATCCCCAGGGGTTTGCCCTGTAAGGGACTCATTCTTTCAACTGGCAATATTGCGCTAAAGCACTAACGGGAAGCAGGTTATACTGGAAAGGATGCATGACCTATATCTGATGTCTTCTAGGTTTGTCCTATACATGGATCTTCAACGATAATACCTTATATGTTCAGGAAGATCGTCGCCGCTTTGTTTCACAAGAAACGGGGAATCTGTACATTGCCAAAGTAGAGCCATCGGATGTGGGCAATTACACCTGCGTTGTAACTAACCCTAAAGCAGAGCAAAGCGTGCAGGGGCCACCCACTCCTCTCACTCTCCGCAGCGATGGTAAGTTATCTGGGCTGCAGACGTGCAGCACTGGGCTGACTGGTCCGTCTCTGGTTACTGCACATCGATAGGGCTATACGTCCTCGTGGATGTAAAAGGCTCCCAGTACAAAGTTGTGCAGTGGGATGTGATCCCACAGTTTCTGCGGGATTGATATGAGATTTGAACTGTCAGGGCAGGGATGAGGAGATAAACATATGCAAAAAAAGCAGCGCTCAGTATTGTTGAAGAATAGCAAGACAATGTCGAATGATGTGTTCATATTTTTCATCTCATGGATGCCTGTGTTGAGGTTTAGATCTGGAAAAGCTTTGTAAATTTATAATCTAGGTATAACTCAAATATTAAATCTGAAAAGCTGTCTTAAAATACGTCATTGAGGTGAGAAACTGTCCTGCACATACACAAATACCTTTATGGCAACGCTTCTAATGAAATGTTCACAGCGAGAAATATATACCTGGGAAATCTCTACACAAAGTTTGTTTTGTAAGTTTGCTCACCTAGATTGCAATATACTTGCGCTGTTTGCAAAGCAGCGGCGGCACTCAGTGACACGTCTGTACGGAGTTAGGCTTCGAGGATGTATCAAAACTCAACTGTGCATTATAGGATAATACTTCCACTGTGAGACTGTGCCGCTTTGTGACATAAACAGGTCACCCGAAAAAAAGTTATAGTTCCGCAGCTCAGAAGTTAATAATTTGGTACAAACTATGATTGTAAACACTTAAGGTCTTTTCTCGCTATTTTTCTGCCTTTTCATCACTCAATTGCTTTTCTCAGAAGCATTTGATCAGTCTCTTTATTTTCTCCCGTTCACCTTGGTTTGGGTCCTAAACAGGCAGCGGGGCAAATTGTATGTGTAATACTGGCCAGATCCCTGTTAAATATAAAATAAGAATCGGCTCGTTTTCAGTGTGGGATCTGGGCAAAGACACTATGTGCTGGAAAATATCGGATTCATATTCGTCGTTACCATCGCAATGAGTTACACTGAAAGATGCTTGTTTAAGTTGTTCAGCTAAAAATTTAGTTTGCTAAAGCAATCCCAAACCTGCTGCAAAATCAAATGCCCTAAACTGATACTGGTTTGTCTGTGGTTTGTCAGATGTTCAGCCAGATTTTCAAATGTGATAATTACACCAGCCTTTCTCAAGTCTGGAGCTCCCATTTGGGTGTTTTAAAGAAGTTTTAAGTGTTTTACGAGTATTTTGGACACAGAATTCCATCACTCTCTCTTGCACCCAGAGTTTATCCGGTGTCCTGGGAAGTGACCAGTGTTAAAGGCATTGCTTGTTGACACCCCTTCACAAGAGGTGTGAGCTCTAAGTTATCTCTGTAACCATAATGCACAAGCAGAACATACTTGTACGTGTAGAGCTTGTGTGAAGTCACGCTCCTCCACTCTCAGATGCACAGACCTTACAAATTTCACAGAAGCTTTCAGCGTAGGACTGAGTTTCACCCAGCAGGCTAAGCCCACTCCATAGACATCGCGTGTTGATTGCCACGGGTGGAACATAAGGCTCTAAGATTATTAACGCCGTCCTTTCTTTTACACTGAAATTCTGTTGTACTAGACAGGTCTGAGGCTCAACTGGAGTGCTAGCTGTTTTGATGTTCAACAGGTGTGATGGGGGAGTATGAACCAAAGATTGAAGTACGTTTTCCAGAAACAACATATGCTGCGAAGGGCTCATCTGTTAAACTGGAATGCTTTGCCCTTGGAAAGTAAGAATTTTGGGTTTTATTAAAATGTGGGTTCTAACACTGTTCTACAGTGAGAAACAATGGTTCTTTCTAATTTGCGTCGTAGAATTTTTTTGGTCAGAAAGTAAATTTATAAACCTTACTTTTTTAACCTTATCTTGATTTGATTGTCCCTGTGCAATGTGTTCACAAGGAAATAAGAAAACAATACCATGACTGAGGCTCACTTGGTTGTAGCTGGGAGGCAGGGAACCAGAACAAAGCCTGTATTCCCTGAGAGTTTTACTCTGGGGTGAGACCTTACTTCAGGTTACAGCACTCAGTGCTGTAACTGCAAATTCACATCCAATCTGCATCAGAACAGGAGTATTTTTCTGCATGGCATCGTTATTAAGAATGAAACCTGGGGAAACACGCTGTGTTTGAAGACTGCCTAGGATGGATCTAACAGATTCCCACGGCTCTCAGCACCTGCTTCTCGAAAGTGGTGCTGAGGAGCCCTGGGAAGCCCTAGCAGTCACCCTTCCTGCTAAAATCTACAGATTTATTAGGCTTGCAGTCAGCTGCATTTTTCCTGGGCTGCTTACACTGTTGTATTCATTTGCAGAAGTAGTAGTGCGTTCAAACAGCAAGGGGTGCTCTGTATTCAAAGAGCAGATGGTTAACTGAACAAGTGTAACCAGCCTACGAAAACTAGTCCTTCCAATGAGCACCCGTTTTCCCTGGAAAAGCTAAAATAACCTTAGATTGTTGACCTCTATTTAGTTTAAGTTCACTTTGGCAACCCGTTTTAAGGCTGTAAGCTTTTAAAGTGTTTAGAGCTTTCCCAGAGGTTAAAAGCCTGACTTGCAGACAACACAAATTAATCAAATGTTCCTCTGGAACCTACGCTGAGAAGTAGAAAAATAAAGCAAATAAAAAGTTAATAAGATGGGAAATGACCTTCCCTTTCAGATGAGATTTTTATATAAGCTAATCTTGGGGCTTATTTTTGTTTAAGGGTGAAGAATATTTCTACAGAGCCGTATTCAGAGGCATATACATTTTTTTTTTTGGCCCAAAACAAGTACCAGACTGGAACACTCCTGCTAAAGCTGACTTTCCTTTCCAAATACTGTCAAGCTACTTCTCTTTAAATACCTCCTTAATTGTGTATGAGTCAGTGCAGGCTTTACATATCAAGTTGTCATTTCATATTTCCATCTGTTGCATGGAAAGCATTTAACAATGATACACTGACTGCATGAAAGCGTTTCAAAAACAGAGTAAGCGATGTACAAAACAGTGCCTTCTTACCGAAGGGGTAAGGATGGGTCATGTTAATGTGGCACACGGGCTTTGCCATTTTAAAAACACCTTAAGGAGAGGAAAAAAAGAGTGGACTGAAAGGGCACATGGATAATGAAATCCTTCAGCGAGCACAGTACCTTCTATGCTGTGCTTAGGAAATGGAATGGCTGAGAGGGTTAATGAAGCTTTAATGTACATTTCAGCCGCAGCCCTATATATGAAGAAGAAAATCAGTGCTGCTATACTTCCCTGGAGTTATACTGAGTAAATACCAATGATCCATGGGCAGAAATCCTTTCTTCACAACTGTTTTTTATCGCACCAGTAATGGACATCTAGTTCAGTGTATGTATTTGAGAGGTGCCGTTTGTGAGTAAAGCCTCTTTAGTAGCGTGGCTAGAGAATTTCTCTTCTCTAGGTTTTTTTTCAATAGGTTCAATGTCTCAGACAGAACCGCACTCTTTTCAGTCCACTTTTTTTCCTCTCTGAACAGAGCTTTGAACCACGTTCTCGCTAACATGTCAATCAGTGAAAAAGTTTTATTTCAGAGCTGGCATTTGTATGTGAATAAAGAAAGAGAAACAGATCGCGGGTGAAATACTCTTAACTTATTAGATAAGGCCAGATTTCTAAAGGTATGTAAGTGATTAGTGGTATTGTTAAAAGCTTGAAGTTTTCTACCTCCAGCTGTTTACAATTGTAGTGAGGCACATATAAATGCAGCAGTGTGGCCATCTGCACCTTTAGATGCCTAAATTCCACTAAAACACTAGCCCCTACTATTGTCTGTTTATGTTAAAATCAATTCAGCTCAACATTTGTTGAGCTATTTCTCTGATCTGCCACAAGCGCTAATGGTTATTATCTCTCTTGGATTTCAGAACTGCTTTCCCATTATCCATAATTTTCTATATTCATACTGTTAGTCCACTGGTTCAGACAATGCTGTCAACTGCTACTACCTCTGTGCTATGAATAACAGAAATCTTTCACATCTAAGGTAGTTTATAGGCAACCTGCTGTGGTTTTGGTCTCCAGAAGTCTTAAATGAAAGTACTTTCATGGTATTTAGACAAATAGCGTCTCTTTTCTATAGGAAACAGCAAATCGTACCTATTGGACCTTGCTCAAAAAACACTTCCACATTTAAAATGCAAATACCAGAGGCCAGACTTATGGTTGAGTTTTAAGATGCCTTTTTACCTGGGGGTAAATGCAAGTACCAGAGGCCAGACTTATGGTTGAGTTTTAAGATGCCTTTTTACCTGGGGGAACTCAAAGCCACCTAACTAGATACTCCTTCAGCCAGGCTGTGGGACACCCAGAGGTAGGTGTATTCCACATACCTCTGTTGCAAAGCTCTCTTTTTGCATTTTATATGAAAATATTGTGACTGACTCTCACAAATGGTCTTCTAGCCCAGTCATGCTTGTTTTGAGGAAAATAAATATGGGGGGGGGTGTTGTGGTTTAACCCCAGGAGGCAACTCAGCCCCACAGAGCTGCTCGCTCACTCCCCCCGGTGGGATGGGGGAGAGAATGAGAAGAGTAAAAGTGAGAAGAGTCATGGGCTGAGATAAAGACCGTTCAATAGGAGAAGCAAAAGCCGCGCACAAGCAAAGCAGAGCAAGGGATTCACTCCCTCCCTCCCACGGGCAGGGGGTGCTCAGCCAGCCCCAGGACAGCAGGGCTCCATCACGCCTAACGGTGACTGGGGAGAACAAACACCATCGCTCTCGATGTCCCCCCTTCCTCCTTCCCCCAGCTCTATGTGCTGAGCGTGTCACCATACGGTGTGGGACAGCCCTGGGGTCAGTTGGGGTCACTGTCGCAGCCATGTCCCCTCCCAGCCCCTGGTGCCCCCCCAGCCCCTCGCGGGTGGGGTGGGGTGAGGGGCAGGAAAGGCTGTGACTCCGTGTAAGCCCTGCTCAGCAGGAACTGAAACACCCCTGGGGTATCGACACTGTTTCAGCACAATCCAAAACAGCCCCACACTAGCTGCTGAGAGGGAAATAAACTCTCTCCCAGCCAAAACCAGTACAGGGGGTCAAAGAGTCAGTATTTATTCCTGGGAAGAGGGTCTGGAGGGATGGGTCCCAAATGGACAACAGCTTTTGGGCCAGCTCTTGCCTGTGAATCCTGTTTTGCAGAACAAAGGCCATGAATAGTTGAGAAGTTTTTGAGTAGTAAATTAGCCCTCAATGTGATGGAAATACAGGTGGGCAAAAAGGAATGTCAGTAGCATGCAACTATCTGATGATTGGCATGGGGTATCTAAACAGGCAAAAAATGTACATTATACTTCATTCTTTAAAAGAGGGAAAACCGAAATATGAAATAGTAGCTTGACTATTTCAAATACTGAAGCCTGTGGCAATTTAATAGAAGATATGAAACTTTGTGTTCTGTACTAATATTCATTATTTTGACAGTGTTTAATACTTTGCTAGTATTAAAAGTCACGTTTTGGATCAAGCTATATTAATCATGCCATAGATCTAAAGTATTGTTCACTATGTCTTTGGGGGGATTGAGCACCATGGAAAGAGTTACATTCAGTTGGGTTACTGTGCTTCTTTCTCTAGATTTCTTCCAAAATAACTCTTTTCTGTTGCACAAATAAGAATAGTTTCTGGAATGAAAATAAGCAAAGTCGTTTCCAAGCCTGGTGCATACATTTATTAAAGTCTATCTGTGTTTTCCATTTTACTCCATTCTCTTCTCAAAGATAGGGAAATAATCTGTTCAGAATCCCTGCAGATGGGCCATTGCCAGCTGAGGTTGTAAAAAGCATATGTGAATAATATAAAACAGGATTTCTTTCAACCCAGAATATTGATTTTTTTTTTTCATGGGAAGACCCCCACATACTCCTATAAATGTATTCAGGGAAGGGTTCTTCTAGAGGCTGTTAGTATGAGTAGATAATCACACGTCTACAAGTGAGTTCCAAATAACAATCTTTACTAAACTTACATAAAAATACCAGGCTTCACTTCTTCATTAGATGGCTATTCTAGTATATTCTCAAGGAGTTTAAGTAGGAGGCTGTGAAAGGATCAATTACAGGATTCTAAAATCATATACATATATATATATATATGACTGAGTCCTGCCACCACAAGTGAAGTTTGCTTTTTCCAGCCCACATTCCTGATAGAGCTAATACCTTCAGGTTTGTACTTTGAGGGATGAGCAAGCAGCTGTGGAAGATCCTTTCTTGCACAGTTAGGGTGAGTGGCTTGTGACCACAGGAGAATGAGATGAAATATCAGGTTTCAGAAGACTCTGCCTCTTTGCTGTTTCCTGAGTAATATATCAGGATGATTAGAAGCCTGAGTGCTTTAATTATCGTGCCCCTTGGATCCTAGTTCTTCCTTGTGTCAGCAGTTGATGCAGACATGATAGCAGCTTTCAAACCTCACCTTTGTCTCATCTGTTTAACTGGGCACGGTCTTCGTTATCGAAGCTGGAGATTTAATTTTATTGTGAAGTGTCCTCAGACGCGTAGGACAAAAGATGAGGCGTTGATGCAATGCATCATGTGGCTGCCGAGTCTTTGCTGCAAAAAGGTGGAACCTTCATCTTGGTGCGGGCAGTAATGCTGCAGACAAATTAATTTCGTGTTCAGTGTGACAAGAGTTGTCACAAACCAAAAATATTTTCCATCGCCTTTTCTTTCTGAGTTAGTAACTTATGGCTTTGTGATTCTGCTGCCTGTATGGGAGTATATAAATTAAATTAGTACTCCTAGTACTCTGAAGGTTTCAAATAAACTACAGATTTATGCACAAAGACACTGTCATATTTATGCACTGTTTTCTTACTCAGGTGAAAGGAAGACTTTGTCTATGAAGCGTAATAAATTTGAAAAGTGTACTTATTGGTTTTTTACATATTCCAAAACTTTTTAGCTGCAAGCAGTATCTGTTTTAATCTGGTTATCGGTAGCAACTAAATGAAGACGACGACTCGCCCATTGCAGGACCACCCCAAATCTGCATGGGAAGGTACTGGCCTGTGTAGCAATATCAGATACTGGCCTGCAATAGAATACGATTATGCCACATAATCCTACAAATTCATAAGGCTATATTTGTTAAACTAGGCTTTGTATACACTTATGTTATACCTAAAGGACAGTTTCATTTAAAGCATCAACTTGTAAAATAGATAACTTGTTACAAAAAGCAATTTAACTGAAGTAAATTTTAAATTCAAATTCAGGGTCTTTTTTACCTTGAAAGGTTTCATATGGCCTGTAGTAATCGTTGCTGTTAAGCAATTTGGTTATAAAAATGTAAACTAACATGAGAAGAAGGTGAAACCAGGAAAAAACCACCATTTTCTGCAAAATACGGTAACTGAAATGCTGGAAAGCCTGTGATAATGAGGTGTCAGCAAAGGCACCGAAGAAATGCACAACTTCTCAAGCTGCTGCGGTAACGAAGGTCCTTCCTGTGGCTGATGGCCCATGGCTGAGCGATGCATCCTCCCGCAGTCTGCTCGTTTAACCTGTGGCTCAGGCTGACGAGGAGCTGCTGTCCTGATGAATGAATTCCCTCTGCTGATAAAACTAGGCCACTCGGTGCAAGGCTCCCTGGCAGGAGAACAAAGTGCTGTTAAGTATTTATTGCAATTCTGCATTTAAACACAGCAAAGTTGATGAACCAAACTCTGAGGTTTTCATGCCATCCTGCTACGGTTAACATCGGAGGGAGCGCATTTCAAAAACCCTTGTGTGTGGCCAAAAATGAGGCGAGTTTGCCCTGAAACATCCCCAAGGATGTCATTATAAGTATGTGGTGTGGGTAAGGAAAACAGGACAGCATCTTCAGCTCAAACCTTGGTAAACTTGACTTGACAAGTTGACAGAAGGGGCCTTTTTCCACAGAGCCCTGCCTCTGGCCTTGGTGTCAGCGCAGACTTTCCTTATTCATGAATAGTCAGTACTAAGAGAAAACAAATGGCTAATACAATAGGAAATATTTAGATGAAGCATTTTCAGGTAGTGGAGCATGAATGAATGCATCTAATTTTTGTTTTTCTTCTCCCATATGGCGGTTAGTTTCTTTTAATCTGTTTAAAAAAAGAAAATGCAGAAGAGATGCCTTTAAAGTAGGTAGTTAAATGCTTCTGGCATTCAGCACACTGCATGCTTCTGTTATGCAGTAGCTATTCACCCACTGTTTAATATGCAATAGAATTTTAGAAGCCAGCCATGCTCTCCTTCGTGTCGTCAGCAGTCTGTATCAATCTACCCCAAGACTGCAAAATACCTCCCGTTGTTTCCCTAGTTAGAGCAAGGGAATTGTGGGACAGACTTATTCTGCATGAGAGCTGCATTTCTTTTAAAATAATTAAAAAGTAACCTGGTTTCCAGGAGTTCTGCATGAATAATGTCATGCAAAGTTTGTGGAAGAGACAGCGCCTTTTAACAGACCAACCAGTGTATTGGAGAAAAGCAGACAAGCCCTTCCAAAGTTCCTAGTAAGTTTGAATCTGAGATAGATTTCAGTCTTATAGTGAAGAGCAATTAATAAAGGTGGCAATAGCAACTTCTGTTGTCTGAAAAGGTTTGGAATTTGGTCTTGAACCAAAACGGGAAATAGAAGAACAAAATCTCAGTTGTTCTTTCCAGCTCTTTCACTGGTTAATGGTGTCTGACATGTCCCGGTCTCTCTCATAGTAAATTGTTCAGCTGTATTTGAGCAGTCGTGCAAGAGTCAGAACTTCTGTGTGTATAAATTGTGTGTGTACGTATATACGAGTTACCCGTACCAACACATACGAGTGCAGAGTTTATTCCAAAATCTGGAATATTCCACACCATTTTCACAGGCAGCTCAGTTATGATGGAAAATGTAACGGAGCTAGAGAAATTACTACGCTGCTTAAACAGCTCTTAGAGATCCCCCAGTTAAATTTATGCTCTCGGGACTGTGATTTTCTGTTTTACAGAGGAGGGGAAAGGGCAGCCCGGAGGCTCCCTTGCCCAGCCGAACTCCCACCAGCACGAGGAAGATATTTGCAGACTTCCAGTGCACCCATCCTATCTTTCAAGCTTAAATGCAGAACTAAGCAAATTTATGGGCTTGTTATTTTTTTGCATGCTAGAGTGGCCCAGCTGTAAATTGTCCTGTACATAGTCTGTTTCTGTGGATTTTATGTTTGTAGTTACTCTATTAACACCTGCCCAACGGTTTAATCTGTGTAATTTGCTGAGTACTCACACTTCTCCTGGGTCCTGGTTCTCCCGGCTTTGGGTGAAATTGTGAACATTGTAGCCACATGGACTCAAAATGTAGAAATTAGGCCTAAACTTACCTGTCCTAAGTAATTCTTCCATTCTGTATTTGTGACTTGATTTCTTTGGTCAATAAACAAAGGTTTGAAGCAGGGATCTAAATAATTTAAGGTGTAAGCAGTTACAGCCCCTGTTAAAAAGGAATAAATAGGTTGTAAGTCAGCAGTGCAGGCCAGGGACCTTGGGGACTGGCAGACAAGGGCAGTGTGCGCTTCCAACTCCCATGGAAGTTAGGTTTTCAAGTTCAGTACGGAGTGTTTGCTGTTGATGTTACTTCCAGTGGAAAAGAAGTCAGCATTTAGCCAAAGCCTCTGTAAAAAGCTGTTCAAAATGTAACTGCTCGTCTGCTTAGAAAAAGCAGCCGACTTTAGTTTGCAAAAACAGAAAGCAACTGTGAAATCCAAGACTATTAATATTTCAAAGTGTTTTGGTGACCTAATAGATCATGAAAGTCAGGCTTGTATGGTTTCTGATATTACTAGAAATCCAAGAAGTATTTATAGCTGCCTTCACATTTGACTATTTTTTTTATTGTATTGAATACATTGATCCAAATAAAAATGAAAATGATAGAAGCTATGAAAACATGAAACAAGAAATATTCTTTTTTGTCTCTACCTCCTTTCAGCCTCAATGTCTCATGCTTTCCACTTCCTTGCTCAACTGTCTGCCTGCCCTCCTCTACCCTGGCTCCCATTTTTCATACCTAGATTTATTGGTATTTTTAGGTCCTTTGAATTCTTGTCCAATATTTCCTGTTCTGAGGAAATTAGGTTCCTCTAATGCTACAGGGAATTTGTTTGCTCTGAAAACCAGTCAATAATTCAGTGCTTCTATGGTGTTTATTTGGACTTCCAAAGTCATTCCTGCAGTGTCACAGCGTTGCAGGTCTGAGCCCTTAGTAAGAGTTACTGTGGGGAAAATCCAAATTGGCCAAAGAAGCAATCATAGAATTGACTGAGGACTTCATCTCACTGTTGGATTGTGCCCCTAAATAAATTGGACAGGTTATAAAATCTCAGTCATATGAACCTCTGTATGTCACGCTTAGAAACAGAAATAATTTCTTTTTAAAAATGTTATTACTCTTATGAAAAGATTTCACATTATCTTTTCACTGCTATAACAGACGCTCTCTCTTTTCCTCTAATGAAATACAATTATTTAGTCCTGTCCCTAGTATTAGCTGGAAGAGGTCTGATGGAAACCCATTGGCAAAGAAAATCGAACACAACAAAACCAAAGGAGTTCTTGAAATCCCAGATGTTCAGCAAGAAGATGAAGGCTCTTATGAGTGCATTGCGGGAAACACTCGGGGAAGAAACATTGCAAGAGGTCAATTATTTGTCTATGGTAAGCAGATGGATTAATTTCTTCATTTATTTTTTTTTTTACAGAGCATGATGGTGTTCAGATGTATTTTGTAGATGAAGTCTATTAGCCCCTTACTGGAGATACGAAATGTAGTTCAGGTTAAGCGGATTAAAAAATGATTGGAGGTCTGCAGTGACCTTCACTGAATTACATCCTCAGCAAATAAAGATATTTTGCATTAAAACTCAGATTGAAAATGTGGGCTGTGCCTTGATGAAGTTGTAAAGGTTAATACGAGGCAGAAAGAAATCCCTGGTACATTTACATGAAACATTAAGGGCAGGCAAAAAGATTTACTCTCAATAGCTCACAGCAGCATAAAGCTGTGCTGCCCCAGATGCAGATCAGGGAAGGATTCATGAGGGTTTGCTTCATGCGAGGGATTATTTCACCTCTTATTCTAGCCGAGCTGTATTGCTCCATAAACAGGCGAGGGCAAAGCAGGGGAAACTCATTCCACTGCCTCCCTCTCCTTCCTCCTTGTCTGAAAGTGGAGGACAGTATTTCTGTGAAACTGCTCTCCCGTTCCTTTTCCCTTCCCGCATGCATTAATTTCCTGTGATCCAAGTCACACATGATGGTCCCTCGTAGCCAAGGTGAATTACAGGCTCTTGAGTTCCACCGTTGATACCCAGGGAAAGCAACGTATTTTGACATGAATAAAGAGAGAGATCTTTTTCTTTACCTCATAAATCTTTCAAAGAGAAGGAAAAGAAAAATGAAATGTAAGAGTGAGGAAAAAAAATTGCAGAAAGCTAGACTGAGCCTACAATTAACATCTCTTGAGAAGACCTTGGCAAGTATTTTTATTTTTTTTTAAGTAAACCTCTTCTAATGAAGAAATGCAGGCTTTGCTGACAAGCTACCCGTCTCCTGCAGCCATGGCTAATATCAAGATATATGCCAGGAATAGAGCAGTCTGCTGCTGTTTTGAATATTTAATTATTTCTTTGCTTTTAGGGGGTTATTTTTGTTCTCATTGCTCACTAATTTTTGCAGAACATCAATCAAGCAGTTCCATTAAAATTAAGTTCAGTAGATTACCTGGACATGATTGATAACAGCATAGGCAATTACAAAATTATGATCAGTTAATACAATCTAAAACAATGTGCTTATTAAATGTGCTTTGTAAATTAATTAATAGCCGTTCATAGTGAAATATATAAAGAGCACTCATGAAGCTTTTGCACAAGGCTTTCTTTTTATCATCTTAGGAGTGGACTGGTATATTATCTACATAATTGACTTTCTTTTGCTTAATTTCTGTGCTGCGGTGGTTTTGCTCTGTAGGCAGCCTGTCTCTAGGAAATAGGTTTTCTTTCCTGAACACTGTCTGGTGCTTTGTGCGTGATACCTCGATCCCACGCCTTACGGTCTGAGGGCAACAAAACTGACATGCAGTTAGAATCACTTTCAAGCACGGTGAGCTCTATCCCAAACACTTTCCCATTCTGGGAAGCGACTCATTGGCATTGTATTAATCTAGTGGTGGACAATCTCGAGGTGCTTTGTAGGGGCAGAGTCATGGGGTACCCACAGGGTCATGCTGTAGAGGGAGGCTTTTTAGTAGCTTGTTTTGCTAGTCTCACAGGATAATGATTCTCTTCCTAAAATTAAATTGCTTTGTGTAAGGATTACGTGTGTGTGTTTATATATTTATATACATATGGAGACTACAGCAATATGGTTCAATAACCCAGCCAAAAATCTTTCACGGGATGTTAAGACACCAGCCACTTATTCTAGAGGCAGATGGATGCAACCTAGTATCTCATTTGCACGTGGCTTTGGTCTATCCCAAAGTTAGGCAGGTGTTAGTCGTTCTCCCTAGGTCTCATATTCACCTGTATACTGACAACTATTTTAAATGTCAGCCTGCCTCAATCTAACCCCTGCTCAGCTCAGTCCCCGAGTACTCAGCTGGATGTTTAGAGCTTGTGTGGGATTCTTGGAAATTCTGCTTTTAGGCAGTAATGAATTTATGTTAATGTGCCACAAGTATTCAGAAGGTGATGTTCTAATCTGAGTAGCCCTAATCCCTTTGCGTGTAGTGTTTGTGTTGTAAATTACAACCAAAGAGCCCACGGTCTGAACCCAAGGTCTCAGGTATGTGGGTAAAACAGAAAGGTAGTATTTACAGTCCATTATTTTTGTTACCTGCTGACTCATTTTTGGTACACAGATACTTGAGAGGAGGACTGGTTTTTAGAAAGTAGGGGTCTCGGTGCTTTCAGAGACGATGCCCAGAATTCCAGGTATCTAAAATCACTGCTTCTGCAAGTTTTGGTCATAAAAATGAATAATGCCTAAACTGAAATTCCCCTCCACTAGCCACTTGATCTCTAACATTTTCCCAAGTCAGTCCCGAAGTTTAGTGCTAGGGAATTGTGCAGAATTCGCTTGCAAGATAATAATGTGTTGGACAAATACTAATTAGCCCTGCTCAGTTCATTAATTAATGGCAACGTACCTCCAGCGAAATCATTTTTCTCCTGCTTAAGATGGTTTGCGTATTCTTTTCAGCACTCCCGGAATGGGATAAAAAAATCCAGAATGCCTTTCTGTCTCTCTATGACAGTTTATTTTGGGAATGTAAGGCAAAAGGAAAACCAAGCCCTTCCTACACTTGGCTAAAAAATGGCCAGCCACTCATGTCAGAGGTAAGGCTCCTGTCATCTGGTTTGCTTGCTTGCTCATCATCTTTGTTTCTTATATGATTCAGTCATGGCATTCATTTTACAATGCGTTACCTTTTTTCCAGAAATTTTATTAAAGGTTAACATATCAAAATAAATGTAACAGCACAAACTTTTTGTAACACAAAGCCTTGGTTCTTGGGGCTCATCTTTACTTAAAATATATAGTATGGCCAGTTTATATATAAAGAAATACACCAATTTCTCCATATGATTTATCTTACAGAGTGTCTAATAGCTACAAGATATGGCAGTAGGTATGGATGGATTTAAAAATAACAATTGTAGTTAGGGAAAGAAAGCTTTGTCCAGAAACATTGAACACATTTGTAGACATAATCTGTAATTTGGGAAACTGGATGCCAGTTGACTGTGGAAGAGTGTTTCAGAGCTGGCATTGCAAACTGATCAGCCTGTTAACTTGCACTTTTCTTCTGTGTCTGTTCTTAATCTGTAGGCTGGGTGGACCTTTGGTCTCGTGCAGTACAGCCATTCTTGTGCTGTTAATCCTTTAACTGAATTAATCAGCTCTGAAAATCAGCTAATATTGAGGTTAATGCTTTCCTGGCATTACATGGAGGAGTAATAGACTAAAGAAAACCATATGAAGTTATGAGAAAAAGGTGAATAAGTGAAAAAACTCACTCAAAGGAAAAAGAAGGACCAGGTGGAAAGGAAAGAACTGAAGTGGTAGGAGTGCAGGAGGAGAGGGGGGATCAACTGGAGCTCAAACATTTAAGAAACCTGACCAGATACTTATGCAGACAGTTCTTTGACAACGCAGCTTTGTCTCTTTCCAGGCAGTATAATTATACTTCCGTGGTGGCCAAGCTTTGGCACATCCATCTTCCAATCTTCAGTTGTTGGCGACCTCATGGAGAATGACTTCTGTGGCAAGACAGTCTCTGCTGCATTTGCATTCTGCTGAGGACAAGTTTTCCTTTTTATTAAGCATCTATTCAGCATCTGGCGGGCATAAAACGGCATGGCTCATCTGTAACGCAGTCTTACTTGGTTGGAAAAATATAATACTGTGATTAATTTCTGTCTAGCAAGAACAGATACGGAATCATTTCCAAAACATATGGGGCAAATTAGCACCTGCTGGGTTGCAGAACCAGCACTTGTTTGACTTAGTAGCACTTATTTGAAGCAATTGGAGGGGGGGGTCCAGTCTTCCATATGATTTTCTGCTGGATTAGTCCTAAACAGAGGTTAGCCAGAATTGACTTGGATTGCAGTTTTTCTGAACCTGATCATTCTTCTCATTGTCACCTCTTCCTAAGCAAGATTATCTAGTTTCTCTCCCTTTGAAGACAGTGATATTTAGAATCTGTCACTCTTCAATTCCATAGTCTGAATAAAAAAGAATAAACCACTCTATAGGCATTTTCAACCCAGATTTTCACAGTACTTAGTGTATTGTAAATGGGATACTTTAGGCAACAAAATGCTGAATGTTATTGCTCAATGGACAAAATGGATAGTTTGGAGGTGAAAGTACAAGGAAGGTGTAATAAAATATTCAGTCTGTCACAGCACCCTGCTTGTTGGAAATATCACAGAAAGAATACCTTCCAGGCACTTTCCACCTGGGGGCTGATTCTGAGGATATTGTCTACTCTTTGTCAAACCTTTCTCCTGACCACCTAGCTGGTCATCTCTGCATTATTCCTGCTTGTGTACATGGTGTGCTTTATTCTTCTCTTTGTCCGCGTAGCTCAAAAGAGCCAGCAGAGAATGGCGGGGAATTCGGCATGTGTATGAAACACGAGTGTTGCTTCAGAAGGGGGTTTTATATTCAAAGGCTGTTTGTAAAAATAGAATGCATTAGGAGGATAGCAAACAGCCTGAAGGTAAAACTAAGTATGCAAAAGATATCTGCAGTGAGAGCCTCAAAAAAATTAACAGTGGATAAGTGATGTAGTGTTGTTAATTAGCCAGCAATACACCAGCCATAGAACCGCAGGCTGTGCTCTCATCAAATTTCCAAGCTAAACAAGGTTGGTCTGGGTCAGATCTTGGTTGGGAGACCTCCAAGGAAGAGCCAGAGTATTGGAAAATAGAGCTGCGTGGCTCAATAGGTGGCACTCTCCCCTTTGTGAGCACCGCAACAGAAATCCCCCTCCAACAGGCCACGAAACCGGCTTATCTGTGGCAACTGAGCAAGTTAAGTTATATATGTTCAGCAGCTGACAAATACATTTTAGATGCTTGTAGCTGTTCGGCAGAGACTGTAATGTATACTCTAGCAATGTATGCTCCCATTACCGCTTCAGAGGCAGCAGAGCCAGACTAAAGGAGCAGCATAATAATAACAATAGTAATATCTGTTGTTTCAGATTTCCATTTGGTGATGGAATTTATATTCCCTGTTGTGGGTTTCTTCCACACTGATCTGTTTTGAGTAACATATTCTCTTCTCCTTCTCAGTGTTACCCTTTGCGGTGGAGCTATTATTCTCTCTGGAGGCTAGTAATTGTAAATTCACAGAGTATTTAGCTTTAAGTTATGCTGGTAGCACAAAACAGGCTTTTTTCTATTTGCCAAAAGAGAGGAAATAAAACTCCTTTTAATACACCAAAACCCAAGCTCTGCTCCAAATTTAACTACTGTGCAGTTTCCTCTATTTCAGCAGAATTGCACTGAAGGAACTCAGTGTGTCCAGAAATTCAAGCCATGAGGAGCATGCTCTCCCTCTGATCTGAACAGCTGCCTGTGGGCTTCCAATAGGAATTTAAAAGTGTTGGCTTTCAGTGGAGCTTTTTCAGTGGCTCGTTTTTCTGTGACTTGTGGTCTGATGACATGTGAAATTTTTCCATTATTTGAGCACCTCTGTCTCCTGCGGAGCTTTTCTGATCATCTTAGATTATCATCATCAGATTCATCTAATCAGATGAGGGGCCATGCTTCACCGTGCCCCCAGACAGGGCTGCAGGTGCTGCTTCTCGGGAGCCGTATGGAAGATGCTCCAGGCTCCCAGTGTGGAGCAGCCATGCCTGCCCTGCGGTAGCTGCTTCTGTGTCTGCCTCGTGGTGAAGCATACCCACAGATTCACAGCTCAGCAATGCAGAGAAACACATGCCACAGCTGGTGCATCCGGGCAAACCTGCCCAAGGCAGTGACTCTGCACCACGAGCCTGGAGTTCTTCAGAAGTTTGAAGAGCTAAGAGGTCTGGAAACATAACCACTGTCGTATGGCCGAGGTATACATCTAATTTATGATGTATTCATTCACATTGCTTCCAAGAAAATAACATTTCTGCTTCTGAATTGTGATCAGGTGCATTGGTGCGATACCAAAAATCTTTGGGATTGTACACTCATCGGCTCTGTCAACGTTTGTTTTGCTTGTTTTTCTTTTATCAGGAAAGAATTCAAATAGAAAATGGAACTCTTATCATACCTATGCTGAATATGTCAGACTCCGGCCTCTATCAGTGTGTGGCAGAAAACAAGTACGATACTATTTATGCCAATGCTGAGTTGCGGGTGATAGGTGAGTAAATGCCACTAGCATGAGCAGGTACTGAGTATAACAGGGCCTTCATTTGAAAAATTTGAAATCAAGGAATGAGTAGATTAAATTCCACCTTGGCAGTTCAAGTCTGTTGGTATTTCTCTGCTGCTTGCCCTTCATCACCCGTGTGTAATGTTTTATTTTTTACTTTTTATTTTTTATTTTATGACTGGTGTGGAGGAAAATTCTAATCCCACGTGTGGTCTTTTTTTATCACATACACACAATTTTAATGAATGCTGTTTCTCACTTAGTATTATGAGTTATTAATAGTTATTCTGCAGTTTCTAAAAGTCAATTTCAGAAAGTGGGAAAAACATTTTTAACTATAAACAGAGAGCATATGGCAAATATGTATATAAAAACAAATAACATATACCAAATAAGGTTTTTCATGATTACCAGAGATGCACATAAAATTGAATTTTTTCATATATTTTAAAAAGTACTCTGCTACAGATATCCAAATATAAAGTTTGTTCCACAGCCAAATACTAGTGAAACCAGTAAAACACAGTCATTAAGAGCACCTAACTGTTGTACAGGTCTTGTGTTTTCTCCTCCAAGAGTGAATTTTCACATAAATTACTGGGCAAATAAACACATTTTCAGAAGACGTTGTTGGTTTATGAACAGAGGACGGTATTTTTAATTAAATATTCTAAATTCTGCAGACAAGTACATGTGGCTGGGCACATGGGTCGGGGCAATCCCAAGCACAAATACAGGCTGGGTGGGGAATGAATTTGAGAGCAGCCCTGAGCAGAAAGACCTGGGGGCGCTGGTCGATGAGAAGCTCAACATGAGCCAACAATGTGCACTCGCAGCCCAGAAGCCAGCTGTGCCCTGGGCGGCATCCCCAGCAGCGCGGGCAGCAGGGCGAGGGAAGGGGTCCTGCCCCCTGCTCTGTGAGACCCCCCTGCAGCGCTGCGTCCAGCTCTGGGCTCCTCAGCACGGGACAGACACGGGGCTGTTGGAGTGGGGCCAGAGGGGGCACAGAAATGCTCCAGGGGCTGGAGCCCCTCTGCTGCAAGGCCGGGCTGGGAGAGCTGGGGTTGTTCAGCCTGGGGAAGGGAAGGCTGCGGGGAGGCCTTGTTGCGGCCTTGCAGTACCTGGGGGGAGGCCTATGTGAGAGCTGGAGAGGGACTTGTTACAGGGGCATGTAGTGATAGGACAAGGGTTAATGGCTTTAAATGGAAAGGGGGTAGATATAAGGAAGAAATCCTTCACTCTGAGGGTGGTGAGGCACTGGCACAGGTTGCCCAGAGAAGCCGTGGATGCCCCATCCCTGGAAGTGCTCAAGGCCAGGTTGGACAGGGCTTTGAGCAACCTGGTCTAGTGGAAGCTGTCCCTGCCCATGGCAGGGGGTTGGAACTAGATGGTCTGTAAGGTCCCTTCCAACCTAAACCATTCTGTGATGAGGAGTGAGGTGTTTATCTTTCTGACATTGATCTGTTCAGGAACCTCATTTTTCATCACAGATAGACCCATCCTCCCAGGCTGCAGATAACCCTAAGGGAAGATTGTCAGAGCACACAGCCTCTAGGTAGACTGTTTAGAAACAACTTAAATAAGATTCAATAAATTCCATTCTTTGGTACTTAAATGTTTTTCACGTTTGATGTATCTACTTTTGCAGAAACCTCAAACCCAAAGCAATTATTGGATTCACCTACTATGAAACTCAAAGAGAAGAATTTAGCAAGTTCATTTAGTAACTTGTCGACTGCATACTGTTCTGCTCTTCTTTCTTCTTACTTCTCTATTTTTAGCTGCAGCACCGGATTTTTCCAAAAATCCTGTGAAAAAAAAGTCTGTTGTTCAAGTTGGAGGCGAAGTTACAATTGGCTGTAAACCGAGTGCATCTCCCAGAGCAGTTATTAACTGGAGAAGGGGCTCAGAGGTTCTGCGCCAGAACAAAAGGTACTGTCATAAACCAGTTGCTGGATTGTTGTCTGTTTTAATCTCACTTAAATATCAGCGAAACTCAGCCGACTTAGCATTGCTTTTGACAGCTCATTGACAGAAAACTTTGATGCCAGAGGCCTATTTGTCTTTAGCAGTGGCCGTACAGTTCTGTAGATGTAAAGCTGACTGAGAACAAAGCCAAACTGAATGCACACGGGTAATTGTATGATACATACGTTTGTGCTCATCAGCAGTTAATTCACTGCAGCACTATCAGAGCTGACTCTACCGCACGCAAAGCCTGAGTGAATCAGCTTCATGTAGGAGACATCAGGGGAGGCTTCAGGGAAGCAGAATATACCCCCAGGCTGTGGCATAATTGCTTCACAGTTGTACAGGTTGTACAATAACCCGTAGCAGAATCAGCCTCCATATTCTCCATCTCTTCTGTTTAGGCAGGATTTAGCCACTGGACCAGCATACTGGTACGCTCCCTCACCAACCGCTGTTGGGTTGCCCGGTCTTCGGCAGGGCTTTACTGATGTTTTGTCTGTAATGGCTAAGAGCTTATTTGTGAGTTGCCACAAAACATCTACATTATTACACGCTAACATCAAGTAAATGATAAGCGTTAAAATCAAAAGCGACTTACTGACTTGAGTAAGTTGTGAATTTCACGTGCAATATACAACCATAATAGTATTTCCATAGACAAATGTAGACTGATGGATGAAATGGGCAACAGTGTCAAAGAACTGTAATCCTTCTCAGTATCTCTTTTAGTTTGCAAAAGTAACAGCAGCACTGTTTATCACATGATCATTTTCAAAGACTGGAAACAGAATCAGTAATTCATAAAGCTCTGGAAATTGAAGACCAGATTTTGCACACAGTACCAGTTGCTCAGGGAGGTTAGTTTGGGTCACGTAAGACACAAAATAATGATAATTTGTTAAAACAACGTTATCCAAAACAGTGACACGCAGAAATATTTCCCCATCTCATAGTGCAGTAATGTACAATACACAGCAAAGTAAATCGGAGAGGTATATGAGAAAGAAAGTGCAAATCTCAGAATTATTTCATATCGGTACTCACAATGAAACAGAGAAATTTGGGTAAGCAATCCATGCCACAGGGCACAGAAAACTTTCCATTTATTTTTCCCCTCCCTTTCACTAATGGCAGGGTTTTTTTCTGTTTAACTGCTCAGCTAATGATGAAGGATATTTTTTCTAGCTAGTGTGCTGTCAAATCTTTATTTGCATTTTGATTGTATGATCTATTCAACAAAAATGCCTGTTCATTCCGATTAGGCACAGCCTATCCCTACAGTATGTAGAAAACAAGCTCAGCATACAGTTTGCCACAGGTAATCTCTGGATTTTCTGACACTGATGAGAACAAGAGCAAGGAGAGCGCTGTTTAAAACTTACAATTTGAATAGCTGAATTAAGCTTAGATCTTGAGGTTCTAGCACCCTGATATTCCCCATCTGATTTGCTTATAAAAAAATATTTGCATACTGCATACAGTATTTACTTGCGTTTCTGTATTAATTTCTAACAATAATTATAGGCACGCTGTAATTTCTGAGCATCCCAGAAGGCCTTCAGCTGCTGAGCAGGAGTAAACAAAAGGAGCAGGATTTACACTGAGGCAAAGGGAGAGCGTTTAAACTCCATGTGCAAAACATTATTACCAGTGCGTCCACTGGTGCGAAGGAGAATTTATGAGGCTTTTTGATTATTAAATGACAAAATAGCTAATGCCGTGGTTTTAAAGAGGAGAAAATCACTCATCTATGCAGTATTTTTCCAAAGATCTTTGTGACAGAAAACAGAACATGAGATAAGGATTTGTATGGCTGTAATTACAGTACACAGCTAATTAAGGCACTAAAATCATATGTATCTTTGTTCATAAAAAAGAGGAGGAATCTGCTCTGCCTTTCTCTATATATATGATTAAACCCTGACATGTCACATACAGATTAACTGTTTTAACTAAAGCTTTCCTTATTTCTGCTCCCATTTTATTGTGCAGCTTTTATAATCTCTCTGGACTCTTTTACCACCCTTTTTTTTTTTTTTCCTTTTTTTTTTTAATATTTGGTTGAGTTATAAATGCTGAAAAAAGGAAATACCAATCCCTTATGGTTCTGACAGCAAAACTGTGATGGACACATTACTAAATAAGTCAAACCACATAGGTTCTTCAGAATTATTTACACAAATTCAATCTTTTGTTACAGAAATAGTGCAACTAGACCTATTCCACCCTAAGGGGAAAGGATGGTTCGTTCTTCTTCACCTTTTTTTTTAACTTGTGATAATAGTTTATTCCTGATAGTCATGTACACATGGTCACTGCTCCCCCTGATCATCTGTGCTCTTAATATGACAAGACAACACTGCTTTATATAAATGTTAGTTTGTAAGTCTTGTAAGGAGGAGTGTGCTAACTAGGAAGAGGTAATTAATAAGGCATCCATGTTAATAAAAGCACCATGATTTTTTTAAAATTTGATTTCTTCTGAGTTTTTTTTTTTTATCAAGCCTTTTAAAGTTTACCAAGCTGCAGTATTTCGGTCCCTGCTATTTCAAAAACGTCTTCACATTTCCTGAGTCTGAAATGTAATCTTCTGGATCTCTTGTCAAAGTCCTGCAGTGAAGGTCCTCAGCCCTCAGACTCCTTTTCAGAGCACAGACAATTTCCTCCAGCCCCACTTGTCTCTCCCATCCTCTCTGCAGCTTAAACATGACATTGCCCAGATCTTCAACAGCTTGTATGCTCTGATTTATGTAGAATACTTTATTGCATCTGAAGCATACACTTAAATCCTACAAAAAAATTCCCAAATCAATACATTTTTACACTAGATGGTAAAACAAAGCCTGAATGTACCTGTACCAGGTCTGCTTACAGTTCCCAGTCTTAATGTCCCCTCTGCACTGAGTATTCTACTTCAAAATTTTCAGAAATAGCTAAATTCAACCCTCATTCTTATGGCACACCCCCTGAGTAGTGGGATTTTTCTTTGGTTCATGCTGCTGCCCACCTCAGAGAGGGACTTCAACGTTATCAGCTGCAGGAATCGAAAAGAAATTCCACAGTTGGCTCATCCTAGCTGCTTTCCCCTGCTCGCTCTCCACGTGATCCCCTGATCAGCTTCTCTGGATCATCTAACAGCACAGCTTCAGGTTGCCTTTTGGGCAATTAACCTCCTTCGTTGGATCAAAGTCTTGAGAAACGGGCTTTTGGGAGCAATACCGCTTGTCCAATGGGCAACTGTTTGAAAGGATTTTGTTTGCCCTTTGCTAAATGCACACCTTTTTCCTGGCATGTGCTGTGGATTTTAGCTCAAGGTAGAAATGAAATGCAACAAAGGAAAATAACAAGCTTCATGCTCTGAAGTCCCACCCTGTGGAGTTTGACGCAGATATGAGCTGTTTTCACGTATGTCGTATATTCTCACTACGTGCAATGGGAGTTTTCTTCTTCTTGCTCCTCACTTCTATGATTTCATGTGTCCACTGAGAAAAAGTGGGAAAGAAAGAGTAGAAAGGAACTATTCATATATTAAATAAAGCAAATTTGCAAGTCTAGACACTGATCTCATCGTAAATGTATGTCTTGTTATCGCTTTCAGTGGATTCAGGATCAGGACCCTCATGGAAAACTTATTTTCTAAAAATTCTTTTTGATTAAAGCATTTTAATAAATGGGGATTGGAGCCCTTTTTGCTTTACCAGAGAGAGGTGCTATTCCCTCACCATGAGTTGAGGATCACCAAACACTGTAGTGAATGTGTATAAACATATGTGATTCACTCCATTTAGAATTTAAATGAGGATAGCTGAGGGAAAACCGAGAAATGATGTAGGCTGAAAGAATGCTTTAGTCATATACGGCATTTTCCCTGCATTAATAATCAATAATAAGCAAATAGTCATCATTTAAATCCTTTTCTGGGGACAAGAAGTACGTTTAGGGGTCAGTAAAGGATGCTCAATACATGTTGGCTGCCAGACTTGCTTGTAAGACACAGTTCAGCCCCATCTCTGAGAAAGATGGTAATTGATTTTCTGCCATAAATAAAGCTGCTCTACATGGTAAATTCTCTCTCCCAAGCCACACTTGTTTTGGGTGTTTTGCACTCAAGTTATTGCCAGTTCTCGAAGGAAACACGGGGGAATGTTTGAACACCGAAATGAAAAGCTGTCTTTCAACAGCCTTATGCAAAGAAAACTGAGCAGATGATGTGACTGGAGACTTCTGACACGAGGGGTTGGGGGGTGGAATTATCCGGTAATTGCTGAGGTCTTACAGCTGCTCTTCAGAACCTCCAACACAAGGGGATTCTCCTGCTCCCATGTGAAACACAAGGACCCAGCAGGTTTCATTAACTAAAGGCTTGGATCTGCTCACAGTTGTCAGTCTCTTGAGCAGGACCGTTCTCCTACAGCCTCCTGAGCACTCGCCACCACCATCTGCTTCTGCCTCTCTTCTGCTGCTCCACTGTTCAAAGTCAGATTCCAGACCCAGGAACGTTTTAACACATCTAACACATTTTAGACTTTTTTTGTTATTTGGGAAAAGAATGCTCTCTTCTTGTGACTGCTGAGAAATAGGGAGTTAAAAAAATAAAGGTAATTAATCGGTAAAAGTCCTCAATCTGCTGATCAAATACAACATACAAAACATATTGTACTGTGAAATAGTATTTCGCCTTGAATCAATTTGAGAAGAAATGTGTCAGGGCAGTTTAACAAACTTTGGTGAAACATTTCAATTACCAGAATGTCAACACTGTTTGTTTAGCTTGTACTGAAACCTTCCAGAATATCCATTATCTTAAAAAAAAAAAAAATCTGCTTGGGGAGGAATCAAGACAAAATGGAATGAAAATTCCAAAATTTGCACTACTCTACTAACAAAGGAGGAGATTGATGTCACTTAACTTTTATTTAGCTGAAGTCAATATGCAGTCTAAGGCAGTTATTTACTTTTCCTTGGCAGGCACCTCCATCTCAAATGAGATGCCTAACTTTTAGATGAGCAAAACTGGGGGAATTAACCCTACCCACAGTGTCTGGAAAAAACCCTACCCGTGCTGAAGTCAGAGCTGATGAGTAGCACAGGCAAAGAGAGGCTTTGCTTGTCATGCTGCCTAGTGCCACAGACCACCCTGCTTCATGCACCCGTTGTATAGGCGTTTGTATACTGGTAACAATTTTCATATAGAACATATTTTCTCATGTTATTCCAGCGCTTACCATTCTATTTCCAGTTTTCTACAGCGATGCAGCTAGGTGAATAGCAATGGGATATTAATATTACTATTATTTTAATTTTTTAAGTCTGGTTTTTGAAGCTCGGATTAAGTGTATCTCCATGTTTATCCTTGCTTTTCTACCACAAGAAGGTTTGCATAGCTTTGATGATATGCCTTAACCCTTCTACCTTATCAGTGTCTGTGTGCTTGTAAAGAAGTTCAATTCCTATTTTAGTTTTTAAATAGAGCACTTGAAGTGTGGGCATCAGCAATCAGAGCAATTCCAGATATCTTAGACACCATCGCCCTAAGTCAACATGAATACAAATTAAGCTTATCTCTTGATGAAATTCTAATTTTGCTTAGGGAACCAATGGAATTGATTCCACATCTGCTAAATTTGATTAATCACTTCAGCTCCATTCCTTGCTAACAAATAGATTGACAGAAATCAAAGGCATGGATTTATCCGCCTGCTTTCAGTGCTTGGCCTGAACTTACATATTAAGACATGAAAACTCCTACAAAACCTGAAATTGCTGTATAGAATTGCTTTGCTGCTTCATCTCTCAGGCCACACTACTGCTACATATTCGGTGCTAACCAGACAAAACCCATCATCGCGCCTTTCCCAAGGGAATGCTGAGAGCTGCAGGGAGTAATCTATGTTCTAGCTAAAAATATCTTCTGCTTAGACTACAATGGTCTTGGTTTCTGTATGAAAGGTCGCAGAGAAGAGGCTGTTGCAAAAGAGTAATGGAGGCAGCTATAATATAATTCTTGATTATTTATTTGCGAACCGGAGCAGTATTTTTCTGTTTTCAGTGTTGTTTGTAGGCATAAGTGTGCAAGAATTTGCCCGTGCTTCCTTCTGAGTAATGTCACTGAATCTAGGAGGAACATAAAACAAGGCAGTACCCATGAGCAGAAACATTTGGTGATCCACCAGAGCTAATGGTATTGGCAGAAATAAAGTTTTACAACCAAAGGGATGCCAGAAAGTGCCTCAGACTGACCCAAAGTACCTTCAGCCTTTCCTTCTTTGTGGGCTCTGCACTTCCAGTTATTTCTGTCTTGTCCCTCAAGGTGGGAGCGAAGGCAGGGGAGTGGAAAGCATATGAATGAAAGATGGGGAGGGATATATAAGGAGAAGGAAGAATGAGCACAGATGAGGGGAAGAAAAAGACAATATTTTATTTTGCTTCTTAATCTTATTTTGCTTTGTTTTTCCCCTTTCTTCTTTCTCTGTTATCTTTCCATTAGAAGTCAATCCACTGCAGAGTAATGAGAAGGCAGAAGGGGACCCCCATTGCTACTTGACCCAATGAAATGCTGGCAGGCAGTAGACAGAGAATATTAGTGTAGTGGAAGAACATAAGAAAAGGGCTTTTCCTTTCTTTTCTCTCTCCTTAGAGATTTTCATAATGGAACAAGCCAATAAACCTAATTTCATCATGTATTACTGACTACTTAATGCAATAGTGTTTAGCACATCAGATAGCGTGAGCATCAAGTAAGCAAATGAACCATATGTTCTCATGTATAAGAAAGAATGACAACCTGTGTGATGCTGGATTTATTACAATTTCCCTTCTGTATGACACCGCTCTAATACAATTTTAAATTGTTCTTACTCGACTCCTGGGAGCCTTGTTAAGGTGAGCCGTTCTGAGGGGCTGTCCTACATGCTGAGATGTCCTAAGCAATCTGTCACTCTTCCACGTCGTATGGAGTTGCAGTAAACTAAACCCCAGTGAATGCCAGTGCTGTGCCCTCTCTCCCTTTCACAGGATCCCAGACTGGTGGGGGTTGGAAGGCACCTCTGGAGCTCACCCCGTCCCACCCCCTGCTTGAGCAGGCACCCCCAGAGCAGGGGCACAGGGCCGCGTTCATGTCCTTTCCCTGCTTCATGGACATATTCTGGTTGTTTTTCTGTCCTTTATATTTACCCGAGTTAGGAATTTTGAACTATTCATTCCAAAATCCCTCTCCTGATTTGATTGCTAAAACATTAATCGGTCCAACCTTAGAACATACCTACTGCAAGAGCACCTCCAATACTCCAGACCTAGTGTGTGTGTGTGTGCGCGCCCGTGAACACCCTGGCCACAGTTTCTGAAAGCAAGCCAGCACCATGCTGAGTACCTGGTCTCAGTTACTTGTATATACAGAATACTTTAAAGTTAACAGCAGTTTTTATTATACTTTTATTATCGACATATGTTCTGGCAAGCTGACAGGGAAGAAGATCCCTGTAAGTGACTTAAAATCCCACACAGAGGGTAATTCAGGGCCCTATGTACTGTGTAAATTCTACATAAGTCCTATATTGAGGGCCTTGGTTTACATCTGGACTGAATTCGGTTGTATGAATGGTTGTGCCTGAACTCCTAATGATGTCCAAATCATAAAAATAACGAGTAATGGTAGGATTAGATGGAATAGCAGTGGTGTGGGCATACCATCCTGTGCTGAAAGAACTTTTCTTGGATGTACCAGAGTTGTAAAGATTTCATAAAAACAACGGAACTTGTTGTCAAATAGAAAAAAAAAAATGGTAACCATTTTCTTTGGCAATTCAATTCATTTTTCTACCTGGATTCTCACCACAGAATTTCATAAAGTCTAGTTCCTCATCCTTTCCTTCTCAGTGTACTACTTTAACATTAAATTTTTTTCTGCTGTGAATGTTCAGACTCATCAACGTATGGCTACAAAAATACGATGTTTCATTATGTTCTACACACAAAGTAGACTAATAACCAATAAATCCCTTTTTCCCTGGACATGCTAAGGTATGGCTCTTGTCTCAGTCCAGGATTATACCACATCTCTGCTCCCATGGCATCCACTCTTTAGATGCATATTTGAAATAGGACAAAGACACAGGGAAGAGAAGAGCCATAAATGGGCCATATCTTGTAAATACGACACGAAACCAAGTTCTCTGTGTGGAAGACGACCAGAAATGTGCCTGTTCGTTGGGCGCAGCGGACCGGGGACGAACAGGCTCACAAGCACCTTAAAACTATCACAAGGACTTAGAAAGCCGAAAGAATTAAAACATAGCAAGGAACATTTTTGGGGGTTGCTTGTTTGTTTTGTTTCATCGCTAAGCTCGTCGTTTGGCTGGCGCGTCTGTCTTTCCTGTACACGCAGAGGTGCTGTTGCCCAGTATTCCCTGGCTGCAAGTTTTGAGACATATAACAATAATCGATTTAGACACACGTCTATAGACATGGTATTTTTGTCACTTTTCTTTGGTCACCTCATAAGAACATCTGCCTCACATTTAATACTTGAGTATGTTAAAGACACGGCAAACCAGCTTTAGCTATCTTCTGTTAAAGGGAGTCGAATCTCCTGAAACCACTGTGTTTTGCCTGGAAGCTTTATGATGGTGTACAACTCAGTTCAGATGCCTGTATATATTTATATATAATAAATATTTGTGGTCCCAAATTGCAGAGATTCTATGCAAAAATAACGTTTCTTTCTAGGAACGGAGGGGAATTTTAGGAAATAGCAAGGAGCAGTGTTATAATATCACTTTCTATCATTGCTATTAGGATTCTTTTCTAAAATAGTTTTATAAGACTATTCAGCTAGATTGGGTAATTTTGTTTTGATCCAAATAGTTAACACTGAGTTTAATGGCACTTACTTGATTTCCAGTTAATTGTCAGTCAACTCTGAAGCTCATTTATATCAGCATGCAGATAAGGAAAATCTTCTTTTAAGCATAGTTTATTAAATGGCAATACTATTAGCATACAAATTACGCTCCGAATAGGATAAACCGGTACAAAGTTCATTAACATATAATACAGACAGTCGGATCTCAGATGGGACTCAGTGGGACCTTTTCAAAAATACCAGAGCTGTCATCAGCTGGTACAATTCATTCACTCAGTCAAACTTTACTCACATTTATATCTGCATAAATCACTGGTAATTCTGAGTCACCTGAGAGATATGCTCGTGTTTCTGCCCCTCACTTACTTCCCCTTGTACTTTCTAATTCCACCTCTCTCATGCTTCTCAATCTTTGTGAAATTAGAAAAGTCAGTTATTGTCTCACCGTCCGCCAGCATATCTGCAGGAATTTATAAACAATATATCTTTTCATCGCCTATGAAAGCAAGAGTGGTTTTGCTCTTGAGCAGTAAAGTGAGACTGAGAAGACATGGTTTCAAATAGGATTTCTCAGATAATAAAAATTACTTTGCCTCTGATTTCATCAGATCCAGCATACTCCCTTTTTATCTGCACAGTGCTGCAATGATGACTTCAATAACATTATGAGGTGTCAGACACTTGATGTTAGAGGCAGACAGGAGAAAAGAAGAGTGAATCTTTACAGTAAGTATCAGGGTTACTTTATTTTGAAAGGAATTCTTTTATGCATTGAAGAGAGAGCTACCCTACTGGCAGTGCTGAAATCTGCAGAAGTCGGCTTGATTCACCCCCGGTTTTACACCGTTGCAGCTCAACCAATTTCGATGGGGATTTCAAAGACTTTTGCTGTACTGAATTAACGCAATTCACATCCATGAATTAAAATCGCACCTCTCTCTAAAACAGATTGGCTGAACAATGCAGCAGCACATAAAAATTACCTCTGCTGCACTTTAAAATCTAATGAGTTGACACCTCTTTCTTTTCTCATATTTTATTTTTCCATCAGCCTTGTTAAATACATATTATTCTTTCATGCTCTTAAGATCAAAGCAAATAGCCATCAACAATCTTTTGTTCACATGAGACAACACTTTCGGAGATGGTTTGTTTGGCCTGGTTAATTAAAAGCTGTACCTATCATCCCTGCTTGATTTCTCAAGTTCTTTACTTAAAAAGTATGTGTGACAATTTTAATGAGCTCTCGCTTCTTCCCGGTCTCATGTCTTCTGCAGAAACACTGCAAACTCTTCTTTTCGAACATTATGCGGTTTTGACTCCAGCCCATCTTGGGCAGGCTCTTTGTTGTCCCTTTCTGTGTATAATGCTTATCTTGTGGACTAATGGAGTCACTCAGAGAGGACAAGGACATGGATCAATCCGGTAGATTAAAAACAAAGAAACGGACGACGCTTACAGTATGCTTAAATAAACCAGGGAAAAACTTCTCACAAAGTCTTGTGCGACTAAAGGTTTGCAGATGCTCAAAGGGCTTTGGATTCATTCCTGAAGACAAAATCATCTGGCCCTGGGTTACAGGTCACTCGGTGCTGGGAAGGGGCTGTGGTACCTGCTGCTGCATCCTCACCCCGCCCTCGCCCTCTGCCACGGGCATCCTGCAGATGGAAAATTGGCTAGACGTGACTCTGGACTGGGCTTTAAGAGCTGTCTTATGTTCCTATGATCCACATGAAGTCAGCTGCATCCAACATATCCATCTTTTTGTAGGGTAAGTTCCCAGGCTTGTTACAAATGGAATGATATTTCTGGGTCTTTCTCATTAGCCCTTGTGTGCAGGAACTTCGTATGGATTTATATAACCGATTTTCATCTATTTTCCTCCCAGCAACTTTGCTTAATTGAGCTATTTACCCAGAGGTAGCACCTGTGTAATTCAGGCAGGAACGCAGGCATCAGCACTAGTCTGACGGGTATTTAAGCATTTTGTAAGTCAGACACGTGAGTTTAGAGTTAGGCTTATGCTTAAGCAATCCCTTGCTGCAACAGGGCTTTATGAACAGCTGTCCTAAGTAGTTAATTTCATTCTTCCTTCTCCTCCTCCTTTCGCAGGGATGCATTTATCAGACCTGCTTCAGATCGTTTGCTTTTTGTCCCTCGACAGGCACTCGTTTGCTTATTAAGAGAAGTCCAGCTTTCCTGGCAGACAAAATATTCTGCTCGCATTACATTGGGCAAGTTAAACTTTTCTGTCTTGTCGTGGTACTTGAAATTACCTTGTCTTCTGATGCAAATGCTAAGAATTATTATCTATAGCCTTCACACAGTCTAAAATGTTGTGAAAAGTAATGGTTTTCAGCAAGACTTTCAGCAGGTGAGGCATGCGTTTCACAGCTTCTTTATAAATTGTTTGTTAGAGCTCGATCCAAAGCTCATTAAAGGAAATATTCCCATTGCCTTCAGAGTCATAGTTCCATTATTTGAAAGACAAATGGAAGAGGATAAAGTGCAGCCCCTCTGAACCCACCCACGGCGTAAAGCCGTGGCTCTGAGGAAGTTTATGGCAACTTTGCTGTTCGTGGCAACTGGGTCGGTATTTCACGTTGCTTTTCTTTTCTTTCTTGCATTTGAAATGCATCATCTTGATTTTCTGCTGTGCTCTGCTTTCTCATCCCTCTCCTGACACAGACCTCAGTACAGCCAGAAATCACTCTTTTTTTTTTTCCTTCTTTAATTCCTTTCCCTGCTAACTAATTACTCTGGAGCCCTTTGTGCTTTTACATAAATTCTGCCCGAGTATCTTATTTACTGCTGGCTCCCTAATTTTCTTTAGGTAGCGTGACCTCTGTTTCAAACAACTCTAAAGCTTTTATTAGCTCATAGTTTCTCTTTGCTAAGCTCCAGTTTGATCCATTCAAAGAGCCCTTCCATCCTCATCCTGCCAAGCTGCTGAAATGTTGTTTCAGGACTGTATTTCTTCAGATGAAATGTTACCCAGTCAGATCTTGAGAGGGTACAAACTCCTCTTAGTGGATAAACCAGGAAGCTGGGAGTTATTCAGGTCTCAATTCCTAATGAAGAATGCAGGGAAAAAAATCTGAGCTAGACACCGCTAAACTTCGGTGAAAAAGCCCTACCCAGAAGTCCACGGGGGGCTAAGCACAGAGCCTGTGCATTCAAAGAGTCCCCTCTTTATTATTCTGTATTTTTACAGCCTGTTTTTCCTGTGTAAATACTTATATTGGAAGCTTTTGGGGGCTCAGATTGTCTTTTTTATTTTTGCCTCACACCCACTTCTAGGTTCCAGTTTGTACCCAGAACTTTTAGGTGCAACGGTAGTAAAAATAACAGGGCTTCAATATTTGATGGTGAGAAAGACTTTATGGTGACTTGTTATAACTTATTATTCAGGTATCCCATTTATGAACATTTACTGATTCACACTTGAATATCTTCTGATACTGTTTGATGAAGCCACCACATGTTAGGTAGCCAGTCAATTGAATCAACTGTTTTATCACCAGCAGTTTCTAATGAGGGTGTTTTCTTGTGGCTGGTGCAAAACGATGTGAAGAAATGCATCATTAATGCAAAGAAAATTGCAGAGGCAGAAGTGAAATACTTGCAAATGTTTCTCCATATTTAAACCTGGCTTTGAAATACTGTCATCAGGTGTGTCCCCGCACTGACAGGGAGAGGCACCCGTAGTCTCTCTTCCTAATGCACCATGTCATGATGCCAGCAGGAAGGCTCGGTTCTTTCTCGCTTATTCATCCTTCCCTATCTGAAAAATGTCATTTAGTCAATACATCATTATATTGAAGAACGTACTTTGTTGCCTCATATTTTGCTCCTTTCCAATTTAATATGGATATATGATGGAGTATTACACTCAAGCTTCTTTTCTCACCGTACTACAGATTGCATACAAACAACTGCTGCAGTGCCTGGTGATTATTGCTAAGGTAACAAAGATTTTTCATTCAAGCCTAAATCCCTTCCCCTCCCAGCTCCACACCCCAGTGAGAGAGTGCCTGGCACCGCGGGGACATCTCAGCTTTTCTCATTCCTAAATCCACCCCTGCTCAGGAGCAGATCTTTCGGCAGGGTAAGGTCAGACAAGAGAGGGAGGCATGAAACTGGAGGGATGTAAGCAAGACCATCACAAATCCAAATCTGGCGCTTCTCGTCATCAGCTGAGAGGCTGGCAGCGCATAACGGGAAGCAGAACAAGGTCTAATGTGTGTTACACATATAGCTACAAGAGTATAAATACCAGAGTGAAATGCAGCAAGACACTACGATGGTTTTTTGTGTTTAATTGCTATATTACTGCCAGCACCAACTTCTGCTCTTGTTATTGTTCATTTCCTTTAATAATTCATTACATCATCCAATCTTATGTTGTTAGTAATAAATATTAAATACCCAAGCTGTGATGCATGAATTAGATATTTTCTTTTTATAAAAGGATTATTGTATTAGATGTAAATGTCAGTTAGAAGAGGAATATAAAAAAAATAATGCAGCGCTTCTGTGAGCATTGGAATGAATGAAGCCTGGTTTCCTCTGGATTTGTGACTTACAGCTGGATTTTTTCAGGTGTAAGAAAGTGTGGCATTTGAGTGCAGCTCTTCCCTGCTTGGGTGCAGGTTCTCTGATTCCTCCTAAGAGAAGTGGCTTTACTGGCGAGAGGGGCTGTACATAGAGACCCCATTTTCATGAAACTTCCAGGAACTTTATGTCTTTCAGCCCACTGCCCTTCTAAACTCAGAAAAAAAATGGTCAAGAACTTCAAAATCTACCAGGTGCAAGACACAGATGGAAGAACTGACTCAAAATTAACAACTCATTACAGGATCATATTATTTTCTGTCCAAAAGCCCATCACTTACCTAATTCAGTTTTCTTTTTTAAATTCTCTGCTTTTGGTAGATATGTTTTCTGTATATATGTGGGAAAAAAATCCCCAAACCCTGAAGCGCTGTCCTTGTATGCAAAAGCAAAAAGATTCCAGGGAATCAGTGAAATCTTACCTAAGGAAAACTTATGCCAAACTCTGTATTGACTTACATCCTAAAGTGTCTCATTGACATGAAGGAGCATATGAACAAGCTTAGAAATTAATTTTGCCCATAAAACCCAGCAGCGGTACTGAAATTACTATTAAATGCAATTTACCCAATACTCTGCAAACTGGGGTAAACAACATAGTGACTAATAAGGTGATTTGAGGGCCCTATGAGACAGTGATGTATTTGATTTGGCTCCTCGGCTTGTGAGATGGCATTTCAGCATCTCAGCTAGTCTGCTAATATCTTTTAATAATCCTGACAAAATTGCACAGGCAGCTGGGCTCAGACACAACTGCAGCATTGGGATCTGACAAAAAAATAACCCCCGTGGTAAAATATAACACCATTAGGTAACAAGTTGGGTCTTCCGTCTTCCTCCAGGCTCCAAATTTTGCTGCAAGGAAGTCAGCTAGATAAGCTAATGGTCAACGCCAGGATGTCAATGTAACATTCTTAATATGGAATTAGTAATAAGCAGAGGTGAAAACTGGTTGATACATATTCAGCTTGCTGTAGAAGAGAAAAAGTATAACAGAAGCATTTAAATATTAAAAGTAGCATTGCGTTTCCAATACAGTTCCTGTAACAGAAGTCGTCTTTTCTTCTTTTTTGTTTGTTTATTTTTTTCCCCAGGGTTTTCTTACTAGAAGATGGCAGTCTCAGGCTCTATAACATCACAAAATCAGATGCCGGGGTGTACACTTGTGTAGCGACAAATCAGTTCGGAGTTGCCAGAAATTCAGGGCACCTGGTTGTGAAAGGTACTTCAGTATTTTCTTTTGTGCTTTATGAATATTAGAAAGATTATGCTTTTGGTTTTTTATTTCACTGGGATGCCCAAGCCTGTGCCAATCAGTGCTAGTATTGACAGGTTTAAAGCTGGAACTGAGCTCTCCACTGCCTGCAGCAAAGAAAACCTCATGACCGCACCACTCCGATAATCGATTTGTTTATCAGGGAGGACTCCCAAGGTATCCACAGAACCAGGTGGTAACATTAATAATGATATTTGCACTGCGGGACCATTTAGGCGCCGCAGGTATGGGCTGCGCTGTTGCAGGCACTGGGCAGCCACGGTGTGAAGCGACACCGAGGCAGCGCCGCGGTTCCGCGTACCCTGTGCCGTGTGCTTGAATGACTTTGTTCGGCTTGTTTACAATTTATATCACATCTGAGACTGCAGAAGAGACTTTAAAGCTGGAGTGCCGTAAAGAAATAAGATGTTATGAAGTAATCTGAAAACCAGGTGGGGTTATCTCCTTCAGCGTGGGGCGGGTATATGTTGCATACGTTGCATTCCTGCAGATGCTGAAGCCACCCACTCCTCTGCATCCCAGCTGCTGTGTGATACTTTGGTAAATAACTCTAAAACAAATCAGAGCCAAGCAAAAACTCTTCTTTGGCCCTTCACAGGGCTTTTGATTCTGAATATTAAAACGGCCATCATCCACAGCCCTCCCCCAGTCTAATAGCAAGTATGATAAATTTATGATAAATAATTATGATCAATAATTATTATAAATTAATGATAAATAGCATTCATGACAAAACAAGGGATCTGTTAGGGTATCTTCTATACTTTCAGACCAGTTTGTTTTCCTGGATATTAATACTAAGACACCTCATTTCACAGGACGCTCCCTTGTCTGAAAGCATGTGATTTTTTTGATGGAGTTTTCCTACATTAGATTTTAGTTTAATTAAATAATTTCAATGATTACCTACAGGTTAATGTAGCTAAACAGACCTTTTTCTGAAGGGAGAATGAGGAACATCTTCCCCTCACTTTAGCGTTATTTTCTTCTCCATTATTTATATGAGATAAAATTTTAATTCTCTCCTTAAAAAGAAAGCGACTCGCCAACTTGAGAGTCAACACTATGAAATTGTCCCATCAGGATTGTTATAAGAAGCCAAATCCTGCATCCTCTAAGACAAGACAACTGACGGGATCTGACGAGATGTGCCATAGTGCAATTACTTAGTTAGGCATGATGTTTCCCAAACTTTATATGGCTCTAGCAAGGCCTGGCCTGGCTGCAGAGCACTTCCCGCTCCAATGCAAGGCATGCTTTCTTCTTCTGTTTTTCCATTCTTCTCCCCCCCCGTTTTTGCTTAAGGCACTAAGCGCAGGTAACTCTCTACCGGTCTCACTTTGTGGCACTCGCATATAAAACATAAATAACCTTTTGGACTGGAAAGCCAGGTTTCCGTCTGTCCTTTCCCCCACTCCATCTTCACTGCGTGCCCTCGCTGCGGGGGGACCCAGTTTCCCCCGGGCTGCTGCTTTCTTTGCTCCCAGCTCTTCTCCACCTGGAGCGGACTTGTACAAAGTCGTGGCTGAGACAAGTGGGAGGCACAGGGTTCACCGCCCGTGACTGGGAAGGACCTGACCCCCGATGGCTGCTCTAACCACGAGCCTCCAACCAGCGGCGCAAGGGGCAGACAGCCCCCGGGCGGCTGTCGATTCGAGCAGCGTGACGCTTGCCCAGGAAGGCATCTGCTCGCAGAAAGGGACCTTTTGTGCAAGACCCCGCTTGGGCGACCGTCCTTGCTGTCAGCCAAAGCTGCGGCGGGCACCGCCAGTGCTCAGGCGCCTGCCTCTTCTTAGTTCCTCCTGCTGGTCTAGGCAATTTATTGAGCAGTCTGTGTTGCTTTTGGATGGAGGTCTAAGTCCTCCCACTGGAAACAGTGGCAACTTCAACACCTAATTCAGCTTTTCAGACCACCCTGGTGAGGCCAGCAGTTTTACTTACAGATGTTGCGATGCTTTAGTCAGAGGTGTATAAATAATTTCCCTAACAGCCATCCCGTGGTTATCAGTTTAAACATTCAGAAATTGTGTTATGGGCTAGGATACACGTGATAGCAAACGGTCACATCTGCTGTAATTCTCCCTCCCTCTAAAGCTGCAGCTTTGCCTTTGCTGGGGCTGAGCTGCTGGTGTAACCTCACGCGCTGGCTCTGACCCCAGCCCGGTTGATGCTCTGCAGTGGCGGTGTCTTCCCTGCAGTATTCTTCACTCTTCCTTGAAACACAGTTAAATACATTGTGGAGCACGCTGGAGTATATTATGTCCAAAGCAGTCCTTTTCTTCACGTTTTTGCTGTGCTGATGGATGGTCTGTCTCCATTAGTAAAAAGATTTTGTATGAACTTACCACTCAGGTGGACTAGTCCAGAGCTGGAGGACATGAAAAGAGATATTGTTTGGATAGATATTCCTATGAGCAGCATACGAAATGACTGTGCTCTATATCCTCTGATCTTTGATCACTGACAGAAAAGAAAAAAAATAAAAAAGAAGGAAAACCGAGGCAAACTCAGTATGTTTTTTTTTTCTTTTTGCTCCCACATGATCTTTTCAATACAGGCATTTTCTTATACAAGCATTCATATTTGTTGATTTTAAATGAGGACAACATGTTTAAAGGTGGAACTTCTGAGATGATAGGAAGCGTATTTATCAGTTTTGCAAAACAGCTAACAATAATAATGCCTGTAGTTACAAGAAGAGCACATTATTAACTGTAATTTGCAACTCTTTTTTTTTCTCAACATTCTTCTTTTCAATGACTTCAGAATAGTTGCTGCAGCCTGCGGGCATGACCTCCTCCCTAAGCTACTGCAGCTGGCAAAAATCTTTTTCATACTGGTATTATGAAAGAGCAATTAGCGGTGATGCAGTGCAACGTGTAATCTGAGACGATGTTACAGCACAGCTAGCAATGAATAAACCAAGAAGTTTAGGGTTTAGGCAGCTCTGACTTCATTAAGGTTATATACCATTTCACGTATCACATACGTACATCCTAATGGAGCAATATGGGAAAATCACATTAAAACATGGAAAAAATATTTTGTTTGGCATTTATGAAGTTTATTAAAACACTGAGTAACAATGTGGTATAAAAATGATCTTGTTTGCAGGGAACATTTGTTTTTGTTTCCCCTCTGGAGAAGTTTTGGCTGTTCAATTATAGGCCTCATTGCTTCAGCATTATTTTCAACTGAAATGTCAGAACTTGGAAAAGCATATCTAATGTGCAAATTAAGTTTATTGCTGCTCATTGAGTTGTTTATTCTTTGTGTGAGAAGTCTTTATTATACCTCCAGCACTCGCAACATCTTATCTATTTTCTCTTCTGGAATGGGATTTGCCATATAATGCATGTCTGCAGTTGCTAAGCAAGATAGATAGATAATGTAGAACCAAGAGCTTTTAAGAAGCTTTTAAAAGTATTTGAGGTGGAAGTCTTAAAGACAACCCCATAAAAGAAGCAGAAAATATGGCACAAGTGAACCACTCTACATCAGTGGTATCCCTGGATGTGGGCAGGCCAGAACAAGGGATACAAGAGGATGATAAAACCATAATAAAATGGATTTTTTTTTTGCTAACACTACTAAAAACACACCTCACACACAAACCCAGCATAATTCACAAAAGGACAGTTTTCACTGTTTATTTGGTGGAGGCAAATAGGTCCATGCCAATAACAAAGTAGACTTATAATACTAACAGCATAGCTACTGGGATTTGTTGTGTTATAGGAAGAAACCTTTATGTTCTGATATTCCAAAATACTGGTTCCCTAGAGGGTTCCATAGACTGCTTTTTTTTTGTTCCAAATATTTTTCTTTTCCCTACGGAGGCATTCCATAAGTTTTAACAGATAAATGATCTCTGGAATTTTTATTCCTTCTAATAACATTCTATAACAGGATTGCAGATGTCTTATTTCTGATCTCTTTGAATGTGTGGTCAAATAATGACACAAGAAATTACACGACAGACCTAATGAGGCAACCATAATATTATTAGAACCTTCTGATGAAGAAAAGTTTCAAAACAGCTGGAGCCAATGGCCCCTTCCTGTACAACTGACAGCTGGCTTTGATGGAGGTTTAAAGATTTTACAGAAAATAGGACATAATTTTCTATTTGTATTCTATGGGTTTTGGAACGTAACTCTTGAATCTGATTATAAATTCTATGCAACCCTGTTTGTATCATTCTTGCTTAGTCTTACTTTGACCTTTCCATAGAAGTAAATTGATTTTATTTATAGTATTTTACTTATTTATAGAATGCTGTAATTGTACACAGCGCATTGTAGAAGAGTCAAAATGCACCAGTCCTGGTAAACAACAATCCATTACAGAGAAGCAGGAGTTACAAAATGAGGTGGCATTCAGTCTTGTGGCAGTAGAGGTCACCTGGGTTTTGTGAAATGTAGATATTTTAAAGAGAAGTTTGAAGGACAGGGAGTACTTGACACAAAGAAAATTTGGAGGTGGCGTAAAGTTTTGTTAATGCTGAATGAAATAAAGCAGAAAGGGTGAATTTTATCCCTGGCATAAGTGCCTTGATTTGGAGTTTTAGCAGTATTCTGCTAATTCTCGCAATGAAAAGGGTATCTTCAGGCTGTCGTCAAAGCACTGCAAAACAGGTACATCCAAGCCAGCTTTAAGCAAGACAGATAAACCACCGGCAGCAGTTTATATCAGGCAGCATGGAGCTCATGTTAGGCTTTGGGGACCATCCGAGAGGCCTGGGAAGCTGGGCCCTGTAACCGCCATTTACTCACGTCTGGACGTGGAGCTTACCAACAGAAGGCTCAGGAAACTTGCTGTTGCCCATCTGTCTGACATTGTAAGCGAGGCTGGTTAGGGCCAGCCCTCTCCGTTCCCAGGAGCAGTTGCACCGTACAGGAGACAGGAGCTGTGGAGGGGACTGCTGCAGTGATTTCAGGGGAGCCAGTTCCCACCTCCTGGCTCTCCCGCTGCACAGGTCAGACCCAGGGGCTACGTGAGGTGAGGGACAGCCCGGGATGACTTGCCAGACCCTTCAATACCCTCTTGTAAACATGGCATAACCTTTCGCATAATTTATGAGAGAATATGTGTGGAGACATCTCTCCTGCACAGCTAAAGGCAGAGGAGACAAAACCCAAGTGGAGTCTGGAAGAAAACATAGCATAAACGTTCAGAGCGACGTGGAATTTCTACTTTGAGGTCGATCATGGTGTTCAGGGGAAGACTTTGCTTCCTCGATGCCATGTTTCATTGGCTTTAAAAGCTCCATATAAAGATGCACACGATTTATACGTTTAAGGAAGGAGAGAGTCTTACAGGATGGCTTTGAAGGAAGAGATGACGAGTTTGGAGGGCCATATCAGGCAGCAGATCATGCCTCTCCACCTGCTAGTGGCAAAGAGAAGTTCTGGCTCTCATGAAAGTAACTTTCCAATTTTTAATATATTATTATACCAGGGTATTATTCCTTTTTTTCTTCTTTTAACATATACCGCACTATTGCAAGTAATAGAATTTCTCTCCTCAAAGTGTTATTCATGCAGTTCTATTTCAGCTGTGAGAATAAGAAGTACAGGAGAAAAAGCAAGGAAAGAAAACTTTGCGGAGGTTCTCTGTAGTTCCCGGATAATTTTGAATGTTATTCTATAAAAGTTACCTGTACTTCACAATGGAATTACTTCATCCGAGATTTATGGAGCCAAGTTCTTTGCCAGCGTGTGCTGAAATCAGTGGAGTTGTGCCAACAAAGGATATGGCCCTTGAATCATCTGGAATTTATTGCATCTGACACGCTGCTTCCAGGAAAAGGAAGAGATTTCTCTAACCTAATGATCAAGTATCTTCAAGACAGTCATCTGAAGCCTTCACATTTCTGCAGACCTTGACTTCTGGCAAACTGATGGAGCTGCCACAATGACAGTTTTACATGGTTGTGAAGAGCAATCAGATTACATAGAGAAATCTGAGAAAGTGGGTTCCAAGTCTGAGCTCTAACTCACGATGAGAACCTCCGACACTCTCTTAAAGATACCAGAAAAAAAACCCACCTAATTTGTCTATACTAACAAAAATCAGACAAGTTCTTCCCTTATTTTCCTTGGAAAACATTACCTGATGCCTGCGGCAGGTATACCACTGAAGCTAGTGAGATCCAGTTTCATTTTAAAAGGAAAATGCAACGTTCTGCCTTGTTTCTACTTGACCATAACAGTCACTCACCCAGTGCGGCTCCGGTGCTGGGAAGAAGCCCTTCAAGTTTCAGCCCGTACTGCCTGTCTGTACCCACATGTTAATCACTTACTGCAATGATGGTGAAGGTCTGAACGAAAATGTGTGTGAAGGAAAGGGGTTGGATACCCTAGCATGCATTAGCCCTTTGGAATCAAGGCCTTGGTAAAAGCAAAATCCTGAATTTTCAGGTACATTTCTAACACATAGGGTTAAGCCAGAATGAACGCTGAACTAATACAGCTCGTGCAAATTTTCTTCTCCTCTCACATTATTTTCAGAACATATTAATATTGTTGAATAGGTTCTGCTCTCGTTTTATTCATGCGCCTCTAAATTCTCACCGTTTTATAATACTTTCACGCACAAAAGCTTTATTCAAGGGAATTGCTTACAACAAAGTGGTTGTTATCTCTAATCTATCTGCCAGTCGTATCAACAAAGGTGAAGCCATATAAACCTATTCCTTTCCCCTTCAGCAAGCTACTACTTCCCTCAGTAAGAGCTGCAAGTTTGTTTCTCAGTGCAAGGGGTTAAAAAAGATTGCATAAATAGTTTTTTCTGTTTGTGAAGAGATCTTCTTTGAAGCTGTAATGTAGGCAACACTCTGCAGTAAACTACCACTAACATTAATATAGATTAAGGATCTCAATGTATAAAGTAAGCGGAGACGAACAGCAGTTTTGCTTTTGCTGCAGTTTCCTATAAGGAGAGATTTTCAAGTTTGGAGAACCATGGGCATATTTTGTAAAGTCTCAATAATGAATTCTGCACTTTTTGAGCTGAAATCATATCTATTGACTAGGGGCTTTACACAGTAACACATGACTAATTTAGCATGTTGCCTCTGACATCTGCTCACTCTCAGAGGTACGCAGTGCGCTCGTATTGGTACTGCAAAAGTAATAGGCTACACACGGGTAAGAGTGTTCTGAAATCATCACCATATTAGAGATCATTTTCTTTATTATGGAACATTTGGGCCAATTTTAAATCATTTCACAAATGGTACAAATCTCATTCAAGATCTACTATTTTTATAAGCATGTGAATAAAAAGGATTTCTTTTTTGTCTCCACAGAAAGGACTGTAATTACTACTCCACCTTCTAATATGGATGTAACAGTTGGAGAAAGCATAGTCCTTCCATGCCAGGTGTCTCACGACCCCTCCGTTCATGTGGCGTTCGCGTGGTCATTCAATGGCAATACAATTGATTTTAATAGAGGAATACATCATTTTGAAAGAATTGGAAGAGTAAGATTTTTAAACTCCTTAGTGCTTAATGAAACTATTTGCCACAGTCTTTAGACAACACAAATATTTATCATCATTCTTCCATCGCTATTTATATGCATGGCAAATCACAGTTTCTTTACAAGGGCTGCAGCCATTTATTTTTCTTTCTTAAATTTCATAAAGGTGCTTGAGTTATTTGTGAAGCCATAATAAAAACGTCCACATGAAAGAAACTGATGATAGCTATGAATATTTTAATTTAAAAGCTGAATTTTTTATTAATATTGAGCAATTTATAAAAATGTCCAGAATGGAAAGCATGTTGTGAATGATTAGTTTACTTTCTTTGTATCTCCAGGAATCTGTTGGGGATTTGATGATAAGAAATATTCAGCTACATCATTCTGGGAAATATGTGTGCATGGTACAAACAACTTTAGACAGTCAATCTGCAACAGTAGATATAATTGTAAGAGGTATGTCTGTTAAATGTAGACGCACATATCTTCTGGAGGAATTAGAAATTCTTAACATCCGCTGTTGTTTAAGTCGTTCCTAAGATATCAAATCAACAATCCAATAGTGAAATATTATATATATATTTTACCCTTGGACCCAAAACTGGATCGAGATTCTGGCCCGCATGATCCTAGTGTGCAGCTAACCCGGGGAGACCTGCGCAATTCTGCCATGGCCTCTTTGGAAGGTAAATATTTCTGGCCGCACAGGTCAATACGGCAGGGCATAGGGAAGTCCCCTACTTTCAGCAGACTGCTGCCACCTGCTCCTTGCTGGGTATCTCTGGGTCACTTGCAGGCTGGAAAAAACCAAGAGACCTTGTTGCTTTCCACTATTTGGAGATAATATGGAAAATTATTTGTATGGTCAACTAACTGATCTTTTTGCTGCCAGAAGCAAGCGAAATGCTGTTATGGGAGCAGACCCTCTAAACCCTAGCAGAAATCAGAAATCTGTATAGCGCACCATCTTACATTCTTTCTAAACCTCAGTTTTGATTAAATCCAATACCAATTCTGAAAATGTTGGATGGCTCAGCAAAAGACACACTGGGTAACTTCCTTGGTCAGACAAAGGAAAATCATTCCCTTGTTTGCAGTTTGCATATTAGAAACATAAAGACATTCATTTTCCTGACTCAAAACCCTTCATTAATTAGAAAAATGTAATACAGGCATAAAGCCATCATTTAGAGATTGTGCTGCTTTTATGAAACTGCAGCTTCATGAATAATTCCACTAACTTGAGAAAGTAAGAATTGCCCAACCCAACCCAGCAATGAATCTTCTCTTCCTAATACCTTCATCTTAAAATGCTGATCATATTAGGCCCCCCAGGTCCACCAGAAGATGTTAAAGTTGAACATATTTCTAGCACTACTGCTGTGTTGTCCTGGAAGTCTGGAATAGATAATAATAGTCCAGTACAGATCTACAGTATTCAGACAAGGACTCCTTTCTCAGTTGGATGGCAGGCAGCTGCAACAGGTAAGCAATTTGAGAGTTGCCGTGTATTTTTTTTTTGCATATACCGTTAATTGCTCCAAAAATAAATTGTCATGACATGTTTATTTTACCTTTAGTTCCTGAAGTCGTTAACGGTAGGACTTACAAGGCAACAGTAGTTGACTTAAGCCCTTGGGTTGAGTATGAGTTTCGTGTGGTTGCCAGCAATAGTGTTGGAATTGGGGAGCCAAGCAGACCATCAGCTCTACTGAGGACTAAAGCAGCAGGTAAGTCCCTAGTTTCCCTGAGTTTTTTCCATGCAGGCACATTGCCAGCTCCTCGGGTGTGAGAATTTCACTGCAGCAGAGCCACTCGCTCCTACGGGGTTACTTACATACCTGTATGGCATTTCAGTCTGTGGCTGCTATGGCTTCGTGACAGCAGACCTGCGCTACCAACGCAGGGGATGCTTGGACATGGTTGGGGTACCGCATGCTTTGCTCTCTGATTTGGAGATCACTTGGGCCAGCAATAAAGGCTGGAGATGGCCCATGCCTCCTCCCTTTGATATGTCCCGAAATAGATCTAATCCCAATGCCTGAACACCAGCTTTCATTCAAGCAATTGGGGAGCAACATTTGTTTTCTTCCAATTATAACCATGTTTATACCCTGCTCAGGGACTTGCATAGAAAATGATAAAGCCAGCTGTCGGGCATATCCTAGCACAAGCGTGTAATGCCTTTGCTGCAGATATCTGAGCATCAATAGGGACAGGATATTGGCTTTAACTGGAGGAAATAAATTACAGCATCCAAAGCCCAGCGAAACTAATAGCTATCACTGACTCCAGGGCGGGATCCTTACTCTCTGTCTGTCTAACCCTTACACATTTATCTTCTGAGACTTGGAACCTCATAGGAAGAAGACTCATTCTTGGCTGACCGACACTGTCACTCCTTTGACCTACTCAGTTTGGTACAATTTATTTGAAGCCCAAACCTTTGGTTTGTTTTATGTTTCTCCAGCCCCCTGCTGATTAACTCTCTCCCACCTATAAAATCAGTATTTAAAGGACAGAGAGCAGTAAAATGGAAGCAGCTTTTACAATCCACTTTCCCTTCTCTGTCTATCTCATTTGCCAAGCTCAGAAGCTTGGCAAGATGCATTTCAAGACAGAACTCAAAATACAGTACTGTACATTATCCAGCAGAAAATACATATATCCTTAGAAAGGGGGATCCTTTTGTTTCTCACAATGCCTATAATATTTGTCCCAAGGCAGAATTACTTCAAAATGTATTAAATCAGTTGATTTAAATGTAATAAGTTCTTTTTCCTATTGTTGAAGCAAAAACTCATACTCAGTACTGATGCCAGAAACAACTATTTGATCATTAGAACACCAATTCCAATAGATTTTGTCAGCTTTCCAGGTGCACGGAGACATCACATGAGTCTTATCAGCAGTCAGGTCTGCCTGGCCAGTGGGGTAGTAAAGCAGACTGAAGGCTGCGCGCAAGGAAAGGGAAGAGCCTGAGAGCCTCTAGCCTGGAAAGATGCACTGATCCTGCCTGGGCTTAGGTGCCTGGGGGATGGGTGCCCGAGTGGTGCCTGACCCCTTCCTCCAGCAGGAGAACCATGGGACGCTTTCACATGCAGGGAGTAAGGAGCAAGGTGAAAAGGGAAGGCTAATGAAAACCTGGAGACAGGAAAAGGCCAGATTTTCTAAATTTCCCAGCAGAGTACCACAAATATACATCCTCCGCTGCATGACTGATCATGAAGTCAAAGCTAGTCTTGAGAAGGCCTTTCTTGCTCTTGCCACCGTGGGGCTTTGTAAAGTGTGATATTCAAAACCACCTATACAGCCTGTAAAAGCTTTCATCTTCTAAAGCTTTTTTTTTATTACAGGGATTGACAAGGCTATGGTTGGAAAGAGAGAGAAACAATAAAATTAATATTATTTATCATGGCAATCGCACAAGGAGTATTATTCCCTTAGAGTGTAGCCCTATCTGAAGCTTAACAAAAGGAATAGGAAGACTCAGCTCAGGTTTAGTTGCTTAACTTCTTCACGGCTGTAAATCATTCTGTCTCAAGACGTTGCTGTGCAGTGGGAGAAGTAACAGATTATCTCAAAATATTTTTTTAAATATTTTTATTAATAGGAAACTGAAACATACTGTTTCATACTGACAGTGTGGACAGCAAAAGGCTGGCCATGAAAGGGTGGATATGAATTTCACTATTATAATAGCTATTTTGCCAGCTGAAATCTGAGCATTAGTAGATTTGTGGATGCAAATGAGCCACTGTTCATTTCATTAAAATGGAGCCGAGAATTAATTGAGCCTCTGTTGGTGCACTCAGCTGTGAATTTTCATCTGTTTCTCAACTATGACCCAGTTGAGGCTCTGTTGAGCAGTAGTACAAATTTTTTCCCCATGCAAATGTAGTAAGTACTGAACACATTTAACACATGAACTAATTGAGCATCAACTGGTTCATGAAACAGTGAAACACTAGGCCTGAAAGTCTGTTCTGTCATTTTTTCCTTTAACGCAGTCAATGTCGGTCTTAGATTATTTGCCTCTGATGTGCACAAAGACATTGATTGTGAGGGACAAAATTGAATATCTATGCTAAACTCTCCAGAAGAGCCTGTCCATTTGCACTTGCACTCACTTTTATGACTGTAAAACAAAATTACCATGAAATTTCTATATTTCTAGAGAGGGTGAAATCAGATAAAGATTTACATGTGGACTGGAATCTAGAAGTGATAGTGGGGTCACATAAACTTCTGTGAACTGAAAGGACTATTGCCTTTATTCCCTCTACTAGAGCTTGACGAATGCTTGGTGGAAGACATGGGGAAGGGCAGGCAGACATGGCAAAGCTTACCAAAATCTTTGAAAAATCTTCTGAGATATAACTGTCCCGTCTATTTCTGACCCTGTCCTCAGCCCTGTCTCAACACATCCAATTTCCAGACAGTGAGGTGAATGAAGGGAACAACAAAACTAAACTTCAAACAAAACAAAACTTCAAATTTCTAAAGACAGTACCAAGGGTTTGGAGCTGGTAAACAGCACAGACGACCTCTTACAGGGGGTTTCTGTCGCAGTCAGTTCCAGAGTCATCGCTCTTTGTTCTGCTCCAGCAGCTGAAAAGGCACGTGATACCATCCTTGCAAATAGATCTACAGGGAACTATACAACAAGAACTAGGCTGGTCTGTCTAAATTCCATCCATCGCATCATAAAACAGTTCCCCCAAACTGTCAATAATTATAGGCCAATGGGGTGGGCATGTTGATGGAAGTACAGAGCGAGAGGCAAGAAATGCTGATATTTTCCTTGCCTCTCCACCAAGAGCCATTTAAGTGATGAGAAGCCCCTTCAGCCTGGAACACCAGCACATTTCTTGACCTCAACCCTGTACCTATGGTGCCATACACGCGGAGCAGCGCTGGGGAAATCAAGCTCTAATCAATGAAGTCTTGGACACTTACAGTGTTGGGAGAAGGAGAAAAGCAAATTAAGAGTTTTGAATTTCCTAAGAAAAACATACAGCCAATTAAAAAAAATTAATATATTGCTCCAACAACATGTTTACTGAACAAATGCATAATTAGTAAATCAGTAGTGTTGCAGCTACAGTCTGAATGGAACATCATTTTGCCAATTAGTTGATGAGGCATAATAATGTCAGATACTTGATGCTACTAGCTTCTTTAATTAATTTTTTGAACCAGGGTACTCATGTATCAAATACATCTGTGGCTTCAGCCTTATAAACTTGAAAATGTGTAAACATAATTTCAGTTCATTTAAAATGTGCTGTTGTATGATGTAGTCCCTGTTCTACATGTTGAAAGGCAGAATAGCTGCACCTGAGCTAGGGAAAGCTCTCGTCATCCAGTTGGCAAGACCCCTGGCAGTAGCGGTGGGTAGATGCAAACACCAACATCTTTTCTTCTCCAGTTCCTGTCGTGGCACCAACGAACGTCAGCGGAGGAGGAGGGAGCCGTTCTGAGCTGGTCGTCACATGGGAGGTAATTGTTAGCTCAATTAACCTACGCTGTCTAATGGGGGAGAGTCCATGGGTGAAATCACAGCCCTGCTGAAATCCAAAGGCTTTTGGTCATTGGCTTTGACTGAGCCTGGATTTCATCCCGCATCTGGAGAGAAAACAGCCTGTAAGATATACAGCAAGTTTTCTGTGTTATAGCGAACAATTTATAAAAATAAACACTTTAAGAGGCATGTTATAAAGATGTTTAGAAGTCTGTATAACCCTCTTATCTCCATTGTACAGGAGGTGCTTAACACACTAATCCGCTTGGCCACTTTCTGCATTAACATTTTTCATACTTTTGTTTATATGTTTTTCATTCTGGAACACTGTGCTGACAAGACATATCCTATTATGCGTTAAAGGAGATGAACCCTTTAATTCTCCAGCACTCCAGTGAGAGGAGAGAATATACATTTTCAGAACAGCTAATACCATACTACAAGTTGCAATGGGCGAGCGCAGGTCATTTCAGCGAGCGGAGAGTAAACACTGTGGGAAGGAGCCCTCCTTCTCCAGCCACCCAGCAACCTTCCCCGCGGGCACTGCGATGAAGGCAGGCATCATCTTGCGCAGCCCGTGCGGTGATGGGGCAGGCGCTTGGCCGGGGCTCCAGCCCCTGGGGAAAAATCTCCCCAAAACACAGCTCCCACCCTCTGGGTTTTTCTTTGCCACTGAAAAACAGATATGAATTTAATGTGACTCACCTAATTAAATCTCTCCCCTGGTTTTGAGGACATCTGACTGAAGTGGGAGCTACCCAATGCCATCAGCAGCACCCAGCCTGGAGGACAGGGACCATCAGCCTTCCCACGTATCCTACTGTCGGCTGTGACTGTCCCAGAGGCTGCACAATATAATCTCTGTTTAGTTCCTCATACGGGACTGGGCCTCCAAAACCACGGTGCTCCCTTTGTAAGTCATTGTCGTGGTTTAGCCCCCAGTCAGCAACTCAGCACCCCACAGCCGCTCGCGCACTCCCCCCACCCCACTGGGGTGGGGGAGAGAATCAGAATGGCCAGAGTAAGAAAATTCATGGGTTGAGATAAGAACAGTTTAATAATTAAAATAAAACAGTAATAATAATAATAGTAATAATAATAGTAATAATAAAAGAAAATAACAAGAGAGAGAGGTGAAACCTCAGGAGGAGGAAAAGACCCCAAACAACAAGAGACGCAACCACTCACCACCCGCTGACTGATGCCACCAGTCCCCAAGCTGCGATCACTACTTCCCCCAGCCAACTCCCCCCAGTTTATATACTGGGCATGATGCCATATGGTATGGAATATCCCTCTGGCCAGTTGGGCCCAGCTGTCCCGGCTGTGTCCCCTCCCCTCCCGCCTTCTTGTGCCCCCGGCAGAGCACGGGGAGCTGGAAAGTCCTTGACTAGTGTAAGCACTACCCAGCAACAACTAAAACATCAGCATGCCATCAATATTATCCTCATACTAAGTCCAAAACACAGGACTGTACCAGCTACAGTGAAGAAAATTATCCAGCTCAACCCATGACAGTCATAGAAAACATTTCTTCTTTAAAAAATCAAGACTTCTAGTTCAGCTTAAGCAAGGAAAGCTTAAGCAAAGAAAGTCTGCTCCCTCCCTTGACTTCATTCTTTTTCAAAAGAAATAACCAAGCTCATGTATAAAGTTTGAAGGACAGGAAAAGGAATTAAATTAAACTAAAAGTGATGTTATTCATCAGCTGGGTGATTTATCTGTGTTCTCCTGCATGCTTAAAAACCGTGCCTGCCTTTTGGGGAAGGAAGGGAAGAGATAAGAAGAAAATGAGGTCAAAATTTTAAAAAATCCCCACTAGATAAATAATATTGTCAATGCTTCCCCCTCTCCATGCTCCAAACAGAGTGAAACTTCACTTTTACTGAACTAAGTTTGCCTCCATATGCATCTTTCACTGTTTTGTTTCATTTTCTCCTCTACTGATCTACTCTTTGGGAGCAGAAGAACATGGAAATTGAAAACAACCTGAGAGTTCTCAATCAAATTATCCCGTTGGACTCCATAGTGTGTCCTGAAAAATAGTCAGAAGAAATACTAATTATGCCAAGCTAACAACACTGAACATGAGTGTCCAGCTTTCTGTGATGAACTCACTAAACATCTTGATTAAATCTGAGGTCACAGAAGCCTCAAAAACAAATTAAATGCTCTAGAAAGTAGCTTGAACTCATATAAATCCTCAGTGCACCATCATCACTCACACTTAACTCTCTCAGGACTGGAAAAGAGCTAGGAGGGGGCATAATGGGGAATTAATGTTTGTAAAACACTTAAGGAAAGGCGTGTGTTATATATGCCAGGCCAGGGAAATTATTAGAATTCCAAGGAATTTATGAAGAAAAAAGTAAGTGCCCTGAAATATTTGGGTGTACTTCTGATTTTTTTTCTCCCATCTTCTCACACCGTTAGTGCTCCCAGTAATTTCTCTGCAGGATTGGAGCTTGGAGCCTGGGACGATCTCAGGGGTTCTGCCCCTATGATTTTCTCTCTTTTTGCGCCATTTTCACGGCTGCTTTTCCATGCACCTTACTTTGATGCAATCATCTAAAATAAATGAACTTTTGCTGAGAAACCCTTCCTTCCTCCATGTACTGCTCATCTTTTCTTGTTTCATATATGTTCTCTTGCTTTGGTCCCAAGAAAACAAAAAAGTTCACGCGGGATGCAGGGTTGGTGTAATTGCCTGTTCAGTGATAGTCATTAATACATTTCTTGACATGAGATTTTATTAATAGAAACATTAATTTGCCGTGTTGACTTGCAGCAACATCTCTGTTCTAAACAAACTTAAATAAGAATATATTCATGCACTTGAGGCTTTCAGTTTTGCTAAAAAAATAAGTAAGTACTGTACTTGTATGCAGGCAATTATGCAGCTGACGCACACTTCTGCATATACATTTGCTCTTTTCCTGGCTTTTTCTTTCTTTAAAAATCATTTCTTTAAAATTAACATTCCTATACCCATTGGGGGAAAAAAAAAATCAGCTACAACCTGTACTGAGTGAAATGCTTTTAATTTGGAAAACTTCATGCCCGAAAGACAATAGCTTTAATGGAGCTGATCAGATCTTTTGTTTCTAAATTGATTGCCTCAATAGATTTATTATTTTGATTTTTATTTCAATATTACATTGACGGATGGAGCAAACATTATTATCTTCTCTAAGGCACAGTCAACTAAATCAATACCGCTAAAATACACTCAGAGAATGAAGATTCAATTAAAACAGTGTGTACTTGCAAATGCTTATTGACCGACTGCCTTGTCACTACAGCCAGTTCCGGAAGAACTACAAAATGGGGAAGGTTTTGGCTACATCATTATGTTTCGTCCTCTTGGCTCAACAACCTGGACAAAAGCAGTGGTGGCTTCAGTAGAAGCAAACAAATATGTTTATAGGAATGAAAGCATTACACCCCTCTCTCCTTTTGAAGTGAAAGTTGGTGTCTACAACAACGAAGGGGAAGGGACCCTGAGCTCCGTATCCGTTGTCTACTCAGGAGAAGACGGTAAAACGTGCTACTCTTGTTAGTAACGGTTGTGCAGCAACAATAGGTCCCAGATATGATCAGCCAGATCTCCACAGGGATATTAAGGAGCCTGCTCAAAGCTGCTCATTGAAGATTGACAAGAGACACCAGGCAGAAGGGGGGAAATTGAAGTAAACAAAAGCAAGGTGCAGACTTTCACAATCGCTTTAAGGAGAGGGCGTGTTTCACCTTCTTTGTCCCCAAGGAGCTCCCACTGAGTGGGCTGGGAAAATCAGGAGACATTCAGAGGTGTAGCTCGCAGAGGGCCTGGCTTTTCAGACCACTCAGTGCAGCTCTGAAAACCTCTCCCGGCTTCTGGGTAATGACCACTTTTGAAAAATTACAGTTTTGCTGATGTTCCAGAATAAACAAGCACCAAAGCTTGGGAGTCATACCCAGTTTCCTGAGCCTCTACCTGCTGCTTCCCCCCAAAACCTCTTCCTCTTTTCTTGAATCCCCCTCAGTTTTGATATAACACTCTTTTGGTAATACAAACGTTCCACCAGCTGTGTTTTCTCCCATCGCCCAGAGCCGCAGATAGCACCAGCGGGGGCTTCAGCGCTGAGCGTTTCGGCGTCGGAGGTGGAGGTCTCGTGGCAGCCCATCGCGTGGAACAGGCACACGGGCAGGGTGCTGGGCTACGAGGTGAGGCGGCTGGCGCTGGCATCTGACACCGTACAGATGCCCCTTTTCCAGCCACATTTGTATTCTGGTTCCTCTTCCTTTGCTTCCAAGTTAACAGAAAGTGGAGCTCTTCCCCCAACTCTCATTAGCAACATTTCACCTGAGATAATCGCAACCATTTACAGACCAGGACTGCAGCTCTCTCCCAGACTTTTTGTAATGTAAATTAAAACCTCAGGATTAATCATTTGTGGTGGCCTCTATAAAAGGACTTGTGCTTGAGTCCATGGAACAAAGCTGATCCTCCTCTTCTTGTACAGCTGTAACGCTGGCTGAGCACGATGCATAGCATTGCTTGCCGAAGAAACCAGGATAAATGCACTTCATTGCTATCCAAAGCTTGTGCTGCAGCATGTTTGAAGGGCTTTTGGCTTCTCACTCCTATTTGTAGTGAGCACCTGCTCATTTATTAATAACTGAAAGGTTTTCTTGCCCTGTGCGCTGGGGTGTGTTGCTGGTGTCATGCCATCAGGTCCAGGGCCAGAACCAGGGACAAACGTTTCAGGGTCTGACCAGGGGTTGCTCCGACGACGCGTGGATGCTGCCAGACCCCAGCGGCACTCAGCCAGCTGTGCTGCTTCTGGCTTTGCTCTGGTCTCCAGCACCCAGTGGGAGCAAAAACCCTGGGTCAGCTGCGTCTGACATCCACAGGACGGACCAGAGGTCCCTCCAGCGGGGTGGGGAGCAGGTTTTTGTATTGATAACCGGAGTACTTCAAAGTGGCCTCGGATATGATTCCTGGGCATTTTACTTGTGCAGCAAAACAACCTTTTTTTTTTTTTTTTTAAGATGAGATAAACCAAGAGTAAAGGAAGCCAGAAATCCTGTAAATTCTGTCCTATCATTACAAATGTATAAACGAAGGTAATGGGAGTCATGTACAGTACACAAACCTTCCTAAATCAATTACTTACTGAAAAAAAACACCCAGGTCTAAATAGCTGCCACTGAACAAAGACTAGAGGCAGGATAAAAAATAATTAGAAAACCTCTTAGATGACTGACATAAATGTTTTGTTGTATCTTTTAAAGTTTCCTTCAAATGTGTTCAAACCATAGAGCCAAAGAAGCTTTTAAAATTTCTCGTTTTATCAAAGGTTTACTTTTGGATATCTATAAAGTTAAGAATTTCCTTTATTTCCTTAATTGGTATTCAGTCGCTGAAATTTTATTTCTTCTCTATAAATATTCATGCTTGGTTTTATTTCCTGCTAGTTTTGAATACAAAAAATGCTGTATTCCTTGAAATCTTCATTGTCAGCACGTCTGCTACCCAGCCAAATCTGTAATTGATGGAACACAATGAACTGCCTGTTCTTTGTTCTCGCTTTTCAGGTTCTATATTGGACTGATGATCCCAAGGAAAACACAGCTGGTAAAGCCAGAGTCAATGGGAATGTAACAGCCAAAAATATCACGGGACTAAAAGCTAACACAGTGTATTTTGCAACAGTTCGAGCTTACAACACTGCAGGGATGGGGCCCTCCAGCACCCCAGTAAATGTCACCACTAAAAAATCACGTGAGTATTCAATTTCATACAACAAATATTGCCAGCTCCCGAGCGTGATAGTGACATTTCAGCTCACCGTGACCCATGCCTGACAAATGTTGCAATATCAAAGAAAACTGGATCCTAAATTTCTTCATAAAACTAAGCAACAAAATCTGTGACTAAGAAACATCTGTATCTCTTCCCTGAAAATATTTTTGTGGTCCCCACCACCTTTCTTCAGACTCTGGTATTAAAGACATTAATATATTATTTAGCCTGAGCTTCAGCTCTGTCTCAATGGAAACCAAAATCCTCATCAACTTAAATTGGACTGGGAAGGTTATTTCATTTACCCTGTTCTTTTTATATGCTAAAGTAATTCTGTACACCTACAAAATCAGATAACACCCGTGGTTGTGTTCCTATAGAGTAGCAACTGTTAGGGGGAATTTCCTTTTGCATTGCAGCAGCACGCCACTTGCTTTTAGGAGATTTCAGAGACATGCAGAGCCAATAAAGGAAAGATGTTCCACAGGTCCAACAACAGATTTGGGTGTGGGAATACGGGTTTGTTTTTTTAAAGAAAAATGTTAAATGCTCCAAAGAGAGTGCTTTTCTGAGACTTTTAAACTGTGCACTACTGAGGGTAGCATATGAGATACATTCATATAAATACCATTCATTCATTATTTTTTTTACATTTTCTGCAATTGCAGAAGCAAAACCATATGCTATCGGTATTGTGAGAAGCAGCTCATGAAACCAATGCTTTCATAGGCCCATCCTCCAAGGTAATAAGGAAGCACTGAGCACCATCCTGCCGGATTGAACCCGTGAAATAAATGTTCACTAAGAGCAAGATAGTCATAAAGTAGGAAATCTTAGTAATCTGCTCTGAACCCAAGTGCCCCAAAGTCATTACTGTTTAAGTGTTCCAGGTTTTTTGTACTTTCCTTGGGCCATGGTTTCCCAGTAAACAACTGATGAGCCCTTTTGCACAAAAAGGGAAATATTCCTCCTGTCTTTCACCAATTCTCCTCTTGTTTATGTGCTGTTCCATGCTATTACTTAAGTGCAAGACAGGAACCCACTTGTAAAATGAGTTCATAATAAACATTACCATTTAATGTAAATAACATAAACTAAAATACAGCAAAGGTATCTTTTAAGTCCTCAGACAGAATTCTTCTCACAGGCAATTTCTTAATGGAAAATAAACTCGTGTCTGGAAACTATTCTCTATATTTGTAGGTGCATTTGTATGAAAGACAAGTTAAAGACCTGGCAGTCAAGTGAGAAGACATATAAGGAACGAATTTGCTTTTGTTTTACATTGACTTCATCTTCGGTCAAATTCAGGATTGTGCTAATGATTCATTTAAAAATTAAAGTAAAAAGAACCCTTTTAATATTTAAAAACATATATTAAACTTTTAAGCTCTATTCTCTGAAAGATGCAAGCACTTTCAATATAAGTAGAGAGAATATGTCAAGAGAATATAAACAATGTACATCTACAGCAGGAGCTTTAGCTTCAAGGTAATAGCTCTGTCTTCCTACTCATTGCCCAGGGTTCCTACAACGTTCTGTGCATGCCATTATTGCAGACGCTAAGCGCCATCAATTTATTCCATCTCCATGGGAAATGAAAGAAATTGTGGAGTATTACCAAATCAACAGTACCTTCCAAGTTACATACATTAATCGCCAATATATAGGAACTGTAGGGAGAAAAGAAGGATCCCACAAGTTAAGCATTTTAAAGTCAGGACACAACATGCTCCTCCACATCTCTCCTCCTTTTTCTTAATTCTGTTCAAGTCCTTATTTCCTTTAACACCCCTAGTGCTGTCCTCCCAGGCAGGGTTCGGGAGGACGCACCATGGAGAAGGAGATAATGTGTTGCTCTAAATCTGAGATACAGTTCAAAGGCACAGCTTCAACTTCACATGTTCACACAGGATTCGATTTCAGTCACTTGTAGGCACATTTTCAAAGTCCTGGCACTTAGGCATATAAAGCCTTTGAAAAGCTACTCTCAGCCTATTGTGCTGAGGATTCATAAAATCCTACAATGTTTCATGATGGATCACATGGAGACTTTAATGTGTAGCTCTTTATAACCTGTCTTCATGGCTGATGAAGATCTTGTCTTTTGTATTTTGCTCTTAGTTTTAGCTTTTTCTGAAATCCCTGCAGAAAAACATTCCCTAATACATTAAAATACAGATAGGAACAACATAGTGCTTAAACAAAATCTATCAAATATAACTTGAACTGTCAGACACTGTCAGGTTTTTCCTAATTTCAGAAATGAACTCTCACAGTAAGTGGTTTTGTGCTACGAACAGATCTTTATTCTGACTTAAATGAGAACAATGATGGACTGGAAAATATTTTTTCAAATCAAAAAGATTTGAATCACCCATGCGTTTGCTGCTTCCATGTCAGCAGCTCCTTCAGTTACGCTGTGCAAATTAATATTCAGTTGTATCTTCTGATTATCACCATCTTTTTTTTTAAAGCACCAAGTCAACCCCCAGCAAACATTGCCTGGAAGGTGACAAATTCAAAAATCTGCTTGAACTGGGAACACGTAAAAACAATGGAGAATGAATCAGAGGTGCTAGGCTACAAAGTAAGTCATTTCTTTAGCTCATTAATCAAACGTGTTGTTTATAATAGAGGTACAAACAGTGACTTGCTGAAATGCTACTGCTGATTACCTGGAAAACAGTGACTTTTCTGGGGTTATTGGGATGGTTGGCTGACATTTATACAAATGGAAGAATGACTGTGTTAGTTCAGCGTAGGACCTCTTTATCCTGATACGGGGATTTTCTGTCCCCAATGCTGGATACCTCCCATTTCCTTGGTAATCATATAAGATTCTTACATTCACATCTTCTTTGGAAAGGAGTTTCACACATATGTAAGAAGTAGCGAACTGTCTCTTAAGCATTAAAGACAGGTATAAAATGCATTTAAAAGTTCTCACTCTCTGGTAATTCATAAATGTACCTTTGAAAATAGAAAGGAAGATATGTAAAAATCAATGTGAGTGAAGTAAAAAGCACTTCCATAAATCTACTTTTTAAAGAAAGGAAAAATTAGTTTAAAATTGCTTTGCAGTGGTTCTGACCCCAAAAGACTTATGGAAAGACTTTTTTACTCCTGAAGGATTGTAAAAATGGAGGTGGAGAGTGCTTACATAAGGAAGGGTTCTCAGGATCCAGATCCTCATGTTGCTAGGCATCTTGGTGTCTACACGGAGTTATTTATGCCTAGGGAGGGAAAGGACACAACCCCCACGCACACCTTGCGGTCTTCCTTGAGATCATATTCTTTTCCACTCCAGTGAGTGTGTTTGAGTAGCTCCACACACTGGGGAAAAAGTTAAAACTAGACTATTAAGCTTTTTTCCTTTGTGTCTAGCCTACCTGCTTCGAGGCTGCGCTTGTTTATTACATTTTGATGTGGAAAGAGTGTTTTAAGTACTTGCTGCAGTATTTATTGTATGATTCCTGCTTCTCCTTCTGCTTTGCTCTTCAGTTGCTCTTTTTAGCATAAATATGTCAAAAGATTGTCAAGAGAAAGGAGTCAAACACTGTCATCATTGCTGTGCTAGCAGGGAAGAAAGGCTTCTTGGAGGAAAAAAGCTGATCATAGTCTGTAGGATCCCTGCCTAGACTCCCCAAGCTGCTCTGCGCCTTGGCCCAAGGGTTGAGGGGCTGGAGCGTGTCCAGAGAAGGGCAGCGGGGCTGGGGCAGGGTCTGGAGCACAAGTGTGCTGGGGGGCGGCTGAGGGGGCTGGGGGGGTTTAGCCTGGAGAAGAGGGGGCTGAGGGGAGCCCTTCTCGCTCTCTGCAGCTGCCTGAGAGGGGCTGGAGTGAGGGGGGGCTGGTCTCTGCTCCCAAGTCACCAGTGACAGGACGAGAGGGAACGGCCTCAGGCTGCGTCAGGGGAGGGTTGGGTTGGAGATTGGGGGAAAGTTCTTCACTGAAAAGGTTGCCAAGCACTGGCACAGGCTGCCCAGAGAGGTGGGGAGTCACCATCCCTGGGGTTGTCCAAACAATGTGCAGACATGGCATTTGGGGACATGGTTTAGGAGGCCTGGGGGTGTTGGTTTGGCTGTTGGGCTTGATGATCCCAGAGGTCTTTTCCCACCTTAATGATTCTATGATTCATTAACAAAAACATCTGAGTGCAAGCAGGTGATGGATCCGTCATGTTTAGTTGTAGAAATGTGCTTCCTAAGTGGAAACCCTGACGCTACTATCCAAATTTCTGTCCTTTCTTGAAGTCTTTAAAAACATGGTGCTATGCAGTGTCCCATGTTTGCTTTAGCAAGTGACGGTTTTACATGAAAGTCAACATCAATATTTATATTTGACTGTAAATTCTCGCCAAAAATGTGAAATTTTTTTAAAAAAACCAACAACTAAAAATTCAGTTCCTGAAGTGTCACATCAGTTCTGGATATAAAAGGTGTTACAGGATGAAATCTTGTTTAAAGGAGTGTCTAACATCGATATTTACAGAAGCACAGAAGTGTATTGGATAAGAATTTCATAATGCTACTTTCAAGGTGAGCCTCCGTTCAAGTAGTCAAAGGGTCTCCTGCAAATCACAAGTGGGGTAAATGCCCGCTGTGGTCTCAACCACAACATTCTGCAGAATATGTTTCTATGTTCTGAATTAAGTTTAATACTCTACAGGATGCTGATAGTGCTCTGAAAAGTTTGGGACATGATAGAAGATATTCTCAGCCAAAAAAAATAATCCATTGGAACTTTAAAAAAAAATTAAATAAATCTTGTTTTCTAATCCCTTTTTACTTAGATCTTGTATAGACAAAACAGACATAGCAAAACGCATATACTGGAGACAAACAACACTTCAGCTGAACTTCTGGTACCATTTGAAGAAGATTATCTCATAGAAATAAGAACAGTCAGTGACGGTGGGGATGGCAGCAGCAGCGAGGAAATTAGAATTCCAAAAATATCAAGTATGTGAGATTTTTTTTTTTTTCCTCTGAATGTTATTGCATAATAAGAAATCTGTGCGCCTCTAAGAAGTACAATAGGTTAACAGACTTTCCATTACCATAGGTGGCCTTGCTCCCATTGCTTTGTAAAGCTGGGTACATGTAGATTAGTCTCCCGTACTTTCGCATTCATTAGCGGAGAAAGTATTTTGCACAACACCTAGATGTGACCATCTGCCCTGGCCTGTAATGCTCAGGGAAGGACAGAAAAATAAGCTTTCTTAATAAAGTCAACGCTGCAGCTCTCTCACGTAACACGGCTCTTAATCTGCTCTGGAGCTGCTGCTGAGACAGAGAACCTCAGCCCTGCTCCATGGCTGGGGTGGGGTTGCCCAGGGTCCAGTCTCTGCCCTCATGAATATCTTATTACACATGCAAAATGGGGCACAGTTTTGCCACAAACTAGCCAAAACCCTCCTGAAAGTAGATATTCACAGGGAGGGTGAGAAGCTGATTCAAAACCATAGTCCGTGGAACTGCTGCTATAACTTAAAAAAAAAATAATAAATAGAAGTAAGACTTGCAGATAATGTTTCGTTTTGAAAATAGAACAAGGATTACTGCTATGCTAGAAAGCATAGAAAAAAATGCTTTTGTCACGTTACTTTCGTCAGAAAATTTTGTATGCTTATATTTTTACAGGTTTAAGCTCTGGAGGAATAAAATTGTCCCAAAGGGCAAACCATATATTGACGTCTGGGATCCTGTTATTGAGTCCTGTCTTATATACCCTTCTTGATGATTAAAGCAATGCTCAGCCATGGACTTTTAAAAATAAACCATGTGTGTGTTTTACCTTAATACTTCACCACAACCAACATTCCTGATAAAGAAAAATTGTGGGGATGGGGGAGGGAGGTAGAAGTGGTATATTATTAAGAAAACATTAAGTATCAATATTACATTAATTTTTAAAAATAAGCTTTTAAATTAATGGATAAATGTGTATGCATTAATTAAATGGAGTGGTGCCAAACATAACTTGCGACTGTGAGCAGAGCGGTCTCAAATTTTTTACAAGCAGTATGTTCTTATTGAAACTCCAGTGTGATGGTGTGTCAAACATGAAAGCCCTGTGCCAAGCTGTTATAACCGAGAGAAGAGATTTGCAATTGCCTGTGATGTGGATATTATTTCTCTCACGTTCTTCAATGTAATCTGTAAAATCCCCCCACTTTCAAATAAATAAAAGCTATTTGTTTACTTTTTGCACTTGTTTGTGTTACAGGGAGTATCGTACAATGCATTAGATGAAGTGCACCGTACTATTTTCCTCAGAAAAGGGAAACTGAAATAAAAGGAATCATACGTACCAACCCAAAGCTTATTGAATTCAACAGAAAGACTTTCAATGGCATCAGCAAGCCTTGAACCACATCTGAATGAGACTGTACCTTTTATAATATGAAATACCTTACTCATTCTCAAATACATTTTAAAGAACTTTTTCATGCAAAGACTATTCTGATCAACAAAACTAGCAGAGACCCTGAATACCCTTTTTGAAGGGAAATTGAAATATATCAGTCTTCAAGCAGGTTCAGTTGCTCTTTCACCTGATATTGTTATTCCTTGCTGTAGCTTGAAATTGTAGATTCATCTTTGGGCTGGGTATGAAGGTAAATGAGAAGAACACTGATTTTCATCATCTTGAAATACACATAAAAGCATCTAGTTAAGTCCTTCAGCCTATCAAGTTATCAGAATGACAAATTAAACACCAGAGCGTGGTTTTCAAGCCAGGAGATACAGCTCAAAACGTGAAGTGCACTCGTGTCAACTTTTAACAACATCTGATAAAAGGTATTTTTTTTGTTTCATATTGTTATTGGGGGACCTTTTCTTCCTTCCCACTTTATTCCGAAGTATACTTTCTTTTCACCACTTGTAACTTATATCTACAAATGAATCAGATACACCCAACGCTTTTTAAAATAAAAAGGCTCACATGGGGATGGTGGTGTGTAGGCACACGGAGGAGCAAAAGGGTAGAGGTTCACCTGTGCATGATAATCCTTCGAGCAGCACATTAAATGTGTTTCTTATCCATGGGTATGGATATTTGAATTGGCAGCAAGAGATTCTAAAATGTGAATTCATATAGGAAGCTACCGAAACTGTGGTGCCTGAGATGACTCGCAGAGCCCATGCCCTGGACTTCCAGGGAGAATTCCGCACACGCTGAAATAAAATAACATCATAAATGATAAAAACATCGCAAAAGCGCATGTTACAGAATGATGTCCAATTTTGATTAAGGACTCCAGAGGATGAAAAGGATATTAAACCCCTAGGACAAGATGTTTCACTTGGAGCTGTGCTCACCATTAAACATTTGCATCTTGTGCCGACACTATCAAAGCCAAAAAAGCGTGGGTTTCGTGTTCTCATGGCTGCGCAGCTGCAGGCTCACTAAAGAACTGACTTGAGAAACTTGGGGGCTTTTCTTTATTGTGGCTAAGCACACTTACACCTGGTGATGTTTAATAATCCCCATATTGAATTCAAGAAAATGCTTCACAGAGTTGACGGCTCTTTGGTGGAGCTCTGACAGAGCTTTCTGCGTCGTCCCTTCCCAGCAGGTCTCCAGGAGCTGCCCTCTGCCACGGCAGCTCACTTGCAGACCTTCCTCTCTCCACTAAGTAACGGCTACTTTCTTTTTTTTCAGTTAAACTGAACCTAAAATGCTTATATTTCAAAACAAAAATGCAATCCTTCTGCTCAGTTTAAACAAAGCATCTCTTTTTGTTCAAGCAAAGAGAGATTTTCTGCAGAGGAGTTATATAGAACTGTATAGAAGGCCTGATAGATGCTTAATTACAGGGAGGCTCTAGAAATATAATGCCACTTTTAGAAGCCTGTCCTCTGGGATTTCTGCAAAGATGCTAATCGCAGGAGTTATTAGGAAAAGGTTTAACATAGCTTTCAAAAGAAAAGAACAGTTTAGAAAGAAGTGGATATGGTATTAAAATTCTTGATAACATCCTAATGAAGTAAAACCCATTTTCTTTGCAGTGAAACTAAACAATTAATTATTTCTTCAGATTTGTTTTCAGTTCTGTATGCATTACTGATGGTTCTTGCAAGGCACTTTTCTCACTGTGGAAGATACTTTTCAAAATCAGGCTCTTTACGTCTCCAGTGTTTAACCGCAAAATTTCTACGTTAGTCCTGTTTCGTCATTCCCATGGGAGTAACTCTTTTTAAAGTAAGGGGTGACCTTGGAAGACCACTAAGATGAGTAAAGCTATTCCCTTGCTGAAATCCCACAGAGCTGGAGCACAAGCGGATTGCCTGGGGAGCAGAACTTCTAAGCAGTCTTAAGGAGAATGCCTTTAAATTTAGATGTAATGATACCCCCCCACATCCTAATCTTCTAACTTGTGCAGGTTCATTTTCTTCTCTTTGGCTCCCCAATTCTGTTTTGGTGTTTCACTAGGGCGAACTGATGTCTGAGCTGCCCAAAGCAGTGGAATTCCAGCTCTCCTTCTTTACGTGAAAACGTTATTAAAGCACCTGATGCTGAAATAGAAAGAGTTCAGACGACTGGCAGCTTTCATTAAAAGAAAAAAAAAAAAAGGGTCAAAAAATAGTTTTGTCACTCACAGTTGCAGGAAAAAGTTTGAAAATAGGAACAGTATAAATCCCCTAAAACCAGAAGTCAAAATGAAAACAATGGGAAAAGTAAACCAAAAAACTCTGCAAGGCTCCTGACTTTTAACAACTAGGAAGCTGAATTGAAAACGCCACTTAAAGGTACCCAGTGCAGGGAGCCTTGGGCCCACTCTTACCAGATTTTAGAGGCACCAGATCAAATCACAGACCAGCCAAAGTTTTCAAATAGCTGGAAGAATAATACCTCTTTTATTTTTATAACCTAAGCAAAGTACCAAAAATTGAAAAGAGTCACAGTCAGAGATTTTCATTTTAAATTTAACACATCAACAAAATATTTCTCCATGAAAAAAGCAATTCTGAGTCTATCCAAATGATTCAGTTCACGCTAAACACAATGTTTCTTTGTGATTTAAGAGCTTTTAAACTTTTTCTAATACCTTCTCCCTTCTTTATAGGGCAATTTTTGAATATGAATGCCAAGAAACGAAATAAAATAGCCCATGTGTGCTATTGTACCAACCCCTAAATCAACATTACCCTGAAGTGCAGAAACACCCTGTGTTTTCTACAGGTCGTTGGAATGCAGCCTTAGCGACGACTTGACACAGAGCTCTAAATCACACTTACGTACAAATATGTTGTAAAAGCAGAAAAAGATTTTATTAATATCTGACTGTACTGCAGTTGCAGAGAATTTTCCCCCGATGATTTGCAGAGCCTGTGTGGAAGAGAGAATTAATCTGCTCAGGGAGGTTTGGGGATGCACTGGGCTGCTGTGGGCCGGGGTCTGGGGATCCTGCCTCCTTCCCCACGCCCCGCCACAGATATTTGTCTTTTCAGGGAACACGTGTCCAGCTGCTCTTTGTCTTCCCCTGGGCAAAAGCTAGGGCAGAACTTGTCTGCTCTGAATAAACCAATGCCTTTGATCCCCTCTGGCGCTGATTTTTCCAAGGCACCCCCACAATTTCCCCCAAGTGCCAGAGACCGGCTGCATCTCAGCGCTCCTGAATATTTGGTTTCAAGTGCCTGTGACGTTGCAGCCACAGTACGGCCTTTGGGTGAATGGGGACTGAGGTATGCTAACACTAGCAGCGGACTACGGCACTATTGCTACAAGGATGATGAGCTCTTCAAAGCACGGGTAGTGTGGGAAGGGGCATCGCCTCGCAGTCGGTGCATTATTTATGCCAGGAGTGGTCCAGCCTACCTCAGCCATTGAGCTGAGATAATGCCTGTACGCTGCCTCCTGCTACCGAGAGTGAATTAACAGAGGGCTGCACTTACAGGGCTGTTACGGACTGAAAGGGTAAGCGAATGACAAGCGCTGCATTCAGAAATATCAGTCTGTCTGAAAACTTAAACAAGGTTGCAGAGATTTAGTATATAGATAATGCCCCTGGTCCTCTTCAGAGTATATGTAAGGATTTGGCATTTCTCTTGCCCTGACCATTATCTAATCCAAAAACTATGTGTGTGTGTGTGTGTGTGTGTGTGTGTGTGTGGAAATCCGTGCTATTAAAGCAGTTTGTATAAAGTCTTTCTTGGAGAAGTTTACCATATAGAAACAGTCAGTTGGACACTTTGACAACATGGTACAGTAAAGGCCTCTAAATGGCTTTAATCATTCAGGCTTTTTTTTAATATGAACTTTTTAATCAGTGCCTAGCACTTAGTGCTTCAAAATAGGTCTGATGTAGCAGTTAAAACGTCTTCTTAATATTACTCCTACGTATCATTTCTTTACTTAACCTGTTCTATACGTGTCAATATATTTCAGTGCTGAAAAATAGCTACAAATACTTCCCATCCTTAGAAAACTAATTGGAATAATTCTGAAACACAAAAGGACACTGGAAGGCGCCTTATAATACGCAAGTTTTTCACAAGACACTTTCAAGTCTCTAGTGTTTTTGCACTTGAGTAAATAAGCTTTGTAGAGACAGTGTAGGAGATGGGCCAGGTTAACTGAGGCACTGGCTCTGGTTTCTGCTCTGCCAGAAACAGCCAGTATGACCCCAACCTGCTCAGCGTAGCTCTATTAAGCATTACACAAAGCACGAAATCTCCCTTCAGCCCATACCCACCACCCGTGCGCATCCCGTCTGCATTCCTCCCAATGCTATCTACAACTCCATGGCTACCATCATCTCCTAACAATTTCCTTTTCCACAACACATTCAGACCCATGGTGAAAAGCCCAACACAGATTTTTCACAAGTTATATTCCTGTTGGTCTCCTGCTTGTTTGCCAGCCACACACACAGGGCAATGCAGCTGGAGCAGAGGGACAACCTGCTGCAAGCCACCTTGCTGCTCCAAGTCCAGTTTCCTTAGGCATAACCCAGTTTTTCCCTTACAAGCAATGGGCCTGCAGTCTCTGCCAGCGGTCTTGCACGGGGCTGCTATTCTGGCAATATGTAAAATCAAAAAAAAGATGCTTAGGTTCAGGGTTTTATAAAAAACGGAGGTGCCTAGAGGAGCAAAACCTCCTACAGCTGTCTGGGCTGTAAAATAAGCAGAGTGCAGCTCAGCCTTCTCTGTGCACCCCTTCCTATTCAGCCTGTCCTTTTCTCCTGAGGCACCACACGATGCCAGGAATCCCCTGTTGCTGGCAGATTTGAGCTAAGGGATATTTTCTGGGGCCCTCAGGGAAGTAGACTTTGTGTGTGAGAGTGTGTGAGCACTGCTAGCATGATTTAATTACATTATTCTGCAACCCTCTATCCCGAGATTGTAAAGAGAAACAGCACAAATCTTTCACATGTCCCACTGCCCTTAGTAGATTTAAAGCCTATGCAGTTTGAGTGGTTTAGAATTTATTTGAAAGCCTTCTTATACCGGTACAATTTATCCACAGAGATCAGCAGTTTACATCGTATTGATTAATGTGGTTATTGATTTATTCTGCGATTGTCCTGGCCGGGTATATACAGTACTGGAAAGTGCTATTTTCCAGGAGTGATTGACTTCTTTCTTTATTGACTAAAATGAGCTGATAAAAATCATCCACTGGCTGAGCTGGAAGTACTTTTTTGTATTGCTGCTTCTAGCAGAGAAAAGTAGGAGACAAACGCTGATGCAGAGCAGAGGAGAGAAGTTACAAGGCTTAACCCCTGCGATATTACCCGGGCTGGGTTAAACCCAGCCCGCAGTCTTAGTGAGGTAACAAGCTGGAAGGCCTGGATGGCAAAAAGACAGGCAGGTATTCGAATTCTGAAGAGGGTTAAACTGCTGTTCTTTCTTGTAACTTCAAATGGTGAAGGCCTCAAGCTGCGTGAGGGGAGGTTCAGGTTGGATGTTAGGAGAAATGTCTTCCCTGCAAGAGTGGTGAGGGATTGGCACAGGCTGCCCAGAGAGGTGGGGGAGTCACCGTCCCTGGGGGGGTTCAAAAGACGTGTACATGTGGCACTTGGGGACACGGTTTAGGAGACGTGGTAGTGTTGGGTTTGTGGTTGGACTTGATGACCCCAGAGGTCTTTTCCAACCTTAATGATTCCATGATTCTATGACTCTGTGATTTTTCAGAGCTTGTTGCTGCTTTTAATGCTAGCATCTCTGTCTCCTTCACCCAGCAAGAGACTGGGAGCTTCAGACAGGCTCCTAAGGCAGAGAGGTTGAGGCATGCCAAGGACCCCCGAAAGGATGAAATGTTGAACTTTTCCCTGCTGTATCAGAAAACACACTATCTGTAGCAAAGAAGGTTAGAGCTATTGCTAGCTCCTCTGCCAGCTGGCTCTGGCATATAGACGTTGCTTTACAGAGCCATAAAGCGGATAAAACTGCTGCTTATCGTGACTGTTCTGAAGCTTTCCCAAACCGAGGTAAGAAGGGTCCTGTCCCCCTGGAAGAGCTGCCTGGTTACACTGCATGGGCTGCTAGCGGGTCTCCTGCCAGAGCTGTTCTCTCAGGCCGCCCTGGCTAAGGAAAGTGCACCTTCCATCGTGTACCTGGGTCGCAACACCAGATCCACCCCGCCACCCACCAGAGTGCCGTGGCTTCCTTCAACTTCTCTATTAAATTCGGAGCTTGGAAAAATGAATTAACTTCAAAGACAGATATTCTCATGGGTAAATTCTCTCTATATTGAGGCTCTCTGTCAACGCAGGCTTCAAATCAATCCTGCAGAATTTCTAAAAAATGTAAAAGCAAGCAAACCCAGACATCGAACACCCCATTTACAAACATCAGCAACAAGGTTGTTGGTGGTTTTTTTAGAAACAAAATCAAAAAAAAGTTTTGTTTCTAAAACAAGAAACAATTTTTTCCCCCCACTGAGGGTTCAATGCTTCTTTTACGATGACAAATTTCAAATGGAATTAATGCTCCTGAAGAATCTTGCACAGCTCACAGGAGCCATAACAGAGGAGGGGGAAAAAAGTCCCACGAAAGGCCAGGTGAAGAAATATTGAAAGAAATACGAAAAGAAAAATAGAGAACTTTTTGTCTCAAACTCCCCAGTGAAAGACACAGCATGAATTTTGTCAGCCCCTCGCCCCCCACACCAGCCAAGGAGCACTGAACCTCGTTCCTCTTTGCTTTTAAATGAGCCCTCAAAGCCAAAAACTACTTCAGGTAACAGAATGCCAATAGAGCTAAATTACAGCGAGCAAACAGAAACGTCAGTGGGACAGGTCAATCGTAACAGCCCTAAAAAAAGAGAATAAAAATAAGGTGGGCAGCTTCAGAAAAGTTCTGCTCTCGCTGGCAGTTTTTCCTGCTTATTTAAAAAATAATAATAATTAAAAAAAAAAAAACATAAAATGGGAAAGAAATGATCAGCTCTGAGCATCCAGAAATTTGGCAGTTCAATCATTATTCGCTTTTATGAGCTGGCCTGAAGAAACACCAATTTACTGAGTGGGGTTTCATAAGAACACTGTTGCTTACCCAGGGTCAGGAGGGGGGCAGAGGAACGTCAGGGCTCTCGTCCCGTTAACGGCGACCTTCCTCACCGCCACTTCTCTGACTCAAAGGCTTGTATTAAAGAGAGCACTTCCCTGCGCACCGCTGGAATCGAAGCTAAAATAAAACACATTCTTCGCTTTCCCACGCGATGACAGTTGGCAGTATTTGGGCTAAAGCTGGTTGGAAAACCTTTCGTGAAAGAGTTTCCCATCTAAAAACGCTGTTTCTACAGAGCAAAGCGTTAACGGGAACATGCTGATTTTTGATGTTTTCAGGAGATACATTTTCCAGTGACTCAGAATTAAACTGAGGGTTTTTTTTTCAATGACTCTCATTCTCTGACTTTCTTCTTATGATGCATTCACTGTTTTGCTTCATATAAACATTTTACTGAGCAGTTTTGTTAGGCTTATAATGAGTGATGTAGCTGGTTGACCACGCCCTCTCCCACTCCAGCTTGTACAGATGTGCACAAGCACAGGCACACGCTCTTTTACGTTACATTAGAAAATAATAACATTTCTCCAGCATTACTGCAAGCAAAGAGGACTTTCTGATGTTTTCAGAAAGAGTCATGCAGAACAGATTTTTGAACCATTCCAGTTTTCATTCTCATTTACGGTGATAAGAAATTCCAGGATTGTCTAGAGGATGGAACATTTTTACTCTTGTTTTATGCAAGCTGTTCTGCATGAGGTTTACAAATCAGTATTGCTACATTTATTTTTTATATATGTGTGTTTTTAATATATTTGTCTATATGCCTTATCTAGTGAAATATGTCAAGTAAAATTATTACAGATTGAGAAATAATTTCTATAGAGAATGTCTCTAAACACCTACGCTGTTCCAGTTCAGAGATACTCTCCAACAGAGAGATTCTCCCAGGCTACTGAGTCACACAAAGATTGTGAAAATGTCTCCTAAAGTCTAAACCATAAAAGAATCCTTTTGCTCCTGTTTAATACACACCCACCTCTCTCCCCACATCTGCCTGTTAGAAGAGAGATACGGTATTCGGTGCCTATTGGATTGGTTGGCAAAAGATGAAGTTTATTCCATTAAGTAATGGATTTAATGCAGAGAATACCTTGTTTTTATGGATTTACGTTAGGTTTCACTCTTTTCCTGAGAATGAATTTCTATCTCCAAAGTATAAATAGCTCCCAGAATCGCTGCAGGCTGGGCTGCCCCAGCCGTTCCCGGCGGTAGGCGCAGCACGTGAGGCACAAGCACCTCCTGCAGCCGCGCTCCCCCACCCTTAGCAGGCACAGAGGCGTGGAATGCACTTAGCAAAAATAAAATTAAAAATAGAAGTTACTAAGTGAGCTTTTTAATATATACATATACACACACGTATATAAATATATACATGGGGCAGAAAAATGGAGCGCTGTGTAATGAAAAGAGCAATACATTTTTTATTTTCGCTCTCTCCCTGAGAAGGAAAATCAAGAGTGATTCTGCAGTAGTAGGCAGTGTATAGTAGCAGACATTGGTGTCCAGGGCCTACAATAATTTGTCTAATTTAGCTATGGCACTACATTCATAAGTATGAGCTCCCGATCATTTCTCTGCATTAGGGGATGTGTGCGCTGCTCCCATTACCCCCCTAGATGCTGGAAGATTTCTCCTATAAATATATCCCGCGATAAATACGCCGCTGGCTCTCTTGCTTATTTGTTGCTCTGAGGAAATAAAATAATAACACGCTTTGCACTTCGAAACTTTGTTTATAAAATGTCTTCATAAAACCACTAAAAGGTACACGTGAAATAAAATCATGGCCATTGCTCACCATCATGCCAGCCCTACAAATTGATCCTTTTTTTAAAATTGAAGACGTCAGCTATGGTACGGTCACTTTGTGGGAGTTCACAACTTTAAGTAAAATAGCCTGCCAGCACTTATTGATTCATAAGCACTCCGGGCTGTGCTGGTACATATCTTGGCATTTAATAAAATTAAATAGCGCAGGCCAAATTAGGCCATCAGTTTTTAATCAGTACGATATCCAGTGTTTAATAAGGATAAGGCTTTCATCATCATTCATGGTGGCCAGGATGGCGTCTGCTTATCCGTGAGCCTCTCCCCGCCAAGCAGGCACTGGGAGAGACACCTGCCTTCCGAGGATGGGAAATGTTTAGTCTAGGAAACACATCATACACTGCTTTATCAGAGCTACTTGATTTTTATGACATTTCTTTTGAGGTCTAAATGCACTAAAACACCAGCTTATTTTCCCAAGCAAAATCTTTATTAAAGCAATTTGCTGGTAACCAAAGAACTGCAAGTAGTTTACAGAGACTCTCAGGCAGAAATGCGGATGCCTTCACGTTTTTGAAAAGCTGTCAAAAATGTAGGTCCCCACTGGGGCTGTGTAGAAATGGGTTTTTAGTGCTTTCCAGTTTTGGTTTGGTTTAGGTTTTTTTACTTCGTTTCTGTTTGGGAACAAAACCTAAACAATTCTAACTTTTTAGCAAAGAGTGTTTTCATGTTTTAACATTTACTTAACGCTTTAGCAAAATATTTTGCATTTAGATAATGCAAGACAGACTTTTTGAACAACACACAATTTTAAAAAGAAAAATGGGATCATTTCTATAGTCGGACACTAAAATATGGGGTTTTTTTTTCACTCGGTAACACATTTTCTTCTGCTTAATTCTTGTGCTACAACTCCATTTTTGCAGACAACAGGCACTGCCAAACCCTCCTACCCAGATTTTCCTAGGTCTGTGTTCACTAGAACAGTTTCAGCGAAAAGAGGCAGCAAAACGCTCTCGGTGTTGCTCTGCAGTTGTGCTTGGCCCCTGCGGGAGCTTCACGTCTTGGGCTCGTGCCCCCGGGGGGGTCGGCAGGAGGCGGCAGCCAGCCCCACTCCAAAGCAGCAGTTGTTCTGTGAGCCGCACTTTGGCGGCTTACCCTGAGTTTTTGTTTCTACCCTCTACGTGACAACTGTTGAGTGGAAATAATTTTAAATTAGAGAATGAAATTATCAAAACACAGATAGAAAAATATCCACAAATATCTCCTACATATTTTTTATTCGGCGAAGATTAATGTATGAGAAGAAGTGATTAATTCAAGCTTTACTTCACAGATGATCTCTCAGGCCTAACAGCGTACACGCACAGTCAATATTTTGCAAATGTTTTGATTAATAAATCTTTATATAGCCCACTGCAACTTTGTAGATTTAAATTGATCTTGCGCTATTCGGGAAGCATACTGATTTTCCCTGCGTGCTTTCCTGACTCAGGCTCGTTAGCCCAAAGTAAAGAAAGCAAAATAAATGCTGGGGAACACAAAACCTTTTACTTTCACTACGAAAACATCTTGAGGTATAAAAACACCTGGAGGCGGATATGTTCTCAGCAGAAGAAGCCCCCACCACCATCCCAGGCTGCTGCCCTCCCCTCCAGCCCAGCCCAGCCTCCCACCGTGCCCTCCCTGGCTCTGGTTTGGGGCATTGGCTGCCCCCAGAGCAAATGCATCGGCAGGTGCCCAGCACCACTCCCATCCCCTCTCACCATACTTAGAAAATGCAAACCAGGAGCCAACAGCCCTCCGACATCGCCCTCCGTTACGGGCCTGGCGCGGGGAGGAGGACAGCCCTTGAGCATCCACAGGGATGGGACAGGCTTCTCTGCAAGCTCTCACGTTAAAGATGTTCATCTTTAATGCTGAAGAATAAGTTTGTTCTTGCTTTGCTATTTGCTTTGACTTTTGTTTATTGCCACAAGTACAGTGTGATTCACCTCTGGTTTGTAAGGGCCTTCAAATAACCTTTGAGCGCAAAGGGCCCAGCGGAGGCAGGCGTGGGCTGAGCTCCCCATCAGGGCTTGGTGTGGGGAACAGGGCTATGAACCCCGATTCCTCCAGCAGGTTTGCACAGGGCCAACGCCACCCCACCGCGCGCGGACACTTCTGTTGGGTGCAGTTGTCAGAGCTACGTTTAGATGAACACCATTATTATCTGGTTATTGTGGGAAAACTTCTTAATAAACTTGGTCTGAGTGAGTCAAGGGACAGTGAAAGTCCTGTGGGATGCTTCTGTTAGGGAGAGAAACCAAGCAATGTATCGCTTTGGCAATACCTTATCACTTATGGGAAAAATAAAATAAAAATGAAAAGGTTTCTGGCTGGTTTCTGGCGTGCAACAGGATCAAACACTGGAAGCCACTTTTTCTCACAGCTCCCTATGAACCTCCAATAGCCTCTAATTATCTTCACTTTCTTGATCGTATTTTCAGCCCCCTCATGCGCTCCTCTGGACTGCTTCTTGTCTCTTGTCTGGGCGCTTCTGCAGACATACAGGCCGATCCATACAAGCCCTCAATCTATAACCAGAGAAACTCCTCTTCTGGGGCAGGGCAGTGCCAACGGCTCTCGAACCGCAGGGTGTTTGCATTGAACAGCACTGGGATTTCATTGTTGACCCCTGTTGTTTCCATATTTTATGAATAAAAGGAGGGCTTAGCAACTCCTTTTACCTATCCAGACTGAATTTTGGGTGTCACATCCAGTGTCTTTTCTAAGGTTTTACCTTACTATGGTTCTTGATCATAGAAATACAACAGGCAGCATAATTCTACGTTTAATGCATCCCCAAAAGAATGAAGTACAGGTAGGCTATATTGATGCTGCAAAAGGTGTCATTTTTTATAAGGAAGTCACCAGAAAAGCAGTCAAGTGCCAGATAGAAAGCTCAGTATCATTTTTTTTAATAGTAATAGAGTATATTAATGAGAAAAAGTTGGACCCCAGCATTATAACTCTTCCAACAGATATTATCGTTACTTGCATTTCCCATTATTACTAATTTTGTATTCAGCATACCAGGACCATTAATTCAGATTTAGTCTGCAGCTGAATAAGCCAGATTGCTTAAGAAAATAAACGTCTCTATTACTTTTTATAGTGTTGAAATTAATTTACAGTTCCAGATTGTGATAACTAAAATTGAGAATTAAAACTATATTTGCTACCTGAGATTTCCCAGAGATTAGCATTCACGAGGCTGTAAAAATATTAACTACTTTAAATAATGCTTGCAATATTTCTAGGGTTATAAAGCATCCTCCCTTAGCTCATTTTAATTTATTTAGCATCTATGTCTTTAAGCCTTCCTTTTAGCCTACTCACACCACTGGAAGATTAGACCGAGATTATTGCATTAAGAGAAACGATATTTTCAATAACGGCATGTAATACAATATGTATTTCCAGCGGCTTTGAAAGGCATGGAAATAAAAAATTTAATGATGTCTTTAAGGGCTCTCAGGTCGCCTTTGTGCTACAAGAAAAGTCGAAGTTGAGTAGAATATTTCAAGCAGGGTGGCATCAAGTCAGCTGTGGAGTAGATAAAACCTTTATAGGAAAAGGAGAACTCAATAAAAACACAGAAAAAGGCAACCTTCTTTCTGGATTAATCTCTGAAAACCATAAGAATTAATCTCTGAGACTCATAAGAAGTGCGGAAGAGAGGGACGGAGGGAATCAGGAAGCTGAAGTCTTCAAACTAAGCCGGTAGACACCGCAATATCCTTTGTGATTCTCTGGTAGTTGTTTCAGTCACCTCTGAACATCACTCCAGGCCTCTGGCTGTCAGCGGGGTGGGCTGTGCTGCCCTTCCTCATCAATACCACCCTCCTCCGCAGCTCCATGCAAGGAGCGTCAGTGCCTTCACTGAAGGGACCCGGTTATTTCTGGGTGAATGCGTTAAAAGAAAAAATCACAATTGCTACCCAAAAGGGGCAATAATTCTAACACACATATATGTGGGGCTTTTTCAGCCTTCAGTGGGTACCCAAGCCCTCAATCCTGCCTGCCAGAAATACACTTCTTGAAATGAATGGAAGACTGAGCTCCTTATACAACCGGTTGATGCAAGCAGCTAAAGCTTACAGAAAACCGTCACATTTCATAAGAAAATTGGGTGAGTTGGACACGGTGTCATTGCAGGATTAGGTTCTCAGTTGGTAACCTCTGTTCGAGTGTGTCCTTTGTAGAAAGAGGAAAATAAGATTTAAATTCAAATCCATGGACTGAACAAGAAGCAGAGTAGCAGATTCATAGCTAGCAAGGTGCAATACTGCCTTAGAGGTTTTGGTAAATTCTTGCCTGGTTTTGGTATTTACTGATTTAATGAAATATCTGCCTAATTGTGTCTGCAGAAAGTTTGGTTCTGAATAACCACGTAGCCGCTGATCTAACCTGTGGCTGGATTCTTTAATCTTTATTTTTGATTTGAGTGGCGTAGGTGCAGTAATTGGAAGGATATTTTGTCGAGGGAGCTGCTACGAAAAGCTCTCAAGTACTGTTAGGACTGTGCCTGATGGTAAATCATTTCGCAGACCTCCTGCAATTACAATTTTTTAAAAAATGTTCCTCGCTTGACCATGCTTCCATATAAACATAATTTCCTTTGGGTACCACTGGAGAAGAAATTCCTTTCCCAAAGACTTTTACTTTGCTTACATTAATACTAATTTTGATTATCTCAAACTGGATGGTTTTCTGTAAGGGTTATTAGGACGATAGTATCTCAAGCTGAGATTTCAACAGCCAAATTCATACTCCGAAACCACAGAAATAGCACTGCCTCAAGTCTTCATTTAAAAAAATATATATAAGAAAAGAAAATATACTCTTCTTAATTCTGAAGGCTGGAACCCAAATGCCTGAGTGTCATTTTATGAATATTGCCCTTACATCATGAGTGAGTCTCCAGTGTTCCATGGCTGTGCCTTTGCAATAATGGTTTAAAATGGAAACATTTATTTTTCCCCAGTTTTTAGTAGCTACAGAAGAAGCAGGGGGCTAATTACCAACACTGAGCTGCAAGGGTCAGATCGAGAGGAAAAAATGAAACTAAATGTTTCAGAAAATAGGTGAAGGATCCTGCTGTGGCAAATTTGGATGATTTAGCCTAGTGCTGTGGGGTTTTTTTCCCTGTAATCTATAAGTTATAGTAGAGTCGGTTCTCTTGGACTATCGAGCTGGAACGAGCAACTGCACATAAAGAGACACAATCAGAACTGGACAGAACAAGTGATTAAAAGATTGAAGGGTTATTTCCCCATTAAAAACAACACATACTTAAATTTAAATATATATAAAATCAGAAGCTGAGAATACATATATATATTCACAATAGAAATACACTTCAACTATTCAGCAGCAGTGACACATCTTCAAGTCCTATTGCTCCTTCATTGCAGACAGGCTGATTAAAGAGAGGGATCCAAAACAGGTCACTGAAAGAGGAAAGGACTGAGTTTTAAATTCTTTTCTTAGTAAGTTATGCTTCCACATCATCCTGAGATCCTGGCAGGATAAACTAAGTGGGACTTTTACATGTCATTTAAATATGGCCTCATTGTCAAATTATTGTCTGGTACGAAGGGCAAAACAAAAAAATAATCGCCCACATCTTTGGGAAAGTTGGAAGGGTGAGCCCTTGGCCTTGAAAAACATAGGTATAAAATTCTTGAAAAGCACCATGGGGCTGGTTGAGCTGCCTTACGACCCCAAGCCCAGCCGGTGCTGCTCCCTACATGCTGCGTCCTGGTCTGCCTCCCTCGCACCACTGGCACTGCAGCCAGCGGGGAGGTGCCTCCTGTAGACCCGAACAGAAAATCCTGGATTGCCTGATTAGATAGATTTTGACAGAGCCTGGAGCAGTAGTAGTAGACCAGCACAGTCGTTGCAGGACATCTGAAGGTCTGGTTACCCCATTTGTGTTACGCAGCCCTGTAGGACTGCAAGAGCAGATGGCATTTGGCTCCAATGCTCAACTGGGCGCCCTTAGCCTGCCAAGGTACGTGGAAGACACTGGCACACAGCTTGCCAGAAATGTGTGGATACCGATTTAATTTCTAGCAGAAAGCTTTAGGACCCTTCCAGGCTCAAAAATTAAATAGATAAGACCCTCCTTCTCGCCATGGAATTGTGCTTTGCCATGGGTGTCATAGCAAGATCTGTTTAATCAGACACCAGAAAGCAATGGGCAATTACCAAGCATAGTATTGGTGGTGTAAATGAGATTAAACACCCACTCACATCAACAAACTTAAAGCTAATGGAAAAGTGGGTGAAATCAGTCCTCAGGGCACACTGGAATCTGGGTTATTTTTTGTTTTTCCTTTCGCCTTTCCAGAAAACACAGGTCCTCTTCATTGTGATCGGTTCAAATGTAGCATCTCACCGCAGCCATAGAAAGGCAGGCACTAAGAAGTTCTCAGAAGAAATAAAGAAGTTGAGAAAATCATTTTATTGCCTGACAGAAGGGGAGGCTGCCTTAATTTTGTTGTCACTGGGAGTCTAAATGTATAAGGACAGCTGCTGTGCTCAAGCAACAATGCAATCAGTTAATGCTTTCAGCAGGGAGACATTAGCCGCTTCTCCCTCCTGCCAGGCAGGGAGAAACAAAGTTTACCCCCAAAAAAAAAAGAAAAAAAGGAAACTTTTAGACATTTTTTTTCTTTCTTTTTTTTTTTTTCCTACGTTCCTCTGAGTGGAGGGAGGACAAGGACCACCCCAGGAGAGGGGAAGCCTTCCAGGATGTTCCCAATACCGCATTTTGGTGGTGGTGTTCTGACAGCTATGTTGGCCATCGCACATTTTCTGACACAACCGCAGTTAATCCAGATAATGCTGATTATTAAATAGCATACAGTAAGGAACAGATAGATTGTTACCAAAGCTACTTTTGCTATTGAGCAAAAAAGATCAAACAGTAAAATGTTGAATAAGATACAAAACAAAGCCATGAAACCAGGAAGGAGTTTGCCCTACATAGTGATGAAATTAGCATAAACAAAATGAAGATGTTTGCTATTTTTATATTCCCAATTTGAAATGAAGGAAAAGGAAAACAAACAAGAAACTAAAACCACATGTAAACTCTACAATGTGTTTCTGCCTCAGAGCTGTAATAATGAAGGCTTCTTCTAAAGGAGCAACCTTCAGTACCTACACACGCTTTACCGTTAAAAAGTACTAGGGTGATAAAAAGGTGAAACAGAGGAGCCTTATCTTGGCATAATGATCTATTTTCAGGCATTTCATGAAGAACTGGAACAAGGGCAATAAGAGAAGAGGTGAAAGGAAGAGGGGAAAGAGAAGAGAGAAAAGAGAAGAGATTAAACCCATTCATGTTAGGCACAAGCATTAGTCCATTTCAGATTAAGGATGTAGAATCACAGAATCATTTTGATTGGAAAAGACCCTGAAGATCGTTGAGTCCAACCGCTAACCGAACACTACCACGTTCACAGATTGGCTTCAGAGAGGGATGCACTGGGATTTTGAGGACCTCGGTTATATTTTCAGATCTGCAACAGAATTCGCTGTGCTCATTCACAGTCTACTTAGAACTGGCTTTTCAGAAATGCAGGTTTTATTCTGCCGTTTACGTTGGCCCAGGCACTACCAGCACCATGGGGTGAGGGTGCTGTCAGGACCATCAGAGATGTCACATTCTCCCAGACCCTGCACCGGTTTTGCTCCCCCGTGGGCAGCAGGAGCAACGGCTGACTATTCACTGCATGAGCAGTACGAAAGGGTTGGGATTCCATCTCTGAAACGTTTCATCCCCCTAAGGACAAGGGAGGAATAGGGCAACATAGGAATTAGGAATGGGAGCACGTGGGAGATGAGGAAAGAGGAGACTGTCTTCCTCAAATCACTCCACTCTTTGCTTGTATAGGTGTTTTAATGATGATATTTTCATTAATGAGAAAAAAGAAAATAATAAACTCATGTGTAAAGGGTAATTAAGTTGAGAAACTAACTCAAAGCGTGGATGGAAACAAGACAGAAATGGAATTTGATTGATAACTTGGACAAATTTTTGAATAAAGAAAGAGAAATCATGCTTTAACTTATAAGTCCATACAAAAAAAGAATATGTACTTAGACAAAGAAACAGCAAAAATTAAAACTGTTAATGGCAATATTTTTCCTAAGAGGCAGAAATATCTGGCAGTGATGAAATCCTCAAATTGCGTATATCATTTGGAGAAGTATGCACCTTGAATGAACATCCCATAACCGAAATGCGTATTATTATCATCCACTACAACACATCTGCATGCAAGAATCACAAGGAGACAATTACCACTTCTTGGAGTTATGTGTACATCTGTCTTACGGAAGCCCAAAATTGTCTCGGAGAGAAAGAGGTGAAACTAAAAAGGAATAATGGTGACACTAGAAGGCTTTTAGATTTTGGCACGTTCAAATATGTTTAAAAGATCAGGATTTAAGAGGCACTTGTGGTAGATACTTCAGCTCTTCCTCTGATCACTGCCGTTCAACCCTTCCTCACATTCAGTAAATAGTCTTTTTTAATAATTTTGTTGGGGAAGCCTGCGTGGGGCTCACAGACAAGACCCAGCTGCTACCCTCTGCTCAACTAAGGAGCCGAAAGACCTGAGGTCACTCCTAAACCCAGATGTCAGAAAAAAAACCACCTAAAGAACAATGCTTTATAGGCAAATTGACCAGGCAAAATTTGGATCTTTTAGTCAGCAAGTCTGAAATATGATAAGAACATTTTAAAAAAGAGATATATTTCAATAAAAAGGGGCAGCAGGAATATCACCTTAAAGGAAACAGGGGAAAGTTGATTTTGTAACTTTAATGCTCTGAGGCCGTCACTGGCTGAAACAAAAGAATTTTTCGTTAAGTTGCTGTAAGCTCCAATCTTGATCTTATTCATCATTATTAAATGTTGAAAGTTTAAATATTTCATATAGATGAGATGAAAAGATTGCAAGAAAAACTGAATAATCTCCACAGACTTTAGGAAGCATAGAGACCGAACCAAACCTAAAAGGAAATGAACACTAAAACCTCATTGTTGATTAAATCCCTTATTTATAACACTTGTCTTAATTTCAAAGATTTATTGAAGAGGGATTTAAGGAAGATGAGTTAATCTTAAGAAATTACAGACTAAGCCTTTCTTTGGGACCAGTGATTATATGAAGGTGTATTGAAAAAAGCAGAGAGAATGCTAGGTACTCTTGCTGGACAGATACTACAGTTCAGTGTAGACATTAATCTGCAAAAGTGGATTAGCAAAGTCTGATGGTTAGACATTTTCACAAGGGTTTTATTCAGTCCTGGGAACAACATCGACAAAGAATACACTGATGTTGTATAGCTCAGAGAACCCACCAGGGAAGGGAGATGGAAAACAGATCTCAATTCATTTCAAAAGATTAAACACTGCCATAAAGTAATCTAATTAATCATATTCTTTGTTCTTCTTGGGACAACCTCAGAGCCGGCTGTTTCATTCTTCTGCTGCTTTGCTCCTTTTGCCCCCACAGAAAGGGCTCCCCTCTGCACCGGTGGGGCTCCAAAACCCGGCTGTGAGTGCACCAGAAAAGGTCACCACACAGATCAAATGAAGACAGATATCATGAGACTCATCTTTAAAACCTATTGCTAATTAAAAGACAAAAATCTGAGCCTGGTCATGTTTCCAGTCAAAACAAAGAAAGTTTTACAGTCGTTTCAATGCCAACCAGATCACGTTTCTGATAATATTGACCAAACATCAAATGCAAGAGGGCAAGATGGCAGGTATGAGAGTCAGAAAGGCAGTAAGTAGTAAGGACAGTAGGCAAAAACATGCTTTTTGGATATTGGTCTGCTGATACAATTCAGTAAACCTTTGGAAACTTACCATTCTTAAATTGCTATTATGATCGTAATAATGAATTACTGCATGTTTTCAAAGGTCCATCATACCACCATTGCCTTCCAACGACTTAACTCCAGAGAGGGGCTGGCTTGATCCAGGCTTTTAGACAAGAGGTACCGAGCAGCACAGATCTTTTGTGCGGTCTGGAGAAGATTAGATTAGAGAGGACAAAATGAGCTGTCAAATGCTTTCATTTAAGCATTCTGGAGAGGATTCTTAAGTCATTGAGCCCTAAATACGTCGGTGAAAAAATGGAGCTAGGTGAAGACACAAATAAATGAAATTGAGAGACTATCTTAAAACAGAATTTGAGTTTATAGATATTATAGTAACACAGGTTAGTTTTATGAAAACCAGGAAAATATGTCAAAAAAAGAAAGAAAATTAACTATGACCAAGCAGAAAATACAGTCACTTACTGTGAACAGCAGATATTAGATCTGAAGGAAAAATAATCTATACAATTCTCTTTTCTCCTGAATAAAGCTGACACACCATTTTGTCTGATACTCTGCCTTCCCATGATGCAACTGTATTCTAAATTAGATAGTATAATCACTTCATCCTGTTTGAAATTATTGTGTCATATTGCTGGGAACAGTTCAGGAGGTGCTACAGATCAGGGAAGTGTAAGCAGGCCAATGGTAAATGAAAGGCTATCAATCTATTTATTTTAATTAATTAAAGCTTTTTCTTATTTTTATGAGTCCAGTATGATATAATAATTTAAGATTATGTTCTAAGCAGAAATGACCAGAGAGACCTCTTGCAGACTGTTGATAAAGTCTCTTGCTGTTGTTGCAGGTTATGTTTTTCAGTGGATGAATAAAATAAACAATTTTCAGTGAAGGTGTAGCCTTTTTGCAGTATTTGTTTCTAAATGGAGCCCTGAAGAGAAGCAGCAGACTCCCAGACAAAGTGTCTGTTTCAAAGGCCAAGTGATTCCTGGCAAAGGGGATTGCAGAATGCTCTTTCTGACTTCTTCTCTTCCAGAAATGTTATTTGTACATTACGAAAGCAAGTTGCAACTAGAAACTATCCTTCAGTTCCAGAAAATCTCCTAGATGTTATCAGGCATTTCTATCACCTTCAAAAAAACCAAAAGGCTAATAATCACAGAATGGTACTTTGAACACAGATGGTAATGTGTGGTTAAAACTGGTAAGAAAATGAACAGAACAACACTTTTCCACCGTTTGTCATAAATATTTTAGTCTTGCTGAAGTTCCCTAAAGAGATGTTATTCCATTGCCTTGCCTTGAATAGCATCTTTAATAGAGAGTTGATGAGGTTTAAGAGGTTTAGCCACTATTTTCTGCCTTTAACCTCTGCTTACAATTCCATTTGCATTAGCTACATCCAGGTCCAGTTCTGGAATGAAGCAAAGGCAATACCCCGTTGATTTCAGCAGGTGATAGAACAAGTCTTCATTCCTTTGGAGCTGATTTAAATTTTTGGCAATTTCCATCTCGGTTCTTCTGCTTATACAAAACAACAAGACTTTTTCTTTTTTTCAAATAAAAGCTAAAAAATATATAAATGAGAAGATATGCCAACTTCGGTTTCTCTCCTCTGAGGTTCTTTGAAATTATTTCCCTTGAACTTCCATCTTTAAAAAAGCAGATGACTTTAAACAAACCTTAGAACTCTACAGAGGCATCTGTAAAATGTTTTCTCCCAGGCAATCAAAGGCAGGAGACTTTTGTTTCTCAAATCCTATGATAAATATAGAACTCTGACTTAAAATACATATACAAACATGGGAATCATGTTAAACTCTCGTCATCTTGTAGAAAGCCGCACTTGACTTACAGTTTGGAAAGACTTTCAGGGCGTACTTCAAAGCCTATTTATTTTCCCAGACTTGCCAGAAAACAAGGTTCTGAGAGGAGCTTTCGTGTACAGGGGAGTAGCGTTTTATAGGGGTGATTTGAGCATTGAAGGCTACAAACTTCTGAGATGTTGATATGGTGCCGGCTGCTGACACCCACAGCCGTGATAACCACTGTTGGGTAATTGTCCCAGGGAAGGAAATGGATCATCCACTGGTGAGTTAAGATACCAGTCAGCCTCAAAGCAGAAGCTAGATTTTGGTCTTGGATCAAAAATATTTTGGGAATTCACACCCTCGGTTAGTGTTCACTGCCATTGCTAAAGAGCTGACCTCAAAATAAGGGCTTTTAGCAAAGAATTTGCGAGGGTCTGCACCACATCACATCTGAGAAAACTAGCGGGTACAGAACAAGCAGTTTAGAATTCCTAAAACAGCATCAGCCAGACCCCTAAAGGGGACCCTTCCACGGACTGTGCTCTATCTTCATAGATGAATTCAGATTACTCGTAGATTTATGTTGATTTGTTTATCCCTCCCCCTTGGTAAGAATCCTTGCCCTGCATTAAAAACTAAATGAATGCTACTTAAAGTTTAGCCTAGTTGATTTGCATTTTATATGAGATGGTAAATGAAATTTATGCTAATATGATACATATATTCTTCCCTGAACCATTAAAGGGGAGGTGGGGCTACACAGTGCGATAGTTTAAATAATTATGGCTGTCACTCACAATTATTCCAACTGTTGTGCTGATCAAAGTTCTTAAAATCTTGGATATAAGATTCTCAAAGTTCCCCAGGAGCAGCTTGGAGTACCGGAAGGAGCTAAAAGTAGAATCTTTTAGTTTTAAATGGTTTTGACAGGTTTACTTTATTTTCGTACTTTCCAAAAAAGGTGCAGCATGGAACTAGAAATGACAGAATATTGCTTTCGTTTCATTTCAACCTCCTATAAATAAGATCTCATAAAATTGTACATTAATATCTAGGAAACCTTTGTGAAATAATGATGCTTTCTCTATGAGCACAAGGACCTGTGAGTAAATCTGAGAAAAGCCCTGAGTACTCGGAGAAACAGATGCCCTGGAAAGTGGTTAGCAAAGGAAATCTCTCGGATACCTCGGCACAAGAAAACTGGACATACCTGACCAGAAAGCTGCTCCTGCTGCCTCAGGGCCTGCGATGATCATCTCCACTTGTGTGTTTCCAGGAGGGAACCCAGCTTTGCATCCTCCGTCCGAGTCGTTCAAACCAGAGGAACGTCTGAGAGAAGCAAGAGGCTCTGGCGTGTCTTCTCCTCGACCCACGAGCCTCTCTGCAGAGATGCTGTCAGTTCATGACACTTGTGATGACAGATCTGTGATGGGAACAGGTCTCTATCAAGCACAGGGGAAAGCAGCCAACTCATTTCACACTGGGCACTGAACACCCGGGTGGCAAAGCCTCTCTGTCATTTCCAGGCTTGGCTGTATACTTTTATGTGTGTACTTGCATATATCTATATCTACTACATATATATATGGAATCAAGTGACCTAGAACTGAAGGATTCTACAGCACATTACTGGGATGGAGAGTATCTAGTTCACTTATATTTTCACTTAAATTCAATTAAAGAATCAATAATTTTTGGTATAAATAAAATACTGTCTCCAGTACAGGTGACATCTTTAAAAAAGTGTGGCGCTCTGGATGATGTGACGGATCCTTTGAAATGCAAAGGTAAGACCAAGTTATTAAAGTTCTTTTTTTTGCTCACAGTATTTTTAGTCTGTGGTTGCCTTTGATTTCCAGCACTGAAGTAACAATATGGGCATAACAATAGAGGTCACAGGAAAGAACAGACAAAAATCAGGTCTTAAACTGTACACAGGCAGATACTCTGGTTCACAATTCATCAATCCAAAATAGTGACCTCTAGAGAGTGACAGGCAGAGATATCTGCATCCTAATTCCTCCATCCCATTCACTGCAGGGAGGATAGGTCTTTGTGATGACAATTACTTGTATGAATAAGTCTCTGAGCTCAGCTCTCAGACTAAACCTCTTGCATGTTAAAGGCAAGCCGCAGTATAGATTTCTGCAGTACTTTGTACGATTATGGTAATGCGTAGATTTTATAAAATAACAAGGGACAGAGAATGGAAATAGGACTGACGCCGGCGCGGAATTCCCAGCTCTGAAGCACTTCCAGTTGGTGCCTCTGCTCTCTCCTTAGGCTGCTCTAATGACCGTCTGGGTAGCCAAAAGCAGCTTTAAGCCAAACTTTTAGCCTGCATCCATTCAGGGATAATGGGCTAATGTAAAAGGAGAGAATATCCTGAAATGGATACGAGTCGAATCACTTCCAACTGATGGGGAAGGCTGAACTACGGTGTGCAAAACGCCACTGACTATTGCACTTGATAATGCAGACCTGCTATACTGCTAAGAGAGATCTCGGTGCCTTAAAAGATATATTGGAGCTTTGGAGGAGAAGAAGGAAATAATAAGGTATCTGGGTATAATATCGCAGACTTTGTTACATTTTAACCAAGTCTCTGAATTCCACAGTGTACACATTTTGCATGTCACCTCTCTAAATTGCATCTAAATCTTTGTTCTGTGACATTTAGCATCATTCTGCTTTAGCAAAGGTTGTTGCTTTTTTTCCCAATGCCTTTCTGACCTGTCTTTAAAGTCAGCACTCCCATCAGTCTCAGCTGACATACAGAAAATAGTGACATATTGACTTTTACAAGAGGTGACACAACATGAATAGATGAAAACTTGGCACTGGGTTTTCCATATGAAAGGAAGTGTCAACAAAACAGACGAAAGTCCCCTCACTTCATCCAGTTAATGAATTGCCATTGTCCGTGTACATGCATATATTCAGTGCCCTGTGGAATACATCTCCTGAGAGAAATGGATGAACTTTAAAACTAAATTAAAATTTTTAAGCTAAAGTTTCATCTTTTCAAAACGTGAAAGCTCATTTCTTAAAAAATATGAGGGAATGAAGTTAATTAATTTTAGCTGTGTGCTGCTCTGGAAAGGGAGAGTTGAGATGAAGAAACACAACAACTTGCATTTTGTTTAAGACTCAACACGACGTCTCTTCTCAGAGTTTCAAGAAGTCATGAGTTGTCCTTCACCTCCCACCTTCTTAGGAGCATAGGATAACTGAGGCTGGATGGGACCTCAGGAGGTTTCTGGTCCAACCTTGGGCTCAGAGAAGGTCAGTTAGGAACTCAGATGAGGTTACCCCACATTTCCCAGCAAAGCATTTTGTTCTCACAAAAATAAGGCATTTTTTTGGCCGTATTGCCCATTATCCATACGTAGAGACCCTTCACATTCCCCAGCAGCAACCAGGACTAGTCCCTGCCCGGTGACAATAGATAACCGGACCAAAAGCACGTTGAGGCAAAGGTGTTTTGCAAGCACTGGGAAGGTCCCACACTCTACCCAGCAGGTTACTCCTGAGCGAAAAAGTAAAGGTGACCATTCTGAGGATAAACCAACTGCTTTTGGCCCATAGTTTTGGCAGGCTAAATAGAATGGCTGACTGGAGCTGGTTAAAACTTTCAGTTTACAAACCATAGCAAAAATTTGCAAAAATGTCCTGAATTTGAAGCACAGAACTAAAGAACTTCTAGAAATGTTTCTTTGCCTTTTTTCGGCTACTTTCTAGTCCCATAGAGCCATCCAGTGCTGTCATACGCTGAACAAATCCATAGCGAGAGCACTAATCGACTTCAGCTGATTAACAACTGACAACTGCTGGGTGGTGCGCCGAACAGAGTCTTAGCTGGCTCCAAAACTGCAAATGCTAAAATCTACCAGAACTGTCATTAACTTGAATTTTTTGCTGGCAGTCCCAATGCAGAGGTCAAAAAGCCCTCTTCTCTGCAGATGAGGGAGAGAGTAAACTACCATGAGGAACAGCTCAGTTTTATTGCACAGTTGATGTCTGGCCTCGGGGAATAGAGGTTTCCTGTGGTGCTTATAGGCAAATTTTCCTAACAGCACACATTCTTTCAATAGTTGATATTAGCCATACCATATGCATGTTATTTCCTTTCAAAAGTTATCATGCATAGAATTATTTATTATTGTATAGAAATGTTATAATGAAATAATGGTTGCCTCAATGCCCTAAAGCTGTAGGGTCATTTAAATGCAACTGCCAGATTAAATGAAAAGCTACATGCTGCTTATAAAACTGCAGGACTCGTTAGATTAACATTTCAGACTTCTGAACTAAGTAAGTAGATTTGAGAAATGAATCTGCTATAGAAAATTCGATGTTGACAATAGCGTAGTTGAGTATTTATGAAATGTCATTTCCCCCTTAGAAATATAGACACTTGGAGCTGAATGTTTACTTTCTTATCCCATTCCAGACGATGAGTTTGACACAGAGTACGGCAGAACTGCTGCAGCTCAGCAGCCCTGTGGCAGTCGGAAAACAAAGCTTTGGGGCATTTCTGTACCGCACCGCCATCGCACTGCAGCAACGGAAACTGGGGTCCGCAGCTGGGGTCGGACAAACAACAGGATTTCTACAGCTGGGTTTGCAAACACTCATCACACTTCTTTTCCCCGTCCTGGAAGGAGGGTGACGAGCTGCTCATGCAGTTCACTGGTGGTAATGATTGCAGTTGCACACCCGCGTGGGCAATGGCGAGGGGACGGGGGAGGGTAAGGACACCTCACCTCTAAACACCTTTAGCTCTTTTTCGTTCTCTCTTCACAATGCTCTTTTATTTGCTCCTTTGTTTTCAGCACAGGGAATGGACAGGGACAGCATTTGGCTCCCAGAAGTTATCACTGAAACTAGATTTTGTCATTTATCTACCTTCTAATTTTAATCAATCACATTAGTTAAAACTGCAACAGAAAGGGAAAAAAGAAACCCTCAGCATCAACCTGTCTATTATTCTTTTGATCAGCCGGGCACTTTAGGCGCATTGGCATGGATTTGTTTCCTACAAGATCAATAGCAAAGTCACGTATCCTAAAAAGAAAGCTCTACCCTTTGTGCGGAGCACGAGGCTGTAAGAGGCGAGGGGTAGGGAGGCTTCTGAGCGTGGACTGCAGAGCAGAGCCAGCTCCGGCAGCGCCCATTCCACACGTACAGCCTGCACCACAGCTTCCAGGTGATTCCAATACAAAGTTAACAACCAAAAGAAGAATGTTAACTGTTTAATATTTGAAGACACTTTTAATATTTCAGACAGTAAAATTCTTCCTGGTGCTAAAACTAATATTGAAGCAAGATGGAAACTACTTGCCAGGGTTCTCCATCACAGAAAAAGTTGAAAACTGGTGGGGAAAAAAACAAGTCATGTAAGCTGTCTATCCAGCTATACTGTAGGCCATCAAGGGTAGCATGGATAATGTACCCCTGCAAAGATGCTATGTGCCACTAAAGTTTTCCACCAAAGGCTCTGTCCATCTTCCAGTTATCAGTGAGTGTTCACGTGAGAGCACAGTCAGCTAAGGACTACAGTCACCTCCTGTTGTACTCCCCCTCCCTCTCAGGCTGTTTAAATGTATTTAGTGTTGAAAGTTCCCTGTGACATCAAGTACTGAGAGGAAAATAATTCCTCTGGACTTTTCCAGTTAAATAATATCCTCAGCCATTTTCATGATAGAGGAATCAAGGTTAGTGTCAAAGAACCTGTGTTTAAACTGATTTGGGGCTGGGCAATGAGCACAACCGCATTCAGGTAGAAACCAGCAATGAGAAAACGTTTCTTGCATCCTACAGCAGCAAGACAACACATTCTGATCCTGCTAATTCTGTTCAATGTTATACCGTCTTTAAATTTTTGAATGGCTCAAACTGAGATTTCCTGATTTCTCTTTCAGATTTTTCTGCAATTTCTTTTCCTTTTGAATATTGTTGTATGCTGCATGATCCCATTCCAAGGCCACAACAATACCTTGGCAGCCAACAGGTACGTACTGTGAGGGCTTTCAAGAACTTGGGCTTTACTAGGTACAAACCAGCCCAACTAAGCAGAGGCTGCAGTATTTCACACCAGCACAAGACACAGTTCTTTATGCTGTCCTGCCATTGCATTCTTCTCTGGACTTATTATAGACCCAGCATTAGAGTCCATTTCACTTCTATGGAAGAAATATGAATTTGAAAATGAGTATGTACAGCCTGGTCTTTGCAAACTGTTCACGTCCCTTTAATTCAGTTAGTTTCAAAATCTATGGTAATTGTTTTAAGTCTCTTGACTTATTAATTTATGAGAAAAGTCCAGAAATTCATGAAAGAAAACCGATCTCAACTTCTTTTCCAGTAGCCTGAGATAGCCAATTCAGTCATCAATGTGTGTTTAAATGTAGTGAGATTAATTCTGCTTCTGCAGCTAACTACAACTGCTTAATTCTCCTTCCTGAGCTCCACGTAGGATCACAGTTATCTCTGAACACCTCAGTTTTAATTTTACTTTCCTCTTGCTGACATTTTTTAACCATTTCACACATTGGAAAAGATACTGAATGTTGTAAAGGTTCAAAACCAATATGGTCACAGATGTCCCATCATGAAAAGCAATTATATTTTCTGAAGGATTTAGTTCCCTTAGTTCATAGTCTGGAACTACCCAGAAAACAAAACAAAACAAACCCCACGGTTTTGGAAGCTTTGAAGTACATCAGTCATTTGAAAGTAAGAACTGAAAAAGGAAGAAGATACAGAGAGCCATTGCCATGGTTCCTTTTTATTCCATGGGCTTTTGTTTGCGTCTTGATTTTAGCACTGGGTAACAAATTCTTTATGCTATTTTGATTCATTTTTCCACTTTAAGATGGGGGGGTGGGGAAGGTTAAAAACTGGAAAACTGTGATTTGATCCTCGTTACTCTTCTAACAACCTGTTGCAAGACCTCGTGGTGCTTGTCAAACAACACTGTCCTGCCAAGCAGCATGTGAGGAAAGAGCATGCCAATTTTTTTCCAGCTTATCATACCATCCTCTCACATGTCTCTTCTTGATAATATATATCTGTGCACTATTCAGGTCCAGATCAGTCTACAGATAGAGACAAAAACCAGAATCTCCCTCACTGACTTTCACGTCAAGTCATGTAGAAGAGCGCTGGGCACCCCTAGAGGCAATTCAGCCCCTAGGTGGGCTGAGTAACCCCAGGACTACCCGACTGTCCCTCTCATCCGTAGTTCCCACAGTGGGTACAGTACATAGTGTGCCACAACAACAGCCTGTACCTCATCTGCCATCCCTGAGCAGCCTGAAACCCTGGCAGGCACGCGTGGCCCGGGAGCCGACGGGGAAGATGCGTTTAGATGTCCATGTGGACAGTGGAGATCCACCAATTTTAATTCAGGGGAAAAAGTGTTCCTAGGTGTCAGAAGTTAGGAGAATACGGATACAGATTGAAAAAGGAGTTCATGACAACCAGCTCGTAGGTTAGGTGTGGTACTATAGTTAGATGCCTAAAGGTAAGTATCATTAAGCCTAGTCCAAAATCTGGGAAACACTAACGTGTCCACAGCTTGACTTTATCTGGTAACCCCAGGCAGTGACTGGTAGGACCAAGTCACAATTCACCTTGCCATTTAAAAAATAAAAAGAAAAAAGTTTTACTGGCTTTATTGTACGAACACAAAAGCACCTAAAAACACCCAGTTACCCCCTACCATTAGAGTTCAAAGGAAGCCTAACTGTTAACTGCTTGCAACCTTAATCTCTATATAAATGCAAAATGGGAACAGCAGTAAGTGGTTTCATGTTAATAAACAAATACACAAGACAAGATCAATTAGTCAAAATGATGTGACTCATTTGTCATTTACACAGCCAGCGCTGCAGAGAAACTCATCCACACAAGGATTCTGTTCATCATCTGAGGATTTGGCCTTGTTCCGCTCACAGCTCTTGAAAAGATACGTTTAAAATCAGACAACTCAACGATCTATACATCCACTAAGCCCTGTTAGAAAGAATCAAGGGTAAGGTTGCTCGCTGTCTCCTGGATGTATTTTCTTACATCTGAAATAGCTGCATTAGTCATCCTCACATTGTCCAGATCCCTGTGAGTGAAATACCAAATTGTCCTTCAGTGATTGTCCTCTTTCTGATCTCGCTGGTACCTTTAGAAGAAGAAAAGCAATGAAAATAAAAACCCTGAAGTGGAGAGTGAACAACAATGGATATTCAGGTGTCTAACTAAACTGTATCCTCAACGTTATGCTCCAATACAGTTTGGTCTAATTAATCCATGTCGATCAGCAAAATGTCTCTTTGGATTGTCTTCCTAATACCTGCACAAAAAGCAGGTGCCATAATGCCCTGCTTTTTTTTCAGCTGCTCAGGCAAGCTCTTTGTCTATCTTAAAGTAACAAACCCGAGATCCAGACTGTTCCAGCCTTGCCGTGCCAGGTATGTTTCTTCCCGGGATAGCTTCGTGAACTGAAATCGACGTGACCATTTTCAAAGGTGCAGAAATGGGCCAAAATTCCTTCTGCACCTTTCCTGTTCTTTTAAAAAAAAAAAGATGAGCTTGTTGCTCCTGTAACCACAGTGCAGCCATCTGATTCACCTCCAGATGAGCCTTTTGGAGTTATCCCACCGTACTCTTCCGTAGACTGGGCTAGTCCCTTTATCTCCTGTTACTTCATTTCTGTATAAACACAGAACAGGAGCAGAAGCAAGCTGTTTAGCTTCATAAACAGACACACAGGCATGATCAGTTAGTCTAAATGATATGACTCACTCATCATTAACACAATCCTACGGAGATGCTTATCCACGCAAGGGTTTTGCTCATCATCTGAATATTTATTTAATCACACAAGATCTGCTCAGCATCAAACCTGTGACCCCCAGGCAGTGCTCTAAATCAGGGACTCGAGGTGCTTCAGCCAGCAACATCCACACTGATTTTTTGCCAAAGGATGAGGTTTAAACTTACGCTAATGAAGCAGGGAAAGAGCAAGAGCGGGATGAGGAGTCTGGTCTGGTGGGTGCACAAACTCTGAAATAAGAACAAATTCATTTGCCGAGATGGATGGCAGGACAGCCACGGATTTCACAAAGCACCTTGGCAAAACTGTCCCAGTTGTCCTCCACATCTTCTTGGAGATTTTATGTGGCATAGCGAGGGGAAACCGCAGGTGTGTTGGTGTGATTTTTTTTTATTATTCCTGAGGAATTAACCTGTTTTTTCAATTCTGCCAAGTTATAGAGTCTAAACACATCCATTTTCACTTTCTAGTCTGTCTCCCAGGACTAGAGGGAGAGCAGAAATTTCATTTCCCAAAAGTGAGAACTTTATATGCTGGAAAATATGACACATTTTTCAGGAAATCTTTGTGAATACCCTAAATCCTGCAGAAAACCTTAAACGCACAGAATCCCCACATCCATGGATTTCTGCTGCCCCAGGCTATCACTCTGACATGTCATTAAAGCACAGAATCACAACATGCCTTGCACAGGAGCCTCAGCGACTAGCAAACAAGTCCCTCAAAGCCTGTTAGCTAAATGCCATTCACCCGGAGGCTCACTGCTAATTGAGAGAGTGGAATTGCAAATGTAGGACAGGTCAATGGAAAGGGAGTTTGTTTGGAAGCCAATTCCTCCAAAGTTTTCAGACCTTTCCTGGAAATCCAAGCAGATAACCGTATCTTTGTGGGACCACAGGTTTGTTTTCCTCATCTCGCTGCAGATGAAAATGGCTTGCCAATAATGATGTGGAGGGTTTATTTTTATGAGGCTGCACGCCGTGAAGCACGGTGTGCTAATTGGGTTGGGGTGGTGTGTAAGAGGCATTACTCACTGGTTGTAGGATATCTGTTACCTTTTCTTACATATATATGGATTAACTATTTTTATTATGCCAGCAGTCAGAAGACAAAGGCACGCAAATTGCAAGGTTAAGCTTTAAGATGCACCATGACATGGCTTCCTCAATACACATCTCGACCAAGAAGTGACTGGACAATGCTGCAGGAACGTGTTTTAAGTTACCTTTAAGCATGGCATCACCTAAATTCCTCTATACATGGCTACAGGCCTCTTTGCCTACCTCACATCATTCACACCTGAACTTGTTCGGTTCAAAATCTGCTGTATGAGGTCAGTGGAGCTTTCGCCTGAAGCAGAGATGTTTGGCCATGGCTCTGGTGCAGAGATCTGTCAGCTTGTCCGTCTGCCTTTCTGGCACAGAGACGTAGCAAAGCTGTAACGATGAGCAAAGCTGTCCTGGGTATTGCTGGTTTTACCAGTCACTGGTATAAGGAACCACCACAAGTGCCTAAACCTCTCCTAGGCTGGGCATAGTTATAGCCAGCAGCTCCTAAGGATGAGCTTTCCAACAGTCATGGTCAGACACAAGGTATCTCACACTAGGCAAGCGTGTTTAAAACTGCCCAACCAGTACCCCTCGTATGAAAATCACAGTCATGTTACTGTGAAGGAGTTAAGGGAAAAATCTCACGCTGGTGTTTGCAGACAAAAGTAGGAGCAGAAAATAATTATAGACTTCAGCCTGACTAAGGGCATTATATAATAAGGGAAAGACATTTATATAGAACATCTTATTACTATTCCAACAATAAGAAAAAGAACATGATTGATAGAGAAAATTTAGAAGGCCAGAAAATGCTTTAGGAAGATGGAAAAAACAAGTGAAAAATCAATACACTAAAATATCCTCTGTTCCACTTCCTTTATGCTCTCAAAGCAACACGAACAAGGTTCTCTCGCTTTGACATCTAGAGCAGAGATGACAGCAAACAAGGCAGAAACTACAATACTCTTTGGGACCCACCTTGAGTTACAGCAGTAATAAAAAAAAATCATTTTGACTAGCTCCCTAGCAACACACTTGCCAACCGCATTGAGCCATTAATTGCATAATTGTTCAACCACCACAGCCTATTTTACTGGCTTTGAGACTATCAAAGGAAGAATAAGAAACCCTGCTAACAGCATCATATAGTATTAGTTTAATTAAACATAAATGCAGGGAGAAAAACATAGCCGAAGCCACAGAGAGTAAGCTGTTGGGATATGATATTTGTTGTGATTATTCCCATTCCCCTTTTAGTCATTGATGTGTCTGGATTGGTATTCCAGGTACAAATACTTGTCAGAGAAATTCCTGACCTTATCTAACAAAGTTTTAACCTCTTCCCTGACAACACAGAGCCATTTTCTAGGGTCAGACAATTTGTGAACAAAGAAGAAATGATCAATCAACAATTAGGACAGGACTAGACACTCTGGTAATTCTACATAGACTAGGGGAAAATGGAAAAAAAAAAACCAAACAAACTTTGTTGTACAAAGAAGATAGATTATTACCCATTATATTAATATTTTGCATCCCTTTAATACAATCAAATTCATTTAGCCAGGTTTGGAAGAGCCCTGCTGGCTGCATGAAGTGATGGATTTGTCATTAAGTCAACAGATGTGGAGATAAGTTCAGTTCTTGGTCTTGTTAGAGGTTCACCTTGTAAGCCTGGACTAACCTCTGCAGTCTAGACCCCATCAGCAGTGTCTGCCTCCCCGCTGCCATCCAGAGCACAGGGAATCATCCAAGAGAGCCTTCTTGCCCTTGCGCCCCAGCTTCCTACTACAAAAAGCAGGCGAGCAGAGGGGCTATCGCTTAGCGCTGCTCTTCCTTAAAGTTATCTGGATCCTGTGTCTGGCCTTCTATCTATCTGCAAATGTTCTATTACTACTAATGATTATTTGCAACTAAACTTATTATTTTATCCTTAAATCCAAAGCTATCCTAAGGGTATGTAATATCTGTATTCTGATAAATCACAAGGCAATCCAGCCCCGTGGGTGAGGCAGGCTCCAAAACCCAGATACTGCAGCATACTACTTTTAGTGCCCAGCACTTTTCCTCCTCTAATATACCCCCATGCTAACAGACACACCTCCGCTAAGCTTCAGGGAGCAATTTTTGAGTTGATCATGTATAAAGCCTACAAAGCTCTTGTCTCCTGGAATTACCTGGGGAAGCACCTTGTCATGCTCCAGAATGATAGGAAAACTAACCGGACCTCAAGAGCTTTCAGGGAAATCTCGTACATCCTCTATTGCAAAGCATTTATTCTGTCAGTTTAAAACTCTGTCAAATATCCTGCCATGGATCAGAAGTGGTTTAATTATTAGATAACTAAAACTGGCAACCTCTTGCACTCACCTCAGACTAACTTGTTATTGCCATGTGCTTCTGTCCTCTTGTAAAAGTCACAAAACCACTTCCTTCTAACCCTTGGTTGTTTGTTTGGGTTGCATGAGCTCATGCCATGTAATTCATCCTGCTGTGTGCCTGTACAGCACACAGAGCAAAGCCCCAGGTCTCTGCTGGACCCTGCACACTCTGCAGCGAGCGATGGTGAGGGGTCACCTCCAGCACACCCAGAGGATGCTCTGCACCCTGTATCAGCAGCATAACACCACCGCATCCCCCCAGACCCCTGTCAGTTTGTGAGTGACACCCATGTTCACAGTCCTGCCCCTGGTGCCAGAGCTGTGAGGCTCAGCCCAAGCCAGCAGGGGTGGACGTGGCTTTGGCAAGGCGTGACAAGGAGTGAGGACCAATGGCAGGGACTGGCCTGGTTTTACCACCTACAGGTGAGTTTCCATTGATTGCTCCTCAAGGGGAGCACGGCTGGAGCCCTAATTTGTAATTATCTTTTCAAAACAGCCAATATGGTCATAAATCCCTTGAATCTGCCTGAGAATCTGTGAGTCCTGCCCTTATTGAGGTTTCCCTACAGGATCCAGGCTACATTCTTGTTTGTGGTGCTGAGGGAGATGCATCATTTCACCTCTGTAACCTCAGCTTCTCCCCCCTCTTGGATATTTTTTTTTTTTACAGCAAGGTAAGTTTTCCAGGACAGGATTTATTTCCATTTCTGTTTGTACAGCACCTACCGCAATAGGGCTATGATTGCCGCCGGGTTTATTACAGTATCACAGCACCACCACAGAAGTAGTAATAGCGCCGTGAATTAAAGGACCATCTGTCCAAGTGTAATTCATTCCCCTGCCCACTCGGTTCCACAGTCTGTCAAAATCATCCAGGTTGAAAAAGGGAACCAAAGCCTGTTACTATGAAAAGTGCTCAAATTAACTGGATCTTTCTGACAGAATTGGGTTGAGGAACAACTACAGCTGCAGCATGGAAGATCTGGAGGGGCAGAAACTTCTACCGAAGCAGCAGTGATGGACACCAAGGAGGGAGGGGAGCGAGGGCAAGCTTTTCACTGCTTAAGCTTGTGTGACACCACCCAGTCCCAGTCCCAGTGCTGGGGAGGCTCCCAGCACCCCTGGGAGCCAGGAAGAGAACACTGCTTTGGTTAAGAACTGAGGATTCTCTTCTCTTTCCCCAACTTCTCCATTTTCATGTTGTTTCATAGGAGAGAAATAGCATATTTGGTCTTCTGCAGTTCTAGATTTCAAACTCTACAAACATTCATCTTTTTTTGAGGCTTCAATTTAAAAAAAAAAATCTCCCCCAGCAAATATTTAAAGGGATAATAAATGTTAAAAGGGAAACAAAGCAACAAAACAGACAAATCCATCAACAGGGAGCCCAGATCTGGCAGGTCTTTGAGCCAGCTAATAATTTCTATTTTTGAGGACAAGTATTCTGGACGTTCAATACTTTCTGTGATAATGGGTATTCTCTCATGCTTTTTTTCCCCTCACTAGGTACACAGAGCATTCTTTCAGCTTTCATTTCAAATGTTATGAAAAAAACGATTTAATTTTTCCCTTTGTTATTCAACAATGCCAATCAGGTTTTGCAGTGCACAGGTCAGTTCTGCTACCGTGCTCTTATAATATACACAGCAGTAGGGATTCCAGAAGTGCCTGAGCCCCACTGGCAATTCCCAGTAGTAATGTTTGATCTGTTTCAGGTGGACTGCAAAACTCATTTGTAATCAAAAAAAAAAAACAAGAGACACCTGGAATAGTAATGTATTCATTCTGACCTATTTGAAACAATCCTCCAGTGGTTTCGAATAAACTGGAAACAGAAGAATCTGAGATATCCAAAGCTGCTTTTCATCTCCTGTGAGCCTCATGACAGGATTACCCTAAAAAAGAAGGGCATTTTCAGAGACTGGTTCTGGTTTAATACAGGCTATGGGGCTAGGTGAGGGTGGCTGCTGCCCCGCCTTGCAACTCCTTCAGCTGCTGCTGGTGCTGCTGCGGGGGGAAAGGTCCCCCCACCCCGCTCATCTCTCTCTGCTCCGCCTTGCCAGAGGCTGCTACTTCCACAGGGGTAGAAGTTTGACTCTAAATAATTGCACACAGGTGTGCTGAAAGGCTTAGCTAGAAACAAAAAAAACCCAAACGCATCACATTTGGAAGACAGTCTAAAGGCACCTGGATATTTGAAGAATTTTACTCTTTTCAATATTATCTAAGCCCAGAAAAACAAAATCGTTACCCCTAATATCTATGTCTTAATGAAGAGAGGTTTCAGGTGGCATCTAGCAAGGCAATACATGACCAGTGAAGGCAGGGGAACATTGCATTTTCTCAGGCTGAGGCATCAGAGGTCCTGGCCCTTCCTCCCCCCCGTTTGCTTGGTTCCTCACTCTCATCATAACGCAAGGGCTGTGCTGTAAATTGGATCAGCGAGCGATCCAAGGTAAAAAAAAATATATATAACCTGAAGGTTTGTTGTGTTTGGAGTTTCTTAATCTGGATAATTACATCTGCCCTGCCTACAGCACAGGTCCGTCCCCCCCCCACCCCCCCCAAACAAGTGCAATGTGCGCTGTGCAGACTGCAAGCTGCAACAGAAGGGTAGGCAGGGAAGGAGCCAACGGGAAAGGCTTAAAGCAGCTTTGCTAACGGAGAGAAGTGTTTGTGCAACTTCAACCTGAATTTTGAAGCTACATTAAAACCCTGTGATCAGGGTAATTCTTAATTATTTGCACTTCAGTGCATTATGCATATAAACTCGTCGGCACTCGAGACACTTCTGTGATCTGCTCGCTTGTAAATTTGAGATTTTTGAAACTAAAGTGGTCTCTCACACTGAACCCGGTGACTTATTAATAAGGGGAAGATTTAATCTCCTCCTGAGGAAATCAGTTACTACTGTGGTCTTGACTGTTCCTGCAGGTTACCTGTTAGTTGCAAGCTACCTCAAAGTTGCTCGGTCCAGGTGCCCCTTTCCCCATGGGGAGCTTGATTTTTAAAAAGTGTATATATGCATCAATGAAAAACAATATTCCTTAGCAGCCCATGTATTTTCATCATTAAAATAAGCTCCAGCTTAAGACTTGAGGAAAAAGTGAAAGATGCCCATGATCCTGAAGCCCAGTTTTCATCCATACTCATGGATTTCAACTGGAGAAGTCGTACTTTCCCACTGAATATTATCTCATGATAATGATAGTTTATTAAACTATTCCTTGTAGCCCTGCCCTCTATCATGGTATCTCAGGTTACAGATGGCCTTGACACTTTTCCTTAAAATCAGCCCAAATTTGTCACTGCAGTGAGTCTCTGGCCCATCCTGCCAAGCCCCACGTGGCAGTGGAGAGATGGAGCCTGCTGAAGAAGCAGCTCAGGGTAAAGCGTGGTTATGAACCACACGAGACTGGGCTTTTTTAGTGTTTCTGTGAATAGCAGCTCCTGAAATCTTGCAAGACTTCTGCCTACCCTGTAATTTGTTTTTTTTTAAAGCCTTTTTTGAATATGCATACTGAGGGGGAGATGAGCAAACCTCAATTTAAATCTGTGATTTTGAGGATCACTTTTTATCCCAATTCAGGCAATCACGGCCGAATAAAAGCTTTCCTATTAGCATACAGGAAGAGTCCTAGTCAGGAAACATCACTTAAGTATAGCTAGGTAGGAAAGAAAATCTATCTTAATGCTGATCTACCAGTATTGATCCGTTATATGACACATAGGGTAAGTTACTTTGTATGAGGACAATTATTTGCAATTACAAATAAAAAATTAAAAAAAAAAATGGCAAGACCCATCCTGGACTGTGTTTGCCTCTCTCATTTAACTTGTAATTGCTTTTATTGACAATTTCTTCTTACTTCCCTGGAGTAGCAAGGTTATTAAGCAAATCTGTCTTTTTTGTACAAAATGATAATTTGACTGATTAAAACTGTTTCATTGTCAATACACTTTCATATGAGGTTCTAATCCCGCACACCACACTGGGATTTTTATTTTTATTTTTATCCAAAGACATTTTAGACTGCGTAATGACAAATAGGGCACTATTGGCTTTTTTCCTTTCTCGGATTTTGCAGCCATCTCTTTAGAAAATTACAGCTGTTGTCATTAAAAATGCAATACATCTCCCTACAATAACTGCTGTCATAGTATTAATTTTTCTAAGCAGGTATTATCAGTTTTACAGTATCGCTCGCAGATTACACAAACACTTAGTGGCAGACACAGATGGTTTAAGCTCTACTTCAAGCCCTGTATTTAGGTTTTTCCACCAGCTGCCAAGGAGCCCTCAGATGCACCTCTCTGATGAGGTAACACTCCGCGCAGGGGCTCAGGCCTTCCAGTTTCAGCTTACTCAACAGTCTTACACCAAAAAGGTCATAACAGAGGGAGAAAGGAGGGGGAAAAGACACACAGAAGCGTGATGATTTGCCTAAGGCCACCCAACGGCGGAGGAGCAAGCGGTCCCAGCGAGCTCCATGCCACACAACCGCCCTAACGATGGGCAGCTGGGAGGAAAACATGGTTTATGGCTCCCCCTCCAACTTCCTTCTTAATTTTAGCATCCCTCAACAGCTGCCAACAACTTCTCACTCCGCTAAATGAGGTGGTTCCCCAAGAGCTGATGTGTCAATCAAGGTTTGCAACATTAATTGCCGGGATGATTAAACAGGGCGACATTAATGCCAGAAGCCCCGTTCGGTTCCTAGCAGCAGGGTTCCTGCCTGCTTGGGTTTTGGCCGTGCTGAGGCGAGTGCTGGTATCGCGGTGTTTGCAGCACTGCTGTAGTTTCAGCCTGGCGGTCCCGGCAAGCAATCAAGCCTGGCCAAGCCAGGGCTGCCTGGCCTTTGATGGGCCACAGCATTTAGAACCAGTCTCAGGAGAGCTTTACAAATCCCCCCAGAACCACCAGCCAGCCCCACTGAGGCTTTATTCTGTGTATCAGAGGTTGCTATAGTGCTCTCCAAGCAGAGACCGAGCTGTATCCACTGGTCCTATTTGGAAGTTTCAGTGGTTTGATGACGTCTTTCCGAGCGCTGGCAAGTCTTTTGGGAGTTTGCGTTTCATTATCTTAGAAATGGTTTCTCCCCTGAAGCTGCAGGGGACACAGCTGGATGCTAGTTATGGCAGGTACGAAACCCAGTTTCCTTCACATGTTCTGATTTACACAGGGCAGTAAGAGCATGGCGTCTCTGATGGCCTTTTTAACACCAGCTGAAAAAAAAGAGATAGTTTTCAAGCAACCCTGTTGTCACCTTGCAACAGCAAGTCCTACGTATTCTGAAGATACCTAAAAAGAAGCCGCTTCACGCGCAATTTTAAGCTGAAATTGCTTTTTTACATTTTATGCTGTACTCACAAGTAATATTTAAACTAAGACGGGAAGAGTTTGGGTTAAGTTAGAGCAAACCCCTACCTGTATGATGATAGCATCAGGCTCCGAGAGCCGCCGCACAGCCACCCTCCACGATGCGCACGCGTCAGCAGCACCCGCTTTCCCAGAACACCCTTTGCTCCTTGCGTCCGTTACATCTGACCGTCGGCACCTGGAGCCCTGCACAGGCATTTTGTAAACCTCTGCTCAGAAAGCTCTTTATTCTGCAGCTGTGAAGCGCTCCTCAGCTCTGTCACCTTACCCCCCCCCCCCCCCCCCCATTTTTATTTCTTAAAAAATAGTATGTTATTACTCAATTCTCCTTTTTTTTTTCCTCTATTTATAGTCTAGTAGAAAAAAAATCCTTTTCTGTTTTTTTACAAAGTATTTAATACTGGAGGGGGTGAGCTCCCTTTCAGTTACTCCAGGAGCTCTAGCAAACCTCTCAAACAAGAGGAAGGCTTATTAGGTATGTTAAATGAGTTTCATTCCAAACTGAAAATGTTTTATGTCTTCTTGGTTTAATTCAAATCATTAGCTTACTATGAAGTACCTGAATTTAATTTAGCTACATTTCCCCAAACTTCTGAAGTATTTTTAAGCACTCTTTCAAACTCCTTTTTCTTTATCGAAGTGTATCTCATGTCCCATTTGCAATGGTCTGCTGTATTCATTAGATACTGGGAACCATCTGTTAAAAATTTGCCCAGAACAAATCCAGTTTGAGAAAGATAAGGAGGCATAACTGTGACTTTCTCTGAGTTAATAGCTAAAATTTTTGTGAAGGGGTTTGGATCAGATGCACTTGAGATTTGCGCCTTATTTTGAGGATACAGAAATGTTGGTTAATTAAAATAAGAAGACACTTCTTTAGTCTCCAAAGAATATTTATAAATCACATATGAAATTGGAAGTAATTTATCAACGATGCTGTATGAAATTCAGCTGTATATCCATCTGGCCATGGTGCTTTAGTAGGTAATATTGCTTGCAGGGCACTTTTTATTGCTTATCTCTCATGGGGGTTATCTAAGTATTGCCTCGATAATGCTGGCAGCTCTATTTTATCCACAAAATAATAAACGGATCACTTCATTTTCTGCAGTATGTAATTCAGAATGGGGGGGGGGGGGGCGAGGAGGGAACTTTATTCATTTGTTTCCTTTAACTTTTTCCATATCACCTCTTACAAACAGAAATCCCCTGATTTTGTTATCCTTTACAGGAGCACGTGGCTGTGGAGGATTGCTGCTGAGATCTGGGCCCTGGGACATTCATCTGCGCTTCGTGCAGAGCCGAAACGAAACAGCAGAGTGGGGCTGACTTAAAAAAAAAGGAGCCAGGCAAATTTTTGGTCTAATACAACCTTGAGCTGCATTTCTTAAGCTCTGATTTGAATGAGAGTATTGATTTGAGATATATTGATTTTAGCACATTCAAATACATTCAAGAATAGAGGTCACATTTAGTGTCGTTGATGGGCACAAGTGTATCACCCAGAAATATTAAAAAAAAAAAAAATAGGCGTCTAATCAGCTCAGTTTGAAGTCCAATTAGGGGTTGTGCAGAGGTGGTAGTTTAGATAAACAGCAGTTTGCAAATTAAGCGTTGCTTTGATGTCAGACTAGTCTAAACCCAATTACGCGTTAAGCAGAAGGGTAGGGGCAGCACCGCGGTGGGCACGCAGCTTCGCTGCAAGGAGCACAATTTCACCCAATATTGTCTCCCTTCCTTTTCCTCCCGTTCTACCCAGGACACATTTTGTAGAAAATGTAATAAAGGGAGCATTGCATAGTAATAGAACCTCTTGATAAGAGATGTCAATAGAAAACCGCTGTTGAGGCATGTGCTCAGACTTACTGAGGTGAGGTGTGTATCACATCCACGGTGACAGACTCTTTCAGGTCCGTCACTATGATCCCACGCGGCTCCAGGCGCCGTATGGATCTGGGCTCAGTGATTCAGAGAGATGTGGTCATGGTATTCGCCTCTACCTATTGGTTTCCATAGAAAACTTGCTTTGAAAAGTAGCTCAGGTAAAGATTTTTCCCCTGTCTGCTGTTCATGGGAAGGAATTGTTCCCAGAGGTCCTGAATGCTGTTTACTGTTTTTCCTGCTTTTCGATTAGATATATCTGACAACCTCAGTTGCTAGGGTTTTATCCCAGTGTGAGCCAGATACCACGGTTATTCATTGGAGGTATAAAACACATTTTTCAGACCCAGCCTCTGACCTATTGTTGTCAAAGACAACTTCCAGCAAACCTCAGAAAAATCCAAACCCTCGATTTCAAGGGAAGTTATTTGATTTTTAATTTCTAGCAACATTCAAATATTACTTTAATGATCACTCACTTGCTTCCTTACCACCCCCCAAAAGAGGAAAACAAATCCCAGCCAAATCTGTTTTTTCAAGTATTAATGCAGTGTAAATGTATCGAAGTCCCAGAACAATCATAGGAGAAAATACCGGCAGAGCTGAGGTCAGATTTGCTCCCTTCCAGGCTATTCACTTCCACCTCAGTGCTGCAGTATTAGATAAAAATAGACGAGCAATTCCTGCGTGCATCTTAAAATAAATACAGGGATACGATGGAATGTTGAAATCCAGAGGCCTGCTGCCACGTTGCACAGCGGCGACGCCGGTTCACACCAGCTTAGCAGAGGGGGGAAGAAGAGCTCAGCACTGAGCTCGCTGGTGAGCGGGGAAGCCGCGGGGTGCTGGTGGGAGTTGCTCTGTTCATACTGCTCTGTTGCTTGCTGATAAAGTGACGTTACTTTAACAAAAGTCACGGAAGAGTAAGTCAGAGAATTAGAGGTATTCACTTAAGACTCAGTCTTTCCGTTGGGTGCACACGAGCACGTGTATGCAGTAACTAATTTTACAAGGGACGTTACACACTGAAGAAGCCTCAAATAGTTTCTTAATGTAGCTCTTCGATTGCTGCAAACAAACTGTGTCTGTTCCTTTGAATTCCAGAAACCAATTTGATTTTGACTCTATTCAAGCCCTTTAACCATTCAATATTCATAAACATTTTTGTGAATAATTTTTTCTACACCTCTGAGGCGTGGGTGTTCTTCCTTCGTATGCCTCTATTCCCATGTAAACAAGTGTATTTCCTACTGTTTAGTTATTTTTCTATAGTGTCTGTCATCAGACAGCAAGAGCAACCCATATAACCCACGCTATAAATAGTGAATATTCAATAAATGACACGAATGGGCTGCAAACAGCTGTATGCAGAGAGAGGTCTGGCCCCAGCCCTTCATCGAAAGCTGTTAATAATAAATACATCTGTAGCAATCCTGACCAGATCACAGCGATTCAGGAGCAAAAGAGGAGCTCAGTTACCTGAATAATTTATTTGCAAAGATTCAATCCATGACTTCTAATCACAAGTGTTTATGATTTAGATAAGAGAAGAAAAAAAAGTATTTAGGCTTTGAACAGACCCTGCAAGTGGGTTCAAGTACCATTTTGTCAAAAGATGTCTCTGAATCTGAAAACAGTATCCACCACTGTAATGTTACCATAGCTTTAATGATTTCCAGTGATTTTTTTCTTGAAAGATTGAGCTGCTGATTTTTCACCTAAATCTCAGTTTTGGATTAAAAAAAAAAGACAAGCTATTTTCCTATCCCCCACATATAGAAAAGAAAAATTGCAACATAAAGCAGAAGAAATCTAATCTAGAAAACCAGAAAGCAAATCGAAAGAATCAAGAATGTATTATTTTTTAAAAATGAGATTTATTAGCCAATCTCAAGATGTTATTATGCTGGATGGAGAGAAGTAGGATTATTATGTTTTGCAGTGCTGTACAGGAAAGCTTGAAATCTACAGCTATGCAGAAATGGAAAAGCACACGGAGGAATAGCCACTTGAAATAATTCAGTGAAAGAGGAAAGAACTTGATCACACGGGGGTTTCATGTTATCAGTTCTGGGAATGGATTGGTTTTCCTGCAGAATACGAAAAAGACCGGGGAGAGGCTCGAATCGTCTGTTCGCGTTCTGTTTATTAGGATTTACAGATGTCCCCCCACATCTCATGTGCCGTGTGGTTCGTGGGGTGAGGGTGAAAGCAGGCACCGAAGTGCCCGTTGATTCCCGGGACGGACGATGGAAACGGACCGTGCTCCTCAGGCGGCACATGGTACTTGAAGTCAATCTGCCGCAACAGAGCGCGCAGCAGGAGTGTCAGCTAACAAGGCTGTAAAGAAACCCTTCAACAAAAATATTTGGGGAGGGATAGGTTCTCCTACAAACAGTAGGCATAAAGATGCGCTGACAGATGTTATTTGGGCTCTGGGCAATCCCATTAAATGTATTAATGCAGTCTTGGCATGACGTGAGCATCAAAACACTCGTGCTACTGTAAATGCAAGTTTCTATTCAATTCTGCTCTAGCTGCATGTTCTGAAAAGAAAATGAAAAATGCAGCTGAGTAGATGCTCATGTAGCTTCTCCAGGCTTTGGGAAATCTGAAACAATATCTCCTGAGCACTGCCTTTCCAGACTACACTGTGTTAAATTCGGAGTATGACTGTCAATACTAATGACCCGGTTCATGACTTAACGTGAGCTCCTTGGGCTCTTCCATTTCTTTTCGATACAGTTTCAGTGCCCTAAATGATTGCTTTTGCATGTGACAGATTCACCTACTGTAAGCAGATTTACCTGCCTACAACATTGATGAAGAAAAAATTGTCTACCTTGAGTAGACACGCCAGAGCCCAGTCCTCCAAGAAACAGAACAGATCAACGCTATATAAACATGTTTGGTTTCCTAGAGGTGAGAGTCTGGGCAATTGGAAAGAATGCACTGGAAAAATGAATGGAAAAACTGCACTGTGAAGGACAAGTCAAGGAGGAGCCAAAAAGCTGCTGAACTGATTTGTAGGAGAAGCCCACAATATTGTATATGAATCAAAGTCGTCATAGCAGGTTTCTGCCTGGACCGAACATGGAAATGTGGGATTGCTACAACACAACCTCTGCAGAGATCAGAGGTACCAGCAAGGCTTTGCGCAGAGTCACAGACAGATTAAAACTGGAATATTCTTCTTGATAAAAGATTTCAAAAAAAGGCATCCAGGAGAGCAATGCTGTCTGGCCAAGCAAGCCATCGGCAGGCCCAGAGGGGATGTGAAAGCTGCCAGTGTGATTGTGGAGATGTCTGCTGGAGAAGCAGACCTGCTGGAGCAGGAACTTGTGCTGGAGCTGGAGCTGGGTGTCTGGCACCCAACAGGGTGAATGGGGTTCGATGAGCAAAATTGCACTGTGGCAAGGGAAGGCAGGAAGGCTCTTCAATCCCCAGTGGCTACTTCTGTGATGAGTGAGGGAAGTATTCTTTTCCCCCCATAAGGCTATTAATATCAATAAGAAAAACAGCTCTCCAGTTTTCTTTTGACTATGTTATTGGTTTGGCAACAAGTCTCCACGTTAGACCCAGAAAACACTGAACACTGCAGCTTCATTTCCTTCCCATTGCTCAGTCCGGGAGACCTGTTCTCCTCAGGTTAGATCAGAAGACATACGTCCTGGGACTGTCAAGAAACCCATTCAGAAATACCAGCTATTGCAACCTGGAGTAGAGAAGAAGAAAAATAATTGTGCTTTGGGCTCTTTGGGCCGGGGCAGAGGTACTGGTGCGGGTGTCCTTGCTGTCCTGGAGAAGGATGATAATGGGTAGAAAGAGCCTACCTCTAATTCCAGTTTTCTCAGTGGACCAAACCATTCAGCCCTTGAAGCAAGGAAGAAAATCCCAATGAAACTCCAAGCAGGCATTAGGGAACCAGTTTCTTCCACCCCTCGCCACAAGTGAGCCTTTTCCTCATTAACAGTAAACAAGGCAAATACGTGCCCCACACTTGCAGGCAGAGTGATTTGCATGCCTCTTACGGACATGTTTCATTTCATACCCATGATTATTCATGCAAAATTGGAGTATTAAGTTGCAAATGGAAGATTTAATTGAAATGTTGCTTTTTCTAAGATCAATAATCTAGGCAAAATAGTTTTACTTTCCATTGATATATCTGGTTTTTTCCCCTCATTTAAAGCAAACTGTGAATTACACTTTCTAGCATATTGCTTCCAAAAAGCCCCCAAAACAAATTGCACCTTTTGGCAGCCGTTGATTCATTTTACATATTACATAAAATAACTTAACAGACATATTAGAATGCAGAACAAAATAGCATAATTAGGGACAGTTTCATGTCTTAAGATTTGAAAGGGTGGAAGAAACTTTATAAGCATTTAACTCATTTAGTAAAACTCAAGTGCTACAGAACAAATTGTGAGTATTTTGATCTATGTAGAGTTTGATTCCAAACCCTCAAATCTCAGTAGAGTTTACTTCATAAAGTAACTTCTAATTTATATTCTGTGTTAATGTCAAGAAATTAAATCATAAATCTGGAAGCAATCTTACATAATAGGGTGGAAACAATGGAATAATGTCTGTCAAATAATTTTGATCAAAATCCATGAGATTTGCGCTACCTGAGCACTATTCTGTCTGCACAGAAAACTTCTAGCATTCTAGCACTTATTTATTTAAATTTTAATAATACTATATCACATGGGAGGTGGTTGTTTGGGTTTTTTTAAATTTCAGAATTAGTACAAAATCTTCAAATTCATTTTGTAGTGGTTAAAAATCTTAATTAGGAATGTTTAAATGCCTGTGGGATTTTGCAAGTCTAGAGCTGGCCTATGACCACTCTGGTACTTAATTCCCATGAATAAGATCCTAGCTTTATGAAAGGTCATAGAGAAACTCTGTCAATTTATATATACAAAGATTCCACCTCCAAATCCTGCCAAGATACTTATTACATTTTTCAATATTTGGGGTTTTTCATTATGAAAAATAAGTATTACATACTTAATGCATGAAAGTATTTCTCATTCTGAGAGTAAAGAAAAGGGCTAGAAAGAATGTTTTTCGTACATAACTGTTTCAGTCAGTGTTCCTGCAGTGATTGCTCTTTGTATTTGCCTTTGACAAGTGTGGAGGTAGGGATTGGGTATCCGCTCAAGGTAGGTGAAAGTGTTGCTATTCTCATCTGAATTGGGAACACATCAAGCATGACGAGTGTTTGGGATTCACTGCCTTTGAATTGGGCTCCATTCATTTGAAACTTGCAGCTCAGTTTTACGCCGTGCCACGTTGTGTGAATCTACACCTCAGGTAACAACTTGGGGCCCATCATTCTTCATGTGGCTTGCAAAAACCTGGGCTCTTGCACTGATTTATGCACCTAACAAATCATAATTTTCAAAAGGTAGGAGGCATTCTGGGATGCTCAAGTTATTCAAAAGGCATTACAAAGATCTACAATCAAAATGTTTCCATGAACTACAAAGCTGATGCAGTTTGCTTCGTTCTCTTCTTCAAAACTCTGATGCGTAAAATAGGAAATAAAGGTGAAGAGCACAACAATCTACCATTGCAAGTCTCCACATTGTTACTTTAATGATGCACAATCTGTTAGCTATCTGAAGACTGTAAACAGACTAATATTTCGAGAAGTATGGGATAAATCACCCATTTAGAAGCAGTGAAGGGAAAATGATGAAGCTCCAAGTGAGTTGTGAAGCAGTGAATAAGGATGTATTACACCACAGGAAACCATCAATATTTGTTTATTATGTCAGTGTGAGAAATAAATCTGTTAGCTAATTTGTATTCTCTTCAGTTAATTCCACTCTTTCAGCCTCAGTTTTTGTGTTTCGGTTTGAGTGCTACACAGCTGCTTAATGGTGCTAGCAAGTATTCTGAAGTCATGGTCTCCTGGAGATAGGGAGACACTGCAATGCATCATATCAATCCAGAGGTTATGAAATAGCCTGTCTTTAGGTGTCACTCCAACACTTTGTACCTCTTTGTCCTCCTATAGATGGTGTTTATCTGATACGGTCAAGATTCTTGACTCATTACGGGCCAACCTCTTCCCAGACCAACCCCAAAATCTAGTTATGCTGCAGTTAAAGAAATGGCTGAATACATGCTTAAACTGCCCTAGTTTGGACTGCCTCCTTTCACTGAGCTGTTGCTTTGACTCAAAAGTGACTACTGATTAAAGCTTCATGAACTTGACCTACAGACATTGAAAAATCATTTGTCTGGTGGAGCTGCAGTTACTCAGCCCCAGTAAAACTGAGCGTTGCGGTGTGAGCACTCTGACACTGAGGCAATGGTTTCTTGTTGCGCTTTGGTCCTTTCATTTTTTTCTTCTGCATATATTTTTTTTCCCTTGGTGAGATTTCCATTCCCATTTTTGAGCCATTAAGCTGGTCTGCATAAAAGGTTTTGGCTCACATTCTGTTGGCTACAAGAAGTCAAAATCTGGAGGGCTGCATGCTCGTAATAAAACCAGGGAAAGAGAAAAGGTAGCAGTTTGTTGTTTAGAAGATATATAGCTCTTGCTGTTGGATGAGCTGAGAAGAAAAAGTTGTTACAAGTTTTCATGCCCCTAACTTGAATTCAGTTGGATTTGCTCTCTGGAAGTTGTCTCAGAGAATAGAGTTAATTTTTCTGCTAGCTGTTTAGGCCAGCTGACCATTTTATGAAAGCTGGAACAGGAATCAGATAGCTCATTTAGTTTTCTGCTTCTCTCAAATTCTTCTGCCAACAAATATTATCTGAATTGTTTGTTCATGAAAGATTTTATAAAGGTCTTTTTAAAAAACTCATTTCAAAATCCTGCTGTAAAGGGCTGCAAAGGTTATGAGGGTTTGCTTTGACTCCCACTACCATTTCTTCATTGATCATCTAATTTTTGCCATTTAATAAATGTCTGTATAACTCCAAGACAAAAGTTGGATTGATTCTAATCAGCTTGGACTGAAGGCATTTCAGCAAAGCAAAGAAAACAAACATTGGTGTGACATGAAATAAATATGGGAGGAATATTAATCTACATCAAAATATGTTCTAGGAGTCCATGGAATAAATGGGGGGGGGGAGGGGGAAGGAATATATTTTCTGGGGAAAAGAAAAGGCTTTCATTGCATTAGGCATTGATTAAATGGTAAATTTTTTGGTTAGTGACATTCAGCTGTGGCTAAAGGCTTCCAAATTCAGATCCAAAATCCTTTCAGCTCCAAGCTGCAAAATGCTCCTCTTTGAGTCCACATGCAGATAACTAAGCAGGGTGAAGAGAAGTGAATTATGAGTAAGTTTAATTAATATATTTTTACATTTCTATTAAAAAATCTAATGCAGCATAAAGCTACTTCCTTCAAATGGAGTATCAATGGACACTGAGCTTTGGTTTAAACTATAGGTGATGCCTGTTTCAGAGCAGGCAGCAAACAAGAAATGCTTAAAGATGGAGCTGGCTCCCAGGAAGCCATGAAGAATAAGAGATAACCCAAATGAACAATTTACAGTGAATTGGGTCTTATTTAGTACATTTTTCTTTGCAAAATGTGCATCAGAGAAGTGGGTTTTTTAATTCTTTCATTAATTGCAATTGTTTAATGATTAGGTCTTAAAAAAGCCAACACTTACATTGTAGTAGACTATGTGTGCAGGAAGTACTATGCATTGCAGACTATGCACTGCAAATATTTCTTTGCCTAATATTCATGCTTCACCATTTGAACTTACTGATTATACTGTCTTAATTTCATAAATTGTTTGACTCTCTTGAAGGAGAATGTTTTAACATGATGAATTTTTATTTCCTAATTAAAAGGGTTGTGGCATTTGATTTTCATTACTATTTGTTCAGTTGTGAAATCAAACCCATTAGAAGCCCAATACTTTCAAATCTAAGTTCACCTCGTAAAGAACGATAAGTCTCCTTGAAAACACCTCCCAACAAGGTCTGCATTCTAGTTTAATTTTGTTTTGGTGGAGACTGTTGAAAATAGCACTTCAACCACAGCAAACCTCTCCTGTAGGGGACAGATTGCTGCATACACAGTTTTGGTCCCAGTGACCTACAGCACAAACACAGTGCTTTGCTCCTCCAGTCTCACGTGGGCCATCATCAGTAGCAACCTCCAGATCAAAACTGACTGTGCTTAAAAGGGGTTTCTTCCAGTTCTACTCCCTCATTACCACAAAGACCCAAACTGTGGGATCTAAAGTTGTGTTTCAGAGTCTGGTTTGTTCAGGGCTTCCCAACACCACAAGCATTGCTACCAGCTTGTGATTCCCTTGTTGCTCTTGCACAGGATAACTCAGATTTAAAACAACCTGATAATTTTTTAAAAAAATGTTTGGTAATCCTTCATATTAGAAAACTTGAGTAAATCACTGAGTAAACCACAGTATCTAAAGGCGTCTGTCTTTTCCACAGTGTTCAGAAGTGCTGAAGAGAGGACACGAGTGACCTCCTTACCAGAGAGTGCAGCCAACACAGCATGGCATGGCCTGCATCGCACACACTGTGCACAGAAAACTGACAACAGCTCCTCTCAGCCTCTGGCCTTCTGCACTCCAACCAAAGACATGCCAAGGATGCTTCCTTCACAATATTGCCCTGAGACCGTAAGGAACAGTGCAAGAACCACTCCCCGGGTTTATTGGCCACCAGCTTTTTATTTCCGTCTCGGCAGGGAAGAGCAGTGCTGTCACAAGGATTGCACACTCTTCAAAGAGATTTGTGTTGTGCTGAAAGGAGCTCGTTCGTACCACTGGGGCTATACGATGTAACGTGAACAGGCATCTCTCATTTCCATATCGCACTAAGAGTCAATGTGTTGAATCATGACAGTTAAAACGACAAAGACATCTTTTTTTTTTTAATTGCATTTCACCAGGAAAGAAAAAAAAGAAACACCACCAAAACCCACACTCAGCCCTTCAGAACTCAGAATATGCTCGACCTCTAGATGTCTTTCCAAATAAACTCATTTCAAACTTCATTACTTGTTTTCAGATTATCAGGTGCGTTATGCCTTCATTGGTTCATTTAAACCTCTGCACATTCCACAGAGTCATTTTAATGTCAGTTGATTTGCTCACTGTTAAATCTCAAAGAGAGGAAGACAAGGACAGCTATGTTTGTTATACCTGTAATATAAAAGTATAAAACCTATAGAGAAGTTAAACAATAATTCAAAATTATGTCTAAACAGAAAAAAGCAAAATCTCAAGGTTTTATCCTCAACTCATGAGAATCTCTAAAGTTCTTAGTAAGAAATATAAAGCAGAAGTAAACATGAAGTGAACAATGAAACCCAAGGCAAACAGCAATGGGGTAAGGAGGAAAGTGCCTGCAAACAGAGAGATTAGAACACTGACAAGACCATATGTGATTTTTATCAAATATCCTTCACTGACGTGTTTGTTGGGGAGAAACCCTTGTATAAAGTAAAAGCAAATAAATAAATTCCAAATTCAAGTAGTTTAAATGAAAACACTCAAACGACACCATCTCATAATCTATGAATCACGTTCCACAGTTAACAAATGGTGAGGAAGAACGGCTACAGATAGTCTTTCTCTCTTATTTCCCTTGGGACATATTAATATAGTCCCTTTAGGATGGATAGGATACAAAGGAATAAATTGTGCTCCCTCTGCCATGAGTGTGGGAAAGGCCGTGGTAACAGAGCAGGCAGTTCCTCACAATTGCTAATACATGGACCTGGATATTCCTAACTGAAAATGAAATGGCTCTCCATAGATATCTGCAGAGCCAGCATGCCCTTGAGAGAAGCATTTGGTACCAGAGACATTGATTGGAAGCCTGTCTGTAAACTTATACTTGGGAAAATATAAACTCAGTTAGGAGTAATCAGTTATCTTGATCCTTTCTCAATACACATCACCAGGAACACTTCACCAGCAGTGCCTTGAAGGAATATTAACATTGTTTGCAAAAGAAACTTGTATGAAACTCTAGAGCTGCACTTCCGCAGAGTAGTATTTCCTTTTTATCTGATTTAATTGATGTAATCAAGATATTAACTCCATATTTTGATACTTTATGGGAAGTATCAGTTTGGCTTGGCACCCACTGAAATTCGAACGTAGATGTCTTTCATATTTGTGATGCAGGAACAGTCCTGAAGAGTCTAATCCAGGCATTTATTCATGGAAGTAGAGGTCCAGGTTCACAGCTATAGACCCCCAAGCTAGAAAACAAGGTTGTTAGGTTTTTAGCCTCTGCAGCAGAGAACCAATATAGAATCCTGCTGAGACAAATATATTATGGATCTGAGAAGCTGCTCTGTGGGTTCACTCACTGAGGCTAATCCGACTCCTGGCTGAAAGTAAACCTCGAGTAAAGAGAGATTTGGAAGGACGGTGAGCAAATATCAAAGAACTATGCACAGCAGTTCCATAATCTTTTAACATTGATCTTTGAGGTATAGATGATACAAAGACGAAGGTTTCTAGCTAAAATTCAGTCTTAAAAGGTCATTTTAAAAGAATCTACTGAGGCCGTTCTCTTCAAACTGGTAGAAACAGTCTATGCCTGCAGACTACCTCACCAGGCAGAGAGACAAGCAACCTGGATACTTTTTTCTACCCTCAGCCATCTTTAATTAATATTAACAAATCATTCATGCCTTTGCTGAGTGTGCATTGAAACTCATTCTGAATGTGGTAATCATGACACACATAATACTGTGAACAAAGCACTGCACTTTAAGTGGTCTTGCAATCTCTCTTTATGTAGGGACAATATTTTTTTAAAGAATGGAAACCCAAACATTATTTGCACGTGCTTCAGTACTGTGCACATCAAAAGCTTTATTTGTAGAGAATATTTTTTTACCTGATCTCACATAAAAATCACCCTTGAAGAACATTCAGGCACAATATTTCAACAAGAAGCTTTGGACCTAAAATCTGCAAAGCTGTTGTCTGCTCCCATCTGGTTTTATGTATGTTATTAAAATGTCTTTAAGTGCTGTTCAGCAACCATTGGGTCCTCACACCATCTCACTGAGGTGTCTTTTCAGAATCAACAGTGGAGAAAAAGTAATGTGAGCACAATATAGTTGCCTGAGTATATGTAGTTATGTTTCCTCGTAGTTGCTCAATATGGTGACTATTACAATTTACCACTTAACTAGACAGTTTTCTTATAGACCAAAAAATAGAGGCTTGCCTGCTTATAACTGACACTCAGCTTTGTTCGAATGCATCAATTCTCTTCCCATCTTTGTGTAACAAATGTCTTCTTCCTTTCCATAATAACAACTACAATTATGTGGATTTTAGTCTCATGATAAACTTATACATAGATGATAACAGCTGGACTGAGTGTAACAGACTCCTTCTTGCAGCTGAAGAATTTGCTGTAAGAATTTTCTAATAGCATTGGTTTTTCTCTTGGTGCTGCTGATTGCAGGTTTGGTTGCAGTAGATACCTCTGGTGTTCACTTATGTAAAATGAAACATTTCTTACACGTGCACAGTGAATCATATTTCTAAAAAAAACTGAACATACATACCTCCAAGTTCACAGAAGGTCAAATTTTGCTGCCATTGGGTTCTGGGGAGTTGATTTTTGGGTGTTTTTTTAAGAGTCTGCAGAACAGGAAGATAAGAAAGTGGACAGAATAACCTTTGTAGGCCCAACTGCAAACTCTATTTCATCGGTATTAACTGAGAGCAACTCTAAAAGGCATTTTCATGTTAATGGGTTTTCATCCATCTTATTTCAACCACACCGAGTCCTGAACCTGTCTTGCTTTCTTTTACTTTCTGTGTTTTGTTCAGGGCAGAAACATTGCTAAGTCTCACTCTGGGTAGGTCATGTTGCACTAGACAAGTATCGTCTTCCCTGTAGTGAAGCTGAGAATATCTTAAGCTTCTTTATTTTTTATGAAACAGAAGGTCAAATGTTCATCTTACATAGACTTCAGCCATGGTGAGGAAGAAAGGGGCACGTCCTCAAGAGATAAATAGTGTAACGACGAGGAACTCAAAGACAGCCTTGTCTAAAGGATGACTCCTTTTATTTAGGCCAAGATTAAAGCTTTTCTTCTCTCTGTCTTTGGAAGTGTGGATATGCAAGCCTTTTGAGTAATCTTTAAAAACTGATAATGGAGCAGACAGATCTAAAGTCTGTATGTTTTGTTGGGAAGAGAATTTGGGAAGTTTATTTCAGCCCAAATGGTCACAGAATTTGTGATGTAAAATTGCATTCCACATTGCCGATAGAGACTTAAAATAATTTCTAAGAAAGTGGTATTTGGAACGGATATAGAAGAAAAAATTTACATTCAGTTCACCTACACTCTGAAATCTTTATTCTTTCATACTAATTGACCTTCTGTTTGGAGTCATCTTTGAATCTGGGTTTCTGTTATGACGGGCAGCACTTGATCTTTTCCAAAGAACCTGGAGCTCTAATTGCAAATGAAGCTCTGGGCCTCCTATTGATTATCTCAACAAGTGTGTGTTGTTAAGGTAAAAGTAGGTGCCATCTAGTTTTGACCTCACCTGGGTCCTCTATTCATTTATCCTTCATTCACAGCATTCCCTACCATGACACAAGCCTCGTGGCCACTCTTCATTACTTTCCAACTTCCGTTCTTTGAACTCTTTTCCTGCCACAAACACTGATCACTTAAAACCGGAATGAAACACAATGATGTTGATCTAAACCAGCAAAAAGCATGTTCTTTTTTGGGAGGAAGTGTTTGCCCTTGTTCAATGAAAGGTTGGATTAGCTGATGATAATAAGCTTTCCTGTCCCAGAAACCTCTACATTAAGCCATGTACTTACTGTTGGAATAGCACGATGTTCTGCCAGACCTTGTAACTGAGAGCTCTTCCTTAAATAACAGATGAAATAAATTACCATGGAGAACCAAAAGTCAGTCATTTAGGCAGCCAATGAGAACCCTCACTTATTTTATATGTCATTTGTAGTCTTCTTTTTGGTTGTTGCACTTAAGCAGACTGCAATATATGGCAGATGATTATATATAATTGAACCATTTCCTGTGCTGACCTTGTATTGTTGACAAATTCTGACATTGGCACAGCCGATATTTCTGCTTGCCCATACATGAGTAATACAGCTATTTCTGGTTTCATTTTAATCCTGTCTGCACAGTAGAACTGTCTGTTCTGTCTCATTTACCTGGGCTGTTTAGCCTAGATTCATTCAGACTAAGTTCTAAAGCCTAAAATCTGGGACCTAATATTTCTTATTGACTGTAAACGTGATAGAAAACGTTCTGTGTTTGGGCCAGATGAATCTTTGTGTGTCACATCTTCGATGTTGGTAGAATATAGTGAATATATATGCATCATTAAATTACAAAGAAAGTAATATTTTTGACATACTCTTAACCATAGGAGGTTGGTCAAGCAAACTATCCTGCCCTGTTAGCTTGTGCCCACAGCTAACAACTGCACACTTGAAGTAACAGGTTTTGGACACATATCGAAAGTGGACATTTTACCTCGGTGATGTTAACAAGTACGCAGCAAGAAAGATTATATTTCTTCCATAAATGTCCCAGTAAGTTGCCTAACTTTAGAAAAGCAGTCCATAAATCACTACAATTATTATTTTTTTTTTTTGCATACAATGGCTTTGTTATCTCAATCATCTCACATTCTGTAACCCATAAAGATCTGATGGTAACACATTAATGTTCACTGGTTACAGTGCAGAAATATAGTCTGAACCATGTTCTAATGACACAGACACAGCACACACGAATCCTCATGCTAAGCAGCGAATTAAGTTGTAAACAATCCCAAGTTCATCAATGAAACTACCCTGGCAATTGTATATTGTGGAAAGAGGGAGTCAGTGAGAATACAGTTCATTAGAAAGGACGGTTCTGTATTGAGAAAACACGACAAGTGAGGCTTTTATTTACTGTTTATGCCATTTTAGAACAGAGGTGCAATCTAGTCATCATTACCCACCTCGTTATTTATCGTGTAATCCGGATCAACTAATGCCTGATTCCTTTTTTCTCGAGAATATCAGATTTCCTTTTTCCCCTGAAAATCCACAAGTAGATCAGTAATCAGAAGGGGCTGGTGAATCCAGTCTCAGTGATGGACCCTGTAATTCCAGTATGTTGTTTTGGAGTCTTCCTTAATTATAGTAATTAGCTTCCCTCTTTTTCCTCTCAGCAGGTATCATTATTTGGCATTTCTTGTTCTTCACATATCTTCTGTGGTTCGTTACTTCTGTCCAAAGTGAATTGTGTCAAATTCCATCCTCAGTCACATCACAGTGGTTTTGTTCCATCATGATTTTAACAGAGTGATGCTACCACAGAGGGAAAAGGAGCTCATCCAAAACTACTGGTCTTTTCCTGGCCAAACAATAGGTAAATATCTGAGGGCAATGGAGCAAGTGAGAATGAATATTATAAGAACTAGCAGATTTAGGAGTGAAGTGGAAATCTGTGCAGAAAACAGGAGGGAAAGAAAAGAAAGATCTGTTTATACGGAGAGAAGACTAGTTTTTCTGTTCTTTACCCAATTTAAAGAAATCTTTCACAGGCATCATTTGTGCTGTATATCTTTCTTATCTTGTTATATTCAGCTTTGTTTGTCTAATATCTGCTCAGCAGCTGACTGACTTTATTTATCTTCATCCCCCTATATAGTCTCTGTAATAAGCCTTTTATATTATTTATCTTTGTTTGACTTACATTTCCTTAGTAGTTCTCCTCTGACGTTGTTCATCTTCATTCCCCAAATATCCACTAAGCAGTACTTGTCTGACATTGCTCAGCCTGGATCTCCTCACTCGCAGTCAGCAATAGTTGCCTGGAGCCATCCTTCTTCATTTGCCTACCACCCAACCAGCCGTCTCGTAGCATCGCTTATGTACATTAGAAATGATCATGTAACAGAGTTCAATTTCTTTTCACTTCCCAGCACCTCTAGCAGTCATCATCTGGCACCATTTGCTTCAGTCTTCGGGAGTACTCCAGGATTATTCGTCTTTATCCCAGGCCATTCAGCGGGCAAGCACGTACAGCCCTGCCTCAGGCTGCCCCGCCGTGCCGGGGACATTCCTGCTCTGGATATGCCACCTTGGGTTTCCACCTCCCCTGAATTTTCTGCTGTGAAACCTATAGACCTGATATTCTGTTAGACAGACTCTTTGAAATGTGTGTTATCCTTGTAAAGAAACTACATGTGGAATACGGAATCAGGCTCCTACAAAACGAACTGACTTCAAATGTTAACCGTCATTCACAAATGTCTGCATGAAACAACTCGGCGGGTTGCAATAAAATATAAGACACGTTGAGGAGACCTCGGCTCTGTGTTTGATTTCTCACATAAAATGAGCATAGGGAGTAGGAAAATGGCTGTAAATCTCCCCAATAGCAAAACAGATCTGCCCAAACTCCATCATCAATGGCTGCAAATCACAGCTTAGCTCTGCTACCACAGAGCCAAGCGCCAGACCTTGGTCAAAAACTCACAGAAATGTAGGGAAACTATCTAACTGGTGTTATGAGTCTGTCTCTGGCTGCTTCTCCCAGAGCTGTCCAAGAGCTCACAGAGTATGTGCATATTCTTCTCAAATATTTCATGCTGAGTTTCATTATTAGCTCCAGGGTGTCTCAGGTTGATAAAAGAAAATAGGCAAATGGGTCTTTAAACCAGGTGGCCCATAATTATGAGCATGACATTTTGGGCTCTGTTCCCACACATCATGAGAAACCCAGAATGTTTAATCTGCACAAAGGGCTTTTAAGGATAAGAAACCGAATTGTAAGAAATTGCAAATTCTCAGATTTAAAACTCAAAAGAAGGATGAAGGTTGTTTTCAAAACACTTAATCCTTCAAATTTCCTTTTAACAAAATCATTTTGGAGAGGTGCCATAAATGGATGTGTTGCTAATGAGATCTCACCTCATCAGTTTTAGATATTCGGTTTGTTATTTTTTTTCAAATTTCCATTGCTCTTCTTGAATTCAGCCTAAGAATCAAAGATTACTACATACAGTTTTATAGATTAAAAATGTGAATTGCTTTTGAAGTTTAACTGAAATCTTCTTCAATCTTAGCAGTAGTGTATACATTAGGACCAAAAAATGACATTTTTGTAACTTAGGATGTTACAAGTGGACTAATGTTCTTAATGGGGAAAAAGAGCCCTTCAGATAAAAAAGAGGTTATCCTTTCTGCTTTATCCAGCAAAGAGCAGTATTTTCTGTCCGAGCCTCTGGTGGCTCTGTTTCGACTAACGCGACTAAAATACCATGTTACCTTTTTGAAAATTTTAAACTTTATGTCCTATTTTAGCCAAGAGCAACTTTTCACACATTGAAGTTCCCAAAGTCAAAACCTGTCTTCCCTTTTTCTTCTTTCAGGCAAGCCTAACACATTGTTTCTAAATTAAACACGAGCTTGGGAAAAGAGGAGGTTTATCAAACACTAACAAAAGGTGACTGTGAGTTGGAGAACGTGTAGAGAGACGCCAACGTTTTTCTGCAAAACCACGCAGGGCTCCTGTGAAACCTCTGATCTTATGGAAGAGACAAACCTGCCAGGGGTGGCCCTGGGCAAAGGAGGGGGAGTGCTCGCTTGGCCACAGTTTGTGGATACCTGCACTCCATGGTGGCCTCGCTGCCGCTCCCCGGCTCAAGGCTGCAGCTCCCCCCGCTGTAGTTTTGTAGCAGGAAGGGTTGAGTGACAAATGGCTGGGTCAGGGACAACACAGGAACCGTGGCCTTTATTAAATGGTGGGAAATGTGCTACAACGAAAGCCTGCAAATGGACACTGGAATCTGTGCGTGTAACGCTACGTGCTTTCACGTTAAGAGAGATCAAGCTAAACTGAGGGTGGGTTTTTTTCTATCTTTTTTTAATGAGAACATTGGTGCTTAAAAGAATCAAGTTAAACTTAGCCTTAAAGTCTATTAAATTAATACAATGATACCAGCCTGAAAGCATTTTCATATTCGGAGATCGAAATATCACATATAAATTAATACAAAGTAATAAGAACTCCATCTGAAAACAGATCCTGAACCCAAATTTCATAAGAAAATTGGGTCTTGAGGAGGATGCTTACATTCGAATCAAACTTTGGATCCAGGCTTCATAAATATTCTGCTTTTTACGTGGCACAAATTGTATTGTCTACTTTTGGAACTATGATTTCAATGGGAGAGGAGGCAGAGTAGTGTGCAACCTCCTCAGCTCTCATGCAAGCAGAATAAGGTTTCAGTCTTGTTTATACATTTCTTTGAAGAATTGTGCCTGTTAATTAGTTGTGTAGAAATACTGTACAAGTGCCACATGTGTCAAACACCGTGTTAATCAAAATTTTAAAAGGTGGGGTTTTAAACCTATTACTAGCCACAAATAATGAATGAAGATGGGAACACAGGTCACAAGGCTGCGAAGCCCTTTGCAGCCCTTTGCCTGCTGGAACAGTCAATCACATCACACAGTCATGTTCATAAACACCTCAACAGTTAGTTACAGCTAGGGCTTTTTGTTGTTGCTGAGGTCATTCCAAAAGGTCTTTACATATGTAATGGCTACCAGGCTGCTTTTCTTCCCCACTTCCAAGGTCCTGAATTGCAAATGACTTTATAATTAACTGTCACTGGGATTGGTCCTGAAGGAATGATGCTTCCACTGGTGTGTTTCTGATCTGTTCTCTATTCTCAGTCTATGTTTCCATTCACCCATGAAAAAATATATAAGCTTGTACACGTTTATCACTATTTGCCTTTAATAAGGATGAGTACTCAGCTAGCAGAAACGAGTAGAAATATATTAAAGTTTTTCCAAACAAGTTTATAAATGGATAAATAAGTTATAAAAGAGTAAAAAACCAATTGGTTTGCCTATGTGCTCATTGCGAGTCTGCTCAAATGAATGCACTCCCACTGGCGTAAATAAATACATTGCTGGGTTGCAACAGTAAAATAAAACTAGGCATTGCAAGATCCGCATAGTTTAGTAAATGCAGGCTGTATGTCCTACCCTGTTATTATAAACTTTTTTACTTGATAGGGACATTTGTAAATATTTAACCCGAAAACCATATGTCTATATTGGCTGAGCTTTTTGCTTATGGGGTGCTCTAACACAGTAGGTCTACATTTATGGCAGCCAAAGAAGTGCTTTCCTGCAAGAATCTGCCTTTAAGATTTTGGGGTTTATTGTCTTATATTGCACCACAATCACGTGTATTCAAATCTATTTTATTAAAGCTACCAAAAAATTCCTATAATTTTTAATGTACTCCATAAATACAGTCTTCAATACATCATCTACTTTTATTTTAACATAAAAATATCCATAGAAGGTCTGGAAAGTTTCTGAGTTGTGCAGCATGCGGTACACGATGCACTGCGGCATCGGGGGCAGCGCCTGGGGGTACGGCTCTGCCGGAGCAGGCAGTGCTAGCCAGGAGACTTAAAACCCTCCCAAGGAGCTGTGGAGCTAAAAGTAGATGAAGCCAGATGGAAAATGAGGGCGAGTCCATGCCCCCCTCCATCTGCTTCTAGTCATCTCTAGGACAACATGGCAAAACCGCCTGCTGCGGGCTGAATCTGAGAGGCATATATTGGTTAAAAAACGCCTGTGGTTCTTCTGTAGAGAACAAAACTACGTGCCTGCAGGAAGTTTTGAAGGTAGAAATGTGATATATGGATTACTGCTGCCACTGGCTTACGGAGCACCGGGAGAGCGCAGCCGCAGGGTGATGGCCCCATGCAGAGCCAGCGCTGACAGCAGACCTCAGTAAGGGTGGCTGCCCTGCTGCTCATCCCCTAGAAATGTGTGTGCCATCGAGAGAAAGCTGACAGCTGCCTGTCCCTACAGGGATGAAAAGCCCTGAGGGATGAGCTGTGGGATCTGAATGGTCACAGGGAAGGAAAGATCCACAGGGGTCGGGGCTATGCCATGCGCTGAGTTCCCGCAGACCACCCGGAGATGGGGGTTTGGCTTCATTTCCTGCAGCTTTTACAGAAAGGAAGCGTTTAGACATAAATGAAAGAGCTCCAAGAACCAGGGCCAGAACTGCAGAAAACCAAAAAGGACCTTGATGTAGCCCTAAAGGCCTGTATGTAAATAGCTGCTCTGTGGCCAATGTCACCATGAAATCCTGCCATGCCTCTGCTCTGATATGAGTTTGACAGCCTGGGATAAATCTGCCAGGGCTGCTTTTGCTGTGCAGGTTGTTGAGTAGCTTATGGGCACTCATAAACCAAGGACCGTGGCCATCCACATTCTTCCTAGCTTCGTATTACTTAGATTTCCTCCTCTGTTGGTCATGTACCCATGCCATGGATGAGACAAAGGAGCTCAACATCTGTCAGTAAAAGCTGCATCCTTTTCATCTGCAGCGTCTGCCCAGTGATTTCCGGTTCTCCTTGAAACAGATGGGACATGATATGCCCGTTTACATTCAAGGGCTTGAATTTGAGTTCTGAAAATAGGTTCCCTTTTCCTTGCTCATGTTTGTGTATCCATCAAAGACGCGAAGGCGCGGAGCCTGCGCCAGCCAGAGCAGGCACAAAGGAGCTCAGGTCAATAAGTAGGCAGCAATGTTCTCTGGCTGCTCCACTGCATTTATCTACATGCATTTCTTACCAGTTTCTGCTTCCCAGGGGCTTCTCTGGCAAGTTTTATTTTGCAAGCTTTGCATTATTTTATTTCTCTTAAGAAAAAGCCAGGGCAAGAGGTCACCCACTGGGATCTTTTGAACTGATGCTTCCCAAACGGCCAGTGCCTTGAAAATTATTCTGAAAATATTTTCAGCTGCTCTTTATACCAAGAAAAATACTAGTACTGGAAATATTTGAAACATAAATGAGAGTTTCTTTTAGATACAGACAAGTTTTTGCTGTTTTCAATGGTATTATATTCAATTATATCATATTCTATGGTGTATAATGGTAATACAACAGTATTATGATAAATATTCTTTGGTTCTTGTTCAAGAAGTACATCATTATCTGAAATTTTCTCTCTTGGTGTCACCATCTATGAATTTCAACATTTAAAAACACTATTTAAAAAGCAGAAGGCATGTTTCATTCCTTACATTCTGTTGACCTCCACTGGGTGGTGATTTAGCAGGTGAAAGACCGTCTTCCTCTGGGAATCCCTACTTTTCTCGCCTGCCTCCCACTGCCCATTGTGCTCACGGCTGATTGTAGCTCCCTGTGGCATGAGAAATATCACGCCACGACTTCTGCAAAATCTTTAACAAAGGCATAGTGACCCTGCAAGTGAGAGCATGTAGCAACTAGAGGTTTAAGGAGCAGCTGAGCCACCTCTGTGCTGGTTCAAGGGCCCCTATCCCATGGGTCTCCACGGAGCAGGCAGATAAACCCCTCGGCGGCTCACCCATGCGCCAGGCGAAACTACGGACATCATCATTCCCTGAATTTCTGTGTCTTGCTTGGTGAGACGTTCTCCTCTCAACTAAGTATTTATACATACATCTAGAAATCTCAGCCAAAGGCTGGGATCTAATAACGGATGCCAATAATGCCAGCCATGTCGTGAGGCTTTCGCGAGTTTTTGTATAGAACAGACTGAGAATTTGTCAACACTTTTTCTTCTTTTTTTTTCAATAGAAGCCCCAGTTCATCAAAAATCTCTATAGGGGACAAAAAGACATGGAAAAATCTCACTGTTCAGGAAAAAATGGTTCTGAAGTTGTTGAAACATCCCACTCCACACTTTAAGTGTTTCAACTTTTAATTTGAAATCCACTTTCCTTTTGAAATTTGAAGTGACCAGGTGAGCAAAGGAACCTTAAAGATGACCATGTGCTTGACATGATCCAATTTTGTTTCAGGCCATTATTTAATTAGAATTTGGTTTTGCCACAATCCAGTACAGAAAAAGGGGAAAAAAGATTAAATCACAATTCTTTCCAACCAGCTCTGAGTTCATATATGATAAATATTGATCACTGTGCTCATTTGATCTGGGCTTACAGGTATTTGCAATTTATGCTGTAGCCTGTCAAAGGCAATTAAAAACAGAATTCACTGAGTTTTGGGTTTTTTTTAAAGTCCAGAAGAACACACCATGTACAACTAAGAAATTTGTTTGCTACTATGTTTGTTTCTATTTTGGAGAGTTCAGCTTCCTACTTCCATGTCTCTTGCCATTTGTCACTCTGCTGAAGGCAGTAACTGCTTCTTCCCCCAGTTTAGAGGAAAGCACTGTAAAATGGCATCTGCTTAAAATTTTTCTGACTCTATGGTTTCACACTTTAGACACATCCTCCCAGGATAAGCCTTTGGTAATGTCTTTATGAAAACCTGAACATTTGGTCCTTGCAACCCCCGGGGCAATCCATGCTTTTGAAGAATTTGCAAAACTTACTGAAGCCTGACCTTTCTTTTTTGAGATCTTGTTGACTGTGTTTAATTCTGTAGACTTTCCTCTGCTTTTTTTTTTTTCTATTTGATCTTCAGAAAAACTTTTGGTGACTTTCTCTATAAAATGATGCTGAGTTTTCTGGTCTCTGGTTTATTTTAGCAGGCACCTAGGACTTTCCTTAAATAATGGGGTCAGTTAGCTACTTCCCAGTCCTCAGGGAGTTATTTGTTTAGTGAATTTATGTATTTGACCACCTACATTTTGTTCCTACTTAATGTCTGAGTTTTTAATAACCTTTTAGGCTATTCACCTTTACAGAAGCTTCTAGCCAGAACCTATGGCTTCACCCACCCTTATGAGAAGTATCTTATTGCATTGACAGCCCTCTGCTTTGCAGAAACATTGGTGAATGTCCATGTTCTTCATTCAGGAGAGCAGATGCAATACACTGCTGCACTCTGCTCGTGGGTTTGTATCATTTCCTTTTAAAAACCTCAAGGAGAAACCGTTTCTTTAGTTACAGCTCTGGCAAATGAGCAGCAATAACGTATATCTTCCAGGCATGGGGAGAAAGGATGCTTTAAGAGATACTACATTTCAAATAACGGAGATCTCCTCCTTCACCTGATTTTTGGTCCATCTCACCCCCAGACTTCATGGCTGATACAAGAAGTAGCCCACCTCATCATTCAGATGGTCTAGAAACCGATCCCTGGTTCCCTTCAGCATTGAAAAAAGGCCTGTTTCTGGCATTTGTCTGACACTTTGAGTATTGAGACAGCTCTTGACTTTTGCCGGGAACAAACATCTTCTCTGAAATAATTCCATTTCATTTCATAAGTGTCAAAATAATTGAAATCCTCCCCAGTCAGCATTCAAGAGTTTTTTCAATCCTGCATCCGCTTTCACAGCCCGTCCCAGAGGTCTGTCAAAGTTCCCACTACAAAATCACTTGTGTGTGTGTCTCTACATGCATATGCATTTGGCACCATTTCTTCTTTCACCAAGCCACCCACGCCGTGATAGCCCGCAGATAAAATTGCTTCGCTTTCTTTTAACTCTGTCTAGACTATTTTGCTGGATTGTGGGACGTAGACAGGATGGTCCCTTCATTGCTTTTGAGAACATATTTTTATTAAGTTCTCGTCTATTCTGCCTCTTGCACATCTTTCTAAATTTGCATTTTTTGATTGACAAGAGCGGGAATACATTATAAATTATGCTGCTGGGCACAGGTATGCCAATATATTATATTTTACTTTTTATTATTTTTCTCCCTGTATACTTCTACTTTTCCATAGAGTTTCTGGGATGGGGGAAATGAATGCTCAAAGGTGCTGATTAACTGCAGCTCAGGGAGGAAAGGGAAAGTGAAAGGGATAATTGAAAAATGAATTAAAAACCACAGTACTTTGCTTCAACTCACAATACCTTTGTTTTTCCTTTGTCCTTCCTTCTGACTTGTCTGGTTTATACTTGAGCCTGCCAAAGCAGGATCTCCTGCTCAGGTATCGTGCAGAACTGAGAACATTTCGGGTGGGGAAAAGCTCTTTAGATGAGGCTCGGCAGCACCTATGGAATCTCGGTTAACTCTAATAATGACGTATTTAATGTGATTAGACAACTTCAATAAACGCCAGTTCAGATGCATTTACCAACCTGCCTGAAAAATATTTGCATGCACAAATGAGTCTTTTCTGGTATCATGTACAGTCTGAAATGTGATAAGATAGGGTGGGCTGTTGAGGTAGAAGGTGACCTTTTGCATGTCTGTATTGTCTGGCTCCTCTTGAGCTGAACTACTCACTGCGGCTTTCCCTGCCACTGTAGCAGGTGCCCAGTTCCCCTAGGCACAGAAACAAAATAATAAAAGCATAAGTACAGGACAGTTTCCTCTGAGGATGTTCACTGATGTGAGAGATGAAGCGAAATGTCTGCAGGAGACTGTATTTGTAGGGAGGCCGACAGCGGCGCAGCCACAGGAGCTGCAGACGGGGAGGAGATGAGCGAGTGAGCCCTGTGCCGCAATGGCCAGCACCCGAGCCGGGCTACTGCAAGCCGATGCGGCAGCCCCGGCGCTGCTCAGCAGTGTGGGGGCACTGGGTGTTCAGGAATAAACTGGAATTGAACAAGTGGAGGATGCTGTGCTACAGCATCTCCCATGGTAAAATCAGTCCCGCTTCACTTTGCCTGTTCTGGTGCTGGGCAACCCCTTCATTAAGGGAGTCTGCGTGAGCTCCGGAAATGCTCTGGATTTGTGATTTTAATAATTTTTTTCTTAATGAGGGTATCTTTAATTAGCTCCCTGAATCTCCATATAGTCTCATGAATGCAACCAGAGACGGCGCAGGGCCTCACTGGACGATACGGGAGGGCAAGAGAGCGCTGCCACCGGGGATGTGTGACCGTGCCCTTGCACTCACTCCAATTCGCCTGTCCCTGGAGTTTCAGCCATCTGACTGCCACAGGACTAGAGTAATGCCACAAAACTGCGTTGTGGAATCTGATGTTTTCATGTTACAGCAACCTATGTCCAGCCTTTCACAAGGGAAAACGAACCTTAAAACTCAGTGCAAGGCACACACGCCACTCTGACCACATCAGCCCTGGCTCTGGCAGTCTGAGAGGCACAAACTGCCTCATCTGTTCCCATCTGGGCTTAGCAAAAGCAAAGATTTTGCATAATTCTTGCACGGGAATTAACCATTTTGTTGCAACGTAGTGACTGGCATTTTCTTTTCTCTTTCCTCCACCACCTGCTTGCTGTTGGGTGCTGCTGTGGTGATCTCTCACCTGATGTGATGGCCCTTCCCAGAAGAGCAATGGAGCTCCATACACACCTATGGCAGTCCGGTCCCTTGGCCATCGCCCAGAGATGATGGCCAAGAAAAGTGGTCCCTGGCCCCTGGGGGGTGGCTGCTGCCGAGGCTTCGATCCCAGGCAGTGGGTGAACTGCTTCTGCTCAGCAGCTGCTCCACAGGAGGGAGCAGTCCCCATGAATTTCTCAGCAATTTCCATGAATTTCAAAAGCGTTGAATCTTTTCAGCCCTGAGCCACAGCTGTCTGTGTTTGGATGCAGGAAGAGGGAGTCAGGAATTAAAAAGCATTTCATGGAGACTGAATGCCACTGATTTTTTTGTCTGTTCACTAATGTATTGGATAATTGAAGAGAAGCATAAGTGGTTCATAAACAGAAGAGAGACAAACACTCCTTTTCCCAGTGTAGCGTTACATAAAATTTCTCTGTTTTGCCTGATCCCAATGTTAAAAGACTACTTCTTTACAAAACCAGAACCCTCTGTTTTTCTTTTCTGCTTAAGCTTCCCTTTCTTTCTGAGCATCTTCTGAATTTTGCAGGTTTCATGAATTTAAGGCATGACACTAATCCCTGATCTCTTTGCATGGATATGGTGAAATTACACCCTCTCAGCTCACAGAACCCCGCAGAGAGCTTAGAGAAAAGTGGTAATATCAACAATTCCGTTATTCTGTTGTTCTCCCCAAATTAAGTCTATTCCACACAATGTCTTTAAAAACTGTCTTATTCACAGATAGGCATGCGTGTGCCTTTCCCCAGCTGGACTCCAATAGGCAGCATGAGGTTGAACATGTAAAGGTTCAGGTCGTTGTATCACAGATTTCAAAAATCGATCTGGAGTTTGTAAGTGATACATGACCTGATCTCCCAAATTGCCACGTCATGCTGTAGCTCAAATAGGAGTTATTGCATTGATGAAAGAACTACTGGGTGCGGTTCTACAACTAGTGCTTCTCACAAAGCCACACTAAGTTACCAAAACGGCCCCTTCCAGCCTCAGAATCAATCAGAGGAGAATCCTGCAGGATTTAAGAAGCCCTGGTCATGGACACCACAGGCTTCATTAGTATTCCGCACCCTTCTTCTCCTTGCCGAGAGGATGCAATTGGAAATTTCAGTGTCAGCAGAAATCCCAGAACATTTCCAGGCTTCACCATGGACAAGAGAGGTATATGGAGAGCAGCGGGTTTATGTGGCATCTCAGCAGTTCTTTCCTTCGTAAGGCAATGTGTACCTGTACTAGTCACATCCCCGTACCTGGCAGAAAGGGGGTTTCCATGTCTAAATACTTGTTAACGCTGCGTGTCGTTTTCCTCATTAATCATCCTCTCTTATACCACGCTTCCCTTCCATCTGCTTGGGCGTCAGGTGTGGTACCAAACAGCTACAGTACATTAATTTCCAACTGGTGGCTACTAGTGGGTTGGCAAATTAGGTTACTTTGTGACTATTTATTAGCTGTGTTAATTGTTTGACAGATCGTTATTGACTACTATCCCAGGGGTGGCAGATGGCCAATAAAAGACAAAATGTAGCTTGCTGTCTTTTCGTGGCATCTTGATGGCTCTTAGATTTAAAAGAAAGAAGAACACCTTTGCATTGCGCAGTATATTCTGTCATCGGTTATACGAAAATGGGATAAATTATTGAAATTATGCAGGAAGGCCTGAGCTATGCTATAGGGTTGTATAAATGAAAATGTAAACAAATCTGCCTTGGATGTCCACTGCAAGGTCCTTCTACAACCAATGACCAGAAGCATTCAGAAACTGATGGATTTCTTTTCCAGTGAAAATATTATCAAGGGGTATAAAAAAAGTAATGAAGACCAACCCATATGCTGAGAAATTTGTCACAAAGATTTCCTTTTTCTGGCTGAACAGAAATTTTCTTCAATGTGAAATGCAATTGCCCTAAGAATTAAATTTTCCACTGATAGGTTTGTGGATGCCAGCACTCATCAGATTGCTGCCGCTGAAACCAAAATGAAACATTGCCTTGTGTCACGCCAAGCCAAACCATCGGCCACTCCCTGCCCTCAGGTGAGGTCTGAAGTGGGTGAAGCTTTCCTCCCTTCATTTAGCCCGGGGCAGACCTGTGAAGAGATCAGCCTTCTTAATCTAGCAGAGACATTCAGAACCCCCTGTTCAGCTGCTGTCTGCACCTGCACTTCAGAGGTGCCACCGGGCCTGATTTTTTTCAATTTGCTGAGGCACCTGAAGTGGTGCTTCACATGCCTGCATTTTTTTTTTCCCAGCTTTTGTCATGGCTTAGCTTCTCAGCAGCTAGATTATGACTAAGCCTGGTAAATGTGTGGAAACTTGGTAATTCTCCACCCACTTCCTCCAACTCTCCTGCTCTGAGTCATTCTCTGCTGGGCTTTTGACATTTATTTTGAGTTTCTTTGCTGTCACATGGCTCCCATAATACCACATGCTGCCGAGGCACCAAAATCATCAACGTATCGCAGGAATGCACAAAGGGCATCCCTGTGAGGAGAAAGGGGAGGCTTAGATTTAGCCTGAAAAATAACAATCTCTGTGCGCTGATGCCCCTGTACATTCACATTTGGGACCACCCAAAAGGCCTGATGGCTGCTTTGGTATAGGAACTTTAACAGGGTCTGGATCTGAGTTTCTCTATTAAAGTATGTACATAGAGGTAGCCAGGAGCCGGCCAGAAAAACAGATTTATCCTCCCCACTCACCAGGCAATGTAATGCATAGAAGGGAGAAAAATAATATGATTTGCTGCTAGTGTAAAACAGGACAAAACCTCTGCTAGCCTGCGTCTCACATCAGGGAGGCGAGCCACGCTACGTGCCCTAAGCATGGGACCTTCTTCGCTACCCTCTTGCTGAGAGCTGTGCCAAAAGTCATGCCGGATTCCCAAAGGAATTGCAGCTATGAGGATCCATCACCGGGTGAGCAGCTCTTCAACAGTGGAAAATTAGGTACACTCCCAGGAGAGCTTGCTTCTGAGAGGCAGTGGCACGTTCTTGGAAGAGGCTTGCATACATGGAGATCATGGACAGTAGCCACCTGATCGATGAAATGATTACCCCAGCCATTATCCAGCATCCAAGATATATAGTGCTGCAGTGATAATTGCTGTGCAAGGCTATCATTTGAAATGGATGAAGCAAGGTAAATGCTAAAGCATTTCAGACGATGGCTCCTCAGCAGACTTACAAGTAATCACTTGAAAAGTAGATCTTGCTGCTGAATGGCAGTGGTTCATTGTCCGTCTGGTGAAATGTTTCCATCAAATTTAGCAAGAATACCACTGAGGTTGTATTTTCTTTTCTCAGTACACAGTGACTCTTGAATTATGTGGATCTTGTATGCTGTGTCAACGGCACCTTTCCTTTTTGTTGTTTCGATGCGATTCTGTTAGCTCTGGCCCGCACTTTCCTTCATTCAGCCTATTTCCCATTACATATCAAGTTATTAGGCAGACGATGTTTTTTCCATAGACTTGGTGCCCTGTATCACAGGCTTATATGCTCTTTACTCAGGTTTTTGCTATTGCTATTTTGATTTCTTTGCACCTCAAAAACACAGGTACTTAACTCTGTACAAAGACCATTGAATAGTGAGGGCAACTGTTGCAAATGTGAACGAAGACGATTTAAAATAACAGCAGCACTGTGTAGAACTTGCCCCTCTTTTTTTCCCTAGATTTAAAATTCAAAGGTAGATGATGGCATTAAAATATACTGAACTGTTGAGGAGGGAGGCTGCATAAGGAGGCTGCTGTAGCATAAATTCATCATACAGAATACTTTCATTCCTGCATTTTACAGTCATTTTCATGACTGACGCGGCATTGTTTTAAATGTAGTTTGATTAAATTCAGTAATAGCAGGAGCACTGTATTAAATCTTTCAGAAAGCACTTTGTATGACACCGGGTTGCATCAGTCACACATTGCTATGACTGCAACAAAAGCCAAGACTCCAAGACTAAAATCGTTTAATTTTAGATGGTGTATGTTTACACTCTATAATAAGATATCAAATGTTCTCTCTGCAACTGGTTGTCTTTATCATTAAAAAAAATCCTTTCAGATAGTACATGAACCTCTGTGCTTTTCTTTTTCAGTCTAAGGAGAATAACTTGAAAATACAAGGAGTGCACTTAGTCATTAATCAGTGACAGGGCCGATTCGACCAATGCAATTAACTACACTTGTTCTATTAATAATCAAGCACGCCAAAAATGCTTCTGCACTCAGGTGTTAATCAGGACACCATGTAGCTCTGCGTAGCTTCCCTTTAAAGTGCTAAAGGAAATGCAGATTAATGGAGAATCAATGTGAGATATGGAAGTGTGACATGCACTTGTCAGTAAAATTCAGCTTACTTGAGAAGACATCAAGACGGTGCAGCTGTACAAAAGGCAACTCAATTTAACAGACACCTTTACAGACCTGCCTGTTTAATCAACCCAGAAATACTTTAATATCAGGGACTGGAAAAATAATCTTTGCTGCTGCCTACTTGCTGCCTTGTGTTTAGTAGACCCATACAGAAATGCGTCTGGGTTACAAGGTATTATCTATTTCCTCCCAATATCTCACTTCTATTCTCTAAGAGGCCTAGCGCTGGCAAGGCTCAGAGGCAAGGTTAAGCGTGTCCTGGATGTTATGGCCCCTCTGACGTTAGCAGTTCACACGCTCATGGTATGGCACGATCCAGCCGCTTGCTCCAAGGTCTGTCCTGCCGAGCTGGGTAAAGCACGGGCGCAGTTTACCGAAGGCTCTGCAGCACCTCCATCAGCAAATTAAGCTCCCATAGACTAATGAGTCTGTGTCTGCTTCGCTGAACAGGTTTTCCCTGATTTGTCATGAAAACAGGAGTTTTAATATCTCTGAGAAGCCAGTCCTTTCACCCTCCTGGTGGCATATTCCAGGACAAGGTGAGGGAATAACTCTAAGGGAGGAAATGGCTGAATAACTGATATATTTGAAAATATATTTCCCAGTAGCAGGTCAACTGTTTTTCCTATTTTCATTTAAACATCTCCTACAAACTCTACCAGACCTCTGTTTAAGTGGTAAACACGCGACAGCAGCGAGGAAGCTGACTCCTGACACTGCATGAGGTCCCGCACGGTAAATGGCTTCATGCTCCAACACAGGCGGCAGAAGGAGCCGAGGACTTTGCACGGTGCCTGCCAGGCTGGCAGCCAGGTTGCTTTTGGCTTCTCTCAAAAGGAGGGAGGTCCTTCAATCATTTAGGGTCAGGCATGATTTAATGGCTCATTCCAGGGTTTTGTGGAGGCAAGCATCTAATGAAGTATATAACTCAATACTATTAATCCATTAATCAGAACCTTCCTCTTCTCCCACCCCAAACTAACCCACTAATTTCAGTGCTAATTAACCTATCAGTTAAAGCAGACAACAACTATCTTCCACATAGACAGTGCAACAGCTACTTACCTGTTTATCTCCGCGCTTGCGGAGGACCGCAAGAAAGGCGGCGCGCACACCGGGGGCAGCGCTGGCTGCAGCCCACCCCGGGGTAACGGGGGGCTGCACGGACCTGCCTCCTTAGCAGGAACAAGGGGCTTAACTTTCTGGGGTGCTCATCACCCCGTCTCTGTGCGCTCTCGTATTAATAAAAGCGCTGATTCCTGTTTGTAGGCTCGTGCAACACAAACGTGTATTTGTTCAAATGTATTGGTTTCAAGGCATTTTGCCATTTAAGAGTTAATTACTCAGGAGACTCATCGGGTATAAGCTGCTCATCTTCAGGCATCTTTAGGGCTGTAAAACAGCAGCTGTTTACAGAGGTGTTCTACATGACAGCGTGGCATAGAAAAAGCAACGTTATTATGCCATTAACTGTTTCAGAAGAGACTTGGCCACACTTGAATTATACAGATTTTGCTTTTGTTAGCACTTGTGGGTTTACACAACCGATGTCCCTGTCCCTGTAGCAGTTATTCACATAGGTTGATAGTTTAGCAAGAAGGCCACAAGGTATGACATGATCTTTACAAAACTAATTCATTCTAAGATGCCTTTATCATTAGCTGAAATGTTTAAATGCCAAATTTTATTGTAACATTACCCTGTAATTTCTGCTTCTGATGGACTTTGTTCCATTTAGTATGTTTTCTCTATTCTGGTCTAACACTTTTACTATCCAGAACTATTTATCCAAAGAAAAAGATTAATTTGGCCTTTAAAATGAAATTTAACTAACCTTTATTTTGGCAGCCTATTTTAGATGGCTGTATTTGTAGGAAAAAAAAAAAAAAGAAAAGAAAAAGCAGTGTATTTCCAACTTTATAGCCCATTATACTGTAATGATTTCAGGGAAACATCAAATTAAAAAACTGACAAAAACATATATGGAACCTGGCAGTCCCCTCCAGAGTTTTAGAGCTTATGACCGCACGGAGCTTGCCAAAGAATTTTTTATCTCCCCCCAAATCACTGAGCCATTACAAAGCATCATGTAATTATGTAATTAGGTGATATGTCATCTGTATTAAAAATGATTATGAAAATATGTGTAACCTGTGAGCTGCATATGAACAGAGGCCCGTTTTGAACTGTGGGATGAAGGCTGCTTTAATGATCTATGTATTTGGTTTGTCAGTATCTCTTTACTTTCTCACGTTCACCGTCCATGGTCTTCAACACGGAGGAAAAAAATATGATCTGTGTAATAAAATGTAAATTCGCTCTGAGGCCAAGCCGTGAAGAAAGATTTCCGAGTCCTTGAATCTGTATTTAGACAGTTCGCTAGTCAAATACAATAAAATGATAGAAAGAAATTGATTCTGGGTTCTTTCTTTCCATCACATTTCATTCCCGCCCGGCGAATCTTTGGGAAAGCACTCACGCAGACCCGTGACTGCATACTTTAGCAGGGGGATGGTCCTTGCAGCCATCCCTGTGGCCCAGACCTCGCAACCTGGAAGCCTGAAATAAATTCACAACATCCAGTTAGCCCCAGCGCTGGAGATAAGGTATCTAAAGGGAAAAGGGGTGATAGGTACAGTCACCGAGTGGCATGTGGGGACACCTTTATCCCTATAAACTGGAGCCCATTCACCCTGCCGTTAAGTCCTGTGTTGGGTGGGATGGCTGAAGACCTGCTGGGGGGGGGGCTGTGGGTTCTCCTCCACGGCCACTCAGCCCTGCGTTGACACCCGGCCCCTTCCCTGACCCAGCACCCCACCTTCTCCCTCTGATCCACCAGTGCTGGGGTCCACTAACCTATTTCCTACCCCCTGTTTCAGCCAAGTCAGCTCAGCTTGATCAAAACAGTTTTTGGAGAGCTCATACAAGTATTTCAGCTGGGACATGAAGAGGCGATGACCCCTGGCCAGGGTGGCGATGAGCAGCGAGGGGTTCTGGGGACAGCATCCTGCATGGGCTAAATCCATGTCTTATAGTAGGCGGTTTAGCAAAACTAGCAGTGTTTGCAGGCAAAAAGAAGCAAGACAGATGTATTTATAAATGTTGCTTTGTTTCCTTGGAGGCAACCTTTGGACTGCATTGATTTTGCTCTTATTTAATACTCAGGCAGCTTCCTACTTATCTACACAGCTGTATTCCCTAGTTATTCCACTGCCCCTTCCCCACAGAGGCACGTAACCAGAGATGCGGTAAACAGCACACAAACCTGCACTTGAGTCATAAGAGCAAGCTCTCGAATTCTGCAAATTTCGCCTTCCTTCCATTTTTTCCTGCTCATTAGGAAAATGGAAATATTACTGTATTTGGAATATACTGTTTTCTGTCATCCAGTGTCAGAGAAAATAAAGACATAAAAGAAAAAAAAAAAACACTCTGCTGGGCAATGTGGCTATGAAATAAGTGCGGGGGGGGAAGAGACAATTCAAAGCAAGTGTCCTCCTTTTATCTGATCCCTGCTGTTCTTTTTACAGCCAAGCAGCCAGTAATGTTACCTCTGATGCTTTTAAAGAAGCCAGGAAAAGTAACATCGGCTCTTAAGGAAATACAGTTTTTCTTTTGAATCATCTTTGTTCCCTTCTCAAAATAAGCCGGCTCACCAATGAATAGCGCAGAAGCTCCCAGTCAGGTCAAAGGAAGGTGATCCCACAGCGAGGTGCATTGGCCCTTCAATTCTGTGTCATCAGAAGTTGTTTCCTAAACACCAGGGATTTTTTTCTCTTATAGGATGCCCTCATGCAGGTCTATCTATAGAAAATGGGGTCCTTTCTTTGCTCCAAAATAGCTGTCTTTGGGTTCATAGTAAGCACAGAGTATTCTTAGCTGTACTAGCCTAACAGCGTCTGCTGGACCCCTATAGCCACAACTCAGAACTGAGGATGTTTTTCATGACTGGCATCAAGAAAAGAGTGGTCTGTGGCTTCTTTAAGGCCTCCATTTGACCCAGGTGTCAAATCAACCACTTTCAATATTGAATGATGACTAATGAATGCTTAAAGGAAGACGCACAGCGGATAGTTACAAACGATGCGCAGTCTGAAGCTGGCTTGTATGAAATATTCATTGAAGAACTGGGAGTAGCAAGTGGATTAATAAAACAAGCTCTAAAAATTTAGAAAAGAAATTTCCATTTTCTTTTTGGACAGTTTTCAAACAATTAAGAGGGCAAAATTTTAACAAGCAAATTGGTTGTTGCAGATTTTTCAGCCAAACTAGGAAGTGCCTATAGTAATGTTCTTATACTGCTTTTCAAGACCCTTCACGACACTTGTATGCGCGTAGTACTGCAGCTCATCACAGCTACTCCCAGCAAGCAAGGAGTAAGGTCTTCTCATGGTTATTGAGCAATGAGTCCTCACAGCTTGTAGAAAACAGCTCTTGGCTGCGCACAGTATAGACTTACACTCTTTTCCCTGTAGAAAACTATTTAACACAATAATTTTAATTAATAGGAGAACATCACCATGTTTGATAACTCAGATTCACCTTTCTATGCGATCAGGAGTTAGTAACGCAAAACCACAGCCTTTCTCTTGAGACTTTCAGAGGGTCGTTTTGGGGTTTTTTTTTATTGGCACCTTGACAAATTATTCAAAACGAAGCGTGTGGCTCACTGTGCACCTGGTGGTTTCCTGCACAGCACGTGGGAGGTACTAGCACGTGAGCATCACATCATAGGGAAAGAGAAGGTAATTCTGACTTTATGAAGGAGCTATTCCACACCCCCACAGTCAGCTGCTACCCCTTTTATCTAATTTTTAGGTATTTTTGCCAACCCACCCAGATCCAGGACCTCTAACTTATGGAAGCATATTGAATATCCTAGTGGGAAACAGAAGACCTCTTTTCACTTCCCAGAAGAGTCTCCTATGAGGAATAAAGATCTTGCCTGTTTTTCTTTCAGCTATATCAGCTGATCTAATAAAAAAATATTGTCTTTGCTGAACTTGCTCTACTTATATCCTTAGAGCATTACAGCTACTGATAACACAGAGATTGCACCAATACAACATGACACTAATGATTAAATAGTCAGCTTGCCAACGCTGCAGCTGGAGGCAAGTGGAGACTATGCAGGGCTTCATATGTGTCTACAATAACATTTCAGTTGGGGTCAAGAATGCGTGTCCAGGGCAGAGCCCCTGATCATTCCCGCTCATCACCCAGCTCTACACCGGGCATCGCTGTGCGCGCAGGAAGGATCCCTCTGGGCAGCGCCAGGTGGGACGATGCACGCCAGGGGCACAGCTCATGACTGCCCACTCCAGCCACAAATGCACATTCAGGCCACGGGGCCAAACCAGAGCAGGCACAAAGACAAACCTCTAAAGCACGTGCAGGGCAGACATCAGGTTCTTACCTCCAGATGTTTTGCTCTACAGTTGCAGCATTGTGGGCCAGACGTAGGACCCAACCTACCGCGCGTAGCAGGGAGAAGCTCTGGGATGTCCAATATAAACCACTGTAACAGCACTGCCAGATGATTAGTACACGCAGGGCATGGTCAAGGGCCAGAGTTACATTTATTAAATGGCCTCGTATCTCATCGTAGCAAGCCCTCAACACCTGAGTGTGGATTACAGCCATCACCTTAGTAAGTATTTCACTCTTCCATTTTGTTGTCTCTCTCTTGAGCCTGCGGTGGCTATCGCAGCCCCCAGGAACAGATTGAAGCCTCCTGAAGATAACCACATTGCTACACCGTCAGGACTGACGGAACGACAGGGTTTTCATTGAGCATGCTGGCATTTATGAGTTGCAGAAAAGTGGAGGGAAAGAAAAAGCACTCACTGAGAAGGATGATTAGTCTCCCACCCTTGAAGAAAATTGTTTTACTCAAGACCTTACATTTCACTAGAGCTCTTTTTGTTCTGATTTTAAAGCTATGGATTAATCTCTCTGATTTAAGCAGAAAATAAGCCATTAGTCTAGCTAGCTCTAACAAATGTCTCTAATGGAAGAATTCTCAAATATGCTCTCATTTCCCACATATTTCCACTTATCAAGGCTATAAAAGTTAGTTTGTGTATGGCATTGCGGAAGCATATTTAGACAAAAACATAAAGACAGATTTTATTTTCAGCATAAAGGATTTAGCTATGGTTCAGTTGTCAAAATTGTTCAACTGAAACTAATTTAAAAAAGGAAACTGTATTTTTGATTAATCAGAAATTTCCACAAAGAACATCTGCTTTCTGTAGAAAATGTTGACATGTCAAAGAAACAAATTTCATGAGCACATTCCAGCCAAACATAAACATATTTTAAGCTCATGAATTTCAGAATCTTTCCTTTCCACATCTTTTAGTTGAAATGAAATTCTCAAACAATTCTGACTCTCTTTAAATTCATGAAAATTAATTAGCAATTTTCTGAGGCGTGCTGGGTCTCCTGAGAGGAAACCTGGGGAGACCACCACTCCCTGACGCAGAGGAGCCCAGGATGCTGATGGTGAGCCACCAGCGGGCTCCCGGTTGGCCACAGCTCTCACCATGTTACCTGTGAAGGAATAAGGAGAAGTGAGACTGCTCCAAGCTTCTTGGAGAACGACAGCTGAATTTTTTCCAGCCACGCAAAACATGTGAAGCAGTTAGTGTGAGCTGGAAGCTGTCATCATCTGATTCATCGTCCCCTGGATCTGAGGAGTCCCAGCTGAAAAAGTGAAATGTAAACCTTACCCTGGAAGAAAAATCAGGTGTTCTTCTATTTTTGTATATGAGAGTCTGTTTGCAGTGTAAAAAAAAAAAAAGGTTATTAATAAAGATACCTTTTTTAACTTTATCTGATAACAACATAATAGACGGTAGGAGTAATACTGCATTCCTTTATAAGTCACATGTTAGAGGCGTACCATCTGAGTTCTCCTTCTGCTTCTATTATCATTTTTTCTGTTCATAGCTTTCGGTGAACCATGTGGGCTGAGACATTATGGCTTTTCAATAGCTCACTAAATATATTTAGAATGCTTAATTGAAGCTTAACCTTTATTTTGTTCAATAAATGTATTCTACATCTAACAGCTCCAAACAAGGAAATAACTTTGTTGAGGTTTTACATTTTGCCAGCATTGTTCCTCTCTAAAGATAGAGAAAATGAAGCCTCTGCAATAAATTGATGGAACAGGGAATCAACAGAGTAAAAAATAATTTTGATGATTTCTTCTTTGCATTGCAATTATATCCAGTACACTTGACAATGAAATAAACAAATAGTACAAATGAAGCCATTAATTTCCTTCCTATCTACACAATTTTAATTAGAATCATTTAATTAGTCTTGGCTACAATTTCTCAAGAAGATTGCACAACGCACGTTTGAGCTACTCTCCTGCAAGAAGATATATTTATCATTGTTTATTAAGAACAACAAATAGCTACAACAGTACTAGGTAGCCTATGATAAATGCTGTTGTCGAAAATAATTCTTTACTACCAAATTTATTTGAAAGCAAAGTTCTCTCCACGTTCATTAGTTATTAAGCTTTTGCTATTTTAATTGTTATAATAAATATAATGACGTATTTAATATATTGACTAACTTTTTATGACATGTCATTTTTTGTAGCTGGCAATAAATGTCCCTGAGCCTTCAAATAATTTTCCCTGCTTGGTTTCCCAGAGCTTTTGGTCTAGGAAAACACTCTTTTCAAGGTGCAACATGAAATCACAGAAAGTTGGTCTGAAAGGCACTTTGGGTTCGTCTTCAGAGGTCACCTACTGTATCCACTTTTCCCCGCCTCACCACTCCTGGTAGCTTTTGTTGCAGAATCAGTTCTAAGACCCTTCAGTTATCAAGGTTTCAAAAGCTCCATATGCTCCTCCCATGGTTAACTGGTCTTACACAGAGAAAAATTTTCCTTGTGTCTTACCTAAGTCTTCCTTTCAGTTTAAGCTCATTATTCCACGTGCTATTGGTGGTACATGTGGAGAAGACATCAACCCTTCCCCCCAGTACGAAGCCTGTTTCCATGTCTTGCTTTAGTCTTCTTCAGCTTCCACAGACTGCTTTGGTTTTCAGCTCTTCCGCTTAAGGTGAAGTATGTTGGATTTCGCAGCTTCTTCAAAATGCAATAATTTTCAAACGGAAAAGTCATTAGGATGGGAGATCATTACTCCAGTAGAAATAGTAAGCCATGAAATTATTTCAACATACCTAATGAACCACTGTCTCAACCTGACAAAATGTTAAAGGAACCAGTTTCTTTTTGTTGCCAGTTACAAGTAGAACTGGAAAAACAGTCACAACAGATAATTTGTCCTTTGAAATCTTCTCTCTCATTCTTCGCATGAACTGCCCAAAAACCTGACAGTTTTCTCAGCTGTGTTTTCTACTTAACATTATCTACTGAAAACTTGTAGTTAATAATTCCTGGCTTCTAACTCACTCACAGGCATTTTTCCCAAGTCTTCATTATTCAGGTTTCCAGTAGGATAATTGTAAATCTAAGTCAAAGAAAGACAGATCCTGCAGGTGAGTTTGCTGAGGATGTGCATACCACCGCTGCCCATGAAGAGCCCATACAGCCCTGAGAAGATGATGAGAGACCACAGCTGCAGTCAGGGCTTTCTGATTTGAAAGAATATTTAACTGATAAGTGCAAATCCAAAAAATGTTCATTCTTGAAAATGTATTTTCTTATAACAAATATAATATTTCTCCTCTTGGACACATTCTCTGATATTTTATTTTTCTGCCATATAGGTTTAATGTCATAGTTGTAAAACAATCCTGGTGTTGCACAGTGCACAATGATCATATCAGATTGCCCAAACCTGTTTTTTGAGTGAGTCAACAGATGATGGTCATAGGTCCCAGAGAGCCGGGAAAATTAACATGGGGATGTGGGAAGAGAATAATTTTAGAATGTCTAGATGAAAAATTCAAGTGCTAAGTAGCATTTTTCAAGAAGTCAATAAGCTGAAGAAACAGTACGTGGGAATCAGAAAGTGGAAGGACTTTAGATGTGTAGGAAGCTGAAAAGAAAAGCTAAACTTCTCAGGATAAGTCCACTTGCAACAGTTGAGGAAAACACGATGCAATTATGATTTTTTTTTTGTACAAATGAAATCCTGACAGCGTTCTGGGTTTATTACTTCACAGTAGTGGTGATAGGGTTGTTAATAATGATGCAAGGAAAGGAGAAAGGCTCCATAAACATTCACATCTCCTACTTTCAAAAGAAATATGAGGAGGAAGTATTTAGGAGTCATCTAGTAACTAATGAGGGTGTTAAACAACACATATAAATACAAATATTCTAAAACTGACAGCCCTGATATCTTCTACAGAGGGTCACCCCTGTAGCCAGTTGAGGTTATCTTAGCAGAACATTTATTTTCAATACATCATGGAACACTAAAGAAATTCTAACAGATTAGAAGAGTATTAATGTTGTGTCAGTACACCAGTTACGCAGCCCGCACGACCTTGGTCCCGCTAAGTCACTCAGCCTGACCTCAGACCGAGGCAAATAATGGAATGAAAGCTGATAAAAGATTCGAGTGATGAAGAATTGAAGATGGGGTATGATTGTCATTCCACATGATTTTATGAAACAGGTCATGTCAAACAAACAAACCTGATTTTGTTTCACTGATAACATTACAAGCGTGGCTGATGTGCAGCTCTTACGTACTCTGACTTTTGTATGGTATTTGACTCAGCCCTGGGAATATTTTGATTAAAAATGAGAATTATTCAATAGCAATAAAACACAGGTTAAATCTATTAAAAGCGGGCAAGCTAATGGATCTGAAACATAGTCATCAGAGGGAAATCATAATTAAGTGCAGTGCTGGTATTCTGCTGGTATCTGCTTACTGCTATTAATCATTTTCAGTAATGATTGGCTTGTAAAAGTTCCAGATGACATGAAGATTGATGTGAAGGTAAATAATTATGAGAGCTGGGAAATAATAAAGAGCATTCTGGATCCCTCACCAACCTTCTTCCTTCAAAACAAGAGTATTTAATACAGTCAGATTCAAAGATACGTTTAGAAATCAAGAATGAGACCACAGATGCTAAATTTAGGTTGGTACCTTGGAAGTTATCCCAATGAAAATGATTTAGCTTTCCACACAGCAAAGGAACAACAGCTCTGAGAGGATGCACCAGCAAAAAGGTTGCATGTTCCTGACAGACACAGACAGGACTACACAGGGGGTGTAAATTCATGCCGGGCTCTCATGACATATACCAGTGCTGGTGAAAAGAATTTGGAAAACCCCCACATATTCCTCGGGGGAGGAGAATGTCTCCCCATGGGAAATCAAGGGTTTGATTTGTTTTGTTTCCTCTTAAAAGGGCACTCCATTAAAGTGGGTTCTCATTGAAGCATCTTCATGGGGAGCTCAGGCAGAGCCCACTAGGACCTGTTCCGTGTCACAGAGGACAACCCTGCTCCCAGAGATGATGCCTGTGCAGCCCTCCTCTGCCAGGCAGACCTCGCAGGGGACAATTGTACTGGGTACCAAAATGTTGCTTAATGGAAGAGACATCGGAATAACCAAGAAGTGGAAGCTGAAGCCAGGTATATTCTGGTAAGAAATAAGACAAAAATAATAAGAATGGAAGTTCTTTCTTTTCTGGGACAAGCTAGGATTGTCCTTCACCATCTGCTGATGCTTCCAGATGCCTTTTTGAAATTACTCTTTGACCAGCAATACAAACTACAAGGATTATTTTAGGAGAAAATTGGGTGCAATAATAATGTTAGAAAAGATGCCAAATCCTTCTGAATGAAATCTTTATGAGTCAACATTAATTACTCCAGTTGTAGTATCACTTTAAAAGTTGCAGCCAAAGATTCCAGTCGATTCAAACATTCGTTGCGTTGACCCATGTGCAAACAAATAAGAAAAACTGACACCATGATGCAAACACAACGGGATTGGGTTTAAAAGTCCCAAAAGATGCAGTCCTACCAACCGCTATCTCACTCCGGGGAAGTTTTCCTGTATTCTCATTTGCCTTTCTGATTTTCCCTTTTTCATTGAACTTATGACTCCCAAATGATGATGTCTCCTTTCTGTTCCCTATTCTGTAGCTATCCACATGCTTTTCTATCTTTATCTGCATGTAATTCCACCTTGTTTTCATGAATCAATATATCTTAATGAGCCTAGATTTTTTTCTTTACTACCTTCTAAATGAAAACATACCAGAAATAAATTCTTCTTTCCACTTTTGTGATGCTTCTCCATTTGCAGGCCTAAATTTTACAGTCACTTTTCGCTGCAAAAACACATCTGCATTTCCATATTATTGATTCTCGGGTTTTTTAGGTTGAAAATTTTAAGTAATAAAATCAGATTCAATGAGTTGCTGGTGAAGCTCAGAAAACTCTTTGCAACTTAATAAACAGGTTTTTATCATTGCATGTAATGTATCACCTTTTAATCCACACTACAGAAGATAATATTTCTATCCAAAACAACTAGAGTGAATGCTCAAAATATGATTTTTCATGGAAAAAATTAAGTGTTTTGCTAATATGAAAACATGTCTATTGCACTCTTTCATACACTAATCTTTTACCTGAAGGGCACGTAAATCTAAATACTAATAAAGAAAAAAATCAAACTCATCTAACAAGCTTCTGTATTCTCATCTGTCTACTTCTCATTCTTCCGCTATGGCTAATAAGTTAGTTATCATTTCATCCTATAAACTTGCAGGCTCTTAAGCATACTAGTCCCTCTGATATGATCTTAAAACAATAGAGTAGCCTTGAATTCGGTGCATTTAAGAACGATGTTAAATGTGCAGAAGATCCTAGTTTATACGTCTTCTCTGTGCTCTTGTTCATATAATGAGTACCTTTCATTCACCGACGCCAGCTGAAGAATTTTGCTGGAGCTACTCACATGAGTAAACATACACTCGGATGAGAGCCTGCAGCATCTGCTTGAACTACTTAAATGAAAAAAAGCTTTTGTGGAGAACAGCAGCAATTCAGTGTGAATTATGAATGAAAGTGGACTTCAGAATCTGTTCTCTGTCTGAAAATACAAACATCAGTGGTAGGATGCACAGACTTTTTTTCCCTTTGCTACTGTAGCATCAAATAAGTTCTGCTATATGTCTTGATTTACCACTAAAGTTAAGTGTCAGATTTTAGGCAAATAAAAATGATTAAAATATGACAGCTGGCAAATTATGCTAACACCTGGTAACAAATCATTCTTGACAGTTCAATAGTACACTTCTTAAAGCACAGCTATTAATATTATAAACAGTGAAGTGCAAAAATTGTAGCACTTGACTAACATACTCAGTTCATCTTAATGTGGAAAAATGTCATACTCTTATGCCTTAGGATTGAAGAAAATTGGAGATGAATAACTACAACACACAAATACTTTTAAGTAACGTTAGTGTAGTGATTCAGAACTAGTAGAACACTAAGTTTTAAATGTACGATGACATTCAGCCTATTCCTTGTGCTGTTAATTCAGTTAATGCTCCCAAGTATTGGTGGAGATTTCCAAGTATATAAGTATTTAGGCGCTATTTGATATTAATTTCACCAAACCCTTTGTGACCTGCTACGAAGTCATGGCATCTGGGCTTATTTTGAACAAATACGAATGACCCATTCAACTACAATAGTTTTTGGAAGATCACACTCCTTATTCATATCCCAAGGGAGTCTATGCAGATGGGTCCATATTAATTAATACATTGAATCGCTTAGTCTTTTAAGTGCATTAATTGTCTCATTTAATTGGTCTAATAATGGCATAGCACTATACTCCTGTTTAAATGCACCTTCAAAGGACTTCAAACCACGCATTTCATGCTCAGTTGGCTAATTACTTAACAAGAAGATCATGACAATTTAAAGACGATGGAAATGTGCCTACAGCGATAGCAGCACCCAGTACCATCTCCTCAGGACTGGGTTTCCTCCTGCCTGTTCTGCTGTTGCCTTTGCCTGTTGCAAGCCCCATTTCCAACCACATATAAGGCAGATGCATCGTGACACCCCAGGATGCCTTTGGACAGCCAGTGGTGGTGTACCTGGACCAGCAAGGGAATGTGCTCAGGGGTGCAGCAGAGCAACCCTCTGGACAAACACAAATCGGGGCTGGAAGCCCAAGCTGCCTCTGTGGGAGGTTCATCCTACAGCTGGCAAAGGACTGGAGAGAAGGGAAAGAACAAGTCCATTTTCTCATCGTCTGCCTTTCTCTCTAACCTACTGCCTGGACTCTTAAACTGAACGTTAGCTGAGCACAAAATTCAGCAGAGTCGACTCTGTCCCAAATTTTATGAAGGATAGATGAGGTACCATAGATGCATCTATCCTATCCCTTGAAATATGAAGGAAATCTTCAGATGAATATTAAAATGTGAAAATATATGAGATAGAATCACATAATCTCTCTGCATGATAGAGAAGGCTGATTAATATAACATTAAGTAATATCCTTTCCAAGACGTCATCAGGAAGAAATTTCACAATTTCACAAATGAAATTCATATTATCCTTTACTTTTAATGTTGTCTTTCTGGTTTTATTTCACCACGTTGCAGTGGAATAATTATTTCTGTAATATACATGTTGCTGTGCACAGTTTGAGGAACTAAAAATAAACTATGGCTTTAGTGATACATTTTTTGACTGATACATTTTTTGACTTTGTCATAGATAATTTATGGAATAATTTTACACTTCTGCAACACCCAGCTCACAATTCACATTCCAATACATGAGGTGTCATTTGCAATTTGCGATGGATTCTTAATGAAATTCTTTGGATCTTACCTTCTAAATGTTTCATTTTATGCTTGGCCGGAAGAGTGAAAGTGTGTTCATATACATTTATACATTGTAAATGGAAATAAAGCTATGATCTGGCTCATCTTTCTAATCTATTTATCCTCCCAGCTCCGCCAGTGCTACGAGGAATATTATCATCTGCATTACATGGGTAGAGAAGTAAGAAACAAGAAGCTAATCTGACTTGTTCAAGGTCACAAGATGAATGTGTGGGGAGTAGGGAGCTGAATCCATGTCTTTTGGGTTTTGAGGCTTACACCTTCACGGCTGTGCTGGGCTCCTTCCTCACTGGCTCATCATCCCTCTCCCTCCAGTTAGTGTTTAACTCATTAACTAGGACATAAATTAATGTTGGAGTTTACTTAACCCAGTATAAGTCACCTGGAGAGTCTGTCTTGGGACCAGTCACCAAAAAATCTGTTGCGAGACCACAACAGATAACAGCTGAACGTATGGTCTCTTGAAGATACTACAGCCAAAACAGATACCGGGTTCTTCAGATAAAGCAAAAAAGGCATTTTAATTACTAGCAGATTATTCTACTCTTTCAGTGTTATGTCCCTTTCTCTTGGCTACAGTCCAGGAAGGATGCTGATAAATTGGAATGGGATCAGATATGTACCACTGAACGATGAAAGGATTGGAAACATGCCCTCAAGTGCAGAGACAGAGAGCTAATTGAGCTGTTGTTTTTTTCTTAGTAAAGCAAAGATCAAGCGCTAAACTTAGAGTCTGCGAGAATCTATCTGGAGAAGGGAACTTCTAAATAATGGAAACCAATGTGTAACTCAGTAAAATAGCTGGAAGTTCAAGTTAAACATTTCAAGATTTACAATTAAACTTTATGACAATTTTCAAGGGACTCTGGTAGGTTCTCCATCCCTAGAAATTTAGATGTCTCAGATCTCAATTATACCTTTGATAAATAATTTTTCATTATAAAAGTCTTACTTTATTTTGAAAAACGTTGTGTCTAGAAGGAAACAAAGAAAATAAATTTTAAAATTCAGTGTGTCAAAAATATCAATGCAAATTAGCAGATTGGAATTTGTTCAATGTAATTACAGAACAATGTAATTTTTTTATGCCCACCTCGGGATGCGAAAAACCAATTCATGTAACAGTGAACATATTTTACAGTTTTCCTACCATCTGCACTACAGGTGTCTCTTCCAGCAGACATCTAGCTCAAACAGCTGTTTCTGGCATTTCCAGCGGAGTGCTCGCCAGGGCTTCCCCGGGGCTTTACCTCTGCTGAGAGCGCGGGGAGCGGCGGCCAGCGCTGCCCACAGCTGCCCGGTGACAGTGGAGGGGCCACCTTTCAGCTCTTGCTGACTTATGGCTCTCATTTGACCACACAAACCCTCTTCTCCATCCAGAATTTGGCTGTATTTGAATGATGCAGTGGGTCTCGCTTGGGTTCGGGTAATTCAGGTCCCTCGTTCGTCATGTGAAATGCCTTCCCCGCCTGAGCTGAGAAGCACGTTATTCACTAAAGAAGCTTTTACAATGGGATCAGTTTCCATGTTGGTCTGATTAAGCTTACATTTGTTGACCTTCAGGTCTTGGTTCAAAGCTCAAGTGGATTTTAGCTTCTAGTTAGAGAGTCCTTCATTGTAAAGAGCTGTTGAATCTACAAGAAGACTCCTCTGGGGGCTGATTTCTGTCAATTAGTTATCTGAAATATGATGATTTATGAATACCTGATATTGTGTTGCTGGATGGATATGTTTAGTAAACTGCAAGTGTAAATAGTGCAGCCTCCTTGAGATGAAATAGATGGAGAAAATAATACTCGCTTCAAGATGAACAAAAAGGTGGAGAAAATAATACTTGCTTCACGATCTGTACTGTGCATATGTATATTGCAATGCACAGCCTGCTTCCCCAGAACTAGGGAGAAGATTAAATATGGATTTTTAATGGGTGCATATTTACAGTCAAAACCATTTCTCTCTATAGAATGCATGAATGTACAAACACTATATGAAGGAATATGAAGGAAAAAAAGACTTTCATAATATCTTGCATGCCTAAACTGCATGTGGTTTTATTGTAATTCATTTTATCCCCTCTGTTCTGAACATTCAAGCATTCTGGGGTGCTTGGTTTATAAATTTATAGTGACAACTTTCAGTAAATTGTCTAAAGAAGACCATAAAATTGGACCCTTCGGATTGCTGTGTGAGTGGATCAATGTTCTATTTTCTAGTGTTATGATAATGAGTTACTTTTAAAGATGTATTGAGTGATTTGGTGTTAATTCTGGCATTAAAATTTACCTCATGTCTGGACAACAGTGCAGTTGCTACAGTGCTTAAAATAAGAAGTGCAGAATTGTAAACAGGATTTCTTGGAGTAGAATTTAGCTCATCTACTTATGCCTAAAAATTAAAAATTTTGAGCTAGTTGTTTCAGCTGTAATTGGCTGAAAGCAACCAATGCCACTAGGACTAATGTCGCCCAAGAGAGGGGATGCAGTGGGCAGGTAGGATGCTCCGGGGGGTCCGTGGGGCTCACGGGCAGCATCACACCAAAACCTCCCCTGCTCCTTCTCCGCTTCTAGCAGGAAAGAAAAAAATCCTGATGATTTCCATAAAGAAAATACTTGATGAGACTATAAGGAAACGCTCAGCCAGTGCTGCTGGAGACCTGAGGAGCAGCAGCTCGTCCTTCCTGCTGCGCGGGAGAGCTGGGGGACAGGATGGGATCGACCTCGCCGGGGCTGCTGGTGTCACGTCAGCTTCTTCTCGTGTCTCTAACCCATAGAGGGTTTCCTCCAGAGAATGGAAAGTGAAAATGGGCAATGCACTTCAGAAAGTTCTCCTCTGCATCTAAACAACAGAGGAGAACTCCACGTCTCCTCTCTACCCAGGAGCAGATCAAGGAAGATTAAAAACAATTTCAGAAATACAGGACATAAAAGCATTTCCTTGTGGTGGCTTTCTATCTGAGATAATATTTTTTTTTCTTCCAAGGCAGTTTGACACAGAAACTGAGTGTTAGGTACAGCGATTTTCAGCAGGTAAAAGGGGAGTGAGCACTAATTGTTGGCACTCCTGCCTAGGTTCACGCTGCATGGTGAGGAAGTACAGCTGAAACTGGTGGAACAGTTTGTCATGAGCTTTCTCACCCAGGTCCTTACTAATTCATTTCACACAACTTCAGGTCTTAAATTGTCTCTTTTCACAACACTTCAAGGTGCCTTTTCCTTTCCTTTTTTTGCAAGAACAGTTTGCAATATACCTCCGTACGCACTCACTGAAGACAAAGCGATTACCCATCAAAATAGGCTGTGTTACATAGGAGTAGTACATGAATATATATGCCACATTACCAGGAAAGGCCATGGACGTACACCCCTGTGTAAACACTGGTGATGGCCAGCCAAGGAACGAAGAGGAGGGCCCCAGCTTGCTCCATGGTGTGTTGGTAAGAGCTGTTGCATCCTACTTCACCGACGCGAAGAAAAAAACAGCTACTTCCATGCAGCATAGCCAAACGGGAAAAAATAATTCAAAGCCACCCCCGGAAAGCTTTGAGATGCATGTGGTCCTTTCCTACCACTGTGCAGCCAACCCCAAAGATCTGAAGCTAAAGCTGCAGGTCCCCAAAGGGTGGGATGGGGTGGTAGCAGGGTCTTGCTATCGCTGTCATCGTGAAGTTTTCCTCTCCCTGCCCTCCGTACAAAGAACCATATATAATTTCCAATAAAGAGCCTGGGCATTTGTGGCAATTGAAAAACATTTCAGTCTGAGACGTAACAGCATCTTTTTCAATCACACAGCAAAAAGCCAGCTTCTTTCCCAGCACAACCTAGAGTATACCCAAGCACTTTCAGATGCTGGTACCAAAGGTCACAAAATAAAAGGCATTAGATTTCCAAACTCAACGCAGCCAAAGTGGGAAATCAGGTGAATTGCATTCTGACATATATATTTGACCCTTGCACGACTCATTTTTATCTTATTACTCTTGGGAGGCCAAGCTGAAAACGAATAAAAACATACATTGCCGTTTACATGGCACTGCAGTGTCCTCCTTTGAATGCTGGAGTGAGGGTAATTTTCTCCGACAGAGGGGAAGGAAGGCCGGTAGCTGGCAATGACTGGTACCTGTCACTGATAACCAGATGAGAGTAATGCACTATAAACATTCATAGTCCTCCTGCTCTGTGAACCAAAAACTCAGTACAGAGGACTGATTGGTTCATTAACCGTATTCTATATTAGCTGTATCATTTCCTGATGGCCTTGGTTTCCAATTACTAAGGCAATAGTACATGATCAAAGCCATAAAGACTTCTGTTTCCACATAATCTCAGAGAGAAAGGACAAAGGTGGGGTGTCTGAGAGGAGAAGCTACATTTCTTTAGTCTTCATGCTCATGTGTATTGCTGTACCGATGATGATTACGATACGTAGCAGTTCCTGACACAGACCAAGCTTGGAGATGCTCCGAAATGCTTCTGGGAGGATGGGTGGTCCTGGGATCACGAAGCGGAGTGTACCTGGATGCAGCTCCGGCTCTGGCTGGCTGTGCCTTGGCAAATGACTAAACCTGGTTAAATAAACTAGATGGGATTACTGCACATTTAATTACATGTACTTTTAAATATCTTGTGAACCAGACCTTAAACTCCATCTTTTGATTCCAAGCTGAAAGTTGTAGGGAATATTTGCTTTTTTTCCCTTCTTTTTTGTCTTTTTTTTTTTTCTGTTTTTCTAAAAGCCTTCTAAAAGAAAGGATTATATTCTACAGTATGTTTAAATCCCCCTTCTCAGGGTCAATAGAGGCAATAATAATAACCGGGGATCTATTTAAAGTTTTGGACAAGCTGTTTTAATGATTATATTCACATGTTAATATCCAGATCTTTTAAGGTGTTGAGAAAATAATAATGATATTTTGTTAAATATCAGATATTAGAAAAAGAGTTGTCTGCTATAATTGGGTAATATTAATGTGCTTTATAAATTATGCTGACATTTTCAAGCAATAGTGGTTAACTCTGGTGTGGGGATTATGGATACTGATGAGATATTTAGTGCTCTTAGATTGTGGTGGATACTTTTACACCGCTTCCATCTGAACAATTTAAAAGTCAAGATATTGAAATGTCTAATTGCATGCCCTGATTAGAGCAGGATGGAGTTTGATTTCATATTGTTATAAGTCTGAGAAAGCCCTCCTGATGTCACCAGGAATGAACCCACAGAAGACCAAAAGGACAGCAGAAGCAGACCCTTTTTATTCTTATCTGGTGAAATCTGAGCAAACCAGAGGCATATAGTTTTTCCATTGGCCTCAAGGGCAATCAGGACTTTAGTAGCCTTTAAAGGAAAGATATCTCTCACTATGTTCATATACTGTTCAAAGCATGACATGGCAACGCAATGGCTCCGGCTTCTGCCAGGTTCTCCCCTCATCTTCTGATACACGCCTTTGTGATGATTCCAGTTCATACAGAGTGATTTTGTCCTCAGATTTAGTATTTCAACCGGCCTCCAACATTAATTGTGAAATGTATCTATTATTAACTAGGCATGAATTTTAAATAACTCTGTTGAACATCCCAGTGCATAAAATCTGGATTTCTTTTCATTCCTGCAGCCAGGCCTGGCTGTTCGTATTCATTTGTTTTGCATTTTTACATGTTTCTCGCTCACGAGAGGAGAGGATGTGATCACCTCCCACTTTACATATTTATATGTATATGGATGGATAATTAAAAAGCAAAAACTATTCAGTATATTACTTATTGTATTATTCATTATGATTATTGTGATAACATTTTGTCGGAACTATTAAATGCCAAAATATTTTCTTTAACCTTAGGGTCTGGATTAGTACTTACCTTTTTTCTATCAATAGTAGGAGTACTTTAAACACTATATATAGTGCAGGCTTCTCTCGGTCCTTTCTAGCAGCATAGCTCTAGAGAGTCCATGAGAATTTAGTGCCAGTTTTAGGGGCAGCTGCTTAACCTGCAGGGCACCCACGAGACCAAAGGCGTGTCTCGGTGGCGGTTTGCAGACAGATGCAAGGCTGCTGCCCCAGCGCTCGGAGCCAGCCAGAAGCCGTGCGGCTGCGGTTAGCGCAGCAGCGAGCCCCGCGGAGAGCCGCCGGCTGTTCGCTCGGGTACCGCTCCGCATGGCCATATGGCTCCTGGTCAGCACGGAGGACGGGCAGAGCCAGCCAGGAGCCCCTTGGAAAGGGTCCACGTCTGCTGGCAGACCACTCTGCAGGCTCTTTCTGGGAAAGGTGGCAGCACAAAAGGACCCCGCTCTACTAGGCAACACTCAGTGCCAGCAGGGAATGACAAATCTGTGCTGGAAACAGGGATGGAGGGAGCAGAAATGCCAGCTCTGAAAGCTTTGCTCTTTAGAGGCGGTGCTTTCAACGGTGTTTTAGCAAATGAAATCCGTGAGCTGAGCAAAACGCTGTCTAAAATTGCTGTGGCAGTAGGAATGATTCCAGATGTGAAGCCTGACACTGCGTCAAGGCTTTTTGGTTTTTTTTTTACTTTTCTTCCCCCCCCCCCCCCCCCCCCAAATAAGTGAGAGACATTTAAATAAATCTTAATGGCTTGTGTGGAAAAGCTGTTGGTTAAAGGTCATTGCAGAAAGTCCTTACTCAGAGGAGCAGGCTGATGGAGTAAGTTTTGCCAGCTTAAGGAGCAGCGTACCAAAACATCCATAGGTGAAGCACAGAAGCTTGAACATCATTTTGACAAGGGAGATTATATAAAAAGATCAATATAATTGTCAAAGCAGCAACAATGCGGGAACAAGCAGCAGTTCTGCCCATCTTTACCCGCACTGAGCAGAACCTGCGTTGGTCACCAGCCCAAACCAAGCATCTTCAGCACGAGTAAGCTGGCAAGTTTGGCTCTGTTCGTGTTGATGGTGACAAATAAATGATTAATATTGCTGTTACCTGTTATTAACAGTGGATCCACACTAGTGGATCTCAAAGAGAACTGCAGATGCAGATCCCCAGTGGGAAACGCAGCTGCTCCAGGCCACCCGCTGGCTCAGGGCGAAGCTGCAAACGGAGGGCAGGTCTCTCCGGCTACGGCTCAGTGCTGTACGTACTCGCCAAAAACTACAGTAGAAACAGTCCATGAAAAAAACCTGTGTAATGACTAATATCCTTCAAAGAGCTGAAATTGCTTGCTTTCTTTTCTTTTCTTTATAACACTATTTGGCAGAACTTAAAGTAATTAATAATAGTAAAAGCCCACAGCCCACCTCGCTCCCTCAGAGGCAGCAGATGCAAGTGTAACCGATAAGCTAATTAAGCAAACAACAGCAAAAAAGGAAACCTCAACAAAATCCCGACATTTCCTAATAGCTTCAGATCAAGTCGCAGTCGCTGGATTGTCTTAAAACTATAGACTATTATGGAGCAAAGGACTCACCTTTGATTTGCAAGTTTTTAAAAGCTGCGTATGGGAGAGAGCTGCCTCGTACCAAAGCTGGGTGTACTCCACATACCCCGTTTCAGCGCGCTGATGGTGACAGCCGTGCCGCTCCCTCAAATCCGACCTGTCTCAAAGACAGCTCATCCAACCCGTCTCAGGGTTACCAGAATGAACAGTGTCAAGCATCGCTTTTGAGACTCTTCATTACACGCGGACACCCTGCTATGTGTGGTGTTCGAAGTCACGCCGCAGGTGAACGGCCTCGCATTTCCATACCCAAAGCTATTTGCCTTTTTGCAATTTGAGTTGTTCTAATGAGTTTGGACTTGCTGGGTGAGGCTGAAACAAAATCAATATGACCCAGTCATCCTTTGCTATTTTTTCTTTTGAGGGCTGGATCAAAACACAGTGGATATACTTTCATTTATTTAAGAGGATCAGGCACTTAAGCTCTGTTGTCTGTAGAAGGATGACTGGGGCTGTAATAAAAAGAGTGGTTTACAGAAGGTAAAACATAACTACAGAAAAAAAGTCAGAATATAATGGAATCGAAGGATCTCAGCCGCCTGGCCAAGAAGGCAGAAATAGCTCATTCTGAGGTTTTTCAGACTTACTGAACTCCAATAATTGAAGAAAAGTCTGGTATATCTCAGATATTAATCTTACAATAAAGTCATTTTAAATGTAGCTTAACAAAAAGATTTGGAGTGCAGTTTAATTCTGAATTGACATTTACTAAGTTTTTTTTTTTATCAGCAAAAGAGAAATGTGCTTCTGTGAGCCTGGAGTCCACCTGAGTTCAAGTCCTATCTGCAGAGCCCAGCACAGAAGGCAGAGCCACGTCCTGGGCACCGAAACTGAGAAATCACACATTCAGATAATTTCAAATATATTTGCATATGAAGCGGTTCTGCTTTGTTTTGCTCCATCAGAAGCTGAAAAGATTTACAATTGCATTAGGTGGAATCTGGTACGGGAAATTATCTGCTATGGAGCTGCCCCACTTACCTCTGCCTTTTCATTTACGTATATTTTGTCTAAGGAAATTACTACTATTAATATACAAAATAATTAAACACGCTATAATCAAATTAACTTAAAAGTCAAGCCTGGGCAGCTGCTTTGGAGCTGCTGAGAAGGATCTCAGCCTGCTGCGAGGAGGACACCACCATCCCTGCAGGGCCAGAGCGAGGGGCTGAGACCTCCCAGGCCTGAGCAGCGGGTGAGGTTTCCCTCCTCCGCCGCTGGTCGGGGCGGCCGGGGATGCAGGGTGGTGGCTCTCTCAGGGGTGTCGGAGATTCAGGCCGTGCTGGCTGCAGGCAGGGCTCCTGCCAAAGAGCCTGATGAAGGTGTCCTTTGGTATTGCTTCAGTTGTGTGCCGATAGGACAGGGTGCTGTGGTCTGTGACCAGAGTAGAAGAAACCTTTGTTGGGTTTTTGTACTTATTCAATGAATACTGGATGAGTTTGAAACCAGACAAAGTTTAGCTTTGCCCATGAGTGTACATACAGTATGTCCTCCTCTGCAGGGAATGGCCCTGGTGCCGCAGCTTTAGAGGATTTTTAAAGACCTAAAATAGTCACAATTCAGTTTTTTTTTCCTTCATTTTGGCTTCCCAAAGTTAACCATTTTGGATGAGTTATTGCCTTCCCTCTTAGTCCTCTTCCTCCACATTGAGTAAAAACACCAGCCAGTGGCCATCAGGTCCAAATACCTGCCTCTCCACATGCAGTTCTCACCCTGCCCATCTCCTTCCATAAACCGATCCAGAGCAAATCTAAGCGTTCACACACAGGATTTGCAGCCAACCAGGTAAAGAATACAGCTGCTCTACCCAGCACCTTTGAACACTGAGAGGCTGCTGCTGTAATGTTGCCCTGCAAACAAACACAAGGATCCCACTGGCCCCACAAATGAGAACTGAAACCATCTTTTCCTGCCATGCCTCTCCACGGGCCACCCCGCAGTCCTGCCCCGGTTAAGTCCCCTGGCACCCAATGCACTACAAATCCAAGCAATGCCCAAGGTTATAGAAATATTAGTGGAGCAAGACATGATGTAAAACTGGGATAAGGCTATTTGAATTTTGTAGGAGCACCTGGTACCGAAATCTTAATGCAAAATGGCATTATATTTCTAGGTTTGATCATTCTGCTTCACTCTCGTTAGCATTTTCCTTTACTGCTAGTCCTTCTTACATATGTAGCTACCTACTTCGTACACATAAATACCTGAAATTATCACCCAATTTTCAGAATCTTTTTGTTTGATCTTTAATGTTTTATTTCTTTTCTCCCTGTGCACACTCTGGCAAGTTTTTCTAGTTAGCCCAGGAGAGTATTCACAGCACACTCATGCTTTTTATGCTTTCATCTTTTCCGTTAATCTGGTTTATCTATATTCCTCTTCCATTAGTCTTGTTATTTATGTTTCACAGGCTGGATATTTACTTCAGGGATAAGTCATCCTTGTTGGCTTTTTCCTAGAAAACTTACTACTTCTCTTCTATTGAAAAAAAAATCCTGTCAAATGTTGCAATACCGTAAGTGTACCAAATTCTTTCCATTTCATATAAAGCCTACATTTTAATTAGATTATGTTTTCTTTTTCTTTTTATATTGTCAGAGAATGAAGTTTAAGACAATATTTTTCAATACTTTATGCTTTCAATAAATAATTTATACTGAGGTATACCCTGAGCTACACTGGCTGCTTACTTTACAAGGGCAAGGACTCTGCAGAAGGGCAACAGTATCCATAAATATTCTAAAAAGATATATTTAAGGGAACCAAATACAAAGGAAGCTATTACAAGCAGGACTTAGGAAACCGGATTGCAAACACCGTATGATAATTTTGTTCACTACCACACTTGAAGTGGATATCTGGGTCATGTTTACAACAGCATTTTCTCTCTGTAGACTTAAGAGTTTTAGGAAATTTTCCTCTGGTTTTTTTTGTGAAAAGCTGGATTGGGATACAAAACCCAGAGAAGCATAGACTTCCCTAGCAGGTTTCCCTAGAAGGTACAAAGTGCATGGGCTGGGCTTGGTCGAAGAAAGAGAGAAGCATGTGTACCCAACCCCATATATCCAAAATCTGACTGCACTTCTTTGAATATCGTAATTTCCCAATGTTTTGAAAAGTCTTTCCAAAAAATAAATTGATATCCTGAATTTACTAACCTGATCTGTTAAGGTAGAATTTTCTAAGCCCAAAGCTTATGTTTAGTACCAATGGAAACAATAAGAAAACAACTAGGAAAAAGTAATCGGCTGCAAGAGAGTGATCTACCCCATTCATGGATTAACAATTCCCCTTCCTGTTTAGATATGCAACATCTTTAAGCAAATATTTTGACCCAGTTTTTGCTTACTGCTTATGCAACCTCTGATGTTGAACTAAAATACTTGCGTTTGATGTTTAGTGAATGAGGTAACATATTGCTTCCTTTACAAGTTGTATTTAACTTGAGGAAAATTCTTTTCTTTTCTATGCTGCTGTAAAAATTCTATATACAGTTGCTTGCTAGAGACATTGGGACAAACACCTTGTATTCGCCTTAGTAATCAATGTATTTTTAAAAATTAGCATCTGGTTACAGCCTCTGTAAACCCCAACCTTGCTGGACACCTTCACCACGGCAGTGCGGGCACTGTGCACGCTCCGCACTTGCACTTGTTACATTTTTTGCTCTCTGAGACAGTTTTTCTTCAAAGGCTATGCAGATCTGCTGTCTTTTCACATCAGTTTAGGAGTGTGCTGGTTTCTGGTTTAAATTTTTGATTCAGTAATTTATCGTAACGGGATGCAATTAGAAGCAAAATAAATCCTTCAGACAAAGGCTAACTGTCTGCGTGCCTATCCGGCGGTGACGGTGATGGCTTTAAGTAGCTGGTTACAGAGGACGGCTGTCATTTGCCTTTGGTTTGTACTACAAATTGAAGAATGACTAGAAATATCATTAAAAAGGTAGATAGAAGGGGCTTTGTCAGCTAGGGAGGGCCTGCCTGTGTCTGAAATGTCACGCTGATTCCTAAGAGAAGCTGTGAACCAAGACCAAAGGTTTTGCATATGCACACAGAGACACAACCGTGGTATGAACTGAACGTGGAGTGGATAGTCTTCTCTCCCACAAATCTGCCTGCAAAGAAATATAATGGTTGGCATTTTTCTGTAATTAGTAACCCAAATCTTCGAGTTCTTACCCAGTTTTATTCTTGCAAAACATCTGTTGATTTACAAAATGATTTGTCATAGCAGGGATTTCAGGATTCTATTAAAAGAACTAAGTGGTCTGCTCCTTCCATAAGGGATGACAGAGCATTACTTATATGGCTAAAATATGCCACAGGGGCAGCAGCAGCATATTAAAGTCCAGAAAGTTGCCGTTTTATTTTAGCCAGTTTCATGTTTCATGAGAAGCTGTTGGAACGGAGGGTCTTCTTTTGTTTTTAAACCTATGGGTCAATTTAAAGGTCGCCTTCTCACCCAAACTCTGGAAGTTCCTCTGTCAGATCCAGGAATAGCTTGAAGTGCTCCCTCAGTACAAAGGGATGAGGAAATTGCAAGAGACACATCCTGAGCTGCGTGCCGTCACCGTGGGAAGTCCTGCTATGCGTTTGCGCTATCACTACTCCTTTCTAGCCCTTCTCCGTGTGCGGTCGCTGGATACTCCTGCAAACTGTGGGACTCCGCGCATTTCTGGTCCTTTCACGTCAGCTGCCGATGCTGTGCAGCACTGGAAAGCGGTATCATCACCTACAGTCACAAAGCCACGGTAAATAGCTGTCCTGGGCACAAAGGCGGTACCTGCCACACACATGCAACGTGTAATTAGGTCACTTTTAAACAGAAGTGTCCTCTACTGCAGTGTGGAGTAGATAATGTGAAAACTTTGCCCCTTTATGGGTGCCGGTGCCGGTGTGTGGACTAAGCTAACGCCTAAACTTCAGTGTAACCCGGACTTGTGCTGGTGTTATGAACAGCAGGCATATGTTATCCGGTACTCTAGCTGTTTGCTCATTCCCCGTGAAACGTAGGTACACGCTGCGTGGCCAATTAAAATGTTCTGTAGTTTTCCTTGGGTAGAAGTTTTCATTTACATAACAGCCCATCACCCATATTTCACTGAATAGTCTGCTTATTTATATTATGCAAGCGCATATCCTTGAAATATAACTGAAAATGGAGTTTATCCCAGTCGTATATCCTCCTGCAATGTTAAGAATGTACATAGCAAAATTTCACCTGTTTAGATCATGCTGTGTCGCTCACTGATTTTCATCAAGTCAGTAATTCACATCTAAGTATAACTACATGTGAGTTTTTGCAAGGGTAACGTTACTTTTTACGGTAACTATGCTTTTATTGATGCACATTTGCTCCCTGACTTCTCTGAGCATTTGGGCGCAGATTTGAGGCGTTAGCTTCTGCCTTCAAATAACAACAAAATTTAAGTGCTGTGTAATTACTGTATATTAGCTTTGTTTCCTTGGGTCATCTCGTGGGTAGAAACTCTGCACCTCTAAAAAGGAAGCAGAGGAAATGTGTCCTCCTAGAGAGCAGAATCATTCGCCTGCACTCTAGATATCACTTCTGTGATACCATTGCTGTGCTATTAGATTGATGTACGACATGATGAATGGGAATGTTCTACTCTGCAGTGAGGAGATGGTCTGAATACTGCAGATGGGATCCGTATCCGCTTAAATATCCTGTGAGTCTGCAATTCCGTCTCCAGTTGAAACCACCCTAGCCTAAAGCTCTGCAAGACCAATTTCAGGCTGAACAAAGTTTACATTACCATTTTATTTCCTGGCTTTGGGCTCATTAAAAAGCAAGACCAGCACAACTTTGCATACAGAAAGGTTACTGGAAGTAAATCGCCTAAGTTTCGCCCACTGCTAAAAAACATGGATCCTTTTTATTAGTTAAATCACATGTGCAATTAGAGCTCCATTGCAGTTAGTGGCATGATGTGCAAACTGATGAAGCCCCATAAAGCAGATGGTTAAGACTCTGGACACAAATAAAAGAAAGAACATGTTACACTTCTTTTTAAGTGGCAGTTCCAGTGTACTATAACTAAATGGTAAGGTACTGAATGCGATGTAATGAATAATATGGCAAATGCACTGCAGTGCAAATAAACTGTTATGAGTTACACTTCATTTTAATTAGGCACTCAGTTCATATTCTTCCACACTTTGAATAGACCAAGCAAATAAAAGCATGGCGGAGCGCTTCGTATACAGATCATGCAGTGCTCAGCATACAGCCCAGTTCCCATGTATTTTTATGATAAGTATACAAGCAGTCTGATAACCGTGGTATATTTGTATTGGTGATTGTCACTTGGAAGGGCAAATTTAAATTTTTTTTCTCAATAGAAATAGCTGTTGGAATGAAGTAGGTCACTAAACCAGGGAACTTGTACAAGAGAGAGGAAGGGAGAGATCTTCCATAACAGCATCTACACTCTGCACATCATGAATTGTTAGCAGACACTCTTGTTTGCTGTTGTCGCGATCTGCAGCCCACGAAGCTAAGGGCCAGATGAACAGTGGCAGCCTTTCCCCACCTTTGTAGTTCAAAGGCCAGCATCACACGCAGACTCTTTTTAAAAGTGAACTTGTGGTGTTCTTCCAGACGCCTGCTACTTCGAACTGACCAGTGCTTCTGTGCCACCAGCACCGTGTCTCACACCCACGGAGGCGCTTAGGTGATGGCATTATAATCTTCATTGCCTCGCCTGCAGCCAAAGGCAGCGTTTTGGGGGGCCAAAAGAAGAATTCTTGGAGGCAATTACACAGGGGGTAAACAGAAGCAACAGCTTTGAGTACAAAACTTAATTTTGCAGAACAGTCTGTCATGCCTCAAGCAATTCTGCCCCAGTAATTCAACCCAACCGTAATTGCAGCCTGGCTCCTAGCTTACATTCTCAAGGTATTGTATGCAACAGCATACTGTATGTCATTTTTGGTAGTGGGACCTATCCTCTAGGCAGTGGATCGATATCACAGCTCATTCTACACAGTTTGTTAGTTCTACATTCAATGGTCACAGCTTTTAGTCTGATCTGGTCTTGAATGAAAGACTGAGAATGCAAGAGATGCGAAATAAGCTCCGTGTACCGTTACCAGATAATGCATTTTCAATCAGGTTTATGCAGCTACAATATGGTATTTATATCTAACATTTGGGAATTTTAAATGTCTATTGTTAACACATTACTTGAAGGCAAAGAACCATGAAGAACATGACAAGCCTTAGAACCAGCGTTAAGTCTAACGGATGGCCCTTGGCAAAGTGCATGGGAGGTGTTTGTAAGCAACGAGTTAATCAAATGATCAGAAGGAACAATAACTGCTCATTTGACTTCCACTGTAAAGCTAGGCTGCCGGAAAAAGATCATGTTATGTAAATTCGTATACATATAATTGTTAGATATATATGTTTCTATGCATACACATGTAATACAGTATACATATACATGTGTATAGATATGTAGGTAAATATACCTGTGTATATACAGGTATGTATCTCAGACATTTTCAGTCCTTCAGACAATAGCCTGCCATTGACCTTCATATGGCTACAATTATCTATACTCTCAATTACCCCATTATCTCACTGGTAGAAATCCAGAGTTACACAGGTGATTTTGATTCCCCTCAATTTTGTGAAGTCTCGCTGAACCTGTGGGCCGAAGCCGTTGGTATCTATTTAAGGCAAGTGCATTTGCTCCCTTGGCCTCCTAGGTAACAGCAGCAGGAGCAGCCTGTGGCTGATCTGGGAAGCACTTGGAACACGAGGTAGGTAGAGAGCTTTTTGATTGTTTCATGTGCCACAATTACTGGAGTCTGTGCCAGATATAGGCTTGCTGGAGAGTGGAGACTTGAGGAAGGTGTTTAAGATCTAGATATAACATGGAAGAGAGAGGGAGCACTGGAGGGGATGTTGTGTTTTGCTTATTTTCTGCTGTGTTTATGAAAACCTGATGGAACATCTTAGCTAAAGAGGCTGCACTAGAGAGCTCTGCCTTCTTCCTTTTTTTCTTTCTAAAAGCAAACCCACCAAGATGCAAATTGTGACTAATCTGTGTGTTTTACCTTTCACTGTGGGCCACGGTTTTAAGCTATTGACACCAGGGAAGTTCTTGGGCATTTACAACCAAGAACAGAGATGCTCCAGTTTTGTTTAAGCTTTTAAGACACCTGGAAGCCATAGAGGAGATCTGATTGAAAGGACCAGTGTGTATTGCGTGCAGAGGAAATGCTTTCTCTCGTTTTGCAGGGTCTGCATTCTATGCAGACAGCTTTATGGCATCTAAGCAGTGTTAACAAATCTCTGTATTCTTTCAAATACTTATTCAATTGACCAGTTCATTTTGAATGTTGTTAACTCTGCATTCTTTTCTAATGTGCAGTGATTGGTTCATTTCCCTGTGTCAGTATTAAATTGCCATAGTAAAATGGAGTCCAAAAATCCCTTGAAGTAAATGTATAGTGTTATTTTTGACCCTAAGAAAGGGGTCAAAGTAGGACAAATTACACTTACAAATGTCCTCTTCCTCAAGCCTGAGGTACAGAGGCATAAACTCCAAAGATCAGGAAGTGATTGTTTCTACTGCTACTATAGAAAGTCAGCATATTTAATACAGAGCCTGATATCAAATACACTTTTTCCAGGATGTTCTGTGTTCATTTTACACTGCTATTCAGTGACTTTGTCAAAATGAGGAAGAGAGGGAGATGAAATCTTTCTCAGCTTGCTTTATCAAAGGCTCTTGTCACCCATGTCACCCCTCCAAACTACATATGGTCAACATAGCAGTGGCTCTTTTATGGAAGTTGCAGGAAAATATCAATATTGACTGTAATCCCTAAAAGCCCCCCAGTACTGTTATTGATATCCTTGCAGATAAGGAGCAGTGACTCAGAAATGCTTATCTGGTTACTTTATCTTGCTTGTTGCAGGCTTTTGTGCCCAGGACCTCTCCCTTCTGTGAGATGGAGCAAACATGGGCTCCCATAGTACAGTAGGAGCCTTTTGTCATAAGAACATCCTGGAAGAACATCACAAAAGTCCCCTAATGTTAGTAGTTTGAGCATCTTACACTTGAAACAGTACTTTTAGTAAATTCCCTGCATTTCCAGGCCTGCAAATGTCCATCAACTTAGTATTTTCTTCTATAAATATACATATTGTTGCTTCTGTGAAGTTAGGAATGGAAGGGGTAAACATAGGGTATGCTTGGGTCAATATGTTGTTAACTGTGTTGCCCAGGGAAATCAGAAGTAGTGTGGAGCATTGTGCTAATATGAGCAGTTTCAAATTGGTTGCAAATTACATGTTATCTGGTCTGCCAATTACCTGTTAAAACTTAATGGTCTTAACCTGTTCTTAGTTTACTTGATTAGATGACAGCTATTCAAATTCTTCCCAAGGCTAATTAGGGAAGTGTGATCACTGACTTCTTACCTCTTGCTTCATCTCAATTGTCAGCTGCTCACACCTTCTTCAGGGGACTGCAGAGACTTTTAAAACTTGCTCACTTCTTTCTTGTGTTAGTGAGATCTGCTTAACACTTCATCTCCCACCTGCAAACTCTTCTCCTTTTGGATCTACCTCCATAGTCTCTGGACTTTGCTTAGTTTCCATGTGTGCTGTAGATATTGTTACTGTAATCCTGAAAATGCTGGTGAATAGATCGTCTGATCTTTAACTTTAAAATCTCACCAGTTATTCTCACTTGGTAGGAAGAGTAAACACCCACAGCTAATACCACTGCAATGCAAGACAGACTATAAATTTCCAGGAATACTGGAAAATAAATATTCCATATGATCCATCCAGACTTTCTGATTATTCACTGAACAAGCAGCAAGTTACAGAAACAGGAAACATGCATAGGAATTAAATGTCCAAGCAGAAGTCAAGAATAAATTCTTCACACAGTGTAGTGAAAGGAACTAATGAGTCAGTCAAAGCAAAGGGCTTCCAGCAGATCAAAGACCCAAGAACTGGAACCAGAGAATTTAGATCAGCCCCTGATGGGAAAAAAAACCAACCCAACCCTGCTCCCTTCTTGGTCAATCAATTGTCCAGAACTCAAATTATTTAATTATCTTGACACAAGATGCTTTAAGTCACGCTTTACACTCTCCCTAAAATCATCTGCTTTCTGTACCTGTGTTCCCACCAGTATTCATATACTTTTTTTTTTTTTACAAAAAGGCTTGTTTTCCAAACCAGGGGGTCAGCAACACTCTTCAGCAGTGAGAAAGATGCTGCTGCACTAACTGGTGTTGATTGGTGAAGTGGCTGTTGGTATTGCTGGAGGAAAGGGAGTGGTTTGAGAATTTTTAGCCTGTCAACATAATTTGATAAGAATTAAATCAGAGGAAGAAATTTGGTATTGTAACAGCCTCATGCACGCTCAGAATATGTGCTGCTTAACACTTGCAAGAAGCTTCTCTTGTAATTTAGTCCACGTAGTTGTTTTCAGCTGATAAAACCACAACAGAGCCCTTTTATCGCAGCAGGAAACTTCCCTCTCCCCTCAGATTTTTGAGCAATAACAATTCTGTGGGGTAATAATTATTCCAGATGCACTGTACCATGTAAATTAATCTGTTGCTTTGGTAGTGCTACTCCAAAAGCAATGCTAATGGTGTATGCTCAGAATGAGCAAATTAATTAGCCAAACTGTGAAATCAAATAAATCTCACAGCAGTGACCTCTGTGTCACTGAATAAAGACAGACATTAAGTTGATGTGTAGTTATTTTAGTTGAAGTAAAACCAGAACTTAAAAGGGCTAAATGTTCTCGTTATCCTGACTTAAAATAGACTTTCAGGCTGGCAGCACGTTGCTGGCAATGAGATTGATATTTGGTGTCCATTTAGCATTTTGTCTGGAGCTGCTGCGAACAGGCGTATAAAGCAAATGCCACAAACCAGAATGTTTCATTGGGAAACTGCATCAGGGATAAAAATCAAAACCTATAGATTTCCTGTTGGTATCAGTTTGCTTTGTACAGTATCTGTCATATGCAGAAGCTCATCGGAGCTAACATCTAATTTGGCTTTGGCCCCTCAGCTGCTGAACTTGGAAATACCCTTCAGGGCTGATGCCTTTATCTCATCCTCTCTGCAGGGGGTGAGAGTTCCCAGAAGCTCTGAGGAGCATTCATGATTTTGGATAACAGAGTACTGCTCTTTCCCTTCTTTCTACACTAACCAAAAAAAAAAAAAGCCTGATATTTGCAGCTTTTTACATGGCAAAGAAAGGAAATTTGAGAGCAGTATCAGGGTTGTACAGCAGCATATGCTCTGCAGGGCTGCAGATGTTATCAGCCGTGGTGTTACCAATATATGCTGATGGGACAGGAATTTAGTGATGTTTTGCAAGAAAATGATTACAGATGACAGCATAAGAACTCAAGATTTTGAGCTATCATGGAATTACTGCAAGATGAATAAGTGTTTTTCATCCGAAGGAAAAAATAGTTTTTTACTGCATCTGTTTAGAAAAGGTCAGAGTGATATGTGCAAAGGTTCATTAGGTTATTCTATCCAGAATTTGATGTTCAGTAGTCAGCGCATATGATCTGCTGTTGGGGACGTATGTAGGAAGTGAAGGGGCTTTTGCCTGAGCAACACCGGTGGAAGGTGGTGTCCCTCACTGGGAAACCTGTCTCGGGAGGGGAGGCTTTGTGGGGTTCAGTCCGGATGGTCACCCAGCCAGCAAGTCCTGTTGGAGGTGGTTGCCTTGTCACACTTTCAGTTTGCAAAGTCAGCTTTTAGTTATTGAAGTGTTTGGTTCCCCTATTGGTTAAATCCTTCTGCATTGTAACGGTGACCAAAATCATTCATGCTGGAGGGTTTCTACAGTGCAGGTTGGAGCGCTGGTAATTCTTTCTGCACCCACTAATCTTTGGCTAGGCTGCAGTAATGATTCTAGATCCCCAGAATAATTTTTAGATATCTGACTCCCACCAATTTCAATGGTGTCTCAGTAGAAAAACCACCACCTAAAATCTTGGGTAACTGAAACTGCATTAAGATTTTTCACCTATCATCAGCAAAATAAGAACATTTCATTCAACTGTGGGTGTGTTGGTTCTGTGGGGTGAAATCCTTAAAAAAAAATCACTGCACTGTCACTAAGGAAAAATGCGCGTATGATGCTGATGCCTTCAAGCCAGACGTGTGCTGTGTATGAACTGCCTTATTCCTGTCCAGAGTAGTTGGTGTTCACCACAGAATGGTAGGGGTGGTGGGATTCTAATCCCTCTGATTAGGAACGATCACTAACTCAATTCCCCCTGGGCTGGTATCTGTAGTATTGATAGTGAATGTGTTTGCCTGGCAGTTAATTCTATCTACCTTGCAAAATAAATGACTAAACGAAAAGGAATTGTCTATCTGAGGTGAGACGTGAAACCTCTATGTCTGGGTATCCAGATGTAAGCAGGAAAGTGATTCTTAATGTAAGTGTTGATAGAGAGTTGGTAACAGTTACATATAATCGTTTACTGCGAAAGGAATGGGGTTTGGATACTTTTCATTTTACAGCTCATGATTAATAGCAAGACTTTAAATGTTAAAAATGGGGGGGTCTTTCAAAAGCAAAGGTGCCAGTACGTACAGCTGCGGGTTCCTGCCGTGCCCCAGATAGAAGGCTGGCATCGGGTGTAATTCTGTGGAGGATTTAGATGAAATGCAAAGACAAAGACCAATAGTGAACCCAGCGGGAGGCCAGAGCTTCATTCTCCATGTTCCATTAGGTTTGTAATATGAATACTTAAAACACTGAGGGTTTCTTCCATTAAAGGAACAATATTCCTTTTTAAGGAACCTGTTGGCAATAATTTTCCTTCAGACACTTAATTTGTAGCGTGCTTTTTCTAGAAAATAGCAAACCAACTTTCTTGTGAAGTTTTATTTAATCCTCCTAAAGACGCACCCTTCTCCAGCACCTCTGCCTTGGCCGCAGCCTTGGCTGGCCTCAGACTGGGGTCAGCGGTTGGTGAGGTGATAATGGTACAAATACCTCCCATACAGCATTTTTTTATAAAGCCAATTTGCAGTGGCTTCCTATAGCTGTTCACTTTAATTCTTTAATTCCCATTTCAAACCAGTTCCCCACTTGATTTCAAGTCTACCCACAAGACTTTCTTCAGAAGATGACATCTTTAGGATTTTCCTTTTAGGTAAAGCTCATAAGAGGAAGTTATTGCAACTAAAATGATATTTCAGTAAAGTATGTTTGATCCAATTCTTCTTTTGACCATGCTGATGTAATTTCATTGAACAATCCTGACTTACATCAGTATCACTGAAATGGAAACCTGTGGGAAACTATAGGATTGAATCAACATGTGGGTCCCATGATAAGTTGTTTGAGATAGAAAGCGGGCTGGAGGATTATGGGTATGCGATGGAATTAGCTTGACTACAGACCCGGCGTCAGACCCGCTGATGGAAAATTACAGAGAATCTGCAAGTCACCAGGATGAGGAAGAAAGGTGGGGGACATTTCGACCTTGAGAGCAAACGATAAACAAGAACAAGGAATTTTGGCACGAAGTGCAGAACTAGACTGTTGGTTAAGGAAGTGTTGCAACCCGTGCCATTAATTGAGCAATTATTGAAGCTTGTTTACAAGAGCATATAAAAGTGCTGTGACTTAAAAATAAAGCTGAAGCTTGCTCTATCACTCACGTTGAGTTGTCTGCTTGCTTTCCTCGCTTGCCGCAAATGGCGCCTGAACAGGGACCTGAAAAGGACTATCTCTGATACGGCAGCGAGAGACGGAGACGCACTGGCAGACGGCAGCCAGGGGGCAAAAGAGGAGTCGTTTTATGCATCATTCCTGATACGTTCCGACCCTCCGGCCTGGACCCAACCTCGGAATTTAAGAGGGGATCCGCCTTCCGCAGTTGAAGCTAACCCGGGAGCGAGAGCCGTACAAACGACGCTGATTATCGTCACATCGGGCGATGGAGGTCGAGGTAGCTTTTGAATTATTAAAGCGCTTTTTAGAAAAGCGGGGAGTAAGTCAGTTAAAAGACTTGTCAGGGCTAGTTGCAGTGGGCAAAGCGAAAGGGTTTTTTAAAGAACCGGAGTCGATTTTTGAAGTAGAGGAGTGGAGAGCCTATGGTGATTGTTTGTGGGACTTGGTGATAGATGACGATAAGACAGCGAAAAAGCTAATGAAACCTTGGCGGGAAGTGATTAACTGTATGAAAAAATATAAAACTGAAAAAAGATTAGCAACAGCCGCCTCTGATCGCCTAGACAATTGTGACCCCAATGCTGGAAAGATTGGAATTGGCTTAGGCAATCCTTCGCCTCCCTTCTCGGGGATCCCAGTTACTGTACCTCGAAGACCCCTTGTTCCTCCTCCTCCTCCCCCTCCTGGTAGATCTACATCTGTAGAAACTAGCGGAGAAGGAATAAGCTTGGGAAAGGGAGGTGAAGATATTGAAAATTCATGTGATGTAGTCTCTCCGGTGGAGGAACATAAGCCGAGCACCCCGTCTAGTCACCGTTCTGTGCCTAGTGTGCGCAGCCGAGTTGACTGGCGGAAAATCGGGTTAGAGGCATTACAAAATGGGGACCTAGAGACCGCCGACTTGCTAGCTCAGGCTTTCCCTGTCATCTATCAACCGGACCCTGCTAACAACCAAAATTTATTCGCACACCATAATCCCCTTGATTGGAAAATCTTGAACCAGCTGAGAAGTACGGTCAGCGAATCGGGTGTACACAGTGAACCGACCAGACAGATGCTAAATTACATTTGGGGAAGCGGGCTGCTTTGTCCTGAGGATATTAAAAACATTATGAAGTTCATACTGACACAGTCGCAGCAGCTTTTATGGCAGGCTCACTGGCACGCCCTATGTGATAGATCGGCAAACACCCAGCGCCAGCAAAACGATCCGCTGGCAGGAGTAATAGTAGAACAACTTATGGGAATAGGACCCTTCTCGTCCATAGACATGCAAATGCAGGCAGGCCCTCATGTATTAAGAGAATCAATGAAGCTAGCAAGGGACGCCTTACAGCGTGTCAAAACAGCACCAATCACCCCTTCTTACATGTCGATTAAACAAGGGAGGGAAGAGCCTTTTGCCACATTTGTAGATCGAGTTACAGAAGCGTTAAATCGTGCCGACTTACCTGATTTTATGAAGGGCCCATTGCTGCGTCAATGTGTTATGGAAAACTCCAACCATGCTACTAAAAGTATTTTAATTACACTTCCCCTAGACGCAGGCATTGAGGTGATGCTTGAACGCATGAGTCGAGTACCTACCGGCCCTCAAGCTATGTTAGTTGAGGCATTGAGGGAAGTTGGGCAGGGAATGGTACAGGTTCAGCAACAAGTTTGTGCCGCTCTCGCCCCTTTGGGTCTAGCCAAAAACCCTAACAGTAACCAAAGAGGGCCAGCTAATTTTAGATGCTTCCGCTGCGGAAAAGCAGGACACATGAAGAGACAGTGCAGCGAAGCTAACTTATGGTGCAAAAACTGCCAAGCTCAAAGCCACAATACAGCTGCCTGCCGGCGTTCGGGAAACGGGAAGCTGAGCGCCCGGGGTCGCAGCGCGCAGACACCAATCGCGGCTCCAGTGACTTCTCAGCACTCCGTCACCACGCCACCAGTCGTGCCGAGCAGCTCCGGCCAGCTTCCAATTTGCAACCCGCCACCAGAGGAAGCCTCGGCTTGGACTTGGCAACAGCAGTAGATGTCACTTTGATGGACACTTGTCCACAGAAGATCAGGACAGGAATAAAGGGCCCATTGATAATCAATGGGCAAGCATGTGGAGCATTATTATTTGGACGGTCATCAAGTGGCTTGCAAGGATTGTCTGTTCTGCCTGGAGTTATAGACTGTGATTATGAAGGAGAAATTTGTATCGTGGCACAGACTGCCTTTCCCCCTATATGTATACCAAAAGGCAGCAGACTTGCACAACTTGTACCGATACAACAGCTGGCACGGCCGTTAGTATCAAATGATACCAGTGCTAGAGGAACAGAAGGCTTTGGATCCACTGGGGGGCTTGCTTTCCTGACTCTGTCTCTGAATGAAAGACCCCTCGCCAGTGTAGTGATTACCCATGGTAATGAGAGCCAAAGGCTTCCTGCCTTGCTAGACACAGGAGCTGACATCACCATTGTTGCACAAAACCAGTGGCCTCCTCAATGGCCACTGAGGAATGCGGTCGACGGAGTAGAAGGGGTAGGAGGCACAGCACCAGTTCAACGCAGCCAACAACGAGTTAAAATAACTATCGACAGCCGAGTCGCCTCTTTATACATCACAGTCATGCCATTGCCAGCAGGAGTCCATGCTTTGATCGGGCGAGATGTGCTGAATCAATTGGGCGTGATACTTACCACTGACTCCCCTGCATCAGCTGGCGCCCCTTTTCAGGTGCGGTCACTGCCGCATGGACTTTCCCAATCCCACTGACATGGCTCACAGAAGAGCCAGTATGGGTCAGGCAGTAGCCGCTCAAAAGGGAAAGTCTACAACAAGCCCACATATTAATAAAAGAACGATTAGATCAAGGACATCTCCGACCTTCGACAAGCCCCTGGAACACCCCTATTTTTGTTATCAAAAAAAGTCAGGGAAATACAGGCTGTTACATGATCTACGGGCAGTAAATCAGCAAATGCAAGTGATGGGAGCTTTACAACCTGGCCTTCCAAATCCAGCCATGTTACCAACTGGTTGGCATTTACTGATTATCGACTTAAAGGATTGCTTTTTTACTATAAAGCTGCATCCTCAGGATACCCAGCGATTTGCATTTACATTACCAGCAATCAACAGAGAAGGTCCTGACTTACGCTTCGAATGGACAGTATTGCCACAAGGCGTGAAGAATAGCCCTACTCTGTGTCAACTCTTCGTAGATGCTGCATTAAAAGGCGTGAGGCAGCACTGGCCGGACACTGTAATTTACCATTACGTGGATGACATCTTGTTTGCGCAAGAACAACCTTTCTCAGCACAGCAAGAATTATATTTACAGCAACAGCTCCAGCTACACGGCCTAGTAATAGCAGCAGAGAAGGTTCAACGTTCACCAGTATGGAAATACCTCGGGTGGCACATCAGTGACTCTCAAGTAAGTCCACAGAAGCTTACGTTACACACAGCAATCAAAACCCTTAATGATGCTCAACGGCTGTTAGGAGATCTACAATGGCTACGGCCAGTAGCCGGAATCACTAATGATGACTTGGAAGTTCTTCGCCAATGTTAAAGGGCACTGACCCTGCCGCGCCGGTCCGACCGACTGCCGAGCACACCTCTATGATACAACGTCTTAGCTCTGAGATAGTCCAAAGAGCAGTAGACCGACTGGACCCCGATCTCCCCATCGATCTCACCATACTCCATGGTTCTACTCACATTTTGGGTGCACTTACTCAGTGCAAAAAGAAAAAGGGGGAGAAGATAAGGGTGTTGGAATGGATATTTACAAGCCTACAGCCGAAGACAACGATTCAAGAAAAGACGGAAGATTTGGCGGAGATAAGAGGTTTAAAGAAACAATTTCAAGTCACCATGGAAGAAGCCAGGGGAATCGTATGAGCCTGCCCTACTTGCAGCCATCACGGACCAGGCATAGGGCTAGGAGTTAATCCCAGAGGCCTTCAGGCCAGGGAAATATGGCAAATGGACGTTACGCATGTGTCAGAATTTGGGAAACTAAAATATGTTCACGTTAATATCGATACTTATAGCAAGTTTTTATGGGCAACAGCACAGTCAGGGGAAAAGGCCGTCCATGTTATACGTCATTTAACAGTCTGTTTTGCTGTAATGGGAACTCCAACACAGATTAAGACAGACAATGGGTCAGCATACTGTAGTCAGAAGGTTAGGAAATTTTTACAGGCATGGGGGGTACGCCATCTCACAGGCATTCCACGTTCACCCACAGGGCAAGCAATAATTGAGAGGGCACACCAGACTCTAAAACAATATCTAAACAAACTTTGAGACGTAAAAGATGTACAAGAACGGCTTGCAAAGGTTTTGTTTGTATTAAATCACTTATGCATATTTGCAGAACACGATAACCCTCCTGCGTGGGTGCATGGAAATGATGACAGGAAAGAGTCAGGACAGGCAGTAATGGCGAAGTATCGAGACCCTTCCACTGGTCTATGGCAAGGGCCTGTAGAAGTCAAATATTTTGGTCAAGGTTACATGTGTGTGCTTACCCCCACAGGTCCAAGGTGGATACCCAGTAGATGGGTAAAGGCTATGCCTAGTGAACAGAAGAACAAAATCTGCGAAGTGACAGGAGACGGTAAAGACGTATGACTCTACCGGTAGAGGTAGACAGGATACGGATAGAATGTCCCCAATGCAATAAGTGCCGACCCTGGGTACTAAGAGAGTGTCATAGCTGTCAACAGCGCGGGTGGGTAAAAACCCATCGAGCTAGGAGGTGGTGTGACAGTTGCTACTATCACCAATTACAGGCACATAAGGTTTTAATCATCACAGGCCACGAAGTAGAGGGTTCTAGACGATATGAATTGCACACCCTTGACTGGATCAGACAAATCAATAGTGCTCCTTTGCTAGTGCCGTGCCAAGAGTGTGCTGTAAAGAACCAGGTACCTGAAATATGGGAAGTAACACCGAAGCACTGGGAAAAGACAAAAAAAATGTACACGAGAGTACTCCTGTTAGTCATCGTAAGTATCGTGGTAAGAATCACCGAGGGCATATACATATCGCCCCAGCCAAAACAGAATGTATGGGTTACCCTGGCAAATCTAACAGGCCAAGATTCCATCTGCCTATCATTGTCATCACCAGGATGAGGAAGAAAGGTGGGGGACATTTCGACCTTGAGAGCAAACGATAAACAAGAACAAGGAATTTTGGCACGAAGTGCAGAACTAGACTGTTGGTTAAGGAAGTGTTGCAACCCGTGCCATTAATTGAGCAATTATTGAAGCTTGTTTACAAGAGCATATAAAAGCGCTGTGACTTAAAAATAAAGCTGAAGCTTGCTCTATCACTCACGTTGAGTTGTCTGCTTGCTTTCCTCGCTCGCCGCAGAAACCAAGCTGGAAGGGTTTATCTGAAATGCTGATAGCGGGAGCAGAGTGGAATAACCTGGTTGGAAACCTGTGTAGAAGATTATGATGTGCAAAAGATGTGGGAAAAAATTGTCAAAAACTGAATTCAACTAATCATTTTCAGTTATACCAGAACTGCATAATTTTGAAGTGATTAAAATTTTATTTTCAGTATTCTCATAAATCTTAGTATTTCAGTTAATTCTGTAGTATTATACATACTAATACATTAGTCAAACCAATATTTTGATATAAATAAATTGGAATAAATCAGAATGAAAGGTTTTTTATGCTAAAAAATGTATCTTGACATTGGTAAACTGACTCAGGAAATAATGCATTTCTTGCTTGAAAACCTTCTTTAAAACTCTACTCTGCAACTTCTGCAAAGCTGCACATTTTAACCGAAACACAATTCTTCAAAATCCTGTAGACCAGTTGTAATTTTAATGTCTCCTATTCAGAACTAAACTATACTTCAAGTGCCACTCTCAGATTAGATAAATATACTATTGTTTACAGTTATGATAACCTTAAGATCCTGAAAATGCCTTAAAAAAGCTAATTACATGCTTTTATTTGCTGTTAGTAAAAACAGAAGAATAACAACCCAACTCATTTCATCCCTACTGTGATTTCCTCTGGGCTAATTAAAGTGTACTCAACTGATATCTTAACAGTGCAGCTATAGGCAATCAAAATATTTAAAGGGACAAGCATCATCTTAGTGCTGTGCTCTGTAATGAGCTGTGCTGCTAATCAGGACTGAGGGTGCACTGATGGGTGCTGCTGAGTTGAGTGTCCCAAGGAACTGCCCTGGAGAAAGTCTGTGCTGGCCTAACCGGCCAGTACTCTCACTGGGGGCTTATATTGCCCAGTGCTGACTGGGGGTAACTCCAAGGGTGGCCCTACTCCAAACACCTGCAGAAGTTCTAGCAAGGCCTCCTATTTTAGGAGGCATGGTAGTGTTGGGTTGGTTGGACTTGATGATCCTAGAGGACTTTTCCAACCTAACAATTCTATGAATCTATTATTCCTCCTCCCACATCCTCTTGCTCCAGTTCTGGTACCCCAAACACGCCTTGAAATGGTCTCACAGGTGTAAACGCAGTGGGGTCAGGCAGCACTGCTCTGCCTACACCAACAAATCCAGGCAAACTTTTCCTTGGGTGGCTGTGGAAGCAGTAAGAGAAATAGGATGCTAAAGCCTGAGCTACCAGTAAATGCGTTGCCCAAAGGTATTGTTGCTCCCCACAGGAGCTTGCAACACCCGCTACTGCCACTCTTCGCTTCTGGAGAGGAGGGACTCCTTGCTACCAAACTCTTCTAAAGAGAACAGGTTTTGTGTTGTTTATAGCTATCAATGTCTGCAGTTTAGGAAAAACCTTCAAAATACTTGTATTCAAAGATCAAAATAGGTTTTACACAAAAACATGTGGTACTAGCATATGTAATAAGTATTTTGAAGGAAATGGAGGTGTAATTGAGGTCAAAAAGAGGGTGATTAAACAAAAAAAATCACCCTCTTATTCAGCAATTCCCCCTCTACGCCTCAGTGCAAATGGACAGATTTTCATAAGTAATGGCTAGATTAATGCTTTTGAATGTCTGGCTAATGCTTTGTAGTGCTGGTGAAAGAATGAGCTCTTAAGAAAAGCTGATTCTTTACAAGCAACTGCCATTGACTTTTTTGACATTGACACTTACGTTTATAAGTGGCATGAATGGACTATTCTTCACCTTTAAATGCACATGATATTTTTCTTTCCCATTTCTAGATGCTCCAGCTTGCTGATGAGTCTTTAATGCCAAGATTCACTGGGTACCAATTTTTACAGCTGTTAAGGAAGAGAGATGCTAGAATGGCAATACTAAGTCTTCAGCCCTTCTCTATCACATTATGCTCTCATGCTCTGAGGCCATAAATAACAGTGATTCATTCAGAGTATGTAAACCTCTCCATTAAAATACTCAGTAGGCTAAAGAGACCATCAGTGGTCTCCTGTGGTTTTTGTTTTCTTTAAATGTTAATATTTAGCTCATCTTGTTTTCTATCTACCCTAAAGAGTAGTGTTCTCTCCTGCTACTCCTGAGGTAGAAATGGGTGTAAGTCTTACTTTTTTGGGCATTCAGCCCAGAGGGGATGCCTGAAGCCATTAGCAGAAATGGTTTTGTTTGCTTTTACAATATGAATACTAATTATGTCCTAACTTTTATTGCGGCTTTTTCGTATCCTTGAGAAATGAATATTTCTCCTTCAATGTGGACTTGTACTATTATAATTTTCCTCAAGACCTTTGTCCCCTCCAATAACACTGTAGCATAACATATGGATTTCCAAGAGCTGTTTTTCTTCTCTTGCAGTGGCTTGTACACATGAATTCACTGTTTTTTCCTCTACATCTTTAAAATATATTTCAATCTTTTTGTTAGGCAAAAAAACCCTGAAAATACTTTTTTAAAAAAAATCTTGTTTCAGGCTATGACCTGAAATTGTTGGAAAAAGAAAATAGTACCATTTTCTGAGTGAAGCTTTGCTATACTAATGATATTTAAGTAGTGTGTATAAGATGTGATCCAACATTTAAGTGCTTAACCTGAAACAGTTCAATTTCATCCATCATCCAAAGCATGTACAACAGCCTTATTCAAGCGGTAAGTGAAAATAATTCCTTCTGTCTTTAGCAGAAACCCCCATCAGTGCCCAGTATGTCAGTCAAGGTCTAGCTGTAACATTGCCACTGAGTAGAGCGAAGAGCAGCACCAGGGCTTTATAGTAAAGTGAAATCTCTCCTGAAGGGCCTTTTTCCTTTTAAAGTCCTAATTGTAGAGGATTATGGTTATTTCTTACACAGAAGATAAGAACTCATATCCACTGAAGCTGACAGATGATAGGACTTTATTAAACATCAATAGAAGCATCAGATTTGGCCTCAAAGAGATGACCCATTTTGTCTGTTTTACAAGTTCGTACTTTGAATGACTCATAGAATTTCTGCAGTCATTTGTCTTGTCCTTGAACTTTCCACGTTTCATGTGTAGAAAAAGATACATACTACTAATAGGGAAAATTATCAGGCCAATCTCCCTTCTGTCTTTGTGTTGTGTTGTTAGCAAGAGCGCTGAGTGCCCAAGGTAACTTGCCACTTCCCAAGGTAACGTATCAATAGCTTAACAATGAAAAGTTCCTTAAGATATATAGCAAAAGATGACTGGGAGAGAAAAATCTGTCCTTGGCATGTGTGTGATCTCACGTGCGCTCTCCATCTTCTTTAAACAAACGCTAGGAGCACAGTGAGTGCTGAATTGGAGTTATACATTTTCAAGGACAAGTACAATATTATTAGAATAACAGATATATGGCTGACCCAGAAAAAAGAACTGAGGATTTAAAATACTAGGATGTAGAATTTGCCAGAAGTCTGGGCAAAATAAGAGAAGTGATAATACTGATAAAGGATTATACAGGATGTGCAATGAAAAATGATCATATTTTGGCAGACAAAGCGGAGCAATTTTGATAGACTGTCAGGGCAACCAAGTTACTTGTAGCTTTTGTTTTTCTGTATTTCACTTTGATTTAAACTTCCCCTGGTGGAAATACTCTAGTTCTTATTAGAATTGGGGGGAAAAAACAAGTGTCAGGCTTTTCCCTAAAAAAGATTGCTCCACCCATAGTCCGCAGGCTATGTAGTCCTGGATCTATGCAATTGCAATAAGATTTATGCAGTCATGGGGCAGTTCAAAATGACATCTAAATTTTCATATCCCCAAATTTCATGATAGCTTAACTTCTTTCCACTACTAATATATCTCCCAGAGAAAACGGGAGAGTCTAAAAGGCAATTTAAAAATCTTTTTTTCCTGTTAGGGATTTTGCTTTTCTCCAAAAGAATGTCAGATGGCTGATTTGGCCAAATATAAGGCTCTTCTGGGTGGCAGGCCCACAGACAGCCGTGTTCCAAACTAATGCAATAATTAACAAAGTTGGACATCTTGTGGTTTATGTTCTGCCCATACCTTTAACCAACTGCTGCCAACACCTCATCTGTGCAGACATCAGCAGCTTCTGCTATAAGGCAGCCGTTAGCCAGAAGCATCATGGTAGGCTGGTTTTTCTGGTTGTGCTCCCATGCAAGAGAAGCACTTTCAGCAGTTACGACACTGATGGTAAGACAGGAAATGTTAATAAGCTGCTGCAATGTTAATAGAAAGAAAATTTATTCTTCTATAGTCTAATGATGGCGTTCAGAGAGTACTTAATTGCAAGTAAGGAAAAGGAAGACCTGCCAAACTTGGGGACCAGCTTCAGTGAACACAACTTCCTTATAGAAAGATTGGGTTTGAATCTCTGCACAGGATTTAGTAGCACAAAAGCCACCAGTATTTAAGTGTGTTCTAGACAAAAGTGTCAGCAATTCCACCATGTTGAAGAAAATAATACCTGGAACAATTTTACCACTAACTTCCTAGGGACTGTGATACCAGCTGTACCTGCACACAGATCAGACACGCAGAGCCCTGGAAAGCTTTGGGGACGACCATTCTGTGGATACAGCACAGCAGAACAGCCCACTTCAAGTAAACAAATTAAAATTGGCTAAAGAAAACCCACGAATAGCAGTCTGTGGAATGCCACTGATGTGCCCAGCTTCCTCTACAGCCCCTGACGGATGAGAAGGGAAAGCCCCTGCCAAGATCTCCATAGCTATGCACTCTAGCTCGCGTAGAGAAGATTCGGCTTCACAAAGACTATTCAGCCTTCAGAGCAGTTCTGCGTTTGTAGACCACTCTTATCCTTTCTCAACACAAGTAAGGAACTACCATTCAGAAATGTCTATTAATTTGGACCAAGGTAAACGAAAGCAGGTTTGCTCCTGCTGAGGTGCTAAAAGACTCATCTAGAGTCAGTTAATTTCCTTAGATGTTGTGTAGAACAGGGGGGAAAAAATGGGCTAGTGAGATCAAAATTAGATGTTCTTTATTCTGCAAATTAGTTACCTTATTTTGTTCTCTGTAGCAGTTTTTTTTTTTGTGTTTAAGTCTTTGCTGTCCAACTCATGGTATAGGATTTCAAATACAGTTAAACCATGTTCTTAAAATTCCCTGTCATTACTGATTACTGACGCACATTGCAATTGTCTCTTCAGCATTAGTCTTCATTTTGTTGTGAAACCTTTAAAGTAAAGCTCATTATCACACCTGAATAACAAACAGGTTTTAAAACAGTATGCATGCTATATTAAGGGTTGTAACAAGAAAAATTGGCATGGCTCTGCAACTAGCTTAGAAAGCTTTACATTATCATTGATACAAAATATTGTTATTAGTTTGTTCAAATTATTTTTTGTGTGCATTTAACTGGTTGTTAAACATAAAAAATAATTTCAGTTCTCTCCCATGTTATTAGACCAAATTTTTGTTCAACAGTTTAATTTGTTGTGCCAAATACTATTTACAATTTGGGTGTGGGGCTCCCCGCTGAACTCAAAGGGCTTTTCAGTTGTTTACTTCATCAGATTTACAGGTGGGTGCTAGAATGTGACCTACCCAACCAAGTCTTTCCACTGCAGATCTAGAACCCTGCAATAGCTTCATTCGTGTATCTTTACAGACATCAAGTGAAGTTTTGGCCCTTTGAAATCAAAGGTCCCCATTGGCTTCAGGTGGTTAGGAACAGAGCAGCACTCAATGAATTTTTCAAAAGAAAAGAGATAGTCAGGAAATAACACTCTGGTTAACTTGGGGGGGGGGGAAGTTACTTTAAATTGTGCATGTAACACAACTCCTATGCTAAAGAGGAGAATGAATAGACTACCAGTAGTACTCCTGCAAATGAAGAGTACCTCCACGAACTCATAACTGGGAACAGAGAACCCAGGTTTCTTCAATAGGCAACAAGGGAATTCATACGCTCTCTACGATGTCAACTCAGTGGAGCTGAGTTCGCCAACGGAGGAGAGATGGGTAGCTGTTAATGAAGTCCCGGTGCAGATCTGTTGCAATCTTTGAGCTCCAGCATGTTACTGGGAAGAGATTAAAATATATATTTACTGAAATCCTTAAAATCTGCAAAGTCAGTTTCTTCATGGCTTTGATACTTTTTTAGGCTAACCTATCAGCTATTCAAAGTGATTCTACATTAAGTTTAATTACAGGCTTAATTTTAACTTGGAAAAGAATAGTTCAGTTTAATCAAAATAGTTGGCTAGAGGAAGACCACTTCTTTGTAGAAGCAGTACTTTTATTACACTTTTGAAAGAAAAGATAGTATCTTTAAAGTTTTTGAAAGGTGACACTGAATTAAACTTCCCATTTGAGTCAAAATGACCTGGTTCCCAGTTCATGTTTTCCACTCAGATGAAACCAGGAAACCTTAGCTTTAAGAGATTTTTTTCCCCAAGTAAAGCAATTGTTGGAATTAATGGTTCTACATAATTTTTCAGAATTTTGGGTGAAACTTTTTCATCCAACCCTGTAGTTTCATGAAAGCTAAAAAAAAGCAATATACTTTATGATCAATCTATAAGATTAAGATCTTCATTAAAATGCATATGTAAAAAGAAATCCTTTCAGGGTAACCTGACATTCAGAGAGATGCAAGGTGATATTTGTATCCTCCTTGCTCTGTAGCAAAAAATTCATTGATACAAAAAGGGCAAATGCTTTCCCTCTTAGCGTTCTCCTGAATCTGAGTTTAAACTGTATTCAATATCTTTATGACCAAGTTGCCTTTCATTTATAAAAAAGCATATACCTGCATACAACAGAGTTTTCATAGTAGAACTTGTAGTTTTCAAAGCAGGTTTTCAGTCTCTGTTCAAGTTCTCCAGGGCAAGTAAAAATACAGTTTAAAATAGGAAAAAAACCGCCATTCCTTTAAGGCCACATCAAGCCAACTTGCTAAGAATATCTTAGCTGTAAACAAATCACAGCAATAACCTCTGAAGAATGGTTGTAGGAGGTTGGGTTTTTTATAGCAGAATTTAGAAACTTTGTCTGCTGTGAGTGCTGGGTCTCTGGATGGGTCATTGATGGGTGCAAGCTGAAGTATTGGGTTCTTACGAAAAACAGACAGAGTGGTGAAGCTTTCAGCCCAACCATGTAAAACTGCGAATTCAGCTGCACTGGTTTTTACTAGGCTGTAGAAGAGGTCACAAATGCCCCCAACTCCCTGTGCAAAGAATGGGTGGTTTTTCATTTCAGTGCCTCCTGTTACCCCAAGCATACGGGCACAGATCTACACAGCTCAGTCAGTGACTCATTGTAACCACCCTGATAAAATGCTGTGGCAGAGGAGGAAACTAAATCTGAACCACGTGATTAGAGCCAAGGCCAACACCGTAATTCGATAATTTCCATCGGTGGTTCATGTCGGTGCACTGATAAGCCGCTTCAGCTAGCGGCAAACCTTGCAGGTTAGGGAACATCCAGGTGAGGTTTATGATATGAAATGGCTTTGTATGCTAAGAATCAGGAAACAGATATAACCCTTGCAGATTATTTACATTTCAAAACATGTTCTGAGCAATCAAAATGCAGTAAAATAGAGAAGAGACTCTCCCCTTCTGAAAGAGCAACGGCTGCGGCGGCTCTTTGCCAACCCATGCCCTTGCCCGGAGGGCAATAACAGGTTCATTCACGTAGCCACCACCATCAGCCCTGCCCTCCTGGGCAGTCTTGCCTGCTTTAGGCTGCAAATAATTCTCCATGAGCAGGATGGGCTATGGTCCCACTGGGATGGGCTGTGGTCCACCATCATGCCGCAGGACGGCTGCCCTCTTGCAGGTGAGGTTTGCACATCTCCCTTCTGTGAAATGAAATGGTTTATACTCCCTTTTTGTCTCCAGGAGTATTTGGTTTTTACACAGATCCTTGTTTCTCAAGGAATAGGCTAAATTAAGCCACTCCTAGAAGGTATATGAAGGTATCAGGAATTATGCCTGTATTGAAACTAAATATGAGTTACTTCTCCCTCCTGAATCCAAGATACAAGCTGCTACGGTGCTTCTAGGAGTTTATAATTATTATTTCCGTTCCTTATGGAACTTAATTGTAACTCTGCCAATGAATTTACTGTAGCATTGAACTTGCCTGCCTGGGTGAGTTTGGAATTTATTATTTCAATTTAATTCCCTATACTTTTTGTAGGAAATACTTTGTGTTCTTCAGCAAAAGAACTCCTACTGAATTTACAGCCCTTTCTTCATCAATAAATTCAGAAAAATAAAATTGTTAGGCATAAACCCCCAAATACTATATTATTAAAGTACATCTTGAGACAAGGCATCATCTTATTTTATGAAATGTAGTTCCATCACCGCAGCGGTGTTGGAGCCTTGTATACAAGACACTTGGAGTGAATATTTTTTTTTTGGTTTAAAGATTGGTATGGGAAGTAATTACTAGTGAACATTTTTACTACTGTTAAATTGCTTCTGTTTGTGTTCTTTTCAGTGCTTCCATTTTTTTTTTTGTTCTCTTTGCACTGGCTATTTTTAATTAGAATCCAAATTTGAATGTATTACTCATGCTGATGAGTAGTAACTGCCTTGTGCAGCCTCGCTGTTTTCAGGAAGCGATTTCTGCAAATAAGCACTGACCAGTGCTGTTACAGGAATTACCCTTCCTGGCAAGGAGGGGAAGGCTGAGGGTGTGTGCTGTCCACAGGCTCCACATTATGCAAAGCATACTTAGTCCACCGCGGGCTGGTGAGATTTCTCGTTAGGAAAATGGAAAGGGTGAAAAATCATACTGTATTTATGACTGCCACACTCCCCCATCACTTGCAGCATCAACAACAATCATGCTGACTTAAGAGCCTTCCCTGGAAACAAGGACAGAACAGGGCTAAATATTGTTGTGAAGCCGCTCTGAAATAAATTCTCAGAATCGAGGCATTTTACATAAAATTTTGTAAACTCTATATGGTAAAATGAACTGCAGGATGGGAATCCAGGGCAGGCTAAACAAAACCGAAGCAATGGATGATTTATAACTTGTGGCCTCTCGTATCCATCCTATATCTCACTAAAGTAAACCTGTAGCTTAAAATGCAGCTAAATACTAGGCAAAGCCTAAAAATTATAAAATGTAAAGATTCTCCAGAGTGCATTGGAAGGGTCTAAATCCATTTTTTTAGCTGGACCTTAATGAAGAAAACCAATGTGTTGGAGCATGTATTACCTAAAAAGACCCAAAATTGCAGTGGTCTTAATGGAGAATTGTCAATATTCAAGGCCAAAATGAAATTGTTATAAATTTGAGGGTAAAACTTTTTAAAAAGTTATCTTGTTTGGTCCAGAAAAGGATGATTTATTAATTTGAGCTCCTTCTGAAGTTTTCTAGCATGAGGAGTGTTACATCTATTCATAAAACTCTGCAAAAGGCTCGAGTCCAATATCAATCCTAAGGAGATTAAATACTTAAGCATTATACTGTCCTCTAAATTAAGGAAGTTGTATAAGCTTAATTTCCAGAGGATTCTAAATGTGATTAAACTGGATATGCCATGATTAAATATCTCGCTGCTATCCATTTCTGGCTGGATTAACTCTGTTAAAATGAACTCTTCCATAATATTTATTTCAGATAACTCCCTGGGAGATTTCTTATTCTGTGTTTTAGAATCTCGCCCATATTTTGGCAGTTTTGCGCAGAAAATAAAAAGTCTGACTGAAAGCACAGATATTGCAGCAATCTACCGAAAGCTCATGGGTACTCCTCAGCTTTGTATGCGAGCACCAGCCCTCCCTGGCAGCTGCATTAAATTATAGGGGAGTCTGCTTTCTGCAGGCTGAAGCTGAGGCTTCTCACGTTCCACCTTTGGAGATGGATACCACTGCCTCCATGGCTCACCCAATACCTGTTCAAGAAAAACCTCGCAAAAACCTTCATACAACTTCCCACCAGTCACACCTCTTTCGCAGAACCGGTTTATTTTCCTTCCGTGTCTGACACTGATACGACTAAATGGGCAAAATAGTCTGTTTGTAAGAATTAAGAGGTAATTTCACCTTGCACTGGGATTTGCAAAGAGGTTGAGTTTCTTTGTAGTCTTAAATATTTCATACATTTTACAAATGTATTGAACCTTATTTTTCCTTGTGAACTTGTAGACTGGGAAATATTAATTTCATGTCATTCATTGTCATGAGATTGTGAGAGATAAGAGAGCTCCAGTTTCCAATATTCCTTAAATGAGTGCATTGCATGAAAGTTCTTACTGGCTACAATGAGCATTTCAGGAGCATTATATACTTCCAGAATTGCAAAGGATGGCAGCGTGGAAAATGTCCCCTTTTAATAAGGTTTGTAGGAGTTAACAGTTGTCTGGAAGAGGGAGGAGACCAGCCCTTGCGGTCCCTGTTTGTGGAAGCTCCCATTCCACCTCTCTGTAATTCACTTCACTTATGGCCGATCCACACACTGAATTTCACGTGTGAGAAACGTTCCTTCAGCTACACGTATTCCCCCAGCAGACCTTCCTGTTCCTTACTCTCGCCTTAGATGTGGGATTTGCTGGATGTGAGCTGAGGTGAAGGTGCATTGACCTCCTGCTGGCAGCAGTTATGAGAAGTGTGTCCAGGAGGATAGAGGGAGACCTGGAATAAGCTGCACACAAACTTATAAAAATACACTTAAATCTGCCTCGAGATAGATTAGCATCCCCACCCAGGCTCGCAGAGGACCTGGATCAAGGACATATATTTAGTCATTCACTCTCTTAAATTACCCACTACAAAAATTGAAGGCGGCTCCTTTTGTACTTCCACATGGATCAATAAGGGTGCTGTGTGTGCATTCTGACCTACCTACTCTGTCCCACCACTTCTGAGTACAGAGACATGTAGGAACAATTTACCAGGCTTTTTTGACCTGCAATGATATTAATGTATGCAATTTTTTATGTACTCATTATCCATTTATTACAAGGTGAACCACTCCAAGCTCGTTAATATAAGCCAGCTAAACTATTGCTGAGGTTACTGCTGATGCTTTAATGGCTTTTGTTGAGTTCATCCATTATTCTTATCCTCGCTGCTTTATAAACATGACTTGTTCCCTCTGTAATAGCTACCTCACATATTTTTTTTCCTCTGACCTTATGTCTATATGTATATATGTATGTATTTGGCTGGCTTGCTATCTCTGCTTTCAGCTGGCCTAATGGATAAATCATATACAGAAGAAAGGTTTTTAAGCCGCTAGTTTTGTTCTTCCATTTAAAGCCAGTTCAATTCAAATAAACATCAAATCTACCTGACTGCATCTGCTTGTCAGATAGGTGAATGTCGAAAATCCATAGCATGTATGTACGAACGCCCAAGACTGTAAAAGCAGTAGTTTGGTCAACGCTCTTTAAAAAAAATTCCCCTGACATAGGGCTGCTCAACAAAACTCTGGAAAATATAGAAAAAAAAAAAAATCAAAGAATGAGATATTATCACACTACAGAATATCCTTCATTCCCCCAAATCCTATCTCACCGGGAGAAGATAGCTCACAGAAATGCCATCCGCTGGAGTGAAAGTAAATAATGCTCTCTTCTCCAAGTTTCTTACCCCAAATGCCAATGATCAGGTCAACATAAGAAAACTGCCCCAAGCACCTGCTCGCAATGAATGAAAGGTCTGTCAACAACAAAGTTACCACTATTCATGATCTGATTTTGGATGAAACGCTAGACCTAGCCTGAAGCACACGGACCTAGTTTAATGTCACCACTTCAGCTCAGTCCAGTATTACAAGTTTCTCAGTGCCGTACAAAACAAGCCCTCCAGAAAAGAAGCGGCAGCAGCAATCTGTCAGATATTTACTGAGCCTTGCCTTAACTCACTCCCACATTGCTGTCCCCGGCACCTGTCCGCAGAGGCACGGGCTTGGGCGCTGTTAAACACCGGTGAACAGGGCAGCCCTTGAGGGCTTATTTGTCCTACAGATAGATTTTTCTCAAGCTCGCTGGCTTTCTTTGCATACTGACCACCCGCTGATGTCTAAAGGAAATGCAGGTATCAGGCTGGAAAAATGAGACTCTGTTTCTGTGTGGAAAAAGGTACTTTTCTTACACGGTGCTGAAAACTCATATGTGCGAGGTAACGGGCTAACCCGAGCGCCTTATCGCTCAGACCTATTGCCCAAGGTTCAGAAAGCACGTACTCAAAGATGTGCATTTCATGGTAATTCAACTGAAGTTAGAAGCTGAAAATGTTGGGGTTTTTTTCAGGGAATATGAAAATAACCGAAAGAGAGATCAAGCTGATCTGAGCAAACATGATTTTTCAGCCCTTTCGTAAGACAGCTGTCAAATGGCAAAAGGATCTATTGGCAATATGGCTACTGTTGAGTTAGCTACAATATTCCTCTCTCCCTATAATTTTCCTTTTCACCTGCCAAACCTATCTATTTATATGCTTATATCCTGTTATTATATAAAATCAGGATGACAAATTGTATGTCTGCAGCGCTCTTTGTTCCCATTCTACAGCCCAGTGAACGTTCCTGGTGTACATCAGTTTTATGTGAATGTAGGATGTTTGGGATTTGTGAAAAATGTTGCTCTGCATGATTCATTTTACTGCAGCTAATGCCGGGGGGGGGGGACCGCAACACCTCTATTGAAAATAATAGCCTGCTTCTTGGACTTTGCACATATATTTCTTTTGTCTGGTTGTTCTTTTGTTTAAGCCGCTATCCAGGTGGAATAATCAGGTCTCTACAAGCAGAAACCTATCAAGTGTGGCATTATATATTATGGTTTCTAAGCATCAGTCACACATGTCAGTGTGCGGGGTTCGTGCCTTATTTATTTATTTTCAGGTTTCTAAAGCCGCACCCATGAGCAAGCCCGGAGCCGGGCGCAGCCTAGGCGCGGGCAGAGGTGTGCCGCAGGGGAAGCGCGGTGGGCTCCAGCTCCAGAGCGTGGCCCCGTCGATTCATCCCCCCTCGGTGACGAGGCAGATGCTGACACGATCAGCATGTACTTACACACAGGAACGACTGTAAAAAGGGGAGATGAAATCTTGGTTCCGCTTGCATCGAGCATAAAACTCTCGTTGACTCCGCTGGGGCCAGGATTTTATTCCTGATATGAATTTTCTCTGTCAGACAATTTAAAGATGCTTTTATGAGGAAAGGAATCTCGCCACCTAAAATACCATGTTTGCAATTCTGGAAATCTCTGACATATGTTTTAAGAGTGTGTCATATTTCCTACTGGGAAACTTTATGGTGCCAGTAGCATTATGGGAAGATAGCTTCACGAAGGCTGTGATAAAGGAGCCGAGATAGTCAGTGGTGGTGCTGGAGGTCATTTTAAAGTTACAACTTTTTTTTTCTGGTTTTTAATCGACTTCCTAAGCCTCGCTGTGGTGCTTAAATAAAAAAAAGAATTGGCGGTGCTTTTTTTGGGGGCCTCTTTCATTCAGAGTTAATACTATTTTATGTACTACTGAAAGAAGCCACACTTGGTTCTTTCATTTTTGTGGGTTTCTTGTTTATTCTACTTTATTATTTCAATAGCACGCTAAGGACCTGACCCAAAAGCCGTTCAGAACAATAGGTGGATTTCCCTCTGGTTTCAGTGGCGCCTAAATAATTAATATGAAGAATATATGCTCTTTTTTTGCCCTTTTTCTTTTTTTTTTTTGCCAGTGCCACAAATACCCGTGTGCTTCTGAAATTTTAAGTCTGCAATTGAAAACAACCCACTTTACGTTGCCTTTGTTTCTTCCATGAAGCTACCCTGTCATACACCAAGCGGGCAATTATCAGCAAAATACCATGCAGTATTTTGTGGTAGCACGGTATATATCTTGTGTCACCGCTCTATGTGAGTTTAGCACAAAATATAACCCTATTAAAATTACAATGCATTTATCACCTAGCTCAGTTCAAAGAACTCACAAGCTGCAAAGAATTTAATTAAAACATGATGATTTAATAGGCAGGCTCCATCTATTGTTTACTCAGGAGGTTGAGATTCTGTTTAAAATTAGGTCCCAAATTTAATTTCGGCTTCCACCAACCTTGTCATAGAAATGAGACTCCCGTAGAAAGAAGCGAGTCGCAGACAGTGAGAGCGGGTCCTTTCCTTTTGCATAGCTACAGAATAGTTTGGGAAGTTGAAGAAGATGGTGCCTGCATTTCTTTTCTATGAGGATCACGAGGGGAAAAGAAAAAGTGTGCTCACTTCCAGGAGGTTTCAGTGATGCTCATAAACCAAAGGTGGGGGGACAAAGTCACCCTGCCTGCAGCGTGGCCCAAGGAGAGCAAGCCTTGCAGGGGCAGCCCTGGGAAAGGTCCCTCGCCTAACGGAGACCCTGGAGATTTGTAGGCGGATTTTGTCAGCTTGAATCGCTTTGTTTTGTGCTAATCATCTTTTCTGTTTCCCAATAATGAGTCGTTCCCTGAGGCAAAGGTCTTTTCAGGACTAAAGCTGGTTTTAATTTCTTTCCCAGGCTTATGATACCCAGCTTACAAAAGGATACCACAAAAGGTCCTTAAATTGCATTTTATAAGAACAGCTTCACATAAAAACGTAACTAGTAAAGAAAAGGTGCTGCAGCACAGCAGGTCCCGAGAAGAGAGGAGAGACCCACTGCCATTTCGTACAGCGTTGAACGTTGAATAGCACAAAAATACAATAAAAAGGGCTCCTCCTCAGTAGGGAGGGCTTTCTCACGCCCGTATGCCCAGAGAGCCGTTTTCACTCGTGCTCGCCAGCAGAGCTGAGGTCGGCATAGCCTCGTCCCCAGTCGCTTTTCAATAATTTCATTTATCAGCTACGCAAAGCAGCCAGCGCTGGGGAGCCGTACCTGCAGGAGCGCGCCGCCACGGAGGCTGGGCGCAGCGCGTCTTTAATGCTCTCTTCTCTACAAGGCAAATATATCTTTCTTTATACAGATGGATCTTGGTGTGACTCAAGGAAGATATTGTACATGACTTCTATAAACAGGAAAAAAAAAGAAGAGTAAAAATCTTGCCACGAAATGCATGATTTAACGTACATATAAGAAAAGGCACTGTGCCAGTTTCTCAGTTTCTGTCACAGTTTTAATGAAAAGTGATTCTAGCATTTGAAAAATCTTAAAAGCTGTCCCCGCCAAATGCCATGTTTCTATATATTATCTGAGCTGTAAATCTAAGTTTTACTGGGATATTATCTACATCGCTTGATAAAAGACAGTATTTAATAATTTCTTATGAAATTAATCCTTATTTATTATAGCCATATCTGTATAATGAAACATTCTAGGGAAACTTCCTCTACTATGCAAAATGATCCACGGGAAAAATACGTTAATTCGGTTTTGCTGCACAAACCTGTTATGTACTCCCTGGTAATGTACTGCGGTCCTAATTCACCGGGTCCAGCAAGCTGCTTGGATGGTCAGTACATGTGTTTTCTCATCAGAGAGCCCAGCTTTAACATCCATAGCTTGACTCTTAGCAGATAATTGAAGCTGAAATACCTGCTGTGTTTTGCATATCAGTAACCCGGATTGTTCAGATTCACGGCTGTAAAACCACTTGTGCCCATCTGGCTTTTGAAAATTGGGAATTCTGCCTTTCCCCCCAGTCCAGGGAAGGGTCACGGCCCAGCGCACGTGGGCTATGTCAACACCACGCGTGCTTACAGAAGTTGACCAAATGCATTATAAATCCACGGGTTTGGAAGCAAAATATTTATGCGGTCAGTTGGACTGCGTGGTACAGGGCCGGCATCGCTGCTGCTCGTGTCGGTGGGTGCCTGCGGTGCCCGGGCTTCCTGGCTGCCAGGTGTGCTACGGAGAGCCGTCGGTTGGCGTAATGAAGATGGCTCAGCAGCCCACACCTCCAGTCCACGCCACCCTGCCATTTCAGACTATCCTTGGGTTGAAAGACCATTTTCTTCATGTTCTATACAGCGCTGCTCCTACTTTTTACGTTACCCCGAGCTGACCAACAGCTGAGGGCACGGTGCGGCGTAACCCACACCCACCAAGCTGCTCCTGGGCACCGTCTCCCTCCGAGGGAGCCCGTGGCACCGGCGTCTCCACCAGCTACTTTCGGCACCCGCAGGCTCAGGTCACTGGGTTTTCTGTCGCCAGTGGGTTTTGCCACTCTGTAAGGTTTAATTGTGATTTTAGTGTCACTTGGCCGGGTGTCTGTTCCCTTGCCTTGGCGGGACCCTGCTGTGCTGAGAACTGCAGACTTTCTGCTGAATAGAACCATAAATTATTTACATTACCTTCATATAGCAACTTATTGACTACAGCATTGTAAAGTACCCTATTAATGTTTTAAGGATTTCACTTTATTTTAATACAAGTAAATTATTTAGGAAATGTTAAAATGCTTTATGCTTTGACTAATGAGAAGGAAAAGTGTACACTGCATCTTATTTTAATTGGATGTTTACCCTATCCTGTAGAAATCAGGCATTTATTATTTCATACTTAATTAACTATGCATACAATCCCTGATGGATATGCATTCAGTTTTTCCACTTGATCTAGTCATTAAGAGCCATAAATGTGCAGATTATTTTACTTGGAAATATGAAATAATTCGGGTTTTCAGGTAACTTGGTTACCATATAAAGAGTCAGTTACTATATCGCCGATCATACTGATGCGTTCAGTTTTCTAAATTAATGCAATGCAGTACATTAAACTTGGGATAATGTAAATTGGTTCAAGTGGTGCAAAACTCAGTCAACCTGAAATGAGTGATGTCTTTGAGTCTCTCTTTTATCTTTGTTAGCACAGAAATATTCTGCAAGATTATTTTTATTACATCATAGTACATTATGGTCACTTTTATGCAATATTGCAGTGTTGTACGTGGACTTAGGGAATGTTTGCAGGGTTTCGACGTTGTCTTGATTGTCTTCTGGATAAAGATGTGGAGTATCCACTTTTGCCCTACTCACAAATAACAGCTCAACCATACGCATGATAAAGGGCCTAGTAGTAAACCAAATTTTGCTTTATCCCCCACCTACCAAGTAGAGCTTTTTCTTAGAAGAAATAATCAGAATTAAGTTTGTGAAAAACAGCAGAGCCTCTAAAAATGCAGTTCTTGCTTCGCTCTGAGGACAAGACAGCCGAGTGCTGCTCCTCGGCTTGCAGCAAAACTCTGTTTTAGATCAACCTTGCTGTTATTTGTCTTGTTAATGTTTTTATTTTGTGTCACAGATCTGAAACCTATTGATTAACAAACATCTAAGCTAATGCCTGATCCTGAGCAAAGGCAGTCTGGAAGTCAGGAGCAGTTTAATGCTGAGAGTGTGTTTCAGGCGAGGCCTTTGACAGACAAGTCATGTAATATGCTATAATGTTGTACCAGGGAAAAAGAGCTGGATGATGACTACAGGAATAAGAGAGCCATAAAAGACTAGGCAGCAGATTCTTCCTTATGTATATTTGATCAGCCAGCTGTTGTCGCTGGGTTTTCTTACAATGGTCATATTTTCTTCTAAAACAAAGAACTTCAGGCTTCAGCCTGAAAAGCAGCAGATTAGAAAGACCAACTTTCTGGCCAAAGGAGATGTTGGAGGTGGAAATTAAAGCAAAGGAAACCTGCAGACAGCACGGGAAGGTGCCAGCGGTGGAGAACTGCTGAAGAAGCTGCAGCAGACTCTGAGAGCGAGGATGATGGCAGGCGGCTTCCAGAGGAAGCCAGTGACACCCCATACACAGGAGCACTGGCATAATGAGGGTGTAATTGCGGCGGCTTTTGCATTTTTCAGTGTGAATGCTTTCTAACCACAGAAATGCTGCGAAACAGTAAAAGCCCACATTGCATTTGTACCGAGAGCCCTGCCTCGGAGAGCCCTCCTAAAGCTTCCCCTGGCAAAAGGGGGCCTGAACACACGGCGTCGGTAACGGGCTAAAGTAGCACTAACAAAGCAGACTCGGGTCTGGTCTGATTCACCAGCCATTAACATCAGAGCATAAACCGCCGTCACGTCAGACGGCTTTATGCCAGGTCCTGATGAGATGAAGAAACAGGGCTCTTGCCTGTTGCAGAAGTTTCATGATGTTGGGTTACAGGAATTGAAGCAAGTTAGTCTTTCCCATCCTGTAAAATCTTAGCAATTTTCTTAAAACCATCCATTTAAAATCTGCTTTCCAAATTACCATGCCCACTTTACTTGCGTGTAAATTTTAAATGCACAAGTTACTTGCCTGTCACCAGTTCTGCCCTCGCGGTAGCTGAGTTTTAGAAGTTTCCCAGATATTTCCAAATCTTCTACTTTTTTTTTCCAGGGAAAATACATTCCTTCTTAAGAGTAGTTATGAAATATAGCATTAATCTATATAGCACTGGTGGCAATAAGGACTCCCACTGATGTTTCAGCGTGACTTTGATGGGAAGAAATGCATCCCTGTGATAAAGACTAAAATAAAAAGCTACATGGAGTGTTCAGCTCAGAAAGGGAGCACAGATATTTCGGTGCTAGTCAGCTGTTCGGTCCAGAGGTAAGCTGAAAAAATCCTGCACTAAACACTGATGCTATTGGATAAACCTGACTGCTCATTTCTTACTCTTCAGCAAGAAAAAAGGGTGATTTCTTCATACCTGTCTTAAAAGATATTGATCTAAAAATATTTTCACTTAATATTCCTGTTTATTTTGTTCACACCACATTTCAGAACTTCTGAGTCCTAACATGCTCCTGGATTCATTGCTTCCCTCTGTCTGTATGTTCCACAGACAAATTAGCCTGAAAACGCAATAATTGCGCATGCAACCCTTGCTGTGGTCCTGGGTTGGGCCTCCGTTTTCACGTTGTGTAAAAGGCAGAAAGACATCTAGTTTTCAGCATCATTCATAAATCATTTTTACTCACTTGTAAACCTGCTGCAGAATAAAGGATAACAACTTTATTACACTGTATTAGCTCATTGCCGGCAGCTCCTTGAAACGGGTTTACACGCTATAGATATCACAGAAACTGTGCCAAGAGGAAAACTGTTACCTCTTTACAGATGGGAAAAAAAAAAAGCCATGTCTGGCTGTGATGAGCTCATGCTTTCCTGTTTTGGTTTTGGGGTTTCTTTTTTCCAAAAATGTAGGTTGACTCTTTGAACTCGGTACAAGACTCAAGCTGCTTCTCTTCCTAATGAGCAAAGTAACATTCGTGAGTGCAGTGGAAGCTATGTGTGGCCAGAACTTTTCCTGATCTTATTCAGGCAATTCCTCTAAAAGCTTTCCTGTTTGGTTTTTTTTTTTCAGAAATACAGAAAAAATGGAGACATAAAGAAAAGAACATATTAGATATTTTTATCACTTAAGCCATTTTGGTCAAAACTGACTTTTTAGAGATGAAAACCCAGCAATTTAGATACAGATGGATAAGGAAAAGGCTATTTCCTATCCCACAGCAATTCTTTATGTCTTGAGATGTCAACAACCTTATCATTCCTATTGGGGATGAAGTGGTGCTCTGAAATAAGAGGGGAAAAAGAGTTCCTCCAAAGAATCATAGCCTTATGGTTGAGATACTTAATTGAGATCACCAGAACTGTAGCAAATGCAGGGACCTCAAGAAGCCATCTACTTCATTCAACCCAGAGATAGGATTAATCACGTCATTCCTGTCCTTAGAAATTTACAATGACGGGGATCCCACAGCATTAGAATGGAAATAATCGTAATGTTTAATGGACTTTCCTGTTAAAATATATTTTGTTTTTTTCCTGGTGTTCAGCCAGAAATATCTTTCCCCCAAATATTTCTTTGGCAGACTGGGGAATTGGTTGCCTTTGGTAAAGTCTGCCAGTTGTGCCTTAACAAGTCCTGTTCTTCCTGATTTATACCACAGCAATATCAGGTTTATCATTAGAAATGTCATTTAAGATTGACAAAACAGGTAAAATTCTTCACTGGGGACTTGGTTTCTTTCCTGCTTAACATTGGATGGAAATCCTGCAGGAAAGTTCTCATGGTGTTGCAGAGTTGCAGGGGGGTAGATCTGGAAACCGTTTGGGAACCAGCAGAGCGGGTACGGATAAGTGCAGGACGAGTGGGTTCACCATCAGTACTTTATACACCACTTAAATTTCTGAAATCTTAAGAAAGAGGTAGTTTAAATAAAAGAAATCAAATCACTTCACTGTGAAGAGCCTCCCTGGGGGTAAGGCAGCGGGTGCTGAGGTAATGCCTATTTTGGGGGGGTGTTTTCCCAGCTATAGCAACAGCAAAGTGTTTGAGGTGCTGCCCTGCGCAGCTGCCAACACAGGGCATGGCGCATTGAACGGCGGCCCTCTTCCCTCTTTCTAAGAAATTCTGTATTTGCCAGGTGGATTCAGGTGACTCTGACGTTTGTGACTCGACATAGTGCTTTTCCTTTTAGGCTTATTTAAACTAATCAAGAAATCAGGGTTATTTTCTGATTGATTTGGGACCCTCTGAGATATATTCCTGTGCGTGCTCTCTATGCTTCTCTTTGTAATTATGTATTAAAACAATTGCTTCATTTAGATTTAGTTTGTATACTTGCATATATACATTAAAAAATGAAGGGGACACACATACAGATATATATAGAGCTGTACATACACATATGCATATACAAAAGTTTAATTATTTATAATAGTGAAGTCACGCATTTCTGTTCATTATAATATAATCTTTAGGACCTATTTTTTACTTCTAACCATATGGTGCCGTGATGGATGGCTGAGCTGTTTGCGTTGTTCACAGTTTACCATATATGTACTGCAGATTTTATGTTTTACATAAAAAGATAAGTCTAGGCGGAGGCAGGGGAGAGCTGCTTGCTGGTGCCCTCCGGGATGCTGCTCTGTGGCAGGTGCGGGGTGGGGGCTATTTCTGCTGGGACCCCAGGGAAGGGAGACAGAGGGGAAGACCCCTGGGAAAAGCTCTGGGTGGTTTGCAGGAGGGAGCAGGCTTCTGCAGATGTGATGGATTGAAGACAGCTTTTCCAGGGCCTGGGATGAACCCTGTGGGGCTGGTTCAACCCAGAAGCCATGAAACCTGCTGGATGGCAAAGCAGGGCTTGCAGGAAATCACCCGTTTGGCTTGGGGTGGGCTGGCAGGGCGAGGATCCATCCCGTCCGGTGGCCTGGATTTTCTCTGGTTAAAGAATTCCTCGCTGCTCTTTGGAAAAGAAATGGTTTTCTGTGTCTGGCCCGACAACTCTCCTGTGCATTTATCAGGAGTCGCTCAGGAGCTGTGTCCCCTCTCAAACATCTGATAAATGCCATCACTCCCTATTGCTTCCGCTGCCCTGAGTCCCCCTTCTGTCTCCTCCACAAATCACCGTGACGTGACCGAGCCCAGAGCCCGCACCCTGGTCACCCTGGTGCTGACCAGCTCTTGTATAAAGAGTTTGTGTGATCCCATGCAAAGAAGACCCTAATCTAGCATCTACCAAATCACTGAGGGGTGATTAATGGGCGTTTGTCAGAGCCTTCTGCAGCTGGGAGGAAAAATACTGCCTGCTGTGTTGTGTGAGCTGTTTCTTCCTCACCCCTCTCTCTTTTTAAGATGGCTAATACCTGAAAGAACATAAAAGGGACAATCTTTCGGCTTTGAAAAATGGACCAGCAAGAAATGTTCTCTGGCAGCATTTAGAGTGCAGGACTGTATAGCATCTCCTTTCCCTCTCAGCTTCCCTGCCCAGGACTTGGCCATAGCACAGCCCATTGCCGAAACAGCTGAGCTCTGGGTACATAAAGGGTTTCCCTATTGAAACATATCAACGCCCCTGTTAATTTGGTGTAATAAAGATGTTTTTTATCTTTCTCTCCTAACACAGCTGCTAGTCGTCACATAAATATACAGATTCTGAAATCTTATCGTTGGTAAGATTTCGGTCTACAGAGGTAGCTAAATACTGCGTCTCTCTGTAGGACTTAGGTTTTCCCAGGCAGAAAAGATCATTATGTAGACTGCTTATCTCACCTGACACTGTATTTCCTTTTTAATGTGAAAAAGATGCTGCCAGTTTTAAAGCTGTCCAAATTACTGCGCCCTAAAGGTCGGTGAAGCCGGGACTCTGCAGCCGGCGCTCGCAGCCTGGAGTCCTGGCACCCAAAACCTCCCCTGACCCCACAGAGTGCTCCCAGCTCTGCGCTGCACTGAGTGTGCCCAGAGCTGGAAAAGGAGAGCAGAAAACAGAGGGATGCATTTGGAGCAAAGCCGAGCCCGTGGGCTGAACCCACCACGGAGGGGTAACTGTGGGTAGGCGGTGGGTCTTGCCCTCCTGCTCAGCTCTCTGCAGTGAGTCCTTCTGCGAGAAGGAAAATCCTCCTTAACCCAAGTGGCAGCTGTGGCCCTGGAGGCAGAGCTCCTCTCAGGTCTCGCTGCTTCAGCCGCAGCAAAATACTTTGCAAGACGTTGTGTGGAGCTTGTTGCGTTAGACCACAAGGCCATGATGAAGGAGATAGAGATCTTATTGCATGCAGAGGTGCGTGCACCATGTCACTGTACCACAGATAACAGCGTGAGGAAGTTACATGAAAGAATTTAGATAATTCTTTGTCCATCGATCACTGCGTAATTTTGTATTTAGCCATATTGCAAGGAGATATGCGGGTCTGCTGCATCACAGCTAAGGTAAGATAAACTGGCAGAAATCCCTAGTGTGATTGTTCGGACACCCAGGTAAATAGTATTAGAAAATTTCACATGCAAAAATTCTCCGTGATACTGAGCACTTTTACTGCAGATTTTGTCAGGTTAATGCTTAGGAAATAAATTGTAAGCAGTATTAATGTTTAAAAATGGGGGTATGGTTAGGTATATATTATGCAGCCTTTTGTGCGTGTATTTTATCGCGCTCAGCTGAGTGGGTTTATTTGCTGCCTTCTTCGAAGGCAGAGCATTGCTTTGTGTGTCCCTTCCCAAACTGTCCTGGGATGCAGCAACGCCACGACACCGAGATCCCGTTTGGACGGGGAGCAGAGGTGACCACGGTAAACTCTCTGGGAGTGGGATAATCTTCTCCTTCTCAGGAGGACTGCACTGAGCACCTGTGGTTTAACTCCAGCTGGAAGAGCTTTGATGATGTGTAATAAGAATTTTGATTCCATTTATTTCAATAAATGGGGGGTGTACATTGGAATATCATAATATCTGTTCTATATAATATTATAAATTTATATATAAATGTAATACAGTATTTCTGTATACTAATGTATCTAATGTATAATAATCTAATTTCAATATAGTAATATTTAGTCATAAAGTTATAGCCCACACACATATGGATTTTCATACCTTTATCTCTCCATGTGTGAGGTGGGACCGTAGTAATACATCATGTGTCTCAGGCAGCAACAGGCATCAGAGACAGGTCCAACCTAAAATGCACCATGTGCACATTCAAACCACCACAATAACATAAACTGTGGGGTTGGGGACAGCTGCATGGCTCGTCCTTTCCTTGGGTACTGCTCAGGCCACGGCTGTTGTAGGAGAAGCTTAGTGGGAAAAGGGAAAACGCCTGAGATGAGACAAATCCCCACAGGACCTTTACAAACTGCGGCTCTTGGTTTCTCGGCAAAGTTCCCTCTTTCCCGTTTTCCTTCCCCGCATCCCTGTCCGAGAAGGGGTTCGCTGTGAGTGCCGCCACGGCTGGAGCCGATGCCCGCCGTGGGGTACGGCTGCACGTCGCGCTCGGCGGTGCGCGTGGCCGTCGTACCGCGCCTGCAGCCGAGAGCGGGCGGGGGGAGCTTTAAACTTATTAAAACAGCGCTTGTGCATCCTTTTTGAAAAAGAAAACGCCTTACAGCAGGTCTTACACCGAGCGGAGCAGACCCACTCAGCGAGCGCAGACGAGGGAAATGAGTGCTTTGTTTATGACAGATTTCTGGTTTTATTCCCAAGGTTCAGAAGTAAATTACTACAAAAATGCAGACAGAACCTGTAATATTTGCCTCAGCATTATTCATCCAGCAATTTGGGAGCTGCAGATCAGCCCGTGAAAGACAGCAGTTAAAATATGGGGCTGCTCCCATCTCTTTTGCGCTGGTGTAAATCAAGAGTAACTTTCACTGAAACCAATGGAGTGTAAAATTGGTGTGAGAACCAGTACTATCTCCTGTACCTATACGCCAGTGAAACTATTTGTTTAAAGTGTTTATAGACACTGCTATCATAAATAGCTTATTTTCTTACACATTAAATAGATCAAAGGTATCCGGAGTAATTTTCCAGCGCGACTAAAATAAACATGTATACTTATTGCCACAGAACTTGCCGGAGTCACACTCTCGTTGAATCTGAATCCAAAAATAGTGATTGATTTTTTTTTTTCTTGGTTTAATAAAAGGAATCACAGTGCTCTATGAAAACATGCATTCATTTTATTTGATTGACATCTTCAATTTTGGATATATATTCTAACTAATGGAATGAATATTGCAGTACATGAATCAATTATATTTGTTCAGTTGTCAGGTTTGTAAAGTGAGAACAGTTTAAATTATATATGATCCAGCTGTCTATATATTTTGTTGTCATAATAGACAATGCTACCATCAATACATTTGTTTTAATCAGGAGCTTATCAGCATACAGAGCCCATATCTGACCCATTGCTATTTATCGAAGCAATAGGGTTTTATCCATGTACCTCAAAATATAATCGTCCTCACTTCAAGACCAGAAGAAGAATATGGCTGATGGAGAAAGATTTGCTGGCGTAATTAGCATCACTGTTAATGCTACTGAAATCACAAGTTTACAGTCATCACTATATATACTATTGTAACAGTGTGTGTTGCGCTGGCGTTTATGCAGCATTCTCGAAATCATAGAATCATTAAGGTTGGGAAAGACCTCTCGGATCATTGAGCCCAACCGCCAACCCAACACCCCCAGGCCTCCTAAACCTGAAGTGGTGCGTCTACATGTCTTTTATATACCCCCAGGGATGGAGTCACCATCCTGGTGCCCACCTCTCTGGGCAGCCTGTGCCAGGGCCCGACCGCTCTGGCAGTGAAGAATTTTTTCCTAATGTCCAATATGCCCCACAGAGCATTGTGATTCCTTTTATTAAACCAAGAAAAATATTTCTAATATCCAAAATGCCCCAGTCTTAATGATGGGTTAATTCCTAAAATTATTTCAGTATGGACTTGACTTAAAGCACACAAGCAGTCACTCTGAGAGTGCAATTCAGCAAAGGAATAGGTCTTTGAGGAATCAGGGCTATGGAAAACATTGCAAACTTTCATTTGCTATAATTTTCCCATTTCTTGACCTTTCCTATAATTTAGCAACTTGATAATTTTTTAAGTTTTTAGAAAGCATAATCTAAGGAAACAAGAAGTGGCTGCAAAATTCATTAGAAAAACATACTTAAAGAATTCATGATTCCTTATCAAAAGGGAAAGATCCATCAAATGGGATTCTGTAGTAGTATCCAATATTTTTATTAATGATCTGGATGATTGAATAGAAAACTTTCTTATCAGTTTTGTGAATTTGGAAGAACGGGGAGTATTTTGGGGGACTAAACTTGAATTTCAGATGGCCTTGATGAAATGTCCTGAAAGAACCCAGACTGAAATCAAACAGGGACAAGGGTGACATAGAAAATAGAGTAGGAGGATGTATAGGGGAGAAATACCAGACACGTTAAAATAATTCTCCCACGACATCGAGCGTTGATTTGGCCCCAACAAAATTTGAAGGTGTAGTTTTAGAGACCCAGGTAAAGAGGGCAACAGGAAGGACCTGGCAACTGGAAAAGACAACCAGCAAATCTCAATAAACAGGGAATGTTAAACACACACAAAAAAAGAAACAATCCGACAGACTTAAAGGAGGGTAAGAGTCCTCCAGCACATGCTGGCCTGCAGAAAAGGTAAATACGGTGTCCTTCATGTCCTTGAAGAGTGTAACAAAATGAAGTCATGTTGCATCCTGAAATTCTGTTTAGATACCGGGAAAAAGTTTATTTCAAGAAATGGGTAGTAGAGCGATGGGCTCTCCCCTGTGGGAGGACTTCAAGAGCAAGACATGCCTCTCAGAAATGGCTTTGGTATAGCTCATCTCATACTTAGTTGTGCAGCCTTAGTTTTCTATAATTCTGTTATGACCTGTATGTATTTAATGTATTTTCATAATGTTTTGCAGCTTATATGAACCATTTTATGCAAATAGTCAAAATGGAAAACATTACAAATCAGTCCAAGAAACTTTCCCAAGCAGCTGGCTAAATTGTTGGGTTTGTTATTTTACTTACTTCAGATTTGCAGAGGATTTAAAGAACTGAATTTGACAGAAGGATGAATATTTGTCTGTCTGACAAGTAAGTTTAGAAACAGCGTGAGAAGTCCTGAATCGGAAAACTAGCTTGACTGACGTTGGTTTTTTCAGTATTTTAAGAAGAGAATGCACAGAAATTCCGATGAACCCTCTTCGATGCAGTCTGACGTGCTACCTGAGCTTTTATTGGGAGGTGGAAACCACCTGAGCGTAAAACGCGAGTGGCTCATTTGGCTTATCTGGAAGAATTTCAGCTGGAAGGTCTCTCTCTGCTTAACAGACCCGATGCCTGTACAGGTCGTCACGTGTCTCAGTTCCTTGATGTTGCTCGGAGAACATGGAGCGCTGGAGCAGAGCTGCTCCGCTCGACTGGGACCTCCAGGTGGGAATACAAAGGGAGTCCTAAGTGATCTAATACTCTAAAAGAACTGATCTAATACTCTAAAGGTAAATAATTTTCTGCTAGCATGCTGAACTCATACACATTTGAGTTGAAACCAGGAGGAGATGTTTTTCCATACCACACCACAATGCACCGTGTAACAAGATTTGACAGAAATGTTTTCTTCCCTGCTCAGTTTTAAGGAATCAGGCCACGCAGGCAGTGGGACTTACCTGGCCTTGGGCAACGCGGTGTGCAGCGTCACGTCCTGTTGGAAATGGACTTTTGCAGAAGCGCGGACACTCTGTGGAGAAAAAGCGCGCAGTGCGGAGCAGGGAGCAGCCCGGACCCCCCAGTGCCCCCAGCGCGGGAGCACAGCCACCACTCTGCCGTTGCAGACCAGCCCGTCTCTGAAGCATTGTCCTTTTCTATTGTTCTCAGTGACCTGGGAGCTGAAAGAGGGGAAGATAACAGAGTATAGGAGATGTGGTTGGTTTGTTGTGGTCTACTGGGTGAAGAACACCATTTTGGAAAAATAACAGGCAAACTGAAATAGGTGCTCACCTGATGAACTAAAATATAATCAAGCTATAGATTGCATAGGAATTATTGCTCCTAAAAAAAATCAGCAACCAAAAAATGAAATAAATATTTCCTTAGTCCTTGGGCTGCAGCTACGTGTCAGCTTGCGCTCACTCCCACGGTACAATCCTTCTGTACATACCCAAATGTCACTAAATCAATCAAGAACATTAAGATTTTAGCGGTGGTCTCAGTGGGTCCGGTACCAACTAAACCAAGCAGGATCATTTCAAGAATATAAACCATTCATGCCTCTAGGTACTAAACAACCTCTAATTAACAACAAGAGTAAGGAAGGATTTTTCTATGTGAGCATGCTTTCTTGCAACTGTGTGCTGGAGGCCCTGGCAGCGCATTTTTCCAGAGTTTGTTCTGGCTTCCTTCGCAGAGAGAACAGGGCATCGGGGTAATCGGCCGCTTACTAATTCCTGTGCTCTGAACCAAAGCCGGAGCCATTTCTCCAGCTGGAAGGAAACGGCTGCATTGCAAGTTAAGTGAGCCCTTGGCAAGATTCCGAACTGTTTGTAGTGATTCACCTGCAACAGATGCTGGGAATAGGCAGGATGGGGACTGCAGCCCTGCCTCGACGGCCCCTGCTTTTTTAAAAAAAATTAATTTTAATTTATTTTAATTAATGAAAAGTCATTTCAATTTATTTTAATCTATTTATTTATTTTATTTAATTTAATAGTTTCATATACACAATACCAATATGTTATCAACATATCGTCAGTACCATATTGTCGCAAATGCAGGTTTGTGGATGTGGCCAACTACACCAAATTGTGACAAATACAACCTTGTGTATCCTGGCCCCCATACCAAATTGTCTGCAATATGATTTGTTACACGGTGTTAGGTAGCAATTTAAGATTTATTAATATTTTGGAGATAGATCACAATATTATGCTGTATAATTCTTAACAGCATCAGCCAATTTAAAACAGCAATTTGATGGAATTTTTTACAGTCAACATAGCGACTTAGTTAAAGATTTGAGAATGGCACAGAAGAAGTGCACAAAGGAAAATTGAGGTATACTCGAGTTAGAACGATTCAGAGGGACCGTGGATGAAGGGGATAGGAGGACCCTCCCGTTGAGTCGCGAGACCCCCTTGCTTTCTAAGCTTCTTGCAGAGAGAAGTCCAGGTGCGGCTAGGTCTGATCTTAGACTCGGTCAACGGTTTATAAGACTAGGGATGTACACATATAGCCAACTTGTGCACAGCACACAGAGGTTACCCTGTGAATAAAATTTCCTTTTTCATGAGTTTCACAAATTACTCACTACTTTGTGCTGGCATTCACCAGCGCACGGCCGGTGAACCTCATGACACCAGGCCTTTGAGTCCTCGTGCAGTCACCAGCAGACGCCCCTTCAATCCTCACAAAATCTCTCCTGTGAGGTGTCCCAGCCCCGGGCAGACACAGGGTCACCGGGGCCGCTGCGCTGCGGAGGGCTCAAAGGTTCCCCTCTTGGGTCAAGATGGTTGGCTTTGGCCAATGTCTTCCATTCTGGGCACAAGTCTGGGACACCAGTCCGGGATTTGGCCAATATCTTCCATTCCACCAGAGTCTTTCCACCAGAGGGACATTTTTCACAGTGAGGACAGTCACCTCTGGAATAATCTCTCCAGGGAAGGGGTTGACTCAGCCACATTGGACACCTTCAAGATTTGGCTGGACAGGGCGCTGGGCTGTCTTGTTTAGACTCTGCTTTTCCCAGAAAGGTTGGACCAGATGATCCCTGAGGTCCCTTCCAGCCTGGGATTCTGTGATTTTGTTTGTTCTGTGATTCTGGGCACAAGTCTGGGACGCCAGTCTGGGAGCAGATGGCCCAGGGGTGGACAGAGATTGCCCGGCGCCCAAGTCGTTATGGCCAGGATAACAACACAACAGGGCTCGTGCTGGGATCCCAGAGTGGCCTGGGGGCTGCACCACCACATATATATACTCTGTGTTCTCTTTCCGCCTATAAGCAGCTACTTTCCTGACAGCACAGGGCAGGAAGGGTCATGGTCCTGGGCCATCATCTGCTCTCTTCAACTCTGCTGGGAGTTTAAGAAAATGTGCTTTTCTTAGGCACGGACTGGTGTCTGAATTCAGCCTGTCTGTGGCCATGAATGTTAATTTACACACATGGGGGAATTATGCGACTGATTTCAAAGCTCTTCCTAGACCTCCAGGTGCCGAATGGAACTGAAGAAGTGTTTGCAGAGGGGAAAATATGCAGGAATTATACTGGAAATTCCTATTTTTGAAATATTGACACTTTTTCACATAGGCTTTGGGTGCTCACAAAGAGAAGAGGAACATGCGTCAGTCTTCAGATTGAGGGGGGTTTTTTCACTAGTTCTTAACAGTGCTCTCAGGATACTAATTTGTTACTTGTAATGATAATTCTTTGTCCACATGAGAACAGGCATACATCACACACATATACACTGCGCTCGCCTTCATAAAATGTTTATGAATCATTATTGGCATTAGGGATATCTGAAGCCAAAATTCATAGGAGGCAATTTTGTAGAAAATGAAATTATGGAATATTTATCCATATAGTAAGCTGCCCCGAGTATATGTCTCCAGCAGAATTAGGGAGTTATTTATTTATGAGCTGGTCTCCTATTCTCTTCCTTAAAGAGAAATCGCGGAACAGGTTGAGCAGGATGTTTGTTTACAAATTGGCCAGAGAGCATTGTTCTCAGTTTGATTTGCAATGACTAATGAGCAACATAATTTTTAATCATAGGTTTTCAAGCCTGACACACTGACAAGCACATCCTGCATGTGTTACATTCGGCATGGCATAATGTAGGCAGCTGTGTATGCTAACAAGAGAACAAAAGCAGTGTGAAAAAAGATCAATGTGTCAGGAGAGAATAAGACTTTTCTAGCAAGCAAGCTGCAGTGTAGACATTCTTCATTTTAGGACTTCCTAGGACATGTTTTCCTGTGCACAGCAAAGCCGAATCCGCAGCTCAGGATGCAGAGGAAAGGGGCGGAAAGAAATCAGTTTGTCTGCACTAATGAATCAAAGGCCAGCAGTCACCAGGGACAAATAGAGCATGAGATCTCAGGATCGGAAGTTCTTGAGGATGGCTCCTAAGACATCCGGGACTGTACATCAGGGAAGGCTGGAAGCAAATTGACGTTGACAAAGCTTTTAAAATTTATCTACCACTCACTGGTAGTTCAGCCGGACAGATGCTCGCTCGTTCTCCCAGCTTCTGCAAAAAGGGCTACATCCGCAGCCCAACTTCTTCCTCTTCCTCTGCACCCCGCTGCCAAAGCATCCCAAGGGAGACCCGGGGACTCCCCTCCTCCAACGGTGCTGACTGAGGGTGGGAGTGATTTTTGCAGCGTCCCCAAATGCAGTGACTTCAAGGAGCTTTGCAACCTCTGTTTCCCTCCCCAGAATCTGGAAAGAGCAAAAATAACTTTCTTCATCTCCCAAATCCAGAGGATTTCAAAGGTGAAAAATGGGACAGGACAGGACAAGGATTATCCCGGGTACCAAAACACATCCTCAGCAGGCACAAGTGCCAAATTCAGCAGTAGCTCTACCTGCATGTGTGTGTGTCTCATCCCATCTGCCCTGCTTGGCTGTGCAGAAGCTCAGACGTCCCCTCTGCACATGTTCGATATGATGCTCGAAGCCATATTATTCCCTTAATAACTATATATATATAAAAATACTGTCATTGCTTGATAAACTCTTGTTTGCATGATCATAAAGGTGGGTTTCTTTAAAACTCAGTTGTTAACACAGCCCTTCCAAACAAGCTATTTTGGCTTGAAAATAGTTTTCACCCACTTTTTCCTAGCAACAAATAACCTCTTTAAACCTGAGATGACTCTGATAGCACTGGAGATATTAACACATGTTGTTGATGCAACCCCTTTAACACTTCTAAGAATTTAATTTTAATTAATTACTTTGTACTGAGAACGGAGAAAGCGAGAAATGGATCACCTGCTTTTATGGGGAAGAAGAGCAAAGTTCAAGACTTCTTGAAAGACTTAGTGAGAGGAAAAACATGACTGTTGCATTTTCTGCCTCCGATTTAGGGCTGAAAGATACTTTGCATTAGATTATCAACTCGCTTTGCATTTTAATCTACATAAATCCCATCAGCATGTGCCAAGTGCTACCAGAAACATGCTTCTGTGCTGCCACTTTTCTGGCCATATATTACAGGAAAGACTGGATGTAACGTGAACAAACAAAGGATATAGAATAACGACAGAGAATGTAGCCAGGAGCTTTTATAAGACAAAATCAAGGTGTGCCAGCTAAACTATGTGTTTGTAGAGAGGCTGGGCTTCCTCGTTTTAGAAGTGCTTGGGTAGCTCTAACGGAGAAGGATTCTAATGATTTTTGACACGTGTTAATGGTGTGTGTCACGTTCTTTATATTTTCATAATGACATGGCTAATTTCCGATGGCATGTGTCACATTGCATATATTTGTTAAATATAGGTCACGAGCTAAAAATACGCACAATATTAGCAAAATATACACGATAACAATCGAATATATCTCCCTCACTGCAGCAACCTCAACTGATCATAAATCTGATTCTGGAGGGTTTTCTAAAACTCAGTTTTCTAAATGTCTTCTAAAGCCTTGTCTTAACAGATAGTGGCAAAAAGTTAGGCTTTGGTGGAGTTGGTATTGATGAGGAAAAGGAATTCTTTCTCACTGAAGGTTATTCTTAGAGATGGTGCCTCTTCCTCGTGTAAGAAAGCTGAAAAGCCCTGATACAGTAATGTGGTAGTCGTTGATTTATATGGTTTGGCAAAAGCTAGAAGCAGCACCTCTGGGGAGAAAGGGTAACGGGAGAGACACATTTCAGGCTGTCGTTGAAAAACGGCTGCTCAGCATTCCGGCTGTGACCTTCCGCCACTCGAGGTGTACGGTTGATATTATTCTTCTTCGGGGAGGAGCACAGGAGATAAGTAACCATTCTTTAGGTCCCACGATTCACATAAAACTTGTGCTATGAAAGCCGGAGCCTCTGGAGAGGCAGCAGGTGACCGCCCCTGTGGCCGTTGTTCTCTTACCGGTTAACTCTTGCTTTCTGGCCAGTGAACAGTGGTCATGTACTAGAAGTCACTACTTCTAGATGCTACTTTCACGTAGTAGCATAGTCCAGATATTTCCAACGTGCAGATTTTATGCTTTAGCTCAATAGCCCGATCTCACAGGACATCTTGATCTTGATATTTTCCTTTGCAAAAAATTTACCTAAGGAATAAATGGATCTTAGATAGTCACCAGACAGGAGTAAATTACGTTACGGGGAGGGTGGTGGCCACGTATCTTTTAATGAGACGTTATCATATTGCCTTATTAGAGACAGATTGTAGTGACTCTTTGACAGTTAAAGGAAGGAAACAAGGTCGCGATGCTCCTCCTGTGTTTGAATGCTAGTCTTGTTTTTCACTACTGTTTTAATTATAGTTAGATTAAACTGTAAGGACTGATAATACTGCCCTTGTACAGCGCTTGCTAGGTCAAGCTGTAGTACTGGTGTGAACTGAATGATGCTGTTGGGGTGTGTATGATGTAAATGGGAGTCAGGCTTGCTTTTGCTAGCTAAGAAGAAATAGATACCCTAATGGACTAATAAGAATTACTGAGAAATGAATATGAAAGATAGATAAAGTAAGCTCTAAAAGCCATATGATTGAGATATAGTGAGAGAAATATAAATAGATAGATACATGTCCGGTTCAGCCAAGCTTTGAATGAAGGAAACATGATCAGAGATTGAATGGAAAACCAGTTCATACTAGTTGGAACCTATCTAATCCCACTTTAATGTGATAGTCAACAGTTTAAAATGAAAAGGTGGAATTGCCTCTGTTACATATGTCTGGGCTTTCAAAGGGCATCTACACTTCCACTTTGATGCCACCAGAAATGATGCATCAGGGAAGACAGGAACATCATCTTAGCCAAGAAACTTCCTCAGCTTGGTGACTTTACTTCAAAACCATTTGTAACTCATAAATCCTTTAAATAACAGGCCCCCTCACATCTGACCTACTTCTGCCTGTGAACGCACCGCTGCTTCAGCTTTGGCAGACACCTCCTATTTCCTTCCTTCTGATAATTTTCATGCGTAGCGTAGGGATTAGGTTGTGCTCTCCCACCCACCAGCTTCACCAGAGATGCTCCAGCATTCTCTCCCTCCTTCCACACCCTCTGCCAGCTCCTCACGCTTGCCCCAGTTGTGAACCTACTGTGGAAAAAGCATTTTTCCATGAGCGTGTGCCAGCCTTTGAGAGAACAGTTTGATGACCGAGGATTGCCGCAACAAAGGCAATTAGAAGTCTGCTGCATATGCATTAAATAGACTATATAATCCTAAAATGAAGATGTTACTAAGAACAACCCATGAGGATGCTGAGCTAGAGGAAGCATGACAATAGATAATTTCAGATCCAGTCAAGCTTGAAAGAGGTAGGTTTTCTTCTTTCCATGAAGTTAAGAAAGAGCTATAAAATCCCCTGACTTGAGCAAGCAACACTCACTTTCTGTGTCCTATCCTTAGTTTTACACCACCCATCAGAGATCATTTCGTTCATCTTTGGGAAATAACAATTATTAAACAGCTAAAAAAAAAAAAAAAAAAGGGAAAATATCTGCATGATGAGGAAACAGTAACTGTCCACTTCAGTCCTATTTCTGTGCAGCAGATAGCAGCGCGCTGCTGCCACAGTAAGAAAAGCAATAGATCACTGACAAGAAGTCAGAGTCACATCTTCTAAATTATTTTACTAAGACTATAACATTTTATTTTAATTGAAGATATTGACAGCTTTTCCTGTTAAAGACCAATGATTTATAAGAGAAAAAATACTGAAGACTCTGTTTTTAAATATTTTCTTGGCTTTCATAGGGCTTGGATGACTCACATTTCATGTCTATCACATAAGGTTATCCATGATACCTAAAAATGACACTAAAAAGCAATTTTTCTTTTCGGTGAAGTTATCCCCTACCCTGTAACACTCAGGTCTGGTCATGAGGCTTACAGAAACATTAGCACTTTCCATTTGCAAGAGAAATACTCACTGCGAAGCCCAAAGGTAGAAGATGAAATTCTGTTTCATCCCGCCATCAGGTTCCAGAAATCCTTTTGGCATGATTACCAATATTAATATTGACACAATGTTGTTTATAAAATAATAAATTCAAGTCTTAAAAGAGCTTTTCTATTATGAGAAAGGCCTATGGAATATCCTGAGGAGCTGAAACACTCACTATTATGGATTCACATGCTGAGATTCCCTGCTGAATTCTAGAGAATCATTTTTACAATCTGAGAGGGAGAGTGTTTTGGAAATGACAAAGGAAACTGACTCCCACATCGTGCTTTTCTTTCCACCTTTTTTCTATCCTTGTTTTAACAAGATCTTGAATGTGTGGGGCTTTTAACATGAAGGTGGAGTTGGTTATTTACCCCTATATTTGTGCTAGCTACAGCTATACAGCTGTACAGTATATTTTTGTAAGAGTTATATCAAACACCCATGAAGTTGCATTTTACCCAGCTTAGAGATATGTTGTGTTCTTCACTTACCTTTCCATTGCAAAGACCCGTTTACTTATCCTTCACTGAAAAATGGGATGTGCGGCGTTCAGCAGGGTGAGCGCTGAAAACCTGATGTAGGTTGTGAGTAAATGAGGTTTCAAAGCCTCTTTTAAATACCTCGGGAATGTTACCAATATCCCCGTGTGATGAACACATAAGAGACAGATAGGATAATTCCCACATTTAATATTCTAAGCATATTGCAATGCCTACAGTTCTTGTGAAGTGAAACAAAGTGGCTGCGCATGTAAAGGAAGCGGTTAGGTGATTGATTGCATATAGCTAGGAAAAGAAATCATTGAGAATTAGGCTAATGAATGAAAGAAATCATCCAGCGACCGGGACCGCAAGTACCTGGTATTCTGACAAAGATCAAGAACTCTGGAATTCGCTTCGAATTCCTCCACAATGTTTTGGGCATGCTAGATATACATTTTGCTGCACTTCCCACAAATCATATTTTGCTTGGAAAGCAGGAATATAGAAGAAGAGATTCCCCTGTCATTGTTGCTATGGGATTTATTCCTGCAAAGAGAGAGCTGCTAAAGCCAGAATAGGGTCATCATGGCCTCCTCTTGCAAGAGGAGCACGGACCGCAGCACAGTGGTGTTAAACCCGTGTGGGAAAGAGCAGGGTACAGGTCTCGGTTTGTCTCTGCGCCGGTGTCCCTCCTTGGAGCACCTGGGCCGTCGCTGCTCTCCTGCCGCGTTCCTCCCGCCCGGGCACCAGCACCCCGGCGGGCAGCCCGTGGCAGCTCCCCTCCACTTCCTACAAGACCGTCCTAACACACGTGTTACAGCAGCGTTACGCTGGAGGGACGACTCAGCTGCTTGCTGGGTAACATGGCACAGTGTCTGCTGTACAACCTGCTGGTAAAGCTCTCTATAAGCTTAAGTAACGAGGGGTCCCAGGTTCGCCCCAGCTCCACAGCAGCGCGTACGTAGGAGGTCAGGACAGCAGCCGCCACCCCGCACCTCCGAACGTTGTCTCCTGATATCATGGGTGGCTACAGCATGTCGTTCCTTCCCTTGCAAAAACCCGCCTCATTGCTAAGACACACTGAGCATCAACAGGCGGCAATACCAAACACCCAGAACTGCAGCTGGGTGAGGTGTGAATCCCACATCCGCTACTGACATCAGCCCCTTCGCACTAACGTATAGCAGACATTGAACTTTTCAGCAATTAGGCATCAGCGTACACCTTTCTTTTTCCTCAAACTATCGTGCAGTTTTTATGTCAGATATTCTTTGGCTTATGTCAATAATGTAGAAACAGAGAGCATTGCTTTAAGGGAAAAAAAAAATGCCACAGCAAATAAGATACAGAAGAACGATGCAGACTATAAAAAGCCTGGAAAACCTGAGATTTTATTTTACTGTTGAGCTATCAACACAAACAAAAAATAAATTATTTTTGAAGTTCAGATATTGAACTCGGGAAGAAAATCAAAAGTGCTTTCCCTGCTGTTCTTTTCAATATTCACTTCATGTTTTATTTGGAAGTTAGATTCATCTGCACTCTAAAACGTACTCTACTTTTATCTTAAGTATTGCTATTTCCAAAGGAACAAAGAATATTTCTTATCAGCGTCTTCCGGCTGGACTTCCTAATGCACTTGATTTCCAGCTATTAACCCAGGAGCCCTATATTCGCAATCACTTTGTGGTTTTTAAGGCCCTACAGGTTTAGAAGCGTATGGACAGTCTTATAAAGATTATTACTTTATTTTGTACTTAACAATGCTTGCCAACATCCTCTTGGCTCGTGGCTGAAAGATGACTAGAAGATCAGCAAGTCAAACCTCTGCACATCTACGTGTTCCTCTTGCGCTGTTCGTTCTCAATGAACCCTCAGAACACAGAGAATCAACAGTAGCTCACGCTATTTTAGGGCAGAATTATCACGCCGTTGTCCTCTGCTCATCAAAAACATTCATGTGGAGTTATTAGAGTGTTCTCAGGAAAATAATTACAAGAATCATCTCAAACCTTTCTAAAAACTGATTTAGAAGTAAAAACCCTCAGAATCATAGAATCACAGAGTGGTTTGGGTTGGAAGGGACCTTTGGAGGTCTAGTCCAACCCCCCTGCAGTGAGCAGGGACATCCCCAACTAGATCAGGTTTCCCAGAGCCCCGTCCAGCCTGGCCTCGAGTGTTTCTAGGGCTGGGGTTCTTCCAGGTTCTCTTAAATTAGTCGGCCAGGTTCTGTTACCATGTCTGAAAACTGCTGAAATTAACAGTCTCGTTGCAAGGATGCTGGTGGAAGTGGGATCAGAGCCGAACCGAGCACGTTGAGGGAGGAAACGTTGGGCCGTTACAAGAGCTGGGTTGCGGGAGCGTAACGCGCACCCAGCACAGAGCCCCAGCTCCCCCCGCTCTCCACAGCATCCCTTCAATGCTTCTGTTAACTTTAGTTAAGACTAGAATATTTCAAGTAGAAGTCGGTAATGACTCTTTTCTATCACAGGCTAATTTACATCTCATTTCAAATTTTTTGCAAAGTTTATTATAAACTTTCAAATCACATCACAGTGTTTTCTTTCAGCTGGTAAATCACCAATTTACCAGAATGGCATTCCTTTGATTTTTTTATGAAATTTAGGATCCTACTTGCAGCATTGTTTTTCTGTCTAAAATCGTAAGTGATCGGCTAACAATTTTCTTTGAAAACAGTATGTTTTATTCTCGCTACGTCTTTTTATGAGAGCTTTGCAGATAATCCATTTAACATGGATATGAAACGTGCATTTAACAAAATAGTCTTCAAATACCAATCTAAACTTTGCTTGTCTGATTTGAGTTGTGTGTAACATTAAACACCTTCCCAAGCACACGGCCCTTTTGCAGCAAAGCATTGCACATATACTCAGCTTTAATCGCACTTCTAAAGCTCTCTGACTTCAATGGGATTTAAGCGTGTGCTTGAAGGTAAGCCTGTGACTAAATGGTTCCTTGTACCAAGCTACCAACCCACCTGCGTGAGCAAGGAGATCTCAAAAGAATAATATGTTTTCCCCTGATCCAAGTAAATTAAGAAAAAACAATATTCTCCATGAATCGACAATAAAGTACCTACAATAAAACACTGTGTACAGTATCATTCTTATAAAGTGTGAATATCCTTGTTGTAAGCAGACCGCAATTATGTCAGAAAATAACTTTTGTGGCGGTTCACCCCTTGCAGCTGCCAAGATGCAGCTGCCTGGTCTGAAAGGTATCGCCACGCCGTGCTCCTGCAGGCTGGATTCAGGCATCAGCCTAGTAAAATACCTTCCTCCAAAGCATTATGCTCTGGCGTTATGATTTATTGCTCACATTTCTAAGATTAAAACAAGGAGGAAATACCATCCTATTAATTGTTTTCTTCTACTCCTAAACTCAAATATCCATGGACTAAAGAACCTTTGTGTCTTAGAAGGTTAGTTGTCTATTAACACAAATACACACACACACCCCCCATATATATATATTTGTGTTTTGGGGGAATCTCTCTGTCTCTACTATTTGATACTTGGGTTTGGATTAAATTTGGGATTGTTTCCCAAAAAATATCTTAATAATTATTTAGTAAATTTCAGGTTGAAGGCAAATCTTAAAATCCAACGTCAAGTACCCTCAGGCTTAATTTAGAGTGCGCGTTTCAAAACTGGCACGATTCCAATTAGCTTATTAGTGTTATAGATTTGAATTCTTTTGGCATGTTATCAGAAATAACACAAAGTTTCACACCTAACAGCATTTCTGGCTAGATTTAGTCAATCAAATCATCATTTGCATTTAAAACTGGTATAAAATTCTACATTTTCTAGTTCCAAAATCCTACCTCTGTGCATTTGTGCCTTTTATGCATACCCTGCATGAACTCCCTATGCACCGTCATGTGAGGATTAAGTTTAAATCAATGAGAAAAATATGTGAAACATCTGGAAGCATTCATATTCGTGCAGAAATACTTTACCTGCACAGACCATTATGTTGAAACCACAGGAACAGCAATTTGCCTCTACAGCTATAAAGTCTCTACAGTTATAAAATCTTATCACAGTGCATTGTCTTGTCTGTGGAAGTTCTGTAAGCCGTCCACAATTATTTATGATAATTTATTGTTATTACCATTTACAATAGAAAAATAAAGAACATTCTGGGTTAATTACATTATGTCTAATTTACTGTTGCTAAATATGGACTGGTCTACAATGAATGCTGAACTGTAGGAAGTGGAGATCCAGAAGGAGGAATTATTCCAGCACATCTGATTTCTGCTGTTCTTGGCAACATATTTAACCAAGACAGGAACCCTGGGTGACTGCACACACGTTGTCCTTATGTTTATAGTCAGAAGTTGCATTTATTTTGCTGACAAAACAAACTCTCTTCTGCCCGTTCCCCTTAAGCCTGCCCTGGATTTCTCCCTCCGTGCACACACAGGCTGTGGCCGCGGGGTTTGGCCTTTTGGGGTTTCATGGCTCTCGGAGGGACCCCCGAGCCCCTGCAGGCAAGCGCATCCTCCCTACAGATGTATGTAAGCCTCCAGTGGCCAAGATTTTCAGCTTTTGTTCTCAATATTTTTACGTCGTGATTCATACCGATGTTTCAAACATACTGATCGCTTAGCTGAGATACTATTTGGGGATACTTGAGGAGCATCTCGGCAGGTCCCGTGCTGAAACCTGCTGTCAGAGGCTTTCGCCCCTCTCCTGCACTCCCGAGGAGCGACCACGTCTGGGGTAAAACCACCTGTTTTGCTTCACTGTTGGGAATCAATGCCCTCCCACTGGGATCACTCCTGCAGGCTCCTTTACTACTTACTGTTGTTATTTCAGTATCACTTCCCAGGGGCAGGGGCAGATGAAGGGCTAGCCACGCCAGCAGCTGTGCAAGCACAAAACACCTACAGGAAACCGCATCTTTGACCTCAAAAGCTTGCATCTAGATACAAGCACCCAAGACAATAGGTAGATACAGACTGGAAGCAAAGGAAAGTGTAGAAGTAAATTGATCGGCAGCACAGCACACTGGATGACTAATCAAGAGTCCGCTTCTCTCTGTTTTACTTAAGTGCAACCAACAAAACACACTGTACATCCTCGGTAGCACTAAATGAAGCACGGTAACGCTCAGCACAACTCTCATTTCAACCTGCCTTCCCCAGGTTTTTCTGAGAAGGTATTTTATCTTCCTCTGTTTGGTGCCTTTCTTTTATATTTTTATTCTATATGCAGAGGAGTTTTTTCAGTGCGTGTGGTTTCTCATAGCTATCGAGGGTGTAGTAATTTGATTCACACACAAAAACCTTTTCCTAACAGCATAGGAGTATTAGCAGCATGAGCAAGTTGGAAACTCGAGTTCGTGTTTATGTTTGATACCTGTTAGGAGCCGCATTTGAAGTGAGCTGAAAATTTGTTCCCCAAAATTTTCAAGTGGAAATAAATCTTCTGCTTTCACCTGTGCGTACAGAAAAATCCTCCCAAATCCACACGGCTGGCTCCTCTGCACAGCCCGTGCCTGGTTATGAATGGCTTCCCCTGCGCCAGCTGCACTGCTGAAAATATTCTCAGTGTGCTGCCATAAGATTAGTGGACACTTTACCCAGCCTGTGAACTCCAGATAAATCCCAGAACAGCAGCAGGAAGAAAGCAACATAAGCTCAAGCAGAAGGTCTCCGTTTATTGGAAATCCGCATACTGTATGCTTGAACGGCTCCAGGGTAACAAACTGCCATACCTGCCTCTCCATATATGCAAGATCGAGAAAGCAGATGCTCCCCTGACCTCTCTCCATTGCATTTGTGTTGCTCTATTGATCTGTAGTTATTTATGCCCCAATTATATTGCTACATTTATTATTCCTATTTAATTCAATTACTTTTGTAGTGTTTCTAGATGTGTGTTGTGTCTGGGAAAAAAGCTAGATATGGAGACTACATATTTTGTAATTTTTCAGGGTTTCCAGTTCATATATTCCCATTATAGGAAGCTGAAATTTCTGCTTTTAGCAGCTATACAGGTCATAACCAGCTTGGCCACGCCACCCGGCTGAGACCTGCTGCCAGGGTAGCCGGTCTCCGCAGCCAGCCCAAAGGCAGACCGGGGTAAAGCCCAGATCTCCCTAACAGCTCTGGAAACTGAACACAGCCTAGGCAAGCTGCAGAAGCTCTAGGTCAAAGGTGTGAACTGTTTTGGTGACTCCTTCACCAGAAAGAAAACCAGCCCGGCTTGGATGAGGGTGTTTTGCTGTCAAGGTTTCTAAGAGTAATGGAGGCTTTGCTGTATTCCCAAGGTTTTGCATCGTTGTGCTGCCGGGAGAAGAGGTACACCAAGCACAGGGAAAAGCACTGAATGTCCTCCAGTGGTGGCATCTGCCAGGCCCTGGGACAGCCACCCACCGGGGGCCAGGCATGAGATGCAACCCGAGCAGCGCCGGGGCATTGACAACACCGTCCCTAAACATCCCCGGATAGCCCTGGGTGGTTTCAGAGCAATACTGATGAAGCCAGTGACAAGCTAAAGCCCCAAGGGATCTCCCAGCAGAGGAAGACCAATGACTCCTGTCTTCTCTGTCTCTTGGAAAGACATGTCTTCTCACAAGGAGCAAGTGGCCCCTCGAGGGCAGGGGTGGAGAAGGCCACCATGAGGACCAGCAAGGAGGTATAGATGGAAAACGTCTGACTTCAGCGACAGCTTCCAGTGGTCTGCATAAATCAGGCAGAACCTAAAAAAAAAACCAGCTTTGAGGTACTTTCAAAACCTTTCCCATAATGATGCACCTACTCCAGGTCTATGCCATAGGCTATGTGGGCTTAGTTCGACAACTTTATGCTCATCAGGTGCTTCTTGCAGGTAAAAGCCTCCTCCCTGCCTTTATTGTACGTTGTATGGAAATGCTGAGTTGAGCCCAATGTTTTAAAAATGTTTAACGGTAAAAAGAATTAAATTCATAAAGATGGTAACACATTTTATTTGCTCATTTGTAGCGTTTTACTTACAAAATCTATTTTAAGCCAAGATACAATTTGAGGTTTACAGATATTTGTGGACCGTGCCTTAAGGAAAAACTCTTTACTAATAGATATGGAAATTAACTGAGGTTTATATTTTTTTGCTAAAACTCTCAAATCTTTTCTCACTATTTTTAGCTAAAGATGAAACAGCAGGCTGTTAGAAGAAATAGAAGTGCATAAACAAGGAAGATTGCTTTGCGAAAGGACCAGTTCTATCTAGTGATGGAAGATTTATCAAAGCTTGGGACTCTGGGGGTAGATATCAACAGATATGTATCCTGAGTAGGCAAAAGAAAAATCATTAGATTTACAGCATTTGATGAAAAGATATGAGGAAGAGACTTCTTTCATCCTGCCAGGCAACACTTTTTGTGTGCTTCACATACACATCTGCAGGACAGCACATCATGGCTAAGCTCAACTTTTTGAAATTCTCCTGACCCCTTAATTAGGGAAATAGTTTGCAGCCAGCACTGACTCCGGGCTGAGTTCCGTTTTCAGGAGACTATTATTTACTTTCCCTGTCAGGGACACCTGATTCCCACAGCACCCCCACTTTTTCAGCCCTCCTGCAGGGATGTACACAAGGAGCCGTGCGCTGAAAAACTGAAAATCCCAGAGCGCAGGATCAGATCCGGTTAAATTCCACAGGTTTTTCCTCCCTCTTCATTTTTCTAAGGCTTAATAAACAGTCTTGTGTTTCGTTCATTCTCCCAGGAGCTCCTTCCTGCAAATTCCTCTCTTTCTTATATTATTTAGGGCACATATAAAATGTGCATAGACCACAGGCTAAATGTTGCCTTTTGAAACAGCCTAGCATCCAAATACTAGAGTCTAATAAGGCACCAATTAGACAGACACTTGCTGAAATCAGGTCTGCTGTTTCTCTACCATTTCTTATTTCTCCTAAGAATTGGTTAGGATGATTAAAAACTGATCTTTCTGTATTAATGGAGATGGAGCATTCCTAAAAAAAAAAGTGCTATGGAAAATCTTCCCGAAGCGTGCGTTCAACTCTCTTAACTGCTGACTGAAGCAAGAGGCAGAGGAATCCTCGTTGGTTAAAAAAACGACCAGCATCACTGTTATTACTGTTATTAATCCTAATAACAATGATGTCAGATAATTTCTTGATCTCCTCTCACAGATCCCCAAGAGATTCAGCTGACCTTTGAAAACGTACCAAGTTCAAGACCACGCTCAGTGAAAATAACAATTCCGATCGGATGGACCAGTCTGTATTTTTTTTTTATCCAGCAACTGTGAGGAGTTTTTTTATATCATTCATCCCTGACTAGTGCCAGAGACAAGCAAATGCGCGTGAGCCCCTGTGCCAGCCATCTGTTGAGTGAAGCCCAGTGCCAGCTGCTTATCGTGGGCTGCAGGTAAGAACAGGGCTGTAGGAAAGTCAACGGGAAGTTTATGCCCATTTAAAGAGTTTAGGTAGGGATTCATAAAGAAAACCATATTCCAAGCACAGCACTGTTGTTTGGAGCACAACGTTTGCCGACGTACTGAAGCGTTATTTTTTTTTAGCCGTGTTTAGTCTGCCAGGAAAACTGCATTGCATATCTTTATTTGGATATTTTTGTAATACAGATGACTCAAACCTTGCTCTCTTTATGTCTTTGAATACAAGTCTTTTGCAAGACATTAAAATATGCTTGCTGAGACTTTCCTTTCATGGGAACTCAATCAATACCCATGCAAGTTAAATGGCTGCCTTTCCATTTACTTCCACATTGAATCAGGTCTTAAGTAGGTCTTTCATAACTCTGGATGGCACTCAGGCCTTTGCAGGGCATCTCCCAGGTAACCCGCGGTATTCGAATAACAGCAGCTCCATCAACTTTGATTTATTCCATGCTACTTCTCAAGATGACTCCTTTTTTACTATTATTTTTAAGCCAGGCTAGGAGTGAATGGAAGAACAAGGGAGCGGTCTTAGTAGATTCAGTGAGCTGCCAGTTTGGGATGCGTGAGTTTTATTTTCAGGACAAACAGGTACAGAGTTAGGAAAGAGGGTTGCCTCTTTTACGGGTATGAGATGTGTTCCTGCTGCAGCATTCAGCTGTATTTCTGAGAAGTTTGGGCCACAGAGGAAAGATTTATCCATGCTTTATCACTTTCCTTCTTCTGATCCTGACACAACTACAACCCTGAAAATAGATACTGTCTTAACACTGCCAACTATCTGGAAAAGTTTTCAGCCAAAGCCCTGCTGATAAGATATCTGACCTCTGTCCCTGGCCAGAATTTATTTGATCTCACGATCAGTAGAACACAAATCCCCTGGGACATCCAGCTGGCGTTCATGCTCGTTTCCCGTGTTCTAAAGGCTAGGATGAGCTCTCAGGCGTGGTCCAAGGAAACGTGCCTGCTGATTTTAAGCCTCTTTCCAGACCCCCAGCCCATGAAAGGCACCCGTCCATGGCATAACCAAACTACTCAAGTTCGAGGCCATGTTTTCAGTAGACCTTTACAATATCCCCGGTGTCCTAGCCAAAAGTCCACCACCTCTGTCCTGCTGTACTGCTTGAATGGCCATGCGGAGTGTGCTCTGTCCACCTCCTAGATAGTAAAATTGCATGATTTAACATATGCCAGTTCCACCATTGTGTGCATGAAAACACGCATTCTTTACCAATATAAGAACAGATTTTTTAAAAAAATATTTATGTATAGCTTTATAATTATCTTCATTAGAACCACTTCATATTTTGACTTTTAGCAGATTCAGTTTTTCTTAGCTGTTCCCCATGGCAATCATACTGTGGTTGTAAAGGAGACTGTTACTTAGGAAGATGAATCATATCTTCTCTGGCTACCACATCCATTAGGATTTCCTATTTTAAAATAATCTTGAAAACAAAATGCTTTAAACAACCAGTTGCAGCAACCTGCATGTTCTTTACTGGGTAAGAGTAATTTCCTTTACTAAAAATTGCTGCTTAAGGGGGCTTCACTCTTTGTATAAACGATACAGCTGCTGACAAGAGAGACTTTTGCATGTTCAAAAATTAAATGCTGTAAAATTGAAGTAATCAAAATAACACATCAATCACATTAAGATGTTAATTAGCAGATCTTGATATTTTCAGCCTTACATTTCGATGGCATAAAGATGGTAAAAGGATCAGATAATAAATGTTATATAATATAATGCCTGAAATGTAGATTCAAGGCGATTTCTATTTTTGTCACATTTAAAAACTTCAGGAATGATCCATCCATTACAAACTTTATAGGAAATGTGACTGTATTGGTTGTAAGGAAACAAGTTCAGAGCCGTCAAAAACTGTCTCCTTATTCTCAATGGTTGCTAGCGCTTTCCGAAAGGCGCGTGTTAATGTAGGTCTGTCCTATTCATATATGTTATCTGGGCTTTTTTTCCCCCTTTTGGTTTATCGGCTCTCACAGGGTTATTTTAGATATATGATTTTACAAGACAACTGATGTAAAAGGTATACAACTTCTGTGGTTTTACCTAATATGTAATTAGACCAGCAAGAGTCTAGGTCTTACAACAAAGCCTTAAAGATGATAACTCGGTTCCCAGTATGTGACTGAGAGATTTAAATCTTCTCTCAAGGGAGAGTGCAAACTACCAGCTCAGATATTCAAAGATGAACAGCATGAAAATACACCAAATTCACTCACATAAGGTACAAGAATTTTGCTGTTATTAATTTTAAAACCTGCAAGGGGACTCCTATAAAGATAAATTCAGGACAAAAGAGGCCAGCTATCTAACTTTTACAGGTCAGGAAAGCTCTCTTTGGGAAGCAATGGGAAGATTATAGATGTGTCTGAAAAAAAGGAGCTGAAGTCTCAGAAGTTTTGGAAACATAAGGTTTGGTTTTGTTTGGTTTTTTATTATTTATTTTACTCTTGCTATTATTTTTTCCCTGTTGCTTTTCCTTATTAATTTTTAATTGGCAAGCCCAGATTCTTGTGCGAAAGAATCTAGGTTTCTTCCCAGTTCTTCTAAAACTTTCTTGTCCAGAAAGGAGGGGAGAGAAGGCAACTCCTATAGGGACCATCCCAGTCCACGGCAAGTGGAGCCCAGCGAGTGGGATGGGTCTTCAACTGCATGTTGCCAGAACGCGCTCCTGTGACAGCGTTGCCGCTGGGAAGGAAGTTAGTTGTGCCATTAAAAAGCTATGTACCACATGCAATATACCTGTGAAGAGAGGAAGAATCAGATCTGGCAGTTGGGATCCTTCCCTGCGCTGGCGTTATATAGCGGGCGCTTGCCCCATTTGTTTGTAGGATTACAAATTCCACTTAGGCTAAGCCAAAAAGCTGCAATAACTTCAATACATATCGATAAATATCGCCTGCTGTTATCCCAGAAGTCATGGAATTTTCTGAGTTCAGTCTATTTCCAATAATGCTTCAGTAAAATTCGCTAACAATGTATATTCTGCTCTTGAAATAGGTCACTCCGTAGGAACGGGAAGTTCATCCATTTTCAAAGTCGTATTTGACATAGCTGGCTTTTCGGTGCTATTACATGAGCTTGACAATTTTTGTTCTCCAATTAAAAAGTAGAGCTAGCTTCATCCACATTTCAAGGATAGCCTTAAAACATAAAAGCTGACCAGTAGCTGTCTAGGCAGAGCATGATTTAGAAATCACACTTTAAGAATCTATTGTTGGACTATTGTTTTGAGTTGGAGTCGATGATCCTTACGGGTCCCTTCCAACTCAGGACATCCTAATATCCTATTTTGAACTTTCTGCTGGTTTTCGTTGACACAGAAGATTTATGAATTGTGTGCCACACCATGCTTTTCATCACGACGGTGACAACCTTTCCTTTTTCACGTGACTCATTGTGTTTGTCCCAAACAAATTTCAGGTAGCAAATAATTAATTCCGTCCCAACACCTGACACACAAAACAGATATGTTCCAGAAGGAATTCAGTTTATTGCAACAAAGAAAGTAATTTTGTTCATTACTGGGGAATATCCTGAAGTCTGACATAACCCTTCAAGGTCAAAGGCTACTTGGCCAGAAGAGTTGTCCTATACAGGATTCATTTATATATCTGTTATAGCCATTATTTTTCAGCAATTCCAAGGTGATATTTTCACACAGTATTAAAGTACCTCCTCAAACTTACTGTCTTGCCTTCTTTCAGCTCGAAGCACAAGTGCACACCATGGGTACCTGTTAGAGGAAAGCCACCTCCACCTGCCTCTGCAATGCGCTCTGAAGAAATTCCGTAGCGCGTAATTCAAGTGAAAGGACTGTGAGTAGTAAGATTTTTAGCTGTCAGGAGACCTGTCCTCTGTTGTTTTCCATATGTCTCGCTGTACAAGGTTTCCATTTTAACTGGCTGGGGCAGAATCTAATCCATACTTTATATATGTACAATCAACGTGCTTTAGCGATGCTTTTATAATTGATAAAAATACACCTAACCGCTTGTAAGCTCGTGCTACTTACGATGGCACAAAGGAGGACATTCCCCTCCCTTCGCCTTTCTATGTAGTAAGTCAACTCTGCAATGAAGAGCAACGATGCCCCTGATAAATTTATCTCTGTGTTTTATATATTGCTATATAAAAAAACAACTTTTCTAGTTATCATCTTAGTTTGAACACACTCTGAAAACCTGAGCTTGAGGCTCAACTTTTATCTGTTCTTCAGAGATCTCTGGCTTGACTCTTGAACTCTTTCACTTCTATTCAGACAAGGGGCAGTGTTTTGACTGACTACCGTGGGAACAGGATTGGGCCATTTAATGTGTACTTGACATAGAAAAGCATACTAATTGAAGTCAAAATGGTTTTAGAGGTCTCGTTAGGTTGATTTTAATGAGGATTTTTAAAGCTGTCATACTTCTCTTTTTTTTTTTTTTCCTCTGGGAATTTTTTCCTTAACAGCGACGTGAGTTTTGAAGTGTTCAACCAGTCTTTTGTATTTTCTCAGTACCACAGAATCTGTGCACCTCACAAATTCTAAAAATAAATACAAATGAAAGCCAAACCTTTTCTCTTTCCTTTCTTTAATCACACCTCTCCATGAGTAGGGAGTGCACTTTGCCCAATTGAATTTTCTTTCACTCAAAACTTCATGAAAAGCAAATATTAATGGAGATGCAATCTCCATTGCAGAGTGAACTTAGTTTGAAATTCAAGTGACTATACATAGAATTTTTTCCAGATCTATTTTGCAGTAGCAATGCAGCTTTTAAATGGCATCAATGGCAACTATTCAATAACTGAAATTACAGCAGCCAAATTATATTCTGATAATTGCCAAATTAACTTGTGTCGCTGTTTCAAGAGGGTGTTTAACCCTGGGAAGAGGGCCGAGCCAGGTATGGGCATCTCAGACCACCTTTCATTTACCAATATATATTAGTTTGATTAAAGTTAATAAAGCAAGAAGAGATTTAGCAAATGGAACTAATGTTCAGAGATAATTTCAGTTGGAATGAATGAACAAGAGATGTGGAGAAGTAATTACAGGAATTTGCTAAAGACCTCTAGGGTGAAATGCACATGACCACAGCACACTGTATGAAGGAACAGAATGAGAAACAAAACATAGTTAGCAATAGGATACTTCAATTATCCAGAAGTAAATTGGGAACAGCCTGTGGTAATATCGCTGGTACGTTTATAACAATGCAAAGCTAATGCAGCATTGTTAGAGAACCAGTTGGTAAGCAGGCTGCAAGAGGTTGGCGAAAAACATGTGAGCTAAGTATTATTAGAGGGTGCCTGCCACTCTGCTGTTCACGTTGCTCAGTGCCTCACAGCTGGAGCAGCTCCTTTGGTTGGCCGGGGTGTCACCCAACACCAACACTCATCCAGTCAAGGGGGGACTGAAGAGGACTTGCTGCACCTTAGATACTTTTATTTAATTTTGTTCTGTATAGTTCTAAAGTAATTTTTAGAAAGCAAAATAATAATAATCAGGCCTATTTTAAACTATAAAGCAATGTACTTCTTAGTGTTTTACTCCTCTTTGGCTGATCTGGATTACAGCAGGGTGATACTTGTTTGCTCTGATGAACTCTGACTTTGAAAGACTATGACAGGACTCAGCTGCACTCTTTTAATCTAAGAGTATAACCTGTAATCAATAAGAAAGGCTTTTAAAATCATCAATAATTTATTCAAAATTATTCAGTTTTTCAGCCTTCCAGGAACACTGTTTGTGATTCAATGTAATTTCAGCATAAATAACATGTTAATTTTACCCTTCTCCAACTATAATGTTGTTGCTGCAATATGATTCAATACCAAAAAGCTGCAATTCATTCTGTTGTATAAAATATTAAAGGACTGGTAGACGCTATATAGTTGTCATCATGCTTATGCCAGTGTGAAGCTAAGCGATTTCTGCGGCAGATATAGATGGCATACAGCAGGTCTCAGCGCACCAGTGCAGATAGCCTGAAGGAAGGCTCTTAGTGCATATTTTGCAGATCCTGTGCTATGGAAAATGCTGTTCTCATCTGGAAAGCAATTGTGTGAAAGTGTGGGCACAGAGTTTTATGTGCACTATCTCTCGGTGATTCCTGTACAGATGTGTTGAGCTTATAATTCAAGCTTTTTTCTTCAACAGCCGGACTCGGCAAATTCATCCTAAGAGCTGAGATTCAAGCCGGGTTCAGTCATTCCTTTCTTCTTTCCTTCCATCCTTCCTTCCTTCCATCCTGATTTCGGTCTTTCATTTCACCGTATGATCTAGACTAACAAAGATACGGGTGTATTTTTGTACCCTAAAGAAAACCATACGTTTCCAACTGCGCTCAGTCTAGAGTCAATGTGCTTAATTTATAAAGCAGAATCAAATTGCACCCAATCTCCTCAGAATATACGTGTCGTCCCTGAAAAGCAACATAACCAGGAAGCACTGCAAATTTCCTGCATGTAGGAAATTTCTGTAGATCCAACATTATTTTAGGTAGATTCATTGTCTGGCTGACACTTCAAAACAGATGTATAAGCGGATATCATGGGACTGCTTTTGTATCAAGCATAAAATAAGATATGCTGTACTTAGTAGAAACTTGATAAAAAAGTGTAAGGGAATAACATTAGGAGCCTACTGGAAAACCGTATGAACACTGATGCCATGAATTTCTCGGCGTCAACACACACATGGAGGGTGACACCCTCAACGGAGGTGGCGAGGTATTGGCATTAAAAGCACAACATTCTTTAACTTGCTTGCAGGGACATTGACATGAGAAATACCGTGGTTTTAAGAGGACTGTCTCTCGAAGAAGAAGCACAGCTTTTTACGGCTGCCTCTGTTCCCAGTCCTAGCGCTGGCCTCGTTTGATGCCATTTTACCTTGAGGTTGGATTTTCACCCTATCCCTCAGCTAAGTTTAGAAACGTATTGATGGGACACAACATCTGGGGGCAAGTGCAACTTCTGCCTATGCCCTGTGGGACGTCACCCTCGGTTTGGTGATGCTGAACCTCACTGTGTTCAATGGCGCTGTGCAGCCCTAAGCAAGAACTGAAATGCCATTTCCTCTCGTGATAGAAATAAGACTCCTCTGCCCACCCTGCTGGACATTTAGGAGAATGACCTTTGGTTTTATTCTTGTTTTGCTGTTAATGATGGATTAACATGTGCAAGAGACCTCTTAACGCTACTTGCTAGGCTAGAGCTCAATGAACACCTGCAAAGCATTAACTGTATAAGCAGCTTACACAGGGATACTCCCCGCACAATCACAGCTCGTTTTGTGCCACTAATTCATACAAAGGGCAGAGGTCAGGAGCCTTTAAGGTTCAACGTGCAAAATAAAAAACAAAAATGAGCACGGAAAACAATACCTGCAAATTTTCATTTTCCAGTGGCAATAATGAGAACACTGTTGCAAGTAAAAGGTAATTTTGTGGTTTGTAACTCACCATTGTCATCTTGTTTTGCTTTAACCTGCAAAACTTCACACCAGGTTCTCTACATTATTCTCTCTCTTGTGTGGATCACACAATTAAGTGATAAAGCCGTGTTTTTGACATCTGTCTGATTTCCATGACAACAGATTATGAAACCAGGTGTAGTGAGCATGTGAGACGAAAACGAAGAAAAACGATGAAGCTAAATGAAGATTTAATCAATATAAAGAACAGCAGCAAAGGGTGGGAAGGAAGCACATAACAAAGTATTTATTTCCTTTATAGGAGGAATGTGTTTTTCTATCTGCTCTCCGCTACCCAAACATTATAGGATATAAGAATAACCCATACTCATTAGGGACAGGGAACATCAGTAGATTTTAAAAAGAAAAGAGCCCTGGTCTAGCCTGTGGCCCTCGCTAAGCAAGTCATGGGTCCTTCCCTGCAGGAAGGAGAGCGGTGGTGAGGCTAACACTCACCCTTGCCACCCAGCCAACACCCGCTCTCCAAGTTGAGCAACACCAGAGCACCATGACCAGCACGCCTATATGTCAACCAAATACTATTCCTTCCTTCTCTTCCTCTTACGAAAAACGTGACCAATAAGAAAAGATGGAAGGAATGTGAGCTAATTTGTCAGGACAAAATAGCCTGAAGGGACATACAAGTTTCAAATGGCTAAAAGGTCACTTGAGGGAAGAGATTAGGCTGTTTTCTACACCTGCTGTGAATTAGACAAAGAAGTAAAAAATCCAGATTCCAGTAAGAGATGCTTAAGTTTCTATGAAAAAAATCTTCATCATAGTTTGGAAAGGTGATCGCTGCAAAAAAAGTACTAAGGGAAGCTGCAGACTTTCCATAACGGGGACAAGAAGAGGTCAGAGAAGCATCTGTCAAGGCTGGTTCAGGGAGAGCTGGTCCTCTGTGGGACTGGGAAAGGATTGTATGGTCTTTCTGAACCTCTCCAAGCCCAATTTTCTACTGTATTCAGACCACAAATGTTGAAAACTCCTTAATTCTTTAGTCTAAGTAATTTCAGCTTCAGTAGTTTGCTTGTACCGCTCGCTTAAGTTTATAAACTATGTCATAACAGGCTAAGCTGGACTTCTTGAAGCACCGCTAAAAAAGGTAAGTAAATAAAATAACTGTAATCCATGGTATTTTGAAAAGAAGAGGCATAAATAAGTTTTAAAGCCATGAGCACATAGAAGAAGAAATCATGGGAAGAGACCTGACTGACTCAGCAAAGAACAGGTATTTAGACTCCATGTTGGTATTTCCAAAGGCAGGCAGTGAATAATAATGGGAAGACTGATATTGCCTGATTTTCAAGGGATTTCGTAGATCCATTTTAGTGAAGTAATTTTGAATACACCTGCATTTCCTTCAGGAATTTTCTTTTCTCTGACTGGTCAGAGAGGAATGCATGTGAGTTTTGAAACATTTGTCAATAGCGTGAGGAGTTCAGTTTGGCACAGGCAGGGGCATAAGAATGCTAGAGTTACCTCTGAGTCTTTGTATGTCACAATATAAATCTTAGAGCAGCTTAATTTGTGTTCATTTTATGTGTGAATCTTTAATAGATTTTTAATATACTGGCACCAGATAAAACGAGCTTCAGCAACATCAAAAAGAAAAATTGGCATTGCACAGTACACAAGGAAATATGGCATTTTACACTGCTCGGGTAAGCTGTGTGAGAGGTCAGTATAGGTGAAACACAGGTTACACGGCCTTGAAGATTTGTTAGCTGTAGTGAATAATTGTTACTGGACTAGAGACCAGAAAGCGTAGGTATACGTGCAGCTTGCTGCAACTGAAACACTAAAGGGCTTCCAAAACATGCAGAAATCAGGCTACACTGACTAGATTAATTCTATATCTTGAATTTAATCTAGATTAACACTAAATATATTATTTTCTATGTTATGTTATTATTATAACTGACTGGGCAGTTACAACCACGTGGCTGAGGCCACGCTTTGTTTATTTTAATAGCCCTAAATCACTCACAGTATTGGAGATGGTGAATGACCTACCTGGAACCTCTTGTAAATATTGCCTGTAGACATCCCTCAGTAAATGGAAAGATGTGGGTTTTTCCTGTATAGAGGGAGGTTTGCTTATGTATTATTAAAATCTATAGCACGTGCTGAACCAAATTAGAGAAGGTAGAAAGCTGGATATTGAAGCACCAGGTTTAGGCAGTTTCCATTAACTGGGCTTTCTGTGCTGTGCAGGAAATACAAAACAGATCCAGTGCAATTAGTTAGCCGTGTTCTAGATACAGTCTTGTACTAGATAAATTTAAAAAAGGCTTTCTCTATGCCTTTTCTTCTATCATTGCCATCAGTGCGCTCATAAATATTTTACACTTTTCGGCTGCAAGCTCTACTTTCTTGTTTTATATGTTTGCCCAATAGCTAGTGCAATCAACTCTTCATCTTGAGGATTCATATTGAAATATTAAAATGTTGAGATTCTTTCCTCTGACTGCTGTCAATGAGCTGCTCCTGCGTGCACCGGAGAAGGAACCAGCCTTCCAGGGGAGCAAATCCATTCAAGAGGGTTAACAGTAAGCTTCAACCTTATTTTGGGTAGCTGGTGTTTTTCATGCAAACTGCATCACAAATGTTACATGGAGTTATAAGTTAATATAAAAAGCAGATGGAGAGAAATTAAAAGAGATAGTCAAGGGAGAAGAGATGAAATATAAAAATAGATGGAACTGGTGAAGCATGGAAGTTGCAGAAAAGCTGTTCCAGATGCCAGGAGCTACTCCAGAGAGGAGCCTCACCCCAGCAACGGGGAGCGGCGTGAAAGTACACTGAGCAGCTTAAGGGACAAAGGGAAGAATATGCAAAAAGCCTTTAATGTTTGCCTCCAAAAACACTATTTTGAATTCTTCGTTGCTTGCAAATTATATAACGATCTTAAAAGAGGCAAATATATTTACCCTCAATATTGGCAGTTAGGCAAAATTTCATATTGTATTTATTAATATCCTGTCTAGAAAGTATAGAAAGATATTTGTCATTTTAAGAGAGCGAGCAAAAGCAAGAGTGCATGTACATATGTTATGGCATGCCTGCTTTACTTTGCACCCATAGAAATTCTTTAAGTACTGTTTGCTGAATTTATTAAAGGTCTTAGCACAAACCCAAATTTATCTCATAATCCACTTATTGTTTGGCCAACTCTGGGATTCAGTGTGGATGCCAGGGTTTCTGCTTTACCCCATGCTGACTAGAGCTCCTCCTGTATGAAACACTCGCACTGTAGTATTTCTGGATGGAAAAATATGACTCCATGCTTTCATACAAATATTACTTTCATTATACTTTTTTCTTTTTGATACACTGTTGTCTAAACCAAAGCCGCCTCAAGAGGTAAATCCATAAACCCAGAAGGAACAAAGCCTGAAATTATAGATATATGTGGGTGGGTGGGGGTGAGTGGGGGTGGGCGGGGGTGTGTGCACACATTTTCAATCCTCCTTTCTAATGCAAGTGGCTAATAAGGGTAGAGTAGGAAAATGTGTCATTTTGTTACAACCTCGTTGACCACACTGATGAATATAACTTTATTAGAAGGAGCAGATGTTGTCTTAAACCCTTGAGGTGTCTCTGATAAGGAGTATTGCCTTTCTGCATATGCCAGCAAATATTATCTAATACTTCAATCTCACTGTTACACACAACTCCACAAAACAGCATTTCTCTCTTTCAGACAATGAGTCGTCAGTCTTTGCCCTGTTGCTTATGCTCTTAGGACTGCCTTTGTCACCACATGAGCCAAGTCAGTCTTATCTGGTTTACAAATATCTTTACACACACAATCTATATTTTGCCTTTCGTTCAAATATTTGCAGCCTTCGACGCAACCCACGGTGATCACTGGCACAGACATCCTGCCTTGAATGGTTAATTTCTAGACTGAAATGTGTTACTTTCTGTGGGAGCCAAATTGTTTCCCAGAAGACTTTTTAGACTGGAGAGGCTCTCTATAGCAGTCTCCCCATCAATACAAAGCTTAGACAAAGTAAGGATATAGCAATTAGATGACATTTGTGGCCATTACCACCAAAGAACAGTATATTAATGATGTTATACAGAACTATTTCCCAGTATTTCCTTAGAAACTCTTGTTGGGTCTACCCATAAATGTCTCATAAAAGCTATAAATATTCAAGAAAGGAAGTCAGTTACATATAAAGACCTCTAATAGGCACTATGAATGAATTCTGAACTGTATAATAGCCAGGCACCTGTGAAAAACGGCAAGAGGATGTGATCTATACATTATATATGAGGCACTTTGCTACAGCTGCAAAGATTTCTAGTTATTCAGTGAAGCTAGAAAATTAAAACAAGAGCAGATAACAAAAATGTCGTTTGAATTAGGTCTTGTATCGTGTTGCTTCTTACCCAGCGATCATTACAATAGTTTTGCAAGAAATAGATTTATAAAAGCTCATAAATTCAAGTAATATGCAAATTCAGATTTCTTGTATTTATTTAACTTTCTACAAGCTACTCGAAAAGCTTTTGTGATTAAAGTAAATTATTAATTCTAAGACAATGCAGCAGGCAGAGTTGGACACTGAGATGTCACTGAGATATATTTCAGTTATGCTGTGTTTATTTCGATATACAGCTAATAAAATCATGGCAATACTAATACTTAAATTTTTTCCTGAACTCTTAGGTTTTCTCTCTCCTTCCTCCCTTCATTTTTTTTCTTTTAATCAGTAGCAAAAGTGAAACTTGCTTCAGGTCCTTGGCTCACATTAACGTCAATAAAGCTTTGTCATGGGCATTGAGGAGAGCAATTCATAGCTGCAAAATGCACCAGGAAGGGTCTGTCGGTTCAGGTGGAGCTGTCTGACATGGTCTTCAGATTTACAGGAGACTTGTTCAGGAGACCTGAACCCGCACAGCCTTTTCGAGGCTAATGGACCAACAGCAAATTACACCAACTAAAAATCTGGCATCCTCACTCGTGGCAGTCCTCAGCATAAGATTTGCAAGCGGTGGCCCGCCTGGTGCAAACTCTTTTCCCAGATGGAGTTCCTTGCACAGGGGCTCTGCGTTTCAGGAATGGTGTTAAACCAAGGGATGATCTCCCCAGCCAGGCCAGTGCTGTTACGGCACGCTGCCCCTCTGACGCACCGGGGAGCAGGCATCCACCTGCCCAGCTCAAGCTGGTGAAGGCACCTGAGCCAGCCCATGCGTGAACCCGGAGTCGCCCCACCACCGCCCTGCTGGGTGGGTGTTAAAGCAGTGTTCATTGCTCTGCAAAATATGCTTGGAAAGAAAAAAATTGAGACTGCATTTTCTTGTTGCTCACTAAAGAAGTTTCTGTCTTTTCTCACAGTTCTGCCTTAGACGGGCTGAGAAAATTACTGCTGGCTGCAAAAAGCAGTAATGAGGCACTCTGTCCTCAGTTCCGCAGTGGAATTCCACGGCTGAAATTAAAATTTCAAAGTAAAATCAGAGAAGCACGGGAAGATTTCTTGTTTCTCTGATCGTTTCTATTAAAGCCTGACGTGACATTTCTTTAAGGTGCTTCAGTCACTCATGTTACATGGTAGGCTTGAGAAACTTGAGATGTCTGTACCAGTAGCCAGACAAAAGAGAGATTCCTTCACCACGCAGCAGTTTTATGGCTGGGTGATACACAACCTCTTCCTCACTCTAGGTGACAGATGCCTGTCTTTTTGGGAACACCATTCCTGCGATTTCTGCTGAAGATATTCTTGTGCGACTCTTACTACACGTGAGCATTGGGTGAGTGGGAGAAAAGCTACATCTGTGCCTGAGTATCCCCAGAATTCACTTCAGCTTCAGTAGGCTGAAGTCCTGCATCTGCTACAGTGCCTTCCACTTTCTGGAAATTGCTGGAATGGTCTTATTAACCTGTGTTTTCAGCCCTTCTCATCTGGTGGTTTGTAATTTTCAGAGAAGAGATGGATATCACATTTACATGCTTTGGAGGTGTAAGAAAATATTGTACCAGCACTTGGAAACACACGCCACAACTAGAGGTCACAAATGTGTTTGTTTGATTACACTTAATGAAAGACTCTTCTTGCAAAATTAATAATTAATGAATGTATTTACTGATGACAAATGCTATTATGATCTTTAGACACTGAAGTCGAAAAAACTACGTAGCAGGATATGAACACAACATTGTTAAAAATATTCTTTAAAATATTTTTATTGTAGGAAGTAATAGCTGTATGTAAAAACCCTTGAGATTTTAGTTGTTAAGATACTTTCCAAAATATCAGGTTATTTTTCACCTTTTGGGAATTAAACACTTTCATTAATGCAACGCCCCGTGGGTCTGCACGGTCACAAGTTACCCACAAAAACTGCCTCGGACCAGGAAAAGAAGTTTCCACTTTCGATGCACCTGAATAATTTTCACAGATTTGTTTTTCTCTATGCCTCAGCAGCTGGGCGTGGTCCCTTAGCTATTCTTCTCTTTTTTTTGCAATTGATTGTTCATCTGTCTTCTTCCATATCTAAGCAGAAAGATATGCTGCAGTAAAACCTGTTGCCACCAGACTCTTCTTCAACCACAGACACACGACACCCCTCCCCCCAAGGGATGATCCCCTCTGGGGAAAGGAAATAAAACAAACAACAAAACACCACAAAACATGAATATTTATCCCTGCAGTGGGGAGAATTTCCATCTCTCTTTCTATGGCTGTAACTGCATCAAAAAGGGGTTAAAAATTCCCTTCTCATGAAAGCGGGAAGAAAATACAATCGCTGTAGTGCTGGTGGAAGTCCTGTGCCTCACGATTTCATCCCCAGGTGAAGCACTGTGCACTGGCAGTGCTGGGGAAACCCACTGTGCATTTCCAGGGGTGACACCTGGGGTTAGTTCCCCCCTTAAGGAGTCATCAGCAGCCCAAGGACTAGGCTAGAGTCTTGGCCGGTGTAAATCAGCCTAAAGGCATCAACTTTGATTCACTGCTTTGATTTACTGTGGCTGAGAATCTGGTTCTGTGTGTTAAAGACTGGCCATGGGAAGGTACGTCAAGGCTGTCGAGATATACTCTCCACAATCTGGATCAAAGTAATGAGCACTCGAAGAGGAATATAAAGAGAACTGAGTTCATTTTAAAATTTATGGGAGTCCTTTATCATTCAAACTCCAATGGAAATGATTGCCTTGAAGATTACAACAATCACACAGAAGCCAGCCATGAACTGGCTTTTAATCGTTCTCAAAATTGATTTAAAAATATAGTAAAGGAGCTACAATATTAAAAATGAAAAGCTTCATAACAAGTTCATTCTGAAGCATTTTTGCTTTTGATGTAAGGAAGACATGTTGTGTGCTGTAAAATCTACAGTGTTAGGCCTTGGCACCGATCTTTAAGGAAAGGATTATGCCATATATGTGGTCGTACATCACCTACTGAAGGGAAGTCCAAGGCTATAATTAGGCATCTCTCAGTGCCATCATGTTAGGCATCTTTGGATAATTGTTGCTACCCACATGGTTATCCATATGTTTTAACTGTGAAGTATGATTAATTCCCCTCTTCTTCAATACAATAAGTATTTTATGCAGGGAATACATCTCTACGAACAGGAAAATTCCTGTGTAACAGGAAAATAAAGCTCCTAAACCTGCCATTCCCCTGGGTAAAACTCAGCCCGGTAAATGGCATCGACATCTTAGTTTCCATGAGCTGTTTACAGTGACAGGAGGTCCCCCAGATAAGGCAGGGAGCTCAAAATCTACCATCTGTCCAGAAAACATAGCCCAGTGCTTTTTAAAGTTTTAAATAGGCATTGTTTTTTATGCCTGCCTTTTTCCTCATGCATTAGCACTTTCTGAAGAGGGGAGAACATCCCCTGGTCGCTGCGTGCGCCGCTCAGGGACTGCATTCGCAGCCTTGCGAGGGACTGGCACAACTCCTCCAAAAACATCCGAGAATTATGAATTGTGGAAGTGACGGAAAAACTACTGGCTTTAAGTAGTTGAACACCAGAGCAATTTGTAATTTATTTTATTAAGCCACAGAAAGCCGTATTTGCTTCTCAGCAATGCACAAAGTGCCTGCTTGAATGCCCAGCCTCTTGTTTGTTAGGTAGCAATTCTGTGCCCTCTCTGACCAGCCTGCATCCCCACCTGCCCCAACCTCGTACAAGGTTTACCAGCAGGCAAAACAGCTAAAAATTGCAGTTGTTAGTCACTATTCTCCTCTTCTTGTCAGTCATTAACATCAATTACTAACCACTGCATTGTCAATTAGGACTATCACTTGCTGCTATTCACTGCTAATGTGCTAATTGTCATCAATTTACTGCTTCAATTACGTGGTCATATACTTGCCTCGAGGTATACTGATTTGATATAAGGATCTTGAGGAGAAACAGGCTCTCTGAGTGATTTTAATGTATGGAAAGAAACTTGGAGTGAGTCTGAACATGTTGGATGTATTTGCAGTATGCTCCTGGTGAAAAATTATTCTAACAGACAGATGATGGTAAGGAGAAAGAAAAAAATGTGTTTAAGCTGAGTATCTTATAGGATTCCTCTTTATTCTTGACCCTTCCACTGAAATGATGATTTTTCACCTGAAACAGATTCATAGGTTTTGTTCACTCTGTAATCATGTATGTATCTTTGCCTGGTTGTGTCTGATTGTTTACTGCGTCTTGTACTTTCTAATGAGCATTGAATTATTAATCTGCTGCCTAGTCTGTCCCCGCATACAAAAGGGAAAAATGTCTGGTGTCATTGAAGCACAGTCTATTGTGTTCCCGTCAAGAAGCAGAAGCAAACTTTAGGATTCAGCACTGTGTCAAAGTCTTGCTACAGACATAACCAAGTTCTCTTTGACAGGTTTTAAATAATATGTTTTTGGTGTGCTTTATCTGACATTAAGCTGCCCTGAAAATAGTAGAGCAAGTCTGCTAGCAAGAATAAAATCAGACAATCTCCTAAAAAACAAAAAACAACCTGCATCTCTCCTGACTCTATTTTTTCAGTTCTTAAGCAAATAACCTTGTAGGCTGCATGAAAGCGTTTAATTTCTCTTATATTGTTGCTCAGCAATACAGGGAAACAAAGCGGAGATATGCTTATCTATGGCAAGGGTCCAGTGAAAATGATGTACCCTTTTCCCATCAAAGGGATATTAATTTTTCAGTTGGGCCTTGCTATTAACAATAATATTTTGATGGGCACCTGATTTCCATGGGCAATATTTATTTGGAGGCAGGGGGTGGGGATCATCATCCAAATCACTTCAGCAACCAAGTGATTCTCATAAACCTTCTGTTTAGCAGGTGGAGGCTGTGCTGTAAATGCCTCCCAGCCACGAGCTCTGCTTGTCGGGACCCCAGCCCTGCCGCCTGCCCAGCGCAGAGGGAAGCCCATCGGGTGGCCAGGTAGGCTCCGAAAGCGCAGGTGCCGGGGCTCTGGGGGTGGGGACGAACCAAATGCGGGTCTCGTGCCAGCTTTTAGCTGAGACACTTTTTACCCTAGAGACAAGTGTCTTTAAGCTGAGGTTGTGGTTATCTTGCTTTTCACTGGGTAGGCTTTGGAGAGACTGATGGCAATTTGTTGTTAATTAGTGTTTCTCTGTAGTCGCATAAAATCTGCTGTTTTATCTTCCACCTTACGGGCAGCTGCTCTCACGCAACTTGCCGTTGGTGTGTGGATTTAATCTCCGCATGTGCAGAAAGCTTTGGTGCACCTGCCTGGCTGTTAGCTTATGTCTAGCTACCCAGTTGGGTGTTTGTGTGTCCAACCTTCACGTCAGCTGGTATTTTAATATAAAAGGGTAATGGGGGGGAGGCGGTGTTGCGATTTTTAACCTTTAATTGGCTCTCACAATTTCCTTCACACACCGCATGAAGGGGACAATGCGCGTGGCTCTTTTGGTAGTCGGCCTCTTTGCTTTCTGTTGACTTGTTCCACTCTAATGCTAAAGCTGATGAAGAGGAATGATACCAGTATAATAAATGAACATGTCTGTTAGTTTGTTTAGGAGCTTTTTAGATCAGCTTGAGGAAAACTTGGAGGAGAGAGACCAGTTTCAAATGTTTTGGAACTGTTGGGTTAAACGTTGCTTTGGCTCCATCGCTACTGAAACACGGGTTTCACTGGAACTGAGTGGTGTAAATTTTGGTATATTTTTTCCAGAGCTAGATCTTGGTTTTTTTGCTTATCTGTTCTCTTATCTCTGTTCTGGGACAACAGTTCAACAATTTCTGGAAAAGAATAACCCAACAGAGGCTACAGATTCCGTACAATAAACTGCTTCTTGTTGAAATTAGTTTAACGTAACAATTACTTCTTTCCAACTAATTCCACGTTTTCTGTATAAACATACTTGAAATGTTGTTCTATACTTGGGAATGGAGTATTCAAATGGGGGGCAAGGAGGGAAGCACTGAATAATAGGGTGGGAATGAGTCACACAGCCAAGTCACTGGGGCGAGGTGAGCTGTTTTGTGAGGGGCAGCAACCCCTCATGCACACACACCACCCTCTGCCCATGCAACCCAACTAGACAGCGCTAATAAAGCCAGTAACTGCATGGTGTGTTCCTGGATCAATATGGTGTGATCATGATGTAAGTTTGGACACTAGTGCAAGCTCTGATCCCCTCTGAAAATTTGATATCTAGATGTAGCTTAGAAAGCCTAAGCAGATCAGCTCTGCACAGCAAAATTGAACTTTCTAGAACTTTAAAAAGCACGTAGAGACACATTTTGTTGATATTTATATATATCTCCCAGGCTCCCTACATTGGCTAATTAAAACTTCATTTCTACAGTCTATGCTCTTGTCTTCTGGTCGCAACTGGTAACCTCATAGTTTTATTTTGTGCCTGAAGGACAGAAGTGGCTGGTAGGCATTTACTGACAGCAAACCCTTTGAGTTCTGCAGAATCTACATCTGACAATTATTTTTCTTTTGCAACCATTTCTCTTTGATCTCACCACTAAAAGCAAAACCTAAACCCAACACAGCATCTGCATCTAAAACCCTCTTCCTGCAGCGGCCCTACAAGCACCTTGACGGCGAAAACCACGCATTCACATTGCCATGTAAAGCTACTGAAAGCAACTGAATAAATTGGGAACCTGTGAGCTTCCCAAATCCTTCAGGGAGCCCAGTGGGCACTCCAGTGTGTCTATACAACCGGGGACTTCTGAGAACAGCCTATAAAAAATAACCAAACACCCATAAGAAGGACAGGAGTGAAGAATACTGTTTATGAAGTCCTAGTCAAAAACTCTTCCGAGTTAATTGTTGGGAGTGGTGAGGGAAGTGGAACTACAACAGCTGTGGAGATGTTTCTCGGTGGTGACAGCGTTACTAACTGGTCTTGATAAAGGTACCTGTGGTTAATGAGATATGAAGTGGTTGTTAGGCATAGGGATGCGGCTGGGCTTAGTGCTCGCTGTGCCATGGGACGAGGCAGAGATGTACAAGGGAAAAAAGAGGACTTGCAGAGCCTTGGTGCATACATGCAGCGGAATTGCGGCTGGGTGAGGCAGACGGGTGTGTTTTAATGTGACTGGTCTGAAGAATAATGGTCTTCCCCTGACCTCGCTCTCCCAGCTGTAAAATCCTACTCCAGATGTAAAAGGCTACAGTTAAAATTAAAGATCTTTTCCTTTTGATCCTGCTTGTTGCAGGTCCCTACCCGAGTCCCAATTAACATGTTGATTTATTTTAACTGTAACTATAAAAGTAGTGATCCTCCTTTATTGATGATAGGGAAGGGGAGAAATAAACAGCCCATAAATTATGTTAGCATCAGATGCTCAGCTGGAAACTGTCGGGTAGGTCTCTAAGGACAAAGACAAAAGAGAGGGAAAGTCTGGTAATGTGGTGAGGAAGTAACTTGAAGTTGGTGGTTATTTAAGAAACATGAAATAAATAACAAGAAATTGGCGAAGTGCAAGTTGGGTTTGGGTTTGGTTTTTTTGGAGGTGTATGGCGGTGTTAAAACTTTTTCTTCCTCGGATAATTTGCTCTAGTCCTACAAATCATTTGAAAGACTTGAATAATTTTCTTTTTTTCCCTTGAAAACTTCCATCCAGTTTTATTATTTAGGTAGGTAATACCATAAATACAGATGGCATTTACCCTTGTCTTGCTTCCTCCCAATCTGTTCTCTTTGCTGGGTTAATACCTTCTCCCACTCTGCTCTTCTATTTCAATGTAGAGTGTTTAAAAATAAAATGGCAGATTTCTCTTTGCCTTTCCTCTCTCTTTCTTCACATTTATGTTTTGACTTTGTTACCTTTGGCTCACCTCATCTGCCTACATAAAAAGCTTTTTTTGTTTGTTTGTCAGATTGCCTAGATAACTTTTCCTAGAACTCAGAGAAAGCAGCTGTTAAAGAATAACTTTCATGCCTTTCAACCTAACTCATTTTTTCTCAGCAGATTTTGTTCTTTATAATTTTATAACTGTGATTTGCAAACAGAAGACAACTGAGGAGTTAAGGGGAAGAAAAAACAGGAGGGTGGGGAAGGAGAAAGTATGCATTTTAGTTTTGCTTTCTGCCTTTAGTCATGACACTGGGTCCATTTTTCTCTATTACAATTGAAGATATTGAATTTGGAGATTCATGCATGAACTAAGAATTGGCAGGAAAAAAAGTCAGTTAAATGAAATCCACAGAAAGTTCTTGTAATTAAATTATGCAGGGGGGTGGCAGGGGTGTCAGACTGATCTGTAATAGAACTTTTTTCCCTAAAAAAATTATTTAACCACAGTATTTTCTTAAAAACAAAATCAAGAAGAAAATATTGTTCACAACATGAAAGTTAAAATACAGCATTTTGAAAACAGAAATGAAACTCTTCTGTCTTCTTCCAAACATCATACTTCACTTTGGAAGTACTCCAAAAGCAATCATTTAAGGCTTTCAAATGAACCTGGGTATTTTTCTTTCTCTAAAGGCGTTCTTTAAGCCAGACTGTTTTGAATATTTTCCATTTCCCTGATAACGGTCCATTTGATGGATGTACCATGAACAGGTCATTAATTAAAGAAAACCCTATATTCGGTTGCAATTGTGATACTTCCCTGTCCCTGTAACATAAAAAAAGGTTTGTGCTAGGCCGTCCAGTCACCCGCAAAAGTTTTGTCACAGCAGAGGTCAATATTTGCCATGGTGCCAATGCGGCAGTTCCATGTGCTGCCTCTTTTATTAGTGCCTTGCATGGAAGGTATGGCAAAAATAACACTGCGGTGCCTCTACGGCTCTCCCTCGGGGGAGGTTAGTGCCTCGGAGCTGTACCAATGGGTCTGGGCTCCTGTGAAGGCATATGGGATCGCATTTCTGTTGGTAGAAGGGAAAAAGCAACCAGCAGCTTCACTGCGGGTGATCTGGGGAGTACGACGACTTGCCTTTTATCTTAGTGGGAGTCGGATGGATGTTTGGGTGCTTAACACCACTCCAACGTTTTGTAGGCTGATTAATCCACAAAAAGCTTGCGATTATCTGAGTGTTTCCCCCTAGACTTAGCATGTGTTGGTGTCTGGCTCTATCTTTATAGCATATGCTATCCATTTCCCAAATCTATTACAAACCAATAACAGATAACTTAGGCGGCGTCAGACTGCGCGACTACTCTTTCACGTGCAGCGTTGTCTTTTTTTTATCATGTCATTCATTAAGTTACATAGGTAAAAATGCCATGGCAACACAATGCTACGGATAATGAAGTGATGTACTGATTACCAGAGAGCACATACTAATTAAAGACAGCTCAACAATTTCATCTCTTGCTGTGTTATGAGCAGAAAGGAAAAAGGCGGCGGGTGCAACGGTGGTACAGGTTTGTCACCGGAGGAAATGTGTGGAAGAAAATATGTTCTGTGCTGCTTGTTTTCTACTGGTGTTAGGCAAGTTGATTATGAAATGGCTTTTTCTGAGAACCTGAAATTAATCACAAGTTGACCTAACAAATCTTCTATACCTTTATGTTTCTAATAAAGGTACCATTGTGACCAGTAAAGAATTTATATTTACACACCAGTTGACCCAATGTGTTTTCTGAAGGCCAGATCTGGTGGCTATGGGTGTTGGTTTGATTGATATCCATTGACTTAAATTAATATTGAATTTCCAACTGCAGCTACTTTCTCCTATTAAAGCCACTTTGGAATCTGAGATGTTTATGTTCTGGTAAAAGCAGTTTGGGTTTTTTTTTTTTCCTGACAACAAATGAAGTTCAGACAGTCGTTTTATCACAATAACAAGATTATTCTGTTCCTTAGACCACTACAATGACCTTGTGCTTTTCACTTTTAGAAAATTAGTCCGGGAAGTGTATATCTATAAAATGCCTTTTTTCCCCCCCCCCCCTCTTCTCCCTTTACACACCCTGTGCTTCTTAGTAAGACTGTGTGGACAGGCTTGGCTTCCCAGGCAGTAAGAGGCGACCAGACCTATCTAGCCACACCGAGCTCCTGGGAAGGGCTTTCTTCTTTTGGTCTCTCATGGTATTCTGCTTCTCTCTCATGCATCGGAATTTTTCTAAGAGCTGAGGACATGATTTGAATAGGGGTTTTCATGGAGACTAGCTGAAAACAGCTATGGTTCTGAAAACAGCTCATCACTAGTTATTGCAACAGCAGCACACCATGATACCTCTGTCGCTCGTATCTTACTTTTCCTCCTTAAAGAAGATGCCAGACATGCACAAATAGTCAAAGGCAACAGCTGACTAGCTCACCTTAAAACATTTTTTAAAGCAGTTTGTCTCGGGAGACGTTCTGAAGAATGAGGTTTAGCTCTTCCCAGGCAGAAGAAAGATGTGATCATGGTTCTGGAAGGCAGGATCTCACTAAGTCATCGTTTCCCCCTGTAATTTTGTGGTTCCAACCCTTAGATTTCCTAATCTTTTTACTTTTAAAGTGTTTTTCACCTTACATTGTGTAATATCCCTTTCTTATATGGGTTTCACCATAATTACTTATTAGCTAGACGATATACCGCCTACCACTAAGCAGTCAGCCAGTGGTCTGGGACTCTCTGACCTCTTGAATCCCTTCCAGAGAGATTATTCTGCAATAGTAATCAGGCAAACAGAGCCAAGCCCGCTCACCCTCCATACAAACCAGAAAGTGCATTGTCTCTGTATTAAAATGATTTGACACCATCATTTAAGCAACTGGATATGCAGCTATGGAGGAATACATGCAGACAGAAAATTAAATTGTATAGATCATGATCATCTCAGGGTTGATTAAATGGAATGAGAGTGCATTTCCTCTTTCATACGGAAAGAGGCTTAACATTAAAAAAACCTAATCTTTTCTAAGATAAAGTTCATTAACACAATGATTATTCATTTGGCTTTTATAATGATACTGCTGCTTAATCACCAGAACATTGCTTCCTGTGCTCTAGGAGAACCAGCAGGAAACATTTGAAGAGACAGAGCTGGCGCTAATGCGGCAGCACAAAGGATGGAAATTTCAGTGCTTTTCATTTTCAAAGTGGCATCGTATTCCTGCTCAGGTTTCTAAAATCCTACCCGTCAAACAGCATGAGCTTTAAACCCAACATTAAATTTATACGGCGATGAAGCCTCAGGTTTCCTGTTTCTACACAGTTAACATCTAAGTTTCCTCCTGGGTCCATTTCCATTATTTATTATATTATTTGCCTAGAGTAGCACCCTAGAGGAGCATTGTAATCGGGAGCTGAGGCTGTGTTGGGAGAAATACAGTATAGTCACTCCAGAGTTGGTATGGCTTCTTGAGTTTATAATCCTAATAAACAAGGCAAACAGTAATAGAGATAGATAAACAAATGCTGGAGGTAGTTGTCTGGTTAATGACTTCCTTTCACTGCAGTTTTGATTCCCCACTTCATGCTCCTGCACAGTTTCAACCAAATCTCCTATGCTCAGCTGCCTGTGTCAAGCTGAAACACCATTGTCAACCCCATGTTCCCTTCCTTCACCTGCTGAACGTGTTTCTTTGATCTTCCACTTAACCTTCACTCATCATGTACATTCTTTGTTATTTTTCCTTCATCTTTCTCTTCTCACGTCTTCCCCCAGCGCTGATGGACCAGCTCACACAGGTCCAGGACTGGCCCTCTGGCATCAGGGTCAGGCTGGTCTCCTGCTGCCACTTCAGATGCCATTGAGCCATCCTGCTTTCTCTCCCCTCCCTGGCAATGTTATAGGGTAGGGCTTGGAAGAATGTAACCCCTTTCCTTCTCCATTTTTCCTAGTGTGTTTTTCCCCTAAGAAATAGTGAGGGAAAGGAAGTGGTTGGGAGATATCTCCAAAGAAAGAAAATAATTTGAAAAGCAAGTACAGGGGACTTTAGGACCAGATTATTCTGTAAATGTAGGGCATGACAGGATCTGTTTGCAGCCACACAATGGCCCTTTCTCCATAATGAAAGTGAACGTGTCAGAAGTCAGCAAAGGCTTCCATTCAGCGGCAGACGGGTTCATAGAAACACTGTGTTCATCAGGCTGCTGCTCACAAGCATGTGTTTGCTTATTTTTACTCACGGAAGAAAGGGGAAAGTCTTAAAGAGCACGATTCTTGCTCATGAAAACATCCGTTGGGGTAGAGAAAACTGGAACGCACATCTGAGTAATCCACAGGCTTATTTAAAAGACTGAAATCAAAGGGTCGCAGTCTGAGCCCACACAAGTTTTAACAAAAACTACTGAAGAGCCTCGCTGTAGCCCTGGTACGATCTAAGCAGGAAGGTGGGATGCCTTCTGCTTGTTCTCCTGCCGGCAAGCAGCACCTCATGCCACTAGCTCATGCCCCTGATTCGTACAAGGAGTCTCTACTGGATTGTTCATTATCTGCACGGTGCTAACACAGGAAGTGACAGATAAAATTACCACATATCACACTTGTTTCCTTCTGCTTTCTTCAGGAATCTATGAGACTAATATGCACAAGAAGGGGAGATTAGGAAGTGGTTTGTTTTTTTCCTAAAAATTTCTACAGGAATTCACATTCTGGTTGTGCTATCCATTCTTAATTACAGACTGTCCCTCCATGTTCTTGCTCCATGGGGATAATTTTATGGCTGTAGTCAGTAGGGACAGTAAGTGCCTTTGTTTCTTGTACCTGCTCATCGCAGCAGTGAGAAAGCTGGATGAAAACAATTAGGGAAAATGTAACACCACGCTCCTGCTCTAACTGGAGCTGTCATAATCCAAATGAGCTGACAAAAACATTCTTGCAAGTCATCTGGTATTGAAGTCCACAAAAATGGTTAAATCTGAAAGCAGAACTTCTGATTACAAGTATGTGTTGCCACACAAAAGCATTGGACTTTCTGGGAAGATCGTGTTTAACACGTGGACTTGGGAGGCGTAAGAGAGTCCTAGACCTGCTGCAGACCCTTCCCATGAGCTTGGGCCCAATCTTCTGAAGGGTTGGGGACAATTTTCAAGTGCCTTGTGGATGTGATGAAATATTTAGTCCTTCCTCCTCCTGCTGCTACTGTGGGGTTTATGGGATGGGCTTAGAGGCTGTTAACGCACTCAAGCTCTGGAGGAAGGCTTTGAGCTGGGTATTGAGTTCCAGAGGTCCCTTCTGACTCAGGTACTCAGCAGCAGGTCCACAGAGCTATCTGCGAGGGTCTGGTCGCAGCGAGTAGGTATTACCTGCAGCTACAACAGGCAGCTGAACCTTGTGTGGGCTCCACTCAAGGGGCGATCCAAGCTCTGGTGCATGGAGGTCATGAAGACCTGTCGGATGCCCTTGCTCGGCTGTACTTTAACAGAACTCCTACATGAGTGTCAACTGAGGTACTTGACGCTTAAGACTGAAGCGTTGCTGGAGATGTGGAAGAGCAAACCTTTCCTAAGGCTGCTAAGGCATTCAGAGTTTGGTCAGCTCCAGAATGAGCAACAGTTTAGTGAGAGCTCGGGGACTGCTATTTTGGATTAACCTCCTAAAATAGGAGTTAGGGAAAATTTAGTACTCTGGAAGGAAGCATCACTTCCCTGCCCTCAGGGCACTACAGAATAAATACATTCAAGACTAAGGAGATGCTATGCTATTAAGGATCATTAGAAGTAGCTTAGCTCTGTAATAACACATTGAATCATTTCAGAGGTTTTGGTGGTTTTTTCCCCCCTGCTCTTGTCTCTGCCACCTTCTTTCCATTTCTCTCTCAGATCCTTTAGCATCCACTCTCTAAAATAGTCAAAGGAATCTGACAGCATTTTAAAATGAAGATGAGAGATGTGCGAACAGCTGTCTGATTCTTCTCCCTCCACAGTCACATGCATAAGAAAATGAAAAAGATTTACTACAGGTCACTGTTTCTGCATTTAATTACGTATTTGTTTGTTTGATTTTAGAAAAGTGTAGGAATCACCTGTCATACGCTCTGGGCCTTCCTAGCTATTAATTGAAAACGCAGTATGCAATACAATTAAGGCAAACAAAGCAAGGCTGAAAAGCTTCCCAGTAAATAAGCAAACCACAGCGCCTGCTTACAATAACTGAAGAAGTCACCAAAACCATTTGTTGGCACATGAGATCAGCTGCCAGTGCAGGAAAAAGGCATGTGCTCTGCTCTGGAGACACGCTTCCCTTGGGGCAGGATCGCCCGGCTCTTCCAGCTGAGTGGACCGGGCAGGAGAGAGCCAGGGAGCACCAAAACACAAATGTTCTTCAAATCAAAACAATCCACTATCAACTTCAATGAGAATTTTGCTCACAGGCAACTTACTTTCCCAAGACATCTCTTACATAGTTCTTACAGCATAAATAGCCCCTCATTCTTCAGTTTTAAAGAAAATAAATGATGCTTTCAGCCCAGTCCTTTTCATTCCCTATGACTGATATCAGAAAAGCAACGATGCTGGTTATGTCTATGTAGATACAGCCTTGCAGTGCAGATGCGTTATTTAAATTACAATGCTGGGAATACATTTGTGTCAGTAGCTTTCCATCTCTTCTACCGAGCATTAAAGTTACGATCAGAAGAAAGTACTGTTTCGTGAGCACCACTGTATTTTCCTCTTTTCACAAGTCAGTTTGCTACATCTGAAGAGCTTACTCATGCATTCCCATCCAGTCCATTTTTATTACAGCTATGTGTTTGTTACAGATAAGCTCCAAGGATGCAGCAGAAATCTGGGCTCTTTCCAGATTCCATGTATTTTCCCAGGTTTTAATCGTTATATAACACTGTGTTATGACACAAGCTCTCTCTTGTTGAAATAAAATTGCCAAACTCGGTTTATTGAATTTTTCAAGGGTACAAAGTTCAGATAAGAAAAGTTGAGATAGTAATCAGAAATGTCAGTGAGAATTATTTAAGTTTCTGAAAGCATAAAAGGTTTTTTCTTTTCTTTTTCTCATAGTATTCAGATTTCCCAAATACTTAAAATTTGGGGAAATCTCTTCATTGTGGACTGTTCTTCTTTCCCATCCCTTTTAACAGAAAACCTGCCAGTTGCATTGCAATGACTCTGCAGAGAATTGCCAGTGGTCACTTTTTCACTGCTGCCCATTGGGAATGGGCACCTGCCCTCGATGGCACCTGCTAACTGCCCTAATTTAACAGCAGAGTGGGAATCTGATGAGCTCAGCTGCAGAAGGCAACCCATGTTTGGCCTAGAAGCTGCTACCTAATGAGTGACATTAGAGAAAGTAAGGTCAGACTTGTTTCTCAGAGGCAAGCAGCCGAAGGGGAGCCAACAGAAATCACAGCAAGGGAAATTCTCGTTAAATACTGGGGAACAAACAGCAGTCAGACACTGGAGCAGGTTGCTCAGAGAGGCTGTGGAAACTCTGTAATTGAAGACGATCAGAATTCAGACAGCTTGCTCATGGCCAGACTAGAGCCACTTTCAGTATTGGTCTTTCTCCAAGGGCTGGGGTTGGACCAGATGACCTCCAGAGGTCCCTTTCAACCTAAATTGCTCTACAGTTGTAATGTCACATTGGTTTCACTCCATGTGAGATAAATGTTTAGCGTCCGGAGAAGACAGCATCAGTGATTTCAACCCTTCACACACACACACACACACACTTTTTTCCTCTGCATAGTTGTTATTCAAGTTCCATCACACCTTGCTGTCATGGGAGGCAGTCATTGTAATAATTTTCAGAAAAATATTTAACATAATTCTGGATACTTAATACTTTACCCAGAGAGAAAAAGGGGGGAGGGAAGATGATGTGTCCTAGAAATTTCACTGCTAGTCTTGCCAAATCTCACCCACGTGCAATTAAGCATTCACCAAACACTAACATTCACCATTCTTATTTTTTTTAAGTAATTTAATAAAATGTGGATGTCATAATATCAAAGGTAGTATAAGGGATTACGGGGTTTTATAAATAAGTTCCTGTTAGTAACTGAATGAGCAGTTTTTCAGTATTTCCCTCATGCGAATTAACTCGTCTTATCCCTGATACCACTTTATGGGATGGTGTGACTGATACGATGTCAGAGAATGTTGAAAGAAATACTCAAATGTTAACAAGGGCTGAAGGAACGATGGTTTGTGGTGATATTCTTCAAGGCTATGACTGCTCTTGTGTATTAAGTGTCACAGGCAAATACCTCGCACAGGAACATCTGCAGTCCGGATAGTAAATATCCCGTGGTTTAGAAATCGTCATTCTCTGGATATGATGGTAGACGTCTTGCAAATTCTGCAGGATCAGATGCATTGATTGCGTTTACTTGGCCCGTAGGGGTCAACCAGGTGACAGAAAAAAGGGGGGAAACCTGCAGGCGTTACCCGGACACCGCACAAAGATGCGACTTCCCATCACTTTCAGTGAGCAGTTGAAATACAAATGCTGTGATTCTTTATATAATTATTTTTTATTCTAAATAGCAAAGGAGTGGTTGTTCTCATTACTCTTATAGATGTGTGATCTTTACTGGAATCCAGCTGTCTCCTTGCACACAACTCATTATCTGAAAAGGATAGATGTAACATGTTTGACATTTTCAAGTGAAAAATAAAGACTTTTAATCCAGGTGATGTGGACAACATTGCTGCTGCTGCCATTTATAGCTTCAGAGATGAGCAGTATATCCAGCAGCGATGAGTGATGGCTAAAATGGCAGATTGTGTGACAGACTTCAGAGCAGAGAGGAATTTTCTGAATGCGATTCCCTTGATATTTTAGCGCAAGTCTGACTTTTATAAGTGTAATATGGTTGAGTGAAAGGCCAAGAAATGTGTACATCAATATTTTTGTTGTTGTTGTGCCTCATTTTTAACCAGGACAGCGGTAAACTTTGGCTTTCTTCCTCTCTTCCCAGCCTCTGCTATCTTTTTATTCCTTTTCTCCCTCCTCCTTTTCTTTCTCCTGTCTAAGAGGAGGGGGGAAAAAGGCAGATGGAAGGCAGGTAAAGGAGCATTATCTCCAGAATATCTAGAATCTTATCGGAGTGGTACAGATACAAGATGTCTGTATTTCAGACCTTAACCAGGTCACAACAGAAGCGAAGTCAACAGCACCATATGCTAGTGCGAATCAGTCATGCAGTAGGAAACGCTGTATCTTACATTTGAGACGTCGTGTCCTGATGTTTTTCCCATTGCTTCTTCCATTTATGAGTCATCAAAGGAGTAGCTTCTACTTAGAGTTAGAATGGATATGGTAGGTCTTTCTCCTCCTTCCTTTGAACTGTCGCAGTACCCACATGGCAGTTCACATGGTTTAGGTCTGGTCCCACAAGGAGCGGGGAGTTGGAGCCGAAGACCCTCACGGGTCCCTTCCAACTCAAAATACTCTGATTCTCATTCCTACCACCACCACTGCGCTCTGCAGTCATGATGGTTGACACCCAGCTGCAGAGCAAAGCTCAAAGAGTACCTGAGATTATTCCTAGCTATTCTATTATTCATAAATTATTCAATGGTAAATTCGCTGAAAAAATAGGTACAACTAATTTGATAATTATAGGTTAATAACACCTTGAAGCTGCTTACCCAAAAGTCAGTAACCATAGATATACACTGTTTAAGCAGCTTAAATACATAACACTGTTAATTACTAATGCAGATTCATAAAGGAGAAAATGATGGTACAGTTATACAGAAAGAATACGTTTTTTCCTGCAGATAACTTTTATTTCCAGAAATCTACTAAGAAATATTCAGGTGTGTAAAATCATTATAAGGCCTTTTGTATATAGGACTGAGAGATGAAAAATAATCATGCAAAGAGTTTTTGGACTGCCAAGGAAGACTAATTACAGCCTTAATAAGTCACAGGGTGATGTTTTTGAAGAATCACCAGAAAAATTGAACTGAGCCTTGGGGCACAGGCTAAAGCAGACGCAAGGTGGATGCGGAGCTCCCTCAAGACGGTGTTGGTACAGCTTCGTGGCAGGGCAAAGAGAGGAGCTACGAGCTCTTGCTGTGATGTGCCAGCAATAAGAACTGACCTGGACAAACGTGCATGGGGACAGTCGAGCAGGGGGATGTCTGTGAGAGGAAGAGTAGCGGTAGCTTTCATTATGTTGTTTCTCCAGGTGTCCCTGTGACTTGGGTATAGAGGCCAGGACTTGCAATATCTTGGCGGTTAGGGATCCAAGGCAAACATTTACTCCCTCATAAAAAGTGGAACTGGCATCTCTGCAGATATGAGTACAAATTCATGTAACTTAAATTCTCACCTAAGCTCTCTCTGAGATTTCAGATACGACCAGGGCGATATTGCAAATCTAGCTGCCGGCTTTCTGCGCCTGAATGCATTTCACTGAGTTTACACACAACAAAAATTAAAATGTTAGAAGAGAATGATAGAAATAAAGTGAACTTCAAGGTCTGAATATTTGCTATTCTAATATTCATGAAAATGCAGTAATTATCTGATTGTATCTATTAATTCTGGCACATTAGATTGCTTCAATCTTTAAATTCTACATAAATTTTTATACCGATTAATTAAAATAAAAGGAACTACACTTTATAAGCCGCCTTTATTCTTAATCCTTTTTTCCCCTTACCCAAGTGCTTCCTTTTCAAGCAAGGGGCTATCATTTATAGTGAATCAGATATCTCCCAAATGGGATGATCTCTTGAGAAATGACTTTGCAACCAAAAAAAAATGTTTCATGTCTCACTTTCATCTTCAGAATGGCAACCTTAATAAGTGAGCTCCTGGAAAAAAGCCTGCATCCTGAAATTAAGCATTCAGGGCACCACTGTGATAATCCAGCTCACCTGCAGTAGGAAGTGTAAAGGGAAAAGCATCTTGCAAATAGTATTTGATACCGCTGTTGTAGGGCCTTGGCGTTGAGGGTTGGATATCTTTTGTCCATGTGCAGTATTAGGGATTATTTCTAGACAATGTTGGGTTTGGAGCATAAGAATCCAAATCAAAGCTCATACTGTCATCAGGCTTTCCCAGGGATACCACTGCAAACTGGATTGGGTTCTGTACAAAACCAATACGAAACATTTTAGCCAAAATATTTATAATATTTATATATGTGTGTGTACATAAATTTCTGTACATAATGATTCATTCAGGCTAATTAGCTCATAAATAGAGTTGAGATTTTTGGTCTGCATTTTCCCATGGGTAAAATGGGTATAATAATGCTTCCATGTTATTTGTAAAGTGTTTAGCTTTTCCATTGAGGGGTGCCATGGAACTGTAACGTATTACTTATTATTTTATAGAAATCTCAGCTCTCCCTGAAGCGCAGCCACCAAAGGGGTGGAAATGTGGTGGGAAGTCATTTTACGCCTAGAGTCCTACCTAACACGACCTTTCAGATAAGTGCAAGTCATCCAAAGCAAACCGTTCCTTCTCCTATATTAGACCTCAAGGGGAAAAAAAAAAACCACAACAGGTAAACTGTCAGACCCACGGAAGGCGTGTACGCAAAAGGCTTTGGGTAATTGCACGTGCAGCACGTACATAGAACTTCTTGTTTGTGTCACCACCTGCTGGGCACATATATACTTTGACTTCCCATCGTCATTGTCACAAATACTTGATAGGATGGCCTAGATAACGTATTATCCCCGGTCTTAGTAATTTAGCGTTTTTGCAAGATGTTTGCATATTTTATATTTTTATTCTTATTAGCACATCAGAAATTACAGCGACGGCCAAGTGAAATAGCTCCAAAATGTAGACGTGATCTGCCCTCTAATACTTATATGAAATTCAGTAAACTAGTTTCACTTTCAAAAATAGATATATTTTTGAATATGATTTAAGTGATACCTGCAGAATTTTTATATCCGTGCTGTTGAACAAGCTCTGTGAGCTTTAGCGAAAGCAGATTACCTTACTGCCTATGCGTACGGTTCCTGGGCTGGTCTGCCGGTTTTATATTTTGATAGCTGCCCATTTCTAATTTATGTACTGTTTGTTTCTGACTGAGACACCATAAAAATGTTACTGTTTACACTAGTATTTTGGACTTACGCTGAAGAAATAATAACAGGTCTGTTTGCCAGCTGGTGCAAACCAACTTAAGGAAATTGTGTCATATCTGAGGTGCTTTTTTGCCTTTTTATTTTTTAAACTCAAAATGTGTTCTTGCTCTGTAGTTATTTAGGTACACAATAAGAGTTGTATTTAAGTCAGCTCATAACACTTGGAAAGCAGCGAGAGGAAACCTCATGTAAGCGCTATTAATTCCCCTGAAATTTACACTATTTGCCAGTATTGACATTTTCTCCATTTATTTTTCAATTTAGAGATTAAACGTGAGAATGCTCAAATGTATACAATTGAGAAGACGAAGATAAAGATAATAGGATAATATCCAGCAGGAAACAGGCACAGGGTTGTGATGGGAGCATCAAGTAGCTTATTCCTCCTTTGTTTGCACATGTCGATACATTCCTTTTCCAGCAGCACAACAAAGAAAAGTATCGGTAACCTTAAATTACTTTTGCGGTCTTTACAGAGCATCTCTCTAAAAGCAAAATAAATGGAATCAGCTGGGCAGCCAAAAGGAAAAGAGCATCTCAACATATTTTGTTCTGCTCAAGACAAAATACTCTAATCCAAACTCAGCCCTCTCCACCATTGTTTCTACTGTCTGGCAGAAACCTTGGAGCTGCGCTGAGCGCGAGCAGCTGGGCAGCTACCGGTGAAATGAGGGCAGATCAGGTATTTGGGAAGAAATAAGTTGTGTAGTCTGTGGAAAATGGGAATCCGGTCTTAGCTGCGGGAGATCCTCACTCCAGTGTAGCCCAAGACTTTGAAGTCAATGGACTTGCTCTCAACTTACGCTGGGTAATCATGGAAAAAAAAAAAGACCCAAACGCTGGAGAATAAGAGTTGGGTGAGGTGTAGGTGGTTTACAGCAACACAACTCGATAGCAACAGCGGAGGCTGGCAAGCACTCTCTTCTTTTTTTTTTTTTTCCATTTAAGAATGATGCTGTCGTCTTGTTTTGTCAGCTCTGTTTAGAGCATTGCAGTAATACTCAGACTTGTAGTCACAAGAAGGAAATTTTTCACAGTGAGGACAGTCACCACTGGAATAATCTCCCCAGGGAAGGGGTTGACTTGGCCACCTTGGACACCTTCAGGAGTCGTCTGGACAGGGTGCTGGGCCATCTTGTCTAGGCTGTGCTCTTCCCAGAAAGGTTGGACCTTTCTGCACCCTGAGGTCCCTTCCAACCTGGGATTCTGTGAATGGTGTCATGTGTTAAACTAAAAGAAGCCAAATAAACCAAAAACAAACAAACAAAAAAGCCAAAACCCACAAAAAAACAACCCAGCTTATGTTTCTGAATGGATGAACTACATTCCAAATAATTTTCATAGGTCTATTGTCCATGTCACTCACTGGCTTTAACTGAAGTCGCCATGACTCACGTGATATACTGCAATGTTCACAAGCCCCTATCTTCTTTAATTATCATAGTTATGTTTTTCATCTGAGTATGAGGATACAATTTTTTTAAACTCAGTATATTGTACACTTTCACAACTCTTAGCATCTGTATAAATAATGTAGTACTGCAGAAAGGCTGATTTTCCTTCCCTTTCCACTGTCCTATTGCTTTTGTAGCCACTAAACTTGCATTTCTGGAAGTCAGCATGTAATAGGTTGTCTTTTCATAAGTTTTTTCCAAGAAATTACACTGCTGATGGCCAAGTCCTTGAACGATGTGCTTACCCCAACTAGGCACTTCTCTAGTACGTTTTCTGCAGAGATGTTTGGGTCCTGCCACTGTTGGCCAGTTTGTAAAGTCATTATTAAAATCAGTGTTTTTAAACTTAACATGTGTAGACTCTCAAGAATTTTCCAAGTGAGGTATAAATCACTTTCGCAATGAGTTTAACCTACTGGAAACAAATTTACTTTTTTGAGTTGCCTCTCATGTGAACCACATCTCAACCCACCACACAGGCCCCTCGGCAGGTCACTTCAGGCAAGAGCCGTGGTAGCTGAAGAGCAGCAGGCGTACTTGTTTTGTAAAAAAACCTTTCAAATTTTACTGCTTCACATTTATATATGACCAACTGGGAAGCAAAAGAGGAAAATATACCCTGATTTATACAACTGCATGAAGGGCAAGCAGCAAGGTTCACTAAAGACAAATGTGTCATTGAGCTGATCAAGCTTACAAGAGCAAATACTGATTAATTGTAATTAGGAAAAAATGCCTAGAGCTTCCACATCTGCTTTTCTTTCATTCTCCTACCTCTAAGTCCATCTGCACTTGTGTATGTTTTGTTTCTCCTTGTGCTGAAGAAACCAGTTAACTCTTTCTAGGGTCTTACACCGTCTCAATGTTTTAATCTCTCACCTTGCGCACTGAAGTCATGAATCAGAGGTGGCAGTGTCGTGCGACTGCTGCGTTCCCACCAACACGCACCCACAGGGCGTGGAAGCTTACAAACTAACAAGCCAGGATAAATGCCCACAGCGATATGTGACCATGGCCACACCAGCTTCGTTATCAGCACAGGGCAGGATGGAGACCATCCCATTAGCTTTTTCCTCCATTACTGAGTGGTCAGTCTGAATCTGGGTAGTGGTGGCAAACCACTTGCCCTAAGGTCCGGCCCGGCCGGTTACTTTGGAGCAAAGGTTGGTGTGAGCCAGGAAGAACTGGACGTGTTCCTGTCCGCACGTGCAATGTGATTCAGGTTTATACAAGCAGGGTATAGTTGATGGTAACAAGAATAACACTTTTTTAGTTATTTTAAAAGACCATCAGCTAGACTCAGCTGTAACACTGGTGGGCTTTATGTATGGCAGCCATACAAGAAGTCCAAATAATCACTGTATAACACCATGTTTGCTGTGACCTCACATACACCCTCATCAAAAAAACTCAGCTGAGAGCCAGTGACAAGCATGATACTTTCAAGTAAAAAGGGAAAGTGACTTTCTCATTGCTCCCGATCCTTTACCTAAGGGTGAAACCATAACTAAACAGTGTTTAGAGGTGTGGATGAAAGCTCATGGGAGATCAGGAAAGTACAATCTACATTACAAAAATCAAAATTTTGCTGAGAACTAAGGTACAATGATAAGGACTAGTCCATACAACTGAAAGTAGTGCAATAAAACGGTCCAGCCAGAGCTCAATGAAATAAAGATGAGCTGAGCTGCAGCTACTCGTTTTTGCTAGAGGCTTGTCGGCTTCAGAAATGGGATCTCATCTAGTGAACAATCAACTTTCTTCTGCATGTATTTTAGATTAAATTTAATCAATTAATAGAGATTCTTTTTCTTTCTTTTTATGTTTTTTGGTCAAGGAGCAACTGAGTGGAATTTTCTGTGGAGTCCCCAAGCTCTTTTTTTAACCCTTAGAAACAGAGAAAATAAGTAGGTATGGGCTTCTTTTAATTGTTAACTAACGCTTTTAGAAGCGCAAAAATGACTGCATGTGAGGTATTTCGTCTCTTCCAAAGGAAGCGTGTAAATTCTTATCCTAAGGCTCTCAATACTCTTGGACTGGTCAGTTCTGAGAGCAGCCAGAGAAGAAGGCTGTGTAGTCACAATAATTGCTTTTCGCTGCAATCAGTAACCGAAGCCGGTAGCTGAATAACTTTTCATTAAAGTGCAGATGAAACTATTCCTGCAACCATAGGCACACCTCATATCCATTCTGTAACGGAACGATGCATTCCGGCGCCGTCTCCTGGTGTTACAACTGTTTCTTTGAACTCTATTATGAGAAGGACAGAAAGCGCTGCCTGCACGGGGAGGATGGCTCCTTGGGATGGAGGAGCCTGCACGCCACCGAGCTACTGCCACGGGGATGGGGGATGCGTCTGATTTCTTCTCTCTCATCCTTCACGTGTGGGATGGCCCGTGATGACTTTTCTGGTTCCTTCCCAGAGCCTCCTTTGTCTGTGACTCCCCGGCCAGCAGCCTTCTCCACCCCACTGTGAGGGACAGCCGTCCCCGTGGCCTTCCTGATCTCCTCCTCAGCCCGTGGCCACCAACTCTGGAGCCTTGACGAGGCAAGGGTGTGATCTCTGTGTAGAAAAGCACTTGTCGCAAGGGAAGAGTTTGCAAAGCTCAGAGATGAAACTGGAGTAGGACCAAATGTTTTTGCCCCGGATGAGCTTCTGGAGCCACGCGATGTAACGCCAGTCTTGGGACGTGGGTGTCTGATCGACGGGGAGAGCGTTACACCGTGCTCACGCCCGAGTATGGCTGTGACTGTCGTTTCCATCTGCAAAACTGAGGGGGTTTTGGTGGTGGTGGTTTTTTGTTTGGGTTTGGGTTTTTTTCCAAGCACTTAATTACATTTTTTCCCTAAACTTAAGCTGTTTCTGGTCTGGTAGTATTCTTCTTGGCATGTCTATTTCTTGGCATGACATTGCATCAGAATACCACAGAGGTTCAGGGGGAAAAAAAAAAATCAGTCTTATTTCAGCCTGCTCTTACTTCAAAGATATGTGAAGGTTCTTACTTTCCCTTTGACTGGATAATTCTGGTTTGGGTACAAGATGGATTTGGCCCTCACCATGAGGATTACATAAAAAGCTCTTTTACAATGGGTTTTCGGTTTTGTAAGGAAATACAAAGGCTAAGTCTGTAATAACCGTAAAGAGGTCCATGCAGAAAGATAGATGCTTTCAATTCGGTTGCTCTGAATTTTTCATATTCTCCTTGCACTGCTTCAGGTGCATATATGGAAGGCATTTTTCCCACTGGAGTTTTGGTGCCAATGTGATGAGAATGTGCGGACTGATCATATATACTTTCCTCATCATTTATTTATAATCACTTAATTAAGTTATTATGAAGTCTTTTTTTCTTATTGGCAGTGAGGATGCGATTAATTTTCTTAGCCTTTCCTTCATAACCAGGATCTCTGACATACTGTTTCTCTGCAAAAACTGCTCTTTTTCAAAAGACATTATATTATCCGCAAGATATTCTGTTACAACCAATTCAAAACTTAGCCTAGGTAAAGCTACACCAGTAACAAAGCTTTTTTTTTTTTAATATTTTTTTTATTTATATTCAATTCCTCTGGCAATATACCCAAACAACCTGCTCTATTTCTTTGCCGCTTCTCTATTATGCATTGCAAGGCAAAAAAAAAACCCCTGCCGGATCTTTTAATTTCACTTTCCTTTCTCACATATCTCTTACCTGCTCTGAATTTCCCTTCGAGACTTTTTCTCCCAAGACCTTTTTCCTTTAATTATTGCCACTTATTGGTCCAGTAGTCAAAAAGTACTCGGTGAAGCCTCTGACAGAAGGCTGGCATCTCCACGGCCAAGGGAATGACAAGGGAAAGCTGCCTTGGGAATGACAGAAACCACACAGGGGCTGTACACACCGGCGACAGTTTTGCTTCTCTGGACCCACCCGCCCACTTGGCAAAACATCATCCAGCTGCTAGAGATGATCAAAAAGAAACATGTGAGTTCTTAAGAAAAGAAACAGTAGGAGAGTTGATATGTCACTACGTATTTTAATGCCTCCTTTATTCTGGATAGGACTTCTCAGTCGCTGTCGAGGAAGACTTTCAGGTTTTAGGGCTAATATTCAAGGGTTTTCTCCTTTCCATTACACTATATTTATCTGAAAGGAAAGGCTTCCCTCTGGATTTTCCAGATCTTCATTCATTTACTCCCTGTTACATCATTCCTTTCTAAACAAATGTGACTTCTATTTTAATAACTTGCCCCATCTGGGGTCAGATTAAGTCATTCATCAGCTTACATTCCGTTTGGCAAAACCACCAGGCTTCTTAAAATATTTGTTTAATACTACAGTGAGAGAAGGTTCATAATCCTCAGACCTCAGTTGTGAAATATTAATAATAGAAATCACTTTGTAAGAGGTGAAAGCTTTTTTTTTTTTTAACCCAACAAGGTCTCTCAAGAACATCAGAAATTATAAAGAAATTTGGACGCTCCCAAGCTGACAAAAATCAGCAACTAGCAGGGACCTTTTGTGCTACAGGCCATTCAGTATTCATCCACCTACAAGAAAATAGAGCAATAACAAGTGTCTTGCACATAAAGTGTTTAAAATTCTAAAGTATATAGGACATAAAGCTGCTTCCTTTTTCCTCATTTGCAAATTTTATCTTGGTTGGAAAGGCGCAGTAAAACACCCCAGACTGATTATCAACATACCATGCACCCATATTACTTAATTCCATGTAATGCCAGTCTGTGTGTATATAGTTTATTTTTCCCACAATCTCTTTTTTATTTTCTCCTCAATCTTGAGTTAATGTCATAAATAGATTTTTTACCTCTGCACATCTTATGGATGTTAAATCCCTGAAGGTGATGGGACCATAACTTAACACTTGACTTTAAAGGTGTGATTGTGCTTAAAACTAATCCTGATAAATCCCTCTTTTCATTGAAAAGATACAAATATTTAAGGAAAACTACTCTTAATACAAATATTTCACACTGTAAAATACTGGAAATCGACGTTGATTAGACAGCGAATTTCTAAATCTTTTCTTTTTTTAGTACAAATGTGTTTGCACTGGGTTTCTACAAAATACATTTGCCGGTAATACGATTTTTTCTGAACAGTCTTACGCTTTACAAGAAGGCAGTTCAGAATTGCGCGCAGGGATGCCGAGGCCCTCTGCGCAGCGGAGTTACTCCCTGCGCTCAGGCGAGCTACTCTTGCTTCCTGGTCTCGCCCTGGATACTCGGCACTTACCCAGGCTCCGCATTGCTCTTGCCGCAGAGTGTCCTTGCCTCCAAAGCCACCAGCATGATCCTGGTGCCAGGTGCAAGCTGGCCGGCATGTTCACAGCACCTGGTGAAGGTCTGAGGGTTCTCCACTGGCCTCAGCTGCAAGTCTCTACGTGGGTCAAAATTTTAACCCTACGCTTGCCCGGTGCGCTGGGTCCCAGAGCACGCGGCAAACACGCCATCCAAAAAACCCCTCTTGCACGCTGCCATGGCCAGAAGCTGGCACCATCCTTCTGGTTCACCTGGGCTGTGATGGACCATCAACTGGGGGGATAGACCCAAAAAGGCAGTTGTGATTTCAGCAGGGAGGAGAGAAATGGAGAGGTTGCCTTACAATTTCACTTTGTGGTTTGCGGACTGATTGCCTTAATGGCACTCCCATTAAAAGTTCTTTCTGTGAAATGCTGTTTTCTTTCTCTTTTGGAATTCTCTGCATTAATAATTAGTAGCTCCTTTTGGAAGTTATTTATAGAAAGTATTGCTCTTGTGTCACTTCATGCTAGACAAGACAGAAAGCAAGCGCTCCACAGATGCATGCACAGAGCAAATACGTTTAGCATTCTGCTAAGAAGCACAAGATATCCTTTGCAGACAAGGAAAACCCAGAAAGCCCCCTCCTTCTCCCAAAACTGCCGTGCTGTTCTAGCAGCAAAGCGAGCGATGCTGGCTGCAACTTAATGCGGGAAGGTAAATCTCCTCCCAAGGCTTGCAGAGGCTTTGCCTGGCGCATGGGGAAAGCTCTCCGTCCTGTCCCCATTCTGCAAACCTGCAGAAGGCTTCATTTTCCAGGGCCGTCAGTCTGAGCTCTTTAAGTGTGTCTATGCACGTTCAGATGAAAAAAATGTCATTTTGTTCACTAAACTCGTGCCAGGAAAAGCACACAGAGGGCAAAAAGCGGCTGAGTTAAGCCCCTGGGAAGGGAAGGAAGGAGAGGCGCGGCGCGTGGCGCTGGCAGCAGCCTGGATGGGGGCTGCCAGGCAATGGCGATGGGAAAGTTTAATTTTAGATAGTTGGAGCAAAACACTGAATCACTTGGGGAAATAGGGACGGCTGAAGAAATAAGGCCTGCGGAAACAGCTGCATCAAGCAGGGCTAGCAATGAGAGGAGGAGGACGGGCACACAGGCCCGCGTGTGTCATTGCCAAGCAATCTGAAAAGGACTCCAGTATTGGCCAATGGGATTATTTTCTCCCTCTCCATACTATATCAAAGAGACAGCTGCAATGCAATCTGCTGTTTGCATAGGAAAGGTGTTAGCGACGAGCAGGACAGTGGGCGCTTGGGAATCATTGCTGGTGGAAGCAGCGAGCGCCACGCGGGGCCGGGGGGCCGGCGGCAGGGCAGGGGCTCAGCTCCCGCACCTCGCACGGCGTCTTCACAGCACTCCCCGGTGGGACCGGGGTGAAAAGAGACACCTTAACAGCCTTTCAAAAGGCTATAATTTTTCCCTTGGAAAACAAGGCAGTAATCCTAACTCCTATCTTCCAGACGGAGCATGATAAATATACGGCATTGGATAAGGCTTGTAAACACAAATATGGCAGAAAGCCCTGGTGACACTGGTACGCTCCATGCCTTTGCTACCTCTCCCTTCCCTCTGCAAGCCTGTCCTGGTTATTCTTCTTTTCTTTTTCCCCAGGAAACAAATGCTTTTAATTCAGTCCTATAAGAGGCAAAGATGCTTCCAGGGCAGCAGCCTCTGTGCCTTTTCATAGACACAGAAACATAGAACAAAACGAAGAAAGAGTTTGGTAATAGTAAGTCATTATAATTATAATTAGCACATATTTAGCGCTTTACATTTTCAAAGCACTGTACAAATATTAGCTAATGAATATTTGGTAAGCAAACAGATTTCAAGCTCCTAGAAGGACTATTACAAACTACAAGGAAAATATTTTACAATACTTGGCTGACTTTTTCTCACTCCTACATTTCCAAGGTTATTAGGCTTTGTTACACCTGTAACTTAATCATAGCGAGCCATTTTGTATTTGTTACGTATTCAACACCGATGCCTTTAATTAGAGGTTAAGGATTTGGGGTGTGTAGAAATAGGCTGTTTAAAGGATGTTTAAAAGCAAACACTGTGTGGGCAATGTGGGCAAACACTGATGTGGTGTAGACAAACATTTTGCCCACACATTTTCTTCTTGTTTTAGTGCACTGGAATGTGACCAGCCTTAGGTCTGGACTCGCAAACTTAATGAAGGCACTGATCCTCCCTAGCCATCTGCATGTTCCCATGAGGAATAACCCAAATTCACCCATATCTGAATGGTTTGCCTGAAGTTGACCCAAGGGTCTTCAATCTGTTCTACATCTGGCAACTTTGGGGATTCCCACTGGAGGCGGATGCTGAGCAGCTGTTTAGGACAAGAGGTTTGGTTAGAGGGACCATCCCATGGTCAGTCTTCTGTGCTTCCCGCTGGCAAGCTGCAAAAGGTGGAATGGGCATATTCAGAACAGGGCATTTGCTGTTATTTTGCTATGGATAAGGTTGTGCGCATCATTCCAGGAAATAGAAACCCAGTTAATACCATCACGGCCACCACCTTGTAGTAAATGTACAGCTGAAGCTGCAGAGGTGGTGTAATTGCTGGTATGAGCTGCAGTCTGCTCCAGGAGCTGAGGTTAGCATCCCTCCTTTGCAGGAATCCTACCAGTTAAAATAAACCAGAAGAACATAGCTTTCCTTCCCGGCCATCCCAGTGATACACCAAATATTGGGTCAGATATTTCTCTTTATCGTGGATGGAATTGTTTGTGCTTCATAGTGTTGATAATGAGAGGAAAAGCAGATGCCTAGACATAGTGGCTGTGCCCAAACCTTTCCTTGAAGTTCAGCCACCCAAGTACTCACTAAGCCAAAATCCTCAGACTTAAAAATTCTGATGTATGTAGTTGTTGTGGTTTAGCCCCAGCCAGTAACTCAGCCCCACGCAGCCATTCACTGGTGGGTTGGGGGAGAGAATCGGAAGGGTAAAAGTGAGAAAACTCATGGGTTGAGATAAAGCCAGTTTAACAGGAGAAGCAAAAGCCACCACAAGAAAAGCACAGCAAGGAATTCATTCCCTCCTTCCCACGGGCAGGCGGGTGCTCAGCCCCCGCCAGGACAGCAGGGCTCCATCACGTGCAACGGTGACTTGGGAAGACAAACACCATCAAGCCAAACAACCCCCCTTTTCCCCCTTTTCCCCCCAGTTTTATATACTGAGCCTGACGCCATATGGTGTGGGACATCCCTGGGGTCAGTTGGGGTCACCATCCCAGCTGTGTCCCCTCCCAGCCCCTGGTGCCCCCCCCAGCCCCTCGCTGGTGGGGTGGGGTGAGGGGCAGGAAAGGCCTTGGCTCTGTGTGAGCACCGCTCGGCAATAGCAGAAACACCCTTGCGGTATCAACGCTGTTTTCGGCACGAATCCAAAACACAGCCCCATATGAGCTACTGTGAAGAAGAATAACTCTGTCCCAGGCAAAACCAGTGCAACAGTCAAGCTCTTCTGATCAGCCTTTCTTGATGGCCGTAATTGGTCTCCTTTGCTTGTCTTTGTCCTTGACTTTGAAGTTTTGATTCATTACCTTGTGCAAATTCTCCTCCGCACCATGACAAACAATTTCATACCAATGATTCCTCCATTTCATTTGTATCCAAGTTGCCTTCTTTAAGCCAGCACACTCTTATCTCTTCGTAATCAATTTTCTACTTTCTAAATATCCACAGTTTTGGCACCTATGTAGCAAGCTTTCTTCCCATGAAGTGATTAAAGTATTCAGCTTGCTCTCTTTCTTCCGTCACCTTGTCTGCTTCAGTTTGTGCTCTGAGCAGTAGCTGGGCAGTGTATATAACTTGCTGCTTAAATTCTGCAGATTATGTGTGATCTCTATATTAGTTTCTCTTCCAATTGCTTCTGCTTCGCTATCCTTGCACAATATGCACTCAGCATCTGCTTCTGCCATTGCCTCTGAAAGCAGAAGTGATTCCTCTTGCCAATTTTCCACTTTCCAAAAAGAAACTGTTCTTTCAAGACTTGATCTTGTTGTGTGCTTTAAAGTCAGTAATAATACAGCATACGCGACACGTTACCGAACTGGGGATAAAACAAGAAGCACAGATAGAGCAGCCAAAATATTTAATAGCAAACTCTACTCTGCACTCTGCTTGACGGGCCAAGGGAAATATCACGTTTCTTGAAATGACACCAAGCTCTGCCAAGAGGGAATCCGGACCCCAGGCGCTCAGGCCAGTCAAAGGGGTATTGGATGTGGAGCCAGGCACACAGACAGCTCTCTTTTTCTAACATTTTAAAATAGTTATCTCTGGCTGTCCAGAAGTTTAGTTATTTCCAATCACCCATGAACAGAAAAGTAATTTTTCTGCATATTTTTGATAGGAAACCTGTCCTACTTTGCAGGGATGTTTTGATATTTTGGAAATTTCACTTCAAATTCTTGTATGTCTACTTCCCATATCACAGTTTGACATCCATTTAGAGTGTAAACCTTTCAGGCTGGGTCAGCCTCTCACTTATCACGGGGGAAAATGAAGAATACATTGTTATTTATGTTATCTGGGAACAGTAGATAAAGACAATGCACATGTAGGATGGAAACTGATTTTCTCTCTGGCCCGACTTTACATATAAGGCTTTCCTAATAGGAAAGTAAGTTTATTCAGTGCCTGGCATAGTGAATCCTCAGCTTGATGTAAAGGCTTTCAGGCTCTACTTTCATACAAATAATCTGTCATAAACAGCTGCTGCACTTAATTTTAGATAGGGATAGAGCTGAACACAGGGAAAAAAAAGTAACTAACCAAAAATCAAAGTGAAAAATCAAACTAAATGGTGTTTGGGGGTTTTGTTGTTTGAACATATTGACTAATATTTTCCATTATTGTAATTTCTTCTCTGCTGTTCTGAATGTCATTGATGTCCTCGGAATGCAAGAAGTTAATCCAAAATTAAGGAAGGGGTGATCCTTACAGTAGCTCCAGTTAATCAGAAATATAAAACACCATAAGTGCTTAATCAAAAGTGAGTTTTCTGCCTTACTTTTGGAGGTCCATGTAGGCCTGATGGGCTTTGTAAGTCCCCAGCTCCTGAGAGTGCAATGTCTACATCTTTGCTGCCCCACCCACCAAAACTGGCAATGGGTGATGACAGTTTGGTGCATTATCCTTTACACAAGGCAACAAAAGAACGTGTGCTCAAAGGTTTAAGAGTGAAAATACAGAAAGAGAGAGTCATACACGGGTAACAGATTTCATTCCTTCTGTGAAGAGCCGGGTTCAGCCTTTAGCCTTTAAAAATTTTACAAAAAGGCAAACCTGATTCTTATACCTGCTGAAAAGGTACTAAACTGTTAAGATGGTGGGTATCATCAGGCTGCTTCTCAGCAGGGAGCTCTGATTCATCAGCATCAGGGTTTCCCCAAAGCCTTCTGTCTGCATCTCCTACTTAGCGTGGCAGGGACATTGTCAGAGAATGAAAGGCTTCTTCCTCGTGTCAAAGGGCTGGCATTCATCAAAATGATAATACATTTTACCTAGAGCACCTTTTAGATGAGGTTCATGAAGTCTGTAAAGGAGGAGATGATAAAGAGAAAAATGTTGCTGGATTTTTTATTATATTTTTGGCACTAAAACTGGTACTACATGAAATGAAAGATTTTTCTTTTATAAGTTTCCTTTGGCTTTTACTTTATAAATATTCCTTGGTTAAGTCAGTGAACTGGGTTTCACATAAAGCATAATCCAAAGCCTGTTAAGGTCAACAGAAAGCTTCTTATTAATTTCAGCAGGCTTTGGATTGAGCTCTAAGTACAAAACTGCTCAGTGAATCAAACAAAAAGTTTTTGTATCGCAAAAGGGAGATTCACACCTTGCAGGATCAAGCACTTCTCAATGAGGATAGTCTAAAATCCAGTAAATCTTCCAGGAATCTTGCTGCTGATTGTATGGGCTTGGGATCAAGTATGTTGTATCCAGCCTGCAAAACCCAGGGTGTTTTCTGACCAGTGCTGGGCTCTTCATGCATTCACCTTCCAGGAAAATGCAAAACATGTTATGTCCCGAAAAGGGGTCTTTCTAACTCTCCAGACAGGCTGATTTAATGTAGGAAGAACTGAGATAACCTACAAATAACCTCTAGATCCCCAAACCTAGCACTGGCCATCTTTACCATTGATACGCAGGGATTATTTTTGTTGAGGCATGGAGCGTCTAAGTGGTTGCGGTATGACTACGCCGTCATTTTTCACAGTTCCTCCCCTAATTTCCCTTTGCTCCTCTGTTTTATAACCTAACGATACTGCCTTCTTCGGTTTCTCCGTCCATTTGTTAGCTCCTGCCTCCTGTTTCAATACAGCCGTTAAGCCAAATCCTGCTTCACACCCCAGCTCAGCTGCAGCCACAGACGGAAAAGGTCCCTCCAAAAATCAGGGCGGGCTTGTCACGCACTCGCTTTAGTTGTTTGGGTTTAGGGTATATTTAGGTTAAAATATGGAACTAAACGAAGCTGTAGTTTGAGAGAATAAAATGAGTTTGAAAGGTCTACATGTCTCTTGTCAAGGAAGAAATCCCCTCTCGTTACCTTCAGAAGCATCAGGGGAAGATAAAGCAGCAGCAAGCTTTCCACCTCGTCCATTGGCAAAGCAGTCTATTAAGTAACAAACCAAATAGGTTTTAATATCGAATTTGACTGTAAAAGCTAAATTATCTGAATGCAAATAAGGGATCAATAACTCCTTTGTTTTGTTTAATTAAATTTTTATTTTCATTTTTGAACTGTAATTTAAAAAAAAGTTTTAGCACAAAACCAGCTCTACGATTAATTTGAAATTTCTGTGATAGCATCCATTTCCACCAAAACTCTTCTTTGCTGGGAGGGGTTTTAATGAATGAATAATATGAAGATAATGTGGAAGCATACCCAAGCACTCGAACAAAAATTAAGTTTTTAAAATTCTACTTTTCTTAAATGTTTCCCAACACCTCCTCTCAAATGGGGACTTTTATCTGGTGTTGATATTTTAGTGACTCTTTTACCATTACGACTCTAACTCTCTGAGAATGATTGTTTTCCTTCTTTCATGGTTTTTCCAGAAAGACTTTAAATCCAAACCGCATTGTTGGACACAGATTGATACTCATTGCCAATATCCATCCGAAGCTCATTCTAACCATGTCCTAGGAACAGAATTAAGACAAAATTAAAGAAATACAATTTAATCATCACCAAACTTGATACTATGTAGAAACAGGTAAAAACAAGCCTACCATCAGTTTTAGATTATAGAGCTCTGATTCAGGTTTAAACTGACAATTATTCTGAAAACTCCTCCTAAACACCTTTCTTTACAAAAATATTATCCCCTCAATCACCCAAGTGAAAACCAATTACTTAACATTTGAGCTACGGAGCAACAATGTTTGTGTGACAATTAAGGTAAAAACAGAAACCTTGAGCAAAAAATAGGTTTTGGTGTGTATCTGAAATATCGATAATTCACAGGGTTAGGAAAAAAAAAAAAAAAGGAAGCATAGTAAACAAAATCTTAGAGTGCATTTGATCAATAAAAGAGAAACTCATTCATTTTTAGCACTGCTTGTAATATTCCTTCATCCTAATATTCCTTCATCCCCTTCTTTCGCCTTGCTTTGTTTTAAAAAAAAAATCCTTGAGCATTGTAAACACCTTGAATATTTACTGTCTTATGAAACCAGAAAGTGTTAATGGTCCCTTATTTTCTTTAAAAGCACTGAAAAGAACTGATGATTTGTTACACACATCTCCTGATTCATTGCAAGTCTTGGGACAGGGTCATTCATGACCACGAAGTGGATGTCGGGTGAAATAAGGGCCAAGATGGTTTGAGTAATGAAGGCTGTCCCAGTCTTCTGTACCAACCTACCCTTCCAAGATTTGAGCAACACTCAGAGTCAGTAATGCCATCGAAACGAGGAGCTGAAGTGTAAATTAAACATATCTTTGAGGCTGCATCTCTGCTTATTTTCAGAGTACATGTTACGCGGACGATTTAAATATATGTAACTGAGATGTAATTGAAGAATGAAATTAAATACAGCCCAGCTGAAGAAGTTATTGAGGTTTTGTGGGGTGGTTTTGCCTTCAGTTTCCCCTCCCCTTAGAGAAGGGAGGTTATAGCAGGTTTGCTCTCAGTATCACCAGATGCCTGCACTCCAAAAACAGCATTGTCAGTGTTCCACACTATTTCAGCAGCTATTGCACAGGTCTTACTGGCCTGGTACATGGTTCTCTTTTTATCTTCTTCCACTGTCTGGAAGCAGCCACCAGGGATGGTATAAATAATTTCGGATTTGACAGTGCCGGTTGATACACGCAGCAAGATACAGCTGTGCTTAGACCAAACTGTTGAGCTCTTTTGGTGAGTGGTCTTAAATTTTTCAATCGGGAGCAGAGAAGGGTTGGTGGCAAAGTTGCCCTGGAGGTCACAGGTTGCCAAGGCCGGGGAGGTGGCCGTAGCTGCACCAAAGCACACAGATCTGGGGTCACCTGTCTGAGAATGTGCCGGAGGATACAAGATGCTCATACAGCTGTCTGGTCACATGTATTCTGGGCTAATTTAAGGAAAAGAACTGGAAAGCTGCTTGTTGGGCTCAATCATTTGCACTTTTCAGTGGCAAATGTGCAGACGTCATTCCACAAAGGTCTAGTCCCTAAGAAATCAGAGATTTATAGGAAAGCTTTGAGAAAGCTGGAAAAATGTGACTTGCAGAAGAGATGAGTTCTTCCATTATTCTTCACTGGGAAAGGTGCTCATCTATCAGCACCAGATTAGAGAAAGCTGGCGGAAAATCTCTGCCACTTGGTTAGTACCAAAGTGGATAGGGTATGGGGGGCTGGGTTTAGTCCTCTCTGTTAGCCGAGAACAGCAACAGAAAGAATTATTAGGTGCTTTCAGTGATTTATCACCCACTCCCAGATAAGCTAACCAGTTCACAGTCCAACAGAGTCCGATGCTTTGCATCAACTTGTTTCTCCTTGCACAGCCAAGATAATGAGAACTTGGACCTTCCAAATGAACTGAGATTTCAATGAAAGTTCAGGGGGCAGCAAAATCCTTTCATGGGCAAATGCCTAATTTGCATTTTCTAAAGTCACCTTTTAACCTTGGTGTGCCTGCTCTCTACGGGTTTGAGCCACAAAGGAAAACAGGAGGCCACTGAATGCCAAAAAGTACAGAATGGTCAATTACCCAACTGTGAATCACAGTGCTGGTGTATGTACATGTACTTGAATCATACTTTCCTGGACTTACTTTAAGGATAATTCTCCATAAAGCTGGTAGTTATGTTTTTATGCCCTATCGTCATTGTAAGTCAGGGTTTAGTATTTACCTGCTCCATTCTAAATGGCACAACCTTCAAATGACAATATTATGAAAACTGACTTAAATGCCGATTAAACTTCCTTAAATATAGAGCTGTTTGCTTTTAATTAGCCATCTCTGTATGCTTACCCATATTTGCAAAGGCACAGAGTACAGTGTCTGCTAATGTTTAGAAAAATGGCATGGAAATAAAGAATAAAAGACGACTATTCACCCTAAAGATGGATCTCTACCCCAGCCAGCTTTCCAGGGCACAGCGGCTGCGCATGAGCTCCCCATGCTTGCCCAGACGCTGCCCGCCCTCCCCTTGGCGTGGGCAAGGGCTCCGCTCAGCGTGCTTTCCCGATATGCGGCCTTCAAGGGGACACGTGCTTATTAGCACAAGTAACAAGTTCTACACCTTGTGTTCATCCTTCCCGGAGGCAGAAAAATGGCTTCAAAGAGGGTGATGGAGAATAACAACGAACACTAAAGGAACCAGAACATTGAGCGTGCAACACTCTCTTCCTTACAAAACAACTGGGGACTACAGGGGTTGGTGAGCATAAAGCTAGTCTGTAGCTTATCTTACAAACCTTGACCTCCAGAGGCAAAAAGCCTGTTATAGAATTATCTAGATGGTCATCTTGGTATTTCTTGGCTTCCTACAGCACAGCATGGTAAAGCCTTGAGGGCCTGACTAAGATTGCTGAGAGATCAGTAGTAAGAAAGGTCTTAACATCTCGATGAGGTACATATCTGCATTTCCCCCACTTCTAAATAACTCAGGCAAACCAAATTATCAGCTCTGCCATATATAACATCTCCAAATCTCCACGGGGAGATATTCACACAGATTGTGCACAAAAATATTTTAAAATATATTTTTCTAGTCATTTTCTTTAATGCAACTTGGATTCAAAAATATTTATTACTTCACTCACCCCACTGGGTCACTGAAGCTTATCCTGCAGTTTTGTTCTTTTGACTTTCCTGCTTCTCCTCCCAAACCAGCCTGCCACTGGGCAGCAACCAGAAATCACAAAATAAAGTAAATAAAGTGAAATGCAGTGCTGTTTTTGGGGAAGCAATCGTAAAGCTTTACAAAAAAAGCAGCCTGGTGCTTCAGTGGATGAACACTGGCGTTTGGCACTTTGTAATAGGTTAGAAGCCTCGAAATTTATTGTAAACTTAATGCAGTTTTACAGCCTATCTTCAAAACATTTACACAGACAGTAAAGGATGATGGATATTTTCAGAGCATTCCTCTTCTCCAACAGTTTCCCTCGCAGTAACACCGCACAAGCATCAGTGATTTGAAATATATTATTGATGTATCTTTGAAGATCTACTACATGATACCTCATGGTTATTGCTATTATGCAACTGGCTTCTAAGTGTCCTCTTCTATACGAGGCAGAGCTGAGAAGATACGATCAGTATTATTATTATTTGTATTGCAGTGAGAGAGGCAGTAACCCAGCAGGGCACCATTGATTTAGAACCATACAAAGACACAGGATGACAGAGTAGCTGCTCTTTACATTTTACATTTTAAATAAACCAGGAAAACAAGACCAGAAAGAGATACAGTATATAAACAATCAACGTGTTGATTGAAGTGCACAAGAGATAGATGCGTGCCTGCACCAGTGAAGTTAATGAGATCCATACTTTGCATTTAATGGTCGTCTCTCAATTGTCTCCTCCATGATGGAAAGTTGGAGAGGTGAATGAAGAGCTAGATAATTAGATGCCAATACAGAAACCCTGATTGGGAAGGTGGGGAGAGTTATGGAGAGGTCAATTCTATTATTACTATTGGATCTCAAATGTTTTGCTGTACCACGTCTTTAATCTCTCTTCATACACAATGTGTTTTATGGATTATGTGGCTCAGACGTCGTTTTCTTTGCATGCACGCTCAGGTCTTATTTATTCTCACTAACGTTGCTAACAACTCTAAAGCTAAGAACCGGATCAAACTTACAGTGAAAAGCCCGATAGATTTTCTGTTAGCGTTGATTTAAACAGAGGTCCGGGATGTTTCTATAGCCAAGATGAACCATGAGCACAGCATTACCTAAGCAGGGAGTGTCCCCTTGGACAACGTTTGCTAGTAAAAGATAACGACAGAGTGTAAATGTAACGGTATCTTCTAATTATAAATGGGTTGGCAAGAGCAGTAAGCAGGAGAAGACCCGAAACGTTTAAAGAGAGCAGCCAGAGCAGAGGCCGTTGGCTTTGGATTGGACAAACATCAAATTCTTCCTTAGCAAGGAAACTCCACGGGAGAGTATCAGTGGGTTTGTAATGCCATCAGATACAACAACATCTTACATGAACATCCTGGTTTTCTCCTTCGCTGAGAAGAGTTCCGCATGCCCCCAAACCCAACTATGCTTTCCAGCTCTTGACAGTTCATTCAGTAGTTCTCAGTTCAGTTTATTTTCAACTCTTATTGCAGGTCCAATAGTAGCTTTCAGCACCATGAAGTGTTAGAACAAGAAATGTTCTCTCTAGCAATTAAGCATCGGCCCAACCTATAAGCTGAGTGTTGTAAATTAGACAAATTCCTAAAACAATAAAAGCAGTTCTGTGTCTGGTCTATGCCTGTAGTGTTGCAAATAAATGTTTAGCATAAGACATGCTCAGCTTTCATGGGGAGCTATGTTCAGCGTGGAAATATGTATTATCTTATTATATTGGGAAAATATGTTAAGTTTATGTGTAGAAATGAAATTTCTAGTGTTCCGATACTTTGTGCGGTGTGGTCCACATTAAGACTTCTTGGAGCTCTTTCTCAGGCTTCCTACATAATGCACCCATTCCACTTGCTTTAGGTTGCTGATTTTTTAGCATTTCAAAGCATGGCCTTTAAAAATCATAGAAATCCCAAAATGCAGCCGCAGCCATTAGGTTCCCAGGCATAGATTAATCCCACCTATATATAACCAGGGTGTGAAGTGGGAAAGTAGAGATCTTACAATGCTCTGTGTTACAATTAAAAAGCCCTTCAGTTTATGTTTCCTTATTCTGTTGCACTCCGTACCTTTTTTCATGTGTTTAGGACCAATACCAAACTTCCGCAATCTCCGCGTGTTTTTATTCTATTTACTCCTAATAGGTGACATTTTAAATTTTTGTTTTAAGTGCGGCTAATTCTCTTTCCAGAACTGTCAAGTTGCACGGCTGAATGCCTCTAGGACTGATAGCTGCACAATACACGGTGCTACACCAATATACGATAGCTGCACATCTACACAATATTTTGATAGTGTGACGGTAGCTGTTGGTAATAATGCATTTGTGTCGCGGTTTTGGGTGGCAGTTGTCAGAATACAGGTGAATTTCTAGTTATTACAGAAAATCAGTTTTCAGATGGAGCAATTGTGTCCTGGAGCTTTGGGGTACAGGTAATCACTTGGAATCTAATTCAGGAAGGGCCTCAGCCGTGTGCTTAATAAATATATGTATGCTGGAGATTATTGCTGTAAGGTGATACATTGAAATTGTCACCATCCACGAAGTTAAAATTCAGTATGGTTATATGCATTTTCGGGGTGGAATCTATCAGCTTGCAACTGCTTCTCTGCAAATATGTTTGTGCATGTGTAATTCTTTCCTGGATCAGATCTGATTTTCAGCATCTCTTTACTATTCATATACTATTATTAGCTTTCTACGTGTTACAGTAATAGGAATCCTTTTGAAGTATGACGTTTAAAATGAAACAATGCCTTAGCCACCATCTAAGTTCATAGTTTTTTTTCTAATTGCTTAGAATTTTAAAAATATATTTCATGTTCACTGGTAGAACAGGTGGAGCTGGTAGCTGTGAACGCTCTTCTACATGATAATATACTTTGGTTCTGGTGGTGTTGTTTTGTTTCTTCATTTTCTCATTAAACAAAAGGCAGGCTGGAAAAATAAGAACTTTGGTATTTTTCAAGAATTTCAAGCTCAGAGGCAGGCTAAGCGTAATTCATGGTCAAGTAAAGAGAAATACTGGATTTTCAGATGCCAGGCTACGTCAGTGAATATCCTTGCCTGCTCAATAGTCAGGAAAATCAAGTCTTGAACTGGTATGAAAGTGCATAAAATACATTATCCCTCTAACCACAGGAAGGAATTAAGGCAGGGGACCCAGCTTAAGGGATGTCCTGTCTCTTTTCTTGCTAATGAGAAATATCCATGCACTCTTGTTTGAGCTTTCATAACTGGACGTATTTACGTGAAGTCCCATGTTTGTGGATGAGAGGATACCTTGCAGGGAAAGTCACCTAACAAACGTGCTGGCTGCCACTCAAAACTTGGTGTTATTCTGCTAATCAATATAGGAATTAATAAAGGGATTAGTATTGCAACTGACTTGCCACCATGCAAAAGAGAGCCGTGGTAGAAAATTAAGTAACATCTGCTGTGTTTTCATCAAATACATTTTAATGCGATAAAAATAAGCAGAGAGCAGGATCCTATTTCTGTTAACAGAAAAATACAGTAGAGCGAAGGAACGGGGCAATTCAGATCACCATTTGTGTCCAGGAGACAAACTTCCCCTGCAGATTTCATTAACTGCCGCTGGTTGGCAGTTCTGGGAAGCTCCTGGATTGCTCTTCAACGCAATTTCTTGCAATGCTATTTCTAAGAAATAACAGCTTACACGAGCAAAGGTTTTGAAACCTAAATTTGCCTAACAATTAGATTTTCTCTTTGGTGCTATTTTTTTCTTTTCTTGTTTTTTTTTCTCAATAGCGTAGAAAGTTTTGCTGATTTCATTTTAAACCTGAAAAATTTTACCAAGAAAAATTAATGAAACTCACCTAAGTTGATTTTTATTTCAAATAACAAGCCCACCACAGGTGATTGTGGTTACCATGATGTGGTAGCTTGGCCAATTTTTAGCCTCTTTTGCAAGTCTCATAATCCCTGTAGTCTGTAGTATCTACTGGGGCAGTAATGATTGGAAAAATGAAATCCAAACGAAATATATCTATAGAATGACAGAAAATACGTCAAAATACTGTTTATTACAAGCCACTGATCTTTGATAGAGAACTTTGTGTGTGTATAAAAGATACCCAAATAGATACGTGCTTCTGCCTCCTCTTCCCCCAAGATCCTTCTGTAGAGAGACGAAACAGGCATTGATGAATATAGCTCTACATCTACCAGAGAGATGAGTTTTTTTCATCTCATTACATGGATTTCAGAAACTAGAAACAAATTTCTAAAGACAAAATTGCACAAGGCTTAGTTTTAGGGATAAAAACATTGATTATCTACCAGATCGGTTCTGGTGTATTTCTATATCAAGAAGAAAACCTGTAGATAAATTTGTTTTTGTTTCTCCCAGTAGAAATTTTTGACTATTTAATTAAAGGCCTCATTGCCCCATCATTAAATTCAAAGAAGCATATCTAATGCAAGCACTTAAAAGTAATGTCACTTATTAGTCTTTAATGAAGAGAAACTTATTCTTTCTCTAAAGAACAGCTGTAGAAATAGTGCCCATGTCACCCACAAAATTATATATTATGAAGAGTATTAATGTGTATTTAATGACTGCCAAAGTGTTCCCTTATAGAAAGGACAGTATTCCTTCTTGTTCGGCTTCACTCATAAAGGAGGTTAATTAAAGCCAGAGCATCACAAATTCTGTAACACTGTGGGTCATTCGTCTGTACCAAAATGTAACACAATTCTGCGAAATCTCATTGACAGTGATAACATAAAACTAACTGCTCCACTACTCAGTAAAGATCACTGGTCTGCCTTGTAACTTGGCTCTGGCTTTCATGATCCAACAGCCATGAAATCTGCTGTTAAACATAAGATTTATATAGCTCTTTTCATATTATGCTTTATGAATATATATATAAAGTCTTTCCGATATTTAAAAAAAGGGGGGAAAGTGTCAGAAGTCCAAGTTACCACATTTTTGATATTTTCTATGGAAATGACACCAATTAAATATTGTATGTCATTATCGCATCAAAAAATGAAAGTACACAACGCTACTATCTACGCACATACTTCAAGGTCATGTATTTGATGTTTAGTTAATTTAGCATCTTTTTTTTTTTTTACTTAAATTGATAAATTATTCAAAATAAGGGGCGACAGCAGTATCATAGTAGATCTCCCAGGGTGGAGAGATTGTCAACAGTGGGAGATAATCAACATCTCTCAGGTAGCATCTGGATATCAGAATAGGATGGCCAGAAGTGAAACAAAGAGAAAATGTTTCCGTGCGCGATAACAAAACCAAATGCACTGAGATGCTAATTTGTCACTCCTCCCTGTAAGCAAGGCTCTGTTATTTTGGTTATGAAGACTACACAAATACGCGGGTGTAAGGTGGAGTGATAGAATTTCGTTCCAAGTATACATCATTTCTCTTATATGTGCGGCTTTTATTAATCGGATTTACCTGATGCAATCCTGCATATCCTTCTTTTACAAGCTCTGTATTTGGTACCCATAATACCAATATTACCTGGTGTATTCATTTTGGCTCTTTTTCTTGTTTTCCAGTAAAAAACTACTGTAAACTTTAACACAGAGCAGACAGTACCCTGCAACTTCTCCACTTCCTATTAAGCCCTGATCTTGTTCACAACCATAAGTCACCTAGAAATTGAGAACAGCCAAAACAAATTCATTTTGTTGCCTTGCGTCATTCCAGCAGCTTCCAAAAGTACTGATGCACTTCTGTGTACAGAGTGTTCGAGTCTGATCTCAGTCTCATCACGATGAAGAGTTACTCCACTGATATGTGGGGATTGCCACCGGTGAGAAGGAAATGCAGATGAGCATCAAGCCGTCGTAGCAAAGATCTGCCCACTCATGGCTCGTTTCAGAAATGCTCTCTGCAGTTACCCGATTCCCTTTAATTATGTGACCTTTTAATACTCGTCTGGTACTTTGAATTTATTCCTTTCTGGATAACAATTTATTCTGGGAAGTGTAAATGGAGATGTGTAAACTGTATAAAGGGGTGAATGAAAACCCCAGATTTCTTCCTCATTCCACAGCTCACTGTAGCTTATAAAATTCTCCATGCCTATCTCTCTCTCACTTTTTTGTATGCAAAGGGGAGAAGGTGGTACCATATCGGCTCAGGTATAAGATAAAATGATGTTTATCCCCCAGAAAAATGATAGATAAAAAAAAAAAAAACCACAGGGATTTACTTTTTATTTGCCATCTGCAATTCACTGGACTGGTTCATTTTCTCCCCAAGAGCTCCCGTATCATCTCCCAGCAGCCAGAGCTGTGCAACTGTTGGTCACCACTGAGCAGCAGCGGCTTGGGGGCGACATGCAGGTCTGTGGCACAACACCCCAAATAGCTAGCAGTGTCAGGACCCCATGAGGACAGACTGCCAAGGAAGCCCTGGGCTGGCCAACAGGTAGGCTGCTGAGCCCAGGGCAGCATCAGCGGGGAAACACCTGGGAAATGCAGCCACTTCACTTTCTGGGGTTATTTTTTAAATCATGGCCACACATACAAGGCAATTTGATGCTCACCATGCCTTGTGAAGAGCTTTGAGATTTGTGAATGGAAACTATTAAATAAAGCTAAGTAATACATGTCTTAATATTGAGATTTACTTAGGCAATATGGAAATGAGATGGGAGACTAGAAAATGTTACAGCTGAGTAGATAAACATGGACTTATGTTTTCATTTACAAAGACCTTCAGTATAGAAATGTTAATTATTTACTGCATTATAAATTTCTGAATTCCAGAGAGAGTCTTCACCAATTTGATATATTAAACAAGTGTCTATTGGTAGACCACTTCTTGATATACTGTCTCAGCCATTTATAAAGACGGCTCCGCATCCCACAGCTATCCGTTTCACTTGAGATGCCACATTGCATCAGTCAGGTTATTCCCGTTAAGTACTGGGTACCAGCGCACTCACTAGCACGCCTCACTTGACAAGCCATGTTTTTTAATTACAGGGAAACAAATCTGTTTCCTTTCCCAACATCACCAGCAATAATCAGGGCTCGAAACGATTCTGATTTTACTTACCTCCATGAAATCTCGTCTGAAGTAGACGTGCAGACAACCGGTAAAGACTGAAGTATGCACACTACTGAAGTACATCAACGAGTTCCCAGCTTTCTGTATTTCACTGCTATTTGCTCCTTCTTTACCTGCAGATTTTCTTAAATCAGTCACTGCCGGGCAAGAAAGACCCTGAGGCGATACCTTTAGGGACTGCATAGAGCAGAGGTGTACATGATTTCCTCCCTTTCCCCTGGATCAAGCTACGATCTTCCCTCCTCACCCTCACCCTGCTCAGGCACACCCTGCTTACGCGCACGGACAATGTGCAAGGCACTTAGAGGATACATTTCTGCTTTACATAAAGAGGAAATGTCTTCCCTCCCTGTGACAGAAGCATTGCAGCTATTTGTCAGTGGAGGATCCTCTTTTCCCTTTGTTCCCTCCCTGGAGGCTCAGCTCCCGCTCCCGAGGGCAGCGTGTTACCCCACCGTTCCTGAGCTCCTTATTCTTTCCAGGTAACGCCGTGGCTCTTTTGTGCTGAGGGGCTGGGGGAGAACACAGGAAAAATTTTCTGTCACTTAAAGAATAACTATGAAAATAATATCTTTGGCTGTCCATACATGCAAAAAAATAAAAGAGCAACCGAACCTAGAAGGCAGTTGTGATAGAGGGAGCCGTTCCCTCGGAGAAAGAGCACGGGAAGGATGGGGGAAAGCGCGTTACTGGGCAGGCTGGAAGAGGGGTCTCAGCAAAGAGCTGTATTGGCAGCCAGAGGCACCTGCCAGGGTCTCTGACAGCGGTTTTCTCCAAGAGAGAGGGGTAAGGAAGGACCATGGAGTAATAATCTGTATAAAGGTTTGCTGCTTTAGGTAAATTTTGCTCTATGGAAGGCAGCTGTTACTAATACACCTGTTGTCCCGGTCCCTGGCGGTCATCATTCACTAGATTTTCCCCATCTTTGTTAGTTAAATTCAATATTATTTATATCTTCGTGTACCTCTTGTACCTTAAGTGAACAGAAAACCAGAAAGTTGCCAGACTGAGGAAGAGTTATTGCAATAAATGTTTTTTCTTTGCAAAAATTATTGTGTGAAGCCAGTCTCCTAGGATTTCCATCTTGGTCAGGCAGCTGTGAAGGATAAAGAGGAACGGATGTAGATCATTATTAGACTGTTGAATGCTTAACTAAAATTAAGTTGTAATAGAGCTGGTGCGAGAGCAACAGTTTACACATGAATGAAGGAAAATCACACTTTTCTGTGTATTATTACACACTTTGTGCCGCTGCCTCAGTCCTGCAGAACTCGTGCTTAGCTCCTACTCCTCGGTGATCTCTGTGCCTCTCTGCCTAGAAATGCCCATAGGGTGTGATGATATAACTGATTATTATGAATCCAGTCGTTCACAACTAATGCAACTAATTTGACTCCCGTTGCAAAAACACCCACAATGACTTGCTCCGCTCAGATCCCAGACACTTAGTACGGGATCAGTGCGCGAGTGGAGGTGCTGGGGGGGCTGAGGGAATCGGCCGCCGTGACCAGCCCTGCTGCTGGCTCAGACCCCGAGGGCAGCGCACCCTGCAGACTACGCCTTATGATGCTGTTGAAATAACTCCTTTGATCAGCTTTTACTTTTCATGGTTTTCAGTTTTGTCAGTTTCTCGTTCTGTAACATTATAAGGAGATTTCAAGATCCTCATATAAAAAGCCCACTGGGTCTGTCTTCCTGAAGGAGTGCGACTGGGACTTATTTTAGCTATTCTGTTATATCTTTCTTGCTCTAAAAACTTCCCCCCCCAGTTTCTCACTTTTATCTCACCAGTACTCTTCTTCACTTTACTCATCTTTAAAATTCATTTTGTATAAAGCCTTTCTGCCAGTCCCCGCTCTGGCATTTTTTGGGTTGTGCTTGATCCCTCAATAACTTTTTGGCCAGCGAGAGTTTACTTTGCTTGTCTGTTGGCTTAACTGTGGATTCAGAAAGAATAATAATTAGGTATTGCCTCTAACTACCCATGGGTAAGTTCATAAATATGGCTGCTTTACTGATGTCCTGGAGGGTATTTGCATTTGGCATTCTCAGCGTTGTAAAGTGCAAACCTGGTTAATAGGGAAATTGTGTCTTGCATTGTAGAGATGCTAATAGAAGTGGTGTCACTTGCCATGAGATATTCTAATTTATGACTATCTTCAAAGAACATACTTGCCAATTAGTGTCTTTATTAGAATACTTACTTTTATGATTTGAAAATATGGCTCTTAATTGGGACCAGCTTTGCCTAAAGGAGAAATATTTGTTAATAAATAAATGAATAAACTAAACCTCTCCATCAGTACCCATGGAGGGAACCCACTTATATCACATAGACACCCTTATAGATTGTATTACTTATTATTCTCAAACTCGTTCAATTACTGAGCGAGACAATTTCATCTAACATTATATCGTCTTGCTCAGAAAAATATAGACAGGATATTGGAATTTGCTCGTTTATTAAAGCAAGTAGCTCATTAGGCATAATTAAGATAGAAGAAACAGGAGCATTAGATTTTCATACCACACCGTTAGCCCGATAGCTCTAGTAAAGGCAAAAGCACCATAGTTGCTCTGTTAGTACATTGATCAGGTTAATGTAATTAAGATGCCAATTTTATTAGAATCTGGAGATAATATGAGGGGTGCTTAGTGTTTTTAAATTTTAAAATGTAGTAAAGAAACTGTTTAAAAACTTAGAACTTAATAGGACTGAAAACCCCACTAGTCAGCAAAGGGGGAGATATGACCCAGAATCTGGCTGAGGTAGGTACCGTGGGGACATCGCAGTGTCCTGCGCTTGTCATGACCCTGTCATTGCATTTTCTTCCCCAACGGATGGTGGGAAGTTAGAGCAAAGCTAGTTACAGCAAGGGGACATCCCCCTCCGAACCGGGCACACGTTCCCAACAGCCACTCCATGCTCATCCTTTCACCACGGAGGACTTGGATCCCTCTGGGACTCGTGGCATGGCAGTCTCCAGCCCACAGCTTCCCAAACAAGAGCATGTCCTGCAGAAATACGCTGTTCTCCACGCAGGGGTAAAGCAGCAGAGAAGAAGCAAAGCACCTCTGACCGATCCTGATAGGATCCGGGTACGTGTAAGGTGTCCGGTGCAGTAAATAACCAACCACAGGTGCAGTCACCAGTCAGCAGGATATTCTGTTGATTTATCTGAGCTCAAAAAGAAATATCAGTGCTGCACTGCTGCTTTATACATCCAGCCTGTTGGCCCTGGTAGAAGCAACAACACAGTGGTGCACGGTGCAGTCCCTGCCGTGTAAAGCCTGGAAACACCTAACACCCAGGCTGCTTCGTACTGGCCGTACTGGCCGAACTGTGCGTGCTTTTTAATTCTCCGTTAGTCCGGAGGGCACGTCCACAGCTTGGTGTGGTCATACCCCCAGCTGTGGAGGGGAGAAGCTTTGGCTCCAGGTCAGGGAAGCAAGGAGACCTGCTCAGCCTTCAGAGCAGAAGTCCCACACTTCAGATATTGTGCTGCCGAAAAACCATTAAGCAGCAAATTATTTTACCTAAAGCCATTTTAAATATATATATATATGTGTGTGTATTTCTATGCAGACCTGTATAGCTGCACCTCCTTCTATCCTTAGAGATGGGTGTTCTGAGCTGCCCCTTGACAGGTCCTACAAGGTGGGCAAGTGGCATCTCTCCCCTGCCCTGCCATCTGATTAACATGCCGTGCACAAATGACACTTAATATGGGATTGAGGTGTGGGAAAAGGGTCTTAAGGTTGCTTTTGGCTTCTGTGCAGAAGTGTGAGGTACAGTCCTTTGAAAAATAGGCAAGTTGGCAGAAAACTGTTTTCCTCAGCATAGTATCTCTGATCTCCCTTTGGTATTTAACCACAAATGCATGTTTCCCTGACACACAAAGTATATCTATCTTTAAATAAATAAATAAAACCCGACAAATTAGGTTACCAGTCAAGTCATCAAATCAGCAGTGCTATATTCAGAGAACATAGCATTGTGCCTCACAAATTATCTCCCTATCCCACCTGCTCTCAGATCTTTATAGCCTGGCTATCTGCTCTGCTATGATTGCTCGATAGAAAATAAACAGATGGGGCTGAGAAAAATCCAAACGAATAAATGGGGTAGAAACTGCCTCAAGCCTTTTGAACAGCATCAGGGCAGCTTTTCTCTTTTCAAGGATTTTTCTTCCCCCATTTGAAAAATAAACCTGCTGGAACACAAGATGCGATTTGGCTTAATTTTCAACTACATGAAAACACACCCACGCACACAAATGTGTTTTAGGTGCTTTTGGGCAGAGAGAAACTCTGCTTTCTTTCATGGGCTTTGCTGCTGGTTTTAATCTGGTAATTGCCTGATCAATATTGCTATTTGAAACTTATATGAAAATGTGTGAAACTCTCTAACGGCAGAGAATATATAGATTCCTTTGCTGTGTGCAGGACTTCAGCAGCAGTGATTTCAGTAATTAGGCTGCTTTTCAAATAAAGGCCAGTTCCATGGATACAAGACTAAGATAGATTATGCCCTGGATAAGCTTGTATTTTCCTGCACGTGCTTGCCCTTTCTGTGTTCACGTCCATGTAAGGAAAGCCTGAGTAAACATCTTTTCCTTTCCTCCTCACACCCCATGATACATCTTTTATTGCCTTAGGCAGGAGTGCCCTTCACCTCTGCTTAGCACTGGATATCCTACATCAGAGGTGACCTCACATTTGTCCTTTAGGAATTATTCTTTTCTTGCCAATCTTCTTTCACTCGTGGATTAGTTTAAAAGAATTAAATAAGAAAAAACAGAGGAAAAATCATGATTTTCCAGTGAATGTAATCCAGATTTTTAGACCAAAAAGCAGGATGTTAAAAAAGCAAGCAAGACCAAGAGAAGGCGGCTATGGATTTTTTTTTTTAAGTCTTTTCAGTTATTTTAGGTTATCTTATTTCAAGTTTCTTCCAATAATTTTTTGCCAATGTCAAGAAAGAGAATACAGAAGCAACTATTTGTGATATCATTATGTGCATATCTCAAAACAGCACCATCTTTGCTAGAGCTGCTCATCCGCAGGAATTTGAGCAAAGAAATTGAATATTTTTATTTTTGTGGGCTCCAGTGTCAGCAGAGCCCACGCCATTGAGTTTAGGCTTGTCAATGCCATTGTCTGAACCTGGGCGACAAGACGTGGTTCCCATCACACTAAGCATGGAAGTTGCCCCAGGATCAGCTCTCCACTCCATGAGGGCCATGAGGAGAGGCAGGAGGGAGCTGAGCAATGAACTGAAGTTTTACCCACTGGAGTCTGACTTTAATCTGGCTGCTCATGACTCAACAGCCATAACATCAAGAAAACCACAGAGGTCTTGACTGTTGTGGGGGATGAGTCAGACTGAAAGTCATTGTGCTGGTACCGGGCTAGTCACTGCGCTTCTCTTGTGTACAAAGGGTATGTTCCATCCTACAGAAACTCTGCTGAAATGGTTACAGAAAGGAGTTTTGGCAGTGGAGAAAAAATTGGGTTGTCTGAGATAGGTGTTTCCATGGAGGCCTGGTGCCATCGTAGCGATGGATGGAGAGAGATGAAGGTCAGACTGAAAATTCAGTGCCTCAGTCCTCCATGCAGGAGGACATGTCTGGACTCAGGTGGGTAAAAGTGAGGAGCAGTTGGTTTGCTAGCCACAATGTGCCCAGAAGAAAATCTATTTTAATATCGAGTCCCTTCCTCAAGGTTTGCCTGATGAGGAGAGTTGAAGAAAAGAAACAGCAGGAAGACATCAGGAGAGAGGCTGAGCCTCAGTCAGCGACACTGGCATCTCAGGAGGCATAATGAAGGTGTCTGCTGGCACCAGCTGACCCCGCATTTCGGAGTATGTTTTTGCATCGTCAAGTCCTGATTTGTCAAACTTTTGCATAGAGACACACCAGGAACTGGCTGAGCTGCTAGGAAGGGCCTCGCTGGGGCCACGAGGGAAGCTGAAACCAAAGCTGGCTCACGCAAAGTGTGCAGTTTTTAATGTGTGCGACAAAAGAAGAGCTGTAATATAGTCCTGGGGCTGTGTGGAAGTTGTGCTCATACAGACACGTTTGGCTACATCTGCTCTGTGATGCTGCTCGCGAGCTAAGTCTAACACAACTGAAACACTGGTATGTAAAAAACCCTCCAAACCTCCAATGCTTGTCACGGAGGAGACAAATTGTCATCATAAACAGCCATTCTTCACTGTGAAAGTTTAAGTCAAAAATCATGGGGATGCTCACCCGGAGATTTAGCTGAATATTCAGTGGCAATCAGAACTGGTGGCAAAACGCAGGCCCAGATCTGCCTGGAGAGGCCTTTCCTGGGAACACGGCGAAGGCCAGGCCTGCCAAGCGAGCATCCCCACGCTACAGCAGCACGCACAGGCTCCTCTCTGCCCTCGCTGCTACTTTTCATTTACTGTCACACATTTCTATCCCTTCTGCAGAACAAAATAATGGAGCATAACATTGCATGCAGCAAGACGCTCACTACCCCGGTAAGAAAGGTCTTACCTTTACATATTCTGTGACTAATTTGTGTCAACAGGACCACGTCTAATGGCTCCCAGTGGCTCACCACGCCGGGAAATGGCCTCCCTTGCGCTTCCCTGCTTGTGTTCCAAATGAGACTCTCTGATGTTGGGATGTTTGTTTGCATCTATTGAATTTAAACCTGATGGGTGGACCTAGAGGGGGCAGAGCTGAGGGGGCTGATGGTGAGGAAGGTCACGTCTCCCTGCTCTCCCATCAACAAATTACCAGCTCCTGGCTGGACAGGGGGAAACCCCATTGCAGCACTGCTCAGAGAGTCCATCGTCCCTCCTGCCTGTCCCAACGATTTCAGTAGCTAAGGCAGCTGGATTTTTAAGTTCCATTTGTTTCAATTTCCATGTGCATTTTTTTTTTCATGGTAAATATAATTTAGCACCAACCACAAAAAGCCTTGACATAATGAGTCATGGACTTTATTTTTCAAAATCCGCTTCCTGCATATGTTGGTGGTCCTTGTTGCTTTATGTTTTCCATAAAATATCAAATCTCAGTGAAAGAAAACAGTGTTTCACGAGGGTGTCTGACCACTGTGTAGGACAAGAGATGTGGTACAGGTGAACACAGCACCTGTGCTGCGCTGCATAAGGGTCTCCATCCAATAAGTCACAGCTCCCAAAACCCCTTTAATTTCAAACTACGCCAAATATTCACTGTCATTATCTGAAATGCTTTTCTTTTTCTTTTTTAAACCCATGACTTCACAGAATGAGTTTGTTCAAAATAGACCCCAAGAAAATGAGCAAAAGCTAAAAGTGACAAACGATGTTGATCCCTTTCAACTTTAAAGTGTTTGAATCAGAAGCTGCCACACAACTCTGTTCAAGGTCCATATTTTTTTTTTAATAGGAAACGTGTTTTGATTCAGGAATTATTTCTAGGGTTCATTAACATGTAAATTGCTCCACGAGGAAAGCTGAAGGAGATTGAGTCCAAAGATATGCAAATATTCAAATGTAATTGGGGTTCAAGCCCTACATCTCTATTTCTGCCTGAACAGTTCAAACAGAGGGGAAGGGCTTTCCATCCTTCTCCCTGAAATCCAGCAAAATTTCTCGCCACGTGATTTGCCTCCGAACGCATTCCTGAGACATGAAGTTCAACGAATAAATTGGTAGAGTTAGAGGATTCGGGCAGCAGGGAAAGCATGGGCACCTGGAGTTGGTGTGCACACTCGGGCACAGAACCTTCCTCATCGTCTCAGCAATTCTTCGTGCTCTGCCGAGTACAGCTGCGTTTACAGCAGCGCTTTGCGCTAACCTGTTAAAGATCCATTCGCCGGCACAAATAGAAAATGTTATCTTCTTAGAAAATATTATGTCTCCTATTACTTTTGATAGATCTCCCGTGGAATTCTTTTACAGTTAAATATAAATCACATATGGAAGAATGAAGTCTGTTCTTGTAAACGCAGCATATGCACAAGGAGTAAATCACGCAGATGCAATCGTTGCTATTGCCAGAATGCGTCTCCTACGAGAAGCAGAGTGAAGAGGGATAAATAATCCTCTGGCTACGACTGCACCTGTGTGATGTCATGCTGCATGTCACTGGCAACGGACAGCTCAGAGAAAAGCAGCTACTGGGGAATATTGAATGAAAAGTAAGGTAGTTGTCTGGGGAGCTGCTACTGCACGGTGTTAACGCACACAAACACGCCGGGCCAAGGCAGCTGTAGGAACATCCCTGAGGGCCAGGCTCAACGTGTGAAAATCAAGATGTGCTTTGGATGTGCTCAAGCCCAAGTGACTGCTGCAGTTGAGGGAACAACGGATGACTTCATTCTCTCTCTCTGTGCCCACCCCCATAGAGCCGGCCAGCGTGCCGCCCTGGGCTGGGCCCCCAAGCACTCCCCCTTTCCATCATTGCTGATGGAGCCCCTTGCCCTGGAGCTGGGGTGGGGGGAGCCCTCGTGGGCCTCCTTACATGGCAGCATCAGCGGAGGTTTCGGGAACCGGGGATCGGTTCTTGCCTCCCCCACCATCTGCCAGCCTAATCTTAGCAAATTATTTAAGCTACATGCGTTCAATTCCCCATCTGTAGGCTGGGCATAATTACTCCTTGCCTGTATGTATAGGAAAAAAATAGTCTATTCATGACTGGGGTGTATTTGGACACTTTCATGCCAGTAGAAATGAATAGGTTGGAAATGTGTCTCCTCCCAGATTGCTTAGTGGACTCCTGGATGTGCAAACAGAGGCAGTGCTACCCGTGTGCGGGCGCCCAGTAACTCACCTTCTGCCCGCCGGCGGTTCGCAGGGCCAGCGCCAACACGGGCTGCCGGCTGCGTGCAGCACATGCTGTTCTCACTTCACGGAAATCTGCTCCAGATTGCTGTAACAAAGTGATACATCCTTTGTTTAGTAGTTTCTGAATTATTTTCAGCTATTTCCAGTCTTTGTGTTTCCATAATTTGCTGTTATTAACATATGACGAAGCCGGTGTTGTAAGGCTAAATCCATGCAAAGCAAATATTAGGTGCTTCATTCTGTACAGGGTTGGCTATCAGCGCTGTCACTTTTATAATATGAAAAGTATTTGAGTAATTATAAAACATACATTAGTATAATGACAGGTCCTGCTTATAGCCAGGATACTTTTGAGGAACAGGCTTTTAATAACCACTTCTCTTTTTATGCAGTACTTTCCCCAGAAATATTTTATTAGTCTAATTAGGGCAGGCAGTGAAAAGATCACCTTAATTCATTTTAGAAATATGGAAGGTCAATAGAAGAGATTGTTGTTTGAACTCCCCCATCACCCAAGCTTTCAAATGAGGACAATCTTCCTCCCCAAAAGTGCGTGTATGGCCAAACCAACACTTCAGTAGGAGGCTGAGAGAAAGCAGAGTTGCACTGGGAGAATAACCCTCTAAAAGCATATATCTAGTGTTAAAAGACAGTATTGTAACACTTCCTTTATTGTCTCGAGGGTGGGGGAAGAAGTTATACAGGTGGAATAGTGACAGGCTGCTGCTGGGCACCGTAGCTCGTACTGTGATGAAACTATTGCAGAGTGTCTGTCCTTGTGGTGTTACAAACCCTCCTGTTCAGCCAAGGTCACGCAGACCTTTGGTTATTTGCTGAGTAAGTGCTGGTCAAGCAAATTAACAGACAAATAAATGCACCCCATTTATCTTGAAGTTCTGCGCTTTCCCTGCCTGAGTTTTGCAGTTCTGGTCCCACCTTCAAGAAGGATGAATTCCCACCGAAGCGGGGGTGGAGGAGGGCTGCTTGGGGGATGTGGGCACTGCACGACAGGCCCTGTAAGAGGAAACGAAGAGAGAAAAGCGTGGTTGGATAATGAAGCAAAGGTTGGCTGCACACAGGTGGGAGGGTGTATGGTACCCAGAGGATAGATGTTGTTAAGCCAGAGTATTTCACGGGTGCATAAAAACGTGTGCCTCTGGACTTGTCAGCAGTGAAATCGGGCTGGAAATTAGAAGGCACCTGAGTGTTGCAGGAGTAAGGTTCTGGTACAATCATTCAATCAGAAGAGGTGGCACGATGAGATCCAACTCATTTCCAGATGGGGTTGGATGCACTGAGGAAAACCACGGCATGACGTGGTTACTGCAGCAGTCGGAGCCAACCGAGCTGCGGGAGGTGCAGCTCCAAAGGCTCGGCCGTGCACCTTCTCTCCCAAGAGCCCGAGAGCAAGCTCAGGGAGAGCGAGCCATGCGGGGCTGAACTGGTCTCTCCGTTTTTCAGAAAGTTCTCACTAATTTTGTTACTAGTCGTTCATACATGCATTAAAAATATATATAACTTGGCAGGATGTTCTTAAAATAAGGTCTCTCTCGCTCTCAAAAGACCAGCCGAAAGTTTCATTCCTTATTGAACTACCTGTACTGCAAAACCGTGTGCCTGTGACAATGCATGCAATGTTTTAAGCCCTCAAGGCTACATGAGAACATCCAAATTAAAAAAGGATAATGAAGTCTGAAATAGTAAAAGTGCTAGCAGTTACTTTTTAATGGCAGCTAATTTAGTGGCATTGTTTGGACTGTAGTCTCAGGCTGTAACTCAACCGACTTCAGCAGAACAATGCCAGTAGCCAACTGTTGTGTCAGCCCTCAAGAGCTACATATTGCCATTATTTTATTAATCACCACCCATAAACCATACTTGTGTAGAATTTAATTACTGGAGCCATTTGTTTTCTTTACTTGTGTTTGGGGGGCAAGGCTTCTGAGGATGATGAGAATTATTTGTTACTCATAGCATATGTTTTTCTGTTAAAAACTGAATTGGGCAAATTTCATTACTGTTACGCTATTAATGTCAATCAAGTTTCTACTTAGACTGAATTAAATTGCCATTGTGTGGATCTCCTGATTTTCTAAAGAAACCAGATAGAATTCACTAATTTGATGGAAATTCTTAAGGAGACCATGACGACAGGAGCACAAAAAAAGTCAGCATAAAACGTAAGGGAGAATCAAAACAAAAGCTTAGCTACATGTCTTTGATACGTTGACAGTTCCCATAGCTCAAGGTAACCTTTCTCCGTTACACTCCGGGGTTTCCCTTTATTACTGTCTTTTTTAATAGGAGACCAGTATTATGCTTCAAGTGCATTTTTTCTGGTGAGCAAAAATTCAAAGAGCAAAAGAAATGAAGCCACGTAATAAGCCAAGGAAAGACAAGCAGTAATAACGGGATCCCTCCCACTAAGATGAAGACCCAGCAAAGTGGCGACAGTGGCGCTGAAGTCCTCCCCGCGTGCTGAGGCTGGAAGGGGCATAGCAGGGCCACTCTCGGCTGGGGGCAATGCCCACGTCAGCTCAGGTGATTCTGCCGTAGTTTTAAACAGAAAAGGAGAACCCCCAAACACAAATATAGCATCAGAAATAATTACGCAGGTCCTGTTATCGTATACTTATGCTGCATGTTTACTTCTGGAAGAAATATGAGTGCTGCACTAGTATTTAGTATAAATGTAGGGATTCGGTTAGGGTTTCCAAGACAGGTGATGGCTAGGAAGAGATCTGTTGACTGCTGTTTCCAAGCAGTTGTATTATCTGGTTGTGTAAACGATTACTATGGAGATACTTAATTTTGGTATTTTAGTCTCTGTATTTCCATCACTGGACCTTAAGACCGAACCGATGTTTTATGCTCAAAAATGTACATGTTAATAGGTTCTTGACACACCAAACAAGTCGGAAGGTCTACAGGATTCAATTTTATGGTTGCCCAAATCACAAACTAAATAACAGTAGCACCAAGAGATGGTTCAAGGACAAGTACCTGACTTGGAACAACGCCCCGTGTCCTCTGTTGACCAGGTGATTTATACACCAGCTCTCTAGACTCCTTGCGCTCTGCAGAGTGCCTATGACTGTTCGGATTTTTAGCGGTTTTATTTGTACAGCCAAAACTTTGCACATACTTTTAGGAAACAATCTGAAGATAGATTGAGGAACTTGTAAATGCTGTAAGTATAATAAACTGTTCTCAACCCAGACAGGTAGTCTCCACGCATTTGACTTTTGACAAAGATATATTGGTTTCTTTGATTTTAGTAGGCAGGGGGACTTTTGTTCCAGTGCAGAGCAAAACCAGGTCTTGAAAGGTTTGCCAAAAACAGAAGCATTGCTAGCTGAACAGTAGAATAGGTCTCGTTTTGCCTACTCTGACTTTGTAAGGCTTGGATGTATCTGCACAGCTACAGACTGATGGAGAGGTCAGCTTGGAAAGCTACTCTTGCCTTATCTTTGAGTTTTGTTTTTGTGGTGTCTATGGATTGTTGTTTTTTAATGAAGTCAGAAAGACCAATAGCTTTCAACAAGCAAAACAGCAGCAGCTGAAAGGAAAAATATCCTCTCCCAGGTTTCGAGCTATGACTTTTTTACAGTAGGAATCCATATGCCAATGGCAATCCAGGTAAACTGCAGTTTGGAAGTGTTGTTCCTAGAGCGCCTTAGTGTACTGGAACACTACATCGCAGATACAAATAATCCCAAACTCAATAGTCTCGCTTGCAGTAATGGGAAAATTTGCTGTGTTCACTGACCCTCAGAATTTCTCATTTCTTGCTGATGGTGTGACAGTGGAAAGAGGGTTCATTGAGCTGAAGCACAGAAGTTGGAAAGGTATTAGTTCAGGACCCTAAAAGGTGTCTTAGGAAATGTAAAATAAACAGAAAATAATTCCCAAGGGAATACAGCTATCCTGTTTAGATTATATCTTTTTTCCTCCTCTATGCTCTGTTGGAAACATAAAGCAGAGCTAACATATGTTGAGAGATGCTGCCTATTTATAAAGTAAACACTAACAACAAGCTGAAAACAAAAGATAAATGAAGAACATGTTTTGCACACTAATCAAGTTGTCTTAACTCAGAAAGTAGTGAATATATGACAGTGCTGGGTTTTTAAAAGTACAACCAAGGCTTCAATTTTTCCACATATTTAAAATATCTCTGCACGACCATTGTTCTGGACACATCTTGGAAGGAGAACTAGTCGCGGCTTTTAGTGTTGGTATTTAAACTGGAAAATGAGAGTCCCGTCGACAGAGATAAGCATCCTTCCGTCAGAGAAGGCATTAGCACAGGTTTCCAGAAAATCTACTTTAAACTTGAAGTCTTAGATTAACAAAATAAAGTGACAGATGTTCATGCATCTAGTTGATGATACTGTAAGCCAGCCCATAGATTCAGACAAGCTTGTGCAAAACACTCATGGTGAAGGTCGTCCAAGGCTCAGATGATGTGTCAGGAAGGTTAGAGATGAAAAGTCTTCTTCATCTGTTTTCTTCACTCCAATTACAAATATCAGCAACATTGGAATTCACCTTTGGCTGCATGGGGCTTTGCTTGCTCCCCACTACCTAGCCAGCATGCCATGAGGGTTCACATACAGTGTGTGTCATCATAAAGGAAAACCCCCGAAATTCAGAGATGGCTAAGGTGCTTATTTCAGCAAAATATCCTTCTTCACACACAGTTTTCAGTAAAAATATTACAGATAGTAGTTTAAATTCCACTGCTATTTAGAGTGTGTGGTGGGCAAGATGACAGAAAAGATCCAGGCTGTTATGATTTGATTGTGAATATCAGCCTATAAAAGTCGGTACGTACGAGAGTGTGACATAGTTTTCTTATTTTATTTTGCTTTAGAAGAGATGGCTTCACTTTCACTTGTGGGACGTTATTGTTGAGGCATAACAGCAGAGATTCAAGACTGGGTGAAATAAGACTTTTCAGAGGATTACGCACTCCTAGGGAATACACAGGGGAAGTATGAATGGAGATGACCCAGATCAGCCTTGCTGACCTCCCCTCTATTAGCAGAGAGACAGTGAGCGGCGTTTGGCACATGAGCTCTGCAGACACATAGATGCAAGGACTAAATCCCAGCCTTGCTGCCGCCACCACTTTCCACTTTTTGTGGTCTTGGCAGGGAGCTGGAGGCAGCAGCAGCCAGCGGGGCACCCTCCTCTCTCACAGCCCCTGTCCAGCTTCGCTGGGAGAAGCCGATTCCTCCAGGGAGTGGGTTCTGTGGTTGCCATCACGTTTGGGCTGCATCTCCCCCTCTGCAGATTCAATTTTGCACTACAGTACTGTGCCAGCTGAGAAATGCTCACTCTCTACCCGGCTTGCCTGCAGTGCAATGGATTGTAATCTGCTGTGGGCACCTGGAGGTGGAATCCCAGCACAGCACACCAGTCAGCCTGGGATAGCCCTCCTAGCCCCACTTGAGCAGGACTACCTCCAGCAAGTGCAAGCACGTAAAAAGATGTACTTCCGAGAGTGTAAAATCTCCACCGGCTCAAAATGGGGGGGGGGGGGAAGTGAAAACGTACGATATCTTGTTAGCAAGCGGTGTAACTTTTTTTCCAGCCCCTCCTGCCCCGCTCTGTTTTATAAATCCATGCTGCTTCAGAAGGCTAGGGTGAGCGCATATGTCTGCACGCACGCACGCCGCTGCCCTGTCTTAACTGGAGCAGAGACGACGGTTGACTGGGACTGTACCAATTCACTTCTCTTCTAGAAAGGAAGTGGCTTCCATGTAAAAAATGCCTGTTTTATTTTATTCCTTCTACTATCTACCCTCCACATGTGTTCCGCAGCGTACCTAGTGTTTCATAACTGAGTAGGAGTAGAGTATTTGTTCTCTGAGGAGCCGGTACTGTTTAGTTGCTACATAAAACACACTAGAAAAGTAGCGCGCGGAACGCCTGTCAGTGACGGGGTAGGGCCCTCATGCTCAAATGAGGTATCAGTGTTTTAAAACAAAAATAATTATTCTAATAAACTGCCCTTCTCAAGTACTGGGCCTAAGTATTGCCGTGTAATGATACATTGCTTTAAAATTTCTGCTGATGAGGCAATGTGGGCTGGGGTGTTTAGGGATGTGAAATAGTTTTATAGAGGTCTTAGTGGATACAATCCAAAGGGATGCTATCATCTATCCTCATGGCCCCTCCTTTCTGAGGGGAAACAACAGGATTTATGATTTAACTGATTCTAAGGAAAACAAAATTAACAAAAATATGAAAAATTTCTCTGCCAAGTGTCAGCTTGGAGACGTTTCGCTGTATCAGCTTCACAACCTAAAGCTCAAAGTAGGGCAAAAATAGTACATGGTACTTCATTGGCTTTTTGAATGGAAATAAATTAATTCCATAGAATGTAATATGTGGTTTTTACTCATTTGTGGTCTCTGTCTCTCTCCGCATGAAACACAGCCTCTGTGATGTGCTTACAGCAAAGGCGCATTATCAAAGTGCCCCCGCAAGTGGTAGCTGGGAATGGGTGTAAACAGGTTTTGACACAGATTTCCAACAGATTAACATGCAGGCATAAAGAAGGGGAGGAAGGAAAGTCAGGCTGATATGATAGCCTCTACCGAGCCGTAATTGCCTGTAGAATCAAAAGGGAGTTGGCTTTAAATAAGAATGTCATGAATATTGCCAAAGCATTAAACAAATATCCACTACTTGCCTTGTCTGCAACCTCCGTGAATGTGCTTAGATGTACACGTGCTACGTGTAACGCGTGTAACACAGATGAATGTTGCATGGGGTAGATCTTCTGAGACTTTTAGAAAGCTCAGAAGGATGGGATTGTGCAACAAAAGAAAAATTATCCCTGTGTCAAATAGCACTGAATTAAAAGTCACATATAATTTTTACCTCTACTTAATTCTTTTACTTGATGTTAGAAAATTCATTATTACTGAATTTATCCACACTAATACCATGGAGTGCAAATGATGATTTTTAAAGAGAACCGTTGGAGCCGTTGTGGGCTACCTTGGCAGCGCAGTGCCTATGCGTAACACAAAAGTACACGTGTTCAGGTTACTCAAACCCGCGCAGGAAACTAGTGTTGGCAAACGGGTCAGTAACCGAATCCCTTAGGCTCACGCTGTTGACTGCACGGCACAAGGCAAGCCAAGCCATTCTGCAGCTACGGTTACGCTTCCAGCAAGAAAGGCAACCTGCAAACGCCTGGTAAAGAACAACCACAGTAAGAAAGCAGCTAATTGCTGAACATTTTTCAGATCTAAAAATAACCTAGAAATCAAGACAGTAGAGAGACAAACCACATACAGCTAAACAGAGCGCACAGCAAAGCAACTTGCAGCAGGCATCAAACATTTCTACATAGTTAAATCTGCTGGATCACTCCACAGGACAGAAAAGGCTGTGATCCTTTATTCTTACAGGCTTCCTTTGCTCTTTCTTTCTCTTTATTTCTCATCTGTAATTTAAAATAAAGACAAGGAAGCTGATAGCCCAAAAGCAGTAAAGGACCCATATTCTTCACCCTTATTGCCTTCAGGATGTCACACAAGGATCAATTTTAACTGTCATATTGAGTCAGATGTCCAGACGTGCATGCTTGAGAAGGGTGAAAGCTCCTTTCTGATAAGGGTGGCTTGGATCAGCTCTTTTATGCCACCTTTTGTCTTTCGGCAGAGGTGGAGAAAACAGGTATCAGTGCCCTGCTTTGCTCAGGCAGGTTTTAACTGGTGTAAAACCTAGCGAGGGACCTTTCTAGTGGGACTGTTTAAGTACTGAGTCCCACAAGCACCGAGTCTCTGAATCCAGAAGTTTATGACCAGTACCTTGATAACATCCTTTCTCCTAGCTGGGCTGGGCTGGCCCTGCAAAGCGCAGCCCAAGCCCTGGCACACCCCCAGCAACTTCGGCCCTCATGGGGAATGCTTCGCAGAAAGCTCATGACATCCCGGGTCTGGTGTCCCCTGTGCATTTCTCGAACGATCAGCTGAGCAGGCACGTAAGCATTTTGAGGACAGTTTTGGCAGATAATGGCTCTGATGGAAAAGCCATCGCGTTAGCACTCAGGGATGCTGACTCCTGTGGGAAGAAGAAGTGTTCACAGGGGACGGATGGGCAAATCAACGCCAATCCCCCTTTTACAATTCAACAGCCAACCTTTGACAAGATGTTTCCCCAGAGAGCCTTTTGCTGGTTCATTGCATCCTTGCATCAGCTCCTCTCCGACCCAGCTCTCAGGCGACAGCGCTCGTACCTCCGGGAAAGGCACTTTCCACACCAGCCTTTGGCACGGGTTTGCCTGCCGGTGCGCTGCCAGGGATCAGCACGGCTTCTGGGTTGTTTGGTCGGGCTGTCTTTCTCCACGTGGAGATGAAGGTGTGTTTTCAGCCTCTGAGGTGGGACAGAAAGGATCAGTGATACCAACTCCTGATAGGGAAGGAGAAAGGAAGAGGTATTCCCTTGAATACCTCAAAACATTGGCTTTGACGATCATAAGCTTTCATCTCTTTTAATGTCTTAGTGTGGGTCCACAATGGCATCTACCTCCACCGGTCATTGGATATAGGCCTTTTCTCACACCTCAGCAGGAATTCACGTGTAGGGATGACTGATTTACTGTTTACTTCAAGAAGAACTTGGGCTGCACACAATAATCATCAGCCAAACCATTCCCATTTTGAATTTCTTCATACCACCCCCATGGTCACAGCTCCCTGTTGTCAAACCTTGCAGAATGCTGCCGTTCCCTGCTTTAAGATCTCAGGTACATAATATGGCTTCTTTCTACCCTGGTAGATCTGATGAAAGCCTATTCTTATTTGCCATGAGCATTCTTAAAAGGGGAAAAAATTGTTAAAAGTGTACAGTGCGGGTATTTAAAGAGGCAGCTTCTGACTGCTGCTCCTTTCTCCTCTTGACATGAAGATGAACTTCCTCTGGTAGCTGACTCATCGCCCTGGGCTATCGCTCTAATTTCTTTGACTTCTGATGAGCAGATGCTCTAAATCCGTCAATATGAAGCACAAAAGGTTCTTATTAATGGTCCAACTACTATGTTTTTCATGGGTAGTGCTATCAATCTTACCTTATACATGTGCATTATCGCTAGCATTTGTTTACATACGCTGTAGCTCCCACTCAGTGCTTTAAACCACCTCACTTCATACTGCTGCCTCGTATACAGTGGTCTTTATGCTACATATATCACATTTATATAGCTTGAGTGAGCTTGAGGCTCACTTTCTTTGTAAGGTACCAAGCTGCAAGGTACTTTTCTGTTTTCCGTAGTATATTGGTGTGCCTTGAATTATTCACTCAATTTCTGAGAAGCAGCATTAAGAATGTAATCTTCTGTTCATAAATCCATTGGAAGACTCTTAATAATGTAAGCCTTAGTGGAACATCCCAGCATTGCAAAGGAAGGAGTAAGCATTTCCTTAGGGTTTCAAACGGTTCACTCGCCTTTCCTTTGACAGAGCTAAATCCATTCTTTAGAAAAAAAAAAAAAAAACCCAACCAAACAAAAAACACTTAGCTTTTGAAAGATTGCAACCACCCTTTTCTTCTGTTCCCTTGTAATGAATGATCAGCTGCTCTGTCTCTACAGGAAGGTCCATAAAGCTTGCAGAATACACAAAAGCTGAGTTCAGGACCATTTACGTTCATCAGTTAACACTAATGCACTCCCTGATCCTGCTGCTGAGGTTTTGCTTCTATGGGCTTATTTCTCCTGAAGACAGAGGCATCCTGGAAGCCTTCATTTCAGTAGAAAAACATCACCTTATAAATACTCTGCTCAGGTGAAATCAACCACACCGAAAACTTGCATTCATCTCCAGAAATGAGAATTCTTGGGAATGCCTTCACTGCCTCCTACAGAAATGGTGGCATGGGCACCTTTGTGGCTGAAAACCCCCATAGCCCACAGGAACGTGATGAGCCTGAGCTCGCAGGGCATGAGTGAGGCTGGGCATAGGTTTCGTGATCTCCCCGCACAGGTCTGGTTTTTGAAGTGAAGATCTAAGCAGGGTGTTTAAAATGTCTGGATTGTTCTTCTTTGTTACTTCCAGCGAAGAGCAAGACCAAGTGGGATCAGCATCTTCTGGGGAAGAAACAGCATCTCTGAGTGCGGGACTTTGAAACAGCAGGGAAGTCGGTTGGAGACCATGAAAGGTGGCAGCAGCACCTGTGACTCCAAACAGGATCTTGTTCCCGAGACCCTGAAGTGGGAACAGGCAGATTCAGCTGCTGGTTGTTCCTCTGTATAAAACAAAGCATTTCATGTCTTTGTATCTCTGGTTTTTTACACCAACTTTTACATGTTACTTCTACTTAGACAGTAAATCTCTTGGGGGGGAGCACAGGAGTTGATTTTGATGAGATCTGTGATTACAGAAATATTTACTTTTGCAACTACCCACGAAATAAATTTCAGCATTTCCACCCACCATCAGGCAACTGCAGCAGAAGATGCTAATACTATGTTCCAATTTGGGTTTATACAGCAGCTTCACAACTGTTCCTTTTAATGTAGTCCCAAAAGTGATTCTAATTTCTCACAAGTAAAGTATTTGCAGTGGTATTTGCAGGTTTGGGAGATAGAGATATGTGGATTAGCAAAATGAAGCAATGCACCGCTTAGCACCCATTGGACACCTCATGAACTTGCTGGTTCGGCATTTTGAACCCTCTGCAACATTTTCACACTGATTTGACTTTTTTCTGGCTTCATCACATATGTAAAATATCTCCTGTGTTTACTTACATACCATAACTCCATTTGGGGCGAAGCTGTTTGGTTTTGTTTTCTCCCACAGGATGTATCCAATTCAGGATATTATTTTCAGATAATGACTTAAATGAGAATATGCGTGTTCACATACCGCTAACATGACTTCCATAATAATATGATGCCTTTTAGGAAATTATGTATGCAGAAACACTGTGTCAGTAACTGCTGTATAAAGCTAAAATTCAAAAGTGACAGTTAATAACTTATCTGTCGAACGTACCCAACTGTCCTCAGGAAAAAATACTTGTTTCAATTGAAAAAAAGAGTCAGCTTTGACTTTATTCTTCTAATAGCTCTAAAAGTATTTGTCTTCATTATTGGCAGGCTACTACTCTTCAAATAAAACTGTTCCCTATGATTGCTGGAATAAAGTTTATCTGTTATTCATAAGCTGCAGAGAGATGCTTTCCCTTACTCTTTTCCCCCCTCTCTGCTGTTTTTAATGGCCTCTATAGAAATCTTTCAAATAAAAAATTGTGTTACTTTCTTTTCCCTTGGCACAAATATATTTCCCCCTGTATTTCTGTACTGAAATTAATACAGTTCTATTTTTGTCCTTCCTTATCTGTACATTAACAATAGCATCTTGCTCACAATTGTCTCCGTGGTTCCCATTCTAAAGAAAGTCTTAAAGGCCTTCCTGTTCTCATTACTGAGAAGAGTGGTTCGTATTTTGAAGGGGTTTTAGTTAGCTACCTATGACTTCAATCCTGTATCTCTAAATCAGTGAAAACTCCATGGGTGGCTTGTGTGAGGACCACATCAGGCCCATCATGCTGCTCTGAAATCAGAGGCTCTGGTGGTGAAAGGAGGCAGATCTGCATGTGGTTGTGGAAGATTCATGGCAAAAGCTGAAGTGTCAGTACGAAAGTAGTCATTATAATTCCTCCATGTGGTAGTATTAACGCAAGTTGTACATTGCAAAAAGTTTCCTCTTGGTAGCTATTCACATGAGTTGGTACATTCCTTGGTGTAATTATGATGCTGATGGCGATCAGATTCATGAGTGGGATGTTCGATGACACAGAAGTACTGAACATCGCGCTTTAGGACGTCCAGCTGCTCCAAGTCCTAGTGGAAGGAGGCATTTCTCACTCCTTTCCCTGGAATAACTCATGACAACCATGATTTGAGGCAAGATGTTAGCTAAGACAAACCACGTTTGATTTGATAATTCTTGTCCTATGACATTAACTCCTAAATCCCTTGAGTTGACTCTTCCCTTGATATTGGAATTTTATCTCCTGTCCCCACAGGCTTCCCTGAGACGAAAAGCTGTCACTTTTCCCTAGCTCACATGGTTCCTAGATCGCTCATGGAGGCTCATGCAGAGGTGCATTGGAATCAGCGGGGATTCACATGGCTGGAGAACTTCACTGGTGAAGCTTAAAGCGCAGATCCGTTCCCTGAAAGCCAAACACAGAAGCTTTCAGTGGAAAATGCACAAGAGTGCCTGTAAGTTACCGCTACTTTTAGAAGAATCCCAGCACCATGGTTGATGAGGCAATTGGTTGATGCTCCTTCTTTAACCTGATCTTTAATCTTGGCCCACGACAGTCCATGTGCATTGTATTCTTTGACAAGACCCCAGCTGTGCACAGCTGTTACACAAAGTTTTTGCCATCAAAAGTCCTACCTAATGGATCTGAAGAAGTGTTTGAGTTATCATCGCCAGCAGCCATCCTTGTTAGGACTTTGAAAGGGAACGGGGAGGGCATCATGCTGTATGTTTATTGGGTGATGGATGATTAATAGGTCTTCGCATACGATGAATGTGTATCTCTTCTTCACATGCTAATCACATGACATTTATAAATGTCAGCACCTTATCGTGGCAACACACTCTGAATTTTGTGTGGTTTTAAAGGTATTTATTTTTAACATGTGTATTATTAAGGTTGCATCATTTGAAACTTCACTTTTGCAATGATTTAGAAATACGGTGAGTTTTTCTTTTAATTTCTGAGCTGATTAAATTATTGCACTTTAAATCTAGTCTAGAAAAATTCACTGCAGATAATGAAGTTTATATGAACGTGTTTCGTTAACCACTAGAACGTAGCAGTGGGTGTCACCTTGGAATCTTAATCATGACAAAAATAATTGATAATTATTAGACTGAGAAGCTTCAGGGCTTTCCCATTTTGTTTTTTTTAATGTTAAACTTCTTTGCTTTGTAACCTAAGGCCTTAATTTAAGGTTATACACTATAGTTTTACGTTTGAGTATTGCATCATTTTCATTCAAAAATCCTGAATTTCATTATTTGGTCATAGAAATGTGCTTTAATATCAAATGTGATTAGGACGTGTGAGGCTTAAGGGACTTTTATAAAGGTTCAGGGAGGAATTTGGGTATGGAAAGTCCAATGAAAAAAACACAGAGATTCTGGACTCTGCCACTACTTAAGCTGAGCTTTTTAAACTGCAGAAGACTTTCTTTTCCAGCTCTAATTTTTAGTTCCATTGAGGCAGAACTGCTGTTGTCTTCCATGGGCTTTACAGACCTAAAGAATTTGGAATTAAACTGAAGCAATTAAGAATCCTTTTGAAATCTGCACCTTGAAAGCTGCATTTTATCCTTGGACAGTGAAGTTGTTGAAGGTAACATCTGAAGACTACCTGGTGACACCAAGTCTGTAGGTTCAGATCTTTGGTTCTCAACCATTCTGTTAGTGATAAATACCCACATTTTCAAAATGTTTCATTGAAATTGGTGCTAGCTGGTGTCTTTGGCAGGGACCTCCCCAGAGCCACCAAAGACTGGCTCAGTTTGGAGCAAACATAGCCTCGCAGCTCCAAGCAATCGTTTGTGAAACAAGCATTGGGTCATGCTGGCGAAACGCCACGGTCGTGCTTCAGTTTCTTCCTTGCTCCCTAATGGGACATCAGCTTCCAAGGCTGTCCATCCACCACCTTTCCACAGAACTAAAATCACTTCAACTTCATCTGAAAGATTTATTGTCCTACATATTCTCTTCTCCCAAGTTACTAGCGATAGAACAAGAGGAAATGGCTTCAAGCTGTATCAGGGGAGGTTTAGATTGGAGATTAGGAAACATTTCTTTACTGAAAGAGTGGTGAGGGATTGGCACAGGCTGCCCAGAGAGATGGGAGAGTCACCATCCCTGGAGGTGTTCAAAAGACGTGTAGATGCGGCACTTCAGGCCATGGTTTAGGAGACATGGTAGTGTTGGGTTGACAGTTGGACTTGATGACCTTAAAGGTCTTTTCCAACCTTAATGATTCTGTGATTCTATGATTCTATATGAACATCTATGTTGTCACTTATCTGTGATTTGGGAATATTTACAGATCACATCACAAATAATTCTCAACCAGTTGTTGATTATTCTTCTCCCATTTTACCTCCTTAAAAATTACATATTTCATGCATTGCCCTAAAATGAAACTCATACAATGAAAGGCGGGTGACAGTTGAAAAGAAAGGCAAATCTCTACAAAACTCCTTGCAAGCTGTATCACTCCCTGTATCACTGAGATACAAGTAGCCCTAGACTTACACAGCCCCTCAAAGGACTTTGTGAATAGCCATCACCTTGTAAAGATCACCTTGGTATTTTAATTAAAGGTCAGACAAAACTACAGTGTAAACCTTGGAGATGGTTTGTAGCAGTCATTTAGAGTTGCTTAACAAAGTCTCACTGTATTAGCACAACGACGCGCAAACCCTTTCTATGATTTACACAAACCAGAGCCTAAACACGGAAGCCTCGGCCAAGTTCAGGCTGCAAGTTCAGCACCTGTAAATCACAGCTTGGCCCTATGTCCGGTTTATCCCCATAAATTGCTGTGGAAGCGCTGCACGGCTTTACTTATTTGGGCAGCACGTGGGGCGTGTGTTGGCCCGGGGCCTCGGACCCCCCAGGGCGGGACACTGCCAACGCGTTAGGGATGGTGCCAGGTTCGTCTTCTGCTTGACTTTGTTCGCATGCTTGTGTGACAACCTTCACAGCAATTAAAAATAGTTTGTTTTTACGTAATTAATATTACCGTGCTAAATATCGCAGCGATGCTCTGGCGTGAATATCCCAACTGTCAATCACGGCCACAGTTGTGCAGCAGCGTGCTTCTGAAGGTCGCGCTGTAAGGCTTTATTCGAAGTGTCAGCTTTACTATTACAAGTGATCTTAAAAACCTGCAAGCCAGTTTTTCTTGCCAGATTTATGAAGTGTTTTAGACTATTTGCTAAAAAGAATATGCCTGACTATTAAACTCCAGTCTTGGATTTCTGACTCTTCTACCTTTGGCCTTATTCGTGGATTCATCTGGGGGGAAAAAAAAAGCAGGTGACCTCCTTTGCTTGTTCATTCAGCGGTGAGTTATAATGTATGCAGAGAAGGTGGCACAACCGAAAGGCTTTTCAGGGAAGCCATCTGTCTGCACACACCGCTTCCATGGGTTTACCTTTCAGATCTTATTTGCTTTTGGTTGCCACCCAGTCGAGGGTGGATGATGTTTTTCTCTGGCGCTTGTAAGGATGCTGCACGCTCAGATGGGTTATGATGATGTATTCTACGCATGTTCCTTTTGAAAAATTCGGAAGCATTTTCAGCGTTGATTTCCCTCAAGAGTTATTACACCCCACACAGATTGGCAGCGCCGTGCCATGGTGCCAGGATTTATGAGGTGACCTTGGAGACACAGGCATTCCCAAATTGAAAACACTTGGAGCTAAACTTGAAATATATTTATTTTGGATTACCGAGCGGTCCCTGCTATTGTATAAATCAGAATGAGATTACACAAATAATACATAACATTTATATAACATTTCATAACATGAGGGGATTCGGTCATACGCAGCTCGAGTACAACACTCCTGCCTCCTCTAGACTGTTTCGCAGTTGGCATCAACGTTAAACCTTCGCTAGGGTTCAGGAAAGGCACCACCAGCCCCTCCTGCCCTCTCCACCAGCAGCGGGCTACGTTTTGGGCCATCCTCCATCATATGGAAGCCGAGCATTCCTAAGGCGCTGTGGACAGTGGTTCTTAGTGCCTGCTCAAGATTGGGCCAACTAAAGGTGCTCCGTTGCCTCCAGCCGCCGGCGAAGCCCCGGCGCGTTGCTTCGCTGCTCCCCGTAGGGCTGCCCAAACCCCTTGGATCCGCCCTGTGTGGGGCTGAGCTCAGGGTCCCGGCGTGCCTCCGGGACAGCCGCCCTCCCGAGCTGCTCGGGGCGATTCCCAACCGCCTTTTGGAGCCGGGAGCTGAGCTAATAGAGGTGCTGATAGATGGCAGGGAAACATCCGAGCGAAGGCACGTCGAGTGCGAACCTGTAAGCAGCAATAAACGCGAATCCAACCTGCACTAATGTTAATTGTCATTCAGTTTATATCGATGTGCAGTTTATTAAACCATAAAGCAAGGCAGCAAGCACAGAGAGCAACTCTAGAGATAATTAAACATAATAAGGGTTTCACTTAATCCCTCAAAACCCAGGGGAGGAACAGTTAAGACTGAATACCCTCTTTGCACTGAAAAGCATGTTTTGCGCAGCCGTTTAAGAGCACTTCCCGGTACAAGATTCCAGGACAGGGGGAAAGGTAAGTCCCGTCTTCACGTCTGAACACATCTTTTTTTTCTCCTTTTCTTTGTGCCTTTAGATCACTCTGCTTATTAAGCCTAAACTCTGACTCTCAAAGCAGATCGTGGCTCATAATTTGCATCGCGGTAGCAAGTAGAGACCCTCACGAGGGGACCCCGAGGAAGGTCCCAGCGCAGGCCGGCCGCTGGGCAGAGCGGTGGCGAGGAGGGCTGGGAAGGAGCGGGGATGGCACCTCGGCACGCTCTCCGCTCCGGCTTGTCTCGCCTCCCTGCACAAGACAACTCGTTTCTTGGACGAGGAGGGTCCGAAAGGGGATGAAAGGAGGGGGTGGACTAGTCGTGCGAAGGGCTGAGTGAGAGGCTGCCAGAGCAGGCGGATGGAGGATGGAGGCGGCTTTGGAAGAGTGAAAACAATTATGGCAAATCTGAGATTAATCCCGGAGGCCAGCGCGGAAGAGGAAAAATAAAATGCCTCGAGCTGATAATTTGGGACTCTCAGGTCTGTCGTTAGTGGGACCGGGACTGCCTGAGGATGGGAGAAAAGCGGGGAGCGGGAGCTAACGTGGCTCCGGCTCCGCGGGTGCGGATGGGTCACGCGTCTGCCGGCAAGAGCCAAACCGGGGCTGAAAGGCGAACAAAAAAGGCGTGTGGTGGGGGATATTTCGGGGCTGAGCCGCCGCAGTCACCCCCGCGGGGTGGCGGAGGGGGGTGGTGGTGCTGGACGCCTTGCGCTCCCGCTGCGCGCAGGCACCGCGCCCGCGCAGCGGGGCAGGAGAAGGGTTAAGGGCGGCCGCGCTGCCGCGGCTCCTCCGCCCGCCCCCCGCGCACGGCGCAGGTTTGGGAGGTGGGGTTTGCGCGGCGCCCGCCCGGCTCTCCCCGGCCGCTGCCGCTCAATGCTGCGGCCGCGGGCTGCTGCGGGAGCCGCGCATCTCGGGGCTGCCGCGCAGGGCGGGCGGAGGCGGCCTCCGCGCCCGCGGAGCCGAGCATGCCCCCCCGCGCCGCCCAGGTAAGCGCGGCTTTGCACCGAGAGGAGGGAGGCAGATTTGAAAAGCGAGGAAAAAAGAAAAACCACAAAATTAAAATGGGAATAAACGAGGAAAGCAGCGGCGGTGAGGGGGGATGGAGCGGGGCGCGGAGCGGTGCGGAGCGCGGGGTGCCCGCCCGGCGGCTCCCCGGGAACGGGGGGCGCGGGGGCCGAAGGAAGGGGGTGCGGAGCTCGGGGTGCGGTTCCCGCTGCCGCCGGGGGGTCCCCGCGATGCCGGCGGGGCTCCGCGGCCGCTCGGCGGGGTGCGGGGCCGGGCTGCCCCCCTCCCCGGCCGGGGTCTGGGCGGCGGTGGGGAGTGCGGGGATGGGGCTCCGCGCCTGTGCCTGCGCTGGCGGAGGGATGCTCCCTCCCGAGCCGGCAGAAATGCATGCATAACTTTTTGCTTGATCCAGCCAACGTCCCTTGCTCGAGTTTTAGCTTCTTTTGCTTTCCCCAGGCTGGTGTTGCCTCCGAGCCGTGAGCAACATAATGCAGCATGTTGTTTTATTTATCCCAGACAGGAATGACTTGCTCTCTAAACTACAAATTAAACGATGCTGCTTGCATAACAAGTGGAAATAGTTTGTATCTTACATACTAATTATCCATCACCTTTTAGACTAAGGAAAAGCGGGTTTGTTTTTTTTCTTTTTTTTTCTTTTCTTTTTTTTTTTTTTTGCAAGGAGGGTTCAGTAAAGCAGTCTGATGTCTTGCAGCAACGTATTCATTTTCCCTTGCTGGATTAATGTGGGCAAAGGATTACGAGCCAGCATGTTGATTAGGCACCCCGAGGTGCAGGGAAGGAGGGGAACCTTTGGCTACGGAGGGAAGTCAGTTTTTGTGTTTGTGCATGCACATCCTCCCGCTTACACGCTTCGGTTCAGGACCTGCATCCTAGCAGCTGAATCATTTAGATGAGAGCAGAGACTGGTGGAAGCCTCTTATTCAAATGGCCAGACTGCTCTGGAGGATCCTTCCTGACACAGCGTCCATCGCGCCCCCTCCCAGCGTGGCGTCGACGGCCACCCACCAGCCGCCGTGGGGCCAGGGATGCCGCGGCCTGTGGTGTGTCCCAGCGGCATCGCGGCTCTCGGAGCCCCTTCCCTCGTGTCTCTTGCTCCCTGCCAGCAGCCCCATCCCAGGCGCGCAGGCAGGACGCTCCAGCCCAGGCTCCCGCACGCCGGGGCTCCCCACGCTGCTGTCGCGGGGCACGATGGCTGCTGCCGGGCGTGGGAAGCAGGGTGATGGGGCCCTGTGCTGGGGGCCAGCCTGGTGGGTCTTCCAGAAGCCTTTCCTGCCGCTTTCCTGGCCAGGACACTTAATTTTCTTCTTTTCTGGACCTGAGGAGCTTGCATTTTTACCCTGTGTTTGTAAGTCCCTGAAAACTGCTTAAATGGCTCTTGAATAATCCTTCAAAGTCACCTCCCCTCTTTAATCTAATACCAAGAGGACTTACTTTACATGGCTAATCCTTCTTTTACTTGCTGCACAGCCTCATTTAGGGGTGTGCACACTGCTAATTTTCCCAAAGCCGCCTGCTTTAGACAATGGCTTCCACTGGCGTGCAGCAACCTCTCCCTCCTGTGCTGAACTCTGGGCAGAGCTAAATACAGCTGACAAGGTTTTGCTCGGTTGCAGGAGGTGTTTCAGCAGATCCCATCAAGTGAAGTAACCCTTTGCAGGAAGCCACGCCAACACCCTCCTTTTGTGTGTTTTTGGGTTTGTTTTGTTTTTTTTTTTTTTTTGTAAATACCGACTATTCTGAGTCTCCTGCCCCATGTGCTGTGGGTTAGCCAGAGCCGGTGGTGAGGGCTGGAGTAAGGCAGGGTATGCCTGCAGGTAGTTGGAGTTGAATGATCCTGGCAAAACTCTGTCGACTTGGCAATTTTCCCGTCCCTATCTTCTGCAGTGGAGTTGAGCTCTCTTCTAGCCCATCTAGCGTTCCCCGAATTTTAAGCTTGTGCTGCTCTACATGATGATAAAATAGATGTTTTGAATGTGAGTGGCAGCAGAAGAAAAGCTTTCCTTTGCAAGAAGCCTCACTTCTCCCTTAGCGTGTAAACAGTAAACACCATGCAACGATAGTGCCTCATTTTATATGCCTTAACGGTGGTGTGCGGAGCTCCTTAGCCCCTTGCCCCAGGTCACCGTGGACTTCTGATGAGGGGCAAGGGTCTGTCCTCTTCTCTGGGCCGTGGGGACACCTTCGGCAGTGGTGTGGCACAAGCCCTCACGGATGGGTGGGCTCTGAGACCACAGCCATCCTTCCCCGGGGTGGCCTCGGTTCTATTTCCAGTGTTAATCCCCCCGTTGCTTGTTTCCCCAGTGCTGATTTTTAACTGTCAGCTGAGAAGTGTTTATTCTAGAGGGAAAAATAACAGCACTGCAAGGCAGCAAGCAACTGGTGAGAGAGCCCACCTTGGTTCCCAAAGTAGCACCTCCTCATGCATGAAAGTGTTGATATCCAGGTCTTTATGGTTATTGGGATTAACATTTATTTGATTTAAAATACACTCCTGTGTTACCCCATCAGGGACGACTAAGAAAAGAGGTGTAGTAGTTAAGGTCCTGTGCAATTTCTACCACAGATGCAAAACTTCTGAATAATTTCGTAGATATTCTGGTGCAAAGTAACTTTTTTTCCCCTCGGTTTGGGGAGTTGGCTTTGTCTGGCAGTTCTGTGTAGTTAGCTTGATTAAGGGAAAAATAGAAATCAGAGGTGAAGAAGACAAGGCAGAGCTGCAGGAAAGACGTTAACCACAAGAGAGCTGGATCATTGCCTTTTTATTGTCTCTCATGGTCTTTCTGAATTTTATTTGGGTGAAGCACGATGGAGGTATCGGCTGCCCGCGGCTGGTCTCCGTCGGGGGCACGGGTGGGCACAGCCCCGGCGCCGCACAGGCAGCTCCCGGGATGCAGGCGGTGTGGGAGAAGATGCTATTGCTTAAAAAATACTCTGCTGCCTTTGAAAGTTCATAAATCATCACAGGTCTATTTTTAGCCTTGTTAGATTAGAGCAAGTCTGGGGTTTTCTTCCCGCGCCTCCCCTCTCTGGCCTAAAATGACCCGATAATGTCCCTGTGAAAGCTGTTTACACGCTCCTTTTGGTTTTGCTGGTGGCCTGTTGTTCAGCCCCATTGTTATACAGAGGCTGGGGCTCAATTTGAAGAGGGTTTGCTGCAACAGTTGGGAATTTTTCCTTCACATGCAGAAACTGCAAGTCTGCTGCTTGGTGGGTGAGTGATGTGCAGCCCCTGACGGGAAGGTAATCACAAACAGAGAAAAGTAACATGAATCACACGAAATCCACAAATGTCAGCTCCGAAGCTCTAATCTAGGCGTGCTGCCAGGATTTAAACTTGCACACATCTTTACTGTTATCTGCTACAGTGGTTACTCAAATATAAATATGAATATCATGACAGTAGTGATTCATTCCTTTTATTATTAGCAAAGCAAATATATAATGATGACATCCAACTGATTTGCTGTTTCATGCTAGTACACAACTATTCCCTGTCCCCTACCATCATCCACCGAAGAAGGCGATATTAAAACAAAAACTCTTGTGTCAAATCTGCTTGCAATCTTCGCATAAATGAGGTTCACATTTCGTTATGAATCAAGACAACAGTGTTTTCTACACTATACAGTGCTTTCCAGTGCTGTGTGTGTTGTACCTGGGAAATAACTTCATTCTGTGCTTTTTCCCTAGATACAAGCAGTCACTTTCTATCTTAATCTGCAGGATAAAAATCTGTTTCAGCATGACACCAAGAAAAAAAGAATTGTTGAGGGTTTTTTTTTTTTTTTTCTTTTTTTTAATTGCCGGGTTAAATCACTGAAAGTCAAGCCAAACCCTCAGGACTAACAGGGTCCAAGTATTTTGCAAACAGCTAAGCTAGTGACTTTGTTGTGGGCGTGATTCAAATGTAGGAAGCCAGAGCACAAGGAGCAAGTTTTGACTCTTCCATGTAGATTGGATTTCTGGTGAGGTACCCCGTTACAGCATAGGTGTATCAGCATGTGGACTTCAGTAAGGTAAGTGATACACTTACTGAATTATTCCATGTCTTGGGGACCCAAAAGAGTAATGTACAACCATTACATGTTTAAAATCACCTTTACAGGGATTATTTAAAAAAAAAAACAAACGTTTTAAGCAGCTCAAGGTTTCAAAACAGGGCTCTACAACAGTTGCTTCTTCTATTAAACCTTCCATAAGATGCCAGTTGATCAGCAGCTGATGTTCTGCTACTTGAAGATTTGCTGGAGATGTCTCAGATATGGCCAAACATCTTTATTAATTAATAAAATTTTTGATATATGCAGTACCAGGCTCTCCTATGCATTATACAAAAGTTTAAAAGGAAAGTACCATGATGGTGCTTCACCACCTTTCCTCCTCTCTGTTTTGCCAGAGGCTTTGAGCCAGGCTTCAGTGAGACCCAGTGGACACAGTCATTATTAACCATCTCACATGGGCTTCCCCCACTCTTGTTTGCAGAGCAAAATGCAGTTGAAAGACCATGTGTTAAGCTAGGCATTCTCCAGAATTTTTTAACCCAGGAGGGCAATATGACAGCACCCCCTGCCGTGGCCGTTCGCCTTCCTTTGCAATCCTTGCTCACAAGTAGCACAGTCCAAAGTTTAGTGCCCTTCAGCCCTCCCTCAGTTTCCCTGCACCTCCCACCGTCCTTCTCGGGAGTAGTTTAATTTCCAGGCTGGCCACCACTTGCATCTCCTGGGATCTCCTGAATTAACATACTTCTGGGGTGACTGGAGTGCTGGGGAGAGCGTGGGGGACTGCACCCAGCCAAGGGGACCTGGCCAGAGCTGCTGAGACTCGATGCCATAGAGGGTTATGTAGGAGACAGATGAGGTCTTGGACCAAAGATGTTTTTATTGGAAGAGTTTCCAACAGCTGTTGGCACTTGGTAGCCGTTCATGAGACAAGTTAGTCCTGAGCTGCTTCTAAGACCAGGCTGTTTTACTCTTCTGCAAGTTGTATCAGTATAAGATCTCTATTGGCCTCAGACAAAATCTGTGTTTATAATTTATTTATATAAATACTTAGCCAATGAAGAGGTGTGGTACTTAAACCCAATCTAGATAAGGTTTAGCAGGTCATTTTAGTCAATTAGAAGACTAAGAAAGGGAACAAATGGCATGCTTGGTGTTTGTAATGCAAAATCCTGTGTTACAAATGGTAATTTAATCTGAATAGTACTGAATAGCAATAACCTACCAGTGTTTTTTTAACCGAACTGTAAGTGCATGGTTTATTAAACTCTTCTTATGCAGATAATGGGGTATTATTTGGGAAGACCTACAACCAACATCATACTCAGACAATTAAACACATTTCCATCTCTACGCTTCCAGTAATAGGAGTGTGAAAACCCAACTATCCATCTGTGGAAGTCCACAGGATTGCTGAGCTGCTTGCCCTGCTCCCTGGCTGTAACTTAATGGTTCTAATATCCCATTTTTACCTCTTTCTTTTTCACATCTCCTCTGGGTTTAGCCCCTCCTTCTTCCATGTCTGTCTTTTGACTGAGCCGTGGTCTGTCCTTCTGTCCCTTCAGGTGGTCACATCCCACTCACTGCCTATGAGCTACTGGCTGACCTTAAAGGTTGGAGAAATGCCATAAGCTCTCCAGGTTGCTGTCAGCCAGGTTCCCCTTCCTTGGACTGATAGTTTTAGGCTCCTATCTGAGCCAGATTCTTCTGTTAACTTAGCTGTAGGTTTGTACTAGGTTTGAGTCAATAAATTTTTATAGGATGGTGTTGTGTATTAGCAAAGAGCACGTATTGGTGAGTCAATGGCAAAATAAACACGCCGGCTAACTGCCGTGGTGCTGAGCTGCTGTCGGGGGGATCTCAGCCCACCCATGGAAACCTTGGTTTCTGACACCATCAAGGTGTGAACTGTTTGCTGGGCTGATAACGCTTGATCTTCTCCCCTTGGACCTTTAGTGGGAACCCCACATTTTATGTGTGAGAAACCTGTGGTTTCTGGTGGGCTACCTTCGGTGTAAAGATAGATTTAATGTGATTTTTTCTTTTCCCATGGTACTATTTGATAACACCGTACCTCGTGTTAATGCCGTGACCCACGAGGGGTGTTTGAAAGGCGTGTTCAGCGCTGAGCCGCCTCCTGCGTAGGGCACTGAATAGCTTTCATCAAATAAGACTCTTTTTTTTTTTTTTTTTAATTGCTACTACCCTGCTCTTGTGAAATGGAGGCAAAAGCTCTGTGTCCTCTTGTCATGAACGAATGGATGAATCTTCTTGGCCTTTGTCTCCCAGTCTTTTTTAAAAAAAAAAAACAACAAACCAAACTTCTGAACAGCACTCAACTCCTATCTTTTTAAAAAGAGTTACTTAGCGTAAGGGCAGAACATTTGCCTAAGAGGGTTTTAGTCCAAGAATGACTTTTCATATTTAATTGATCTGTATTGTTCAATTAGGGAGATGTATAATGCCCTCTGTTGTGCATGTATAGCTGGAAGTAGAAATGAATGAAATATGAAGTACAGCAGAAGAGTAATTTCAAACAGAATCAGCTCTTAGCGATGTACAAAACAGGATTTCAGTCCAGGCCTTGATATGCGTGAGTAAATAGGAATTGTGTAAATACATCAGATTGTTAACTTCGACATGCAAGTTATTTTGAATTATAATATTTGTTCTTATTCTGGCCCGAATTCAGTAACCTTTTTGTTCCAAATCGTATTTACAAACATTGCCAACTCCTGAATAAATGCTCAAACGTATTTCAGTGTTATGCTTTTCTGCAAACAGCTTGTTTGGGCTTCAAAGCCCCGCCGTGGTTTCCCAAATACAGGTGAGCCGCTGGGCGCCGGGGAGCTGGGCAGAGCACGCAGCGCCGTGGCAGGCACAGACACGAGTGACACCGATCCCACAGGGTGGCAGCACTCAAACCCGCGTCACCCGCACGGCACCCAGCCGCTCCAGCAACTTCAGCCTCGGGCTGGTGGCTGCGCACCCCGGCGCGCATCCCTCCCCGTCTGCAAGGGCACGCAGCCAGGGAGCACCCCGAGCCGGCCCCGGGGCCCTGGGAGCGCGACCCTCTGCGCTGGGCTGGGAAAGAGCCAGTGCCAGTTTGCAGGCTTTTAGGTGCATGTTGAAGTTTATGCCTATGACCCTAATCAGAATTTCTACCGTATGATTTTCTCAGGATTCCTAATTCTGGGGAATCTGTAGAAAAATAATGCATCATTTTTCTCCCTGACACATTTCTTTCATTGGTGTCATGATTCTCTTTTGACCCACGAAGCCATTCTGCTTCTCAGTTTACCCCTCATTTTTCCCCACTGTTTTTATCCTTCCTGTTATCCATCTTCACTTACACAGCCTGATGCAGCAGGTCCTCTTACATTTTGGCTGACAGGTAAGGTTTTTGTGTGGCTTGCTCAGCATCACCCTCTCTCTGCTCCTCCCTAGCTCCTTTGGTTTCAACACAAGATGATCAAGAGAACAGGAGGATGGATCCAGCGCAGTCAGACTTCCTGATAGAAAGTGCCAATTATTCATGAAGAATGATTTTAAGCTCTGTGGAAATCAGTGCCCAGTGAGCGCAGTTTGTGCAGGGAAGCTGTCCTGAAAGGTGCATGGTATAAGGGGTGTTTTGTCCTTGTACGCTTCTCCGACTGGATGACTAGCAGGAAGGTTTTCTGGGGATGTACGCGTGTCTGTTAAGGCTAGATCAGTGTTAGTCTGGCTCAGAAATCCACATGGTGGAAGAGGTCTGCTGGCTGCTTTGCCAGCTCCATTTTCTGTGGGCATCGAGCAGGCATCTCTTGGTGGGCAGGAATAGGGTCTGAGAGCAGGAAAGATGGTCAGGGCAGATGGGAGGAACTGAGCAGCCTCCCTCTCTGATCTCTGCTGCAATATTTTCATACTGTTTGCCAACACGTCCTACAATGAATATTAAATGAATATATCACAGACTGGTAGGGGTTGGAAGGACCCTCTGGAGCTCACCCCGTCCCACCCCCTGCGTGAGCAGGCACCCCCAGAGCAGGTGCACAGGGCCGCGTCCAGGCGGGGGGTGAATGTCTCCAGGGAAGGGACCCCACAGCCTCTCTGGGCAGCCTGTGCCCCTGCTCTGGCACCCGCACAGGGAAGGGGTTTCTCCTCATGTTCAGGGGGAGCTTCCCGTGTTCCAGCTTGTGCCCGTGGCCCCTTGGCCTGGCGTTGGGCACCACTGAAAAGAGCCCGGCCCCATCCCCCTGACACCCACCCTTCAGGTATTTATAGGCATTGATGAGATCCCCCCTCAGCCTTCTCTTCTCCAGGCTGAACAAACCCAGGTCTCTCAGCCTTTCCTCACAAGGGAGATGCTCCAGCCCCTGATCATCTCAGTAGCTCACTGCTGGACTCTCTCCAGTAGATCCCTGTCTTTCTTGAACTGGGGGGCCCAGAACTGGCCGCAGCCCCCCAGATGTGGCCGCACAGGGGCAGAGCAGAGGGGAGGAGAACCTCCCTCGCCCTGCTGCCCACACTCCTTTCCATGCCCCCCAGGGCACCGCTGGCCCCCTTGGCCCCAAGGGCCCGGTGCTGGCTCAGGGTCACCTCGCTGCCCCCCAGCACCCCCAGGGCCTCTCAGCAGAGCCGCTCTCCAGCGGGTCCCCCCCAGCCTGTGCTGGTGCGGGGGGCTGTTCCTCCCCAGGGGCAGGACCCTGCACTGGCTCTTGCTGAATTCCCTGAGGCTCCCCTGGGCCCAGCTCTCCAGCCTGCCCAGCTCTCGCCGAATGCCAGCACAGCCTTCGGGTGTGTCGCACGTTGGTTTATCAGGGAGGCAGAGGTGGGAGAAGCGGATGTGGCGCGATGCTTAGGGTAAGGCTGGGTCTCTCCTAGGGAGCACTAGTAATGCGCTGGTTTGAGTGAAAAAATTACTCGGGTGAATTCGGTGTTTGATGGGTCTCCTAATGGCGTATGTACGGAAAAAGCACTGGTCAAATACATCTGAGAATGAAGAGCGCACAACATGGATTGACTCAATATTTTCTGTAGTCAAGTGGAAAAAAAGGAAGCCTAGTGTGAGAAAGCTGGAAAGGTCAAACTAATTTGTACTTGTGTGATAATGGGTAATACATCTATTGTTTATGGAGCTTGCAGAGTCTCTCTGGTGTTAACCACTATGATGTGTCTGATGGTGATTTTGAGAAATTAAAAACGAAGTAGCAATTGTTCCGCCCGCTTCACGCCTTACCCTGTTTTGGTTTAGGATTCCTTTGAAAAGTTACGTACTCTGTACAAATTAGTTGAGATGAAATGTATTCAGTCCTCTGGACTTCAGTAGGCTGTGGCTGAAGGAAGGAGGTATTTTATAAACAAAAAGGATTAATAGTGAGGTTGATAAGAAGAAGACTGAAAACCTGCCTGTGTCTTGCTGCTTAAGGATTCTGACCGTGTACCCTGTTTGTTTATTTTGCTGCAGTCTTTTCTGTTTATTTACTAGGGTAAGTGGAAAATTTATATGCATGTACAGCTACTGCTATTAAAATAGGAATAACTGGTGAGCTCCCAATGCCCCGAACTGCCTTCTGCGGATTTGCAGCTTCTATGAGTAGCCTCTGAAAGTTGTGTGAATTTTCCTGGGATCCTGGTTTCTTTCCCAGGAGCAGCAATGGTACCAAGCTGCATATTTTTCCATTAAACAATAGGGGACTATGTTGGGAGTCCCTCCTGCCTCGTGTACAGCAAAAAGTGTAGGCTCCAGAGGAATTAATTTGCTAGGCTTATCACCGAGACATTTAATATCTAGAATGATTTAGTATATCAAATTCTAGAGTTTTGGGCTGAGTGTAGCTGCATTCGTCATCGTTGCAGAACCTTGACAGTGAACAAAAGGTGCTGCAGGGAACCATAACTCACACAGCAAATTAATGGGTTCCCAGCTTTGCTTGCTCAGCTAAATGGAAGCTGGGAATGGTGTGGTCTCAGCAGCCGAGGGCTTTCTGCAACAAGTGTGCAGGTTGGGAGTTTGCATGTCCTTCATCCCTGGAGCGGATATTACAAGCGTAGCCCTCCTGCCAACTGGCTGCGACTGGCGTTTTGCACTCTTGAAGGTACTATGAATAACTTGAGAGGGGGAACCGCCCCCAAAAAACAACTTATTAGCTGTTATGGGAGCATGGTGCAATTGTTTCGACAGAAATTTGGTCTTAGTGGGTGTCCATCGGAAAAGAGGATTTGACTGCAAAGGTTTCATACGCTCTAAATTTTATCATGTCACACTGTGACAGAAACCTTTAAAGCTATGAGCACAGTATGTCCAGTAACGCTCACAGGCCGCATACCACCATTGATAATTTTTGCCACTGGAGAGGTATGTGCATTGCAAGGAAATATTTGATCACCTTCAGGTGAAGGGTTTAGAATCATAGAATCATTAAGGTTGGAAGAGACTTCTCCTAGTCCGGTCTAGGCTGATGGAGAGCTTTGTCCATAGACTGTTTGGATTCCCATGCAGGCTGTTTTAAACCAGATATCTCTTGAGGATCCTTAGCAAAAGTCATGTTTTAGACTATTGGCCATAGGAGGGCTGCAGCCCCACATCTTCCTGGCCCTGATTTTGCTCCTAACATTTTTTCTGATTCTGCCGCCCTTATCAGTAGATGAACCCAGTTCCTGGAAAGGTTCCTCTCCTCTTTGAGTTGCTAAATCCCTGGGCGTGCTGAAAGGCAGGGGATAGCCGAGAAATACGGGATGAGGAGAGATGATGCTCTAAACTGTCCGTTTAGTTGGTGGAGTACTTTTAGGCAGGGTGGGGTCAGCCTGTTTGCAATGATCAGCAGTTCCTGAAACTTGGATGTGATCTGGAGTTGGTGAGCACTTCATGGCGGAGAGCTGACTGTGCGCTGCGTAATTGGCTCAATCACCCTCAAGGGCTTAGACGTTAAACGTGCAGCGATGCCTGAGAAAGCAAATAGGTGGAGGGGATGGACGGTGGTGCGGAGTGGTTTGAAACTGCAGCTGAGTTGCACCAAGAGGGCTTCAGAAAATGTGCAGAATTGGGTAGCTGCTAAATACTGGCACTGGACGGTTTTGGCCACGTCAGGCAGTTTTGTGAGCTCTGAACTTGCACTTCTGAAGTTCAGCGAGAGTCTGCGTTGGTTGGCAGATCAGTTGGCTGTCCAGAGCACCCTTGCAGCATACTGAGCAATTCTCTAGACCCACATTTGCTCCTTGGGGGGGAAAAAACCCACCAGAAACCAGGTCACCTGCTCTTACCACAGGATTATGTATGAGCTGGCGATGCCCTTCTCCAGTAAAAAAACCATGACTAATATGGTCTTTTAAAAAGCAAAGTGCACTCTGGAAGATGCACGTTTGAAACTGTCTGATTTAAGGCACTGAAATGTTTGTGTCCCGACATGTTCTGAGTATGTTGGGATCATGTCATTGCACAGAGCTGTGCTGATGACACGGATCAAGGGGGTTTGGTTGCTGCTCCTCTGTTACCTTCAGTTTGGGGTGGGTTGGTTTGTTGGTGAGGGGTGTAGGGTTTGGGGTTTTTTTTGGTTTGGTTTCAATCTTGATTAATTCCTTTAAAGAACAAGTTTCAAGGTCAGTCAGTGTTTTTTTCCAGTGTAAGTAGAAAGTCCGGCTGTACCGCATGATTGTACTCTCTCATCTGCTTTTCAACTTCAATCTTCTGGACCACTGAAGTTAGGAACTTGACAGCATGTGGCAAAAGATGCCAATAATCTCTCAGTAATACCTTCTTCTGGTTTGTTCAACCCCGTGTAAGTGGGAGCTTGCAATGGAGCTGAACAGCACACCGTTGGCCAACCTCGGGTGGTATGAAGAGTCCTTACAGTAGATTAAGTGATACATCACAGCTCCTGTGCAAACACTGTACGGAGGAGCCCACTCTGCAATAGCTAGCATGAATGGACAGAAGTGCAATGTTTGTATTGTTGTTTATTTAATTACTTTAGGTTTGCTTCTCTGCGTCGCTTGCATGCACAGCCGTGCCTCCGAGGCTCTGCCTCCTCCTCCTGAGCAGTCTGTGCTGAGCAGGAGCGAAGGAGATGGCAGGTGTTGAAAGAAACCAGGACACCTGCAGGCTTTGTCGCCTCTTTGCTTTGGGAGAGGAAAGGCATGGGAGTTAAAGAAGAGACGGAAAAAGGGTGAAGAGCGTGGGGCATGGCAAGAAAAATTCAAAGGGCCAGGAAAAAAATTCCTGCTTTCAATTCTTTTCTCCTCTACTCATACTCTTCTGTCCTTTTCTGCTTTGGTGGCTCCATTCACATGGTGGCTCATGCAATGTCACTCATGCAATTAGCAGTAAGACCGACGTCCCATAGAAGACTGAGATGTGGATGCTCGTCCTCTGTCAGCACAATCCAAGGAAGACTTGCCAAAAAACCTGTTTCTGGTGGATCTGCTGCCAAAGAAGCTCTCTTCCTTCCTTCCGAAGAGGGACTGACAACGGTTAGCTGGACCGTTGCGTTCCTCCTCCTTCCGGGAGCTCCCTCCTGGCTGCCGAGGGGGAGCAGGGTGAAAAGGTCGCCCTTTCTGCCCGAAGAAGACAACTAGTGCAGGTGTTTCTGTTTTGGTCTGGGAGGAAGATCCTTCAAATCCTCTTTTAAAAGCATTTAACCTGGCAGCGGAGTGGTCTCTGAACCCAAACCAGCCCCGGGACCAAACCCTCAGCTGTTAGGCTGCTGACTTTTTCCTTTATTTTAACATGCCAGGAAGTTCTGAGATTTGTGGTTTAAGTATATAGTTTTGTGGATCAGCTAATGCTTCCAGTCATTCCTGTTGTATTCAGAGACAGCAAGATAGCCTGCTTGCTCACAGCACATGCTGTATCTCAAACCCATTTTATTATTATGATTATTATTGTATTTTAGAACCATTACCTAAAATATGGAATCACTGCCCCTAGAAAAGTGGATTATCCTTTCCTGGATAGCTAATTTTATTTCACTCAAGAAAATTTGATTCATATTTCTGAAACATTGCCACTAAACAGCTTTCTAAGCAGAGTTGCAGTGCAAGACCAAATTAGATTCGTTTAGGGAGAAGGGAAATAGTGTTGTTGCAAGTGTCCAAAGGGGTTGAAATGAAAATAATCTTATAGATCAAACTTAAATTGAGTTCAGATATTACGGAGATAACACAGTTCTATACCTGGAAAATCCCATCTGTCAAAAATAAACTTCAGGGTCACGTTTTAAAATGGTACTTGTAGTTCTGGATCATCTAGCTTCTATCTCTGGCAGACCTGGGATGTCAGCCCCGCGTATTACCGTGGCACAGATCTTGCAGAGTAGTTTGGTCTGTGTCAGTTCTGCTCAATTAAAAAAAAAAAAAAAGGTGGGGGCATGCTCTTCAAGGATTTATGAACTCCTTCACAAATTGTGCCAGTCCGAAATGGCAGATACTGTCTGTCTCGGTGACTTTTGAGTAAGACTCTGAAAATTTAGGCCAGACTATTGCTAAGCCCGATGTCTCCAGGAGAAAATACCTTGTGAAGTTCTGCAGTTTGACATAGAAGCAGTTTGTGTCAAACTTGAGAACTTACTTGACCCTTATTACTGTCATCTCTGAATGGACTTAAAATTCCAAGTCTTTAATTATCCTTGTGGAAGTCTCCTGAGCTGGTCGTGTGCTTTTTTATTAGCAATGAGAAACTGAGATGCTCATGCCGAGATGGTCAAAGATACAGAGATATTTAGGCACTTTGGTTTCTAGTGAGCTCTACCCAAATTCTTTCAATCTGAGGGTACTGAACTATTAAAAATAATAAGCTTATGGCAGAGGAGAAATTTCAACACTGACTTCTTAACCCCCATGCACTACATCATAACTCTGTCTTATGCTTAAAATGGGTTTAATTATTTTTGCACCTGTGTTTTTGCTTTGGATCAGTCCTTCCCAACTGCATGGGATTCAGGGTGCCTCTGAATACTTGCTTTAAAACTACCAGTACCTGGGACTGAAAGTATATCTTTGAAAATGTAATCAAAAATGATCTAGCTGTCTAAAACATTATGGGTAGACCTAAGCATTCGCACAGAAATACTTGACAATATCTATACTAACGTAATGTCATTCATTAGTATTGTGTAAAGTATAAAATATCATGCAATATTTAAATCCAGCTGCAGTGAATCCTCTAGAACTGTACTGACAGTGTCTAAATTTAGTAACTAATTAATTCCATGGAACAGAAGAATGAATTTCTCCATTGCCATCCACTTCTTGTAAGGACAAAGATCATGTGTATTACCTACACTTCTATTTTTATATAATGCGGTATATTTTTATATCTATTAACTCTATACCTGTGTTTTCAGAATTTCTACATCTGTATTTCAGCACCTCCACTGAAAAGGACCCGGGGGCTGCAGGCTGAACACAAGCCGGTGCTGAGGCTCAGCCGCCCTCGGGTCTGGCCCGTGGCCGTGAGGTTGGGGGGGTCCGTCACCCCTCCCTTGGCACTCGTTAGTCCACACCTAGACGCCGCTGTCTGGCTCTGCCCCCGCTGCGGGGTGGTTGCTGATGGAGGTGGCTGAGCTCAGGGGCCGGCGGGGTGGCGAGGACCATGCCCTGAGCAGCCGGGTCTGGACTCGCCTGCTCAGAGCATCCTTTGTCCACGACCACAATGACTCTTTTCGCTGAAAAAAACCAATTCATGCATTTTCTTTTCCAGCCGCTTCACTGACTGAGCCTCTGGCTGGGGAAGGCTCCAGCTTTAAGACTGTGATGAAATTAAGCGTGTACCCAAGCCTGTACAGGATCAGGGCCAAACACTTTAAATAATTGATGGACTGCTTTATTTCTTTAGCCTTTCTAAAGTAAACTGAGTTTCAGATGAACATGAGCTGACTTAGATGTTTAGCTGGGAAAAAAAGGCCCTTTGAATTGCACTGATTTCCCGTAGGAATAACTTGGGACCAGAAAAAATAACTTCTTCAGCTTCATCCTTCTTCCCCTCTCTGCAGCCAAACACCTTTTTGGTTTTTTTTGTTTTTTTCCTGTTCAGGCTTTTTGGATTCGTTTGTAGGAAAAAAAGAATCCTTTAAAATTAAACATATAATCTGAAAAAGGGAGGGGAGGAAAGTTCTCATTAGTATTTGTGAACTAATTTGCCCAGCTCTCCCAAGGGCATTTTGGTTTTGTAGGGTATACATCTGTGTCATTTTTGTAAATGTTTATAACTTAATAATACAACTAGAATAGATGCATTTCCCGTAACACCTGCCAGTGTGCGAGAGAAAACGCAAGAGTGAAAGAATTCAAAGTTACTGATGCAAATATTATGTAGGTTGAGAAGAAAAGGTGAACGAAGGCCAAAAAAAGTAAATAGCAGAAGGAGAAGCCAATAATGAGCATCCATGTTTTGATTGCTAAATGGTGCTGTGGTCTTGTAGACTAGTTTGTCGGAAGGATGTCATTTGTGCAGGCAGGATATGGAAGAAAGTAGAATTGGTTTGTTGAAAAATAAGCAGGAAATGTCTGTCCATTTTGGATGGCTCCTCATATTCCACTCTTGCAAATGGCTAAATATATTAGCTGAAAATAGAAGTGTGGCAGAAATAGCAGAGTTACGCTGGGCTTCAGGGGGAGGAAGCTGCGTTAGAATAAAGGCTGTGGAGTAGTCCAGAGAAGCGTTGCTTTTTGGAAACTTCCCTTCGAGCAACTTTTTTCTGCTCTGGAAGATGTCAATGGAATAGGACACTCCTGAGAATTAATTTATAAGACTGTTTATTTTTACTAATGATACAACATACCAACTCATTACAAATTCTAACAGCTACGTTGGACAAAGCGGTCCACGGCAGAAAATATGCTTTGATCCAAAACGCCTTTTATTTTTTTCTTCTCTTTTTAATAATCCTTTTACTCTTTGGATGACATTACATGTCTAAACACTTCTTATCATTTCCTGAATCTGAACACGTTTAGAAATTGTAAAACTGCCTTTGGGTGACTTTGGTGGCGTTAGGAAGGGAGTAAAGTGATGGTGTGTTGGTAGCATGAGTGGGCTGGACTCCGGGAGAGCATTTCCAGCCCTCGGATGTGATGGTATGTTGGCACAGACACCCGTTATCATTGGTCACGGTTCAGTTTCATAGTGTCTTAAATACCTTCCACATGTTACCAACACTGCTAACAAACATAAAAGCACTGGAAAGTTGTTTTTTTTTTTTAAGACCAATATTTAGAGCTGAAAACGAATTTCTGCGGTTGTCAACCCATTCATTATCCTCTCCGTGAAGAAAAAGGAGATTCAGCCTTCTGCTGTGAAGGTTCCCCCGTCCGTTCATCTCCGCGGCCACTGTCACTCATCCCCTTCATTTCTGAACCTTATCATTTTGTATTCCAGATATCGGATTTGATCCATCCATCAGCTGTCAGTAACTTGTCAGAGACCCTGGACACTTCCAGATGTATTTTCTGCGCAGGGCCTGCCAGAAGAGAGGAATATTGTGCTGAGAGGGCTGGGCGAATCACAGACTTGGTCCATTTTTTGCCCTACTTCATCTTCAGATTAGTCTTTTTTACCGCTTGCCCCCAAAACAGAACCTGAGAATTTGTAATGGGTAAATTTCGATTTGTGAGGAGTTTGTGTGTTTATTGCTACGGATATACAAACACTCCTATTCCAAACTGCTTTGACAAAGCACATAAGAGAAGATTCTGCCCTTCGCTACATGAACGAAAAGGAGGGTAAAACTCTGCCCGTTGTGTTTCTTCAGCTGAACTTGATGATAATGCTTAGAGAGAGGTTTCCATGGTGAACACAGAAAAATCAAATTTGAAAACTCTTTTGTGTATTTGCTGCTATTGTTTTTAATGGTCACTTTTCTGCGCGTTTAGCAGCCGTTATCCACACCTTCTAGCTTGTGAAATCATTTACATATTTTAAATCAACATTAGCAGGGAAAAATCCATTATTTGCCCAGGGCTGCTTATGATTTTCTATTTCTTAATGTTGCAATGCTCAGGATATCCTCTGGTGGGATCTGTCAGAAAAGTCTCTTCTAGCATACGGCTTTGCTTATTTGATAACTTCGTGTATTGATTCCTTGCATCACCTGCTTCTCACTCACTTAGGTTACATTTCATTTCTGTTCCTTCTTCTATTGTAAAAGTACAAAATGAAAACCTAGTAGCAGTTACTTGCTTTATTCATTTCTTCTTCCCTGCTGGAGCCTCATGTAGTACATTTCTTGTCTGTTTACCAAGCACTTTTTCTCTATTTTTTTTTCTTGAGCAGAAAGAACCTGCCTTGGAAGCAGGAAACTTTTAGTACAGACTATTCAGAGCCATACCTGTAGCCTAACCAATGTGTCCAGGACGCGGGCGGATTTCCAGCATCACCTTCTGCACCTTTCCCTTACGAAGCAGCCCTGGCTGTGCCCTGGTCCTGCACGTGTCCCAGGAGCGTGACACGGGGACGCCCGTGCTTGGCCACGGCCGGGGAGCCCTTAGCCCTGGTACCCCAGCCCCGATCCCCAGGACTGCTCCGTACCTGAAGCACTGGCCGTGGGCCTGCCAGTACCCATCACTTCTCCGTTTGGCATCTCACCCGTCATTATTTTCATTCCCTTAGGAGAGAAAAATGTCACGGGGTCACCCTGAGAGCCCGTTACCGCTCCGTGCCTTTCTCCCGGTCATTTCTGCATCGGCCGTGGGAGGCTGCAGCCTGGGAGCGTGCTCCCGCCTGCCCCACTCGCTCCTGCCCGCTCTCGCTCGCTGGGAAGCGCCGCCTGCGCTTCATTCTCGCTGGAATCACGCCAGTCGTTGCTTTTTGCATTGTTTCATTTTAGTCGTATGCTCAAATCCTGCTCTTGTTCCATCTCAAGTAATTAATTAGCCCAATTTCCATTTTAAATTTAACTCGAGCTCACTAAAAATTTGCCAGCCCTGTCAAAGCGCTGATGTGTTTTACCAGCTCTTTGTTACGAAAGGCTTTCAGAATAATTCCCAGATAAAAGTCAGGTACAGCGAACAAAATGCTGAAAATAATCTCCAGTGGCCCTGAATATTTGGGTGTGTTGATGAATAATGGAGAGTGTGTTCTGGAGAAAAAAAGAGCATGCAAGATTATAACTCATTTTCCTTAAAACCCATTGCCAGGCTCTTGGTTTTGATCTTACGGCAGGAGATACTCAACACCTCACCACGCGGTGCAGTGTGTAGGTAAGGAGATAGTGTATAATGTGATTAAATACCTGAACTTCTGAACGACCTCAAGCGCTGTTGAGCTGGTGCCTTGGGGACGATGTTGCCCTCTTGAGTAGGCGCAGTTCACTGAAGATGAATTTGGAGCTTTTACCCACTATACATAGCAACTTTCTCTTGCTAAATAAGATAAAAAATGTAAAAAATGAGAAAGTAAGTTATATCTATTTGCAGCCTATGCGTATAATCTCAAGGTGGTGCCGTCTGCGCTCAAGCGGCCGTCGTGCCACGGCAGCGCGGGATCGCTGCCGCTCTCGTTAGGGGCCGTCCCTTCGCATGACTGTCACTGTTGTCTGGCAATATAAAACATCACCTTGTTAAATATTGCCTGTTTAATATACATTTCTGTGTGATTTGACAAATGGATTTCTTCAGTTTAATGCGGAAGAGAAGCTAAATGAGTTAGTAAATGTTAATGTGTCCATGTTCTTCCTAGATAACTAGTTGCCCTCGGGACACTATCAATAAGTGGCATTTATATGATATTATGAATGTGTTAATTATGTGTAGACAAAATAATGAGTAAGCAAAGGTCAAGGACAAATGCAATTTCCCCAGAAATACGCATCAAAGAGCTTCTAATATTTAGCTCATTACCATTATTGAATATTCACTGTAATTTAAATTATATGCATTCTTTTTTTCATTGCTTATACTTTTAGTGGAGGAGATACCGAGCAACTTCGAGGGCTGTGCAAATGTTTTGTAACAAAATTCAGCAAAACTTCAGCGGTAGCTGGACTGTATTCTCCACGTACATTGGTTAACTGCCAGGTGGAATTTGGGATTGATTTCTTGTTTGAGATGTAACCTTGTGATGGTTTTGTTGGTTTTTTTTTTCCTAAGTTTGAAATGAAGGAAATGAAAATGTGGCCATGCTGGCTGTTAAACTGCTGAACCTTGAAACGCAGTGCAAATCAAACGAAAATGCTCTGGGGACCATAAATACCCAACTTTGCCCTAGTTCATTGGGCTGTTCGTTATCAATGCACTTTTAAGAAGCGATGCTGTTAGCACGCTGGGGGTTTCAGCCTTCGCTTTTTACTAGCAAGCCATAAGTATAAACACCTCCTTGGCAGGGACCCTTCTGAAATCCAGTGGTTTTTGTGATATGAGGCAAGAGGAAAACCTGGCTGATCAATACAGCCATTAATTAGAAGGAAAGGTTCAGTCATGATTTTTACTTTTAAACTTTTACATATTGACATCTGGCAAACCAGTTAAGAAGTCAATAAGGATCTAAAAGTTACTGTATTGTTTGGTTGCTCACTGAGAAATAGCAATTAAGCCTTCTCTGTCTCCCAGGACCTCCTGTCACGGGTGTCTGGAAATATCTCGCTACCAAACAAGATGCTGTTCATATATGAAATATTCATATTATGACATCAAAACATGTTGCATATTATTTCAGTACGGGAGGCTGAAATTAGATTCGCATTTTATTTTGCTTATAAATGCCTGTCAGAGTTACTAAATCAGTTTGTCTTTGCTGTCTTGAAATAGTGTCAGTTTGAATTTCCTTCACGCTGCATATTGTTTTGGGCAAAGACACGTTACTTCTATATTCAGGATGGGGTGCCTCGTATTCTTTAAATAAAGGTGAAAAAGCCCAACGGTTAAGATTATTTTAAAAAACTTTGGGGGGGGGGAGGGGGGGCCGCATCTTGGACCCCTTTTAAAGTGACACAGAAGGTACCGAATGCATCGTGATCCTTGCTTCCCTCCTTGTGCAAGTGTCGTGCATGAGGTGCACCACGTATTATTTAACGGTTGTGGGGTACATAACAAGGCATTCTGGGGTCTGGCGCTGATGAAAGTAGCGATGAGCTTCGAGCACTGAATTCTGTGAGTTCCCCAGTACAGCTGAGGCAGGATCAGATGATTTCAGCGGTTGCAGCTGCCCTGCAGGTGTTAAGCTTAGGTTGGGGAGGCTTGGTCCATAGGGCACGAGCATCTGCATCCTTCAGACTGGGTCAGTGGGTCCGAGAGGAAATCAGGGCTGAGACTTGGTCTTTACCTGTCTGTGAGCTGTCTGTTACGGCGGCGGCGGCATGACACAAAACCCAACGAGCAGCAGCACTAAGCTCCTACAGACCACACTCTGACATGCAAAAGCATCTGACAAGGCTGTGACCCGGTCCTTTAAATCAGTAGGCAGGGGAATTAATTCACTGTTAGCTTTTTTGGCACTGCAATATTGCATTCATGCATAAAGAATCTGATTTTAGTTATCCTGTTGCTAAAAGAAACAGCTTCTGTCCCCAGTCTACCAGATATTTGCATTAGAAATATGCTGTCAGAGAAGCTACATACATATATATATGTGTATATATATTAAATTAACTAAAACCAGCTTTAAAGACTTTAACCTTCCTCCTTTTTGGCTGTACTACTACCCTAAGTGCACTGCTGAAGTTTTTAAGGAAAAAGTGCCGCTGTCTTGTGATTTTTCCCTGATTTTTCCCATGGTCTTTTAACATAATTCTTTTTAATTCCTACTGGCAGATTTTGTAAATTAAGGGCACGTAGTTTGTTGACATTGCTGTTTCCATTCATTGACTAAAATCGTAATTCATAATATAGGATCATATACCATAATATTATGTAATAATACATGATAATCTAATTCATTTCATTGAATATAATCCAAGCAAGCGTAGCAACCGGGGTGTAAAGCCTTCCGGTGGCTCTCAGCAGCAGCTCGCGGGCTCTCCGGCAGGTCTGGCGTGAGGATGGAGGCTGGGCGAGGATCAGACCCAGCACAGCCCCTGCCAGGCGTTTGCTCCCATAATGGGGGCGTTGTTAGGTGCTGCACCGGGTCCTGCACCCCCTGCGCCGAGCTTGGCTCTCATAATTCGTCTCCTGCTATATACCGTGATATCTTTTCAAGATCCCTGAAGTGCCTGTGTGCCTCCTTGGTGTGCTCCCAGTTGTTTTCAAGGACCTGCTTTTAAGATAAAATCGCATCTGCAAAGCTCCAGCCTCGACAAAACCTCCGTACTGCTCTTTTCGAAAAGTGAGGCTCTCGTGATGAGCTTCTGCATTTTCCATTAGGAGAGACTTTCCAAAAAGATTTTCTGAATGATTTCTTGATAGCTGGCAATCTCCTGAATCATTTCTTATACAGAAATTGTTCTTTAAGGTGTTTTGTTCTGGTAACAACTGCCGCCAAGCTTGGTCTGTCATGATTTCCAGCCTAAACCTTGGAAAGCGGTGGTGTCTGTAGGACTGGCTTGAGGGGCTGGTATTGTATTCCTTGCTCTGAAATAGTGGGCAGGTCACCTCATTTTTTCTGTGCCTCTGTGTTTTCCTGCTTGGCTTTGTGTGTGGTTTTTTTTTTTTGCCTATTCCCTTGGGGTCTGATAGTCTTTGAGCTTGAACAATGTGGCTGATCTGAGCTTTTTTAATCCAATGATAAATAGTTAATTTTGGAGGGTTTAGGTTGACAGCAAGCCACCTTGGAGTGTCAGACTGTGAGACTGGTTTCCTTCTATAATCAGATAAGGTACAGATATTTCCTGTAAATCCTCCCCTAGTGTTCGAGTCATGCCATTAGAGCATTAAGTCAGACACATGACACCCAATTTCAGAGTAATTCCTGAGGAAAAAGCACGTTATATTTTTTTAATGGGCTTCCCAGGACTTACTTTGTTTCTTCCTGATGAATATGAATTCCAGCAAGTTCATCTGAATTCTGACCTTCAAACACACAAATGCTTTTTTTTAAGGGCAAGAATACGGTCTTTAGAATTATGTACTGTCCACGTGAATGTCATCTTCTCTTCCCTTAAAATCCCCTTAGAGTGCAAGAATAGAACTGTTATAAGCGTTGCTAAAATTCACCTGTGTATTTATTATGAATTACTTGCATCTTATAGACACACTATTCATGTCGGCCCGACCAGTACCGACCTTTTCTTTCCAAATGGCTTTATTTGGATTGTGTGCTGCATACAATACAGTCGCTTCTGTTCATCTCCTTTTCTTCTGATTGCCAGGTAACATCAAGCAGATCGCAGGGACTTCTTGTAATGTAGTGTGTGGCTCTCTATAACAGTCTCTCCCAAGCACCTTGGTTGAATAAATATCCATTGAATAACTGGAGAATGCATTCATATTCTTTTTATTTTGATTTACGTTCTATCTTCCTATCTGTGCATCTTCAAGAATAATTGCCAGTTTTCACCTCCTACAGAGAAGGTATAATAGAGCTGAAGGATAAGTAAAACTTGCTCTGTTTCTCTCTTTTGTAAGGGAACCTTTATATTCTTACCCATGCATACACTAATAATTTGCAAACCGAAAATCATAACCTCATTCTCAGCTGGACTTGCTGTAAAAAGCTACCCGTATGCTTTCTGTGTTCCCTTTCCTCGCGGCGCTTGCCAACTGGAGACCTGTACATATGGCCCATTCCCCTTTGTGAAATAAGCCAGTCCAACTCTGATGTAGTAAAGGTATCCCAAATGAATACGAAGGTTGGAGCCAGTATGTTCCCTATTATCGCCATCATATCCCCATGCACTGCTGATCTGATAGCAGCCAGACTATATAGTCATGCATTTTAATGATCGTGCCAGTGCAGCATCTCTCAGAGGATTACCGCGCGGTCTCCCCATGATGGGTGGCAAGTTCTTTTCTGTCATCTGATACAGGATGCTGTTAGGGGTGACTGCAGTGTGAAATATCTCTGCATGTCGGTAAAATACCGCATTAGATTTGAAAACACTCTTGAAGCGCTGGCTGTCGTTGCTCTGCAGGGACCTTCGCTTAATCTGAACAATAATAAGGTCAGTTGGGTGCAGCGTGGTTTTTCCATCAATTAGTTCAGTCATACTTCTAACAAGCTATATATAATCGTGCATGTTTAACCTGCAGGTTATACAGCCTAGCTAGCTCTGTGACCTACAGATCATAGAGCTGATAATTTCTTATTTTGTAGTTGTATTCGAAATTTCCAGTTGAATTGTCCTGACTTATGTGTTCAGGTTCCTACCCAGCTACTAACCAAACCACAGAAGTAAAGCACCTGTAATCTGGAGCCCCATGCCTTGGTCTTCTGCCTCACCTCTCAAGGCAACGAAACCACATTGCTCGTGAGCCTTTCCTTTCCATACTACGCAAAACACCAAGCTCCAGGTGACCTGATGTGCTGCTCCCAAAGGGTTTCTTTCTCCTTTCCCATGGCCATGGGAACTTTGAAAGACCTCACTGCTTGCTGACGGGTGTCTCACTCGCCGCAGACACCTAAGCAAGGCACACGAGCCCCCTTCTCCATCCCTCCGCTGTTTTGCCGACTTCTGTGTTTGATCTTAGTTCGGTTCCTATCTGTCGCACCAAGATACACCAGGCTTTGGGTTGGAAGGGCGTGGTGCAAAAGCTGTGACACAAGGGAAAAAAGCTTGCATGGTAGAAAGTATTTTCCAAGCTGTTGGAGCGTTTAGTTTAGATTTTTTAAAATTACTTTTAGGGTAAGAAAAGAGTTACATGGCTATCATTTGAAAATAACAACTTTTCTCATAACAAAATAACATGTTACGTGAGCCTGCAATGATTCTGCATCTTCGTGACTACCGGCAGGGAAAAAATAGTCAGAAAATTGCCATTCTACTTGAAATCCTCTCCGCTGAACACCCTAAAAATCCTGAAGATCTCATTTATGGATGCATTCAGTGCTGCTTAAGAAAGAGATTCTTCCAGATTGTCCAGTGTTTACGCCCTTTGCATTGGATCTCTTCATGTTTCAAATCTGTGAAGCTTATGTACGTCATTGTGGGGTGCAAAACCCTCATTCAGAGAGAATTGAAACCTCAGTTTCTAATAATCCTTCTGGCCCCATTTTTATCTTTATTGAGGAAATCATAAAAATGCAGCCATTTAGACTACCAAACTGTCCTCTTTTTGCAATGTGCAGTTGTAGCTTTAATCAGTACATGCCTTAACAACCCTAGGAGGAATTCATTACTTCTGTTGGCACAGCATGGTGTATTTTCCCCTTCCACTTGAAATAATGTTTCTCGCTATTTCCAAGATGAAGTTTGAAAAGTTTAATTACACAGTGAAAGAGAAAGGGTCATAAACCAGAAGGCAAAAAAAATCTCAGCTCTTGCAGATTTATGTTGAAAGTTACTTTAAACGGTTGAGGTTGGCCATGATGTTCTTATACCAAAGAACAGGTTACCGTTCTCTTCCCACACTGTATTGCCACATAACTGCCTAATCCGATGCTGATTAAGTGTGGTTAAATTAACAGCCAGAGTTCTGACTTTCAGGTCAGGTGTTTTTAAGCAAAACTGTCCCTCAGCTGAACTAGGTCTCGAAGTCCTGGGAGTCGTTATAGCAGGGTTAAAGTCAAGGCTTGACTCAAGATTTCTGACTGCGCCGAGCCTGCTACCTGCTTCACGTAATCCCAAATCAGCAAAACAGACACAGAATGAGTACTAAAACCTATGCTCAACACGGGCACTCATACAAGAAGAAATAAACATCATTACAAGGTCAATGTAGCTAAACTGGTGTCCTCACTGTATTATAAGAAAGTAATGAGAAACAGCTTCAGCCTCAAACAGAAGTCAATAGAAAATCAACAAATGGCTACCGCAGACATCCTTTCTCTAGCAGGAGCCGGGGACAACAGGCAGACGCTCTGGAATAACACAGATACGCACACAGAGGCACGTGCAACCTTTAAGAAAAGGACAAACACATTCCAGTAAGCAGCAAAACCACCCACTGCTGTTATTTTATGAATAGATGGTAGATTTGGCTGCTGCATGTTGGTGAAATAATGAAAAAATCCCGGGATTTTGAAGGCATAAAATTGCAGGCAATTTATTTTTATAGGTGTAGATGGCCACACACGTGAAACTAAATTGAGTGCCGGATGGAGCTAAGAGGGGGGGGGGATCAGAAATGCAAGTCAAAGATAAGGCTGTAGAAATTTCTGTCTCCAAAGCTAATCAGAACTAAGTATCCTATTGCCGGCAGCATGGAGAATGTTTCAGATAACAGATAGTGATGGAAATTATGTAGGGTAATTATGTCAGAAATAACAGCAAAGGGTATATGTTCTGACTCAGAAAATTATCACCTCCTTCCTCCCTTTGTCGCTCCAGAGGGGGGTACCCACTGCCACGTGTAATGTGTAATATTACCCTATTGGGGGAAAAAACCTCAGTGATTAACCGTGGGTAATACCTAACATCTAACACAGTATTCAGAATGTAATCGCTTTAATTTGCAATTGTAAATCTCCTGTTATCAATTAATTTACATTGTACAAGTAACCATCTGATTATCTTCGTGCAGTGCTGTATTTACACTGCAATTTAATTGTAAGTAATTAGCATGTAATTGCATGTCGTTATTTATACCTTGTAAAGAAAGTCATGTATTTATATGTAGTTAAAATAATTGCAGTTGAGAGCAAATCTTTTGAGTTTTCTTCTTTTCAAATGTGTCTACCAGTTTCTGTGGCCAAAATTGCTGTTGTCTAGACAGAGCTGGCTCTCCTTTGGAGAGGGGTTAGGTTATCTTTCCACAAGCTGAGGCACGCGGAACTGCCTTTTGCTTTTGGCCTGTATTCATCTTCCATTTTAAAATATTTTCTCTATTTCCTAATACTAATCTGCCCTTCCTCCTTATAAAGGGATTTTGTAACAGGGGAGAGTGCTGGGTCTCTGGAGTTGAAATCCCAGCGCAGCCGGTGGGGAAGCGGTGAGACGGTGACCTCCGTTCTTGGCATGGATGGATGCTTTCCATGTAGCAGCCCTAACAAAAAATATTACCCTATTACAGTAATACCTACTAAGGGTATACTTTATGGATACCATCAAGGGCAATGGTGGCTTTCATGTCCAGTACTAGTAATGGTAATTTTATTCCCCTTGCTGCTACTCTCGCTCCCTCGGTCCTCCATCACCGCCCTGAGAGTCACTCTGATGCCAGACATTAGGGTCACAGCCCATTTCTTGCCATCCCACCCTCCAGCACTCGCCCTTTTAAAAGAAATCTAGTGTTTTCTGAGCATTACCATAACAGAGGATCTCTGGGATCCAGCTAGGGGCTTTCGTCCCCTCTGACATGTAACAGAAAGGATACCTCGGGTTTATAACAGCTCTGGGAAAAGCCTTTGCTTCACTACACGTGCTGCGAGCTGTCTGCTGGGAAGGGTTTTGATGGAGGAGGGAGATGCCCCATGCTGCTGCTTGCTCAAGGCCAGCTCATTAGCATTTGTGTTTCTCTAATCTGAAGACCTGGGAGAATATTCGGGATTCACAAAACAGCTTTGAGTGGCACGAAGGACGGTATTATCTCATGGGATAGTCCGTGTCTCCTCTTGGGCTGGAGCTGCTGGGGGCCTTCGTAATGAAGGTTTTTTTCTCTGCTTTGCTGGTTAGACCCCTGAGTTTAGTAAAGGATTTTATGTCTGCTCAAGGGAGAGTATCTTTTCACTTCTCATTGCGGCTTCTGCATTTAACAAAATAGCTCCCAGGCACGCCGCCGTCAGATTCGTATTGTCCAGAAGTATTATGCCATAGCAATCATCTCATTGCTGGGACAGATGAAGAGGCTCCGAGAGGTGCCTCTCCTCTTCTGCCTAAGTGAATGGTAAATGGCATCAAAGCCACGTTTCAACTCAGTCTTCTTCCTCGTTTAGCATTCCCCATCCCAGCATTTTCACACGGATCCAGTGGTAGGAATAATTCTTGTTAATGCTAACACACTGTGTACCTGCTCAGCAGGGCTGGCTGCCAGCCCTCACCTGCACAGCTGGTTTGCCCATGGACCTTCCCATGCCCAGCTGGGTGCAGTTGGGAGGGTAAAAGCACACCTGAAGGTGGGTGGGAGATGATGGAGCTCTGCAGGAGCTTATTAGAGAAGGTGGCCCTGCTTTTGGGGAAAGCAGGCTGCCTGCTGGCTCTGCAGCGAGGAGCTCAGCAGAAGGGGCTCCCCAGGACCTGTCTGCGGTGAGTTGGTAGAGGGGTTTTGGGGGAGCGCTGTGGGTCCTGGTGCCCTGCTCAGGGGAGACTTTGTGCTGTTGAAAGGCTTTTTGGAATTGTAGAAGATGGTGGAATAAGACTTTTGCTTGAGGGTAGTGTCTGTCTTTCTGAGGATTAAGCACAGGGGTAGGTAGTTTGCTCTGGTTAAAAAGCAAGGTTGGACTCTATCTCAGAAAGGTGGGGGTTTGAAGAGACCTCTGGAGACCATCCCGTCCCACCCCCTGCTGGAGCAGGCACACTGGACTCTGTCCAGGCGGGGGGTGAATGTCTCCAGGGAAGGGACCCCACAGCCTCTCTGGGCAGCCTGTGCCCCTGCTCTGGCACCCGCACAGGGAAGGGGTTTGTCTTCATGTTCAGGTGGAGCTTCCCGTGTTCCAGCTTGTGCCCGTGGCCCCTTGGCCTGGCGTTGGGCGCCACTGAAAAGAGCCCAGCCCCATCCTCCTGACACCCGCCCTTCAGGTATTTATAGGCATTGATGAGATCCCCCCTCAGCCTTCTCTTCTCCAGGCTGAACAAGCCCAGGTCTCTCAGCCTTTCCTCACAAGGGAGATGCTCCAGCCCCTGATCATCTTTGTAGCTTTCAGCTGGACTTGCTCAAGGAGTTCCCTGTCCTATGTTTATTTATGGCTCTATGTTTGTTTATGCCTCTGCTGAGTTCTGTTTCTCAGAACTTCTATTTAATTCTTTTACCCTGGTATCTCCTACACAGCTCCCTGGGTAAAACTAATGTTACTATGTAGATAATACTCTGGCTCCCAGAAGATGTGAGCACACGCTTGAATTTAATTACTGACTTGCTGCTTAGTGTCCTGCAGCCAACCTACCTTCATTTCTATATAAGAAACGTAAGTCCTGATACGTGTGCTAGAGGGCTGATGTGAAGACAAGAATTAACCAATGTAAGGTGCTGAGAGGTCTCCAGGTGTGTTCGTAGTAGTAGTTACTATTATGTTAGAGAAGCCTCGTAGCTAATGAGCCTCCTGTGGAACATTTTGCATGCTCTTGACTGCTGGAAGGTGGTCTCTAATATCTGCTGGTTTTTCTCGTGGATGTAAGTAAGGATTAATAGGATTAATTTGTATTCAGAAACATCTCGGAGTTGGCTCTCATTGCCTCATTTGGGTCTACTTTAACAGTGTACTTGATATTTATTTGCATGATTGGGTTGCAAGCTGTATACGGCATATAGTGGTCAATTAAGGTCTAAAGCTGGCTGAAACCTCAGCGGATATTTTAGTTCTTGCTCAAACTACAGAAAAGCACTATGAGATCAGTATTTTCCATTGCTGAGCTGTAGCAACAGTATATAAAGAGGATTTGCTCTATGTAACGTAGCTTTAAGAGTTCTCTACCGGAGCTTTTGCGCTGGTGATTTCTGCATTGTGCTGTTCCTCACTCTCCCTTCCATGGCACTTGCTCATTCCTTCCTTCTCTTCTATGCTTTTGCACATACTTATATTTCCATGCATTTTGGTAAGTGTATGGAAAGAATACTGGAAAGAAATAAGAGCTGTTACATAGATAACTTTAGATAAAGTTTATCTATTTAAATAGATTTATTTAAATTAGATAGAATTAGCTTATCTAAATACTTATCTAGCTACCTAATAAGTTGCTAGATAATTCTCCCTGCCCCTCCATCTCTCTTGAATAGCAACTTCTTTTAGGTACTTGGCCAATTCCCTTGTGACTTGAGTTGCTCAAAGCTCTGGGCAGGAACCACCAGGAGTTCTTGCCAAAAAGAAACCTCTGACAGCCCTCGCTCCTACTTCTGAGACAGAGTGCTAATCGTCATCTGAGCAGTCTTTGAGGATTAAGTGATATCCTTAACGTTGTAGAGATATGACAAAGTTCATGTTATCAGCGTTCATAGACAAATGTGAAAATAACAATGTAGGGCTTCTGTAGGGGTGGAACTAGTTTTGGTCATCAAAATATGCATGAAATATATAGAAAGCCAGGTGAAACTCAGGTGGTCCTGTCATATATAATTGCAAGCAACATATATGTGGCTTAGTCCCTGAGCAGCTTTACCCCACGGAAATACTGGTTAAGGCATAGGTTTCAGTGTATTAGTGGGTTTATGACCTGTATAAAAATGTCAAGTCAAACAGCGGCCTACTAAATTATTCAGTGTATTGATAGAATAATGACTTTGAAGATGGAGATATTGGACTTAACTCTTTCAAGAGGAGCAGGGAGGGGAAATGAATTGGCTGCACTTGATTCCAGCTGGATCATAGCAAGATCCCTGATGTTATGTGCCACTTCTGAGCAGTAGATGAAAGTAGAATTAAAAGTAAGAGATAGGATTGATTTTGACACAGGTGTGAATTTTAAATTAAGTGCAGGTTTAGTAGAACTGGCTAGAAAACCAGAAACCCAGAAAAATGGGCTTACCTGCTGAATACTAAAGCTTTTCCTACTTTAGAAAAGGAAAAAGCATAACAGGCTTATGTTTTCAGGAAAAACAAATATACTCGATGAAATCAGAACTTCTGTAAGAGGTCCATACTTCTTAAAACATATATAGAAAAAATTTAAGCTGCCTTGCTTTAATTTCTCTTAAGCACTTGCTAGCCAACTTTATTGCAGTAGTAATAGAGGCTTTGGAGGGAAGGACAGTCTGATTTATGTAGGAGTAGCAAAACTGTTTTGTTACTTGTTTCTTTACCTCTAAGCTGCACTTGACCCAAGGGTTTAGTTAAATACTTTATATAAAGGTAACTGTAATGCCTGCACAAAGGAACAAAACTTCAGTTTTGTTAAAACTTTAATTTCTGGAAGTTTTGAAGTGTGTGAGTGCTTGTCTTGATAGAGCTAGACTTCACAGCATGTTTCATGTGGGATATATATATAACAAGAGATACATACAATATATTTATACCTTCTTGTGAGGTGTACAAAATATATTGATACCAACTTAGAGCCCTCATTATGGCTGTGAAGAAGCGTATTTACTTAAATGCATATGTAGGTAACTTTATACTTTCTGTGTATACCTCGGATGTTAACATTTCCTATTATATGCTATGAACATCTTATTTTCAGACTTTTCCACATTATGGGGAAGTTGGTACTCTCCTTTTGGCTTTCAGAACACGTTTTCACATCGCCAATCGCGGCCTGGCAGCCACAACAAATCTGTTCTACTACTAATAAATGTTTGGTGGAACAATGTAATTAACCAACTGGCTCTTTTGCCGCGGAGGTGCTGGGAGAAGATCAAACCCTGCTCCAAACTGTTCGGGCTTCCCAAGCATACGCTGCCAGGAGCTGGGCTTGCTGGGTGGCACCCAGGAGCCCGGGATGCTGTCGCTGCCGGCGTGGCTGCAGACCTCCCGTGCTGCCACCTGCTCCGCTGCCATGCCGGGGTGCCGGGTGCAAGCTGCAGAAAGGTGCTGTCCTTTAAAAGGTTTCAGCTACATGTTGATGAAATGGAAAGTAAATATGCAGGTTTAGAAAATAACCACCAAAAACTACTGGGTTTTGTTTCTCTTGAGCTCCTTCATCTCGGTGTCTCGGCCGAGTGTGAATGTTGGCACTTGCTGTTAACACCAGGCACGCTGCAATGTTGTTTCCACTCATCTATAGGGGGTCAAACCTTGGTCCTATTTCTTAGTGAGAAAGAAGTTGCAAGTTTGCGGTCTCCACGCCCCCTCAGCCACCCGAAACGGAAGTTCAGCTGTTTGCGTTTAGAACCAAACATCCTTCTCTTTAACGGTTTCCTTTTTTGAGGTCCTGGATGCTTTGCCCTTATGGACAGCACTGTAACGTAACTCTCCTGCAGCCAGCTCAGATCCCCTGAATATCGGTGGGATCAAAACGCGATCTAGCGACGCTCTCCTGCGCTCAGGATCAGGTGTGCTCCTCTAGGTGTTCTGCCTACGCAGTTGAAAGGCCAGAGTGGTTGGCGGAGTCTTTTATCCCGGTTTGTGGGATTCGCGGTCGCCAAGTTCCAGTTTTGACCTTCACCAACAGGATTTTGCCTGCTCTCGTGGGGTGGTTTGTGATCCTTGAGCAGGTCTGTCTGTGGCTTCCAGCCCTACTCCTTTCCTTTGATCTCCTTTCTCTACCCTGTGGGCTCCATCAGCTTAAGAGAGCGTCACCCCATCAAAATGAAGCTGCTGGGAGTATTAGCCTTTGAAAAGCATGGCTCTGTTAATGTGCTCTTTTTACTGAAGTTTGGCCTTAGCTCTTGCTTGAGTTTTAGTGTCGGGCGCCAAAGGATCAAGGCAGGAGTACCTGTTACTGAGAGCGGAAAGGAACTGAGCAGCTAAGAATTGAAAAATACTGGGGTTTATATTCACTGTCTTTTAAAATTACGCTCTCGCCAAAATTATCAGAGAACTTTTCAGCCTCTCTCCATCTGTACCAGCTTTAGTACCCGTGGAAGGAGAGGTGGTGCTTGGCTGATGCTACGTGGACCGCTGACTCTGTAAACAAACCTGGCCTGCTGCTTATGATAACACAAATTATCTGCATGTAAAAACATAGCCTGAAGGCATGATGGTGCTCCGTTAGGTCAGCAATGACACAACCTAGTGCTGACATTTGAATTTTTATAGCTAAACTCATTAATGCTTTCAGATTACCCAGTGTATGGGTGTAAGGACCAAGAGCTGCATGTTTTTTTCTTCCTGCATCCTGTACATCTATTAATGTACTCAAACTAATTGCGTGATTAAGATGAATAGGTCTTAATAATGGAGAGGACATAATGGCAAAATTGATGAATCTGAAATAGGGGGAAATTGTTGAACTGATGTGTTCGTACCAGTAGAATACAATGAAGGGAAGGAGAGTAATTTATACATATATTAAAAAAAAAAGGAAGGGATTTTGGCAAATCCTATGCTTATTATATTTCCTTTTCTCTTTCTCTAATTTTCCCTGAAAATAATACCACTTATTCATGATGCTGCTGCAATAATTGAACCACTGGAAGGAGAGGAGGAAAAACGCTACCCATATAAATTACTACTTGAGACCTGTTCTGTTTTGACAGATGTCAAGGCTGGGTAGCTTAGCTTGTTCTACTGTTTGTATGAAAAGGGCTTGGTATCACTAGGACGCAGACTAATAGCTTTCTGTGCTTCTGAATGTGGCTAGATTACATTGCAACAGATTTTTTTTTTCTTAGTCACTACCTAGTAACTCCGAGAGAATAAATTGATAAAATATTCCACAGCTCTTTTGCAGGGTGTTGCTGCAGGAGTGGGAAGTTAAAGGGGAAGAGAAAGAGGCAGCCTGCGGGCTGGAAGGAAGAATACCTGCGGTCTTTTACTCTTTGTTTAGATTTAGGAAAACCAGCTACAAAATTAGTTGAAATTTAAATGAAGCCATTTGTTACTGTACATTAAGCTCCTCTGATTTTACAGTTCATATTTAGTGTGTGCTGCTTGTAGGCGATGAACGTTATGTGGCCTTTACTCATGTATCTTGCTTCAAAGTATTTTAGTCTTGTTGTTCAGGACTTGCCTATTTATATATTTTTTTTTTTTTTAAAAAGGTAACTTGTGCATTAAATAGATTGCACTAAATAAATAGATTTTCTGGACTTCTGTCTTTGTGTACTGCTTTCAGTTGTCCCCAATGGGGGACAGTCTGATCTCTGCCACTTGCATGGCACATGCTCCTCTGGTTTATTTCAGCTATGGAGCTTTTGCTCTGTTACTTCCACCAGCTTTTCTGGGTTTGTTTTGGCTCTTAGGTTTTTAACCTTTATTTGCTGTCTGCTGCTACTAAATACTGAGATCTTTGGATGTATCAATTAGCTTCATCTATAAAATGATGATTTAGAAGGAATGGACTTTAGAAAACCAAAGATTGCATTTTGTTATCAGTTCTTCATTATTCTCGGGTATTTATGAATCCTTTGGAAGAAACCTCTGACGGAGATACAATTTTATAACATGGGTTTCCGATTCGTGATGGAATTGCCCTGAAGAAGAAATCCTGAATGCTGTTTCCAGGGGAGTCAGATTTACCATACCCCAGTCACTAATGACGTTCTTCTGTGCTTGGAGTTTTTGTGAGGCTTTTGCTGTTGCCGTGTATACTATCAATTTTATTACACTTACTTGCTTTCCTTGCTGTGCACTGCTTAGAGCACGCTGCATAAGGTAAAAAATGTTTTTTGATAGTTCTCTGCTGAATATTAAGACTGCAAACTATTGGCAGTTCACATATTGGTTTCCTATTCTTAAAATATTGTATATAAACAGCTCTTTTAGCTGGCTGTTAAGGTCAAGGTGGCTTTGTGGGTATTGCTTCTAGCTTTCCCTAGTGGCATCCAGGACTTGCTAAATTGATTGTCTTAAAGACTGATTATGCAACAGTTCTGTTTATTTACAATTCAGCATTTTTAAAAATGAGGTTTTTAAAAGTAGGAGTTGAGGCATTTCCTTGGGTATCCACGGCATGCTGCTCGTCAAGTAAGACTCTTGCTCTTGTACCTTCATCCTGGGCTGTCAGTGAGCCTCCAAGAGCAGGAGCAGCATGTTAATATGCCTCTGCTGACCGTCAGAGCATTAATACATGGAACTACAACAGCGCATGGGCTACTGAAACTTCAAGCCCACCCTTTTGTTCCCCAGGCCTTCAGAGCAAGGGGTTAAAAAAATAATTAAAAAAAGCTACTTGTTATATTGAGGCACCCTTGAGGTGAGTGGGCGCACCCCGGCTGGGTGCTTCCCACACCAAGCACCCCGCAGCTTGTGCTTGTGGTGGCAACCTGCAAAGCCCGCGGGGACTTTCTAGTCCAACGTTGCAGGCTTGATTATTTTTTTGGGGTTTTGTGGTGTCACTGCCATATCTGCTGTTCATCTAACCTTGATCCACGTTGGCTGAGTAGAGCAATACAAGTTAAATATTGCTCTTCCTAGAAAGGTTGGACTAGATGATGGACCTGAGGTCCCTTCCAGCCTGTGATTCTGTGAAATATCTTATTTGTGCTGTTGCTTTTTTTGATATATATGAAAAGACTGGGGTTAAGCACTGGGAGGTGTCTATTTTGTGGTTGGTGTGGACATGTTTAACTTCGGAACCCTCTGCAGACGTCGCGTATCTCTGCACTGTGTGACCTACTTATGTAACTTAGCAATTTTTAAAAGAAACCAACTTAGAAAGCAAAAGACCTTGTTTTTTGGAGAACATGGGGTTGAGGGAGTATGTGGGCGATCTGAAATGTCTTCTGGCTTGCAAGGACAAGGAACAAATTAAAAAGAAGAAAAACAAACAATTTAATGGTGATGGAGCTGTAGCTCTAGCAAGGATAGACTGTGGGCGTACATCCATTTTTAGCTTGTTGCAGAAGATTATTCCTCAACACAGAAGGTCATAAAAATCTCACTGCTGTGTATTAGAAAATAATCTTGGTAAAAGTTTAAAATGTTTTACTAGCAGTAAATATTTAAGGCCTTCATTTACAGCAGTCAGGGGACCAGGTGACTGACTATACCTTAGCTTGCCAATAAACACTAAATTGTCACCTCAGATAAAAACTGAATGGTAAAACATGCTAAACTAACTGTCAAGGTTATTAATTATTACAAGTTGTGTGGACATCAGTTACGCAGGACCCGATTTATTTTTTTTATCACTGACCTTTCTTGTTTGGTATTTTGTAATTGGTTACAAGTGATTAGAGATATTTCTGATCCCTTATAATTTTAGCTTCTGGCACTTCAATCCCAGTAAGAAAAGATTTAATATAACAGAGTGATAGGAACAAGAAATGAAGGGGAACTAATGGTCCCCTCCCTTACCTGGTAGGTATAGCCTGTTAACTTCTGCTCGCTCTTTCATGCACAGAATCGCTCAGATGTGACATTGAACAATATCCTTCGCGCCGTGCCCTTCAGCTGAGGCAGGCTTCTGGCCAAGTAGAAACTTGGGAAGAAAGTGCAGAAAACCAGAAGTATTAGAAAATCCCACCTGTTGGGTTTTTTAAAGCTGTGGTGGGCTCTTTCCTGAGTCACCAGCAGGCAGAGTGGCTCATGGGCTGGTGATGGTTTGGAGAGCTCGTGCAACCTCTGTTCCCTGGGGAGGAGGAGTTAAACTTGGGTCTTGTACTGCATTAGAGCTACTATGCGGGCTCTTGGCATCTCATTAAAAATTAAGATGACTATAAACCTGCAGCTTACAGGGATGGTGAATAAAATGTGGTTGTTTTCTTAGGAGCTGGTACAACCCAACCCCTTCTGTTGCTTGGAAAACAAGCTGTTTTGACTGCAGAGATGTTATATCTTGGTAATGGAAAAAAAAAACATGTGCAAAAAACCTGACTATATCTGAAGTGAATTTTCCCCTTGTGTTCATCAAAGCCTGACACATCCAGTTAAAATAACCTTTGGGAAGTGGCTGGGTTGATGCGCTATATGCAAATGTGCAAAGGATCTCTTAATCAGCAGTTCGGAGAGACTAGAGTATCACTCCCAGACAATGCAAAACAATTTAATGCATTTCATTACTTTGCATTTAAAGTAGAAAGGTGATGAACACATCATCCTCTCTGAATGCAGTGATTCTGTAGCAGTTATTCTGGGCTTCTTAGTCACACGTGGACTCTTCACCTGTATCTCTACGTGGGAAAAGAGCTTTGAGAGAACATCTCTTTCAAACAGGTGCCTCTCCTCTGCCTACAGTCAGCAAGCCGTGTCTTCAGAGTCTATTCTGATGGGGCAGGGAAGCCCATTTTAAGTAACAGAAGATAATTTTAAGGGTTATGCAGCTTACAGGTTCAATTTATGAACCAGCTGCTGAATCATTTTGAGACTTCTTTGGCAATCTCTCCAAAGAATTCTGGTGTCTAAAGATTATTTTATTATCAATATGCAGTCATGCAGGTCAATGTTCTCTTCATTTGTGAAGCAAATGACATCAAACAAATGGCACTGTGAAGTCTAAAAATCCAATATAAATGTGTAATGCTCATCCCCACTTGATGAGACCAAGGTACTTTGCTACCTCCAAATAACACTCTGAAATATTTAATTTTCACTTTTTTAATAATAAACCACATGGGATTTCTATTTTGACAGTATTTTACTTTGAAGTTAAACCTATCAAACCCTGGGAAAGCTATGACTGTGATTAGGCTTTTTGAGTTTTTCCTCCACAAGATAGATTACACTTGCAAAATGCTTTTGGCTGACTCACTAAACAATGTTTAAATGCGCAGGAAATGCTGCTGTAACAAATGCGCCCTGGATTTATATTTCAGCTTCAGAAAACTGTGTCTTTTCCATTTAGCTCCCATAATCAATCTATTGTGTTAATAACAATGACTGAATTCACGCACAGGAGGCAAGCCAAGGATTCGAATGTTAGTGAGGAAGGGCTGCACCATGTCTCAGCTGCAGCTGGTAGACGATGCTGAGTGGGGGTTCCTGTTGTGCAAGGCATGCGCCTTGGCAAGGAAAGGATGTGGCTGACTTTGGACCGCTTGCTGGTCTTCTGTTGATATAGGTAGTAAAACCAGGTGATGCTTCAGAGTTAACGTCCTCTTGCTTTGTTTTCGAGAGGGCAGCGGAGCCAGGTCTTGGGCAGAGGTAGGTGGGTGCGGACATGGGCTTTGCTCTAAGAAATGCCCTCCGAGAGCGGGAATAGGGACAGCAGTGGGAGCAGCTGCAGGGAACGTCTGCCTTCAGGAAGGCTGGTGGGGCTGCTGGAAATGAAAATAATCAAATAATCCAGTGCTTCTGAAGCTGTTCTTAATAACCTCTGTTAATAACCCAATAGGCTAGCAGGCTTGTGGTTCTCCTGTGGCTTATTCTTCCCTTAACAAGAAGATAATTGTGTTTATAGAAAGTGAAAGGTTTGACAGATATCAAGTTTGTGTTAGAAAACAGAAGCAGGGAAAGCTCTTAAACAGTATATCGGGGATTTCAGATAAAGACAAATCTGCAGTCTGAGGGTTTCTCGAGTGTCTAATTCGAGACTGCAGTGAAGCAGAGAGATGCAAAGTCTCATAGTTCCCTGATTTAAGCTTTCTTTAAAACAGTGAATTTGGAAGATAGAACAAGACTAGTCTATTGGTTTGGCAGGCAATACAAAACAGTGCCAGAGTAAGCTAGTTAGATAAACCTAAGCCCAGAATAGTGCTAGGGACAGTAAAAAGATGATTAAAAAAAAAATCAGCAAATGAGTTGTTGCATGCTTGAAGTGACCAAGAAGAATTTTTGTGTTTGGGGTTTCTGAGACTGATGGATCAGTAACATTCCTGCCACTGACTAGGTGTTCCTCTACAGGAGGAAATCAAGCCATCACCCTTACTCTGCAGTCTTATCTCGCATAAGTACTCTGAGGAAAGATGCATTAGGAATGTCAGTATTTGCATATTATGCTAATGAACTTCCAGGTGGGAAATGCACCTCCCCTTTCTGCGGGATAGCTGCTTTCAGCTCAGACTGCATTAGTGTGTCAATATAAACTTGGTGTAACGTTCAGATTTCTGCTGGGAGCAGATGAGAGATCAGCACTTCTTCAGGCTCTCATCAGTACTCCCAGTTGCCAGCTTCCAAAGAACTGCCTCCACCTGAAAACTAGTTTATTTTTTTTGTGTGTGTAATTATACAGTATTTCTGTGAGACGGAGTGGTGCCTCTCTATTTTTATTTTCTATCCTGAAGTGATTTTTTTTTTTTCCTGAAGTATGTGCTGTTCCTTTACACAAAATGAGGGTTGTGCAAAACTGAATTTCATTTTAGGTTTCTTGGAAGTTGTAGCTTCGAGAACAACTGGAGTGGTGACTGGGGAGCCACATTAAGAGTGTTGTTGCCTTTCCCTTTGGAGATGACTTGATCTGTGTTCTGAAGTTTCTTCAAAGCCTTCTGTTGACAAGGGATGCAGAAAACACTGAAGCTGCTAAATTCAGTTTTTAGCGTGCTGCCTTCTATCATGTCACCTAGGGGAGAGAGCAACTGTCTTTCCCTCAGTTCCAGCCTGTTCTTTACTTGGAATGAAGGTGTGCATTTGAATTGATTGCAAGTTATGGCCAAACCCTCGAGGCTATGGGAGGTTTTTTTATTATTTAGCGAAATTGCTTGGGCACTGCTGAATGTTTAGGGGTCATATAACTTAAATGCTTTAAGTTTTCAAGCCTGGAAGTCCAGGTTCAGTGCTGCTGTGAGGATAATGTACAATTACTTTAATCACCATCTCAAACACATGACTATGAAGAGCAATGTTCAGCCTCTTGCAATTATTATGGGCTGAAATACTGTAGTGAAAGTAAAACATGACGAATTTGGCTGAATTTGCCTGTTCCTTGGTTTTCAAGTCAATACCTCTCTGCCAATGCAAAGCATCTCAAGAAATTGTCCACAAAAGTGTTTCTGGTGTTGGAAGCTGAAATTTCTGAAGGATTTGAGTAGGTACGTGCTGCTGGCTTGATCTCTGAAGTAGACAGGAGTCATAATGTAGAGGTGTATTAACCACTCACCCGTTCCTTCTGCCCCCGAAGCACTCGGTGTCCAAAGCACTCAGTGGGCATATGGGAGATCAGACGTCCTGCTGGAGTGAATATCTAACCAACGTGAGCAGCTCCTACAGAAGAAAGCAGTAATGAAATGGGCTTAGTAGTAAATGCGTTTGCTGGGATTGTGGGGGAAGAGAAAAATGAAGATTTGATCCAGAGTCTCCCACATGAGTACCAAAAAAATCCCCGCCCTAGCTCAGTTATGCACACAAGCCTGATGGGGATTTTAAAAACCCAAACCCAACCAAATGAGTTTCTGAAGGTTGTGTGACAGGTGTTTAGTAAGAAACCTCTTTTCTGCTTTGGCTCTCTGCCCTGTATGCCCACAGAAGTTCAGGGAAGCTTCATGCTTGCCTATCGATCTCTAGAGAAGATCAGAATTTTCAAAGTAAAGAAAGCTGGAGGTTTTCTCCTTCTCTGTTTTCAGCAGCAAGGGATGGATTCGTAGGTGTCTAAAAATATGTAGCAATGTTGGTGTTGAAGCATTTCTTAACTTGTGCAAGTTGTTCTCCTAAACTTTCTATGACTGAAGTGGTAAGTTGAACAGTTACAGTAAATAGAGTAATATTTTGATCGGTGTGAAATCCTTCATTTCTTCTTGATGTCTAATTAGCGTAGCTCTGAATGTCAAATATTTATCCGCTCTACCTAGCACTGTGCTCACTTCAGTGGGGCTCCATCTGGCTCTGCCTTCCTCGAAGCCTGTTCCTCTGCGAACGTGCTTGCCCGTGCTCGGTGCTGGTGCTGGATCCCACCTGTTGCCCATCAGGTCACTTGGACTGGAAGGGAGCTCTTCCCTCCAGCAAATGTGGGTGGCAAAGTACTGCCGTGCAAAGCTGCAGATGAGCCAGTCTGCAACTCCTTTTGCTTTGTGAGCATAACTCTGAAGCTCAGGCTGACAAACGTCGCACCAAGTCCTTGCTGAAAAGCTGCTGATTGCTTGAGAGTGGTTCCTTTGTGAAATGAAGCCAAATATCCCTGTAGACTACAGTAACGTAAGCACAAAATCTCCCACAGTAAAACTGGCAAGAGCACATGGTGTAGAAGCTGTTGGTATTCTTGAGGACTTCAGTGGCAACTGCGTTAGACCGGAGCAGAAGCGAGGGTGGGGTGGGTCCTCTGGATGTGACTTCTTCATCTTGACTTGTAATACAACCTACAAGCCTTCAGTTAGAAAACAGATGACCAATGCTTATCTTTAGGCCAAAATGTGAGACTTTTTTTGGGCCTCTCCTATCTGGGATGTGTTGATAGTGCAAAAAAGCTTATATTTTAGTATGTTTGCTCCCAATTCTAACTTCATGGCTATCTTCTGCATCCACCACACCTTTTGTGTGTCCCGTAGCTTCACATGTTCAGTAGCTGGCTATATGACTTAAATGTGTTTTGAAACAGTTTCTCACTGTCTTTCTAATTTTCAGACGTTGATTAGCGAGTAGTTTGGGTGATCTAATGGTTGTACTAGAACTTCTTGGGAAATGGCTGTGCTTCAGCCCCGTCTTTGGGATTCAGGTTGGTTTGTCAACTGAGAGTCGCACTGAGTTAGCGGTGATGGGAGGGGAAGCTGTGGGTTTATGCCAAACCTGGCTGGCTGGGGGCATTTGAGCGGGGGTGGGGGAGAGGGGGATTCACTGTGAGAGGCTTTAGCAGCTGGAAGAGTTTCAGCATGTGGTGAAGTCAGAGATGAGAAAATGATGTTCAGGTAGTCCCAGGTAGACTGGCTGAACTCCAGTGCGGAGTCCACAGCGAGCAACGGGCTGGTGAGCGGTGCATCACGCTGGGGCTCGCCGAGAGGTCGGGGGGAAACTGAACCAAGCGGTGGAAAGATTCTATAGAATATCAGACCCTTTCACTGCTTTTATCTTGTGGTACTTTGAAAATAGCACCCTAAAGTTAATCAAATTTCTATGCAAAATAAGTTAATGTGGGTAAGAATGAATTTAACGACTTAAGATATCAGTATAGCTGACTTTCCATATGAATTTCTACTTTCAGGTATTGGAAATTTGACTGACGTCTACATATCATGCACAGGACAAGGTAACAATTCTTTAACACTGATTTTGGTTTGTTGGTGATACTGATTTCTCTTCCCCAGCGTCACTGCATTGAATGTCAAGATCTTTGCATTATTTGTGCCTTAGACTAAAGAATCTGCCCCTTAGTTTCTGGGTATATTGACAGTGGATTTTGTTTACCGTTGTTAAAATATATCAGAAATCTGAATTTAAGTTCTTAGCGTTTATATATTGCATTTAGGCAATTCTGCATGGAAGGTTTATAGAAAACATGGAACAGCTTGCCTTCAGAAAACTATTTTTGTAAATGTACCATTGCTTAAAAGAATCTATATAACTTGGAGTGAATTTTTTTTTGTAAATGGATACTAATACCTTGTTATCAATAGTGTGTTTTCTGGTTTGGCCCTTATTTTTCTTGTCATGAGATTTTTCAGAATTGGTGTTTAATCATTGAATTAGCCAAACCACCCTGTGGCATTTCTGAAACTCAAATTTTCTTAATGGCATCTCAGCTTGAATGTCCAAAGGAATCAATGTTGTTAGTTGGCAGGTGGATTTTGTCCTATATATCCTCAAACTGTCCTGTGGGTTTTTTCTGGAACAGTGTCAGTTATGAAACTTAATTTTAAGCGTGAAATATCTTGCTCTTTGGAGTGTCCAGCGCTGGTCCAGTCAGGAGGGCGAAGGCTGTGCCTTTCCGGCTGTGCTTTCCTCTGCATCCCTACTCTGTTGCTTTTGCCCTGTCCCAAAACTGCCCTGCCAAGCTTGGCTTCCATGTAGCCAGTCTCCATGGATAAAATTGCTTTTAAGCATGAATTATATTCTCTCCAAAGGAGAACAAAACCTTTTCAGAGCTTACAATGAAATATTTAAATATGGTTTCCCTTAGTTTTTAGGCGTTATTGCCCTACCTGCTCAGAGGGGTTGCAGATGCTTTCTGATCAAAATATTTAATTTCTTAATTCTTTTCCTTGGAGTAATTCAGAAGCTTCCCCTCAGTCCTGGGTGGTGTTTATGATGCAAACTGAGTTACTGCTGTAGATCAAGTAAACCATTCCTATTCAGCTTGGGCCTTCTGAAATTTGCAAAGCTATCTTTGTGTGAGGTTTTCAAAGACAGTATGATAAATTTTCTGATATATCACTTTCTAGCAGTCTGAAAGGAAAAGCTTATTTCTTAATATAAAAGATAACTTTGAATAATGGACTCTTCATCCCTTTGGACAGTACTCCCAAATTAGCCTCAAAGCCCTTTCTCAGGTGAAATCTTGTTTTCAGGTTCTCCGTAGTAAAAAGGAGATGCCGATACCTATTTCATTTGGAAAGTGTTTTCAATCTGTTGATGAAAAGTACTTCTGAAGAGTTAGGCAACCTTGATTAATTGAGCCTGAATAAGAAGTGCAGGATCAAATCTCAGGATATTATTTTTAGGCTGCAGACTTGTGTTCTGCATTCCAAATCCTTAAATGCCAGTTTGATAGCAAGTGTGAACGACCAGAGTAGACAGCTATATGCATACTAGTAATGGCTTGCAAATGCTGACACCACTATAGATGGAAGAATGGAAATTGCTTTCTGTTTACTGAACAACCTCGCTATTTGGTAAACACTTCTCATTAGCAAGAATGTGATCAGAATTTGTGTTAAATGCCTCAATTCTGTGGTATAAATGGTGCGGTATTTAAAAAAGTTAACTGTGGATAAGTACTTTAGTGAATACGAGCACTTAAAAGTTCAGTGATGTTATCAGACCTAACCATTACACAGGACCATCAGCTGGAATTGTGTTCTTGTGGTGTATGGGAAGGGGTGGGGGTCAGAATAGCAACTGAAAAACAACCCCAAACCAAAGCCTCTGATGCCCTGAGCAGAGAACTTGTGCTAACTTTGTGTATCTAAAATCTGCCCCTTGGTGATGGGGCTCTTTGCTGGCAGGATACCCTGAGATCCAGCGTTGTGCCTTCAAAGAACCAAACACAGCATGCCTTTTAGGAAAGGGAGGGGTCACGCACCTTGTTACGCTTGACAAAATCACACTTGTGTGTAAAACCTGAATTTGCAGACCCCATGTTTCAGTTCTGGGGGAAGGATGATCAAACCCCCATTCTCAAGCTGCATGTGGTCCTTGCTAAGCCACAAGCAAGGCACGGAGGAAGCCAAGTTTGGGGTTTTGCTTCTGGTCTGTTTGAGCCAAAACTGGCTGTTTTTTACCTAAGTGACTGGGTAAGTACAGATTTGAAGGAAACATTTGTGTGTTTTAATAGCATAATTATAAAATGCTACTTTATTACCCGCCAAGCTAATTAAAAGAGCTACAGGCTAACAGTCGTCTTGGAAAGCTTGTAGCATCTGTGCATTGTATTCAACAACAGGCTTACCGTGTAATTTTAATTAGAAATATTACCAGCAGACACAGTGTACACTTGCGCTGGAAAAATGTCCTTTCCTGCATAGGAATGCTGAATGTGCTGGGTAATAGCTCTAGGAAAGGAAATTATAGAGAATATGTTTTCTGCCTTATAGTCTGTGTAACAGTCGCAGAATGGTTTGAAAGTGTAGGGTCTCTTGTCTTCCACTGCCACCCAGCACCAAAGGGGTAGCTTCCCATTTGCTTGGGGTGTGTGAATGTTTGTCTTGTAGCTGTTGGCTACTTGAGTCTGGAGAACTGCCGCTCGTTTCAGGTGGAAACTTCCTCAACTGGAGGTGCTGTGGGTCGGCGTGCAAGAGGGTTACTCGGATATAGGCTTGCTGCGTCTAATTTTTAGATCGTTCCTCCAAAAATGAGTTGTTTGATGTCCAGGCATCCCTCTGCTTCTCAAGGTCCATAGAAAATAACTGTCCTCCTTCCTAGGCTCCTTATTGCCAGGTGTGTCTGCCACCATGTGCTCTTACTCTTTCCCTGCATCTCTGAAGATCATCTATGTTATTTCCTCCTTATCTCCTGGTTTCTTTCCATCCCAGTCCCATTCTCTCCCTCTGCACCTTCTGTGCCTTTCTGCCAGCTCTTTCTATAGAAGAAAGAAGGCACTGCTGGTGTTAGTTGAGTTTCTCAAGCCGCCGGTGCTCCCGTCTTCATGGAAAACCCAAACAACTAAAACTGAATCAATTGTTCTAAAGTAATTTGAAAAACTGAATTAGCAAAATTGCCATTTTACGGTGGATTTAGTGGTGCCTCTTAAAAGATGACCAGCCTCTGCTCTCCTTGAAGTTGCACCTCATAGTTTGCTAATTTTACAGCAGAATGAAATGACAACTTTTTGATACCTATAACTTGAATTATAATATTGCAGGGGCAGTTGCTTGAGATTTTCTCCTTCCTTATGTAACAGAAACATTTAGGATAGAGTGTTCATAACTTCTTAAGAACATGATGACTACAAAAGCGCTGATCAGATACTTGAGCAAAACCTATAATAAATTTATGCTAAAAGTCATGGGCTCCTGCGCAGACCTCTCCCTTGCAAGCAGGATTTGGAAGGTGAGCTATTTCCAAAGAGATGCCCCTCACGTCACCGAGAGCTCTTGCAGTTGTGCAAAACTTCCAGAGTATATTGTCTTTCAGAACGTGTGTGAAGGTGTGTTGTCTGTGTCCCCTGAGTGGGTATATGGGGCTGAAAATAATGCCAACAAATGTCTGGGACGGCAGCAGTGCCATTACTTATGAAGTCTGATGCAAAGAATATCTCTGCATGAAGCAAATCTGCCCTTCTGCACTTGTTTGATATTGTAAAGAGATTATCATGGCCTTACAAGGAGGTTAAGATATCATGATGTTTAATATACTCTGAAAATAGTCCTGTTAAAGCCACTGTTGCTCATGATGGATGATGCAGGTTATGATGGTAGTTCTAAATCTTGTGTTTGTGTGTGCAAATTGCTATTTTCCAGCCTTTTCAAGGTTGCTAACTTTATCTTACGGTGCAGCCCATATTTAAGGATTTCATGTTGCATTAGCCTTTGATTAAGGGGAAAGTAACTTTGATAAAATGCCACTAAAAGGGGTTCTGTGGACTAGCTTGGAATAATTTATCAGTCATTCTTCATGACTGAGAGCGTATTTTGGACATGAGGGTCACCCTTTGAGGATTAATTTTCTGAGATAAACAGCTAATGGCTGTTGGATGATTATAGTCAAAAGCAATTATTATGGTATTTTTAAAGTGTTCATTACTACAATAAAGAGTCACTAAACTGAGTAAGTTTTAAGCCATTGCTTAAATAGCTAGGTCAAGATGCATCAGCCTTGATTCAAAGGCGTTATTGAATGATAGAGCTGCTGACACGTCCCACAGCCTGCTCTAGCAGAGGCAGGTCCTGGCAGTCGCTTTTGCCTGTTCTGCCTTTTCCTATTGCGTGATTTTCCTGCACCCGTTAGGTCAGCAACTACAATAGCCAGTTGGCAGTTTCATTGCGGTCCCCTGTAAATAGCAAAATAAACACGCGTTTTCCAGATGCTGTGAAGAATATTTCACAGCTGGCTTACGTTTATAGGCGGGTGTCACTGTCTGCTGCTTATCCTCTGGGCTTCAGGTCCCCTTTCTTCTCTCTTTAATTTCTGCAACGCTGTCATCAGGTGAGCTTAAAGGTATAGAGGAACAGGATATTGTGAGGACAAACTCGTGAACCGCTGAAAGACAGACCCTTCTCATGGTTGTAAAAGTGGTAGAGTCTGAAAGCAAAAGAAGTATGTCTGAGATAAACTACTTTCTATTTAATAAAAAAAGGGAGAGCCTTAAACAACAAAGATATAGGTAGCTGCTGTCAGAAGCACTACTTAAAAGGAATGAGAAACTGTCTTACGGAGGGATTAGTGTACTGAGAAATAAACTGCTGAATCACTGGAAGCAAGCAAGCTATACAGAGTCTAGAGGTGCTGCAAAAAATAAAATGGCTGCTGTAACTCAATTAAAATCACAGTAGGATTGGCTGTTAGAGACAGTACATCCGTCATCCTGTATCTCCTGGTGGCTGGTGCCTCAAGGGATACTTACGTGAGTGTAGAGCTCCCGAAAAAATGCAGGAGTGACAGTTCTGGAATGACATGATTTTCTGTTTACTCTTAGACAGATGCGTTTTCCCCGGCATACCCACTGAGGCTGGACTGCTGCGTGGTCTTGGTGCATTTGAGACTTAATAGATTGTTAATCTGAATCGAGTCATAGTCCATCCTGCAAACTGGAAGGTGAACACCGTATGCTTTCTTGCAGATAAATAATCAATTATTAAAAGACAACATTGAGGATAACTAAATTCAGTTAGATCTGTTGTATCTAGTATCTTACAAGTGTTGTGGATATAGGCTGGACTTCTGAAATCAAAAGCAACTTTTTACCCCTTTTAAAATTTCTTTTTAGGAAGCAATTTAAGCTAGAACAGTTGCTCACTTTGCTAGAAGACGTGGGTTGAAAAGGCTCCCTGCAGCACCTGTGCCAGTTCCAGTTTTTTGAAAAAGCATATCAGCCTCCTTAGGATTGAAGAACTATAAATTCATTTGCTAATCTTGAGAGGTAAATTTCAAACCCTCCACGTCTCTCTTCAGTGTTTTGTAGTTCACCAGGGCAAAAAGCGTTGGTAAGCTACAAAGCCCTTTTCAGAGGGAGAATTTCTTCAGCTCAAGCATCTTGATCAGAACCCAGCATCAAAATGAACATGAAAGAGCTTTATCAGGTGTGGAAGATGTAAAAGTCTGAATACAACCATGCAAATGCCTCGTGTGACGTGGCAAAGTTAAAAGCAGAATCTTTCTTGGGTTGAAGCAATGGCTGTTGTAATTATAAATATTGACAGTTATTCTCTTGGGCTTTGATAGGAGGGAGGCAGCCTACGTGCAGGTACGCAGCACGCAGGAACAGAAGGCTGAGAAGGTAAACCTCAGCTTTAGCAAGACGGCTGCAGTGAGCCTTCCTTCCCAAACCGTAGCGCAATGACAACGCGTGCAATAAGTGTTAAATAGGTTTGTAGAAAGGAAATGTGATCGCTTTCTTTTTAACCCAGCTTTCCCAGGCTGTGGGATCAGGCTGGAGAGAAAGCTTGGAATGACAGGGAAGCGCAAGCCGCTGGCCGCTCGTGGCGGGGAGGATGGGGGGTGAGAGCAGGTGTGCTCTGCTGTACAGATGTGTCTGGGCAGAGCAGCTTCCTCGTGCGGCGTTCGTAATTCTGGGTAGCTCTGCTTGGTCCCGGTGCGCTCAGGTATTACGATGAGTCAGCGAGATGCATCAATTGTTTAAAAGCTCTTATTTTTGTAGTCGACTCTCAGCTTTCGGTGCGACTGGCTGGTGAGCTGGCTAAAGAGACCTCCTTCAAAGCAAATGCTTGAAAGAAATAAGTGTTCTTATTTCCACAAGCTTTCATTAAAAGCTAATACCCGTTGAAAACAAGCTGACAGGAGGTAGAGGATGTTGGCAGGCTCTTGGTGGTGCTTGTCTTCCAGAGTCCAACTGTACAAAGGGAGGACAGTGGGACCTCTGGGACGCTCAGCATGGGAGCCCGAGACCCAAAGCCTAGGTGGCGAGGTTGTACCTACCTGCTTTCCAGTGCTCGGGCTGTTGACCTGTCGGGTTTGGAGCTGTAAATAAAACGTTATTAAGTTTTTTTTCTTTTAATTATTTAAAGATGTGTTTGTGGTGTTTGAGGGGCTGAGTGGCAAGGGAGTTTGAACAGCTTCCACTCCTCGAGTGAAGGAGGGAGGACGACTCAGGTTTGAAATGAGTATCAGTTTTAGATTAAATTGCACTCGTTTTACTTGTTTTTCAGTAAGCAAAAAAAAGTGTGTTTTGCTGCAGGTGGGACAAGAATTATGGCAATGGTTTTGACCATTGCTAAAATGGCTTCTTTGCTATCAAGTCTTGTGTTAATCATTTGAAATGCCTTGAATATGCCCTTAGCTATTTTCAATAGCATCAATTAACATTTAGGAAATTAATTTCAGACTACTAGAATATTAAACATTTACTTTAGAAATGTAAATGAGGGGTACCAACTCTGCATCTCGGATGCCCTTTAACCCAAATATTCATAAAGCAAAAAAAATGCCCAAGTCCGCAAACATGAAGGTGTGTTTTGTGCTGAAATTCAGAAATATGAAATGACTGCTGCCAGCTTTTGATACTGCACCGGCGTATTCAAGTTCTTTGCTTAGATTCATGGTGCTGGAGCCCTTTGAAACTGAAAAAAGTGACACCTCTGGCTAGAAATCAGCAAATTGAAAACTAAGCCATCTTTGCATGAAGCACCAGAGCCTGTTTACCCCTCGTGGTTCCTTGTGGCACATTTAATGCTATTCCTCCTCAATTTGTTTTTAAAGACTTGACTCCCAAGAAATAAACAACTTAAACAGAAATTAAGGTGCTTCAGGAAATCCATAATTGGGTAAAATTAATCTTTGCTTTGCAGATTAAAATAATTCTATTACCCTAACTCTATTGCCCTCTTGCTATCAATACAAAGTATTATAAATATGATTGTGCAAAGCAGGTGTTACAGCATGACTTGCTCTTTGAAGCGTTTGCCTGGTCTGTCTGTCTCTTGCTGCGCCGACCTTAGGCACAGGTTTGCATCTCTTGCCCCCACAAAAGTACTTTGGCAAGCATTGCTTCTAAGGATAAATCTCCCAACTGAAGGAATAATAAATACTCTTTAGGGCAAAGTTTGAAGTCTATTTTGAATTTTAATTATTACTTTCTTTTACTCAGGAGCACAGTTGAAGTTAGTGTCTTTATTGAGAAGGAAACTAAGATCTTTCTTTTGCTTAATTCATTCAACCTGATCGCTGTATCTATTTATACCATCTTAGGAAGAACATCTTTGCCTCGTTACTTGGAAGCATGTTTTGGCTTTGATTTCTCATAATCTTACTTTTTAAATAATAAAACTTTGTATAAAACGTTGTAAATTTTGTTTTCATAGAGTTGAGTTGGGAAGGGATCTGTGGAGATGTAGTGCAACTGCCCTGCTCAGTTTTCTAGTAAAATGTTAATTCACTAGTTATTGAGTGGCAGCTGTCCTCAATATACCATGTGCCATAAAGAAGAAACCAGAATATGACTTTTTTTGGTCCCCAGTGTGTAAATCCTCCTGGTCTTTTTTCATCGCTTCATCTTCCTTGCCACTTAAATCTTTCAGAACTTACCAATTCAGTCTCACAGCCACTATTTTCATTCCTCTTCACGTAAAACAACTTCTCTCCATCCACTCTTTCCTGTAACACTCTTACTATTAGGTCTGTGTTTTCCTTTGTACTTCTCACTCGTTACCAGTTATGAGCGTGCAGCAATGCCTATCAGTTGTTGCTTGCTGTTAATTTACTTATTTCAATAGCTTGAACTACCCAATACTAGTTTTTCCTGAATGTGGAGCCATCAGCTAGTAAACTGTGCCATGTGCTACTGAAGTTAATGGGAATTTGGATCACCTTTGTGGTGCCCTACTTCAAAGTAGTTCAAAGATCTCTTATTTCCTCATTTTTCTCTTAATCTTCATTCGTCTCATTCCACAAGAATTATCACAATTCTACTGTATCGCCTGCTTTGATATGTGAGATGTTATCTTCAGAACAGTCCTTGAAGTCTTTTTTTTTTCCTTCCACAGGAAGCAGACGGAAAAACTGTTTTCATGCTGAACAGATGTGTCCTGATTTTCTTTTGTTTTGTTTAGGTTTTGCCACAGTCTGTTATCCTAGAATTAAAACACCTCTTCAGAGGCTCATGATTAGAGGTACCTCTCTTCCCCCCTGTAAAATGTCATTATAGCATTGCTTTCACTTTTTCTTGATGACCTTTTTTCAAAAGGTGTGCCGTCCTGTGGCTGCAGTAGGCTGTGCATTAAGTTCTGCTACTTGAACAGCAACTCTAGCCTTCACCATTGACAATCTCATTGTTATAATTATGTTTGATAGTGCTATGAGAATATATTGCTCATAACTTCTTTTTATACACCAAGATCTTAAACTTGCCCATCTTTAGAATTCAAGTATCCTAAACAGCTTGCAGGCTCTTGGGACCAGCTCACATCTGTTCTGGCTCAGCACCACCTTGTTCTGAGATGAGTTCACGTGTTCCTTGTTCCCACCAACGCATACGAAAACCCACCCTAGTTTCTTTATTACTGTTCTTGCCTTATTGTTGGCTTCTGTTGTACTTCAGTGTGTACCGTTTTATAGCCAGCTGCAGTCTTTCTTATCAATCTGTAATGGGGGTTGCGTTGATTAGCTTGGCTAGGCTTTTCTTTTGGACTAGAAGGATATCGGAAGGGAATGGACTGACTCGCCGAGGACGTATGACCCCCTTTCTGGCACTCGGCAACACTCTTTCTTTAGCATCTCTTTAGGCCTTCCATGTTGTGTACTAATTACAGTTGCTATTTAATTAAGCTAAACACAAGTTGAGGGTTGTCACAAATGAAACCCCGTGGATCCTGCCAACTACACCAACTTGTCGCAAATACAGATTTGTGGATATGGCCGACTACACCAAATTGTTGGGAATATGATTTGTCATGCGGCTCTGATTAGCTATTTAAGATTTACTAATATTTTTGAAATAGATAACAGTATTAGGTTGTATAATCTCAACAATGTTGGTCAACTTAAAACAGCAATTTGGAATTTTTTAGAATCAACATAGCAAATTAGAGCTGAAACTGGCAAGGGTCACTCTATTACTTAGAGGTGCACAAAGGAAAATTGAGGTATACTCGAGTTAGAACGATTCAGAGGGACCGTGGATGCAGGGGATAGGAGGACCCTCCTGTTGAGTCATGAGGTTCAGAATAGACCCCCTTGCTTTCTAAGCTGTTTTCAGAGAGAAGTCTAGGTGCAGTTAGGTCCAATCTTGGTCTCAGACTTGGTCAATGTTTTATGTGTGTGATATAGTCAATTTGAACGCACACTCCCCTGAGGTTAACCTGTCACAAAAAGGGCAGTATTACTTACTTCTATAAATTACTCACTACTCTGTGCTGGCATTCATCAGCGCATGGCCGGTGAACCTAGCGAAACCAGGCCTTTGAGTCCGCGCGCAATCGCCAGCAGACGCCCTTTCGATCCTTGCGAAATCTCCCCCGCGAGGCGTCCCAGCCCCGGGCAGACACAGGGTCACCCGGGCCGCTGCGCTGCGGAGGGCTCAAAGGGTCCCCTCTTGGGTCAAGATGGTTGGCTTTGGCCAATGTCTTCCATTCTGGGCACAAGTCTGGGATGCCAGTCTGGGAGCAGATGGCCCGGGGTGGACATAGATTGCTGGCGCCCAAGTCATTATGACCAAGACAACAGCACAACAGGGCTTACCCTGGGGTCCCAGAGCGGCCCGGGGGGCTGCAGCACCGCAGGGCTGGATGTGGTTGTATGTGCCCCCTGAAGCCTCGGCTGCTCGTGGGTGACGAGGATCCCGCACTAGGTGTGTGACGTTGTGCCCGAAAGCAGAAGGGCTTGTGGCTGCGGCCCACGTAGTACGGGTGGGTGTTACCGTATTAAAATTCATCTGCTGTTTTTCAGTTAATTACGTTAGTGTGACCTTTGTGTTGCTAAGTGAGGATTAAGTGGTCTTTTTATGAGGACCTCTGCCCATGCTGTCCTAGAGAAATGTGGACCTCGGCTTGCTCTTTCAGCTGCCAAGAGAATCTGCGGCAGCTCAAAGTCCTTATGCAGCGTTACAGATAACTTCAGACAGGAGACGTGCTACTTCTCTCTCCAGTGGTGTCGCTCGCATCTGGAAGTTGCTTTGGTTTTCAGACAGAGCTGTAGATGCGGGCTGAGTCCGGGCATCCCCGTTTTATGCTCTTTGTTACTGTCAGAACGCATCGCGTACATCTGCCAGACCGTACGTGTGACGCGCGTGCTAAGTAGCTTCGTGGGTTTCTGCACAGTGAATGTCCCAAGGAGATGCTGTCATCTTTGCTGGATTTCCATTTCTTTTGTCTCTAGTGCTTTCTGTAACTTACTGTGTCACAAATTGCGTTGTCTCAGCTTGTTGTGCAAGCCTGGCTCTGGTCAGTGACCTGCAGTTTTTACACTCTTGTAGGCCTTTGTTTGTGTGTTTTATCTTCTGAGATCTCTCCCCCGCCTTATACCCTGCGTTTACCATCTGCATTTTAGAGATACACTTCAAATATTTTTATAACCCCTTATACTGTATTTTCGACTCAGTTAATTGTACCAAATTTATTTTATGTAGTAATACACAAAGCAGTTGCGGTTTTTTTGTTCTTCTGCTACAGCCGGTAGCAGAAAAAAAATCATCAGTTTCCAGATGACTTTCATTTTCCTTCCTAAGCCATTTTCGTGTAATTCTGCATTCCAATGCTCGCTCTGTACTAAAGCTCTTTATGCTGTGGTGTATTTTTAACTAATGATGTGTCACCGTACCAGCTTGGATTTTCTTGTATCTATTCTGTAAACAACTGAAGTTCCTTCTAAAGGGGAGGAGGAGGAGAAGAAGCTGTGCCAAAGAGTTACAAGTCGTGTTCGTCGTCATGCAAGCAAAAGAGATCAGACTGGCCTAGGACCAAATTAATTAAATGTTCCATTTAGTGGAAGATGTCAGTTAGGAATAGATAATACTTTCCATCTGAAGTGCTTCACTGGTAGAGAATAGCATCTCTGTGTGAGCAAGCGGCTTCTGAATGTTACACAAATGTCAAAGCGCTAGCAAAAGTTTTAGGGCTGAGACTTTGCTGGTGAACATTATCTCCTGGCAGGATTTTCAGCTCCAGCTTTTCCATTAAGAGGGGCAGCGTCAGCAGAGTGTTTAGGGATTACAGGAGCCAGAAGGACCAAGCATCATGGAATCAAAGGGAAACTCGGAGTAGTTATTCTTGTTAGTGGATTGCAGCGCCAGGTCCACGAGGAGCAGGGGAATGTGCGGGTTTAGAGGATAATAGTGGACAGAGTAGCTCTTACATTTATATTTAATGAGCTGGTAATTGTGATATACAATGAGGAGAGAGGAGTGAACCTTCTGGGATTAAGTCTGAGAAAGGAGTTAGGAAAAGGACTCGATCAAAGTAAAGCAATATGTTCAGAAGAAGACTTATTTTTTTTTTTAGCAAAGTGTGTGTGGGGAGGAGGAGACTGGAACGCTTTCCTAGATATCATTTTCTGCAGTAATTGAATATAGTTGTAGTTGCTGAAACTTTATATATAGTCAGTTACCTGGAATATGTATCTTTAGGCTGCAGGAATGCAATTTCATATACTGTAGATCAGGTAACTTTAATAACCATTTACTGATGTAATACTGCCCTCTGCTTAAGGAATGTCAAACTTCATTGCATAGTTGTACACTTAAAACAAAACATACGTGACCAAAAAGCATGTGTGTCCTTACCCAGGATTTTGGATCCTGTGCAGGTCTGGAAGGCTGAGATCCCTGGTGACTGCGGGATGTAAAATGGGAGCGCTGACTGGATCGTCTGTATCGCAGGTGGATCCCATTACCCATCTGGTGGTGTGGGATTCTCCTTATGGCTGTAATAATAGGGTGAATGTTTATCTTGATCTGCTCTAAAATGTTGATGTAATCGTTTTAATGTATCAGAAAAGCCTCAACTAGAGGTTGTTAGGCAAAGGAACGAAGCTAACGTACGTATCCGTGAAAATCAAAATGGCTCATTTTGACCAATCTGCTTGAAATAAATACGAAAAAGATGAGAAAACACTTGCTTGTCATCTGAAGTGACTTAGTGTGCTTGTCTGACGTGCAGCGGCAGAATCGTGGTGTTTGTGCCTGTAGCCACTGCAAGCATTATTGTATGTGGGACGGCAATATCTTGAATCACTGTTTTCAGAGAGGATGTAGACAAGCAGCCCCCCATTTCACTTGCTCTTTTTTTTTCTGGGATCAGCTTGTTGCCCACTTCATAGGCAGAAAACTCTCTGATGCTTATCTTCTAGGTTATCTACATAGCATTGGTTTTTACCCCATAAATATTTTTGTTTAGTTTTTACTGTGCAAACCAATGTCAAGTTCTAAAACTTTGGCCCAGGATTTGGCCAGTTTGATGTGGTACCTCACGCGCTCTGATGCCCTCTGCGTTGGGGGCAGCCAAAACTTGAAGCGACAAAATAGGTGGGAGATACCCAAAGTAGGTTACAAACGCAGGGAGGGTGTTGATACGGAATCACCGCAGCACACGGAGATCTGGCAGGATTTCTGGTTCCCAACTTGAGTGAGAAATACCAGAGGCACAAACATGATCACCGCTTGTCTTGTGGGCTGCTTCTCCCAGTTCAGCGTGTTGCTTCTCACTGCTCCTGATAGAGCCTTAGCTTGCAAGCGCTCAGGTGTGTCTCAGCCTTAACTAAGGAATTGGGCCATCTGGGCTGGAAAAGATTAAAATATTAACAAGAGTATAATCAAGACAGAGTCCCTGACAGCAGTCTGCTCACCAAGGTGTGCCTGCGGGGGTGAAGGGTGCTACTGCATGCAGGAGGAGGGTAAGCTTGCAGAGTCGCCACCGTGTGCTCCCGTCCCACGGGTGTTGTAGGACTGCCCTGAGCCATCCAGACGTACAGCCGATGTAAATCTGTGTCACTCGATTGGCATTGATCTGTCCAAACTGATCATCTGTCCCGTGTTCTGCCAGTGGTGCTCATCGGGGGGGGTGGGGGGGAACAGCCAATTTCAGAATTCCTTTCTCAAAGTCTGGGGTTAGTAACACAAAGTGACAGAGTTAAAACTCTGTATTTGGTATAAATATTAGATGTGATGTGTTCTGCTTTATTAAGAAAATCTGTTTGGCATTCTCTTACAGAAGAACTAATTGGGTCTGTAGTGAGTGCATAAATTAGGGTTGCCTTATGCAGCAGCACTAATTTATGCACCTCAAGGTTTGGAAATATTCTAGGCATCTTTAGAAGAGGTGTTTTGGTAAGATTAAAAAATGGCAAAATAGCTAAAGATGTACATGTACACGAATCTTCTTCCCAGAGCGTATGCATGTAACTGCAATGATAAAATACGAGGTAACATATGAGGTATGTAAGTAAAGGGTGTTTAAAGCTCCTTGCTGTTCTTCATTTATCAGATCTGACCAGATAATTCACAACTTCTAATTATTGGGCTAATTTAGCATTATTTCCTTAACAGAATGTGTGATGATTAATATTTTATATTTTCAAAACGAATCAGTCAATGTTTGTCTCCATAAAGATGGAAAATCCTGAGACATGAAAAGATATGGGTAAGTGTGATGTCATAATTTTCCCATGCTAATAATTGGAGAAACAGTCCCAGAATTACACAGCAGCCTTTTGTCTTCACTGAAATTAGCTGAGTGTCCAATGCTCCTGGAATCCTGCAACATGAGAAGAGGTGGAAGGTCAACGACTCATTTCTGCGACGAGCCGGGTTAAGGGACCTCAGTGGGTAGTTTGCATGAGTAGGAAGCAGAGGTGTGGCAAAGTGAATGGCTTTCCCTAAAAAGCACGGGAAAGTAACAAAGAAATATGCTCTGCATCCTGCAGTGTGACTATGGAGCATGTGCCCAAGCAGCTCCCAGGTTCCTGGGACTGTACACACAGGAGCCTTCCCGATTTCCCTGCGCATTGAAATGCACCAGAGATGCCTCAAATATGATCTGAACAGCAAAAGTTAACCTCTGATATTGATAAGCTTAGTACATTATTTTAACAAAGTATATGGACTGGCGTATCTAGCAGAGAAAGCTGGTGGTCTCATGGATCAGACGTCTAGCAGAAATAGAGAAGGCCTTAGAGTTTAGCTTGTGGGAGCAAATGTATGCAAGATGGGGCTTTAGTTGCATCAGGATAGAGTCACATTAGATGTTGGGGGGGAAAAAACCTTAGCAAGAGGAAAAATATTGGAACTGGGATTGAAATGGGGGGCTTCATCATTGGATAGAGCACAGGGTGGATAGTCGCTGTCAGGAATACCTTCATTACAGGCATTTGTAACAAAGATTTAAGGTCCCCTAAGATCCTGCCTTCTTACAGCCCCTGCAATGCTTCCTGGGAGCCAGACCATGACCTGAAGGGACAGCACCTCTGGCAGCAGGTTGTACGGAGAAATCAGCTGAGATGCACTTACAACTTGGCTGGGTTTCAATCAGAAAATGCTTTGGAGTACAGAAAATATAGCATGGAATTTAAGTGTACTATGTGTATGGGGAGGACTGTTAATGGAGACTGGGGCCAAAGGATAGTCCCTTCCTTTATTTCATTTAAGTGGTATAAAAAGTTGCCTTTTAGATTTTTGTTTTATTTCCCCTCTTGAGAGGGGTCTGGCACCTTTAAAGCAGGCTATGGCCTCTTCCTGGGAGCTCGCTCTTCTCAGCTCTATGTACTGTTTCGTATGCATTAAGATATCAGGTAAAATATCCCAATATTTTATATAAGGGTTACCAAACTGGAAACGCAAGCTTTCCAGCTCTCAGGCGAGTGCTGTGACCACGTTGCAGTGGCAGCAAGTGCTGCAGGCTGGCAGTAGGATGTGATCCAGGCCAGTAAACTTCTAATTTCTTGAGGCCCCTCTGGGTCATGGCAGTAGGAAGGAATCAAACAACTCGATATTGGACATTCCTCTGTAATGTGGTAACAGTAATGCCCTTGGAGCAGAAGGGCGCGGGGTCACCCACTCGTCGGATGAGTTGCCATCTCAACTTTGTGAAGTCTCCGTGCGGTTCTCCTGCCAGTATTTTTGAAGGCAGACAGTAGCAACCATTGTTCACTTAAACGTGTCTTTATCGGGGAGAAATATTCTGAGAGTTGGGAGCTCCGTCCAAGCAAGACGCAAAGACTGCCGAGTTTGCAGTCTCGGTGGGGTTCAGTTATGGCTGCACCAACTCCTCAGCATAGCGACCTGTGAAGCACTTCCCTGCCCAGAAGCAACGTTGTAGATGTATTTGGAGCTACGACACTAAGTTGTGGTATTTGCCTCCAAGGCAAGCTTTTCACTAGACTGAAGTTTTAAGAATCTAAACTGGGGAGTTGAAGTACTGCCATCAGATATGGAGCACTCTCCTTTCAAAAAGGAGATGCCTTAGATTTACAAAGGTGTTTTCAATACGTAATAGTCATAGTATGTCTAGAATATACCCTTTAATTGAAACAAAGGAGCTTGAGAGGAATGAAATAAATACACCTATAAAAAAAGTGCTCACAAGGTTTTCACTTAATCAGTGGTTGTGTTGTCAGTGATTGCAAAAAAGCCTTCAGTACACCATTTTAATCAGAGATGTTTTTCCTGGCACGGGGGTGGAAAATATACTGATTAATTAATTTCTATTCCTGGAATGAGGCAGCCTCCCAGCAGAGCCAATGTGAACAGCTTGGTGACATGGCAATATGCAGTAAAAATGTAAGTGGTCCCTGAGTTCATGTCGTCAGACCCAAGGCAAAACCCCCAGCCAGTGCTGGAGCTGATTAATGAGTAGGACTAGTCCGAAAGAACAAGTGGTAAAACTTCAGTACTGGGGGAACCTGCTGGTGTGTTTGATGCATTGGGTTTATTGAACATTTTATTTTTTTTTTGCCTGGCTGGGAGCTATTTTATGACTTTTTATGTAAGTAGCTATTATGATAGGGCTATTTTAGAGTAAAGATCTTTTTGATTTGCATGTCAGGCTGGCTCCCGCAGTCTGTCCTTGCTCAGCAAGCAGGATGCTGGCTTGTTGTGCCTGTGGGGATGCAGACCGTCCCAGATGAGACAGGAAAGGTAACCGGCTTCGTTCTAGGAGGTATTGATGTACTGGTTGCATATAATTAGGAATGTTAACAAGGGCATTATTGTGCTAATTATTATGCCTAATTATGGAAAAAGTAGAAAATTTCACTGCCACTTCCTGCTAGACAGAACTTACAAGCTCTCCAGAGACTAAATAGATTAATTAATCTACTGTGCTTGTTTAAATATAAGAATATACTAGGAATATTTTCTGTTTCCGGGGAAAAAAAGGGGGAGAAACAAGGGTATGCAAGCTTTCTAGTGAAGCAACCTATTTAAATAAGTAAAACTAAACTAGAAGTAATTACAGAAATGCTGTTTTCAGTGATCTGGTTGACAAGACGACCCAACAAGCAGCTGTAGGAGAACAGGTTATCAACTGGAGCATGGGGAAGGAGGAGGAAATGGGGAGAGGAGACAGAAATACTTCACATTGGCTTTGGTGGCAAAATTGGTTTATTATGAAACTCTTGGGTAAAGAAGGATGGACTTGGAAGGACTCTCTTTTTTTGAGAGAGAAGGAAGCTGTCGGGGAAGGAGAGAGGGCTTCCCCGCACAAACAAGCCATGCACAAAAGCAGAGATTGACAGCTAGAGTTGGAAAACTCCACAATGGAGCAACGGAAGGTAGGGAGGTATTTGGCTCTGTGTCTTGCTGCTCTTGTATGGATCAGTTTTTTCTTGTGGAAGCTGAACGGATTGTTCTGGTACCATGCAAATAGTAATTTTTTTATTAGAAAAAGAATGCAGGTAGAAAAAATTCTACTTATTCCAGTTCTAACATATTTGCATGATAAAAGACCAAGGCAGACAGAACAGTACAGTGTAATAACAGCATCTTCATTAGTAGCAGTGATGCTGTTTAAGGCTTGTATTCATATTTTCTTGCTTTTAAGCGCTGATCTGGTGGAATTTGCGCTCTTGGAGAGGCTCCCTGCTTTCTTGTTGAAAGATTGGTTACTGCCTGTTTTGAGATCCTCAGCATTAGGCTTCCTGAGCTGTAGCACGATCCTCTGTAGTACAAATGTCGTTCCTAACGCAGGTGAGTTGTTTTCTATGCTAGTTGAGCAGACTGTGAATGATTTTTTTTTTAAAATAAATCTCATCTCTGGCTTTATTACCTACCATAAGTAGATTTCACCTGCAGGTACACTCCACCTGGGCAAAGTTGTGACTGCACGGTACCACAGCTGCGGTGCCCACAGGAGAGGCTTGGTTTAAAAGGCAGGGTCCTCTCCTCCATGTGCCAATTCCCCCTCCATGCACAGCTGAAACTAACCTGTAACACTTGCAGTACCCCATGGAGGAGTTCCTCCAGCTCTTTGTCAAGCTTGCATTGAGAGGTGGCCAATTCCGGGGCGTGTCAGGGCTGGAAACACGCGGCGTTTCAGGGGAGAGCGATGGTATGCACAGAGCATCCCCCACAGGTCCAGACTGGGATCTGTTGTGTTAAAACATGTTAAGACCTTCTGGAGTCTGATCCTGATTCTTTATGCTGCTCTAACTCCACAGGAGTAAATGGATTTACGTGGAGTCATACTGGTAAAGTGCATGTGCCTAAAAGCTTTGGTGGGCGTTTGTGTGCAAACATAATCAGCTTCTCAAATCATCCTAAAACAGTTCAGTGGTTTATTGCAACCAATAAAATTAATTGCAGTGACATTCTATGCAACTGGTTTATATGCTGAGAACTTGATGTGGCCAAATATGAACGTACGCAGCCATGTTTTTAGAAACGCTTTTATCGGACAGTTGCAATTTGCTCTTAGCTCGTTAAAATCAGTAGATGGATGTTGTTATTCACTGAGAATGACATGAACTGTTAAGAACTTTCAGTATGGGATTTGGTTGTTACAAATTGTAACTCAACTTTCTTTTATTGATGCTCTGTATGTGGCAGAGTTCGCGTCTTTATCATCCTGCAAATTAAGTTAGTTTTTGAGAGGACAAGAACTCCTTAAATTTTTTATTCCAAGTTTATTTGCATGAGAAGGTAAGAATTCAGACCCAACCGTACGGTTTCCAAGAGTTACAACAGCTGGATCACTTGTTTGAGGGGAACTTTGAGCGGTATCATTTCAGTATGAACAATTTGAACTTTGGCAAGTAACACTGAACAGTTAAGCAAGCTACTTTGGATGTAGGTTTACCCACCCGCACCCTTTCAGCCCTGTCAAAATTACTTGTTTCTAAATCAGTGCTGTGTATTATGGCGCATTACAGAGAAATCATACAGTCAGTGGTATCCTGTGCATCAACCACCTCAGAAGTTGAGCACTCCAATCAGTTGCCTCAAATATTCATTATGAAAGCAAACCCCTGCTGACTGTAATGAGAACTTTGTCTGCATAAAGCTTTTGTGACTGGATCTGGAGTGGCTCTTCAGGCTTCTTAAGAGTGTTTCAAAATCTTTGCTCTAAGATAATCTCTCAGACCCTCATTCAAAAATGGTGGTATTTTTCCACTGGGTCAAATGGACTTTGGGTCAAGACATGAAACTGTCTTCTAAGCTTTTTTAGGATAAATATATCTTCTTCTATGTATGCAGCTGTACTACACATCAGATGTACAACCTGTCTTTGAAATACAGGGAGTTAATTGGGATAGCCGTGTTATGGCTGAGTTAATCAGATTACTTAAAGACTCACCCCTATTCTTGAAAGCCATGCAAAAAAAGTTCCGTTTGCGGAATGTTTAGTTTCTTGTCATTCAGTCTGGAGACAAAATGCTACGCGGAGAAAGGGAGGCTGCAGTGCATACTTTATTGCTTGACTGTTTTTAGAAAGGCTGTCACTTAAAAGGCTCAAACTGTCAAGAAAATTTGTGGAGTTTCCAGTCTCTCTTTTTATGAAAAAGCCGTTGAATAAACCTTAGCTCTTTTTGACAAATCTGTAAACTTTCTGGGTAGACTCACTCCAGAAGAGCTCCCGACGTTACTGTCTTGCTAGTCGTTGCTAAAGCAATGTGTTCCTCAAGGGAAGGGTGAACACCCAGAGACAAGATACAAAATGCTAACGATAGAAACTTTTTATAATTAAAACTAATTGGAGATTGGGAATAGAGATGGAGGGAAACCAGGAAAGCTAAAAATTGGGATTTTTGTATAGCTCACAACCCCAACAAATTTTAAGGGCCGGTAAAGGCCAGGAGTGACCTCTGGGGCTCTCGCCCACGTGCCTCTGTGGCACAGTGGCGGAGGCTGCTACTAAAAATAATAATACTAATTTAAAAATCCTGCTGGTGGTGGTAGGAAGTGTGGTAATTGTCCGTAACAGCAATCTCTGCCTTAGCTTGGAAAGGGAAAACTTGACACTGCAGAGACGTACTGTATCTTGCAAGGTTTCTAAATGAAGTGGAGCTTTGTGCGCTCCTGAACAGATGTTAATGTAATAATAAAATAGATTTTGCAGAACGCTTTTACCATCAGATTGAGTAGGAAAAGCAATGCTGTATCATGGAGCTGCATGACTTCAAGATTAAATGGCATAGAAAATGACGAAGGACCTGTTCTTAACCTGATGAAACTCTAGTAAGATGGGAAACTTCTGGTTTTTAAGTTGTCAGGTGCTGCTTATCCCAGCGAATGGGCCAACAATCCTGCAGGACTGAGATCTGCTGGATTTAAGTGGTGGAATTTGCAATAGGCTTTGCATTTATTGTAACTGGTTTGTGACTGGTGGTGGCAGACCTTAATTAGCTTGACACAAACTCATTGAAGAACTGTGCCACAGTACGAAAGATGGCGATCTGAAATAGTGAGCCCAGATAGCAAAGGGTGGTGCTAATAACCAGTTTCTAATGAGTTTTCTCCAAAGGATTGTGCAAGTTGAGTTACAGGCACTTGCTTTGGCAGACTATTGGCTAACCGTAACGCATAAAAAAGTTCATGTAGAAGATACAAAGTTAATGAACTGTAGGTGTTTATTGGCTTTGCAAGGATATAGAAGCATTCGGAGAGTGATACCTAACTGCAAAGAATCCAGGTTTGGGTACTTGGTATCTTTTTCCCTTTTTGATAGCTCGACGTTTCACTCTTTGGTTAAATCCTCTTCCAGTAATGATGTATTCCTTAAAGTTACTTAGAGTTAGCGAAAACAAGTCATTTTGGGGTTGTTCCAAACCCCAGCAAGGTCAAGGAAATGGCAATGGGATTTGTATCATATGCCTTTGTTTAGGTACTTAATAGGATGGCAAATTATGAAGTGTTTACAATGTAGCACCACTAAAGGTGTAAATTACAAAAGACAAGTATATATTTGCATATTTTTACCGTTGGTTTTATAAAACAATTGTAAGTCTTGATTTGAACTGTTTTTAAAGTTCTTGATATGATTTTTTTATCACTACTTTCAGTCATTACACACTTGTAATTTTTGAAAAGTATTAAAAAGTCACTTTAATCCTTTGTTTTACGGAAAGCCAAGGTCTAAATGTTTTTCAGTATTTATTCTCTAGCGATCTTATGAATTAAATAAATGTAATTTCACATTGATTAAACACTTAAATATCCTGGAATAGTTGTCAAGATTTCTTAAATACTGGAAAAATCCTTACTGCAACTTTTTGCATCATTAAAAAAATTCTTGTCTGAGGTGTTTCTTATCTACTGGGAAATGGTGCTGGGCTCCACAGGACTGTATGTCCTCAAAATGATAATTTTGGGCTGTGTTAATGGACTAGGGTCTTTCCCAAAACAATCAACTTTCAACAGGAGTATTTTTACTGTTTGCTTTGGTTTTGATGTTAAAATAGGACCCTTGTAGCCTTTTTGAGTTTTATGTTGGCTTTGGAGAGCTTGATGTCTGCTAAAACTTGTGGCATTAAGGGACTGAAATGTCTTTGCTAATGTCTTTTAACACTAATGCCTGGAAACGTCTGTAATTCCCCGATAGGTTTCAGGGAAAATGCAAGGTATTTAGAAAAAAAGGGGAGGGGGGAGGACAGTACTTCTGCTTTTTATTTCTGTAATGCAGAATTGTCAATTTAAAAGTGGCAGCTTCTGGAACAAGAACAGTGTTGTGAAGAATTTTCATAACTTACTGTATTTGTGAAGGCTCAGGAAGCATTTGTCTAAAAAGAGGTCCTCTTTTTATATATAGAAAAGCTTTCTGGGAAATGTGATGCTTTTATATTATATTAAATACCTTTTACAAAGGACGAGTGCATTCGAAAATGTTTGTCCTTTCAGTGCTTAAAAGGCTCAGCATGGTCCCGTAACTTAGCAGCGTGTTTTATGTTGTTTGTATATAGACATCCCTGGTCTTTGTTCTTTTCCTGAAAATAGGTCTATTTGTGTTCGTAATCACTCCTACAGTTTTGCACTAACCAACGAGAACCTTTGTGTAGTGCTTCATAAGTTAGAAAATACTCTTTAGTCAATTATCTTGGTAATTGCTTTATATTTTTGTTTTTTAGTTACAGAAATGCATTTTACATGGTTTTAAAATAAAATATTAATATATTTTCTTCTAAACCTGCAGTCCTGTAGTCTGGTGCATCCAAATGTTTATTAAAAATAATTTGGATATAAATGGTATTGTACCAGAATTCAGCTCAGAGCACTAATTACATATAAAAGCTTTGGTTATGCTAAATGTTCGAGTACTTGTTAAAAAAAAAAAGACCATTCCCAAACATCATCATTAGCGTAGATATTATTAAAGAACATTAAAGTTTATTTTGAGAAAGTTCTTAATTGGGGTAAGATGGAGATCTGAAAACAGAAATGAAAAGGCTGGACTTAAAATCCTCAGGATGAAAAGAAGGAAAAAACCCAAAGCCTAAATGTCTGGCAGAAATTTCTCAGGAGGGTTTGTCTTTGAGTTAGAAAATGGGGCAGTTAGGATAAAAATCCTTTCTGGGATGTGCATAGTACATGTAGGTTTGTAGCTTTTTCTCTATATCCTTGGAATACACAGAATTTTCCAGTGCAGTTTTGCCTGAATAGCGCAGGACGTTTGTAATGTAGTGTGTTTGCCTTATTTCCATTTAAGAGGTGACAAAACAAGAAATAAGCCAGGTTTTTGGGTGGGTGTACACACACACAGGCTAAACACTGAACTATCCAACGTAGTTTATTGGCCTTGACATGGCTGGAACAAGCCAACAAGCAGTTTAATTTTTGTGCCTGTTTCACAAGAAATCCTTAGTAGCGTGCTATAAATGCTTGGTAGTAACGTGGAAGCGAAGATGTCTGTCGCTCCCATCAGTGCTTCCCTTTCTGTTCCACCACCCTTAAACGTGTTTCGCTTTCTTAAATTTTTTTCTTAAATTCAAAACAAAGACCTTTTCCCCTAATAAGCATCTATTTATTACCTCTCGAGGCTTGGCACATCTTTGTCCTGTATTTATGGTCCCTCTATTTTGGTGAGCAGGAGGTGGTACTCCCAAAAGAATCGGCTGCGAAGGATATTTTGAGGAGCCTTCGTTCCTTTATCTAGGTGAATAAAAGTTCATAGTTAAGGTAACGTGGACTCTGAAAGTAGTGGAAGTAAGCAGGTACATTTTTAGTGCTGTAAAGTAAAAGCTTTGTAAATAAGCACTAATTACCCCTCTGACAGGGAGCAAAACCAAAATCTGTATCAATTTAGGATGCTAGGCTCTCTGTAAGCTGTTTTCGTGAATAATCCAGTTTATGCATTTATTAACCTATACACTCATTTTTATAAATCTCGATGACATTTAGGTATTTTATTAACCACAATAAATGCCAGAGAAAATTGAATTAAGAAAGCTTGTAATGTGCTTTACTACCAGTTTTAAAATTTTGCTGAGCTGTAAATGGCCCTGCTTTATATCGTGAATAAATCTGTTTGAAGACTACGGGAGTAATTTTTTTCCTTTGTTGCCAGAGGCCCTGACCTTTTTGTTGATGGCTGTGTTTTAACAGCTTCACCTATGTCTTATTCTTTCTGATCCTGTAGGAATTTGATTATCTGCCTTGAGCAGTACTCATTGTACCATCCCCTAAATGGCTTCCCTTCTCTTGCTGGGACTAAGTACCTTCCAGTACAGCAAGATGGAGAGCCTGGAGGACGCTGGACAAAGTCGTAACCACCCTGATTCCACAAATGCCTTGCGAAATGCATACATAAACTTTTTCTTCTGTTCTTCCGGTTCTTGCAGTCACAACCCCAAAAGAGGTGCTTGGTTCCCCCAATATGCGGAAGAAATCTGGTTCCGAAAAGTGAGTTTTGTCCAGATGAGAACTTCCCCCTTCATTTGCAGAACAAAGCACGTAACTCTGGCAATTTGCAACTTGATGCATCAAAACTTTTCTAGGTTAAATTTTTCTGGTTTGCTCTTTGGGTTCTGAAGATGCTTATATAGAAGTTCATCCTCTCCTATTTATGACTTTTTCTTATGCCTCCTGTGCATCACTGAGCTTGTACTATTTGTGTCCTGTGTGCTTTTGGCTGTTAGTTATAATGTTCGCTTCCTTATGTGAGTGTGGTTTTTTTTTTTTTTAAAAGTGTATATGAGAAAGGAGGAGCTGGATTTGACACAGTGAGGTTTTTCTTGTGAACCCAGTTAGGTTTTTTTTCTGTTAATGAAGAACAATGACCTCATTATTTCTCATTATTTCAGAAAGCCACTTAGTTTTTCTGGTCCCTAATTCAGTGCCTAAGTTGAAGTTAAAATTGGTGGAGCATCTTTCTGGGTAAAGACACTGATTTAACTAATTCTGGATGAATAGCTTAGTTCCATAATCATTCCTTAGGACTGGCTGCATAGGCAAAACACCTTCTTCCTCTATGTTAGCCTGATAAAGTTTGAGGCGCTCTGCGTAGCTGAGAGCAGAAACTTAGCTGCATGTTATAAACGTGCTCTCCTGTGGCAGCGTTTCAGGTTTATTTAGCAAACTTCTGTCGCTCCTGCTAGCTAGAAGTGAAGGCTGCAGGATGCATCAGGCTCAGGGTACCACTGAAGGGCCGGATTAGCTGCAAGCATCTGCTCAGAACGCTGCAACTGAGTGTTTAAGTGAATTCATGACGTGGGACACAAAACCTTGAGAATGAAATCACCTTAAGGGATTGTTAGTGTAAAATCCGTTCCTGCTGGAGGGCTGTAAGAAATGAACCAGACCCCAGGGCAGAACAGGTGTTTCCATAGTGAGTGGAGCAGTACAAGGAGCAGTATCTCTGTTGGTACAAGCCAGGACAACTCTATTGATTTTAGAAGCATTCATAAGACTGTAAACTGCAGGCAGTTAGGCAGAAGGATGAGCCAAGGAACAACAATATCCCCATCTTTATCTTTTTATTTTGTCTCTGGAGTGTATAATCAGGGAAAGGTCATAGCATTTGTTTATATTGGCTTGGAGGCCTCATTTGAGGAGCCGCTGACCACCGCGTTCACTTATAAATGCTTCCTTACCTATTGCGTGTGTAGCCATGGATCAGAAAGAAACAAAGCGCTTCACAGCAACGTCGGTGGCACCGAGCATCCTCTGTCCTGGAAGAGGAAGCTGTCCGAGGTTCCACCGGGCTACTTTGTTGTTGTTTGGGAATAGTGGATATAGCTTAACTTGCATGAAATAGTTTAACTCTGTTATTTAATTGAAAAGGAAGATGGGACAAGGGGTGGAAATAGCTGCTTATTGCTTCATATTACAGCATAATTTAAATCTTGCACGGGTGGCCCTAGCAATTAGGAAAAACGAGATGGCGAAGCCAGGCACGTTGCATGATCTGACCCATAAAATGATGTCGTATGACATCTCGAAGTATACTGCATAGAAATCTGTAACGGAGTACTGCTTGAGAGGGTTTGTGTTTGGAGTTCGGTTTTGAGTAAAGACCATATTTAGACATGCCCAGAGCTCTCCTTTCTCTAAGGAATGTTCCCCACTTATTTAGGGCATTTGCCTGGTAAAACAGCAAATGTAAAGGCTATTTTAGGGTTATGACAGCAAAGGGGCCAGTAACAGAGGCCGAGCAGAACCAGGGCTGGCCCGTGGTCCAGCAAGGACCCGAAGGAGCACGGGGATGCTGCGGGGTCGGATGCAGGCGGTACTCTGCCATCGCCCCGATGGCGTTCTGTGGCAGGAGGGCACAAAACATTCAGTATCTTGTACTGATAGCTATACCGTGAAACAACTTAATGCTTGTTTTTACAACCTATCTGTTATACCGGCATCTGATGAAATTTCAGGAACCTTAATAGCGGCAGAAGAGGCTCGTGTTGCTCATGCATGGATACGAAAGGGTGAAAACTGAAGGTGTGCCTTTGGGATAACCTGGGATGTGTGATCGAATTATATTTCTGCTTAGTTACGCTGCGTATAGATAGCGATGAGACTGTGATTGTACGTCCTTCCTGAGCCGCAGAAATTCCAGAACTGAGCCGCAGGAACTGCCCCCCTCCACCTCAGGGCTGTGACCTGCCTGGCGAGACGTCAGAGCCCAGGTGGAAAAATGATTGTCAAAGCTCTTATAGGCATGTCAGCTACAAGTCAGTCTTAGGGCTGGTTCATTTGGTCTAAAACCTAGATTATTTTTTGTAATAATAAGGAATGACAGGAAGAAAAATCGCTGGTGTGTTTAAGTATGTTTTATTTCTGAAACATTTCTAGGTGAAGAGGAGGTTGGCTGGAGACACATCTGTCATCTTGGTTTCTGGTGAGCACACATGAACTTTTTAGCCTAAAATATGTTTTATCTTGTCTTATTTTATGTATCTTCTTAGAAGTGTTGTAGATGTGATAAGCTTATTTTTTTTTAAGCTCTTATGCTTCTCAGTAGGCTAGTTCAGCAAAGAAATAACCTTCATTTCTGGCCTAACGCAAAACGTCCATCATACAGTATTACTGTGAGTAATGCCCTCTATGATTTAAATGCTTTTATGTGGACATTTATCTCAAAGGAAGAGCCAGCGTTGACCACTTGCTTACTGCATTGCCCCAGAAACCAAACACTAGCTGAATTTTCTTGTCGTACTCTTGTTTTTATTGTCTTATTTTTCAGAGTAATGGCTAGCAAGACCTACCTAACACTTTCCTTTCCTCTTGTCTTTCTCCTGACACCGGTATCGGTAACAGTCACTGGCCTCGCTTTGCTGAACAGCAGCATATCTTCAGAGCGTTTACATATTCCAGTACTTATTCAAAGGGAAAATAAAACACAGCCAGTGTGAATGAAGTATGCTTTACGTATGCATATGCTAGTCTTGAAATGAGCTTGCTCTGGAGATTTTAAAAACAGTCTTATTGACTCTAAACCAAGTATCTGTGTGTAATAGGAGAAATCTCACCACCTAACTCGCACCAAAGCCATGCAGGAGTAAAGCTCTCTAAATGCAGCTGCAGGCCGGCATTCAACACCATGGTATTTTCAGTACAAATGTAAAGGGCTTAAGGAAAAAAAAAACAAAACTCGAAGGTCAACAACTGCAACGGAAGTACTTTGAGTCTGATAATCTATGATGGTATTTTATGAACTGTAGCTTTGTATCCCTGGGTCGCAGTTTTCGATCATTGATCACTGTTACCCTAAATCATTTCCCTCGTATAAAATGGGCCGCTTGCCTGGACTACCTGCTGCTGGAAGATCGATTATGGGGAGGAATTCAGGAGGGTACCCATGCCTCTAGTGAGGGCAGGGATCACAGCGTACCTATGCACAGAAGTCCACGGTACATTATCCTACTGTGCAGACCGGCTGAGTAAATAGAATACTTGAACTTTAGCTTCCATCAGATACTTCTAACACTTAAAAATGTTTTGGACTAATCCAAAATACTTTGGTTAGAAATAATTGCTTTCCTGGTATTTTTTTTTGTAATATTCATCATGCTCTTATTCTACCTTCTTTCTTCCTCCCCCAGTCTATAATTATTTGTGTTTTGAAACAGAAAATTTGTACCAAGGCAAGTACAAGTGTACAGCTGTTACTTTAGTCCTTAAATTCATAGAACACCTGTCGAGCTGCAGCCTGAGTAGCAGTGCTGTTGGAGGGAGTGCTGGGCCCAGTGCATACTGGTTGGTCTTCCATTTCATTTGCTGGTTGGTTAGCAGAGTAGCTGAAAGCAGCAGAAACGATGGCAAATAGATTCCAGCACTCATTTAATAGGGCTTTCAGAAATCATTAACTAGTGCACAGACAATTTGAATGCTTTACAGTTGACTTTACTTGATTTAACATATATGCAGGTACACTTAATAATCCTTTTTGTAAATCACTTTGGTTGTGGATAACAAACTAGAAATGAGGCAGTTTCAGGTTGAACTGGTAATACCCACAGCGATGTTGTGTAATTGCTACTGTCTTCTTAAAGATGGTCTTAAAGGGCTTCTTAAAACACCATCCAGGCAACTGGAGTTGCTGAATTGTCTCCCTGCCCTTGGGACTGGGGACTCGGTGGTACTGCCATGATGGCAGGGTGGCCACCTTCCGACATAAGGGTTTGAAGTGAAGGGATGCAGAACGGTGAGAACTGAAGACAGGAGAAGACACTGAATTTTAAGAGTGAAAACAAGAAGCGGCCTCCCTTATAACAACCTTAGTCTGACTGGAATTGGTGAAAGCAAAGAATTTCTCCTAGCTTTCACACTCTTCCCAACACACCCTGTTGTAGCTTGAAGGAGTTATGAGCTGCTTGAAGGTGGAGATACAGAGGGTTTTGTTGATAATGAATTGTCTGTTTTGATTTGACATACTCTTGCTCTTCTCATCTAAACGCAACTGCTTAATGTTATTTTCAGTATTTGGTTTGTACTGACTAGTGTTCCCCATTTAATATATTATTCAAGTATTTCAACATTCTGCTAGTTGTTGTGCATTTTTAACATGCTGGTTAACCTCTTAATGCTGTTTTGCTTAACCTGGCCAATTGTCTCTTATTTACATGGAATAAATCTCATTAGTTAGAAGTAATCTGAGAAATCCTGGCAAAACAGAGAACCTTGAGAGTCAGTTGTTGGATTAATGTTTACATTTCAGTTTGACATTCAGATCCTCTCACGTGGGTATAGAGCACATCGAGCAATACAGGAGGCAGTGTGGGGAGGGGAACATCTGATCTGAAGATGAGGTTGGCTGCTACCTTGGCTGGCTGAAGTTTGCAGACAGGAGTGAAACCATCCAGTCTAGTAAAAGTCAACTAAATGCCAAATCATAGAGGGATTTGGAGCATCTGCTTCCCCGTAAAGATGCTGTGGTTTGGCTCTTTGGCATTTTACTTTGCTCTTAAGGTTACTTTGATCTTAAGGGTCTTTTCCAACCTTAATGATTCTATGATTCTAATGAAGGACTGTAATCCACCTGGAAATATATAAGTCACTAAGACTATGCTTGGGCTCAGTTTGTAGTTGTAGAAATGCAGATGGTTCATAGGAAAAATGGGGTATTTCATTGTTTAGAGTGGCATGCCAGAGAATAGCTGTGTTGCCCAGCCAGGCTTGTCGAATGGCTCTGGAGCTGGGCTCATCGCACCCATCTCTGGAGAACTTTACAGCTTTTTCTTGCCCGCCTCTCTCAGAGCTGCCAAAGTCGACTGATTTATTTACTGTTTTTCTTTTATAAAGTAAGGGTTAAAGAAAGCACATTCACTGGTAGATTTAACAGGAATGTAGCCTAGAAATGGAGTATGGCAAGTTTTATCCCAATAGCTAAATTATGAACTCTTAACATAAAAAAGGGCTGGCTTTTTTATCTTCAGTATAACGCAGGACAGTGACCCTGTTGGGGGGTGCCCTGGTGTGGGGTATCATCTGGTATTTGTTTCATAAACAATATCATAAAATGCCTTTATCTCTTAATTTCTTGTCTATCCAACAAGGATAACAACACATCTGGCCTCTGAAGCAGTGCTGGCCCGTTCCGCTGAGCCTGTAATACTCGGAGAAGATAGCATGAGTTTAAAATGTTTGAGATATCAATTTGTCCATTTAATGAATGCAGAGCAAGATAAATAACGCATGTATGCATATGTCACTGGCACTTAGGCATGTGCATATCAGCGTTGATAAAGTAGTGAACTTCCAGTGTTTTGGCTAGATTAGTGCTCGTCTCTTCAGTGAAGCAACGGGGGGTTCATTTAACGCAGCATCATCAGTTTCTGTTAGGACCAGATTTTTTTCTCCACCCCCCCCCCCCCCTTGAAACAGGTCAGGCTTGAATTCATCAAAATAAAAGCGCACATAGCCAAAAAATATTCAATACGTGTGGTTCTGTATATGGCATTTCTACTCAGCCTCTTCAGATGAGAAGATGGGAGGGTTACACGAGCTGTCGTTATGTTTTGTGCCTATGGAAGGAGGTGAAGGAAGAGTCGTTTGCCTTTTTTTTTTAAGGGTATTATAATGAAATGGACTCTTGTTGCATTTGATCACAAAAGCGCTTCTTGACATGATATTCAGGAACATCATTTTCTTCTCTTGGGCAGCCGTAGTTCACAGTTGCTTTGGCAGTTACATTCTATTTAATCTGTCAATTTTTCTCACATGGTGTAGCTGCTGTGAAAGAAATTGGAGCCGTTATACTATGTGCTTTGATACAGTTTGTAAAATGTAAGGTGGGAGACAGTAAACCAAACACAGCATGCCAGTAATTTCTTTAAAATCGCTGATGTTCCAGCACTGTGATTCTCTATCCTAGGGAGCTGTCATCGTGCCTCATGGAAGAGGACTGCATTGTTTAAATGCTTCATTTTCATTTATTTCGATGTTTTGGTGGTGCCTGTTAAATATACTCTGCAGTGCTCGGAAGCTTTCACCCAGTTTCTTGTTTCTAATGACTCTGTTCTCTATCGGGTCTGATTTGTCCGCGACAACGCGAGTCAGACTCCTCCGTGGGAAGGCAGAATGCATAGCTTCAGCTGCAGCTGTGTTAATTGATCTTTGAAATATTCTTGATGTTCAGATCTAGCCCTTACAATATTTATGAAGAATAGCAAATGCTCTTTCTGTGGCAAGAAGCTGCCTTGTTCCACGATCCTGAAGGGATTTCATAGCACGGATTAGCAGCGAGGATTTCTGATTTACGGTGGTAATATTGGTGGCCAAATGGCAGCGGGCGTAGGCCGTCACCATCCCTGGAGGTGAAGGGGTTGCATGTGAAGCTGCCTGTGAATCATTGTACACTCCTCTGTTACTGTAAAAGAAAAAAAAAAAAGCCCTCTCAGTCTCTGTAATTATTAAATATAATGTATTGGATGTGGTTGCCTTTGTTCACATTTTGCATGTCAGAAATATAGAAAATGGAAGAAGTTCCTGTTAGAATTTAGCAGCATGCTGAATCAACCGCAGTGGGATGGAAAACTCCATAAGATGCCAGGGTATTCCCAGGTGCAACATCTGTCAGCTAGAAAATGTTGCACCGTTTTCCCAGAAACTGGTCCCAAAACGGACTCGTGTGGGGGCTTTAGCGTTATACCTACGCTTCTTTGAGCAAAACACATTTTATTACTTCTCTAATTGGTAGAGTGCAGCCTCTCTTCCAGCTCCTGGACCTAATATCCAGGCAGCTGGAACCGGGAGACGTGGGAAACTGAGGTGCGTGGTACTTTCAGTGCTATTTGAACACGTGCTTGAAAACCGTAATGTGTAATAATTCAGTTTGTTTAGTTGTCTTCTACTAGTCTCACTTGCTTCTGCAGTGTTTTGAAAGAATAGGGTAAAAAAAATTCCCATTTGTCACCTCATAATTTATGAGGAAACTGTGTACGCTGAGAATCACTTGGAAAGCATTCGGTATTTCTAACGGTAGCTTCTGTCATAAGGAATTGTGAATTTGAACTTTATTCTTCTAAGTTGAAGTATCCTCCTTTAGGGGAAGGATAGTATAAAACTTCACCCAGATCTTTGCAAAGCTATATAAAAGAAACCTTCCCAATTATTTTTGGGACTTTCCTTTTTGTGATAGTCTGAATTCCAGATATATTCTAAAGGTTGTTTTTAGTCTTATCCTAGTCATCACATCAGGCTTTCTACAGGGGTGTTCAGGTATAGAATGAAATACATTGATGGAAGTGTTATAAATGAAAGTCAGAATATTCACTATCTTTTTAGTATAAAATCCTGAGCACCCCCACTTTGTGGACGTGGGCTCCAGCCTTGGTTGGAAGCTCACCGTTTCTCCTGGAGCCATTGTGATTTAAAAGCCCTGTAGGGAGAAATATTAGGTGGTCTTATTTTCCTTTTTGGGTGGTGTTTCAGCACACTTGCATATTTTTAAAAACCTCAATGATGGCAAAATAGAGGAATAAGCGTATGTTTTAGATTGTAGGAAATACTTGGCTGCATTTTTGATTAATGAATAAACATGCTTTATCTTAAATCGGTATTATAATTTTCTAATGTTTCCACATCCAAATAACGGTGACTTTTGTAACAACTCGGTAAAACCAAGGCAACCTGAGCGAACCAGCAAGAAGCTGTAAATGCTGCGTATTTATTCAGAGTACGTTTCACAGAACGAGTGCCAGATTCAGCATCTCTGGTGGAGCCTGATGCAATTTCCCTGAAGTTAATGGAATTACACCAGGCCCGAGTCTGACTTCTGGTCTCTCTCTGACCTCTTGCTTGTCTTTGCTCTGAAACTTCTGTACTGGGGTCTTTAGATTACTCTTCATGTGTCAGTATGGCGGTGCGTATCTAGGGATTTTAGCTCTTGGCTGCTGACCTTCACGATGTACTTTTATCGATATTGCCAAGTTTAATGGTACGTTAATTTTATGCAAATTCTATTTTTAATTTACTGTATTATTATCTGCCGGTATACCGTATTCCTTCTGACGTAAATTGCACCGAAGCAATTATCAGTATGAATTCAGCTCTGTGCATACCACCGCGTTTTCAAATTATTAATGCTACTGCTCAGAACAAATGCACAAATCTGCGGTTAATTGGTCCTTTCTGTAGGATGTTCTGAGCATGTTTTTATAAAAAAGGCACTAAACATTCCTACTGACTAGATAAGAAACATTATCTACCTACTTGTTCTGCATGAATTAGAGGGTTTTTTTCCTCTGTTAAAGTATTATACATACACAAATAAATGTTGAAATAACTTTGAAGGATTTGCAAAGCCCAAAAAAGTTGGAAATCTTGCCTCTGCAGCTGTATTTCAGTTACAGTGTATTTATGCAAAACGCTAGACTTCAATTACATATTTTCTATAGACCAGTCATTTTGGGGTATTTCTCCTGTGCAGGCTCTGGCTGTTTTCAGCAGGTTCCTGCAAGGTTCACCCAAGCCCTTCTCTCCCAGCTGCGTTTGATATCTCTCAACCCTTGCATTTCTTTATTCTGCTGCTGTGACAGCTCAACACACATTTTAATGCACCTGTTTTAAGGAGTGGAGAAAAAAAGTGCCCTAAAATAAAAAACGGTAAGGCTGAAGTCTGGGCAGCGTGTCAGGTCACCGATCTTGCTGTGATTGACCTCCCATCGCCGCTGCATGGGTCAGGAGCTGTGACATGGCTGCACCCAGCGTGGGAGCCCAGGGTTGATGAGCAGAGATATTATTGCTGGTCAAGGCGGCTCTTGCCAGAAGTCTGAGTGCTTGTCAAAAAAAGCAGGCGTGCACCAGGGAGAACGGGTCTTCCCATTTTGATTTCATGAGTGCACATCAAATTCTGATTATTCCTGTTTAGAGCCCGGTGTTGAAAAAGCCTGCTGTGAAACTAAACCCATGAGCAGTAGCTTGGCCCCAGATCTGGATATGAAGAGGAAGAACGAGCAGAGAAGCAAATACAGTCTGTCTGAATGCTCGTGATGTCTCATTACGCTGACGAGTTACTCAGCGTAACTAAAGAGATGTGAAGGGCTGCTGCTCCACTGCCTCTGTCCAGTGTTCCCTTTCAGCATTTCCCTCAAAATCCAGAGTTTTTTTCCATGGGTGGTCGTGGGAGGGTGGTGCAAGGCTGGCTCCAGGTATCGCCGTGCTCCTATGACTTGGCCCACTGGGACCAAATGGTTTGAGATTTATAAAGTTCTCTCTTGGAAGTGTAGCTCTGGTACTTTGTTGTGTCTCTACATTGCACAGCGTGGAGAATAATGGATTAAAATGAGCGTTGCGATATGAGCTGCAGCTGTTGAAAGGGAAGTTTAAAGGTCCCAGTATGGAAATTTCACAGTCCCAGTGTGACATGTAATCCTCCTACTCTCGTATGTATTAAACTGTTGTCATGTGCTGATTCATCCCAGCTGCTGTGGGTTTGTCTTAGCATTTACACTGAGTTTTTATTAAGTTCTTTATAGTATTTTATACTGTTCATCCCATGGTGTCCCCAGTTTCTTACGGGCTCCTACACAGAATGCTGCTGATCGTATCCGTGGACCATTGGACTTTTTAGTGCATTGTAGCTTCTAACAGAGCATAACACTATTTCTTTCTGGACAAAGTATTTAACATATTGGGCTTTCCCTCTATTTCAGTAGGAAATAATGAAGGTGAGCCCAGCCCTTGGGAGAAGGTCCCTTTTGGCATTTTCACCCTTTCTTCCAAGTTCTGAATAGCTGAGTGTGCCTGCTTAGATGTGATTCCTTGATTTTGCACTCCGGTAGAAAGATGTTTTTAATATATATTTATTCATTTATTTTAAGGTTGGCCTATTTAGATTTAAGCTTCTCCAGTGCCACAGACAGAGAGATCTTCTCTACATATTTTCTGTGGGAGAAAACCCAGGTGCAGGTTGTGCCAAAAGCAGTATTTATGGCTCCACAGTGATTTTTGCAAAAGCCTTTTTGAAGTTGGTGTTGCTCTCTATACCTTGCCTTTGTCTGGGGATAATGTTCACTACTTAATCTTGTCCTAATGCTTGGAATCTTTCAGAAGTAAATTGCGGCTTATAATCTGTTACGAGAATTTTAGATTAATATGGCTTGCGAAGAACGTTCATTTCTAGAACATAAGCTGAAACTGTCTGTGTAAGTGGAAAAGTAATTAACTTCAATAATCTTTGTATCTTTCTTTTCGTAAAAACAAATCTGCTGCTACAGTCTGTCGTACAGCTTTCAGAGAGTGGTGGTTCTGGTCGCTCTAACGTTTATGATAGTGTTGTGAGCGTCTGAATTTGCTCAGAGGTATCTAAAGATAGCTGTATGCATACTGTACTCTTGGCTCTGCCTTGGAGCCCTTCCTGATTTTGAAGGTATCTCTCTGGAGAATTAGATGAATCAAAATGGTCTGGTTTTTTTTTTTTTCAGATGAAAAACATTGGCTCCATGAGGTTCACTTTCAATACGGTGCCAGGTTTTTGGTTGATCAAGCAGTAAAATTGGATAAACTTTCTTTCTCTGACCACATTTACTATTTTTGGAGCTGACTTTTAGATGCAGGGAGTGAAGTCCATACAAGGTCTATATCTTCCAATATCTCTTCATATTTCTTTTTTTTAGTAGTTTTAACTTTGGAGGATATCTACTCCTATTTGGAAATGGGAAGAAAGTACCATTGGTTGTAGTTGGAGCTATTAATGTCCACTTAGAGATGTTCAGGTGTTTGGACCCTAACAATGGCTCTGAGAGGAGGCTGGTTGTCCTCTGGTGATAGGGCAGAATGAGCAGGCGTACGGGCGTTAAAAGGTGGATTTTGAGGTGAGGTGATAGTTGTAGTCAATGATAAAGATATTAAAGTAGGGGAATTTGCCAAAGGAGGAAGAAAAAAGTAAAAGTAAGCTCAGTGCTGAATCCACTTGGGGCCCCGGTAACTACTGTACGCTTGGATAAACTTGGAAACGTGTGGATGTTCTGGCTGTGTTTTTATTAAGGTCTATCCAAATGCAGTATCAATGAGGAATTGTGTATTTAACTTTATAATATCGTTGTCCCTGCATAATGGTCCACATACTTTGGGAAATATTGTATATTCTTAAGTTCTTTTCTTATCCCCTTTTTATAAAGGACAGAAGCAAGAGCACAGGCTGCAGGAATAAAGAAACTGGTACTGACTAAAGGAGTTTTTATTTGTAGTTCCCTGGTAATGATCTTGTGAAGAGATACATATTACACCAGGAGGACATCTGTATAATATCTCAAAAAACCCAAAAACAAACTATGGAGTTGCAGGGAACTTGACTACCTTGTTGAGGAGACCTTTCTCTGCTGTATTTCTTTTGGCAGCTACGTTGCCCACTAGATTCTTTTCCTTGGTTCACCAAAAAGCAAGTGCAAATGCACGTACGGACTTCTGGGCTTATATAAATGATGGTGGTATTCTCCTGTTTGAGAGAACTCTTTTGATGCATATTCAGACGGCCGTGTTAAAATACTACAAGTGCCAGAATGTTCTAAAATTTAAAAAAAAAAAACACCAAAACCAAAAAACAACCAACAAACAAAATTTATATATTAGCTGAAATTAATTCAGCACAGAAGGAGTTATTACACATCTTGGGGCCTGCTCACTCTTATACAGCTGTGACATAGCTTCCCAGATGGCACGATTATCTTTCTAAAATATTGTGGAAAACTTTCATTTGTCATTTGGGTTAGTGCAGTGAGCTTTCCGTAAACACAGGCAGAGAGATCTGCCTATTTGTGTTCTTCATAGTAGTAATTAGCAGTAATTCACTTGGAATCAGAAGAACGCTTTACAGGAACAGGGAAGAAGCCAACTTCTTCCACTTCCACTTCAGAAATCGCTGTCCCGCATGGGCGTATCTCAGAGATTTGACGCAAAACCAGAGCTTTGCACGATTTGCTTTTTCTGAAGAGTATTTTACGTTCTTGTTGGACTGCCAAGGTTTGCACATGGTGGGCATGTTTTTAACACGGACTGGACTGTAATACATAAATGTCTTGAATATAATATACAGGATAAAAAATGGTTGTTTATTCATTCTTCTATCAGGAAGGAGGCTGTGGTAGAGAATGCACCTTCTGTATAAACAGCACCAGGCCCATTTTGTATGCCATACATGAGTTTATAGAAATGTCTTTGGCTAATCATGCCTAAAGTATAAATGATGTCCCAATTCTAAAATAAAATGCTGTTTACATTTCCTTGGGGGGGTGAGGGGGGAGTGCTGGGGGTAAAGCTCTGGGATTAGAAGACGATTGCTCTTGCATTAGAATAGAAAAAGGAAGTCTGAAAGTTTCAGTAGGCTTGTTTACCAAATCCCTTGGGTTTTGTTTTTAGAACTTAATCTGTGCAAGCCTGAATTTCAGTAAGAAAAGTAATCTATAATAATGGATTATATATTTTATAGATAATACCATAATATTATAATAATCATAATATTAAATGATTTTGTTCAGAATGATAATCTGGCTGGTGGTCCTCACGAGCAGTTTGGGTTTTTCCAGAACTTACTTGCTACCTGCAGAAAAAAATCAAGCCAGTCCTTTGTTATGCGGGAGGGCAGGTGGATACCTGTGGAATTATCACGTTCCCAATTTACAATCTCTCCATATCGTGTGAAGTGACGCCTTAATCAGCAGTGGTGTGACACAAAGGTGTGGGAGAAAATAGGATGTGGACTGACAGATTCTTATTAGAGGCATTCTGCACTGCTGGTAAACGCCGCCTGGTTTGCTACTCGTTCTTCCCTTGGTTTAGGAGAAAAGCTGCTTCCCTGCAGCTGCGGAGGGGATGTCTTTTTGGTTGATGGGTTAACTATTGCAAACACCGAATACAAATAAAATAAAGCACTTAAAACTAAAAATAAAACCACTTTAGTCATATCAATTCAGTAGACTGGGGCTCTAGGAAGGAAATAACATCCTCAAAGAGAAGAGGTGTCTCTCTGCAGGTAAATTCATGCCTTTGGTGCACAGAGAGATAGGAGTCCAAGTGCTTTCAAGTACTTAGAAGAGAAGATTATGATGCAGAAACCTCTTGTCCAGATACATACACTTGACATTTTGCTCAGCGAAATAGAGTTGGTAGGACAGAACAGTACTGACTGCGTGGAAGTTATCCAGTTCTTCAGATTTGATTTTGTTTCTGGCAAGAAACTGAAGGCACTGAGTTAGATCATCTTTTTGCTTGTGTCTATAGGTGGTGAGCCTGGTAGGAGGTGGGGAAAGAGAAGTCCTGTCCGAGCACCTCAAACTATGCTTGTGTCTCTGACTGGCAATTCTTTGGCAATGGTTTTAATTTAAAAATAATAAATTCATCAAAACACAACCCTCTCATTTTTCCCCCCACGAACATACATTTTGGTTTTCATTGGGAAAAAACATCTTTGAAGTGTACTGAAGAATGGCTGAGGTTGGCAGAGATTTCCAGAGACCATCCAGTCCAACCTGGGTCAGAGCAGGTTGCCCAGGGCTGTGTCCAGTGGGGTTTTGAGCCACAATGTCTCTGGGCAACCTGTTCTAGTGTTCACCCTTTCAGGAAAAAAGCGTTTCCTTATGTTCAACTGTACCACCGAGAAGAGTTTGGCTCTGTCTTTGCAACCCCCCACTAGATAAGATCTCCCCATAGCCTTCCCTTTTCCAGCTCCAAGGGAAGCAAGCCCCAGTGCTCTCAACCTCTCCTCGTGTGGGAGATGCTCCGAGCTCCCCTGTCGTCTTCCTGGCACTTTGCTGGACTCGCTCCAGTATGTCCCTGTCTCTCTGGTACTGGGGAGCCCAGAGCTGGCCATGAGGAATGAGGTGTCACAGGAACACCCTCCATGCCAAGTTTTTGTTAGGGTTAATCAATAGTAAAAACCGCATTAATGTAGTTAAAAGCATCTGAGGGAATGGCTATTCTGGAACAGATGACCTTCATTCACTCGCAGAAAGTTTCCTAGAGGAGGAGGTTGTCCCAGAACAGACTGTTTATTTTTGGAGCAGAGGGTGCGTTGGCAGGAGTTGGGTTTCCTTTCGGATCTGAGGCTGCGTTGGCAGGAGAGGAAACCCATTCTACATACAGGCTTATTATTTATATCCTTATTGTAAGAGGGCTGAGAAATTGCCCACTTCCAAAGGCCTCTGGGGCAAATATGGTGATAAAATGTAAGAGGACTTTTTTTTTCTTACCCATAGGCCATCCTATATTCCTATAATTTTTTTGTCAATTTTTTTGATGGTCAGATACAACTTCATTCTCCCTGGAAGTGGTTGCATCTCAATCAGCAGAGCTCGTAGGAGGACGTTAAATGCTGTGCAAGCTCATTTCTGTGTCCTGTGCAGTTTTAGCTCGGGATAACCAAGGGGGTTAACTCAGCATCTGAATAGTCACCATAAGAGCCCGTGCCATGAAACGAACCACTCCACTGCAACTTCTGTGCATAGCTCCCAGCTGCCAGCTCCGTATTCAGGAATAATAAATACAGGTTTCCATCCCAGTAATGAGTTTTCTGCAGCAGTGTGAAAACTCTAGGGTTTTTTTGTTATCAGAAGATAATCATATTCTGGCAGTGGTACTTATCATGCCTGTTAAATATCTCAAGGATGCGATTATCTCCTGATATCTCTCTAGCCTGTTAAGCTTTGTTGTTTACTTACAGTGGAGAAAGCATTTGTAGTCTCTGAGGTTGATTTTTATTCATGGTGATAATAATAAGAATACAGTGACCGTTTGCTTGTATCAGGCAGCCAGATTAAAGCCCAAAACATATTAAACTCGGTATTGAAGAAAAGTGAATGTATTTAAATGTCTTCTCCTTTCTCTGGCGTTTCAATAGCTTCCAGTGTGCAGATGGTCTTAACCAGGCAATGTTAGTAGGAATTCTAGAAACAAATACAGGCTCTTTGTATCCAAACGACCTTTCCTGCCTATAGAAAACTTAGGTGGCTCTTTAACACCTGTTTAACAACACTGGACTTCCTGAATCTGCCTGAACTTGAGGTGGCAATACAGTGTTTTATCAATGTTAGAAGTACCCAGGCTAACAGGCTGGGTTTCAAAAAAAAATAAGAGCTGTTTTGAAGTCTGGCATGTCTGTAAGTGAAATGTAGTGGGAATAGGTGATCTCCTGGCCTGGGGTTAAGCAGAGAGAAATTTATTCTAGTCTCTGCTACTGCTGTACTCCCAAAGCAGCTCTTTCCAGTGTCCTAGGTGTCTGACCTGCTGCGTGGGCATCATACCAGTCAGGGGTTTCTGAGAACTGTAGAAGAAAATGGTTCATGTGTTCAGATTCTATAAAATATTAGAGAGAAAGATCTTGAATACACATCTTATCCTGCTGTTGTAACGCCATATTTGGCAGGTCTGGTATCGCTGAGGATCTGCTAAGTACCACTGGGTACTTGAGTAATTAATTGCATTTCTAGAGACCTTTGAGAAGATTTAGGTATCACCAAGAAGGTTGCAACTGGTGACAGTACTTAATCTATGAGGAGCAATACCTATTAAATATTTTTTAAGATTAATGAGTTAAGTGTGAACGTCCTTGAAAGCAAACTTGTAACTTGTTCAGAAATAAGTTTCTAGGTGCTGTATTTGCTGGTGCTCTCAATTCTGGGAGGTCAAATTCTGCTTTTGTATGAAATTTACAGGGAATGAGAATTTAACCCAGCTTCCTACCCCCGTTTTTAATTGTATGCTTTGTTACCCCATTACTTGATTTTTCTTGTATGGGGCTAAACTTGATTAAATATTTCGTACCTTACGTAACTCGGGGAGAGCTTGGTTGAAGCCAGGAAGAGCCGGTACCCTAAACACCAGGAAATGCTGAAGCTACTTACTGCGTATTGGCAGAGGGACAGTCGGAGCTGCAACCATGACTTAGGCACATCTTTTAGAAGAAAAAGAGCTGTGCAGGACATAAACAGCAGTAACGTGGTCGTGTTGATCAGCACAGGCTGCCGGTCACCTGAGAGCGCTGTAGGGAAATAAAACCTTGCCCCATTTTTGGGCCAACCTCAGAGTCCCTGAAGGGTTGTGGTGGGTCTTGGGCCGGAGCTGAGGAGCCAACGTGCTCCCGGTGGGTCGTGCAGGAGCCCGGGGCCCGCTGGCTAAGTGGGTTTGTCACGGGGGCCAGCCCCCAACCCTGCTGCTGCACGGCAGCATGGTGCTTGGAAAAACACAAGAATGGAGTGGTTAGGGTAAAAATTTGGGGATAGTTTGAAGATACTGAGGAAGGTCAAAGCTATTTTTGGAGAAAAACATATGAAAAACATTCTGAAATTTCTGCAGTAATTCGCAGCAGCTTCCTGCTTAAGAATAAGGTGCAATGTATGTATAGAGGAATGTATATAAAGTAGCACGGATGTGTTGATGAATAAATTATGAATACTTTTCAATAAAAATAAAAACGCTAGTGCTGCAGGCTAATGCACGGCATGCTAATATAGAGGTTCATTTTTGAGGGGGTCGTCTGTTAGCGAGCTGTCTTGATAGAGAAAAAAATAATGTTAAACATATAAGGAACTAACAGGGTTTTGGAAGGAAAGTGAGCACCGTACCACGTTGGAATGTAAACCTGCGCTCCCCCAGGACAAGCTTACGGGCAGAGCAGGTTTAGATATGTGACATGCACGTATCTGTCCTGTGCGCTGCATCTGTATATAGGATGTAGAGGCAATGCAAAGTTTAACCTATGGTATGTATGAGACACATTTGAACAATACAAACTTGCGAAACGGTGAAACTTCAGTCACGGTACTTATCAGTTAGAGAACTCCCTTTGAAGGAGAAAAGTGCGGCAGTAGTTTCGTTTTACTCATTACTCTAAAAATAATTTTCTTATTCATTCCATAAGAAGCATTCTGTGCACGGTTTCAAAACTTCCCCCTAAGGACCATCTTTTAAATGTCACCTTTTCCCTTTAAAATAAGGTTTGATGCCCAGATCTCCAGACATAAAGGTAACCACAGCTTTTGTCACGTTATCTGGGAAACAGAGGTTAACTCTTCTACATGATATTTTTTTGGTTAATCAGACCTTTTCGTTAATGCAGCGTATTACCTGCTGAGCCATAGATCTGTGATACGCGACTGGCCTTCGAGTCTTCGCTGAAGGTCAGCCCACAAGAGGGAAATGTACACGTAACCTGCCTAGTTATCGGGTAGGAAAATGCCATCCGCTTCCTCCGGGGACCTTCCTGCAGGGATGGGGATTTGCTGCTTGGGAGACCCCGTGTCCCAGATCAATAATATTGTACTTCATGGAGCTATGGTGGAGAGAGAGAGGTGGAAAACAGGCTTACAGGATGTAGTGGCACACATACCCATGCAGTGTGAAAGGAAGCTCCTGTACTAGGGTGGAATTAAAGCACAACCAGGCAAATCAAGTGGCCCAATACAAGGAAAAGTGAAATTTAGCTTGAAGATCCTGAGAGACCCAACCAACTAGGAAGCCTTAATGACAAAGGAAGTGAATATCCATTTGTTTGGGACCTGAAAGGTCAAAGTCACCAGGCTTTGTCATTAAAAAGAAAGATTATGCATTAGTTAATTAACCAGAGTAACCGATGGATGATCTTTGGAGATAACACTTCTGCTCCTGAGTGCCAGTTCAAAGCCATTTTTCTTTTGGTAAAAGATACAACTTAAAGTGAGATCAGATTCTACGCACACACAAAACAGGGTGAAAGAGCACTATCAAATCTACCCTAGGTACTTGGAATTTAAAAAAATAAAATCGATGGCAAGAAACGTCTCCTCTTTGGCAGAAAGTGGTTTTTATTGCCAAAGATGCCATGGATCAGATGTTAGCGGCTGCGGGGAGGGCAGATGAAGAAGATGCTATACTGTCAGATGGGACCTTGTGCTTTTAAGCTTCAATTCTATTATTGATTACAACATCTCTGTAATAAATCAGGTACAAGCTTGCATTTAATTTTCAAAGACTGCAAATGCTGTTTGTTCTACGGCTTCTGAGTGACATAAATCTTTTAATGAATGTTAAAAAGATTGTTTCTCAGATAGTAACCAGTCATTCATAATTGTCTAAGGAATTCACTTGTATTTAGAACATATCATGTGTTGGATGAATGAAAATTTGTCAGTTGTCAACATACTGTGATTTTTTTTCCTGATTCCTTTTTGTCTTTCCCTGAGATGTAGAAAAACACTTCAAAGTTTTATTAAGTACTTATTTGCCATAATGGATACCTTATCCTAGTGTTGTTTTATGGACTGTAGTGATGTACAGAACGGTCAGCCTGGATTTCCAAACTGTCCATCAGGAAGGGTTATCTACTTGCATTTGATAGGAGAAAAAAAAACCGCCTGCTTTACTTCCTACCCTAATGTGTACTTAACTGTTTGCCCGTGCATTTTGATTGACCTTGTATTAGTAATACTGAATTCATCCTTTCAGATACCAAGTAATCAAAAGTAATGCTTCCCCCCTGTCCTTTTCCCTGTGGCTGCATAAACTCTGGGGGCAAACAAAAACGTAATTCATAGTAAATTCTTCCAGAATAGCCACATCCCACTGATCCTGTGTGATGGGTAGCCTGGTATTTAGACCCAGGGTGTTCAGCTGCAATGTGTAGAGGGACCAGGGACTATTCCAGCAGTGGAAACCACGATTACAATTGTGTAGGCTGTGAAGGGCTGCCCTGGGGGCTCCCAGCCACCCTCGCTGTTACTGAGAGCAGTTGTACCGGTGAACGAGAAGAGAGCGGGTTACGAACGAAGCTCAGTATTTAAACTAGCTGGAGCGAGGTGTGTATAAACATCCTAAGGGAGCTATAATTACTCTTCCAATTATTGGTTACCCTGAGAATGACTTGTTACTTTTTAAAACTGAAAAAAAAAAAAAATTTTTTTTTTTACTTTTTCATTATTGCTTTTCTTCGTCAGGTTTCTACTCTCTTTTCTCGTCCAGTAGGTACCATGAGGGTCTTCAGAAATATCTCATAATATATAAACGGTGGAGCTGGAGCATTAGACTCCTCTTTCGTGTACAGCTGTTGAGCTCGTGTGAAGCCAAGTGTCTATCCTATTAATTAAATGCTGTCTTTGCCCCTGTAGTGATTGCTTCGACTGGATGTTGTTTGTCACTAAAAAAGCGCCATATTTGGAAAGTGCCTGATGATGTGATAGCAGAAGCTTTTTAATGAATCCCACTTAACAGGGTGAATCAGTTTGGGCTAGGCATGATTAAGTTTGTGATCAAGAGCCCGACTAAGAATTTTATAGTTGATGTTGATTAAGAATATTGGATGATAATTAATGCATAACTCCTGTCTTTTACGTGTCTAGAGAATCAAAATAGCTGAGAGCGGTGCTAGAAAACAGGGGGATTGCCAGCTTATTTGAAGCATTTAGCTATTGCAATTTTATCCAATTTATGAATTGCTTGTGGGCAGCAACAAAAAAAAGTGTCTTCCATTTCAGTCCATCTCTCTGTTAATTATCACAGGGACCGGAAATCCCATGAGGATGAGAAGGCTCAAATGTCTCCAGGATTCAATTTATTTTCTTGAATAAATACTGTAATATAACACCACAAAGGCCGCCTTTCTCCTTGATTTGTAGGACTGAAGGAGCAAAAGTTTGGGATCGCAATATATCTCTTGACATTTCCAGTTTGCACTTGTGGACATGTATGCAATGGAATTAAAATTCAGGTGGTTCAGAGTCTGTGTTTAATTTCAGAGAGAGAGAACTTTGCTCAGCATCCATGAGTATGGGTGAAAACAGCCCTTTGAGTTCAGAGGATTTGGATAAGGCCTTTTTTGTTTTTAATTTTGTCTAATTTGTTTTAATAGAAATATAGGTCACTACTAACAATTCAGTGTATTATTTTTACAATGGAAGACAAACAATAACAGGATTACCTGCAGTAATACTGAACAGACAGACTTCAAGTGCCTATTTGCCTAAGAAGGAACAGACTTAGCTTGTAATTTACATTATTTTATCTGAAGAAGATCAGACTTTTGTAGTAAAAGAAGTTCTGGCAGTCCAAAACCTTGTTTTTCAGCTAAATGAAACCAAACCTGAAATTACTGTTAAACAAGTTTCTCCCCATGCTGCAAAACCTTCATGCTGTTTCATCTAGACAAATTAAAAATACAAAGCTTTATTATGTGTTGCGCTAAAGAGGAATGAAAACAATATTTTATGCAAATGAAATGTTGACATAATTGAAACAAAATAAGTACAGACATTAATTCTACTCTGTTTTAATTTCATAGAAATCACATTTATCAAAAACATATATTTGGAAGCACTGGAAAACATCTTCTATCAAATTAAAAATGAACAGCTTTCATATACCACTAAGTAACTTGATTTGGCTCTAGCACAAGAGTACGTATCTGAACAGAGAAGAAAACATTTTTTAAATCAGAAGCTTGTAGAGCAGTTGGGTTTTTAAGAAGAGGGGAATGAATTGGCAGAGGTCTTCTAAAGCACCCTGCAGCCATGGGTGAACTGGTGCCTGGTGGCTTAGCCCATGCCTGAATATCAAATCTGCAGTTTCCTGAGCTGAGTTTGGAGAAACAATCCCAAATATCTTCTAAATAATACCAAAAGGATGCAGTGGGATCACGTGTGTTGGTGTCCCCCCCCCCCACCATTGTCCTACACTCTTACTTTGGGAGGACGCTGGTGGTCTGCCAGGGGAGTGCTGAGGCCCTGATCCAGTGGGGTCACCACGCACGCGCCTACGATACCATTTGTAAGCAAGAGCTAAAAACTTCTCTCATGTGGGGTTGGAGTTTTGTTTTCCAAGTCCCCACAGAGCTGATTTTTCTGGGAATTCCTGCAGTGTTTCCCTGCTCAGAGGCTCTCCAGGGCTGGGAGTGAGGAAAGCTCCATTCGCTGCACCATGTCGGCTTGCTTTTGGGCTGAATGTCACGAGAATTGGGTGAGGGGTGCTCGGAAAGCTTCGCCCCCTTTGAGGAGTGTTATGAAGACAGAGCCCAAATCTGTATCCTTAGTATCCAGCAGGAAAATGATGGAGAGAAAAGAGATCGGCGGCGATAGGTGAAAATAAATCCGTGTCCTTGCAGTTCCCCGTGGGGCAGCGTGACCGCGTTATTCCTGGCGCCGCACTGCGGAGGGATGGTCTTGGCCTTGCTCTCGCCTCGCACGCGGCATCCGAATGCCCTGACTGCAGCCTCCGCGGGAGCTTTCGGCGCTCCTGGTTTGTGGCGCTGCCTTCTCCCTGCCGCTCCTTTGCTAGATGTTACGAGAGCGTGCGAATTGATGTGGCGTTTTGAATATATAAACAATTCTTGAGACAAATCCAAAGATAAGTGTCCTGAGATTCCTCTGGGTTTGACTTTGGCCTTTGGCAGCATAGGCGTCCTCAGCGTGACTCATGTTTTTAGTCTGAGGCGAGGTACAAATGGAAGTGCCCCTGGTTCTCCACCGGTGAGGTTAAGTCCCCATGGGACCTTTGATGTTGCAGATGAAATCTGTTTCTTATCTTAAATCTTTGTGTCTCAAATTTCAGATTCTTTCTTTTGATGGTAGAGACTGTACAGCCACCGCACAAAACGCATAAAATGTCAGAACTGTATTAGTACATCACGGGGGCAGTGTTGGAGCTGATGGGACGTATGATCCTTACCCTTATTTTGGTATATCTGTGTACAATCAGTTCACATATGAAGCCTTTTAAAGAAGATGAAGACCAAAAAAAGTGCAGTTTGATCAAGTATAAGTTCAAATTTCTGGAGAGTTCAGTATATTCATGAATATTTGGAAACATGAAGTGTTGGAAGCATAAGACTTGAGCTTTATGTAGCTTAATCAACAGATGTGTATTCCCCCTCCCCTTATTTTCCTTTCTCCCTTTAGACTTATGAATTAGTTTTCCCCTTCAGCAGATTGTTTTTTCTTTTTCTCCTACTTAGATACTGTAAAAAGTAATTAAGATAATCTTATCAAAGGAACATGAAACAGAAATTTAACTGATTAAATTTCAGACCAATTAGTCATACAGAAGCCTTTGTGTAGACCTTCTGTGGATTCTGCACTGCTTGTACTTTCCATTTCCTATTTTACAATGGCATGAAGTTAGGAAATTGCGTTCCATGGAGATGGTAATTAACTTTGGTAATTAAAATACCACCTTCGTAGCAGATAACCAGTCAGCTTCAGGTCAATGACAATTTTTGATGTGACACATTTAATCTTACAGGAGATTGAAATGTAAGAAATTACATGCATAATTTTTGGGGGGAGGGTTGCGGAGACTCTTCATGGTGAAATATCATAAAACTTCACTAAGATAGTGGAACAGGGGAGAGGGGGATTTGAATTTCTGTCCAGGACTTTATATTAAATAGATACAGAATATTGTATTTTAGTTTATCAAATTGTCTTGCTCTGTGTATGTGTCAGATGGTTTTCTTACTGCTTTTAGTGTGCTATGATTTCATACCTTTGCTTCTAAAGGTTTATTTTTGGGATGGGAAATAGTCTTTAGACAGTGCGCCTGTCCTGCATTGTGACAATAAGTATCTCTCTTGAAGTCAATCTACTCCTCCACTTAGAAGTATTAAATAATCTATATAACCTACAAATATGTGATTTATGTGATGTAGTTAATCTGCACATAGTCTACAGATTATTCTTTGTTTATATGGAAAAGAGAGAAAATGTGGTATCTCCCTGTTTCACCAAGGCGCGGACCAAGATAATCTTGAGATGTTAAAGAGAACGTGAGGACAAAAAGCAGCTAGCAAATGTCAACTCCACCTCTAGAGAATTGAACCAGATGGAAAAGTAGGTAAAGAAAAGCTTATCCATTGTCAGAAGGGATGCCCTTTGGCCATAAATTGAGTTGGCAATTTGCCTTGTGAAAGTAGAACTTTGTTCAAAAAGAATGCAATTAAAAGTACTAAAATGCACTTTCATGCATCTCATTTAGACATGAACTTGAGGAATGCTGTTCCCCATATGCTGTGAGGAATTGGGGGTTTTATTGCATATATAGAAGATCAATTGCCACCTAATGCTGTCTTCCATATGTAGGTCAAACCAAAGCCAGAGCCAAAAAGTTGCGGTTCCAATACCACAGATATTGCAGACTGAATGAAACAGTTGTTGTTGATCTGGAACAATATATGGGGAAGTAGTAGAGAAAACTCCAAAATGAAATAAAATGGCAAAAAGGTATGAAAAAAAATAATCTTCCAACACTAGGGTATAGAGGCTTTTGTGTCAGCAAGCACAGAGAAATGGTGGCGGAGGAATGAATGGTCTGCTGAACACTAATATCGGAATAGATCTATAGTTATCTGGAAGTCAAACGAACACTTTCTGTATTAAAAAAAATGCAATTAAATAATTTTCACAGATGTCATTATTTTCTACAGATGTCATTGCTCACTCTCTAACTTTAGTCTCCTTTGAAATAAAAGGAAGATTAGTAATGAGATGAAAGTTAACTTTAACTAAAAAGAAATTAGACCTTAAAAGGAGATTAATAATTACAGCTATCTTCAAATAAGATGGAAACAAGCCTTGAGGAAGTAGAAGATTATCAGTGTTTGTAATAACAGAGCCCAAGTTATGTGTGTAATGTATTCAAAGCCCTGAAAGCCAAGGATCAGAAGAGCAGGTGGTAGGATGCAGCTAGTGAATAATCCTCTTAACCTCATCAATACTCAACCAGGGCAAAAATGAGGGTGGGGGAAAAAAAAAAGCCTGTATTGCTAATGGCAATGAAACAAAAAGGAGATCAAAGCCACCAGAGCAGCGCTGCTGAAAGTTAGCTGTGCCCAGTGCTAACAACTTCGTTACAGACATTTGCTGTGTGATTCTCTGAAATCTCTTGATCAGTACAGAATAATAAATGAGTGGATTATTAAATATTTTAAGGAACAAAATATTTAGACTGCGGTTCAAAGCATTTTTATCAGTACGAAATCATCAGAGGGTTGACGTTCAGAGTGCCGTGTGTGTCATCTAGCGAGTGGCTGGGCTGAATTCTGTCGCTACTCGATGCCTGCAATAGACACCCAGAAAAAAGGTGGCTTGGAAAGGAACTGGATTTAGTCTCTTGTGAAGCATTCTGTCACCATCGGAACGACCCCTTGGGGCGGGTGGGGAAGAGCAGCCGGGTGATGCACAGCATCCCGGTGACCTGGGCTCGCATCCCGCTGCAGCTCACGCTGCTTGTCCTGGCTGGATGCGCCACTGGCTTCCTCTGAAGGCGGGAGAGCCTCATCCCAATTCTATATCATGCACTGCAGGTCCAGGCTAGCCAAGTAGCTACATATTTTTAAGCTAACTTTATTAAATATAGGACACTACTGGAATGTGCTAGTCTGTTTCCTCCAAGCCCAAATTATTTTTTTCTAATCTTTACTAACAAAGTATTTCAGCTTAAGGAAGATAAATACCTTTTTCTGACTTCGTTGGAGGAGGCATCTGCTTTTTATCTCCTTTCAAAAGTTTATAATCTCCTTAAATGGGACATTTTAATCTAAGAAACTCCTTACTGATATATATATATTTTTTTTTTTTTAAACCTTGGGTTCCTGCCGTGAGGAGCCCTGTCAGGAAGTGGGGTTATCTGCCCCCGGGTCTCTGGGGAAGGAGGCTTCTGTTTAAAGAGCTGCCTGGTCTGGCAAAAGGAGCCATACTTCAAAGGCAACCACTTGATTTAAGTTCAGATTTGAGTTTTCTTCCCTCTTGCTGATGCCCCAGAAGGGTACCTAGCCATCTCTGGAGTGGATGTAATCCCAAGCTGGGAAAAGCCTGGAATGATGGGCTCCTAATTCACCTTTTCTACTTTTAAAGTGCATTTATTGGATGAAAGGCATGGGATTGCATGGGCAGTGCCTGGAGAGAAGAGGAAAGGTACTTTCATACCAATCCTCTCGCAAGTTTCTGCTCTGCACAGAAGTTATCTGTTACAAATAACAGGAAAAGAAATTGCAATTAGTGACATAATGAACAAGGAACTTGACTGGCGCTTATTATCCAGACAAGGCTCAAGGTAAATGATACAGCCCAAGACAAGTAGGAAAGTTAGCCTGAATACAACTCATTGTGACAAAATCAAGAGGTTTTAGAAAATTATTAAACCTTTCTGAAAGTGGAAGTTCAGGGCTGTGAGTGTGAATATTAATGGCTCCCATAAAAAAGGCTTTTGTTCATGAAGTCCAAGATCATACAATCAGCAGAAATTCAAAATTAATCTTTACTGTATGATAAAGGACCAAGATGAGATAAAAGAAAAGGTGTTATCTGGAAGGAAAAGTCAACCAGGGAAATAATGCTATCATATAAAAATGCTTAAACATTCATGGTCCCTTCTGAAACGTGTTGTGTGGGAAGGAAGGTTTTACTTACCAGGATTTCTTTTTTTTTAACTTGATGAATGGGAAATCCAGGGAATCCTTAACAAGGTGAGATGTTTTTTCCCCTTTGTCCTTGTTAGGTGGCCACAACCCACGAGTAGAGTTAATGAACCTGAAAAGCTGTGCAGTGCGATTTGGGAGTGTCGTGTAGGTAAATTGTATTAAATAATGAAGTTACTCTGGGGTGATTTCCAAGAGTGAAAGTGGAAGGTCCAGAGCTCAAAGTATTGAGTAAGATAAGGAGCCTAACAATGGCGTACCCCTGGCTTGGTGCTTTCTCACAACTCTCAACTTTCACCAAGCCACCTTGGCAGTTTGCTGGTTGCCTTTGCAATCCATGGTGGGGTCTTTTTCATTCCTTTTTAAGTCAAAAACGGGAAAAAAAAAAAAAAAGGGCTTGCTTCTAATTTTCCTGGCTTTATGACTAAGGGTCATCACGGCTTCCTGGTCTGCCCATCCCTCTTCTGGTTTGTAATTTCACATGTCCTAGATGAGCTACAGCATTCTGAGCCGCGAGCTGCAACGCCCCTGGCCTCGTAGCTTTGTTCATCCAGAGCTGTTCAAGCTCCTCTGATAGGAAGATGACCAGAATGATTAGCAGCAATAAATGACAGCAGCCGTGCGCTGCTTGCTCGACATGCCAGGGTGAGGTAGCACAGCTGATGGTGAGAAGATCCTGAGGATCAGCTTACTTCTGTGTTTGAGGTTTCAAGCTTGGTAACACCACAACGTATCAATTATTTCCAGCGCTGCTGGAAATGATCAGTCCGTTGCAGCCTGTCTTGACAAGTAGGAGAGTGAGGTTGAGCAGCCGAGTAGAGTCTGCTTCTGTGTGCGGCTTCAATCTGTTCTGTACCGTCTAATTTGGTAATACCTAGTAATTTACAGTGAGGCTTTATTGTCTTAATAGGACTACTCTGGAATGTAGTCTGAATTTAGGAAGGTCACTGGTGATAGTCTTACTGCTTCTGCTGTGGAGTTGTCTACTATGTGTTGTTGGAGGGGATAAGAGGATGCTAATAAACTTAGTATGGACTTTTTATTAGTCTAGTCTGAACTAAAAATTAATGCAGGTTCTATATTTCAGATAATGCTTGTTAACCTCTCTAGGAAGCTTATGGACAAAAACGACTACATAGATGTGAAATGTTTTGAATAATCTTGTCATGCAATTGCCTTGTATGAATCTTAGCTGTGGATGTCACTTCATGGCAACGAAGAACTGAATGTGGCCTTGTTCGTGGCTTGGGTTTTGTGGGTGCCTTCCCCCCCACTCCACCACCCCCCACCCCCCCCCCCCCACTTGTTTGCACTAAGTGAAAATCCAACCTGAATTAATATTTTGGTGCAGCTGAAGCAGAGCTTAGTAATAAGAAACCTCCTTTCATAATGTTTTTGTGTTTGAACTTCAGCCATTGATTATTTTCATACTTAGCAATCTGATCATTTTTTAAATTTAAACAGTGTGTTGCTTCCCTGACCGTTTGAGCTTAGGGCTCTTCCATAAAGAGATGGGGTGTTTTGAGGTCTTCAGAAGCAAATGGAGAAGCCTTAGAAATACCTACTTAACCCATCACCTCTACAGGTTAAAACATTTCCCAGAACACTAAAAGCAAGGTATTTTTCTTGTATTCATGGCTCGTAAAAATGGTCTAGTGGGTATGGCAGAGAAAATAAAACAGCTCCAATTCCATAGCGTTGCAGTCGTGTTCCTCAACCAAAAGCAACTGCCACGTTGCAAATAACTTAGATGTAGGAAGGCAACATTATTTTATTCTTACTGTAAAACACAGGTAAGTATCTGAGTAGTCCCATGTGACTTGATGGTGCTCTCTACGTGCTTTAAGCAAATCACACGTGTGTTTGCTGGGCTGGGAGGGACCAGGAGAAGGGTGTGAATGAAGAAGTGGGATTATTTCAGCAGCAGGTCCCCATGGTTGTGCTGATAGAAACCTTGGGGAGAGCCTGTTCTGAGGAAAAAGAACAGCGTAATTATTTCTGACAACGGGAGGGTGGAAGAGCAAAGAGGTCAAGAGCTGGAGTACGAGAAGCTGATCACTGGACTGTCCTCAGGGCCAGCAAGGTAAAACACTGCAGAGGAGAACAAAGGTCTCTCTCTATTCTCTTCAGACAATTCCCTGTATCTGGGATTTTTAAAGTGAGTAATAGGTGCAGGAATTATTATTTATTGGAGCAGTACTAATCCAGCAGGATATGTGGTTAATGAAGTACATCGCTCCATGCTGCTTGCGTAGCTGATGGCTTGTGGATTCATCTCATGTTGCAAAGCCCACGTGTGTTATTCGAATGAGTTACACAGCCCTTAGAGAGGTAGTGTTCAGCCAGCCTTTACTCTCTATTTGGAAAAATCTCTTGAGCAAACGAATAATTGAGATGTACGCATCTCTAATGTATAAGGCAAGGCAGATGTGTGTGGCATCGTGTTGTGTAAGTTGCAAAAGAAGCAGAAAGATTTTTAGCGCAAGTCTGTTTTCTAAGAGATAAAAATCACAGCTCCTCTAGCCAAATTTCCGCGGGGTAGGTGACAACTAAGCCTGCTGGGGAACTGAGGAGATCTGCATAACGTGCCTTCTTTGTAATTTTGCTCTTAAATCTAACATTACAGAATTAATCTTTTTTTGTTGTTAAGGTTTTAAGTAGAAACGCGAAACAAGCTGCACAAAGATTGTAATTTTTTTTTTTTCTAGTATGTGAGAATTAATGAACTTTGTGCTTTGTAAATAGTGCTAGGTCTGTTGGAGAAACGTGCCTAGGCTGATGTTAAATTAGGCTGCATAAACGTGGGCCTAGGAGAAATCTTTTTTCATTCCTTGTTAGCCCAAGGACATTTTTGTCAGCAGTGGGCCTCTTGCACGTTACTAAACAGAGGTAAAATCATATAATTTGGTGCGAGCATATCCAGCAGTCTGTAACATAAGCAAAAACCCAGTCCTTGGATGGAGACGACAGGTGCAAATGCTTTATAAAGAAGTATTAAATTCATTTTGATAATAGATGAACTGAAACCGTAGCCACTTTAAAAGAGGGAACTAGACTCAAATTCTGCACCTGCGCTGTGGTGCTTTTTATAGTTTACAGGAAACAATCCCTGGATTGTCTTGTAGCTATTTCCAGTATTATGCTGGATTTTGAATGGATTCATTTCACCTAAATGCCGATGCAGATGGCCAGATCCCCTGGGAATTTAACTCTCCATCCTGTTGCTTGTTTTGTTAGCCACTAATTCCCTAAATCTGTCGGTAGGACACCAAGAGAGCAGCTCTCGCCGCGTATGGATGGCATTGCAGTAGGGGAGAGCGGTAGCCGAAGGAGACGGGCTCCAGCTTGTGCCATCCAGCTGAGCCCGTGGGTATCCCTGAAAATCCTGAGAACAAATCTCTGCTATAAAGATAACATCTGCGTCTCGCTCTGAATGGTGTTTCTTCCCCAAGAGGCATCGTTGGTAATGTGGAGCAGGGGGCAGCGTGCTTAAAATGAACTGTAAGCTTTCCAACGACTCTGCTTTTCATTTTGCTGCTCTGTTGCCGGCGGGTTTTGTGCCAGTGTTCAGTGTCTTCCTCACTTGCCTGAGCTGAATGTAGGTCTTGGTTTTAAACTCAGCTCTTAGAGCACCATGGAGTTGTGGGATGAGCCTAATGCAGTCAAGTTGGTTGCCTTTCCTTCAGCATCGCGCATATTAATTGGAACGGAGAGTATCTAAAATGAATCAGGTATGTAACATATATAGTGATTCCTTCACCAAACCCAGCATTTCTTGATATTTATTCATTCTCATTTGCAAAATAAGACTTGTTGAAAACTCGAGGTGCTAGTGCGTATTTTTAGAAGTGCCAGAGTTAATCTGTTAATGTGATTGTTAGTCCTTTCGGAAATAATCCCTATGTGAAAATGAGAACCGAAGAATTAGTGAATCAATATAAGAATGATCACATGGATTTCCTAGCGTTTTCTAAAGCCCCTGAGATCTCATATGTCTTAAAGCTCAGCCAAATTTCCAGAAAAATGGTGTGCTGTGGGTGGAAGGGGAGGGGGGGGAAAATGAGGTCGGAAGGAGGTTTGGTGACCTCGCAGTGAAGATGCCAGGCTGCTGGCCTGGAACGTGTGGCACCTGTGAGCTGAAGCGCCCGCCGTGGCAGGTGTGTCACACGGAGCAGGGGTAGGTGAAATCCAGCTGATTTAGGACACGGCGAGTCCAGCATCGATTTCATGTAACTTCCCATGGAGAAATAGCCCAGTTGTTTTTCTTCAGATTTTGCACAGGTTTCTGCCCATAGACTTGTTTAAAAGCCTCATGGAAATAATAAACGTGATAATAGGCAGTGTGCTGTGAGCGAATGCTTCACTTAATTGTTGTTTATTAATATGAAAATTGTACAGCGGTAATAATAACAAGCCTTGCTTTTCTGTTAGCTGCAGTGAGAAGTTGTTGTCTGGGAGAGGCCTGTGCAGCACCTGGAGTTAAATGTGTAAGTTTTTATTTAGTGCAGGGCAGATCTTGTGAGTTGCTGAGTATCTCCGCCGCTTTCAGGCTGATGAGAGCTGAGGGCTGTCACCACCTTGCAGGACCAAGTCTTGCGTATCTACGAATGGAGCGTGTGCCCGCTCTTCCATAGCGTACTGATGAAAATCTTTTCTAGACCTGAATATCATGGGTCAGGAGCACCACGGGTGCTGTGATCTTAAGGTATTTTTTAATATAGTCAGTTTTAATGATATTTGAAGGAGCTAACTGGTCTGAGGATAAGTATGATAGGGTGACATATGGCAAAGCAGATATGGGTTTACCTCCTACAGCTTGTCTTCATGTTTGACCTGAGCAGAGTAGAAGGGAACCTGCCCGGTGAAAAACCTGTCTGGCTTTTTGCATACTTATTTCATCTGGGCATGGCATTTTCTTAACAGAGTGCTTATCCCTGCTGAAAGCTCAAGTCTTTTATGTCATTGAAGTAAGAGTGTGGGGAGTAAACCTTAATGTATGAATAACTCTGCGTGTGTGCAGGGGCTCTGCACCATTCCTTATCTGAAGGTTTGAATCAGAACTCATGCCAGAGCATGAAAAGGTTGACTGGGTTTGAAGGCACGCGGCATTGCCAGTGTTCCTATTGCTATTCACCCCGTAAAATAAGAGATGGAAGCTACGGGAAAGTTCTCATCTTGTATCTTTAGTCATATTGTTGTTATTCTCTAATTATGAACTCATTGCAATGAAATAATGGGAATTAGAAACGGAATCTCTGCAGCTGTTGGGCAGGTGCTACCTTAGAAGATGTAATTGCACCCAAGCCTCCGCCGTATGGTATGGTGTAGCGTATGGTGCCCTGTACGTGCGGTATCAGCGTCACGGCGTAAGTGCCCCCTTTTCCGACGGCCGTGTCTCGTAGATGCGCGTTCAGTTTGCTAAGTAGTCCCAGAAGTTTTGGTAGGAAACTTTTTCAGGCTGTTCCCGCAGCGTTTGGGCTGGGATGCTCCTGCCTCAGGGGTGCTGGGGAGAGCTGGAGCGGGGGTCACAAGGATTTCGGCTCATGGCCAAAAAGTTGCTCCCGTGTAGCCCACGAACGCAGAGCATCCGCCCTCCCCGTGTGCTGGTAGCTGAGTGGGATTTTCTTGGGTTTGTGCAACCTGCAATTGTTCTCCTCTGTTGGAAAAGCTTAGAAGTAACATTTAGAAAGATCACTTTTTTTTTTTTTAAGTATTCAGGCACAAATATCACGGTTGAAAAATGGAATCCTGAAGAAAACAAAACCAACAAATTCTGGAGGTTTTCAGTTTCTTACTGATAACCTGTTAGCACGTATGAAAATCGTGTGTATGTACGTATTTACAAAATTGTTGTTTCTCCCCAAAATCTTTTTTCATTATAAAAGCTGTAAAAACCTGATGGAAAAGCTAGATGACAGAAAATAACCAATTCTCAATATCGCTTTATGTTACTGTAACACCCAAATGCCAAAGGAGCTATAGAAACACCTAGGAAACCACAATCTGTCTTGAAAAGCTTACAAGTAAAAGGAGATTTTCAGAGTCATAAAAGGCAGATTGGTGTCTGGCTCTTGCCGAAGATCACGGAGCACCTCAATCTGCTGAGCATTGTTGAAAATCCCACCCAAAGCCCCTCTTGGTTCGCATGAAACAATAGGAAGATGCAGTAAAGGATCTGACAGCACCTTTCTACCAACTGTTTTCTTTGTAAGTCACTAATCTTTCTTCTTAAAGGTGATATGGGATACTGAAAACATATTAGTGGGTGGGTCACAGACCAGAGGGCTCGCCAAAAAAAATAAAAAAAATAAAACAAAAAGGCTGCAGATGGCTGGTTTCCATCTCCTCCCTGGCTGAATTAAGAAAGATGTTTTTCTCCTCACTGCTCTTCTATCTCCTTCCTTTCCATTTTCTGCATTATGTTTCCTCCTCCAGACTGTGGCGGTGGAGCTGAATGCTGATGAGACCATCGGCAGCCTGTCCCCAGACAGAACTTTTTAAGGTCATTTCTCCTGGTTCTCAATTGCATGACCTGCTCACTTCTCCTCACCAGCTATGGTAGGCTACCCAATTACGCACTGTTATTTTGATGATACTCACTTGTCCTTCCCAGCCTTAATCTTCCTTTATCGCCGGGAACACTCACAGTCTCTGTACTCTAGTTAGAGCCGAAGTTCATAAGCGAAATGCTTTAAATTGACACTTTCAAACGAACAATCAGGAGCGCACGCGGTGATGAGGCGGAATAGGCTTTCCGTGGCCGGTGGCGAAAGCGAGCGGTAACGGCTGATGCAGCGATGCTCGTGAGCTCGCGCTGCCGGATCCCGAGGATGCAGATGACCTTTGAAGGGAAGGCTGCACATACCTACACGTGGTAAGCAGCCTGGGCAGGACTGTGGTGGTTTTATCATGGTGCAGTTATGTATACAAGTAATAATTTTAAGGATCTGACTCTAGTTTTCCTAGACCTTGGTAAAGTACACATCCATCTCTGTTCTCTGATCCAGGCAAAGTCTGTTTCTGTTATTATATTTATTAGTTCTATTCCAAATTCTACAGCACTTCTGTACACGGTCACTTGCTGAGTAAGATCATCTATTATTTATTATTATGCTGGTCGCAAGGTTTGTGCAGTGGTCACGTGGCAGAAGAGGTGGGGAGGGAGGCAGAGAGAGAGATGACAAGTCTGAGCTCTGAAACATGAGCTCTGTTATTCTCTGATGTGTGAGGTCCACACTGTGAAATAGCATCATAAACCGGCAAAATAAATTCCCTTATGTCGAATTCGCTTCCTCATTCTAGCAAGGATAAGGTCAGCATCAATAAAAGAAAATTGCTCTGAGAGAATCTGCAAGTCACTTGTGTGGATGTGCGAGTCCTCCGTATGGGCATCACGAGTCAACACACGCAGGCTGTGAGGAATGACCTATATGGACTCTCTGTATGGGAAGAGAGGTGCTGCAGTCTGTAAGCTCACACTAACTACCTGAAATCTTTGACACCTCTATGTAATTTAAGATTTCTTCTTAATTTCAACACCACAAACTGTATCTCTTCTGGTACAGCGATGCCACTTCATCTTCAACCCCATCAGCGATTTGCTTATCGCGCAAGTAACTACTTGCCGTGGTTTTCCCAGCCGTGCCGATGCGTACGTGAGGTCCAAATCGCCCCCAGGCCGCCGTGCGGTCAGGAGGGCTCAAACCCACCCCAGGCCCGGCGGGACCCAGCGCAGCGGAGGTGCAGGATGGATGGAATTGGCCCCAGCTCTGCGTTTCAAAGCTTTCAGAGTTGTCTGAGAAAACAGGAATGTGAATGAATCATACTTTAAGTATTTACATTTCTCAAATGCCTGAGAAGCTTTTTAAAGGTCAATCTAATTAAGACAAAGTTTGTTTGTACCAATATAAAGTAGTTACTATTATTGGAAATTCATTCCAATGCGATATATGGCATTTTACTTACAGTTTAAATTTTAGTTTTGTACGCTTAATTTGGAAAGAGCAGAAAAGATCTTTTGGTTCCATAATGTCTTACTTAAAATGACATTTCAATCAATAATGAATTTTTTTTGCTACAATTAAAAAAGATTCATTCTTCTTGATGCAAAATAATTAATCAAAGTTTTTGCATAAGAAGGATTCTTTTGTATTGGAAATAAAATTGCCTAGACTCATAACATCCACATTATTTAGTGCGTCTGGTTTTGATTGCCATCTTATGGGAACAAAAGCCTTTTTTCTATAATTTAAGGATGCATTTAAATTCAGTTTGAAAGACTAAATTTCATGATGTGTTGCCCTCAAAGGCTATAAAAATTGAGATCTATTTGTGCGTCTCCATAAGAATAGGAAAGTGAGAAGTAAATCAGTTTTTCTTTTAGTTTCTTTTCATATTTGAATAGTTCTGCCTGCTGCCCTTGTGTCTCCTTCAGAGAAGCCTGCTGCCCCAAACTTCACACAATTGAGAGAAGTTTAGGCTTTACAGTCCTTATTGTCCTAAACTTTATCATCTTTAGAAAGATACTGAATTGAGGGGAGGGGACAGAGAGGGTGTGATGAGTATCGTTCTGCTGACTGCATGCTTTTTAAGGGCTACCTGGTTGTCCGCAAGCCTGGAGCCAAGTCCAAAGCCCTCCTGTTGAGGGGTGACCCAGAAGCTCCAGGAACAGCATCTGGCCGTTCCAAGAAGCAGAGGGACTTCTCTCTGAATCAAAACTCACGCTGCTGGCAGCAGGGCTTTCTCTTGGCTTGATTTTTCCTTTCTAGTAGTCTTTAACAGTGTTTTCCTAACGTGAAGCTATAGAAATTTTACATTATGTTCTGTAAAGTCAAAAAATGAGACGACGCCTTGTAAAACAGAAGAACCAACCCTTTCAGGTAATGAGTTCCTTGGACTTGGCTTGCTGCAGATATTCATCTAGCTTGTAGTTCTGTTGAAGAGGGGCAGTTTGTCCTACGTAGCCAGAATTTTCCTCTCGCAGCACATTGTCAGTCTCCTGCGCAGCCTATTCGCGGGCCGTGCAACATTGATCCCAAAACATCTCAATAACTGTACGGTAATAAGCTCTCATTGAGTATCGTTGAGAGAACATCTCTAAATGTAATGAGGATATGACCTACAAAAAGGAAGATATTAAAGAAACATCCACATATTAGTAGCAGAGATGAAAACAAATGATGAACATTGAGAAAAAGGTAGTCTTGAAGTCTGGAATAAAACAGAAACTAAGGGCTGTATCCTTTCCTCTGTTCCTTATTGGCATCTGACTCCAGAAGATTGGAAGGACTCAAAGGATTGCTTTGGAACCTGTCTGAACCAGAGCAGTATAGAGAGCTGTTTTTTTTCCCTAGGAGAGTGTAATTTTGTCAATCACAAGAAAAGTGAAGATGTTCTTGCTTAAGTATGTGCGGTAGAATGTGATGTTTTAGCAGCATCAGAAAAAATAATTACTATATCAAAATCAGGCATAATTATCACAGGTGTGAATGGAAATACACAGCGTCATGTTGTCTCAGACATAAGTATTTCAAGTATTTACAATTAAAAAAACTCAACCCTCCTAAGCCTTTTCCCTGGTGCAGCGAGGCTGCGTACAGAGTTGTTGCCAGGACTGCTGCTTCTCCAGGCTTGCTGCTTTCAGCGCGGTGAGAATGTCTCGCTCTGCCGTTGTCCTACATAGCCGCTGCCTTCCTTCCCGTTTCATCCGTGTGAGATGCTGATAGAGGGCCGGTGCGTCACTGAAGTCACCAAAATAGCAAAAGTACCGCCGTAATGCTCGAATTCCGGATATACTATATCCAGCAGATACACAAAGCAGATAAAGATTTCCCCCTGATAGCCCTGCTATCTGATAAGCACCAAATAGATTGGGTGCCTCGCTATCTGAGCACTGGGGACGTAAATACCGGCTTGTGCTGTAATGCAGAGGACGTTAATGGCATGCTGAGCAGTGCCTGCTCGTCTCAGCTGCCCTCTTCGTTGTGCCCGTGCGTTTCGGTGGCCTTCCCCACGCAGCTTTCCCCGTCGGATGGGTGGTGGGAGGCTGGGAAAGGCCAGGCTGGTGTCCTCGCTGCTCACGCTGACTCCTCGTCTGGTGGTTTTGTAAGAGAAAGCAGGATTAGGGTTGCGTTGGTTTAGCCTGCATGTGAATTGCATAAAAAAACCCCCATCTTTTCATGTGGAAAAATAGATTTTTGGGGTGGTGAGTTGGGTTTTTTTGATTAAAACTTTAATGATTGAATAGTGCATCAGTGGCTGTTAACAACATCCCTCTTTTTAACATACAACGCACATCTTGTGGGGACTCTGTCACAGCCGGACTTTCTTCTAATTTCTCTTCATTTATGTCCTAAGCTCTTGGTCAAGGGCAGTGGGCTGTGGTTTATGCAGTGCTGTGGGTGGGTGGTCTCTGGTCTCGGATGAGGCTTAGCAGTGCTACCAACAACTCAAAAATTCGGCTCCAGAAGCCAGCTACCATCATGCGTTAGCTCAGAGAGGTGAGAGCTAAAACCATGCCTCTTTGCTGAATGAGCATGCAGCCTAAGAAGCTTGACTTAAATCTGGCTCCTGTGAATGGTTCATAATCAGATACATAAAATAGGTCATAAATAATCATAATGAAACCTCAGCACGTATTTTCTTTGTTAGTTTCTGTAGCTTCTGGAAGAAAATAAGTACTGGGTAGATTGTAGTACAAGAGTAAAATAGCTATTGAAAGGCTTTTTGTAGTTGCTAACTTGTTTGCTGCTCGTTTACTTCTCTTCTACAGACAGACATGATGAAGGTTTGTGCAAGGAAACCTAATTTCTGTGTGTTTGCTCTCCTAGTGAATTGTTAGTAAGATACCTGAGGGAATAGGCCCAGTGCTTGCATTTGCATCCACAAGGGCATTTTTTTTTCCTTCTACCTGCTGCTGAAAAGCTTTATCTCACTTCAGGTGGATTCTTGCCATATAATCTGAAATCTCTCTACCTGATACTCCAGTTGTTCTGTCTCTTGCAGCGAAGGGGGAAGGCTGGGGAGCAGAACAGAGCGCTCCCCGTAACGGCTCGGGGAAGGACGAGGAGGCTGCCTTGTCTGGGTTCAGATAAATCCTTCGTTTATGAAGAATTAACAAAAGACTATGTTAATTATCTAAATAAATAAAACAACAACGTGGGTTGAAGACCCTTACTCCTGCAAAGAAATGTCAGAAGATATGCAATAACTTTTGTCAGGATTTTGGTTTTTGCATTAAAAGAGGGGCGATAAGGAAAGAATTGTTTTCTTGTAGCAGGGGCCCTGGTTTCCAAAACACTGCAGCGGGGAAGATGACAGGAATTGCTTTTGAGTTGTTCTGGTAATAATGACTGTAGATTGAATTAGAACAAGGTCAATCTCTTAAATGTTTTGCTTAAAAAAAACCCAAACCTCCACTTTTCTCTTTGGACATATGTTTTAGTTCTGTGGCATGGCATTTATGTGGAAAATGATACAAGGTAAGACATGGAGTGCTGTTTAGAGGAAACAATGTAGATTATAAATAGATTAAAGATTCATTTGATGGAGGAAATTTTCAGTACACGCTTCAAACTGGATGTGGCTTTTTGCCAGTCTGCCTAATGCTCTCTTGGCAATATTGGGGCCAGCTGACGGACAGCTCCACCTAGATTTTTGGAGTTAATACTGGAGACGTTACTGTACTCTACTTTTTAGACTTGTACCAAAGAAAAGATTGGAAATTAGCAGGAATTTTAGTTTTTCTTTTTTTTACCCATGCAAAAATCTGAGTTTAGAAAGAAAAGGTGAAACAGTACAGCTGTACCTCTGACCTACCTCTGAGGTCCCTTCCAACCTGTGATTCTGTGACACCCTGTAGCTTCAGCAGAGGTGCCCCTTGCACGTACGTAGTCTAAAATACATAAATTTGATATCAGCTTGAGGCTTTCTTCATTTATTCTTTTACTGTCACATTTCACTTGCACATCAGGGCAAAGTTAGGAATGACACTTACATACTCCGAGCATCCTTCGGCATCTCCGACACGATGAATGTGTTAGACTAATTTAAACTCTATTTAGTTACACGACAGCACGCTCGATTTCCTGCTCCCCTGCGTGTGCTCGCCTGGTCCTGTATGGACTCAGTCATAGAATCATAGAATCGTTAAGGTTGGAAAAGACCTCTGGGATCATCAAGTCCAACCGTCAGCCCAACTCTACCATGTCTCCTAAACCATGCCCTGAAGTGCCGCGTCTACACGTCTTTCAAATACCCCCAGGGACGGTGACTCCCCCACCTCTCTGGGCAGCCTGTGCCAGTGTTTGACAACCCTTGCAGTGAAGAATTTTCCCCTAATCTCCAACCTAACCCTCCCCTGACGCAGCTTGAGGCCGTTTCCTCTCGTCCTGTCACTGGTGACTTGGGAGCAGAGACCGACCCCCCCCTCACTCCAGCCCCTCTCAGGCAGCTGCAGAGAGCGATGAGGGCTCCCCTCAGCCTCCTCTTCTCCAGGCTAAACCCCCCCAGCCCCCTCAGCTGCCCCCCAGCACACTTGTGCTCCAGACCCTGCCCCAGCCCCGCTGCCCTTCTCTGGACACGCTCCAGCCCCTCCAGGCCCTTCTTGTCCCGAGGGGCCCAAACCTGAGCCCGGCATCCAAGGTGGGGCAGTACACGTGCGTAAAAGGATACCAGAGATGCTGGTAATACGCTCTGGTTGTGTGCTTGTATAAACTTGGTGTGTGTAGAGGTTAATGGGCCGTATGGGTTTCCTTCTGTCTTCTCCCAGTGTTTTCTGCACGATGATGCTTTCGTGGCTAGAAAGCTACGGCAGCAGTTTAAAACTGAGGGAAAAGACAAAAAACAGTGCTTGGTTTGTTTTGGGAATGCCAGCTGTGCTTTAAAATGTGAAGTCTGCGATTATTTGGTGTTCTCCATTTTGACTTTGCTTTCACCTTCTAACTGAAAATGAATATTATCGTCGTTGTTTAGCGTGCTGATTTATTTAGTCAATTTAAACGACAATTCCATTGTTAGCGGAGGATTTTCAATAAGGTAAGGAAGCTTACGTAATCATTCTTATTCAAATAATCAGAAATTTGTCATAACCCTTCCAGAAATGACAAAGCTCTATTTCCAGATGTTTCTAATAGCATTTTAAGCTGCAGTTGTAATAGTAGTGTAGTTGGTGGCAATACCTTTAAGCTAACTAGCTTACATACATCATATATGTATATTTAGTATGCACTTTCTCATACTGCGAGCCTAACTCATTTCTGTTGCTGGCTTTTAGGACTTTGGGATAAATTTAAATAAATAAAGAATAGCGGCAATATTCAGAGGTGCTTCAGCACAACGTAGGGTGCTGTCAGCGATCGCCGGGCTGCTCGAGTGCTTCTTGGAACCTCGGTGGGGCCCTAAATGGCTTTGTAAAAATGTGGTCTTAACTATTAAAATGTTTATGGTGTACACCAAAATCTTTTGTCTGGCCTAGAAATCTCATCTTTAGAAGTCGAAATGCTCGGGGTGTGTATTTTTACGTGACTAGTGGGTTAAGAAATTTTGCACGGTACAAGCTGCAGGGTATTTGTACAGGCTGATCAAATTGAATGCTTATCAGGGGCTCTTAAAACAGACATCTGCATCTTTCATCACAGTAAGTGGAGCTAAGTACAGTTGCAAAGCTTCTAATTATTGCTACGTGTGAACTGAGAAGTGAGGCTGCCCTCTGCACGTGCTAGATACAGCCCATGTTGAGGAGAGGATGTTAAATGTGTAGCAAAAAGCAAGGCGTAAACAAAATTGTTAGTGAAAAGAAAGAGTCTTTGATAAAATTCTGCATCTAAATTCACCTTGAATTAGATTCTTTGAGGATAAGGTCACTATTTCTCATAAGAGGTTTTTTCTGTGATGTTTCTGCTTTACAAAACGATGTAATACCTCTCTGAGGTATCTCCTGCCATTTTTCTCTATTAGCCGCGATGGTTCTCCAATTATGTTGCACTCTGAGCCTTTCCAGGAGACAAAAACAAGGTTTCAGCTTCCTCAGGAATTAATGTAAATGGAACTGATTTTAAAACTGAATTGTGGTAAATTAACACTAACCCATCGCCTCTCTGTAGTCGCTCTCCAGCATGACCGGATCAGTCACTTATTGGCCACATACGATAACAGGCTTTAATTTAAAAGCTTGGTTCAAGTTCTGGAAAGTGCCCCAGGGTGCTGAATATTTCCATGCGCTGAACATCCTTGGCTCCTGTTAGTGTCAACAAACAATTTTTGTTTGAAATATATCTTCTAGTCTTAGTAACAAATCAAATTATTTTATATCAAAATAGTAGATTTACTAAATAAATCGAGTTCTTTGAACTGTTCACACTAAGTCTCAGTATTTTGTGCATTTTTAAATACAGAAGCGTGCCTGTGTACATCCACTTTTCCTTCTGCTCGTTCCTGGCTCCAGCCTCTCACACTTGGGGATTTTTTTTGATGTCTATTTTGCTGTTAAAAATCATAGAATAATGTGGGTGGGTTAATAATGCGGGGAGGGTAATGTGGAGGCCCTCTACTCCAGCCTCGTGTTCCAAGCAGGTCCAGTTAGGGCGGGATGCTCGGGGAATTTTCCATTTGAGTGTTGAGCATCTTCCCCAGTCGCTACGGACAACCCATTGCAGTATTTTACCCTCCCCTGGGTGGGGCTTTGGGGAAGTATTGCCCAGGACAAATGTAAATACATCAATCAGTTTAGCAGCAGTGATTTACCAGTCTTGGAGAGGAGGCACAGATACAAAAACTTTCTCGCGCTCTCATCTTTTAGTGTAAAATCGGGTAAATTATGTTAGAGTTAGCACATCTAGCAGTTGTCTTTGGTAGGTACTTAGAGTTGTTTTCCAACAAGTTGGTAAAAGATTCATTTTGGGGGCCTTTGGATCATTTTGTTTTCCAGGAGAATAATCTCTTGCCAATACCTTTTATCTTCTTTTTTGCTGCTGTTTGCACTGAAGCGTACTTGGGGATGTAAATACTTCTGTGCAACATGGCCAAACATGGGCAGCTCCAAAATTCTGTATTCTCTGCTTAAATAACTTCATGTCATAGATATTGGAGCTCAAAATAAGTACGAGATAAATAGATAGTGGTAATGTAAAACTGGTGGATTATCACATATGATACAGAATTAACAATATTCAAAGTAACTTAGGCTCTTAGGAAGCTAAACCTCAATTTAAGACCTAATTATTTCAACAGTTATGAAAATCTTGTCCTTAACACATTTTCCCAAAAGCCAAAGCACAAAGTTTCTTTCTTCTTGGCACCACTTTATTTTTATTATTATTATTTTGTCCTTAAAAAGATTAAACAGCCTAGCTGCATTAATTAGGTTTCCCGAGATGTTTATTTGCGATACGCAAACTGAAGGCTGAGCGAATAGCCAGGAATTCAGCAGCCCATGCGAATATGAACAATGAGCCATCTTTTAGAAATCAGAAGTTTTCTCATTGCGCTGCCAAATGTTGTGCTTCGACTGAATCTCTTACACAAGGGGACTTCCAAGAAATGTTTCCATTGAGGATGTATGATTGTTCGAGCATATTTTGCAGCTCTAAAACATGTGCTAATCAGAAACTTGAATGGCTGTTATCTGGCCTTAAACTCTTTAGTAAAAACAGGTGCTTCTTGCAGGCTTTCAGCAGCTTGGCCAGAACGAAGGAGGCAGCTTTAGCTTTTTAAGAGTTTAATATTAGCGCGTGTGTCTTAACAACCGCGAGCATCGCAGCATCAGAGTAGCGGTGGTTGTGAATCCGCACCTACTGAGATAAACCAGCAAATTACCAGAGGCCATGTGTGCTGAGGAGGATAAAGCAGCAAAGGAGAGGGCATACCGACCTTTAGGGCCATCTCTTTAAGAGAGTCACATGTGTTCCTAGAGTCTGTAGTAGCTGTGTAGAGGTAGGAGTTTCTCAAATCATTAAATGACAATAAGTCATGGTTTAATTGGTAATAAGAATAGAAGCTTTAAAAAAAAAAGCTTCAGAATTTCCTATTTTGCAATGCTTGAAATATCGATTTGCTCAAGATCAGCAGTTGTTCTAAGCAGATGCTGCTTTGGGTGCTTTCAACATGAGCCTGGCACGTCTACTAAGAAAGGTCTCCTTGTTCTCCCAAGGTCCAAGGCAGCGTTTCCTCAGTGCTGGTGTCTCAGGATGAAATGATGGAAAACAAAAAGTCAATAAAAAGCTGCTTTGGACTAAAAACTTCTGAAAGCCCCTGTATATGCCTGTATCTTTAGATGACTACTCCTGGGTTGGTTTGTTCTTATCACGGTCTCTGTTCTTATCCTTTAGGACACTTTTAGGTACTTTTGAAAATGTCAGCTTGGGTTTACTTGGTAGATTGAGGAGGAGATCATTTTATGAACCACCTTTCTTTTTTTCTGGAAGAAATAAAATAACAAAATTGATTCCTTTACTGATCCTTGTCTTTAGGTGGATCTTGTTCTGTATGTGCATCAATAAAAATGTCTTTAACAACAAGAGGATAGATGCAGGGGCAGGAAAAAACAGCCCGTTCATCAAGGAATGGACGTGGAGCAGGACTATTGTGAAGATGTTGCAAATATTAACGTGTTGTGTTGCACTCCCATGACACTAGAAGTCCCATTAGTGATAAATATTTCCAGTTTTAAATATCTACAATTTTAGTAGCTGCAAAGCTATTTTTATATAATAAAATCAATGTGTGTTCAGAAATTTTGTACATGTGCTCGTCTCAAAAGAAGCATCGTTATATCCTGCTCCATCCATCCTTTCAGAGTATGGAATAGCAATTTAATTTTAAACCTGAAGTGTTAAGTTTTAATTTTTTTTCCTTTGCTCAGCCTCCTACTTAGTCATACATAAATCAGAGGAATATGAAAGAACGAGTAAAAATGGCTCTATCCTTCTAGAGCTGTAATTTGGCTCCATGAATTATTAATTATTAGACCAGTCTAGCAACAGCTTTTTCAGAAGCCAGTATAAATGTAAAAGGCTCACCTTATCAGCCAAGATCTAAGCAGTGGCAGTAATGTAATTCTTACCATTTAGCACTTTGTGGTACGTTGAAAAGGAATAGGATATTAGACCATTTAAACTTTCTGAAATATAACACAAAGTAAGGAAGCGTGCTTTTTTTTTTTTTGCCTCTGAAATAATTTCAAAGACATGAATACACATGGATTTCTCAGGGGTTTGGACTGGTGGAAATGTTGAAGCTGTTCCATTTGTGAAGCGTCTCTGCGAGGGAGACCAGCAGCTCAAAGAGCACGCTTGAAAAGGAAAGGCTTTAGCTGCTTGTATTGGTTAGAAGAAAAGAAATCATCTGTGGAGGCTTGAAATTTAGCAAAAATGGGTGAAAGGTAGCATTTACCAAATACGAAGGCATCTGGTATTGTAAGTAAAGATTTCCATCCTAAATAACGTAGTTCTCTAGTTTAATGCTGCTGTACTACCTAAGTCTGGTGTTAATTTTCTTGAAGCCGTAGCGATAGTGGTACAAGGGGACCCTCATGTCCTCTGACTTAACTCGTCTGGCCAAAAAAAACGGGGGTTTTTGTTGCTTGTCTTAAATGACTTAGTGTTTGGTGCAGTCCTAAAGGTTCTTTTCAGATATCATCTGCCTCTGGCAGTTTCAAAGTTGAGCGCAGCAGCTGATTAATTGAATCCCATCTTGCAAAATTTAAGTGTGTGTAATGGAAAAATGAAATACTTCAGCACTTTTCTAATTTTGAAATTTCACTTTAACATTTTTAGTATTTTAGCAACACTCTTCTCCAGATCTAAGGACACGCCATTAAAATAAGGAGCCTCTCGCAGTATATCCTAATCTATTTTTTAAAATATTGTTTAACTTATAAACAAACTGGGAAAGGGTGTTAAGGAACTGATTAGGTATTTTCTTGCATTGAGGTTTTTAATAACCATTCTTCTACAAAATTTATGTAAAGCAATATTTCAGGGAGAAATCCTAATGGCATTCTAATGTGAATTCTACCTGAGATTGTTTCACAGTGAAATAATCTAGTTGCTGTCACTTGTTTCTGATTTACAGAAGCCGTTTTGCTCCCATCTGTTGATGCAGACAGTCCAGGCAGGGCTGGTAAAGAGCAGCTCATCAATGCCAAAGAGCGCGTGCGATGCTGGCTGCAGAAAAGTAATTAGTCTACAAAAATTTAGATGAAGTATGTAAGTTCCTACCCTGCCCACTTCTTTTTTCTTTAACAGCAGAGGTGAAGAATTTGGTAGGTGATAGTGCAAAACAGAGTTGGAAATCTTCCTTTCATTTTCTTACTCCTTTTTGTTGTAGGTTTTACCTGCATTTTGGGTACAATAGAGGATTTGTGTTTGGCATATGTATGGGAAGTTATTAATAACCACATCTCTTGCATGTTTCTATTAAGCTAAATGCGCTCATATATCAGCAGATTAAATAACTTGGTCTAAGGAAGCGTTTGTGAGGACAGGGCTCGCGTGGGGAGCTGATCTGTTATAGCTTTCCGATTTCCTATTTGGGATCATTAGGGTATTTTTACAGCCATTTCTTAAAACCTGCGGGAAGGCGCGGACCGGGGGCTGCGGTGGGAATCGTGCCGCTTGCGGGGAGCCGAGGGTAAGTGCTGTGGCCGTCTGTCGAAGGTGTGTCTCTGCCGTGGGTAAAAGTGTCGCTTGAGGAGCGGAGGAGGAGGAGAGGCAGCGAAGTTTGTTTCGTTCGGTATGGGGGATCAGGTTTTTCTTTACTATTAACTGCACAATCATGCTCTGATGACGCTTAACACGTGAAAGTAATCACGGCACTTTCATCATCTCTGGCCAGTGGAGAGAGGGAGTGCATTAACTACCCAGCCCTTCCAGGTGAGCTGCGTCTGTATGCAGCACATTACCCGAGTTAATGTGACAAAGACGATTAACAATTATTTTTTCTGATGAATTTAAACTACTTTCATTACACCCATTTCGGCTCCGCTAGCACAGATCTGTGCAAAACGGGACGGGAGAGCGCAGGGAGCCGGCGCGGAGGAGCCGGCGCCTGCAGCAGGGGCGGCTGGCGTCACAGTGGTTCGGGTCGGCAGTGCTTTGCAAGCAGCAGAACGGGAGTCTCTCATGCAAGAAATTGGAGGAGTCCTTTGGTGGGGAAGGAGAAAGATAGGGAGGAGATTAAAGATATAATTCTTAATCTTGGAAGGTATAGCGTGCACGAAAAATAGCGGGGCAAAACCGACCAGAAATGTGCCGAAATGTTGTTAAAATGCAACTGGAGCGTGCTCAGGGCTGCGTGCGGCTCTGGGGGAGCACCCTGTGAAAGCGCACCGCCGGGTGCATCAGCCAGCCTTTCGCATGGCGTTAGCTTGCAGCAGACCAATCTGGCAATAAATAACACTAACTTTTATAGGCTTTTAAATGGATGAAAACAAATTTGGGTGGCTTTTTTCTCATCGGTGCTTTTAGGGGTGCAATATTTTTTGCCCCTCAAAAAGCTGTCAATTTAAGATATGTTTGGACATCTCTCGCATCCCGTGGCAGCTGCTGGGCTGTAATACCACGGAGAAGAGGAGGGCCCGTGAGTTCTGTGCCATGCATGGCTTGGAGCTGGTGCCATCCCATGGCTTTTCTAGGGCTGGGCATGCATGGGTGCCTGGCGGCCATCTGCCATCTCGGTTGCCTTATCGTTCCCAAAATTAATCCCCTCGAGAACACAAAGGAAGGAGGATGTATTGTTGGGTTGACGGTTGGACTTGACCCTAGAGGTCTTTTACAACCTTAATAATTCTGAGAACTGTAAGGGGGTGGAAAACGCTAACGTGACTTGCAGCCTTCCACACGTACGTCGGTGGTCCGGCTCTGAGGTTGTCTGTGCCGCGTTTGGAGATGCCGTCGTGTGGCAGGCGGCCAAACCCAAGGTTGCGTTGGCAGAGCTGGCTCAATGTCAACCAAAGCAAAGTTACCGCAGCGTTGTCTTTGTCGCGGGCTGAGACCTGCCAGGGCCCTGGGTACGGGCACGCCTTGCGCAGGACTCTGTGCTGCCGTGCCTGCTATTTTTACTTAGCCTAGCTAGGCTGTGATGGCAGTGATGGTGATTATGCCTTTAATGGATGTGCCCTGAAAGCTTTCTTAGAGATCCTTGAAACTTGGCCTTGGCTGCCCCTCGGAGCTTCTGGCCATGGCTTTTGCTGGAAAAAATGACGCCAGACCAGATCTCGGGTGCTGCCGGAACACAGGGGTCCACAGAAGCACCCACCACTTCGCGTGGGACGGAGGAGCCCAGTAGTAACGGTGCAAAGATTCGTTGAATCAGTGCACGTTGCAACTGAGTTAAAGGGTGGCGATTTCTCACCTTGCATTTTCGCTTTATCAAATCTGTTGTTCGGCTGAGCCAAGTTTTTGCAAATTTCGTATAAAATCTGGCATCTGAAACGTTTTGTCCTGCGTCTAGGAGCCTGGGGTGGGGGGAGCGGGCACTGCTCACCCCAGGACGAGTTCTCCTCACTGGGGTTGCTGCTGGCACGCAGGGACGATGTGGGGAGCGGTTTGATAAAGCTGCATGGGAGAGGTGTGCAGGCATCGCTCCCCCAAAAAAGCAGCGAGGCGAGGTTTGCTTCAGTGCAAAATGTCACACAAGTACATGTGTGCCTTAAGAGGCGTTTTGAAACTGTCTCGTTTTTTCACAGACGGGACTGGGGTACGGCTTTGCGTTCAGTGGGAGCTCCTAATAAGCATCCCTAGGAGATCCCGATGCTGGGATCTCAGCTCTGTGCTTTCCCTTGCTGGTTGCTGAGGTCTGAGCGGCCGCGCGGGGCTCCTCGGTTTATCCACACCCCATGGGTGATTGCATCTGGCACCCACGTCCGCCTGCATTTGGAGAAGCGAAAACCAGCCAGCCTGCAAACGCGGCCCCATAAGCTTAGATGGCTGAAACAGAATTAATTTTTTGCAAGGCAAATTATCGCGCATCGAAATGCATCTCCGAGTGAAGATGTTACAGATAATTGTGCCTGGATGGCTTTTGAATCCCACAAATTAAACCTATTGGGGAAAGTCTTACTTGGGTTTCTGTGGTGCAGTTTTGCACAGACAAAGTCTTATTCTGTGTTGGAGAAACAGTGAGAAGTACATACTTTAGGTGGCGGAAAACATGACAAAATGCTTATTGCTGGGAATGGAAGTACATCAGAAAATATATGGCTATTATCCAGCTGCAAGTTTCTCCATTTAAATGCAAACAAAACAGGAAGATGAAATGCAATTTTTAGTTTAATCAACTTTCATGAGTCTTCTGGGAAGCCCAGAAGTATCTGCAAGGAGCCTCTGGGACCTGTTGGGTTTAAATATGAATTTTGAAGTCTGCTCAGTAATAGATGGTACGCTGCGTTTGGTTTAAAAATTAAGCTTTGCGAGTGACATCTGAGCCTAACTGGACGCTAGCTGGCAAGGGGGGAGGCCTGTCAAATTAATAGCTCATTTTGGAGGTGGATTAACCCTTTCTTTTGCTAAAAATGTGCCTGACATAAAAATTCTTTGCCCGATGCATTCTACAAATAGCAAGTTAAAATAATAAACTTATCCATTATAATTATTAAAATAAAGAAACCAGGGATGGATAGGAGAGCTGATAAAAAGTGAACAACAGCCTGTACCGGGTGGCGTTCGGGAGAGAACCACAGTGGAACTGAAAGAAAATGGTCCCTAGTTATTCTGCCTATATAATTATGGGGGGTGGGCGTGGATCATGATTATTTAAATCTTATTTTGAATATCGTAGCATCAAATACCTGGTCGATAGAGGCATTACAGGTATTAAAATATAAAAAGTTTGTGTGTTTTAATTTAAAAGAAAAAGTAAAGAACTGAGGTGTGCAAAAGGTATGGTGAACTGGAATTTTTTTGCAATCTCTGGCACTCGAATGGGCTGGGACATTTCTGCACTGACGTCCTCAGTGTTACGTTTCTCCTGAGACCAATTACAAAGGTTCACAAGGTTGTTTTTATTTTCCTTGCTCTTGATGCCTTTTTAATGAGGCCTCCTAGTAAACAGCAAGCATTATGCTTTCCTGTTGTATTCCTGTCTGCCGCCTTTAAACATTTATTACTAATACATGTGGGAAATGATTTATAAATTAAATATTAGGAAAATGTACTTTTAAGAAACAGAAGTAGTTAGGGGGTATATTTTATAATTGTCATTGGGGGAGTGGGAGAGGAAGCCATGCCAATATTTTGCTAATGGAAGCGCAGTGGAAAGAACTGTTAAAGCATCATTGTGGTTTTATGTAATAAATAGAGATAATAGATGCATGGAGTTTTCAGTGCATGTATCTGGGCCTGTGGCTTGGTGTAATAAAATCTGAATGCAAAAAGAAAAAAGAAAATATATAAAAAAAGCAGCCAATTGTGCTGTGCTGCCCAGGGAAGTTTGAACGCGGCTGCTCTCCTGTGCAAGTGCGTGTTCCCTCCTGCTCTGCACCAGCGCTGCCAAATCCCGGGACTCGCAGCGTCCCATCGGCATCGTGCCTGCCAGCGCCAGCTCCTGCCCTGGCGCATTCCTCCTCCTGCTTTGCCTCTTCAGTCGCTGGATCTTCCAGATTCAAGTGATACTTGCAAAATATTCTCTAATCACCAGCACCAGCTAATCAAGCCTAATAACGCAATTATTTTGGAGTAGAAGCATGAGTGCCCTGTATGGAGTCACTCCATCACGCTAAACGCTCCCGTGTTGGGATGCTGCCTGCTGCAATATTGCTCTTGCTGCCTTAGAAATACCAAAGTCAAGTACAAATACCGTAATTGTTTAAAGATGTTGTATCTCGTTACTGAATCTTATTTGTTTACTGGCTGCTCGGTTAATAGATGGGCAAATGCTACTTGGTTTTGGATTATGACTGAACTTGCTGGTAGGCAAGGCTGTTTTCACCTGGGTTTGGAGAACCTGGTTGCTCTCTCATGCTTTGGTGCCAGGTTTGCAGTGAGGTTAATGGTGAGCAAATGCAAATCTGGCTGGCTTTTTGAAAAAACTCTTTGCATTGGCTGCCCCATGGCTGGCTTTGTCCCTCTTCTACAGTAGGTTGCTGTGAGCCCTCTCGGATGATATTTGGTTGACAGCCGGCTGGGCATGAGCCAGCAGTGCCCGGGTGGCCAAGGAGGCCACCAGCCCCCGGGCTTGTGTCAGCCCTGGTGTGGCCAGCAGGAGCCGGGCAGGGATGGGGCCCCTGTGCTCGGCCCTGGGGAGGCCCCACCTCGAATGCTGGGCTCAGGTTTGGGCCCCTCGGGACAAGAAGGCCCTGGAGGGGCTGGAGCGTGTCCAGAGAAGGGCAGCGGGGCTGGGGCAGGGTCTGGAGCACAAGTGTGCTGGGGGGCGGCTGGGGGGGTTGGGGGGGTTTAGCCTGGAGAAGAGGGGGCTGAGGGGAGCCCTTCTCGCTCTCTGCAGCTGCCTGAGAGGGGCTGGAGTGAGGGGGGGGTTGGTCTCTGCTCCCAAGTCACCAGTGACAGGACGAGAGGGAACGGCCTCAAGCTGCGCCAGGGGAGGTTTAGGCTGGATATTAGGAAAAACTTCTTCACCAAAAGGGCTGTCAGGCCCTGGCACAGGCTGCCCAGGGAGGTGGGGGAGTCTCCATCCCTGGAGATATTTAAAAGAAGGGCAGACGTGGTGCTTGAGGATATGGTTTAGTGGTGGGCTTGGCAGTGACAGGTTAGCAGTTGGACTCGATGATCTTAAGGGTCTTTTCCAACCTTAACGATTCTATGATTCTGTGATTCGTTTCGCTGTCCTGCTGGCAGGCTTGGACGGCACATCTCGTTCCACATCCGTGGTAGCCTTTGTGGGGGGAAATAGATGAGTATGTTGATAAAGCTCACCTATACACCTGTGTGTGGATATATGTACGTATCCAAAATTTGTTTTAGTAAATGATGCGTTTCTGGCAGGTTTGTGGTTTGGGGAGGTCTCTGGCAAATCTGTCTTTGTGTGCCCCTGTTGTGGTGGAAAGCCTGGAGGGGTCCTGGTCCTCTCCTAGCATTTTCTCTGGTGACTTGATGCAGCGTTGGGAGCTGAGCATAGGGAGGCTGGTTTTTTTCAAAGAGAATAATTTTAATCATATGTTTTGATTCCTCTGGGTCTGGAAGCTGCTGTTGTGGGTACTTCTAGGGACAGGGGTGCAGAAAGGCCTTACTCAGCGTGCTTGTGAATCTGTCTCCGGCAGATCTTTGCTTCATTTCTTGAAATTTGCATCTGTGATTACAACCGCTTTGGTATGCTTGCAAATTCAGCTCCTTGCTCCTAATCCATCCTTGGTGTTTCTGTTGAAACTGGCTGAAGCTGTCACGTGGCTGAGCCCTGTCGCACCCCGCGGCTGCTCACAAGTAATTCAGCTGAGTTTGCTGTCTCCCAGACACGTTATCCCTCTGTGAAAATCCTTTCCAGAGGGAAGATGATGGAGGAGAGGAGTGGTTGTCCTTTGCTGTACCGAAAGGTGTTTACTTCCCGGTGATGTCAGGCTGGTGGCACTTCTTTTCTAAAACACGACTGTTCTGAGAATATGAAATAATACTTTGATCATTTTCATCTTTTATCTTTTTAAGTAGCTGATTTTGTTCTCATATGAAAGCAATCGGCTCAGATAGCTAATCAAGCTGCATAACGATGAAAAGGTCAAAATAAAATAGTGAACTACCGTGATTCACAGCGAAGACTGGGTTCAGCTTTCAGAGGAGCGCAGCCCATTGTCAGAACACAAACTCACTTTTATTTTTCAAGAAAAACCTAGGTTACCATTTTCTCCTCTCCTTTCCACTGTAAAGTCATGTTGTCACCCACAGATGTTGTCCTGAGACAAATAAGAAGAGTAGCTGACATCTCTGGTAAGAAAAAATTACAGTGAGAATATAGAGGTCCCTAATTATATTGGAGTAATAGCAGACTTGACGCTGCGAGGGGAACATGCTCAAGAGTAGCCATCCATTCTCCAGACAAGGATGGCAACAGCCTCACCAGAATGTAAACCCGTGCCTCTTACAGCAGTCTTCAAATGGCGCTGCAGGAGCAGAGTGTGGTATCGCATGCACCCAACCTCACCACGTCACGCAGTGAAAATAGAAAATGGCATAAAATTAATCCTTTCTTGATGGTTTTATATTAAAAATCCTCCATAGTTATTCTTTTGAGCCAGATTTAGATCTTCCATTGTACGTCCTCTCATCGTCTACCCTGCTGCACGTGCAGGTGCTCTCTGAGCTGGTGCTTGGTGGAGGTTAAAGCAAGGATTGGACCAGTGAAGTGGATGCCATTGTAAAAAATTTTAACTTTAGCGTGTGTAATGAGAAGTTACTTGGTCGAGCTGGAATTTTCCCAAGCTTTCTGGAGACGTGGGGCTGGCGTGGTGGCGTGCGAAGTTGGGCTGTTACAAGGACTTACGGTGGCGTTTATTTGAGAAGGCCAATCGTTTATTTTTTTTGGTTCTGTTGCGTGGGATTTATTTTTAGTGTAACTAATCAAATGAGTATAGAACTAGAATAGCATTGGTGAATCAAACGAACCTTTTCATGAGTAGAAGTAGCTTGATTTATTAAGTGAAATTGTAATCCAACACGAAGCATTTGATTACCCTCATACGCACTAATCCTTTTTTTATGAGATCAGTTTGCCCCAAAGACCTGTACATGGTATTTTTTTGGCTGCCTTTTTCTTTAAGACCTCAAAACGATATAAATGATGAGCTCCAGCTGTTCCTCATTGTGTGGTGTCATTTCTGATGCCCAAGGTGTACTGGATTTTAAGCTTCTCAGACTTTTCCCTGGTAAGTATTATTTAATAGCTATTGCTGCATGAACATTGATTTTAATTTTACTAAAATAAGTGCATTAAAATGTTTACACATTATTATTTATTACCAACTGTTTTGTTAGTGTTGGAGATGGTGATTTTTATTTATTTCCTGGTACGGCATAATTAATTTTGTATGCTTATCTGGAGACTTTCTTGTCAGTTATTCATAGCCTGACTACTTTGTCTGTAATCTTCAAGCCATTTACTATGTGATATGAAATAATTCAGCGTGGTTTTGCATTAAGATTTAGAATAATGAAACTGTCTATTGGTATTTATAACAGTCATCTGCAGCAGGAGGCAGTTCACCTTTCATCCTCGGCGACGTAGGGAAGACTGGCTTTACTCACCTTGGGGAATCGATAGTAGCTCAGGTGTTGTCTTAGTTTGGATCGTGTCTGTGTGTGTATAAAAACGAAGGCATTGACGAGCTGAGCAGAATATCTCGGCTCCCCAACCAATTGTTGTGTGACAATTGTCGCAAACACCGGTTGTGTTGTTACGGTGTGGGTTTGGATATGGAAAATCTGTTCTCTGCGTGTGTGGCAAATAGTATTTTACGTGGATCCACGTTGTCCTTCTGCGCTGAGAAATGCATAAGGAGGTTGAGGAGGTGGGTGAAGGTTTCATTGGACGCTCCCTGTTGTAGTGTGGCAGCAATAAACTCCAGACAAACCAAGATGAAATAGCCTGAGATTTAAGTCTGGTTTCACCCAGCACTTGGGCCATGTGCCCGTGTGAGGGACACGGTTGCTCAGCTCCTGCCTCCCTGTCCTCTGGCTCCACATCCTGCCTCTGGACCCATCTACTTTTGCTCTCAGCAATTATTTTTTCCTTTTTCATCAGTGGGGTTCATGGCAAGAACACAGTGGAAAATGGCGTGACTTTTAAGACAGTATTAAGAAACATTTTCCAGACATAAAGCCTGAGTTAGGAACAGTCAAATTTCCAGAGGTAATTAAAGGAACTGTTCACAGCTATTTAAAGGACAGAAAAAATTGCATATTACCTCTTCATCTCCTCAAAAATAAATAGCACAAATTGAGATCCGTGTGTGATTTATACCACTTATAGGCTCACAGATTCATTAGAAAATAACTGAAATCTGAGAAAACCAATGTCTTTTGTGTATCAATTGCAGAGAAAATGAGATTATGTTAAGATTAGCCTTTGAGTCAATCAATACTTAAACAAATTATCCTAGTCTTGGTCAGAATTTAATAACTGACGCTTGCTGCAAGATGCCTTAAACTCTTAAAAACTTTGGTTCCCTTAAACCCAGCTGTTGCACGGCTTTCCAGCGTTGAGTGAAGCAGTGATTAGGTTTTAGCCCTTTAATTAAACCGACATCTTTACATAGTAGTTAAGGTGGTCTTGTAAATCTAACAGAAAAGCTGCACAAGTCATACACCTTGTATATATGTATATACTACGGCCCTTAAGAATGAGTATATACCTACAGAGTGTGGGTACCTACTGCTGTGACCCTTGGCGTGAGCGGCGATGTGCTCCCCCACCATAGCGGTACTGCTAAGCTTGGTTTGTGAAGGCGCCTTAATGTTCTGCTCAAAACAAAATACAAACCACTGAGAGTCAGCAAGAGTTTGTGCCTCTTGGTGGTTGCGTGTGATTACAGTTTACAGTTGAGCATGCGGTAATTATGCAGTTTAATCAGTTTCTGCACCGGTATCAACCACTTAAAAGATTTCTGAGTTTATCAAAAACATTGGATATCCATCTTCAAAGATTTTCAAAGGAGCAAAAAAGAAATACCATAGTTCACAGATGATTAAATATTTTTTCTTACTACTTTTTTTTTTTTTTGCCAGTATTTGTAATACATCAAGAAAATGCAGAAATAAAATGAAAAACAAGGAAATAAAATTTATTTCTTTCAAAGCTCAGGACTGAACATAATGCTATTCAGCATCTGTCCATGGCAGATGTCATCTTTTCCTTCCAAACCAGATATCTCTCTTGGTGGGAGAGTGCTTGAGCGCACTGGTGCTGTGGATGGACGGACTGACTTCCGTCTGTCCCCCTGCGTTCCTAGGGCTGCCAACCCTCAGTAAAACGGTGAAATCTCCAGGGAGCCTTATTTCCCAAGACTGAAACCCGGAGGGGTTTGTCTGGCTTTATACGAGCTCCAGCTGCACCCACAGGGTTTGTCCGTCACAAGTAATGACCACCTCTGCTTGCTCATCGGTGTAATGAGGTGGGATGCAGCAAAGGGGGTCCCGCTGCCGGGGCGCAGCTCCCGGGGAATGCCACTTCTTACAGAGGCATGCCTCAAAAGAAATTCTGTGCATAAAATGGGCAGATAGACTTCAAAAGGGCTGAAAATGGCAAATCAAACCTTTTCATTGCTTTCATTACAGAAAGGGGGAGAGGCACGCTTCACTCCACTGTTTTCCATAATATACCCAAGGCAAAAAAAGAACTGTTAAATTACAGTTGTTTCCCTCTGGAGGTTTCTTCACAAACCCAAAACATTGGTGGTTTTCTGTATGTTTGTTTGGTTTTCTGCACTTAGAAGCTGTAGCCGGCTTTCGTGGCAGTTTGGGTTGGTTTATCATGTAGGAGTAGCGAGAAGAAATTTGTTGGTACGTGTTTTGATTTGCTTTCCCTCATTTGGTTTTCCTGAGATGAAACTTGACGACGTGATATTTGGCGCTGATGTAAAAGAAATTCATTCTAGTTCTTCTAGTCCATTGTGCAAACTGCTAGGGTTTTCCTACCTGGCCTTGTTCATACTTTTGGTATTGTAAAAGAGAAGAATGACACCTAAGAGAACTTGTCATCCAAAAAATCTGGCTCAATGGAAGATGTAAAAAAATACATAAGTTTTAAGAGTTTTGTTGGAGCAGTGGAGTGCCAGGGATCATTCAGGGAAAGAGGCTAATGAATAGTCTGAAATGCCTTTGGAGGAGCCCCCCAAAAGGATGTGTCTCTCTGAGGCCAGAACGTGCAGCTGGCTGGCTCTGAACATCAATCCCAACTCTTGCGTTCCTCCTTCTATGGCGGAGGAGGGCTACCACGTAGCTACGTCTGTAATAATTAGAGAAATTATGTCCTAGAAAGTATATCCTGTCCTGAACGCTGTGACATTCTGGGTATCGATGGGATTTTAGCAGGGGATGAGCAGGACTCGTGTTTTACCTCCTGTCCTGGTGGCTGGGTGAGACCTTGGACCGGCTGGCGCAGGTGGGATGCTCTCCCACCAAAGCAGCGCCTGCCTTTCATATACTTACTCTGAGGAGATATGCTAATGCCCCAAATGCAATTTTATTTAATATTTTAAATGAACTTGTATGGTAATAAACTCCAGTGTACGCACTAAGATTTAGTTTCAGCTCACATGCACATTACCGCTTGGAAGAGTTTTCTTTCTGGCTTTTCTAACTGCATTTCAAAGCCGCCTTACTGAGGTTATTCTGGCAATTTTATTTTATTTTTTTTTTGCTGCAAATAAACTATTCTTGAAAAACAGAACTTTCCTAAGGGCAGTCAAGTGTCAAATGCAGAGTTATGGATGGTGTCAGCTGCGTGTGGAAGCACATGCTCCATTTATTCATTACAGCTGTGAAAGCTTAGCTGTGCAAACGCCAAGTGCCAGTTGTGTACCTGTCACTTCAGAGCTTTTAATGAACATTGATCATGTTCACCCAGACGTTTATTTGAATAAAGTGAATGTGAAGTAATTTTTAAAAATACAATGTGAACTTTTCCTTTTTTTCCCTAGTGTTTTATAGTCTTTAGGATGAACCTGCAAAGACCATTATCCAATAATTCTTATCTCTGAAGAATTGTTACTCAATGAGAAAAGGATCTGCGCGTTCATTTTGGTCATCTTGTAAAGGTTCATTTAAACTTTAGAGTATAATTTGTCAGTATACTGTATATTTTTAGATATTTTTTTTTTTAATTAGTTCCAAAAACCCTCTCCTCTGTAGGTGTCTTTAAATAGCCCCTTGGAAAAACAAACCTATTTCTGGTTCTTCTTGCAGAACTTGGTTATGCAATTTGGGGAAATAACCTTTATCTCTTTGCTTGTGTGAGTGAACGGCCTGGCCTACCGGATTTATTCTGCTGCTTAGGACTGTTCTCGGTGGCATAAAATGTGAGACGTGGAAGTGCTGCGTTGCCAAATTCGTGCTAAGACTCATGGATCTGCAGAGTTCGTGCCCTGAAGCAGTGAGCGCTCGGAGCAGACAGATGGGGACCCAGTTAATAATAAACTAGGTAACTGCATCCCCCGTTAAGAGCCGTTCCCCCTACGTAGGACATAGTTTGCTGCATGTATCCTATAAGACATGCGAAGTGAAACCATGGTGTGATGGTGGAGATGCATAAGATTTTTTTGGGAAAGCCATAATCAACAAATAATTTTCAGGAATCCCACAGCAAAGAAATCTTATGTGGTCTAAAAATGCCACACTCATTTTAAGTCCTGTTTCATTAAATATCCATTTCCTTATGGACTGTTTCAGGGAAAGTACCTAAAATAGATATAGATGCTGTGTAATATATAGCGGTAGCTTACATTCCTTATTGTACTGTAGCTGTAGAAAAGAAAAACCCACAAATAAAATCTTTCTAAACAAATCTAGTGCGAGTTTCCTAATTAAAAGAAACTGCGTATCTGCAGAAGGAGGAGAAATATTTAATATATTGATTTCAATAAAAACTTTGCAATGTTTAGTTTAAACGAAGGACTCAAGTGAAGTCTGCATAAGCAAATAAATTGATCTGCAGGCTCTGCATTTGTGGTGGCTGCAGTAAAAAGAAAGAAATCCATAGGTCATTACTGCGAGAATAAAGCTAATAATATTAGCTCAGGAGTCACTCTTAAATGTTGTTTCCATAATGATCTTGTAAGGTGCTGAGCTTTCACAATGCAATTGTGTATTTAAAGGTAGAAAACTTCTAATACAGGTGGTTTCACTTCTTCAGGGACTAAGTGCAATGCAATAGACTTTAAGATCGGGGGTTTTTTTCCTCATTTTTGCTTTCAAATTATTTTAACAATAACCTTTTGAATTTGAGTTGGCTTGGAATTTGTGGAAGGCAGGGAATATCAAAGTAGAGCAATCAGATGATAATCCTAATTACCTAACCTTGTACTGGCAGCATCTAGTGTATTTTTAGTCTGATAGGATCAGAGGTATCATTATCGGTAATTTGATAAACTTTGTCACTTTCCTTTGAAGACATTATTTTAGGCTTTTTTTGTGAGTTAACCTGCTCTCTTGAGGGTAAGCTAGCAAATAATTTATTCAGTGAAAATTTCTGACAATTTTTAAGTGAGAATAAATATTTCTAAGATCCTTCTGGTTATAAAACTTGACAATATGCCCACAGATATCCTTTTCCTTTATATGTGGCATAGCAGTGGCAGTTTGCAATCTGATAGCCAGCTGAGTGAGTTTTTTCCAGGGAGCTCTTCAAAATTTAAGTTCACTTCTTCCTTAGTTTTGAAATATTTTGCAATATATTGTATTTTGGCCATGGGCTTCCATTGCTGATGGAAGAAGCAGAAGAAAGCTGCCCAGGGGCTGGTCGTGCCAGAATTCACTGGAGTGTGGACCTTCCCAGTGGGGCTGGAGCCACTTCCTCGTGTAACGTTGTGGAAATCCAGTTCCTGCTGCAGAAACGTGTAGAAATCGTGTCCTGCTTCAAAGCATTTGCATTTGATTTCCACCTGGGGACTTGTGATACCCATTTCCTTTCCTTGTATTGCTTTGGTTCGTGGTAAGATGTGATTATTGAATGCCTTCAGTGTTGCCTGAGAGAAGCCTATAACGTCTCTGCTAGTAGCCTACAGGTGATTTCCCACACATCTGATCCATGATGATAATCAACCAAATTTTTAGCTTTTTTAACTATGAAATAAGAACTTTTTTGGGTGCTATTAATATATTTTGCAGGGCTGGAAGCAAGAGGCACAGGGAGCCAGTGGACCCGCTTGCCCTGGAGTGGTCCAGGGTCACATCAGGCAGAGCCGCTCGCCGCCGCGACCTCCCCGGCAAACTCCCAGCTCTCGGGGCCCGCGTTCCCCTCGCTGCCTCCCCTCGGAGCGGCTCCGCTTCGCCGGCGGCTCGCTCGAGAGGGGATGACTGATGCTGCGGGGCAAAGGTGCGAGCTCCCAGCGGGGATGCGAGGGATTCGGTTCAAGTCTCACGCTTGAGTAGGGCAGACCAGGAGCTGTAGCCGCGCTGTCTGAGCGAGCGCTCTCGCTGCAGGCTGATTTGCTGGCTTGAGAATGAGCTGCTGCTCTTCCTGAGGGGGGGAGAGCGATTAAAATATGTTTTTTCTGATCCACATAGAACCCATTTTGTAAAGGAGAATTTTATCCCTGGGATGTTTAGTACTAAGAAATCAACTTTGACTGGTTTGCGTTCAGCACTAGGTCCAGCACAGGTCCTGCCTTAAACAGTGCCTTTTATTTCGGTCCTTTTAATTGAAATGTGAGTGAACTAAGCCAGCAAGGAGGGACAGAGTCTTAAATTACCTCTGAGAAGGGAATGGATAGCCAGTGAGGCAGGGAGCTATAGACAGGTTGTCAGTCCATGAGTTGGTCCGACGGCAGCAGCATCTCGGGAGTTGTCGGGTGGAGGGTGGGGACCGATAGCACCGGTGCTGCGCTCCACAGGTGTGCCGTGCGTGGAGCAAAATCCATGCCTGGTGAGACCAGTGGTGTGTTCAGAGCAGGGTCCCACCCCGCAGACCGAGGATGGTACTCGCTCAGGGATGTGACATTTCTGACTGTTGTTTTCCTATTTTCTTATATTTCTTATTCTCTTTATCCTTTCCCACTGCTCAGCGTGAAGTTCTGTTTAATGTCTTGATGTATTTCTGTGTCTTTTGGAATAAGTGCAGCGCATCGCCCCAGGTGAAACCGTGCCCACGACTTCCCCACGCTCTTGTCGCTGCATTTCTTTACAAACGATAGCTACTCCTTCAGCAGTCACTTTAGTGTCTCTCGTTGCGGTATTTGCAAATTCAAATAATCTTTTAGAACTGTTATTTAACAGGGAATTTCCAAGGCACTTCTTAAAGTAGAATCTCGCCAATTGGACAGCCAGGGCAAGATGGATGGGGTTTTGTCTTCTGCGCTGGTGGAGCTGATTAGCGTTTTTGTTATCGCTAAAGACCCCCGGGGCTCAGATTGACAGTGGCTCGGTTGTTTTGTATTCTGCTCCTCTGCGCTTCATGTTCCTCCAGTGGTTATAGTGCGAGAGAGAGGAGAATATTAAGCATCAATAAATGAGTCGGGTCACATATGGAGCGTTCAACACATGGTGGTCTCTTTTACAGTGAGCCTTGTTATTACATAAAATAAAAGTATATGTTCTGTCCAGCTTTCCACATCTCCCCATAAGGTTGGAAGGGAGACAAAGATCAATCATTGATAAAGATAGCCTATGGCAGTGGGTAGATGAGACTGTCAAGTCAAGTGAGAGGGCAATAAAGCACACAAAAATATTAAAATATTTTGATTCTTAGAGGCTTCAACTTATAATCTTTGACTCCTGCAGCCTGAGGCTCCCAGTTTACCTGCAGCCTGGAAAGGTCTCAGACCTTGCGTGCACTTTTTAATGCCGCGTATTTGTTTGCAGAAAACAGGTGTATGGGGGGGGGGGACGTCTCCGTTCTGTGCCAGGCACCAGAGGGGGAAAGGCTTATAGAGAGAGCCTCTAGCAGCAAGTAAATGAAATTATCAATTAAGTATGCAATAAAACTAAGTCAAATATTTAATGATGTTTGATTCATGAGGATTGTATTCGTCTTTCAGTTCTAAAATTTTGGTCAGCTGTTGTGATGTGGGATTTGCAGAACCTGCTCGCTTGGCACTGAACAGCACATACAGCAAGTGCTTTAAAAAAAGAGAAGCTCCTGCGTTTTCTTTGTGTGAATTTCGGGAGGCTCAGGGAAAGCCAGGGAGCAAATTGCCAAAACGATGCGTGTGTGTTTGTAGGGGGTGTAATGTATTACATGTTTCGTTTCTTATCTGGCTAATAGAGGGCTGAGAGAGTCCTGAAATGCAAATAACGCTGACGATGTGGCAGATGAAGCATAGCATGTCTTCCCAGAAACATGGGTTTTACAGAGTGAGTCAGACTGAACCTTTTTCTAGCAAACTGTAGTGTCTGTCTCTTAATTCCCAGCCCTCGCTGAGCGCAAGTCAGTGGGGCCCGTGGAAGGGTTAGAAGGAAAAAGGAGCAGCAATGCGCGGTCAGAAGTCACCGTGTGAGAGCCCAGCTCCTGGGTCTCTGCTCCTTCCTGCAAAATGCGTGATTTTACCCTAAATCTGTCATCCCTGTCCTTTGGGGAGCAGATCTGGGTTTGCTCTGGGTGCTGCAAAACGCCCTGCGGTCCAGGCACCGATTTGAGACCCAATGTCGGGCTCAACTCACGTAAGCGTGCCAGTGGAGGGAAGAAGGGTGATTGCTTGGAAACAGAGCTTGCTCTGTTTTTATACTACCTGGGGAATAATGCAACTGTTCACTAATTGAGAGCTCGGGTAGAGAGGCACAGAGCTTGAAACAGCTGAAGGTTTTTCTCCTACTTTTTTTTTCTTTTTTAAAAAAAGCTTTGCATTTCATAAAGGGAAAATAACCTATATGTGGAGCACTCAAAATACCACTTGTACATTACTTTTTCAAGTAGAAAATATTGCAGACATTCCACCAGATACATAGTTGGAGAATTATTTAATAAGAGTAAATAAAATGGCCAGGTCATAGTTACGGTCACAGAGCATTCGCTTTAGTGCCCACACGGGCACCGTGGAGTTGATGGTGGATTCCAAGACGTGATCCAGTCAGAAGATACACGGCATCTTTATAAAGTAGATCTTTCAATCAGTTTGCCTTTAACGGCACATCTAGAGGTAATTCAGAATGTGCTTTTCAGGTTAAAATAGGGTAATTTTATTCTATGTATAGTACTAGAAAGACAAGTTTGAGGCAGTGCATGATCTTTCACGTTCCAGTTTTATCTGCTACAAACAAACAGGGAATATCAGAACCCTGATGTGCTCTTGTATGGCTTGAGGTATGACTTTTTGGGTGGCCGGAGAGAGAAGAGGGAGGTCGTGGATGTGCTGCCCTGCTCCTTCCCGGCCCTGGTGAAGCACAGGGGTCTTGGTGCTGCGGGATGTCCCACCGTCTCTGCCCTGGCCCACCTGCGAGGCCCCCCTGCCCCGTAGGGATGAGCTGACATGAGCAGTGTGGCCTCCGGCAAGATCAATCTATGGATTTATTTCTGCAATTTTGCTTCCTTCCAAGGTCTTCTCCAGCCAAGGTTCAACACCGGTCGCTTGTAATGTAGATTCACATTGTAACAGCCAATATATAGGTTTGAGCATGAAACAGTACATATATCAGTTTGAAATAGCTGCAAAGCAGTTCAAGGTCGTTCTGGGTCTTGTGTCAGCACTGGTGTGGCCAGCAGGAGCCGGGCAGGGATGGGGCCCCTGTGCTCGGCCCTGGGGAGGCCCCACCTCGAATGCTGGGCTCAGGTTTGGGCCCCTCGGGACAAGAAGGCCCTGGAGGGGCTGGAGCGTGTCCAGAGAAGGGCAGCGGGGCTGGGGCAGGGTCTGGAGCACAAGTGTGCTGGGGAGCGACTGAGGGAGCTGGGGGGGTTTAGCCTGGAGAAGAGGGGGCTGAGGGGAGCCCTTCTCGCTCTCTGCAGCTGCCTGAGAGGGGCTGGAGTGAGGGGGGGGCTGGTCTCTGCTCCCAAGTCACCAGTGACGGGACGAGAGGGAACGGCCTCAGGCTGCGTCAGGGGAGGGTTAGGCTGGAGATTAGGGGAAAGTTCTTCACTGTAAGGGTTGTCAAACATTGGCACAGGCTGCCCAGGGAGGTGGGGGAGTCTCCATCTCTGGGGGTGCTCAAAAAAACCTGTAGACATGGCACTTCAGGACATGGTTTAGGAGGCCTGGGGGTGTTGGGTTGACATTTGGACTTGGTGATCCTAGAGGTCTTTTCCAACCTTAATGATTCTATGGGTTAAAGGCATTCCCTGTTGTGATTTTAAGGCAACTTTCTACCATTACCTTGAAATTGGCCAGTCAGCTGAAGGCCGGTAACAACGTATTTGTCTGAAAATACGTGCTGTTCCCAGCCAGGCTCTGTGCGCAGTTTAGCAAGTCAGGGGAGGCCGTAGCAGCACGGTTTAACACACGCATGGGTTGTTAGATGCCCTCCCGGGTACCCAGATGTTTAAGGCTGCGTCTCTGAAGTTCACAACCAAACATGCAGAGTTGGTTTTCTGTTTGATTTGCTGGTCCTTTTTGGTTTGGTTTTTTTTTGTATTTAAATCCGAAAGGAGTTCTAAGCTAAACCTCAGCTAAGCAGAAAGTCAAGGCAGGCACCAGCTGAAATACGGGTTTTATTTCAACATTTTCTTCCAATGAGTTATTGAAGCAATTTATTGGCCTAAGCTATAAAATAGTTTGCAGTGGAAATGTAAATAACAAATGGTCAATCCCTGCTGGTGTACAGTACAAAGGAAATATTATTTTGGGGACCTCTCCGCTCGCTGGAGTTGATTTATGGGCTCCTTTCTAGCTACCGGTGGCCCATCCTGAAGACAGGAGGAAATGATGACAGAAATGGTATAATTTGTAATGGGAGCCTGAGGTTTCTGTCAGCCTCGGTGTTCCCCTGCGCCTCCCAACCAGCCGCCGTCCTCTCCCCTCCGCTGAGGTTTCTGAAGCAGTGAGGACCAAGGACTAGGAATTTGAAAAGATAAAATTCAAAGCTGAATTACTGTTTTGCAAGTTCCCTGTGCAACGCAGAGTGTTTAAGTGGTGCTTCTTGTACTTAAAAATGAAATGGTGCATCAAGGAGTTTGCTTCAAGTGAAATAATAAATCAAAATAAATTTAAAAAATTAAATTTTCTCATGCCCATTTGTCAAAAAACTTTGAATGAACAAACCAATTGTAACATTTTCTAAGTGAAGTTCATAGTATCTTTTCTAGGAATTGGTGTTTGGAAACAAATCATTTTTTTACTGATGGCAAAAAAAATTGCTTCCATAACATGCCTAGCGGTGAAATGACTGCTTGAAGGAAATAACACTGGCAGAATTGTTCACTTTAATTGGAGAAGGTCTTTGGGCTGTAAAAGCTGTTGTGTGGTTAACTAATTTTCTTTAAACTGGAGAGAAAAAGCAAAGCAGAGAATGTCTTTTCCCTGGTGAGCTGATATTTCTGGTTGTTTATGAGCTCCTGCATTGTCACTTTTGGAAAGCAAAACAGGAGGAATGTATGCAGGAGAACATAGATCATCCGGATGTGTAAACTGAATTTTATACATAACCTAAAAATAGTTAGAAACCAATGTAGAAGGTGGCATGTTTACTGGAACTGAATGAACTATTCCAGAAAAAAACATGCCATCCTTTAGCTCTTTCTCTTCCTCGCTCTTCACTCCATCCCTGGAGTATTTACCCTCGGTTCTGCAGCTGCACGATGCGAGGTTCTCATGGTGAATAAATGTGAGGGAGGTTTTTTTGATTTCCCCAGGTGCTGGCCAGGATTAGAATTGAAAATGAGTGAACAATATGAGGAAAACCCTCACAGTGTTTATCCCAGGTAAAACCATTCTCCGTCCTCTTGCCAGAACTCAGTAAATAGCTGTCCCGGATTGTTACCCCCGTAGTCGCTCCCTTCATCCTTAGTCTTTTTGAATGGAGAGTGTCTGACGTTGAACTTGTGTCCAGGAATGCGAACCTGCTTAAAAACTGAATGGGGATGAGTGGTTCTTGGATGCAGTGCCTGCAGAGGTGCCGTCACTGCACGTCATGCCCCCTGAGCTGGATTTGGTGATGAAAAGCAGAGCGCTCCCATCCCTCCGATTTCTTATCGTGCTTTTGAAGTCTCTTACTTTTATCACTTTAGGCATAAGATCCAAGCATTTCGAGGTCATTAAGAGAGGTGGCACAGCCACAGCAGCGCCTTCATCTTTTTCTTGAGATGCTGGTCTTGGACACGTCGGGAAAATAAATTGAAGATCTAGTGGCTTTGCTAGGGACTGAACACCTGCATCGTGTCTTTCCAGTGCTGGTAGAACAAGAAGTATTTAGGAGGTGAAGAGCGGAGCTGCGTGTACCAAACCGATACACGTACCGCGCTCGCACACGGTACAGGGTTTGTGAGGTTTGTGTGCTGTGACCAGCACTGAAGTGCCATCAGTATATTGTACTGCTACACCTGAGAGAAATTAGCCATGTTACCCTGAATTCTGCTTGCGAGGTAGCAAGAAATCCGCTCGGAGAGGATTTAATTTCAATAATGACCACTGAATAATTTATTCCCCTAATTTACAAATATTTATATGGAAAACACTTGAGGTTTTAATTATGCACTCGGTAAACAATTTGTGCCTATCAGGGATTAGAAGTTTAATGAAAATCCGTGTATTTCTGAATGTTTTGTTCACGTTTGGGAGCTATTTCCACTCTTTAGGCACCTGCAGAGCTGGCGGCGTTACAGCCGCTGGGAGAGCAAAGCGGGGACCCCTGCCCGGTCCCCTGCCCTGCGCAGGGAGCTGGCGGTTGGGTACTTCCCCTTGTGCAAACATTTCCTTCCCCCCACTCTCCTTTTCAGACTGCCATAACTTTGGTGGTATTTTGATTATACTTTGAGTCTTAAAATGCATTTCCATGCCAGATTACGCCCCATTATATTCAGTTTTATTTACGACACTGTTGGCATGCTGTAGATCTGCTCATGGCGTGGTCTTAGTGGCATTTTGATGATATTTGGATTCTTAAAATCCAGTTCTGTGTGATAAGAGCCAGGGAGATCATTAAATGCAGTTTAACTCTAGACTGCTGTGGCTCGTACAGTCTTGCCCCTGATTGGTAATGAGAAAAAAAAAGGGTTTGCAGAAGGGTTTAGAAGCAATGTAGATCATCCTGCTTAAGCTCGTCTGCTCTCTGGTTTTCCAACAGAGCTCAGTCTTTCCAAAGAAATCAAAGTGAAGTTTCAGTGAAGTAAATCGCCCGTCTTCAGAATACTACTCCAAAACTGTATTTGCAATTTGTTCTGTCATTTACAATACACCGCAGTAGGTAGAGACGTGATTTAAATGCACAGGAACCTCTGCCATTCAAAGCAGGAAAATAAAATCCCTTTGTCTGAATCTGCGGAGAACATCTATTAGAAATAAAATCCAAATATAATTGCACAGGCGTAGCATTCCAGGCAAAATCCAAGCCATTAGCATGCTAGACAGAGGATTTCTTCACCCAACAAGTAGAAAAGTCCTCAGCTGTCCAACAGAATGTCTCTGGCTTTCGCTGCCCCTTCGTAACGTGGGCTTTGTTTTCCAGCCACGGGGTCAGCGCCGTACGCCGGGACAGGCCAGCAGCCTCCCTGGCCTCATGTTTTGTGTCAGGAATTGCCGCGCACCGCTGCTCTTGTTGATCTTTAGGAAGAAGGCACAACTCATGGCTGAGGCAAAGTAGACAATGTTCTCAGCCCAGTATCAACAGTGATAAGTCCTCCCAACTCAGATTGTCCTAAGAACTCAAAAGCATCATAACCTTGCCTTTCCTCAGGCAGAGGAACCATCTGGGACCGGCACAGGGTTAGATGCAGCCCAGAAAGAGCATATAATGCAGTTACAGAAGTGGTGCTCTTTGCAAAAGGGAAGACCAATACTGCAAAACCAACTCCATTTTTTCATAAACACCAAGTATGATCGTGTACCTCTAAGTAAAAAATACATTTTAGTGAATATTTGCCCGTCAGCTACAAGCCATTCATAGCTCTAGAAATGCCTTATTTTTGTAAGGAATTATTATTTCACAGCGCCAGCTGCCAATATCTAGTCGATACTGATTTTCAAGCAATGGCTACTGTTCCGCTCCCTGGCTGCGATGCGCTTGCCCCAGGAGCAGACTCGGGGCGGCTCGTGCCTCTCCTCCCGGGCGCAGAGCCCTGGCTCCAGGGCAGGGGCAGCTCTGTGCCAGCTCTCCTGTTAGCTTTTTGAAGTGGTCTGCTTTTATTCATCGTTCCTTTCTATAGCGTCCACTTTCTTCTTTTTCTTGCCTTCCATGCAAGAGAGGAGTTGGATTTGAGATGGGTCATGCCCATGTTGTGTTGCATTGATTCTAGATTTTCGTTAAGATATATAATTAAGTACCTGTAGCTTGTCCCAGTTTCTCACCCTTTTATATGCTAATAATAGGAGTTATATTATGTAGAAGGTGAGGAAATATACAATTAAGAAAATTAAATTAATTCCTGTCTCAATATTGTCTATTAAGAGAAAAGTCAGGGTAACAAACATACATATATTTGAAATTTTGATTAAATAATAATATTTATAGCAACAATAAGAAAAATATGGGAGTAAGGGAATTAAAGTGACCTTGAATCCAGGTACGTTATTACTGTATAGATACTGTTTGACTTTAATTTTTATTAATGTAGATAATGGCTTACATGGGCCTTATGGCTGCATTACTAGTGCTCTAAAATTTAATTAGATTTTTAGAGCAGCCGTTAATGTCTTCTCTAGGATTATATAATTCAGTGGCAATGCCAGAAAACTTCATCCATTTCATTAGACTCTGACAAGAAACTGAAGCGAGGTATTTTGCCTACGACAGTATTCTGAATTCCCGAGCCTTTCTCATAAAATAAATAAATGCAATCACAACTGCCTTTTACCCTCGCATCGCAGTTTGTAGGTAACGCGCTAAAGCACAGCAAGAAAAATGCTTTTTGGGAGATATTTTTACAAACTTTTTAGGATTAGGATTTCTGGTTGTCCTTTTGTTAGACAGGCTATGGATCAAAGGCTCGGAGTCGGTGATAATCACTTGAAAGAAGCCATTTCTAAGGTCAATACAAGGCAGGAATAGGTCTGTCCCCACCAGCTCCTCACCAGCCTGATGGTGTGTGGCTGGGGTAGGTGCGTGTCACTGCAGCCGTGCAGATGATAGTGGTTTATTTTCATTCTAAAAGAAGGAAGTAGTGAGGTGCTTTTTTATTGTCCTGTCTATCAAAAATATAAATAAACAGAAATGCATCAGAGTCTGTATTTTTTTAATTAATTCCAGGAGAACTTTCGGAAGCAGCAGCTGTGGTGGTACTGGGGAAAAAAGGTATGAGAGTTGATCCAGTTAGAGGCAATGAAACAAATCTCAGTTGAAAAATGTATTGATAATGTCTCAGATTAATTTAGTTCAGGCGAAGCAGGGTAAAACAACAGAGATGCAAAGCTGGTGCCAGCGATCTGTGCTCTGTATCTGGTGTTGTACAAGAGGTTGACTGGAATAAGCTGTGAACTGAAATGTGGTACACTGGCAGTATTTTTCCAGGATATCTGTGTAAAATATGCTCTTTTTTTTTTAAAAAAAAAAAAAGACAAGTTATTGACTGGCATGTATAGTTTGCACTGGGCAAAGGGCCAGCGAAGAAGTGTGTGCTTTGGCGTTGTTCAGCCTAGAATTGATTTATGTCCTTGGCTGCGCTCGCTGGAATTGAGAGCGGTTCTTCCTTCACCTGACTGTGTTCCCTGCTCTGAGATAAGAGTATGATAATTTTATGCATGGAAAAGCTATAGGAAATAATTCTGCGTGTATGAGGAATTTTGTTCTAAGTTTGGTCGTCGTCCGCGTGTGTGCAGCTTCCCCTGTTATCAGTAATTTGGCTTAAATTCATGTGTTTGCTGTCATCCAGAACTGAGCAGGTAACCTTCGCTGACTTGTTAATTCAATCAGGTTTTGAATTATCTGTGAATGAACTTCTGAAGTCTTCCCTAAATAAATATGGAATAACTTTTGGCCTGTAGATTATCCTTGTTTAGGTCAGAAACTAAGAGGCGGATGGTTAGTTTTCACTGGGTGTGTGCCTCAACCCAGGGTTACTTTCTTATAAATCTTCTCTGATTAGATGAGCACAGCTTTCAGAATGAAGTGTCTTCCTAGACACGTTTGAAGGATGTGAGGCAAGGAAAACGCAGAATAATTTGAAAGCACGTTTAGGGGAGGAGTGGGGAAGATAAAATATCTGATTAGCTGACGAGTAGGAAAAGCAGTACCTTATCCAGGATGAGCTTCAGTCGTAAGGTAAACACCATGGTTTCTCAGTGCATGCTCTGTGTTAGGAGGAGATTTGGGAAGGCTTGTTGCTGTTACCTGTTCACCTGCACCTGCTAGTGAGGAAAGTGCATTTTTCTGCCTTGGTAAACTTTGAGCTTTGTTCTTCGTGTCACGGTGATGGCTGAGAGTGTGTATTAATATCACAGAGTAGGAAAGTTAATGGATCAAAGCATCAGATGTGTTAAAGAAATTATAGTGATAAATGACAGGGACCTAATTTATGAAACAATCCTCTAGTCTAAAATAATTCACTTATTTGTAATTATATTATTAGCTCACCAAAAAACAAAATCGATCATGTCACAGTCATCAAACAATATCACAAACGGCTGTAAGTTTTGCAGTCGTGCTTGGAGCGCTGTGCAACCGCTCTCATCCCGCCGCTCAACTCTACGCGGGAATCCAGTGTGAAAACTAAGGTGCAAATTCAGAGGGCAACACTTCGGTTACTTAATATCAGCACTAACTAGCAAATGGGCGAGGAAAGTGTGTCTAGTGTGTAAGAAATGATTTCAAAGCTTTGAAGGAGGAGGATTACGGGCACGTTTGCTGAAGGGCTTCCATACGGGAAGGTGCTGGTGGAGCGGGGCTGGTGCTCGAGAGGAGCCAGAGACCTGAGAACGCCTGGGGCAGCTGAGGCACTGGTGGGCTGCTGCTAGTCTGCAGAGTCACAGACTCTGAAAAATGAAAATAAATGAGAAAAATCAGGCATATAACCATTGGAAACTTTCTTCTAATAGATATACTGCTTCTAAAGAACTAATGACACCTGTAGTGCTTAACTTTGGTCAAAAACTGTTACTGAACCTGTAAACCATTTAGAAATAGAAAGACCAATAGCTTCAACTGCATTTTACAGATATCAATGAGCAGCGGGTGCATGGCTAAATATGAGCTGCATTACTTCCGTTGACAGTTGCAGAGACAGAAGCAAAACTCATTGATAAATGGCATGGAAATGGGAGACCATGATACGATTAAGGATCTGCAGCAGACCGTTCAGCAGGTGGGTTCACATCCTCTCTGCTAAGGAACACGGCTTGCATTTCATCTTGCTGAGTGGCTGGAGCTGGACTGGTGGTTCAGGAAATGACATGAGAACTATTTATTAGCCAGGAAAAATCAGCATCCAGCGACAACCGTTATTCATTAGGCATTATTGATTTAACTTAAGGCCATGGCAACTTGTTTCATGAGTAGTTCTGGCATCGTTCCATGTGAAGGCGGACTTTGCCAAGGAACTCGTTATTAAAAAAAAACAAACAACAAACAACTTGCATCAACAAGCTGAAATATCCAAAGCGTTGTGGGAGATGTGAAACAGAACTCTTGCGTTTATTTTGAGATGAATGCAGCGGTACGGGAGCTGCCACTCCTCGCTTAGGGATCGACAGAGTCTTCAAAAGTTATAATAAAATCAGGTCTCCAGTGTTTGTGAAATTGTGAGTCTGCCCGGTACCTCCATCTTTAGGAACTTAGGAGCATTATTTTTGTGCGTGTGTGCACCATCTCCATTTCAGTTTGAAAAGGTTCAGTGGGAATGGAGTAAGGTCTTTATGTTGCTTCAGAGTAAGCCCCGTCCATAGAAGTGACCTGCCACTTCTGGAAAGCTTTGCTCACCCCAGAGGGACCCTCCTGCATTTCAAATATAAATAAAAATAATTTTTAAATCAAAGGAATCTACTCTGTAGTTAGAAGAATTTCTAAAAACATGATTAATCCTAAAAAGCTTTTCTATTTGATATTTAATAGAGCTGAGTTAATAATTCATAATTTAATGTATCTGATTAATTTTGCCTCTTTTTCTCGGAATGTCTTCAAAGCACATAACAATTATCTCAAATGTACTTATTCAAAATGACTCGGTGACCTCTCTTTCTAGATCACTTATTCTTGATTCAATTTTTCATAGCAGTGCACTGTTTCTATTGGTTATCATTCATTATTCCTCTTTGCTAATTGAGTAATCACAAATCCAGTTAAAAAAACCCCAACAACCCCGTATCAGGAAAGCATGCTGAAAATGCATTTAAAATGCCTTTCTGCAAAGTGCAGTTTTAAAATGCATTTTCAGGTCACTGAAAATGCATAGACACAGACTGCACACGATGCCTAGAAAATAAACTCGCAGGGGAAGATACTGGATGTGAATTGATTTTAATACTCTGAAGAATATTTGTAGCAAATGCTAAATATCACTTCCCTTAAGAGGTATATAACCGAATCAACAGCAAAGGTGGTGTTTATACCTGTCCCAAAGATCTCTGGGCATGGAAGAAAATGAAGAATGCTGATTTTCTCCTGAACAAGCTCTAGAAATAGCGGTGGTCCGGCTGACACTGGCTGTCCTGAGCGTGCAGCCACTGGGCTGTACGGGGAGGGAGCTGGGGTCGCTACCTGTTCTCACGAAGCCAAAAGCCTCCCCAGAGCGTGAGCAGGTCCTGGCTTGCGTGCTTCACATCACCTCCCCAACAGCCCCGCGGAGGTGGCTCATGCCGGGTTTCAGAGTCCCTTGCCTGTTTGTGAGTCCGGAGGCACGACTGCTGACCCCTGCTCGAGTTTGAAGCGAAATCTGCCTTCAGCAGATGCAGGAGGCATCAGGATGGCTCAGGAGGGATGTCCAGTTATTTGCTCCCCCAAAAGGTTTCATTTTTTCCTCTGTTAGGGTCCACAGACGTTCAACTTCATAGAAGACTCTGTGCTAGGAACCTTCAAATCCTAACTCTTCTAGAACTAAATGGCATGGTTTATAGCACGGTGTGACTGGTTCTATTGTTGTTCTTATGTCAATTCATTGGGATAAATCAATTCCTTCAATCAACTTTTACCTTTTTTTTTTTTTTTTTTTTTTTTTACTTTTCTCCTGAGTTTTCATTCCAAGCCCACCTCTGTCATTCTCCCTGATGTCTCCACTGCCAGGTATAGGGAGAGCACGGCCACCATTCAAGCCCTGAAGATACTTTCAGGCACAACGAGCCTGTAGGATTCATTAAGCTTGTGTCTGACCCACGAGTCCTCTATGGGTTTTCTGGGAAAATGTGTCGTGTTCGACTTGCACTTATTCTGGAAGCTGAGCCCAATTCAAGGCCCGCTCATACACTTAAATGTCTTGCTCAGCCTTCTGTCGGCTCTCTAACTGGACTGGAAAGCTGGGAGGAATTGGGTTACCGAGAACATAAATTTCTCTGGGGGTATTTAACCTCCCTCCTGCATGCGGTGGGGGTGAGGGACCGCACAGGCGCTAGCAAGGCTCGAAGGGATTCACCACCGGAGGAGGGAGGGTTGTTGTGTTGCCTCTGTGCAAGGTCAGAGGCAAATGAGTTTAAAACGTAGGCTGAGCTACCTTGTTGAGAGCTGTAAACTTCAGGGTAGCATCCCTGAACACCTTTCCTTACTGCCTTGGAAACGTGGTACCTCCACCGAGGAGGACCCGGCGTTCTTTTAAGAAAAATAAGTGATGAAATCATGTTGTCCTGGGAATTGATAGTGCGTTTTTATCCAAGTGATGATCTAACCATTCAGATTGTATAAAGATAATTAACCTATGCTAGCAGATGCACTGACGTGGGCAGTGTCCTTAATATCAAGAATTTGATTTACATAAAATATTGCTAAGTGCGTATGCTTATTAAAATAAAGTTCAGGAGGAGGACAGGGGAATTACACCAGGGCTGAGCTGGCCAGCAGTCTAATGGTGCATGCATCTCATTATAGGGAGATTTTTTTTCCCCCCTTTAATTTCTCTATGCTATTTATTTTACAATTTAAAAAAAATATAAAAAACCCTTAATAGTCAAATGGATGGCTTTAATGTGATGGTTTTGTTAAAACTAAGGATTTTATTTGGCTGTTATCTTTCTCCCCCTCTTACGAGCAGTCTGGGGTGGTCATTTGCTAGCGCACCAATGCCGTTTGTTAATGAATTTTCCACAAATTAATTTCCTCCACTAAACCAGTGTCCGTAAACACGAGCAATTATTTTATGTGGACTAGGAATAAAAGGAAGCATAATAACTTTCTTGACTTTATTTTGTAGAATTAAAAGTACTTCTCTTTTGGCCTTTTTTCATTAGAGGCTCTGCTAGATGATTGCGAGTACAGTAATGGGGACTAGCATGAATTGCTAGATACAGCTAATGATGCCTTGTTTTAGGCTATTGACTTACCCTAATGTATTTCCAGATGTCACTGAATTTTATTGCATTAGATCTATTGATAGCTTTAGGTGGCTTTTTTCCTGGTTATTCATAGTCACATTTAAATAACCTTTTTCTGAAAGAAGCCTTTATTTCTAGCTGAAGCAACTGAAAGGTATCTGCATCAAATCTGATAAATGGATACCCCATGGTTAAGAAAATTACATGGGCTTAATACCTAAGGCAAGTGAGATGCAATCTCAGCAAAAGAATCTACAAGGAGCAGGATTATCGTTCAAGGAAAAAGGGGTGTTAACGCTTTCCTTGTAACTGTAATGGGAGGGAATCGTCTTCAGCATCTTCCTACATTTATGGAGGTTTAAAAACCCATGCTAGATACCTTATGGTGTAGCTTTTAGGAATGTGTTTGACCTACATTAATTTATTTAAACAGACTTTATTAGTTCATGCAGCTTTAACAGAAAATTTGGCTAGTGAAGGTACTTCCATTTCCACAGTCTCAGATATTAATTTCAAGTGCGATTTCCATTTGTACACAACTCCTTCTCCAAGGCACCCTAATACGGCATTTGCCACATCATCAAGGCCATGCCATCTTTCTCAAGTACAAAATAAGAAATAATTTGTGACATTTTCACCACTGCATTTACCCGACCTTCCAAAGCGCCTGGTTTGGGTGGTGCCCGCAGTTGCCCCGTGCGTCGTAGACCTCCCGTGCTGGGTCTAGGGAATTGGAGGAATTGATGAAACATTTGGAAGAGCAGCCCAGGTCAGTGCTCGTTTCCCTCTTTTCCAGAAGTTCCTAGTGGTTTAGGTCTGGTAGCATGCATTCGGTCTCATAAATACGCCCTGCTTGCCGTTTGTGTCAGCACGTGGAGTGATGGAGGTGTAAAGCTGGGCTGCACGTAAACCCCAACGTTACCTGCTGTAGGAACTAAACTGGGGAGGGGGGAAAAAAAGTGCCTTTCATAGGCTTTTTTCCTTCCCTAAGCATAAAAAAGATTATCAAAGATTCTGATAACAACGGAAGATATCAATAATTGTGTTCAGTGATGGCACCTCTTTTTAAAGACACTGTTTCCTTTTTATAGAGAGCAGTCACGGACCACAAATGGGATGTGCGTTGGCTTTTGATGGGCTGGTATGGGGATCCATCCATCGTTATGGTGTGAATATGTTTAGGATGTCCCAACAGCAATAGGCGTCACCGTGCCTCCGGTGACCTCGCTGCGGGGGTGCCACCCACCGAGGGCGCCCAGCCCGGACCCCGAGCCGCAGGGAAGCCTGTCCCCGAGGGCTGCGGGGCTGCTCCAGAGGATGAAAAGTTAAAGTGAGTTTACAAAGAGGTTTTTTTGAGGCTGAGTGGGAGAAACAGTGCCACCTGCTGAGCCCCAGGCACGGCCGGCACCAGGACAGCCTGCCCCGTGCCTTTTCGTAACAAGAAATGTGATGGCAGGTACGTATAGAATTGTGACGACCAGTACTTGCGGATACGTAACTATGCCGCCTCCTTGCTCTGTGTGACTCTAAGGGATATGAGAAACCCAATAAGGGATCGTAAACCTATTTTTGCATAAAACCCTACCGTAGGAATTTCATGGATTGCCTGCTGAAGGACCTTTTTAAATTATTATTAGTTTTCTTTATTTTACGCCATCATCCTTAGGAAATACTGTTCTCAAAAGGCAATGTCAGCGAAGGCACAGTGATGTTAAACAAAATAAATTTTCCTTATTCACCTCGAGGGATTTTAGAAGTAACAAATTATAAAGCCAACAATAACTTTCATTTAGAAGACTTTTGACAGGAGGAAAATGAAAAATGAGAGGAGAATGTTTCCGAAGAAACTTTTCCAACTCATTTTTATAAACAGGAGCAGTATGGAAGTTGTGTATGGGTATGGCACTCAAACACACCAACTTGTATGAAGCAAAAAATAGCATATTTTCTTTGACTGCCGTGTCGGAACGCCTGGCTTTAAATACTCCGTCTTAAGGCTAATGGTGGATTTTTGAAGACAATATGCTGAGAGAAATTCTAGCAGCCCACATAGCTCCCATCTGCTTTTGAACAGAAGCACAGTCTGCATCAGATATTAATAACAATGAAAGATGTTTAACTGCGGCTGATAAGTGAGTGTGTTTTGGTCCAGTTTAGGCTGTAGCTATCGGTACGATTTGGCACTGACCGTGAATTTTGTCCTTTGGAAGTGCTAAAAATTTTGGCTTATGAAAAAGTAAATTTCGCTTTGCAATTTGCTTTGCATCTAAAGGAATTATTTGTGATACCTTCCCACTCCTCATTTCCAGTAGAGCCAGTCTAAGTGGGATACTGGGATTTAAAGTAAACTGCATAGGTTTAAGAGACTAATTAAAAGAATCCTACTGTAAATTTCCTAATGCTCTTTGGAGGTTGGAGTGTCTGGCTTTTTGCTGCAAAGTTTTATCATTTGGAAGGGACTCAGTCCATCAGTTCAGATATTGTTATGGGCAAGGTCAAGAGCATCAAGTGTGCAGGTAGTTTGTAATTGGCTGTCTGCAGAAAACAGCAGGGAATTCAATCTATTACGTGCACTTCGATGCACTAAACCAACACTCCATGAATCCATCAGAGCATAGAAAAGGCTTTCTAATCTCTCTCCAGTAATTACTGCAGGTGTGCCATGCTCGTATCAAAGGGGGCATTCGTCACTTGAGAAACTTAAATGTTCTCGATGGGTTTTTTTTCCTATTAATAAAGCACATTTTGACATTCAGAGGCTTTATGTGACATTAGGGAAAGTATATTTAAGGAAAATCTCAAAAAAAAAAAGTTATTCTGATAATCAGTGATGTTCTTGCGAGCTGGGGTTAATTCTAGCAAGCAAAACTAGCCTGAAATCTGTCACTCGCTTGTTCAGATGAATTATATTCTTCCTGTGTCTGTGGAAGCAGGGAAATAAAGATGTGGACATCTGGAAGCCTGGAGCTTGAAGATGGTTGAAAATCATGTTGTTCGAAACAAGAACTCCATTTCACTATGTTAATAGAAAATGATTACTTCACAGAAACTTAAATGCAAGAGAATTTGGATTTTGGAGGGTAAGGAAATGAGGAGGGCCAAGGCACAATGTTATGATCTAAAGGAGTCGGTAACTATTGATTTTTACTTGTTTGAAAAATAGCACACTTGCTGTTTTCTTCTGCTCTGGGCCTTCAGTATGAGTTGGGGGTCTTAGGTCTTTTTGCCTGTACGCTCTCTGGATATCATACCTGCATGTACAGCACACCCTTTCCCTGCCTCTAACCCCTAACCGCTACCAGCCGTTGACAGTAACGAGAACTAAAGTGACCGCGGCCGTTTTCGTGCCCTTTCATCCAGCCATAACCTTTCTTAAGTGTTCGATTACCAAGACAATGCTAAACTGATATACCTAACACTAATGCTAGTGTTTGGTATATCACAAAATATTCAGTTCTTGTTTCTAGTCTCATTCCTGTTAGTATTGTGTGACTTCAGACGAGTAGTTTAAAATCTATTCTTTTGAAGCGTTGGTCACGTGATTGTTTTTTAATAGCTATTACTGAAATAATAACGTGAGGCACCATATCTGTTTCATGTTACGCAGTTTAGCAATGGTAAATCTTGTATCTACGTTCATAAAGAGGATTTGTTTGTTATACTGGCAAAACCCTGTTTCCCTCTTCCTTGGGTCACTACTTTGTGTTTGTCTTTTCTTTGGCCTTTATTCTGTTTTGTCCCCTCTGTAAGAATTAGAGCTGATGAGGAGAGGGGCTCTCTTTCCCTTTTGTGTTCGCGCTTTGCCTCACACACCTAGTTAATGACCGGAGTCCGTAAATACTGTGCAAATAGAAACAATAATTGAGGTATTTCAAATGAGCATGAAAACGTTAAAGCTTCGTTTCCCACCATCGGTTGCTCAGCTAAGACAAAGGTGGGTGGGTGACGCTGTGGACTTTGCACATCAGGTATGGAGTGTCCTGCTTTGCTGCTGCTGGTCTAACGTCCGTGTTGTTTCAGCTCAAAGACAAACCAAACTACTTATTCCTTAAGTGTTCCTTCAGTGGTGTTCTTTTACCCCTAGCTCTGATGCACTTAACACCTCTTAGGTAAAAACTGGACTACTTGCTGTTGGTTATCACATTATCCAAATGGAGTTGCAGACGCCTTTATAAGCTAGGGCATGTTCGATAGTTGAACCTTTACCTGCCTTTTAATACTCTCCTTCAGTCTTAATCAGCTACTATTAAAGCTGGATTCTGCCTGTGAATTGCAAAGTTTGCACTGGCCTTAATGACAGTGGGAAGAAGCCTGTGAAAGACTCAGTGGCTTCACTATAGCTCTGTTGTCCTGGGAGAGGTGTCGGGACTGGCTCATCCATCTCCCCGGCCATACCGATCTGGAGCTGAAATAAACCTCCTTCGTGCCTCTGTTTCTCATCAAGGAGGTGATGAACTATCAAAGCATCACCCAATGTTAATCACAGCAAACCAGACAACCCTAATTAACAAATATGAAAAAATTCCAGTGCTGCTTTGAAATTTTGTCTGGAGCAAATTTTTTAGTAGGAGAGATTCAGATGGCTCCGACAGGCAGAACCGATCGGCCCGGGCGAAAGGTCCCTGTGATTATTTCTCGGTGCTTTGTCTCCAGTGTTATTTAGCAGTACTTTCTCACAACTATCATACCCTGGCCGTATGCCTTTCCTCTTCCTAACCTAGTTAGGGACGTCATGCCCAGCACTGATTCAGGGCTGTGCGGCTGCCCAGGGCCAGCCTAGAGCATCGCTCTGCCCCGCGCAGCTCTTCAGCTTTAGCTGCGCGCCGAAGCGCAGCCTGGTTTTTGCTTTTGGAGTCTTTCATCTTGGATGTCTGTCTGCATTCCTTTACTCTGTGTGTTTATTCCCATTACCAAGCAACTTTTTTTTTTACCTAGTGGATTGTTTAGGGTTTGGGTTTTTGGTTTGCTTGACTTTAAAAAAAAAAAAAAAAAAAACAAAACAAACAAAAAAACCAACCGCAAAAAGCCCACAAACAAAACCCCTTGCGTTTTTCTGCTTTCCCTTTACTTCTGTATTATTTGTCTTCCCATCTTTCTGTTACCACTGATGGTCACCTTTCTGCTACACCCATTTGTTGTTGCTGACTGTTTTTGTTGCTACTCAGCTCAGTGAGAAGAATAGGATACATGTCTTAAAAATAACTTATTTACCTAAAAGTAGATTAAGTAAATTGAAGCGTCCAATAGATCACAGAACTTACGTTAACTTCGATGCTAATTATGTTGCATTTGACTTGCCCAAACAGTGTTTATGTTACTTCCTTTTTCAAAAATTAATGCAAGCTTTTCATGTTGCTTCTCTGGTTTTGTACTGCAAATTTACTTTTTCTGTGGTAGCTTTTTTCCTTATTTCCTCTCATCAGCCTGTTTATATCCAGGAACGTTGAGCCCAGCTTTGTTAATTGCAGTCTTGCCACCTCACTTGAAACAGTCGTCATCTTTTTCCCACATCTAAAGCTTCGTCTTTATATTTTCTTTGTGTCAGCCTTAGCACTTACAATGTTACAGTCACAGCTCAACAGATTCTTTTTTTTTTTTTGAAGTGTTGTCTATTTTCATTTACAGAAAGCTGCTTAAATTGGTCTTATTTGTAGCTCTCTCCAAACTCATCCATGGTGGTCTGCAAAGATCTTTGACATCTACACCTCGCATTTTCTGTGATCTTCTTGTATCTCTGTTTCCAGTTTTTTTCCCTCCTCCTGTTGCCATTGTTTGGTTTTTATACTGTAGCTTCAGATATTATAGCTGTATTTCTAAGTCAATCAAATTAACTCGATCTTCAGACTAGTCCTAAAATTCCTGAAGTACTTCAGCATATTGAAAAACAACAAAAGACCCCATCCAAACCCATTTATTAAAGAATTTGCAGCAGTTGAGACATTAAGGTACGTCCTGTTCTTCAGCAGTATTGGACAAGCTGCCTCTCTAGCAGGCAGCGAAGGTCTCTATAGATTTTAGATACAGTTTGTTGGCAGAAATTACAGCTTTCATTAGAACTACTGAAGCTATGAGAAAGACGTTTAAAAAAAAGACTTTGGTCCCTTATTCTTCTTCAGGTTTGAAAACTGCAGCGTTCAAGAGAAGTGCAGGTTGGGTGTAAGAATTCAGTCTGCTGAAGGCAGAGTTGAAGTCCTTCAAATTCAGGAGTTGTCGTTCACAGGACAGTTTTTTTAAGGCATTTTTAGTCTTCCTGTTAGAATCAAGAGCAAGAATTAAGAGGCGTAGAAGCTGTTTTGCAAAGAATATTCTTCCACCAATAAGTGGGTGTCCCTTATTGGCTCCGGGTATGCTCGCTCCTGTCCATGCCACCTGGTCTCACCCATGCAGTTTTCTGAGGACGTCTGGAGTGTTATGTTCTTAAACAGACATGGGTAAGGTCCTTGGGTTTTGGTGCTTTTGTGGTGTGGCTTTAATGGGTAAATGTGGTGGGTTGACCCTGGCTGGATGCTGGTGCCCACCAAACCGCTCCATCACTCCCCTCCTCAGCAGATGGGGCAGGGAGCAAATATAACGAAAGGCTCGTGGGTTGAGATAAGGAAAGGGAGAGATCATTCCCTAATTACTATCCTGGGCAAAACAGGCTCAACTTGGGGAAATTAGTTTAATTTCTTACCAGTCAAATCAGAGTAGGGTAATGAGAAATAAAACCAAATCTTAAAACACCTTCCCCCACCCCTCCCTTCTTCCCAGGCTCAACTCCGCTCCCCATTTCTCCACCTCCTCCCCGCCAGCGGCGCAGGGGGATGGGGAATGGGGCTTGGGGTCAGCTCATCACCTGTTGTGTCTGCCGCTCCTTCCTCCTCAGGGGGAGGACTCCTCATACTCTTCCTCTGCTCCAGCATGGGGTCCCTCCAACAGCAGACAGTCCTCCGTGAACTTGTCCAACACGGGTCGTTCCCATGGGCCACAGTTCTTCACGAACTGCTCCACCATGGCTCCCTTCCATGGGGTGCAGCCCTTCAGGAAAATGCTCCAGCCTGGGTCCCCTGTGGGGTCACAGCCTCTGTCAGGCATCCATCTGCTCTGGCGTGGGGTCCCCGTGGGCTGCCGGTGGATCTCTGCTCCACCGTGGGCCTCCCTGGGCTGCAGGGGCACAGCCTGCCTCACCATGGTCTTCACCACAGGCTGCAGGGGAATCTCTGCTCTGGCGCCCAGAGCACCACCTCCTCCTCCTCCTCCTCCTTCACTGACCTTGGTGCCTGCAGGCCTGTTCCTCTCACATATTGTCACTCCCCTCTTCCACTGCAGTTGTGCCAGGTTCCCCCTCCTTCTTAAATGTGTTCTCCCAGAGGCGCTGCCACCATGGCTGATGTGCTCGGCCTTGGCCAGCGGTGGGTTCATCTTGGAGCCAGCCGGCGTTGGCTCTGTTGGACGTTGGGGAAGGTTCTGGCAGCTCCTGACAGAAGCCACCCCTTTAGCCCCCCGCTACCAAAACCTGGCCATGCGAACCCAGTACAGTAAGAACAGGCACCGAGGTTGTGTTCTTGCCACCCTTGTCCACTCCTTATTTAACGTTAAAGACCCCTTCTCCTCTGCCTCACCCCGCTGTCTGACCTACCATGGGGAGAGCTGGGCTGTTTCAGGTAGAAAGAGCTGTTGCGTTATAAGATGTTGGACTTTAAGAGAATTAACTTCCAGCTAACAGAATTCAGGAGTTTCACTTCAGTGAGAAGCAGCAAGTTTTTCAGGTGCTCGCTGAAATCTTCCGGGGGAGCTGCCCCAGCACTGCCTGCGGATGTCCGGCACCGCAGCCTCCAGCAGGAGCCCTTTGCTGGCCACGACTCCCCAGGGTGTATCAACCCTCCGTTTCATCTCCAAGATGACTTTTTAATCTGATAGCCAGTATTTTCTGGGTGGAATCTGTTACATCAAACCATAATTTATATATTTCAGAGTACTTTACATTTGATACTCTGGTAATATCACACTTTCCTTCCTTAGAGATGACACTATCAATTCTATCAAGGTATATTGAATCATTGCAAATTTTCTCCATCACAGGCATAAATTAACGGCTATATTTTCCTACTGTAATGGATCATAAACAGGAAATCGGCCATAATCTATTTATATGATGTAATCTATTCAGTGTTCTAACTTGGTTATTCTTTTATTTTACTTTTTAGATAAACTACTAGTAGTTGATGGTGGAACTAGAAGTACCATCCCAATGTTGTCTGACCCTGAAATGTCTTCATTAACAATGTTTAAATCCTTGCTGCATCTTTGAATTCTTTTAGTTGCACAATGCCAATTTATAAGATCTTTATATACCACAGCAAAAAGAGACCAGGAGACGTACTGTGCTCAGTCCTTTGACTAGTTCTGTGCAACCACAGGGTTGTGTTTCGCTGGGAGATGTGTTGGTCCCTTGGTTTATGCTAGGGTTAACCGTGGTGCCCAGGCAGGGAAGGCTGGAGGTTGAGATTCGACCTCCTCTTAGCAGCACGAGGGCTGGCAGCGCTGCAGCTCCCTGCGTTTGTGCTCGCTGGGCCCATGTGAGCCCCTGGTCCAGGGCTGCCACCACCAAGTCAGGCAGGTGACAGAGGTGACACCGTTTTCCTTCCGGCTTCGCAAATAACCTGGTTTCTCAGTGTTGTCTGAATTCAGAAAGAAATTCAGATATGTAATAAAGCTATTATAAATGATTTGCAATGTAGTATTGGTACGTGCTAAGTGTGGTTAATGTAGCATCAGCTCTGCTCGCTTTTGTAACTAATCACTGCGTTAACGGACTTAGTAATTACGGGAACCGTGGTTAGATAAGTAGCAGTGGAGAGGCAAGGATCTCGAGAAGCAATGTTTTATGAAGCTTTCACAGGCTCCGTAAGGGGTTAATTCTCATTGTCTTTTGCACGGCCATAGATCACTGCTAATTCTTAGCTACCCACTAACATTTATACTAAAACTCTGCAGAGACTGTGTTTTTTCAAGCCTCTGAGCCGTCACTTGACAACCTGCGAAGTAGAAGATGGGCTCTGGTGAGACTGGGAAGTAGGTGGTGTCTAAGGGTAAGTGTATTTGGAAAAAAGCTGTGAAAACTCACAGCAAAAGCAGCCTCGAGATACCCGAAATACGCCACGTTTAAGCTTTCTTCTTGTATCGACAAGCTGCTGATCCTGGGATAGCAAAAGGTTTTCAAATCCAGAGTCAAGAGGCTTAGGTCTGGGTCTGAGAACGGAGCAATTCAAATACAAGCAGGCTAAGGTCGACCTAAGCCTACAATGCGAACGTACCTTCTTTTCATCTCTAAATAATGTGTCTCGTAGATCTGTAGGTAGCCTGGCTTTCTGTCATCAGGCTTAAAGCACCGGTGCTTCCATAGGAAATCAGCTTTAAGGTGAAGAAGAGAATTTCAGCTTTGCCACAGATGGTCGTAGGCAAAGTGAACGATGCTCAAAATCTTTTATGTATTGTTGGCTGTAAACAAAATGTCCAGGCTAGAAAAATTGAAAAATAGCTATATTGTATTTTATATCAAAATGCACTTTTAAGAAATGTTTGTAAGTGGTACAGTGTGTGATTTCATGCTTTATTGTTCCTCAATCTGTTCAGTTTACAGGGAAAAGGTATTTTTCGTTCTCCTAGCTGCTAGCTTTGCCAACGCTATGTGAGCTCTGAAACTCACGCTGTGATCTTTCTGGCTTCTACATTTCCATCAGTAATAAAGAATCCACAGGACAAATTCTTCTCTTAGTTACACCTGCGAAACCCCATGATCTTCCAGGATTTCACAGGCAAAACTGAGCAGCCCCTTTGAAAATCAAAAGGACAAGAGCCATCAGAGGAAAGCTGCAAGCTGGAAAAGCATCCATTTAGACTTGTACAAAAAGGGGTATAACTGAGTGAAAGGTGAAAATATAATTAAGAAAACATGACAATGGAGAAAGTTTTCAGAGTAAGATTTACAGAACTGTAAGATGTTACCTCAAGGAGGTGGTGACAGGTCCGTTGCTTGGATATGTTCAGTGGAAGGGTGGAAAGATGTAATTCATGATAGCTGGAGAGATAATTCAGGCATTTGGGGGAACAATGATTTGAAATATAGTCACAGATTTACTGTACTTTAAAGTGTCCTTGTCACGGTTTAACCCCAGTCAGCACCTAAGCACCGTGCAGCCGCTCGCTCGTCCTCCGTCCTGCCCCTGGTGGGGCGGGGGAGAGAATTCAGGGGGAAGTAAAACCCGTGACCTGAGATAAAGACAGTTTAATAGGACAGCAAAGGAAGAGAAAATAATGATAGTAACAATGATAAAAGAATATACAAAACAAGTGATGCGTGATGCAATTGCTCACCACCTGCTGACCAACACCCAGCCCATCCCCGAGCAGCGATCGCCACCACCCGGCCAACTGCCCCCAGTTATATACTGGTATATTTGGTATGGAATACCCCTCTGGCCAGTTGGGGTCAGCTGTTCCGGCTGTGCCCCCTCCCCTCCTGCCTTCTTGTGCCCCTGGCAGAGCACGGGGAGCTGGAAAGTCCTTGACTTAGCGTAGGCACTGCTGAGCAACAACTAAACCATCACTGTGTCATCAACATTATTCTCAGGCCAAACCCAAACCCCAGCACTGTACCAGCTGCTGGGAGGAAAGTTAACTCCATCCCAGCCAAATCTAGGGCAGCCTATAATTTTTTTATTTTTTTTTTTAAAGTGGGATGACTTTGTCTGATGTCTTCTGCCCAGAACACGATATTCCAACATTCCTGTGACTCATCAGTAGTGTGGTATGATAAGGAATGCTAAGCCAGTTATTTCCATCTACCAATGCCTATCAACTCCAGTCATTCAACATAATTTACCTAACGTGTCTTTGCCAGCTCTAATTTCTGCAGTTTTGCGTGAAGTAGATGCCTTTAGGACTTCATCAGGAGAACTAAAGGACTGCCAGGGTGCCATTCAAATTCAGGCTCAGCCCATGCTGGCCGTGGTGGCACAGATGAAATGAAAGCCTTCAGGTCAGCACAGGGCAGGGCTCTGCTCTCGCGTCCCTACTGATGCGGTCACTGGTGGGATGTGAGATTCGGGGTGGGAAGGGCGGTCAAAGGATGGGGGATAGGCCTTGTTGGAGAGGAAGGATGGGGACGCCAAGAGCAGGGAGGGTTGGGCAACCCCAAAGGCATCTGGACACTGATAATAGTGAAGGAATCATAGAACCATAGAACAGCCTGGGTTGGAAGGGACCTCCACAGATCATCCTGTCCCACCTGCTGTGGGAAAGGGAGCCTAGGTGAGATGGCGTAGCACCCTGTCCAGCTGCATCACGGTCCTGTGATTCAATGTATTTGTTTTTCTCTACAAAGCAATATTCTGCAGTTCAAGCATTTGTAATAGCTACTATAGTCGGTTTCAGAAAGTCTTCTGGGATTTGAATTAGTTCAATAAATATGCATGTGGGTACCTCTGCATATACATCAATATATTTTTTTTTAAATTAATCTAAGTTTATGGTAGTAGCTTGTTTTGCCTATGTTGGTCCTTTTTTTTCCTTTTATTTCTCATGTTTGCCATCTCTAGAAGGCAGTCAGGTTTGCAATCTCTGCAAGCCATTAACTTGTGCAAAACCGAGCGTAAACTCCAGTGTTAAGTTTTCAAAACAATAACGTTTTAAAACCTGAACTGTTCAGTCAGAGACCAGATGTGATGGGTGCTATTTCATGAGAGAAAAACACAGACTTATAAATGACACCAAACCTCAGATTAGGGTTTATTTCGGTCTCCTTTTGGCACGCGTACTGCTGGGCACGCTTCCTGCGGGGGGTGTGTGTGTGGTTTTATTACAGTGGTGTTTCCTTCACTGTGTTGACGCCCTCTCGAGTACAGAGGAAGTGGCCCCCGGAGCCCCCCGCTTCCCTCCCACCCCTCTGCTCCCGCTGCCCCAGCATGGGAAACGCTTCCCAAAGTGCACCCGTAGGAGGGGCAATGCTGAATCCCAGGTAAATAAGAAACAAATGAAAAAATAGGTATTGGTGACCATTTACAGGCCACCTGCCAAGGACGAAAAGGAGTTCGGAGGCGGTTATGGAAAATTCTAGCAGTATTTTGGCAGCCTTTAAACCAGTTAAGTGAAACACAGGTCTACAATCATTACTCTGATACCCTGGTGATGGGGGTTTTTGGTAGATGGTTCAGCTAGCGCAAAGTTAAAGTTGTAATTCTCTAAAGGGACTCAAAATACTTCAGAGAAATGTACATAAAACCAGAGAACAGCCCAGGTTGGAAGGGACCTCCACAGATCAGCCGGTGCTAGAATGAAATCTCAGTAGTATTCTGAGAAGGCAGATAAATCAATTTTTCAAATGTGGAAACAAAGTCACGGGGAGATCTAACCTCTCAAAACCACAGATTACTTTAGGACCCAAACCTGCAATATCTTTCACTGTCTTCTTGAGAAGCAACTCCTACAGTGAAGTGATTACAGGGATGTCAGAGCAAAAATACTGCAAAACATGAAATGACAGTAGTAAGTGCAAGGTCTTACCGATGGGCTCGCTCTGAGCAACCCAGCCGTCTTTGTAACGCTCTCAGGGATCGTGCCGTTCAGCCAGTTATTCCTCAAGCAAAAACATCACTTTGAAGTTTTAAAAACTGAATATTTCTGATGTCTGCCAGCATTTGCATGGCTGAAATTTCAATGGAAAAGGCATTTGAGAGCTTGTGCCAATAGGCTGCCCACCCTAGCGACCGTCCACCCACATTTTTTCAAAAACTGAAGCAGAAGGAAAAGCCAGGTTTTCCTTTTTGGGATTTTCAGCTGCCTTTCCTCCAGTCCAGGTGTCAGGCCAGACCCTTGGGCCTGTCACCTTTGCTGCTTCGGGCAGTTCTGTCCCTCCTGGATGTCCCCTCCCGCATCTGCAATCCCGTATGTCGCTGTCTTGCCATTGCTGCTGCAGCTCATTGCTTGGGTTTGAGGGCATCCCTTTGAAATATTTTGTATTTGGTTTGTATATCTTTTACAAGCTTCTTTTTTATAGCCTTGCCCTCCGCTCGCACGGCTCCTGTCCATCATAGCTGCGTGGAGGTCTCCAGTGCCCTCAGACACTTTAGGATTAAGAGTAGTAGGTGAACCTACCTACAAGAGACCGTTGACTTGCTGATCCTCTGTATTGCTGTTGTATAGCCATTTATCTCAGTGCAAAGCTTATATAAAATACCCCCACGCAGTTGGTAACGTTTTCATCTGCCCTGAACACATTCCTTCGCTGTAAGTCTCGAGGTACGACAATGCAAATCAGCGCCATGGTTAGTTTTGTATGTGTGTCTCTGTTGGCATCGATGGCAAACCGAAATGGATCCTGGAAAAAAATATTTATAAATTGAAATCGTGAGCTGGTATTGTTTTTAAACTTCATTAAAAATTTTATTTCTTAAGTGATCCATTGCCGCAGAGTTGAGTGGAGACACACGCATCAGGCTCTCGGGCTTGGGAAACTGATGCGCTTCTGATTCCTTTGGTGCCAAGTTTCTGCAGGAAGCCCAGCAGTATATTTTATTAGCAGAATGATATTTTAAACGGGCCACCCTTTAGCTATTGGAGGGAAAAACTCAGAAATGAGAGAGATTTGCAAACCAATAGGAGGGATTTTTGCCTCGTACTCCTTTTACCCACCGTTGCCTCTCTGTGGGTAAAAGGACAACTTATATTTTGCACATCTGCCAATCTGACTTATTTCATAGCTTTACATTTTTTTAATAACTTCCGGGGATGGGAGATCCATGAATTGCCATGGCTACTAGAAGAGAGTTGCCCAAACCACAAAGGCTACTTTGCTTCACCTTCTGGCTCGACCTACTTCACGAGCTACGTTCTGTAAGTCTTACTCAAACCTCTCTGCCATCTAGGAAAATTGGCAGGCATGGGTACCCTGCAGGTTCTTGCTTTCCCGCATCTAACTGTTGCCGTGACTCAAAGCCACACTTCTTGGGAGCCTTTCCTACCAGATGAAACGAGCAAGCTCACCAGAAGAGAGGCGGGGTAATGCCGGATGCAGTGACAACATCTCCGCAGGAATTCGTGTCTGCATAACTTAGGGCTGACGAGGATATAGGAGGCAGCTTTTAGCAGACAAGCAGAGGAATTTCTCTCAAACAAAGCCTAGCTGGAGAGGTAGGATGGGTTGGGTCTTGTGAAAGCAGTGTAGTCTCCTTTCATCCTACTTTGGTTCTTAAAGAATGAGCCTAAAATACAGACGGTCAGCTCATGGCATGCGATTTTGGAGGCCTCCTTGGCTCAGCGGACCTTTCCGTTTCATCATGTCTCTCCTCATCCGTGTACTTTGCCAATTAAAAGACCCAAAGCAATTAAACTGTCTATAATTATCCATGATATCACGTTGGCTTTCTGGGCATTAGCCAAACAGCACATTTAACAATCACTTACACTTCAAACACCGTAATCAGCAATTATCTAGAATGCATAGTCTTAACAATTAGCAATTCAAGGTCTTGTTTGCTTGAAAAAGTGAGCAAAAGTAATTCCATAGCATAGGGGCTTCCTTCTCGTACACAATTACGGCATATGTGGGAGGGAGCATAAATCCTAACTTTGATATTAGTGCATTAACATCAGCTGAAGTGGCTTTTAGGAATGATGGAAACAACTGACTGTCACAATATTATATAAACTGAGTGTGGGCACCGTCTCTGGTAATAGATAGTTTGGAATTCATAGATGTAAAGGCACACTAAATAATACAAAAGGGACAAATCATTCATCTTAGCGTTGCCATATAGAGACTTGCTGACTCGCGTTAGCTTTTGTTTGGCGTGCAGCTTTGTCTTTTTACAAATTATTTTTCTGTTATGAAATGAAACATTTGCAGATTGAAAAAATACACTTTTTGGTTTGGTGGAATGATGAACCAGTTATCTTAACAGTTCAATATTTTCTGATAATCTTAGAAATGTTATTTGTTCGAGTCTTAATGGAAGAAAAATATGGGTAGCATTAAAAGAATGAGCTTTACCGAGCATCGCTATTCTGTCTTTGATGGCTGTGATCCATTCGGTAAGTCATCAAAGATGTAAGAGAGAATAAATCTACCCTTTCATGACCGTCGTCTTTATATAGTCTGAAATAACACATAGGGTAATTTTCCTTCTTTTTCTAAATGTAAGTGCTTTTTTGTGAATCTTCCAGTATGATATTTTTTTTTTTCTTGTACAGTATATACTTTTAGTTGATAGCTCTCGGCTTTTATGGGAGAACTTGCTGAAGCTGAGTAATTAAAGTTATTCTTGACTTCTCTTATTTACTGGAAACAACTTCGCTGAATCATAAAAGAATAAGGATTGTACTTTGATTGCTTTCCTGCTAGCAAGTAATTCCTTAATGGCATATAGAACAAAAAAGAGACATTCTGGAAAGGAATCTGGCACCTGAATTGTGTTCTTTATTCAGCGTCCTTACCTCCCCCAAGCTGGAGCGGTATGTGGTAGGTGTATATCACCAAGGGAGCAAGTGCTGGTTTATCACAGTATTGTCCAATCCCCTCTGTCTCCTTTTGCTTTCTAAATCTTATTTTAAATCTAATATTGCCATAAAAAGATAGCGTTGTTCTGTCTCCCGTAACCACCTCATCCTCCTTTTTGCACGCTCTACAACTTCACCTTCCCATCTTTTACAGGAGGGGCCAGGATGCAATGAGCCGTCACCTCCAGCAGAGAGTACAGTAACTCCCGGGGGTGGGACGTAGGAAAAAAATATGGGTGAATAAATTAAAAAAGCCCCTTTTACTTTAAATTTTTTGAAGGATCTTCTGCACAAAGCTTGCTGTTCTACAGAAGTGCTTTAGGCGTGCAGAGGTGAGGTCCAAATGAGCGGTCTCGGGTCTGACGCGCAGCAGCGTGCTGTGCTGCCCGGGTAAGCAGCGCTTGCAGGTCCGAGCTGTCTCGGGGGTCTCTGTGTGGCAGAACAGGGATATCCCCTCGTGCCGTAGCACTTGTTCTGGTTAGAAAGCGGTAAGAAGTGGATGGCGGGCAGGAGGGTTGGTTCTTTTCAGGGGGTGTCTAGGGGGGACCTGTCTGGCAGGGCAATGTGTTCCTGGTGGCCCCAGCAGCGCGGGGGGCGTGCTGGGAGGGCGTCTGTCCTTCCAACCTTCCCCCCTCGTTTCGGTTGGGAGCGCTTAGCTTGTGTCCAAGGGGTAAAGGAGCTTGTTGTCGCAAAACCGCTTTATTTTCTCTCCAAACAGTGGCCTAGATCTTTCAGCAAAACAGCTTTCTCCGAGCCCAGATTGGTAGGTATGGGATGTTAGAGCCACTTCAGAAAGACTGAGAAACAGAAACACAGATCCTGACGCTTGGTATAGTTTATTAATCACAGGGTCTTTTTTTCCCCCCCTCACCTGGATTCAATTATTTTTGTTTTAATTTTATCAAGATAAAACCAGGTAAGTCTCCAAGAGGATAGGCTCCTCCACACAGAGGACAAATCTGACCCTGAAAAGCCAATTTACTCCCAACAGGAGACTCTCTCCTTCATCAGAGACACAAAAATTCTGGAAAACATGACACTAACTTCAGAAACAGGAGGAGAGAGTTTTAGCAAATAGGCATCCGCTCGCTCGGCCTAAAGTTTCTTTTAGGGGAAGGCTCCACCTTTAGGAAAGGAATTCCCTTTCCTTTATCGGGGGGTGTGGGGCTGAGCAAGGTGACAGCCTGATGCTGCTGGGAGAAAGAAGCATCTCCGGCGAGGGGCTTGCAGCCCCTGGGGGAGTTGTCCGCGTTTTTGTTGTGCCCGTGCTAAAATAAGAAGCTCCTTTCTTCTGTTCGACCTCCCGAAGCCCTGCCACGGCGCTCTAATAGCGGAAACACCCATCGCTTTATACACCCTTACAAAATAAGGACGTTAAAATGTAGTTAGGCAAGATTGCTTGGTTTCTTTATCAGACTTCCACGCTTCCTTTTGAATCACTTAATGCAGTTTTTTCTTTATTTCTCCTCTGATGGCGTTGTCTTACACAGGAACCATCGGTTCCTGTTTTGTTGGTCTTTCTTATACATATGGAATGATTTAATAATGAATACATGCTTTCCTGTCAGTAACGTTGCGTTTACTTTATTGCGATGTAGTCGACTTTAAAGAACTCATTGGGACACCATGCAATTTAAAGTTCCAAGCCTTCCTGTCTTTGATAGTCTGTTTCCAAGGGAATACACCCCAACAGGGATAAACAGAACTGGAAGGAATTGTGCTTACTAATTACCACCGCCATTTAAAAACAAATATGAGTCACAGGGTACCACAGTGAATCCAACCCGAAGAACAATAAAAAATGAATCTATATAATTGCGAAGGAAATGAAGGCTGAAGAGAACTTAAAGGCAATTAAAGGCTTTATTTCCATTTTATTACTGAATAAATACTTCAGAATATTTTCATTTGCTTCACTTTTTGTTTGCTCATAGGGTCTGCTTGTTAATATGGCTGGGATGTACGAGAACGCCTTAATTAACCTGTTTTTGCAGGCATCTCAGTTTCTATGAAATATGTATGCTGGCAGCTATGAGCAATAGTAAAAATAGAAATGACAGCTTTGTAAGCACTGGTCAATTAAAAAATGTTCAAGAAATGCAATTTTTGAATTATTGGACCAGGCTTCTCTGCAAATTGGAATTCAGTTCAGTTAATTGAATTCACTGGATCTATGGCAATTTGCATAAAGTTATAATAAAAGCATGGTTATCTCCTCAAAAGCCGCAGTTTCCAAATATTATATTAAAAAGGGAATAATATAATTTTTATTTTATTATAAGCGAACGCAGAAATATCTAGTTGACAGGCAAACAAAATTGAAACATGTTTTCTACTCTCAGTTACGAAGAAGTTGGTACGGAGTAATCCCGGGCAACGTGTTGTGAATGGTGTGTATGGGTTGTACGGAAGCTAGAGGTTGGTCCGTCTTTTGGAGAGGTGCCGGTCACTTTTAGACGAGCTTGGTCCCAGTGCGTTCCTGTATCTCAAGTGAAGAACGGCTTTGATTTACTCCATATATATCGCATAAAGTAAATATTGCTTTTGTGGAGGCCCTGGAAGTTGTTTCCTTAAAACACCGATGGCCCCTTTTCCTCTGGCATCGTGTGGTTGTGCTGAGTCTGGGATCCGCGTCCTTGGATGCCCGAGGGTTGGGCATGAGACAACCGCAGGTGTCCGCCGGGTAGTTCCTTCAGCAAACCTACATCCTCATTTTTCCTTTACTATTTCTCACCATCTGCTCAACGTACACGTGTATGTACGTCCACAAGCGTTTAAATTTAGCTACTACAATTGCAATACAGCATTTTGTTCCCAGGGCTGTGCTGGGAAGGTTTAAGCACAGCCTTCACAGATTCAAAAGGACTGCGGGGAAAGAATCTGTTTACTTAAATGCAGCAATTAAATATTTGTGACTTTGACCTTATGAACCAGTGGGTTTGATGATTACATAAAACAATAAACCTCCAGTATATATAGGAGAAAGATACATCTATATAGCTGCCCTCACTGTAATAACATCCTGAAAAATTGTAATGATGTATGAAGGTATTTTCTACCAGTGTCTTTGAAGGGGCGACTTCAGGAAGAGTCTGCTCCCCAAAGGTTAAACTTGCGAAGGATGTGAAGCTTTACGCAGAGGGAAGCGAGGTGATGCTTCAGCGGGTGCAGTCCCCTGCACGGTTAAACGGGGCTGCGGAGGGGTGGCACAGGCTCGCCAGCCGGCGCAGCACAGCCTGCTGCAGACACACAGCATCCAGTTTAATTACAGGGATTTCTCTAATCATCTTTCAGTGGTGAGAGCAGGATTAGAGCCCGCACGGAAACCTGCGAGCAAGTATATGTTTTGTTTTGCTTGGTTTTTTTTTCTCCTCCCCTGAATTTTAATCAGTTCGGAGCGGTAGATGAGCGAGCAGAGGATGGCTGTCCTCAGCGGGGGGCGCCGGGGTGCCCGGAGAGGGCTGGGCGCTGCTCCCTGCCAGGGTGCCGCCGGGTGGCGGCGGTCCCGGGGGGCACAGCGGCGAGGCAGCCTCCGTGCCCGTCCCAGGGATCGCAGAATCACGACGTGCCGGGGGTTGGCAGGGAGCGGGTCCTGGGTCTGATGCACTCTACCGTGTACAGCGAAGCCGGGCCGGTTCCCCGTACGACGCTCTAAGTACTGGTTTTCCTCCACCGCTGCCTGCGGACGGGGCCCCGCCAGCTGCTCTCGGTTTTCTATCCTGCTGCTCTTCGCTGAACCAAGCTGGTGAGACAGAATCGTCCGCTCAGAGCTCGACGGGTCCTTTGGCTTTTCTTTTACAGGCATGTAATGGATTCATTTAAGCAAATTAGCCATCTTTTAGACCAAATGCTTGCTGCAAAAGTCAAAGACCTTGTCGTGTAGGAGAGCACTGCGTCATCTCGGAGCCAAGCATCAGTAAAACTCTTTTAAGAGCAAGGATGAACAGTTCAGCCAGGTATATCAGGGGCAAAAGTAGGGCAAATTATTTAGCATAAACAGAATTTTTCTGGTTGTTGCATTCGCCATTAGAATATAGAAATTACTTGTTGACAGAGCAGCTGTTTACCGGAGCCATCACGACGGAGGGGAGGGAAGGTGCAGTGGCTGATGCCTTTCGCTATGCTTTGAAACTTTTGGGGTTGTTTGTGGCTTTGTTAATTGTATATTAGCGATATTGATTTGTTTCATTTAAATGTCAAGAAGTGAGTTAAGAGACGCATATGCTTTGCCCAGGAAGACTTTTCACTTTGGTTTCTTGGAGTGTTATGAAAGCAGAAATTAGAGTGGCATGATAAATGGCTGAAACTTTAAGTATTTGCTTTTATTCTTACAAATACTTCTAGGTGCCTCCGTAACCCTATACTTAATAAAGTAAGCATGAAACTTTATACAAAGCTGCATTAAGCTAATGCTGCGCTTACAGGAAGAGTTGTCGTTGCACTTTTGCAGTACCCATCGATGGCTGAGAGCTGGACCGTCCTCCTCCACGTACTTGATACGTGCACTGATGCTTGCTGCAGCCTGCTCAACTCCCTGGCCAAGAACATGAGTCGATACTTCTAATACTAACCTTACGTTCGGGTACTGCCGTGGTCTTTGCAAGGCCGTGCAATTTCTAGGTGGTGGTAGTGACATCTGAGATTGATAACAGGTGTGTAGATTTTGGGGGGACATTGCGCCATGTTAGTAAATGTCACTTTGCAGTTTTATGTGCTTTTCAACGCGCTGGTTCAAATAATCTGTCTCTGGACTTTGTTTTCTTCCGGCTAAAGCTCAAAGCCTCAGAGTGCCTTGAAGCCATGCTGAATTGGTCATGAGGGCCAGAGTAGTTGCGTGAGTTGCATGAAATTCTGCGGTGCAGGAGGCACGTACAAAAGAGCAGATAATTTTTTCTCCTGAATAGGCAGCAAGTCTCGCAGCAGAGAAGACTACAGGCTGTGAAGTATGGAAGTGCCTCGCTAGTAAGGACAGGTTATATTCTCATTAGATTTAGCTGAAGAGCAGAGCAGCAGTATCTGGTTACCTGTGCGCTACAGATATTCCTGGAGCCGGGGAGTCCGAGGGGGTAGAATAAGGAAAATGCAGGCAGAGATGGTGAAATACCAATGTGGTATTAGGTACATACCTGAGGGAACTGGCATCCTACCCTGCAAAGGTGCACTGGGGTTTTATTATGAAGCTTTCTGCTTTCACAGAAAACAGTAAGCCTGAATTAAGCATGTGCAATGAGTATGTTTAAGGTTTCTTGTTTTCAGCATTTTTATTCCTAATTGAAAGAAGAACTTGCCCTCATTTCAGAATAAAAGGCATCCCCCAGTGAGCACCAGTGAAAGGGCTGATGTGACTATTATGATGATAATTTATTTCCTTAGGAATGTTGTAATTTCAGCATTTCTATAATGATTATAAGCAGATGCAGGGAAGAACGGGGTACTGCTTCAGCATGCATCACATTAGCAAAAACCAGCGTACTTAGCAAGTGTCAGGCTTTTGCAAATATATACGTTTTCCTTCAAAAGCATAAATAAACAAACAAACCCACACTAAGGTCTTGTTTTTACAAGACCAAAGCTTCTACATCAAGAGGTTTTTTTATCCTGTTGCTGAAACTTGATCCTGTTGTCAAACTTTCCTTAAGCAAAACTTTACCACTATAGAGTGAATTCTCTAAATAATATTTTTCTGCCTGTCACTTGTCTTGCTTTTACTTTAAACAGAGAAACCAAGTTGATTTTGCTGCTAGAATGAGTTATTGGGCAATCTCCTCCGTTTCTGGTTTGCCTTAAAGAGTAAAAATACAGAATACTAGTAGCCTTGTGCTGTTATTTATGGAGGAAAACTTTGAAGCATGATTGAAAACCTTGATATGTAAAGCCGTTGCAATCCCCTTGCAAAGCACAGTCTAGCTGTATTGAAAGCAAAAGTTGCGTTACGAGCAAACGTTGCCTGCGCCGTGCGCGTGGCCGCTGACGGCGCGGTTCCCAGCGAGCCACCGCGTACCGGCGCGTTTGAAAGCGAAGGGCTCGCGTGAGATCCGCGACCGCTTAAAAGCGTGCAAAAGGGGAAACGGGGAATCTGGAGAGGAACGCAGCGAGAGCTGTACTGCTGCGCAACGGCAGCGCGGCTGCTCCCGGCACGGCACGATTGAGCCAAGGAGTGGTTTGACAGAGAGCAATATATCAAGTCGGGAAAAGCAGGGAAACGTGCGGGTGTCCTGTAAGCACGCGGCTCCTGCCCGGAGCTGGCAGAGCGCTTCCAGGCTTGAAGCGTGGTGACCGCTCCAGCATTTATTACGTGAAGCTCTCAGGCGGTCCTTGGGCGGCCGATCACGCGTCTCGCGGGGCACCTGTGGCGCGGTTCCCGGTGCTGTGCTCCTCTTCTGCAGGCCTAGCAATTGCAAAGGAGAGAGATTTGGGCAGGAGTACCCAGCAGGTGGAATAAAATGTGAAATTATCTGCTTTTCCTTCAAAAGTAGGCTGTAAAAATTATTTAATGAAAGGTTTCTTTAAAGATGGCATAAAGTAATCCCTGATATTCTTAAGCTACTGAGGAACATAACAGAAAGCAGTATTTTCTGTACGCTTTGAAAACTTTATTGCACATAATATGAATCCTTTCATTGCTGAGAGCCATAGATACCATTTCAGATTTTCTCTGCTTTAGTTTTGGTAATGTTATTTCTGATTAAACTTATGGTATAGTATATTGAACCATGAAATAGTTAAATTTTTGATGGCCTCAATGAAAATCCTATTGCTTTAGGGTTTTAAAGTATCAATAGCCTATCTGAACACATCAGACCTAACTAAAAGAAGGCGCTGATGCAAGATCTGCCCTTTTTTACTGCATTCTTTCTGTCTTAGAAATGCATATTCGTTTTAAAGCAAAGCATAATTCCAGCTACGCGGGCTCTGTTATGCAGAGCGTAGCGATGACAGGGATCTTTGATTTCTTTAAGCTGTTAATTCCTTAGCTGCAATTTTATGTATTGACTTCGGCAACATCATACGTTTGGCTTTGAACCAATGAATCAAAAGATTTTTGAATGTTCAGCTCAATACTGCTTAGTTAATAGTTCCAATGGTGCAGCAGGCAGTTTTATGGTGCGGTAGGAGGCAAGGTATAAATCACAGGTGAGACCTGCCTGTATTTATTGCACGCAAAGTCTTTGTTAGAGATCTGTTTTACTACAATTAAAAGGTACATATTCTCAAGGAACCTATAAAGTAGTTGTGCTTATACAGCAAAGGGCTGCGCTGGTATCAGCCTGGTTTTGAGTAAGGAAAACCAGTGATTTAATGTCAGAGGAAAGCATCAGAAGGATACCAAAGAAATAAAGTATGTCTTATGGCAAGATATAAAATGCAGTGGTGTAGATTTTAAAGGAGATGGCAGAATTTACAGAAGCTGACTATCCCAGGCAGTTGGCAAATGGACTAAAGCAGACAAATTTAAGACTTGCCAGAAGGAAACCCTATATCAGGGGGATAGAAATTCAAGTGCTCTGCAAAGAAAATGTAAATAAGGCAATAGACGTCTAAGAGGACTGTGGCCAAATGGAACGCAGAGGAACAGCTTCGTGCTGAGGAGAGAGGATGTGTTGTACATGGAAAAATATCAAGTGTAAGACCACTGGGAGGAATTTGGGAACAGCTGTCACATGCACTGGTAAGTTACTGTATAAACTATTATGAAACTTAAATAGTTTACATTGAGAAGAGATGTTGAAGAGGTAGTTGCCTTTGGCTACTTTTGTTATGCCTAAACATGCTAAAAAGAAATTCTGCAAGTGCTGAAAAGGTAATAAAAAGCGGACCCCAAAGTTCTGTAGCAGGCGGTAACACTCACCCTGGGAGGTGCACTGGGATTCGGCTGTGGCAACGCAGGAAGGTCGCTCTTTTCTGTGCAGGTGTTTGCTTGGTAGATGTCAGTAAGTGAGAAGAGATTATGTACAGAAAGTACACAGTCAGAGCATGGGGTAATGTCTTTAGTGAAGAGACCTTGTGCTTTAGTCTCCCAGCTGAAGAACCAGAGCCTGAGTAACGTGTCTAAGAGTTGCAGGCAGTTAGTAAAATGGGTTTGGCTGCTGAATGCAAGATTCATCCTAAGCAAGGTTACTGATTAGCTGTAGTAACGATAAAACTATTCCCTTCCAGCTCTTCTGGAAATTCAGGTTGTTCAGTTGTTTGTCTTGGCTCTTGATGTGTTTATTGCAAAGGGAAGCTGCAATGCCCAAGAGATGCTGGACAGGCATCTGCTTTGCCCTATTCCCTGTAGGGAAACCTACGCCGTTGTTGTTTTAAGCTTTTTCAAAAGGAAACTCCTGGTCTGCCAAGCTTATAGAGCACCAAAATACCTCAAAACAAACACCATATATTATAGCTAAAATCGTGCTAGCAAGGGGAAAGGCAAAATGATATTAGAAGTAACAAAACTGTGTGAGATACTACTCAACAAATACATTTGAGTGCATGTGTCATGTTGCATTTGTGATAACCTTGGTTCCCTGCAGTTTTCATCTTTACGGATTATTGTATGAAACATGTGATGAAACTAAAGTAGCAGCCTAGATTTCCATCAGGAACGTGGACTCGACACTACCCAATATTGCCATCTTGAAGGTTGTCCAGAGGATAGAATTGGTGTCCTACTAGATAAAACGTACCGTTTCCTGAATTCTTTGCCCGAGTAAAACCAAGCAGCTGCAGTTAATAAAAAGCTATCGGTTGTCCCACAACTGTCTGGGAGCGTTCTTTCACCAGCGGAGAGAAATGACATTGGAGGGAAGACAACAGGATAGTTGCTGAGTTGTGCAAAATCAGCAATATTTCCCTGCCCTAATGCTGGAAATATTGCAGGGCTTTCTCATTTGTGCAAGGTGTTGTCTTTAGGAAGAGCACGGCACAAAATGAAAGTCAAACCATAAAGCGTTCTATATTAGGCTATACTAATATTTTTTTATTTGTTAAAAGAGGAGTTGAATTGAAATTGCTGTGAACTGTGGAGTTCAGGCAGTATTGGTTTCAAAAAACATGTTTTAAGTGTAGAGTGTATATTTAAACATGCAGCTTCATTTATCTTGACTAGTGCACTGATTTACGCACAAAGCTTCTATTCTTAGCTAAAATGACAGGGGATATGGCTTAACGAATTGTCATGATACTTTTCATGATGCTGAGTTTGTTTGTTATTGCCCTTAAACTTCACAGTGCAACATCTGGTTCAGCCTTCCTGAAAACGAAGGATTGGTTTCTAAGGAAATTTGAATTTTTTTCAACACCAAACTTAAAAAAAAAATTATAAATTTGTGTTAAAAAGCAAAAAAGCACCACGCCGTGTAAGCCCTGCCATGGAAAGGGATTAGGCACAGCTCTGAGGTTTTATGCAGCTGAAGGTTTGGTTAATGGGGACCAGTTTCAAATACAACTTCTTTTATAACCTACCAGGTTCACCTCTCACTGATTTTATAAATGATTCTGGAAGTATCTCTAACTTTTTCAAGTGAGGCATGAGAACCTAATCGGGTTAGGTGGCTGGTGAACTTCCCTGCGTATAAATTATGGATTTGAGGAGATTTGATGAAGTTGTGTATCTTTAGCTGTCTCCGTGTGCGTGTACTTACCATCTGCTTTCAGGAGAGGGATGTTAGAGGGTCATTAAACCATAATGGTATTTACTGGAGTGGAAGCATCGGAGACAGCCGGGTGACCACATCCCACATTGAAGAAACAGGAAATAATTTAAACTCTCTTCAGAGGCTGGAAAGTGTAGCATGTGAAGCAGCAGGTAATGTAGGGGTGTGCTGCAGCTCTCAAACACAAGCCGGGGAAGGAAAATAGCTAGGGGCCCACAGAAATGAGGAAAACCGGGGTGACACTGTAAAAGGAATTCCTCCTCTGAGTCCTTGAGCTCCTTCTGGATGAGCAAGAAACGCAGGCAGGCTGCTGTTCCCCAGGGGAGAGGTCAACGGTTGGTTTATGAAAGTTGGGGTTCTAGCCTGTGCTATTTAAAATGAAAATACATTAACTGGCTGTTTCTTAGTAGCTGAAAAACTCCTGATTATACGAAATATCTTTTTCCTAGTAGCAAATGGAGGCAGCATTTAGCAGTTAAAGATCCATACATGAGGGTTAACAAGGTTTTGAATTTTCCAGACACTAACAGTGATGCAGCCTTAAATGTCAATTTATTTGGAATATCTTTTAGCCTTACATCAATATTAGGGTTTAGTGTTGTTCTCCCACAAGAAATCTCCAGACTGATCTCTGTGCTTGATATTAGAGTACAGCTTACTTTCAGCCTATTATTCCCTTAAATGCTGTTTCTTTCCACATATTGCCTAGACGTTACATGTGCCAAGATATGTGTAAGCATAATCGCGCAGTCTTATTTATAATAATGACACGTGTGACGTTGCTATCTGAGCAGCAGCTAGGACTTCAGAAAACATCTGACTATGAAGCCTTTTCCCTCTGCTTTTCCTCTGGCACTACAAGCAAAAAACTGTCTTTCATACCCGTGCATACGAAATTATAATGGTCTGTCCCCAGGCTGAGATTAGTGATTATGGATGAGCATCGTGATAGACTTTCAATGGGCTGCTACTTATCCACCTTCTGAAAATCAACCTCTTGAAAAGTATATCAAGATAAACTCTCCAAATGACTATGGCTTTACTACTGGGTTTCTTTAGCTATGACCAATCTCAAAGATGCATGAAAAATCCATCCTGCCTAGGGATGGGTGAAAGCTTTATGCTGAATTTCAAATCTGAATGGCTTGCAAGAAGGTCTCCTGCTACAGACAGGCTTGGCTGAGCAAGAACCAAGAGAAGCCAGGGAAGAAAAAGTAATTTAAGGAGCTTTTTGTTTCTTAAGAGGTGATAGGCTGCAGTGAAACATACTGAAAAAGTAAATACAGCTGTGAGGGATGTGTTGCAAAGCTGTGGAAGCTTTCTGATAAATTGTCTTTAAGACATAAGTTTGACCACTTCACCTGCACTCTGCTCACTAATCCATCACTTATACTGCTGCCTCCCATGTCCCAAGCTTGTGAACAGCTGGAAACACCTTCTTTTTTTATTTACTAGAAACAAAAAAATCCTTCTCCTCCAAACACACCTACCGTATTTCTTAAAAATGAGTCAACAGGATGAAAAGTAAATAAGCCAACTGTCTTAGTTGGAGGCACAGAAAAGGTATTTGGCCTTAAAATCCTGTCTGCTTTGAGGTATAATTTCTTATATCCCATTATGGCTAAAGATATAAATCTCATGAATTAAGTTTTTTCATCAGTTTGAGTTATGCATACCTGAGTTCAGGTTTTCAGTTTCCCAGGATGTCAGATTTAATGTGCTGGTGCCTTACAGCAGTTCGATATCATGGAAACATTATATATTAGCTCTTCTTTTCCTCCGAAGTTTTGTACGGTTTAGTTTAGCAACCACAATAGTTGGAGGTCAAATTTGAGAGGTGCAACAAGTAGATTTCCCATCTGTATTTAACCTGTTCAGCTAAAGATTCCGCTTGCGAGGCGCTGCTGCGCGGCTGTTCAGGAGCGGTGGGAATCGGCGTGGAAGCGTACCTCGCACGTCGGGCAGCTCCGCGCCGGGCCACCGTCGCCCCGTACCCTAGGGGCGGTCTGCACAAGTTCGTGCTGCGGGAAGGTTTATTTCCAACTAGACGAAGAAATAAATGTGTCTGAAGAGCCCATAAAACCACATTTTATGGGTTTCACATTCCTAATTCTGATAGTTCTAAAAACCATCTAGTCATTCAGTATCACTGCTCTGTCCTCGGACTCGCTGCAGTACATGTATAGACTTACTGAAGCGGTTAGGAAAAAGCTTAGAAGTGGAAATGCAAAATTCTGGGTTTACGCTGCTTTCATTCTGGAGCAGAAACTTTATTCTCCTTGGCGCCGTGGTTTTTTCTGAGCTGGCCTCTGCTAGGAGGATGCATCTGATAGCCCCCAATAAAAGGCTTGTGGTTCTTTTGCAGCGTTGCGTTTCATTGCTGCAAGGGACGGCTCTAGGAAAGACATGATTTTTTCCCCAGTGTCTCTTACGATGACAGCACCTACCAGAAAAGGAAGGGATTGAGTGGTTTTCCAGAGTTCTCCAAAGGAAGGTATTTTCTGTGTTAGAACTTAAGGGCGATTTTTAAAAACGGCTGATGGCGTCCTTGGTTTGGCCATCCAAAACGCTTTGGTGTGGAGTGGAGAACCTGGAGCTGAGGGAAGGAGTGGCAGATGAGATGGCGTCAGACCCGGAGGCAGGACAGCCTCAAGTTTGTGCGGATAAAAGTCTCCTTATTTTGAGATGGCTTGAATTATCGTTTGGCATATGCCAGCTGAGGCTTTGTGCTAGCGTTTCCTGGTTTTCTGGTGAAAGCATAGGCAGTACGACATCTCAGAGACAACTCCCTGGCAGCAGAGCCTGCTTCATTCTTTGGACTCGAAGGCTCTGCTCCTCTGTTCCAGGGATGTGCTTGTTCTGCAAGACTTTTCCCAAAGTACCTGAGAGCCTGATAAAACAGGGTGTGTAAAAAAAGCTGGTGGCGCATATAGAGCTTGGGGAGGCTCCGCTGGTTGAGCTTAATCTTTCCCAACCACTGCTCTAAATGACTCTGTGTAGGTTGTGTGCTGAGTATAACTGTTTGCAAAGAGAAACAAACCCTTACCGAGCCGTTTAGACTCCAGTTTTCTGTTGTGTTGTGCAAAGTTAATTTGTTTGTTTGTTGTTTTTTTTTTTAAATCTAGAAAATATTTAGCCATTTTGAATCATCGCTCATTTTCTGTGCCTGCGCGCGTACCTCCCGCTCCCCGGGTTGCCAGGAGACACCTTTCTAATCAAGTTTGTCATTAACAAATGCGCTTCTGTTTCAGAAAATGAAATCGGCAGAATTGACTTTCTGTCCATGAGGCTTGAGGGCACGTTTCAGGCAGGAAACGGGTCAATACTCAAAATATTACAGTGAAATAATTTGAGGATGTGATTTGGGGGGGGGGGGGGGAGGGGCAAAGGGCAGGGGGGTCTATTTCTTGGTTTGGAAGAAAGTTGTTTGCCACTCGATTAGCTCTACCCTGTGTTGCTCTTCTGCCTGTATAATGTGACAACTTTTATTCTTTAAAGCCCATCAATTTTGTGAATATTTTCTACTTTGTATGTGGCAAAGCTAATCAATATGATAATTTGAATTCCCAGTCAAGGGTGAAATTCTTACCATTTATCATATTTAAGTTCATTCCACAGAAGCGTAGGCCAAAGGAAAACTCCGGAGAGAGAAGTGTTGCGGTAGCTTGCATGGCTCGTGTCCGCTTGTCCCAGCTAGGGCGTGATTTGTCCCTGCAAGGAAAGCGTACCTTGTCAGGGAGTTTGGCTTGCTGGGGTTATTAATAAGCACATGTAAGTGGTGCTTGAAGACAAGCTTAAAGGATGGGTCTGTCTTTTTTATTATTTATTTTATAAGAGCACAACAGCTACTGGTTTTGTTGTCGTCCAGTCCATTGAGGCACCCCTGCACTGATCGGATGGTCGGCATTGCCAGCTGTCTCTCCCTCTGTGCAAGTATACGTGGGTATTTGCTACCACCGTGATTTCAGTTCCTTTGGCCGTTTGAAACGTGTCACCAGGCCAGTTCTGCAGCGAGCGCTGGGGGTGAGCATGCACCGCAGGCAGCACCGTGCTTCGGTCCTCGCGGGGGCTTGGGGGCTGATGGCTTTGGGGCCGTAAGGAACAGCCACAGGTCCCACGAGCACCACAGTCCTGCTGGGTTGGCTCAGGGACCGTTGATCTAGACCATGGTCGCAATATGAAGATGCTGTTTGTGAGCTCCCGTCTAATACCTCCAGACTCTCACTGCAAAATCAGCTCACTGGACAGTCCTGGAGGAACACTGCAAGTTATTAAGAATGGCCAACTGTAGTCCCATGCATCAGAAGTCAGGGTTTGTGTCGGAGACATGCTTGTCCCTTGGTTAGAGCCATGACAGATCAGCCAGTCCTGTGTCCTCGTGGAGCCGAACCCAGCAGCGTGCGGAGGTCAGCACACCGTGCGCGCCTAAGCCAAAGCGCGGGTTATCACAGAGTGCGAAACATCTGCAGCATCGCTTCCAGGCAAAAGACAATTTTCCTGGTGGTAGTTTTTGCAATAAATTTAAAATGTGGGTCAGGATTCATGGAAGTTGCTTGAATTTTGAAGTATGTTTAAATTATTCTCTGCATGGTGTTTTTTTTTAATAGTTTCTCTGAAGGAAATGTGGAAACAATCAACAATCATGTCTTCATCGTTACAAAAAGCAATAATTTCACATCTGAGTTTAAAAGCAGACAGAGCTCAGTAGAATTAATTGATCTCTGGATAGACTTGAATATTTTTAGAAACCTAAAAGTCTGAGGGCTGCTGGGCTTGAGAACCTCTGCGGAAGTGAGCAGGCAGAAGGGACAGACAGATAAACTAAGGGACATTTAAAGCTAGTAATTCTGTAGACTGGAATTAAATATTTTTATAGGTCCCAACTCAAAACAATCCAGTCTTGTGATTAGCACTCAACAGCGGTGCCTGCTGTGCCTTTGCTGAGATTTTCTTTCTCATGCATAGTGATCTAAAAAAAAAAAAAAAGAAAGGCAGAAATAGGATTTTTCCTGCTGTGTTTGTAACTATCAGCTCTGCTGCTTTGCGTTCTGTCTCATGTTTCCAGGGAAGCTCCTTGCGCTCCTCCTTCCACTGCGGAGGCTGAAGTCGGCATATGTGCATTGCTTACAGCGTCTCGCCCCGAGAAGAGCCCGCGCTGTATCTGGGCCGACCTCCCGCAGCCCAGCGTCTGACTCTTGTCATGCCGCTGAGCGAGTTCTCTTAGAAGCATCACTTCGGCTGAAATATTTCTCTTTCTTCTGTTTTATCTATAACTTCTAGCTCACTTTGGGTATTTCATGGAGTTCCCCCTGATAATGCGGTAGTTGTAAAATGCTGGGGGGTGTAATGGTTGTTTGTGCCTTTAGCTGCTGCTTAAATTAGAATGACATAAGAGCTCCTTGTTTAAATGTTGGCAAAGGTTTATCATATGTATAGTTCTTTTGCGGTGGGTGTCCTATATGTAGTACTGATTTCACAGATAAATTCGATGATGCGAATTTATCACATAACAGTATTTCTTCCATCCGGTGTCGTTTCTATTATTTCCACAATGGTCTTGTCCAAAGCCCGTTGGAGCTAATAGGCTTCTATTAGCATCAATGATCTAAGTCAGGCCATAAAATGGGCTATTTCTGCTCACTGGTTATAGCTACTTGTCATTGTTTTAACTGTCTTAACAGGAGATAAATCAACATACTACTGTTGTAACATAAATTGTAGAATTTAAGTTTTACTACAAGTAGTAAATACTTATCTAGCTATTCGAAAGATCACTTTAATTATATGGCAAGGGAGAACCCTAATATAATCTGGGTCTGTCCTCCCTGTTCACAGCTGGAGTCTCAGACCACCCCTCAGGTCTGGCTCTGTTGCTTCTTGAGGGTCTCCTACTAGTTGTAGGGGTGGCTTTGCCTTCGCATCCGTGGCTTCAGTGCCTGCTCATGCACCTCCTTCCCTCCCCAGCTGTGTATTTTGATCTTGGTGCCTGGTTTTCTTCTGCTCCCAGGTTTCTTTCCTACCAGGCTGCACTTCTGCTTTGTGTCCTTCTTTCTGCCTCCCAGCAGTATTGTCCTTGCTCCCAGTTTCCTTCCCAAGTCCCCTGTCACCCCCACTGTAACACCCCACCATGGTGGGAGGCTTCTCTCCTCCTGGTCACGGAGGTAGCGCTCGCCTCTGAGCCTTGCCGGGGGATATGCGGAGGTGTAACGCCAGGCTGTCGAGGACACAGCTAAAGCCATGCCTTAGGACTGCTCTCCATCACATGCTGAAAACCAAAGAAGTCCCAGCTTTATGGTAGTGATTCAGAAAAGGCTAAACAGGGAAAAGCCTCCAACAGCAGCGGAGCTGTTCAGGATCTGTGTCTTCCTCTGGAGTGATTATGGGAAAGGATGAAGATGACAATTTCACCGTGATCAGATCCTAACTTCAAACCTACGAAGCTAAAGTGGACGATATTTTTTCTCAGGCATGCTTTTCATCCCTTTCTCCATCTTAATTTTCTAATTCCAATACTCCTTGTTTCCTGTGTTTTGTACTCTATTTTCAATTCAAGATGTTACAAATTTTATTTTTTAAAAGAAGTTGCCCTAGAAATGCCCAGAAACCACTATGAAGTTTTTTCAAATATTGACTGTATTAAATTTGAGTTGACGGCTCCATCTATGCAAAACAGAAAGTGGAAAAATATTGACTACAGCTGGAAATGAGTTGGCACATAAAGATAAGATGGAGATGAAGGTTGAGAAGTTGACAATTAGCACTCTAGGAGATACTAAAATGGGTTTTAATAGGCAGTACGGAGTGTTTTGACGCAGTACTAGGACTCATGGCTTATATCTGGTTCAGCAGGTAGTTGGGCTTGTCTGCAAGCTGGCAAGAGATGAACTCCTGCCACCTCTTTGGAGAGCAGGCTGAACTTGGCGTGAGCGCCTATTTCTTCATGCTCACTCCATCCATGCAAGGTGGGAGAAGAATCTGCTGTTCAGGGAAGGGCTTAAAAGAAGGGACAAGGCTTGAAAACCTATACACTGGGGATGGCTTCAGTGTCAGGGTATTGCGTGTGCATCAAGACCTGGTCTCAACGTCCCTTGTGGCCTCCTTTCCTCCTGTGCCCTACCCGTGCTGCTGTGCTCTCACCCTGGGTAATGAGCAGAGGAGCTCCAGGCAGCTTTTCTGGGGCGGCTGCTATGGCTTGGGAAGGGGGAGCAGCTTCCAAGAGGCAGTGGGAGCATGCTCTGCTCCTTAAAGCTGCCATCCCCCAGGCCTTCTGCTCGCAGCAGTGGAGGCTATGCTGAGCCCTAAGCTGGGATAACAGGAACATGCATTTCTGTTCGCAAGTTTTGAAGCTGTTATACATAAATCAATGCTGCAGTCAAGTTTGCAAACCTTATTTCCTTTCATCTGTTTCCTATGACAAGAAAACTGGAGGCTTAATGTGATATCTCAATAAATCCTCATACTACCATCCAGCCCCTCCTGAAATGCCACGCGGCTCAGATTATTTGACATAGTTATCCACTGCCGAGATGGTTCTTGTTTTGTCTGGCCGTGGGGTTGCTTCCTCCAATAATTGATATTCCAGATCGAAAACAAAACTGTGTGCATTGCCCCCTTCTTTTGCATACCTCTGCCAGCTGCTCGGCGCTTTCCAGCTTGACAGCCTCTGGCGGTAAGGGAGTACACAGCCAGTCTTATTTTATTTTTTTTTCCTCCTAGCAGGAGCCAATGCTTAGTGCAAGGATGTCTTTAAACAAACGCACTGCTTCCATGAAAAATGGCAGAGGCAGAAAAAAGCAGTAATATCACATAATCTGCATAGTCAATATAAGTAAATGCAAGCGTGTTTTCAGCCCTCTAATAGGGTATCGTAAACATGCAGGGTTTTATGGCATTCAGCTGAAGAATAGCTCCCATAAATTACATGCAGTGCAATTTCTTTGTTTTCATTCTGAAGTTTATTTCCTTTTATGTTTAGTAATTAAATCAGAGCAAAAGGATTGCAATACGGAGCGTACCACATAACAGCAGTGATTACACAGAGGTGTCACAGGAGTCACTGTGTTTTGCTGTGCACGCTGCTCTCGTTGGTCTGCCAGCCACGCTGCACGTCGCTGAGACAGGTCACCTCACCTGAAATAGCCGGGAACTCCTGCCCTCCCCTTATTTCCCAGCAAGTCACTTAGGTTTCAATCACAGTTTTTAAATCATCTTCTGTAGAGATTTATTGTCGTGGCAGGAGGTATCTCCCAGGAGCTCCTCGGTGCGAAGCTGTGTATGACCACGGCTCTTCCATCTCGGGGTGTCCCCAGCCCTCTGATTCACAGCTGTGGGCAGGGGCTGGGCAGGTGGGGCTCTCGGTGGCCGTAACCTCTGGCCAGACCAGGCAGGTGCCCGCTGCTGTGCCCATGGCACTTGTTTTCAACTGCAGTCATCTGTGGTTTTGAGAAGGTTTCGAAATCGCTACCAAAGCTCCTATGTACAAAGAGACCGATATATTTTCTGTTACAGCCTATTTATTCCCTGAATTCCAACTCAGGATAGCCCTAAATGACATCACTGCCTGAGCAGCAGCGCTCGCTTCTCTTTATGCACCGAGCCTTAAAGAGTTTGCTTCTCCATCAGAGCTGCTTTCAGGTGCCAGTACCACCACAGCAAACAGATCCCTCCAGCCTTCGGGGGGGTGTGTCTTCCTTTGGCTTCTTGGTAGTTTGATTTTGGAGGATTTACCCTCCCAGTGCGAGGGAAAACTTTGCCTTCAGTCCAGTCCAGACTGAAGATCTGAGCCATTCCAGTCAACTGTATTTCAGGGCTAAATTAGCCCGTTCTGTACGGCCATGATCGAGGCTAGACTCCATATCTCTGCTTCCCTATTAGTTTCCTTGGGAAGAAGCTCTTTTTTTTTTTTTTTTTTTTAATGAAACTAACACTTTTTAGATATAAAAGCAGACTATTTGGTAGCAAAATATCACAAACAAGATTTTGACTGGGCTGCATCTTTAGCTTAGATTTGCAAAGGAAACAGTGGCATCACTATTTCTGCAGTTAGAAAAATGGCAAAGGATGCACAAGAGGCATGCTGTGCTTCACTTGATACCCTGTGTGTGATCCCGGCCTTGCTGCTGGAAATAGTCCACTGATAGCAGGCGGAAAAGCAGGTTGGGCGTCTCTAAATTCTCATATTTCGCTGTGTTGTCTCATTGCGTGGGTTCTTTAGTTTCGCACACACAGCTGAACCATTTGGCTTTGCACCATAAATTGTGCCGCCGCCGACTCCGTACGTAAGCGTGGCGAGAAATGGAGCACCTAAACCAAGCTGCAGGCAGGAGAAGTGCGGAGAGCGGCCAGAACGCAAGGCTGGAGGCAGGGGCCCTGATGCCACCTTCAAAGAAATAAAATGGGATTTAATACTGTAAGCAGGATGCCAGGCAAGTTGAAGGAGCCACTGTGAAGGCACCCGTGTCGAGGAGTTCATGTGGTCTGGGCTTCTTCCTCTCAGGGAACCGGTTTGCTCAGAAGACAACCTGCAGAGCAGGGAATGCTTTCTGACGCCTCACATCAAACTTCTGTCAGCGCTCATTTGTAGTACGCTGTTTAAACCGCCCCAAGATGTTTTTTGTCTCTTATAAATCAATTGACGGCCGGAGGCAAGGGTAGAGCAGCCACACTGTGTTTTAAATAGGCGTACAGAAATTCACTTTAAATACGCTGTAATTAAGAGCGCTGCTAAGATGCACCGAAGGTTTCTCGGCTAATGTAATGCAGAGTTAAGGTTGTCACCATCCTCTAACCAACTTGAAAAGCGGTGCAGAGCAGCCTTGGCTCCAGCTTTGTACCTCTGTGAAACAGATTCAAGCTACAAGGCAGCCTGTGAGCTCGGTATGCAAAGTTTTCTTATTTTCATGTAAAATGTGCAAAGCGTCTGTACATTTTTTTTGTGTCTTCTGTGCACGGTTCCAGTCTTTCTTACCTTATATTCTGCTAGAAGAAAATACTGAACACATTTGAGCGGCCAAAAGTCTTCCCTGAGTTCAAGAGGAACCAGCTATTCCCAGGGTGTTGCGTCCTCTGTGACCCAGGTCCAGGTGTTTAAGTTCATTATTTGATTCTACTTACCGCCAGCAATTAAAAAAATAATAGATTGTGTACATGGTTGATCTGTATTGTGTTGCTACTTGACTAAAATAATTATACAGCTAATGCTAAATATAGCCGTATACTAGACCGGCCCATTGAAAAGAAATATATCTTTTAAATTATTTTTTATAAAAAGAGTGAAAAATGAGGTACAGTGATGACAAAATAAGGGTAGTGGATTTTTTTTAGAACTTTAAGTTTTCCCTGCCTGAGGTTAAAATCTATTTTGTAACATTCTATATAACAGCAGGAGTAACGAGAAGCTGGGAGAAATGTTTGCTGCAGCTAATTCTTCAGAGTTCAAGAACTGAGGGGTTCTATTAAGGATTCGGTGTCGCTTACGAGCGGTGGGTCACGGGGGCCGGGCAGCGGGACTCAGGCACTCGCGGTTCTGGGGCCCACCGCGCGTAGCCGATCATTTAGATCGGCTTTGTTATTGTTTTGAATATTTGCTCTATAACTTGATTATTTGCAAAAGTCTTCTGGGACGTGGCTCTTCCCAGACTGCGTGAATCTTTCAGATTCAAGCTGAATAAACACACCAAAGGGTTATCAGCTGGAAATAATACTTCAGAAGATATTTTGCAGTGCCACCTCCCAGTCCACTAAAATTGTTACAGGATACGATCACTGAAGTATAGGTTTCACTTTTTAATAAATTCAGACACATTCGATTTTTGGCTATTATTTACCCAGCCCTTAATTCAGACCACGTTACTTTTTTTGAAAGATCCCCTAAGAGCTAGAATATAGGCCTTGATGTGCCAGCAAATGCTGAGAGGTAAATCCACCCTCTTTACTTCTGCTCCTAGCTGCTGGAGGAAGCCTATATTTGTCAGTAAGAAAAGAATATACATGGCTCACTGGATGCCATTAGTTTGAAAAATCATGGAGGTTATCTTTTTGTCTGAGAGGAGTAAAACTTTAATGGCATCCCAGAAGAAATAAAGTGCTAAAGCTCCTAACCTTGGGTTGGGAAAAGTCAGAGGGTGAAAGCAGTTCCCTTCAAACACTCAAATTCCAGGCAACCTTTTTAAAATAAACTTTGAAGGGAAACCAAAACACTAAATAATCACATAGCAAGGATACGTGACCGACAGTGGCTGGTGGGTGGGATTTTTTTTCTTCCCTAGAGGATTTCTGAATTTTAAAAAGCAGTTAAAAACATTTCTGGGTCCCAGCATCTCCGTTATCTGGGTTTGAAACCTGCCAGTAGTAGGTGATGAGGGAACTGTTGTTCTGACAGCCTGCGTTCCCAGGAATACGCTGAGTGCGAGGCTGGCTTCTTACCAACTTTTCAAAATTAATAAATTTGCTTGTTGTTATTCCTTTCAAAGTTCCTTTTTACGCTTTTAAGAAGCATCCAACCTATAGCGCTGAAGGAAGGCGACACACCAGGCAAAGTGCTCTTCGTAACGCACGTATGTGTCCAGTACGCTTGGATCCCCCGTGGAACTCCTACGGAGAAAGCTCTCCTTTCATCTTTGAAATGAAATGGATATTTTTGTGTGCTCCAGAAGTGAAAAGTCATTAAGACCCTGATTTTAGAGATACCACAGAAATATCTTCAATATTTTCACATAATTTTTTGTCTCCTGGACAAGAAAATGATCTCTGATAATGTGTGTTTTGGGAACAGACCCATTCAAAAGTGAACGATAACTTTGAATGTTACTTATCTGTTTTTGTTCAGGGAGTGAAACTGTCTCGATTCATTATCTTGAAGCAGCAACCTAGGGATGAAAGGAACGTCAAAGTCATGCAGAGTCCCTCGAGCCTCCTTTCTTTGGTGCAATGTTCTGTCAAACTGACGTGGCAATAAATTAACCCTTACTTCTTTAGGGAACTTATGATCAAAAGTCAGATGGAGGCTGATACCCCACTGTGGGTGACGGTTTGTTTTTTCATCCTGGAGTTTGCCAGTGCGTCTGTATTCTGTGGTGTAAAGAGGCTGCTCGGAGACCAGGATGGGCTGGGTTTGCTTTGGAGGTGGCTGCAGGCTCCTGCCTGGCAGCCAGGTTTGGTCGTGTGCTCTGCTCTGCATTCGGGTCTCTCATTGATAGTCTTCGCTATCAGAAAAAAGAAGAAAAAAATGGAACATGTAATGGGCTTCATAGACCATTTCCACTGATGGTGGGTGAGTGATACAGCTAGGAGAGAAGAGCTGGACCTACTGAATACCGACTGAAATATCTTTTGCTCTTCGAGTTAGTTTTGCTATCCCCAAAGCTGGGATTTAATGCAGAGTTTATAATTTTTCGGTTGGATATATGGGATAGACGTTCATTTTAGTCTTGCAAAATACTGCACTGAAAATTTTACTCTGCGCGAAGTTGGGAATTGTTTTTAAATTGGTGAGTTTTAGGGTAACTTCTCTAGACAACCGTCAGTAAAAGACTCTCTAAAAGACAGTAAATTCTAATTTGTAGAAAATGCCAGACTATGAAGTTTCACTGCTTGCAGCTTTTTATTATGATGATGTTACTCCTGGTTTGAGCAAAGTGCCTCCCGAGTTCGTGGCGTGATGGACTTTTTCTGTGTTGAGAAAAGCTGGACGTTATCTGATAGGTGCTGCCTCAGGTGAGCATTTCTCCATATATCCATTCCATGGAAAAGGTAGACCAATACCTAGTGACCCTTAATTAACACCCGTAGCCTTAATTTAGACTTGCCTGTAGTCACCCAGATCTCTTTACCTAGAGGTGATTTATGCTTAAGAATTATTCAGGTTTTACAGGGCAATGACGGGTTCCTGGGGGCAAGAGGCAAAGAGTAAGGGTTGTAATAGGGTGATACGTGGCAGTTAGTGGCTAGTAATTAAAAGGCTTTTATTACTGTCATTTTTTCTTTGGTGGAAAATTGTGCTCTGATTCGCGGGTTCAGAAGGTGAAGGGACGTGTTGCGCAGCTGGGAATATGCAGCGTTCGAGATGGATTGCTGCTTCCATGAAGTTGTTTTTGCTGGTGGATAAAGGTGCGCAGGGAATACTGCAACAGGGTAGAATGTTGAAAGAGCACGTGCCTGTTACTGGCTGACTATTTTCGTATAATCCGGAGCCTCTAATGTGGTTTTAAACTGTGGCGTTAGGTTCTGCATAAAGTGGGTATATTGCTTCTAAGAGTTTCTAATCTGACGGGTCAGAAAGGGATGCTGTCAGTGATGGTTATTTCCATACACATTTTATTACATCAGCAGCGAGGGTCTCCCTACCTGCCCTGCTACTAACAGGCCTGGCCCCACCAGCCAGTTTCTTACGGGATATTTAGTATGAGCATAAGTTAGAGCACTTATGTCAAAAAAACTTATGTAGAAAAAACTGTATTCAAACTCTAGGGACGGTAATTCACTGCAGGGCGTGCCCAGTTACTCCTTCAGCAGTCTTTGCTAATAGTGTTAGAATTATATTTATTGTCTTAATCTGGAGGATGTAATCCTTGCATCTGGCATCCTCCTCGGGTGAGGACCGAGCCGTGCAGGCGTGTAGCGGTGAGGAGGAGGTGCGGGCACAGCACGCACTGAAGACCCAACGGCCTGACAAATACAAATGACCAGAGTGAGTTGGGAACTTGCATCTCTTGAGGTGCTGTAACTTCCTTGAGATAGTGAATGAAATCTCTGTTCAGTGAATGTGAATGAATGCCCAAAGGAGGAAACACAGCGTAAAAACTGAGTTGTTTTTCTTGGTCTTTTTTTTTTTTTGCAGATAATTAATTTTTTGAAGCATTTTCTTCCCATTTATCATATGCACATCTCAGAAACATGCTGCGTATGTGTCATTTGTTTTATCAGGCACAATATGCCCATATATATCTCATAACGTGTGAATTGTGTGTAAGTGCAACTCCAGAAGGGATAATTTAGCAAAGGAGCTTGAGATAGATCAGGATCTGACAGACGTGCTGTGAGAACGAGGAGAGCACGGTGAGAGATGCCACCGGCACATTGCCTCTACCCTTCATCTCCCTGGGCCATCTCTTCAAATTCTCTTTTCTTTTCCCTTATGCAAAAGGGAAGGCCAGTATTTATCTCAGGACTCATAACAACAGCTACCGCAGCAGAAAACTCCCTGTCTTTCTAGCGCTGAAAAAATTCAGTGATGTGCACGTCACAAAAAGTATTACTGTGAAGATTTGCACTGTTGGGGACACATCTTTTAGGCACCTTCTATTTTTGGACATTCAATTTTGCGGGTCACTGATTGCATCTGCTAAAGAGAGCCTGCACCCCTCCTGACACACAGGCCCGGATTCAGCAGAGTATTAAGAGGCTGGATCGGGGTTAGAAATCTGATGCTTTGCTGAATCCAGGCCACAGCCGGCGTTCAGGAGTGGGGGCTGGCAGGAGGCTGGCGCTGCCCGTGCCCGGGACACTTCTTGGAAGAAGGTATCACCGCGATGCTCTCTAGCAACATGGGCTACGATCTATTTCTGAGCGACACGTCCAAAAGCTGTCCGTGATTTAAGCATCTTGGATACTTCAGAGCCCTTCAGAATAGCCTCGACCAGGATCGCTGATTTTTCACTAGTTTACCCTGGATGATGCCCCTCGCGCTAACATGCTCACAAAGGTGTCCAGCTTCCACCTTGCTTTTGGACACTAAATTGTGACAAAGATATTCTTGCATCCTTATGGATTGCTGTACTGATGCAGTCCCATTGAACAAGGTCTAATTGCGCTGTTCTCCCTAACTGCTGTCAGCATTTTGTATCTGCCACAACCTTGTTATGAATTAATTCCTCATGCTGCTCCTGTGGAACAACACTGTTTAACCCCCTTTCTCAGGTAAAGCAATTTTCTTTAATTTAGGAAAAACCTTGTTTGTCTCTTACATGAAAGAAACCTCATTGCTTTTGCCCCATGACCCCTCACTAAAGCAGAACAGTTTCTTTAACCTTCATTTATAGAGGACGTCTCTGTGCTACCATTCAGTGCATCGGTCTGAGCGACTTTCAATTAATTATCAGAAGCTCAAGGTTATTGTTCTTCCAATTTCTGAATCAGATGGGGAACAACCTCGCCTTGCAACCAGCAGCAATGGGGCTGGAGAATCCCAGTGTTTGGAACTGTCTCCATCCCCTTCCAAATATTGGTGTCTGTCCTCAAAATCTAGGTCATTCTGGACTTAAATTTATCTTACAAATAGCTAAGGAACAATGGCAATGCATATTCTGCAGCCTGTTCGGACAGCCCATGCCTGTGCTTGAGCTGGCCTGAAGAAGTTTTGCCTAAAGTCTAAACTTTAATCTCTTTTTTGCATATTCATTCTTGTCGCATCCACTTTGGATGTGGGAACAGATGATTTCTTTCTATTTCCAACAGTCTTTTACATGTTTGAATACCGTTAGCATTTTTCCATCATTATTGTTAAGGCTAAGCAACTCCATTTGGTTTTTATTTATAGGACGTGTTTTAAAGACCTCTAACCCTTTCTGGTGTTCTCCTCTGGATGCTTCTCTTTCGGGCAAATCTTCCGTGGCATGCAGCACTACATACATACACACATGTAGTACCGCATCTGAGGCCCCCAATGCTGGGGAGAGCGACAGGTTGCTTACCTAGCAGGAATTTTCAGATTAAAAGGACCTGCACACCTGGTTCGTACATCCTAGGCAGGGTTTTTGCTGCTTGTGCAGTCACAGGGCATTGCTGACACGTTCAGCCACGTGTGGATCAGTGCAGAGCTATCACCCAGCCGCTTGCTCCCTGGCATATGTTTGTGCTATTTAAGGCAGCATCCTATCTGCTGCAGTTCGTGGCACTTGGCCCTTACACAATTCCATCGTTCTGTTTTAGTTCTGCTTTTATGTCCAACTTGTCAAGATGATTTTGACTTACATTCACATCCTCAGAGGTACCTGCAGCCTCTTAGTGTCACCAGCAGGCTGAATAAGCACACCTTCTCTTCCACCATTGCTATAAATCAAAATACTGGAAAACATGAGACCAAAGGCAGATTCATTTTGGCAGTGAACTTTCAATAATTACTCTCCAACTATAGCTTTTCAGTCAGTTATATCTATGCTTCAGGTAAAGTTCTAGAACTTGCCTCGGGCAAAGTCCAAATTGAAAATTTTAAACTGATAAAAATAGAAGAAGCACCTGTCCTGCAGAGAGGCCTGCAAGGGTGACTTCACATCAAAAATGGATGGCGTGCAGGCATCCCACCTGTTGTTTTTGTTTTTAAAAATAAGCAGATTATTTTGATTGCAAGGTAGAGAGAAGGAGAAATGAATTTCAATGTTAATTCCTTTCCCAAAGTCGAAATTTTCATATTCCTTTCTGCTTAAAAGCATTTGAAGGAAGTGCGGCAGACGTACCCAAAAGAGGACAAGGTAAGCCGTGATACCAGTGATCGCTGGGTTTTGTGAATGTTTCTTTCCAGAGAGAATGCCTCATTCTTTAGAATATTTGGGAACTCTAAAGGAACTGATGGCCAGTCCATTTCCTTGCGGTTGTTTTGACAAAAACGGCTGCATTGTCCGTTGAATGTGGTATGAAGGGGTCAGAAATCCAGAAGTTCAGGCAAAGGGTTTAAAATCTTCTGAAGTTAAATCATTTCACTTCCATCAAACCATTTCCTTTTCAATGTTTCTCTGTCAACACGGATCCTTAAGTGTTAAAAGCTTAAATGGACAAGTGTTACAGTGACTTGTCAAAAAACAGGACTTGCTCCTGCTCTGCTGGGTCCATGAAGTCCGTATCCTTTTGGAAAGTATGTTGGAGAGATGGAAATGGATAATGGGGTTTTGGTCTAGCTTTGTAGACTTTTTAGTTATGTTCCTAAGACTTGGGAAGCACCTAGCAACATCTTTGATGGATGTAGGTCTTTTCGTATATTAGAAGAAGGTATTTTCATGCTAGGGAAAAGGGTTTCTTTTGAATCTTAGGAAGCTCTCTGTGGCTTATTTTCTACCCTTTTGTGTAGACAAGATGAATTTGAGTTTATGCTAAACCTTTGTGCTCAGGTTTTGCTGGGACTGGCCCTTCTAGACGTCACCCGCAATACGCATCCAATGTCGGTGTTCTTGCATACATTTGCCGTAAGCCCTTTTACTTAGACATGCAAACATTTTGTGCCCTCGAAGCTGTACGGCCCCAAGTTCTACATCACCAGGCAGCAGTTGGGTAATGCATAGCTCAGGTCTCTTTTCTGCAACCAAGCCTGGAGATTATTTCTATGATACTATACTTCTGTTTAAAAAGCTTGGTAAGCCTTTGGAGGTTTTGGCACCATGAATTAACGTCGCTATTCAGGAAAGCAGTGAATTCACGTTAGATGCGGCTCTTGCCCTCAGGTCACACCTCTAACAGTCAGAGGGTAGGCACCACCTTAAATCTAACGGCTCCCATGTTAGCGCTCAGAGTGTTTTGTGCCTACCCTTAGCTCTTCCTTTGTTGAGGTGATTAAAAGATGCCTGTTGCCGTCTGTATGTGCAGCATGCTTCATTAACAGTGATTTATTTTTGGAGATTAGCAGAATCGGCACTGTGCAGCACACCGATGTGCAGTAGAAAAACGTGAGATAATTGCTAAGGCTTGCTTCTTGCTGCTGCTACTGCTGCACCACTCCGGGATTCTTAGGCATGTTTTGCAAAATTTCCTTCAGAATAATCACAAAATCGGGAGTTCATATAGTGCAAATTATATCTACAAAGGTATTTTTTTTTGCATTCTTAATGCATCTGTAGACCTTAGCCGTAGGTTTCTCATTTCTATTTTGGTTTGGTTTTTTTTTTCAGAAGTGCTAACCATTAAACCTCCAACTGAATTACTGACAGAGCCGTGCCTACTAACTCGGAAAAATTCACCCAAAACATTTCTACTGCATGCATCTTTCCCTCCCCCCCGCCCCCATACCCGATTGCAGTCAGGGCCCTTAGAGTCAACTTTCTTTGTCAGAATCCAATTACAAACGAAGGTGCCTTTCAAAAGAATCTGCAATGGATGCATTGCCGAAAGTAAAGTTAAAAAGAGACCTGCACGTGTGTTGGCACTAGGTTTTCTAATGGGATGCAATTCCAAACTGAAGCACAGCTATCTCGTTTTCATCTTGAAAAAATAACTTGTGTAGGGCTGAAACTACACACACTTCCTTCTGGAAATAAAGTCTTAAACTTTGCAAGTGTTCAGGCCTCTTATACTCTCCTTCAGAAGCAGTGCAACCCCGCCTGGGATTTTACATTCAGAAAACATTTAGAAATGGGAAGGATCTTTTGAATTATCTATCTTTTACCCATGCACAAATGTTGCCTTTCCTAAAGTTGTTGCCATAAAAAGCCAACGTGTTGCGACAGTTTTTACACGGCTCTGAACAACGGACCTGCTGATATGAATAGCAGCTATGTTTGCAGGAAAACATTTTGAAGATTGGACTCATTCACATGTGAAATAGGGAACTATCATGAGAAATGAAAATGCAGCCATAACTTGAATACCACCATATTTTAACCTTAGGAAAATATTTTTAATGGTAATCATCTCATTTACTTTTCACTACTTTTTTGCGAAGACGGGCATCGTTTCTCTCTGGGAAACTTTCTGTAACGTACTAGCTCATGGTAAGAGATGTATCAGTAAAAGGCTGGGCACGGGCTGGTGTGTGGGGATGCAGGGCCAGGGCTCAGCTGCCGGCCGAGCCTCCAGGTCCCTGTTTTCAGGGCTGCTCCTGGGAGGGCTGGTACGGAGCACCAGGGAGATGGTGCTGCTGAAGCTCTGATATTAATCCAGAGGCAGCAATTCTGGGCATGGTGACAGAAGGTGGAACTATTCCATGTATTTAGATATATGCTAGAGCCTCGTCTAGGAATATATTCTCAGGTAATTATTCCAGGCTATATGCTTTGGCTGTAAGTGCTTGGAGTTTCCATTGACACCAATGGAAATACCGACGGGGGTCTGTCCCGTGTACAGGCAATTTGTTAACACCAGCAGCGACTCTTTCTGTTCAGATAGCCGAAAATTTTTGTCTGGAGCACATGCATGACCCTCTGATGTCTGCTGCTTCTCTGGAGTATGTTTTGAATAATGAAGTAATAGGGAAAGACTTTCAGCTTTTTCACTGGACTTAATAATTAAATGTGCTGAGTACTAAAAATGTATGTTTTTAGCATAGCTTTTATTTTTTGGCTGAAAATAAGACCCAGTGGTTGTGCCTAAACATCTTGGGGGAAAAGAAAGAGCCTGCTATTTTTAATGCTTTTACAAGCTAAAAACTAATTTACATTAATAATTTTGAAATGTTTTGTATTAGTTTTTAAAATGCTTAGAGAAGCATGATTTCCTGAGTTAAAAAAAAATCAGTTTGCAAAAACCACAAAGTAGAATTTTTCCCAAAGGGACGGTGAGTCAGGAGAAGCTCTGGCAAAAGAAGTTGCAGTGGGGAGGGGTATTGAAGACTATCCAAGAAATTTCTTGCACCTATGGAATAGTAGGGAATAAAACACCAAAACAACAATCCCGGTTTGAAGGGAGCGTCGGGGATGTGATGCAAAGCGGCCTTGGGACCTGCAAATGGGAGCCATCTCCGTGGTCCTCAGTGAGGAATTGTCCCTCGTCTCCGTCAAGTCTCCAGAAGCACCATCCTCAAAGCCTGTAGAATAGAGGCATTGACTTTGGTCAGATCTGCAGTATTATATTCTTTTTTTTTTTTTAACCAAAAGGCAGATATTATGCTTTCTGGCCACCGGCACTGCTTGCAGACAGCTGGGAAGCTGAGTGCTGCTGTTATTAATCCACGGAGAAGGAGTGATTTTGGTCAGCCCTTCCGCACGCTGGCAGCTCGCAGATGGGTCTGCGGGTGCTTTAGACGGGTTCCTGGCAGTACATTAAGTTGAAAAGTGCTATACCTTTTGTGTTTTTAATTAGGTATCAAAGGCTGTAAGTGATTGTTCTGTTTCAGTCCCACGTAGCTTATTGCAGAGAGCGAGGAGAACAATCGTAAAGCATTGCATCGCAGTGTAATGAAGAGAAGCCTTTTAAGTGACACCATGGGCTTATTGATGGGAATAATACGTGGGAAAACGAGAACACAAAAGAATTTGAGCAGCTGCTGGTGAATACAAGACTTATCTCAAATCTCACTTAAACTAGTGTAAAACCAAGAGCGACTTGCCTTTGGCAGAACTCTCCTGTATAGGTGCAGTTATGACCAACAGAATTTGGTGCTTAGAGGAAAAATAGTCTTCATACATGGACAAATACTATAGGGTAAAAATATACGTTTCTTGAGTTCACTATAAACATAGAGAATAACTGCTTAACTGTGTCAATCAATATAAAGGTCTATGATGGCATTTTCCTTCAAAAATTAATAATTAATGCTCTAATCATTCACTTAAGATGTTATTAGTTTTCATTGATTAGTCCTTCCTGCTAACCCCCAGCTAGCCTAATCAGTCTGTGTGAGAACAGCTGAATATCTTCAATTAATCTCTACCCTCTTCAAAGTTGCATCTTCAGATCAGAAGATAAAGATTTAGTCTTCTCAGTGCATCGAGCCTGACTTTATTACAAGAATCTTATCAATTTTAACTCACAAAAGCAAGCAGAGACCTCTCATGATACCCCTTCACATGCTATTAGTCATGCAGTTTGTCTTGTAAGCACGAAGGTCCCTTAACTTCCAGCCTTTAGTGACAGGAATAAATTATAAGAATGTGTGTCTGACTTGATTTATTTATTTTTAATATTTAAATGCCTGTTCTAGAAAAGGTTGCTTTCACAAAAGGAGACATTTTTTTCCCCGCGGGGGCGGGGGTTACTTTGCAGCGATAAGCTGAGAAAGTCTTCAGATTGCCTGCTTCCCAATTTTAACTATTTACTGATTGTAATAGAGTGCGAGGAGAAGATCAAGTTTTACCTGGAGATGTTTTAGGGGGTTTGTTTTTTTCCTGAAGAATTTTAAGGCAATGAGAACGAGGGTGAAATGGGAAAAGTATCCCCAGTTCCTGAGCAGGGTGGGAACGTTTCCTAGAAAGTGTTGCCCGGCAGAGGCAGCGTTCTTCACGCACCGGATGCCGTTTGCGGAGTAAAGTGAGAGTAATTCCTCTTAACTGTGCTCTACAGAGTTAACTAATTACACTTCAGATCACCCCAGAGAGACAGCGAGTGAATCTGCTGATGACAGAATTGAGAGACAGAAGAAATCTCACAGCACCCAAGTGGAAGATGCAGATACAGGGTTTACAATTCATAATCCTCACCCGGTGCCCGGCGTACACAGGCCCTTACGTTTGCAAATTTGGCTTCCTCTGCGCATTTCTCTGCATTTCTCCTGACGGTCTTTTTTTCTTCTTCAGATCTAGAGCATTGATCTGAAGAAGACTGTTAGTAGAACCTGCAGAGTAAACTAAACTTGCAAATCGTTCCTCCGAATGATTTTAAACGAAATGTTTAAAAAAGTTTCTTTGTTGGTCTTCAGACGCGACTTCCCTGGAGAGAAAAACAAACTGTCAAAACCGGAAGGAGCAGCAATCCGAAGTCTCCTTGTAATCTGTTTTTTTCTCTTTTACAGATTAAACGCTGCCTAAAATTTCCAAGGAGCCCCGTTCTATCCTGTAGTTACCGGACTCGTCTCCTCTGACCCGGGAAGCTGAAGATGAGGTTGCTATGGGAACTGCTCGTGCTGCAATCGTTCATGGCGTGCCTTGCAGGTAAAGTGTCATTTTAAACTTCTGATTTAAGAATGCCGCTGTATTTCACACTGATGCAAAAAAGCACACCGCATTGCATATGCTCATGATAAAATGGCAAAGTAAGTCCCCGCTCCACGACCAACATTACGAAAGGTTGCTGAACAGCTCAAGCTGACGCTCGTAACAAGCTCCTTCTGCTGTTGATCGGTATCTTCGCAGCAAAAGCGCGATGTTTCGGTCTGCTCTACCCATTTCCAGTTCAAAGTTGCTGTTGATGAAAGTTGGTTTCCCATGTTCTGTGCTAAGCGTTTCAATGCTCAATTAGACCTACGTGGAGGATAGCTTTAAATCCCATTAAAACGGTGTTATGTTACAGCTAAGACCTCGCTCCATTTAACAAATAATTAGAATAACATATTTCAGCGATATAACCATCTTCTGTAACTGCTCTTGTTTAACTGCTTCTTCCCTGAGAGTTGCAATGTTTTGAGCATTCCCAGCAAAATGAAATTTCCGAGGAAAGTGTCTTTTTCCTAGAGCTCAGACAGTTCTTGGAAGACATTTTGGATTTGCAGAGGGTCAGCAAAGCTTGCACCAAAGCTTTGCTGCCCTTCTCATGCGCACAGAGTTGTTTGTCAGCTGCTGCTGGGGAAACCGGGCTCGCTTCGCTCCACCCGTGGCTCCGCGCCGGACCGACAGCTCCACGGGCAGAGCGGGTGCTGCGATCGCACCGGGGCTGCCAAAGTCTGTTTTGAGTCTCTCTTTCCCCGCTGTTCAGCTGCCGTTGATTATTTCCTCCTTGAATGGGCATTATTATTCTTTAACATGTATTTTGGTCGGGAGGGAGTGGGGGTGTTCTGTTTTAATTAATGTTTATGTCACCTTGTTGCTCATTAGGATTGCTCTAATTTATCTGCTGCCGGGGCTCAGAATGTTTTACTGCTTTGTTTAGTAACTCGTGCTTTCTTCTCTTTTATATGTGCACATTGTCAGGGTAATTTTTCAGCATTTTAGGTAATAGCAAACTACTTATAATAGCATTTACTTTCTTCTGCTTAGCTCTACTGAACACAAAGCCACTTTTATTCCGGTACTTACAGGTACCTATTTTTGAAATTTGGTTCCGAGTCTTTCTAAATGTGCTATGACAGTTTCTGAGCTGGCAGTAAATTGGATGCAGAGAGATTCTGCAATGCAGTGCCACACGTGTTTCAGGAATTGCAACCCTAGAGAAGTTAGGCTGCGGGAATACATGATCCTTTATTTTAAGCCAATAAACAAAAGAGTGGAAAAACAAAAGCCTGGAAAAGATTTTCTAATTGTAATTTCTATACTTCAAGCATCTATTGGAAAATGTCTAGGGTCAGCAAAATAAAGTTTCAGGAGAATGTGTTCGGGGGGTTGTCCTTATCTTTTACATCTGTTCTTTATAGAAATGCATCTCATAAGCACTGGCTTTCCCCACGCTATTCTGCAACAGCATTTTTTTCTTATCTTTGCAGTGCACTGAAAATCTTCGGGGCACGGCATCGGTTTCTCTGTCCTGCTGAGGGAGGTTTAATACGGTTATTAAGTTAGATGTTACAGGGAGAGGAGTGCCAAAAGTTTTGTGCGACTTTTATATTAGGTGATGAGTGAGGAAATGGTTTCATTTTGCTGAAGGACATAATCATGTAGCGGTTTGGGCCGACTGCATTCAACAGGATTTAAGTTTGGAAGTGTCTGTGTCTGCCTGCAATGTTGTACGAACTGGCTGTAGGCGCGCAAGGGACGGGAGCTATGGTGTCACCACGAAGCAGGGCTAACCCGTTTGGGCGCAATTCTGTTAGCTAACGCGCTTGTGATGCTTCCCAGACCTGTGCGAGTGTTTTCCATAGAGATGTGGTGTTATGGATTATGTGAACACATTCAGATCTGGCTGTTAAATATTCCAAAGTTGAGGAGGAAACTGTACGGGACGCCTTGCATTGTCTTGCTTTGCATCGATGTGGTCTGTGAGGCGGGAGGAGGTGACAACAAAGCGGATAATTATAGTAGTTGCTATTTAGCAGCTCCACGCGAAAGGCACAGAGCTGAAAAACCAAAGTTCACAGACAAACCTTCAGCCCTTCTTAATTTTTTTATTTTTATGTTCTCTCTCTCTTTTTTTGTTTTTTTTTTAATAGTTTCAGGAGGCCTGTTTGCCCCTGCTGATAATTATGTTGCTCTTGGAGAACTTCAGCTGTTGATGCCAAGGCAAAAGCTCAAAGGAAACTGGGAACTTCCCAGGCTGTGTCCCACCTGGCAGCAGGGAGGTGTCGGGGAGCCTGAGGCTGCCCACTTCTCCTGGGGCACCCCTCCTCCCGCTGCCCCGCACAGTGGCTCTGCTTCAGGCTACCCAGGAGGCATGGAAATTTTCCTTCTGTCTACAGTAGTCATTGCTCTTCTCTATAATTCTTCTACAATGGTCATTGCTCTTCTCTAAAATTCTTCTTAAATTCTAAGTTTGTTTAAAAAAAAGTTAGGAGGTAATATTTCATGTTGATCAAAGCATTGACCCATCCTTGAGAAAAAAAGATTGATAATTGAATTATGCAAAGGAAAAAAGGTACAAACAAGATGCAGAAAAGTGATCTAATGGCTCTCCGTACATCATTGTGAACCCTCAAATGACTGGGAAACTGTTAAGCATTGAGTTACCTATGAAAATAAGCTTAAACCTGAAAAGTGAATACCTGTATTTAGTTCTTCTAATCAGTGTTGGACACGCAGCCCAGGTATCACTCTCGTCTTTGTCTCTGCCGCAGAGAGCAGCACAGCTGGTGGAAGATGAGCTTTTTGTGTGTTGCCCTGCCAAACCTCCCATGAGGTGTGTGGTCCCACAGCCCCCATGCAGCAGTGGCCCCTGGGCACCTGTGGGGACAGCCAGTGGGCTCCAGCTACTGCCAGTCCCAGCAGCTACTTGGGCTTTTTTGGTATTTTTTTTTTTGTCTGTGCTTCCTAAATGAACATCTGTTCACTAGAAATTGCATGAAAACTTCCAAACTCATATCACTCAAGCCATTAAACAGCTGTCATACCCGAAGCACTTAGAGTATCCAAACGTGTCGTTAAGGGTACCAGTTATCTGCCACTGCCAACGTGCCAGGAGAAGAAAGATGTGCCAAGCTGTTCACAGTCCACATGGGATATTGCTATTGATTTTATGTACTGGGTGTTCAGATATTACAGTTCTTCACAGCAGGATAAAACACACAGATAGAAGGCTAGATCAATCCCAGGATGTACTTAAACCAGCTACTCAGAGGTGCAAATCTACTAATAATTTTGGGAGCCATCCAGCCTCCCTCGAAAAGGCAGCAGCACTGCTAAAGGTCTGTCTGAGCTTACCACCCCCTTTCAATCCATCACCCAGCCTGGGACCATATTTTTCAGCCTACTTCTCTTACTGGTTTTTCTGAGGTCATACTGATAAAAACTAATGACGCTTTCCTTGGATTCAATAGTTGATGTATATCTATTCAGGGTTTCTGATTGTATTTTCAGGAGGCTTTTCTTCAGGTGTCAGCTCTGGGAAGCAGTAACTGCAAATTATTCCTTTGGTGCCAAATAACTGATTGGTTAGGGCTGTCAGATTCCTTAAATAGTAGTTGTGGTGGTGATAGTTTTAAGTTTTGTGGAGAGTAAGATGAGAGGCAGAATAGGCTGTGAAAAATAACACGCAACTCTTTAAGTCGTGACTCCTTAACAAGTGCTCTCTCTTGGGCAGCCCCATACAGCTATCGTATACCCTGAAACGCATTTGTGTTCAGCCTGGGAACAGTGATGGGGAAACAAAAGTCATTGCACACGATGAGCCAAACGGACTTGTGGTAATGAAGATGGGACGTAGGCCGTATGCCTGTAATGCGCTGGACAAGTATGAAAGGAAATAGTCTGTATTTTTGTGATTCTTATGCAATTCTTTGCCTCATTAACTTCCTGTACCAGTGCATTTCACTGTTGAAGTCATATTTGCATGTTAATGAGCTGCAGTCGCACAGACGCATTAGCCTTGTGAATGTGCATATGCATATTTTATGATGTAATTTAACCCTTGAATGTCCACTCAAGTTTTGACATAAAACAAAAAAAGACTGTAGAAGCTTTTGCAAAGTGTTTATGCTCTGCTGTATCATGTGTGTGGTTGGAGACTGGCTTGTTCTCCTCCCCCTGATCTCCGTCTTGGCTGTTTCTTGGAGGCTTTAGTTTCTGGCCTTCTGCCCTTCTTCTTGTTCTTGCCATTTAACAAGAAAGATCTGTGCTCACAGCAAATGCACCAGCCAGCAAGACTGCCCCTCCTTTTTTCTTAGTAAGCACCACGTAAACACAATAGCTTCAATAAGCGAATTTGCCTTGTAGCTCTATAATAATGCTTCTGTTTCAACAAGTTTGTTTTGTCAAAGGGAAAGTGCTATTGCAGCTCTATCTGTTCAACACTCCTGGAGGGGTGACTGAAATAGCTCCAGAAGGCACAAGCCAAAACAACTGACTCTAGTATTTGTTTTACACTGATGTGAATAAGGAAACACTGTTCTTTCTCTGTGCTAAGTTGGCTTTTTTGTGACACACACACACACGCTGTGTAAGCCTTTGTTTTGCAACAGATCAAATGGGGCGCACACAGATTTCTGGCAGGTTTTTAGTGGAATGTGGAAGGTGATCCTGAAAGTCAGAAATACGTGCGTTGCCCTCCCAGAGTGGTTTGTATAGGTCACCCTGCAATTTCTGTACGCATCTACACTCCGTTACGTGAAAAGCTGGACTTTCACAGTCGTCCAGGTATCCAGAATTAGATATTAGCCATATTGCTTCTCACATCTGAAAAGGTAAGATGAATTAATATGGAGAAGACCACATGTCCAATGTTTATACACAGTTTCAGGCATTGGAACATGGGTTAGCGTGGTATTTGTCAATGGGCTTTTTGCTGGTTGTCAGTACAGGGAAGCCTGTTACTGGTATCATGATATCCCAGCTACACCCACGCCTAATTCTTCAAATCCAGGGACAGCATCATATTTTTCAATATCAAATTCCATCATATTTTTATTAAGGTGGAACAAAAGCATTGTTTCACCTTTCCTCTGCTGAAAAATGCCTTTTTCTAATCTAGAAATATGCACACAATAGCAGAAGTCAGGAAAAAAAGAGAGAAATATTTCTGTAGAGCTTATTTTCAATGTGGTGTTGGTTTGGTTTTTGTTTGGGTGGTTTTTTTTTCCAAATGTTTTTTTACAGGAAAATGTTATTATAAATGCCTGTCCAGGCATTCTTTCTCCTTTTGTCACATGCTGATACAACATAAACAATACTTCAGCAGTGGTTCAGACCAGAATATTTAGAGCATGGCTATGTCATTCATGGGGGGAACAAAAAAATACAGTCAAGTGTTTTCCATTGTTAGATGAAAATCACCACATTTTATGTCAATACATTCCCCTGAAATCAGGCATCCATCTCGGTGAAAAACTAAAACTTAAAATTCATAAAGATGAATATTCACAGGCCTATTTGAATTCATGCTTCTATCCAAGAAAATGTAGGTTACGTACAAAATAAATTCTCCTAATTTCATGTCTGAATATAAATAATTAAACCAAGAAGTACTGTACTACATATTAAATGATGATCTTCTATAAACGATCCAGCAATTCAATTTGTTCAGCGTTTTTTTCTGCTGCTGTGTAGTTCCCATGACTGGTGCTTTGATGTTAGTGGGTAGCTAGAAAATGATTAATCTGTTGCAGTTCCATAATTAATTAATTTATATTTTGGTCAGTTCTGCAGCACTTTGCATTTCTGTACCCAACTGCCTAATTAATGTTTGCATAGCACTTGGAACAGATAAAGCAGTTGGATGACTCTTATTAATATAATCACTTCTCAAACACGACCCAGCCCTTGGCTTCGCGGGTAAGCTGTCACTGGAGAAGGCTTTGCAGTTGAAATCTGACTTGCCCTTAACTCTTTGGGGTTTTTTTTTCTGAATTATTCGAGGGGTTTTTGTCCACTTTTAGCTCCTGTATTTCCAAATGCTGTAGAAAGAGTCGTGACCGGGGCCCTTCTCTTCACCCCGGGGCGCCACCTTGTGGGCAGGCGGCCATTAGCCGTGAGGGAGCGGGTCACGTACCCGCGCCTCCTTTAAAGGGGGGAGGCTGCAGGCCCTGGGGGGAGGGAAGGCTCTGCCCTCGCTGCCTCTGCTGAGGGAAGAATAAGTTTTGTCCGTGTCTTTTGAGCTCAAGTTACGGAGAATGTGTTAAAATGACTGGATCTGCAGAGGGTTTCAGGCATTAGTTAAAACAGCCTGATGCGCAGAGGGCCTCAGGGACAAGTTCTGTGGAAAGTCCTGTGCTGCAGAGGGTCCGGGTTAAAATAAAGTTTTGATTGTAACAACTTTGTCATGTCGCGGTTCTACAGAGGAACCGTAAAGCATCTGCCTCTTTCCATAGCAGTATGATGAGGTCACAGGAGAGCGGTGACGTAACACCAACGTCACAGTGTGCTGCCTGTGAATATAGGTTTTTCCACTGAAAATGGAACACTAACATCCTATAACCTTACCGTCTGAGCAAACACACTACCGGAGGTTATTGCCATGATTGCACTGGTTTTCCACCAGAAAAGTTTTTAAAAGTTGCCTAAAAATATTCTTTAAATTGTCAGTAAAAGGTGGTGCTGACTAGTTACTCCAGCAGAGGGCTTTGCACAGGCATTTTTCTGGAATAAAAGGCATTTTCTGGAATAAAAGGCTGCTCTCCTTCCCAGCTGGGGCAGGCTGCTGTCAGCGGGAGAGGACAGTAAATGGTGGGGCCCCTGTGGGAGACGAGAACGGTTCATTCTCTGTATTTTCCTAATTTTTAGAGTGTTTCTGCTGGAGCAAACAGCTGTATGCCAGCTAGCTTGTGCTTCCGTGGGCACTTGTGGTGGAGGCGAGCAGAGGGGAGCAGGGTCAGCAGCCCCATACGGTGCAGGGGTGGGGAGATGGGCTGCTTCGGCAAAGATACGGGTCACTTGTGCAGGGGGACAGCACTTGCTGTGGCAAATGCCATTAATTTTTTAATGGTCACGGAATTTCCTGGCAGTGTGTGGACTCCAGTGTGAAGTTAAACTCCCAAAGACTGTCAACCATTTATTTGACTCTAGTGTCAACTCCACCTGTGTCCCAAGCAACATTACCCCCTGTTGAATACAGTGAAGCTGATCTGTGTTAAATGTGCTTTCGCCATGTCTAGGGACAATTTTGCTACAGCTGATAGTTGTTGTGTTGTTAATGGGATATTGCCGCTGTAAAAATAAAGGCTTTTGTTGTAAGAACAGCTGTAAGTAACAAAGTGCAGACAGTGCGCGTTACAGTTTGCTGTGGATAATGCTTGGCAGTGTGGGATGCTGAGATGTGCCATGGAAGTGATGCAGGAGTTGGCAGAGGTCTGTTCCCCTCCTCAGCACTTGTGCTGGAGTCCTCCCAGGGAAGGTCCTTTCCGGGTACTTTTTGTTGCTGATCAGAGCTCAAGCTGAACTCAAGCCAGAAAGCATTCTTCTAGTGTCAGGGAAAAGTTCTACAAACTTCATACAACTAAAATTCTCTTTTCAATTTGGGACAAAAAGCCAAAGAAGTGGGGTCAGCAGCACCGCCAAGTGCATCTGCCTTTGTCTTCTCCTCCAAGCCTGTCAAAGTTTGCTGCTGCAATGAAAACCCTGCTAGAAACTTCATTTGACTGTTTCTTCTCCTTCTGTAATGCCAGTCTGCTGTGTTTCCTGGGCAAGCCGAGACTCTGTCTAAGGATGAACAGAAGCTTCCTTAATACATATAAATGTGTAAACAGAATTAAAGGTGCTGTTGAGGTGGTGGTGATGGGTGATAATAACTAATATTAACGTGGTGCTACGTATTTAGCATAGTGGTTTGAAGCCAGAGGAAATGTAATTCTATTGTGAAGCAAGTGAAGCTGGAGGTAAAAAGAGAACGGTTTAAATTAGGGAAATAAAGAGTGAGAGGGGAAGAAACTTCAGAAGGGAAGAATTGTTTGAGCTAAGAGGACACTGGGATAAGGACAATTAAATCTGAAGTGGGCAATAATTCCTTTAAACTGAAACCAGAGGACTCTAGCTGCCAAAGTGGGATTCTACAGTATCACTCAGCTGTACATAACTGTAAAGAGGAGCTAAGAAAATGTATGTGATTATGTGTAATTTATGCTTATTTAGGGATTATATGGCAAGTTTTCCTGTGATTGCAGAGGATTTGACTCAGCCTTACGAGAGGTCTGTACCCTTTTTACATTGCTGATCTGTCAGCAGTGAAGGCCTCGCTAGATGTGACCTGACTGATTTAGGCCATAATTTCCCAAATTATAAAGTTAGAGACCATATCAACGCAATTTTCTCATTTCTCTTTTACGTGCAGATGATTAGGTATATTATGTTTTTTCTCTGTTTAACTTGTAAGTCCATCTGGGTAAGTTTAATTACATCTTTCTCAAAAGTTATTGAGGTAAGATGATGCACTTTAAATAAAACAGAGACTATACAGACATTTTTATAAGCAGATGTTCCAAATATCCGGCTGTGTATTGATCCCCTGTGCGTTTTATGTGATGCCTCTCTTCAATTTAGCTTCTTTGCATTTGAATTAGTATGTAGGTATTGAAATTAAATCTCATTTAGGGAGTTACAAAAATACCTACTTTCCCAAGCATCTATCAAAATAGGGAGAATATGGACCCAAAATACTTCTTTATTGCCAATAAAAATGAAGTTCTGTGGCAAAATTTGAGGTGATTAGTCTATTGCTTTATAGGTAAAATACTGTATAATTCTTAGGAAAAACTAAATATTATTGGAAAGGGGCCTCATTTTGTAACGCTTGTATGGTCATTGAGGAGAACGAGAAGGTAAGAGACACGGTGCAATGCATAACCTGCCGGGCTGGGCAATAGCGCTTGCGCTGGCTGTCTCTGGGCGTTGATTTAGACAACTGCATCTTTATATGGTCTGAGAACTGCCATATAGGGCTACAATTTATATCTAGAAATAACGATATATGTAGTCACTGTATGCAAGACATTGACCTCCCACTCTGAGATTTCAGTTTGGAGCTTGTGTTTACTGCTGTTCATCTTGAATTGCTGGGGAAAGTCTGGCATAATTAGTCAGAAACCTGCTTTTGCATAAACATTTCATCCCCTGACACTGCCCTTTTCTCCACACTTCTGTGAGTATTTTAATAATTTAGAATAGTAACAGGAATCACTGGGGGAACCATTAGTTTCCACTTAGACTTGTGGGGTTAAATCCCTTGGTTTTGCCTTCTGCCCTTATCCCGTGCAGCGGCGCATTAACTGACCGAAAATGATGTTGGCAGCAATCGTTATTATTTGGATAAAGGTCTTTCAGCTAAGCAGCAATCAAGGGTGATCATCCAAACGGAATAAAAGGGGAAAGGGTCAGTTCAACTTTGATAATTGTAGTTCTGTAAATGTGGGCAGTAACGGAATTACCCTTTACTGACAGCTGAGTGTGTAAAGAGGCTGGCAGAGCATTGCTGGCTAATGTTATCCATAGCAGAAAGTCTTCACTACATCTGCATGATTTTGTAGGGTCTCTCCTCGAAACGGGTGTTGCCTTCTGCAGCTAGGCACTGGTTGTCGCAAGTGCTCCGGGTCTTACAGGATTTGGGCCATTACATAGAACAGATGCTTGTGTATTCTTGCAAGTTTGTGCTCAAAGTCAGTCGATGGCAAGTAAGTGGGCTGCTCGCAATAAATATTGCTTTTAATGAATAGAGCACAGAATGCTATAGTGCAGCTCATTCATCTGAACATTGTTTAATGCTGGTTTATGGAAGCATTTGTCAAATGCTGTGACAGGCTGCTCTCTGAAATTAGGAATACACTCATGACAGGCTGCACTGCCTCGTTATTACAAGTTTTAGAAAAGTTTTCCTGTATGTTACGATGAAAAAAGCAAAGCTTGCGCGTTATCACTTCAGTGCTTCGATTTGTTTTTCCTTATGTATTTGAACTTTTTATTTTGCAATAAAGTATGTTTTTAGCTTCATAAATCAAACTAAGACACAACTGTTAAATAGTCTACATCATATTAATTAGGCTGTGAAGCAAGGCAAGCATTATGACCATATATAATCGAGTACTGCAGAAGTTGCTAATCAATGAGACAGGCGACTAATTAACCAGCCAGCAGTCAGCCTCTTCAGCTGAAGTTGGTGACTTTCAAATTAATTAAACTTTCCAGGTGTCAGTGAAAGTATGAAAAATAGGTCTGTCTTAATATATTGATGTATCTTAATTCCACTTTCCGGAGTTTGAACGTATGAAGATTGCATTTGTTTTAAGGAAAATTGTCATAAAACATCTTGTGTCCATATTGTATAGCTAAAAAGAAGAAAAGTAGTATGTCTGAGAAAGCTTTGTTTGAACTTTGTCCAGTGCATGTTGAGTGCACCATGAACGTGAATGGCTTCCTCTTTATGTCTGAAATACCTGCCTTACCATCTTTTAGTTTGTACCTTCTAAGCCTTCATGGCTGCAAAACAGACCCCTGCCAAAGGTCAGAATATTATCGTTGTTTTCACTTGTGAAAAGCAAATAACGTAATGGGTATTCAGTGAGACTTGGAAGACTAAATTATTCCTGTCCCTGCAAGCTTGCTGTCTGTGTAACGGGACAACATGAAACACTTGCTGAGAGCCTGATCAAGCTTTATTCCTGTAGCATTCTCTCTCCTTCCACTTTTCAGATGGTCCACGTGAAATGGCATTTTCTCTAGGTTCGTGCTGTGTGGGCTTTACTAGAAAACATCTGAAGAGGGACTTGAAAGAAGGCAGGTTGATGGTTGGGCTTTCTGGGATATGAAAGCAGGGAGTAATGCAGAAGGCACAGCAAGATAAAAAGGGGCTGGAGGCGGCTGGATGCAGGGGTGGAATGAAGATGAGAAATATGCACTTCCTTAGCTACAGAAAAATTGCTTCCAAATTCTTAGTGTCAAGTAATCTACGTCAGATTGTCTTTTATAATGTCCCTTAAAAGGGGAATTATATATGAAACAAGTAATCGCGTTGTTGAATTTCTGCACTTTACTGCTGAAACCCTGGTTGTGGTGATTTGGCAATAACTTGAAGTATCCTGTTCTTTCACCTCGCACGTTTTTCATGATTTTATGATCCCCTTGGATGCGTAATGCTGTTCCGATGCCCGTAGCATGCCCGTGGCATCCAACCTTCCTTTGGGTTGATGCACAAGTACATAGTGACCGTACCCAGACAAAGTGAATACAGGCACCTCTGAAACTGCAGACATGACTGAAAGGGATGATATTTGCTGCCAATTAAAGTAAAAATGTAGGAAGAAAGGCTTAAGGAGAGACAGGCTTTTTTCTTGCAGTTTTCTTCATGAAGGAAGAAGTAGCTTTGAAAGAGGTAGAGATGCGAGACCAGAGCGCCGACTGAGGAGTGCTGCATCTGCCAGTACAGAAATGATGGCTAACATGACAGCTCTGAAAGAATAATTGAAAGAGACCCAAAAAAATCTCTTACAGATATGAAAACAGGGAGAGCTGGGGGTGGGGAGGGGTCAATGGGGTCTTGAAGGACAGCCCACATGGTCTGGCTGTAACCAAGGCACCTGGATGAGATCGAGCCGGAAGGTGCTTTTGCCACTGTGTGTATTTTTGCACGTGTCGGCTCCCCTCAGTCCCTCCGAGTTAGGAACATTGAAGCACTTAAGGAGAGAAAACAAGTCTTTGGCGCAGCACATTATCAAACTGTTATTGAAATATGTATTCCTCATCTGGAATAAAAATGCTCTCTGTAGCAATATAAAGATGATGCCTCTTCTGAGTCAGGAAGCCCAGCTGCAACTCTCAAGTCAAGTGGGCAAGAACAGTTATCAGTAACGGCTACGTCTCTCATCTTATAAAATGGAAAAACTGTGCAAATTCTCAGTTTTTTCATACATGAGAGAGAGTAGCAGTGCTGGGTAGAGTGGGCTCCCTGGGATGCACCGGTGTCCCCTCGCCGTTTCCAGGGAGGGAGGGCAGACGCTGGGTCTTCGTTAATCTGTGCTCACTAACATTAGTGACTCATTTCAAAATACGATAGCTAATTTCCAGCATATGTGACGTACAGATCAAGGCATCTCCTTTTCCGATTTTCAAGATCTGAGTAGGTTGGCCCATGTCAGAGCCTGTGTCCACCTCTTCTTAGGAAAAAGCTGACGATTTCTGTGTCTTTTTTTAATTGTTGTAATATCCTCATGATAGCGCTCTTCAGGCAACTAATTGGAAAATAATCTGTGTACAGTTTTCTAACATTTATTCATACTGACTTTGCTTCATCAAGTTTAGCAGTCTTGATTTCTACTCCACTTCAGCTTGAATTTGCATGTTATCTTTCTTTCTGGCTTTTGTTGGTATGTTCATGTACTTCAGATAGAATATGGAAGTTTTTCCCTAACGAAAGGCAAGGGAGTGACGTGCCATCCGTTAGCGGGAGGAGAGAGAACCTAGCACTTTCTCATCTAAATTATGTGGATCCTGGATGTAAGCCAGGCATTCATTTTGTTAAAATGGGGTTTGATAATTGAAACTAATTTAACATCGACCCCATTAAGTTGCATTTTATTGCTCATTTAATATGCCTGTCTCACGAGCTCCCAGAACTAGGAAGAGGCTTTGTAACGTGAGTATATAATTTGCCGGAGCTCCAGCCGTACCGGTAAATGTTAAGTTTGCTCTGTAAGATCAGCACCGATGTGTGCAACAGATGTTTCACCTGGGTCGGGTCAACGCGGTATCTTTATGCAAAGTTGTGTATCAGCAAGCACTTGGGATCAGGGCCGATGTGAGTGGGTTAAGCTGAACAGCTTGAGTTTGCGTGGGTTTGCTATGGAAAGACGCTTCATCTGGAAAGCAGCCTCGTGGAGGGTCCAGCAGCATTCCCTGCGGCCCCGCAGAGCCCTCCCCATCGCTCCCTGCAGGGTCCCGCATCCCCCGTACCGCTTGAGAAAGAAAAGGTTTGTCAGACCTGACAGATAACCCCAGCTCTCCAACAGTGCAAGTCATTATATTGACTTCTGTCAATGAATGCCAGTTTAAATCAGCTGAGGAGCTGGCTCATTGCTTTTTAATGACACAGGATTTCCATGTTCTGCCATCCTGATGCTGGTTTCCTCCGTCTTACTGTTTTTTCACGTGCTCTCTGTATTTCACTGCTAGCTAAATATTTTCTGCAGTTTATGAATTGCTAAATAATCCCGTAATTGGTTAGCAGCCCTTTTTTGTGTTAATTGCAGCGCAGCACTAGGTGGTGGTTACTTGAACGCGGTTATATTCATCAAAAGAGCAGTGAGCAATAAAAAGGTCAAAGGGCAAGAAAATACAGAAATGTGCAAACAACTGTGATGGATTTTTTTTTTTCTTATGACATGTTTTATTCTGCAACGATGGCTGCAGGGACGGCGTTTTGAGTGATGAATTACTGGAGCTTTACCCTTGTGAAATGGCAGCAAGAGAGAAGCAGTAAGAGTGAGCCTGGGTTACATCATGGGGCCTGGGGACAGGGAGCGACAGGCACCGGGCTGTGTCTCCGCGCTGAGGAGGCAGGCATGTAGGAACGCTGCAAACCCAATCAAAGTTTCTTAAAAGGAAAGTGGAGTTAAAAGATACAGCTCATACTACTACACGTGTGTGGTATAAACTAGATAAGCAAGCATAGAACTATATAAAATTATATCCATATCTGAAAAGCACTAAAAGAGGCATTCTGTGCTCAGTTTTAGCTGCTACTTCATAATCCAGACGACATTTAAAGCACGGGGCTAATGTCTCTTTCTTTTTAAAATATACCTGCATGCAAATGAATATAAAGGACAGCAAACGTGTGCGAGGCAAAGCATACAAATCTGTCACTCATCATGAAATAGCAACATTTGACAGGTGTTACGTTAATTAAAACACTACAGGGTGCAGGAAAGGGGACGCTCGGATGTTGTACTGATGAAGGATTTAGAGCTCACTTGTACAATCCAAATGCTCTGTTGGCAGGAGTTGACACAGGGAATTCTCTGGATTGGGTAGTCTCGCTGCTGAATTGCTGGGTCACGATGTTGTATTTCTTCTCACCCAAAAGTAGTGAATTCCGTGCTGGAGTAGAAATGACATTGAAAATCAATGAGATCGTGCTTTAAAAACAAACGAAATACAGTTTGTCTACGAACACCCTCAGGAATTAAATCAAACCCAGAGTGAGGGAAAGCAGGTCAGCCTCGTCTTCAGCGCACTGTTGCATTTAGTGTTTAGCGGGTTCAGACATCAGTGCAGCCCAGAGGCGGGAGATGAAGAAGCCGTGGGCAGGGCTGCGAGAGTTTAGGACCGGCTTCACGTGAGCCTGCAGCTGCACACATCTGTAATGCATGCCAGGGGGCTACGGCAGGTCTGCGGGGTGGAGTCCTGATGTTGCGGCACTGCTTGGACAGTTTGGGAAGGTCAGGGGCTGCCTAACCATGCCAAATACAAGCAAGGGAGGCGGGAATCTGACCTGGGATTTGGGGAAGAGAAATCTTCACCTTAGCCTTCGGGTACTGGTATTTATTCCTGGAATAAGGATGTTCTGATGGTGTCATTGCAGGCAGTAACGGTCTGATTGCTACGTTTTCTCGTTTTTTAATGAGTGACGTTGAACTAAACTTTTAAAATTTTATTGGAAGTCACTATCTCAGTTCGTTCCGACACTTACCGGACTCGAGGTTTCTGTGCAGGTGTGGCGGTGCTGTTTGTGAAACGTGCTTGCTGTGTGTAAAATGTGCTTATAGTGTTGGTTTTTCTCAGCGATACAGGCTAAATGTGCCTGTCAGTGTTTTGCAGGATTGATCTGTGAGAGGTTGTTAGCCTGTTAGGTCTCACACGTTGGAGTCAGCAGTAGCGTTCACGGTTCTTGCAAGGTGTTGCGTTTAAAATGATGGCAGAGGCTTTTAACACTTTTTTAAATTTAACTTTCCTTAATGTGACATCCAATTACTGGTAAAACTTAACCAGCCCATCTTATTTTTAAGCGTAGACGTTCTCTGGCATTGTACAGCAGTACTTCTTCTAAAAGTAGGAGAAGACGCATGAAAATGTAGCAGTTAATGTTACAACAGTTAGCAAGGATTTTATGTAATTTGAGAGGCGTCATAACATAACTTAAAAAAAGGAGCATTTTTAATGTGTGTCAAACCGATAAAATGTGCCAGTCCAAACCAGTGAAATTTAAAAAAGCCAAGATTTTCACGTGCTTAATAATTAGCAGGACACAGATTCCAGCAAAAACAGTTTTCTGGAGGAAAGCTGAGCCTGAAAGCCTGAACTTTTGCCTTAATGTTTATTGTGGTTTTGCCTGGTTTAATTCTCTCTGTGTTCTTCAGAAGCCTTTTTTTGCATGAAGGAAGTTGAATTTCGGCATCTGGAAGCAGCACAGAGAGCAGAGGGGCTCTGGGGATCTGGTCCGGGGGCTGGGCAAGCTGCTCCGTGTTTTGGGCTCCGGTCCCTCCTGCCTTCGTGACTGATGGCTGCGGCACGCAGTGGGTGCGGGGGTTGTTTGGCACCATTTCCCGGGGTCGCAGCACCGCATGCGCACGTGGCATCGTTGCCGGTAGCACAGGTTGTGCCGTTAGCGGTTCTCGTGTGTCCCGTGGGTGCGCAGACGGCAGGAGGACCTTGAGGAGCTCAGGTGCCTGTGGCAAGGCTCCAAGTGTAGGCACAAGACAAATTTACTGCCATAAAAACCCCCTTCCAGTGCACGGAACTGCTGACATGCACACCCGAGAGCTGCCTTGGGTGCCCCTGGCGGAGCTGGTGGAGGCAGTGGAAAAGGGGAAAAATTGAAAGAAAACAACAAAACATTTTCTCCCGCTTTGCTTAGTCGTACTCGAGGACTCAGAGGAAGCCCTGCTGACGTACTCTTGTTACGTCTTGTCCCTCGCAATCATTGTTTGTTGTGAACGGGAGAATATAGTAGTTTAAAAACTCTTTAAGTTGTTCCTGGAGACTTCAGAAGATCTCATGTAAATTCATTAGTTACTCTGCAGCTGCCCACGTAGCGTTTAAAGTAATAAAAAATGTATTAGTTTCACTATACAAATGTATTAGTATCCAGCCTGTACTTAAATGAAAAATGTATTAGCTAAACTATATGAATGTATTACCAGCATCTCTGTGGCTGGATAATGCTCACCTTGAGCTATCCTTCATTATGAACACAATCTGAAGTGTGCAATAAATGCTACAAACAAACATATAGAGACTTTAAGTGGCAAAACCCCCCACTGTGTTCACCATACTTGTGCATTTATTTTCAGTGCTCATCTACAGCAGTGCAAGGACAACCCCCTGAAAGCGAAGCACGTTGTAACCAAGCACCGGGAGAGCATTCTCGGGGGTAGGAGCACAGTTTAGTTTGCTGGGATTTAGTTCCCCTCTGAGAAGAAGAATTTATTTGTGCTTGTTTTGCAACTGTCTTATGGTCATGCAACCGTTTCCCTACAAATGTTTGCTTGTTTGGATTTATACCAGAGAGTCATTAATTCTGGATTCGTTGCTCTTCCAAGAAAAAGCAGACAAAGAGCAAAACCCAAACAGAAGATAAGTAACAGGGGCAGGTGACCAAATTGCCCGAGGGAGTGTACCAAAGGGTGTGAGATGGCAGACTGTGCTAATTTGTAAATCTCAGCGTTTCTATTAAAAATGAGATCAGATTTCCCCTGCAGCAGAGAAACTGTAGGAAGAAACAAGGTCTTGCAATTTCTTTAAAAGTCAATTTTATTCAACAGTAATTTTTGTAAGTACCGTAAAACCCCTTAAAATGCAGAGGGATAAAAGAAAAACTACAGGATTTTCGAGACTCACTTTCTTTCAGTAATGCAAGCAATAAAAAAGTAGATGTCAGTAAAGCATTATGTTTTTTGGATTGGGTTGGAAAGCAAGAAGAATACATGTGAGGATAAGCGTAACCACAACCTGCTTGATAATATGATTCAGAATGAGGTGTTTATGGTTCAGTACATGCATTCAAAGCAGGAGTGTAGGGGTGGGCATGTGGGGGCTGGTTAATTAGAAAGCTGTCTGATTTCCCTAAAGAAGCAATGATCTAGTGATAAAAACGGAGTCCTCTGTGGTACGTAGCCTTCACTGGAGGATCAGCCGTATTAAAGACCGCATTAGTTTTCACCCGAAGTAAGGCTGCGGCGTGTGCGTACAGCGACTACTCAATTTCCGACACTGAGCCCCGACACGCTGCCTTCGGAGACGGAGCAGGCGATGCCTGTAAAGTGATTGCAGCGTATTTGGATACAGCTGCCGCCTTCATAAACCTGCAGGTCCAAGATGACGCTAACTGCCATCCCCACTGCTAACCACATACCGGGGAACCTCGTCTGAGTTAAATTAGACACAATGAAATAAGGACGCTCCAGAAAACGGTGGAAGTTGGAAGATGCTCTGCTGCAAATCAGTCCTTGTGTGCGCGCCTGCTCTTCTAGTTGGCTCCTTGCTCGCGGGCTGCGGCACTCCTGGGGGAGCGGATAGAGCTCTGCGGGGCATCACCAAGAGGGATTTTGCTCTGGGAGGCGACCGGAGGTGTTTAGTCGCCAGTGTTGTTGGAATTTTCAGTCTCAGAAGCAACAACTTCCCTTATCAATAGCAGTAGTGAACCAGGCAGCGCCTTCCCTATCCCCCCCCCCCAGGTCACAGCTAGTTTTATTATTTTAAATTAGTGTATTTGTGAGTTCCCATTCATTCCCAAGGAGTTTTTTCCCATGAAAATTCCTGATCCCTTGACCTTAAGTTAATTTTTTTAATGTGTCTCAATATTTTGTAGTATACATCCAGTTCAGATTTCACAGGCATCAAATTTAGTTGTCCATAACAACACCACCTTGCTTTTGATAAGGTGGTCTCTGTACATGCTTCCTGTACCGGTCTAAAGGTTGTATTCCCTTTCTTATCCTTTGGAGCGCATTTTTAATACTCTTTACTCCAGATGATTTTAGAAGCCCAATTTGTGGCTCAGGAAACCAGAGTTAGATGACAAAATTCGATGTACAGTCAATGAAAGCGGGTGACTGGGGTTCTTTATCAGAGATGGCACACTGGGCACTAATTACAGTGTCAGCTATTCTGTATCTTAATCAATTCCAGTGATCTCATTTATAATTTTTACTCTTACTGACAAGTAGTTATTCAAAGAAGTAAATTGACTATCTGTGTAATTTGCTTCTTGGACACAAAAGGCTCAAAATTAACAGGCTTTTTTTCCCCCTGGAGAAATCTTCCTCACCGCACTGTGGTGTTCTGCTAATTATTCCTTTGTCCCTTTTTGTTTTCTAAAGGTGACAGAGAAACCTGAAAGGGATCAGTGTGTGCATGGTGCAGCCAGCAGCTGCCGAATGACCACCGCTGGCAAGGTCTGCTTTGGCTCTGATGCCACCCCAGCCCCCAGGGTCGGCGTCGCTAGTGTTCTGCGCTCAGGCATGAATATAAGTCTGCACCAGCATGGAGAAGTCCGGGTTTGTGACCAGAATCACCTAACGTTTCCAAGCTCAGCCTGTTTTGTTTGAGCGAGTCTGTTGCTGGGGGAGGACAGAAGTCGAGGCAGTGTTTTGAAACAGTGTTTGAAAACTGATAATGGAATACGGTAAATCAGAGGACTAAGCGGGGTGCCCGTTAGAAAGGTGCTTTTGACGAGATCTTCGGAATACCTTGTTTTATTAATGCCGATAATGAGTACCTTTAAGAGACAGCCTTTCCACTTTGTTGTGCTACAGGTGGCTTTTAAAACAATCAATTTACAAAGAACGTTTTTTTTCCTTTTTCATGCTGTTAAAGCAAATTGGTATGTAATTAGATTTATATACTGAATAATCTTATTTGCATATCCAATTAATTCTTCCTGTTTTAATTTGTTCGGGTTGGATTCACATTAGTAGTAAAAAAATAACACTTAAATTATTGAGGATTCAAATTTTCTTTTACTATAATTTGTTCAAGAGGTTGCATTAAAACTTGGTCCTGAGCATCCTCCTCCTTTTAGAGGCTATTAAATAAGGTGGAAAAAGGCAATCAAAAGAAGACTAAGCTGCGTAATAAAAACAGTAAGGGTCTATTTAAGCTGACCAAAGCAACTGCCCTGTGAATTTAGGCTTTTTAAGCATCTTGCTTAAGGTCTGTAGGTGTCCAAAGGCTGCAGAGAATTTTCCTTTCAGAGTATTAGTGGGCTGTGGGAGCACTGGGAGGAGTGACTGTTCACTGACTTCGGTTGTCAAAGTCGTGGGATCCTCACTTGAAGTAGGAGCTCTTTTTCTAGACATCTGTTTATCATCCTGACTGTCCTGACTTCTCACATCTGAATTCCGAAATGCAGAAGGCAAGCGAAAAAACCAGGAGAGGGACTTGATTTACAAAGTGTTAAGATGCCCTAAATTCCACGCGTTTCAACCCTCCAGGGAGGTATTTAGCGCTGGCGAAAACAGCGCCGCTTTGTTAGGTACAGAAGCATGTAATTTTAGCAGCTTCCCATAGACCTCCACAACTCTTTTTAGCTAGATGGAGGGAGGTTTTTTTTTTGCAGACGTAGTCCAAGAAAAGTTCTGGTTTTGCTCTGAATCAGGAAATAGTTTGGCACAATCCCTACTTATAAAATCTCTGTGTAAAGCCTTGGTCATTCTTGCCAGGCGTGTGGCTGAAGGGTTTTTCATCCATGGCTCTGCTGCTCCTTCATGGCTTCAAACTTCAGGTTCCAGTTTCAGAGCTGCTGAAGCTGAATGGAGAGCTCTTGGGCTGCGAGAGTGCTTGGGAGATAATACCAGGGCTGAAAAGTCAGCAAGCTAGGTATTTATTTAAATGCGCTGAAGCCAGTGTGTTCCCAGCATGTGCGAGACATACAGGTTGTAGTCCTGCTTTCCAGTTACCCTTACAGCTTATTTTGACTTTGGGAGCAGGGATCTGTTAGCCATGGAGGAAAAATCAAAGGGATTGATGAGCCATTATAAAAGGATAGAACAGATACAGCATAACCTGAAATTAAAGTGATATTTCAGTATAGCGAGAGTGCAGGCATGTAAAGGAGCCTGGGACCTCTCTGTTGACTCAGAGCAGGAACATCAGTCGGAACCGTGTCATTACTGTCTGGTGGATAAAAAAGAAGGTGAAGCGTCTGCCACGGTGAGAAAGGCACCGTTAAACATTTAATGGTGTCTTTATTTAACGTCACTTGAAGCATGCAGTAAATGTGGTATATAACACGCGCATAAGCTTCACAGTGCAATTTGACCTCGAATCTTTTAATTCAGAGGTGATTTCAGTGTAGAGATCAGGCGTGGCGTGATGATGGTCACCCACAAACTCGAGAGAAGCAAGCGTGCAGTTACGCTGCTGCTGTTAAACTGCCACGGTGAAGAACGTAGGAGCTTTAGTAGGCTAAAGTTGTCATGCTGCAGGTGGGTGCACGTCGTCCGTCTTCTATACGGGATGAGAAAATTTTGCCTGAACTTTTACGTCTATACACAGGTGTGCATTTTTAAAATTTTTCTAAATATTTCAAAGTGTCCCCCGTGTTTTTAAGAGATTTTTGAATGTGTTTCTGTAGTTACTGGAAAGAATCTTCTGTCCCTTGGGAAGACGTCTGTCCATCTGTCTAGTGCATCAACTGATGTCCAATAAGCTACCTATTTTTAACCTTGTCTAATGGCGAGCTTGCTGCTCACCTCTGGGTGCCCTTCACCCTTGTCACGAGGAGACTGATGGCAGAGGGATCTGCTGTTCACATAAAAGTTAAGGGTCTTGATTTCAGTTTAATACCCAACCACTTTATTGCGTGTTTGCCTAAATATATCTCTGCTTGTATTTGATTCCAACATTTTGAACAGCTCGTTCTGCAAAATGTTACCTGGCTGCAGGAAATCACTGCCATTGAATATACACGTTACCAAAAACCCACAGTTTTATTCCTTTTTGTGTTAGAAACGGGGCTTGGAGTTGTGGACTTTTATTACTACTATTGGATGGTTAATGAAAGGAAGACTTGATTACAAGGGGAAAAAAAGTCATTATGAAATGTTGACATGCAAAGCCTAAAAATCCATATGGTTTCCTTCTCTGTTTGGTATCAGTCGACAACTGGGCTGCATGTCCAGTGTGTGTTGAAATCAGAGAAGAAACGCCCCATGATTACAATGGATGGATCATACTGGGACTGAACGGTTCATTCAAGAGGCTTTAGCAGAAATTGTGTCGGTGAAAGGGAGATGAGCTAACAATTGGCATGCGTGGGTCCATGAAGCTGCTTCAAAGTGCGCAGGGGACGTCGTGCAGTAAGGGGTTAAGAACTGAAAATAAAAACAACAAGTATTTAAGTGTTTTAATAAATGAGGGAAACATTACCATAATTACGTTGCAGTGATTTGAAATATGTCCTAAGGTAAATTGCCTTAGATCCTAATTAGCAGCTATTGGTTATTAGTGAAATCCGGTACCGGCGAGAAAAATAAATAGGTACAAGAGCTTAGCTGTTGCCTGCACTTCCCAAGGCTGCGTTTGGCGTAGCAATTTGTACTATTCCTACCTAAAAGGTGAAGTAACTGCTGCGGATCCCAGGCAGTCTGCCTGCAGGTCACAGCCCCACCTCGGCCAGGTTGCAGCCGGGCAGTCCGATGTACAAATAAGGTGACGACTGGTGGCAAAACAATTTCTGTGTACCGGTTTTATGTGATGAGGAACAGCTACGCCTTTCTACTTAGCAAGAAAAATAAATAGTGTAGGAGGGCCTGTGCCCCTGGTAGCTTTGGCTGTAGCTGGAAGATATGAATACAGATAATATATTCCCTCCCTTGTTCTCTCTAATCTATCCGTCTGCCTACTTTGTAAACTTGACCAAGCTACAAACAGCTCTTAGTTTCCAAGAGCAGGAAAAGACAGTACACGTCCCTGCGTGTCGGAAAACTAAGTGAAAATGACCTCTAGCTCTAAGGCACTTATTGAAAGCCTATTTTAAATTGAATACACAAGCCAAGATAATACAGGCTGTTTGATAAGAAACATTAGAGAAATCCATAACACAAGGCTTTTTATTATAGGTTTATTACATCAATCTCTCCAGTGGGTAATGGAACTTGTAAATATACTCTTATGTAGGAGTCTCCTTGCGGGCTTTTTATTCATGCTGAAGTAAGCACAGCAAACTTATTTGCTGTCAGGGTACATTGAATTTAAGATTAGTATTTATTTTGGGTCTAAAGAGGTTTTGCTTTTGTGAATTGGAAGTCGGCAGAACAGCTGTAGGAGAGGAGGTGGGAGCTGCAGGGAGCGCGGGGAGTAAATGAGCTTTCCGAGCAAACCGCTGGTACCCGCGCGGGGCGTGGGGTGTGCGTGCGCATCGTGGGGCACGGCTCCTGTGCTTAACTGCTCGCCTTTTGTTGAGAGGAGGTGGGCCTCCTCTCCTCCGGGAGGAAAACAGTGGTTTGTTTAAGAAGGAGCTTGCTGGTTTTCCGCTGAATAAACCCAGCAAGATGAAAAATCATCTGTGGGACTGGAGAAATATTTAAGGGAAATGTTTACTGCATTACCACGCGTACAAACACGGTCACGGTGTACTTTTTGCTGTACACATTTGTTCTTTAGTATCAAAATACACAGAATAACAGGTTGGAAGGGACCTCAATACTTCTAATTCTTTTCTAGGGGTAGGCAAAGTAATACTGCTGCAGCAAAAACCCAGCGTGTTCTTGCCTACTTGGGAGAAGGTAAGGGTACGTTTGTACTGAGTAAAGAGTTAAGGAGAAGTTTACATAGAATTTCAAAGGACAAAAAAAGTTAAAATTATAGCAATACTAACAAAAAACAAGCTTGTAAGTCTGTTCATTGGAGGGTATAGTAATTAATTGGTAGTTGACTTAACATAGGGAAAAATCTCCTTAATTAGAGGATGTTAAATGCAAGGACAAGAAACCTGTTGAAGTGTCAGCAAAGTCAGCATTTAACACGACTTTAACAGCTTGACTGTTGCAGTTGATTCCTGTTCTAATTATAGGGGTATATTTTCATTCATATGGTACCAGGCAAAAGGTGTAGTCGCTGGGCTTCAAATGGCTGCAATTGTGTATAAAATACATTTTTAAAGATTTTTTTCATTGCATAGATTAGGGGACATTCTTTGAATTGCAAAGTTTAATTTGAGTGGCGCGACCTTCAGTCAACAAGTGGGTTGCAATTGAAATCCACTCTATTTTTTCTAACGGATGATAAAGAAAAAATGCGGAGGAGAACTTGAGACCAGTTCTTGGGCAAAGGCTTCGCCAGCCCCAGGGGACCTGGACAAGGACAGTGGTTGAAGCCCTGCTGGGTGCTGCTCTTCAGGGAACCGCAGCCCTTGCCCGCGCAGGCAGCGGGCGGCGAGTACGCTGTAGGCTCGGTTCATAAGTCATGAGCTAACTCCTCTGGGTGGTGGAGTATCCAGTCCTGTAAAGAGCTACGCTGTGTAACAGCTTAGTACAAAGGGATGTGTTTTATGTTGGTGCAGAATAAACAAGACCGGGTTTGAGCGATGCTTTGCGTTTCCAACACTGACAAAGGTCTTTTTACTATAGGAGACAGATTATGACTTAAGAATGAAGGATGTGTATATTTAAGGTTTGAGGGTAACAAATGTGCTTGTGCTGTGAAACCACTGCTGTGTCAAACCCATGGGAAAGAAACCGTCCTGTTTATCCACCGGGCTGGGCACTTCCTTCTGTACCATCCTACTGCACCGTAACGCTGCCGCTACGTGCATCAGCAGGTAGCAGAGCACTATTTTTGTTTTACATCCTCACATGTATTAATTATGTATTATCATTTCCACCTCTTGCATATTTAAAAAGGCAGCAGTTTTAAAAAAGGCGTTCATTCTCCTGTCTGAACTATTTCTGGCCGCCTCCTCAGCGTTCTTACAAACTTCCCTGGCAGACGCAATGCTGAGAGCAGCGGCACTTCTCATCTGAAGCACTCTCGGGTACGATGGGCTGAGAAGCAAATGGGTCGAGAAGAACTTCTTCTGTGGCTTTGATTTCTTGCTGCGCGCAGAGCACTGCTCTAACGAGACAGCAGCGTGCTACCAAAGCGATAGGTGAAGAGTTAGTCTCGCTTTAATTACTTTGCATATTCTTCGTTACGGAGTGTGGTAGTGTACTTCTTGAAGAAGCTGAAACCAAAGCTCTCCATTCCAGACAAAAGAGTGCTTATAGAAATTCTTATTTGTCTTTGAGGCGTCTGAAAAACCAGTCAGGAGGTTCTTCATAAGGCAGTTCTCAATCCAGTGTAATCCTTAATTTTCAAAACAGAGAAAGCCATTATTTTTTTAATTGTAATGAAAAAGTTGTTGAAGCAATGCACACTATTTCGGTTACCCATTAAGCCTTCTCTTCACTAGAACAGAATTAGATTATTTTAATCAATTTTCTTGCTTTTAACTTCTGACTTGTAATTTACCAAAGAGGGAGGGACAACCCAAAACCACACAAAAACAAATAAAAAAAGCCAAAGCCAAAGTCAGCTCCTCTTTTGGCATCTTCCTGGTGTTTTAGGCTATTGATAGTAAAATATAACAAAATATAGTAAAATATAGCAAAGAATAACGTTTTGCATTGGAGTTCCAATCTATGACTTTTACGAAGGCTTCATCAACTTGCTGGTTTGGCATAAGTGGACATTAGGTGGTGGCTGATTTATTTCGCTGAATCACAGCAACACAGTAAAATTCTAAAGTAATAGGCCTCAGTCAGATGACTTTCTCCTGAAAAAATACATGCCATCTCCCTTCCATTCGACTTGCTCGCCTCATTGATACTGGCTTTGGTTTTTACGTCTGTAATCATTTTATTGCAGCTCACTTCTTTGGAGCTTTTCCTAATGTCCTTTGTCTAACAGCAAAACAAGAGCCTCCTTGGGGGGTGGGGGCAGCTAGCTCTATTTCATCTCTGGAGATGCAATTATTTTGTGTTTATCCTCAGTGCCTCTGGGTGACAGGATGCAGGTGGTTCTCCACGCGGGCACGCAGGGAGGACAGACTCCTGTAAGCTGCCGTGCCGCTGCCTGCTGCTCGCACGGCTTCTCCCTGCTCGCCGCGGTAGTGGGGAGGCCTTGGAAGATGTGACAGACCATTTTACTGTCACAGTGATGCTGATTTGCAAATAGTTTATAGAAAATGCTGCTTGCATCAGGCCAAAGTCTAATCTGAAGCGCTTGTTCACAAGTCACTACATTTTGCATTATGTTTGTGTTTGAAGTATCGGCGGCCTCTGGGTGAGGATCCAGAAGTCTCCATAAGCAAAGAAAACTGAAATTTTATCCTTGGGACAGGCTGGGTTCTTTGGTAGCTGCTGCTCTTTGATGTCCTTAGATTGCATTAAGGACTCTGTTTCCAGGAGCAGTTTTCTCCTCTTGTAAGAAACACCTTGAAAAGGAGCTTCTGTTCCCGAAGCTGCACTGGGTGGTGGAGGTTTACACGGACCATTTGAGCTGAACTCGGTCTCTGGGGCAGCCACATCGCGCTGCTGCTGAAACGTGAGCGGGGAATGGTTGAAAGCTTAAGTTATAGAGTTATACCAGATAGAAAAAATGGTTTTATTCACAAATGCCATCAGTCTGAGCAGTTTGTGAGGGTGCTAAATTGCAGCGTGAGAAGTCATAAAAGTTAGGTTTTTGACAGCTATTAGTGATATCTTTTCCCTGCTGCATTACTTAAAGTTCATAACATTTTTAAAAAATTAAAGGAATACATGGGTAGATTGTACAAATTGTACTCCCGGTTGCTCTATTAATGTTTTACTGATGGAACTCTGGGAACTTTATTTAAGCCGCTCAACAATTTGGCATTCAGAGGCGGTTAATTTTAATGCCAGATTCATGTGGGATTTTGCGTTTGCATGTCTGTGCGTGCGTGGAGAGCCTGGGCCCTCGGGTACAACCGAGCAGAATAAATGGAGGGAAATGGTGACTTTCAGAAGAAGCGTTGAGGGGTCTCCGTGAGCGCTGCAGGTCCCTGCGCCAGGGTGGCCGCGCAGGGCGGGACACGGTGCCGGTGGCTGGTGTGCCCCGGCAGCCGGAGCCGCAGCAGCTCCCCTGCACCCCACGGTGCAGGGAATCCCCCACTGGAGGGCAGGAACGCTTTTTGTTCCTGCCCTGCTGAGGGTTACAGAAACATGAAAAAAAAAAAAATTAATTGAAGGACAGCTCCTCAAATGCGCCCTGAATTGGTGCAATTCCACTGACTTCAGTGAAGTTACAGAGATTTACACCAGCCAGGGTTGCAGTCTGGTGGCCCAACAGCAGACTTCAAATACCTTAAATCCGTTTATATAATGTAACCACCTGGAGATTATAGCACTGGATCCTGTTTATAGGATTAAACACTTTCTTGCTTTAGTAGCAGTGGGAAGGGCCAGTGAGGTTTTCCCATCCGCGGCCAGGAGCCTGCTCAGCATCGTGGTACTGTGCAGTGTGATGCCTGGCATGTCTCCAGAGGGCACGCAGTACAGCGATGGCTGCAAGGATGGCTTTGGTTTACCTCTTTGTATAACTTTAAAAGAAAGCTTATCCTCTTTTCTGAAATAAGTTGGTTCTGTTTAAACCCCAGATACCCGGGATGCCATCAGGCTTGCGTTCAGGTCGGTCAGAGACCATCACAAGCTGATGCTGAGAATTTGACATCAAAAATGTAAACATATAACATTATAAACATGAGTTTCCCTCTCTCGCCATTCTTTCAGTGGCACTGTGATTTGTTACGTTGAAATATTGTCTGTTTTTCTTCAGGCAAGGGCTGAACTTGCCAGAAACAGTAACAAAAATGCAGAGTGTAATATTTGTAATGAGGCAGATGCTAAAAGGTGCCTGTGCCAGTAGTCTCTGATAGAAAGGGCACCAAACCCATGCTCACCTTATTCCCACATTACTGAACATGAAGTATTTGCTCATGGGGACACATATGAAACATCCTGTTGAATTTGTGAGGCATATGTGCTGTAGGGAGCTACACGTATCCCAAGTGGGAAAATTTGGACAGGGCTGTGAAAGGCTCCGCCGCCGAAGTGTAGGTGTGGTGGTCCCTGCAGCCTGCCCAGGGCTCGGAAACGCACAGGTGTCGTCCTTCGTAGCCGTGGATGTGTGTGTATCTTGGGGGAACCTGTACTCGTCTCCCGTGTGCTCTTTTCTTAATCTTCTTTTATCTTGAAATTCAGATAGAAAAATTGCAAACCTCAAGCTTTTTTTTTTTTTGGCAGAAATATATTTACACTTTAATTCTGCCTTTTTTTTCTTTCCAAAATAGCCTTCACATATCAAAAATCTTTCTGAAAAGCAGCTGCTCTTTTCCAAAATTTGTGTGCTTTTTAAAAGGTTGAGAGGAATTGAATAAACAACTCGGCTGCCTTGATTTAGATGGACACTACCTTTATTCTCCATGTTTTTTTAAAAACAGACTTGCCAGATCAGAATTATTTTTTGAAGGCATTTAAACTGAGTGCTTCTAATACAATCTAGACTATTCTAGCTGAAAACAAAGTAGTAGTTCTGCAGAATCACAGGCAAATGTAGAGGAACCAGAGGCAGAGCGTGTCACGGGAGAGAGATTTGAAGTCATCCAAGAGAGAAAGGTACCTTGTTCTCCCAAACACCAGCGATGGGCAGACCCCCGGCTGTGTTAGCACAGTCTCTGCTTTCGTACGCTCGTCTGTGTTTAACAGTTGTCAATCAAATGACAGCGGCACACCTTGCCTGCGTCTGACTGGCACCTTCAGATGACCGATGCTGGGAGAAGACACAGCCCCAACAGGTGGAGGGCGATGAAGCTTCATCACCTGTGTCCCATTACAGTGTTGTCCCAGGGATATGGAAGTGTTCAAATATTGCCAAAACCAAGCAGACGAGGGGAAATGGGCGTATCATGTATGGAGTTAACAAATAGGTGTTTTGCGCTCTGCCTTGTTCATGACTTGAAGGCGTTGTGCCTGTTTGTTGGCAGTAAGTCACGCATACTAGCTGAACGCTGGTCTCCTGGCAGAGCATTCCTGGTATTCCCATAAACACTCAGCAGCGCTGCCTACTCCGGGCAAAGCAAGGGCTTGTTGTGACAGCCCTCAGCACTGCTTCTCTTAATGCCGCGCAGCTAAATATCAAAGTCATCCCTGATGTATTCTCTTGTGTACAGCGTTGTGTTTTCTTGCTGTAATTGCAAACCGTGTGCCCGTGACCCGGAACAAGCAGACTTACAGCGCTCCGTTGATAAACGGAACCACCGTACGTGCATTTTCTGCCCATAGTGCAAATAAAGTGACCGCTCTTTCGCTCAGAGTGTGCCAGACTGACGATCCCTTGCTCGCCGCTACCCCGGAGCAGTACTGCATCGCTCGCGAGGCGCTGGTAATTTGACCTGCTTATTCACAAATATTTGAGAAGGGTATGTATTGCCTAGAGTGCTCTGTACATAGCCAGATAAAAAGTTGGCAGGAATCAGCTTTACTTCTGTCAGGGGCTAATATACTTGAACGTGAAAACAAAAAAAGACGGGCTTCACCTTGGAGCGATGCGCCAGAGAGAGTTCCTTTCACCTTGAAGATTTCTGCAGTTGGGCTCCTCAATCAGCTGAGAGCCTGTACACGCTGCCAGAGTTGTCTTTGGTTTTTGAGCAATAGATGATACAGAGATTATAGGTTATTGCCCCAGGGACTTCTCTATTCTAAGGCTCCAGGATTTTAAAGGGAAGAGGCTTTTTCAGTATGAGTATTTCATAACTTTCTACTGTCCGCTGGTGGGTGGGAGGATAGCATTTGTTAGCCTGGCTTTTACGTGCTTTCCTTATTACATAAAAGATTAAAATCAGTTGAAGTTCAGGGATGTGTTGCAGAAAGGGAATACGTGGCTTTAAAATCTGTACACAGACCTACTGCTTCTGGGTTTTTTTAAATATCCATTTTATAGTCCCTGTCATACTCAGGACAACTGAAAAACAATAATGATACGTGTTCTTAGAAGACAGCAATTATATCAACACCTTAAATTTTACTAATAAATAAATAGGTACTTAGCGGAGACCTTTGAAACATTCACAATACCATATCCACAAATAGCTCCATACGAGAACACCCAGCGCTGCAGGATCTGCAGACTTTGGGAGGAGGTTGGAGAACAGTTGAAGGTAACTCTGTGTGAACAATGGTGTGTTGTACCGGGCTGGGTCAGAGGTGGAGGTAATGTCACAGCAACCGGGTGTAAATATAAAGGTTTCTAATAGTCTAGGATGTCAGCAACAACTTTCTGAAAGAATATCACAGATTTAGGTCTCTTACTAGGCAAAAGCCATTTTCAGCCTGAACCACAGTCTTTGCCCGTCTTTGTCTGTTGTGTCCAGGACTGGTTTTCAACAGGGATGGAAAAAAATCAGCCCAGTATCAATTCCTAGCTTCGAGACACAGGTGCAGTCAGGATTCATAGACCCTGGGAACAGTCCTCGTGGTCTGACTTTGCCTGTGTTTTCCTGGGAGGTTACAAGGCTCTCTGGAAGCCGCCGTTGCCAACAGCACAGGACTACGAGAACCTGAGGCCACAATTCATCAAGGAGTGGGATGTGGCTGCTACCCCTGCCGCGGCTGTGACAGGCCACCTGCATGCCTGCAGATGGATGGGGATGACCGATTGAGGCAGCAGCTCTCAGAGCTGCTCTTTCAGTGGTTACGATTAGTGCCATGGATGGAGTAGACCGCGAGCGTCAGTTGTGTCTCCCTTAAGGATCAATTTGTCTGTCATTGAGTGACCTCCTCGGTGGAAAGTATGTCATGTCCTGAGTTGAAAGAATTAAAAAATACATAAGTCATGAAACACATTAAGTGCTAGAATTTCATCTAAGGCTCTATATAATCCAGTCATCTGAGATGTTCCGATCTCAGTTCTTACATACACGGTGTTCAAAAGCTGAGTGGTGAAATGACAATGTTTGCATTGGCAAGTCAGTGTCATTTCCAAGGCGTTCAGCTGCAGTTGGTGGAGTGCGTAGCAAGGAGCTTTATGTGAATGAGCGCAGCCCTTGGGGGTGGTGTCAAACATCCCTGTCGTTTCACTTCCATTCACGGAGGAGCTTTAGTAGCCCCGGTGTTGTTTTGTCTCTGCGTGCTCTGGTGAAACAAAAGGAACGTGAGCTCATGCGAGAGCGTGACTGGTTTTATTGTTGTAACCAGCAGAGTTGACCAGTTAGGTAATGGCCCGGTACCAGGAGTTGTTACAGCGATGGTCCTAGGGGAGAATGAAGAAAGCAACCGAGGAAAACGTATCCAGCAACTGAAGTACTGCCTTTTGACCTGGGCTTGGTTCAGCAACGTGCTGGTGGCATCCCGGAGGGTGGATTTCTGGCCACAGCTCAGATCCATGAGAGTTGCATGCGCCCAACAACAACAAAGGTCATTTAGTTTGTAGATCATGGTTAAGTCTAGAGGAACAAACAGTTCGCAGTGGGTTTTTTAGGTAACGCAGGTTTAGTGTCCTTATTCCTAGTGACAGAATATGTTTGGACACATTCAGACTAGATGTTATGCAGCAGCTTTTGAGAACCCTGGTGAAACTGGGATGTTATTAATCTCCTGAAAACAGAATGTATGTCTTTATTGCTTCAAGAAGAAAAATATGCTTGCCCTTTTATTTTTTATTTTATTACCACCCAATGGTAACAATAGATGCTAGGTAGGGACAGTATTTTAATTTCCTGTCATAATCCTGTGTTTCTAGAGCTGGATATCTAATTCTGCTGAGTGATTTCCTCAGGGCTAGGGCTTAACTTCTAAGACATCAGAACAAGCCTGACTTATTTATGTATTTTAAAGTGTCTTTCAAAAACATCCCTTTGGATGTTTTCTACTACTTCAGCACTGGAGATCAGTAAATAACCTGATTGTTAATGAACAGCCGGCTGGCTCCGTGTTAGCTGTTGTAACTGATCCTTCCGCAGAGGACCTGCAGATGCCCCAACGCTCTTCTATTTTACTATTATTATTATTATTACTGTTGTTGCCTTATAATTATTCATAGCTTTATCGTGGGCTGATATCATCCTTAACAGAGCAGTGCGAGTTTCTCTCTCTATTTTCCTGGTGTCAGCTGTGATGACTCAGGGAGAAGGCTGCTTGGTGAAGAAACTTGTGATTTTCTGCAACAACGGAGAAACCTGCTTTTATCCTGTCCTGAAGAGAACATCTGCGATCATAATCGTGCTGTTGACTTACTAAGAGAACACAAATTAAGCTCTATTAAATAAGGGTTTTGTCATAGGACAAGTCGCTCATTACGCCGCATGGGGAACCGCTGCCTCCCGGCCGTCTAGACCCAGTAGACAAGGCGCAGGGAGAACTTGCTTGCTTTTGCATGCACGGATCAGGTAGCAACTTTCTGTTTGAAAAGTGCTAACTTGATGACATTTGCTATAATTAATCATGTGGCATTTAAATAGGTGAAATTACGATACCGCTGTGGTACAGACAGTGACACTGAACAAGAGGCTTCACAGCTGAATTCCCCGAGCTGGAGCCTGACCCGCGGTGGGCATTTGCACGTTGGCTCCTGCACTGCGGCGTCGCGGGAGCCGGGCAGAGGCAGCTGGTGGGCTGGCTCCTGACCTCCCCTGACTGATGGACCCTGGGCTTCCCTCGGAGGTCAGGGCACACTCACATCGGGGTGGATATGTTTAACCCCGCCTTTAATTCAAACTGCTCCGGATACTTGGATCACTTGTAAATAGTCGTCAGACCATTACTGCCTCCATTTCAAATTCTGGAGCTCTTCCACACTGGCATTTACGAGTGAAGATTTATTTCTTCCTGTCTTTTGAGCCTCTGGATTTTTATGGCTGTGTTACCGTCTCTGAGGAATATCTGACACTGCTTTTGAACCTGGGTATCAGATGCTTGCCTATCAGATGTCACCTGTCAAGCATGGCTTTCCACTTTAACTGCACTTGCACTTGTTGCAGCAGTGATCTGGGAGATAAAAGTATGTCAGAAAAGAGAAGTGACAGTGGGAGGAGCCATCCCGGCTCGTGGTCCTTGTTGGAGACCCGTAGGGTGCTGCTGAACAAGCCCAGTCCTGCAGCCTGGCGCGGTGGTGGCTCTCTCGGCCCAGAAGCAAGCCCGCAGGGGGTGGCTTGGACAAGACCTCTGGGAGGGTGTTTTGCTGCCGCGGCTCAGAGTATTACAGTGGGTCTGCAGAAAGCACATCTTATGCAGTGCTGGGACGGTGATGATGAGAAGGAGGGAAAGAGCCTCATCATTTGTTTCAACTTTGCTCCTGATGGAAGCATCTGATTTTTGTTGTTGTTTTGTTAGTTTTTTGTAATTCTCCCTTAAGCGGATGGGTCAGCCGTGGTGCAGTGGTAGACAGGAACGATTAACGGCCCAGCGGTGGAGGAAGGCTGGTGGTTGTCTCCAGAGATGCAGAACTTCCCTTAAAAATGACACTTCATGCAGGACTTTTTAAAATCTCCTTTTTTAAATAGATTTTTTGTTTCTTTGGAATGGGGAGCACCAGTAGCAGGTCTTGTTCATTGAGAAGCCTACAGAATTATTTGTAGGAGGACTGATGTAAAAATTTCTTTCTTGTAATTTCAAAGCCATTGGCACCATTTGTGTGTGCATTTGATGTTAATAGAAGGGATAGGCAAAAAATAAAGAGCGAGCCGTCCAATTGAGTCTTTTCCTGCTCAGGAGGACGTAATGTAGCTGAGTCACCTTGAAGAGCAGGCTGTTGTGTTAATCAGCGATGCCCTTGAGCTGTCCTACCCATTTCACTTTCCACTTTACTGAAGAGTTGCTCTTCCCAAGGTGCAGTTTTGTCTTCAAGAAATACCGACTTGTAGCGCTGTGTGAAAATACACCAGCATACATAGCAGAAACCCGTTCCCTCGGCAGCAAACAAGGAAAGGATTTTTATCGTTTAGACTGGATATACTCCAAGAATTCTCTCTTCAGTGTAGTTGTTATCTTTCCCTACAGTGTGGAATATTCAATTAAACCTTCTCTCAAATTGGCCATAACTTTCAATGAAAATTAAAGCAGTTCTATTTAGGTAATGATATCCGTTACCGGGCTTAATGTTCAGAAAGAATAGGAATGGTTTCACCTGTTCGTGTGAATTAACCCCCAGCTGACATTCTTCATGTTTCAGTTCCTCACAAGCATTTAGCGTCCTGCTGGATGTGCTGGCTCTCAAGTTTGGGCTGTTGGAGGGACATATAGTCTTCATTTGGAATGTATTGAAGTTAATCTGACATTTTTTAATAGATTTTGTGATTCACTAGGCCATATATAGATGTCTCGGCAGACGCTAGGGTAGCGGAATGTTCTTCTAAATTATCTGTCACATTCTGTCCAACAGCATATGGGCATACATCTCACACTGTGTTTAAAAATGTTTCTTTTATCACCAAATCTACTTGAAATTTCCTATATCCTGCGTCTTACTGAAAGAAATACACTTTTCTCAAAGGAGGCAGACCCAGAGCAGCAGTACATTTGTTTCATCTGACGGGGGGGGGAAAATGCTTTTTGGAAACCAATCTTGTTTGCAACTTGTCTTAAGCTGAGGGCAGCGCAGTGTTCATTCCGGGTTAACTCATTTCAAGCTCCAGCAAAAGAAACGTAACTCAGAAAAATAAAATCTGTCACTGGGAGAGTGTCTTAACAGTTAGCTTTTCCAGGAAGGTTACTGACTATTTTCCCAGGACGGTAACAAACGTGGTAGCATAGGTTCTGTGGTAGCTGCTGAAAATCATAAAGAGCAAAGTGAGCTAAAATAACTGAGCAGCTTTCATGTGTATATGTGCATATATGTACTGCTTCGTTGTTCTGTTAGATGAAAGGGCCAAAAGAGAGTCCAATGAATGCAGTCCCCTAAGAAGAGCGAGGGAAAAGCCTGCCGAGCCCAGGAAAGGGCCTCCTGACGTCAGTGGGCTTCTGTGGATCAGGCGGCTAGTGTTCGTCAGCGATAAACTGAAAATGTGTTAGTGTCGCTTCGTGATTGCAAGTCCCTGAACGTTATCGCAATAGAGGTGGAGTAAGTGCTTTTATTTAAAAAAAAAAAAAAGTATAAATCGCATTTTTAATAGCAAAACTTTGCTCTCACAAAACCAGATGCTGTAACAGAGCAAATGCATTTGCCTGTGCCAACGCTGAACATCCAAGATCCGTTTCTACTCAGTAACATTGTAAGTTAGTCAAAAACAGACCATATATGGCACAGGTACTTCTAGTTTTCTGCCTGTAAGAATCTAGACAGCAGTTTGTTTTATTTATTACTGAATATTTAGTGTTCTTTGAAGCAAATCCTCCTCCATAATGAGGTACTGTGGCTCAGCTCCTGTCACACACTGCGCTGGGATCTGGGCTGCAGTGATTTCAGTCACGCGTTAGACTGTAGCAAAAGTACTCTACAGGCCAAAGATTAAACAGTTTGGACTTACTTATCTTGATTATATACAGGCAGCAATAAGAGAAGAAAGGGACTCAAAATAATTTTATCTACCCAGTGTTGCAAGGTTTTTCATCCTCTTTTGTTCCCCTGATACACTGGTACCTGCTTCAGAGCTTCTCCCTGCCTGGCCCAACGCTTGAAACCCAAGTAGTCGTCGCCCCAGGGCTTTTCTTCTTGCTGGCTAACAGGAGGGGCAAGCGCTTTTTGCTGTATAAAAGCTGAATGCTAAACAGTGGTAGCAGCAAGTGGTGTGATATTCGGAAAGTGGTTTCATTTAATCTTTCGTGAGCTACTATTTTAGTGTAAGCAAATTAAGTTCTTTAGTCTTTTCACCTATTTGTGACTATTTCTACCTTCATAGTTCTCTACCTTTCGTCTGATGTGTTTTCTAAAGTTTTTTACTTTGCTTACTAATTCTATAGGCAGATAATAATGTTTCTTACAAACATTACTCCTTACCAAACACCCCGTTGCATCATGTAGGCCACCTTCCTCGCACCTCAAGGACCGGCGTCTCACGCCAGGACGCTACACCGTAACTGCCCGGGCCCTGAACCCGCAGCCAACTGATGTCCTGGGCATATGGGGACACGTTTGGACCCTTAGATCTGTTTGTGTGTCTCTTTCCCAACTCGCGTAGGCGAGCTATCTACTTTTTAATGCACGGCGTATTTTCTTGCGATGGGAGGAGGACCGAGAATCTGACCTTTCGCGTGATGTGATACGATATAAATTGATACACCGTAATTGAAATAAGAGCAAAATGACAGCGTAGCATGACTGGAGCCCTTCGGTGGGGTGTGAGGCGGGTGACGCAGCCGGTGCAGCACACACCTGAGTCGGCACGGTTCGCTAACTGCGTTACCTGGGGGGGGTCTGGCTTGTGCCGGTCCCGGCACAATCAGAGCTCCTCGCCTGTGGGAGTCGAAGCGGCTCTGACAACGGGACCTGAACGCCAGGACAGCTTCTGTATTTCACACTTAGAAAACTGGATAAATTAAAACATACTTCAATTCCTTTGTTTTTGAACCCATTAATACAGTTCTCGGAGCTATAATCTTTATGGGCCAGATCGTAATATTCTTTCTTACGCTGAATGAGGCTGTTTAAGGAGTGTCGCAGCCCTGGGTCTCAGAAACAAGTCAGGATATCATAATCTAGCCCCGTATGCTTTATGGCTATTATTATCTTTCTCTGCCAGCAAGAGTAAGTTGCACACAGGTATAATTTAAAGCTAGAGATTATGTGAAATGTGTTTTGAATAATATATGAGTCTCAGTCAGATATCGTTAACATATAATTAAAAATAAAGATAAATACAACCGATATGGCTGTATACTTAGTGCATTCTCTTTTGTGGTGGTGCCTGGGAGAGGAGACGCGGGGGAGAGGTTGCTCCATTATAATCCTCCTGGCAAAGTCTCTCTGAAATCCTTCTGCAGAGACGACAGAATTTTCTCCCTGTAGTAAAAAGCTATTGTTCCATCCCTAATAAATCCAGCTGATTTCCCGGTGTCGGGGGATAAGAGGGCTATTCACATTCATTCCCGCCCTCCTCCCGGCAGGAAGATGCATCATCTTCTGCTCATTCCTTTTTCTTTCTTTTTTGTACATCCCATCATCTTTATAATGTATTTATTCATTCTTCTCTGACCTCCCATACCCACAAATTTCCTGCACGTCCATCAGGATGGACTTCTGGCAGCAGACCAGACGGCAGCGTGGCTGCCTGGCCAAAGCGACGTCCGTGCCTGCGTCCCTGCGGGTCCCTGCCCCGGGCAGCGCGGGAGCCATAGCTCCCGCCAGCAGCACCCTGATGGCCCGTGATGACCCTGATGGCCCCCGCAGAACATGATCAGAAAACGTTCAAGCAAGGCTCCTTCCATTCAGCTAAAAGACAGAAAGTCCTTACTTTCTGTAGCTGTATAATAACAAGGGGCTTTATTTACAAAGAAAATATTTCATTGTTTAAAAGTGATGCTAAGTGTTCCGGTTTGAAGTGAGCTGTGCTATCGCAGTAGGATATGCCTGTTCCCCTTCGTTTGAACTCTGGGTATAGTTTCAGCCTGCGCTCTATTTAGTGCACAGATGTTTTCCTGAACATTGTCTCCACGTGATGTTCAATGGCTTTTGGAAAAAAATCTGGCTGTTCAAAAAAAAGTGTCCTTGTCACATCTTTTCTAGAGTGAGTGATACACGGCCTCGTGCTGCTAAGATACTATTTTATATTTTAACACTGGGTACACGCAGATTCCATCAAGTATCTGTCACGTTTTCCCTCTGTTTAACGCAGATGACAACACACTGCACGGGCCAGTTTTCCTTCAGGAGCCCAACAGCGTGATCTTCCCCTTGGATTCAGAGGAAAAGAAAGTGAAGCTGAGCTGCGAAGTAAAAGGAAATCCCAGACCAACTGTCGGGTTTGTTGAATGTTTAACTCTTCTTTAGCACGATCTCTGCGTTACAGCAGTGTCCCCCCAGAGCCCCTCTCCTGCGTGCATCACGCGGTGTAACTCAGTGACTCCCATGGAGCCCACCACGACGCTGATAACAAAAATCAGGCATCGGGAAATCACTCCGTATCGCATCACAATTGCAAAATTAGGACGAGAGTTCAAAAAGGTTCCCGGAGGGGTTGTAAGTAGCCTTGGCTCCCAGGTTACCTGTCCTTTTCCACAAACGTGGACAAAGCTCTTAATTGTTTTCAGCTTTATCAACAGTTTTGAGATCCATAGGCAAAAAGACGCTGTGCCACCGTGGCGATGACGCTGCTGGAAATCGTTTAGGCTGCTGGCTTTTTTCCTTTAGTGCCTTTCTCATTTTGTTCGCCAAAGTAAATGCTGCTCTGAAACCAATTAGAGTCATCAGGCCTCAGCCACCGCGCTGCCTTCTGACACGATCAACTATTCAATGCAATAAACCATGTTGATTCCCTGGTGCAACCATACTCAGGTTGTTCCTCTGTACGTTGTGTACAGGCGGAGGGAGCTGCTGTGCGGCTGTGGCTCCCTCGCGTGCTCCATCCAGGGCTGGCAGAGGTGAGGGTTGCTGTAACCGGGGCAACCTGGGGCTGGAATTTCTCAGTGCCCCCATTTTGTGACAACATCTACCACGAGTGAATTGTCTTACATTTAAAAACAAGCAGCCAGTAAGTCAGGAGAGGAAAAGAAACCTTGGTGGACTTGAACAGCTTAAAGATCCTGTTTCTGGGAGTTCCCCTTGCAGAGTTATTAATTCCAAACAGCAGCAGCAGCAGCAACTACAGAAGCATTAATCATATCAGAGACTGAAATATATGTCAAGGATATTGCTATTTCAGTTAAATACTGGAATATTCCAATACTGTGCAGGAAATTCGCATTTTCATGCCTTTTTTTTTTAATTATTAAGTATTCAAAGATGTTTTAAATCTTTATTTACTACATGTTGTATTTTCCAGTACCCAAGAGTATTCATTAATATTAGCAGACTTTAACTCTGGCATTTTGTGCTATAGGTGGAAGTTAAATGGGACCAGTATTGACATCGGTATGGATTACCGCTACAGCGTGGTGGAAGGCAACCTGTTGATCAATAATCCCAATAAAACCCAAGATACTGGAACATACCAGTGCGTAGCAACAAACCCGTTTGGGACAATTGTCAGCAGAGAAGCAAAGCTTCAGTTTGCCTGTAAGTAACAGCGCAGCCTCCATTGCTGCAGCCTGCTAGAAAAACGGAGAGCGCGACGCCTGCTTGAGTAACCTTTTCCAATGCGTCATGTCGTATTCTCTGAGCTGTTCTTGCTGTAGAGACAACGCCTGGATTTAGAGGGGAAAATTGAATGAGGAATAGGTGCCTCGGGTTATGTAAAATTATATGTAGCGTGCAGGGTGAAATGTCTTCTTTCTTGAGAAAGGGGCTACCTAGGAAAGTGTCTGGCAAGTGGGATCTCACTATTGATTTTTCCTTTCCTTGGAGAATTAAAGCTTCAAAATATTTGAAGGATGATACACTTTATAAGGAATAACTTCACAGTGACAGTTTTCACAAGTCCCACGTTTCAGTACTAAGGCACAAATATTTCAGGTACGGGTGATATTTTATAAATCCATGTGAAAGGGAAAACAGGTTGTTTCATATTTATTTGGGGCTAAATTCAGAGTTGCAGTTTCTTGTCGAAAGCTAAGGATAACAGAAGACACAGGTCTCGGTGTGAATTAACATTGTGTGAAATTACAAAAAGCCATTTTGTAGTACGGGATAAAGCCTGTAAGAGCGGGGCAATGATAACTCAGGACCAAGAGTCATCTTTTTTCTCATGTAGTTATGAAGGCGAAGGCAGAGAATAGATAGACTGGCTTATTCATCCATCACCTCTCTGTCTCTGTGCCGTTGTCCGGGGAGGGGTGTGCATAGCAGCTTAGGAATCACAGCAGGACCTGCTATGAAATATCCTTGCACGCGCGTGCAGGAGTTCAAGGCAATCCGTTCCCAGACATGAAGCTATCAGTAAGGGTGAGCTGGGCTTTTAGTAGAGCTTAATGAAAGATGCTTTGACCGACTGGTAAGAGAAGCTGATAGAATAGAGTGGACTACTTCAGATGTGCTCCAGCTACAAGAATAAAAAGTTAAAAATGCCAATAAACGCCAGGTTCACCCAGTGTAGAGAGGTGATTTGTAATGAGAAATATTACTGCGAGTAAAGGCAAGTCCTCTGTCTCCCCATGGAGTTTACAGTATATTATCCGTTTGCTTATGACCTGCTTGTGTTTTTCCATGACTGAAGGTGCATTTTCGCTCTAGATGGGTAATGAACAGCTTCCTCAAGACCAATCTCATCACGCCAGATTTCAGTATGTCAAGGTGATTGCTTCATAAATATTACGTTGCTCTGCTTCTCTGGAGACCGCGTGTTTCACAGCAGGCTCCGTCCCACAAATCGTGGCCCTCTGCTAGCTATCAGGGTGAGCCTGGGAAGCACCGTTATTCTTATTCAGAGCAAAGCACAACACCCCCTTGGCTGGGGTCGTGCTGTTTGCTGAAGTCAATCGTTTAAGGACGTGCCGAGTAACGGCGTGCAGCTCCTTAGAACGCTGCTCTCAGGCTTCAAAGTTCAGATTGTGGGACTAGGAAGGAGGATCCTGATGCTGGCAGGTGCAGTAGCCACGGACTGCTTGAGTGGAAATACATCAGCTTCCTTGCTAGTTTAAATTGCAAGGTGCTTATTAACCAAGAGCTTGCAAACACAGAGAACTCTGCACAAAAATTAAGAAACCTTTAACTTTTTATCTTTGCTTCACATACAGAGCATTTATTAAAATCTGGTTAATTTATCTATCTCAATGACTGGTATATCTGGCAAAAACCTTTCAAGTTTTCTGGTTGACCAAATACAAACTTAGTTTGACTGCTGCTTAGTCAAGAAGGTTGAATTCAAAAAGAAAGCTTGTTAAAATAATGAGGAACTTGAATAAATGTATTATTTTTTATTCTAAAATTTATTTTGGATTGCTAAAACAGCATAACCAGATTAGAAACATTTAGATTAAATTAAAAAAAATAAATCAGCATTTATCAAGGTAGGCTCTCTGCTTTCACAAAGCAGTAAGTCATTTTCTCTTGCATAATCAAAAGGTTTTCAACCCAAATTATCTGAATTATGAAATACAGAGAGCAGTTTATTTCAAAAGCTCTGCCTCTAGGAACCAATAGAAACGGGCATCTGTATCAGCAAGGTGTGTTTGTCAGCCTTGACGTCCGAGGCGTGTGGCTGCAGTAGCATGTCTTAATATAACCTCTTGCCTATATGTGATTTTATTCCAAATGTGATCTTTTCTGAACAGCCTTCTGTAGGTCCTGCGTGGAATAACCTAAAGCACTGGATGGGGAGCAGCCCTTTCTGGCCACTGGAGAGCTCTCATAAGCCTGTTTGCTCCCAGTCGCGCTCTCAGGACTTTTCCCTTTTATCAAGTTATTTTCCTTGAATTTACACCCTTGTCTGGCCCCTAGAGAGCACGTGCAGCCTCTGACCCAGCTCGGGCACTTCAGCTTGGGCTCTTATGCCCCGCTGTGTCACATGTTATGGTTTAAGTGTGGAAAGCCATTTGGTTAGAGACCCAGACCATCCTTAACCGTCCGTAGCTTCCCCCTGCGTCCGAGCAATCGCTTGTTTTCGAGCCTGATTGGTGTGTTGTGTGATTTTTGTGTTATCTCATTTTTATTTCTGAGGAAAGTTGTTGCTGAGTCTTTTGAGACTCATGTCTGGGGTTTTGAGCTTTTTTTTTTTCGCCCTCCTCTTAAAGGTTAAATTCTGAATCCTGTGGCATCATTAATATACGTTCGTTCATTCTTCAAGGGCTGTATTATTCTTCTCTAGCATTTTCACCAAAGATTAAACTGCGATCTAGCTATTCAACCTCCTGTGGAGGTCAGAGAGGGTAAGCAATTTAATCCTTGAAATATGTATTCAGGTTACAAACTCATTACGATAAAAGCGCTAATATTTTTCCCCCAATACTTGCTTTGTGATATGATTTACATTTCAAATTTGTTCTTCCCCCCAGCCAATGCTAGTTGTCTCTGAAATTGAACATATTTTTGGAAAGTGAGGAATCTGCTTTGCCACAGTAACAGAATATGGATTTTTGATACCCTAAACCTTGTGCTTATAGCAATACAGGCTCCCAGAAATAAAAAAAAAAAAAAGCTTTAAACTCTGAGTATGGATTTCAATAATGGCTCATGCAAAACGATATACAAAAACAGAGCTGAACTATATTAGATTATGTGCTTTTTATTTTAGAGGGTGGGGATTAGCTTGACAATTTTATTCACTGTACCATCGTTTCTGTTGGGAGATAACGCTGAAATCAAGAAGAAGTTATGCCTGGAAAGAAGTGCAGCTCTGATGCTGCAGTTCAGAGATGCACCCGCCCATTCAGATGTGTGCTTAAAGCTGTTTACTGTGGCCCGGATCCTGCTTCCGTTTAAGTCGAAGATAAAACTTGTATTGATTTTTAGTGGCACCAGCGTTGGCCCATACCCCTCAGAAAGTGATGAATTTGCAAGTTGTTTCGCCTGCTCAGCTCCCGCTCTCTTTGGCATGACTCGAAGGTGCTGAGCAGCTCCTGGCTACGGGCAGGAGAGCGGTACGGCTCAGCGCAGAGCGGTACGCCCTGCGCGGGGAGCGCTTTTAATGAGCGGCCTTGCCAAATTACTTCTACTGATTGAGAGATAATTTACCAAATGGAACGTTAGTGCACACGGGTGAAAGCTGCGTTTATACTCACATCTCCGTAGGCATAAAATCACCAAGTTGAGTCCTGGGAAAGGCTTCAGGAGCTTGTCTGTCCCCAGTGTGAGGCAGCATCGATGCCCTTCCTAGGAGAAGCTCGCCAGCCTCTTCTGCACAACATTTGCAGACCCTTCTCAGGAGTGCGTATTTGGAGGACTATGTCTTAAGATGTAGTTTGACTTATTTCGGTGGTCTCTGCTAGTACTGATCTTACTTGCTAGTAGCTACTGCTGATCATCTGGACTATGCTTGTACTCCAAGCCCTGTGCACGTAATGACCCAAGGGCTTTCCAGTCTATTCCTCCTCCCCTTCCATTGACTATCGAGTGCGGTAGGTGTCCAAAGGATTGTGCTTTGGGGCAGCGGAGTCCCAGTGGCTTCCCACCAGAAATGTCTTTGCAGAAGCCCTCAGTCTATCGCCATGCATGGGTGATCTTGCAGAGTGCCAGCTTCCACGTAACCTGGGGCTCAGCTGCTGTCTTTGGGTTTGCTCTTGCTTAACCGAAGGCTGGTAATGAAGAAAAGGGCCAGCTCGTCAAACCTGTTCAGAATGAGAAATGCTGGTGGAAATGAGCTCCGGAGTGAAAAGGCTAAGTAAGGTTTCCCCTTCTGTTTGTGATTTTTTGCTAAGTGATCTGTGTCCTGATCTAAGTGTCCTGATCTGTTCTTTTACAGTCCTGTTGGTAGGTGAGATGAGCGAGACGGGACTCTCCCCAGCAAAGAGAATGGCTATTATTATCTTACCTTTCAGCTGATTTAGGAGCACCTATAGAATAACATCTCTAATGAAAGATTAATTTTTATATTTGTTTTACCTTGCTGAGGGTGCAGTTTAGTTTTTACTGCCAAAGCTTTGAAGCCAGACATTTTTGCACGTCTCCGGGAGCAGTGCAGAGGGTCAGTCCCAACACCCCTGTGCCCCCCACCCCAGGGGACTCCAGACTGTGTCTGCTCCATCTGCAGCAGCTAATGCATCACCAGGACAGGGCTAAGGCTCTGCTTTGCTCTCCGGGCAGGCGACCTCCATCTTCTCCCGTGGAGCCATCCCCAGTGCTGGTAGATGAAATAGCCTTTCCCTGCTGCGATAACTGGGCTCAATTTGGCCCTAAACTCCTCAGCAGGATTTGCAGTTTAACCTGAAAATATACAAAGAGAGCGCTTCCTGTGGTAATGCTGGTTTAAAAATAAACCCTCTGGAGAGTGGGTGAGTAGCCATGCAGTAGCTGTTGCCTGTCTCATCTCATATGCTGCTGATTGTGAAGTGAGTATCCAAAGAGGAAAATCAAGTTCAAATCAGTGCAGTTTTTCAGTCGTACCATTGTTTTGCCCCCTGTTGTTGTAACAACTGCCTAAAAGCTGTGTCTGTGAAACATGAGCTGTGAGAGAAATGGGATCTGCTTTTTCAGGGGTTTTTAGCATTTTGCACCGTGTCGCACCACGACGTTGGGAGGAGGGTTGGTTCCTTCTTCCCGCTCTGCGCAGTGATGCTTCTCTGAAATCGGTGCCTTTCCAACCCAGAGCAATTTTCTGTGAAGAAGTTTCCTTTGAATCTGTAATTTTACAGGTCCGCGCTAATGCTATGGGTATTTTCTGCAGTTGGCAAAAATGATATTGAGATGTCTAGGGGCCTGAGGCACCAGGTTTTAGAAAGAAATGAGGCCCCAGGAGAGGGGACAATGGGGCTGAAGTGAGGCATCCTCCGAGGATGCTGGAGCAGCAGCAGCAAACCATCGCTGTGCTGCCCCTGGGAGCCCTGAGCTGCGGGCAGATGGGATGAAAGGGGAAAGGTCTCCTCCTCCTGCAGACAGCCCAGGTGAAGTGAAATGGCATATTTTTTGTGTGGAATGTAGCTGGTTTACTGTGTTTGAAGATAAAACTGTGCCTGGAGGGCAGGGATTGCAGGTTGGCTCCCCTCCACTGCTGACCGGGGCAGCAGCCTCAGACTTCCCTTTTGTACATTTTCCATTGGATTGTTCATTTATAGAAACTCTTAACCTTCTTCTTTGTTACTGTGAACATACTCCTAACTGCAGGGAATCACACTGTTGTTTCTGAGAACTGTTTTCCCCCTGCGCTTTATTAAAGGAATTTGTTTTAGAGAAGTGTTTCTGCGAAAATAATTGTTACGCATGAATTAGCAGCTAGGACTCAGCACTGTGCAGTGCAAGTGGTAGCAGAAAATACAGTAATAATGCGGTTGTAATGAGAATACGTTGGGGCTTTGACCTACCATCCCAAAATAATTTCACTGCGATGGTAGAAAAAGAAAATTACTCCCAACATTATATTGAAAAGGATTTTTTTCAGTATTCCCATTGCTGGAATGATTCCTGTTATATCTTGCACCCGAGCAAATCCCATAATTTTTGCTATTAGTTGCTAAGAAACAAATTATAATTGCTGCTCAAATTCTTTACTGTTGTACCCTCTTATTGCCCTGAAGTGCATTCATTTTCTTTTTGGAGATTAAATGATCAATGAAGTAATTCTTTCAAGAACAATTAATAATGAAAACATTTTCAGAAAACCGCCAAAGTATCTGCCTTGCCTTGCCTAAACAAACAAGCGCAACAACAATCGCATTGATTGATCAATGAAGCGACGCGCTGCCGCTCGGCTGAATGAGGCATTCGGCACGCAAATTAAATCATTTCCGCAGTGATTACTAACGTCTGAGTGTTGAGAAAAGATGATGTGTTTTAAACCTCCTGGAAATTAAGGAGGCAGAGGGTTTGGGTTGGTTTTTTTCCAGGAGTCAGACTGCAGCTGGGACGGTGGGTGCACGCAGCTCTGCTCGTCCCTCGGCAGCCCATCGGTCACCTCTGCTCATCCCCTTTGTGAAGTTTATTTTTTCAAGGTTTTTCTGCTTATGAAGGGCAGAAACCCAGTTTGGTGCCATTTCCTGGCTGCTTTCTTTTTCATAGGATCATAAAATCATTAAGGTTGGAAAAGACCTCTTGGATCATCAAGTCCAACCGTTAACGCAACACCCCAATGTCTCCTAAGCCCTGAAGTGCTGCGTCTACACGTCTTTTAAATACCCCCAGGGACGGTGACTCCCCCACCTCTCTGGGCAGCCTGTGCCAGGGCCTGACCGCTCTTGCAGTGAAGAACTTCCCCTCCTCTCCAACCTAACCCTCCCCTGACGCAGCCTGAGGCCGTTCCCTCTCGTCCTGTCACCGGTGACTTGGGAGCAGAGACCGACCCCCCCTCACTCCAGCCCCTCTCAGGCAGCTGCAGAGAGCGAGAAGGGCTCCCCTCAGCCCCCTCTTCTCCAGGCTAAACCCCCCCAGCCCCCTCAGCCGCCCCCCAGCACACTTGTGCTCCAGACCCTGCCCCAGCCCCGCTGCCCTTCTCTGGACACGCTCCAGCCCCTCCAGGGCCTTCTTGTCCCGAGGGGCCCAAACCTGAGCCCGGCATCCGAGGTGGGGCCTCACCCATGAAGCCATGCTGGCTGGGCCCGATCCCCTGGCTGTCCTGCCCTTGCCTGGTAAGCTCACTCAAGATGAACCACTCCATAACCTTCCCTGGTACCGAGGTCAGGCTGACAGGCCTGTAGTTCCCCAGATCCTCCTTCTGGCCCTTCTTGTAGAAGGGCATCACATCGACAAGCCTCCAGCCATCTGGGGCCTCCCCTGTTAACCAGGACTGCTGGTAAATGATGGCGAGTGGCTTGGTGAGCTCCTCCGCCAGCTCCCTCAGCCCTCTCAGGTGGATCCCATCCGGCCCCGGAGACGTGTGAGTGTCCAGGCAGAGCAGCAGGTTGTAAACTGCTTCCTCCTGGATTATGGGGTGTTTATTCTGCTCCTCGTCGCTGCCTTCCAGCTTGGGTTCTTCTGGTTCTCTGTGAGAGCACTTGTGGAAAGCCCCCACCAGGTTCGTGGGGTGGGAGTCTTTGGCATCCTGGGTGGGAGCTGCCCACCCACACTAGGACGAGGGGAGCACCCGCGCCTGCCTGCGCACGGCAGCCCCTGCCGCAGGACGTGCGTGCCTCTGCTCCAAGGCTGCTTTTCACCCAGATATTGAAATACCACATGGTTATTTCTTGCTCAGGAACTCTTTCTGCTTTTTAGGAGCCTGGACTTTTCCCCGTAGCTTTTCCCATAGGTTAATTCACTTTTTCCTGGCATTTTTGTTGGAGCGCTGCCTCCTACGCGTACCGTCACGATTCGGAGATAACACCCCCAGCCAGCAAATGGAGTTTGCTTTCATCCAGGGCCCATGAATCTGCCTTAAGTAAGTTAATTTTCCTACTTTTTCTCACATATTCTGGAAGTGGTTTTCTTAATGTGGCCTACTTTCCTGCACACACCCCAAAATCTCTTTTGCTGTCTCATTTTTTCCCATTGAAGCCTTTCAGAGCCTCTGCACGTCTAGGCCAGACAGAGGGTTTCCTTGTGGTGCACAGGAGCAGCTCTGCGGCAGGAACAAATGACACGGTGCTGCGGAGGGTCTGCTTCTGCTTCCTCCAGCTGCCCTTCCCATTTCAGTTTCCAGGGAGACTAAAAAAACTACTTTTCCCAGATATACAGGACACATTTTCACTTCTGGGTCCAATAAATAAATCTGTTTTGGTACAGATTCTCTGGTAAGAGAGATTTCCTGAATTTTTTATTCTTCGTAAAGGAGCAGTTGTTTCGTAGCTCCTGAAACTTTGCAAATAAAGTGTTATTTTGGAGCCAGAGGCCCTGTCTTCCCAGGCTCCCCCAGCGCCACCGAAGTGGCTGGGATGCGCTAGCCGTCCCCATTTTCCTCAGTGCACTGTGAGACACGTGAAGCTGTCAGGTCATGGCTCGTAAGGGTAGGGCACAAGCTATTTGTGGTGTCCCCGTTTCTGCAAAGTTATGATGTTAAAATTGTCTAGGCCACCAGAGAAGATTCGGGGCTAATTACGACAAGTTTGGCTCAAAAATGTCGTTTTCTGTATGAATGTAGAGTCCCTGATTCCTCCCCCAGTGTCCTTTAAAAGAAAAGTACTATTTATATCATTACAAGGCCTGATGGTCTTATCCAAAATCAGACACTCCTACTGCTTAGGCCCCCAGGACTGGGTTTGGTGTGATGCTGGGTATGTTCTTAGCAAGGGAACAAGCTAATTTATGTGACTTTTTCTACATGCACCTAGTTCCCAGTGTTCCATTGCTGAAGTCTTTACGCAGCTGTGCAAAGTGCGGTCGTCAGTGTGAGAGAACCAGCTCCCAGCCTCCGCACCTTTGCCACGCAGTCTCCGATGGGTGGGAAACTAGGCTAAGCCTCACATAAGCTCTTCTTTTTTCTGTTTTTTTTTTCTTTTTGATAAATAGGACCAACAGGGAGTATGTAACAGAGGGTAGATATATAACCTACTTTACTTTCATCTGTGATAGAAGGACCCTTAACTTAGAACAGAAACATAGGATTTATACCAGCTTTGTTTCCGCCCAAGGGTTATAAATAAGATGAATACATTATTACTTAAAGCAGTGGCAGGGCATTTGTAAATAGTCAGCACACCACCTCTCAAAGGTAGTAATCTTGTACACCTGCAGTGTTATTTAGGAAGTGTGTTTCGGTTTATATCATGCAGAAATAGTGCTGCTGTGAGCAGGGAGTGCTGCACGGGGAGGTGCGGCAGCCCGGTCCAGGCGCGGTGTCAGAGGGCTGCGCCAGGCGGGAGAGCTGCTGCCAGCACCTCTCACCATCGCAACGACCTTAAGATCATGAGACGGTCACAGTGCCGCAGTTTCTCTTGTGGTTTAGACATTTAGGGAACAGCAAGGCCCAGGCTGGACAGGTTTCTCCTGTCTTTCTCTGCATTTATTACTTTTGTCTTTAACATATAAAATAACATATATTCAAAATACATATATAATTTTTTTATATCTAGGGGCTGGGTCTTTAAGAATTAAATGCAGATGTAGCTGTTTAAAATGAACGCTTAAATGGACCAGTTTGATCCCAGCATGCCTAGGTCCAGTGACGTAAGCTTTCCTTGTGGAAAGCTCTGCTGTTTTGTGAAGCTCTTTCTAGAGTTAAGTAAATTATCTTTGTGCTACCTCATGTCATGATGCTATGGAAAACTCCAGCTTGACCTGGAAGGAAATAAAAACAGAGGTTTCATGATTTCTCTGATGTTCTGAATGAAGCAGTAAGTATTCAGGTTCTGAGCCCAGGTATTTGGGCCAGTTTCACTTTGAAATGGAGTGGATCTTTCAGCCTTTGAAGATCATCTGACCTTAGGCTTAATCAGTCACTTTGATATCTCACCTGTTAACTTAACACCACCCTTCTTTTGATACGCTCAATGCATAGGTCTTAAAAGTGGTGTAAAGCTCCCACAGCAAGCTAAAGAAGAGAGCAAGGCTTTGTCTTTCTTTCCCTGCTTTCCCCGCGGCTTTGTGCAGGGTCTGATACCGTGCTATTTATCAGCAAAATTCCCTGTTCTCCTCCTGAAGCCTTTGCAACTTGCCTGTAGAACCAGCAGGGTAGTTCCCGTTGGTGGCCCGTTCAGCTGCTTACCACTAGGTTATTAGAGAATCAGTGCACATCATTTGACATCCATTCCACTCTTTGAAGGCTAAAAGCAAGAATGAAGATAGTAGTACGCTCTGAATATTAATGCGTCCCTAGCAGTAGTATTAATCCTCTGACTGTGACTGTATTTACGGAATTTTCTGAGCATTTTTTCTTAAATCCAAGCCGAGGATAGGAACAATTCAATAGCTGTGGAGATGATATTAGAGTTTCATTTTGGCATACCTTCAGAATATAGCCCAGCTACTTTCACTGAGTGCAGTCTTATCTCTGCAAATCACTGATGTCCACTTGGCTTATTCTGATGAGAGCTAGAAGGGTGCATAAATAAGAGAGTAAGTTACCAATTTAAATTATTATTCTGACAAGAAATGGGATACCGTGGAAGCAAAGATGCCAATATGAAGCAGTATCCTCGAGAGTGCAGTGACCCTTCGGGGAGCTCGGTTATTCAGCGAGATTGAACCATACTTTCTTGAAAAGACAAAATGGGATATGACCAACTGAAAACTCATAAATTTAGAAGAAATCTTTCTCTCTTGACTTACAGATAAGTTCATAAGGACATTTCTTTCAACTGTAATATCTTAACATTTTGATTAGCCATCCCATAGAGACTTTGTCTGCAATATAGCCATAAGCAGCGAAGGTAGAGCTACACCATGTCCCTGCAGCAGTGCTTGCTCGTGATTTCACGTCTGCATCTGTGGTCGCCGCTCACTTATCACGAAGGAATGAATTTATCATGAAGGAGGGAATTCTGGGCATTGTTTCCGTACAAGTAGTCTGCCATTACAGACATTAGAGGTATGTCAGGTCTGTGAACCATTGCTGTCCGGGCAATATGTGATGAGCCTCAAACCACGTAAACATCTGCGGTTGCAACTAAGGCTTCTTTTGGTCTGGGTTCTTTCCCGTTAGAAATCTTTCCAAACATCTTGCAAAAACTGATCCTAGGGTGGCACAGATGTCTGAAGAGCCACAAGCATATGTTTTTGTGGCATATTGTAATCACTATTTTTCTGGTCTTCTGTGTCCAGTGATTAGAGAATAGGAGAAGGAATCAAGATATTTGTTATTTTCTCAGTTACTAGGATGCTTGTTGTAACATCTCCCCTTTGGCTTTAAATGCCCTCGTCTTTCAAATGAAATAAAGCTATTTACCTATTTTGAAGAAATATTTATAATCCTTAGGTCGATCCTTACTGATTCTATATCAGTGCAAATGAGTATTTTCTTTAAATGTATGGAAAAGAGCAGTTCTGGGCCCCCCTGGTCAAGCGCAGACTATACCCAAAGATTAGAGGTGGACTCCGTAAGAAAATTTCCGTTCCTGTTGATGGGATACAAGGCCAATGCGGAACAATTTTGTGCTAGTGGCTGCTTTTTCATTGTTTTATCTTTTTTTCTTCCCTATTTTACTTCTGGAAAGCAAAATCAGGGAGTCAGTGCTGGCATGCAAAGAACAGCAGAGCTTTAAATATGTTTTGTCAAAAATTGTCCCATGTTAGTTTCCCTGTCTGCAACAAACGCGACTGCCATTTCATAACTCATTAGATGTGAGGGATGAGCAGAATGAAAAAATATCTCCTCTTTAAGTGGTGCTGCCTAGCATAATAATGTACGTTTCCATAGGCAAGCTGAACCACCGGATACCCTCTGAGGACCAGAATCTCTGTAGGGTCTCTTTCATTTCTGTTCCTATCAAGTGAAGGGAAATTGTTCTCTGAAACTTCTAGGTCAGTGAGCTTGTGTCACATTATTTTGCTTTATTTGGGGTCTAAATTTGCATTCATTTAACTGCGCAAAGTAAGAAGGCGCAGCAGAGCATCCTCCGGTGGGGAACGCACAGGGTGTCTGCTATGTTAATGCTCAGCTATGAAGTGAGAGAGGGCTGTGCAGTATCTCCTGCCACCAATAGAGGTACAGCTTTCTGCCTATTGCAAAATCGTCTGTGCTGGAAGAAAGCGTGCGAATAATGCATTGTTTTGCTAGGAAAACATAAAAAAATTCTGAGAGTGAAGTAACTCCATTCAGGTCAACCCGAGGGGAGATGTCTGCCCAAATTTTCCAGATTAAAGTAATAAAATAACATTTTCTGAGGCCTCAGCATTTTGTCTCAAGCAGGAGGTTGCTTCAAAATGAACGTTTGAAATATTTCTTATGGAAGGATAGTAAACAGGCAGCTTTTATGAAATGGAACATAAATTTGAGGAGGATTTTTTTTGTCTTTTTTTGGTTACATCCTAGAAAGAGTGATTTTATTTGGGAGGAGAACAGTGGGTGCCTTGCAGATTCTGCTAAGAGCCCCCACTCCCCGGTAAGATGAGTGGCATGAAGGAAGGGGGAAAAAAAGCTCTGGGGCTGCCTTGTTGCCTATTTGGAAGCGAGGATCAGATCACAGCGAGGTGCTGAGGATATAGTGTGCCAGGAGGAGCCGTCCTGGTGAGGACAAGCAGCTTGAGCTTGGTGTGACAAAGGACAGAGAAAGCGGCCCGAGCACGGCGTGAGGACCCGTGACTCCCACCTGCGTGTTAGCTAGCGGCATTGGTAATGCTCAGGGAAAAGCTGTCTCAGTCTTTGGGATGCGAGGTAAAAGCCTGAGGAGGAATTTTAGCCATGACGGTAGACAAATCAGTCTGTGTTTGATAGATGGTGGTCAGAAAGACTCGGCAAGATTTAAACGTAGTCTCAGTATGAGAACCAGATAGAGATGTCAAAGTCCAACATGATACATAGGTCGGAGAAGTGAGTGATGGGGGGAGTGGGGAGGGCTTGCAAGAAAAACAAGATGATCTTGGCTTGCATACCAACACACCGGCTTTCTCCTTTCCTAACCCAAGCATGGCTGTTGGCAGCTCGCTCCTGGCTCAGACGGGAGGAGCTGCGAGCCCTTCTCCCTGGCAGGAGGCAGCGTGCCTCCTCTGAGAGCATCTGGTTTGAGTTCAAACCTGCGACTCCTCCAGCTACGCATCTCTTCTCATCGCATAGCGAAGTTGAGCCTTCAAAGCAAACCCCACTGTGAAAATCCTCCAGCTGCAGGTGCCCCCATGGCAAAGGCTCACCTGAGAGTTTTTGAGTCCTGTGAGAACAATAGCGGTTTCCAAAGGAGAGGCAGGGTAGGGAAATGGCAAGATGTTTACCTCTAAAACTTTTTTTTTCAGTGAAGTAGAAATCCCAGTGAAATTTCTGTTCTAAAGGTCAAATTAGAAAGCTTTCATTCCCAGACTTGTAAACTATTTCTGAAATCAGTGACTCTAAAAATTGTTCATTAGAACACCAGCTCTGAAACTAAAATTCTATTAAGCTCCCTATCAAAGGGGGTGTTATTCCGAGCTGCATAGCCCACTCTGTAGTCTTGACACCACAGCAAGGGCATGGGCAGAAGAACTTAATCTTTGTGTATTTATGAAAGGGATGACATAAAACCCTGCTTTTTAAAAGTCAGGCACAGGTTTTATGGAGACAGTGTTTAGAGATATTAGAGCCATAAATATCAGGAGGCAAATCTTGTCAAGTGTTTCGAGAGCAAAAAGCTTTAATGCTTTTGTGGGTGCTACTCATCAGTTAAAGTGCTTTCAGCCTGCCTTCATATAGACGGGCTATGATTTCTTCAAACCAATGTCCTCTAAAATCTGAAATTGATTGAGATGCACTAGAATCTCATCTTCAAGACTATTTTATGGGCCAAATTAGCATAGTTTGTAGTCTACAGCCAATGAAGTCATATTATTCCATGGGCAGCAATGCAAATGACTTCTGTCTCCATCTGGTTGTGTATTTTGTCCAGGATATGAAACTATGCTCTGTTGTGTATGGAGAGTTATGCAAATGTGATGAAAACAATTTGGAAGAGGGCATACAAGCTATCTCTTAGTAGACGGTTCTTTATTCAGTCTGAACCAGGAAGACTTGGCCAAACCCTCTGCTCACCTTTTTTGATTTTGTTCAACAAGGTGTCATTGCCAACCTATTCAGAATCCCCTTGAGATAAGTCATATGGCCTTTAATAGCAGAAATATCCCATTGACTTTGTTTCAAGGACGACGTATGACCTTAAATATCATTCTAAAGCTTAAATTGCTGGGAACATCATAAAATTATAGAAAAGGTATGTCCTGGTTTTGGCTGGGATGGAGTTAACTTTCCTCCCAGCAGCTGGTACAGTGCTGGGGTTTGGGTTTGGCCTGAGAATAATGTTGATGACACAGTGATGGTTTAGTTGTTGCTGAGCAGTGCCTACGCTAAGTCAAGGACTTTCCAGCTCCCCGTGCTCTGCCGGGGGCACAAGAAGGCGGGAGGGGAGGGGGCACAGCCGGGACAGCTGACCCCAACTGGCCAGAGGGATATTCCATACCATGTGACGTCATGCCCAGTATATAACTGGGGGGAGTTGGCCGGGAGGCGGCAATCGCTGCTTGGGGATGGGCAGGATGTTGCTCAATGGGTGGTGAGCAGTTGAATCGTGTATCACTTCCTTTGTATATTATCATTACTATTTTATTTTACCTTATTTCAATCATTAAACTGTTCTTAACTCGTAAGTTTTCTCACTTTTATTCTTCTGATTCTCTCCCCCATCCCTCCAGAGGGGAAACAAATGAATTGGCTGTGTGGTACTTGGTTGTTGGCTGGGGTTAAACCATGAGAGGGGATGAGAAGGCAAGCCCTGTTATGCTCTGTAAATCTCTTTAAGTCGTGCTTGAAAATGGACTTTAATTTCTTGGCTGTATCTGTGTATGTAAGTGGATTGTGGGTTTCAGATATATGAAGAGGTAACCACCCCTTACCTATATCATTACTTTACTTCTACCATATGGGTGCTTCGAAGTTGTTTTAATATTAGTAGTAAAGGTCAATTCTTACCAAATTCATTTTTAACCGTTCAAGTTTCTTGTATCCAAATTACGGCCAAGCCTCGAGCGTGAAATACCAAACCAAAGACCCCATGGAATTTATATGGGCTACAACCCCCCTTTTGTAAAAATCCTGATCCAAAGAATTTATTGATTATCTAACGGAAGTATTAGTAACCTAATGGAAGATGTATTTGTAGCACAGTTACAGTGATACTAATGCTGGAGCACATGGAGTCCGGTTACTGCCAGTTCCCGGTTATTGCACAGGTGCGCTGGTGGGGCGGTCTGGCTTCCCTTCTGCTGCTCGCCTGGGTACGCGCAGGGCGGTGACAGCCTTCCCGGAGGTGGCAGTGCCAGCCCCTTGCCTGCCTCTGCAGTGGCTTGTCTGGGGAGCCTGATGGAGAGGGGGTGTTCTATCCCCCTGGCTGGGCCTGACCGTCAGTATTGTTATGCATCTGCTGCGTTAACTGCGCTTTCTTCATTGATTCCTGCCTCTGTTATGTCTGACTTTTACTATACGTAAGGCCTTTGCAGTCATCGTGTGTTCTCGCCCTCCCGTGTTAACAATCCCTTGGTTTTCCTTCAAGCACATGCATCCTCTGTCGGGGTTCATTGAGTAGCTCACTCTGTGGGGATAATGATCCTTCTGAAGCTACAGATAGATGTATAGATACAGGTATTATGCTTTGGTAGCTACTCGCTATTAACATCGACTCAGCAGAGGAATATCACTGGTGTCTTATCAAGTTCATTTTACAAAAGTCTCTAGAAATAGACTAAGTAAAATATAGCAACATAAAAGTCACTATCTTTTTTTTTTCCTCTAAGCCTGAATATTAGTCATGTTTTCTCTTGGAAATTAAAACTCAGTGATGTATAAAGGAGTGATTGATGTATGTATGTGTTCATTAGAATATAGTAAAAGGAGAAATAGTTTCGTATCAGTTAAACAAGAATAATAGATAAAAATCGCATTGACACTGCTTTTCTAATAATTGGGGGAAAAAACGCTTAAATGTAATGGCAAAGGCTTCACTAGTAGTGTATGTGATTTTGACAGTATGCTATGCATGGCGGTGTACAGCAGTGCTTCCTCCTGCATGATATAGTCACGTAAATTGGCTTTCTAAAAGACACGCAGACACCTGTCATCATCAATTTGAATCATTTACTATTCATGTAATTTTCTATAATATTTTTGCGTTTGTTTAATAGTTCTAAAATAGCCCTCTTCCAGAGAGAGTTCTGACTTAATTTTAGAACCAGCATAATTATGGATTTTGGATTCTAAAAATACACTATGCGTTTTTTAAAAAGTAAATAAATAAATGAAAAGGCAAACCATGGAAACCCTCCTCTAGCAAACCAGGAAAGGCAAAACAGAGCTTAGCTCTCATAAAAAATCAGGATCTCTCTGTCAAATCACCAATGACCTGAGACTTGCGGCCTCCTGAGGGAAGCCGCCTTGTTTCGGTCTGGTTTCCAGAGCACGCCGCGCTCAGCGGCTGAGTTATTTCCACGTTGCGGCCAATAACGAGAACCGAGCGGGCCTCGCGTACAAGCGCCGTAACCACTCTGCTTGGGCAGGGGTCTTAACAACAGAGCAGTCGGCGGGGCTGTGAATGAGAATGGATAAAAATACAAAAAGCGGAGGTCAAATATTGCGCTACCCCTGCCGGTGGGAACTTGCGGGAAAGTGAGCTGATCTGGTCTTGCTTGCTCGTACTTGGATGTCGTCTGTGAAATGTTTCTTTTAAAGAGCAAAATTTGACTTCCGGGGCTTACCTAGTGGTCAATGAGAAAAAGAATTACCAAATATCATAAAGTACAAACCCAAGTAGGTCCTAATAATGGATAAAAGCTACAGCTCTTTTGTTTTGCTTGTAATTGAATCTTCTTTGCTACAAGGACTGATTTTTTATTTTTTTTTACATAAAACTTGGGGAAATTTTTCATCATTCTAGCCAAAGTTGCATAATTGTAACTGTGAAAAGCCATATGTTTCTGATTAAAATTTCCATATGCCATTTACTGAGACAAACTGCCCAGTCTTAAGGGGCTTTGGATCATTTCAGATTGTTTAAGCTTTTATTAAACCTCATTTGAGGTTTTGGAAGGAGATCATTCAATGCAATATCCTACCCAAACTGAAAAGCTGCTGAGATCGACAGCTGCTGTTGGCACCTTCTGGACTTTTCAGCGGTTTTGAGGAATAAGCATCTGTATCAGACTGGCATCGCTTACCAGTACCTGCGAAAGTCGTGTCACTAAACGTCACGGCAGAGTTTTAATGGAGGCTACAGAAAAACCTAGTAATGCGAGAAAAGACATTCAAGTTCATATTAAAGGGTGGGTGTTAGCGTGCGCACCCTAATAGCGTCTTGCGCTCTAGTGCATCTCAGCACCAGTTGTCAAGTTTTTTGTGCAAATATTAGCTAATTAAGTCTCTTTTGAGATACACGGTTTAAGTACTCATCCTTAGAGGTGTGCAAACTTTGACACAGAGAACTTAAATGTCTTTCCCAAAGTCATGCGATTGCTAGTGTTGGTGGTACAAATAAATGTATTTTCACAGGTTATATACATATAGCTTTATGCTCACATGGGTCTGTTACGTCTGATTTGGAATCGCTGCTGCGGAGATGCTGAATTTTAAATGGCATCCCCACTCTCGTTCATTACTAAGGACGGAGTAACGGTGTTAATCATGATAACCTGTCTGCATTCCTGTTAAACCTCCCTGTTGTATGCTCCTCTCCGCTGAGAACATTCCTAATCGCATCCTCACCTGATGCAGCAGTCACTGGAGCTTATACAAGCGTTTTCTATTTTCAGAGGAGTCATAGGTTTGGTATTGTGTGCTCCCAGTAAGCTTTGGCAGGACATTGGCCTCCAGAATTGGAAAGCATTAGTATTTTCTTCCTCAGTGGTTTCTCTTAATCAATTTTGACAATTCTTTATTAAACAGGGATTGTCCAAGTTAAATAGGCCAAAACCTAATATGCAGGTGTGTTCTTTTCTTAACAGTCATACAAATCTCTGATCCTGATTATTTAAAATCACATATTTAAAATAAAAGCCTGATCTGCGAGTTATTCATTGGTGCAAGTGGCCTAGGATTTCTCATGCAGATGTGTGCTGCTGTGGTTGTCTAGGGAAGTTCTACATCCTTCCTGCACCTGCTATCTTTTTTGATCCTATGAAAAGGATCAGCATTTTTTTCATGGTCAGGTACTGCCTAGTGCCACAAACCCCTGAGCTGGTGATGCATTTTCACCAAAAGCACGTGTGGGGATCCTGGCTCCCACAAGAAGCAGTTTCTATTGGTGTAAGCAGTCCTCAATTCTGGTCGTGTTTTGTTTGTTTCATGTATAAATATTTTTATTGAAATTAAAGCCCCTTTCTTTTTTGATCTATGCAATGATAGATCACTGTAATTGAAACAATTTATACCCTAAAAACTTTAATTAAGTCACGAAGATGCCTGCATGCTAAATCTTAATGAACTTATCACTTCCAGGCATTGTTTTCCTTCATCTTGTTCTCTCTCTTCTGTTTACTAATGTTCCTCATATTATGTCTAACATTTAACTATAAACTCCTTAAATGACTGTGTCTTTTATTTCTATTATGAGGTATTTAGTACCCCGTGGGCACTTAATTAATCACAATGTGATTATTTTCAGATTTCTTGCATACTATGTTGCCACTTCCCAGGAAGCAAACCTCTGGGACTCTCAGGTCTGGGAGCAGGCATCAGGCCACCAGACTATCGCACCGGCTTCCAGACCTCCTCTTCCTCCTCCTCCCCAGCATTTCGTGCATCTGAAGGCTAGATGGGTGCAGGGCCCTGTAAATCGCTTCCCGTTTATCATGGTCCGTATTTTCCATCAACTTATGCTTATTTGAAACCGGCTGCTTAAGCGTGATTAAAGCATACTTAGAGTTTGTACACGTTCTAGAAAGGTGGCCTTGATCTCCAGGCATCAAGGATGTTGAACCCACTGCTCTAAGTTGTAGTTTATTCTAGCAGCTGATCTCATCACTCGTAGTAAGTGTAATCTCTCATCTCTGTTTCCATGACTTCAGCTTCATACCACGGGTTTTTGTTACGCCCTCCCCTGGGTTGGCAAACGCTTCAAGAGTTGGCATTGTCTCCTGGTGACGGTGCTTCTACACGTAAACCAGAAATGTCTCGCTTCTGTTCGAGAACGTGGTGACCCGTTCAAGGCTTTCACTGCCTCCCTCCTAAATCTGAAATTGTCTTCCTTTAATCTACATCCTCAGCTGTTTTTCAAGAACTTGTGGGGGTTTTGTTGTGGTTTGGTTTATTTTTCCAATATATGGGCAAAAGTATTCGTGTCAGGAGTCGGTGATCTCATTGACAATGTACGCAGGAGAAACGGGTGAACAGTAAAGCGTGGAAGACTATAACAAGAAGCAGCAGGAAACAAACAAACAAAAAGGCAAAATATGACGCAGTGAGAATAACGTGACTAGAGGCCAGCCCCGCAGCAGCGCATGCTGGATAGCCGTGCCGTGTCGTGGGGGTCATCTGCTTAGGTGCAGTGGCATGTCCAGCAGCTGGATGCCGGCAAACCTCAGATTTCCAAGGTCAACTATGTCTGCTCAGGTCCAATTTCCAGTGGAAAGACAGCTGGTATCAAGGGAAACATGGAGGTATGATAGTCCTGCCTCAAACCTTCTTCCAAAACAGTGAGCGTGCCGAGAAATAATTGAGCTTGCTGGCTTAATAACTCTTCTGGCGTTTTTGTGGGTTTGTTTTTTTTTTTTTATTGGCAAATAAGAACAAAAATCCTTGTATGTTCGCCAGGGTCTTTGGGCTTGGGGGCAAGGCAAAGTGGAACTTAATGCTCTCGTCAGGGGAGACACATAGAGCTGAACCATTTATGCTGTAATTTAGAGTCATTCTGCAGCTGCGAGGGTTATTTTTTTCTTCTTCTTTTGCTGTCCCATTGATTTTTAATGTCAAAAGTATAGAAAAAAATTCTTACCTACTCGCTGGGCAGGGGTAGAGGGGCACTAGACGGCTGTGTCTCCCTTGGAGGAAGATAACAAACATGGAGAAAGAAGCATTTGAGTGCTACTTCTGCGTTAACGCTTCCTGTGGGGGGTGGTTTTCAGCAAGTGTGTTTAACTTTTGTTTAGCAAGTGGTTTTACCTCTGTGCGTGGGGAATTCAGTGGTACAAAATTTCAGGGCAATATTCTGCACCCATTTGAGCAGAATTTTGTAGGAAAGGTTTTTGTCCACTTTGTACAGCATGTGAAAGCAGAGGAAGACCTCTCGAACCCGCACATCACTAATCTGTGTGCTTTGTAACTCTTCAGCAACACTAGCGTTGTTCCTAATTTCTTGGGAAAGATTGCAAAGGGGTGTTTAAATTAAGTTTCTTTTATTAATAAAATTTTAATGATATTATTGTTAATTCAAGTTACTATTTAGGTACTGCAGAAATAAATTTAAAATGTGGATTTCAGAATGCACGAACATCATCAGCCTAATCAGTTTGATGAGCCATTAGCCTGTCTTATAATTATCTTAATCTTGTTAGTTTACTCGGAGACAGATTTCAAGCACATGCATGAAGCTTTTCAGAACTGACAGTTGACTTTCAAAGCTTGATAGTTTGTACTACGAATGATAGTGATGAATGCTTTGCTTTGTTTGCTGCCTCCAATTGATTTTGACCATTCTTCCCTAGTTGCTCATCCCAGCAGAAACTTCTTCACCTCGAATATTGTGTTCAGGTTTGGGCCCCTTGGGACAAGAAGGCCCTGGAGGGGCTGGAGCGTGTCCAGAGAAGGGCAGCGGGGCTGGGGCAGGGTCTGGAGCACAAGTGTGCTGGGGGGCGACTGAGGGAGCTGGGGGGGTTTAGCCTGGAGAAGAGGGGGCTGAGGGGAGCCCTTCTCGCTCTCTGCAGCTGCCTGAGAGGGGCTGGAGTGAGGGGGGGGCTGGTCTCTGCTCCCAAGTCACCAGTGACAGGACGAGAGGGAACGGCCTCAGGCTGCGCCAGGGGAGGGTTAGGTTGGAGATTAGGGGAACGTTCTTCACTGCAAGAGTGGTCAGGACCCGGCACAGGCTGCCCAGAGAGGTGGGGGAGTCACCATCCCTGGAGGTATTTAAAAGACGTGTAGACGCGGCACTTCAGGGCATGGTTTAGGCGACATGGTAGTGTTGGGCTGACGGTTGGACTTGATGATCCCAGAGGTCTTGTCCAACCTTAATGATTCTATGATTCTTTTCTGGATAGCCATACTTTTCTTGTCATATATATAGCTATCTGTTTTGTCAACAAATAGGGTTGTTATTTCCTCGCAAAAAAAAAGTTAGAGGACTGGATTTGCATTTAAGCTATTGAGTTGTGCACTTTATCTCCATACTGTCATAATGAAGAGCTGCTGGGTCACCAAGAAGGTGGCTGTTTCTTATTATTTGTAATGAAAGACCTTTTCCATTCCCTCCCCTGTGATTAACAGAAGAATTCCCTAGAGCACTAGGCTTAAACAGACAGGCTCAGAGTTGATGCAGTTTTTCCTTCAAACGTTCCAAAGCAGACCTGCTTATGGCTTTTTTTAGGATTCAGGCCTGAAAAGTGAATTCTATATAATCTCTGAAAAGTTTTCTGTGCATATGTATGTATATGCATATGGCACAATGTGTGCTGTCAACGTGGAGGAAGACATAAATAGCTAAATAGAGATACGAATAAACTTCCGTTATATATAATTTGAGACTCTTAGAAATACTTTGCAATTTTTTTCTAGTGCATCTATATGTGTATACATGTATATCCATGTATATAAAGCATCTGCTTTGGTGACTGGGTCTTGTTTTGCTTTTACTTTACCTTTTCATTTATTGGAAAGAATATTAATGTAAAAATGTTTCCTAATACCGCATGTATTCCTCCAGGCATCATTTTGATTTTAGGCTATTATTCCCTATGCAACTGTCCTTGGTGAGGATATGATCCAATCTTGTGCGTGTATGCAGTCAAAATATATTTAAGTCTATGCAACTGGCAGGTGACCAGAGTGTAATAGTGGTTCCTGAAAAGAGCTGTTCCACCTCTTTTGTAGAACTTAGGCCAGAAAAATGATCCCTCTCTATTTTCATCGGTAATGGGTTTTCTTTTGGTTTCCTTCTGCCTTTTTTCCTAGGCCAAAAAAAAAGACAGAGGGACAAAGAAAATCGCCTTGCTCAAAGCTCTAAACTCAGACTGTGACCTGAGGCTGGGAAACTCCGTGCTTTATTGTCTCCCTGTACCTACACAGAGTCTGAACAAACAGCTCACGCGGGTGAACCTGCTGTTAAATGGATACCCAGGTTAAATTTGGGCCGGTTTTAAACTCAGGTGTAGTTTTGAACCTCCTGCATGAACCCGTTTTGCCCAAAGGGTGTGATAATGCAAGGGCCTCGGCACCCAATGCAGACGGCAGCACTCCCAGGGTTCGGGAGGCGTTGCTTCTGCCTGTGGACTTGGCCAGAAGAAAGATGGGAGGGTGGCAGGCTCGGACTAGTTTTGTTTTCACAAATAATTCCACTGCGCTGCAGAGCAGCAGGCTTTTTAAGTCCCCACAGTTTTTATTCACCAAACTGTAAATGCAAAAAACTGAAATAAAGTAAGAATAAGATCCCAGGAATGATGTAACGTACAGCGTAAGGGTGTGACAGAACTGTGCTGGAAGTCTCTCAGCAGCTGCTGGCGCTGTAACAAATTGTTACTCGCCACTTCCACTGTAGTTCCCCTTTTGTCTGGATTCCATCCTGAATTTGGCGTTAACAGGAAGGGTCCATGAAGGAGGTTTCTAAAGTGAAGCAGTGACGACTTCTGTTTTTATTTATTTAATTTAAGCAGGCTTGCCAGTGCTTCCAGAAAATCTTTTCAAGAGAGGATAAAAATCAAGGCTTAATTTTTCATCCTTGTAACCTTATAATGATGTTCCTACTAGTTCCTGCTGTTAAATATTTATCACCTGTGTGTTTTCTCTGGCTCACAACTGCACTGACAACAGGTTTGTAATCACCAAACCATGGCTCAGCTAACCTGAAAGAAAAAAAAAAAAAGAGAGAAAAAGATGAAAAGCTACCAAACTGATTCGGTCGGTGTATTAGTGCTCCCGCGCAGGAGCCGCCGGGGCTGATCAATGCCTGGTGCCGCTGCTCGGCTCACAGAGAGTCGCCTTGTCACTTAATAACCAGTTTCTCGAATTCGGTGTGCAAGGAGAGAAGGCAGGGAGTTGCATTTTTGCAGTGCGTGGCTCCTGAAGGAGAGGAAAAGGAGAGCGGTGGAAGGAGGAATTTAACTGAAGCACTGTGTGGCCAACATACCGCTATTACAAGAGACTTCCTTATGGGAAAGGAAGGGTTCCTACACAGGGGTTGTAAGGGCATCGGTAACAAGTCTCTGAAAGGGAAACAGACTGGGTTGCAACATAACTGATTGGTTAAGGCAGTAATTGTAAATTCATAAAACAGAACTCTCTCAGCATTACAGGTTGCTGGAGTTTTCTCTAGGCATGTGTTCTGCCCTGGGTAAACCAGCACCTTTTCTCCCTTGGCAGCTTTGCAGCCTGCAGAGACATTTACGGATCCTTCTGCTGCTGCAACCTGCCTCCTGCTGCCCCGCACTCCACCCAGGTCCCACCAACCCTCCTTGCAAGCTGATGTTCACTTTGTTTCGATATCATGCAGCAAAGTCCTAATGAACCTTCTCTCCTTCTCATGAGGTGCAACCATTCGGCTCCCTTTAACTGAGTTCTTCCTCTCTTGGCAGATCTTGAGAACTTCAAAACCAGAACGAGAAGCACAGTGTCTGTCCGCCAGGGCCAGGGCATGGTGCTGCTGTGTGGACCACCACCGCATTCTGGAGGTAAAGCAGTTTCCTCCTCTTGCTTTCAGCACTCAGTGGCAATTCGCAAGGTTTTCATTCTCAGGGTACATTTCAGGGAGTTTAAAATGTCACACCTTAAAGAAGGCGGCTGTGGCAGTGCCTGACCCTGGCTGAGTGGGTCATGCTGGGTGGCCCTATTGACTGAACGCACTGGGAGGTCTCCAGTTGGGTATAAATGCAGAGGAAGAGCCTAATTTTACTGCATGCAAGTGTGCACTCAGGAGATGAACTGATGGAAACTAAAACAATGAAGAGCATAGAGAGAAGACGTGGCCAAGATCTTGTGCAACTTTTAGAAGCCTTTCTGTATGCAGTCTGGGTGTGTCTTCTCCAAAAAGGTTGAAGATTGCTGACAGAGCCACTTTTGTGCATCATCTTTTCATATTTTTTTTTTTCAAGCACTCATTGTCACTATTGTTGTCTCATTGGGTACTTGGAATCCATTAGCAATTGTCCGGGTCACATATGGTGATTTATTTCTGGAATGGCAATACATATTCTTCCTACTGTTTTTATGGGAGGGAGAGGCAAGGGAGAGTGCTGTAGGAGAGGAGGAAATAACATGCCAGCGAGTTACGTAGGGATACTGAAGACACCGTGGTGTTCTCTGCTGGTGTTCACACCCACATCTAGTTTTCTGGAAACCATAATCTGAAAGTCCAGAGAGAATGATGGAGAAACTTTGCCACCAAAAGTCCCTGAAGGTTTGCCATGTGTGTGCTATTGTTTTGTCTGGTGATACATTTAGATCCATTATAATCACAGAGACAGGTATTAACTGTAACTAGGGGCTCGTTGAGTGTCCAGAAATACAGGCTGCATAGAAAGGACATAACCTGTCTTGGCAGTCACTGATATCCCTGACACCTCATAAAGAGGCAGATTTCTGACCTTCATGGAGAAATGGAAAAGCTGTAGTAGCAGACAGGCAAAAAAAACCCCCAAACCTGTGGTGTTATAGTGGTCTTATCGACATGTAGTCTGTCGGGTTCACTATAGTTGTGTTATAAAATGATGGATCCCCTCTTAAAATCTAGGAATTTGATGTTTTTGCACCTGTCACGTTATACTCATTCTTTAGAGCAGGGGCAATGGCATGTATGTCCCCATATGGTTATGGAAATCGGCACCCATGGCAATTACTGGATCCATCCCACCCCATGCTGGGCCATGGCAGGGCTGTGCAGATATCTTTGCGTTGCCCCTGTTCCTTGGTCGCTGACACAGGCGGCGCCTCAGGTCTCAGACTCTGCTGAGCAGAGAGGATCTGGGGAATATGCTGCAGACAGCTGACCGGCTCATCAAGCATCGCCTGGGGTTCAACGAAGGGTATAGGCTTCGGATCTAGCCAAGCTGGGCTGGATCAGCCCTGAATCCTTCAGGCATTTGTGTCACGCTCTTCTGTATTCCCTAGGTGTTTTCTGTAGCCACATTGCTAAGCGACGTTATCCTGGGGAGCGTGGAGTCAAGGCACAGCACACCCACCCAGGGGAGGGAGGGTTGGGAGGGAAAGGAGGTCAGCTTTCGTTGACGTGGAGGATATTTGCAACCTTTCACTCTTAAGATTTTAAGTACAGCAAAAGGACTATTGTGTTCGCATAGCTTCTGAATTTTAACACCAAAGCGTTTGGTGTTCTCCAGAACACGGTTTCTTCGTGTTATGAAGTAGTTACCAAGGAGATGAAAGGGAAGACCACAACAGCGGCTGTCTGTGTCTGCCCTGCAATGGTCTCTTCAGGCAGCACGTGGTACTTGCCAAAGGCTGGCATCATTGACTCCAGTGTTCGTGTGAGGAGGTTTATGAGCAATTTTTATTAATGGCCCTAAGAAAGCCCGTGTTTTCTCATTGGCAAAGGCAAAATTTGGTAAGGGGGGAAAAAAAACCCAAACAGATTCAAAGCAGAGTTTACAAATAGCCAATTACAATAAACAATATAACAAGTAATTTGGTGCAGTTTGTGTCAAAGAGGATGGTGTAAATATTTAGAAAATACAACACAATTCTTTCAATTTAGCAAAAATTTGTGTTAAATATGCCAGTCCTGCTTTTGTTGGCTGACTCCCTGAACACGTGTGTTGCACTGTTACATTTATATATTAAAAAAAAATGTTAGAAAGGGAGTCAGTTGGTTGCCTTTTCCTGCCAGACACCATTTCGGTCATGGCCCGTGCGTGCCCGACAAGCGCCGTGTGTCGTGCCGCTAACCACCACGGTCAACAACCAGCCATTGCGGCTGGCTCTTTCATCGGGGGGTCGTTCGGTACGTCGCGAACGAGCAGTCATCTTTTATGGACCTGTGTCCCTTTTAAAGAAATTTGCAATCCTGCTTTGAAATCTGTCTGTCCTTGTCAGCAGGATGAAAATTGCCTGGCGAGCCGTTTTCCGTTAGGCCGCTTTTATTGCTCAGATAGGAGGAGACAAGAGCTTATGGAGCTTCTCCTGCTTGCGTCTGCCCAGCTGGAGGGCAGACCAAGAGGAGACCTTGCTTTTACATACTGTGAGGAAGGAGCTTTGTGGTAAATGTACCTACCCGCTTAATTTATTCAGCTAGGGCCTCTCACCTTTTGGCTTCAGAAGCCATTTTTCTTTTTAGTCCAGAGATTATCATGAGAGTTTCAGTATCTCAGATTTCTGATGTTCGTTACTGGAAGGTGATTCTTGCACCTGTGACAGCAAGGCCACAAAATGACTCGTTATCACAGCATCTAACTTTCATGAGGGTGGCTCTTATAGTGTTAACTCTACCCCAAAATTTCATGCCCTCTGCTCTGCGTGGATGGAGCTTGGCCCTCAGCCCCTTCAGGTGGGTGTCATCCCCACATCTGAAAGGGAAGCTGCCAAAGCTATGTATTAAAAACCAGTGAAGATGGGTTGTCAATCAGCCACGAACTCATTTGCAATCTGCAGTGCTAGGGGTGAAGCATTATTTTTATCTTCATTTCCGTAGGAGAAAAAAAAAAAAAGAGGAGATTTGGGACAGAAATGCTTCATGATCCTTAAACCTCCATCATTCCAGTGCCCTGAATGTGAAGCTGAAGAGCAGTGCTTGCCCTCATCTTATCCCAAAGAAATTGTGCTGCACAAAGGTGGATAGGGCCAAGTTCAGGAAGGCCTAGGGAGGCTGGGTACTGAGCTGCACTGCTAGGAAGAGCTGAGACTTGAGGTTTTATGCCCTTTGCCAGTTAGAAGAGCCAACCCCACCCACACAGCCCCCTCCTGCTGGCGCTGGTGGCCGTGCGGTGCTGCCTCCCGACTCCCCCCAGGCGAGTAGGCTTCTGTCTCCTAGAGGGACACAGGGAGCACACAGACAACACAGGGATGAGGCAGGAATCATGCACGTCTGTGTCTGTCTCCTCAGCAAAGCTTCACTCTGCGGTCGCTGAGAGTTGTCTGTTTTGCCATGGGAAATCTTTGCAGCATGAACACCTTGCACGGAGGTGGGGCTGCTGGTGGTGGTTCGTTTTAGCAGTGAGAAGGAAACTGCGGTACATTTGTTCAGGTGATTCAGGGGAAAGTTTTGGTCTGGGTCTGTGTACTGATGGTACAGAAACATTCCAGAAATGTGTTGGCGTTATTTCCAGTTTGGGTTTGGTAGGTGGGAAAGAGCATCTTACGGTGCCTGGGAGGTAAGCGCGTTTCAGGTGCCCAGAAAGGCAGAAAACTGAAGGGTAATTATTTCCTTCAGTCATTTGGATGAGAGATGACTTCCTACATGACCACCATCTATGACCTGCTCTATTCCAGCTAGAAAACGATCTTAATTGTAGCCAGATCCACAATTAGTCTAAATTGATACTATTAAAATTTTGTAACTAAGCTGGGCTGGAGTTCTGCCGGTTGTTGTTTTCTGGTTTGCATAGAAAGTATTTAATGGAAAGTCAAAATAGGTCCAGTTAACTCAGGCTGAGACCCTTGTTTTGCAGGAATTCATCTTCTCTGTGGCAATATTTTCTTTTACTTTCCCTTCTGGCTAAGGTTAGACCAAAGGATGAGTTTTAAGAGTCGCAACTGCAGAGTTAATGCTTTTCAGCCATGTGCATCGCATTTCCGTTCGCCAACTGCATGTCGCCCAGTGTAATCGAAGCTATTTGGTCTCTAGCAGTCACTGCACAATTACCACAGCTATCTCCTGTTCCAGCTCTGGGCAGATGGAGGTTCATAAGAGGATATCAGATATCACTGGGAAGTAGCTGCATGTCAGAAAACCGCCGTGTTTCATGGGCAGCTTCCATCCCCAGGGTCCAAGGCCGTGTTTGCAAAGCAAAGCTGTAGAGATCAGTTCCTTCCAATACCCTGATAGCCACCGCTGGGATATAACATTGCAAGTGTTTAACGTTGTAGTGTAACAGTAAAAACTGTTCAGGTTAGAAGTGAAAAATAATACATCTCATTGAAAGTGCAAGTGGTGTTAAGAGAGAGAAAATACAATTACTTATTTTGGGATTTGATTAGGACAGGAAACCTAACTTCATCATCCCAGCAAAAACTGCCTGGGGACGTTAATGACCAACGCTGAAGCATAGGGCTGTCTGGGGGAAAAAAGTACTTTTATATTATTTTTTTTTTTTTACTTTCATTTCTGATCTGCATTTCAAATGAAATCTAAAAATAAAAATAAAAAGCCAAAATATTCAATCTGAGAATAGCTGTTGCTTTGATGATGAGGGTGTTGACTAGAATAGTAGAAGCCTGGAAAAAAAACATCCTGGCCAGTTCCTGAGCACCGAGCTCTGGATATCCTTCTGGGGGTCAGAGAGACAGGCTCAAGAATTTTTGCCTGATGGGGAAGGCTTCCCAAGTGTCTGAGGAGGGCTCAGAGCCAGTGTCTCCTCCATTTTGAGGTGGCTCAAGTGGCAAGGCTTAGAGCTCCCCCTTAACTTAAGAGATTTGATAAAAGAAAAATAGTAAATTAGAAGGGAATTATTTCCTGTCCACTGTTGTGTCATCGGTCCTCTTGGTCTTAAAAATTGTGGATTTTACTAAAAAAAAAAAACAACCAGTCTGCATCCAGACCTTTATTCTTTCAACTGTAGCTCACTCTAATACTTTGCTACTTGGAAACGTCCATATTTAAAGAGCTGGCAGCTAAAAGTGAAATTATGTTGGCCTACATACATTAGTTGTTGAGGGTTTCTTTTTTTTTCCCTCCTTAATGATGCCAAATAAAGAGCTTCCTACTGTTCAAATGTTGCAAGAAATTCATTCTGAAAATGAGTCCAAATGATTAACAAGTATTTTCTGCATCATAAAATGGGCTGCGTGCAGCTTGCACAGAACGATTTGGGCATCGCCATGTATTGTCCCGATTTTTAGTTTATATGAGTAGGACATTCAGCATATGAATCTAGGCTTCCCCCCACCCCAGTCCCCCAAGATGAAAATGAAATGTGTATTTCTTGCAGCATGGGTTCAGCAGGGAGTCACTATTTTGTCAGGTCAGTGCATCCTGGTGTTACATTTTGTTAAGCAGCATAATGATGCGATTGCCTCCTGTGATGAAGTGCTTGCTGAGTGCTGGAAATTTGGAAAATAAATGTTCATCTGGAGCTCAGGAAGTCGCTGGACTGAAAACCAGAATAAATGCAAATCAAACCTTTGCTTCTGTCGTATTTTCTGCTCTTGGAGCAGCGGATGCCTGAGCCCCCGAAGCCAGTCCTGCCTTATTTATGGTGCCTTGTCTGTTAGAAGTTTTCAGTTCTTTTTTTTTAATTTTTCCCCCCTTTCCATTTGTGCACTTACATGCACTAAATCAGTGTAAGAACTAGTAGGAACCAACCTGGGCTGTTAGAGTTTTTCTAAGATAATTACCCTGCACGGGAAGGGTTTTCCCTTATTATTTCCACTGGTTTTTTTTAATCAAAAGCCTAATGATGGACATGTGTCAACCATTCTACCTGTGAAGGTCTACAGAAAAAATAATGTAAGAGAGAACATGGCATTCAGGGCCCGTGTAACAGCATGATGAGCAGCTGTAGGTATTCAAATGGGCAAGTGAGAACAGTGAAAAACCCTAAAAGTATGCGTTTTCAGCTCAAATTTGGCTTGGGTTTTGCTGTAACAAACACACGAGGGTCACTATCGCGGCCGCCGGCCGCTACCGCAGCGCTAACTGGGCAGTCCCCAGTGACTGGATCACAGTAACGGGTTTGCAAATGGGAGGAACATCAAAAAGCTTTCATGACATTTTTTGATGACCCTAGTTAAGGTATGTCGGCATGCCTTAGTGTGAGCTCTATAATTCGGATGCCGTAAAAACAATGCTATCTTGCTTTACATTTTCGAAGCCCTGCTAGATCAATACCATCTGCTGCCGTGCTTCAGAGGAGCCGCGGGAGTAATCAACTGGGGGGGTTGCTGGCTGAAACGAAAAAAAAAAATAAATAAATGAAGACAACCTTTGGTTTGTCCAAAGTGTTTCATACCGTCGTATTTTCGAGCCTTCTCATTACGTTCAGATATATTTAGAAACCATGAAGCATTTCAAAACATAAAATAGAGTGTTCAGTTGAAGGCGTTGGTGAAAACGTTTTCCTTTTGAGAGGAGCTTTGCAGGGAAAAGCAGGTTAGCTTTTCTCGTCTGCGTTTTTTCAGTATTACTAATCAAATCTGGCAAGATGTATTTATTTGGCAAGATAAAGTTAGTCCAAAAAACCAAAACAAACTCCAAAAAAAATTAAGCTTGTGTTTCTCAGAGCTCTGAATATGAGATGCGTTCCATAGGGGATATGCCTGGGAAGTATTTGGAGGTCACTGTCCTTTTAACTTTATCTCCAAACTTTAAGACCAAAATATCCCTTTGTGCCAAATAGTTCTTTTCGTTTAAGTTTGTGGGAACCGAGTCATTTTGCTGCCACTTTTACTAGATTTATTTGCTAGTCAGGGCAGGGTTAGTTAATATTTTAACAACTATGGTTTTCAAATACCTTCTAACATCCCTGGCATTTCACTGTGAGTCTAGAGATTTAAAAAATACAGTCCTGGAAAGGTATGCACGTTTCACCTGATGGGTTGGTAGCACACCCATAAGCATGCAGAGCAAACAAGTCTGTAAATCCTTAAGTCCTTCCCCCTCCCTTCTTTGAGAAGATAAATGAACTGGCCTTAGGGTTTCCTTCACTCCCCCTGCACACACACACACACACACACACACGATTTTCTCTTGGTTCCGCTTTAGAAAGATCTATATACACGATGTTCTCATGACATTTGCCTTCCTGTCCTCGTGGGAAAACCCTATAGAGTTAGAGACTGAGATTTCCAAGTGCTGTGAGAAATGGTGGATGTACACAGAGAACCAGTGAAAATGATCTCTTAGTTACTTGGTTATTTAAATTTCATGTTTCCTTTGCATTCCCTAGAGGTGCGTCTCATTCTGAGACCTCTCTGTCTGTAGCCCCTATCACCTCCCACCACATCTGTAGCGTTTAATCTCACTCCTAATTTATCTCAGTAATCTGTGGAAGAAATAAGCCACTGACAGCTTTTTTAGATAGCAAAGTGCTTAGATATGCAGGTGGAAACGTGATGATGTTTCTACAGGACATGTCTCCTCCTGCCCGCTTGCTTGGGGCCGCTAACGACGTTCCTGGTGACCCAGGAACTGAACCTTCCCAATGTGATTCCCAGTCCTGAACTTCAGTTCCCTGGACACCTTGTCCTTCTGCTCCTTGCTGCAGAGTCAGGCGACCTTCCCGAGCGTCTGGGAACCACGTCTCTGGCTGAACAAAGGCAAGAGCGAAAGGAAAATAAGTTTTCTGTCTCCCTGCAGTGCCCGTGTTCTCAGTGCGCTTGCAGAAGTCCATCTTCCCAAGCAGGAGGGCATTTGTTAAAGCTCGGTTGTTCAAATAACTCTTTCCCATCTGATGCCATCACTCCTGTTGGAAACACAGCCGTGTAGTCTGTGTCTGTGAGCTGAAATGTTGACAGAGAATTATTCTCACATCTTTTCACATAATGGATGTGTTCAGGTTTTCTCGTTCTCTCCTGCCTTATTTTTTTCCCCCCAGTAGCTAGGAGAACTTTTAGTTCTGTTGCACAGCTTAATCAAGTAGAACTAACTAAATTTTAGCATTTGACAGAAGAGATGGCAATTCTGATTTCATCTCAATCTCAGCCTTTCGTGCTGTACGGTAGGTAGTGAAGTGTAGACACCAGATGTGTTTTCAGAAAGCACTTTACTGATTACAGTGGTGCTAAGACCACTTCTGTGCTCTGCAGCAGAATGGTTAGTGCGTGCTTGCTCATCTGGTCAGTTTTTCCCTCCTTTATTTTTTTTTTTTTTTTTTTTAAAGTGATGATGGGGACTTCATGGGCTGGAAACAGTGAAAATGTTTTGGCTGTCAGTACAGCTGACAGCCTCTATTACGTGATGAATCGTTTGAGGGGTCGGTCTCGTAAATAATCTATCACACAAATGACATCCCGTATTCTCTCGTGCTTCTACAGCCCCCGCTGCATAGTACAAGGAGGAAGGGGAGAAAAGCTGGGAAAACTAATCAGAAGAGCACAGAAGGAAAAAGGCGATTATCGGGCATTTTCATACCATCAGAGGATCAACGTATGGGGCTTTCACCCCCCGAGCAGTGCTGCTCGGCAGGGGCTGCTTTGGAACAGGGGTTTTTCAGTTGCTGTCAAGTATTTGTGCCCTTTTACTCCCCATCCTGCAGTGCCGACCTTACAGATCTTTCTCTCTCTTCTTCAAAAACTGTCACGCTGCCTTTTCATTTGTCACTTATGAAGCATTAATACATTATTAAGAAGCGTTTAGAGCCGGTGTTGTAACAACGGGGACAAACATTTGTAATACTCTCCTTTGGTGCCCTTACAGTCAACGTTAAGCAGAGCTTATATTAAAACTTAAGAAAACAGTCAACCTTGAAAGAAGTAATGGAAAGGGAAGGAATTACTGTAGAAACAGCACATAGCCAAAGAGGCCGAGGACATTTCCACCTGATGTCTACCTAAAAGCAGGGGATTATTTCATTCTCGTCCAGGCAGCATCAGCCTGTTCTGCCTCCTCTGCAGTGTTTCTGCTGCTGTGTGAATGCATCTAGTGTTTCTGCTGCGTGGCCAGTTCAGAATGGCTTTGGGCAAGAGCCTTGAAGCACATGTTCCCCATAGCGTTAAATCAGCTTCTCGGTACCAGATCTTATTCTTATGGTGCGTTCCCATTAATATGAAATCTTTAGAAGATTGGAAAGTTGAAACCTAGCAGTTCTTCTATTTTTCTGTATTTGTTAGGATGACAGTGCTTCTCCTGCCATATTTCTTACACAGCCGGCAACCTGGAATGTGTTATGTCCTCAACCCTCCTCACTACAGTAACCTTAATATTCACGCTTTATTTTCCCACAGTTTCTTCCGGTGTGCTATGCCCAGAGCTCTTTAAAAATGGTCGTCTTGTACAACCCATATGCCCAGGACTGGGCGGTTGCCTCTTGCCAAGCAGAATGCCAAAGTGCTGAACTACCCCTGCCTTCTCCTTATTGAGGCATTAATAGTTTCCCCTCTTTCTCTCCTATCTTAATGTCTTTGTAAGCCTGTGCTGCTTGGTCAGATTTGGTTCCAATTAGTGAGAAGCTAATTTAGAGAGGAGTATCTCACAGATGGGTGGGCAACGTGGTTGTAAAAGTTCCATTTCTCGGGGAAACCAAGCAAAAAATCTGCTAAGCTGGTTGCAAGTTGGTTCAACTATTTATCAAAATGCTGCAAGGTCACTGAGCAGCCTTTCATGGATTGGCTCAAAGGTTGGAGCAAAAATATGAGCAGGTAAGCTGTCCCTTGGAGCTGGGAAAGAAAAAGAAGAGTCAGAGAAGTATTTTGCATTAGCAGTAGTCAGTGGTGTGGCAGTGGCAGTGGGGTCAGCATTGGCAAATGTGGTATGACCTCTCTGGGTCACAGGGCAGGAGTTAAACTGTGTCGTGCGTGGTCAGTTCTGCTTGCAGGGTGAGGGCAATGGCGGAGGGATGGCTCAGTTTCTGAACAAACTGGAAAACGCTGCCTCAGGGTGGTGTTCCTCACGAGCTGGGGCTCAGCAGCTCACGGGTGCCTTTCCTGCAACAGGAAAAAATGAAATTCAAACAGGGTTTGTCTAAGTATCGCTCACTGGAGGAGGATGCAGTGTGCATGTTGGAGATGTGTGCGGGATGGAGAAGACCGCAGGGAGGGCAAACAGTGTGGCATCAAAAATATCTGAATCTGTTAGCAATTTCTCCTCTTCTTAGTGACTGCCACTCACCTGTCCCCATACAGCAGTCAAATTCCCACGTCCAAAGAAGTGTCAGCGTTGTAAAAGTGGTTTCCAGAGCATAAGCTGTTGAGCTCGAAAAGCCTCCAAGCGACTTATCTCAGGCCACGAACCAGAAAATAACTTCCCCAAACCTGCCAATTCCTAGTGCCTTGCAGCGTCACTCCAAGGCAAGGTCCTCCGCTCGCGAGAAGTGGAGTGACCCTCCCGAAACCTGCAGCCAGATCAAAGCAGCCTGGCAGCATCTCTTTTTGACAGCCCAAAATTCACTGGAGCCATCTCTTTCCCTCGCAGCGTTAGGGAGAGCGGGTGAGTCAGACATGGGGCTTTCTCGCCGGCTCTGGGAGCTGCAGGAGAGCGTAATTCTTCTGCGTCTGGTTCCACATGTTGAAGGTTATTGCGGTTCAGCAAAATTGGGTTTCATTAAACTTAAAATCAGGTATGTGAAACTCTCATTTAAATAAGAAGTGAATGAGAGTTGTAACTTCCACTTACAGTGCATCTCCCATCATTTATTTTTTATACTATGCCGCAGTCACTGTTTAAATTATTAAAAGCAAGAAGTAAAAAGCTTCTCAGGAGATAGAAATGGATTAGATTAAAATTAATCTGACATATTCCTTTCTCTAAAACTGCTGATTCAGTTTGTGCACAAGTTGATCAACATATCTGAGGATAAGGGATGAGGACAAATTCTTCGCTAATTTGGGAATGCTTCGGCTTGATGTTTCTGACAGCACAGAGAACATGCAGCACTGTTTTAATTGAGAAATTTATGAAATTACGAATATTTCCAGTAACACAAATGCTAAGCTCATTTTAGATGGACACTAGTTTAAGCACCGGAGTTGATGTATGTGATCTGCCTCCTTTCAGCACGGATGAGTTTTGTGAGCAGGAGTTGCAAAATAAGGTTGTGGTCGAGAACAGGCTTTGGCACCGGCGTTCAGTCCCAAATTTTCAACTGGCATATGTCATTTATCTCCTTCGGTGTTGGCACCGCTGCAAGCTTTCTACCAACCACCTACCATTATACGTTCGTGCCCCAGCTGGGCTGTCACGGACAGGCGGTGAGGTAGGATGTCTGGGGTTTGCGACGCGCACTGCCCTCCTGGAGAACTCGAAGGGAAGAGGCTCGACTCCCCAGTAAAGACCTTGGAAATACCAAAATAATAAGGAACATGACATTAATGGATTTTTAATTTATCAGTGACAGCTCATGACATCTTTTAAAAGAAATCATCTGCGAGTTAGTCATGTGGTTTATTCCCCTGTTCAGTTGCAGTCGCCACTAAATGAAGATTGAAATGGTATTGAAAGGGGGTAGAGCCGGCAGGGGCTGACTAAAGACGAGTGAAATCTGTCATTTGACAGAATTCAGTCAATAGGCATTTATCAAAACTTGTAACATCTTGTGATCTCTTTATAAAATAGAGAGCTAAGTCTACCCCCCAGGCTCTGCTAACTGCTTTGCAACCCGCCTTACCCTCCAAACCCAGCCTTAGCTGGCCCCTTCAGACAAAGCTCTTGGAGGTGGCCAGGGAGGCTGATCTGCTTTCAGCTCCCTTGAGATGGTCACAGCAGAAAGTGCCCTGTTGACCCAAACACAGAATTGATGTATCTCCATTTTTGCAATCAAATTTGGGTTTCCAGATCCCTGAATGCATATATTGCTTCGTGTAAGGCAATAGTCCTGGCTGCGTGAGCACTGATTCCTATAGGGGTGGTATTTTATTGTTGGAAAATAAACCGAGGTATTGGGTTTGGCATTTTCTGTTGCCTGATACAGATGTCTAAATGTGCAACCGTGATGTTGTTTTCAGCTGGTATTTATCACAACACCGTTTATCTCTCAAGTATGTGAACAGAACGGGTTTTTTCCAATGCACTACAGGCAAGCGCCACGGCATCGCGTAGTAGTGCCTGTCCATGCAGAGACCTCCCCTAAAGGACGTACCACCATGCTGCTTGGCCAGATATTGCAACCTTGGAGTTGATCATAATATTAATTCACTGCAGTAAGAAAATTCTCCACAACCAACTAACTTTCTTTTAAAGGTTTGATCTAATCTCTTATAGCTACAGTAAGAGGCTGATCAAAGGTAGTGAGAGCTGGTATTAAAGGATTAGCTAGGTCACATTGAAATATGTTTTAAAACAAGCCCAGGGACTTTTAGCTTTACTGAAGCAAGCACACAACAACAATAAAAAAAAGATTTTTAGGCTAACTCTCTCTGACTTTAAACAGAAAACAAACTGACGGATTAAATCTGTGAGTCATTCCTTAAGGTGATATGTGTAGCACTTTATGTAGAACAGGCCTGGAAAATGGAAGCACAACTGAATCTCACAGGGCAAAAACACAGTGCAGAATTAAAAATCAGTGTAAGCATCGTTTATGCACGTACCCAGCTTACAGCATATTTATTCTCATTTTATATTTGCCCATAAGTAATTAGCACCTTCAGTCCAGCCCCCTTTATCTTTTTTTTCTGGCCAATCTCTCCTCTCTTTCCTTTCCATTTGCTACTGACAGCATCTGCCACAGAGGTACTTAATCTCTGGCTGTCAGGTGAAGATGAGTGTTTCTTTGGAAGGATGTTGATGCCACTCTGTGGACCATATCAATCTACTATTCTTTTTTTTTTTTTTTTTATAACTAGAATTTCCTCATTGAAATCAACTTAGAAACAGAGAGAGAGCATCATACAAGTCTATACATTGCTCAGTGGGAAAAGCTGTGAGATCATCTAGACTTGAATCAGTGTCACAGGAGACCAAGCATGAGTCTCCTGGCTCCCAGAAGTACAGTGTTGCATGATTAGTAGGGGTAAAGGTTGTAGCAAAAATATATAGCTATTTACCCACTTGTGAGTGCTTTCTGCATTGTTGCTCTTTTTTAAGGTTGGATTGATGTAGTTACATGGCACAATACATTGCACACTTGGTAACGTTTTTCCATAACCTGTATTTCACCGTGAATCAGCTGCCATGACTGCACGTGGGACCTCCTTTATCCCGGGCGTGCTGGTCTTTCATTCCAGGATTGCCCATCTGATAATTTCCCATTCCTTAGCAGAAACAGGCTTTCCGTTCATAAATCTCTTCTTCAGCGGACCAGTATCTCTCTTGGTGGGCCCAGCAACCCAACTTTTTGAGTGTCTGGAGCGTCATCTTTGGTTGATGCAGTTCAAGGTTGCATCTCCGTTGGAAAGGGGCATGGCTGGGGGAACTGGCCCTTTCCACAGAGTCCAAGAGCAGCTGAGTCACTACTGGGTTGAGCCTGACTCCAAAAATTTAAATTTAAACCAGAGGTGCATGAAACTGAATGGCATCAAATCTAATCCTGGGCAAGGTTCACCAGTTTCAGTAAACACTGAACCTGGTTCCCCAAAGGTATCGTAAGCCCTTCTGACAATACCAGATTGGGTTGGGTTGTTGGTTTTCTTTTCAGGCAAGTCAGGCTGAGCTGTAAATTTCTGTAAGAGAGTTTACAAAGTTTATCAGACAAAAAAACCATATAGTTTCTTCCAAAACCTGCCAGCCTGCCTGCTAGATCGGTGCGGGTGCGGGAGGGTATCTGCTGCCCACCAGACATTTTTGAAACAGGTTTGTGTATTTAACTGTAGTAAATACAAGAGCACAGAGCTCTCCATCTCATAACGTTTTCCATTGAGTCGTAGATAAAGGCTGCTGTTGATTTTTCTCCCTGAGGGAACTTCAAGTTGAAATTTCGTCAAAATCCCCGATGGCACGGTGCAGTAGTCATTAATGTTCCCAGTGCCACGGCAGCTGGCGTAGCCAGCCATTGACTGGGGCTGGAAGCTGTTTGCAAGAGATAAGCCAGGTCAATTGTGTACAGCCATCAAATATTTAACTGTTTTAGAGATACAGAAAAATGGAGATGCAGCAGATAGAGGCGATTATTGATTAGGCTTCAGGTAATGAAGACCTTTCACCTTTTTAATTACCTATACATGAAGCTCTACATACTGTGTGAGCGTGGAGTCGAGGGGCTGGGAAGCAACTACAGCCCTACACACATCGCAAATTGCTGCTAGGATGAGTCTGACACAGAAACTGGCTGATTTGTACATTTTCCTCATTCTTACACACTTCTGGCTTGTTAATGTACATGCCATAAGCCAGCACCTACAAACACATTTACAAGAATGTTTAACCCCCCCAAGCAGAAAGGGGCCACTTGCCATTAGCGTTAGTGCATGGTTAGGCGATGCCAGCAGTGCAGCCTGTGGTACAGTCCCATTCCTCCAGCGGTGTGTGTTGCGCCCTGTTAGACCTTATCGGAAGTTGTCCTGGTTTTGGCTGGGATGGAGTTAACTTTCCTCCCAGCAGCTGGTACAGTGCTGGGGTTTGGGTTTGGCCTGAGAATAATGTTGATGACACAGTGATGGTTTAGTTGTTGCTGAGCAGTGCCTACGCTAAGTCAAGGACTTTCCAGCTCCCCGTGCTCTGCCGGGGGCACAAGAAGGCGGGAGGGGAGGGGGCACAGCCGGGACAGCTGACCCCAACTGGCCAGAGGGATATTCCATACCATGTGATGTCATGCCCAGTATATAAACTGGGGGGAGGTGGCCAGGGGGTGACGATTGCTCCTCAGGGATGGGCTGGGTGTCCACCAGTAGGCGGTGAGTGGTAGCACCTCTTGTTTTTCCTGGGTTTTGTTTCTCTCTCTTTTTGTTGTTTTCCTTTTCATCATCATCATTATTTTTTATTATTATATTTAATTGTAATTATTATACTGTTCTTTTAGCACACGAGTTCTCTCACTTTTGCCCTTCTGATTCTCTCCCCCACCCGACCGGGGGGGTGGGGGTGAGCGAGCGGCTCTGTGGGGCTTGGTTGCCAGCTGGGGTTAAACCATGACAGTCATACACTGTCATTATTGGAGGCTTGTAAGAAAAAGTTTGAAAAACCTCATCGATGTCATAGTTATCATGCCTCAGGTTGGAGAGATGACCTCTCAAAGTCTGTTCATTGCCTTCCATGATTTCACATCTTTATAATGATTCACATCATCACCCATCATGTTACCTCTGACAACTGTGACTAGTGGCACTTTCATACTGTTCTAAGTTAAATTCTGCAAACTGATTCACTAATATTAGCAAAGACGAAGGGCACGTGGTTTTTTCCCATCCCATCTGGCAAGGACAGCATATTTCTTTGTGTGCAAACAGTTGGCTGGCTGCTGAGTAACTGCATCATCAGGTTTAGCATAACAAGGGTTCATTCAAAAATGAATTATTAACTTTAGATTAATCTTCTTCATTCTTCATTATTCTTCCTATTGAAACTCACATTCGAGGCACAGAAGCTGTGGTGGTGTTATGTAGTTGGGCAGCCCTGCGTGAGGGAGAGGGCAGAGCACAGAGTCAAAGGGAGAATTACTGAGTGGTGTTTGCATCCAGGTTGATTCCTTTAAATTATTCTGCAATTATTTAAGAAGAGAAGATAAAAAATTGATCCAAAGTGCTAGCAGGGCAATGAAACAGTCTGTAGGCCCACAAAAAAAAAAAGTGTGCAGTGCATAATTCATGTGGCTTTACTATTAAAATAAAACTGGGAAAGAGAAAAATGGTCAAATACTCCAGAAACCGCAGTGCAGCTGCCAGCAGACAACCGGTACGGGTAGAGAGGAGCTTCAGGGCTTTGGGTAGGGCCACATACATGGTACCTTGTGCCAGGGATTTGTCTTTCCCTGATAACCTTTCCTCTTCCCCAGTGCACTCTCAGACAGAGCGTTATGGTGTGTTGAGCCTCCTCTCCGGCTTGTGTTATGTTATTCATGGGAGTGTGGATGTTGATTGCTTAATCAAATCGGAGTGAAATTTGTAATTGTGTATATCCCCTACAAGCAGTCAGCAAAATTTAGTGAGCGAGATGAGAATACAGAATGAATTCACAGGACACTCATCAGATAATCAGTTATGCTTTATCATTGCCCAAATTTACCGTAACCATCAAAACGCCCTGTTAGTACCACTTAAGAGAAATTTGAACGCCAAGGAATGCAAGCAATCAAAGCAAAAGAAAAGAGAAGTCTACAAATTATTCACCAAAAATTGGTCTGTCGTGAAGTTTATACAGCATTGCTCTTCACAGAGACATTACCCACTCAAGCCCGTCGCAGGGTGCAGTCACAGAGGTGTACGAAGGTGGTATTGACGGGCCGCGAGCTCCGTGTGCTGGGGTTCATACCGCAGTCACGTTCTGCCAGGCTGAAGTCTTGCACCAGGCTTCATCGCGGGCGACTGAAGCTGCAGACGGCCAGGTTCTCCCCTCGCTCCATTCAGGGCAACATTATCCTATTTCTGCACAAGCTAAAATTATGTTTAGGCCAGACCTAAAGGTGGCGTTGCGATGTCAGCGGCTTTTATGGACTGGATGGGGGGAATATAGGGTATGGTTGGGGTTTTGTACAGCAAAATGTTATTACAGTATCTGAATACATAAAATAAGTAGCAGGCATGAACGTTTGGCACTTCCTAGCCTGGAGTGCAGCAAATGCTGGAAGGCGAAGGGCCGGGCTCACGCGTCCATCCCGCTTCTCTAATGGAAAGCTGGGTAGCGGCAGGCACGGACAGTAACACGCACAGTAAGAGCCAAGGAACATGTGTCTGTACTAAATCAGATGAAAACATAACGGTGCATGCGGTTCCTCAGTGGCACCAGTTGCTCTGCAGTAGCTGAGGGATGAAGGGAGTAGCTTCTTTCCAGAAAAATCTTCCCGCGACTTCTCTATTGCTGTCGGCTGTATCTGGCAGGGCCCCATCTATGATGTGGAAAGCAAAGGTGTGGAGGAGACAGGCAGCAAAACTTCAACGCTTCCCAGACTGAAGAATAAACTGCATTTGAAAAAAATGAGAAAGCAGTCATAATTGTATGGAACTGGATGATCAAGGGTAGTCCAAACCTAACTCATGGAGCTGTATTCACCATCTCTGGACTTAAATTGTCGTTGTTTATAACATACCGGGATGAGCCTCATCTTTCATTTCAAAATGTCTCAAAATTAAGTATTGCTCTTCCAAAATGCTGTACTATGGCAATTATAGTTTGGGTTGCTTGGGACTGTTACGAAGGGAGGATTTTCTTCATTTCCTTAATTTCATATCTGTTTCTTGCCATGCATAATGAAGACTAACTTTGTCCATCAGGATTTATAGGAAATGCTGCAAATCTTTTGTTTCACATTGAAAAACAGTCCCCTCCTGTCCAACTTGAGAGTGACATAGTAGGTGATAATATAGAAATTATAGGAATCATTAAAGATTGGATTAATCTCGGTAACTTTTAGTAAAGCCTATAAAAAAATAATAGTGTATTGTACCACACTGTTCTTATTAAAAATGATAAATGATCCCCATTTTTTGGCTAATACTAATTTCAAAATTTCATTCTTCTATTCAGCTTTATGGTGACCATAATCTTGATGTTTTAATAGCTTTTCCCATAATAGCTAGAGAGACCTTTTTAAGTAGCAGCCCTGACTTTATGGAAGAGACTTTAAGAAAGAAAAAAATCACAAAAAGAGTTTCTTCTACTAAAAGGCAAAGGCAAAGCAAAGACAAAACCGTACGTGTGTGACAAGACAGAAGACCAGAGAACATTATTTTGGCAAACCATATGGTCTAATTATAATAATTACTCGTAACAGAATTTCTTTCAGTAACCTTTTTTCCCCGCTTGCTATCATTTAGAGAAAGTTTAAAATCTGCAGTGTCTTTAGCTTTGTTTCTTCTCTTGAGCGGAGAGCGTTCTGGGGCCGCACAGGAGAGACTCACGCTTTAATAGGGTTTATCACTGAATGCTTTAGAAAAATGACGAGATCTGGATGTGATCAGGCAAAGCAGACCCAGGAGGGCTGCATGCTTTGCCGAGCAAAACCCCCCCCCCCCCCAAAAAAAAACCCAGACAAAAACTGTGCAGCAAGGCAAAGTGATGCGACTTCTTCTGCTTTGCGTCTCTCATTTGGCCTGGGGTGAGCGAAGGTGCTGGGCTGTGCAGCAGCACCCCGGCGGGCTCAGCTTCTCCACCCCTGCGGTGCGGCACCGGGCTGCCAGGTTTCTCTGCTGGTGCCTTGGAAGCAGCTCAGAACATTTCTTCTTGGGGGAAAAAAACCCAAGAGTTTGTCTGCACTCCGGTAATAAAATTGGAAAAGAATATATATTAAACATCTAAAAATCTATATTCAGGTGGCGTGAATAATTTATTTCCTTTTTAATTGCTAAAGTCGATGGCAACTGCTGGCTGCTCTAAATTTTGTTAAACCGTGATATTTAGCCATGCAATAGTGGCAGAGGCCTCGGGTTCTATTTTTAAATATTCATTGATATTTGTGTGTGATGCAGGGCATGCGTTTGTGGTTGGTACACTTGGTCCTGAAACACAGAGGTAGCCTGAGCATCAGGGTTCACTGTAGTGCGCGGAGGGAGCAATTGGTGTGAGATAGTCTCTGAAAGGGATAAAAGGAGTGAAGAAAAAGGCTCCTGGCTTCTTTTTCGGCATTGCTGCCACGCACGTCTAAGTAAAACAACTTTGCAAATAGCGACTTGAATAAAAGGCTGTCGGTGGAGCTTTGAATCAAGACTGTTCCTGTCTGATGTTGCATAGATGGATGTATGAGGCATATAGCCTGCCTGCCACGTACCGCTTATCGTGTTCTCCTGCCGATCACTAGCCCAGAGACATAAATATTAATGGTAAGTGTACCGTGTTATCTCTATGTGATTGAGCGTCTCCTGAAAGCCTGCGCTGCCGTGGCAGGGGAGGGAGCGTGGAGAAGAGGTTAATGGTCTGCTGGTGTGCAGTGGGCTTTCCTGCCACGTGGCTGATCTGGGAGTGATTTGCAGCTCTGCGCGTTTGTGCCCATCGCTTCCACCATCCTTTTCAGCCAAAGTCAAATCAAGCTTCTGCGAACGCGCCTGTGCTCTCCCCACCTCTACCTCCTCTGCTCTTCACGAGCCCGAATTTTCCATAGGCTCCCTTGCAATAGGTGAGCGATGTTAAATAATTTAGGGCGCTCTTCCCCGTCTCTGTTGTCTTTGCTCTGAACCAGCAGAGCAAATACCTGGCAGCCCGGGACCTTGGGCACAGAAAGTTCTTTTGGCAAAAAAGAAATCAAATTTCCTCCTTCTGCCGTGTGCCTGCAGCGGTAGTGTGGGTCTTCCAGGTACCCAAGTGCATGTAACCCGTCAGCGTGGATTTGTGTAGATAAAAAAAGTGCTCTTTAGGTGGTCAGTAGAGCAAGAAAAGATTTGGGGTTGAATGTCTTCCACCTGGCGACGGTTAGAGCCGTGCATGGACCATCTGTGCCAAAAACGTACAAGTAACTTTTCCATCCTCCTGTCCCTGCTGATTATCATTACAGAAGTGAAGATTTGCCACCCAAAAATCTTCATCTCGTTCTGATCTGTGGTGGAAATCCAGGCCGTCAGGACAGCAAAGTGCAGTGTCAAAGTACAAGATAGGTCTTTGCCGTGGATAACCTGGTGCTCTGCTCCTGGCGGTGGGATTGCAGCTGGCGGAGTTTCTGCTTGTCTTTAAAAACAGCAAATATGGGCCAGAAATCTTCTGATAATGTTCTGTGTTCAAGAGACCTTCCTGAATGTGCTTTGAAGGAGAAATTAGAAGTGTTGTGAATTAGGCAAAATTGCATGAAAACGGCCCCAGATTAGAAAGGAGAAGTTTTTAATAAATTCCTCAAGGATGTAGAGTCTAATGTGTAATTAGAGAACCATGAATCGCCTGCTACTGCTCCTTCTTTGTACAGGAAGACTCCATGTCTGTAGCTTTGGTGAAAGTTTCAATCGTGCAGTCGCCAGGAGCCATCTCAGGCTGTATTTTAAGTGTCTGTTTACACAGTTGTTACAGATTGCCTATGGGATGTGAACTGTCTATCACTTCCAGAGCAATTAGTATGGGAAACCTTATCAAAAGAAATCCGTCAAGTTTGAAAAGCCATAAATATTGCACCAGGATCTCTAAGGAAATCAAAGTGAGTTTGATATAGTATTTATTTACACGTTGCTACACAAGCAAATGCACTTACAGATGCTCCAGTCTGCGTTATTCCCCGTGCTCTATATTCCATCAGTCCCATGTTATTTGAGAGAGAGAATTATCCTGTTGATTTAAATATAATATAGCAATAATGGACTGCTGATGTCTAAGGCTGTGTAATTCAGGCAGTTGTATTTTTCTGGACGATGATTTGTTGTAATGAAGGGAAGGCAGAGCTGTAACATCAGGTCTCCATCATGTTCCTCCGTTTTAAGTAGCCAAATTAACAGAGTTTGAAGGTGGCTTCTGGGGAGATTTTGACGTTTTGCGCTCTGGAAGTAGGTCTCCGTTAGCACCCACTGCGTTGGGCCCCTCTCTGTGGAGGAATCCCAGCTGATCACCATTTGGTGCTCTCTTTGATCAGACCTCTATGCTACTGTGCAACTTGACATTTGCCTTCTGCCCTCCTGTGACCTGCTTACCCAGGATTTCCAACCTAGCTCCAATGACACAAATATTCAAGACTCTTAACTAAGGCAGAGGCTAGGAAAAGCTGCTACAGCGATCATAAGATTGGAAAGACTGTTTTGAAAATGAAGGCAGAAGGGCTCTTGATGGCTCTCACCAGTGAAGAGGCAAGAACTCTTTAAGCTAAAGGCATCATTAGCCCAGGAGCACATAGCTATAGACGAATAATGAAAATATTTAACCTGGAAATTAGAGGGTTCTTATGAATTAAAGTAATACCAACTTACAAGAGAAAAGTAGGAGCCAAAAACCTTGCTGCTTCTAGGGTATATTTATGAATAAAACTACGTAACCTCCTGGGGAAGGATAGGGTGGGAAGGGGATGGTCGACCCAGAAGGGCCCTCCCAGTTCTGTGTTTTTCTGAGGAATGCAGGGTCAATTCACCATCCCACAGTCAATGCAAAGTGTTGTTGTATTGCGGAGGTTGGGGAGCTTTGGTGGAAACCTGCGGTGTGAAGATTCACTCAAATTTAAATGCCTCTGTGCATTCCAGGGCAGTGATGTTTATCTGCCTATTGCTGGATGCTTCTGGAGGAACAAGATAATTGTTCGCCAAGAGTAAATGGGAAAAAAAAAATTAACTACTTACAGAAAATAATAAGCCAGCTGAGAAGTGGTACCTTGTTTGCTCTGAGTATCCTCTTGACATCAGCATGAGGTTACTTATAATTAGATGCACATGTGTAAATATGATTATTAGATATTCCCACATAAACATAATTATCATCTCTTCCTAAAAGTCTAAGCAGGCATTCTATAATCCTGTTGTTAAAAATAAATACATAAAAGCCAACAATCTGCATTCAACCTCTTATACGTGTAAACAGTGGAACATGAGGGCAGAATATATTTTCCAAAGTACCTAATGGTGTTGAGGTCAATTACAGTTATGACTCATTAGGGTATTAAACTCAGAACTCAGAATACACTTTTTCATATAATTAGTGTTCCCTTAGAAAACTACAGCAATCTTGTATTCGCTTTAGTTCTTCAAGCCTTTTCAGGGTGTTTGGGTATTAATCTTAGGCAAATATAATAAGGTTATATTGCATCAACCTCGCTTACAACCTCTGCGACCACTAGCGGCATTTCTCTCACTTGGGTTTTTTTATTGCACAAATAACTTCCAAAGATACCGTACAAAAGACAGAGTACCATCTAATTAGTCATATAGAAGATTACGGCTGCTCAATTTAGCGTTCAGTTGTTTGCTGATTCAGAAATTCCAAAGGAACGTGACGTACAGTCTGTGAGAACACGGCTCAGCAGATCCTTCTCCAAACTGTCTTTAAAGGGAAAAAAAAAAAAAAGAAGGAAGAATAAAAGAAAAGTCATGAGTCAGGTTGAAACGTTCATGACAAAAAGGTGAGATTCTTGTGAAATGCATTATATTCTGGACTGGACGAACTTGAAGGCGCACCGAGAATATTAGATCCGTGTGCAGGCTCAGAAGTGTCACAGCTGGAAATTTATATTTGTAGCCATAAAGATGAGAACTTGCAAAATGTTAACCTTTTTCATCATTTCACGGGCTGTGATGCATCCGATTTCCCAAACCTAAGCGGGCAGGGAGAAAACTATTTTCAGGGCTTTAGCTCCGACTCAAGGTGAGCCCCGCGTCAGGCGGCGCCCCGTGGGGATGTGCGCCCTGTCACTAACGCTGGTGGTACCTTGTGCTTCCAGAGCTCACCTACGCGTGGATCTTCAACGAGTACCCGACCTTCGTACACCAGGACAATCGCCGCTTCGTTTCGCAAGAGACTGGGAATTTGTACATCGCGAAGGTGGAAGCTTCAGACGTGGGCAACTACACGTGCGTGGTGACGAACATGGTGACCAACAGCAGGGTCCTGGGTCCCCCCACCCCACTCATCCTCAGGAACGACGGTAGGACTTGGAGGAGGGGTATTGGGGGCTGGGGTTGGAGAGGTTCTTTGACTGTCTGTCGCCCAGCAATTCAGAAATGACCCGAAATACATATCTATATCAGAGCTAAGGGAGAGGTTTTCACCTTCACAGAGATTCAGTGAGGCTGGGGATCTCTACTTCGGCCGCGGTTCAAGGTCACAGGCAGCGGTGGGGTTTATGATGCTGTGCCCGAGGTTGCCCTTCCCACGACTGGAACAACTCTCAGTGTCGGGCTATAAGTATAAAAGCAAAGCCTGGCAACGCCTGGCCAAAGACAGGAAATAAAATAGATTTTAGAGTTTGGATATACTGCAGTTTTGCTCATTTTACGCAGCCCAAAAGTGAACAAAAGCACTTTGTTGTTTCGGTAACTGTTAGCTCAGGCTGTATTTCCGAGCAGAATTAGTGCTATTTTTAGTAGTTTGTGGAATAATACAAAAAAGCGATAAGAAACCAAAAGAGGATTTCTAAATTTATACAGACAGCTGATTTGTATCGTCGTCATTTTTAAGTAGATAAGAAAAATAAATTTGCGTGCTAATTTGCAATTAAGATTAATTAAAGTTTTTCTGTTTAAAGGAAAACAGTTAGGACGTTTGTTCCAGAAATAGAAATGCATTATTAGAAACTTCTTGTAGAAGATCCATCGAGGCCTAGTGGTATTTGACAAAAATGCCTTGCTTTTAAAATACGGGCTCGTTGCCGCCAGCCTCCTGCCCGTAGCCGCCCCCTTCACGTTAACACGGTCCCTGCAGACGGGGAGTTTGGAAACATTGTGGTGATGAGAAGGCGCCGCGACTGGGCTGGGAGGGGTGACGACGACTGCTTTCCCAGCTCTGTGCCAGATCTGCTCTCTGTTACAGGGGAGGCTGCATTTCTGTAAACACAAGGGCACTAAATCTGTCCCTCGGAGTCCAGAAAAAGTCACCTAATGTATGAAGGATTAAGAGGGATATTTAAATTTGTCTCATATTAACATTTTCACCGTTGAAGAAGAAATATTTTGAAGTATTACATTAGCAGGGCTTTTATGCAAACCTAGCTGGAAGCGCTTCCATTTATCACAATCAAGCTCGATGTCTGCTGCTGTTCTGAGACGGGGCTGATGCTGGGATGATTGCTAGGCGGCCTGATTGTAAAGTGCCTCGCCGAGGGCTTCAGCCCAGCGCGTCGCTCCTCCGCACACCCTGCCTTATTTACAGGGACCGATTGCCTTCCTGAGGTAATTCGCAGGAATGCTCTCCGATCCCTTTGAAGTGCACTCTGCTGTTTGTTAAAGATATTAAACTTTAATTGAACCTCTGAGGGGCTGAGGAATGCGTTCCTGAGTTAAACAGGAAAGGTGCTGGGGTATCCATAGAGCCAAAGATGGCTGTACTCGAAAGCTAAATACAGGCTAAATGTGTATTTCCAAATTGGATTGCACTAAATGTATATTTTCAAATAGGACTGCAGTACTATTACAGGCAAGCTTCATTTTAAAAATCAGCAGGTCTCAATTTTTCCTTCCGCATAAAGTAACCCTATAAAATCCAAAGATAACACTCTATCACTCTTGAAAAGAGAAATTATGTATGTTGCTTCAGAAGCGTGAACAAGAGAAGAGAGAAAAATGCGAGGCACGTCGTATTTCCACTGGCAAAGTTGTCGTGTTTATCTTTTGTATTCAAATCTGACATGTCCAGTATATCTTAATATATATGACATGTTATTTTTCCTTACAACGCTTCATCGTTAAATTGGTAGGCTCGGAGGCTAGGTCTTAAACAATTAATGTTTCTGTTCCATTTCATTTCAGTTGGTGAGTTAAGTGGGGAAAAAAGTCATCATGTCCCTCTCCCGGTTGATTTGCACGTACCGAGCTGCTCCTCTGGCTGCCGCCCGGGTGGGCAGCAAGGTACCACCACTGTGGGAGCCCTTGTGCAGCTCAGAAGGGGTGGGGGGGTCCCCCGTCCCCCCAGCAGCTGCCGAGTTACGGAGGGGTTGATGCAGCTCTGGGCTGTATCAGCTCTGGGCTGGAGGGCTGGCATCCCAGCGGGATAGTCCCACCTCCTCCAGTGCATCCTTCATAAAATCGTTGCTAAATTTTCTAAGTTACTGCCTGGTTGGCTTCATATTGAGATACTTTTTGTGAATCCCCCAAAAAATCCAGGGACTTTACAACAATCTCCTTGTGAAAATTCTGGGTTTGCTCAAAAACCAAAGTTATTTTTAAACTGCAAAAGATTTTTGCTGTCACGCAGAATTAATTATGAGTCCCTGTAGTTTATACGTAGCCCCGTTACTTTGAAGGAAACAAACAGTGGAATAAGATACTATCTAAAAGGAATATGGGTTGCACAGAACTAAGAATAGCGCCTATATTTGTTGTTTTAATTATTTCACGCTGAGTTGAAAAGAGGAAAAGAAGACTTCTTCCTTTTGTGCTGATGAAAATCTCTCACTCAAAAAACTTTTAAAATTCCCAATTCCGGGGCTGGAGGAAGAAAACAGAGTCTGGATGCTCACAGTTTGGCTGTCCCTATGCTTTTGGGTGGCAAGAATTTCACTTGTTTTGACAGATACGCGTACGAGTTACGTGGTGGGTCTGAGCTGCTCATCCAACAGCCCTCGTTCCCCCGGAGCCGCTCAGTGCTGCGGGTCTGGGCATGCAGGACGGCCTGCGAGATCCCCGAGGTTTCTGTTCGAGTTTCTTCTTCAGTTGATGGCAGTAATTTTTATACACTCGGTGGTGAATCATTCAGGCTTTTTGTGTCGAATACCTGCTGCCTTCGTTGTGGTTGTTTTAACTTGAATATATTCATCCTGGAAAAAGAGGGTTTATCATGGGGTTTTTTTGAGCGGTGCTTGCTTTACAATGCCAGGCTGTTGAGCTGTAACCTGTAAAAGGAAAAGGTGTGGGTGCAGGGGATGAGATCAGACCCTGTAGGCCGATTGCTTCCCCCGTCTGTGCCTTTTGTGCTTCTTTTTTCCTTGTTTTCAGCTACGCGGCTCCGGAGTTATAGATCTCCTGATGTTGTTTGCAGTTGCTTTTTGTAACCAGCAGTACCTGCTCTTGTTGACAGAGCTCAGGTTCCTTCCCTGTCGCTGCTGTGGAAGCAGAAGGTGCCTCTTACACCATTAGTTATCCTCAGACAGCTTTACCTCCTTAGAGAGATAAATATCATAGAGGGTTACGGGATGGTTGTAGGCACAGACCGTGCCGAGGCAGCCGTCATGGTCAGAGTGAGCTCAAACTCTCTGCTTCTGTGGACAGAGGTTATCTGATGATAATAAATACAGTGTGTGCTGGGAAAAGTACTGTTTTCCTCTGTCCCCCTTGTTTCCCTCCCACAAATGCATGCAATCACCCCCTATTTAAATATTTTCATGTAGCTGGACGGATTTGTGGCGTCGAGGATGCCTGTAATGCAGGTGGATAAAAGATTTAAAGACGTTACAGAAGTGCAGGAGTCCCCAAAACTGCACATTTACAGTCTGGGACCTGTCCTCCTGAAATGAGCACCCATATTCCAGCACAGGGCTTTGGCAACGACAAGCAGCTCCCGCTTTCACATCACGTAAGTGCTAGTGTATAAAAAAAGAGAAAAGATATTATGGTTTTCTAGATTTCCCAGGGTATTGAGGCTGGGCTTCAGCCTGCGTTCTGCAGGGACAGGAGTTAGTCCTGACACTACCAGCTGGTACCTCCGTTGCAGAGAAAGGGTTCTCTGAGCTATTTGCACCTGGGAAATAAAATAAATAGCTAAATGTCTATGGCACGGAAGGCTGAGAATGATCCTAAAGCCTGAAGGAAGGTGTCCGCTAGGATTGTAACACTTAGTGCAGCTCAGACAGGAAAAGAATTTAAATTTGAATGGCTTTCCCCAGCGAGCTGTCTGGCAGTTCGCTATGGGATACGGACTGGAAGAGAGGGAGGAAAGGGAACAAACCTGCAGACTATCCCCTCCATTTAATAAACCAGTGCCCGCCTGTCCTCCCCTGGCTGCCCTGTCCCTGTCGAGACCCCAGTCTCTGCACCGTGCCCCCCAGAAGGGCCGTGGGTACCCGGGAGCGCCACCACAGCACCTTTGGGACCCTCCGGGCAATCCCAGCCCTGCGGCAAACACCAGCCAAAGCCTGTTAGGAGCACCCAGGTGCTGAGAGCCACTGCTCTTGCAGTACTTTACTACTTCTCTTTAAAATGCACGTCAGATTTTTTTACATCAGAATTAAAACAGTAATAGTAGGAAAGAACTGAAATAGTCCTGGAATAAAATTACCATCAGCAGCAGCTGTATGGGCCAATTAAACTTTAACATTTCACAGGTGTTGTCAGGAAATGCATATCATCTCCTCAGACAAATTAGCTTGCTTCTGAATTCCTGGGACTTTCATCCAAAACCACATTTTTAAGCCTTGAAATTGGAAGAAAAATAAGAAAGCCTCTGAAATGCAAACACAGGGAGCATCTGATGTGCCATGACACTGGAAGCGTCCTCCAAGCTACAAACCTGGTGTCTATTTTAGTCTTTTATCTTCTCCCCCGTCCCTTCCACCTGCGTGGCTAAGTCAGATGTTAAATCACCCAGGAAGAGTAGGAGAAATAAGGCCTGTCTGCATGGAAATGGTCTTGGATTTGGGACGGAGATATCTCAACTGCACTGATGTTTCTCCTATACAGCGGAGACACAGGACTCACAGCATAGCCTATATATATCTGTGTAGGTAGGTTATAATTGCAGTGGGAGCCTGGTGATTTTTCCAGATATGGGTCCTTATTTTTAAGTGGTTACAGTTTGCAGTAATGCTGGTTAAACGGCTGCCCTCACAGTTGTAAGAGGCAGCAGCAGTTGCCAGAGCTGCAGGGCCGTGGGTAACAGCGGCTGGAGCCAACGTCCTTCCCATCCCGGTCGGGGCTTTTGTCACCCCTGGGATTACAGCTCTCTGGTCCCAGCCCGAGGCAAAGAAAGGGAACAAGAAAAGGAATGAGTGAAGATGAGGCAAAAAAGTACTGTTTTTCCTCCCTCCCATTCCTCCCTCCTGCTCTGTCAGGTGAATAACGTAGTAATAACACATTCTGCCTTAATTTCCTAAATAGCCCCTTAGCATCGCACGATACTCTACAGCCTGCTTTGCCTAAGGGGGCCGAGTTCCTGCTTCAGGAGTGGAGGTGGCGCAGAAGAAGGAACCGTTCTCGTGGATTTTTGCTTGTTGAGGGCTGGTTTGCAGGTGGCTTCTTGGGCCGGCTCCCTTTCTCCCGTGTTATTTGGCTGCCGCATCATCTCCCGCCCTCCGGCAGAGCCTGCGGAGTGGTTTTGGGGGAGACATGCATCCCCCCTGCTCGCGCACCCGGGCTGTGGTGGGGCAGGGGGTGGCTGGTGGCACAGGCACCGAGGAGCTCTTCAGCCACCTCGGGAGGGTGATGGAGACCATAATTCCTCCAGGTAAGTCTCCAATCCGAAATCCAGCGTCTTGCAAAGCGAGGCAGCTGCCTGAATCCAGTCAGGCTTTCGTGGGATGCGTATCCTCAAAGGCTCTTCCTCTGCCAAATTTGTGGCCTTCAGTGCAGAACGTGGAAATAATCTTCTGGGAAAAGATCTCAATAAGTTCTAATATCAGCAAAACGGCGCTGCTGCTCCCGAGCATTCACACCCAGCCTTGCTCTTGGACACCGCTGGGCTGTAGCTGTTCCTGTCTCGGCGGAAGCTCGTCCAGCAAACGTTTAGCATGGAGTCTGGAGAAATTTAGGCAAGATTGCAAAGATTTGGCAAGTCACCATCGGGACAATAGAGAGGGTTTTCCACAATGTTAACCATAGCAGACACTTCCAGCCCTTCAGGGCTGCCGTGTTAGCGTGCAGAGGGCTGACGAGTAGCATGCCCCGTAATTCTTGTTTGTGTAGTAGTGAATGCTGGAGCGTTGACGCAGACTCGTGGGTTTCCTGCTATATGTGCTGGCCAGGATGTGCCTGTGGAGAGAGTATTTGTGCTGTTAATAAATGCGTTTTAATTTTCATGTTGTGCGGCAGCTACCCTTTATATAACATAGCAGCAATGCTTATTTGCAATGAGTGGGTTGGAAAAAGGTGATGTAACCTGCTGTTGCACGAGGACAGGTAATATACAGGTCAGCAAGTAAATGTAGGCTTGATGTAGGCCTCATATTGAGCATTTTCAGCTATAAAACTCTCTGAAAAAGGAAAAAAAGGGGTTTTCTTGCGTCCTTTCTGCAAAGCAGGGGAACAGAAAGCAGCACTGCAAACTTGGGCCACCATGAGCAGCCCTGACCTACCTGAATGTCTCTGTGAAATGGCGCTGTCGCATCTCTGTACTGCTCGTGCTGTCTCATTTCTGCATCTGCGCACGCAGGTGGCATTCGTCTGCTCTGATCCAGCCCCGCTCCCGCCTGGCAGCCGCGCGCTCCTCGCTTGGCCAACGTCCAGGGAGCGCCGTGCAGCTCAGGTTTAAATGGCAATCATCAATTAGCTGATAATCACTATTGGCGAAATTATATGCGCCAGTTTTAAGACAGTACAGTGACTAGAAATGTAGCCATTTATCATGAACATAACGGCCTTTTTATGTGCACAAATTTTTAAACACAATTTCATAAAGAGGCTGCCACAATATGTGATTTACTGGGGCAGTAAAAATAAAGAAACTGCCCAAAGAGTATAGGATCTCTGCGCATCCAAATCCTTGAAGTTAATAGAAGCCTCGATTAGCTCCAGTGCTGTTAAAACTTTTTCTAATGGCTATTTGTTCTGCATTTCATTTTCTAGAAGGTGGTGAACCTCCCTTATTATTGCTTTCCTTATTTCACAAGTTACCTGCAAAAATCCTGAATATTCAAAAGCAAAAAGCAGCAGAGCCATGAAGAAATTTTAATCTTTGGCAGATGGTGTGGAGCGCTGGTTCCGATTTTTCTCTGGCAGTAAATGGGAAAAGAGCCCACGCTACACGGCTGTTAGAAACAGGCCATGTTTAAAATGAATGGATTAATTGGGCAAGTAATGATGTATAGAACAGCTCTGTGCTAGCACGGGAACGCTTGCGAATTTATTGCAAAAATTCAACCGAGCCTTAGCATCTATTTTATGTTCACAGGGGTGATGGGAGAGTATGAGCCGAAAATAGAAGTGCAGTTCCCAGAAATGGTTCCATCTGCAAAAGGAACAACGGTGAAACTGGAGTGCTTTGCCTTGGGGAAGTAAGTTTTGATCCGTTATTATTATTCCTCTGGCTCCTCACTTTCCTAGTGCTGTATTGCCGAGTTTGCAGGATTTCCTTATCATTCACTTTCCTCAGCAGGAGTTCCTTCTTGCAGGTGTTCATAACAGACAGAGGACTTGAGGAACGAGGGCTTTGCTCACCAAAAATATAAACTTCCAAGGAAGAGAGATGATGTAACTTATTTAGTAAAGATGTGTTTGTGCTTCTCCGGTGTTGAGGTCTCATGCAACACTTAAAACACGCCTCTTGTTTCTAGAGTAAACGCTGTCTTTTGGAAGTAAACACTTCCAAAATCAAAATGTGGTAGGAAAATGGATGTATCGTCACAATGGAACCCCATATTCAACTTGTCAACAACATGTCAAAACAGCATTTTAATAATACAGAGTCTCCTGCTTTTAAGACTGTGTGAGAAGTACACCATTGGTATTCATACGTATATTAGTATTATATGTAAGCCACCCATGATAAAATTGTTCCAGATCCTCTGCCAGAGCCTTCAGACTGACCACGTCTTCATCATCCTCAGACACGAAACAGTGTTAAGTTGATTAGACAAGAGCTTATCAGGACAAGACCCACAGCTTTTTCTGCGAGTCTTATTTTGCTTTATTTTCCTTATTTAGCCCGGTTCCTACAATTAGCTGGAGGAGAGCGGATGGGAAGCAGATACCCAGAAAAGCCAGGAGACACAGATCAAGTGGACTTCTTGAAATCCCAAATTTTCAGCAAGAAGATGCTGGACTTTATGAGTGCGTAGCTGAAAACGTGAGAGGGAAAAACGTGGCACGAGGACAACTGACGTTTTATGGTAAGCAGAGCGCCTGCTTTCCGGGGGCTTTTATTGTATCAAGTGCAATATGCAGTAAATATTTTGTGAGAAAGTCATTTTGGGGGTATTTTTAAAATTACTTTCTTCTACAATTAGCATATCTCAAAAAGGGTGTAATTTGAAGAAAAAAACCCTGTCTGAATGGTGCATATTAACTGAGAATCAGAGGAGTTGGAACCAAAACGCTTCCCTGGAAGGACACTGGCATGGTAACATGTGGAAAACGCTTGCTAACGGCTCGTTTGCCTTCTTGTGGCTGTGGGGGTGAAGCAGGTATTCTGTGGAGCATCGTCGTGCTTACAGCTTGGGATTTACTACAGATGTGTGGCCCCAGCTTGTGTTAATAAAAGTTAATTGCTTATAACCAATTAAGGACTGCTTTCAAGAGGGGTCACTGGTTGCACAGCCTGGAAAGTTGGGATTTAACCCTGTCAGAGCCGGCAGAGTGCTCTTCACCCAAAGACTTTCTACACCTGCTCTTCTTACGCTGAAACCAGAGCCATTGATCCGGGCACAATAAAAACGTGAAACTTCAGCTTCACAGGATTTCTGTGTTAAGTAGAAGATGCGTTAGCACGTCTAATCCTGATACAAGTGTGTGCCCATCCCCAAACTGCTGCTGGAAACAGCCCCATCTTGCAAAGCAAGTTAAATGCTTCTAGGAGATGGACCAAGCTTGCGGGGGAAAGTTTTACCTGTTCTGAGTTACTGTGGATTTACCCGCAGAGCTGAACGAGAGCCACGGCGAGGGGTTTTAGAGGTACGAAGGGCTGTTGGTTTCATATTTAGTTTCTGTTTGATATTTTTTGGAGGGCAGAAGGCTACGGGTTACGTACCCAGGAGGCAGGTGTGCAGAGACCTCCCCACCGTCATAAAAAGTCTTTGTTTTGTTGCTGCCCTGTTATCACCTTCAGGAGCATAATAGAGCATCGTTCTTTATCGAACACATGGAGAGAAATTCAGTGTTTTCTCCTCCAAGTGCTCCTGAGGGCCCAGCTTCTGTCAGCAGGGAAGATTGGGTTGAACTCCAGAGATGAGAAGAATGGTTTTGATTTATAGTATATTTGCTGCAGAAAAAGAGTCTGGGAACTAACCCTCCTGGCAAAACTGGATTGCATTTGGTGAGTAATGTAATTTAAAAAAAAAAAAAGGGATGCTTTAAAATTTGAAATATTTCTAAAAGACATTTCATTTAGAAATCAGAACTTCTGGGGCTTCCTTTTCAAATGAACACTTTCCCTTTTGAAATTGAGTAAAATATAAAGTGAGAAAACATTAAAAAAGGAGAGAAATAGCAAGAACAAAGTGAAATCTTTCATGTTAAGGAAAGACTCTGGGGTTGATTAAAATCAGGTTTCTTGTTTCAATGAAACAATTTCAAAATTTCTTTTTCTGTTCATCAAAAAATGCATGTTTCTCCTGATTTTTCCTTTGTGGACAGTAGTGAGAAGACTCACCAGTTGCATAGTTTTGCTCAACCCACAGCCAGACCTGCCTTCCGTGCAAAGCAGTAAATCGAGCCTTTGGCATTTTTCCCACCATAGTGTATATTAAGTTACAATCTAATTACAGTAATGAATTTACCAGTCTGGATCCCGTTCCTGGAGGACTGCAGATCCTACCCAAAAGCTGCCACCGCGGCTAGTGTTGGTTTTCACACTCAGGATGGCATTTCAGCAAAGAAGCTCAAGATTTTAGGGGAAGAGGAGCGTCCTCCTCTCTCTGTGATGCTGGGAGCTATCTTTACATCCGCTTTTCTTCCTGTGAGCAGAGGAGTTCCTTAGGGAGAGGCGTTAGCCTGCCACCTCTGCTGGTTAATCATCCTTGGTGTCTTGAGGATGTTGAGTTACTAGTTTATAAGTATCCAGTTTTCAAAGATAGCTTGTGTTTGGCAGCCAGTTAGTACTGAAAGCAGATCTTGGTTTTTGTAAGCTAGGCTTCGGAGTTTCACATGGCAGCGAAATTTTTTAGAAGTAACTTGCTATAAACATTTTCTACAAGTAGTTGAAACTGAAAGTAATTTTCCATAATCATTTTTCTTTTTAAAGCTGAGAAGTATTAAGCAGTTATTGAAATACAACTGTAATGTTGGCAGAGCTTTTCAGGTTGCTTTAGGCGGGTCGGGGCTGGCAGCCAGAGAAGGGAACGCTCCGGAGGATGCGGTACGGATGTGCCACCTGCACACGGAGACATGCTGTGTCATGACGCGTGCCCTGCAGATCTCAGTCTGGCTCTAATGGTGTGACTTCTTTAAACCCAGTTATCTGTCTCTCTGCATAGTATAAAACAAAAAAAAAAAAAGAAAAAGGAAATGAAATTCAAATTTGCCTGCTCGCTGTAGATAACCCAGCGTTGCCTCCGTTGTCAGGTTCTTTCAGTGCTCCTGGAAGTTGTCAGGGAAGGTTGACTTTTGCTGTATTTCATTCTTGTATCAATGTTTATTTTTTCCTCTGTTAGCATATCAGTGACACCGAAGTTGTTTGACATTCTTGTTGCAGCAGGAAAGGTTAATTAAACGTGCAAGATCTGTTCTTCCCCCGTTTTCTGTGCGTTGAGCTCCTGCAACAGGCTGTTTTATTGCTCTCCAAAAGCATTTGTTCTGAGTGCTGTGTGTCCTACTTGATAGATAGACCTACACGATAGAAAACATGTTAATGTTAATGCAATTACAGTGACTTATACCTGTTTCCTTGACTATTATAACTCTGAACCACATATCACTTGTTTTCTTGCTGTAAGTCTCTTGTTCTGTCTGCCATTCCTAACCAGATACCACGTACCTCAAATTAGCTCCTGAGAACTAGCAAATTAAACTGCAAAACCTCTTCCACCCTCATTTAGCAGCCGTAATCGTGCGTGGCGCTCCGTTTCTGACTTTGCAGCTCGTTCCCCGCGGACCCCGCGCCTTTGTGAGCCAGGCCAGGTCAATCCCCGTGGCCGAGGCAGATGAGGTCCCCAGCAGGAGCTGGCGGCAGCACGGCAGGAGCACATCACTGCCACGGCGCTGGCTGCACTGCGCCTCTGCTTCAGGCGCCTGCTCTTCCATCGAACTCGGCAGCGAGGGTCCGCCACGCCGTCAGCTACGTGTTTTGATCCGCAGTGTTTCGGAAATGCTCCCATTGACCTGGTTCTATTTTTAATCTGGCTGCTTATAAATTTTAAATTGGATAACCCTCCACAAGGCTAAGATTTATATCCTGAGCAAAAAGCAACGCCAACAATTTTTTTTTTTTTGGCAGAAGTACAGTAAACTGATTACCTTAGCCAGCTAATTTAAGAAGAAATTGCCTTTTCGTTCATAAAACCAGCATTAAGGAGATGCTTATTTATTATCATCACAGACGTTCTTTCATTCATGTGAAGTTTAGATGCCATTTCAGTCAGACCTTCCTTTGTCAGACAGACAGTCGCAACCCAAAGGTTGTCCTGAGGGTAGGACAAGAGGCAACAGGCAGATGCACAAGTACAACGATCTCATAAAGTGTTGTTGTGGCTGCTCATCCCTGTGGCCTCAAAGCCTTTCCCATGATGGACGAGAGCCTCGCGCCCCACTACAGCTCCGCTGACGTGCCTTGGCCAGGTGCACCCTGCTAACCATTGTCCAAGGTCTCCGTACCACCACACCGGTGTATTGTTCTCCTAGACTTTTTAAGAATATGAGTGTATTTTTTTAAGGCAACATGTGAAATGAGATGGTTGCGCCAATGCTTATTCTTGAGCTCTGCTTCAGTGCACATTTAGACTTTCCTATATTGACTCGGTCTGATGAGCCAATGCAACATCTTGATATGCCCCACTCCAACAACATGGATAGTCTGAGTAACAGAAGACAGGAGAAATAGCTGTCAGTCAAGGTGATCCAAATAAAAGCATGTTCAATGGGGCTGGCTGTGACAGCACTAAGAAAGCAGCACTGGGGGAGGTTGCTCCACCGTGCTGGGCTGGGAACAGGCACCCCAGTAGAGGCAGGGGTGCTTGGGGCAAGGGCCTGCACCACCACCGGGAACATTTGTCTGCCAGAATTTAGACCAAAATCCATGCGACTTGGCATTGGGCTTTTCAGTCAGATCAACACTGTCGTACACGGCTTGGAAGAGAGGGAAAATATCCAAGTACCAAAGCAGCTCGGTTTTGGCTGGCACAGACGCCAGCGCTGACTTGGCATCACCTGTGTTGCTCCGGGGTCCTCCAGCATCTCTCTCGCTTGAGCTCACCCTCTCCCTGCCCAGCACCTTGCTGGCAAGCCAAGGCAAGGAGTTAAAAATTGCAGTTAAAATGGTTCCTAAAAGTGTCAGAGCAGCAGCATCCGCATTAGCAGAGAGACAGACTATTTGTAACTAATTACAGTTCTTTGCAGCATTTTGTAAGATACTCAGCAGAAGCCATTTAATTGGCTGGACTGCTTTTCAGATTAAATACGTCTCAAATCAAAGTCCCACCGGGAATTTATGCAGTTCCTTAATTTTGCAGTGAAAAGTGTCCCCCTTTCATCAATGGGCCAGTGTTTTATTTGTGCGAAAGCTACTTTATGCTACTGTGTAAAACAGCCTCAAACGTAAATCATGTTATGCTCTTCAATATGGCTAGAGGTCTAAAAGGAAATTTGCATAAGTGAAAACCAGGCAATTGTATGTCTCTACTCAGTTTAGGTCCCAGATCACAAACAAGTCATTGAAAATTCAAAGCCACTTGAAACGAAGTGAGTTCTGGACTGATAAAAATACAAGAAAATGGAAATAAATAGGACAAGTATATATTATTAATTCTAATTTGCATGCCTCACTAGAAAACCCAGTTTGCTACCTGTTGCGCAGATACATTGCCAATTGATTTCTCACCTTCAAGCATCTCCACGTTCATTTTATTTAAAGTTCTTAAACCCTGTGTCATTTCAGAATATTGTGCCAATTGAACTCTTGGTTAACCACCACTTAAACTCTTGGCAGCCGCCAAAGACGTCCTTCCAGAAAGGGGTGGTTGGCCTTGGGAGCAATCCTTGCAGTGCCCAGGCTCAGTCGGTTACACTCGCCCTGGGGAAAATCACTGCTCGGAGGGAGGATGTCTTGACTCCTGCCAGTGGAATATGTATTTTCTCAGGCTTTAGTGCAGGATCTCTGAGTTTTGAATAATTTGCTGCCCAAGGGAAGTCTTGCATCCAGAACAAGTTTCTGCACAGAGCACAAGCATGTTTCTCCCCCACTTTTCCTTTTCTAAGGGATTGCTGGAAACCTGCTTATACTGAAATCAATTTTTTAGGAGATTCAGAAAAAGTGCTGAAATTATTACCATTTTGGCTTGGAAAAATAGCTCTCCAGCAGGAGAAGCAAAAATACAAATAGGTATGAGAAATGAAGTGTGAAGTCGCAGAGCACCCCACACGTCCCTTACTCCCCTGGTAGCTGCAGTCCAGAGTGTCAGGGATAAAAAAATAAATTAATCCCTGAGGACTGGTCTTTATGGAGGTGCCTGTAATGCCTACAGTCCTTTGGTGCCCAGTGTAACTGGGAGACGGTCACGTAATGGAGCAGAATAGCTTATGGAATAGGACTTAAATAATAAGAAGGGACCATTTGAGCATTTTCATCAGCTAGGTTAACTCCTTCGAATTTTCCTCTGTTTCTTTTCCTCTGATATTTAATATTTCAGTCCCAAGCAGAACTCCCAGGCTGGTTCATTACGGTCAGTCTTCTAGAGAGGCAGAAAGGAGACATCCTGCCCGAGCGGCAGTATCTGGTGAACTTCCCAAAGATGCAGACAAATGGAGATCATTCAGGTGCAACACTCATGCACATGACTTTGGTGGAGGCTTTGCAGAGCTTTGAGAGTTGTATAGATTTCAAACGGTCCTTAATTGGCAGTAGAGGTCAGGAGGAAGGGATTAAGAGGGGAAAAGGAAGACAAGAGGGAAAGTGGTAGCTTAAAGTCTGGTTTCACGTTCCTGTGATCGTGGGGAAGGATAACAAATTAGGGACATATGGGTTTTGTTTACAGAAGCTATATCCCCATTTGGACCAGGATGACGCGTGCGCTTGTCTGCACAAACCTTATACACTCGCTGCATTCTTTAATTACTCATGTGTTTTTCCCATCTGTTTTCCTTACTTCTTATGCTTGGCTTTCTGGTCTTTAGGCTTTTCTGATCCTGGGCTCAGTCTCAATCTCTTTAGAATAGATATAGTAATGGACAAGTCATTCAGCCTTTCATCTGCCATTAATGATGAATTACACAGCCTGCACTAGGTCATCAGCTGCTATAAATTGGCTTAGGAACACTAAAATCAATATACACCGACCAAGAATTGGATTCTGTGTATGTATTAGTACCTCATTTGCTTTAGTCTTTGTGGTTGTTTTGAACTCACCGATGATCACAAGGTCCTACAGAGTTATTTCTGGTTTATTTCTCACGTTGCTCCCATAATTCTTTGTTTTGTTAACTAATTTCTGATGCGATGGATCATCACCAGATGTGTCATTTCATTTTCAAATGCCTTTTAGGACGCGATTGCTGGTCCAGCTTTCCAGTGCCTTCTTTGGCTTTCAATTTATTACAATGAAGGTGAGACTTGTTCTGGATATTTTGTCTTAGAGAAGTAAGAGTAGATTTGGGCATGCTTTCCTAATCACCTGGTTAAAAATGCCCCACTTTGCGTTGGTGAAGACTGGAAGGTGATCAAAGGTAAACAGGTTTTTCTCTAACTGCTGCTGTAATTTTTCTGCCACCTCCCTGAGTACAAATTCTATGCAAATAATATCTAAGTACTCCAAATAGGGCCAAATTATTTCCAGACCCATCATATGAAAGAATTTGTCTTTGGTCAGCACCACTGAAATGATCCAAAGGGCTCTTCCTAAAACTCTACTACCAGTCACAAATTAAACCTTGTCATTATCTCAAATAATGCTGCTGTACCAGAAAATGTTGCAGCGTGGAGCTGGTTTCATATTGTATTTGAATTACTTTAATTATTGTGCTTGAAATCATGTGTCACGTTACCATGGCTTGGCATGATCCCCAATGGAAGGCTGTCAGATTTCATTATATTATGGCGAGTCTCATTTGGTGGCTCAAACATATTTGCTGCATGAACCAACCCTTGTGTATTACCCAAGATTAAGTCAAGAGCGTGCCTGCTATTCTCTGAAATGAACTGTTGAAAGGAGAGGTTGACCTAATTAGAAAAGTCCCAAAGAACAGCAGAGAACGAAGCTCCTGTGAAACAAAGGACTCCTCCGGTTTTCACTGAGATATATTTTTTGACCTATTACACTCATTCCATAGTTGTCTGCATCATAAATAGCTTTAGGATAGAAAGCTTAACCAGTTAAAATAACCGGAGGGGGTGAGGAGTGGTGCGCGGCGCTGGGCTGCGGCTCGCGGGCGCTGCACAACAGGGGGAAACGACTAGCAGGGGTGGCAGCTCCCAGCACCACGCGTTTCAATCTCAGCACCGTCGCTTAGAGCAGGGGTTCAGATGTGCAACGCGCAGAGTACAGCAGAAGGGCTGGACAGGTAAAGGCTTCTGCTGCGTTGGGTGAGAATTGTCCTTTTTTGGGGAGTCTGCCTGAAATAAGGATAAATACTGACTTTTCATTCCTCCTCACATGAGACTTATCTTTCTTCATACACAGCATACATTTATATGTTATAGACCCCACCTTCCCCTTCATGGGTTTTCATGTTTTACTAGTTACTTTCAGTTGTTTTGTCCAATTTTTTTTGTTTGTTTTCATGTAGGAAATCAGTAAACACCCAGTGCTGCAAAGAAGGCAAATGGATATGTGTGGTTTTATAGAGTTCGTTTTTATGGTATCATAAGACTGTCTTCAAAATTATGAGTTGGATGCTGTTAGAATAGTAAATATGTAAATTCATGAGTAATTTGCAATTGTCCTTGAGCCACGGAACCCATTGCGGTTACGCAGGGTGTCTCAGTTTGATGGAATTGTTCAAGTTCTTACTCCTGATGACAGAATTGACTTTCATCTTCCTACATTTAAAAGCCTTCCCTTTTGTATCTCTTCAGATACAGATAATAAACAAGCTTAAAACACTACGGGGTCAGGAGGGGCAGCCAGAGAAGTAAACACTGCTTGCCTCTCCTTTGCAGCTACATCTTTTGCTTCTGCGTTGTCATTACATTCGGTTCACCTTTCTGCTTTTTTTTTTTTTGCAAATCCCTTGGAGTTAAGATGCTGTGCAAAATCCTTCAGCTTGCTTCTGCGCCTTGTAGGCACCGTGAGAAGGGAAGTGTGCGATGTGGTAGGTGTGGGATTAAGCGCACATCTGTCACAGCCTGAATGCAGTTTTAAAAGGCTCTCAGCTCTCTGAATGGGTGTATCCAGCATCGCGTCATGGTAGACATACCAATATTTTAGGTATAATCACAACAACCATGTGTTGAACTTACCATTTTGGTATAATATCTTTAAATTTATCCTTTCTCTGGCCCCTGTCTCTACCCAAAGGAGGTATATGAAGTTGTTACCTGTCTTTGAGTAATCTTAATTTTTATTTTTTTATCTGATTATATGGGAAAAAGTGTTAACCAGGTTCTTGGAGACCTCTGCTGGTAATATCTTCCTACTCATTCTCTCAGATTTTCTTATGTCAAAATAGGGAAATGACCATTTAAAAAAAAATCTGAACTGTCTTTTTTGGTGGGGCTTTCTGAAAAGTATTGTAGGTATATCTACCTACAGATGGGGTTTATGAAGGCAACATAAGAAGGTCAGAGGTTTTATACGGCCTCCAAAAACACGTGGCAATTTTAGCGGACTTTGATTTGCGTGTGGAGTCTGGCTAAACGTAAAATGTATTTTTAAAAAATCGAACAAACTCTGATAAAATTATGTCAAACACAACTACAAATACAATCTCATAAGTGCCTGAAAACTGCCATGCCGGTTTTTACCAAATTCTACCAAAATGTATCTCTGATATCTGCTTTTGGACTTTCTAGGTTTGTTCAGTGTCATTGATAAAATTATTGAGTCCAAAGATTTTTCATACACGTAGAAGATCTTCCTGAGGCAGTACTTGTAGATATGGCCCTGGTCTAAGAAAAGACTGAGAATTTGGACCTGAAGTAGCGCCTATAACCGTGCAGGCCTAAATTACTGGAATAACCTTAATTTCAGTGCAGAGGTAGTTCTGAATTACAAGTTTTGAAGCTGGATGCTAAATTTTTGAGCTTTGAAGCCTAAGTCATATAGATGTCAAAGAAAATGTCTCTATTTGAAGCACCCCAGGTCTAACAGCGCCATTTATTCCACTGGGGCAGCAGATGAACTGTTGCTTTGGTTTTCTATGATGACCAGGATTTCAGAAGCTACGCTTTTTCATTAAGTGTTTTTGTTAAAAATAAAATGAATACAGGTTCTGATCTTGCACAGGCCACCTTCCGAAGGCAGAACTGGACTCGGGGGAAAAAATAATCTTTAGCAATTATTAAGCATGTTATTAAATCCAAGTCTTAAATGTGCTAATGAAGAAAGAAACGGCTATTTGCTTGAGCCGAGAGCATGCTGTTGGTTACAGACGCGAGGCTTTAGTCATTACTTCTGCATTGCAGCTCAGCCCAACTGGATTCAGAAAATCAGCGATGTGCATGCAGCCATAGAGGAAAGTGTTGTCTGGGAATGCCGAGCGAGCGGGAGACCGAAGCCCTCGTACCGCTGGCTGAAGGACGGGGAGCCGCTGCTGCCCCAGGTAGGCACTGTGGGAGCCCTTCGCCGGGGAGGGGGGTCGTGGGCTCCGCAGGTGCTTTCATGCTCCGCCAGCTTTCTCATCTCTGAATGTTTTATTACTTTTGGAATGGAAATAAAAGGATGGCGGTGCTCTGAAATCCCCGCGCTGTGTAGGCAATGCCTTGCGGGCATCTCTGTACAGCTTGAGGAGGGCTGCTGTTAGCAACAAGAAGGACACACAACAGCTCTGCGTTCAGAGGTCCTCGCTGAAATGAAGGGTCCGTGATAGAAACCTAAGGGTGGAGAGACCCTTGCAAAGAAGAGGGAATGACTGAATGGGACTCCGGAGCCTGCAGCCAGAAAATGATCACCCTGGATTAATTTTGGTTTTTTAAGTTTATGATGTTTTGTTGAACTTCAGCTGCTAATGAAACCTTAGCGTTTTTGCTGGTCTTTAATGGCGTTCCCTCTCCTCCTGGTGAGCTGTGTCCCTGTGCAGGTGACCAGGAGCTTGGCCTGCCATTGCCAGGGACACGAAGAGCTGCATAAAGAAGGGTGATGTGCAGGAGCTGGGAAGGAGCACCCCCTCCCACTGCCCTGCCTGCCCAGCCTCTCGCCAGAGGGTCATCGCTCAGTCCCATGATCCCCCCCCGCCCCATTATAACCACCCACTAAAACAAGTCACCAAAGCATTGGTTTCACAGTCTCCACACTTCCCTTCGCTTATTGTGAAAAAAATATGGTAGCCCAGATTGGATCTAAGCCTGGCAAAGATTGCACAAACATTAAATTTCTGCCCTATGGCCAAGTAGGAAGCCAATAGCTCTTTATACTACTTTTTTTTTTTTTTAATGGTGAAACTCCTGGGGAGGGAGGGAACACTTTGCTGTACTTATTAAAATTGCTAACATGAGCTCCATATCCTTAGGCTGACAAATGATACCCTGGTCTTTTGTTCCACACACTAATTTTACTTGCTTCACACTGGTCACTAGCAGATGGTCTCGTACTTAAATCACGGTAGTGGCTGATATGAAGTGAAGGATCATTAAATTATTAACATCTATATTGTTTTCAGTGAAATGCAGAGGATTTTAAGTATTTCTCTCTGTGCTAGCTAAGATGGCAACCAGTCTTACTAGCCTTCATTGCCATATATACTCGTAATACCATTGTTTTAAACATTTTAAGGAATAGGGTTGGCTGCGATATGCCACTATGGAACAAAAAGTGCATTTTTTGGATTCAAGTTTATCTACTTCAAAGGGATATTAATCTAAATGGTTTGGGTATTAAATCAATGAGAAGTCAAGGGAAAGTCCTCCAATTTAAATTGCATTTGCGCTCTACTGTATTGGTTTTACCATTTAGTATCTGACCTGACATAAATTTAGCTGGCAAATAGATTGGAGCATGCAAATTCTTCCCATTACTTTTACTTTTTTTAGGTCTACCTTGATATAAAATATAGCCCAACAACCACTGGGTTTATGTCCCAAGGCAGAATCTCCTTATTTACTTTTTTATTCATTTTACTGTTTCCTACAGGGCCGAGTTCAGCTGGAGCAGGGCTCGCTCACGATAACGAACGTCAGCCTGTCAGATGCCGGCATGTATCAGTGTGTAGCAGAAAACAGACACGGCATCATTTTTGCCAGTGCAGAACTGAGCGTCATAGGTAAGTTTACTTTTCTGAACGCTGCACACCTTCCAAAACCAGCAAAGCCTTCACCCCAGCTGGTTTTGCCAAGCTTCAGCCTCTGAAGCAGAAGTGCTACTGAGGGTCTTTGACAAGTTGTTGTTTTTAAGTAAGGCATGAAATGAAAACTTGAGAAAGCAGATAGATGGAGAACAGACTTTTTTTACACCATCCCATCTTCACATATTCATCCAGGTGCCTGAGCACGAAGAGCTGGCAAGCTCACTCGGCCTCTCGCTGGTTAGAAACATTTATGGAGAAACCGAGTATCGCAGTTCAGAGCATACTGGACAGTAACTGCCTGCTCTTGGGCTGCAGAGACCGACTCTCTTGCGGAAATGTTGAAAAACTACCTGTCTGAATAGACTTTTCACGATTCTAATGGCAATCATAATGCTCCCGTCCCAAACCCTTGCCAAGAAAAACAACTTCTGCCCCACTTGTTGTGTGCACCTGGTAGGGGGTTGGAAGGGACCTTTGGAGACCATCCTGTCCAACCGCCTGCTTGAGCAGGCACACCCAGAGCAGGGGCACAGGGCCGCGTCCAGGCGGGGGGTGAATGTCTTCAGGGAAGGGACCCCACAGCCTCTCTGGGCAGCCTGTGCCCCTGCTCTGGCACCCGCACAGGGAAGGGGTTTGTCCTCATGTTCAGGGGGAACTTCCCGTGTTCCAGCTTGTGCCCGTGGCCCCTTGGCCTGGCGTTGGGCACCGCTGAAAAGAGCCCGGCCCCATCCCCCTGACACCCGCCCTTCAGATATTTATAAGCATTGATGAGATCCCCCTCAGCCTTCTCTTCTCCAGGCTGAACAGACCCAGGTCTCTCAGCCTTTCCTCACAAGGGAGATGCTCCAGTCCCTGATCATCTTTGTAGCTCACCGCTGGACTTGCTCACCCTTCTTAAACTGGGGTGCCCAAAACTGGACACAGAACTCCAAATGTGGTCTCACCAGGGCAGAGTAGAGGGGGAAGATAACCTCTGCTGGCCACACTCCTTTTAATGCAGCCCAGGATGCTGTTGGCCTTCTTGGCCACAAGGGCTCAGTACTGGCTCATAGTCAGGTTGCTGTCCACCAGCACTCCTAGGTCCTTCTCAACAGAGCCTTCTCAACAGAAGCTCCTCTGGATCCAAGTGGTTAAACACCTGATGGGAGGGAGTAGAGATTACAGAGCTAGGCTCTTCTCAGGGGTGCCCACTGCCAGGACAAGAGGCAATGGGCACAAACTGAAACACAGGAGATGCCATTTAAACATAAGAAAAACTTCTTTACTCTGAGGTTGCTTGAGCGCTAGAACAGGTTGCCCAGAGAGACTGTGGCATCTCAGTCCTTGGAGATACTCAACATCCAACCAGACATGGCCCCGGCAACCTGCTGTAGCTGCCTCTGCATGAGCAGGGGTGGGATGGGACCATCCCCAGAGGTCCCTGCCAGCCTCAGCTGTCCTGCAAGTCTGTACCTCATTCAAGAGTGTTGCTCTTGTAGGAGTGGCAGGCCTGGAAACCGATATGTCAGCATAAATATCTAGTTTTAAAGGGTGAAATAGAATTCATGGTTATAGAATAGTGGTTTAGTTGTTTTCGAAGCGAATGTTCAATAGCATCGTTCCCTGCTTTATCCTGAAGAACAAAGCACGAGGTCTTTTCTGATTATGGCACTTTCAACCATCGGTCATTTTTTATCAGCAGAGATAGATGCCTGCATAGAAAAAAAATTCATTTGAAAGATTGTCGGTGTTGCTGTTCAAGAAAAGTACAATAATGCTCAATAAATTAGACTTCACAGCCCTAAGATTTATTGGATGTGTTACTGCGTGAAAGAAATCGAAATAAACCCACTGATGCTTTTACTGTCTAGTCAAAACCCTGGTAAAAATGAGCCTTTGGGAGGAAGGCAGATCTTCTCGGAAGACAGAAGCTTAGCCCTTGCTGGTGGGTACCTCCAGTGCCTCCCCGTCCCCAGCAGCCCCACAGCACCCCGGGGCCAACCTCGTGTCTGCACAAAAAGTAACGACTTTGAAGATCCTGCTCATAAGATCCTGCCAGATAACTTGTATTTGTCTGACTTCTCATTCGGGTTATGCAATCTTGCTTCTCTATGTCACGTGAAAAGTACCAGAATGGTGTGCTGCAGGTTAATTTTTATGGATCTGTGATTTAATTTGGCATATTTTTAAAGAGAAAACAGGTGTGTTTTTCTTTCCACTAGAGTTTTCAAAGGAGGTCAATATTCTGAGCTCTCACTGTGAAATGTTAGCTTTTAAACAGATCTTTCTGACTATAAAAATGGTTATTTTAAAAGGTCCTGAATTTAAGCACTTGAAATGATTAAACACCACTAATAGCAAGTGAGACTTATCACAAAATTAAGTGAAAAAGAGAAATGGAAAATTACAGAGAGAGCTTTTCTCAGAGCGATTCTTCTCTATTATTGTTGCCAATTAAATTGCCTGGAGTCTTCAGCTAAAACCAGGATCCTGTTGTGCTGGGCGTTGTAAAAGCATATAGTAAGATGCAGTCATTGCCTTAAAGAGTTTTCAGGCTATATGTTTAAAACAGAACAGGGAAGGGTGGGCATAGAGTGAAAAAAAGTAATTAACATCCTCATTTTACAAACAAGGCGTGAAGAAATTAAATGCAGTGCCCCTGAAATGGCGCAGGGAAGCTGTGGTAGTGCTGAAAACCAAGCCCAGAGTTTTTAAATGTCAGATGAGAACATTTTGAATGTTATGGAATAAAACCCGTATCGTGCAACTCCTCTACCTCATGCAGGACCAAGAAGCAAATAGCAAATGTCTTGTAAAAAAACCCAGCCTAAACTGTTCGCTACAGAGATGGAAATAACAGGATTATCCAAAAATCTATTTTGCTCATAAATTTTTGGACAATCATCTGAGAAATTATTTCCAGAAGTGATAATGTATTAATTATGAAAATATGATATAAATAATAATCCATCTGGTTGTGAGCGCATTGGCGGGAAGTCGTCCTCAGGATGCCTCCTTTAATTTTGAGATGTTTTACATAACCGGCATTGGTTTTCAGATGTCTCCTTTATAGCCTTTAATAATGTGCCTGTTTCCTTCATGCTAAAATGAAGTCAGCCGTCTATAATTAGACACAGAAGACAAAACAGCTCAGAGATTAGTGAGCTCTGATGCATGAAAGTGGAAGACAAGATCTATTCGATCATAAAGCCCATCCCATTGTCAATGTGGTATTATGTTTTATTCAACTTTTTTGTGACAGTGATATCCAAGAGAACTGAGGCACACGAGATGCCCAAGGGAAAACAAACTTGCTTTCTGTATCACAGTGTAGGTTTTGTCTCCCAGCTGCTTCAGGTGAGCTTTCAATCATTTTATGGAGCATCAAGCAGATGCGATGCACAGTGATCTAAACTCTCACCTCCCAAGGTGCAGCAAGAAAGTAAGTCGAGGAAGAAGCTGCAAGCTCGGGGGATACGGGGCTGGGGCAGGAGGCGCAGGCTGCCGGCGCCTAGCAAAGGGGATGGAGGGAATTAGAGGGGACGGGGCACAGTTTGCTGCCGCTGATCTGTCGGAAAGCAAGCTCCTGTCAGCAGAGACATGCTCGAGCCGGGCAGGGGTTGTTCATAAAACCCTTAAGCTGCCTCACCTATTTGCTCAGAGCTTTCAATATTGAAAAAATTAATTGTCCTACTTTGATATAAATAAAGCCTGATTCTCTGTGGGGAGTTCACTACCAGAGTCAGTCTAGAGGCAGCCGTCTCAAAGCTCTGCCTGTCATTGGGTCCCATCAAATAAATCGTTAAAAATCCTTTGAGGCGGGAATCAGAAGCCAAACCATCTCCCCCCTCCCAGGCCTGCCTTACAGCCAGGCTGCAGACTGTCTGCAGGGCTTCAGTGTTTGCTCCAATTAATATCTGACTGTTTTTCACAAGAGAGAAGAGCGTGCCCTGGAGGGACTAAGAAAGAGGATTTGAGAGTACCTTGTACCCTGGCGCCTACTTAAGCCTTGCTTTGTTTCACTTGGTTCAGGACCTGCTGTGTCAAGGTCTCCCACCCTTACAGCATGAAAATAAAAAGACCCTGTTTATGCAACAGTTGTGAATATAAAGCATAAAAATGTCAACTTCTCTGGAAACACTAACATTTCTGATTAATTGCATGGGTTCTGTGTTTGCGACAATTTTCCTGTATGCTGCTGCTCTGCACATAGCAATGGTCGACAAAATTATGATCAAGCTGTTATGACGCAAAAAAGGCAGTAGATCACACAGTTCAGGCAGGCGCAGCTCTTGGGGGCGCTGCCCCGAATCAGATGTGTGCCACACCGGGTTTCTGCTGCCTGCCGACGGTACTGGTCTCTGAGGTTTGTCGCTGAATATGCGGTTCTAAACAAGAGCTGAAGCTTCTGTTTGCCCCATCTGGATGTGCGTATAGTTCATAAAGTCAGATCATTTAGCAACTGCAGCCCTGGAATATTCTAAGGTTCAAAAGAGCCTGATTTTGGTGTTTCCAGAGGGAATTCTGATCGCGTTTGTTGTTTTCTTTTTCTTTCAGCCATCGGTCCAGACTTTTCCAAAACACTCTTGAAAAAGTTAACTCTTGTTAAAGTGGGCGGTGAAGTAATCATTGAGTGTAAGCCGAAAGCTTCCCCCAGACCTACTTATTCTTGGAAGAAAGGAAAAGACATCCTAAGAGAAAATGAGAGGTAACGTCTTAAAGTAACCATTTCTTTCATTAGCTTGCTCCAACCCAGGGGTTTTCAGCAATGAAAGCTAAATTTGTCATTAATAGCTTCCTAAAATTGACTTGCAAATAAATGTGAAAACAGCTACTGTTCAATCTCACGGAGCTGGGGGTGAGATTTCTATTCCCATTGTGTTCATCCCAGGCTCTGTGTACTATTAAAGCATCCCTGCCAAGAAGCTGATAAAGATACATTCTAAAAAGCAAATATTTTCCCTCTGTGATGCTCTAAATAGCCATTGTTTTTCAAAAAAATTTCCCAGGAGATAAAACCTTCCACTGCAAATTACACTGCTCTGGGACATTACTCAATGTCCTGCAAACAGGAATTATTTGGGGTCAGTAATTAATTTGGCAGTCCTAATGCCTGACTTGGAGACAGCTTTTTCAGACTGGCCCAGTCTTTTTTTTTCTTTTTTTTTTTTTTAAGAAAGAAATGCTGAAGGAGAGCATTAGTAGGAAGCAGGAGCCTACCTTTCAGATTCACATGCATGGTTTTGCAGTGTTTTCTGTTGACTGTGTAGAGGTGCGGTTGTGTTACCTGTCCTGTTTCGGCAGCGTCTGCGAGCGGGACCCGGAGAGCTGTACTTGACGGGCCTTCAAAATATGATGTGCCGCTTGGATTGATGGGAAAAACCCTGTCCTGTCAGTAAAGACCAAAAAGCCAGAAATTACGGGAAATTGTTATTTTTAGAAGCGTAAACCTGTTAGAGCGGTTCTTTTACCTTGGAAAGTCTAGTCTTGCTCCATCCAACCTGCCTGCCTATAATGGATGTTGAAATATATACTCTGGTGATGTATATGAGTACGCGAAAAGCTATAGTTCATTTAGAGTCAGATGAGTAAAGTAATGAACAACCTATTTCTGACTTATGTAGCTCCTGTTACCTGGTCTTTACAAAGCTATTGTCTATAGACCGTTTGACTTCACCTCTTGGGATAAAGAGCTGGGTGATCGATTACACCGAGCTCCCTCTAGCAGCCAGGGTGCAAAGCTGTGCAAGGTCAAAGGTATAATAGATCAAGGTATATTGGTTTTTAAAACTGAAATAACTTGTTGAAGATTGCGCTGAGAATGGGAAGTATTAAATACTGAAAGTATTTACTGACATTTTTATGACATGGTTTTTATTTTGTTTTTATTTATCTATTTTATGACACTGGAGTGTCAGCCCCATGAGCTTCCATCCGTCTCCCCGTCCTCGCTGGCACAGTCTGTAGCTGAAATGTGCTGTTTTCTCTGACGCCGTTCTCCTAGGCATGGCACAGCCCTCATTTTAATTGAGGAGTGAGAGAGAAAGCAGTAGTTTATGTGAGCAACGGCTTAGGAAAGGAATGTGAGTGACTGTGTTTCTTGCTTGGTCGCTGCTGTGCGATGCTGACAACAAAGTGATGATTTTTGGTTTGGTTTGTTGGGGTTTTTTTGTTAGCACTATTCTCTCATCTGCAAACTTACCCAAAAGTTGGATGCTGTAATACAGCAGAAACCCCTGGATCCTGATTTCCTAAGGGAATGTGGCTCATGCACTGGTAGCATAAGGCTAGGTGGCAGCTCCAGTTGCCTGTGTGTTTGCTTCCAGCTAACTTTGGAACTGGTTATTTAAACTGGCTCTAGATGTTTCAGCTTGTTTCCACCAAGGTTAAGAGAGGAAGAGATACACCTCAAAAATAGCAGGTTTTGTCAAAGCTTTCTGAAAATACACAACTGGGAAAAGGAGACACGTATTATTTTCCCTCACCTAAAGTCACACCATGGTAGACATCTGTGTAAGCAGTGTAAGGCTGTACCTGACTGACCTTCTCCTGAGGTGGATAGGCAAGAAAGATGCAGGTATAGTCATAAAACCTCGCTAAATAGTGTATACCTTGCTGTCCGCTGGTCACGGTCCCCATGCCCAGGCAGCCTTCAGGCAGTGGCTGGGAGGACAGGTTGTGAGGGCAACACAGACCTCTGAGCAGCTCAGCATTGAGCTCAAATGCAAACGGCAGCAAGGCTGAGGTGTTGATGCTCATGGCAGCAGCAGGCTCGCTGCCACGCTCCTCCTGCTCCTGCCGAGCGTGCTGCGCCACAACTGGGACCCTCCCGCCCGGGCATCAAGCCCTGGATGGGAAACCAGACATGAAATGTGCCCAAGATGGTGTGAAATTTTCTGCTACTTCAGCCCATGGGTTTTTCCGCCAGCCCAGATCATCCAGTGGGGCCTTTCTGGCAAAATGTCTTAATGAACACCGCTCCGTTGACTTGGCAGTTGGGCCTGTTTAGGTCTTATACGCAGTCGGTTGTGTCTCCCATGGGGATGAGGGTGTTGGATCCTTGCCATGGCCCTTATTAACCACACCATCCTTGCAGTCTGTACCTGGAGACTGTGTGAAATGAGCAATTAGGAAATTATATTGTCCTGTACAATCACGGCATTGTTTATCAGCAGTGTCCAACTTCACAAGCAGGAGAGGCCAAGTGCATGGTCTTCTGCTTAACGTTGCTGTGTTTCTGGTTTCTTCAGTTGCTGAAATGTTACCTCCTTCCTGCCATCCCGGGGGACAGCAGCATTGACTGGAGTCCAGTGCTAGTGCCTCCCTACACCCACGCTTAAGTGTGAGCTTCAAATAGGAACTTTCTCAGCTGTTGAAAAAATCTGTTGAAATATAGGAAGAAAGATGCCAAGAAAAGCTGTTGCTGAAATCTCTTCATCTAGGGCAGAAACAGAACTTTTAGACAGGCGTGGGAGAAGAAACTTAAAGTCTTTGGTTAAACTGATGTTAAAGAGTCTTTTGAGTTTGAGAGAGGCACCTGAACATCTGGAGGCTTCTCCAAACTGAACTTGGTCATGTGAAGGTTAATCAATATAAATGGTCCTTCCAATTCCAGGTGGAGTTAAAAGCAGCGTTAATGTGTCAGTCCTTGCTTTGAATTCTGATGTACAGCCTGACGGCTACCATGGCAATCGCTTGAGCACTTCTCCTGGGGCTTGTGTGACTTTTCAGATGGATTGTAATGTTAGGGACTCCTTGCTGGAGACAGAAATAGCGTGCATCTGATTTTGCTGCTGGGACTCTTGCTCTGGAGGCTACTGCTGTCCAGGAGGCAAAACTAAGTGTGTTGTTCAGTGTTTGCCCAGAGGGCAGAGACTACCATGGAAAAAAAAAAGAGCTTTATTGTTTTAGGTTTCATATTCTTCTCTGGAGGCTGAGGTAGCGTGTACTGCACCCCTAATGAATACCACGCCCTGAAGACATCTCTTACTGGTGGTTGAGAACTGTGCAATTCTGTTATTAGAAATTCTGCCCTGGGGTACAATTATATTTTTGCAGTCATTAAAGGCAGTTCATCTCCATAATAATGGAAATCCTGCCTTGGAGGCCTAACTGAGTCAAAATAATGTTAGTAGCCTGACTCCAGAAGGTAAATTTCATATAGAAACAGCTATAGCACAGATATAGATATATTGCAAATGCTGCTTGGAAATAAAGACTATTTCTATATGGGTAAAGATACAGAGGTCATTTTCTATCCTTGATCTTGCCTTCACATTTCAGTGCAAAACGGCTGTTACTCTCTGGGAAAGGTCTTCAGTCCTGTTAATGATGCTCTGTAGAGATCAGCTGCATAGGGCCACTGGTGGGGAAAGAGCAGGCGAGTCTGCTGCCTGCCACAGTATCGCCCACCTTCCACACCATCGGGGCAGGAGACGTGACTGAAAAACGCCCACCCTCTGGGAAACCCTTGCTCAGGAGCAGGGGATACCTTTTAGATTGGAATGGTCACCACAGAGCTGGGCAGGCTGCGTCATCAGAGAGACAGGAGTGTTTAGGACTCCCTTGCCCCAGCACGCTCCTCAGGCAGAAGTCGTTTTACCCTTTCAATATACACTGCTACGCATATAATCTGGAAGTGTGAGCCAGTTCTGCAGCTGGCAGGAGTCGTTCCAGAAGCCAACAAGCCCTGGTTGCTCAGGGTGGAAGTGGTGTCTTCTGGTCATTGCAAAACTGCCATGTGTCTCTGGGACACATCAGATCATTGATCAGACAGAAAGATTTGAGTTCAGAATGTTTTTCACTTACCGTTTTGTTCTCTTATATTCATATTTCCAGATACGTTTAGCGTCCGATCTCTTTATTCTGACTCAACAATAGGAGAAAAGAGATTCTGGAGAGCTGTGATCCTGTTACATAGGTTCTCTTTTCTCGTGTCCCAACTATACCACCATGGCTCAGAAGTGATGCCGGACTTAAGCCTGTGAGATAGAGACGGAGAGCAGGCAAAAACGCCTCGAGTGGGGAGCGCATGGACTGTAGAAGCCAGAACCTATGGTTTTTATTTAAATCTCAGTGGTACTTTGGTCTTACAATCTTACATCTTCATCCCCCTGATTTTATGAAATCACGTAGTTAATGACAAGTGAGGTTTTGGATATAAATAAATCTATGGCACCATGTACATAGGCTGTAGGCATTACATAGAGACATGGTCTTCTGCAATTATTACACTATGCGAAAGATGGATGATTCAAACTGTGCCTATACTTTGCTCCAAAGCTACCTCAGAAACCAAATCAATCATTTCTAGATGTCAGTGGGAGTTACGGAGGTAGAGGGTAATTTTACGTGAGATTTACCAATATAAAAGAGAAATCCATAGTTACCCATAAGTCTGGAAAAACTTCCATTAATTGATGGTATAACACTGAGGAGAATGAAAGCAAGTCTGTAATGGAGAGCCCTTCCTTTAAACTCTTGAATTCCTAAAGACAAGCATCCTCCAGTCTGCAGCATTTCCCATTTGTGACAATTATTTCCTGGCATTACGTTGTATATATAATTCATCGGCAGGAGTAGGAGGGGAAGTCATGGTAGTCGGGTTGTTATTGTGGGATTTTGTTAATCCTCTCATAATAATTCAATTAAATCTAATGCCACAACATTAGATAAATTTGTTACTGGGACTAGTGCTTTAAAACCTTTACTTTCAGGTGATCTTATCACAGAAACCTTTCAATTTCTTCATAATATTCACGTGGCTCCCATGGAGACCTGCGCTCGGTGGCAGGTGTGAGTGGTTCATCCTCGCAGTGGTGGAAATCAGAAGTCACTGTAGTCGCTGGCTCATTCGTTCAGGTTTCCTGGGTGCAGGAGGGGGAATCAGGCTGTGCGCGATTAGAGACAAATCCTGGAGCTACGCGGAGCGCTGCCAGCTGAATATAAAATAAGCCTCTGTTACAGCTGCTCCCACGCTCCAAACTGTTGGAGGAACGTCCTGCAATGGAACTGTAATTCTCTTTGAACTGTAGATCAGGAAGCATTTTAAAAATAATTCAAGCCAGTTAATTTAAAATGGTTCATTTTAAAAATTAAATCTCCCTTAATTTTCTAACAGTTTTCTGTAGCCGGCGAAAAAACGACGTTGCAGCCCAACAGATCTGCAGGTGCTGTCACGGGGGTGCATGGCGTGCAGGGGCTCGGCTGTGGGAGGGCTGGGGTTTAACATTAGAGCTGAGACTGGTCCTGCGATCTGCGTCGACAAACTGGGGTGTTTTGTCACTCTGCTGTTCAAAAGACAGATTGAACTGTCTTTTAATAACTTACCACCAGAGGCCATTTTATTACAGTATCTTAAGAAAATGTCTCATAGAATTGGTCAAGGGATCTATTTTGCTGTTGGCGCTGAATGATTTTGCTGGAGTAGCATTGGAAGGGGTTGTTAGGCGTGGCTTTGTAAGGCAAGATTTGCATCACTTGCCCTGCAAATCTTTCCTCTTTTCTCCCGAGCTCATTTTGGACTTTTAATTTACATGCCATAATGGTAGTTATTACATTTATTTATTTCTCCCAGTGTTTCGTTGTAGGTATCAGTCTGTTAGAGAGACTTGCTGTCATTTTCCAGAGGTGAAGTTGTGGCGTTGTGTGGCTCAAGAACAGATGAGGGAGATGTCATGTTTCTGACTCTTGGTCTACCACAGCTTCCTGCTGTGCTCATTCTCCTTTGCTCCCCAGCTGTAGACTGTGTGCAGGAAAACCAAGATAGCTTTTATTTAGAGAAATACTATATTTCTGCCAGTCTTTTGGTGTGTTACCGGCCACCCACCAATGTGTTGATTAGCCAAGGCATGGGGACAGGCTGTGGTACAGCAGCGGGGTGAAGCATTTAGGTCTGGGCTAGTGCTGGTTCTAGCAGCTGCCCCGTTGGAGAGCCCAGCTCTGGGGCGCTTCGGGGCATCGCTGCGCGGAGGGGAGTGGGGCTGGCAGCATCGTTGCCTACCTCATGCACTCGGAAAGAGCTTGCACACGTCAAAATCTAATGTGTATTCCCTTTAAAATATGTACACAACAGTCTTCATTCCTAATGTTCTCCTAAAGCTATTGGAAGTCACATTTACCCTGCCACCAGACGTGTACTCGGTCCAGGACAGAAAAAGAATAGTACTTTTAAGCCCTAAAATGAATTGCTCTTCTCCCGTTCTTGTTCACGTAAAGCCCTTACATCTTCAGAATGGTTTCTTTTCTATGAATAAACAGTGCATACATTGTTTATACAGTTTAATTGTAAGGAAAGAAATTCATAAAAAACAAATGATGTTCTGTGCTGGTAGCAAAGAATATGAAAGTGTCCAATTAAACAGGCACTCAGTATGACATATATAATAGCAACATCTGTTATCTTAATTAAACAAGTTTCTGTATAAAGGGACCCTCATAGCACACTTTGTTAGAGCAGGATCTGACCTAGATAATCCAGGCACGCTCACTATCTTCATGGAAATTTTCCCAGTTGGTCCCATTATCTTGCAGTCTTGACAAGTTTCGTGATATATGAGCACACTCTGGCACACACAAAGCCATACCGCGTAAAGCAGGAAGATTATTTATTTTTTTTTTAAGCTGAAAACCAATAAAAGCACAGAAAAGCAGCATATAGTGGCATTTACCCACTTCGTTCAGTCACGGCGGCATTTGGGAGCGTAAAGGCTAACTCGGACCTTGTCAAATAACGTTCAGGAGAGAAAACTTCACTTCCAGAAAGTGCTCACGATTCGTTGTCAAAACTGGCTTACATGCTTCAGGATTTAAGTAATTTAGATCCAGATGTTTCCAGGTATTTCATTGGTGCTCTCCACCGTAGCCTAGAGTCAGAGATGATCTAGAAGGGCAACTTCAGTTTTGAAAGTCCTGGTGCCCTGGTAACTTCTGAAAAGGAGATGAGGATTTGCAAGACCGGGAAGGAGCAGCGGGAGTCTGATGAGGACTCCGGGCTTTGTACCCATCCGCAAACAAACACCCAAACAGAGACACCCTGAAACCCCAGCCTAGTCAGGAGGAGATGTGCTCTGCTGCTCAGAGCCTGCCGGGCAGATCAGGAGCCCCGTGCTTGGGGCTGTAGGACACCAGGCAGCTGTAGCTGAAAAGCCTCTTGGATATGTTAATACACAGCTGTGCCTGCAGGCTTATTAATATGGGCAGTGAATGTTAATTTGTTCGTAAAGAGGAGCACCGCCCGACGCAGCCGCTGCCAGCTGCTTCGAAGAGGAAGCTGAGTCCTGCCCCAGGTGAAGCCGAACCTCTCCGTCCTGCCCTTGGTGCCCGGGCCGGCACGATGTCGATGGGAGTCACAAGGTAAAGCCCAAAGCAGCAGTCCCTCCTCCCAGGAGCTGGAGTGATCATGGCCAAGGAAAAGCAGCAAGTTCTCACCTATTTTTTTTGTTGTCTTCTGCACTTCAAAACTGTTCAGAAAGGCTTTTCTCTCTGGAAGAGGTTAGCCATGTTTTTTTCAAGAGTTCCCATCCCAAGGACCTCTTCACACAGGTTGCTGATTTACAGACCCCTCAGTTAGGGATTATTTTTGTAACAGGAATTTTAACATATTCGCTTTGATGCCATGTCATTTTGAGAAGGAAAAAATTGTGAAATCAGACAAGAAAAGAAAGGCTTTTCTGTTATTCTTTCAGCGTGTCTTCAGCTTAAAAAGTTGTATAAATTCCAATTTTTATTTGTTGCCTCAGCCTTCCTAATTAGTAGTTAATTACTTTAAACAGCCAGAAAGAAAATGGCAATAGGACAGACAGCACATCTTTCCCAGTCTGGTGCCAGGATACAAACCCTGATAATATTTTTATATTGATTACTTGAGAGGTGAGTTGCCAGCAGTAGCTTTTGGACACACAATCTAGTGACACTTCAGCAGAAAATAAAACCTCAGAGGATGCTTCCTATCATTGTTTTGCATTAATTGTGTTGACTGTTTTGGTTTTTTTTTTAAATAAAGCACCTGTGCAATTTCTTTAAGGCAGACAGGTAACCAAACCATCAATAACTTGTCGGGTTTTCATTACATCCTGCCTAGGCAAAATGAAAAATGACACCCTGCAAATAGCTTTTTGAAGTTTGAATCGACAATGCGGCATTCATCTTAGTTTTCAAAGACAATGGCAGCAGATGGCTCTACTTCATTGGAACATCTGAAATAACTGGCGTGTCAACTTACTTTAACCAATTTCCTGCAAAATAGAATGAAAATGAACCAGGAAACCACTTGATTCAGTGGTCCGAGGTCTTGGAAAGCAGTCGTTCTAGGCTTGATGGCCTCGTGTTCATGGACTGTTTGTTTCCCAGCAGAAGCTGGTTTTAGCTCTGGGTTCTTCTGGAGGATCACAGTGTGTTTTAACACAAGCTCGTCGTGGCTGTGGGTCAGTCAGCTCAACACTGAGCACTGCTTTAGTGCACTAAAAACCACTGATTTGTGTGATCTGAAATCCGCTGGTGAAAACCGCTCAGTTTTGCCATAGTTCTCTTTAGGAGTAGGTCACTAACTTTTCCTTGTTTTAAGGATAGTTACATGGACCTGTTTTCTTTTCTTTGTGTGTATCTGGCAACTATAATAAATCCTGTTGCTTTTGTAGTTCGAGATATCTGTTGCATACCCTATCAATGGTGTCTCCACAGAGCCTAGCTCTCTATCTGTTTCACTGTAGCAGCTTTCTGGTGATTGAACCTCTCTTCAGCATTGACAGTAAGTCGGCGACTCCAGTTCATTCTTGCATTGTCTTTTCCTCCTGCTTCTGAACAACTGTTTCTAGCAAAAGGTTATCTGAGGACGGTTAGAGAGCTATCTAGAATCCAGATTCACTGCTGGTTTATTTTGTATGTGTAAAGTAATTAGGCTGATCCCTACAATTTGCAAGTTCATTTATCTGCTCCTGTAGAGCTAGGAAAGTATTTCCCATAACCAGCCACAAACTGTTGTCAAGCGTACTTGTGATGCCGATGAACGTACTCCCAACCTATGCCAAGTTTTAGCCGGTGTTCCAGAAATGAGCCTCTCTCTCTCACGCACCTTGACACGGTCTCCTGTAACATCAGCAATCTGTTCCTGTTTCCCCAGCAGATTATTTTCAGCATGGTGTTGTTGTAGTATTCAGAGATACACGTGTAGGACATCGCTGCTACCACCGCGGCTGCTGGGCCGTGCTTGCGACTGCAGCCTGACCAAACTCGCGGTGCTGCCGTGACACAAGGTAGCTAGAGAAGTCAACAGGCTTTTACCTTGGGGCTTGTGTTGATTTTAGAAGTAGAGCCCTGCTTCCAGAGGCAGGCAAAAGGAGAGGATGAAGCATCCAGAGAGCCCCATCTCAGAGGCACCAGCCCTCCAGAGCACCGTGAGACGCGTCCTGTGTTTACACGTCCTTCACACGGCCGCTCACTGCGTGCCGTTAAACGGCTGCTGCTTTTCCTGCTTGAGGTGTCCCGTCTCTATGATTATTAAATTCATCTCTAGGTACCATGCACACAGCTACAGATTATTTCTCCCTCTCTGTAAAGACGCTTCAGGAAAGCGCGAGTTCCTCTCCTTGGCGCTGTAGCGTCGGAGGTGGCGGGAGCTGGCTCCCGGCAGCGAGGCAGGTTTCTCTCCGTTGTGAGCACACGTTGCAGCCAACGCTTGCAAAAATAAACGCCTGTAATTAGTCTCCTAAATGCAATTTGAAATGGATGTGTGCTTCATACTTGTCCTCCAGTTGAAGAAAATAGTAGTAATGATTTTAGTAAGTCTGTAGGGTTTTGAAGAAAAAAATTATTATCAAATATTTCTTCCCTTGGATATTTTCATGATTAAGAGCAAGAAGGTAGTTAGGGCCACACTTCAAGAAATGCATGTTTAAAATCCAAGGAAATAATTATAGTCTACGGGGGAAAAAAGGATTCCTAATGAACTTTTTAGACAACCTACCAGAATTGGTGATATTTTTGATGATTATTTAAACATCATTTTTAAGTGATGTAAATGTGTCTTTGGATCTTGCACATCTATGTTAAAGTAAATTACAAGTGGAGTGGGTAATTTATCTTTGTACTGTGGGCATTTTTTGTTGAAACTAGAGGAAAAGATGTGTTATCTTTGAAAGACTATGCCTTCGGGCTTCTATTCGGGTGGTATCAGCTGTAACAAATAAGCTGAGAATGCATTTATTGCTTCTGCTCTAATCTCACGAATGCTTCCAGAAATGGTTTGTGTCAGCAGGTGATGCACTGAAAATCTTGCACAGATTTTTTTTCTCAGAAGAGAATAATTTTTATGAGCTTCAGTGGAGTCCCCTTTCATGCTCATGTTCTCCAAACCTCCAAAGCGTTTGCTGTAGGTAGAGGGCGATGGCTTGTCCTCGTTGGGGAAGGAGTTGTTGGCGAGGGTGGCCGGAGGCTGCGCTTCCAAATTTAATTCCGCCTGTTTCCACTGTCCCTCTTCATAGACTGGAAGAACTTGATCTCTGCGCCTCTGGCTACAGTTGCTGCCCTGGAAGAATGAGCATAGCAAATATTTCACCAAACGTTAGGTAGATGGAGTGCAGTAGTGGCTTCGCAGCACCCGCTGCTCTCTATGCAAGATTCGCGCTTCCGAGTGCGAGAGAACGCTTTGTGGGGAGCGGCGTGCCTCTGGGTCGGTAGTTGTGCAGAAGGGGCTCTTTTAGCCTTTTATGAGGCAGTTTGCAAGTGTGCTTTGCCCCTCCACCACCACCAGCAAGAGCTGCTCCAGGGGTAAAGCCCCGGGGCTGCTGGTGCCCGTGGGGAGCATCCCCGTCCTTCACAGTGTCATCGTGGCTTTAGTGGCTTACGGCAAACGGCGACCTTAGTCCATAAAAATAAACTGTGAGGTTGAAGGGCTGTGCCAAAAGGGCAGTTTCCCATGGGCGCCGGTCTTCAGTTCCCAACAAAATCAATGAAAAATTGGCTCTCCACACCATTGGACCCTTCCAGACTCACAAAGTCTTCCCATACAGCTCAAATTATCATTGCCTCATGTCTCAGGAATGAAAGCTGTAAAAACGAGCTTTCCTTTGCTTTATTCAAATCTGCTTCCTCAAATATTTATTTTCATGACATGGTCTTTCTTACTGTATTTATTTTAATTTTGTGCGTAGTGAAAAAAGAGCAGTAAGGGAGAGAAGGCGAAAGGTTTCTATTATTTGAAATTCACCACATCCTACTCATTTCCTTCAGGGTCCCTTGCACTGTTTGTATTTGGTTTTCATTTGTTTCTCCCCATTATCAGCATCCCTTAAGAAAGATATTTTGTAGAGAAATGTTCTTCTTAGATAACCTAGGGATATTTCTATATTTGAATTATGCCTCTAGGCATCTTTAAACAATTTACATGAAGTCTCTAATAGCTGTAAACGCTCCCTCCTTTCCCTCCCACCGCCCCGCTCCTTTGGGATGAGGTTTTCTCACTTCCAGACTTGTCTTAAAAATTTATGGGCAAAAGGGAGGATGATGACAAAACACAGCTTTTGTGTTTATAGGTATTAATGTAGGCTGGATGCAGTATTACTTATTTGGACTGCTCCGTCAGTGCAGATAACCAATTTGTTGTAAAAGAAAATAGTGGGAGAACGTAGGATGCCAGATCCATGACTGGTTTAAGCTGATATTGAATTCAGTGGCGTTATGTTGTTTGATGTTGCCAAAGGGGCCCCTACTATTTTCTTAAAAATGTTTATCTGAGCAAAATGTGTCCTTATTTTCTCTCTCGAAAAATATTTACAGGGTTTTTTGTTATAATCTTAAAGAATTGCAATTTATACTCTCCCCGCCTTTAATTCTTTATACTTAGCAAGCCTGTAAATGAAAAGCCTAAAACGAAAACGCGTTCACGCACAACAGTTCACCTCCCTGGAGGAAGTGTTCTTAGTATTTTCTTGGAGATCAATACCGAGAATTCCCTAAGAAAAACAAGTATTTTTCGATGCAGCAAGTTAAGAGAGCTATTACCTAGGAAGAACTTTCAAAAGTTTCATTTTAATTCTGTGTGCTTTCCTATTTTCATCCCAGAGCACAGAAAATGCCAAACGAACCCAAATTCAGTGCACCATAGATGTCTAGGTGATGCTCCTCAGTGCCTTCTCCAGCCAGAGTTCTTTTACTTGAAGAAAATATATATATTTTAGAAGTCAAGAAACATTCTGATGACAGAGACCCCAGCAGCCCCACGTGGTTGTGCCACGCACAACCTCAGGAGTTCAACCACATCATCCTCAGGCTCTTTAGCTCCTTTTAAAAGCATCTCAGGCAAAGCTTGTGGGAAAACATTCCACTGAACTCAATAGAGCAGGATTTTACCTCGGTTTATTTTGAGCAAATATAGTTCTTACCTGAAAATTAATTATAGGGAGTTTGCTGTTAAGAGACCTGCCAGTTGTCATGGATAAGAAAGGCCTTATCTAATGCCTGCTTTCACCAAGAGAAAGACATGCACTAAATTAAATGGGCTTTGACTGAGGCTCTAAATTAGCTCAGGCTTTTCTGTGAACCATGAAAAGAGAAGTAGTTACAGACAAATAAGTACTGAAGCAGCTGTAGGTGGTTATCTAAATCAAAACTAACAGGTCCTGGACAAGAAGTTGCATATGCATAGCAGGCTGCCTGTGCAGTATGTCTGTCCCCATCAGCTCTGAGTTCAGATGGGTCATCAAATGGAAACCGCTGTCATACTGATCCAACAGACAGTTGCGTTTCACTCGGACTTATCCTAACGGCTGCTAGACATGGACCCAACTTGTCCTGTCCTTGCTCGCATTGCTGTCCTGACCATAGCCCTCAGGATGCGTTGATGGGCTGCGTCGATGTCCCGTGGCTGTGCAGACACCGCCCGTTTCACAGCCATTTTCAGAAATGTCTGGGGTAACAGGACGTGGGCGAAGCTCAAGCTTGGAAAGGCCTGTCTGCTTACGAGGTGATGCTGCGTATTTTTGGCTGGTATTGGCGTAGGGAAGGAAGGCTCAGGTGGCATGACGAGGCGCTGGCGGGGGGTTAGGATCAGGGCTCTCCCCTTGCCCTCTCCTCTCTGCGCACCGGGGACAACTGAGAGTGCTGAGTGAAGCCCCGAGAAGTTGCCTTTGACCTCAGCATATACTTTAATAGGGATTAATGTTATGAAGCAGAAAGCTCTGACCTTACTGTTATTTATTTACGTAATGTAAAGGTTGTAGTCACACACGAAGACAGCATCCCAGGGCCACAGAAATTATTAGCTGTGGACCATATTCCGAACCAGCCCATTCTTCAAGTGACAAGCAGGTCCTCGTGAGCGGTGTCCCTGATTTTGGGGAGGGCTGTGCTCTGAGCAGTAAATCCTCCCTCTCAGCCAAACCTGTGAGCATTTCTAAATTTCACTGTGTTTTCCTGAAATAGCCTAATGGCCAATACTGCTTTTATGAGATCATTTTAATAATCCCAGTCTCTGCCTCATTGCATGGGAAGCGTTATTAAAAAGGTAATAAGCTGCTACAAAGACATGTGATCGAAATAGAAATAATTTGATAAATAATGCAATTGCCCGGAATCATTTGCATTTGCAGTAGACTTGTGGCATGAAGCAAAGTTGCTGTTAGGCTAAATATTGCTCTAGCTATTCCTTCCTATGAACCACGGGAAAAGGCTGAGCAAATACACCACTGAGACTGCACTCTGGTCTGTCTCGTGCTTCTGCTTTCTTCCTCTGCTTCCGACCCCCCCCCAGCCCCAGCAAGGCTCTGGAGGATGGACAGTAGGTCATTCATCATGTTGGCTGAAATACGCTGTTTTTCACAGGTACATTTAACCTAAATCCTCTCTCAGAAGACGGATTATCTCTTAGAAGAACTCTGGCACAACAGTCTCTTTTCAATAGCCACGTCTACCACTGCCACAAAGGCTGTACATGAAGGGATCAATGGTAGTTTTATCTCAAATTGCACTCGGTGTGTGTTTCTTCCAACTGACATTCATTTAAATGCTTGCACTAAGACATCTTTTCTCCCTGTAATAGAAAAAGGATCAGACATCCTAAGCATTGTTTCCTGGGGAAAAAAAAAAATTAAAATATTCACTTGGCTAAGCATGAAATATTTCGGATGCATGTGTTTAATCAACAGTGAAAGCAAGTGTAGTTACGCTTGTATTTCATAAATTAAAATGCTAAAATTATCAGATAAGAAACAACGTACCTTATTTCATTGCAGTAGTGCTAATATAACCATTTGAGAGGAAAAAAGAAAAAAAGTCACTTTATAATTATAAGCACTTTGCTCCGAAGAAACAGCGGAGCTCTGATTTGCAGTCCGGTAGTCCCGCCGCCCGCCTGTGTGCTGCGTCCCTCGGGAAGGCAACCGTTGCCGCCACACATGAGACCTGCCATATGCACCGCGTTTGTAGTCCATTCATGTTCCACGTGTTTCCATCTGCTGAACAGAAAAATAGAGGGCAAGCTGAGAAGAATGTATTGAGGGATACCTACAGTATCATCTGTCTGGTGCAGATCAGATCTTCTCTCGGTGATGTGTGTACTTTGTGAGTTACGAAATCATTTGCAATGAAAAGGTTAGTGCATGGACCTGCAACTTATCCCTGCAAAGGCTTTCACCCAGTGACTGCAAGGTGAGGGTGAGGTTGAACAGCCCCTGGCTCTGCAGTGCTGATGTATTTGGTTCCTGGACCTGCATAGATTTTCTTTTAATTAAACAACAGAGCAAGATGTTACAGTAGATATTAAAAGTCTGGGATTTTTAAGCAAACGTTCTGCCAAAGCATGAGGTCAAACCTGAGCAGCAGGTCGTAGGCGTGTTTTGGTAGATGCAAGTGATGCAGTCAGACACCCAAAGGTCAGATTTCCTGGGAGCTGGGCTGGAGGCAATTACTGATACTCAGCTTTATTATGTGCTCTGGGAGTTTTGCGGTTTTCAGTCATCGTTTATATTCCAAATAAGGGCTTGATCTCATTTTCAGAAAGTCAGCGATAAAACTCTTACTGATCTCAACAGGACGTGTTCTATCTCTAAATGCATATGTTACTGCCTGAGAAATATTTATCTGCTCCTGGGTGAGCTACATGAATCAGATCTATTGTGCTCGATTCGGGGTGGGAGGGAAGGTAACCTGCTGGATAGGAGACTGAACAGAGGTGGCAGATGTATCATGAGCTGAAAAATAAGCGCTAATAGATCAGACCAAAATGATTATGCACTGCTATTTTTCCTCATACTGCTCCAGGTCTGCCTGGCCTCTTCCATTTCCAGCAGCTGCTTGGAGACACTAGGCAAGTTAGCATTGCTGTGCTGGTCCAGGCAGCTGGCCGTGCTGATGTGGCCATGATGCCAAGGTGGGTCCTTTCTAGGTAGCTTGGGTGTCTGAATAGCAGCAGAGCTCTGCGCAGCTGTAGCACGCGCTTAGATATTTTTCATCCGTAAAGGTGCATCTTCCTCCTTCGCGTGCTTTCCAAGGTTCACAGCAAGCAAATAGACAGATGCCTTCAGACGCTTCCATTCCTGCAGAGCTGGCAAAGGACACACAGTTGTCGGGCATGCAGCATCGACAAGAAGCGGCTGTGGAAACTGTGTGCCTATCAGTTTTGGGAAAGGCTTCTTTAGGGTAATGCAAAGTGTTCAGCTTGCAACTTTTTATATTTGCTGCTGCAGTGGCAAAAAAAAAAACACTGGGCAAGGAAGGCTAGAGAGGAATGTTTTCAGCATTTTTAAAGGTCCTTTGTCCCCAGAAGAGTTTTGATCAAAATACTGACAAGGTCAGCTCTTCCTGGGGTAGAACCCAAAGCTTCGGATTCGGAAACAAACAATCCTTTTATCTCCTAATTTCAGATGTGTCTCCGCTCTCTGTGGACCTGAAATCTCCAGCTGACAACACGGACCAACAGATTCTCTCTTACAAATGCTATGTTTAAAATAGATGACCTTTCTTTATATAAGGATGGCAAGCTATCTTATATGATCTTTTTTTTCAAATGGATACTTTTATCTTCTTTGCTTTTTCTCTGATATTAGCAGTGACCATGAGCCGGGTTATCAGTAGAGCAGTTGCATTAACCTGTACAAGAAGAGATTTACGTTTTTCATTGTTACCACCGTTGTGGTTAATAGTAGCAGGGAACCCAAAACGTTCAATAGCAAGTCAACAGCTCATTTTTTGAGTTTGTAGTGGTTTAAAGAGGTGTATACTCAGCAACCAGCTCTCTGTTCTGAAGTAATACGCATGTTTCTTGGAAATGTGGGTTATTTTTATGTCTTCCCAAACATCTCATTAGAAAACATTCTGGGGGTGTATTTCAGAAGAGGAAGAGAGCGTACTGAACAGTGCTTCATTTAATTTGAACTTTGCGTCTTGAAAGAACTTTTTCAACCAAACTGCTAAAAGTGGTTGATGCAGGGATGTTTGCTTTCAAGCCAATTAGCAGTTTGAGAACCCTCAGTGCCTGAAATGAGCCTCTCCTCTCGTTTAATATAGACATGGCTGCAAAGAAAATTTGTGAATGAGCAAAATCGGTGAAAGTCCTTCGTACTTTCCCAACAAACTGTAACAAATTTCAAAGTGTTAAAATAATTACTTGTTAACTTCCAACACGCTGGATTCAAATTAGAGGACAAAACATTCAGTGTAGAAAAGCACCATCATCAAAAAGAGCCACATAACCATAAGGCCTCTTAGTGAGTGAGTCACAGTAAGGTTTTAATGGTCTGATTTATTAAAAAAACCAAAATAAAACAACAGTTAACTTGCACAATTATCTGTTAGTTTTAATGCTGGTCATTTACAGGATTGCGCGGTGAATTACTTAGTTACCAGATGAGAATTAAACATGCCTGGAGACTCTCCAAGGATTGGGTTTGCAGAACTTGGTGCAAGTCCTACCTGAACTCTTTGCAGCATGTTACCAGAGTTAAAAGATACCCGTGTGCTCAAACTGTAAAGCCAGCCATCCGTGGCTTTCAGCAAGAGATCACAGAATCACAGAATGCCAGGTTGGAAGGGACCTCAGGGATCATCTAGTCCAACCTTTCTGGGAAGAGCACAGCCTAGACAAGACAGCCCAGCTCCCTGTCCAGACGACCCTTAAAGGTGTCCAACGTGGCCGAGCCAACCCCTTCCCTGGGGAGATTATTCCAATGGTGACTGTCCTCACTGTGAAAAATTTCCCACGGAAGGAAATAAAGCCAGCACTAGCTCCCTGAGATGTGCCAGAGCCAATGGTGGATGGACACTCCTCATCCAAAGGTTGTATTTAGAGCAATCCACTCCACATTAACCATAAACTAATTTTACATTGGGAATAAAGACAACTTCGAAGGAAACCAATAGCGTGAGAAAGACAGAGACAGAAAAAGCATTATAATTTGAAATTAAAGCTGGCTTCGTCAACTGACACAATCAAAATGATCTATGGAAGTGGTTATCCAGTGAATAGGATTCAACCATATGGCTAAAAATAAAAATAAATTAAAATAGAATCTCAACTGTACAGAAATAGTCCAAAACATCACTTTATTTCTTGGGTTGCAAAAATGCTGAGGGAGTGAGTGCAGAGTCTGGCAGGGGCAGCGCCGGAGCCGGGTGGTCCTTCTTTTGCTGGAGCATATTGCTGAGCTTGTTCTGTCGTTTATATTGATTTGAATTTTAATGCATGCCAAGGGCACCTTCAGCTTTCAGAAAGGCACTCTTGTTTCCGAAGACCTGAAATTGGTAACAGCAGTAAATAATTCCTTGGGAGCTCCTGGTGCTGCCGCTGCCCAGGCTCCTGCACTGGAGCCCAGTGCGGCAAGTCCTGTGCTCCAGCGCACATTTAATGTAATACGTGCATTGATTTGTGCCAGCATAGTAGTGAAGATAAGAGACAAGTAGCTATATACTACTCTCTTCCAATTATTGAGCTGGAGCAACTGCTACAGAAGCAAATATATGGCACTGGACTCCTGCAAAAATAAATTACAGTGGTGAATGTTACTGACGGCAACAATTTGGAGACCTATAAGCCAGTTGAGAAACTTCTATTAATATCACCGCTAGTGATGTGTGAAATATAACCTCTGTCCCTGGTTGCTGCCAGCTGGCCTGCATGTTGTTGTGCTGCTGCAAGAGCAGGTCAGGGAGAGGCTAGCCAGGACGGAGATCCGGTGGCTGCTGTCGGAGCATCTTGTACCGTCTTCCTCCTCCTCGCTCGGTACCGTTGTTGTAAAGACACTCAAACCTTCCCGTTTTTCGAAGCAGGCCTATGCATGTGGACCGAGCAGCCTGTGTGTGCCCATCAAGAGAGCGTGGCACGACAAAAAGCAGCCGCACTGCCTCCCTTGGGCGAGACGATTATCTCCCGAGTCCCGCTGGAGACCATGTCAGCCCAGCGGCTGCAGCTGGCCAGAGCCTGGGGAGCCCCACGGCTGGCGTGGGCAGATCTCCTTCACGCCTGTGTTCATGCCTTGTCTCACGCCGGTGCTTGATTCAGCTGCCTCAGTGCTATCCCATGGCTGCAAGAAAAGGCTCCTGCAGATTCGTGCCGTCTGTTTCTTAAAGTCTTCTCAGGTGGGAAGTGCCATCGCAGCACTTCTGTAATGGTGCAAGTGTTGTTTGCTGAGTTTCTTTCCTCCTAATTTCTTAATCCAGTTGCGCAGATCTTGATTGGCATTAAGGATGCAGGAAGGCTTCTTCGTTTTCTTTCAAATTAGTTAAATTGGGAAATAATTGAGTAGGAGAAGGCAGGAATTAATACAAGATTCTCAATGCAGGTCTGAAAGTGGCTGAAGGGGAGAAAGCAGATTGTGCTGCCAGACATGATACTGAGCAGACAGCCAAGTATTTTGCTAAAAGAGGTGATATTAGACTGGGAGAAAGGTTTTTCTGGAGTCTCCTTAGATTATGCCTCCACAGGGCACGAGTCATTCATGTTTTGATGAGATTTACTGGGCAGGGCCAGGTTTTCTGTTTTCACTGACATAGAGCAGAAAAAAAAATGAAGAAACAGAACAGAATGGAACAGGAGGCAAAGGTAATTGTGAGAATAAGGCAAGCCTGAAGTGCAGCCCTCGTGCAAGAGGAGGGGCTGGGGATCACCCCAGGAATTGACGTGCCATCCCCGCCCTCCTCTCGCCATCCAAGAGACGTGCACTGCCGCAGATAACAACACTGTTTTGAGAGGGAGTACGTATATGAGGAGGGGATGGGAATGAAATAGGATTATTTTTTTTTTTTAACCTGCAAATACAACTGCGGATAAGCCCCGCGGGCTGAGTTATACTGCAGGTGGAGAGTGCAGAGGGGAAGCTTGGCAGCGTGGTACCCTTGCTGAAAAGCCATCAGCCGGCTTCAAAAAAAAGCACCAATAAAACACCTGCTTCATTGCATCTGTTCGGCAGAAGCTTTTACATTGTTAAGCAGCAAGCGTGGGCATTTTTAGATGGAGCCTGTGTACCACATGTTGCAAGGGTTGTCATGGTGAGTGCTGAATATCAAAGTACAGACACGTGTAAAACCTACACAAGCTGCTGGTGTGTAAATTAAAGTTGCCCTCAAGTAAAAACACAGAAAACTCATGTACATGATGCATTCAGTATTTATGAACTGTGTCCTGAGAGATTCCTGTCAGCTAAACTCCCTCTGTAACAGGCAACTGACTGTTGTTCAAACCATCAATAATTAATGCAGACTCGAAAGAGTTTTATGGTAACTTAAGAAATACACAACTTCTGTGTCTGCTGCCTTTCCAGAATCACTGTTTTGGACAACGGGAGCCTCCGGATTGTCAACGTCACCAAATCCGACGCGGGAAGTTACACCTGCGTGGCCACAAACCACTTCGGGACAGCGAGCAGCACGGGCAGCTTGGTTGTGAAAGGTAATTGCAATTTTTATTGCATAGGACTGATACTCCGTTTTAGTGTCTAAGAGCATCCCAAGCAGCCCCATGCATGCTGCACCTTCCCCTTCGATGCTGATGCAAGCAGAGCCCGGGGGGATTAAAGTGTCTTTTGCATCTCGGAGACCTGCCGAGCCGCGCGGGTCAGAGACAAAGTTAAGAGCAAGAAGCTGACGGATGGTGCTTACAGCAACCTAATGCGTTTGTTTTCACACGTAGTTTAAAATTATACTGCAAACGATATGGGAATTGTAATACACAGCCAGGTCCCTGGTCCATAGCGTTGAATGACTCCTTTTTAGCAATGGCCAGTAATCGTGTGTGAGAAATATTTGCTGTTGCCGCAGCCAGCTGTGTCCTAAGATTCAATTTTGCAAAGGACATGCATAAAGCCATGGCGCACCCATGGAGAAATGTTGCCCTCGGCATGCTGAGATTAGGTGGTGTCCTTTAAAAACACGTCTTATCTAGTTCAACTTCATTTATTCTTATTACTCCTAAAGTTCTATTATCTTTTTGAAAAGCTTCTGAACTCTTTAATAGATCTTGTCTTGTTGCAGAATGCTGCAAGGGGTTCACCTTTGCGATTCAGTGTCATAATTTTTGAAAAGATGCACAAACTCTGATGTAATTTCATTATGTTTTATCCAGGGCTGAATTTCTGCATTTCAGGAATTCAAAGCGTTTACTCATGTGTATTCAGAATTTTTCTGTCAAATATTTTTTTCAAAGGCCAAAGCTATAACATTTGACAAAAATGTTTAAAGTAATATTTTGATGAACAATGAGGGACACTGACAAATGTCTTAAATTCAATTTTGCCTGCTTATGAGCAGTCCAATGTCTGATAAATTATTATAGGTGATAAATATATAGATTATTACACTTATAATCACTCTCCATCTCCTTCTTATTTAGGGAAAAACCTATATTGGGTAACGAATGAGGAAAGATTGATTACAAAGCAATAAATCAATCACAAAACTCTAATGCTGTCAGTTTTAATTCTCCCATATATTGGCATTGATGAATAGCGTTCAGTTAGAGGCTCTCCCAATCTATTATTTTTATGGTATATAGGGAATACTTTAAAATGTTTCAATGCAAGTTTTAATTTGTGGTTTTTACAGTCGGAGCACATTTCAGCAAGTAGCGTCAGGATCAGGCAAGCGCTGAGAAAGCTGGCGAGCGCCCGCCGTAGTTACGAGCTGCGGGCGACAGTGGTACAGCAGCCGGTTTTTCTCAGAGCAGAGTGTTCGCCTCTGCCTTAGCTGTCCAGTGAGGAACTTATAGTTCCATGGGATGTTCCTGGGGTTGTGCTCAACGGCACCTGGGCCTTCTGCTTCCCTTACGCCAAGGGGCTGACGGTGCAGCCCCAGCGTGGAGGGCTGCCTTATCCCTTCACGTCTCCTACAGGTATTTATTGTAAAAGGGACGCTGTGACATACTGACACCAAGAGTTCTTTGTTCTTCAGGTCTGGAGTTGATCTGAACAGCTTGTATGGCATTTGCCCATGCCTACGTCGCTCCCTGCAAACAAAAACAGAGACGAGTGAGGATCAGCATTAGATCTCTGTATGAGCTGACTCTGCCTTTTTGTAATCTGTGATGTCCTAAGGAGGCACCCACAGCAAAGAGCTAAGAAAGTGAGGCTCAGGGAAAATGAATGTAAAAAAGACCTTGTCTATTATTAAAAGGGTCGATCAGCTACTGCCTGCCACAGCGCAAAACTGGAGAGCGAAATGGTAAACACAGCCCAAACATCCTTCCCTGGGCTCCGCGGGGACCGCAGGAGGGTGGTGCGGGCTCACGGCAGGAGACACCGGCTTTTCAGCTGCAGGCTGGGCATGGCATGGCTGAGGTCACCCTGGTTTTCCGAGCGCTGCGAGGCACGAAGGGGGTTGAATCGGGATCTGCAGTTCAGGGACCACTTGTACCACCGTAAAAAAGCCAGTAGTTGAAAATTGGACTGTGTTTCATTTCTGTTATCGGAGAGTCATGCTTCTGTAATTCATGGCTTATGCTTTCTTCCTCGCGGTACCCAAGGAATAGCCCCTAACTCCGAGCGCAGTAGTCAGCAGTTATTGTACCTGATCTTTGGGTTCATGTGGTTTACAAATCACTTTTCTTTGCGGTAAGGTTATAAAGGATTAGCAAGTACTTTTTTCTCCCTCAGTGCTCCGTTTTAACTCGATTCCATTAGCATTAATGGGAGCGACACATGTGCATGAAGCAGAGAATACACTCTTAAGCCCAGGATGGGGATATTAACAACAAACTGAGAAATGCAATTTCAAAGTCCATCCCATAAAAAAGTAAAAAAGAGCAGAAACTATTCTGAACTCCAAATGAACTGTGTAAAATACCGTCTTTTACACTGAAATGCTTGAATTTCTCTGCCCTAAGTAAAACACTGGCAAGTTTTGACAGAAATATGACTGAATACCTTATTTTAACTCAGTTTTGCGGTGTACAAAAAGACTAATTTATCAGCTGATGAGTTTTTTGACCTTAAGATATGCTTATATTCTTTTCTAACTCAACTTATGTCACTGAGGAAAAAACTGTGAAGGTCAATAGACATTTTTTCTAACCTTCCTGTGTTCTTCCATTAATATTGCAGGTTCTTTTTTTATTTTTAATTTTCTTTCTCTCTCAGAGATGCCGACAGTGTCAAAGACAGTGTAGGCAAGGATGGGAAGAGGAGGACAATATCTGTTACGCCAGAACCAAGGAGCTTAAAATAAATCTCTGGCAAACAACCAGAGAGGGATGAATAAATATTCATATTATGCATGAGTAGACAGCTTAAAAAATATGAAATTCTGACGGGTGCCCACAGGGCTGCGTATTAACATGCCGTTGTCAGAGCTGGGGAACCTCGGTGGTTTTCCAAACCAGTGGGATTGTGGTTTGGGTTTGTTCTGTTGGTTGGCGCTAAACGAGAACGACTATGGCCCGCGAGACCTGAAATCTTGCAAACTTGCATTACGGTTTGACCTTTGAATTAAAAAGCAGGACCGAGTTTGTAAGGGTACAGGCGACTCCTGCAGACAGTGTTCAGAGCTATGTAAAACATGGCATGTGTTTACATGTAGTACATAAATATTAATTTCCATCTTTCTTTTTCCATTTTTTCCTATACTTGAGGCTAAATGTTCAGTTCTTCCAACACACAGAAGATCTAGAGACTTTCTCAGTACTGGGGGATTAAACGGCAAATAGTGTAAGCAGGCGCAGACTGTACGCTGTGGGGATTTTTGTATTTAACGCAGTGATATAAATTGGCTAATACAGCAGCAGCTCTGAAATAGGAAACCAATTTCAGGACATTGCCATAATAGTTCTGAGTTCAGGAAGCACGAGGAGAGGCTCCTGGCGCCAACGTCCCAGCTTGTGCAATGGCTAAACCCCCGTGAAGTTTCTCTGGCAGCATTAGGCACGGAAGAAGCAGCACGAACAAGCTAATGGCGGGAAGGCAGATGACAATAGCGTATCGCCACCGTTTCTCTCACAGGATGAGAAAAAATCTTTGTCAGGCAGCTTGTTTCCCAGGAGATACACCGAATATCTCGACGAGCCTGTGGCCAGCTTTGCTTTTGTGACGTTGGAGAAGAGTGGGTCGTGGCGCCCACCGTAGCCATGTGTGGCTGCTTCTCACACGTCTGCTTTCCTTTTGGTCGTGTTCTGAGCTATAAATCTTCCTCTATATAAATATATATATTTATAAAAATTTTATGTAAATTTATATAAAAATCTATCTATAAATCTACTCATTCAGCTTGACTCCGCAGCCTGTAGCTTCACGGTGTGGTCCTTAGTAATTTCCAAGTAGGCAGGAGCGATGTGCCGCGCTCCGACGGACGAGCGGATGCGCAGGGGAGCGGGGCTGCTGCTGCGTCCGTACTGGGAGCTGTGGGTGTGGAACTGGCCACGGAGGAGCGGTGGCAGGCATTGTCCTGCAGCGGAGATGCTCTCGGCTTTCAAAGCACTCCAGCCTGCCAGAAACTAGCTTTTCATACCATTTATTAGCCAGTTGTCTTTGATTGCAGACCAGGATGATCCAGGCCTTTCCAGTCCCCTTATTGCAGTGGTTTAACAGGCAGAAACAGCGTGTGAACGCTTGGTAGAGTCTGTACGTTTCTGTTCTCGTCGGGAGGTACAGCAACTCCGGTCACGTTGTTTCATCTCTGAAAGGGCAAGTTCCGATGGCTTTATTTGCTTGTTTCATTATGATGCACCTTTAACATTTTCCTACTGCCATTAGCTCGTCTCGTTTGGACTGTCAGGGGAGGGCTCAAGGCAGTAAAAGCAAGAGAACTTTTGTTAGCTGGTATCCGTGTCACTCTAGCAGAAAAAGAATACAAAGATAATGTCAGGAGGTTATTTTTTTCTCATGCCTGTATAGACTGATAGTCCTAATTTTGTCCAGCACAGTGATCCAAATTATTTTCTGTAAAACTGCATATTTCCCACTCTAAGCCTATTCCTTTGTCTGAACGTCGAATGGGTGTATTGCACTTAAAATTGCAATGATTAATTAAATACTGTAAATTCTGGCCCATTACTGAGCAACTTTTCAGAGGCTTCAGATGTTACTGCCCTTAAACCTGCAATTCTTACTGTGTTATTCTAGTCTTTCAAAAGTAGCTGGGCTCGTCGTTCAGGGGCAGCGCTGCGCTGCCCAGCCTGCACCCAGCATTCGCGCTCTGTGCAAACAGCGTCGTGGGATGCGATGGCCTTCCTGGCCCTTCTGGCCATCCGTGGTTGTCACCGTTTCGACGTCGCTTGATCAGTATTGAACTGTGTTCTTTGGAAAATGTGTTGTGCTTGCCTCGTATCCATGGGGCTAGAGTGGACTTATACTGCTCTGGATTGTCTTAGTAGATCAGGAGTAACCATTCTTTCACCTTCAGAGATCACGAATATTACGCTGCCCATAAAGAACTGAAGAGAGTTTAGTTCTCCAGCTCCACAGGTATGTGCCCATGGAGAGACATCACGCCCTAATGACCGACCATCTGTCCGCTAGCACATGTTTCAGAAGTTTTGGGTTGAACGTGGCCGATAATGCATGGTGCAGGGTTTCTTTAAGTCATTTGTGGCTTAATTTCCACATAATACAGTAAGCTGGTATGTGCTAACGAGCACATGTGCAATCAAACAGAATTGCTTATGCTTCCTTTTCTATTTGTTCGTAATGTTCTTCGGTTGGGCTGAGGTGACTTTGATACCTTCGTACCCATCAGCCTTCTGAAGCTGAACGGCGCAGAGGCTGGTCGCAGGGGCGTGTGCGCCTGCAGTGCTCATCATGAAACCCCGGCTATTGCATTTCACAGGAGCACAGTTTCAGTCATTTGTAGTTCATTTTATCTTTGAAGACATCATCATACCCCCCCGTAATTGTGTTAAAGGCAACTTAGTATAATGCCTTCAGTTTGATTTTTTTTTAATCTAGTACTTGTTTATAAACTTAAGGGTCTAGACAGACTTTTAAGTTAATCCCATGTTTATGTTATAGTAGTCTAACGAATAAAACTCAGAAAATAGATCAAAATCAGATGGAGACCCATATCGTCAGAATATCCCTCATGGGTTTTCAGAGAATTATTTTATTCTTTTGGAAATGTTTACACATGACCACGATTCTGATTTTTTTTTTGTTGGATACTCATAAACTCAACCCAGAGTGAACATCCAGAGCGTTATCGTATGAGTTTTAGATGACAGTTGTGGCTTCCTTACAAAATTATTTCCATCCTTAGGAAGGTGTGTGTGTCTATTTATATCTTGGTTTATACTTAAAAATAATTTATTTCCGTTATCACAGGCACTGATTCTGCATAACAGAGCTAGTATTGCTGACTCTGTTCTTTACCATCTGCTTTAGCTTCAGTGCCAGCCTTAAATCTAAAGCTATGGCCATTTGCACCACCAAGATCAGCAAATGCTGGGCTTGCCTACAACCGAGCTCGTTCTCAAATAGTGCCATTACTGACTCCATCAATAAAAAAAGGTGGTGTTTAATAAACCTGATCTTTTTCTTAGTCAAAAATACATATGGCTTTGTTGAAATAAATCTACTGACCTCTGCGGAGGCGTTGGGTGCATTAACAAAGCGTCTCTCCTTGTTAGGCTGTACTCGGATCTGGCTACAGAGGAATTCTGTAGCGGTTTTGCTTTGCAGTTGTGCAAAACGCCAATCTTTCAGCAAGGAGTGTGTGTGTTTTCGTGAGTGTCCTTTTTGGTTTTTTTTTTTCCATCAGCGAATACAAATAACTGCAGGGCCAGGAATTTTACAAGCTGTTCTCAACTATCTCCTGGCTGCTTCTGAGCCACTGGGATATCAATTGCTTGGGGTGGAGGTTTAACTTTTTTCCCAAGAGGGAGAGGAAGCCATACATTAAGATGTTATGTTTTTTTACTCTAACCAGGGGAAAAATACAGCAGATACTTACCCGTTGACCCATTTAAGCACTCTCCACATTACCAGAAACCCTCTCTATACCTCCCTGATTTTTCCCCCCTCAGATACATTGCTGCTTCTTTGCTCATATGGAAAGCTGTCCCAGAAAGCTATTGCAGGCTTTTCCCATACCATCCGTCCATATGTCGTGGGTTTAGTGGTTAGTCATTTTGAAACGTGAATACCCCATCATCACTCTTTCTGAGGTCTGTCTTGATCTAGCAGTGTTTAAGGTCATGCAAGGTCTTTATTCTTCTTTCCTCACGCTTCAACTCAATCTAATTTAAATTCGTGTTGGTTATGCCTCAGCCTTTAAGAAGGGACCTGGTTAATGACACCTGGTGTTGAAAGCACAAAATATAATTTTAAAAAGAGAGGTAGAGTTTAAAGTAATAATCCCAGAGCAGCACTTTAGGGCTGTTCATATTTTACGGGCTTTTTATAATTACGCTGGATAGCACACGAGGTGTGTGTCTGGCTGGTATCAAAGCCAAGATGTTCTGCACTTACCAAAGGCACAGAACTCTGAAAAAGGCAAAAGAAGTTTTATTATTGTTAAAGGGTTTTTTAGTAGTTGCTGGACACAGTTTTTGTACGTAATCCAGACATGAATGACCACCCCTTATCAGGCTTAACACACTGTTTTAAAAAATTTCAGGGAGAAAAAGCCAATTTAGAGTACAAACTGTTGTTCTCCAGAATCTCTAAATCAGGGTTTTATAGGCAAAAAAGAGCCATAGAGATATGTAAGCTCTGATTTATTTGTGAGTACATGTTGCTGTATGTTCACGTTTAGGAAATAAAGCATTTTTTAAGTTTGAAAATCTTTTCTTGACTTCTAACTCACAACCAGTAGCAAATGCTTGATTTTAACAATTGACAATGATAGCAATAATCTTTGGCTGTAAAATTGCGAAGGAATCTATTCAGCTCTAATTGGACTATTTCCACCGACACCAATTATTTCTAGGACACAATTAAGGGTCTTTTGCTAGGTTTAAATAAAATTATGACCCAAAGCAGTGCATGAAAAGCACAATTATAAATGAGAGAGCTGTGCATCCGCTGCCTCTTCTCCTCCCTCCCCTCAACCGCGGTAGCCCCAGTGCTTCAGGCTGCACTTTGCTGGGTCTCCTTAATGAACCCTGGGTGGAAGAAATTCAAGCAGAAGCTGGTGGCGGAGCTGGTATCCAGTAGATACCTCAGGGTCTTGCAGCTTTTAAGGAGCTCTTCTCCATATGGCACTTCAAACACAAGGCTTAATCAAGTATTTTATAGTTTCAGGCAACTTATATGTTTATTTCCAACTGCAAACCACAGTCAGAGGTTGTATGATGCCTATCCGAATTTCCTTCTGCAGCTGTAAGGAGCTCACCTTTGTGTTCCAGAGCTGGCAGGTGCATCTCCTCTGTGTGTGTTACACCTGAGTCTGGTAAGCACTTGGGTTTTTCTCCCACCTCCGTTCAGGTGAGAACCCAAGGTCATCAGAAAAATCAGGTCAGCCCCAAAGCACCCAGGGAAGATGCAATAGCTGTGTATCCTGTCAGCATTTCCATTTTTCTGACAGTTAATTGAAGCAAAAGGGTCGTAATTATCCTGAGATTACAGAAGTGGCAAAAGGAGAAGCAGATGCCTTGTCTACCATCGAGCCTTCCCCAAAGCCACCCCTCCTCGGGTCCGCTCAGAGGCGCCTTTTGCTTTTGATTTCCTTAACGTGAGCTTGTCAAACACAACAGCTGTGAACTATTAGCTGCATTGTGCTGGGGAAGGCCGGTGACCTTGCTCGAGCTTTGGCGAGGATCGTAGCAAGCGTCGGAGGGCCCAGCCCATGGGTAACTCCATCGGCCCCTTTGGGGACGTGTCGCAACACAAGTTCGTGGTCAAGCTGCGGAGTGAGACTGAACTCGCGACAGCTTGTGAATGAACAGCACCGGAAAAGCTGCCGGCTTCTCATCTGGGAGAGAAAAAAATTAGGTCAGCTGCTAAGGACAAAAACAGTAAATGGCAAAGAAACATGTTAAGGAAATCAGCTGTAAAATACCAATGGTTTGCTCTTAGGGGTAGCTGAGTGAAGTAAGTTAGGGTTTCTTCCCTTGTAAACACTTACTGATCATAACAAATAAAACTTGTAAACATAATACAACTGTTAAGCTTCATTAAATTTGCAGCAGACAATTAATTTTTTTCAGGGAATTCAAAGGGTCTTCTGTAGTACTGGTTCAGTTTAATTGAACATATTACCACAAGCAGACAATAAGAAATATATTGAAGATATCCATCTGGCTTGCACGGAAAACCTCGTGCGTTTCGTTTTCTGCGGCTGTCACAGGCCGTACTAATTGCCGTGTTTTGGCTGTTTTACAATCAGTGTGATTTAGCCATTAACATGATAAAAGTCGTCTTGGTGAAGAGCTTGATATTAAAAAGCATAGATCTCCAGCCTATCTCTCTTGCCAGTTTTGGACTTATCTCTAGCATTATTACAGTTATATTTTTAAAAGCAAAAAAAATACAAATATATTGGCTCTCACAGAGCAGCTTCTCCAGGTACTTTGCCTATCTGATCCTGATGTAGAGAGTGCCAGTTGGTGTGAAATATTTGCTCTGAATCACGGTAAATGCAGCAGATTCTTCCCCCCACTTCCCTTCCCACTGCCTTCTCCTTTCTCCTCTGTGTCCCTCCGACCCCCAGCCAGCGTTCAGGCACATCAGGGGTCTTAAAACTGATAACTGCACAGGTAAATAAGGAAGTCAAGACAAGAACAAGTGGCTGGTGCTCATAAATATACGTGATTCAGAACATGATGTGGAAGAAAAATACTTTCTTTAGAAAAATTCAACCATTATGTCTGTATACCTTAAGGAGGGGAAGATTTAATATTTTTGTTCTGTATTTTTACCTTAAACCCACACTGTGTTGCAGGGTCAGCATTGTTGCAAACTCTCTTGCCATAAAAAAAAAAAAAAGGTTTAGAATAATTCCTTAAAAAACTCAGTGCTTTCATTTTAGGAATTTTCTTGTCCTCTCCCAAAAAAGCAAGAGGTTCAGGAGTTGTCAATCATCAACAGAAGATTGAGTTGTTCAGCCATCACTGAAGATCAAATCCAGACATCACCTGAAAGAGGAGACGACCTATAGGTTAAACACAGGCTCTTACTGGGATGAAGGCAGGTTAATTTACACTTTTTATCAACTTGCTTTGATTTATTTTAATGTGATCCATTTCAGGAAGGTTAAAATATTTTTCAGGTTTTGAATGTAAATGAAAAACCACCATAGGTAAAATGAAACCATAGACCACAGACTTCTGATAGATATTTTAATCAAAATAAATGTAGTGCATTTAATTTTATGTCTGTGTGCTTATGTATGTGGTTATGTATAAAATATAAGCAACAAACTATTTCATCCAAGTTAATTTTGTAAGTGAAGAAGACTAGCCAGAGCTTGTTAGCTGGAAATTGCTATCAGACCAGGGACAGCCACAAATTCGTAAGAAAGGAAATGTGTTCGACTCAACGTTTCCCACCCATTTCCCTCGCTCTTGCCGAGGCTACTTTAGCCCTTGGAGAAGAGCCACTACGAGAAGCAGGACGAGCTGAGGTCTGTCGGACGAGCCGGCACGGTACAACCCGTTAACGAGGCAGTACCGCCACGCGGGGCAAGCCAGAAGTGTGCCCCAGAGAGGAGGCCGGTCGGGGGGAGCTGGGCTGATTGACCTCTCCCGTGCCGGCGGCTCTGGCAGCTAACAGGGAGTCCGTGCCGCTGGCTCTGCACACGTGCGGGCTACTCGAGAAGAAAGTAGTCCAACTGGGCTTGGATATAAGGGGCCGTATCTCAGTTCCTGCAGCGTTGTGTGTCTTAGTGGAGTTACCAGGAAGCTCTGGCAGTGGAAGATCTGTCCCCTCAAGCTTTTAGTTTCATGAAATTATTTTGGTTTCTAGGAAATGAAACTTGACAGTTTCTGGGCTGCTGTGCGATGTGATCCCATGTCTCTTTGCTCCAGGTCTTGCATTGTAAGTCTACTAACGTTACGACTTTGATCGTCATCCCAAAGGAGGATACATACAGTTTGTCCTTTTCCAACGCATGCAGTGGGATAAACTTCCAGACATGAGTTTCATGGGAAACCCACAAATCTTGGGTAAATTAGGGCCGCACTTTAGGAGAAAACACAACAACAGAGAAAACCGAGATCGTTGTGGCATACGGTCCTGTTGTGGAAGATGGGAGCAGGTCTCCCTGGTTCCCTCCACACGAAAGCAATTCAGTCTGACTGTGCAGTTTGGGATCTAAACACGGCATGCCTCGGGACAGTGACTGCCGATCTCCATTTTAGGTAAGGATGAAGGAAGCAGTGTGGGAGAATAAAGGGGGGAAGTGATAATGACTCTCTTATCCTAAGAACTTTATATCCTTGAAAATAGTGACTAAGAACAGACTGGCCTGAAGGCTATGTTTTTAACATCAAAGATACAGAGGAAATGTTTAGAAAGCACATTTTCTGTCGTAGGAGGAAAAAGTGTAAGAGTGTTGAAGAAAAGAATCTGGGACAGTACTTGGGGAAATATCAGTCCTTTTGTGTTATTTCCTCAGAAGCATTTTTGGAAGCAGCTTAGCAGAACCAAACTTCTGAGGTTTTGAGCTGTTGTGATTTTTTTCTCCCTGAGCCTAGCTGGATTGCAAACAGGTTACTCAAAGTTGCTTATCAGATAATAATAGTCAAGCGGCACATGGATAAAGACTGGGAGTGATGGGTTCTGACACATCAGAGAGTAACTGAAGCGCTGCTGAACTATGGTGAGGTGGTGGTTGCAATATTAGGGACTCCTGGGACCCGATTTTCACCTCTTCTAATGCACCTTAAGTAAGATTATGCGCAATCCCACCAAAGTTAATAGGAAGACTAGAGTCCCTTGTCTTAATCCAAAAATGGTGATGGGGGTACTGTATCACCATGCTCAAACCAGCCATTTGGGAATGCGACATGAATATGAATGTTGATGACTCCAAAGCAGGTTGACTCTGAAATACAAAGATGTTTGGTCACTGAATTGACTCACTGTGGCTTGGGTTGGTTTCCTCTGTCTCTCTCTGCCCCGCGCACATTTGGAATATGAATTTTGCTTTCATTATGTTTGAAGTTTTTAACGTATCATGAAGAACTAGAGACCAAAGTTGTAGCTTTTAGCACTGTGTTTTCTTTTAGCTACGTTGTGAATATATCTCAATAATAATTAGAGTTTATTTAGAAAGTCAGAAGTATTCCACCAGTGAAAATTTAAGTTCCTTCCATGTCTAAGCGCACAGTAGAAAGTCTCTGTAAAAATCCAAGCCTGAATCCCTTAGTCCTGGTAACTAAACTGTTTGGTGCAGTTGAAGATAACCATCATTTCCCGTAGCAGAGAGCCACGAGTGGGAGTTTTGGGGAGAAATATTGTAGACCGTGGCTGAAGTCCTTGCAAAGCTGTGTGCTCGGGGCCAAACTCATCCGTCGCTGAAACCAGGCTGAGAGGAGAGACGGTAGCGCTGATGTGCTATTTGTTCCTCCTCTATGTGTGTCTTTGCAAGTTGGATCTTGATTCCTGTTTTGAAATTATTTACATAAGAAAAACTTGTGGCTAATTTGAAATAAAATGCCATGTAACAGGAGAAATGTCAGGGACACTTTTTAATGATGCTCTGTGTTGAATATTTATTCAGTAGAAGTAGGAGCTGGGGATTTTGTGCAAGTTATAATGACGGGATGGTCTTGCAGGTTGTTATTTTTATTTCACTTGTGATCCTGCCTCCATCTTGCTCCTTCCCGTAACATCAGGGCTGGGGCTCAACCAACGAGAGAGCAAAACAGTAGCATGACCCTCAGAAGAAGGGTTTGCCTTCTCACTGTGTCACTAACTAATTGGAACACGGAGAAACGAGTAACTTCCTTGCAAGAGAGCACAGGACATTGAGACATCTTGCCTTCCCCAGGAAACAAATTAGATGTTTGTGGCCCAGAATTTCTTTTTTCAAGGTTTGTTTTATCGGTTCTGTTCTTACTGTCGCTTGATCTGCTCGGAAATAGGTGTTTGGGCTTCAGCCTTGCCTGTGGTAGCGTGGAAGTTTCGACGGGGTTTCAAGAAAAGTTAATCTTAAATAAAAAGATCTGCAGTGCACAGTGGTATAAGATGACAAAACAGTTTATAATGAAGGTCTTAGTTCCATTTTATAGGCTGGGCAAATAAGGCAGGAGAGACTTTTAATGACTTGCTCAAGGTCAGACAGAAAGTAAAGAGGAGAGCTTGTTTTATTCCCTCTTGCTCTGAGGTCCGGGCTCGTGCTGGCCTTCGCCCCACAGAGCAGCCTTGCTCTTCGCTCTATCCTCTTCCCCTTCCTTTGCTTACCTAATTCTCTTTTCGATGGAATTCTGTTAAGCTTAATTGTTCACACTTGGTTGAGATTCAAAGTCGAAATATTCAGTTTACAGGCGGGCTCCCCTGCTGAGCTTGCCCCTGTCGGGAGCCATGTGCAAGCCGGCGGGTCTGGATATGCTCCCTCGCTGAATGCTGCTGGAGACAGCTAAAATCGCCCCGTCTCTCTTGCTTTTCCTCTCCCTGTTGCCTGACTCAGTTCTTCGGATACTTGTAAATTCCTGAGGTTTGTAGCTGAGAAAGCTATTGCGCTTTCCTCATTTGGCTTAAACTCACAGGTACTTTTTGATGATGTATATTTTCCACGAGTTGGCCTGAATAGACTTAAACTTTTGTTATCAATGTGTACAAATTAGATAAGAATTCAGCATTATAATTATTAACTAGAGGCATTCTCTTTCTATTAGAAACATTATATTTAAATAGTTGCTTCAATTTTGTTGTAAAATAATTTTAACTGGAAAAAAATTGGATGCTACATGTGACAGCAATAGGTTTTTTCTGAGTGTTTAGTTTATTAAAAAGTTTGACATTTTATTTGAGGCTGACCTTCTGAGCTGACCTGACAAGATTTGAAACTGAAAATACATTTTTAAAAGTTATTTGCGTAATTGATTGCCCTACCTGCCCGCAGATTGTCACGCCTCGTCCTGCCCACTGCATAACAGCTTCTTAATTATGTCATCTGGATGTCATTTCCCGAGGCGCCAGGGGAATGCCCAGATTTCTTTTTAGTGTAGGTTGTAAATAGCTTGGGAATTTTAGGACTTTTCTTTTGTGTGGTAGAGTCATTTCTCTATGGGAGCTATTTGCGAGAGCTTCTACTAATTATATTCTAATTATAAAATAGAAGGAGCAGATGCTGCTTTAGAGAGATACTTTGGTGGAAGGCTTTCACAGGATGGATGCAGCATCCTACCCAGCAGATAAGCCATTGTAGTAACAGCAGGAGATAAACACTCCATGGTGAAAATGGAGGTGGTCGTTTTTCCTAGTGACAGATAGCCATGAGTTCCAGTGGGAAACTCTCTGCAGTGTTCTTGGGTCTTTATATTGAGTTTTGTGTTCCAGTGGAGATTCCAACTCTTTAATAAACAAATACATTTGGTACTTACTAAAATTAGTGAGTCTTGATATCCCACTTTCTGTCAATAAATTTTTCTTTTTTCAGTCTGTCAAGAGGTGGAGGGAGGAAGGGCAAAAAGGAATTGTACGTTAGAAACAAGGAAAGTCAGAGTAAGAGAGTAAGTCCTGATTGCTCCTTAGAGCTCCACCGAACCTGAGGGTTAAGGTGTCTGGAAGCAGCCAGAGAACCTGCTGAACTGGAGTGGGTTTGTATTTTAAAAGTAGGGTTGAGAAGAGGTGGAACTGCCAAATGGCAGAAGTTTGGCTTTGGAATCGTCCTCAGTGCTATAATGAACATATATTCAGTAGGTCCTAGTTCTTTGTCTCCGTAACCATGACGTCACAGCTGGAGGAAACTGATGAAAATTATTTAGCCAGGGCAAAACTTGCTGGTTCGTTTGTGACGTAAGAGTTTTTCCCACCCACGCAGGGTAACCCCTCAGGATACACTGGCCAATCCAAGTTAGCAATGGAAATACACCGTATATTCTGCTGATGTGCAGCATAGGGGTCGTAGTTTCAAATAAAACCATTAGTTCTGACACCTAAGTTACGTTTCTAAGTGCTGGCTGTTATGAAGTCTCTCCGGTCACTGTCCCTAAGACAGGTCCTCCGAGGGCAGGACAATGACGCTGGGAAAGCATGCAAAATATTGCTACATGTTCTAAATTCCTCTTTTAATTGCAGTGAGATCTTTAGCCTCATATCACAGAAGTAAAATCTTAGATCCAGTGCTCTTCTTATTCTGCAGCAAATTTAAATTTAAAGCAAGGCCAAAAGTCCCTAAAACCAAATACAAAAGTGACTGCAGTAGGCCTTGACCCTTGACCAAATGAAAGTGAAAGGAGATGCTTCCCTTCGGCTGGTTTTGTAGGGCAGCTTAAGGGGCGTTGTGGGTCTGTATTTCGTGCTACAGCGTGTGATGGCCAAAATCCCAACGTAAAGAAGATAGTGCCGGATTAAGTTAGGGACATCCCTGAACATAGAGTCACGCATGCATGTAGTAATGAAAATAAATTTACTTTAGGTGATATGTAGATAAATACCAGAATGATCCTGTGACATCCTCTATGCTTGTGTGTGCCTATGGCTCTATTGCAAGTATAGTTTGGTTATAATAATAATAATAAGGTATGGTGCATTACTGAGAAATAATTGTATTAATGTTGAGAACCAAGAGGTATTGTGTCTTCCTGCAGACAGCATTATTGTATAAAATGGTACTTAAACAGATACCTGTATTGCAGCGTGTATGTGGGTTTTACTAACTCCGGGTAAATATATTGATATAGCAGTTTAGTGCGAAGGTTTATTTTAACCAAGTTAAAACATATTGGATATGAAGTAGAATGAACTTAAATTCACCCAATATTTTAATATTAATATAACAGTACAAACTTCTGTTTTCAGGGGTATCAGTAGGTGCTCCCATCCAGTTCCCCTCACCGATACGAATGGCGACACACTGCGTTCACACCAGTACTTGGGAAGCTGAATGTGACTTGGGCTGCTCGATAAGTGAGCTGTATGCCGAGACTTGCTTATCCCAGGACGTTCATGACACATGCAAGCCTTGATCTGGGTGACATTAAGGATGGGAAAGGGAAACTGTGAAGTCCAGCTAGTGATGTTCATGCCATTCTGTAAGTTTGACAGCTCAGGAGGCATCTGTTCCTAATGACTCTTAATTGGGGATTTATTCTTGTGTGTCAGCTAATTCCTAACATCTTGGTCCTGATGAGGAGGGTGTAGATAATAGACATAGAATTCGGATAGGAAAGACCTAAAACACATAGTGTACCATCAAAATGCAAAGACTGTGCCAGTAACTTCATAATCTTGCAGTTTTAATGCCTGTGTATCATATTGTAGCTGCTCTTCTTCTGCTTGAGAATTTTTAATTTATGGTCATTACTATTCAAAACATAGTTAAAAGCCCCATAAATCAACCATCCCAGCAGCCTAAACTGTTCAAAGGGGCAAAACGCTGTTGGCCACTGTGTACGCGGGCTGCAGGGCACACCGCGCGGTGTTACGTTTGCACAATTGCCTGTGGCTTGTGTTACAAGGAGGGCGGCGATTGATCCTTGAGTGACTTGCAATTTATCAGAGATTAGATATGATTTCTCCTGTATCTGATTAACCTTCTCTGTAAGATGGCCATCATTTTTGCAATGACAGTGGATCATTCTATACTTGAAAAGACGGATATCAGCTAGTTGCAATCAATAGCCCACAAAAGGTGACACCTTGAATTCACTGGGTTATCTATAAAGCGTGTCACAAACGGTTCAGTCGTTTGTCAAATATACCTATTTCATTTAAGGCGCCTCTGAAGTGAAGTGGCTTTTATTTTAGTCTGAAATGCAAAGAGATAGAGAAGGGATGTTTGGGTTTTGTAGTGTAATCAGGCACTGTTGCATGCTGCTATAAAGAGCAGGTACAAATTTCTGTGAGTGACAGATTTGATTGTCATTTCCAGACCCCATTACATATGATTTTCTTTTTCACAATTGCATGGAGAGAGCTTGATTTGGTAAGATTGCATTGCACTAGGTAAAATGGAGCTTAAAATGAAGTATTGTGCCCTCTTGTTATTTAAGTAACACTCTCTGTATTCTCAGTGGAGTGGATATATTTTAATATATTTTGTCTTTGATTTTGCTATAATGGCGCATCCCTCCCCAGTATCCTTTGAAGCAATTCCATTCTTAATGTGTTTGCAGATTTAAAGTAACCTTCATTTATTATTCAGCCACACAAAGAATGCTTATTTGAGTATGCAGAAATGCAACCCCTTGATTGACTGCCTGGTCCCTGTCGGGGAGGTGGGAGGCATTAATTCCTGGGAGGGAGACTCTTACATCAGGTTTAGACAGTTTTCAATCTGTAGGAAGCACTTTTTCAATATCAGTTTAAGAAATATGTTAATAACTTGTACCTTGACTGCAGTTGAGCTCTGAATGAAGCTGAGAAGGAAGCTGCCATTCTTGGAAGCGGATCCTCAGCAGCTAGATAGACAGGTTACTTAGGAGAGCAATCACAGGGAGCAACATCTAAACTCTCAAAAAAAAACCCCTTGCCCAAACCAACAGAAAAGTGAGGCTGCCTAAGAGAAAGGGGCTCACACAACGTGCCGAAGCACCTATTTAAAAATAATTGCACGTCCCCCCCACTGCTGTGGTTCTGAAATGGCAAGATTTAAGCCAAGTAAACTGCAAGATAAGGATCCTCTTTCAGGAAGCAATTTTAGCATGTCCTAAATGCCCAGCTCAAGTGAGTGTACTGCTGAATCAGAGCCTCCGCTCTTCCAGGAAAGGTCAAACGTTCCACCCCTCCTTTCCTTAATCCCCGTTAAATACCTGGCCATGTATCACTGCCTTCGTTGCCAAAGATTGGTGCTGCCTGATTACACGGAAAGATCTAGACCACTAACCGCATATATTTCTAAAATCAGAAAAGTGACTTTAGTCCCAAGCCTAAATTCCCTTCCCTAAACTGATAGTGTCCCTTTTGCTTTTAATAAGATTACATTTTATTAGGCTGAACTACCATAGTACACACCAGAGGATACTGTAAGTGCTGCAGAATTTTCTGTTAAGAAATGTGCCTTATAAATCAGTTACTTGCCTTGCAAGAGCACATGTATAATGGCTGATTATATGGAACAGAAGAGTTATATTGGCATAAGAGAGAGCCACGTGCCTGCTCCTGAAAGCACATGGGTGACTCATCACAGCTCAAGTCTGTGATATTGTAAAGGCCAAACATTGCAAATAATTGCAAAAAACCTGTTTCTTTTTAACCTTCATTTTGCCCCATGAAGTACTCAAGCAGTCTATTAAGGTAACTGTAGCTTAGCTTGCTATGCTAATTCATACTATGTGTTTAGTTGTTCACCGGTTATTAATCTCTCCAGTTCAGGGTCATGTTTTCCTCTCTTCAGCGTTTCTCATAGTGCCTGATGGTGCCCAGAGCACTAAGAGCTCCCAGAAGTTTGGCCAGTCATCAAGTCTCAGATGCTTTTGACTTTATGGTCTTGGATAAATGTTTCATTCACAAATAGAAGAGAGAGAAACGTTAGAGCACATTTGAGTATTTATGTATTGGACTTTGATTCTTCAGTTGCTCATAGGAAACAGATGATTCTACTTCCAAGATTGATTTTTATTATCTCCAGACATGATTTGCCTTGAAATCAATACAATAATGTAAAATGTCATTGCAAATAGAGGACATTGATCTGCAATGCATTTATTTACTCCCTCTGATGAAAACCAAAGTGAAAGCAGTGAACGTGCTGGTATTCCAGAAGGAGAAAAAGTGAGTCCCAAATATTCAAGTTACAGTTTATCTACAAGAAAAACCTATTTTAAAATCTTGTGCATGAAATGGTTTATGCAGATAAAGAAAAAAATGTAGCTGGAGCTTTAAGATTGTAACATTAATGGCTGTTTAAGAGAATTAGGTAATTAGATGGGTAATCAAACTTGAAGCTACTGCTTATCTGCCTAGGTCCACATAAGGAATATCAGCAGCGTGAATGGAAATTCAGCCCGAGGAAAAGCAGTGCTCTGTCTGTTTTCTCTCGCGTTGGGTGCAACCGTGTGTGCTTGGCATTGCTCGCCTTTGTCTTAGCTGCTTGTTTGAAGCATCTGGTAATTGAACATAAACTCTTGCAGTTGAGCATTCATGCTTGAACCTGAAATTACCTTGTCATCCACGCTGGCTTTCATTAAACAGCTAACAGATGCCCTGGCATGTTCCTATGATGATCCATGATGCAGAGAGTCAGAGCCTCGTATGCTGAAATGGCTTTGGTCTATATGGTCTCCTCTTGTCCAGCCTGGAATAAACGTCCTCCTCTCTGCATTCTGCAGCAGCCGCTCTGGCCATTACACGCCTGAGCCTCTCGCTGCTGCTTAACTCAGACGTGCCCTCTGAGTATAATAGGTGGGATACGAATATTTCTTACGTACTTGAAGAAAATGTACATATCCCTCAGCAAAAACAAACACTGGGGTTTTTTTTTCCATTTAAAGAGCCAGACCATGTTTTTTCTGTCCATGAGCAGCTGTTGCAGTTTTCACTAGCTGATTTGTGTCCATTTGCAGTACTTTCCTCTCCAAAGCCATGAATATTTACAACAGACTTTTCCTATTTAGGCAAAAGAGCAAAGGGGAGAGGGACATATACTGCGGACCTTCAGTAGAGGGCCTTTTACAAAATTTCCATTAGCTTCCATTAACCAAACCCAGCAGCACTAAAGTGCAAACAAATCTTGGATAAAGCGAAATGCGCAAGGCTGGAAGAAGAAAGGAAGGAATAAGGCTTTGTAAAATCTTGGAAAATTTCCCTTATAAGTAGAACAGTCTGAAGGCACCGTTAAGTCTGGGGGGAGTTACGATTTCTTCAGGTTTTTTACCCTGGATAAATACGTCAAAACGTGAGTATTCCCTTCTCTTCATTCCCCTTTGACCTCCTCCCCCGTGCCAGGACAGATGCCTAGATAAGCATTTAGGTATTAGGTGCACAGGTTTCAGAAAGCAGTGCTGGAAACGTTGACATTATCTCCTTTTCTCTAATCTGCCTCTGGGATGCTCAATTCCACTGATTTGAGGCCAAAACCAGGAGCTGTATCTTCTGACCATGTTACAGTTCAATCTTTTGTTATAGTAAAATACTCTATATTGCTTCAGCAGCCAGGGCTGGCAAAGCATATCTCATTGTTTACTAAGCACTTTGATATCCTTAAATGAAAGGCGCGCGGTTATTAGCATCGCTGAAGTCCTTCCCTGTGGAGTGGAGCACGCAGCCCCCACAGACGCCGCAGCGCCAGAGCAGAGCCAAGCTGGAAGGGAGCACATCTGGAAACAGGACACCAAGTAGGCACCTAACGCGGGCAGGCCTGCCTGTCTTTAGGCAGGAAAAACCCTCTGGTCCGCTGAAACCTTGCCAATGGGCATGATATATGTGACATCGCTTCTTGCTTTGCCCTGGTCGTCTTGTATCATTCAAAAGATGTTTGCATGCTCTGGACTGACCTTTTTATTTTTGTCTTTAAAAAAAAAAAAAGCATTCTCTCCAAGTGTCACTTTCTGATTCATTTTATGTCTCTTATGTCGTGCCACTGTAGATCGTGTCCCGCTGTGTCATGTCCGCCAGATCAATATGCCACACCATAGCACTGCGTGAGCTACAACAAGCAAAGGCAGCGATGCAAAGCTGTTTACCCTAAACAAGTAATCCCTCCTAATGGACACCCAATCGATAGGAAATCGGGGTGGGATGGTTTCTTTTCAGATTGGATAATTGTTACCCTCAGACCGTACCCGTGATGCCTGCAGCCTGCTGGTTTGCAGCTCGGAAATGCATCACAGCTTCCCGAAATGAAACATGGGCGGCACTAACAGTTCATCCAGGTTCCCTTTAGCAGGGGACGAGGGACAAAGCGACGCAATTACAGCCTTCCTAAGGATGGGAGGTGCTGCTCGGCTCCGTTTCTTCTAACAAACTGAACTAGCACGAGAACTTTGTTGAAATCTCTTGTAATATAAACCGAATACGTTAACTCAGTCAGAAATGCACCAAATTCTCTGCAACGTGCTGCAGCAATAAAACTAAGGGATAGAACGGAGGGCAAAAACAGGTAAGAAAAGCTCAGCTAGCCTCAGTGCTCCCCGCTAGGGAGGCCGGGGCCGATGGCGGTGGCATCCAGAGCTGTCCCGGTGTGGCCGTGCAGGCTTGCTCCAGCTGAGGACCATCCCCGTGAGCTTTCATGCTGCTCAAACCATCTTGGCTCTGAGGACAAGCTGCAAGCTGAGCCACGCCGTGAGCTGCCAGCCTGGCTGGCATGCAAGGAAAACTGCACGTAAAACAAAGAGGAGACGTTTCTGTCACACAAAAAGTGTGCTTCTGAAAATGCCGGCATGAAAGGAAGGCTGAGAGGGAGCTTCCCTGCTTCCCTGAACCTTCAGTGACACCTACAGACAACCCTAATCAGTCTGCAGAGGGTACGTAAGCCCTGCCTTGCTCCTGCCCTTCTCAGGGCTGTGCGGGGAAGGTGTCCTCTGCCTCTACAGCAAAGCCAAGCCCAGGCCAATGCAAACTTGCTCACGTCTGCTGTTACTGCGTTTGCTATACCTACAGGACACCTACTGAATACATTCACATCTACAGTGTAGTTATTTTTTTAACCTGTTTCCTATTTCAGACTAAAAACCAGATTATTTTACCTGCTGATGACAGGGCTTTTCATCCCCTGAGAGTGCTCCCGCTGGCATGCACTATTCACTTATTTCTCCGCTAAAAACTTCCCAGTAATGCCAGACAAACTTTCTCAGAAGTGACCTGGAACAATTTTGCTTGCTTTTTGTCTATTCCTTCTGCAGGAGAGCTGGGAAGTGCCAGGCACTGCTTCCCTCTGCGGAGGGCTCAGAAACCTCCAGGCAGCTCTAAGGGGTGATGCTACTAATAGAAATTCTTGCCCTTTAACTGCAACTGAATCTTTTAGCCTTATTTTTTTAAACTATCTCAAAGTGCACCAGAGTGCTCCGAAGGGGAATATCATCCCAGAATATCACCAAAATCACAGGGTGTTTTTTTAATTAACTGACCTTGGCAACAGTGCCCTTCCTAAGCAAAGACATCTAAGGAAAATAACCTGCACTTAGGGGGGACAGGACAGTAACAGAGCATTAAGATCAGTTCTCCCATAGTATCTGTCTCCCTAGACGGCCTCTCTTGCCTTGCAAGTGGACAGTAAATAAATGAGTAGCTAACTCAGAACAAAACAATCATTGGTGGTGTTTTTTTTTTTATTTTTGACTTGGATGCTACCCAATACGATTTTGGTATCATTAAAGCACTCACCATAATTTTAAAAGTGCCTGACGTTACAGATTTTGAAAAATGCAAATCTAATAATTCCGATTACCACTTGGCTGCGTATCGCCAAGGTGCGCCTACGCTCGGCTGCCCTCAGTTGGCTTCTGAATAACATTTTCCATTTGCGGCTCTGCCAGGGCTATTAAAGGCGGGGGAGGGAATGTTTTTGTTTTTCAGCTTTCCCAGTCCTTGAGAAGAGATGGGTAAGCATTCTCCTTGGGGTGATTTGTAAAGTGCGTTGCTGGGGCTGGCGCTCCCGCTGAGCATGGCTTGGGTCAGAGCCCTCCCTGCGCATCATTTGTCACCGAGCTGCGTCAGCCGTTCCCATAACCTCGTATGGCCAGCTATTAGATTACAATGCTTCTTGACACGATTGGATTGAAACCTTGGGGGCCTGATTTTCAGAGGCGCCGGGCACTTGCAGTGCCTATGATGTCCACAGAAGCTGTGCTAAGCTGCTCTGGGAAGCAGGTCTTTAGCAAACACCCATGTTTCAGTCTTTTTACGTTTATAAACTGCATGCATTGCAGCAGGAAGAAGTAGATTTATGGTGTGGACTTCTCGCCTCTTGCAGAAGGTGCCGTGGAGGCGAGGGTTAGCTACAGAAAACCTCGGTGCTGACGCTTGTTAAGGACCCCAGCTTACACAGATCGTTATGGAACTCGTGTTGGAGAGCTCAGGGCTTTGTGGGAGGCACCCATTTCATCTCAGAGTCAAGTCCTTTGTAAATTTTTCGTATGAGCTTTGAGTAGGGCAGAGGAGGAATTTCTGATGCTGAAAGGCATTTCAGTAAGTGATTCTGTGCCTGAGCCCCACAGCGGGTGCGGGCATTTCTGTAGCATCCTGAGCTTGGGATGCTTCAGGTCTTCTTGAGTTGCAGTAGTAACAGTCCCAAGTGACTGTGAAACCCTGATTCATCAGCTACAACCAAAAACAATGTCATAAGTGTAGGTGAGAATTAAACATTTTAGTAACTTGCACTTATAGTGCTTTTCTCCTGAGAAACTTAGAATGTTTTCCTTTTATTAATTAGTTAAGCCTTGTAACACCTACTGTGGTTAGAGGTACTCTCTTTTCTTAGAAGCGAAACCAAAATACAGATGAATTAAATTTGTTCAAGGTAATACAGCCAAGTCCCTGAGGACTTGATCTGAAGCCTATTCAAGTCAGCGATGAAATCTTTTCCACGACCTCCTGTACACTTCTGGTAAGGTCTTTGAAAACCCACGAACAGCTTCACATCCCTTGAATTTCGGTGAGTAGTCCTGCCCAGTACAGATATTTGTTGCTGTTTCCTTATTATTTTAGCAGAGAATTAAGCAGGCAGCCACAGTCCCCAGAAGAAGTAGTTAAGATTTTAGTTTCATATACCAAAGAATGAATAATGCCTGTAGTATTTTAGCATGACAGCTGTGCAGAATAGACTTTTGGAATAAGCAAAAATATCTATCTGTATGTGATTTTCAGACTTTTGGTCTTGTTGTTAAACAATATTTTTTCCCCTTTTCATTTCCTCTGAGGCCCTGTAGAAAAAAAAATATGGCATTTTTGTCAACAGAAATGAAAGACAAATGTTAACTTTAGAGGCAGAGGGAATTCACGGGCACAGATGAGGAGCTGAAGTCTGCATAATGTGTCATGGCTCATCTTTCTGTGCCACCATTGTGTTCATATTACGCGACTAAAGTGAAAAATAGACAATTAAACCAGTGGTAAAGGATCCAGGTGAACTCCAGCTGTGAGTAAGGGATTAGTCCCGAAGCTCAAGGTGGAGCTGGTACATGCGGCTGCCCAGATTTAACAGCCAGAACTTGCTGCATCACAGATATCCACAGTTTTGGGGGCCTTCCTTTGCAAATATCATGTTTAGGGCACTGCTCTTTCTCACCTTTCTTCTGCTTCACCTCCCTAAAATATTTGCTCAGTTCTTCCTTGCCAGAACAGGTCTGTTAGGGAGGACCCCTCTTGATCATCCACCAAAGGTCAGTGGCATCTCGTGTAAGACCACAGAGGTCCTAAAAAGTGAGTCAGTCTGGCCTACTGACTGACCCAAATCAGCTGCACGTCAGGCCGTCACTACGCCCAGAGCCATGTCTTACCCCAAACCCCCTCTGTCTGACGTTACTACAGGGCTTGGCTTATTGGGGCAGAGTTTTAGTTTCCATGGTGTGAAAGGTTTGATTGGTATCGCTCATCGTATATAATTATTCTTTGCGTGGTCACTATTCACGCAAAGAAAATTACGTGGATTTAAAACGTAAAACCACCCATCAGACAGAGAACATGGCTGCTATTCTAAGCAAACACTGAGTTTTCGATAAACATCACATACAACAGTAACGTTAGTCTAAGCTCTCCCTCTCCAAGTCCGAGCGGATGTCACTCGTGGTTTTAAAATAACCTTCTTCATTCCAGTTTTGGAGATTTTACACTGCGAGTGTTTGCCTAAGGCAGCATTTAATTTAGGAACAACAGAATAGGTTTTTTGATAGCCATGGTGAGCAATGTAAGACTGTGAAACAAGTCTTTGAAGTAAGAAGATTCAAATAAAATAATCTCTGATCACCAAGCGTTTTCAGAAATTTTAACCAAGTCTTTCAGATCTGCTGGACTCTTTTCCAGCCTTTTCTTTTCTCCGTGTACATCAGGATGGTGGCTAGAAGAGGATTCTGGAGGATTTATTAATGGTGTTTCAGTCCAACAAAAAGAGAAAGGTATCGGAGGATAAAATCGAAGGTGTGGTTGTTTACTTGTTGCATTAAGGATCTTCCTAAGCGATCACTGAAAATTTTTCAAGCACTGGTGGCAATGCTGCGGTTGTGGCAGACCGCTTAGGATCTCTCTCAGCTCTGCAGCTCTCTCCATTTCTCAGGACAGGTTTAATGCTTTTTTTCCCCCCCTTTGTTTTCTTTGTTGTTTGTAGATCCAACCCGGGTTATGGTGTCACCTTTCAGCATGGATGTCACTGTTGGAGAAAGCATCGTCTTGCCTTGTCAGGTATCTCACGATCACTCGCTAGATATCATGTTTACCTGGTCTTTCAATGGACACCTGATAGACTTTGAAAAAGATGGAGACCACTTCGAAAGAGTCGGAGGGGTAAGTATTAATACTAAAGCAATCTCCTCATAGCAATTTAAGTAGGTAGCGTAGAAAGGGCTGCTAATAGAAGGAATGGATTTGATTGAGTTCATAGTAGGAGACATTATCTTGTGTCTTGTAGACTGAGAAAATGAACACTGCCAGTACTCTACTTCGTTATAATTGCTTAATGACATGACTTAAATCTGCTCGCGTAAATGACACGTTTGCATTGCAATGGGAGGTATGTCAGAAGGCCTATAATACGGTTTCTTATTGCAAAAAGCTGCCTTCTCACTCAAGGAAGAAGTCCATAGTAGTTTTTCTCTGACTCTAACAGTAAAAGAAATGTAAAATATAACAAAAGTAGAACTTTGTATTTATACAGAAAATAGCAGGGAATCAAACGATACCTTCAAATTTGTTCAAGCAGCGTTTGCTGGCATGTTCATCTGTCTCCATCTGTGTCCTCCTCTTGTGACCACATGCTTAGAATAAGTTTTTTTCCTCTACACAAAAGAACCTGCATAGTATTACAAACAACACCGACCGTCGGAGATGACATTTCTTTTCAGTGTTATCTGTGCCCATTTCCTGGCAATGTCACGGTGGTATCTTCGGGTTGGTTGGTTGTTGATGGGAAACGCAGCCAGCACCTACTGACAATGCAAACTTTTGCAATGTCCAGAGAATTGTTTATCTGAAGGTTGAAAAGACCATGTTCGTCGAAATCCGATGGCTAGGAGAAGAGTCAGGTGTGAAATGATGATTAGACTGCCCATTAAGTGCAGCCCTGGCTGCCGTTGTTGCTCAGGACAATGATCAAGTGGCAGGTACGGGGAAGAAGGGGTAGTGAAGGTAGGAATTACTTTCCTTTGTTAGGAGAGGAGAAAATCTGCTTGGGCCGTTTGCCATTTTCCGCCTCCCCAGGAAGGTTTAGGACTGGAGAGCCCACAGCAAGGTAAAGGTGCCCGTGATGGTCCTTCCCTGCTTGATTTTCTCTGCTTTTACCTCAGTTGTTACAGGCAGGTTGCTTCAGCTTTTCTAGTAGTTTTAGATCTCCTGAAGATGTTGTGGTGTGAATTTTGGGAATCGGAGAGGGTCAGTGCTATAGGAGGTACCTCAGGACGCCGCCTATTAGAAAGGGGGTTCACACGAGGAGGTAGCACGTGTTTCAGGCCTGCCCCAGCTTCTTATGCCATTCTTCTGACTAAAAATAATTTCAAAATAATTTTTACTAAAAGAGGAGTAGTGGTTTCACAGGCTACGTCTGAAAGACGGGTAAAAAGTTTGCTTTCCTTTGTAACCATAACATTTTCCTTCGCAGTTCAGATTTCATCCAATTTAGCCTGTTGTCTATTAGGCAGGACTTGGAGAGTTTAATTTCTCACTTATTTACAATTTTAAAATGATTCCTCATTGTTCCTGATGAATTTTTTATCACTTTTATTGGTGGAGGCATCAAGAAAAAGAAGGAAAGAAGTGCAAGAAATTTTCAGCAGAGGTCGAAAACTGGAAAGGGTTTTGCGTGTTGCTCTGAGGGAGGTTTTACAGAGACAGGTGCTCCGCTGGGTTTCGGGCAGATGGGCAGTCCGTGTTTACATTTGTCAGGAGCGAAATTTAATGCTGAAAGGAAAAGGAAACACAATTTACAAGCTTTGCTGTTATCCCTTTAAAAAAAAAAAAAAATCATTAAAAGATGCACTTAAAGATTGACACCTACGGCGCACATCAGCGGTGATGGCTCTTCCCAGCAACGCCGCCTGACCGGCCTGCAAAGCTCAAATTACAAACTTTATTAATATTCTTCAGTCTGAAAGCCACAATCACAAGGTTACCCTGAGATTTCTAATGTATCGAATGCTTTGCGTCTGGAGAAAAATTTAGAGAGAGTTTTCCGCTTCCTATACATACAGAAGCCTAATTAGTTCTATTCAGCAGTTAATCAGACACGCACTTGGCGTTTGGAAAACAAATTACTGCTGTTAGGTGATGCAAGATTTCCTCGGAGAGTGCTGTTCTCGTGATCTTTAGCACAAAACTGCCCAGCAGTCAAAATGCTGGGCCGCAGTACAAAGCTGTGACACTATTGCAGATGTCTCATCATTTGGGCTGGTTTTCTACTTACGAAATAGCTGTAGACACAACTTGGGCATCTGAATACCCGCGAGGCTCTATACCGGCTATCCAGAGGGAGAGAGGAGGAATCGGAGCGAACCTGTCCCACATAAGCTTCGTCACACGGTTTTAATGGAGAAACTGCTTAACGGGCCCAAACCAGGCTCCCCCTGCCCCTTGTAGGAGCCATGATTTTAGAAACACTCCCACTCTTATCTTCGAGGCAGACTCACATAATTTTAATAGGCCACGGCTTGCATTACTAATGTTTTCATCAGCCAGTGTAAAGTAAATCCATTAGTCACAGTGTCCTTCGTGTGATAATGATGTTTAGCGTTCATTAAAAAGTAATTGTAACCACTTTTCCCTACTTTATCAGCAGGATTCAGCTGGTGATTTGATGATCAGAAGCATCCAGCTGAAGCATGCTGGGAAATACGTCTGCATGGTGCAAACAAGTGTGGACAAGCTATCGGCTGCTGCAGACCTGATTGTAAGAGGTATTTGAATTTTGTTACTGTTGTTGTTGTAAAATTTCTTTTTTTTTTTGCTTTTTCTTTCCTATCTTCTGCTGCTGGTAAGACAATTCCTGGGCTCGGAGACATTCATTGGGACGTCAGCATCTTGTAACTGATCTAAGAAATAAGTCCTAAGTACACGCTGGGGTTCACAGGACATTTTCAAACAGTGCCTATCCAGATTGTCTCATACATACATGCTCATTCAACAGACACACAGCACAGATAAACACACTAGCACGTGTTCGTGTCCTGAATGCAAACCTTGCACCAACTGAGCTCATTTATTTGATGAACTGTGCAGCAGAAGCAATATCCAGCTTATTCACTGCATTTCTGCCCAGGGATATTGTTCCATTTCTAGAACAAACATGTTTTAGTAACTTCACTGATATTTCAAGATCTGTTCATTACCATACGCAGGTGATCTGTAAGTATGACTTTAACAGAGATGCAATTAGTTAACCTGACTATGGATCCTTACAACAAGTATATGTTTTCCTACTCATTAGCTTCGAGGAAAGCAAACTTACGTGCTGCTCTGTACCTGCTACCCCCAGTCCTTGCAGACCCCAGGAAAATCACAGTTCACACGCTCTCCGTGTAACGTAAGTCCACAGGCAACTCAGGGAAAGGAGAGCGTGCAAAAGAAGTAAGAAATCCCCTCTTCATCAAAGCTCTGCCAGACCAAAAATGCGCGAGATTAAGCCCTGAACTTCCATTGAGAAATGTGCCCTTGTCTGCAGCTGGCCATTTCCGTTATCCTCATAATATTGTTACGCTTTTTACCACGTTTGCCCCATGCAGGATGAACGCAGACGTTCTTAGCCACGTGCCGTACAAGGGGCCGGGCCCCTGGAGGCAGCGAAGCCGCTGCCCTCCTCCCCGGGACGTTGCTCCCGTCACAGTGACTCTCGGGTTTTTGCTGCAGCATGATTTCAGATTAATTTGTTGTTGTTTTGCACAAACGTTTCAAAACAGCCCGCTGCTGGGCACCTCAGTTAGGTAATTTCCTTAGTGCTGGCTCTGTAAACAAGCAGAAGGAACATTAAATTCTTGAAGAAAATGACTTGTGGTGATGGTAAAAACACTGATCTTGTCACTCCCTGAAAACGTCAACAGGGATGTCCCTGTCCAGGCCAGTGGTTCCACGGCGGCGCTGAGAGTTGTGCCGTACCACCTCACCGACTGCATAAAAGTCAGGAAACATCCCTGAGCTGTGGGACCGGAGAGGGAGGTGAATGGCTGGTGCATAAATAGAGCCTTCAGAATAATTTTTAGAAGTTTTTTAAATATTGGAGTTCTGTGAAAATAATAAGAGATTAGATAATAGAATAAAAATCAATTCTTCACATCAGGGAATATCAAACAAGAGCGTACAGAAGTAACCCCTGGCACCGGTGCACACAGATCAGCCCACTTGTTCAGGGTGGGATTTTTTCCCGCCATCAGAACAGAAGTGTCTGTCGGCAGCCAAAAAATAATTGGTAAATCAGTAATGGACAGTTTTTCCCTCTCCTGCCCTTCTGTAGCCTGCACCCTGCGAAGAAGTATATTCTGAAATGTTGGGAATAACCATGGTTATTCCAAGACATGAAGTGAAGACAGCCTATTTCAGCTTCTGCCGAGCAGTAGGAGTAATTTGTGACAGATCCAATGAAATTTCATTTCTCCGGTGTAACTTGTGCTGGGGGATCGAAGGAGCTGACTGCTGCATGAGGCTGCGCTGCGTGGCTACTCCCCCCAGCAAAATAATTTAAAGTTTTAATTTCTGAGAAATTAAATCTGTCTAGACCTGCTGAAACTTTCATTTTAAAGACAAGATATTGGAAGGTTTTAGGGTATCTTATATATTTAAACACGTCCAGCTCGATGAATATCACATGAGAATAATTTTAGTCCAAAGAGTGAATTGCAAGAGGATAGTTTGCTTGAGATGGTGCTTTTGAGGAAAGGCTTCACCTCAGGTACCACTACCAGCAGCAACAGCCGTGTGATACAGGATGGGTGTCCTCTCTGTGGTCGGTGTGTCCTACAGTGCTTTACTGGTGGAAAGGAACCGGCATTGAAACAGAAAATACTGGTCCACACTCAGATGCTAATTACAGGGAGGTCCTTCATTCTTCACCAGCCTCTGGGCGCATCCAGGCTGCAGCCAAAACTCGTGCTTGTGCGTAGGCCAGCGTGAAAGCAGCAGACGTGAGATGGCAGAGCTGATCCCGAGCGCTGCAGCCAGCGCCTCGCTCTGTTGGGTAGCCCAGGCACGCTGCGGGGCTCGGCGCCGCTGCTCGCGTGGAGGCACCCGGGGGCTGCGGGTGAAGCTGGTGATCTGTGTGTTTGTCTATCCCCCCGTGGCTCCAAGTCGCGTCTAGGCAATGAGAGGTGCTAGACCACCGCTGGGGCTGTGGTTAACTGCTCCGCAGGGACTCAGCTACCTCTGTCCTGAGTAAGGGCAAAACCAGAGCGCTCCTTCCTCGAGTCACTGCGAAGCTCCAAGCACTCCCCTCCTGTAATTCTTCCAACAGGTCCCCCAGGGCCGCCAGAAGCTGTGACAATAGATGAAATCACCGACACCACCGCTCAGCTGTCCTGGAGGCCGGGAGCAGACAACCACAGCCCTATTACAATGTATGTCGTACAAGCAAGGACCCCCTTCTCGGTGGGATGGCAAGCGGTGAGCACAGGTAGGTCCATCGCCTGGCCCCCGAAGAGCTCCGCCGATGGAGACCGCACCCATCAGGACCCACACGCAGGCCGCGTGGAGCAGCTTTGCACCCTGAAGTGGAAAGTAATTTCACTGGCTGCAGAGCACTGCTCTTGTTAACTAGTTTCCAGTTTGGCAACCCAAAGATTTAGGGTCCAGTCAATGCTATTACTCATCCATTTTTCTCATGAAGCTTTAAGAGAAAACAGAATGAATTCCTATCTTTAGTTGCCGCACTGGAGATATACAACAGTAATTGTGGTCTATAAAGACGTCCCTCAGGGACGGACCGTGTCATCTGGCCTATCTTTAAGTAGAATTATTTTCCTGATAGAGGGAAAAATCCCATGATGTAATTGCTCATTCCGTCAAAGGTTAATTTTGTTCCAGTAACCATTAAAGAGGGGGAACACTGTGTTTTAAAAAGAGAAAAATAAAAACCCTTTAAACTTTTTCTTGACACTTTGCTGTCAAAAAGTGGCAATTTAGGAGAAACTCTTTAACAGCAGGAATTTCTGTGCTAAAAGCACGATGTTTTAATGCCACCTCTTTTGCTTCTTTGGCAGTTAACAAAATGTTAGAAAATCCCGTTGTCAATCCTTATTCGCTTTGTATTTACGTTCATCCCTCACTTTTAAGGGTAACAGATAATGACCTTTTCTCAGCAGTCTTTAATACTTTTGGTGGTTTTCACTGCACTCCTGACCCGTGGGTGTCTCCTAGTCCCAGAGATCATCGATGGCAGGACATTCACGGCAACAGTGGTGGGTTTGAACCCTTGGGTCGAGTATGAATTCCGAGTAGTGGCTGCCAACCTGATCGGGATTGGGGAACCCAGCAGACCTTCAGAGAAGAGAAGAACTGAAGAAGCTCGTAAGTAGTGGTGGGCAACTCAGTTAAGTCTTGTTGAATAAGTGCTCGTCAGTGCTAGGGGATGTGTTGCGCTGGAGGAAGCTGAGGAGTGCTTTCTGTGCCCGTTGCTCTCCTCGCTTGCGGCGTGTTATTTGTGTGCACAGAAGAAGCAGTGGAAAATGTGGAGCTCCTGATGGGCTCTTTTGCTCGCTCCGTGGCTCCTGGATGTATAGGACGACTTCATCCCCGTTTCCTGCCGAGAGCAATAATTCTCAAAAAAAGGGTATTTGGGCAGGATTTTTTGGAAAATACTGCCCAGTGTCCACTGCTGAGACATGAACTCTGAGAGCAGTCCCTCTGGTTTCCCACGATCAATGTGATGGAAACTCTGGAGCACAGGTTACAGCACCCTGAGAGCAGGAGTTTGAGCTTCACAGCTGGAGTGTCAGCAGGCCCTTGATGCTGGTGGCTTCTGTGGTTCTCAGAGTAACTTGGACCTCACCCCGTGGGCCGTCGGCGATAGAGCAACCACCCTGGTTGGATGATTTCATAGGCTTACTGAAGGTCTGTGTTCTGTGACCCTCTCCCGGACACGCCGCTGCCTCGTGCAACCACACTGCAGCTTCAGGCTGCTGCAGGCAGAGCTTAGCGGTGATCTTCAGTAGCGCCTGTGTTCAGGGATTTCAGCACAAACTACAAGCCTTGAGAGCTTTAATGGCCCTTGATGTTGGCCCTGTCTTTTTCGCTGGCAGAAAGGGGTCAAGGCAAGAAGTAGGCTCAGCGTGGTGGCTGCAGGGGTATGTGCCTCGGTTATGGGAAACCCCGGTATGTGGCTCCTCTGTTCTGTTTTAGCCTGTAATGGAACAGAATATGAAATATGAAAATAAATAAAATCCCTTTTTTATGGAAGATAAATGTTTAAACTAAACAATTAGTGACTGAATACACAAGTTAATTGACGTACTTTTAATATACTATTATTGACATACTTTTAATATGCTGTTTGCCATGGCAAATTAGTCATTTCCTAATAGCATTTCTGGTACCCAGCAGGGAAAGGCCAGCAGAATCCTGTTGCTGCGTAGGTCTGTTCCATTTCAATGCGCTTTTCTGGTTTCAAAGCCGCCGTGTGCATCGTCTGCATCTTTTTTTGCAGTTCCTGAAGTGACCCCGGCTAATGTCAGTGGAGGCGGAGGGAGCAAGTCGGAGCTGGTCATTACTTGGGAGGTAAGCGGAGTCCAAACCGAGAGGAAAATTAATACGGTCCTGATCTAGATGTGCCCTTTCGCTCCAGACCACAGTGTAGTTCTGTAGATTTCAAACGGTTTGCGGTATAAAAGCCCAGATTGTGTGATAAAATAGCCCAGCTATTAAAATTGAGCTACTCACCGTCGCCCACCCCAGGCCCCCATGCAAGGGAGGCGGCAGAGAAGTGCTGTGCAGGGGACGGCCGGGAGCGGGCTGCGCATCGCTGCTCCGACACGAGCTCGGCTGCCCCTGACTCTCAGCACACCCGCACGCGTACGGCACCACGTGGGTGGGCAGAAACCACCTGAGGGATAAAACCGAGTGTGTGAGGCCTGGCCTGGCACGTCCCGACCTGGCTGAGGATTGCGGCTGGCTCCAAGCCTTCAGCCCTCATCCTTGTGCCGCGCTATATGGCAGCAAAGAGTTAAGAGTTAACACAACGCGTTGCATGTTGGCTTTCGTTGCTGCTAATGAAAGCCAGCAAGAGGAGATACAGAGATGAAAAATGCTTAATATTCCTTAAGGCAGTCGGGGTTAGAACCGTAGTCATTTGTCTGCTCATATTTTCATGTTATGATGCGATGCAGCTGGCATATTTTTCCTAATAATGAACTTCACTAGACATGCTAACACTTCCACTTAGCACTATTTCTGACCAAGCTGGCAGAATGAATCGCCAGAGATATTTTTAAGGTTATTAAAAAACTATAAATGGGTTTTTGTCCTTACCACACAGCGCAATGTGCTAAATTTCCTCCTCCGTTGGACTAATTAGCTACGCTGTGTCTCCTAAAGATACTGCAATATGTCCCAAAAACACACATGGCAAGAACATCAGCCATGACTTTGAGTCATAATTTGCACAAAATATAATTTGTATTTTGATAGAATAGTCAGTTTACCCTTTTAGATGTCCGGAGGCCTTTTCTTTATGGTCCTGTGTACTTTTTGAGCCTTGCAACACAGAGTAAGATGCAGTCACCAGAAGTAACCCCTGCACGTGCTTAAGCACCATGGACATCTGTGGGAGAGAGGCCCATAATTAGAGATTATTTTAATACATTGAAGCTTTGGGGTTTGAGGCAGCTTTTAGGGGGCTGCAGGCCTGAGAGTAGGAAGTGTCAGTGTGTCCAAAGTGACCTGGAGGTGACGGGTTGTTTCTTCTAGCTGTTCCCTCGCGCCTACCTGCCCTTCTACGTCGCGTTTGTGACCAGTCGCTCCCTGCCAGGGTCACGTCATACGGGACGTGGACAGTCGGCTGACCTGGTCCGGGTCGCTGTGTAGCAACGGGCCAGTGAGGGGCCACCAGCCTCGTGCTGGCTGGGACGTTGCCAGGACATGTTCTTCAGGGCTTCACGTGCAATTCCAAAGACGTGAGAGCAGCTGCGCGTGTATTGGGAAAGCAGGAACCATGTCCTCGGTTCACCCCACCAAACCTCAGCCTCTTAGTCATTGCAGTGCCTAAAATCACTCGCATGTTACTGGAGGCTCCATCTAGTCAGTGAAGGAAGGTGGGTGCCTACGAAGATGAATTAAGTCTTTGGCGAAGTGTCTTCGGGAGATGCTGCTTTCCCCGCTCGCGGCGCAGCGAGGCTCTCGCGCAGTCAGGATGGGATGAATTCGGGGCAGATGTGCAGTGGGACTCCAGCCGCCTCCCGTCTCTGATGCTCTAGTTAGGACAGTAGCTTTAGAAGGACCAAGAGCAATAGCCAGTGTGCAGAGAGAGAGATAAATGCGTGCCTTTGCTGACAGTGCCGTTTCTCCTGCGATCTGCCCGCCCACAGACAGTGCCCGAGGAGCTGCAGAATGGAGGCGGCTTCGGGTACGTGGTGGCCTTCCGCCCCTTCGGCACCGTCAGCTGGATGCAGACTGTTGTGGCCTCCCCGGATGCCGCCAGATACGTCTTCCGCAACGAGACCTTGCCGCCCTTCTCCCCCTACGAAGTGAAAGTGGGGGTGTACAACAACAAGGGGGAAGGGTCGTTCAGCCCCGTGACGGTCGTCTACTCGGCAGAGGAAGGTAGAGCCAGGAGCCCACCCCACCGCCTCTCCCTCCTCCCTGCCAGTGGACGTGGGGAGGTTGACTGGGTCTGAAAGGGTTTGGTATCCACCTTGACATATCCTTTGATACCTAATCCTTGCTCTGATTTATAATAAATGGCAAGCCGTGATTAATTCTTTTGATAGTCATTAAAATAACATTAATCGTAATGAAATCTTTTTATATTAATGGAAAAGTAATATGTAATCTGGAAAGAATTCCACTGAGATTTAGTATGAATTAATGTCCACTGATTAGAAAATGTTCCCTCTTGTCCTAATTACAGTACATGGTATCCTGGGTTGAGTTTAGTAATGACATCTTATTATTTCTTAGGCAGAGGAGTGGTGCCGTCTGGCACAGGCTGACATGCCATCATTTTGAAACGTGGAAGTTTGTTTGGTGGCATGCCTCTTTTCTTGTGCGGTGAAGAAAATAAATCCCTTGAAGTCTGGGACTAATTGAACATAAAATTGAAAACTCTTAATTTCATTTTTAACTCCTCTACCCAGAGCCGACGAGAGCCCCAACCACTGTTTTGGCCAGAAGCCTTTCTGCCTCAGACGTTGAAGTTTCTTGGGCTCCCCCTCGGGAGAACCAGCACAAAGGAAGAATACAGGGATACGAGGTATGGAAACGCAACACAGCATCCTTTCGGTACCGAGCGCTGAGGGGACACAGAGGTACATCGTGGGCAGTCACTGCCGTGCTGCCCCTGCCTGCCGTGAGGTGGGTGGGTCCCCGTGCTGTATTTGCTTCCTTTTGCCTCTTCAGTACGCGGAGATTTCCCTCACACGGTAAAAAATTCTACAGCTTTCTGTGTGCGGTCTGGCTGAAAATGGAGAGCAGAGCTCGCTGGGGGAAACCTGCGCTGCGTGTGCCTCCGTGGCCAGGCAGCCTCTGAGGTCCTGGGCAGGCAGCGCTGCAGCCAGGCTGCTTTCTAGCAAGAAGGGATTGTAACAGGGTGCAGGGTCTGCCCCTGCGGCACTTGCACTTTGGGCTGGAAACGACCGTGTGCTGCCAGCCCGTAGCTGGAGGTAAACACGTACCTGCTCTGTTTCTCAGGTCCGGTGTTGGAGACACGACGAAAAGGAAGAGAACGCAAAAAGGATTCGAACGGTTGGCAATCAAACATCTGCAAAAGTCAGCAACCTGAGAGGCAACGCGCTCTATCACTTGGCAGTCAGGGCGTACAACACGGCCGGGACCGGCCCCGCCAGTGCCGCGGTCAACGTCACAACCAAAAAGCCACGTGAGTGTTCGTGAGGATGGGGGCCTCTCGCCTGGTAGGGTTTCTGCCAGCGCTGCCCTCTCTCGTTTTCAAGCTTTCTTGAGTCTGACGGAGCTGTCAGACTTTTCTATGCCGGGTTTTTATGCAGAAGACTTACCAGCCTTTTTTTTTTTGGTTTTTTTTGGTAAGGCTCTTCCCTGTGTTAAGTAAGCAGAGCATGCAAAACCGAAATCACAGCTGTGCAGGAAAATTAAATATTTATCTCATCGTTCAAGAGGGCTTTTTTCTTCTGGTCTCAGGCATGTTGAGCAACTGACTGAATCTTTTTTTCATTTAGAGCACTATGTTGTGTCACATCTTCTGTGACCTTGAGGACACAGATCAGTGAAACAGCTCATTGGTTTTCCAGAGCGATAGGACTCTGGGCACGCTCGGCTGTGCTGGTAGAAACCTCACTGGTACTGGGAGGGATCCTCCTGGGAAAGGGTGCTCCTTAGTAACACAGTGCTGTGTATATTTTGGTATAGCACCGAGTCAGCCCCCCGGGAACATCATGTGGAATTCATCTGACTCCAAGATCATACTGAACTGGGACCAAGTGAAGGCGCTGGACAACGAGTCAGAAGTGAGAGGCTACAAAGTGAGTATTTTGTGAGCACAGGCAGCTCGACAGCACTGTTGGATCCTGGATTCTGCCAGCTGGATTCTGGTACTGGGCTGTAGGAAACATCTCCATGAAACCAGTGTCCGGTTGGGGTTTATAGTAAGACCAGACGAGGTGTTTTTCATGGCACTTCCACAGTTTTCCAGGTTAAAACTGGAGAATTCCCCCAGAAACAGAGGCCGTACCTGTGCAGAACGAGCACGTCCTGCTGGCTCCTCGCCCTCACCCCAGCGATGCTCACCCCTGCGAGCACCCGTGTGGGTCTCAGCCCACGGACCTTCACCTTCTCCTTCCCTCTGAAGCCCCCACCTGCAGGACTGCTCTCCTGCCGTCGGTGGAAACCTTCCAAAGGCTGTAGCTGACTCCTTAATGCAGATAAATAAAATGCTTTTTTAATAGCTCCCATTTTCTTCAGAAAGCAAAGCCAAAAGGAGAAGAAAGAGAATCCTCATTAGTAGCAGTTTTAATAGGTGTTAATTTAACTGGAGAGAAATCTTGGGAAGAATTCGGCTCTATCACCTTACACAAGGGTTTAATTTGGCCCAGAGAAGGCATCGGTGTGCAATTGCCAGCCGTTGCCTTGAGGGTTGAGTTGTGCTAACGTTTTCCACCAGAGCTTGAAAATGATGAAGAACCTGGACATGCCTCATATTTTGCTCACAATCTGGAACGCCGGCGGTGGCAGCCTTGCCAGCCTGTGCCAGCTCTCCTGAATTTCTGCACTAACTTTTAAGTATCTTTGGTGCACTCTATTGGATTGTCAAAAATACGTAATTCCTCGGGGCTTTTAGTGAAAACGTCAGATGAACCTCAGCAGCCTGGACAATTTTCACTACATATTTTACGTTTGAAAATCGAATTAAGAAGTCAGTTGAAAGACGGTGAGAGAGACTCGTCACCCTGAAAAAGCAAACTCCATCTATTGGGTTTCTAAAACCTCCTCCTTTAACTTACTGTTAGGATAACACAGACAGATTGATTTCTTTCCTGAATCATAGCAAAACGTTTCCCATTTTTCTTCTTTTTTCCTGGAAATCTTATGTTTGATGTCACGATTTATGATGAAAATTAGGAGAATTCCCAGATCTGAGAAGTAATTCAAAAAAGCCAATTATTCTGGGAAGCTGTTTGTGGTACTGCATCAGATACCGCAGCTCAGTGTCCTGAAGAAACGTAATAAGAAGTTTTGGCCTCTACATAAGCCTTGGGCTTTATTTTAGCTCGATCCAGCTAAAGATGTCACTGAGGGGCTCTGCCAGGTACCGGGGCTGCGTTTCATGCCGCACATCGGCATCGCCCTCCTCCCAGTGTCATCCAGGTACCGCCACCACCGTGCCGGGGTGGGTCCCCAGCAAAAGCCCCTGTGGGGCTCCGACTGGCCGCTCCGTAGCCCAACGGTGTGTCTGAGCATCAGAGGCAGGAAAAGAGCAGCAGCAGATCCGGGCACCCTCAGGGCAACGGCCATCTCTGCCGTTTCTGCCTCCTCTTCTCTCTCCTCTCCGCTGCAGGTTTTGTACAGGTGGAACAGGCAGAGCAGCACGTCCGTAATAGAAACGAACAAAACCTCCGTGGAGCTCTCCCTGCCGTTCAACGAGGACTACATCATAGAGATAAAGCCGTTCAGCGACGGGGGCGACGGCAGCAGCAGCGAACAAATCCGAATTCCAAAGATATCAAGTAAGGGCGGGAGGAGCCGGGGTCTGCGCCTGCAGACGGGGTCGAACCGGAGCCTTGCGGGGCCGGGCAGGCTGGGGGGTCTGGCCGTTTCCCAGGCAGGAGCTGAAACCCAGGCTTACCCGGGACCAGCACTCATTCCAGCCCACGTTTCTGATGTCATCCTGAGTCAAGGCTGAACCATAAGAAACGCCATCATAAGTGGTTATATTTGTATTTAAGATTTCTAGACGCTTTCCACTCTCTTACTTCCATACTCTCATACACGTTGAATATATTGTTTCACTGCAATTCACTATAACAAAACACAAAATGCGGCGTTCAGAGGCTTTTAAATTTATAAGGCTACTGTATAGCCATATTTTGTTGTGTGTTGGATGCATAAATATTTATTTAGGGAAATGAGGTTGTGTAGAAGAACAAACAGAAAAGAGAGTATTTTATTACACGACGTTGCTTTTGCAAAATCTCCATGTCCCATCTTCCATTAATAATGCCACAGTTTATACGCTGCATTAAATCAGGAGCCCCTGCAATGCAGGAATATGGCATTAAAATTACAGCAATGTACGAAAACCCTGGGTGAGATCAGAATTACCTCCACCACAGCTGTACACTGTGGCTATATAAACCATACAGAAGAATTCAGTCAGCAGACACAGGAGAGCGAGGGAGAGCGGGAACGCATGCCAGGTCCCTTTCGGCTCAGCGCGGCGGGCGCAGAGCAGGTACGCGGCTCCTCCAGGGCGTGGATCGTGCCAGGCTGGCGCCATAAGTAACAGCTTGAATATAGTACGAACGTGAAACAAAATAAAACCGTAAGCAAACAGGCCGTGAAGGAATATGGTTGTGAAAGTGGCCTCAACGCAACAGCGGCAGGAATTTAAGCGAAACCAAAAACTCAGTGAGAGAGGTGAAAGCCGGTAAGCGGGCGGTTGCTGGAGCAGGAGTTGGGGACCGCGCGTGGGTGCGACCTTCCCGGGAGCCACCTCGCCTCCGGCCGCCACCGGAGGAGGCAGAACTGAAACGGGGGGGGGATGAGGTTTGGGTTAAGGAACGGTGCTCCCCTCACTTGCCCTCTCCCCCTCTCTCCTTCGCTCAGACGCGTACGCCAGAGGATCCGGCTCTTCGACCTCCAACGCCTGTACGCTGTCAGCCATCAGCACAATAATGATATCGCTCACAGCTCGGTCCAGTTTATGACAAAAATGACATAAAGGACTTCTTGTTTATAATATAAGCAACATTTAGCTAGTTGTTTTGAAGACACCCAGTACTAAGTAATATTGTGGTTTGAGTACATCTTACTACTGGAAAAATGTTTATGCTTCTTTAGGAATGGCATTATACAGTACTTCCTCAAAGCAAATATAGCTTTGTCTGAAGTTTCCTTGGAAACTCTGCAATGCACTGAAAACATCTGTAATATGATGTTACCAAAGCAGTTTACATATGTCCTTATATGCATATTTTTTATTATATATTTAGTGTTTTATAGAATTTTTTAAAGTTAACATATGATGTAGATATTAATTTTTCTTCTGCTATAAAATGCTATGGACGACATTATCATGGAAATATTGTTTGGAATTTTTTCCTTTATGACGGAGAGTTCAAAGTTGTTCCTAGTAAATTGGCCGCAACTTCACTGTACGGTTCTACGAGGCTGCGCAAGGCAGAACCGTTCCAGCTTCGGTTCGTGACGCGGCGGCCTTTCAATGGCAGTTACGAGGATCCTTGTGTTAAATCAAGTGCTTATAACACACAAGATGTTGGCGTTTTACTCAAAGGTCTAAGCGAGACAAGCTCGAAATACTCCGTAAGAACACTATAACCTTGAAAAAAATACACGAATTTTGGTTGCTTGTGGACTACAGGACATGTAGCTGATATTCTGGCATCGCGCAGTAAGGGTCCATTTTTACTGCCTTGAAATAGCTTTGTCTTTATCATAATTAGCATTAAATTGGGTAGGAATGAAGATACTGCAAAGACGCGATCTCTGCCTCTAGTGACAAAAAGGGACAGGCACCCGAAGGAGCGAGCGATGCGGTTCTCACCTTTGGGTGTAAACCCGGCTAAACCCACCTCGCTTCGGGGGGATTGTATTCCAAGGAAATCAGAACACAGCGACTCCAAGAGGGAAAGCTGCCCCGCGTTCGTTGTCTGAACACGCGCTTGCTTTCCGCGTGCGTCGGAGCACAACTCCTCGTCCTCCGGAACGCCGCTGTCTAGAAAGCGCTTGGGGAAGGTGGTCCGGTCCGAACCGAGGGCGCCCGAGGAGCTGTGCCGTGCCTCGGGGAGCGCCGCGCGGCGGCCGGGCCCCCGCCGGGGCGCAGGTTGTCCGCAGGGAGGTTGGGGGCTCCCGGGAGGCCTCCGCCAGGAGCTCTGCGTTTCTTTAGAAACTCTTCATTAGACGCCTGAAGGCAAAACGGAGTCACGCCGGAAAGCGACAATATCCACAGCAAAATAATTCTTCTTAAGAGAAGGACTGTTTGTTACTACGGGGTAATTTTGTAAGTTCACTCAGACGGGATAACGCTAGTAAAAGGCAACGGAATTTTCTATAAAGTTTTCAAGTTTAAATGCGCTGCAGTGGTTTTGGTTTTTTTTTTTTTCCTGATAGCTTGAATTTGCCTGTAACTTGTCTTTTTTTGCTTACAAAATAATACAGTTAACTTTTAGACCTTCTAAATATATTTATTCAGTAACTCATAATCAGGATTCCACTTGTGTAAAAGTCAGGGGTGTTGACCAGAGAAATATTGTCAGTATTTCAAGCTGTGTTCCTTTCTTAGTTTGATATGGTTACTTCTATGTTAAAAAAAAAAAAAAAAAAAAAAAACAACAAAAAAACCCACAAAACCAAGAAAAATGGAACAAAAAAAAAAGCTTCTGTAGTTTTCTCCCCAGTGTAAATGATATTTATCAGTGATCTAGCAGATGTAATCTTTTTTTAAAGGTATTGGTAATAAATATTCCGTCATTTGTAAAGATACCTGTCTTCCAGGAGCATTTTTCCTCCACGTTTCGTTCCACCCAGTGACAAATTTCACCGCGGCAATAGGCAGCGCCTGCTGAGATTGTCACTGACGTAAGGATACAAAAGAAGAGCCAGTTGAAGTCAAAGCTTTGTGGAGGCAGGAAAAAAATATCTATTTATACATCTTTGGTCTAATTTTGCTTCCAAAACTGGCAAAAAAAAAAAAAAAAAAAGGATCTGCGTGCGTGAGTTTGGGGCGATAATGTCTATTTATGTAGAGTCATGACCTTTGCAAGCTGGTGCGGGCTGGTGCGGTCGGAGTGGAGCCTTCGCAGCGTGGGGAGCTCGGAGTGAAAAAGAAAAGGAAAAGCCAAACCAAAACTGGCATTCGCCCTCCCGTGTCCGTCCGTCTGACCGCAGCGGGGCAGGCGGCGGCAGCTCCACGGCGCAGGAGAGCGGAGCATCGCTGACCCTGCGCCCGGAGCGAACCCCGCTCCAGGTACCGCACCTTGCGCTCGTTTTCCTCGTGGGTTTCCGAGGATTTTGGGGGAGCACTGCTTGAAATCGCTCCATCCGCCAAACCCTCCTTTCTAATTCTGATTTTTAGGGGTGGCAGCGCCGGAGTCGTACGGTTGCGCTCTGGCTTTCAAAGGAGCGATGTTGCGCTTTGCCATCGATGAAGCTTAAAAAGAAAAACAGCCCCGTAACCCAATTCAGTTTGTAAAATCCGACTTTAAATTGCCATCTCTGGAGGTGGGCGAGGGGCGCGCGCCTGCAGCTGCTCTCGCGGGGAAAACCTGCAGCGGGAGGAACGCGCTGGGTTTGTAGCTGGGTTTAAAGAAAAGAAAACTTCAGAATAAATATTTCTGTGTGCTCTGGACGCTGGTAACTCTGACCTAGAAGTCTGGGGACGGCTTCACTGGCGCTGTGGGCTGGCGTAATAGTGGTAAAATGGGACACGCAGCCCTGAGCGTGGCCCGGCCGCTCCGCAGCACGTGGCAACAACAGCAAATAGCCTGGGCTGGACTGAACGTGCTCCCTTTTCTCTCTTGCTGCCTGAAACGATGGCTGCTTGCTCCGGGTACGGTGCCTGCGCGGAGGCAGCGCTGCCAGGAATCGCCAGGAATCCTCGTCCCGCGCGGGTGGGTCGTGTTTGGCAGAGGTGAGGTTCCCCCACCGCGTCCCTGCACGGGGCCACCAGGAAGGGCTGGACCAACGGCCTGGCCGGGAGATCGAAGATACTCCCGCTGCGTTACACCAGCTCAGCTGTATTTATTAGAGCGCGCGTACCACGCGTCTGCCCGCTTTCAAAGCCATCAAGCCCTGCCCGTCCCTGAGGGAACTCGTCCTCCCTGGAAATCCCGCGGCCCCGACGTGCCCTTGCTGCTCAGATGAGCATCCACACGGGTTTTCTCACCATCGCCGGCTCCTTGCAGCTGTTTGCCCGTGATGCGCGTCCTTATCAGTGACACCGACAATCGCAAGCGTATCTTTGCGCCCCCTCCCCCCCGCTACGTGCCCAGGTGCCCCGGGAACGCCTCGGCCCCCCGAGGCCGCCGCTGCAGCCTCGCACGTGTGCTTTCGCAGGGCCGAACGCACAGCTCGCATGCAAAATATATCGCATTAATCTCTGCAATATCTTGCCATTAATGGGAATGAAATTATTTTTAGAAATTTTATTTATTAGGCCCGCTCGAAGGCACGACATAAAATACATTACAGTAAATTAATTCTCTTCAGCCTCGTTTTTAGGACTTTACTGATGAAATTCTGATTTTTAGACTGTTAAAGCCGGGCACCTCAAATCCATTAAAATCACATGCAGGAGAGACATCTGAGGCACAAACATTGTTATATTAATGAGCTACATTAATTTTGATGGAGCCGTGCTATTTCACCCAGATGAGAACTGGCTCATTTATTATAATTATTTTTAGTCTGCAGCATCTGGGAACTCCATTACGTTAGGCACCTTCCAAACAATTTACTTGCTGGGTCAAATCATTCTCTTCATTCTTTGTTAACGCGCTTAACCCCACCGCTGGCCAGCTTGACGGAGAGGAGGTTTCTCAGAAGTAGAAAGGACTCTGCAAGAACAGGAGAGCTTCGTGCTCCGCAGCCAGAGAGGCCAAGGGCCGAGTTGTTCGCGTGGTTTCAGGCAGGAGGTTTATTTGGTAACTCGCTGTGTGGATTTCACAATGTAAGTAAACAAATCACAAAGAGAAACCGAGGTTTCTCAAATGCAGTTCGTGTAAGATGGAACAACAGATAGCGAAGAAAAACGGGTTGCAGTATCGGGCTTGGATTTTTCAAAATCCCCTGAAGGCAGCTGAAGTTGCACGTGAAGGAGGATCCCGGTTCCCTGCAGCTCAGAAAGCTTCTTAAGAGCACCGAGAGGTCCTTGGCACATTTCATTACTTACAGTGCACTTGGAAACTCTGCACTCCCAGGCTGTGCTTTGTTTTGTAGGTGCAACTGAGGAAGTTTATCAGTTTGTGCCATTTGTCTTTTTTTTTCCCCCCTTAAGCTTTAATCCCTCGCGCCAGGGAGCACAAGCAAGCCCTTCTTGTCCTCTTGCAGACGCTGCCAGCTGATGTCAAAGGCAAGAGCCTGCAAAGGAGCCTTGGGCTGAAAATGAGCCAGCTGGGAGTCTGCCATGCCTCCCCTGCCTCCGGTGAGCACCCAGGTAGGCAGACGTACGCTTTCAGAGCCCACCCACCCCCGTGGCATCCCCTCATTCAGGAGAAGGGAGTGTAAGAAACACAGGTGAAGCTGTTGTTTCATGCTGAAATCAGGGTCCCACAGCACGCAGGCTGCAGGCTCGGCCGGCTGCCGTGATCCCTGCGCAGGCATCGGCCAGCGCAGCCCCACCAGCGGGGGCCATTTACGCCCAGGGAAGCCAAGATATTAGAAATGCCTACCTCCTTCTGAGAACTGCACAAAGCTTACAAGAAGGAAGAAAATAACCTGAAGGAAAAAAAATAAACTGCCACAAACCAGAAGAATAAACAGCAAGGACTCCCCTGGGCAGCGAGGATGCCCGAGGAGAGGCGTGCAGCAGGCATCGGGGGATTGTTAGTCGAGCGTCTGTGTCCACGTGGCAGCACATGAGTGTGGACGTTTTTACCAATATCTCAGAACTTCACAGGAAAAATCTGAGTAGGAGCATTGCCCTCTCCATGCCTCACGGTGCGCCTGGCAGCACCCTGGAGCTGGCCGGGCTCAGAGGGGTTTTACACTCAGCGCTGGGGTCAGTGCTCTGCAGGGGGCTGCTGAGGGGTCTTCAGTTTCCAGTGGCTCATGAGCGGGAGTCTCCTGTCAGTTTTCTGCAGTGTTCCATTGCTGTCTACCTGAATAGTTTTCAAATCCCAAGGTGTGAATTTACTGTAAGTTTAAACGGGGCCCCTCGCAGGCCCGCAACGCACGCAACCCGCGCAGCACCCCCAGGCCATCCGCAAAACCTGCCACGCACACGCAGCCTTGAGATTTCGGGAGTGGGTGGCAGCGAGGTGCCTGCGGTGCGCACACAAATACCGCGGCAGCTGCTACCTGCGCGTACAAAGGCAGCAAGGCAAGGTGCCGGCTTTGTGCATCAGAGGAGTACGACTCTAATTGTGTGTCGGCAAACTAACCTTGCCTTAAATAGCCTACAAAATCTGGCAGCTTTTGGGGTTTATAAAGTCCTGCAACGGAGACAGCCTTTTCCCCACAGCCAAAATTGGCGCTGTGTTTACTCAAAAAGCCAGATGTAAGCACCTTCGCGCAGTAGGAGGCACACGGCCTGGCCGTTGGGGCGGTCCCTGCGCAGAGGCTGCCTGGCTGCAGGGCTCACAGCTCGCGCTCAGCACAGGCAGACGCTCCCCTTGCCCACGAATTGCGTTTCCACGCAGGTTATTTGCTGAGCTCACGCTGTTTCACTACAGAGTGTATCGGTGACGTCCAAGTGCGGGTCCCCGCTCTCACGATGGCTTCGCTGTAGCTGTGCAGCCCCGGGGAGGGCAGCGCTGGGGTGCTCTACAGCTTGTTTTACTCCTTTGCTAGGATTTGGCACACCTCGGTCACTGCCAGGGACCACGGGCGGGTACCTTGCTGCCGTACGCAGGGCTGCACCAAGTCCTAGTTTGCATTTTGCATCTTGAGTTGTCAGCCTTACTCAAAACAGAAATCCAAACAATTAAGCTTTCAACCGGAAAAAAAAAGCCATTCGCTCTTTTCCAGCTTTTTTTTTTCCTGCACAGCCCTTGTACCGTATACTTATATCCTGCTTAAACTCAGACTTTTTGTTTAGTAGCTTATCATTACACAAGGCACCTCGCGGAAGCAAGTCCTCCTCCCCTGGCTGGAAACGCCGCCGCAGCAGAGGTGGCACGAGGCGCTCCGCGGCGATGCCGGGTGGCATGCCGGGGCCGCGCAGCCGCGCCAGCCCCGCAGCCTCTCAGAAGACAGGGTCGTCGAGGGTGCTGCTGTAGAGGTCTTCAGCGAAGCTGCCGAACTCGGTCTCTGTCTCGCTGGTGCAGGTACGTGCTCTCTGGAAAGCAAACACCGCTTTTAGCTGGTGAGCTGGGAGGTAAACTGAGGTTAGCAGCTAATCTGCACTGATTAGGAGAGAGGAGTCACGACATGCTGTTTTAAGCCTGCATTGAATAGTCGTTATGAAACAAATGCTGCAAAGCCCTCACTTAACATATTTAGCAAAACACCGTGTTTCGAGTTGGTGCGCTTAAAGAGGGATTCACCCAAAATGTTTCCTGAGGTAAGAGCTGAGAAAGAGCATTGGGTTCAACGCAAGAATTTCTCCGGAAAGTTCACATCCCCGCTGAAGGTCTCGCAGGCTGCTCATCGCTCCGTCCTTCGCGCCAGCAGCCCCCTGCGCCCAGAAATTCCCCATTTGGCTGCTCTGCAACAGCACACTTGGCCACAGCGGGCCACGAGACAGCCCTCTGGAGCCAAGGACACAGAGCCCCGCGAGGAGCTGGCGGGCGCGTTATGAGGCAGGGGACTGTTTCCAAATAAACAGCAGCGAAGCCCACTTGTGGGGCCAGATCCCGACCCCTCGGGACTGAGCAGAGCTGTGCAAGGAAGCGTGCAGGGACGGGGAGACTCGCAGCAGGAAGCAGAAAGCAGTAGTTCAGCTGCCGGGAAGCCCGCGGGGGCAGCGGGAGGCAGAGCTGCTCCTCGGGGCCGAGCGCGGTTCCCACGGGCTGCACGGGGCTTTCGTCACCTCACCCCGCTGTTTACGCTACAAATTTAGGAACTGAATGTCCACAACAAACAGCTGCTGGGGGTTTCGCTCTCGCGCGTGATCTCAGCAGAGACACCAGGGCCACGTCCTCACGGCTCCCTGCCCGTGCCACCACCCTTGGGGCCGCGGTGCCAGCAGAAAGCCTCCAGCCGGCATCCCCTACCCGCACTGAGCTCACTTTAAGTAGACAGACAACTAAATACAAGCTGCTCCTGATCATGTGAACCAGGCTCTGCAAGCTCACATTTTCTAGCTGCAGTGTTAATACTTGCTATTTCTCATATTCTTATTTGTGATACCCTAAGTCACGTTATTTTTACATCAGTGGCTTTAATTAAAAACAAACATGATATGATAATATTTTAAGCCTGTTTCCTTGACCAGACCATGGAATAAGAACAATATCCCCAAAAAATCAAACCCTTCTTCTAAGGGGACAAGTTAAAATCAAGTTACTGAGCAGCACTGCCCTTGAGCAGACAATGAGGAGTTTTATCTTGTCTGTAAGGCAAATGTATTTATCGGGAAGTAACAGAAAACATAATAAGTCTTAAGACCAGCTTAACAGTAGGACCAAAGTATTTCCCATTGTTAGGTTTCGCAGAATAAATCAGCTCTCTGGGAGTCAACCTCCAGTCCCTGCCAAGGCAGCCCCACCGGCCGGGCTGGGCTCGCTGGAAGGAGCAAAAGGCAGAGCTGTGGGTATGGCACCGTGCGCCTGGAATTCATTGCGTATTAGAAAAGCACTCAACAGTAGTGCTTAATCCTTTTTGTTTGTTTGTTTTAACCCTCCCCACAATGCTTTCCTCTACAAACAAGGCCAGGTCCAGAGCTACGGCAGGCTGGGAGAGGCGGTGGCCACACAGCCAGGTGAGACCCGACCACAGCAGTTGTTATGGTTGCAAAACCAGCCTCACAAATTGCTAAATGCGATGGCTAACTCAATGTTATACTCATAGTCCGGGCTGCGCCTACTCTTACGTTAACTGCAACCACGGATTCTCCATTTGGCATGTTTTGCACAGCACATTTGACAACGTAGCCCGCATTTAATAGGGACATTAGAAATTCTAAGAGGTCAAAGGGCTTTAACTGAGCAGCAGCAAGCTATATGCTCACAGCCTTGCAGGGAAAAAGCAGCACGTAAGTACGAGCATTCCTACTAGTCAAAAAAAGAAGAAAATAAATTTTAAAAAAAAGAGTGACTAAGATGTTATTTTACCTCGTAGTCATTTGGGAAGGGATCTCTGAATTTGTTGCTGGGTGTTGGGATTCGTGGAAACAGTTTATTCCAAATATGGTTTCTGCAAAAAAAAAAATCAGTAGTGGAGGGATGTGAAAGAATTTCTTTTTCTGACGGATGACGTACCCAACAAGCAGCGCGTGTTTAGCCCCGCGAGAAGGCACGTCTCCTCGCACCGCCAGCCCTCCTCCCCCCTCCCACGCAGCCACCGGCATCTGACAGGAGCAGCAGGTTCAAAAAGGGGTGAAAGGAATGGCTAATGGTCCAGCCCGAGGACCTGGCAGGTGTGCCGCTCCTCACAGGACACTTCTGGGCCCTGGGGACATGGGGATGGCAGAGGGGAGGTGGGCTGCCGCTCTCCCCCATCAGTCTCCCACGGCAGCCGCAGCAGAGAGCTGGGCTAGGCGGTCCGACCCAACGGGGCACTGCTGCGGCTTTCAAGGGCCACCAATAGCCCTGTCTTGGAGAGAAATTAATTGCTCTGATCTGTCTGTTCGTGCTCATGTTCTTCCCAAGGGCTGCGTTGTCATGTGCCTTGTTTGGACAGTCAAGACAGGCTGCCTCTTGCTCAGACTTTGGTTTCTGGACATAATCTGCCCATGTCTCGTGGTAGGAGAGCAACCACAAATAATTGTGTGCCAAGGGAACAAGGAGGAGGCAAGGAACGGGACCAGAGATGGTTGACAGCAAACGGTTCTGCTTAGCGGTGTAATAACTCATCCTGCTAACACCCCTTGGGATCCTCCCTCCCTGCCTGACACTCTTTAGCCTGGCTCAAGCATACAGGCGTATGTATTTTTGTGATAGCGAGTGCCACAGCGTGAACTTCTTCTTGTCTTTGCTATACCCCAGAGTACAGACTTCACATTTCAATCACCAAAACGCATTCATTAACTCGACGATGTCCGAATAGGGCCAGATTTTAATGGGAACTTGGCCTGAGTGACAATTGTAGGATTTGGCCCAGAATTAATATGCGGCACCTGTTCTGCAGAGCAAGCCTGACATCCACAAAGCACAGACGTGGCCAAGGGGTGGAGCCCCAGCTGCTGGGACCAAGGGCAGAGCGGCTCCTCTGCCCCATTGACTTTGTGACAATTCTCCTGGCTGATGTTAAAAACTCCTGATTGTTAGTTCAATGCTTCTGGTCTTACGACCGTTCGTCTTGGAAAAGCTTTCTGAGTTCTGTCAAGTTTTCTGTTATCCTATTATTCCTCCTCACCAGGGAGGCGAGGAGGAATAATGTTTTCTGACTATCACTTTGGAGCTAAACCTTCCTGGCTGAGCTGCTGCCACCTTGAAGGAGATGCCAACGTATAACTAATTATTAGGCGAAGGGAAGGGCCATCCCACTGCCCGCGTGATAGACCTGACCAAGCAAGCTATGGGGTGTCTCCCCATTGCTGCACATGGACGAGGGTTTGTGACGGAGGCGTACAGCCAGACGGGGGATTATGGGAGAAAAAGCAGGGTGTGAGTTATTTTTAGGCGACATTTGCAACCCCTTTGTTGAAATGCTGGGCGCAGCCCGAGCATCGCTGGCTGCAGAGGACAAGTCAGGCTGCGCCGTCACCACCAGCACAGTGGGTCAGTAAAGTGGCTGCTGGTGTGACTCAGGAGTGGGACTGGGATGAGTGCCAATATTAACACTCCAGCACCTGGCCTCATCGCCACTCTTCCCAGCCTTCCTGCTAAGGGTTAGATCCTTCTGACGATACCCAGGTTAGCCTTGCAAGCTTTGTTGTCTGTACGGCTCCCGCACTCCAACAGGTCTCCCAAACTTTTCAGGAGGAAGGCCCGGGAGGCCACATGATTTCACCTGCCTCTTATTCCAGCTCTGAGTGTGGTTTTGATTTGTGCTATTGCCGTGCAACGTAAACAAGACGATTTGGTTTTGTTTGGAATTGGCGCATTTCCAGTTGTGCTGGTTGTCAATAAAAGATTTTGATGGAGCCATATCAAAATTATTTATTGAGTCAGCAAAAGCATAAGTAACGCGTTGCTTCTGGAATAGAAACCCTCAAGGAGGGATGAACAAACGCCCAACAGGAATGAGGCAGAAGCACACTTGTGTTCGTGGGGGGTGCTTGCCCCTCAGGTGCAAGAGTCTTTGCAGGGAGGCGTTGGTGGGGGTGGTGCCCTCAGAACCGTCCTGTTCTTTTTTGCAGGACGCTGAAAAGTTGGAGTTACGTGATTAAGTATCTTGTCACAAAAAATGTTCCAGGTACCTCTGCTTGTCTCTACACGGGTTAGAGCATGGCCCTTTCCATTAGTGCTACTTGGACCTTCAGGCTTTGCAAACACCCCACGGAACCCTTGTGCCTTAACTCAGCATTTCTGGGCCTCCAGTTACTGTGCCATGTCTGTCGTTCTGAAATTTGCCACTTTTCCCCAGGCTGTGACACGAAAAGGCCAAAGATAACTAACGAGAAATAAGTAGGACAACAAGTTCTTCTTTTCCCCCTTCTAGCCGCTACGATGAGATTGATAAAATGTTTGTTTTCTCAGTATGTTAGAGTGCCTTTTCTAGTGTCTTGCCTCCACCGAGATGCCCTGGGACACTTTCCGAGCGACTTCCCCGTAGCGGGTGGCTGGTGGCTGCTGGCGGTGGGCTGGAGCGGCGCGCAGAAGCGGGAGGGGTGCCTGCTGGAGGTCGGGATGGCCACATCGATTTCAGGCTACAGAGGGCTACTCACTGTCCTCGTGTCAATTAAGCTGAGAGCAGCTGGGAGCAAGTTGTTACCTACATCCTCCTGTGGGCTCGCCTCCAGGAGAAAATGTTATTCCAGGATACAGCCTAAGGAAGTATGGAGGATGCTCAGTCATAAAGACAAAGGGCAAAGTAGGAAAACACTCGATTGTGCTTTTCATCAAGACAGAAAGCCCAACAGCTACTGCAAGTAAGCGAAGGGAAAAGATTATCTAAACGATCCCAAAGGGCTACTTTGCCTTGTAGCATCTCTCCCAAACGGCGGGCTGTATCTCTGATGCCTGCAACCACCAGGAAGCGCACAAAAAAATTTAGAACTTTGCTATAATGAATTTCCTTATAACGGCTTCAAATCGCATGAAATGTGAAATTATTCCGTGGCTCGAATTGCTATACTTCATGAATTTTCAACAGCAGTAACAACTGAGAGTACTAAATGAAACTGTGATCAAGGGAACCGGTTCTATTTTTCCTTTTTGATTATCTGCAGACACAACAAATGAGCAGGCTAAGCACTGCGTTTCATCTTCTTGCACTTCCTACCTCCTCCCAGGCCAGGCTGGAGGATGAGAGAAGCGGCAAGGACACTGAGCAAGAAGCCGCTTGGGAAGGGTGGAGTAAAGCTAGCAGCCTCATGAAATTCTGTGCAGCAGGCAGAAAAAAATTTAATCATTTTGGCAAAGATGGAATGTAATGAGCCTTTGGATGCTAGGGGATTATATACTAGCCAGGCAGAGAGAAACTCCTAGACGTAACCAAGGTAGCATCAAGCAGCTGAACCTGGAAAGGCTAGCTTAAATTTGCCTAATGTACTGCGGTTCATAAAATGCATTACCACAGCATCTTCAAGCTGGTCCTTGAGTAGAAGTCTTCCCTTACACCTATTTCTCCCCCTGTATCTGTTTCAGGCTCTCCAGGGGGGTAACTGCATAATATCCAACTACTTGCAGAACTCCACAGGAAAACACAGAGCAGTATGACTGCTACTAACTGGTGTTGGAACTAACTGGTGTTGGTGTTTTGCTGACCCAAAGGGAGAGGAGAGGGCTGATGAAGATGATGCTGGAGCAGTGGAGGACTTACAGCTATACAGACAGGTCAATCCATAAAAGAATCGGTGACGTGAGTAAGAGTGGTTTGCGGATTCACGCCAATACATCAAGGCTGCATATTTGGCAACAAGTGCATACGAAGCACAACATGAATAAAGTCTCTGGGGAGTTAATCTGTCTTGTTCCAGAAAGGATTGCTTATTGAGACCCGTTATGCTAATTAAATTGACTTAAGAACAGGTTATCATAGACACCAGACACTTTAGGGAGAGTTATTAACAGTTATTCTAATGTAACATTCCTGTAGACAAGACCTTTATTTGATAAAGGAAATGTAGTACAGAAAGGAAAATAGCCAAGGACGCATCAGGATGAGCAATAAATTAAAAGGCATTGAAGAAATTAATAAGAAATTAGCAGAGTCGAGGACATCACTTACATTCCTGGGAGCTGTGTTTATTGTGGACTGATAATTGCTGCTTGATGCATGTTTCAGGGGAGAACCTTGTAATTACTTTGATTCTTTAAGTCATGACTTAAGATTTGGCTAGACACAGCTACAGAAACCCAAAGTGTAGCTGGGTTTCTTCACAGCACGTTTTGGGAAGTTCAGCTATATGGCATCTGTTTTTACTACATGGCATCCACAGCCTCTGGAGTAATTAAAAATAAACTAAACAAATAGGTCAGAACCTCAAAGCCAACAATAGTTTGATGCACTTGCTCTTGTTAAGAGGTCAAGAGGAGCAGCGAGCACAAAAGCACTGAACCTTTACCTCTTCAGAGCATCTAGCCCACTCCTTTGATGTCAACTGCAACTCAGACTACGTGCGCAGGGCCCCATATAGGGCGTATGCCTGCGGGCTGACCTAGGCAAGACCGAGAGAGTATCGGTCTGTACGTTTGAGCCATGAAAGATGCTCTCAGCAGCCTTCACCAGGGTTAAATACAGAGTCCTCCTGGGGAAATCACTGACCCAACCAGATCCATTTAAGTGAAGAAATGAGATAAGGACAAAGAGATTTTTAACAGTGTCACCTGAGTATATGGTTTTGTTGTTAAAGATAAAATTGAATAACCCTCTTACCCCACCAACTTTGCTGAATGTTATTGCTCATAATTGGTAAGGCTGATTATTACTTTTCAGTACTTTTGCTTTGTATAATTACGCTTCAATACCAAACTCCATGCCCTTTCTTAAAATTAAGCAAAGCTTGTAACATCCCCACACACCTGTTGAACACCTAGTCCTTAGTTATACTGTAATTAAAAAGAAGACAATGATACTTACATTTTGCATATTATAGCAACAAGCAGGAACACGCAGCACGCGGACGCACAAAGCACAGTGAGAATCCAGGCTATGGGATTCTCCAGTTTGTTTTGCCCTGAATTTCAAGAAAAAAAAAGAAATTAAATAGATAACGTTAGCGCAGATTATTTTTAAACACCCTTTCACAGAAGATTTCATCAGCTGTTTTATGTGATTGTATTCAGATCACAAATTAACATGTGAACAAAGAAGAATTGGTGTCTAGAATTCAAAGCAAAACGTGGAGTTTCAAGAACGATTTCCATGAAACTGACTTTCTAATTTCAACAATAAATTTCTTTCATTCTGGCATGAAAGAGAGAGAACAAGCTGAGAAGCACCAGGAGCCAGGCCCACCAGAAGGACGATACGGCCCGTTAGCTGCCGTCCCGAGACACGCAATGCCATGCAGCGAGCACACGACTGGTACTCAGCAAAGACACTGTTTGCTGTCAATCTCAGGCACCAACTGTCTGTTTTCCATGAAACCATTCTTCGTTTCTCTTAATCCTTTCTAGCCAGGAACCGGATTTCACTGGCTTCATAAAGTTGCCTGTAAAAAAGACATCGAAAACCCCCATTTTTCTGGTGAGCTGGTTGCTGATACATTTCCTCAGGAAGAATTTCTCTACCACCTCTGCCTGTGAGCAGACACAGGTATTTCTATCAAGGTCAACACTTCTGCTTTGAAAAGGCATTGCTCAGTGACCACGACCATTATTCTGTGCCACGTTATGCCATATAACAAAAACATTTACAATGAAGTTCATTTTCAAAAGGCTGCCGAGTCCGTGTGTGCTTACGATAACTACCTGTCCTATGCATCAAGGTGCCAGCACTGCCATTACCAGGTAATTGAAAGGACATAAATCGGCCAGCAGCAGGAGCGTTGGGTTTATCGGTGCCGTAGACAAAACAAAATTCAGTTGTGGCCAGATTTGTTTCTGAGAAATGAGGAGCCGAGCCTGCTGTCTCTGCCGACGGCTGTGGTTGCACGCAGTCCCTGAGAGCACCATGTGGCCGATGCCATGGGCAGGCCTGTGTGATCCGTCCTGCGCCTCCAAACCACCCCGACGGGGGTACACAGTCAACCTTGCAATTACAAACAGGTTAGGATGGTTTATTTGTGTCTTCAGGGTTACCACTTTTCTTTCAAGAAAATAAGATTTAGGATGTCAATGAGTTATGCTTCATTTAAGTCTTGAGGACGACTGGGGCAGCAAACTGTAGAAAACAGTTAAGTCCCATAAACCAATTTGAAGCCTCCCAGCATGACGCGTGGGAAGTGTCTCTGTTTTCCAAACTAAAAGTGGAAGGGTCATATGTTTCTTGCATCTTATGTTGGTTGGCAATGGCCAACGCTAAGTCTCACAGTAGCTTGGAGTAAGGTGTGGGAGAAGCAGCAATTGCAGAGGCTGTGCCGTGGCTCCGGGGACCTGCCCGGGGTGCTCCTCCTCCGGCTTCTCTCTGAGACGTGCCCGGAGGTACCGGCCCAGCCCCGCACACCACTGTGAACCAGCACGAGCCCGCGCACCTGCCTAGTGAGAGGCACATGAAATACATGAATATATGAAACAGAGGGAACAGATGAAACGTCCTCAGAGCCAGAGAGCAAGTTAACAGCAACGCGAATCGCTGGCTGAAGTATGTACCGAACCCCAGTGACTTATGCAGCAGCCTGTGTTGTGTCAACGAACTGCAACGAGTCTCTGAAAGCCCCTTTTCATAAGAACTGAAGTAACTGGACCTATCCTTGGATATTTTTGAGATTTGAGTAAATTTTTATGGAAGACTCACTTTCTTATTTTTTTTAACATCAGAATCAATTTTCCATATTTGATATGTGCAGTGCATGAGTAGAGGTGTCCGTAACGGCGACGTCTCCAGGTTCCTCAGTCGTTGCCACACCACGCAGCAGAGACAGCTCCAAAAGCGCTCCGGCTGACATAGCGGGGCCCTCAAATCTTTCAGCCTTGCTGGGAAAGCAAAATCAGGATGGCAAAAACATCCTGTGAGGTACTTCTCAGCCCCAAACTTGACCTGTGGATCTTTTAGCTGTGGGGTGAATTTGGGGTTGTCCTGTGCAGGGACGGGAGTTGGACTCAGTGATCCTTGTGGGTCCCTTCCAGCTCAGGACATGCTATGACTCTATGATTTTAAACTGCGAACCCTGGCAGTGGCTGTTCACATGTACAGCTTCCCAGATTTGATTCGTATCGGGCTGCCGTGCATAGTTAACAAGGGTGTCCAGCCCACTCGGCTGCACTAATGATTTTTAACCTAGCTTTGTCTGACTGCAATGCTTCTAAAAAACCTTTAGAGACAGCTGGTATCAAGGCACAGTTTTAGACCGCCCGCTTTGGCACAGGGTTTGATCACCACAGCCCAAGGAAAGGATCCAGAATGGTGTTTTGGTTCCTAACGACATCGGAGTATTGCTGCTACAGGACAGGCAGCCTAGGCCAGTGTTTTTCTCAGGATATGGGCTCAGAAGAGGTCTACTGGTCTTAAAGTTGGCCTCATCCAAATACTTCCCAAATAGATGCACGTGGGTAATAACCAGGCCCAGTTTTCTTAATTAATAAGAAGTTTGGTCAGCCGCATCCTGACCCAGGTGAGTGGTCAGGTTGCTGAGCCTCTGGGCTCGCCAGTGCCGCAGACCCAGGTGAGAAGGTCAAGGGGATGTGTTAGAGTAAGGAGGCAAAACATCAGCAGGTTTGCATTCACTACCAAATAGATGTAAGAGGGAAAAGTATAGTAAACAGGAGAGCGTAAGGGACTTTTTTTTTGAGTGAAAACCAGGAAGTTAAGAAACTCAGAAGATAAGAGCAAAGGAGGATGTCTAAGAAGAAACAGTTGATAACGTGCCATGATAAAGAAACTGTTATTTCCAGAAAAACATGTTCAGCACGCAGGAAATACAGAACAAAGTGGGGCAAATGACCATGTTCCAAAGATGTTAAAAACATGCTCTTCCCCCTGCCCCCCCCCCCGCCCCATCAACATTTCATAGTTCAGGTAGCTCCAGTGAAGTAATAATTGACATGATCACTCATACTAACTTCCATCATGAACATCATGATGCATGCCGGGGAAACACACGTGAAAACTAAAGCAGTAACACAACTGAAAGGCCTTACCTTGAACTTAGGCCTTAAGCTAGTTTAAAAGCAGGTGCTGAAAACATAAGCATGTAAAAACAAAACACTGTCTAAAAACCACTCTGTATATCCAAAAGTTTACTTGGGAGATTTCTTTTTTTCATTTTTAATGGAACACAGATTTAACTATCCTGGACATTAACAAGTCAGATTCTTTCTTCAAACACTTATTTTCCTGGCTTCTGTTAAAATCACTTGGTGTTGTGCCTGCTCGTGATTAGGCAGCATTTGCTTTCCAGCAATGTAATAATTTTCATTACAAGACAGAAGCATGTCATGCTTACCGACATAAATAATTTCACTCCAGTCACTCCAAAATCCTCTTGTACAACATATATGATGATTAGCTCTTATTTGTATGGAATACCTGCTGGTGACATCAATCCGTAATCTGAAGTCATTTGAGGATATTTTCAGTATCTGTTAGGAAAAGAATATTGAGCTTTTACAGATTACTTAAGACTAAACAATTCAGAAAACAAACTTTAATCATGTTTCTCTTTTTACTCTTTTAAAACTCCTTTACTAGATTAACAGTGAGCATCTGGCCTTGCTTTTGAAGTAAGATCTCTATTTTTTATAGGTGTATTTTCTCTCATAACACACCGGTATTTCAGCGCAAATTCTTGAAAGATGCCTCATTTTTGCATTATTCCTTATGACACTTAATGCTGGATTTTCAGAATTGTCATCCTCCTACTGTTCTGAACCCAGATGCATAAAACTGAATCACTCCAAATTTCGTCCCTCTGCTTTCCTAGGTCTCTTGGGGATAGGTTGTCGCAGACATAAACGACGTCCAGGAAAAGAGGAAAAACATGAAAACTGATGAGACGTTGGCTTTGCTGAACCCTTGTCACAAATGGGACGCAAGTTTCACCCAAAGGCCATAGTTTCAAAAAGATGTACTAATAGCAGGGTTTATTTTAAATGTTTTAAAATTTGTAACATATCCATGAATATGAAGACTTTTTCACCAGGTTGCAGAAAGGCAAATTCTAGCTATAGAGGACAGTCAGCTCAGAGACAGGAATGCTCTGTAGTACCGGGGCATCAGAGAAGCGATTACCTGCTTGTTACCTGACTTCAAGTTGAAGAGGTAAAATTCGTATTCAAAACATTCCTTAGGGAAAGGAGAAATTGGCTTCTCCCATGTGGCCAGGAGATCATTTTGCTCTAAGAATACAGTGACGTTTCTGGGAACATTCACTTTCTCTACAAAAAGAAAACTGTACTGGTAAGTTTAGTTAAATGCTAGCAATTAAGTTAAATACTAACAGTTGGAGCACTTTATAACCTCATTGTGTTTCCAAGTAGGACCTATAATCCTTGAATTTATTTCACATTTTGGACAGAAAAGATAAGGATTTAGGAGGAATAACTATATTGGAGAAAACAGTTAAAGGAAAACTGTTTTTAAAATCCCCTTAAAAGTTTTGAAAAACTAGATTGGGGGGATTTTAATAAATAATTTTCACAAAAGCATGAAATCAATGATAGAACAGTTAGAAAAATTTCTTTTCAAGAAAAAACTCCAGATGTAACCAGGAAAGTTTCTGAAAACTGGAACAAACTCAAAGGAATGGATCGGCAGCTATTATGGGATGACTTCTAAGAAAAAAGTACGTCAACTGTTTTATCTTAGTGAAGCCATGAAAAAGGGAAACGTTACCTGTTTACAAAAAAGTGAAAGGCCTGGAATTAATGAAGGAAAAGAAATTATTTGGGTGGATGAAAAATGATAGTCATGGCTGATGCTACCTTTTATTTGACAGCCTCATGCCTTTCTTTAAAAGGACACGGTTATCTTGAACATCATCCACCTTCTTCCTTTTAAAGAAAGGCTGTAAAATAAAAGGTAGTAAAAACTGTACTCAAAGGTATATTGACTAAAACTACTGAAAATTAATATTGGAAATAATGCTTTGACCAACAGAATAACTAATTGCATTTTCTAGCTTTTTATTTTTGTCATGCTATAATATTAAAATCAAAGTCAGTTAAAACCACCCATTTCTGTCTTATAATCTCTCCCAATTTCCTTAAAATGTCCATGCAAAACCAGCACATATTTTCACCTGCATCAAGAGCCATTCAATCCAGTAATATTCTCTCACAAATCTTTTGACAATCCTGCTAGGCATTTTAAATATTTTTTTTTTAAATTTATTTCTACTTACCAATGGCATTTTGGTTAAATAACTGCTGAAAAGGTTTGATTGCAGCATACTTGCTAGACCCATTAATGTGTATTACAATGAGCGCGTCAACCTCTTCAGGATCAATATGAGTCACTGGAAATCTGCACTCAGTATTCCTGTTCCACTTGTCTTTGATATAATCTTGACATTCTTCAGTGTACTTCTCATACCTAAATTAAAATACTTGTGAGAAATGATGTTTTTAAAGAAATCGCTGACTAAAATGGGAGAAAACACCAACCTGTAGAATAGAAAGTAGTCCGTATCTTCTGGTGCCCCTTGGCCACGAAGCCAAGTGCAATGGAGAGAAACAGCACTAGAAATGGTGATGTGAGTAACACAGGACAAATTAGTGACAGATGTCTCTGGAGCACCTAGAGAGTCAGGGAATTATAAAGCAGAAAGAAAAATTACACAATTATTACAAAAATGGTAAGAAATTCATGGTGCTAAAACATTTTGATTACAGTCTTTGGTCCATTACTGTCTGTTGTATCCAGTTCTCTTCTTCATCACCCAGGTCTAGCAGTTACGGATGGATGAAGATTCCCAAACAGTGTAAGCAAAGCTGTACCACACACCACCATATATTCCATGTACACCTTGCAATTCAAGGCAACGTGATCTTTTAATATTCTAGAAAGTACGTTCTTAGCCTTAGCGAGGAATATTTAGAAAACTGTATGTGGCTTATCCCTGTTGTGCATCTCCAGGCTCCACAGCAGCAGAGAAAGGCCTGGACTAAATAATTTTGTAATATCAGTGTAGAAGTATTTTTCAAATATTAAACCCGTCACCTTTTGACGTCTAGTCCACACACCGGGGCAGAACACAAAATTCAGACCTCCCTTGCATTTCTTCTTACCTGGCAAAGGCGGGAGTTTTGCCTTCACCCAGTCACTTCTCATCTGAAGGTCATTATGGAGAAGTAACGTCCGAATGTGCGCGGAGAAACCATTGTGAAGGGCAGCTGTTCGGATACTGTGAGTCTTCTTTGTATCATACTTGAAACAAAACAAAACAAAAAAATCAAATAAGCATCACATGTGATAGAAGCCAAATTAAGGGACCTGCAAAGACTGATCCAGGCTTTGCAAAGAGGCGAACCAGCCAGCTAGCTTTGCTGATTATATTAAGCGTATAAAGCTAGAGACTACAAATAATCCACACAAGAAGTGCGTGAAGTTTGTCATTTAAGACAGCAGGACCCTTATCTTACCAAAAATCTGTCTACAGCATACAGCTGTGATGAAACATGATCTGACATTTTAATGATACCCTGGCTTTAATGTGAATTAAGTGAGCTGACTTGAACAAGGAGCAATATCGCTTAAAACCAGTATCCAGCTTCCCCCCAAGGCGACCGCTGCAGAGCCTGCCAATTGGCAGGCTAACCCTTGTCCCAGCAGAGCTGGAGCCATAAGCACAGCTGGAAGGGAATCTCTCCAGTGCTCAAAGTATATGTTTACGCTATAAGAGAATAAGTGATTCAATACGCCAATCGTTCAAGAGACATACCACACCTACTGCACCCTGGTTTGGTGCAAGGCATGGTAGTGTTGGGTTGATGGCTGGACTTGATGATCCTAGAGGTCTTTTCCAACCTTAATGATTCTGCGATCCTATGTTTAATTCAATGGGAATTTAACATTCTTACCATACTGGACTTATCGTTTGTCTTACCTCTTCAGGCACAGGGCCTAGGATTTTCACATCATATCTAGTAGTGTAGGCTTTTTGTTCTTGATTAGGGTTTGGTTTCCAGTGCAAAAGTACTTGTGCTAATGCAGAGACAGTAAGGGTGAAGTTAACGGGTGGGAAAACATGAACTGTAAGGGAGGAAATAAAAATATTCATAACATAATCATCCAGTGAATTGTGCAGCTGTTTAAAAGCAATGAGCAATACAAGCAACTAATTTCATTTCACTATTATATTCTCTCAACAGCTTCTTATAAAATGTTTCTAATATTTGAAAGATATCTTTAAATAACCACCAAAACTTCATCAAATAAGAGTTTACTTAAAACTCAGCTTAAAAAATGAATTTTTACAACAAGTTCAACTTGAGAATCACAATGATATATTACATTTGGCTTGTTAAACAGGTTTAGGTTTTTCAGCTCGATCCTCATAGTCACATAGACACTGGGTATCTGTACTGAAGCGGGGCTGATCAGGTGATCAGCCTGTGAATTGTACAAAACCATTCTCACCCACATAAGCTTGCAGAAGAGCATAACGTGGGGCTTTCTAGGAGAAGGCTGACAGCCACAGAAAGTTATATGTGAGACAAGAAACAAAATGATGACCAGAGGAATTAAGCACAAATGGAAGGAAACATAGAAGGATGGGAATGATAATCTAAAATGACAGGGTAAGAGGGATTCCTGGAGCTCACATGGAAATGAGGAAGATCTCATGCTGGGGGAATATGTTAGCATATAAATAGCAAGGCAATGAAATAATCAATCTACTTCCCTCCATTTCTAGAGTTCTTCAGAGCCTGCCCTCCCTTAATTGCCATCTCCAAGGCAGTTGAGGGACATCAGTCCCCACTTCTCCCATGATTTCAACCTTTGATGCCCACTAGTTCAATTTTCAAGCATGCACCTCTTGTTAGGAAAACTGCCTCGTAAAGGCTCAGACAACCCCATCCCAACCTGCCTGCCTTAAAATGTTCCTTGTTGAGATGCCCACGAACACTGTCACTATTAAGGCTGTTGATACACCAGGATTGTGCCAGCAATGCTTTGTGTCGCCATGTTTCTACAGCTAACCGCAGTTTTGCTCCTGGAAGTAAAATTGCTATCTGGAATAATGTCTTTGCTCTGGCTGGATTAAATTGTTGAATAAGCCCGGCCAGGAGCTACTGTCCAGCCCAGAGCAAAAGTGGCACAGCACAAGTTGCGTCTACATGCCTCACGGTTCTTCCCTCTCAAAGCAAAACAGTCCTCAGGCAGTGGCTGGGAGCAATCTAACTGGGTACAACTGTCCCAGGAAGGATGTTAACACAGCATGGTCATCTGTGGTCCTGCTCTCACGGCATGCCATGGACTGTGGTAGTCACGTGTAGAATAGTGCGTTTGACCAACACGTAGAGGGGCTCTGGTCACCCACTGGTCGTAAAACACCACACCGGTAAAAGGAAAACACGTTACCTCCTGCAGCTTGAGGTACGTTTCGCTGACCCATGTTCGTTGTCCAAAGGAGGATCAGAAAAACTCTCATCTTGCTGGCCATAATCTTTAGATGGTAAATGAGAACGGCCATGTATCAGCGCATGTGCCTTGCCACCATTTGACAGAAGCCTGTCACTGAAAATGAACACAATCCCAAGTTTTAGGCACACAAACCATGGAGCACGGTATATCCACATGATCAAAGGAATGAAACTGCCGCCTTTAGGGGACAGACTCTTCTCCTTTCCTTGCAGGAAAAATGCATCTTGTCATAGCTAAATTTAAGTACCACCAACCACATTAAAGTTTGCTCCCTTTGCTTTTGCCAGCCCCCATTGAAAAAGCTACTGACTTCAAACACTGTCATGTGTGGATGTTCAAAGCAGCAGTCACAGGCTCAGAGCATCTCTCCATGGAGAGGAGCAACTCAGGCTGAGGTATATAAGCTATCAGTAGAGTCCCATTTACTCCAAGAACAGAAATAACCATATTTTTAGCTGCCACTGTGTATAAAATGGCTACTTACTGGAATTTACTTTCCAGTTTCTCCTTCAATAAAGCTCGCTAAAGAAGCAGTCATAGTGCTCACCTCAAGGCTAATTCTCCAGTGTTAATTATTGGGTGTAAAAGAAACTATTTTGTTTGTTTCTAATTTAAATGAATGACTATTTTTAATGCTTAAAACCAGCATGTTCTTATGCTTCCTACAGATTGTTTCATGAAGTACCGAAAGAAAAAAATGTGTGTGTAATCATTCATGTGTAACCTAATATAAACAACATGGAAATACAGAACAGCAGCTTTCCAAAATGTTCTTACCAAAGAGAAATACGCCCTCCCAGCCCAATCACACTACTTCCCTGGGGCACTACAGCAATTGCTTGTATGGAAAACATAATATTTTCAGATGGTAATGAGCAGAGAAAGCATCTTTAATCCATCAGTTCTCCCTGAACCTCCAATAAATAACCCAGGGACGGGAAGCACTCCAGTTGATCACAGTTGGAGTACTTCTGCTATAGAGTAACTATTTTTCAAAATGGTGTATGAATGCAGAGTTCATTAAAATGACACATAATCTACAATGCAGCGTGTTTCTTAATGTGCAAGCCCACTCATCAGCTATATTCATATTTTGTACATCTCTACTATTCTGCTAGCCAAAATGCGCGCAAGGCTAATTGAACCTCTGGAGTTTGCTAACGGGTTATTCCTGGGGAGTCAGAGTTTGCTTTTACATACGTCAGGTTATTGAAAGACATTTCGGTCAGATGTTTTGGTTCTTCCAAAATGTATGTGAATCACAATCAGGTAATTATTATTCACACCATACATTGATGGCTACACAATGCCTCCAAGCCTATTTCCTATTGCATTACCATTCATGAAAAGTCTGTTCTTTTGGATTTTCTCACTTGAATACCATACAGACCTCTGCCTCACGAGATGATGTTATTCTGGGGGACATTATGTGAACTGAACACAAGTTTACAATGGTACCTGCTCTCTGACCACCTCTGCCACTGACACTGCTTTATCTGATGGAAACTAATTAAAAACCTGCCAGACAATGACACACGTTTCCAGTATGCTTTTGTACAAATTACTGGCATCAGGCTTTCTTTCCTGCTTCAAAACCATCATATAGCTCATTTACCTGACGAGACTATTAAATACACTAATAAGTTTTCTCCATTTAAAAGTAAAAACTTGTCAAGTCCTGAAAATAAAACCCAGCTTCTCATTTTCATGCCACCAATAACTCCAGTCCAACTCTGCCAAGACAGCAACTCTGAACTGCGCAGACGTGCGTACGCGTGCTTTTATGCATGCGTGCACGTCTGCGTTCCTACCTGTCTATTAACATCACCCACCGCATTCCTTGCGGCTCTCCCACCGACCACCTACAACCAAACCCAGCAGCTAAGAAGCAGTTTCAGGTAGATTAAGCTCCTGTAACGTGAACCCAGGTACCTCGGTGAGCGAGACATGAGAACCCACCAAAAGGCATTCCATGGGCATAGAAGAAAGACGGTGGGACGGGTTGTGCTTCCCCAGCTGCAGTCAAAGCTTTGTCAGGTACAACTATGAGACTTTGGAAAAGAAGGTTCATTAGTTCCACTGCTAAGAGAATTCACCTTTTTTTTTAAAAAAAAAGAAATTACTTCAGTACATGATTAAAAAAAAAATCTTTAAAAAGCCTCATGTTTTACAACTGCTTTGGATTCACATCTACTAACTTGAGTAATGTCAGTACGTCGGTTTCAGGACTGCTCTGGCATTTAGCACAACTGGAAAAGCTGGCTCTCCCTTGGGTTTACTTAAAGTGGCTTTGGCTACCTAGATATATTTTTTTTTTTACTTTGTCCTCAAAAAATAAGGATTCTGATTCTTCCTGGGCACATTCTTTACCCTATACTTTAGGAAAGATCCTAAAGATCAATTTTTCAAAGGTCCTTTTGCTGTCTAAAAGCATGCACCTGTTAGACAGAGATCTAACATTTCTGAGCAGCAGTTCACTGATTTGTGACTGGATATAAAATGTTGCTGTAATGTAGATTAGTTTTCAATTTTTATCCCTGTTTTCCTTATCAGTTTATCTTTTCCTGCCTTGTTTTCAAAAATGCTGTTTTTCTTTTTCTTGCTATCAGAATAAGGTTGAAAATACAGCTTTCTGAAGCGGGATTTCCATGGCTGTGTAAGACCACAACCTGTAAGAACACCTTGCAGTCTGTGATACCCTGGATGTTTCACGTGAGAAATTACTGAAAAGAGGATCAAAATAAGTGTATTGGAGTCAAGATGCTAACCAGAAATCTACAAGAGGATTACGCTCCTCACAAAAATAAATACAGTAAGTTCTCAGGACAAGTAAAAGCCTTCATTATATTATGGTTTGGTTATATATGGTAAAAAAGTAATAAGCAGAAGGTAAATTATATATTCCCTTTGCAAAGAGTATAGTCCTTCTTAAATGAAAGTAGAAATCCAAACCATAGAAAACAGCCTCTAAAAGGTAATGATTTTCTTACTTATAGCTGACGTGTCCCACTCTCTCACAGGCAGCTGGTCAGAAGAAGCTTCCAGATGCATTTCCCAATGTGAGGCAAAGCCGAATTTGAAAAGCTGGCCCTTTGCAGTTTTCAAACAAAGCAAAACAAGACAAAAACAAATCGCAACAGATATCCCAGGAGGTTACCTGCGGAGTCTCAAAAGTTCTGTGAAGAGTCTGCTCCGTTTGTTCAAACGTCCTCTGGGTCATCTCCCTGTGGGTTTCTTTTATAACTGCTGTCTTTCAAGTACAAATGTGATAGGTACTTCAGAAATGATGGCAGATGATAAGTTAGACAAGCATGCACTGAAAAGAGGAACTACAGATTTAACCACAGGATGGAAGGCTCCATACAAGCACACAGTTTACCCAGAAGAGGTTTTACTTTATTTATTGAGGGTTAATTATATACCTTAGTCTGATAATTCCCTAATAACTTTGCAAGAGCAAGAATGTTTAATGACTGCCTGCAAAGAAAGAACCTACAACCAGCTACCTACGGACCGCTGCTGATATCCCAAGTTGTTCTTCCCCTAGAAAATTAAATCCAAACACTGCTGGAAAACTGTGCAGGTTTTATCCAATGGCTTTATACCATCTTGTCCAATGCTCCTGCCACACAGCTGTGTGGACATCAGTGGTATTTTGAGACGATACCCATACCAGAGCAAGACCAGCTTCCTAACCTCGTGCTGAGAGTTTCGAGCTGTGGTCCATAGGGTTGGATAACACAGGCTCACCCAGGACAAGCAGCAGAAACCAACCCAAGGGCCTAGAGAAGACCCTGCAGAAAGTGGGGCTATATGTAATGAAGTTATAGTACGAGAAGGCAGCTAATGACTTACATTCATTAACAACCTGGACCGCAAGTACAGAGAACCCTATCAAATGTGCAGGTGACACAAGCTGGGAGAGGCGAGTGCTGTGTAGGCTAAAACTAGAATTAAGAAAGTTCTTGACAAATTCGTGGAAATTGGGTGCATCTCAATGTGGACAAGCTCTCATCTGCATTTAGGCATTATCAACTGTAAATTGTTAGCTATAAATAATCAATTAGCAACTGATTAGTATCTGTTCCACAGCAAAGGCTCTGGGGTTTTGGAGGGTCTTGAACTGAAGAGGAATAAACAAGGTCACACCCTTGTGAAAAAGGCACTCCAGGACAGCTAAAAGCGAGCGTCCTCTGCAAGACACGTGAAGTAATCCTTCCGTTCTGCACAGCGCTGATAAAGCCTCCACTCGCATGCGCTATGTCCAGCTCAGATACTGCACTTAAGAAAACCACGGAGCAGATGAAGAGAAGCCAGTCCACAGCAAAGGATACTACCAGAGCCTAAAAAGTACCAGTGAGGAAACAAGTTAAGGGAAGACACGCAGAAATGTAACATGTTAAGCCTTTCACATGTTCTCTAAGTCCTTTGGGCTGGGACTTGAAGATAACGACAAGTAAAATTCAGGTTAGATAGCAGGGAAATCTTTCAGTGTTAGGGAGGCGGTGGAGCAGGTGCCTGAGGAGTGAAAGAAACTGTCACTGGGCATCTATAGACAAACATCAGCCAGGATGGCAGTTGTAATCAAATCCTGCCATCAGGCACAGAGATAAATTAGGTGACCGCCTAAGCTCTGGACAGCCCCTATGTCTCTGAATAAACAGCTAATTACTGGGCAGAGAGCTCTGGCATGTACAGCAAAATGTTTCTATAGAAAAGAGATAATTTCTGAAGGTGAAGCAGGAATTTAATAAGAAACAGTCACCACAAAAAAAAAAAAAAGGGTAAGAAGAGCTTATGTTCCTACACAGGCCTGACTACATTATTGTAGAGCTGAGATTTTTTTTTTTAATAGGTCATTCCAAAAAGACCCTTTTGTGCTCGTACCCATTCTCCCCTCAGCAGTGAGGTGCTGATTCGTTAGGTGCTTAAAAGGCTGGATAGATCTGTGTAATGTTTCTTCCCCAAGAAACCTGTAACACTCTTTTTGCTGAGACAGAGATTTATTCAGGCTTCAAAGGGAACCACGCTCCCAACTGACTCGCATTTGGGCGAGCTCCTCCCTCAGGCTCCCCTCCTTCCAACCCTTCTGAGATGCCTCCTCGCAGGAGCAGCACCAGGAAGAGCGAGGAGAGCCATGGCTCTCCTGGGTCCTGGGGATGCACAGCTGGCCAAATGCAGCGACATTTCAGGAATTTCACAGCAGTGAAATGACACTTGTGAGGAGGGAACTGTAAAATTGTACCAAACCCCCAAGCTGTTCCAAATCCCGAGGACTCCCACGTTATTTTGTCTTCCCATCTATCTCCACGCCACGAAGAAAACTTTTATCAATCCAGGCTGACGTACACCTAATATTTAAACTACAGTGAGTTGCTTCTCATAGCTCAGCCAGTGTGAGGTGGTGGATGGAGTTCAGCAGCCGCTTAACACCGGGGTTGGGCTGTTTTGGCGACTGTTGAAGCAGTCTCACAAGCAGTGCATTGGGATACGTCACGTCTGTGCCATTATCAAAACGCATTTATTTTTTTCCCTTTGTAATCCTCTTTTTTTCTCTAAACTGTAATGAAGCCACGGTACACCTCTCACGTTTCGTGCTGTTTATTTTGCAACTCTCTCCCTCAGGGCTGTGTTTCTCCTCAGGACGAAGGCCTGTCCCCTTTCCCGCCGCAGAAGGCCCCGGCGGGCGGACTTCTGAGGGCTTCCCCGGCGGCTCCTCCGAGCCCCTTCTCTCGGGGGACAGACAGCCCCCGGGCACCCCGCCCCGCCGAGGCCGAGGCTTGCCCGACGGACCGACGGCCTGTCGGACGGACCGACGGGCTCGCTCCTTTCCGGCTGCACCCGGTCGCGGGCCGAGGGCGCTCCTCCCGCCGGGGGAAGGGGCGGGCCGGGCCGCGTCGCGCCGCTGAGCTCACGGCTCGGCGCCGGGACCGGGCGGCAGCAGCAGGCGGCTGGCTGCTCGGGCCTAGCGCTGCCGCCTCAGCGCGCCGGGAGCTCCGCGGTGGGTGCGTGCGGTGGGGCGGCCGGGGGACCCGCGGGGGGACCCTCGGGGGGGGGAGAGGGAGGCAGCGGCCCTTGCGGCGCGGGTGGGGGGGCGGGTCCCCGCGGGCCGGGGTTGCCGGGGGTCCCCGCGGGCCGGCCCGCCTGACGGGTTGTATCGCCGTTTCTTCCCAGATGTGGGCTGAGGTGTTGCTTCTGCCCCGCAGGGCCGGGCTGCGGCTGCTCCCGCCGCTCCGGCTGCGGCACCCAGGGCCGGGCGCCATGAAGCTGCAGTCCCCCCAGTTCCAGGCGCTCTTCACACCGGGGCTCCGCAGCGTGGCAGGTGAGTCCGGCCCGGCACCGGGGCGTCTGGGCCCGCCCCGCTTGCTGAGGCTTGAGGAGGACTAACATACCGGCCTGCAAAGCAAAGCTTTACCCCTCGCCTCCCGCCACTGCTGTAGGTGCAGCCCCTGCTCCCCGAACGGCAGCCGGGGCAGCCGCCATGCTGTGGGAGGACTGTGCTGCCCTTCAGCGCTAGCCACGGTGGGCTTAAAGTGGCTCAGAGGGCCTGGCCGAGCTCGGTTTTCATCAGCTGTCGTGTTCCTGAGGAAATTTGGATTCATGGTTCACTGCGCTCTGCCATAAGTAAGGTCAAGGGAGGGGATTCTGCCCCTCTGCTCTGTGAGACCCCCCTGCAGCGCTGCCTCCAGCTCTGGGCTCCTCAGCACAGGACGGACATGGAGGTGTTGGAGCGGGGCCAGAGGGGGCACAGAAATGCTCCGGGGGCTGGAGCCCCTCTGCTGCGAGGCCGGGCTGGGAGAGTTGGGGTTGTTCAGCCTGGGGAAGGGAAGGCTGCGGGGAGGCCTTGTTGCGGCCTTGCAGTGTTTAAAGGGGACTATAGGAAGGCTGGGCACAACCTCCTTAGCAAGGCCTGTTGTGACAGGACAAGGGGTGATGGTTTTAAACTACAGGAGGGTAGATTTACGCTGGATATAAGGAAAAAAAATTACATAATGAGGGTGGTGAAGCACTGGAAGGGGTTGCCTGGAGTGGCTGTGGAAGCCCAATCCCTAGAAACATTCCAGGTCAGGCTGGATGGGGCTCTGAGCAACCTGACCTAGTTGAAGATGTCCCTGCTCATGGCAGGGGGGTTGGACCAAATGGCCTCCAAAGGCCTCTTCCAACCCAAACCATTCTATGATAAGTAAACTAAGCACTTTTCCCTTGTTGGCTACTAACTGCTGAAAATGTTCTACAGCTCAGTGTCCCCCAGCATCAGTTAGCAACCTGTTAATATTTAGATTATCAGAAATGCCCTGGAAACATATATCAGAAATGACTGGGAAAACAGTGTGAGCGCTCAGATGTGTTCCTAATTTGTGCATTTTGCATGAAGTTGTGAGGTACTTGCTGCTTACTGAATATTTGAGTATGTATTCCCATATCTGTGATCTTGAGTTGTGGAAAGGTACCTTGTGGCTGACAGTGTGCTATGGTGTTTATTGGAGGGAGTACTTTATGACTTTCCTTTCCTTCCCAGAATTGTTTGAGAAGAAGAACTATGAGCTGAGAATAGCAGGAGGTGCTGTGAGGGATTTACTGAGTGGAATGACGCCACAAGATATAGATTTTGCCACTACAGCTACACCAGCGGAGATGAAGGAACTGTTCACATCTGCTGGTGTTCGTCTGATCAATAACAAAGGAGAAAAACATGGCACCATTACTGCCAGGGTTGGTTTATGGTTTGGCTTGGATCTTTTCTAACTGTATCTGTGGATGTGCAGCATATCCAATGGAAAACTGGTAGCATGGTCCTTCTTTGTTAAAATGTCCCTGTAAGAGTTTAAATGAGACCCTGCTTTAAAGGATGGAGTTTGGTTTTTTTTATTACTCTTGGTTTGTAGAGTTCAATTAATGATATTAATTAATATTACCTCTGCATAATGCGCCCATGCTGCTGTGTCATCACTAGAAAAGATAACGTAGTCCACCCACATGTTCAGATAATGTGGGGAAGTTGATCCTAGTGTTTCCTGCTCCTGATTTCCCAAGTCTTGCTTCGTCTACCTTGCTCATCCCTCTCCCTCTTATTCCATCTTCTGCAGGAAGGTTTCTGCAGGCGGTATAGAAAACAAATAGTGCAAGGATTATTTTCAGGTGTTTGTGTTTCTTGATTGTCTGCTCTGTATGAAAGCATGGTACCTGCTGGTTTGCATGTGTCCAGCTTGAGCACTGACTGCATCCAAACACGAGGCTGAAAAAATACACAGCTTTTACATTTATATTCATGATTGTTTTGAAGTAACAATGTCTGTGGGATTTTCAGCTCCACGAACAGAATTTTGAAATTACTACTCTTAGAATAGACGTTGTGACGGACGGACGACATGCAGAGGTGGAATTCACCACTGACTGGGAAAAGGATGCAGAAAGGAGGGATCTGACTGTCAATTCCATGTTTTTAGGTAAATTCTTTCAAAAGCAAATATTTAGATGAAACACTGCTTTTCAAATTAAGGCAATAAATTCTCTCAGTCTGTTTCAATTTTGTTTGTTTGCACACTCTCAGCTGAGAGGTCTGTGCAAATATGTAAGATGATCTGACAAACCAGGCCAAATCACACAACATGTCTTCTGTGTTTTCAAATGAGAGTGTTTAATTGTGCCAGCCGTGTTTGTAAATTCATATTTCTCTATTGGTTTTTTTTTTTCCTTTCTCTAGGTTTGGATGGGATGCTGTATGATTTTTTTAATGGATATGAAGACTTGAAAAACAAGAAAATTAGATTTGTAGGAAAGGCGAGTGAGAGAATACAGGAAGATTATTTACGAATCCTAAGATATTTCAGGTACTGTGTTTTGCCTTTCCTAGATAAAGAAATGAACTAAGCATTGCCAAAGGTTTCAGAAACGTACAAAAAGAGATCAGTGGTGTAAAAACGGTTATATTGTCATATTGTTAAGTTTCCTCTAGTATTATAAATTAGAATATTTGACACTGTCATGGCATTGATTCTCTGCATAGCAGTAATAAATGGAATAATTGTTCTCAATCTAACATAGAGGTTTTATTTGGGCAGGTTTTATGGAAGAATCGCAGAAAAACCTGGGGATCATGAACCAAGTACGCTGCAAGCAATTAAAGAAAATGCCAAAGGTTTGGCTGGAATATCAGGAGAAAGGATTTGGGTGGAACTGAAAAAAATTCTTCTTGGAAACCATGTAAATCATTTGGTTCGACTTATGTATGAGCTGGATATTGCCCAATACATAGGTAAAGTGAAACGAAGATTGATTTCCTTCTCCTGTATCATATACAGGCAGAAGTGCAGCGTGGCAAAGTGAGAGAAAACTTTTTACCCAGAAAGAAATTACTTCCCCCCCCCCCCCCCCGTGTTACATCCACATTTCTTACTAACACTCTTTTTTGCACTTCTTTTGTGTGTATCCCTTTAGGACTGCCACCTGAAGGAAACGTAGAGGAATTGGACAGAGTCACTAAAAATATTCAAAATCTGTGTCCAAAACCGATGACTGTTCTGGTGTCATTGTTCAAGGTGAAGGATGATGTCACAAACCTTGATCTGAGGCTGAAAATCTCAAAAGAAGAAAAAAACCTTGGCCTTTTTTTAGTGAAGCACCGGCATGAGTTAATCAAAGCTACGGGTCCAGAACCACTTAGACCATACCAGGACTTCATAATGGATGTAAGTGTTTCATACTGCTCTATTTTGTTCTTCACAGTAAACTGAATTTCCAGTTTCACAGAGTAGCAGAGATGACGATGCCTAGTGGGAAGAAGGGGCCTCAAAGAGTCAGCTAAGAGCCGCTTCAGCAGCAGGCTTGTTTCTTGGTCTTAGGCAGTGTTTTTGCCAGGTTTTGAAAGACTATGATATACATGGGAAGCACAAAAACCAGTAGCCGGATTTGGCTGGCTCTGGGTAGTAGCGTCACAGTAACTGGAAGAATATCCTTATGTATTATTGATACCAGTTCCAGTTAACTGAGGTGGGGGTTGGTTGTTTTTTCCCCTCAGGAGAGGGGACCAGAGGTGAGCATGAGCTGTTGCAAATGTGCTGGCATGTCTCTCCAACATAAAGCACAAACTTTTGGTATAAAAAGATTCTTTTCCTTTCCTTAGAGTTTAGTTTTGGCAAGAGGATAAATAGCAGACAGTTCTACTTGGGTTCAAAAAGCTTTATTCTTTCCCATCCAAAATACTGAGGCTTTACATTAATTTTTTAGAAATTATTTCAAACAAACAAACAAAAAACCCTACCGTATTTTTAGCAGTTCTGAGCACCTTGTGTCCCGTAGCAACTTTTTGACTGGGTTTAAAAGCCTACCTTTCAGTCAGGCTGAAAAATGTCATATTCAGGCATCCGAAACAGAAGGTTCCTGTGAACGTACCTAGGGACTGACAGTTTGCTGTGCTGCCCCAGCTGATCTCCCCTCCTGCATTAAAACGTGAGTCAGGATCTGGCCCTCAAGAGACTCCAGATTTTTTTGATGTGAAATTCACCTCCTTGAATTGTGTGCTGAAAGTCGACGCAATTCCTGGAGCATTGGCGTGTGTTCTTCGTGAGGAGCGCTGTTAAGCAGGCAACCTGCGATGCTCTTTCACAGCAAAGTTCAAGGAACTTTCAGGTGAAGTTCGGCACTTCTCCTGCAGAATCTGAGACTGAAGGCGAGAGATGGCAGTAGTCAGGGCCTGTCTCCCACAGGAAAGGTAATAGTTCCTCTCAACTGGAGGTTGAAGATAATGGTTACAGCTATTACCTGGAATCCAAGAAGTCTCCGAGGATCTCCCAGAGCCTCCAAGTTAGGACTGAGTTTTAAAACTTGTGAGGCAGAAGAGAGAGATCCTTACTTTCATTGTTTCAACTTGTCCAGATGTTGCCTAATAAGGTGTCATGGGAATAACACAATGTTAAGCGCTGATTTCTACTGAGTCATAATGGATCCTCTCTTTTTCTTTTAGTCTAGGGAAGCCAATACAAATTCCAAGATTTGCGAGCTTCTAATATACCAAGGAGAGGAGCATCTTTTGAGAGAAATGCAGCAATGGACTGTTCCTTCTTTTCCTGTCAGCGGCCATGACTTAAGAAAAATGGGTGTGTCTTCTGGAAAAGAAATTGGAACCGCGTTACAGCAGTTGAGGGACGAATGGAAGAAGAGCGGGTACCACATGGATAAAGAAGAGCTGTTAAGTTGCCTGAAGAAGCTGTAACATTGAATAGCAGTAGAGAACTGTTTGTGCCGTAAGTGTAACTGAGACGCCAGTAAACGCTCTGCCAGTGTTGTCGCAGCCCGTATAGCGTTTGTCGTACTCATGGTCTTCAGACGGCGCAGTTCTGTTACTAACTCGTAATTGCCGCGAGGAGAAGTTCAATTTTGTAGGGACGTAAGATGTTATTTGCCAAATTCCACAGTCTCTACCTCTTTTTGTTGTGTTTTAATGATAAAGCAGTTGAATATTTATCCTGACTCTGGGGCATTAGAGGTGACAGCAAGAATTTTCTCATTCTGAGTTTGCTATGTAAAAAATAATTTTTTTTAAAAAACAAATCCAAAAAAAAGGCGTTTCTCTCCTCTAGCTAAAATCATGGGGTTTTTTTGTGTCTAGAAGAGCGACCAAGTGTCTAGAAATATCGAGCGCAAAATCTTATTGTAGTTAAAGCTAGATATCAGATTGAAACGCTCATGCCAGCAGTTCCCAACAGTCTTACCATGTAAAACAAGTCTGTTTTCTTAAAAGATTTTTATTTTCCATAATTCCAGAATCAGTTTTGGATTAAAAGGATGACTCAGCTGAGTCAGTATCATGACCACCTTGACTCTTCAGTAGTTTTTCAGTAATCCCTTTATCACTGAGTAACTAAATCCACAGAAAACTGGCAAAGGGTTCTACGGCGTGTTTTCAACTGTCCTTTTTCTTCCCCAGTGAGGGACAGGTAGAATTCAGGTGAGGGCGTGAGTGTGCCTGAACAGAGGGACCCCGAGCGAAGTCCAGTAGTACTAACACACTCGAGAAAGTGCCAGTCTGCCTTCAGTAGGTCTCCCCGCATCCCTTCCTGTAACTCGCAGTAGTGAGAGCCAGGGGCCTTCGCCTCCCCTCTGATCTGCGGGTGTTCTGTTTAACTTGGTGGGATTATTTTGGGAAAAAGTCTTAACATCCCTACTCCTACCCCACCAGGATCTTCCCTGTGTTGCTTCTGCGTTAATTATCCTTACAGATCCTGTTAAAAAGGTGCTCTTAATTCAGCTCAAAAGGAAATTTTAAATAATATGACCCTTTAAAATTAATAAATCTATTAGGAATGTTTTGGAAAAAATGAGAAGCAAAGGGGTTGGACTGTTAGTTAAACCTGAGGGGGAAGGAGGGCTAGACAAGGAGGGCGTTGCTGCACGTAGTACCGAATAACTCATAGCGGGTTGGGTGAAGAGTTCATGGTTGGGCTGAACCGAAGCGCTCGAGCAAGGCTGTGGAAGGTGGGGTTTTGAAGCAGGGCCCTTCCTGCTGGTCTGAACGCATGTGCGTTGCCATCCCTGGCTGTTCTGGGGCGCTTTTAAGAGCACAGAAAAACAGCTGTAGCTGAGCACATTTCTTGGGTGTATTAACTTTATTGCAGGTTTAAGTTTTCCTACAAAACCATGGTAACTAATAAAATTGTTTGGATTTCATTTTCCTCGATATCATTTTGCAACACTAGATGGCAGTAAGACCAGAGCAGGGCCCCCAAAAAAATCAGCATTTCATGCTTTCCCATAGTTCCAGCTGGGTGGGTTTTTTTCTAGGAAGGCAGTTACGTTAAAAGTAAATCATCTTGAAGGTACTTAGGCACTTGGGGAAGACAGCAAGGGAACAAAAAAAGTGCTGTTCTTTTCTGTTAATAAGGCAAATCTCATAAGAACATGATGGTGGTTGATTTAATTATGTAATTAAATTGAAGCCTCCTTCTGCAATTTATTGAACTGCTGAAATCTTGGGAGGCAGACGAGTATAGAATTTCATACTATAGGAGACTTGTAAAGAATATTTCACAGAACGTATCTTTTAAGGTGACTTCTGTGAAGGTGGTAAAATATTAGCAACAACTACGCTTTGTTATCCAAAATTGTTGTCAGGCTCAAACTCCACTTGGAAGGAAGATTGTTAAGGACACAAGTGTGAAACCTTTACAATCTCCAGCTGTAGCGAAAAACAGCACAAACAGATTCTCCTGAAAGCATCTAAATTTAATAGGCCTGCCCCGAATTCAGTGTCATTCACACATTTGCTCAAATAGCTCATTTGAAAAACATGTTCTGCTTGAGGGTTCTGGTTGCTGTGTTTTATGGTATTGCAAAGGCATCGACCCCTATTAAAAATGGCACTGCATTAAACCCAAACACTGGCGCACTGTAAGGAAGCAGCACCAGCTCGAGGTCTGGAAAAATGGTGTGTTTGAATGAACACTGGTGTACCGGCTCCTTAAATATCAGCCTGGGGGATGAGAGGGGAAGCAGTTTGACACGTGTATGGTCAACTGAAGTACTCTTCGCCTATGGCTTACCTGGCTAATTAAACGGTATCCGCAATGTGTTTTAATTAAAGTTACACTTCAGACAAGGCTTTGCTGTTCCCCAGGGTGCCAGCCCTTCCCAAACAGCCAGGACTGCAGTTCAGGCCATCGATCTTCAGGTTTGTTGGGAAAAGAGTAACATACTAAGGCTTCCCATACACCTGCTTGGCCTCGGGGGGACAAATCCCAAAAGCTTGCAAAGAAAAATGAAACAAACTTTTTTTTTCCTGTGGGTGAAGCTGACTTTCATTCCAGTTGGAGCCCAGGGCAGCGGAATGGGAATGCAGCCCCTCTCTGCGGAGCAATGCGTCCCCAGGAGCCCAGGGCCCCTGTGGTTTGGGGGTCCCCCCACACCCCTCGCCTGCTGCCCTGCTCCTGGCTGGCCCGGGAGGGACCCGCATCTGAAGGGCAAAACGGTAAATAATGCAGCCTGCTCTCCCTCGCAGATGGCTGCTGAGGATTAATGAAGGGGGGGGGTTTTACCATTCTCTCAAGATGTAATGATCTGTAAAAATGATTAAAAGGCCAGCTTGGCTTGGCTGCATTTTAAGGGGGAAGGGCACGGCCAATTCCCCCCTGCAGAGCCCATAAACCCCGGGCCGGCAGCAAAGGGAAGAAGAGGGACCTCACCACAAGTGCCCCGAGGCGGCTGCCCCGCGCCGCAGCAGCGCCTGAGCAGCCCCCGCCGCCCGGCCGGGGCGGGGGGCACTGCCTGGGCTCCGCACCCACAGTAGCGCGCTGAGCCAGCTGCAGCCATGGCGCCTCACCAGCGTAGGAACGAGCGGCTGAGGGAATGAACAGATAAACAAACCATAATATATATGTGTGTGTGTAGTCTATATTAAAAATATATAATCAAATAATACCTAATAATAAAACAGATAAGTTACAGTAGTTTGTGTTACATATATTTTTACATATACATACACACATATATAAAATGTTTAGGAACCATAGCTTTATATATATATAAATATGGTTTATGGTTTTAATTATGATGTATTTTTATTACAGATTATTTATTATATATATTTAATATATTTTACTATCTTATTTATATTTTTATTTATATAAAAGAATTATACAACTATGGACACATACCCACTGTACCCTGTGTGTAGATGCATACTTATATATACATACACATCTGTGTGTGTGTATATATACACAAAAAAAATCTACATTATATGTAATTAATATATATTCTGTATATTATATTTTGGTTAAAAAAATAGATAAAGTTTAGGAGCCACAGGTAGATAGAGCATATACGCATGTGCAGAGAGAGCTCTCTCTAGCTGTACCTGCGCTCCCTCTCCCCTCCGTCACCCGTGCACGGGGAGCGGTGGCAGGGGCTTGCCGGGCCCCAGCACCCATGGGTAGAGCCCCCCCAGCACCCACGGGCAGAGCTGCCCCTGCAACATGGCAGCCCCAGGGCCCCACATGGTGCTGCAGGGCTGGGCTGGAGCCAACCGTGGGGAGAGGGCTCAAGGACCCCACGGCCGCTTGCGGAGGTAAGACGAGGCTTGTGCCTATTCACAGAGGGAGGATTGGTTTGAAAAAATAAAGACAAATTAGGTTTGACATCCTGCCCTAGCCCTGCTGCACCCGAGCTGGCAGAGCCCTGCTGCGAAACGTGCCCGCGCTCATACAGACCAGCTGTGGGAGACGTTGGCCAAGCGCACGCCGCCTCGCCACCCGGCCATCGGCCCAGCCGCCGCACCCTCAGCCCAAGTCACCCGCTGGGTGCAGGGGCCGGGACGCAGGCTGGGGTGGGAGAGCACACAGCTCAGGGCAGTTGTGGAGCATGTTTCTGCCTCAGAGCCTTAATTTCTCTGTGGCTTCAACAGAGGCAGGGATAACGTCTTCAGCTACCCAGTGCTCTACCAGGGGTTTCATTCAGGTGGGTGGCTTTTCATGTAAGCGTCAATAAATCAACAAAGCCTACACAACACTGTCGAGCGTGACTGGCTGTAGTGTAATAATGCCTTTTCCTCCCTTAAAAAGCTGCTTCCAGTTCCAGTGGGACAGTAAAGATTAGGTTACCTTCGCAGAGCGCTAGTGGTGGTGACACTAAGTGTCCTTCATTATCAGGCTGAGCAAGAGGACAAGGATTTAAAGCTTTGACATTTTAGATAATTTCTTTATAAAGTGGTAATACAATAGCTCTTTAAGAGCCTGAAATTCAATTCAACATGCTCCACTACCTGCATATCCCCCGAACGACACAGCCTAGAGCCACGTGTGGGCATTGGCCCTCTAGGCAAAGCTACACGGGGAGAGACAGGCTGGGAAGCTGCCCTTCTCCACGGCTTTCCCACAGCCACCTGCCTATGGCTTTGTGGCACAGCAACACGGCGGCGCCCATGGGGAACGCCGTGCCGCTGTCACAAAGTCCTCCTAAGTTTGTATAATGCTTAGGAAAAAAGTGCAGGACTTCTTTTCCAATGGAGCAGCAGCCATCCCAAATCCATACTAGCCAAGTATTTGTAACATCAGTGATTCCCAGCTCTCGAAGGCACAAAGGTCTTAAAATACAGAGGAGCGGGAAAGCCCGTGGCACGCTGCAGAGCTTCAGGGGGAGCAAAAAATGCTGCGCTAGGAGAGCCTGCATCAGCAGTGCGGTCGGTGTGGAAACCGGCATCTGCAAACAGGGCAGGTACCTGGGAAAGCCCAGCAAGGTTTCCTCCGGCACAAAGAGGCTGAAGCACTGGCTAAACAATCTCACATGCATCTGCTTTGAAAATATTGGAAAACCAAGAAAAACAGGGAGTTTACTTAAAAATTAGACTTGTTTAGCAAGTCCGGACTCCCGTGCTGGGTCTATGTAACTGCCATGCTTGGGACAGCCATGCGGTGCCATCATCCCGTCCCATGCTGCCTCCGGGAGAGCAGCGCGAAACGCTGCTGCTGAGCACGCGGCGCCCGCCGCCGGCCGGAGCAGCCGAGATGGTCTCAGCCAAGAGGCAGCAAGCAGGACATGCCGAAACCGTCACGTAGGGCAAGCGAAGTTGGTTTGAGCCCCAAAGCAGGATTAAGCCCACGTCATACACCAAATTCAAGCAAAGTAGATTTTGGCACTGCGAGTTAAGCTCAAACAGTATCTTGCTGCTTCCTTGATAACCCAGTGCAGAGAACACTCTCCTAAAACTGGTGACTAAACCAGACTACTGGGACACACTTCTGGTGCTGCTGGTTGAACCCCAACAGGGCACTCCCGCCGCAGCTGGCAGCTCTGGGGACATAACCTGAAAAGCTGAACTTCCCGGTACAGAGCTTCGGACGCCGTGTAAGGAATGGGCTTGGGGGAAGCCTCGGTTTCACCAGATGTTTATGCAGTTTAAAAATCTTTCCACCAGTGCCTGTGGGTTGCCCTTGCTGCCAGGTGCCCCCCCGCTCCACTGCTCACCCCACCTCTCCCTCCCTCGGGCTGCTTTTGCCGAGCCTGCCTGCAAAGCCTCCGACTAGTTTTACCTCCAAGTGTCTCCAGTCGCATCTTCGCCGCAATTTCACCACCCAGCCTCCTCGGATTCACCTGTCCATTTCTTTGTGGGAGAAACCGGAGATAAAGGGGATGCTGGAAAAAACACTGGAACTCTTGGACCTTGGGAGGGAAACAGTTTGGGGCTGAAGCTACGAATTACTCAGGTGGATACACACAAGTAAGGGCACAGATGAGAGAGAGCGGAAAGAGTTTGAGATGAAGGATTTGATGTTTCAGTTTGATTATTGCCATTGGAATGGCAACCTATGCTCTCTCTCCATGTTATTTCTTACCTTCTCTGTCCTTCGCCTGCCGAGCCCGCAGCCTTTGAAGCTGAAACTCTCTTTCCTAAACATGTAACTTTTTGAAGCGAACTGGTTTAAAACGCAATGTAGACCCCGAACAATTTCTTTCTTTCCATCCCAACAATCAGAAGAGGGGGAAAAAAAATAATAATCAGTTTTGAAACAAACTGGATTTTATTCTTTGCAAATGTTTGCAAGCAACGAGGTTTTTCTGAAAAGTTGTCTCAAAAGACAGACAGAGGAAGAGTTAAAGCGGAGACCGTGCTACCCTTTCCGCGGCTTTTACAAGGCAATTTAACAAAGGTGAAAAAACAGTGAGAAGAAAATGAATTGCAGCACATACAAAAATAGCATTATTAAAAAACAAACGGTAGAGTATTTCTACGTATTTTAGGCCAAGTGTGCAGTGTCCTATGTGATTCTACCCATTCATCAAAACTAAACTAAAATATACGAAAAGTAGCAATATTACAGGCTCCGATTGTACGACGTCTTTACACTATTGCAACGAGAGCTTCAGAACGAGCGGTTCTACGCTACACGTACCCCAGCCCAGCCGAGCCCCGCTGCCGCGCAGGGCGGGCCCTCCTCTGCCCCACGAGCCGCCTGTTCGTCCCTCCTCCCTCCGCCGGACTGACGCGGCTGCGCAGCCAGGGCACCGACCCTGCCGCTGCCCGGGTCCTAGATGTCACTAAGGACAGAGGTTACCGTGGGAGAGAAGAGAAGAACGATCCCTTCTGGCAGCAGCCAGCAAGTCAATAGTGTTAATTCACGTGTGAAGCCACGTGCCAACCAACAGATGTAGTAAATACGGGAAATGATCATAGAACGTGATTTCCTTTACACTTAGCTCTCAAAAGGACGATGCCCTTATTTGTCCGTAATAATTTTCCACCGTCCCCACCTAGTAGTTTTCTCTCCAAAAAGGAGGGAAGAAGCTTAGAAAACATTAACCAAGGTACAGGACCATCCCCGACCCTACGTCCACCTCGTAAGTCACGTGCTGTACGTTTCGAGCGTTCTCCCACGCGTAGCGCCGTAAGGGCCAGCTCCACCGCGGCAGGATTCGTCGTCTTCGGGCCAACCTGAACCACACTTTTTTCAACCCAGAAAGCGTCACAGACTTTGACATGGCAAACGTTACACAGGGGGTTAGGCAGATGGAACAGCATCATCGACAATAAAATTAAATTAGCGCTAAATTTATTCCTGACTTTTCGCACTTGATTATATTAGTTTACATTTGACTATATATACACAATACCAAAAATATGCCTGTTTTGTATTCAAACATTGCCAACGAAATGCCGTTTTCAGTCGCGGCAATCCAAAAGACTCGGCCAAAAACCCAAAGAACTTCAGTTCAGCGATAGCCAAGAAAATCATTTTGAAAACCTCCCTCACCATACCCTCAGCGAATACTTAAACTGAATGGCAGCAGAAGGTGCTTTAAAGCACCCTCAACTTCTTGCCGCCAACAAGCCCTACTGAGGGTGATGGGAACAACAGATACTAGGCATCTTGGAGGGAAAAAATAAACCAAGCCTACAACTAAGCCGCGTGCCTGCGTGCACGCGCGTGCATGCTGTGTGTACGCCTGTGTGTGCGCATGTGCGTGGCGTGAGGGGAAGCCGAGCGTGATTTCAGTGGTTATCCGAGTACAGAGGTTTCACAGTCTCGCCCTCACGCTAGTGCTTATCATTTCAGCCTTCTGAAAGCTTTTTACAGAAACGTAATCAAAATACAGAATGCTTTCCTGAAGAAGATGAGCCATCATTCACCCTCTATTTGTTCAGAGTTATATTCAAAGAAGTATTGCTTTTCACAGTCCGCTGGCAAGTCAGAGCACTGCACACAAAATTAAATATGGTATTAAAGATGCCTATGGAGAGAACAAACGTTATCACAGAAGCACAGAGGTAGAAGGCTTCAAGGAACTAAACCTGAGTTACACAATCATTAGTTTCTACATACCTAGCATGATCACCTATCCTGACAGCCTCTCAGCATCTAGCATCCTCTCCCATCGGGGTGCCTGCACTGCAGGAGGTACCGCCCTCCCACTGAAATCAGCTGCTTGTCTTGCAGAGAGGCGACGCAGCCCTTCACCGAAGCAACCTGTCCACGCTACAGAGGTTTGATGTAGGGCGTGACTGAGAGCGGGCAAGTAGTGGCTGACGTCTTAAATCTTAAGTAGTTTTGTGTCGTCATATTTAACAACGCGAGTTCTCAAAGATCTGCTATGAAGAAATAAAGAGTGAATGATAAAGCTTCAGAAGAAAAAAGTGTGTATGTACACATCCAAACCTTCGGTTTCCACCCGCAAAGTGCATTCTGAGGGGGGAAAAAAACCCCAGTAAATCAGTGGCAAAGGCTGCCCCATTTTGGCACCTGATTTCTGTAGCACAGACAGCACTTCTGTTGTGTTTAGAAACTTTTGCTCTCTGTAGTGAAATTTTACTTTATGATATGAAAGTGTAAAAGAAAAAAAATTAAAGATATGTTGCCTCCCCCGTGTCAAAATAACTACTACTGAAAAACCTCCATAGTTAGGGATCTTAGACAGTACTTCACAGAACCCTGGACACGTATGCTGGTAAACTAATCTTCACAGAATTGATTTTGAAAAGTAAATATAAGCACATCTGACAGTAAAGGACAGTGTATTTCACATATATTTTTGTATAAATAGTTTAAAATTGAAAGACTTCTAAAGTCAAAGATCCTAAATATATCAGACAACTTATCAGGACCGAATACTTCGCATGGGTGGCTTTCAAAGGGCATCTTGCAGCGCAGCTCTTCTCGCTGCAGGCAGCGGGCAGCTCCTGCCTGTGCCAGTTACAGCACTGCCACTGACGTGACCAACCCAGAACCAGTCCGAAGAGATACTTCGGGCTTGTACTCTTTGATGGTTATTCAGCAAATATCTGAGAAACAGCACGAGCATAAAATTTGAGTATTCCACATCGTAAGAAACAGGGATTCTCAGCAAAAACACTTTTAAGGATATTATGGAAAATACTCCACAGCAACTGGTACCTACCATCATACATATATTGCATAAATTATACTCTGCTGATCTGTAATTTCAGTTTCCCCTCACCTTCTTTCACTGCAAGTTGATAGCAGTGAACATCATCTGAAATTTTACAAGGAAGGAGAAAGTTCAGTCTCAAGCCTGTCCAGACAAATCAGACCAATTTCTTCGCGTCTTACGCCACCTCCTCTCCCCAGCTGTCATTTTGAGGATACAACCTTCAGTTCTCAGCGTGTCTGAAACAACAGTAATGTGGAAACACACCAAACCCAAACGTAGTGAGCCTGCTTGCTTGGTTGGTTGGGTTTTGGCGTGGGTGTGGGTTCTTGGGTGGTTTTTAAGTTTAAGTAAGCGTCAGAAGCAGAACTGAGCAGATGCATTTAAGAGACAGACTACCGCCTGTTCATCTCCAGAGCAGGTTACCAGGCTACAGGCAGAGTAACGGTGATCTATCGTGGCCTGAGTCTTCCTCTGTTTCTGGAATCCGAGGCAGGAGAGCAGAGCGTGTCAATCCCCAGAATTTCTGAGGTGACATATCCTTTTTGGTTGCTGTGAATTTCCATCCCATATGGTTCGCACAGATTCTGCACTGGGCTATAGTCCAGGCGTACCTACCGAAAATGAAAAAAAGAAAGGAAAAAAAGAAAGGTTGATGCTAACATCTGAGGAAAAGACATCTTAAAGATACTGGAACACAACTCACTCTCGGGTAAGGGAGGAGCTCTAGTCTCAAGCTAGATATTCAGAGAACCTTCGGGAATTAAGGTGCTCAGCTCCCACCCAGAAACCCCGCAGAACTTAACAAAAAGTAAAACGATCATCATTCAAGTAGAGAAAGCAACTAAAGCATTTTACTAGCACATTTCGACAGGACTGTATGCCTTAAAGAAGGGTCAGAAAATGGTTCTCAGAGAGTAAGTTACTTCATGGAAATAAAAGTGATTTTTGCACTGCTCCTAGACTGACAGGAGTTGTACGTCCCAGAGCAACAGAGCTTTACTTGAACGGATTTAAAACGCAGAGGATGAATATTTCAGAATCCTCATAGAAAAGAAGAGCTGAGAAAACACATAAGGATGAGAAAAAATAACTCTAGGTATTACAAGCCACAAGTTTTTTTCCAGGAGTCTTTTTTGAAGAGTTCACTTCTTATGACAGACAGGCCACACGCCCTCCGAGTCGTTACGCGGTGCTACGTGATAATCCAGAAAACCCACGATCAGCACGAGGAAACAGAAGAGTGAATGTGTACATGCATTAGGCGAGAACCCTGGACTGGCTACGGATACAGCAACGCGTGATGTTATGCTGCTTTGGAAGAGGATGCGATAGGGACCGTCCTTCTGTCCCTCTGGCTAACACTGGCACAGAAAGTACCACACGGAAAAGTGATCTGGTAAAACGGTATTTAAAGAATATTTTTGTGAAGCTATAAAGAATATTTTTATGAAACTAAAATTCAAATATAGTGTGACATTTGAGCTATTTTCAAGAGTTAAATATCCAAAGCTTTGAATGAGCACCTGAGGCATGCTTGTCTAGCTGAAAGCCATTAAATTTAAGCTACCAGAGCAGGGTCACATTTTGATGCAAGACCCTTCGTTATTAGGTAGACTTTTAGATCTTGACAGTTAATTACACCACTCCTAGAGATAATTATTATTATCTAATAATAATTACAAAAGTAAAATCTCCAAAGGTAATCGGATTAATATAGTTAGTGATTCTTAAATTAATGTAACATTTATTCAGGTTTTATATCTAAAATATTATCTCAGTAGAATAAGTGCATTAATATATTCTGTTTTCCATTTGCAATTTATTTACTTTATGATCAAAGACAGCTGAATTATGGAAACAGTAATTATTATTTTAGTTGTGGCTTATACAAAGCTCTACACAAAGAAGCTCCCAGCCAATCAGTGTCCTGTTATAGCTCAGATGCTAGACTACGTTTTAAAATCTTAAGATATCCATATACTTAAATTCCAGAGAAATTCTGAATTTTCCATGTTATTCTGTATTTTGAAGAAGTCTAAATTTACTTCCCTATTTTTTGTAATAGCGAAACGACAGCATGTGTTTCAAGAATTACAAATTTACCATTCCACCATCCCAGGAATACATTTACAACCACATTTCTCTCATTTACCGATAAAATGTCTTCTAACTGTTCTTACCCAGGAAACCAGCTGTGCTCTGTCGATGGCCGTCCACTGAGATTCAAGTTGCAAGCTTTATATACAGTAAGGGTTTCATGGATGTAACCGTGAGGGTTCACATACGCTGCCATGGGTCCACATAAGGATAAACTACAACAGACAATTAATTTTGTCAGGGTCCAAGGAAGAAACAAAAAACGAAGGCGGTCGAATGTAAACAGAGGAAAAACTGCCAACCATGCTTACAACTATTTTCCGTGGCAAAAGAACTACTTCAGGCTGTAGAAAAAAAAGGTACCTTCAATTATATTATTAAAAATGAAAGAAAATAGATACTAATGTAAAATATCATTGGTCAAATTTTCTTAGAATTACAGAAATGTAAGCGTCCAGTGTTATGAATCAGATGCATTCACCACTGACACAAATTATTCCTGTTACCTATTTATTAAGCCCCTACTTCAGAAGTTATTTTAAAAGATACTGTCAGAGTAAGGATTAAAACATTCTTGTGTTCAGAGGAAGCTCGCCCAGCTGTTTGTTGAGGGGGACAAGTTACTTAGAGGATAGTTAACAGGATGTTACGGGATCTACCTCATTGAAGGCAGCCGTTAATCCTTCCCTCAAAAACCTACAGCTCAGTATAAAAAGTTTTTGTACAATAGACCCATAATTTATTTTACTTGCTGCTTTTGAATAGCAACTTCCAATAAAGCCAGGTAACACCCGTATTGCTACTCTTAAGTCTAAGTTTAAAAGAAAGCAAAAATGTTCATTCATTACACTAGCTTCTCATCATTCTTCTCTTACATCGTATTGACACAGCAGGAATTGTGGTTTCTGGAAACCATCATTTGATTAGGAGATAAGGAATGGCTTTTAATTACCACGTCAGCTTCTCATCACACTGATAAAGGAAGACCGGGGGGCAGTCTGGCTTTGTTAAACCAAGACGTCTTCTAACCTTCGCCTTACGTGATGGACAGGTATTAGCTAATCAAGATTAAAATAGTGACGAGACTGCCAGGAGCAGCGACTATCTGGAAAATGTATAGTCTTGTCACTGTTGAACATGGAAGATATTGTATAGGTCAAATATCTAATGGGAATATGCCGTCTACTGAAGTTATTAGGATTAAACCCTATATTCTTAAAATAAAAAAGGTATCACAACACTTAATGACATAAACAGGCAACTTCCTTACATGACAACACCTGGGGAGCCTATCTATACAACTCCCTTAGTGCGTTCTAATCTGCCATTGAAGCCTGTTAACATACAGAAGGTGGGATGAAGTGCTGAGAGAGAATTTTTTTTGTCCTTTTATTTCTGAATAAAGTTCACGAGAACCCGAATTTTATATGTAACAAGTTTGTATTTCAAAACTCACCGCAGAGTGCGTAGCTCTCTGGTGGCAAGGTGCTGGACTAGGTGACAGAACGCGGCCTTTCACGCTAACTTCTGTTACAATATACACGGCGATGTTCAGATTTACTAACTTTTTATTAAAAAAGCTCAGATAACCTGCTTTTGCTTTATAAAGAAAATTCCCTATAAATATTTACTTAAATTTTATTAGAGTTGTGGAAAACACAGCAGTTATAAGGCACAACCCAGCTTAACCTGTTTTGCTGTGCCAATGTTTCCGATCAAGAACCTCCCAAAGATTAAGAGCAATAAACTCACCTGAATATTTCATTCTTGGTAGTTATTTCTGTATCTTGGCATTGCTTACAACAGAGAGATGTACACTTGAAAAGAAAAACAGAGAGGGTAATTTCATTCACGTCCAGACGCTTGTCAGCACAGCGACAAGCAATAAAAGTGTCTCTCCCCTTCCCTCAGAATAGGCTTTGTACCGATTCTTTTATCTATTTGGGCAGCGGTCACTTGTGTTTTCTCTTTCTAGCATAGGATAAAAAAAAAACATGTCTTGTATTTATGCTAAACATTATCTAAAAGACGAAACATTTCTATGTACTTTTTTCCTCCCACAAAAAATCCACACACAGAAGAGAATCTGACTACACAAAGGGAATAAATGAGTCAGCCTTCTGAGGTCTTTAAAAGCTAATTCAGAAAAAATCCCCTTTGTCTTCTACGATATAACACAGAAGAGGTGGATGAGCACAAATGCAATCAGTAAGTTTTTCCAAAATCTGAGAATACTGTAGATCAGTGGTTTCAATTTCCTCACGAAAAATACTAAGACGTATTGATCTTTCTCTCAAAGACTATAACAGATTAATCTATCTTCTACAATTTCTAGAAAGTAGAATGAAACAATCCATCACTGACATTGCCCAGAAGCTAAGCATTTAAATCAGCTTAGTAGAACACTACTATTAATTTTCAGGAGGTGCATTGCTTCTGCCTCTTTTTCAGGGTAATGCATGTGAAATTACCCCAAAAATGATCCACTCCGTTTTGGCACAGGATGCTGTGCCTAGGATCTTCACTTGGGCAAGTCCCCGCGTGAGTGTATTTCTTTTCAAAACTTTGAGTAAATCATAGCTTGTGCTTCTGAGGCTCCCTGAGCTCCAAGTCCTGCACTCCACGCACGTGATACCACACAGGCTTATGTCACTCTTTACTCAATCCTTTCCTCTATTCAGATGCTCTGGGGTTGTTGCTGCGTTTCCACTTCCTCCAGCGCCTTTCTTGCAGGTAACACTGGTTCTGCCCCATGCTTTCAACACAATGTCTACTGATCTTGGAGACCGAGGGAGGAAAATTGTTCTACTATACAGACGCTAGCTGTAACACCACTCCTCTTCACTTCCCTTCTTAAAGCTTACTCCTACCAGGGACCTTTAACGCCTACTGTCACTCACCCTATCAAACCACCCTTAATCTAATGCTCATATATACCTCTCAGAATCCAATTTAGACAGCTACTTAACTCCATCCCTCCATTTCCAAACCTATCTAATTACTACAATTAGCACTCAAGTGGAATTCCCAGAAGTGTTATAACTGTAAGTGATGTACGTGCCTTTAAAAGCAAGCACAGAAACAGTTAACTGGCTTTAATAACAGGAAGAGCTATGGGAAGTACAATACAATTCACTGATATCAAAGACAAAAGAAAATGGATCAGGTCCTACAGTCAGTTATATTACCAGAAATTCCATTCTGGACAATGAAACATGTTACTTCTCAAGTAAACCAACATGTACGCCATGCTGGCAGAGCACCCCTTCTCATTCAAGAGCCCTGGCTTAAAGAGTGTAGATTTGCCCAAAATAAAGGTTGCTAAAAAATTGTAAAAACCCATAAAGCCCTTACCATTCCTACACTAACACAGAACAGTTAAACATATTTACAGAATAAAACGCCACATGTTGATGAAGAAAACACCTTTTTGGTGTAGGCGAAAGATCAACTTAACCTTATATTTTATGAGGGTAACTTGAGTCCTCTTATCTCTTTGGGATTTATAGAAAATATACAATGTACTGAACGTGAACAGTTCTTAGTAGTACCTGAATATCAAAATATTTTCAGCGTTTCTGACTCAGGAAAGACAAAAGAAGTGTAATCTGATCACACAGCCTCACACAGAAACCTGTCCATTTTTGTCTCAGAATTTGGAAGGGATGTTTGCTGCCTCCTTTTCTCTGTACATTCCCTTTTAGGTTTTTGGTGCATGAACTTTGGGAAGAGGAACAGTATTCAAATGATGCTCTGTTTCTCCTTTGCCCAGAAACAGGCAGTACTTTTTAGGCAAACACACAAAATTTCCACTGCTCTATATCCAGTAGACAAACACAGTGACTGGCATGATGTTACGCTAATGCTCGAGACAGCACTTTTGTATCCCCGGCAAGCTTACAACCAGCAAGGGGAGGGTCAATCTGGCTGTATATAGCTGTTCTTTGTGATATGAATGTATTAACAGCATATTAATTTGTCTCTCCATTCAAAAATTGAATAGTAACTATGCCAGCTACCACTATCAAACACATTAACAAGTCTACTATTAAAACTTGTGTTTATACCAATGGCTCTTTTCAGCATTTTCTGTTTGGAAAGCGAACAGCAATCTGAACTCCCGCTGGAGATGTTGCAAGTGCTGTTCCTAAAACAGCTGGATACAACCTGAGGTTGACTGATGCAACTGGGGTTGCGCTATCAGTTAGATAATATTACTCATAGTAGATATTATTATTAAGAAAGTATATATTATTATAAAGAAAAGTAGTACATTAAAATAAAATAATGTCCTACATTTAGAGCATTACATGGCCATGGCAATGGAAAAGAGGGAAGGGAAGACAAGTTTCTGAACATCCTAAAAGTGTACTGCCTAACAAGTCAATACATGTCTTGCAAAAACCCTTTCAGTCCAACACTTAGATTTATAGTCAATACGACAAAGATTTATCTTTTGTTACAAAATCCACAAGTTTTCATGGCACAAAGCTGCTTGATTGCAGTGTATTATACCGTTAATATGGGGTTATGATGTTCCTAAAGATGGTTACGAGCAACACTGGACTTCTAGCACCATCTCTTGGCCAAAAAAGTGCTGTGAGGCATTGAAATAGATTTCTAACAAAAGCAAATGTTGTACGTTTCTTGCTTCCTGCCAAACAAAGTCTATTACTGAGAGAGTGCATTTTCTTTCCTGAGCAAACTTTTAAACAGGAAGGAAGAAATAAAAGCACACCCAAATTCACCCTCTAGAAGTTTTATTTGGAAATTTATAGATTGTAACAGTCACTCCTATTTTTTGTAAGAACAATTTAATGACAAGTAAAGAAAAAATACTCACTTTGTTCATAATATCTAACTCACAGCGGAGTCGCTGAACAGCACTACCTATTTCAAGCAATTGTATACGTAATGCATCATCAATGGGCAGGCAAGCAGCGACTCTGTAAGAAAAATCTAGAAATGAGAAAGTACCAGGCCTGTTAGAATCTTGGAGAGGACATAGAACCTGCTAATTCTACTCAGTTACAGAGTGCTAAAACTTAGGCTTATAACAGACTTTTAGAGGTCATCTTGGTATATCCTTCTGCCCTGAGGCTGGATCATGTACATGCATTTGTCTAATCCAGACCTAAAGATCACCAATGCTAGTAAGGTAATGTATTCTAAAACGAGAACAGATCCCTGGAGAACATTGTCTGATAGAGATTTCCACTTCAACAGTGAATTACTGAGCTTTCCAACCACTGGTGGTTATCTTTATGTTTGTACTTCCCCCCCGCGCCCCCCCTCCAAAAGACAGACATGCTGTTATGAGAGAAGGAAAAATTTAAGAAAAAAAGCCCAAACATACACCTCCTCATAAATTACAACCAAGTTATATTACTCACGTTAGTACTAAGAAAGTATTCTTTACTGTTATATCGTGAGAAGGAAAAAAAAACATATTCTGCATACACTCCCTTCTGAAGGTTTTGGAGGGTTTTTTTCCCCACATTTGAATGCAGACCAAAATTAGATCTAAAAATATTCAGTCAAGACGACAGACTTTTATAAAAAAAGTTTCAATATGTTAGTAAATTCTTGGGCAGCAACTTCAATCAGGTGTTAAGAGGCAAACACAAAAGGCAGAATGACTTTACTACAATCATTCTTTAATTTAGCTAACAAAAACCTCAGTAAGCTGGACATCACCCCATTCCTCACAGCCTGTGCAAGAACTGAAAAGCTGAAAATTTAAGTCAGCAAAGTATGAAGTATCAGTGTGCTGTGAATCGTGAGAAAAGAAGTGCCAAAAAATTACTAGATTTTGTTTGTTTTCAGATTATGTCATATGCTTTCCATATACGGTGCCCTAAGCAGCACTCTGGGCAGAGCAGACGAGAAGTACCTGCAACCACTACTTCAGGCAAATCAGAAACGACCGCTCCATGTACATCAAAAGTACTGAGCCCACTGGTGCTGAACTGACTTTAATTGAAGGCTGCAGTTTGAATTTCCCCCTTATTAGGCATTTGAGAGTCTACACAGGAAAGGATGTTTTTCCCTTTAGAAAGGCTTCAACTGAAATTTCCATCTTATTAGAGCCTAGAGGCCTGCAGGAGAAGAGAATTCTTCACTGGGGCATAACCCCCAATGCCGGCTAAGGCATGAAATCTCATACCAACAGTTTTGCAATTAGGTTACTGGCGCTATTTTCCCCTCATGTCTGGTAAGAGGTTACAAGAAGAAAGAAAAAACAGATTATAACACTTAGACTTACATAAAGCTAGTTTTAAAAATCTGGTATGCTTTTGGCTCTTGTTTTCTTATGGAACACTTAGATCCCATTCCTCCCGCCATGGAGCACAATGGAGTTCCATTTCTTTACTTCACATGTTTCCGCATGGTTGGAGGATGTTTACGTCTTTGACAGAAGGATGGTAAAGCTTTGGAAGTCAATCACCCAAATTTATTGGAAACTGGAAGTGAGGGATGGACTGCCAATAAAAGGTAATTATCTAAGTTCTGTTTTCTTAGGAAAGTTAAAAAAAAAGCCTGAGTTCACAGGCTAAACATCATACCTATTGGGTTTGTTGGAAGAGATTCATCTTTAAGATTTTCATCCCATTCATGTAGCTGCCTCTTGACTCTTTCCATCAAGGTTTCCTTTTGTTAGAAGAAAAGTCTAATTTAAATACATAGGTATTTCTGTTTTCTTAGGAAAAAAAGGAAGCAAAATGTAGAGTAAGCTATTTTCCCTAAGTGGACATTAGCTTTTAAGCCTTACAATAATTACAGACTCATTCTGTGTCTACATACTTTAAACTACGAGCAAAACAGGTTGGGAAATGGGCCAAAACGAACCAGTGGCCCGTGGTGGTTATAACTCTCATTTAAGATAAGGAGACAACTGTTAAAATTCTAGAAGTGTGCAAGTGAGATGAGGGCCAGCCTCCTCCCTACTTCCGCTCTCTTACACGAACTACTTTATGTACTAATATAGGTATACATCTGTATAAAAAGAAACACGTACATTTTAAAGAGTAAACCAACTCCAACAGGAAAGACAGACCCAAGACTATCCTAACACTATCCTGGTGGTTAGGACATGCACCTGGAGCACGTGGGACGCAGGATGGAGTTTTTGCTCTGAGACAACACAGCAGAAACCTGAGCCTCTGTTATCCACCCCGGACACGTGCCCTACCACGAGGGAACAGCTGTACAGCAGGGGAAGCCCTTCCTGCTCTTTTCACAGTAAGCTTCTTTAAAACATAACTCATGAGCAAAATAAATTTAAGCCTTTACATTATCTAATAATTCGATTACTTGGAAATACACAGGGTGAACTTACAGCGTCGTATAGAGAGTAGAGCCAGGGAGGCCAAGATGTCAGACTCGCACAGTGGAACTTCCTCTAAAACCAAAACCAAATATTTATTCTTTAATGTTAGCAGATTTTAGGGACAGTTCTCGTTCAAACAAATAGAACAGAAGAGATACCCGATTATTTAAAGATACAAGAATTTATCACCATCAGGACCAGTACTTCTATGTGAAGCTTCCAAACCACTTTTCAAATGCATTAAGAGCTAAGACTTCAGTACAAGACAGACAATATATGGATTTTCTAAAAAAAAACCTGTCTCAGCATTAAAAGTATTTCTAATGTTTAGTAATAAGAAATTATGCCTTTCAAAAGAGCATTTATCTGAAATCTAGACAGTTAAAAAAATTTAAGTACTATTAGATAGTGCATCTGTTCCTTAGTCTCCAACAATTGTTGCTATTTCAGCAACCACAGCAAACCACTACATAAGGCAATTAAACTATTCCTATCAATTTGGTCAAATGCATAAATAAAATGAAAGAAGATTAATGGGCCATATCAGGTATTTTAAGCTAACATATATACATTCAAAGGGTATTCGATGATATTTTTAAAATGGAAAACTAATCTGTTAAAAACATAACCAGAAATACCAACACACAAGTTAGGAGCTCCAGAGGATGCTTTCTCACAGCAGAATGATTACTGATTAAGAAAACTTGGGTAGCCTTGATGTGTAATCATATATTGCTAGCCACTCTCATTCTGGTATCTATTTTTAATGGAAACCATATTTTCAGAAATGCTTTCTGAACATCAGTGCTTGTGCCAGCCTACTGAACATCTATTATACAACTTTATTATAACTTCCCAAACACAGTGAACAAAATATTGTACTACACCCATCTAACAACATCCTATGAAGAAAAACTCAGACCCAAACAGAGCGCTGAGTAAGGAACAAGCAAGGAGGAGGAAAACAAAAATAGGAGGGGAAAACAACACACCAAAAAACAAAACCCTGAAGTTCTCATAACTGTTTTTTATTGAAGGGTATTCTTTCAAAATAAAAATGTTACTAATAGGAGTGGCCCATGCTAATGTATCATACTTTGCTGTGGACATGACTAATGCGCTTATTTAAATTGTGTACGAAAATATCCATATAACAATACAGAGCAGATATGGAGCAACAAAATACAAATGACCACCAATATCACCTCTAAAAAATTTTCCACCTGTGAATAGCCTGTGCGTATCCTGCAGACAAGAAAACCTAGCTTGTAACTGAATTCCTTAACCAAATTTCCAGCAGTGCAAGGTTATTTGCTTAACCAATTCTCTATAGTAACTTCAGGACACTTATATTTATAGATTTAGATAATAAAAATCTAAAAAGCAGTACACTACGTAATGACATTACTTTCCGAAAGAGGATCTCAAATTGTTCTATAAACACTTACAAATTTAATTTTCATGTTCTCTTTGAGGGCGACTATCCTTACATTACGAATAAGGGCGGAAACAGGCAACAAAGACTAAGAGGTACAGGCTGTCACACTGGAAACAGTCACTATTCTACTGACATCGCTAGGGCGATGGTCAGCAGGACGACTCTGCTGTGGATCTGTATCTCAGTCCCCAAAACACGTGCACTGCATTTTAGCTATCATCAGATAGACTCAGTCTTGGAAAGGGATTTCTGCCCCAACCCCTGCCTAGCTTACGGCTCTGGGCTTGCTAACTCATAGAGGAACTTGTTCAAGAACTCTGAGAATCAATAGCTTTTTGCTATTAATCATTTTTTTTTTTTTTGGCTACAGAGTTCAAAATCATTGGAGAAAAAATAAATCCAAACCTTAACTGCATCTGACAGTGATGAGAGTTACTAGCATTCTATATTAATTTTTGAAGGTAGTTCCAAAGATCTCTACAGACACAGAAGACTTCAAGGTATCTTCCCTCTTGTATGCCATTGACTGAAATGGTGGGTAAATAAGTAATTTTATTTTCATTTCACAAGTTTATTTTTTTTCCAGGAGCGTCAGGTTGCCCTGTTTCACCATGTCCTCTCCTACTGACCTCAATGCTAACTCTTGTTCCATTAACCTTACCATGTATATTTGTTCACTGTTAATGAGCGTTAGCCTCTGAAAAGCTTGCACTGTGCCTGAGAATGAGCTAGGTTTACACTTGAAAGGTTTTTGCTGGTATAACTATGCTAGTACGATACGCTAGCGTGGTGCTTTTTATGGGAAACATAATTTATTCCAGCAAAATTATCCTTTTGACAGCACATTTTATTTCAGACTCCTAAAGGAAAACGCTGTATACTGGTAAAAGTGCACATTCACTTGTATAAATGCATCTTTTAACACCTTTTAAACAGCCCAGCTGTCTCTGGCACAAATCACACCTTATTATTCTCCTGAGCAATGCAAAAGTTTGTAGCTCAGGCCTGGCATCAGCCATTTAGGACTCTTGAAAATTCTGCCCTGCAATCTCAGTGTGAATTCCCTCCTGATTCCAAGTACTGTCACAGCTGCAGTGCTGCAAAAATACTGTAAACAAGCAAAGACAGAATTTGTGCGGTGAAGCAAAATTAGGTTCTAGGAAAGTAGAATTTAATTCACTAATGACAATGCCAACATCTTCATAATGATTATTTCCTCTCTACTTCTAAAGAGGTGTAAGGTCTGCATACTTATTGAAAAATCTCTAGGAAATAAAATTGGTAAGATGATGGAACTGCTAATTCACCCACTTTGTATGTAAAAGCACCGTATTCTGCTAATAACTACTATGTCAACATGTGCAGAGCACATGGAATTAGAGATTTCTATGAGCCTTTCTTATCTTGTCACTTTTAGGACCATAATAAAATTTAAGAAAGTTTCCAAATTCAGTTAGAAAAAAAAAAAAGGGGGGGGATTACATATAAACTATCCCAGAAGGTAAATCTGTTGAATGAATACCAATAAGCCAAAAAACAGATTTAGAAACACATGTGCAACTGGCCACAATCAATGGATTGTACAGAAATACTGTGATACGGGAAAGATAATGACTAAGTACCAAAGTCAACAGGAACTTTAGAGCTCAAAGCCATAAATCACAGCCTAGTTGTTAGCCAACAATCACCTGTGTGAGAATATCTGACTGAGTTAAAAATACTGAGTCTGCCATTCTAATGCAGATTCACACCTTCTGTAAACAAGACACTGCAAGTACAGAAGTTAATCCTTTAACAGACGTAGGTTTTAAAGCAAAATTAACAAATGGAGTTGTGATTCCAAACTAAGAAACATAGAATGGTTTAGGTTAGAAGGGACCTTTAGAGGTCATCTAGTCCAACCCCCCTTCTGTGAGCAGGGACATCCCCAACTAGATCAGGTTGCTCAGAGCCCCGTCCAGCCTGACCTGGAACGTCTGTAGGGATGGGGCATCTACAGCCTCTCCGGGCAACCTGGGCCAGGGTTTCACCACCCTCACTGTAAAAAATTTCTTCCTTATATCCAGCGTAAATCTACCCTCCTGTAGTTTAAAACCATCACCCCTTGTCCTTTCACAACAGGCCTTGCTAAGGAGGTTGTCCCCATCCTTCCTATAGTCCCCTTTAAGCACTGGAAGGCCACAATAAGGTCTCCCCGCAGCCTTCCCTTCCCCAGGCTGAACAACCCCAGCTCCCCCAGCCTGGCCTCGCAGCAGAGGGGCTCGAGCCCTCTGACCATTTTTGTGGCTTCCTCTGGCCCCGCTCCAACAGCCCCATGCCCTTCCCATGCTGAGGAGCCCAGAGCTGGAGGCAGCGCTGCAGGGGGGCCTCCCCAGAGCAGAGGGGCAGCACCCCCTCCCTCGCCCTGCTGCCCGAGCTGCTGGGGATGCGGCCCAGGGCATGGCTGGCTTCTGGGCTGCGAGCGCACATTGTTGGCTCATGCCCAGCTTTTCACCCCCCAGCACCCCCGAGTCCTCCTCTGCAGGGCTGCTCTCAGTCCCTCCATCCCCCAGCCCGTGCTGGTACCGGGGGCTGCCCTGACCCAGGGGCAGGACCTTGCACTTGGCCTTCTTGAGCCTCATAAGGTTCTCCCAGGCCCACCTCTCCAGCTTGTCCAGGTCTCTCTGGGTGACATCCCATCCTTCTGGCACGTCAGCTGCCCCGCTCAGCTTGGTGTCATCTGCAAACTGGCTGAGGGGGCACTCGATCCCACTGTCTGTCATTGATGAAGACACTAAATAGCACTGGTCCCAGTACAGACCCCTGAGGGACACCCCTTGTCACTGGTCTCCATCTGGACATCGAGCCATTGACCACTGCCCTCTGGATGCGACCATCCAACCAATTCCATTGAATTGACTGTAACTGAATTCAATTCTATTGAAATTCAATTCCATTGAATTGTAATGTCTTCATCCGTCTGAAAACATTACAGGTCTTCAGTTTCATCACTGAAATTTGGGAGTCACCTCTAAACCACCTCTGCTCTCTAAAGACCTCTTATACCTGAATCAAACCATCCCAGAGAAACAGTCACAAAAGCGTCTGTATTTCCAAAACCAAACCATTACGACAAGTGCAAGCAAGAGCACTGGCACCATCAACACTGATGGCCAATATTTTTGTTGTCAAAGCAATGTCAGTACAAGTCAAGATGATGCTTTGACCTTCCTACAAATCAAATCCTATAAACTTATCGGTTTTTCCGCCAACACTTCGTCATCTACAAGCTTTACCAACCCGTACCCTTTGAGGTGTTTTGATTATGTAAAAAAAATAATTGTAATATGTGAATTATTATGTAACAATATTAATCTAATACTGTAATTAAAACCAAAAGAGAACTCATAATACAAAACATGTATTTCCCCATTGCTGGTGGCTGATAAACTATCACACAATATGTGACAAAAGCAGGAGGTTGGCATCTAGCATCCCAGTTGCACATCCTCCTCTGAAGACGAACAGAGGGAATTTTATATTGATTTTCAAAACACCATCAAAAATTTAAAGAAAACCACCAGCACAACTAGCTCCCAACCTTTTGATATTTCTGCCACCATTGATGTATAGCTCGGTCCTGCCACGCTCTAGGTCTTGAAGAAGGAAATATATGACATCGGCTGAGAGACTGCAGCTGTACTGCTGACATTGTTGAAGGCAGCACTCGCTCAGGAAGGATTTGTACTTTAGCTTGCTGGATTCTGAGAAAATAAAAAAGAGAGATGAGATACATACACATGTACAAGAGTTTAAAAAATGGATTTTACTGCTTGTAAAAACATAGGCTTGTGTAATAGATCTAATCACTACAAAGTACAATAGAATTTAAGCACCAAGCCATTTCATCACATTTTTAAAGTTGTATTTATGTAAATCAAATTCCCTCAGGGAGCATACGGCATAGCTGTAGCAAACCAAACAGATACTATTCTGGAACGTAGATTATCTCATGCCCCTGGCTAAGTTATTAAAGCCACTGTGCTGACTGGACTTTGATGTACCTAACTTGAAGACACAAGCGATCTCTATTCTTCCTTTTCCTTTAAAAACGAGAATCAGTGGTTTTGCAAATGTTTTTTTTGCACTGGTATACAGAACTCTACAAAGATCACTGCTTCAACTTTTCAGCAAAAGTTTCTTTGCTGGTTCCCCCCGCACACACACACACAATTAGTTTCCTTTCCATGGGATACAACGGGCTGTCTTTGTATGTTAGAGCACTAGAGATCTGTTGGGATTGCGGTGAACAGAATTAAAGCCAGATTGGCAGTGGCAACACAGCAGAATATTCTACCATCTCAGCATTGTATTTTTAGACTTCTGTCTCCTCAGGTTACTTTTGGTATAAACTAATAGTCAGCTATTATATGTCAAACCTTCAGAAAGGATGTTCAGCTGAAATGCAGATCGCTATCTTCAAACCACAAAAGCTTATGTGCTTAGCCAGAGTTCAAAACCAGCAGAAGTAGGATATAGATTCTGATCGTCTTTTAATATTGTAGCATCAGCCAAGTCACCTATTCCACAAAGAGCTCAGCCACAGTTATGTGGCTACTAAAGATGCTGTCTAGCAGGAAGGACTACATTTTAGCAGTATTATGCATCAGAAATCCTGAAATGTTAAGATGCGTGTCATTACAAATTTCCCATTGTACTTACAGGGACAACATTGGAGATGAAAACATTCATTTTGCCAATAATTGGAGACCTCTGAAGTGTGCTGTCTTTCTTAACGTTCACTGCAGACACCCTCGTGTCAAGACACTTATAATTCTCACCAGCAACAGATGCTAAGCTAGAATATACTAACCCAGCTATCCTTGTCCCTCAGACAGCAACCCTGCCTATGAACCTCATGCCAGCAGCCATCACAGCTGGGTCATGAGGGTTCCCTAATAGCACCAGTATCAAGTTAGAAAGCCTGAGGAGCTTCACTGTACAAAACTGCAAATGTAAGCATACATGTAAGATTTAGAAGACCTAACAGATTACTCTTGCAAGTAGCAAAATCAGTAAGAATTAATCAGCCCAACCACCAAATCAAGAGACACCTGTTTTTTGTTTTCTCCAAAGCAAAATTTTCAGTATTTCTTACTGCTGATGGTTTGGAAGAGGTTCGCAAATGTACACTCAAATACTGACCACATTACTGAGACTCGAAGCATTCATCCATGATCCTGCAAAAGTTTCTGCTGAGACAACTGACATATTCAGGTCAATCATCAGTCAATCCGATGATATCACGGCAAGCACTGATTCCGATCTTGCTTCCATGTGTGTAACATACAGACCCCTGTTTGTTTATGTAGGGCTCTGGCCATTTTGCCCGTTGTTACTTGTGTGGGTTTACTCTGAAGAAATGCTGGGAAGTGTTTCTATGTTCAGAAAAGTGCCAGAATACTGAGACTGAGCAATGAGTCCCACCTAGTTCAAGCATTCTGAATCCCATATGCATCCCTACAGAATTCCCAAGCACGTGACTATCTGAAAGCAGAGTAACTCTATACAGTTCAAGTCATTCCAACAAATTTAGAGCTTGCCATGATGAGATGAGTCTCGCCTCCCTTATTTCACACACTTAAAAACCTCACACTTGGGAAACCTGTGAACGTGCTGTGTAAAAGTGATCTTTGCTAGTCAGTAGATATAAACCCATCATAATAAAATGTTCTAACAGTGCAACAAAATCACTATACATCTTAGCTGTCTTTGGAGATCGACTTCTCAGTAACAATGCCATTGCTACTGCAGCTGTCCAAGTGCTGCCACCTTGTGTTCACACAATGGTTTTTCTAAGCTCTAAAATTCCGAATATGTTATCTGTAACCAAAAGTTACAGAGTGATAAATGGCAAGTAGCACGCGTATTAATTTCTTCAGCTGCAGGCTGTAAAAGCGTAAGAAGATGCTGAACTCAGACTATTCGTAGGCCTCCTTCTAAAGCAATGCCACTCTACTGAACAACAGCAGAATACTGATTAGCTTTAGACCTACAGATTTGGAGTAAGATGCTACGTGCCTTGCAGAAGATTACAAAAACCTCTAGAAATAGTGCTAAAAATTGTCACATGCTCACAGAATTTATGTCTGGAGCCTGTATCCCTGGACAATGACGCTGACAGAGGCTTATGATGCAATGCATGATGTCAAGAAGAACTTGAAAATGACAGAAGACAGCATACTCTTAAATAAATGTTGAGTGTCTCAAGTCGCTTTTATAAATGGACAAAGGTATTAATTACATAACACGATAGAACTCTCAGGAGCCTCTAAATACCACAGGTATCACAGGTAGCACATTGGAAGAGAACAGCACTAGAATGTAGAAGAGAAGAGAATCCTCCTATCCAAGCTGATCTAAGTGTGTTTGACAAACACATGAAAAGAAGTGTCAATCAGTAACAGCAGAAGTTGCACTTCTCGATCAGTGAATTATCAGTGAACAGTCAGAAAGAAGAGGTAAGTCTTGCAGAAGGTAAGGATGCACTAAACTGACAACGGCTAAAATAATATGTAGTATTTGAGAAACTGAAAATGATGGGCTGCTCGCAGCTAGCAAAAATCAAGAACCTACTTTCAGATTCAAATATTTATCCGGAAATCTCAGTATGCTTTTATGTTTTACAATGGGAAAAATGAACAAGAGAAGCAACTTGTTTCTCCGTTATTACCAGACTCCCAGTCCTCCCCTCTTGTGGGCAGCTTCTCATGAAAACCACCACCCCTCTGGGCACAGTTACTGTCCTCTCCATATCTGAATCATGCAGCTGAGTCCTTCTGCACGCTGTTGAGGCTCCGTAGTTATAAGATCACTCAAAGTACAAAAAAGGACAAGCATATTTTTATTAGCTGTAGTGTCAGACCCTCGCCTGCAGCAGTTCAGAGCTGCAATTGCACATAAAGTGATGAAGTGGAACGCGTCCAGTGCAGACCATCTCTAGGTCTCCTTTCAGAAAAGGAAAGTTACAGTTTTTCGAAGGAATGGAACCTAGTCCCTACCAGGGAGGCTTTCCACAAGACAACAGATGGCACAGACTTGATACTGTATCCTCTATTTTCACATCTGGTTTGAAACAGGGATGTGAGAGATTTTGAAATACAGCCTTAGAACTTACAACGCAGGCAAATCAGCACCTTTTCCTGACTTAATTTTCAGAAGCAAAGTCATTCTGACAGATGTTTTCTCACACACATCAAAAATCAAACTACAGGTAGATATTCTTGAGATAATTTTATAGCAGAGTTATTAACAACTAAAGCAAGAGTCTTAGAACAGGAAATGTCAGAAGTCCTTAATAACCACAGAAGCTACTGATTAAGCGTTCAATTAAGATCTATACTAATCAGCCAATTGTGTGACTGAAAGGGTAGATTCACCTGCAGTAAAATGTACATGTCTCGGTGAAACAAGATTCGCAGTATGTGAAATTAAATACATAATTATCTTACCCATCTGACTGGGTTCTTATTTCAAGCACCTTGAACCTCTGTCTTCCTATTGCTTTCACTTTGACCGTTTCAATTCCATATTCCTGCTCTTCTCTGTAGGCGTATATTTCTGCTGTTGTTCCAAAATGAGCTTCCCTTTCACGAACGTTACTGAAAGTAACAGAATTAAAAAAGGTTAGCCACCTTCTAAAAGGCATCGTTCATTCAGATTTCACAAGTTAGTCTACTGGTATTGACTGTACGTGATTAGTCTTATCAACAAAGTAAATTTGGTAAAATACCTTCAACCAACTGTAATCATTATTTTCCCACTTTAAAAGCAACTTCTCAAGTTTTTGTTTGGTTAGTGGTTTTTGCCAGTTGGCCTTGTTTTATTTTAGGGTCTAGAGGTTAAATTCTGGGAATACGGGGATCACTGAAAGCACCAAAATTCTTTAGGCTGACTTTCTAAAAGTTACTGTTCCCACCTCCTACATACTTAACCCTTAATAAATTGGAGGAAGAGGGAGGAGCATTCCCCACTTCTTTTGGCACAGATTAGCTTTTTATCTTTTCTGCTTTTCTGTTACCTCCTGTCTTTCAACTCCATTGTGAAACATTTGTCTGTGTTTGTTCACAGAATCATTTAGGTCAGAAAGACCTTCAAGATCATCAACTCCAATCATTAACCAGCACTGTTAAACCATGTCTCTCAGCACCCCATCTACATGCCTTTTAAATATCTCCAGGGCTGGCAACTCAACCACTGCCCTGGGCAACCTGTCCCAGGGCTCGACAACCCTTTTGGTGAAGAAGTTTCCCAGTATCCAATCTAAACCTCCCCTGGTGCAACCTGAGGCCACTTCCTCTTTTCCTGTCACTTGTTACTGGGGACAAGAGAGTTAATTTATACAAAAAACAAGCAAATACACCTTTACAACAATATAGTTCTCAGAACAAGAATCTGATTTTACATTGCAGATCAAGGCTGTGCCTTTAAGCAAGGTGGAGCAGTGCATTCAAACGGTTACTGAAATCAAGAGGATGCTCAAACAAGGGAAGCAGATTAACGCTTACTGTTTCTCTATACAAACACGTGATGCTGTCACGCAGCTACCCAATATGACATGAAAACGTTTTCATTAGGTATTGGAAGACAATTTTTGTCAGTTTCAAAGCACAACTTATGTTATTCACCACAGAACTGATGCAACCATCTGCTTTTGATTTAGTATCCCAAGAAACTGTGCTAAAAATACATGCTCTATACCATCAGTAAACCCACTCGTGTATTTTACCTGTATGCAAGAACAGCAAACGTTCTGTCTTTCTGAATTAAATTCCGCACCATGCTAACCTCTTGAGGGCTAAAAAGCTGGAGAGGTAACGTCTGTCCAGGAATCAACATCACCATCACGTGGGGCAACACGGGAATCACCTGACAGCTGTCATCATCGTGCACCGTCCTTCCATGAAACTCTTCCATATCAGAACCTAAATACTGAAAACAATAAGTAAGGAAGTGACAGTAGTATAAGAGGTTTTGGTGATTTACAAGGATAAAATAAAATTAGGTCTCTGGCTTAAGGATATTATAATAGAATCACACAAAAACAATCAAAACCTCTTCAAGATGTAGTTAAAGGACAACATACAAAGAACGTACCACATGTGATGTTGGCAAACTGGTATCAAAATTAATGATGTTTGGCTTTTCAGCTTCTTTACTACCTTCATCTTCAACTTCCATTTCATTGTCATCCTCTTCCTCGCTCTCTGCTAATAAGCACATATAGAATATTGTGTAGGAATCAATCAGCAAAGACTGAGATACTGAGAAAAATGGGAGAATCACAGAAATGCATTCGATATTGCCAGGCTACAGCCCTTCACGGGAAGCAACTTCTGCATTTTTAAACTTGTGAAAAACAATTTTCTTGCTGTTACAGCAAAATCACCGTTCTCTAGAAAGGGTCAAAATCTGGTAATTTATTTCTGAAAGGCTAAAGAACAACTCTTCTTGGAAGAAAATAACAAATACATTTTGTCAGCTCAGATTTTCACTACAGTATTATTTCCCTATCCCAATTCTAAATATCTTCTGCTTATACACCAGTATGCCAGATGATTTAATTTCTTGTAGGATGCCGAATACAGCATCTGAAGTAGCACAGACCTGGACAATACAACCGCACACATAAAGCAAGCGAGTTAAAAGTAATCTGAAGCTCTATATTCATCCAAAGACTCTTGCCGGTATTTTAGACAACTTCACTGCTGCCAGCCTCTCGTGTGTGTATACCAAACACACACACGTGCACCCCAGCACAGGCACAAACCCAGCAAAGGCCACTATTAAGGAAGCAAATAGCATGACCCTGCAAAAGATTTCAGGTTCAAAAATAGTATTTAGAAATTACTACTTTCTTCCCAATCTCAGTTCCAGGTGTCAATTCTAAAATTATTTTCAGGCAAAAGGACAATTAAATTATCAGTGTATTTTAGTTTGAAAGCATATAAAAAGCATGTCTATCCGCATAAATATTTAGAAATAAATTAAATAAACACACCCATCTCTAAAATGCTGGTTTCACTGACTGTTCTGCGCATGACCATACAAACACCATTGTATACCATACCAATACCAAACACCATACCATTACCACGCCTGCAAATACTCACCCGAAACAAACACAATGTAATTATCACACATTTGTAACTGTATTACTTGATCCTATTTCTTTTAACACAAACAGTATTTAAATGCCATGCTATATCTAAAATAGATGTCGTCATAAACTTTGCAGACCCGTCTGCAGGATTCTTACACCAATAGCTGCTGGGTAATGGATAATCCCAACGGTGCTGAAAAACATAATTTAGATCTTCAAAGCTATTACACTGCAAGATAGGCAGAAAAATATCTTTACAGTAGTCTATCTAGTTGCCTGCTTTTGAAACTAGTATCTTCTTAAAGAAATACTCCAGAGCCCAAAATTTAAAACGTGGAAGAATTATCTTATCTGAAAGGTACTGTACGCAAATCTTACAAAAGACAGACACTCCAGAAGGAAGGAGTCTTCCTTCAGAAATGGGAGCACACCGCCCTCTTTCACTCACATCCTACTATTTCTGAGGGTGGGAGGACAACAGAACAATGAAGACGACATTATAAGCTGGTTTTGGAGAATCTTTTCTTTGCCTCTTTGGCCTTCAGAGGCATTTGTTAAATGTATTGTTTACAAAATGCTTAGTCAATGGTCTTCCTTCTGCTTCACATCACTTTTCTTTTTTTAATATTGGATAGTTTACAGACCCCCTCTGTAGGAGGCACAGCACGACGCGCTGATGTTACAGCTCCATCCTGTATTGTATTTATCTCAATAAGTGACCCAGCACAACAAGAAAAGAGGCCACAGATTCTCTTTGGTGGTTTGTGGTTTTTTGTGGGCTGTTTTTTTTTGTTGTTGTTGTTCTTTTTTGTTTGGTTGTTTGGGATTTTTTTTTTGGTTGGTTGTTTTTTTAATTATCTAATTACAGAACTTAAAGCAATAAGACACCATCTTCCTAATTACTTAAAAGATATTCTATTTCTTTATGAAATTTCTCTTCCATTATATTCAGTTAGGAACCCTAGCCACGAATGATTGCAAAATGTTTAAGATGTACAAAACGAGCAGTATTTTGCCTAGCTTTACGGAGGGAAAGAATAGGAAGCTTTTCCTTGGTTCTGGGACAGCAGTAGGGGAGGGAAGCTGACTTAGTCAAAAACCATATGCTGGTTTGCATGCACTCTCATCAAGTTGCATCAATCATTAGCAGTTTTTTAAGACCCTTTTAGAGGGAGGCCGTTTCACTTGTGTTTCTGAACACAGGAGGAATTAACAGCAGTGGATTAGAAAGAACTGTGCCCTGCAAACTTTTGCTGGTTCTTGCCAAAAACGCACGCTAGCTGCTGTGTGGTGGCAAAGGAACGATGACTCATTTTACTGCAGCAGCACCATGTGAATGTCGAAAACACACCACCGTCTTCACTCTCCTCCTCGATCGCACTATAGGAACAGGAGACGGAAGGCAAAAGGAACTGCATCTTTTACGTGCTTCACTAGACAAATTCCTTATTTTTTTTTTTATTGAGGATTAGAGAAATCTCCAATACGCAGAAACAAGGGAAAGGCAAGTGCCAAAGGCACCCTGCATGACAAGGCGTGCATTTTCTTCCTGGAAGCTTAGGGATTCCTGCATGCTCATCCTGGCCCACCAACACTAACAAACCTACTCTCAACACCTTTGTGTAGAAATGAGGAAATACGAACCTCATTTTAAAAACACAGGAACGGGGTAGGAACTATTAAGGTTTTATTTCCTATATTATATAGGGAATATTTTCATATTATTTTAAACGCACAGGCATAAAATGCCCACAGAATTTCCTGCTATAGGAAATTACATCGGTTACTGGGTAGACTTACTGCCACGCTCTCCTTCGCATGATTATCCTGAAATAATGTTTTTTCCAGTTTAACACGAGCCGCTTCCAAAACCACACGACCTGTCGCTTTGGGGGCACCGTGCGCTAAACCGGGAACACGCACGTTGTTACGCAACAGGCACCTCCATGAGGAGCCGCGCTGGGGCGCGGGGATGGGCAGGCCAGGCTGTCCTGCAAACTCCGGCATAAATCCCGCAGGATTCGGGACAGCGGGGGGAATCCCACGCCGCCCTCAAGTCCTGCGCACCTCTTGCTTCCCTGCTTATTAACGGCGTTAAGAAAACATTTAAAATTAGCAGCGCCTTTCGAAAACGACAGGTTTTCCTCACTCTTTCTTTGGTTTTACAGAGGTCTGAATTTACAGAGAAGCGCCTGCGTTCCCCCGCTTTGGGGGAAGCCCCACAGCACGCTGCACCCCACGGGCAGCCCCACGCCTGGACCCGCGCTGACCGAACACCGCCGCCCCCACCGCGGCGCCACGGGCTCGGCCCGCCGGGCTGCAAGCGCCCAGCACCGCAGCCAGCCGCCGCAGGAAGGCCACGGCTCCATCACCCGCCGTTTGCGCCGCACCGCCCACCCCAAGGCCGCCCCAGGAGGGCCGCCCGGCTCCCCACAGCGCCCCTTCCTCCCGCACGGCCCCGCTCCGCCTCCCCCCGCCCGGGGAGGGCGGCCCCCCGCTCCCCACACCGCCCCACGGAGCCCCACACCGCCCCCACGGATCGCCCCTCACCCGCGGTCCCGCCCACGCACCGCGGCCGGGGTCCGGCGCCTCACCCCCGGCCCGGCCCGGCGCCTCCTCCCCGCCCCAGCCATTACCGGGCACCAGCTGTAGGTGGTTCCCCATGTTGTTACGGGGCTCGCCGCCTCCTTCCTCGGCGGCCATCGCTGTTTACCCGGAGAGGAGCCTGGGAAGCCGCCGGCGCAGGGCGGAGGAGGCCGGGGAGGAGGAGCCCGAGCCGCCGCCGCCACCAGAGCCAGCCCCGGAGGCGCGGCGGCCTCTAGCGGCGCCTCTCGTGGGGTCAGGGGCTGCGGGCGGGCCGGGGCCTGCCCGTCGGCTCGGGGGGAGCTTCGTGCCGTCCCGTCCCGGCTCCCGGCGGCTGATTTTGTACGGCGGGGTGTGCGGGATGGACCGGGCTGGCCCTCAGCGCCGCGCCGAGGCGCGGGCGGTGGCACCGCCTCCCCCGCGAAGGGACGGGCCCCCCGGCACCGCCGGGGCTCGAGGGTGGCAGGGGACAGCGGGGGAGGCCGCGCCTGGCCCTCGGGCCCCCCGGCGCCGCCTCTCCTCAGAGAAGCCGGCCATGGCTGACCCCCGCAGACCCGCCCGGGTGGCGGCCGCTATCTCTAAACCGCTTCAGAGGCCTGAGCCCCGTCTCTGGGCTGTCGGAGAGGGGGTGGATGTGAATGAAAACCATGGCGGGTCACCTTTTGGCTAGATAGCTTGAAGCAGAAACTGTAAACAGAACGATTAGTTACATGCAATCCCAGCAGAAATTCCTGAGGGAGACCAGATCTAGCTGATGTGGAACAACCAGTGAGGAGCCAGGGGAGCTGCGCTTGGCGCAGGAAGGTTGGAAAGACCCGTGTTATTCACGCGGCAGAGCTCTGTACCCGTGCTCAGCTCGCACCGCTGGGCCTCGCTCATCGGCTTCCTGCAGCTGAAGATCCAGCCCGTCCCATGAAAGCACAGCTCCGCTCCTCTGGCACACGGCGGTGCGAATGCTTAGCGCAGGCTTCGAGGATAACCTCCTCAAAAGCAGCACTGCAGCCAGATGTGTGCCTCGGGAGAACATCTGGGTGCTTGGCAGAGTATTGGAGGTGCACCCATGGCTTAATGTCTTCTGTAGCGCCAGACCTCAGGTGTGCTGTGTGCGGCACTTCCAGGTGCACAAGTAATGGTTTTCTCTCTTTGAGAACTGAGATTTTAGTAAAAATCATATCTTTACTCACCAAAGAAAAAAAAATATTAAGAGTGCATTTCGTAGTGCTGCTAAAAGAAAGTGGTTGAGACTTGTCAGCAAACATGGTAAAGCGTTGCCCTGACGTGAGGCTGCTGTGATCACCAGAAGCGGTTCACGGGATGCAAACCCAGTTGATACACCCCCAAAAAAGTCAGTTCGGGGAGGCTGCCTCTGCACTGCCCAACTTACACAAATGCTCTACCTCATCATTTATTATTGTCGCCTTCCCCTTTATAAAAAAAACCCAAACAAACAAACCTGGCAGGCCACGGCTCTGGGATTTCTCCCTTCCTGTTAAAATGCTTACCGTTCATTGCTGTTGGCATTCATTGCAGACTGTCACAAATCACTAATCCCACCCAGTGCTCCCAAGCGTTTCACAGTTCCTCAGTATCTCAGCCCTGTTATCTCCCAAATAAGGCCTTTTTCACAGGGCAAAATTCTGTACGTTCTGCTGTTCTCTTTGACATGTCCAATTTCAGTTCAGCAATAATATTCTCCCTGGACCAGTGACAGAGCAAACCAATGATTAGACAGCAAGCAAAATACTGATTTTTTTTTCAGAATTAAAGTGTTGTAGAGAAACACATTTTAAATAGCAGCCTAATTTCCTTGCCATCCTGGGCGGCAAATTTCAAAATACTATCTATACTGAACTGAATATGTCTTTAGAGCAACGATCAATATCATATTTGCCAAACGAGGGGTATATCACAAACATGCCTGTGACGATACATTAAGCATTTATAAGAATAAAATAATCATTTAAATGATTAAGTGATGATTCCATAACTTTTTCTGCATAATTACAGGGTTTTGTATCTGTTACATATACCAGCATAAAAACCCTAACGTTTCTGATGTCAGGCTAGGTTGCAGTCTGGCAAATTGAAGTATTAAAAAAATATGAGCCGTTTCTTCTCCAAACCCTGTGCTTTGATTAAAAGCCATTATGCAAAATATTTTTGGCTTCTTTTGATGCGCTAATATGTTTTGATTTCTGTTGGTTTTTTACTTAATTGGTGAGGGTACACTTGATTCACACTTTTAAGCTTGTTTCTGCAGTCTTGAGGGATAGAACTTATTTTTTAATGGCTAATGAGATTCTCATAAAATTCACATGACCGAAGGAGCTGGGTGTTTGGGGTTTTTTTTAGGAAACATCAAATACAATAATAATCATAATAAAATGATGAGTACTGGAAACTCAAAAAAACCCCCCAAATGCAAGAGTCCTAGTTCTTACTTTGGATGATATTGCATCTCTTTTTGACCTTAGCACTGCTAAGGGCTATATTCATGTGCTGTGTGTATAATTCTAACTAGTGCCTTAAATCTAAATCCAAAACCCTAAACTGGGCATTAGCTCTAACTTAGTCTCTGACTATGAATGACAAACGTTACTATCCACCAGCCTTTCCTACAGGGGCAGAGTGAAGACAGTGAAGATTTTTCTCGAGCTACGTGATCTCAGTTAGGCTACGTGTTACTGTCAGGATGTTTATTATATGCCGAAGTATGATTAATTTTTAGGTTTTTAACACAAACCTGCTAGAAAATACATTTAACATGCAATTATTTACATTTATTATCGCAAAAGGCAGTCTTTAACTTTAGGAGTGTGAGTAGGTAATCTCACACTTTAATCCATCCCAGCATGTGCGGTGTTCCCAAACTCAGACTGGGATCACTGGAAGCCATTTCCTATTCTGCCAGCAGAATTAACCCGGGGCGGGTTAAAGACAGAAAGCGGCAGATTGTAGACTGAAGAGCTATTGTGTCAATCCCTAGTTATTTTATTAAATTTGGTGAGGGCAAGTGTATGTATATCCCAGAGTACGTTAGTTAATCTGGTCAGTGCCAATCTGCCTGTGAGTGGCCCAAATTACTGTAATTCAGATGAAGTCGCAGCACTTCAATATGATGAAGGGCTTTTTTCTTTTTAGCAGCTGTTTATCAAAGATACACACAGCCAGCTGTGATGAATTTTCAATTTATTTTAAGAGTGCTACTGATTTAGAAACAAAGTTTAAATACCTTGCCACCAGACCCTGCGGGGTTTAATGCCCAAATTCACATTGTCTCTTTTGTGTCTTGCAGTTTCTGGTTGGGAATAGAGGCTAATTGCAAAGTTGCTGTTGGTTAACCTCTTGGTTTGGAGTCAGAGGACATTCATCACCTTTCCAGAAGAAAAAAATAACACAGAAAAGGATGGTCATGTAAAGGATATTAAAACACAGCAATGGTTAGAATTTCACTTGGCGCTGCTGAGGGTCATCCTCGGGTGAAAAAAAACAAGGTTTGGGTGCTGGTTACCTGAGACAAGTACATTAATTATAGGTGCAGTTCTCAGCAAACGGTGGTTGCAAACAAACACCAAGCTCCCTCTCGACAGTCGTTCATACACACAAAACAGAATATATGTGCTACCAAAAAGTTGTCCCTACCCCCCCAAAATACACCATTTGGTCAGTTTGCTATTTAATCGTGGTATTTTCCTCCCATTTTCTCAGCATATGTGCTCCTGTGTCCACTTCCCTACTATCCTCGGGAAGAAAAAGTATGTGACTGGTAAGAGGATAAAAGAAGAGGAACCAACGGCAACTATACTAATAAAATCTTCACCATGTAAAATGCCAAAGCTCATTTACATCCCTCAGCTCCCTTCTATCTTGGCACTAGTTGAGAGAAAATAGGTTGTCTGAATGTAGAAAGAGCCAATGCACACTGTCTTCTCCACCTACATACTTGAATTAAGTGGAAAATTAAATTAATCTACTGCATTGCTGGGATAAGAGGCACTAGATGGTGCTGTAACCTACACTTTTGCAGATTTTGTTTCTTTGTGTGAATTAACCAGTCATCTGTGCTGCACTGTTAGCTTTGGGATTTCTGTTTCAAGGGGGTTCACAGCAAACAATGGAAGAGTTTGATCTCTGACCCAATCCCTTTAAATTAGGTTTTTGTGTGTTTCTGCAACGTACCGTTTTGCCTACTTCTGTTTAAAAAGTAGTCTGGACAGTCTAATTAAAATAGCAAAAGTTCTGTATATGTATGTCATTGATTTCTAGTCTGCCAATAAATTGGCTTGTTACAGCCACAAACCTGCTAGTTCTAGGCAGAACAAAGTAATACGTCTCAGTATTTAAAAATAAAAAGTGACTTTCAACCTTTAGACAATTTATTAAATACTGACAGTAAGAAAGAAGTTATGAGACAAAATCTATACTTTAGAGATGAAAAAAAAACCGGTTACAACAAATACCTGAAGCCATCTTCATACCACCAGCCAGGCAGTCCCGACACTAAGGACACTCGCCATCTCCACATGCCCAAGGAAATTCCTGGCCTTTCAACTCAATCAGCACAAGTTACCAGTGGAGCTTCACTACTCCCTCTGTCACAGCTTTGTTGCACAAATTCGGAAGCCGTGCCAGGCGATGCGGGTATTGCCTGCCGCCCGAAGCACGGAGCATGGCATTGAAGTGGGCACCCGAGTTGGGTGCGGTACTTCCAGTCCAAGGCCGTCAGGGACTAGAAACTTGTCTCAACATTGTTGGCGGGCAAGTTTCACTACTAAAGCCTGATCGCTCCGGCAGCTGAGCGGAACAGTTTAATCACCGATCAACCCGGCAGGAATGTGCACCCTGTTATCTCAGAGTGCCCCCCTCCGCACATACGCCCGGGGGGCCCAAGGCCGACTGGCAACATATGGAGGGGGCTTGGACCCTCTAGAACTTTCAAGCACCTTCTAGCAACAGTACTGGGCATGCGCCCCACCGCCGAGTGGGAGGCAGGGGTGTGCAGAGCAGTTACTGACTATGCACGAGAGCAACCTTAGAAAAGGGGAAACCAGCAGAGACGACGGGGGCGTGTTCTGGAACATCTTCCCCTCCACCAGCTTCAAAGATGCATCGGATGCCCGGACTCACCGCCTGGACCGGACAGTCTGCCGCGGACCCACGGTGATAGCTATTGCAACAGTCCCGCTCTCTCCCTCCCTCCGTCCCTCTCATTCCCTTTTTCACCTTTTTTTTTTTTCTCTTTCTTTGCTTTTCTCTCCTGTATCTATTTCTGGCCAAATAAAGCAACTTGGCACTTGACTCCGTTTTGAGTCTTAATTCTGTTTCTGAGAATGTAAAAGGAACCTAGTCACGGTAAAACATTGGAGTTAATCAGAAGTTAAGCCCAGCCGCCCCCAACCTCCTAGAATTATCTGAGGTCGGTTGGAAAGCAAGGGGGTTTAACCTCTGCCAAACTGTTCAGCCCAACAGTGGATCGTGACAAAGGCCCTGGTACACACACCCAGGAAACGGGGAGAAAATCCTTCTTTTAATTGTAAAACCAGAACAGACCGTAAGCTGTCAGCTTCGCATATACCAGGTTATCAAATTTGCCATCCCAAAACTACTACATCATCAGAGTTGTCCATTTCAATATTAAATGTGCTCTGAAAAAACACAGACAGTGGAGTAAGGCAATTCCAAATGCAAAAAAAAAAAAATCAGTGATGGACAGGAGAACTGTTCTAGAAATAAGTGTGGTTGGACAACGCTTGGGAAGTTAAAGAGCAGCAGATGACTATCATGAAACAGCTAACGCTTCAGTTGGCATTCTAGTAAGAACAGGGCATATTTATGACTCTTTTTTAATATTTGCTGCCTAGGTCAGGCTAGCATGACAAATGAGCAGCTCTGAATATGCAAAAGGCTTTCAGACAAAGAGCCTATTAGCCAAACATGCCTATTACTATGCGTAGAAGCAAATTCTCTTGCCAGTGAACTCTTGCCAAGTAGCAAACTATTTGGCACGTGTGCAAAGCCCATATTCAACACAAGTGACAGACAGCATGGCATAGAAAGCAAATGTGACTATAAACAGAAATTTGGTTCAATAAAGAGAATAGAAAGTGAGGAGAAACTCCACTTTAGGTAACGCTAGCTGGAAGGGTATACCAAATCAGAGACCCCACGTCCTTTAGGCGTAATGCCTCTACATAAATCCAGAGCTTCCAGACAGCTTAGAGATGAGCATACCCTTCTGAGAAAAGGGGCCAAGACCTGCTCCTGTGTGACTGCTGCTCTTACAAAAAGAGCCGTAACTCAGTGTTGTCGATGGGCAGCTTTACAGTTGCCGATGTGAATAAAAGATGGGCCCTAAAGCCAGATGGTGGGCTGCTCCAAACAGTCCCTCTGTGGCTGCGGGGAACTGCGCTTTGAAGACACCTTCAGAAGCACCAGTGGGAAAAGAGCAGTAGTGTTGAGCAGAGCTCCGGTTACACCATGCTGATGTGAGTGAGAGCTTGAAAGCAACAAATTCTGTTAGGGCTTTTTAACCTGCTCTGGAAACCACTGAGGTTTGCGCTGCTCCTGGGCCACCACGAGATGTGTCCATAGCTTTCAGATGTAGGTTAGCACAGGCCTGGCGTGTCCGCAGCTGGTGTAAGCAGCAAGGATTTATCAGAGCTAAGGGCCTGATCTTTCTTTTAATTTTTTCCATAACAAAATTTTTGGTTGTCTTTGTGTTAATTAGGTGGCAAGATCTTTAGCCAGCATAAACAAGGGTAGCTCCATTGAGTCTTACTGGCTATAACATTTCTTTTTCTTTCTCCATTGTTCTTATTGAATCTGTCAGCACCTGTCTTAGCACAAAGATCAATCTATATATAGTTCTAGACAGCATTGCCAAAGAAGATCCAAGTGGCCCTGTCTGAACAGGAGTTTATGTAGAGCTCACTGCAACAATCCCAGCGCGAGCAGTGTCAGTTTTATACATGTGCATATTAACCAACAGAGACAATTAAATTGTTTCCATATGTTACGTAAAATAATGTGAATGGCTTTCTATATATTTAGACAGAGGTAACTAGTTAATAAATTTTACTTAAGTTTAAAATACAGAGTCCTAAGTATAAGTTAAAAGCACTATCCTTCTTGCACTGTGTATATAGAGCATGCTACTTCCATTACCCACGCAGGAAAATCACTCAGCACTCCAGAAGGTTCAGGGAAGTCAATATGGCAACATTTACATCAATATTGTCCTAATCTTGGGGAAAATATTCTTGATACTGTCAGAGGCTTTTGCTGGCTTCACATGGCTGCAGTTTGTCTTGGGGAAGAAGGCACATAACCTCAGCAGATGATGGCAGTGAAAACGGATTACCGAGCCAGAGCTGCCATTGACAAAGAGTGAGAGAGACACAGCAAAGGCTTGGAAACCAAGACCTTTCTGAGGTTTTTTTCATCACAAAGTACTGAAATTTAGCAGAGACTGGGTACGCTTTCTTTGTAGTCTGCTTACTTAGGTTTCCTCCCTTTCTAGAGCTGGAAGTTATATTGTTAACATCATTCCCTAAGTTTTTTTTAGCAGTGGTACTGAGTATTGCATCACTCCAATCCCAAAGTGGTTGCACTGCAAAGGTGGTGGAAAAAAACATATGCTATACATAATGGACATAAACTACATGTAATGGACATAAATGTCAAACTCTGCTGGATTTCTGCCTGGACTAGCAGAGGAATGGGCACTCTAGACATGCTCTTATGATTTTGAAGTTCTCATTTTGCTCTTGCAGGACGTCCATCGTCCTTGACTCTCCCATAGGGTAGGGCAGGCTAGGTTCCGTAGGTAATGGCATATTAGGCATAGCGAGACTAGCTGTACGTTCTGTCTGCCTTGATGTGTTTTTTACCATCTCCTGATGTGATGCGCCAGAACATTCACACTCTGAAAGAAATCTCAGAAAACCCTTTAACTGCTTTTCAGCCTCTTTGAAGAACATGGGAGACATGAGAGAGCTGGAAAATCACAGAGAATCTGGCCTTACGACTCGGATTGGCCACGCCAGCTATACCGCGCTCATGCCAGTGTATAGTATATCAGTATATCAGCTGCAACCTTCATGTCGCACACCAGTTTCAGCCATGCAGATTGATGACAATGCCAGTCTTGCTCTCACGGCATTACACAGCATGGGAACCTGTGACTATGTCCTGGTACAGCAGAGCCCCCTCGGGAGGGCAGGTACAGCCTAGAGAGGTGCTCAGATTCCCCTGCTGCCCCACCGTTAAAACCCATCCAGCTGCCGGTTTCGTCTCTGTTGGAAGGAAGGAAAGAATCCTGCTGCCGACTGTATGGGTAAGGAAACTTCTGCCAGATAACCTCTCTCATGTACAAAACTACTTATAGAGTAGTATTTTCCCTTTACTAGCATAACCGTCACATTAAGACAACTCCTCTACCTGAGAGAATGTCCTAGCGAAGCTCCAAACAGACTATCAGCTTTAAGGGAGTTCAGATAAAGTGACAGTGAAAACCTCCGCTGGGAATGGGAGAAAAACGTACCTTCTGAGAAATGGAAATTCTCACTCCGCACAAGATGTTTCAGGTATTCAATTACCAGTAGGTCCAGGGTACTAGCTGAATATTCAGCTGACATCAAATTAGCTCTCAATTGAGAGTTTTATTGTGTTTGTGCATTCAGAGTGCAGGCTCTGTGTGTGCTAGTCAAAGCTCAAGAGGTCTGGATGAACGTATGGGTGAATATACACAACACAGGTCCGAGATTCCACGTAGGAAGTAGTTATGGCAAAGCTCATAGAAAAGATGTCTCCATCGAAGGATTTCATAAGCAAATAAATAAAATAATTATTTAAAAAATCTTCTACACATCAACCCTAGGATTTGTTTAATGCCTAAAATACCAGATATAGCAGAGAGATTAAGGAAACAGACATGCTAATAATATACACAGTGATACATAAAAAAGCAGTAATCATATTTTAAGCTGTTATCTAATTGCAGAGGATACAGCATTGCAGGAAAAAATAGCAATTCAGCCCTCAGAGTTATCACACCAAATTTTCACCTTGTTTAAGGGCAGATGTACACCGATTCCAAACGGCAACAGAAGCTTTCAAACCATCACAGCTCATTTGTAAGGATAATTACCTGTAAATAGTAAGGTTATTAACGTTATTAGTTGAATATCACTATCTATCAAGCATGAAAAATTGATCAAAGTAGCAGTTCTGCTACTGAAGTCCCTCTAAGGATTAATTTCCTTCAATGGCTGAGTGTTTAAGGAGATTTTCAGCAATATATCGTATTTTGTTGGCCATTCACAAAACAGTTGATTTTCTACAATGTTCCAAATCACTGTAAGTTCTACATTTTAAAACGCTAATACCTCCTCAAAATATGTAATTGATTTCACGCTCCACTAGTTTTAAGACCCCCAAGAAGTCAACAAATGCTTCCACAATGAACTGACCTCCATTTAATGACCTCTCATTATCAATGGCAAATGGGAATAGTAACAACCAACACAGAGATACAGATTAATAAGCTCTAGTCCAAATTTCCAGGTAAATACCCATTTTTTGCCCCCTTTTCATTCATTCTATTTAATGTAAATTGAATATTGTAGGTTCTTACTGGGCTTAAATATATATTGTCTAAATACGTATCATACAGCTAGGCATGGCTTTCTTCAGTGTTTTTTCAATAATATATTTTGTACACATAATTTTTTCAGCCTTTAGTTAAACAAACTAGAATGGAGGCCAATTCATTTTGTCTTCGCCTAAATTTCTGAAAATTCAGTCAGTCGATTAATCTGTTATTACAAATACAGACATATAAGCAATTTACTAATGGCTTTGGAAGATCATAGGATAGAAAATTGTATTCTCTCATTTTAGATTTTCTATTGTTTTCTTAAAGTCCCTTACCACGCATTCCATATTGTGGAAGGCAAATCTAAGGCACAAAAGGCGTGAGACTGCTAAACCACTGCTGAAGTCAGGTAAAACGTCATTGCAGTGTTCTTTGAAAACCGTCCCCACAGCACCTGCAACATAAGGAAATGAAAAATGGGAGAGAGTGTTAGGCTAAGTGGCCTTTTGGAAAGACGGAGTGAAAGCTATACAAATGACGTATTGTGGGGTCAGCTAAATGCAGGGTTTTCTGTGGTTTCTTTATGGTTTGTTCTTCCCCCAGATAAGAAGGGATTGAAATAAAAAGAGGCCTGACCAGAAATGTTTTCACTGACTGACTTAATCATTAGGGTCTGACACTCAAATGGAAGAAGACTAGCCATTTTATAAAATGCAAAATGGAATAATTCCCTTTTAATGTCCTATTTATTAGGAGCTGAAGAAGGCTTAGTTAGAGAAAAGAAGCCTTGTTTCCCCTGAGTGCATGGATCACATCTAATTGTATTCAGCCCAGACCGGCCACGACAGCGAGAGGAAGGAGAATCAATATTGCAACGGAGACGCCTTCCCCATTACATTTCAGAGATGTTTACCGTTTGTAAGAAAAAGGTACTTTCTGCATAAGTAGTCTAGAAACACAACAGGATTTTATCGCTGGGAGCCAGGAACACAGGTTTAGAAAGTTAATGACAATTTATAGGTTTCCTTGTCGGAAACGCTGCAAGTGCACCGGAGCTGACTGACTTCATATCGAGCGCGTTACGCCCCGTGCTAGGACCCGCTGGAGTAACTGGTTTTAGCATAGATGGTTCAGCGGTTTCACACTGCGTCCACTCTCTTGCTCTTTCCAACCGTTTTATTTTTGGGAGCAACTCTGCAACATTTCCCAATGCAGCTTCTAAAAGCAGTGGATTCCGGGATATTTTTAATGAGAAGCTCCCTTCATTTTCGAACCCAACCATAGTTAGTTAAGAGACCTCCTTCCAGCTGTCTTAGAATTGTTCAGAAGGGGACAAATTGTATGTGAAACAGCTTTGCTGATCTCAAGGCATCTGGGGGCTGATTTCCAAGGGAAATTCCAGCTGGCAACTGCTGCAAGAGTCTGGGTCCCTAAGACCATCAGAAAGTACAAGTGGGTTGGAAACAAGATTAAAATTGTAGCCTGATGTTGTTTAAATCTAGCCAAAACAATGCAGTTCTGCATTCCATAACCAGCTAAATGTAACCTCTCTCCATTCGTTGGCACTCACTTCAAGGCTGAGCAGTCACTGCATGCAAATAAACCCTGCACTTCACCAGAAACAATAGTCTGCAAAAGTCGCATTCAAACGAGAAAACTGCTACATTAAACAGACCTGCTGTTAGTTATCCCTGACACGTATTGTCTGTAGCATATATATATAGCAAACACTGCAGATCTCACAGCCATTCTTGACTAAATTAGATTGCAATGTTTATGATTTCGTTAATTACAAAACAACTAAAGGCTGCCATTCAACGGAGACATTAATTTAAATTATTACAGTGCTTTGACGGGAGTTTCGCTCTCCAAGGCTGTTAGGCAAGCCTTCCTTTCCAACTGCAGCTTGGAAACAGTTACAGCCCTGTGTAACACCTTTAGCAATAATCTGGAGGAGGCATTCCTGTCAAGTTCACAGATGGCATCAAATCAGGAGGACTAGTCAATGTGCTTTTAATTCAGAGAGATATAAACACTGGAGGAACAGGCTGACCATAAACTTACAAACTCAACAAGAATGCGTGCGAAGTTGGGTGCCTGGGAAGGAATAACACCTTGCAGTAACTCGGCTGAAGGCTGGCCAGGTGGGGAACAGCCCTGCCGAGGGTGACCTGGGGTCCTGGCACACAGCAAGCTGAGCCTGAGCCGGCAGCAAGCCCTGGCAGCTGCAGCCAGCAGCATCCTAAGCTGTATTAGCAGGAGAACCGCTCGATGGAAGCGCTTACCCGCCTTTATCCAGCACTCCTTAGACCCGGCCTACAATACTGCACCCACCGTGGGACTCCCCCGCCCAGGCAAGGCGCGGATAAACGGGTGCACGTTCGGCAGAGGCCCACCAAGCCGGCCAGGGTGTGGAGCACGCGAGGAGCGGCCGTGCGCGGCTGCTTGATGCTGCCACAGTCGTGGCGATGCAGCATGCTTCTCACCCCTGCGTCAGGGCAACGGCAGAGGTAGAGAAAGCGTTAGTTTCCATTAATGCATGAAGGTATCGTTTGCCAGAGACAGAACCAGCAGGTACAGTCGGATATTCCTGGGGCATTTCGTTTTTTTTTCCTTATGGGAAGTTTCAGTACTTACTTCAGTACTTGCACTAGTTTCTGGACCAAAGGCAATCGCAGACGGTGAGATACAGGCGCATTTGTAATATTTCTGTTGTTGTCGTTGGACTCATTGAACCTGTAAGCTGCGATCAGTCCAGTAAGTGGTTTGGGGAACTGCACAAAGAGGGAAAGGAGCAGCTCACGGACGGGGCCCTGGAGGTGCAGAGACAAACACTGAGATATCACCGAAATTTTCAAGCAGATTCCTACCGGAGAAATGCAGAAGAAAGCCAGCAGATGATTAGTGGGAGACAAAAGAAAGCACATTCAAGAACACTGCTGTTGCAGAGGAGCAGAAATTTTGACCAGCCGTATTCCTGAGTCGCCTGAATAAAAAGGACTGAGCCTAAAGACTGTACGCAGGGTGACCGTCTCAGTTTTCTGCAACAGAATCAAAGGCAAAGAATCTATTCCATTGACAAAATAATTAAATTATTAATAACTGCACGCATATAAGTTCAGGACTGAATGATATCAATTAAATTTAATTAACATCTGTGCAATGCTTTGAGGGCATAAAATGTCATGTAAGTCTAAAGAACTCTTCGAATTAATCCTATTAATCCTATTTTTGGGATTTATTAATCCTAAACCAGTTTTTTGCTGCATTAGCAGGCTGCTAACCGTGCATATCTCCATGGGCAAAGTCGGGTGGCACTCCGAAGTTTTAGGCTGACTGGTAATTCTTTTGTATGGAAAAATAAATTTTTTCCTGAAATCAAGTTCCACTTGAAACTGGCAGTAATAAGCAAATCAATATTGATGACATGTTTTAAATAACCATATTCTTTGTATCGCTATTGATTCTAGCAGGACTGACTAAAGAAAGGATATACATAAATACACCAAAAAAACGAAGACTTGGATATTAATGTCATCTTTCATCACTGTAGGCACTAATATGGCTGGAAAGTATTGATTACCTTAAAAGCCCCTAATAACTACAGAACTATTGGCTTAATATTTTCTCTAATCCTCCATGAAATTTTACAGTAAGTCCTGATGTATTTTCTGTTAAGGGTTTTAGGGCTGAACTATATCATGTCCTTATCTGAAGTGTCAGCTCTAAGGCTTACACTGCAGTTGATGAGAACTACGTTAAAGGTGAGCAATAACTCCAAAGATTTAAGTATGGTTTCAGGGGCTTTGGAAATAGATGCATCTTCTAGTGTATATTATTCTATAACTTTTGTCTTTTAAGTAATCTTTATAGTTAGGGCATAATATAAATTTATTCAGTGGAACCGTTGGTCCTGTTCATAATTACTCAACTATGGCTGTTCTGAAAATTCCCTCCTCACAGGACAAGTATCTCGACAGCCATTTTTACTGCTTCTTGTTTTCCTATCACTAATGCGCTCACAATCTAGTTTTCTAAAACTCCAATATTTATCAAAGTTAAATAAAGAAAGAGTGAAAAAAGACTTACCCAAACATTTGAACTCCCCAGATCCCATTAAAGTGAGTGGATGATTGTTTGTTTGTTTGTTTTTTTGGTTGGTTTGGGGTTTCGGTTGGTTGGTTTGCATTCCTAGTTTACTGAAGCGAAGCTTATCTGCAAGGCCCATTTACATCTTTACTTTCACTATGTTTAGTATCAGAGTCTTACAGGCTCCAGCCGAAGGCACGGACGCCATCGTACCAGATCCTGCCGTGTCCCGTAGCAAACAGAGAGATTTTTCAGCCTAGTTCACGTTTGGTTTCGATTCCGCGGGGCCGGGTGAACACGATAAGCAGCCGCGGCGTGACAGTCGAGCCACCAGCAAGGCTACGCTTCCCCCTGCGCCTCCGCCCCACGGCGGAGAGAACAACGCAAAGTGGCGAAGAGGCACTCCGGTGCGTGCTTAATTTTTGGCGATCCTTTCAGCAGCAGATCCCGACGCGAGTTCATCCGCTGTGCCGAGCTCATCAGAGAGCAGCGGCTTCGACTGAAGCTCAATGCACCCCGTTAACGCCGGTGGGTTTGCAGCCCCCCCATGGATGCTGCAGCGGAAGCAGCTGTGCCTGAGGCACCTTTGGGCTGTGTTTGCACTGACCCGACTTTAATACCACATTCCTAACCCCAAAAAAACCTGTTCAGCCCTTCTACCACTATAAATCTCGCCCAGGTCCAAACCACTGACGCGGAGGAAAGTTTTGCTTGCCCTCAGTAATCCCCTGAGCTCACTTCAATACATTTCAAGCGTATTTACAGAATTACCTTCAAGATATTGCTACATAACACCAGAATTACATTAACATCTCTTTGCTTTTTCAAAAAAGATAAAAGACTTTGATTAAGAACTAGTTGAAAGACTAGTAAAAGAAGAGAAGCAGAGTTATAAAGCTCCTTCTAACTCACATCCTCACATCACTTGACCAGCATATCGGGGCCCTACTGGGTTAACTCATATTTCCCAAGACCTCTTTATATAGAGAAGATGATACATGATGGGATCCAGCAAAGCAGAACAGACATTTTTTCCCTTGCCTCCAGTAAAACTAAGGACATCTCTTGATCCCATGGGTTACATCTAATCTTTAGTGATTGTTTTTGGCTCGATCCTAAAGTCACTTATTTGTGGAGCTATCTTTATTAGAGGAGCAGTCTCATTAAAACAAACGGGCTGGCATGGGCAGGTTATTGACGTGCTTTTTTGCAGGGCAAGGGCCCAGCTCCTCAAAGCCTTTAGGCACCTACATCCCACTCGAGCCCCGCGTTCCCCTGGCTTCCGTCAGTCCTCCGGCGGGGCTCGGCACCGCTGGGGCTGCCGCCGGCGGTGCAGCGGAGGCACGGCTCGCGCTCGCCTCCGTCGCGGGGTGGGAGCCCAGGCGTGTGCCGTCCCGGCGAGGAGGGGCCGGGCTGCGAGCTCACACCCTCGCTCACGCTGAGGTCGGTTGGCCCTACAGCTGCGCCCTTAGCAGAGGAGGCAGAGCACAACACCTAGTTATTTTAATGACTGGAGGTGAACTGTGAATTTCTTAAGAGCCAATGAAGCAAAACGTTTTCAGTCAAGCTACCCACATTAATAACAGACGGTAAGAGATTGCTTATACCTTTAATACGATGAAGTACGTCTGCGATATTTCCCTCGTTAATATTAGGCCACGTGTTAAAATATCGAACTTCAGCTTGCATCCTTCTGAGGAAAAAAATGAAAAGGACAAAAATGAAAACTCCCATGGCACCGTGTGCCCGAGCCATGCTGAGCTGGACCTCTTGCTCCTGTCAGCGCACCCCCAGGAGAGACCTCGCAGAGAGCAAACCGAGGACTGGCCCGAGCCACCCCCCTCCTCCGGCAGCTCCCGAGGGGCACCGGGAAGCCTGGGGAACCGCGGGGTGCTCAGCTGCCAAGGGCCCGGGCGCGTGTCTGGTGCTGCAGTGTGTCACCTCCACACCAGCAGTTACTTCTCTATCCCTGTTTGGTTATTCCTGCTGTAACCGTGCTGTTCGTTGCCGATTTGCTCTTTCTTTGTATATCCAAGGAAATGCAAATACAGAACGTAATCAGGAGGATGGGACACTGCAGCCAGTGTTTGCCAAACAGTTTAGCGAGTGTGAGCACCTCCATTAGAGGCAGAAGTTGGAGCAGCTTTAACAATTTTCAGCCTGTTCTGAGCATCCGTGCAGAAAGAAATCACCTAAAATCATGATTCATTTTTTAAAATGCTGCCTGAGCTCGAGTCCCTTAAAAATAAAAATGTCATTACTAATTAAGGGGAAGTTTGCATTCAGTCACAAATGCTGGCATGCCAGTTTGGTACACACGCATGTAGCAGGATTTAGCCCTGTGCTTAGGTTTCAGAGGCGTCTCCAGAGTCCCCTGGCAGAGCAGCCCCGGACAAGGAGACCTTGTGCAGCCTCCCTGAGAGCGGAGGCAGAGCCAGCCAAGGCCATTAACTGCACTTGCTCCTCACGGAAGAAGCATAATGCATATCAGATTGCAAATGGAGCAGAGCTTAAACATAGCTTTTAATGGCTCTGCAAACACTTACATTTGAGAAAAACACCAGAGCATAAACTCATTATTTACCACTAAATAAACTCCTTTTTTTTCCCCCCCACTATGGCCTGCTCGCATTCAGCTACAGCACTGCCTCTGCAGATGGCTTCCCACAACTCAGGCAGTATCGTAGCTGCTTAGTTTATGAACACATACCCATTTATACTGTTGGACATAAAATGGACCAGAAAGTTTTTCACAGTGTGGTCTGACGATGCTGCAGACCGTGGGTGATGCCAACCACAGATACCCTCCATCTCAAAGGTCGGGGTCCGCACGCCACAGCTCGGCTCCGGGTCAGTAATTAGCAAAGTGTTCAAGGGATCAAATCTATTTTCTTCTCTACTCCAGGAATCCTTTGAGGAGATCATGTTCGTCAAAGACACTAGTTATTGGAATGGATTTAGCACATTTCATGTCAAAGGCTCTGCTCGCTGGAAGGCCACAGATGCTCAAATATCAGCCTCAAGTGTGATTAGTTTGATAAATTACACAGCAGTCTTTCTCCTACCTGATGAGGTGCCTGCTCAAACTCTTCTGGAAAGAATATTCAAAATGAAAAATCAGGAAGAATTACATTTCTTCAATGCTAATGAAATTTTTACATGTCATCCGCCAGCACTCAGCACTCTCCCGGAGAGGCACGGCGGCCGTGCGGGACACAGAGCCCTCTGCAATTACACCAGCAGAAAATATCACACGTGCTGACCACCTCCTAAAAACTGCCAGTTTTAAAATACTGCCAGTTGTAATGAGAAAAACATCGGTGAGAAGAAGCTCTGTTCAGAGATGCTGCCCTTCTCCGTGCCTGCCTACGGCTGCGCTGCAGCAGCATCTGCTAGGACACTGGGCTCAGACTGTGCCCCTACAGTCCTGTTCTCTAAATTTTTAAATACTGAATAATTTAACATCTCAATTCTCTTATTGAAAACAGTATTGTTTTGCTCACGTCACTTTAAAAAGGTCTTATTACTTAAATTTAGCTCGGACCGCTGCGTATGCGCACGGCTGATCCCCGAACAGCGTGAGCCTGCCAGCCCGTCTCCGGCTGCTGTTCCTTTGGCCCAGCTCCTGTAACTCATCTCTTTGATGGAAATAATCATAGCTTATAGTCACCGCTACATCCCCTGCGCCCTCCAGGCTGCTAAGCATCCAGCTGACCCCTGCGGTGCCTTTGCTTAGGCAGCCAAAAATCCCGAGGCTTGGTAAAAGAGTGCAATACTTTCTCCTTGCAAATAATGCCGCGTGTGCTAGGGAGGGCTGGCTGATTCCCTGGCTGTGCCCATCGCTCACAGAGCATCGCTGCTCCGAAGCCGATAAACCAAAGAGCCAAGATGAATTTCTCTTCAGTAATTTTCCTTTTGCCCATTACCACGTGCACCATATAACATAACTGCACATTTCTTTGTGACGCAGAAATAAATAATTGTTTAGATGTTTAATAAACAACAGAGTTGATTAAAATTAGTCACATTCTGTTGTCTGGAGTACGGAAGTTAATTGGAAGATCCGATGATTTACTAAAGTTTGAAACACCAAATGGTTTTTTGGGTAACTTAATGACAACTAGAATCAGAATGTAACTGTGGAAAATGGAAATTTTATTTTAATTCCAACTGAAGTACTTTTGTAAATAAGCTTGCTCTCCACTCATAGCGAGAGGTTTATCACAGCTTGGTTTGCTGTTACATATTTTAAGGTTATCCGAGGGTACGTTAAATGCGGTGACCGGATCACATCCATCATAGCACACTGGAACAGCAATTTAATTCTTCTAAATAAAACACAAGAGGGGAGTGAGAGTGGCAACTGGGAGGAATCTCTTGAACAAAAAAGATCAAGAACAGCAATTGCCTGGTAGCTGAGGAGCAGGGGCGGCCGGGGAGCCCTGCCGGGCACCCCCAGCAAACCCCCTCCCGCCCCACGGCTTTGCTCCCCGAAGCGCACACAGTGGTTTTTCATAATGTAAACGCAAAATGTCGACACGGTCATTTCAGAAAAAGCCAGTGTGGCATTTTCAGAATATGTTTCCACCTCCGCCTTTTGTGCCTGCACTGATTTCTGGTGCTGTGGGGGATTTTTTCGGTAGAGGAGGCACATCTGCAGAAAATGCCAGCGTGTTTTTTCCCTAGAATAAAGACAAATAATAGGAAGGGAGCCAAATTCTCTCAGCAACAGTGGAATAACTCCACAATAGCCCACAGAGCCCAATGAACATCACACAAAGCTAAAACTGGATTTATACTGCACACAGCGGAAAGGAAAATGCGTGCCATTAACAGGAAAGCTTAAATCAGTGGAAGAAGGTGGAAATGTTGCTTTTCCCACTGAAATGCTTTTTAACATGATTGCAAAGAGCCCGACATGCAAAAAAAAAAAAGCGAGGCAGCCACCAGATGGTGCAGGTGGCATCTCCGGGTCTCCTCGCTCCCGAGGTGGGCAGAGGCTTCTGTAAATTAGAAGCAGGGTTTGGTAAATGGTAGGGAAAGAGATGTTGTTTCTTTTCAGTATCCTAGGAGTATTTCCAGCCGTGGAGTATAATGGGGAAAAAAAAAAAACGGAAGGAAAGAAAATAACAGAGAAGTGTCCCTGTATAACTGCTCTGTCACTGCTTGCGACGGAAGGCGCGGTGGGCTGGATGCAAGGCGGGGGTGCTGCGCTAGCCATGCTTGGCCTCAAAGGACTTTCAAAGGCCTCACTCATTGTATCCCAGTTCATTTCAGAGCTGGGATATCACATCCCAGAGCTCACATCATCATCACAGAGCTCAACTCTCCTAACTTTTTTTTTTTTTCCCTTACCAGGATAGCACAGAATTTTTGCAGACATTTTTGTTCTTATCAAGAGATGATCAAATTCCCCCATCGCATCATGCCAGGAAACATAGTCTTGTTTCCTGAGCAACTTTCCCTCCTCCTCCTCTCCCATGGAAGAGCCACCATCCTCCTCCTCTTCCACTTCCTCCTCCTCCTCCTCCTCTTCCACGAAAGACAGGAGCCATCTGGCATTAAGACAAAAAATGCCTGTTTCCTTCTCTCTTCCTCCCCACCATCACATTTACGAGTTTCAGTTTTACTTGTGTTTTCTACCACTAGTTTGGAGAAACTCCTTGCTGGCCGCGAGCGCGTTACCTGCCCCGGGAGCTGGGGACGGTCCTGGGAGCCGGTGACCCCTGACTGCAAGGAAGTGAATCCAGTTTGCACAAGGTGAGGACCAGATCCTCTCGGCATTTTATTACAATCTTTTTTTTTTCCCCCCTTCATTTCTTTTTACATCTCTCCCCCACTGATCTCTTAATCCTTGCGCTCAGCAGGTTGTTTATTGTTTATCTAAACACCTACTGTTGTCTAATGTTCCCTTCCAGCCCTCCTTAAACATTTGGCTTCTCCTGCCCTTTCTTAGCATAAACCCGCCCAGAACTGAATCGCACTGCAGTCCTTTCAGTTTAACATCTGCTTATTTTCCTCCAGTTGCTCTTCCACAAAGTACCGTATTTCAAAACAACCTTGCAGCTCCAATATTTTGCTCCTCTAACAAACACGGAGCTCCCACAGAGCTCTGCTGAGAGACATCTGAGTTTACTACAGGTTTAAAGATCACACCTTTCCAGAGGCATCAGCGCTTACACAACTGGAAATGATTTTGTCTTCAGTCAGAAATAGACTGCTGTTGCAAGGGAATTATTCCTGAGATATTGCTATCTGCTTGTTTCTCCACAAGGACAGAGAGGGGAAAAAAAAAAAGGGATTATGCAAAGCTTAAAATATGTGGAAAAGGGAAAAATAACAAATCTGAAACATTTGCAAGTGAAAACATATCATGCAATGCAAATTCCTCTAGAATTTACAAAACAGAAAAGGTGTTAAGTGTCAGTCCAAATTTCTCCTTACATTTCATGTTCTTTACTCCCACCTCCAGGCCTCCCCCAAATTCCCAGTACCCATGGCAGCGGGCTGGTGCGTGCCGATGAGCGCGGTGAGCACGAATCCCCCTCCAGCAGAGCCGGCTCGCTCCCGGGACTGACCGAAAGGTGGAATTACAGCTTCAGAGTGCTCACGGGTCCCCTCTGCGTAAAGGACAAAAGGCCTTTGGATTGAAATGTGACACGGTCACACTGGCTGGAAAGATAATCTGTAACTTAAGGAAGCGTAATCTGGGATAACAGGGTTTTAAAGGTATCCAAATAATTCTTGAAATTATATCTACTGCATTGGAAAGTCGCCTCCATGAAACTCTGTAACTTGCTTTGTTCTCACTCCCACCGGTATTGTAAATTTAATGATCCTGTGAGACTGCCTCATCGATGCTTGGCTTGCTGTCGAGCAGGAATTTTGGAAAAGCTGGCTGCAATGCTGAATGGCTGAACTAACAAAGAGCATCCAAAGCCACCTTGCTTTATCTTTGCAACATACCCTCCTCTGTTCCCAGAACTGCTTTCAACAACCATCAGCCCAACTGATATTGGTATCTTTCCAAATACTTTATACGTCCCTTCAAATACCTCTGTGAGTGTTTGCTCATTTTTCCTGATTTTTCTAATTGACCAAGACTAAACAGCAAAGACATAAGACAGTAAATTGCTTTGGCCATTGATTTTTGAAACCTCAGTAGCTCTCCAACCACCATCCTTTAAGCATAAAGGAGCAGGTGGCAATTGGAAGCTGAGCTGGGTGGCAACTGCAGCAAACGCCAGTGAGTTGGAGGGGACGATAATCCAGCCCGAGATGCCTGAGGAACTGGGTAAGAGCTTCAGGCAACATTTGGTGGTTGGTACTGACATGTGGGAAAAGATCTGGGGCTCCTGAAAGGCCACGGAAGGCTGTGGCAGGGCGGAGAAGCTGCACGATGACCGACTGCGGCACGGGGTTTGCGACCGGCACAGCGAGGTGAACTTGCTGTGAGGGGTTTACTAGTTTTCTGCGTGAATGTATTGACCTAGTTTTCTGGCAATTCCTGGATTTATACTTACAAAAAAATATTGTACTGACTTTTCAGAATACATACTGGAGAAGGGAAATGGGGTTATATAAATCAATCATAGAATCATAGAATCTTTAAGGTTGGAAAAGACCTCTGGATCATTAAGTCCAACCGCCAACCCAGCATTACCATGTCTCCTAAACCGTGCCCTGAAGTGCCACAAGTACACATTTTTTTGACTCCCCCCCCCAGGGACGGTGACTCCCCCACCTCTCTGGGCAGCCTGTGCCAGGGCCTGACCGCTCTGGCAGGGAAGGCATTTTCCCTCACACCCAACCCAAACCTCCCCTGATGCAGCTTGAGGCCGTTCCCTCTCGCCCTGTCACTGGTGACTTGGGAGCAGAGACCAGCCCCCCCCTCACTCCAGCCCCTCTCAGGCAGCTGCAGAGAGCGAGAAGGGCTCCCCTCAGCCTCCCCTTCTCCAGGCTAAACCCCCCCAGCCCCCTCAGCCGCCCCCCAGCACACTTGTGCTCCAGACCCTGCCCCAGCCCCGCTGCCCTTCTCTGGACACGCTCCAGCCCCTCAAGGCCCTTCTTGTCCCGAGGGGCCCAACCCTGAGCCCAGCATTCGAGGTGGGGCCTCCCCAGTGCCGAGCACAGGGGCCCCATCCCTGCCCTGCTCCTGCTGGCCACAATCAACTAAGTTTTTTTCAGTTACAGCCATTTTAATACGGTTTAGCAGTATATATATGAAATAAATGCAATAAGGCTGCTACAAAGCTCATCTATACCCTCCTTATTAATTCCACAGTACCTCCCATCTGTGCATCACTTACAGTGAAAATGTATGCCTTCCCATGCCTCCTAAATTATGCCTATTTTAAGAAATATTGAGTGAGACACCGGGGTTCAGCAGGATACTTTGTCAGCACATTGATTGGGATTTGCAAGGAAGGGCAGTTTGTGTACGGTCCTGTTTCTCACAGCACGCCCGAGTCTCAGCCACGAAGCGAATTCCCTTGCAATTTACAGCCCTGTTCTTTTCCATTTGCTCCGCTAAGTCATTTGGTTCCTGACAGGTCTCAATTCCAAACCATGGATCGTTCAGCACAAAACGAAACGGCATCGTCGCCCTAATCAATGCGCACTCATGGTAAACTGCAAGCCTACGTACAGCTCCCAGGCTGAGTTTTGCAACAGAGTTTTTCCCCTCCGGGCCGCCCTGTGCCGTGGCAGCCGGGGCGGTTGCTGAGTGCCAGGAGGCGGCTGCAGAGAGGAATGCCTGACCGCGGCTGGCCGCCCCGCCGGCCGCACCTCCGCACCCTCCTCCCACCTGCAAGGGGTTGAAACCATGAAACCTCCATCAGAACCCAAATGCCAATACCTGTTCTATAAAATGGAGACAAACCCGTGATATACCTCCACTCCAGCTACCTGAACGAGTGAAGAATATGCAAAAACCTTTCTCTTCTTCACATGCTGTATTTTAGTGTCTTTTTTTCTCTCATTTTTTCTTCCATTTTCTGTTTTCTTTCCCTTCCTACTTTCCCACACTCCCCATTCCACCTCCCTCGCTAGCCCACCAGCAGCAGGCTCTTGCCACCTTCCTGCATCCCACCTCCCTCCTCTGCCCTTCCCCAGCCCGAGGCTCGCAGAGGAGGGCTGTGAATGCCAAGAAGGACCAAACCCAGCCCTTGTCACTCAGCCCGTGTCCTTGCAAGCGTACAACAAGCCTGTGGTCTTTCTGCCAGCGGTGAGTGTTGGGGAAACCTGCCTCCATGATTCCCCTGCAACAGAAACAGAAGTAGTGCTGCAGTTTGTTCCTCTTACACAGTGTCATGTAAAGGAAGGCTGGCCAGGAGATCCCATTCCTCTGGTGGGCTGCTCAGCTTGTTTCCTGTCATTTAAAGCCCTACTGGTGACTGGTTTGGCTAAAGAACCGTCAGAATCCAATAAAATCCATACAAAGAATCAGACTGTAAAATAAAATACATACGGAGCAGCCTTGCAAACACAACTTTGCAGCTGTGGAAATCCCACCCCTGCAAGGGGAGCAAAGGGCTTCTTTCTCCCGCAGGTCTGAGTCCGTGTCTGGCATGAGGAGAGACGATGGAAAAAGGGGTGAATGCAAGTTCAAAGATATATTTGTGTTCCTGCACCACCTCTGCACAGGAAACACAGAGCGATGTACTGGGATTGCACCAGAAAGCACTGATTTCCCACTGATGAGAGCAAAAGAAAAGGCAACCTCACAGTCAGCAGCGCACATCGGTAGTGCAGCACAGCCCGAAGATGATGAGAAAGGAATGCCTGTAGTGTTTTTCTGCCAGTGTCTTGAGCCTGGCTGCCCACCATGGCAGAAGTGATGCCATCCCGTTGTGGGAACGTATGGGAAGGTGACTTCCGATTTCTGCAAAGTAACATGCAAAAAACACCTTACAGATTATTCAGTTCAGAGGGACTATTCCAGGCAGAAAGTAATACTTAATGTCACTATCCATCACGGACAGCAGTTATGCCTTCGCCACTATGCAGCAAGCTTCAAAAGAATGGGAAAAACTAAAGACAAACAAATATATGTTAGCGATACACTGGCCTCTGCTGACGGCAGCTTGTCATCCCTGAGAAAACCCTGCCACGTTTCTGTCTGAACAGTTTCCATTAATGAAGTTAACCAGCATCTCGACACACAGGCGTTGCATTGCATTAGACTGTCACGTATTGATTAAAAAACCTCCCTGCCTCTGTGACAGGTTCAGCTACGTTTTCAGAATCGACATATTTAAATATTGGAAGATTGCTGCCAGTCTTTACCTTTACGCAGCGTAGCACTGCACATGGTGGGTCAGACGCTGTCTTTAAATATTTACAAGAAATCCACTGTCTTCTTGCTTGGAGCCTGCAAGGCAATCCGAAAGCTCAGAGAAATGTAATATCCCACTCCCTGGCTTTCCTGACTGCAAGACCCAAACGTGCTTTTCTCTACATTCAAACTTGATCAGCTTTCCCAAGTTTTCTGTGCTGCATCTGAGTATTTAGATCGCCTGTCAGTAGCACAGGGCCAGAAATTGAGGCAAAGGCAGTTTTTTGTTTCCCAGTCCCTGATTTCCAGCCCATCTGAGTGAGAATGAGGCTCCCAAGAGCTGCTCCAAGTGGAGCGACTGTCAAGAGCCCCATGACCGGCTCCCATTGTGGCTGCTCAACCAGATATATGCCAACACGAGTGGAGCTTGTGTTTTCAGTATGGCAGAGGCTGGGCCCTCTGATTGCTCTGAGAAGCTCTGCTGGTTTCGGTACGAGCAGTACTTACAGCCTCCCTCCCTTCCAGCCGCCGTGCGTGCAGCTGCAGAGGTGCCCTGGAAGAAACAGGTCTGCAAATCCATCCTGTAAGTGCAATGGTGCGAAATGTGCCAGCACCATGTAATTAATAGCAATCGTCACTACACACAGAGGACTCGACTTTCAAAAGAAACCTGGCCGTCTCTTTTGCAAATCTACCTTTTAGGCCATGCATTTGCTCATAGGTTTGTGGGAATCCTCATCTATGGCGGCGTAAAAAGCATACGTGCTTTGTACAAACACAGCCAGTGGGTGCTATATTTAAGATTAAGTGTAAAAAACACCTAGAGAACAGATGGAGCAGGGCATCTACAAACTGAAAATAGACATTTCTTTAAAAATAGAGGAAAGCACTTTAATTTGGTTCAAAGGTTGAAACGAACCATTAACAAATATAGGCTCATCTAAATACCTGCTTGTCGTGTATATTTAATTGTTTTCATTTCCACGTCCATTTGGATTGTGCTCTGCACTCTACGCCACCACCACAGCTTGTCCTGAAGTGTCTGACCACGGAGAAGGATTTTATAGTATTTCTAAATGCAGAAGAGGAGATTTCTGGGCAAAAATAGATACAAAAAACACCCAAAAGGCTGTTACGAAGATTTATTAGCCACTCCCTGAGTGGGAACCAGCACGCTCGGCACAAAGGGAATGTAAAAGCAGGGGTATGTAGCAGGGCAGCAACAGGGCAACGCATTATAAATACACAAGTCTTAAAAAAACCCTGCTACTCAAAGACGGTTTGGTAGAACTCACCACATAAGAAATCACCATCTTCCTTCTTTTTCTTCAAAGCAGGATGAAACTTTGGAAAGCATCGCTCCTTCCGGAGAGCGGCATCCCAGCAGCTCTGCGCAGGCGGGCCCGCCCGCGCCCACCACCGCTCTCCCCTGCGCGGGGAGGGCTGTTGTACGCGACCCAGGGGAGCTTCTAGGGGTGGGAGGTACGAACCCACTCACTAATGTCAGATCAGCTGCAAAAGGTGTTTCAGAAGTAGCTAATTAACAAACTTTTGACAAATCTAACGTGAGCAGATACATGATGTTTGCAGTTACTCCGCACGCAGGCTGCAGACTGCAGCTCTAAATGTTTTTCAGAGTCCTTGAAAAATTAGTTTTCTTCAGAAGTCTACTCATTATTTATTAATTACTCTTATTATGAATTCTGGATCACCACCATTTCCTCACTCATGAGTACAAGTTTTCCCTCTCTTATTAAAACGTAGTCAGGAACCTGAGTACAAGCCTCCTCCATCTGCCTGTTTTCACCTTTGGGCAGTAAGCGTGGGTTTTGCTTTATGTTTTAGACAAGTGAAGGGCAGCAGAAAATGAAAACTCCTGTGTCATAGTTCCAGCTTTGTTTCTAGCCACCAGCAGGTTTCTTCCAAGCCAGCAGCTCTCTCTGCAACCAGGTTTTCCCCATATCAGGTACTTACGTGGCCCCAGCAGCAGCGTATGCAAGATCCTCAAAGTTTTAAATATTTTCTCCTTGGAAACCCCTGCCAAGGAAGGTTGTTCTTCAGGTGAGATATCAAAATGCAAAGACATCAAGACCTGGCAGTGCTTGACCATGAAGAGAAACTGTTTTCTCAGTACATGGCACCTTAAGCACCAGGACAACTGCTGGAGCAAGTCCAGCGGTGAGCTACAAAGACGATCAGGGGCTGGAGCATCTCCCTTGTGAGGAAAGGCTGAGAGACCTGGGTCTGTTCAGCCTGGAGAAGAGAAGCCTGAGGGAGGATCTCATCAGTGCCTATAAATACCTGAAGGGTGGGTGTCAGGGGGATGGGGCCGGGCTCTTTTCAGCGATGCCCAACGCCAGGCCAAGGGGCCACGGGCACAAGCTGGGACACGGGAAGTTCCACCTGAACGTGAGGACAAACCCCTTCCCTGTGCGGGTGCCAGAGCAGGGGCACAGGCTGCCCAGAGAGGCTGTGGGGTCCCTTCCCTGGAGACATTCACCCCCCGCCTGGACGCGGCCCTGTGCCCCTGCTCTGGGGGTGCCTGCTCACGCAGGGGGTGGGATGGGGTGAGCTCCAGAGGGCCCTGCCAACCCCCGCCAGTCTGGGATTCTGCGACATTTTCTCTGCACACACAGGATTCCAGCGAGGTTTCTGTGTCCGTGGGTCCTGGTGCTGGTTAAGCAGCCGGCTGTAACGCCCTGATCTTTCTAACAGCTGTGGCCAGAGCTACTTTGGCAGGTTTGCCATCATTGCTGTGTCAATTAGGGGCATGAAAATCCATCCTACTAACTGGCTTCATTATGGAAACAAGTTATTACAGGGAGATTCAACTAATGTGAGCATTAAAAAAAAAATAATCTCTCTTAAGCATCATTTGGACAGATGGTTTTTCCCTCTTTGTGAAAGGTTTGGGTTTTCAACACAAGCCGCCTCTCCAGTGGAGAGGAGGTGGGGTAATTGTCTTCTAATTAATGCTCGACTGGCTGAAAAGAACATTTTTTTTTTTAAGTGGAGGAGATGAGATGCAGTTTTCTTACACAAAATTTAGATATAAAAAAAATAAATCATAAAATCACTACTGCTTTGGTTAATGTCAGGAAAATTTGTATTCAAGAAAATACTAAAACTGGGGTCCTGATTCTTTCCCATTTTACACCATCTTGCAAGAAAAACCTGGAAAAAGGCTACTCAGGAGCCGAGAGTCTATTTTCTTAGGAGGTGAACCACATATACCCAAAGAAGAAAGTGACAATTCCTTCGTGTTTCTGAGTTATGGATTAGAAAAATAGCCTCAGCAACACTGATCAATGGGAACTTCAAAGAGAAATGGGGACCATCTATTATGTTTTCTCCCAATTACCATCCTTCTGCTGAGAATTGCATGTTATGTGCCTCCTAGGCGCCAAAAAAAAAAGGGAGCAGGATTTAAAAAAAAGCTCATAAGAGAGTTTTACCTTTTTACTGAATCTAATCACCATAGAGCCAGTTAAGTTGGTAGTAAATTCTGAAGTGCTGGTGCAGGTGGGACCGCTCTGCAAAAGCATGAGAATTTTTTTTTAAACTTTGTAGCCAAAGCAAATAAAGGAAAAAGATATTAAAATATATTTCTGGGTTGACCCACCCCCCAAAACATTTTGCATTGAATAAACATTTGAAAAACTTATTTCCAGGTGAATTAGTAGCTTTTGTCCAGCCTGGTTAGGTTTTACAGTCCTTTAAAGCCTCCAAGACTGCATTTTTTAAGCTGTGAAATGAAAGTACCATTTTGAACACAAAAGTCAGAAACATCTCTCAAAGTAGTTGTTTCTACGGATTATTTTCTTCCCTTTTTATTCACAACTAATTGACAGATTTTATCTAAATCCATTAATCATGTCCAGTAAGCTGAAAATTATTTGCCTTATTTTGTTAGGGGAACTTTAGCTCTTCATCCTGTTATTTCGATCTAATTTGCTCCCGGGACCAGTTTTTGGAGAGAACTGATTGCCCCTGTCTTCTTTTCTATTGGAAACCACAGATAAGCGTGTTTCTATCATTCACTCCTTAAGGTGAATTGTCTCTCCCTCCATAACCTAACCTAAAGGCTTCATTAAAGCAGAGAATCACACCTGAAGCCAGGAGAACACTGGAAAGCAAGAAAAATAGCAGCATCACCCCCTGAGTTGTTGGTACTTTTCCACAGTGGGACTTTTTACCTCCAGCCCATCAAGGGCCCAGCAGCTCCTGTTGTTCCTAATTGCCCTATTGGAGAGTGAGGATTTTCTAGCTGGTATTTTCTGCCTGCTTCAGAACATGTCACACGTTCGCCGTTTGGGGAGGCAGAGGCTCTTAGCACTTCAGAAGCGCTCTCAGCAGCAGCAGGACCTGGCCTTGAAACCCTTTGCTCCGGGTTGCAGAGTAGTTACGCAAGCAAAATAGCAAATTACCCCGTGCTCTGCCTCCAACACTCGCCTGATGCTGGCACACCAAGGGGAGATGTGCGACCAGGGGCATCTTCCTTCCTCCCCGCCGCCGGAATTACGGGGGCCGCTGCCCGCGCTGGAAGGAGCACGTGCCCCTTTGCGAGTAGTTGAACTATCAACAGCACAGAATTAAATGATGCGATCTTTCAGATCATTAACAAGTCCTTATTCTCATTTCAGTGTAACTATGAAATCACCCCTGTGGTTATCCAGAATTAGGCATGGCTTTATTTTGCAGGCCCAGATAACGATAGATTACATTCAGGAAATCATGTAACAATTATCTCTAAAATTAGTCCGCACACAGGGGACTGGTGAGCTGGACTGGAAAAACAGAACTTTCTTTTTCCCCCCCACTCCAAACCCTGCCTCCTTAACCCATACCACCTCGATACCTCTCGTGTCGTTATTATTTGTGTTAGATTTTGTCCTCACACAGTTCCACGCCTCGCAATACCCAAAGAGATGAAAAGCCCCTCAAATACCGTGTGAAGGCAATTCTGCTTTGCAAAATGCCAGGCGCCTGCAGCGATGCCTGAAAAGGCAGGGTTTGTCCATCGGTACCACACGCTGGGTACCAAATCACCAGCCTGGAGGATTCAACTAGGTTAAAGACCAAGCACCCTGTGTCCCTAACTGGATGGACACAGTGTCCTATACATAATGCCCTATTTCTCAGCATTTTTCAACCTCTGAGATATTGCAAAGCACAAAACTTTAAGCAAAACTGGATGTTCGGTGAATGCTCTGATTGCACGTCTTTGCAGAGGTAGAAAGAGCAGATTCCTTTTGGCACCAATAGGAAGAACAGTGAAATGACAGTAGCTGATCAATGGTTTTGATTCAAAAGTCATTTAATTTAAAGGAACAAAACTTGGAGCTCCTGCAAGGCGGACTGTTTTGCTCAGGTGAAAAGCTGTATCGCGTCAGCAGGGGCTGGGTTTGAATTATGCTTTGGCCAGTATTAAAGTAACATCCTTCCCTTTTAGTGACACCTTCCCATGGGAAAAATCAAAGCAATAAGTGTCAGCATTTCACCTGATTAAATGACTATTAGCATTATTAATTTTTAAAATTGTATTTTTTTTTAGCAGAACAAGTTAGGTGCCAAAAATATACCTGCTTCGTTAAAATGTAGATTTTATTTTATGGAAAATACTAGTATAGGTTTGCATTTACAGCACCTGACATGGACTACAGCACGTCTGCTCCGGACCAAACATAGGCAGAGTACAGATTTAATGCTCTGGGCCCAGCTAAGTGAAAGCAGCCTTGTTAACCGCAGCTACACGAACCTGTCATTCACACGCACTGTCACGTTAATGACAATTTCACTTGAAAATTGCATCTGGGCTGGACGGCTGCCCATGCGGAAAGCAGCTTTGCATCCAGAGGTTAACGGGTTTACTTGTGGAAATCAGAAAAAATACAGGTTCGTATTTCATTCTGCAGCAAAGGAGGTTATTTGTGGGTTTTTTAACGGGAAAGGCTGCCGCCTGAAGGCTCACCAGCGGGGTTTGCAGCGTCAGCATTTCTAACGGGCTGAGCTGGATGAGGTCCTGACCAGTACTTGAGACAGTAACCCCCCAGGAAAACTTCCAAGCGCTGCTTTCACTGATTCAGACGCTTCTCAACCTTCAGTAAAGGGGCATTATTCTTCGAAAGACCATTATTTGGACAAATCGAGTGTGGCAATGCAGGGAGCCCAGCAGTGTCACGGCAGAGCAGGAGCTACCGGTAGCTGAGGAAGGAACAGGACAAAGACAATATACCCAACAGCGTCTGTGTTATGGACCTCTTCCAAGAACAGCAAGCTGATTTGGTCCTTTAGTTATTTACATTCTACCATCCCAAGTCTTTTTTTATATTTTTAATTGCACAAAGCATTTTTCTGCTCCTTCCAAAATACTTTTTATGTGGAAACTGCTAATGAAGCACCACGGAGGTAACTGCATCCCAGTGGGTCTGGAGCAGCCGTCGCACACAGACAGTCCATGTCTTCTACTCCTGAGCCATTTCCAGCAAACAAGAAAGAGGGGAGAGCCTGCTGGACCCGTCTTCCTTGTTTTCTGATGGCACAGGAGCCTCTGAGGACGTTTGTGAATTTTAACCTGCCTGTGCTACCAGAGCGCCTGAAGCTCCAGCTGCAGGTTGTGGCTGATGGGGAGGTTCTTTGGCTCTGTGGGCACTCCAGAGACCGCAGACCCAATGTCTGATCGTAACGAAATGAGGCGAAGCTCAGCTCTAAAAACAGAAACCTGAAGCAACCTCCTCCGTGATGTTCAGGATGCCGGCAGACATCCTTGCTAAGCCTGCGCCGAGGCTTTGTGCTGACCGTGGTACCACACCTGGCTGTTTCACATGCTTACCTCTGAACTCGTCTCTGGAAGATGATGTTCTTCTGTAATTCTCAGCTGAGAAAATCCTCTCCTGCCAGGCTCCTGGTTGCTTTTCACTGCAAGTAAGCTTCCCGCAAACAGGTTTAACTTTCTGACACCTCTCTTTAGCTTGACAGGTAAAACTGTATCAAACAGTGGGTTAAAAAATCGTTTTGGGGGCAATTAGTCTGCAAGAATCATTACTTAGAGAGTCCTTACCACTGAAAAATAGCTCAGATTTTTTAATCTCAGCCCTGTTAACACTGAAAATGACAAAGGGCTGAAAAGAACCCGGCTTCCCTGTCACCGCGTGCATCTCCCGTGGCTCTCGCAGTACAAGGTGGGGGCTGCGGGCTTGCGACACGTCTCCCTGTTTGGGTACATATGCTAAACAGCGCGACTCCGCACAAGCTGAATTTTTACCTGTCGATTGCCATAATAAGTCCCAGGTTTGAGCATTTTTCTAACGGAAAACTAGGTTGTCAAGGAAATAAATGTTTATACAGAACATTGGACTTATCACTGGGGTAAATCAGATGATGTTTGGGAAAAAAAATAGTAGTGGAAGTTATCTACAGCCATCGCGATTGAATAGATCCTTCTTACCATAATAGTACCTGAGACAGCCTTTCTTGCAGCGGGTCTCCCTGGGAGCTCAGCTGCGGAAGGAGAAGCAACACAGCGAGGACCTGGGACCAGGCATCCTCCCTGGGAGGAGAGGACGAGGCTGCTGGTGCTGGTGGACGCTCTGGCCCATCCTGCCAGGTACATCGAGGAGAAGCGGCTTGGAGGTGAGGACAGGCTGGAGACCTTCCCTCTTACCTAGATGTTCGTCACAGCTTTCAAGGTCAAACTGGGCAGCTGCCGGGAGATGAATTTCAGAGTTCACAGTGCAGATTATCAGCAGGATTGGGTTTTCGGTCACCTTAATTGCCCCTTATTAAGAAGATACATTTGCACAGCAAAGAGTACTCATTTCCCAGGTCCCAGGCTAATACCATGCAGTCACTGGCTTTGGTCTTTAATCATTCCAGATACACAACTCCCACTGATGTCAGCACAGGTTTTGCATTCTTGCAAAGTCAGCATCTTTTTAACAGCAAAATCCCGCACTCGGCTTTAGTGGGAACTGGGTGGCAAAAACAGAGTGAAAAATCTCAGGCAAGTCTCCTTTTTGACCCGACTTAAAATTAAAAATGCCATAAATACCACTCAGCAGAGATCTAAGAAAATGCCGTACGACTGCAGAGCAGCAATTGTTACGCTTGCTTTTGTGACGATGTCTTTGTACATGCACATGCGTGTATATAAATATACTTTTAAAAAATTAAAGATCCAGGTATGGACTGAAAACAAAGTCTTCCTACACGTCCTTGTTGCAATCCGACACACAAACACAAGGCTTTTGAATTTGGGTTATAAACACAGAAGAGGAAAATTTACATTCATGCATCTTCCACTGAACTAATTTTAAAACATCTGTTTAAACACTCTGACCGTGAAGTATTGGCTCTGTGGAAGTGAAAACAATTTACTGTATAGCGAGCTATAATCTGCCTGTGCATGCTCCTGGATAAAATAAGGTTATCTGAGGTAGCAGCGCTTTGCTAGCCTCGACCAAGTGCAAAGAAAATGAGAATCTCTTTAATTAAGGTTATCAAGTTACCTTGCATTGCCTGGCTTTCACTGCAGAAGAGACATGGTTCTCACAGGTCAATTGATACATGGGATCCTCAGGGCAATTTGCTCATGCGTCCGTAGTCCAACTTCTCCTTTTTTTGAGCAATACCAAAAGTTTGACCTGCGACGGCTCCAGCGTTTTCCCGCCCGTTGCCTTTCGGGTGCAGAGTCCCATCAAACAGAGCAAGGAGGAGGATGCTGTGGTGCGTTTCTCTCCCCTTGGGAGCTGTAAAGGCAAAAAAATACTTTTTTCTAAAAATAAATCAGAAAGCCTTCACAAAAATTCATGAGTTTATCAAATTTTTGAGGGCCCGAAAAACTCTTAAACTTCATTTAGGATTCAGTTTTCCCCCTGCAGTTTCTCAGCCCTGGTAGGAGCTGTAGGTATTTGAGTCTGGAACACAGATATTTTCAAATTTATTGTCGGTATGACAATGATTATGTAGCCCATTGAGATCGAGTGGTGTGATTTAGTGTTTTGGAGGCATTTGTCATGTTTGATGAATGCATCTGGTGATTCAGGGCAATGAAAATGCGAGATTTCCAGCTGGTGAGAGATAAAGGATGCTGGCTGATATACAGGGTTATGGCAGTGGCGATATAAGGTTACAAAAATTTTATTTGTTTCTCATTTAGAGTTTTAGAGGAAGATGGGAAGGGAGATACGCTTTAGCTGGCTCTCCAGGGTGGAGCTAGATAGGCCGTGTAGACATTTCTAACGCTTTGACAAAACTTACTTGGGAAATAACTAATATTTTTGCTCTCTTGTGTTGCTGGTTCCTCTCCTGTCATCACTTCTCTGCACATACCATCCACACAGGTGCATTCAGGGAGACCCTCGAGTGTCTCCAAATTACCCCAGCATTCACAATTCTGGAGAAAGTCATAGAAACACTTTGTTTTCTCGTTTGCCTGCTGTAGAGCGCGCCAGGGTTTGATACAATGCCAACAGGAGTCAAGGAGAAACTGCCATTAGACTGGGTCAAAATGCAGGCATTTTATCAATTTGAGTCATATGAGCCTCAGAAATTTCAGCCATATCCAGATAGCGTTCAATAATTTATGTCTCACTTTGGTTTAAAAATCACAGATACAAAGAGCTTCTTACGAAAACAAGGTAATTTCCAGTGTGTTTTATATTGCGTCTTTAGCAAGGAATCATCTCACTCTGTACGGCGTGGGGACATCCCATTTTAAACACAGGATGCCAGAGGAAGGACCCGGAATCCAATCTGGTTTTTGTATTCTCACTGAATCACCGATGGCTTTCAGAGAACGGAGGTGTCTTTATCAAATGTGGTGAAATGGCACAACGTGGAGGCAATCAACAGCTCAGAAGTGCCATTACCACCTCTGTCAGAGCCACCTCCACTTCCCTGAAAGCCATCTTTGCTACCATAAGAACTGGTACCATAAAAAAAAAGATGTATTTTTTGACGCTTTTCTATCAGGCATTTGTTCCGCAGGAAGTTACAGGAATTCAGTTGGAAATATCCCGAGCGCGAGCCCGAGAATGGCAGCCTCCATGGATTTGCGAATTACCTCTATATCCACCTTTGTGCATCTGTACGTGGGCAAAGGAAGCCGTTTCACCATTTTCTTCACCACTTTCTGATGAAGCCATACTCTGTGGCAGTGGTGTGATCAAGACTGAAGGCAGTAACCTCTTCTAATATTGGAAGTATAGCGTCTACTCACTTCTCATACATCTTTTTTTAGGGTCAAAAGAAAATGTTTCCCCCCTGTCTTACAGCCAGCGGATCTGGCAGGTGCCTAAAGCTAGAGGCTCTGCTTTCAGAAGAAACCCACACCGGAAATTCTGATTACATGAGAGATGCCACGTTGTATTTTTCAGAAATTGGCTTGTAAAAACTCCCACATTCCTCCCAAACGTCAGGTTCGATCATTGCACTGCTCCTGCCCCAATTCCCCTTCTGAGTTTCCGCAGCGTGTTGTTCATCACTCCCTGCTCGACACAGTTGTCTTGCAGAGTTATGTGCTTTCCACGCCAGGCGAAGCTGACTTCAGTAGCGAACGGACTATATTTCAGCCTGACAAATTCGCACCTCCTTTGGGGATCCCATCAAATGCAAAGCGCTGTGCGAATACAAGCCGTCGCTCCCTCGAATTCGACGCGGCCGTCTGCGGAGCAAGGTGCCCTCAGCGTGCAAGAGCTGGTCACCCAACAGCAGACATTTAATGCGACGATTAGCTTGATTGTGCTCCAGCCTCTTCCTCATTCGGACTGCCGCCAGCCAGAACACCTCCATTCAGAGTTTGCTGAAGTTTCTGTTACGAAGGGATATATTTGTTATGCTAAAATAGATTTATATGCAGCCACGCATTTACTGAAAGCTTGTCTAGAAGTATTATGTATCCAAACAAGTCCATTTGTTTTTCAGCTTGTTATAAGCTTCAACTTCCACGTATAAGATCTCCTGAGAAATAATGCCCACTGAAATCTGTCCCAATCAAGTAACTACTTCTGATCTAGGATCCCCATCATATCAATCTGTGTTTTAAAAACTTAATAAGGCTGAGCTGTCACAATGAATTCCTCCTTGAAAAAAGGGTGCTGAAAAGTGTTTGGTTTTCTCCTTCTCTATTATGATTTCCTTCGACTTCTGGTTTGGTAAATATTGTGCGTACATTGACTCAGAAACTATTGAGCCTTAAAACGTTGCGCTTAATGTCAGCCTCCAACCCTATCCCATTTAAAATTCCTCTTGATTCCAGTACCTCGCCCTGAAAAGTACTGAGTGCTTTTAGCTCACAGGGTTGTGCTTCTAAGGGGACGAAGTAGAAACCCACCTACCTCTCCATAATTAAAACCACCAGATGGTGGAGGCCAAATCATGCCCATCTGAGCTGCACTTTGTGGAACGGTGTTTCCTCCATGAGTAGCCCCGTGAGGTCCAAGGGAGACATACCTCGCTGGAAGTGAAGGTGGAGAATCTGGCCTGGAAGAAACATTAGATTATTTCTCCCGTACATATTAGCCAGTTTCTCTGTACAGGTTTCGTTCACGTGCAGTAACTGCAAAACCACGTGGCTTTGCCATTCTCACGCATGGTGCTGAAGTGGTGCCTCTCCAACACCAACGTGCGTCTTCTGCTGCACGACCCTCACCAGCACTTTCAAACCAGCTATTCAAAGCTGTTTTGTTTACGTATATGGCTGTGAGAGCCTTGAAATCAGGGTCTCTGTAGGTGAAGGAGAAATATTTACCATCGTTGAATAAGGTGTGAAAACACCATGCGAAGAAAACTCGGGTTAGAGGCTGTTTAAGGCAAAAAGAAAGGAAACAGAGGATGCCATTGCTTCAAGAGCAGATGGGGAACAATGCTTACTTCATTAATTGACATTTCTAAGTAAATTCAGATGTGCCAGGGCTAGTCCAGCTTTCTGAAATACTTTAGTCTCTAGCATTCAGATGGAAATACTCCGTATTAACTAATACCTCATTTTACCTTATGTTATTTAGGGATTCCAAAGAAAATATATTCCATTCATATTCCGTAAAAGCAAGCTCATGTTCTGCTGCTGTTAGCTGAGTTTTAACTGAATCTGAAGCTCAGCTTTCTCTTAAGAAAACCGGCTTCAGATGTACTAGAGCATCAATCCATAGAGTAGTACTTAGGAGGAATAAATTGATTTTCTCATTGCTCTATGTTGGCTAAAAAATATTCGATTATGTATTTAGCTACTAATGGAAAGTCATTAGTAGATTTTCATTTCATGCTTGTTTGCACCTGCAATCCATTTCTTCTTGTCCAAAGGACTGTTTCATTTAGGTTGCATGCTATAAATTTTCTTGCATATAAACTGATAAGCATCAGCTGAAACTCAGTATACATGGTCTGAAATAGCTCAGGGCTATCATTTTTACAACAGCATCATTAAAGCAACAGATCTCTGGTGATTCATTGTCACTTATTACTGTGCATATTGATGTTATAACTTGCCTTTTTGTTTACTCATTAAGTTTGTTATCCTTGCTAGTGACAGTCCCTTGACATCTTCCTGTTCGCTCATCCCGTGCGTTCTCCTGGAGCCCCACAAGGCTCCCGTCCCTCTGTTTTTAACCCAAAGATGGGACATTCCTAACTTTGGGCACCGAGTCCTGATGCCGCACTGTGGAGGGCAGGAGCGAGGGAACCATCCCCGAGGAGGGTCAGGGCACCCCGTTAGTCCAGGCAGCTCACCCCACCATTTCACCCCTGAGCCATCGTCAATGGGCTCAAGCTACCTTATTTTACGTGGGATGTAAAGTCTCCCGCGGGGGCTTACCTGGCGCCTCACAGGGGGAAACCCTCCAGCTCTGCTCAGCGACTCCACCACTTAAACCCCAGTAACACTTTCAAACCATGAAATGGCTGTGAGGAGTAGGTACTGTGCATACACCCAATTATTGGAATGCATTACTTTGTATTTTGGCCACGATTAAACCAGGATGCTAAGCTCAGATGGTATCTTTTCAAGGAAGTGTAGGCTGCATTCGAGGATTGAGATAGGCACTGACTGAAGACTGGCTTACCAAAATCAGTCCCTTTATCAGGCTAATACAGCATTAACATCAGTGCAGTCATAGTTTTAGCTGTTCCTGGTTTTTAAACCATTATCTACACCACTATAAACCTAGTGTAGCTGCACATGGCTTGCTTTGATTCATGTTACATGTTTTGCGGCTCTTATTCTGCACCCAGTGGTTTAAAAACCAGTGGGACTAGGTCTTGCAATAGCAGGAGGTTATTTAGATTTTGTTTACTCCCGTGACAACTCCAGTAATCCTGAGCTTAGCATAACTTGGGTGGAGCAGCAGGACTGGGCCAGAGGTTTGAGCCTCAGCCACATTTTCATGCGAGTCCATGGGCCTGCAAGGGACAAGACCAATCCCACCACGGCTCAGACTCACTGAAGCTTTCTGTGGATAAAGGACTCCAGCATTATACCACTGTAACATCATCATAATTATCACAGTAAAAATCTCGGATGTTCAATAAAACTCTAATAAAACACATGCTCAGTGGTCACTTGCTTTATTCGGAGGGAGACATTGCAGTCTGTGTTGGAATAATACCCTGTTCTAACCCAGCCAAATCCAGCTACTCTGCCACCTGGTCATTTTGTAGAGTTTTTTTTAACAATATAGAATATAGCTCAACTATACTTTTAACTGCATAGATGAAAGGAGTGTATTTTTGCCCTTAAATCATTAGGTAGGAAAATGAGCCTAATGAGCCCAACTAGTCATCGGGAGAGTCGCTGCAGCCCTGGTATTTAGAGAGGGATCAGAGGAAACCCTCCACGCCGACCAGCAGCACAGGCTCCTGCTGGAGGGGCAGCTGTCGAGCCAAGCCAGCTCTGCCCCGCAGTGGCACCTTACCTCTTGTCCCTAAGACCTCCTTGGTCCACAGCGGCACAGGAATGGCGACACGGCTTCAGGGATTTGATGCAGGTCCCACCTCCCAGCTTCTCATGTGGCCAATGTTCTGAGATAGGCGCAGAAGCCTTTTCAGTGGGTGTGAATGGGATGAGATGCTTTTTTTAGGAGATGTCTTCAAAGCAACTTCAACTAGTGACCACTCTTTTCCTTTTTGCTCTTTCATCTCCCTTTGATCTTGCTCCTGGGAGACGGAAAACACAGCTAAATCTCAGCTAGACCCCACACAAGTAAAGAAGTGGAGCAGTCATCCCTACTTACCCGTCCAATTCCAGCATTTCCAGCTTAGTCATAGACCACCCCGCACTGTACCACTGAATGTTGATGGAAAGTCTCCTCCTGATGGTAGAAACTAGAAGTAAGAAGTCCAGAGATTAGAGGTGTAGGCACAGAAGCAGCAGATGACCATAACTCTTGCTTTGGAAGTTGCTGGGCATTTTATTTTGGAGCTTTGAATTAAAAAACCCCATGTCCTGGTTAGTGAAGCGGAATCTGATCATAATAATTATGCACATAAAAAATGAAAAACTTGCTCAACTTCAGCAGAATTATTCCGAATTGATCCAAATATAAGAACTGAATCTATTAGTGCTGTGTACTAATACAGCCCCCGCACAGAAAAAAATACACTTGCTGTAAAAATATCTATTTTACCAACCAGTTTAACCCACTGAGGGTCTGCCTGCATTCCCCACCGGGGTAAGTGAGAACAGGCGCGGGTTCTGAATGTGCTTGTTAAGTGGTCGTGATCAATACAAATCTATTTTTCAATTAAGTAGAAGACACTGGGTGTATGCATATTGCCTGCAGGCCAAAATAGTTTTGAGTAAAACTGGATTCCAGAATATAAAGTTGTGTTGTTTTCGCTCTGTCTTTTAAATGAGCTTTACCAGCATGCAACTCCAGTCCTTGTGAACTCTGCAGATTAAATTTCCTTGCAGTAATGACCACTAGGAATTAGTGAAATGTTAATCTTCCCACCTGCTGTGTATGATTATACATGAGTCTAATCAACTTGATTACAAAAGAAAGCAATTTCTGCTTTTACAGATTTTTTTTGTCGTTGTCTGCTTTAGTTCTTCTTGAGGAACTGTAAAATTCCTTATCCTATATTTTAAAGCAAAAATAATAATTAAATTAAAACGTGTAAAAAGGAGCAATGGAGGCTGATAGTAATTGCTTTACAACAGATACCGTAATTGATGCTCTGAGGATTTATTTCAAAGCATAGAGTTCGAATTAGAAACCTAGCTTTATCTGGATTTGAGTTGCTTTGATGAAGTCACTGCGTCTTTGTGTCTTGATTTTTAGCTAAATTGTTCTTAATGAGAATGCTAATAATTACAGTAGGACTAAATTGTTTTAGGGACACAAGAGGATAAACGGCAAATTTTCATTTCATTTAAAGCTACAGCCACGAACGTGACACCTCTCTGCTGTCAACCCTGAAACATGCTGGACGGGAGATGGAGGAAACGCACCAGCTGAGCTCATCGAAAACAGCTACTTAATGCATTGAAGGCAGATTATAAAGACAATCTAAAAAGCTAAGTCTAATCATATTTCTTGGGTAAAAAATTTGTTTGAGCCCACATGTATTGGCCTACATAAAACCCAGGTTGTTAAGCCTGGGTCCACACAGCCTCCTGAGCAGGTACTGCAGTGCAAAGGTTTCTTCCAAATCAGAAAAATTCAGGAAAAACAGAGTTGGAGTACAGAAATCTGAAAACACAAGGAACACAGAGCAAGCCACAGCAGAATGCTACGCTACTTCATTCATCAGTCAACACCACAGCTTTCTTCTCAGTAGCCACAAACCCCAGAATGCCTCAGCTTCACCCCCAGCACAGTTACAGTCATCCCCGTGCTTGCACACCGTGCCAGGAAACGCGCCGAATGATCCTTGGATTGGAAACCGTAACATCGAATCATCCGATTCAATATATTACCGCCAGTTATCTGAAAACACTCAGGACCTGATGAGCACCATTCCACGGGCGAGCTTAATATACCCAGAGAAATATGATGCCAATTATGAAACCAGTGTTTCTCAGCACTTTCATGCAAAGAGCAGAAGATAATCGGGGATCTCCATGGTGACAGTGTTGAGGTAGCTGGGTTACCTGAATGATAATTTCCATCCTTTCATCTGATCTTCATGGGTTTTTCACTCTTCCTCTTTGCCTCTGAACGTGTTAGGTTTCTAACGGAGAGGAATTGACAAATATCCTAGTATTCCTTAGGGGAAAAGCAAGTCTTTTCTCATATGCTCCTGCAACTTAATTCGCCTTAACAAATTTTGCAGGGAGAGCAGCTCGTGGTAGTAGGGAAATTGCCTTCTACACACATACAGCCAGCTTTAAACTGGACTAGGGAAAAGGCAGAAATCACCTTGTTAAAGCAGATCTCCAAAAACTCCTAAAAGAAAGTCTCTTCCCCCCAGACCTGTGCCCGGGGGGAGTCCCAGCTCCCCCACACCACCAGTTCTTCCCAGCCCTGCTTCCTCCAGTGGAGAAGCCCCACTGGGGAGCCCACAGATAACCTCTGATCTTCATCGCTGCTGTTTATTGCTCCCGCAATGGCCTAGAAAATACGCTAGAAAATTAATGTGCATTGAGTCTAGGGCTTTCATAATTTGAAAGACCCTTATCCAATTCGCAATTTGGAGAAAAATTCTACTGAGATCTCAAAGCAATCTATCACTCGGAGGCAGAATTGACTTTCATTGATTTCAGAGAGGTGTGCCATGGTCACGATGGCAATGAGAGCCGGTGTTGCCTGAACTGTGAAGTGGCTGCTGCCTTTCTCTCCTCCATGTGCCCTTTAACCATGTGCTTATTAGAAAAGCTGAACATTTTTCAGTTTGGCTCATTAAAATCTTCAATACTTTGAACAATCTGGTTTCTCTCCTGCTTTGGGTTGCACGGGAACATCCTTGGAAGACGAACCATGAGCCTGCGAAAGGACTCTCGGAGCTGGCAGGTGAGACCGATACCCCAACTCAGGCACCTCCGCGGTGCGAGACACGTTGTGCAGCACGGCAAAGCCGCGATAACGCATGATTTCTCATCGCCTTTATCAGCTACAAGACCACTCCCAAAGCACTCTCCAAGCTCCTCCTGAGAGCAGAGGGAGGCCAGCGAGGAGATGAGAGGCCCGTTCTGCTGGGCTCGCATCCCCGGCGGGGCGGCGGAGGGAGCCGGCAGGATGGCTCCAGCCCAGCCACCGCGGGCTGCTCGCTCCCTGAGATTTTAACGGGACAAGGCTTCATTAAAATTGTTTTCATTCCCTCTGTTTGATGCAGCTGGTAAGAAAGACGCTGCCCCAGCTGCATGCTGTTATTCACAACTGTCACTCCGGCAGCGCACGACTTCACGGGGAGCGGAGAACAAAAGCGCAGAGCGATTGCTGTGCAATCACCTAATTAACTTCTGCATTTTTGTTTTTAATCTACTTCTGCTTACTGGAGGAATAAATACAATAGATCATTAATGCTGATGTTCATAATGCTCTGCAGTCACCTTCTCCCCCTCTCTTTACAGTGCTGTGTTATCTAACACCTGGTAGGAGATTTAAAAGGATTCTCTTCATCTCATTTCACATATTAATGCTAAGTTTAGCTTCTGTAGGTAACAATCTCTGTTTAAACTTCAATAAAAAGGTATGTTTAGAATCTCAGGGGCACACTCTCTGCTCATTTGAAACAAATGAGGATTATATAAGGAGGAACATGAGCTACAAATAGGATTCATAAAATTAATTGGCTCTAAGCTGCAGCTGAGCGAAGCTGAGCCATCCAAAGCGACGAGTGGCCGAAGTGCGTCTGTTCCACTTGGGTAGTCCGGAGGGCTGGCAGGGCCAGGCCGGCGCCCAAGCTGAAGCACTCCTATGGGCTTTTGCAGCAGCTCTGTTGGATGTGGCTCTCCCGTGAGACCCCTCGGGGTTCCTGTAGAGCCAGTCGCCCTGTCTAACCACCCCAGCACCACCGCCACAGTCCCAAAGACTCTCCAAGAGCTCCAAGCTGTCTCAGTATTTCCATTTATGGGGTGCACATAAGTTCTGCCTCACAAGAGGACCACGGATGCTGCAGACAAAGCCTGGAGCAGCACGCGGTGGTTTTGCGTACTGCAGAGTACCTCCATATCACTTCTGATGAGTTAAAAAAAATGACAGCACGTGCCTGAACATGCAAATGAAGTGAAAAATCCACACTTCGGCTACAGTTGTCAGTCCAGCTGCCAGAATTCCTCTGCACAAATCTATGGCTGCATGTGCTGCCCTCCCTCCGCTTGAGCCGTTCGTTGGACTAGAAACAACAACAATATTCCAGATATTGACCATATAAAATACCACGCTGCTAAATCCATCTGAGGAAATTTCTGGGATTCCTTGCAGGAGCCTGCCTTCCACCCCGTCCTGGAATGCTGCAGCCCCGACACACGGCCAGGAGCAGGGCAGCTATGCAGCCTCTCCTCATTTAGCAAACTGCAGTTCATTGCCGGCAGGATCAGTTACAGCTGCCATGCTTTAATGAGCTAATGTAAAACCTTTAGCTGAATCTCCCTAATTGCATTTAAAGCACCATATATATATGTATGTATATATAAATCTTCTAAAATAGCTTCCACATGTTCTTCCATTCCAGAGCTCTCTTCAGATGCAAAACGCTGAGATAAGCATGCTCAATTCCGCTGAGACACGCATCCCACCAATTCCCACCACAAAGCCCAACTGCAGTTAGGCTCCTAGGATCTTTGTAATAGCAAAAAAAAGGTTACAAAAACTCATCCTAAGCAGTGACACGGAAACAGAAAAGAAGTAAAAGACCTCAAGAAAAATGCTGAAGGAGATGGAGCCCTGCTGCTGGGTGCTGCAGAGCAGTACAAGCCATGGCTGTGCCCTGCCACGGGCTGCAGCTCTGACCAGCCGGCCCCGGCCGCGCTCCCGTCGGCTTCCCTGGACCCTGAGCACCTCAGCTGAGATGCACGGAGTTCGGACACAGAGGCTTTCATCGGCCAGGCAGCCAGAAATTAAAACAAATGGGAGTAAAACTTCTCTTGCACTTAATCGATAACAGTAATATTCCTGGGAATATAAAGACTGAAAAAGACAAAATCTCCTTATCTTTCCTTTCTCTGAAGACTCTATCAGCTAAGCAAGGCTGTAGTTCATTAGTAGCTACTGAAATTACCCCTAACTTCTCAGTTGTGTTTTACACACTGTCATTGACATTTGAGTCAACGGCATAATCACCTGGGACAAAACACAGTTTGTGATAACGTCCGTGGGTAATGAACATACCAAAATGGTTACTAATGAAATAGGGAAGAAGCAGCATGGCCATCCTTCTGTACGCCTGACATAGTCCTTTGACAATTTCTGCTGCTCTTGAGAGCTGGCTTGGCGATGCTGACGTTCCTCCTCTTTAGTTAGAATAATTTGCATCCACACCAAACAAACCCCCCTCTCGTGTAACAGTGGCTTTTCTCAATACATGGTAACTACCAAGTTTAATACAACTATTATTTCCTTCCAGATAGATCACACCTACTTGGTTGCCACCATGACCAAGGACCAACATGAACAGCAGGTGCTCAGAAGAGCCTCCTGGCAAAAAACTGACGAGCTCTGCCCGGCAAGAAGTGAGGATCCAAGGACTGACGGCACAAACATTGCTGTGGTCGTGTCCTCAAGCACTGGCAGGCTCCAACTGAATCGTGATGCTGAATTACTGCTCATCACGTTAACCTGTGTTCCCTAACAGCAACAAACAACTACCAAGCAAGAGCCACTGGGGACAAGTCCTCCATCAACTGAAACTCCTCTCACGGCTATTTTTGAGGGCTGCCCCCCATTCCTGTACACTCTATGGTGCTTTACACTGTGCTTGACTCTTCTTCCTAGTAACAAGCGATAGGACGAGAGGGAACGGCCTCAAGCTGCGCCAGGGGAGGTTTAGGCTGGATATTAGGAAAAACTTCTTCACCAAAAGGGCTGTCAGGCCCTGGCACAGGCTGCCCAGGGAGGTGGGGGAGTCTCCATCCCTGGAGATATTTAAAAGAAGGGTAGACGTGGTGCTTGAGGATATGGTTTAGTGGTGGGCTTGGCAGTGACAGGTTAGCGGTTGGACTCGATGATCTTAAGGGTCTTTTCCAACCTTAACGATTCTATGATTCTATGTTTGGAAGAGTCACTAGAGGAGACCCAGTCATCCTGGGCTCTATATTGTTGTTCACACCCAGATATAGAAGCAGTAGTCATCAGTCCATCAGTACATTTTCCGAAAGAAATGGGACATACGCGTGTTTTTCAGATAATCCCACAGAAAAAGCTAAGACCGAAATTTCCCTCTCGATTTCACAGCATCTGGGAGTCTTGCAGCTATTCAGACATGGCTTCTATTTAAAGAAAATGAAACCTTCCCCTGTTGATAATGTACTATTATCAGGTATCACCTGCTCCTCCGTGCCACCCCCACATACACACTAGAAGTAATTGAGAAAGTAGTTGTTGACAGATCACTGTGTACGGGGGATAACAGACACCGCTGTCATTCGTGTAGGAAAAGGGATGCTGGAGCTGTGACAAACCAGTGTGGCACTGACTTCTGCTGCTGGGGATCACACTGTCACTCCTACTTTGTGCAACTTAGTTCATAGCTGTCAAAAAAGGCATTCACTTATGCACCTACTATAATAAAATTAGTCAAAATCGTATCTTCCCCTGTAGCATTGGAAATATTTTCATATCTAAATTTTTCAGTCTTAGTGCAAACATATTACCTTTGGCAGGCATTGCAAAAGACAAACAGAATAATACTGGGATGCTTTATAGAATGTCGCGCCTGGAAAAAAAAATGCTGCCTATATATGTGTGTCAGTGTACATACACATCGTTTAACACTTAAGTAATAAAAACCTGAACACTTTCAAATCTTGCAAAACATCCAACCTTTTCACTGAAGCATCAAAATCTTGTCACACAGCTCACCACCAATGGCCATCACACAGAGAATTATATCACTGTCTGAGCCGTAGACTTGAAGGAAAATAAATTTTAAAATATATTTTTTTGAAAGAAAACAGTTGGAGAGCCTTCAAGATGTCACTGGAGCATGACCTTCCTTGAGGGACGCTAACAGAAATCATGGGCCAATTTCAGAAATGAGAAGGGGAATCTCAACTCAAGTTAGATGGATGACTCGCCACCCTCTGACAACTTCTTAGGTGGCCTATAGATGGAGAGGGAAAAATAGGGATATTATGCATGCATGGTGGAAAGGCAAGTAAATATTTAAAAGGGAACTCACTGCAGATGGGGAAGCCATGTTCTATTTAAACCAAGCAAATATATCAACACGGCCAACCTTTCTTATCTTAGGAAATACATCCTATATTCGCCAAATGGCCAAAAGCAAGAAGAACTACAGCACATACCTCAGTGATGGGAAGGAGCCCTGGAAGCAATTCACAGCAGGTGATGCCAACGGCTCGCTCCGTGTCCCACCTCTCCGTGTGGGTTCGGGTGGGTTGTGCCGCTGACTCCCACGGACACCTCCGATACCACCCCTAACAGCCCAGCCCGCTGGCGGTCCCCCCCCAACCAGGGGTGTTGATTAACCAGCACCCCATACGCCGGCACAGCCTGATATTCTCATATGACATTGTGCCGGCTGTGAAACCATGTCCGAACTGCTAGAAACCAGCACGTGGCATATTAAAATACAGCGAGAGCATCCTGTGCGCTGCCTCGCACTAAGTAGGTGACCCATTTTCCACACATATTGTTGGAGCATTTAATTTTCTAACCTTTCCTCTTGTATGACACAGGGGACAGCCCTGCTACTGTTTTCCTACAGTAATGGGCTTATTCTGCAGCCACATGCGATAAAGACACGTAAATTCTCGGTCCTGCTCCCACTAAAGCTAATGGCAAAATCCCTGAGCGTTTGGAGGAGCCCGCGATCTGGGCTCGCCAACCTTCTGCCCCAAAGCAAAGACAGCACTCACTCTTTACTGAGCCTCCTCACACACCAAATACTATTCAAACACATTTATGATTCTTGAACGGGTGTCTTCAGTTGGAACCTCAGAGACAAACGCAGCGGGTTTATCTAGTGGTAACAAAAGCCTCATGGCATTTCTTAGATAGAAAGAAAACTGAGTTTAGCAATTATTCATCGCCTTACATACATTCTTGCAGACAGTCGAGCTGACTTGGCAGACTGAAGCTAATTGGGTTTACAGTAGAATGAAGCTTTGATTGAAGTGCCGCGCTTAAAAAAAAAAAATATATTACAAACACACCCCCATACCCCTGATAACATTACTCCCGAGCATGTAAAACAACCGCCCCACATATTACCAAAGAAGAAATGCAGAGATTTTTATTGCTTTACCGAGCAAAGACCCACAAGTGACTAATTCTGAACTGTTTGATCTGCTGTATTCTGATCCATAATTTAGCGGCTCCAGAAAGACTGCGTGTGGCTGACATTTCAGGCTGCTTTTGAAGTCCATGAAACCCCCTGCAGTCACCAAGGGGAGGGACCCTGCTTGGGAAGCCAAGGTGGCCACTGAACAAAAGGTGGGTGGGAAACAGCTCCAAAGCTAAGGCACAAAAAATTGGTTACAAAAAACTGGAGAATGGAAATTAATGTAGCCTCGAAGTTACCAGGTAAATAACTCAAATTCTACCATGGTGATTTATGAAAATAAAAAGACATATTTAACGAGCCCAGCAGGTGCTTCTATTTTTACATGTTAAGAGCAAAAATAAAAAGGCAGGAGCTTTTGCTTCACTGGGCTTTTTTCCCCCCTATTTCATGGTTACAATTTAAAATAAGAGTTCCCGTGTGCTTCAGGGATATGCACACTGCTACACTCAGCAATTTTGCTACTCAAGGGAGGGTCACACAAATGTTTCCATCACTCTTTATGCCATGGGTTTCAATTTCCACACAGCCACACGGAGGACGCTTCCAGGTGTTCCTGGGAATTAACAGTTTTAGGGGAACTTTTACAGAAGTGACACAACCACCTACACGTTTCAGAGAAGATGACATTTTTTCCAACAGCCTGGTGTGGGACAGCACTCAACACAAACCTGCTTCTGCCCGTGGGCTCTTCAAGTGTCTCCTTAAAACAATGTGTGTAGAATTTTATATAGGAATTCAGATCACAGACCAAATCTCTATACCAATTCTGGCTTGTTTTGCAGGGAAAAGTCCAAAATAGCAGCACAGTATCTACGTTTGTGAAGAAAATGGAAGATGGAGATGTGCAAAGACAAGGTGAAATGGAAGATGGAGGCTTCGTGAGATGTAGAAGAAAGAGGAGATGGGGGGAAATTAAAAACAAGCAAATGGAAATAGAAAATGGTGAGCTGAGATGCATACAGGAGGCCCAGCACATCAGCCCGGAGACAGGCAAGGAAAGCAAAGGCTAAGCTAGTTACAAATTCCCATGCGTTACGGACTTGTCTCTCACCACCCTTCCGTATGAAGCGGTTCAGAGACACCGAGTGCAATGGAGATAAGCTGACTTACTTCGACTTCACGCTCGGGCACCAAGCTGGGCGGCATTTCATCCCCTCAGGGGTAACCTCTTAAATGCAGCCAGAGTTAGGGGTAAGCAGCAGCTGGCATTAGTAAAAAAAGGCTTAAATAAAATCACGGAGAAGGAAGCATTGAGGTGGAAACCCCACTGACCTGAGCAACCTCTGGCAATGCTGGAAGGAGCTGTGCTGCACATCCTCCCCGCCGCTTAGCTCTTCTGCCTGTCTTATTTATTCAATGGTTTCAGAGGAAATCTCACTAAAAATCCAGTCTTCAAAGCCGATGATCTACCCATCTGCCAGCTTTATCAATCAGCATCCACGGGGCCAAGCTGCACCGCACATCGACACCTTTTTCATTGACTCCCATATGGTTCATTGTGTGGAAATGCCTAATTAAGAGAAGACGATGAGATTTTTAGGAAGTAAACCTTATGACTTTCTGGGGAGGAAATGTGAGCGGTAGTGCTAAATCACAAGAGGTGGTAAGTACAGGCAGAGGGGCGACTTTGAAGGTAAAGTGCTGCCTCAGAGTGTCGTGAGCTCTCAGAGGTTTAGACTTCAAAAGTACACGTTTCATACACCGTACATTTGCAGCCTGACAGCAGGATTCCCCCGGAGAGGCTGGGGAAGGATCCTTGCAGTACTGCACACAATGCTTTGTCAGATCAAAAAATCCAGCAGACAGTGATTGCAGATCAGAGGAGCTTACAGCTATTAAATCCAAGAATTTGCCACTCTCCGGATGTAAACCGGGATAATTCGCTCCACGTGCGTTAATGAATGACCCTGCTTCTTAAACGCAGCACCGCGTGCGACAGACGGATGGACTGAAAATTCGTATTTGTTGACGACGTGCAAAGCGATAAACAAAAATATCAAAACTCCCCTGAAACCCCTAACCGACCCCACAAAAAGCAGCGTGTAGCCCATACGCTGTGCAACGGCGGACTGCTGGCGTTGGGGACAGCCCCAGCCACCAGCGTCACGCTGCTTCCAGTCCCGCCGCCGCAAAGGGCCCCCGCACGCGCCCCGCTTTCGGCACGCCGCAGCTGGGACGCCCGCCTGTGTCTCAGTGATTCCCGCTGCTGAAGAACCGCAGCCGAGGGCAGGAAAAGGGGCTGCTTCATTTATACTGAAATTGTCCTTTCCCTGAATGATTTACTGTAGCTCTCACAGCCCGTGAATGCCCTGCCCGGACACATCCCAGTGAGGGCTTTTTTTCTGCTGTGTCTAACTCTGCACCAACTCACGACCCTGAAAAGAGAGTGAAATTATCTCGTGAGATTGTTTAGTGAAAGGACAAGAGGGGTACAGATAGGGACGGGCTAACATGATCTCTCCCTGGAACTGGAAGGACAGGGAGAGCCTTCCCGCAGGTATTTTTGTGACCCAGCTAGGGTAAATCCTACAGAATGCTTTACAAACTCTACAGAGAGTCAGCAAGCCGAGTTTCCACCAGCTGTAAACTCCCACTCCTCTGTATCAATGTAAGGCAGCAGAAAACACAGCCCTGCAGTCCCTTTAAGAGTGGTTTTTATCACCCTGTTTAAGCAGTACTTCAATTAGCTCACTTTGCACGCCTTCGCCCGGGCTCAGCTGAGGGCCACGCGCCGCCGTCGCCGCGGCAGAGGGATGGGCGAGAACACGCAGGACCGACCTCCCCGCGCACTGACAGAGGGACGGGCGTCGCCCCGCCACCTCCCGCCACCCGCGGGAAGCCAAGGCCAAGCCAGCGGCGCCGCGTGGGACGGCGCCGTACGGGGGTTTCACGCCCGCCATCGGCTGCGCGGTCACCGACAGATGTTGCTGTGGCAATTGGAAATCATTTGGCCGGCATTAAAAATAAAGAAACAAACTCATTTTTATGACACAATGCATAAAATGCCCGGTTTCTGCTGGGAGTCTAAATTTGGCCTGTTTGGTTAATTTGATCGGATGCCATGAGTGAGGGCATGGTTTGAAACCACAAGTCATTTTTCTCCTTGGAAGAGTGGATAACTGAGTCTATTAATCTGACAATACATTTAAACTGAGTTATTGTGACAAGGGACTTCCATTATCCATTTCATCTAGTTGCAAACTGTCAGAATAAATCTCAGGGGGTTAGGGAAAAAAGCTGCCTTCCTTTGTTTGCTGTTTTTATATGCCACAACAGTTTAGATTTGGTTCACTTTAACTCATGATACTGTATAACTGCATGGGGGAAAGCTCACAGAGAACCTAGTACGGAAAATGGCAACTTTCATTAAAGTTTTTTTTAAAAAGGAGTCAGGAGAATAAAATTTGACCACCTGGCAGTACCTTGACATTGGCTTCAATGACCCTTTTTTCTTACACATTTCTGTTTTTAAACTATAACTGGTTTTCCCTTTGGAATCAATTAACAAATACCTTTGGAAATTAAAAAGTGCTTTCCTAAAGCTCTGGCTTTATCTCGCTTGTAAAGCAAGTTGACTTTAATAGTTAAAAGTCTTATAACCAGAAATGAATCAACATAAGGCATAGAAGAGTGAGCAACGGTATCAAGCTTAAGATGCCAAACTGGAATTCAGAAGGCTGGGATTCACTTTCATGGCTCCACAACTGACTTCTTAAATGTAGGGTAACTTTCTCCCCCACCAGTTATGTAGATGATGATACTTCCTTATTATCCATGATTTGCTTATTTTTGTAACTAAACCTGTTCTAGAGAAGAACAGTATTTATTGATGTAACCGGTAACTGGCCAAGAAGTCCAGCGGCCAGAAAGGTTGGTGCTGCAGAGCCCAGACCCTGCTCCACTGCGCGGGGTCTGCGCTGGCACGGAGGAGGAGGAGGAGGAGATAGCTTGGGGAAGCCAACGTCACTCACGGCCGGCAAAACAGACGTACAAAATTCACAATAAATTCAAACCACCGCGTGCTCATGCGCATGCATACATATGAATGAAAGAAGGTAGGTGACAGCATGCAAAATGCTGCCTGGAGAGCTTGCTTTTCATCAGTCCCCGCGGGCTGCAGCCCTGGCCAGCCCCCACTGAACAGGATCTTTGAAGGATTCCTCCTGCGGTAATGACACTTTAACCCCTGTCTAGCACTTTGTTGTCAATTATTCCCCCTAAGTTTCAGTTCAAAGCCACTGTGAGCTGCAGGAAGTCCAGAGAGTGGCAGATATATGCACAGCAACACCCCCCCACACACACAGACACACTTTAATTACAACCTTTACAGATAAATATTAGTTTTGAGAAGTGAATGTTAGAGGTTTTTAAAGAAATGCTAAAGCTGGCTGCGCTCCCATGCAAAACACAGGCGTAAGCTCAAAACCAAGTGCACTGGACAAAAAAAAAAAGTAAAATTAAACCCACGTGTTTCTGGAGGGCAGATAAAAACCACGTTTATGAGGCAGCACCCTTGCTTTGAGTCACAGCTCCGGATTTTGAGTACAAGGTCACATTAATCGCGGCACCAGAGATGCTCTGACAGGGCAGGGCTGGCAGAGGTGTGGGGCTTAGCAGCTGCCTCCCACCGACTTTCAGGAGCCGCAGCTCCCTGAGCGCGTTACACCAGCCCGGATACACGGCCAGCCATGCTCATGTGTGTGGCTTGCAGGTTTTTAAATAAAAAGAGGCTGCACTCTTAACAAGATTTGGTTGAAACACATAGTCCTGCCAGTCCTAGTACCTAGAGGCTATCACATCTTGAAGCCAGGGTCAAGGGCAAAGGGAAAAAAAAGCTGTTCGCCTTAAAGTTCTTTACATGCGAGGTTAATTTCTTGGCACGACTCTGCTAAGAAATAAACATTGTGACTTCAACTAATTTTAATTCTACCCTCTCAGCGCTGTTCCTGTGAAACAATGAAAACTCTAATTCATGATCTTCCCCAAAGTCATCGTTTGGTCTCAGGAGGTGGTCGGAAGCTCAGTACAAAATGTCAGTGTCACAACTTCACAGCTCGACACTTGATTTTGATCAGATCTGGGAAGTGAGAATAGATGCAATATGCTCATTCCTTTACTGTCACCGCCGAGTGTTCATAAGTTTTAATTATTTTTTGGGTTCTAGGGGGAACTATTAAAAAAATTAATGACAAATGGAAGGCACAGCAGCCGTATGTGGCCATAAAAAGACAATAAAGCATTTTAGGATACACACTTGTTATGATTTATACTGAAAACAGGACTAGAGGTAGCATATGGCGATTGCCATAAAGTAGCATTTATTATAAAAATGAGAAGATTTATCTCCAAGCTTGGTTATACGCAAGAAGTTGCATCTACTTTAACTTATATTCAAATTGCTGTAATACCACAACTGGGGTTTTTTTTGGTTTTTTTTCAACCGAGCCAGGTTACTACAGTCCTCAGCCCATTGTTCCTATAAATATATCCTTTAAGCAGACTTTCTTTTTGCTGCTTTCAGCTGAACTGTTCATATGCTTGGCTGCAGGAAAGGTTTAGACCTAAGCTCTGGGCAACGACTGCCTCACCAGCTCTGCCTCGACGGTTGCAAGCAGAGGAGGCAGCACCGCTGGCTTCAGCGGCGGACTCCACGTGCCCGAAAGGGCTCTCTAATCCGTTCAGGGTTTGCTTTGCTTTAGTTTCCGCATCTCAAGCCTAGTAAACATCTTGGGTGATAATTACTAGAAACAGGGTATTATTATTTATTGTAAATAAGAAAAAAATAATATGTAAAACTCTCACCTTAGTTTCTTGCCAGCTGAATCCGTATGGCTGGGAGGGACATCAGAAGAAGCAGAAATTTACAGTACAGACGTGTTTCCAAGAAGGCGGCACTAATATTATGAAGTATGCCTATTAAAAACTGGAAATAATAAAATTTTAGTATGCATTTTACAGCTTTTATGCAATGCACCTTGAGGAATAGGGCAGGATACACCTGTTAGGGAAGCAGAAGACAGGCTGGCTGTACCTGGGGCTACAACGAGGCTGGGGCTGGGGTCAGGAGCAAAACACAAGGTCTCCAGGGACCACATGAGCCCCTGGGATGGCACGGCCTGACCCAGCCCAGCTCGACGGGAAGGTGCCGGCAAAGCACCCGCTACAAGTTTCACTGCCCAGTTTCCCCAAGCAGCAAATGGCTACTGATGAACACCGAGATATGACAGTTCCCCGGTAGAATCCTGTGGACCAAATCAGTCCTTGGTGCAAGACGTGCTCCCAACAGATTTAAATACTCAAAGACATCAGGGAGGAGGAGTTCAGGTTGCACGACCAAGTTCTGCTTTCACGGGCTGTGAAAGTATATTTTTTAATTCAGCAGTAATGGACTGAAGTGGAACTGCCTCAATAAATAACAAGTAGAAGTAAACGAGTGCTGGATGGCCAAGAGATGGAAATGTCACAAGACCTCTCCTCATTTATTTACTGTCCATTGCAATCTTTTTAATTCCCCCAATCCAATCCAGAGCAACCTACACTGATATCCTTAAATGTCAGCGCAGACACAAGCCAGCCTGGCACCGGGACACGCGCCTGCCGCTGGGAAGGGGCTGGCTTTAGGAAAGCAAAGCCAAGACGTGCCAAGAGCAGTGACACGGAGCTTCTCATCCCTCCTCTCCGAGCAGGGCCAGGAATAAAGGTCACCTGGCGCACGGGAAGAAGCGAACGGCCTCTCTGCTGCTTTGCACATAGCGGAGCTTGGGCGTGAAACCCCAGCCTGCTGGCCCCGTTCCCGCTTGCCAAACGTGCGTAAAATTTAGCTCAGGAGCTGCTCGCAGAGCCTGAGCCGTGCCTGCAGAGCCCGGCTGCCCTGGCAGGGTGAGACGCAGCACGGCAAGGCAGCCTCCTCGCACCCTTGCCCCGGGTGGGTGCAGCAGCACTAAGGGGCCCTAACGCCTCTACAGCTGGAATTGATGCACATTGCTTATGCTCTTTGCACTGGCAAAGCAGCACATGAGGCTCCCCTACCAATGCAGACCAAGATTTCTAGGCTGCCGGTTCAGGATTAAACTAATCTTCCTACTCTAAAAAAAAAAAAAAAAAAAAAGCTCTGGCGTTACGGGTACCGTCTACAACCCCACTGCTTGCTGGCCCTAGCTTACAGCCTACTCTTTTCCTCTCCAGTCTGATCATGTTTGAAATCTGGGAGACAGAAAGGTCAAAGTTATAAAATAACTGCTGTCTCCTTCTCCCTTCCTTCCCTCCAGCTCAAGAAAAATGCAAGAAATGGGTTTCCGATTTTTTTAAAGGAAAGGTGATCGTTTTACCTCATCTACTTCATCATTTCTGTAAAGGCAAGAAACAGATTACCATCCCCACGGAGATCCTTCTCGTCTTGCAGTGAACCACTTCATACTTAGGCCCGCTGGCAGAAGACTGCAAACAGAGAACTAACAAAACAGAGCTAGAAAACCATCGCGTTTAAGCCTCTCCTCCAAACAAAGGCACCACACAACCAGACTAACCGACATATTCCTTCCTTGAAAATGGTTGAAATGAACATTATGACATGCTGAAGATTATGGACGCTTGTTTCAGACTATGCCACGCGGCGTCGGCAAGGTGCTGCGACCTCCTGGTCGGTGCCACACAGATAAGACATTGAAACACACGGGCCAGACCCCGGGCTGGCGTAAATCCCCGCCTCCAGTGGGATTCCGGTGACTGTGGTGGAGAGTGGGGAGTGCCAGGATCAGAACACTTGCGCTGCATTAGAAGCGCCCGTACCTTTCACAACCATCCCCTTATTTCTTCCACCCTGCGCTGAAGCTGCCCGCCTGCTCGCAGGGCGATGGAGCATCGCTTCGCCAGCCGAGGGTTTCACTGCTCCTTCCTACTGCTTTCCCTGCCTACTGGCTACAGCTGGGATGAGCGCATCCGAGAGCCCGGGGTGAGGTATTATTTCACATCCAAAATGGGCAGAAACACTTATTTTTGCATAGAATGACTCAGCTGCAGAAACAGCACAGTTGTTGGGGCTAATCCATTGCAGCTTACATTGCATTGTGGAGAGGCAGCACAATTATTTGGAAGGTCTGAATGAAGGACAGTGATAGATATGTTTAGGGAATGTACATTAAAATTAATCACTTCTGATATAATTTTTCTTCCTCTGACGTAATTATAACCATCTTTAAAATAATGTGACTTTTTTTTGAATGGGGGTATTTATTTCAATTTAGTTGTACAAAGCATCAGATCTAAACAGAGCTGCAGGCAAGGGATTTGGTAATTTAGAATCATTCTGCATTAGAATTACACTGGCTCTATAGTCCTATATTGTACTTGGACATTATATGAAATTAGGCACAACAGGGAGAAAGAATCAATCAGTCCTGGCTAAGGAATTGAGATAATAATGACTCATTTGATGGGATTGCTCTGGAAAATTAATAATGACGGTGGTAATTACTAACCTGGGATAGCTGCAGTGCTCATTATTCTCCTTTTACTCTATTGAATGTTAAGTCTCATGAAGACGTTTGTTAGAAACACAGGCTTGTCTGCAGGCTTTCAATCACAGGCAAGGACTCTCCTAGAGGTCTGAAATCCGGCCTCCTCTTACACCCACCGGGACACAAGCCCCAAACACTTGTAATATTTGAAATACGGCATGGAAAGCAGCAAATAAGACATTATTTGCAAAGTTAGTGTCTGATCCGTGGCAGCTCTGCTGCCTTTGCTCACCCATCCAGGACCTGGCCCACCACCTCCTTTGGGGAGGGAAGAGTTGATGCATCTCTAAAGATCCCATTGTTTCATTAACTGTTTTATCACCTCTGCGTCAGCAATCAGTCTCTTGCTGACAACAACTAAAAGCTGTGCCTTTTACAGCCCATCAAACCAACCCCTCCATCAGCCAGACACGTCAAAGTGAAAGGGAGGAGATTTCTCCCCAGGACAGGCTGCGATGCCAAGGGCAGGACGTCCCTGGCCAGGGAATGGGGAGACACCCCAAGCTGAAGAGCTCATCCAAGGCACATTGGGGATCAAAAATGTTCTTTAATATAACCATAGAGAGATATTAGACTCTAAAAAGCTGTGACTAACAGTAAGGACATCTAGCAGCTGTGCTCTCAAACATCTGTTCCACACCCACAGAGTGCATTGCACGACTTACATTTTAGTGGATCAGCAGAGGGTTTACCTTCTGTTGAGCAGCCAGCGATGACAAGGAATGCCCTGTAACAGGCAGGAGAAGGAAAAAAAGGTTCTTCTTTGGTAATGTTGAAGGGAAACAAATTTCTAGTTTTCTGAACAAGGCAGAGGTTTCTCAAAGCAGCGGCTATCCTCCTTGATTGGGGAATTTTGAACTCCTAGTCAACTTTCCTAATTACTCTCATTTTTCTGCCAAATTTTTACCAGCTGATTTAGCCCCAAATTGCTTTGGGCTCATGAGAATCAAAATTCAGCCTTATGAAATGGGCTTTTTTTAAGGCATCCTATACACACATCATCGATTTTTTACTTTAATCCCTTAGTGACCAAGCTGTGTTGTATACTAACTCCATCTTTTTTTGTCAAGATTATCAAACATGCAATTTTTCCAGAAGGATTCATGCATTTAAGAATCTCATCTACAGCTTTTAGAAATTCGGAGCACCTTTTAGTACTAGAAATATAAGCCATCTATTCAAAGTCCCCTGTGATAAGGCAGCTTTCCCCCCTCCATAGGCAGCCCTGCCGCCCTCCAGGGAGCTGTTACATATATTATGGGGGCCCAGTTGCACCCCCAAGCTCCCCAGGCTCAAGCAAGAGGCAGCAGCTAAAGCTGGTTTAGAATCTCTGCCTCGCCCAGCCTCCTCCCGAAGGGCTCGCAGTGCTCGGGCAATGTGGTACCCAGACACACCTTAGGACAGACCAGAGGACTTGAGTCCACAGGGATGTTCCTCTGTGTGACCCCCCTGATCTTCTCTGCTGCTGGGATTTCTGCAGGCAAGGACGACCCACTGGGACAGTTCAGATCACAGCATTGTCCCTCCTAATACTTAAACCCCAGTAAGCCATTACTGGGAAAAGTCAAGGCTTTTTTATTTACAATTGTAGCATCATTAATGCCACTTATCTATGATTTCATCTCCTTATTGTTCTGTTAGATTGTTTTCAAACACGGCAAGAACAGTGATATTCACTGTGTGTACAATTTTATGAAATGTCAAGAACGGGGGACATGAGGTCTGCTGGGGTAAAGGAAGATGATGACAATTTTTAACTGCAGTCTCTGCTTTCAGACATACTGTTTAGCTCCTTGACAAACCCGCTGTCACCCAGGCTTGTCGCTGCACCGCACATGCATCCAATTATGCTGGTACAGCATGGCATGACAAAAACAATCCAGCCATACAATCCAAACAATTCCCTTTTAGTTTTAAAATCCAGTTTTGCTTTTAAACCCCTTTTTCCCCATTGCCAGGACAGATCCTGGTTCCTCTGAAGGAGGTGGGACTTGGATCGCTGCTTTCCAGGGTTGGTGGTGGGTGCATCAAATGGTTTATTTTATTAATCTGTGCAGGATTGAAGAAATACCCAAACAAGCTGCATTTGCAAAGCTCCCTGCTGTGTTAGCCCTGACTGCTGTCTAAACATTTAAAAAATAACCGTAAATAGAGCTCACCTTGTGCATTTCTCCTAAGGAGGTTTCACAGTATTTAAGAGAGGAGGTCAATGAAATTAAATGAGACGCACAAAGTCAACACAAAGCCAAGAATTACAAAGATGATCTTGTGACCATTAAGCCACCAAGCCAAACTGACCAGAGACTTGGCTGGATGCCCCCAGAGCCGGCAGGTCTGTCCTCCTGCCTTCTGCGTGCTCTGCCTCCGGTCCCCAAAGATAACGACCATCACGCATGGGTGCCCACAGCCTCCATAAACCATTTACAGGAATTACTTTGGCAGCAGCACTTGCATTTCCTCAAGGATTCAAGACCAAGTGGAGTTTTCCCAAAGAATTCAGGACACCGTCATGCTGGATGTTGCGCTCTTTTGAGGGTCTCACTGTAAGCATCAGGATGGAGCTGCCTCCCACCAAACACTTCTCACCCAACAGGAAAGGGCATATTTGAGTCTGACTTCACCTACGAGTGCTAAACTGGCCTAAGTAGGCGGGAAATCCATCAGCTTGAGGCCAGGGACCCTGAAGCAAGGATGAACAAAGCCATTCTGCAGCACAAATGCCTTTCGCAGCTTATCTGAACCACAGCAACATGTTAAATCTCAATCTCTGCTTGCAGCTGTGCTCAGCTAAGACTGAAATAGTCATTTATAGAGTCGCTTCCACCTGGGACGACGTCACCTGCAAGCACATTTCAAGAGCAAACCCAGTTTTAGCACACTTGCGATCCTGGCTGACTATAACACTTCAAATGATCCATGCCTGCTCTGTGCATTTCCTTCTTCAGCGTAAACAAAGGTACCAAATTTCTGTTCAAAAGTGCATGCAAGCTCAGAGAGTTAATTATTGTAATTATCAATTGAACAGACTCAGAATGCTAATCTGTTATAAAGTGGTCTGTTAATTGGTGTTAAACTGTCATTAGCCTGCCATTTCCCATGTTATCAAGCTGACCTGGAGCACAGCACAGTTGAAAAACTAATCCATTTCTCATTTCTGGCAAACACTGATTGCAGATTTGGAGAAGAAGAAAAAAAATCTACATACCTGAATTTAAATTACTCTAACAACAAAGGAAAACATCATTCTGCTGCTTTAAATTTCAGGGGTTTGATACCTGCCGTACTGTGTTTGTAGGCACCTTTCCGTGTACTGCTTTTCGCCTTGCTCCCTCCAGCAGCGCCCGTGTCGGTCTGCCCGCTGACCCCGACCCTGCCGGTGCTGCTGCGGGGCTTGGGTTGTGCCAGCTGAGGTGCTCGTCGCTGCCAGGGCACTGGCTCTATTCCCGAGCTGCAAATCTGCGGGTGGAGCAGGAGCCTTCCTCCTGGCGCCCGGAGCCACGAGCCTCCAGCCTTCTCCATCACAGGAGTCTCCATTTCTTGACCCACCAAGCGCAGCCTCCCTCCACTCCTCCTTCAATTCCGCTGGGGCTTAAGACCTGGTACCTGCAGAGTACCAAACATCCAAGAATAGCGATGATCAGCACCTCACCAATCACTCAAAAAGCATCCAGAATTGTCCCCAAGAATATCCCAGGAAAAAAAGTGCAAGGTCTCAGCCTGGCCTCTTCTATTCAAAAAGTAGCTGCTTTCAGCCAGTCCTTGGGCTTCAATTTAGAGAAGCAGAGGCAGAAGATTCGCTTATTAATACCTCAGAGGTCAGTCATAAAATCCAGGTGCCCAGGAGGGCAACGAACTTCCACTTAAATATGCTGCAAGAGGGAGAGACAGTATTTCAATTTCAGACTATCGTCAGGGAAGGCAGCACTGCCAACTGCTCGCTCTTCCCCAAAAGCTGCCGCCGAAGCGGCATGACCTGCCAGATCCTTTCTCAGGGTACCTCACCTGACTGGCATTTATCTATACTAATATTTCTTTCCTTTTATTTTATTAAATAGTCAACTCGAAAAGTTCAGGGGTACTTAAAAAGACCTTTAGAAAGTCCAAAAGTGACTCACTGCCTGAGACAATTTCACTATGGAGCACTCTCTGAAATACTTACTCACCGGCATGTTGCCTCCCTCTCCCTGGGAGAGCCACTGCACCCGTTTCAGCATCCCTCGCCAGAGGATACGGAGCGGAATTTTCCAATTTGACAGATGTGCAAGAGTTTGAATAGGGGAGCAGCGAATTTTCTATATGCTGATCAGAACTTCTTGGTGTTCAGCTACCTTTACAATCCGGTCTAGGACATTAGAAAAAATGCTCAGGGATTCAAAAGGCCTGTGGAAATAGTGACTTGTCATTTCCTGAGACTCTTTCCAACATGTTTTAGTGATAACTAGGAAAGCAAAGTCTGTCGCTTAGGATTATCTCCGGTTCTTCTTACTTTTCTTTGTACTCCTTGCCAGGGCATAGCTGTTGTTCTGGCTCATTTATGTAATTTTTCACTTTCCTTCCAGAATCCTTCCATCACCCGCCTGCCTTTGCATGTTGAAATACTAACCAGATCACTGCAGAAGTACAAAAAGGAAAAAAAATAAAACTTTCCGTGCCATCAATAATAAACATAGAAAGTTTCTAGAAGTGGGAATCCATCTAATTCTATGTCTTTCACTACCGATGTCTATTATTCCTCCATTCAGGCTTTTCTGAGACACATGACTATTTATCACTTTCTTTCCCTACACTGGCAGAATACCCAAATATACCTGCGTGAGCCTCATTTCTCCTCTTCCTCAAAAAATGTACTAGTCATCTTCGATTTGATAACCTTTACTGCCACACAGATGCTCACCCGCAGGAAATTTTAGTCCACGAGACTCTGTTACATTGATAAACTGATCCATGTGGCAACCAGCCATCCTATTCCTTTTTCTTGGTAGCAGATAAGCTAAGGGGCCAACATCACTTCTGTGCAGAAAACATAACCCCAAAATTGCCCATCCAGCAGTATGACTTCTTTGTCAGCATCTTCCACCTGAACTGGAAGCCAGATTAATTCTCACACCCGACAGATACCTCTTCAAAGAGCTCTAACGCAGATCATCAGTACTGCCTGTCAACTTCTATCTCTCTGAATAATTTTCTTGGCAGTAGCTGCTGCATAAAAGTCATACATACCTATAGAAGTTTTACACATTACCCTCAACATTCTGCAGAGGTACCAGTGACCACGGTTTTTTTGGCAGGAGATTAGAAAGCCATCAGTCCCCAGCTTTTTCTCAGCCTGCCCTATCACAAGCAGGATTTATTGTTGCTGGGATACTGTCACCGGGACATTCGCTGGACGTTTTGCTTTGCTTATCTTTTACTCTTCAAAGCGCTACATACTCCCTGTCTTTTATCTAACTCTCTCATTACTATTCCATCCGCTGCTTACACCTTTACAGTTCCCCGAGTTCCCTTCATGTTATCTTCCTGCCTCATTTTCTGCCGGTGACTTCAAATTCCGCTTGAGTGCGTGTTCCTTTTACTGCAGTAAAGGAAAATAAACCTGTACAGATGGAAAGCTACCCCTTCCAGTGCTCGGGAAAATGGTCTCTACAAGCTTTCCACTAGAGGAATCACTTGGTTAGGCTTGGAGAAGACTGACGAGCATGATGTCAAGGACAGCTGTCAAAATGAGAAATGCCCGTTATCGCTTCCTCTACACTTCAGTCAATCACATTTGCTTTTACCTCACTTTATTGATATGCGCTGACATGGTCCAAAACAGATGCAGAGACTGAGCAAGGACCAACGGCGAGTTTCTGCTATTTCAGGAGATCAAGGTCTTGTTCAGCACACTTGTTCAAGGGAGTGGCTCCTCTAAGCACCGTTCTTTTAAAGAATGAACAACCAAGTAAAGAAAAACATCATTGCATTGATCTGTAATTTGTCCTTACTTCCTTCAGGATTGAAGTCAAAACGTAAAGATTTCCATAATACCATTAAGAAATCATTTTAGTACAGGGAAAATAATTAAAACCTGTCCTTAATGTCTTGGGATGCAATGGACTCATTGCAGTAACAATGATATTTACAGAAAAAGGGAAAACTGGAGAATGCCAAAGAGCAGTTGAGCATTGTTTCTGTTTTCTAAACCTTTCAGTCAAAGATGTACAGCCTTTTTTTAACAGAAGGCATGCAAAAAGCACAGGGATCTCTCATTTCTTGGGTGGTTAGTCAAGACTTACTGTTCAGCAGATGTGCCTAAGAAGCGTGTTTCTTCTGCACTGAATCAATGTCCTCCCTTACAGGCATTTGCTTTTGATACTCAGCCGAAGTGGTCTGTTGGGAGATCAGAGACAGAGAAACTCAGATGACTGGCTTGCTGCTTCTGTTTCCTTTGGCAAGAAGTTGGGTGCTAATTTAAAACAAAGCGTTGGCTTTTTTATGGGGTGTGTGGGCTGGCAGCCTTATGTTTGCAAAGGCATGTAAGGCTACAGGCAACGGGGTTTGAAAATTTATTTTTAAATAAACCCAAAAGGTCCACTGTCCATTTTCATGAATGTAAACGCTGTACAGTGGTTCCCAATCAATGATTGTGCCTCAGCTCCTCTTGAGGCTGATGGCAAAACCCCTAAAGCCACATTGTTTTATGACTCCAAGTACCAACATTTCCCCCCCCGCACATCAAGAAACCACATCTAGTGGCATCATCTGTTGCATTAGAGACTCATGTAAAGAAGCCACATCTACTGGAACAGCCCAATCAACCAACTTTGGCGCTCACCATGTCGTTAATTATCTCTGACTGCTCCGTTTGCTTTGCCATTATTACAGTGGTGCCATGACTTTTCCTTCACATGCTGAAATGATGAAGTGATGATTGAATTTACAGAGTGCTATTTCTCAGCAGTAATCCCCTTCATGGATGCTCCTAGTGCACCACATCGCAAAGGGAACGAGCTTGCTTTCAGGCAGAGCAAACACCCTGCCCATATCAATCCCGTACAGAAATCGCTCTCCCAGCAGCCTCTGCAAAGAAAAAAAGCAGTCTAGGTCTTAGGGGCAGTGGGGGGGAATCACCTTCTAAAGAGTATCCTTCTCCATTTGCTCTCCACGGAGACTAGCCCCCTAATTAAAGCATTTAGTTAGGATTTGCGTTGCCTCCGCTTCCTCCCACGGCGCGGCGAGGAGCAGTGACGGTGGCAGGACCTCCTGCTCCGGCTAATGCACATGGACCTCCCAGGCTGAGACCTGCACCCAGAGGTGGAGAGAAAAGGGCAGCCACAAGTGGATGAGGAGCCGGTGATGACCAGGAGGACCCCGGCAATTGCCAGCTCTACTAATTGCCTAAATTCACTCATTTTTCTACAATGCGAGTAGGTGAGGAGCCTAAGTAAATTGCTGGGGGAGATCATGTATAACCCTTTGCTGCGGGCGGGTTGTGAAACTGCAGGCTAGGTTTTAAGAACTGTCTGGCCTCTACAGTTACATTTTTTCATGTAGTAATTTCCTAATTAACAATTTCTCCCCTTTGAAGACTTGCACTGGCAAATTGTTTTTTGTCCTATTCTGGTGGCAGGAAAGGGTTTTATCCCGTTTCCTCGTGTAGAGGTTCATTTTATGTTCTAATGAACGATGGGAAGAAAAGAACAATACAGGAAAATACACAAAGTTCCCCCCTGCCCAGATCTGAGAGAGAATTTCTTGTCTTTGGCACCTGCTGGCAATTAATCCTTTGCATGCTTGAACTTACCATTAGGAGCCCTCCTGTAATGGGATTCGAGCACGCGATCCCAGCTGCCGTGCAGCGCTGCCCGCTGCCTCCCTGGGCCACTGGAAGGGGCCAAATCCTGCTCTTTTATTTTATAGCATCCAAGGAGGAACTTTTCTCTCTCAATTATCCATTAAGGGGGCACTTTGGCACACACCAGGTTGGAAACCCTGTTTTTTACACACCTTTAGTTCGATATGAAAATGCCTCTGGTCTGCGGGGCAAAGTCGTACATTTTCTTACGAAAAGGATTTGGATTGAGGATCTCCGAGTCCTCCCGTGCGTCCGCATCAGCCCCCCCATCACCTGCAACGGGCACAGAGGGATCCCCCAGGCACGTGCCCTTCAGCCCTTTGGACGGCGCTTGCAGCAAAAGCCTTTCCTCCTCCACCCCGGGGTGGTGGCTGCTTAAGTTTTCCTACCTTAATTGCCAATTTTTCTGCTCAACAGACAAAACCAGTTTTAACTTGCGCCCTGCTGGACCTCACTGGTGCCGGATCTTTCTCACTTGCTCGTGCCTACCCATACCCAGCGACCTGCTGTGCTGCTCCTCCTCCAGAGGCCTGGTGTACCCAGCAATGAACAGCTATAGAATAATTACCTCCGTTAGCTACTGATTTGCTTCTTTTTAAGTTTGTCCTGGAAACTGGAAGGCCAAGGAACCTTCTGTAACATCAAATTAACTTGCATTTAAACTTCCACCATATCAAGTACTCGGTACAGTTTTTCAGTCCAGCGTTTTGTTGGAATATAACAATACCTTGATTTTGCCCCTCTGAAAATGCTTCTATGCTACATAAAGTGAGTCAGCTTTGCACACTGTAGAAAACTGAATAGAAATCCTGGATAGAAATATTGTAAAGAATACTGTTCTTTGAAGTACTAGTGACATTTGAAAGCCATCTGGTGCTTTAAAGAACAGTATTTTATTATTTCAAAGGAACTCTGGAGCTATTATTTCTTATTTTGCTATTAAAACCTGTAAGTTTGAAAATTAATCGTTATAGGACCTTTGACGCAAAAAAAAAAATCTATGAAAAAATATTCTGAAAGCTATTTTCACCCTCAGTTTTATCAAAATATTCCTTCATCCCCCTTTTTAATTTAATACATGTCTCAAAGTATCTTCGATATTAGGAATATTCTACAAAATAATCCAACCCCCCCTATGGCTTCTTGAATATTCTTCCACCAACACGCTATGATATTTCTCACTGCTTTCTAGTGACCTTTAAATAAACTTTTCGGGTTACTAATTAGCATGATAAACAATAGATTCCCATTTCATGGGCAATTTCATGGCCAAGCAACCCCCTAGAGACAGGCTGCACGCCCCGCAATATTCATACCTGCAGCAAGCATCGGAGCGTCTCTGTGAAAGACACTTCCTTTCAGCGGTATCTCTAGGAACACGCGTCAGTGCAGTTTTTGCTTAATTCCCAATAGCTGAGCCTAATTCTTTCATTAGCATGTGTAAGAACTTGGAGGAGTTGTCTCACGAGGAAGGGGAAAGACTCCTTCTAAGATTCACAACAGCAGCAGCAGAACTGCCCCGACGAGGGCGCAGCATCGCACCATTGGCACAGTGAATTTCTTATCGTTCTGTTCCCAGGGCAAGTTTCTCTTGTCTCTTCTCAATTACGCTTCATTTGTTTTTATCACAAAATTTAATTTGAAGCAGTTGCTTCGCAGATGGGTTGAAGCTTTTTTTTTTTATATATATATATATCTTTTTTTTATATTTCAAGCAAGAGAAGACAAAATGATCACTGGTACCGTGTATAAAACCAGACCCCGTTACGGTGTAGTATGGGAGACGATCGCGGTGGGAACATTGCGGGTACATGGGAAAGAGCAGTTTGCATATCTGCCTATGCTGCAGCCTACCGGTATTTCTGCCCGGCTAGGGCCACGCACCTGCCTGCCTCGCTCCCAAAAAGCCTTGAGGGGCTCCAGCTGGTGCGACGCCCCCCCCCCCCCCCCCCCAGCCCCACGCTGGTGTGCTCGCTTTGCCACCGCCACCAGCCACTGCGAGGCGAGGACAGCCGGCAGCTGTGGCACCAGATGGGGCGGGGGGAAACACCTCCTGAAATCTCACAGGGGCGCTGTTGCAAATTAAAAAAAAAAAAAAAACCCACAAAAAATCCCAAAACCAAACACCAAAACCCCAACAAAATCCCAAAAAATCCCACGCAAACACCAAGTCACAGTTACAAAGTACACAAGGAGATTTGGAGAGAGAGGGTTGTCTCCCCACGGGTCACTGGGATGGCTGGATGGGAGAGGCAGGGATGAAAAAGCGAGGAGAAAGACGAGGGCAGGGTGGTTAAGGGGACTAAGCGCTTGCTGTCAGCTGGGGAGATTATTTCTAATCTCATTTTTGCCACTGATCTCAGGGGAGGGCTTAATTTAGGGGAAACAGAAACTGCTCCGCTCTCACCCCATCCTTCCTCACCATCTGTCCTCCCTGTTCTGGGGAGATCTTCAGGACATGGGCCACCTGGTGCTGTGCATTTGTACTACCACTAGCACGGTGGGGTAGATTCTGCTCCAAAGTTATATCACTGATTACAGAGTCACAGGACAGCCAAGGCCACCCGGGACCTCTGGAGACCCTCCCACCCCTCCCCTGCTCAAGCAGGGGCAGCTACGGCAGCTTCCCCAGGGACATAGAATCATAGAATTATTAAGGTTGGAGAAGACCTCTAGGATCATCAAGCCCAACCCCAACCCAACACCCCCAGGTCTCCTAAACCATGGCCCTAAGTGCCACGGCTTCACGGTGTTTGAACCCCCCCAGGGACAGTGACTCCCCCACCTCTCTGGGCAGCCTGTGCCAGGGCCTGACCGCTCTGGCAGGGAAGGCATTTTCCCTCACACCCAACCTAACCCTCCCCTGACGCAGCTTGAGGCCGTTCCCTCTCGTCCTGTCACTGGTGACTTGGGAGAAGAGACCAACCCCCCCCTCACTCCAGCCCCTCTCAGGCAGCTGCAGGGAGCGAGAAGGGCTCCCCTCAGCCCCCTCTTCTCCAGGCTAAACCCCCCCAGCCCCCTCAACCTCTCCTCATCTTGCAGCCCACCGGTCCAGCCCGTAATTCATCCCCAAAGGCAGCCTGTCACCGCTTGCTGGTAACTCAGACTAAGCCAACAGCTGCTTCTTCCAGCGGATCTGATAATCTGCGTCTTTGCCCTCTGCGTCTCACCTCTGGCAAAGGCAGTATAAAGGCGATGGACATAAGGAAATTTAAGTTCTGTACTCTGAAGAAGCAGGGAAGGTCTGAAATGGGAAGGGAAGGGTTTGGCGTCCCAGGGGGGCACAAAGGAGAAACGCAATCAAATCCCGAACACGGTGGAGGTGATCCACACCGATAACATGCGGTGCTCGCTGCTGCCCCTTGCGTGGTGGGAGACCCACGCGGGTGGCCACGGGAGCGGGGTCGCTGAGTGCCCGTGGGCAAGCGCTCCGGTGCCCTGTGGCTCTTCGCCGAGTTTCGCGGGACATTTGTGAGCAGCAGAGGAGCAGAAAAACCACTGTGCTTCAACAGGAGCAATGCAAAATAAGAGAAGATGAAAAACATAAAAGAAGGGTCTATTTGGTAAAAAAAAAGGTAAAAGCTGCAGGTACAGTGGGGGGCAGGGTCCGTCTCCCCCCCTCCATCTCCAGCTTTACCAGCCAGTTGCCATAGAAACCCGTTACTGCACAGCTCTGGGGCCCCAGATGCTGCAAACCACCACGGATGCCAAGGAAACCCATCCCTCCACGCCATGCTCTGGGAAGGTCTGCCCTTCCCCACTCTGCGTGGGTGACCAGGGTGTGGATAGTGGAGAGTGCTGAGCTTACGTAGCAGGGTTTCCTAGATGGTGTTTGTGTTACTTATTTTAAGTGAGTTACCGGCAATCTTTCATTTTATATCTGTATGGCCATATATGAAAATAACATTACGAGCATCATTTTCTGGGAATATACTTATACTGCAGTGCACTAGATAGAGTAAATATTGTATTGATGGAAAAGAAATAACAAAATATTAAAGGAAAATGAATAAATGCTTTAAAATCTCATCCTTCAGCCTTACTTAACTTTGTTTAGGCAGGCAATAAGGTTCCCGCGAGCTCTGAAAGCAGGCACCCCGTGGTGCTGACCACACTTTCTGCTGGAAGAGGCACAAGCTGGAGCTGGTAGTCTTCTTGCAGAATCATCAGCACTTCCCTAGTGCATGGCAAAAAGCACTAAAGAAAGAAGCTGGGGGTTTTTTATAACCCAGGCCTATATTAATTAACAATTAGCATTCATCTGAGCACCTCCAAACTGGCCCATTACACTGACTACTACCAGCTGTAATGCTGCTCAGGCTGTAGGGCTGGGAAAGGAACCCACCAACACTTTGCTAATTGTTCAGATAAATAAACCTTAGCTTGTTTTATCTTTTTCAACTGGAGATACTCAGTGTCATCTCCCTTTTCCAGATGAGGACGACGGCGGGGGAGCGGGTGGGCTGGGGGTTACTCTGGGTTTCTGCCGCAGACCCCGTCGACCACACTCACTCGAAACGCAGAAGTTGCTGACTTTAAATGCTTTTATATAGGCCAGTTCTCTTTCAAAAGTGGGTCCGGAATTAGGTTAGTAAGTCGATATTTACACACAAGATGATGTGCCCTGGTTTTCCAAAGTGCTGAATACCCAGCCTAGAAGTTCCCTTGTGGGGCTTGAAACTTTATTTTTGGCATCTCATTTTATAGAAGGACCATCTGTAACAGCTAGCTCTAGCTGCCACGTAATTAATTCCAAGTTACATAAGCCATTCATGAATAAGCATTATTTTCCATATATTAAGCTTGCAGAGGCAGGTTTCAGAACTGGATTGGTATTTAGCGAGGTAGGCCTCAGAAATTGTCAATTAATGCTCCTTGACATTTTATAAGTATGATAATTTATATTAAACCTACTGCAGCTAACTTTGCATAAGATAACTCCGAGCCTCAGTCATAAACTAAAATGACTTACGGAGTTCGGGAGCGTTATGGCCTCTCTTCATCATCGTTTTGACATAATGCACATGGTGTATGCAATGCAGTGAAGATAAACACATATACAAAGCAAGCAATTACCCCAGTTCACACAGACTATCATATTTATGACCATTTGCAGAGGCTTAATATAATTCATTTACTCCAGGTGCTAGAGTAAATACGTCATTATAAACCCAGGAGCCAGGCTATGAGAGGCAGGTATCAAGATTTGCTGCCATCCAGCTAAGTCAGCAAAAAGCCACTACTCCTTTCAAAGGCAGTTAGGGGTGGTCAGGGGGAGGCGGATGGGAATACAGCCGGGCTCAGAGCCGCCTGCTGCCAAGCAACGGCAGGGAATGCAGCCGGGACACAGCAAGGAGAGGGTTAAATTTGGCTCAAGAGATTAAACATCTTGATCATTTGAAAGGCAGGTGCTCCCACGTCGAGTGGCCGCTCGGAGCGGACCACGGCAGGACATGTTTTTGCAAGGAGCTGACGTGGTTTCGGCAGGGAAGCGATGGTGGCAGGGCTGAGCACGGCCGTAGCTCGTCCTGGACCGAACGCTTTGCTTCCCTCGGGCTCAGGTATCCACCGTGGGCTCCAGAGGATGGAGAGCCAGATTCGACGTGAATTTGAACACGGGTTTTTGAGCAGAACGCAGCGAGAAGGCAGGAGCAATGCAGGAACGTGCTCCCAGCGCTGCCCACGGAACACAGCGCCGCTCCCACTCAGGAGGCTCTGACCAGCCGCTGCGGAGCTGGGTTTGCTCTCGCACTGGAAGAGAATTGGCAGCCTGGTGACCTGCATCAGGGTCGCTTCCAACCCCACAAACACCCTTGGTTAACGATGGGGGATGGCTTCCCCAGACACTCTGCCCATTGAAATTGCCACTGATATTGGTACATTACGTAAGACTAATCAGGGGCAACTAAGGCCTAATTACTCTTTCGCTGTTGTGCTCGCTGCCATCGCTCACGCCGCTGCGAGCGAGCGGAGGGTGGGCAGACACACCTGCCATTTGGATTTCCTATCATTTCACACCCGATTTGATCTGATGCAAAACGGGGAAGGCAGTTACGAATCGAATCAGAAAAAGCATTTAACCTCACAGATTATGACAGGATGTATCACTCAAAATGCAGAATTTCCCAGATTCTCAGTAAAACTGGTATCAGCCTCTCTGACCTGCATCCCAAAGCCATGCAGGCTGAACAGGCACGTACCTGTGACCTGACAGCGCGGGGGGGGGGTTAGATGAATGTTCAGTAAACGTAGGTTTTGATAGACATTTCCGGAAATCTGAAACATTTTGGGGTTATATACTCAACAGTCATTGTCAATTCTATTCCGTAATGAGTACGGGTGATCAGTTTAGGAGATAAAACACATGCAAATTTTTTTTTTAAAAAAGATCATAGGAAGTGTTAACAAATGAATTATACAAACACAGTGAGAAAACCAGAAAGAGAAGGGCCGTTCTAGAGGAAACACAGCTGATACCTTGATATCATATCACTTTGCAAAAGGAAAAAGGGAGGATAAATTAAGCACTTCCTTCTGTAAATAAGTTTTAAAGTAGTCTGATTACAACAGCTCCCACTAGCACCATTCCATGTCAGTGAAGAGTAAAATCAATGATGAACATCAGCATTTCCGTTTTGTTTAGAGGTTTTGTAACTCAGCCTCAAGAATCTGCTTTTCGCTTATGGCTTGGCCATGGGAGGGCCGAGAACTTCTCCAGCTAGAACTTCTCCAGCTGACATAGCCAGGAATTGCTCACTTATTGATTAACAAAGAACAACACGGCTTTGAAGGTGATACTGTGGTATAATTATTTTGGAGAAAGTATAAAGCTTTTAGGACTTAGGGTTTGATTTGATTGGACTAATGCTGCTGGAGGATTTGATAGAATTTAGTATTTAATAGTCATCTAACATCACGACGCTGTTGTCTTACTCTAACCTTGAATATTAAAAACAGAGTAAAGACTAATCCTTGTTCCCAGTGGTTTAAACAGATAAAATAGAGAGGAAGCGGAAGTCAAACCCACGGTCCTACACATCAGTGGCACAGTGAACGGACACCAGGCTCTAGGCTCATCGTCTACAGCTTTTCCCACCAGAGTTTTCAGTCGCTGCTATAAAATAGTTTCCCTCCACTGAAGTCAGAGCGGTGCCAAACTTAACTCAGCACTGCACCTCCCTACGCACAAATAAGCAGCCCTTGCAGTAGTCCACGCCGCAAACATCCATCGATTTCCACATCCACACAGCTGCACACATCTGGGCAATGACTTCTTGCGTTCGTCACTCAGCAGATGGGGCTGGCAGTAAAGGATTGCCGCAGCTCATTATAACCACACTGTTTTCATACTTCTACATATTCTACCCTTGTATGACAGAAATCATACCAGAAAAAAAATAACTGAAAATCAGAAATTTGCCCATGTTGAGGCAGAGCAGTCTGGCCCTGTTTCTATACGAACACATGGAGGTTGGCAGCGATAAGAAATGATTTTTTAGGAAAAAGGTGAGCGGCAAATGCTCCAGCCGGGAAGGGCGAAGTATGCTAAGCCCATTGTACAGCACCAGCTTCTGTGATACTCCTCTTCAAAGCCTAATATGTTTTTGTTTTTGGTTTTTTTCAGGAAAAAAGTAGGACAAAAGACTATAATGTTGCAGTGCTGTGGTTTCATGAAACAAATAAACATGGGTCAGTGGAAAATTCATGCCCTTTTCCATAAGCTTGCCTATGTTCCTGCCAAACACTCAGAAAACCAGCTTTGCAGTGAGACAGAGCTTGCGTGGTGTCCCAGGGGACCAGCAGAAAAAGCTTGGTGCAGTTTTCAGCCGATGGGGCCCCTCAACCTCAGCAGCTCTTGGCCTGGCTCGGGGGCTGTCCGAGCCCCCGGCAGTGCTGCGAACCCCGCGCCTGGGCGCAGCCGCTTACGCTGCAGCCAAAGGATGTGAGCGGCTGGGTGGGCCATGGCGCGGCGCGCTGCCCCGAGCACACCTAAGGAGTTTTAATCAACTGGGGTTCAGACATCTGGGGCCAGCTCAGGGGAGCGTTAAGCACATTCCTATTTCCCTTTCAAACCGCACTGCTGTCTTTTTTATATATATACAAATAATGAAAACTTACATACTTGCTTAAATCTGGCACTGGAGAGCTGTTTTCTTCTCACAAGCTGCCATCTGCCATATGTTCTGATTCAGAGAACACTTTCTAAGAGGTGCTAAGCAAGTACAAAATCCGAGACCATGGCAGGCTACTGGAAGCTGGGCTGAGCTCACCAGAACCGATACGCTGAGGAGGACCAAGTGACAGGAGAGGCTGAGGCTGGCCAGAGCATTGCTGTCCTCTGCCTCCTCCTCCCTGGCACGCACAGACCTCAGAGCGGGATGGCGGCGCTGCAAGCAAAAGCAACAAAAAAGAAAGAGAGATGAATATTTTTCTTACAATAGTTGCAGATTTTCCTAATTCCATGTCCTCTGGACCACCTTGAAGGTGCTCTGAGTCTGTCGAGCATGAGCTTAAGCAAGCACGTTCCATCACACAGAGAAGCCCAAGCTGTCACACACTGTGGGAGCGAGCAGGCCTTTCTGAACGACTAATGAGCAAATAATTCACTTACAACTACAAATAGACAGTCTTGTGTAAACTCACAGAATAATCCCGCGCTGTACACGAGCCAAAAGCAATAAATGCTCTGCGCCATGTCTTGACAATAAAGCTAATGTACATGGCTTGCTTCATCAGAGAGCGCAGAGCCTTGTTAGCTCAAGCATCCTTCAGCAGAATTTCGAAAGACTTGGATTACACTCTATAAAAACCCTGGCACCGCGTCTGTTAAATGACATGGCAGTTTTTACACTTACTGCAACTGCTGGAGTAATTTCCTTCTTTGCAAGGCCACACTCTGTAACACAATGCAGTTGGAGAAATCAATATTATCAGTGCTCCACGCCAGCCCGTGTGCTGCTCGGGCTCTTCTGAGAGGTTCAACAGCCCTGTGACCCTCTCCAACCTATGCAGAATATATTTCAGATGTAACATACTGCTCACCTGGTGAAGCCGTGAGTTTGCGACAAGAAAACATCAAGGCAGCTCATGCTGCCCAGCTGAATTCCCCAAGTGAGGGATAACAAACAGAGCAATAACGTCAGGAGGAGCTGAGAAGAATGGAGCCTAATAAAATCTTCAGCCCTGGGGCAGAACAAAACTGAGACTAATGCCTCAGTAAGACCGGCATTTGTTTCTCAAACATGGACACTTTTCAACAGGCGGGGTAGGACAGATTATACAGACCACCTCAAGGGTAAGATGGGCATTTGCAAGGAAAGAAGCCTCATCCATTTATAATCCCAGGAAGGAAAAGATACAGTCCCTGTGTGCCACAACACAAATCACCTCCCAGTGTCCTTGCGTTTTGCCACACCTCTTTTATTTTGGAGAGGAAAAGAAGGCTTAACAAAACCCTTTTGGGTTTTTTTTTTTCCAATGAGAAAAAAAGAACTGGTATGTTCACAATAAATGGATTTTTGTATAGAAAGCCAGTTATTTGGAGATGAAAAACTTCCAGTTTTTAGAAAAAAACCCCTTTTTTCCAGATTCCATCTGCATTTCATGGTTCCCACTCTCTCACCCTTTTTACTGTCATTTCCCTCACTGAGAAAACTGAGGAAGAAAAACAGCATGAAGAAGTTGTTCTGCCCAGATTTAAAATAACATTACACTCAGAAAAGCACCCATTTTTCGAAGGGCAACTTTTTTTCAGACAACATTCCAACAGGAAAGACAGGGATATTTGCAGAAGGTCAAATACTCTGTGACTCTTGGGTCTTCACCAGTTTTATTGCTGGGTTTGTGGTTGTTTCACCTTAGGGTTCAAATCCAGACAATTTCAAAATTTGGAAAGGCACCGACCGAGGGCCGTTTGGCCTCTATTAAGACCAAGGACAGCTTTGAGAGCTGGAGGTCTGAGACCTGCTGGGCTGTCTGAGCCCCAGGAGATCCCACAGGGCTGGAAGCCCAGGCGGCAGCTGGGAGAGGAACGAGCCACGGGTTACAGACCTTGGGGCACCCACCACGCCGCTGATGTGCAGACCCACTTTCTGCATCGACACAGAGCTGATGGTACCGATGCTTTGGCTCCCGTCCACATCTACAGCATACAAACCTCCGCAACCGAGATCTCCAGCTTACCCTGCCCCGCGGCACTGCAGCTCATCGTTGTCCTCCCCGCCGCGGGCGCCGGCGGGAGGAGAGGTGATGAGCAGCGCGACGGGGGAGCAGTCAGGAGGAACAGATCACAACAGACAGCAATCTGGAGACTGTAAAAATGAATAGTTTGTGTTTCACTGATTTTGATGTGGTCGTATCGTCTGTAAATTATATACCCAGCTATTTTTCCAGTTAGCCATTATTCTGTCAGGCGATCGGCTGCCAATTCCAGCCCTCCTAACCATATGCACGGCTGTAAACCTTGAAAGCAGCTGTCTCCAAAGCAAGCCAGTTCAGGAAGAATAGGGAAACAAATTACATAAAAGCAGATTAACTTCTCTTTAACTTCCTGCAAAATATTTCTTGCCCACAGCCTCTGTAATCCCATTTTTTAAGGGAATTTTTTATACTTACCAGTGTGACTTGAATTTAAAGCTTTATACTTCGTGTTTGTGGCCATGGACCTGTTGCAGTTGTAATCCTTACTCCTTTCATGGCAGGAATGGCCCTCTGAGCAGTTTTCAGCCGGTTGCACTGATACTTCCCACAAGACAGAGATGGCCAGGGCATGCTTGGTATGTTTAGTTGAGCAGCTCCTTGGTGGGGAGTGGCAATATTTGGAGAGTCCTGGGGTTTTTATTGTTTTCTCTTTTAGCTTTGGACTACTTGGCTAGGTAACTGTCGCCTGCCACGACGGGCAGGCAAGGCACTGGATGGGCTGGGTTTAACCAGGACTGACAAGATGGAAAGGTATCACGTAAGGACGTTTCTAACAAATACAATATTTCACAAGGTTTCAAGAAGTGCCATAATTTCTTCCTAAGGAAGCCAACTATTTAGAAGAGACTCCTGAAATAATGCCAAAATGCTTCTGCATGCACGCTGGCCTTCATTATCTAGCTCAAATACAATAAACCTAAGTGTGGTGTACCCTCCCACATCCTCTCCATTCTGCTCTAAAACCTTTACCTTTTTGTCTGAAAGATAAAAAAATAGCAAGAACAGCTTACCAGGTGCCTAAATGAGTAGGAAGCATCCCTGCAAGGTGGGTGCAGCACACCAACGGCAGCATGACCACCAGCATGAGGCCGGGGCACCCCAGCAGCTGAGCGGGGTCTGGTCACAGGCCGGCACCCCAGGGCTGCATGAAAGGTTTCACTGCTTCAAATCAGGCGATAAGAGCTTTGTTTAGAGGAAGTCTGACTTCATTCCTGTGTTACTGTGAAGAAGAGGACAAAGGCGAAGGTCAGGGGATGAAGCTGGACCAGCCTTGGTGTGGGACCAGGGGAGGGTGAAGAAGAAGAGCCCTACCTAACATCAGGGTGCAGCACGGGAAGGTGGGGGTCCTGGGGGACACATCACTGAGGCCCCAGTTATGAGCAGCAGTGCGGTTGGAGAGTGAGAAGAGTAGTGGAGGAGATGGTGTCAGGGCCGTGGGTTAGAAAGGTAGGGCGTACTCAGAGGTGGGCGCAAGGGCTGATTGTAGTTTGTGGCCAAGGTTTAATTATTCTGCCCTCTACAAAGCCCCCCTCTCCTTTCCTCACCCAGAGAAAGACCTTGGGGCTTGCAGAAGAGCTGCTCTGCTGACCTGGTCCTGCCCTTCCCTGCACTGTGGGCAGCCCAGGCTGCTGCTCCGCTGCCGAAATCCCATCGGGAAGGCTCTGTGCAGTGGAGGAGCCCTGAGAGGGGAGCCGGGCATCCACCTCTTGCTCTGCTGGGCTCAACGCTCCAGGAAAATCGCACGCAATGTGGGAGGAGAGGAAGACCAGTCCCTTTGGAGAGAGAAAGAGATCAGAGAATTAAAAACTGAATGAGCTCCCTGTGCCCTCTGCAATTAAAGGGAACTTGAAAGAGTTTCAATTTGGTGATGATATCATTAATTTCCCCTCTTCCTCCTCCCTCCTGCTGCAGTTCAGAAGAGGCCTTTTCAACTGTTTATTGACTGTGCGATGAAAGACTGAGCTGAAGAGACCCTAAGAAAAGGAAAGTTTGAGAAGTTTTCAGCCCTTTCATCAGTTCTTTAAACAATGTTCAGAAAGACATGAGAGAAAGACTGTGTTTGAGAGAAATATTGTAATTAAAGCTGCGTGCAGTGGGCTTTGCTGTCCGAATGTGACTTGAATACTTGCAGCCCTGTGTCGTGTGAAGATTTAGTTCGCAATTTTGCCACAAACAAGGCTGTTAAGAAACACATTTATACGTACCCAGCTTTCTCCTTTGTTTGCTAAGGAACAGGATTGCTTTGGTACACTACCTATGTAGGAAACGCAGCACGTTATAGTTTAAAAATAGATGTATGTACACAGAACATGCACACCCATGAACCCAGGGATTTCGGGGAGCATGGGATCGTACAGTGTGCCAAGCACCTCTGAAATAAAACCTGAGCACAAGGCACCCCACACCCGCATGGGCTCTTGTCTCGTCCGAGGAGTCTGTGCCTGTCAACGAACCCACAGCAATATTTTTTTAACATGACCATCTTGTTCTGCCAAAATTTCCATTTTTCTCAAGAACACACCTGAAAATTTCTGCCCTGCGTTTCTTTTCCTGTAATTCCTTGCAGTCTTGTCCTGTAGATGATGGGAGCAACAGAGGAATAGGTTTCAACACCAACACACCAACTGATGTAGAGTGCCCTTGCCTGGGTCTACACAGACAACGCAAGAGAGCCAATGGGAAGAGCTGCTTCATCTTGCTTTTCACAACTCTTAAAATGGAAGAAATCTTCAGAAATGTCCCAAGCTCATCAAGTTGCCTCGGCACAGTTTGCCCACAGAAAGGATCAAAGACTTAAAACAGCTCCATTTCATTGGCACAGATGGATCAAAGGCGCTTTCAAAGTCCAGCCAGCCAAAAGGCAGTGACAGGGACCAGTCCCTGATCAAAAGCATGTGGGCAAACGTGTGCAGCTTGCCGGTAACCTCTCATCAGAGCTTCATCGTGCAACAGCTTTGTTGTCATGACAAGAGACGAAAGCCTGACAAGCGACCACTCGCTCCTGGATGCGGTGGTGGAGGAGAAGGCACAGCCACGTGCTCCCCAGCACGTCCCCATCGGGGTCGGCGCTTGCAAACAGCTCCTGGCTTCTCACAATTACAGTTAAAAAGGGAAACCTTCAGAACTACAGACCACACCGCCACACTGGTGTGAAGACACCAAGTGGGAGTCCCTGGGGCGAGGCTGCCGGCCGGCCACAAGCTGGCAGCCCGCGCCAACGGTGACCATCTGGCCTACCTTTGGGACCTGCTGGAGATGCCTCCTCTAAGTATTAACTTTTGTTGAATAAAGCTTTTCTGACGTACTGTTTACACCTGCTGGAGTCTGTTAGTCCACCGATACAGCACGGTGCTGAAGGCACCTGACATTTGGCTACTGTCCCCAGACTTGGCAGTAGTCACAAGCTGGGAGCACAAGGGAGGCGGAGGAACGAAAACGATGATTGAGATGTGTGGGGCAGGACTGAGGGAGCAGGAGGGGTTAACACGGTAATCAAATTAGAAAGCAGTCCTTATTATTTCAGCCACCAAAAGCAATGACTCACCTTATCAGGCAGCCAACCAATACCATCGCAGACATTTTCCTTGTTTATTTTCTTGTCTTCTCAGACTAGAGGGAGAGCGTGGGGGATCCCAGTCCTGGCCATCTGGCATTAGTGTGAAAAATATGGTAAGAGATATACAGTTGTCTCAGTAACTCCCTTCTAGACGATAAATTCACACATTCTCGTGACCTTGGATTTGTTTTTTTCCTGGGCTTTACTCACCCATGACTACAGCCCTAGGAGATTTGTCCGTTTACAATCCCAACCTCAATCAGCTTATTTCAGGTACCTTATTAAAACTGTGATTCCCAAAGAGTAATTTTTTTACTTAAAATTGAGAATTTTATAAATTGGACTCTGCTGGTGAGCCTGGCCGCTGTTCACGCTTTCTCCTGAAGGCTGCCCTGAGCACCTGCCCTTGGTGTGACTCAAAGAAGTGGATGGTGTAAGTTCTCCACACAGCTCATGGACTGACCGTCAGGGACAAGCCAAAACTTGCCTCTGTGACGGGTAACACCACATTTTTGCACTAGTGGCTTCCCTTGCACAACAAATGTAACCCAAATGGGGCATCACACCGCTCTTTGCAGAGAGCCAGCCATGGCTGTCCCGGAACCCGCGTAATGTACTCAGTCAGCCTGAGCTCCCCGACGTTTCAGGCACAACGCTCTCCTTGACCCTTGCAGTTGTCTCCCATATACTCTCTCATTTGTCTCGGAAAGCTTGAAAAAAGACAATAAGCTCCCATCCAAGTTTGCTTCTCCTTCTCTCATACAAAACTGCTCCGTAAATCGCCCTCAACGCTGCTGTACAAATGAGGCAGCTGCCGAGAGCCTGAAGAGCACCGCGCGCACGGGAAGCAGTCTCCTAGCAATAAGGAAGATGTAAAAGCACTCAAAATAGCTCCTCCTTCAACTTCTTTTCGGTGACTCATACTGTACAATATGGGTTTTTGGGGTTGGGTTTTTTGTCTTTTTTTTTTTTTTTAATTACTTTTTTTTTTTTTACTTTCTTACAGCAAAACCACTCAAACTGTGTGTGTGTCAGGTGAAACGAGGCAAGGAAAAGGGCGCAAAAACTGCCTTCATTTAAGAACCCGTGAGCATCCCAGGTGTCCCACTCAAGCTGAATGCACTTCACGTTTTCTTGCTGACACCAGAGAACGAACTGTAAGTGCTGCAATGATTTGCAGTTACGAGGCATTTTGCAAGCCTGGGCAGGCTTATCTACTCTGCTTGCTGCGTCGTACCAACGCTTAGTGGGTACATTGCAAAACAGAAGGTAAATAGTTGCGAATGCGTCTCGTGTGTGGAAATGGGGAACAACCGCACTCCAGGCAACGGAGTGGTACAGCTCTGAAATCGGTGTGAGGGGAGAGTTACGTTGTCTGACCTGACAGGGTTTTTAGCAGCAGTAAAAAAGGAGCAGGTTTCCCATACCACTGTCAGATTTACACCATCTCACAGCCGAGCTGCTGTGAAGGGCCGTGGAACCGTCCAAGACAGATATAATTATTTAAAAAACCAAACATACATAGCTGAATGGCCAAATTTGCCTTCAGTCCCATGAGAAGCACCCAGACATGTTTCTGAGAACCCCCATAATTTTCTTATCTTTTTTTTTCCCCTGAATAATCCTCACCCTCTAATTCTGATTGAAAAATATCTAAAAATAGTTCCAGAGAAGAACTCTAATGAATTATGCAATGGACATATGCTCTCGCATCAGATCTTGATGTTTACTTTATCTGATGTCATGCAGAAGACTGAAGCTTGGGACTGCGCTGGGAATGATCCCAGATATGCAGTGGGATTCTAGGTCACATCACTTCATCTCTGATCAGGCGTGGGAGCACCTGGGAGAGCAGATGGCTAAACAATGTAGCTATCACTGGTGGTTTTAATTTTCCTGGATTAAGAAGCAAGTACTATGCAAGTAGTTTGATTTGCTAAAGACACAGCAGCAACCCTGGCACGGGAAAACCTTCCAGAGCTCTTATGACGATCCGCCTTCTCACATGGTTTCTGGTAGGACTGCAAACCTACCGGCAACTCATTCGCCAGTCACTTTCCAGTTATTGCCATTTTTATTGCCTATCTCTAAGAAATACCCTACCAAGAAAAGACAGTTTGAAATCCAGCTTCCAAGCACACAAAGCGTGGTGCGCTTTCTCCCAGTGTGACTGTAAACAAGGGCAGAACAACAATCTTTAATTTGCTTTGTAATTCTTTGCGACAGCATCTCCTTGCCATTGTGCATCTGCAGCCTTTCAGACCTGCTAGCTGCAAACCTAGGTTGTTTCCAGAGCATCCCCATCCAGCATCACCTTATTCAGAGAACGCGCTGCCTACCGCAAACCAGCAGCTTCATTCTGATAGTCCTCACCCAGGTGAGCTGGCTGCGAGCCATCAAATTAGCTGCTGTCTCCTCCACTCTGGTCAAAAATACAGCTGGCGTGAGCTGGGGCTATTCATGAAAGTCACAGCTGGCAGCACCAAGCCCCAAGAACTGTTAATCGTAATGACGATCTCTCACTAGGAGCTTTTGGGGCTGAACTTCGGGAAATCTTGTCCTGAACAGTAAATAAAGAAACAAGTATTGTCCTGGAAAAAGAATTGCCAATCTTAACGCACTATAATTTAGTTCTGTAAGTAATTAATTAGCCCGTAGGGAAAAGGAGCGCTCTTTCAGAGACGGATACAAGGGGGTAAATTTATTCCTAGTATAACTCTACTGCCTTCCATGGAAATACATTAGGAGTGGATTTAGGCCAGCGTGGGTGTGCAACATATCGCTACAACTTCATCCCTAAACCACACAGACAGATGTGAAGATTACCACGAGGGTTCCCAGATTTAGAATTCATAAATGAATTTCTTGTTTCTGTATCAAAAGGGCATAGCAGGATTATGTGGAGAAAATTACACATTCTTATACTAAATTTTAGTTAGGAGCAGCTTCAAGATAAAATTAACCAGTGGTAGCAAATGTATTATAATAAAACAACACTGACACTAAAAAAAGGGAATTACTCTCTTACTTTCACACCTATCAAATTTAGAGGAAGGAAAAACCTACAGTACCACTGTGTGTATTATCAGGACAGTCAATGAGACATGAAACAAGGACGAACTCCATTTGCCTGGGCAAAAAGCCCAGTTTGGAAGTAATTGCTGTAGTGGTGTAGCAGCTGCAGATATAGCCAGACCAAATCCAAAGATCAAATGCTTATTTCATTTTGATAAAAGTCATTAAACCACAAATCAACTTACTTTGGAGCACAGTCAGGAAATAACTCTGTATATACCATCTGCACATAACTCTCCCCTAATAAATTAAAGCAGTGACAGCGGCTTTCTTATGTGAAATCCCCAAACTTATACTTCATTAAGTATCAACATTTCTCATTTAGATTTTATTTAGCAGATAAGCCGCTGCACCACGTTTAAAATCAGACCAGAGGATTTCTGAGCTGAGTGGGTGTGTTGAGTCCGTCTGCCTCACCGGACAGCTCAGGACCAGGCTTTCAAATGCACACCAGACACCCCTCTCCCTTTCAGTCCCATGATGAAGAGAAAGGAACGGCATCGAGGGCTTACCTGTGAAGTTCAGGGAGCACCAAGGAAGCTCTGGAGTGTGGACTTCCTCAAGGATAGCCAAAATACAAGCAAGAGCACAAGGAAAAAAAAAATTGTAGAATGTAGCAATTGCTTCGTAGCAATTTAATTATTGAAGTGCAGTTTCTTCAATACATTAACTTGGCAATTTAATCAGTCTTTGGAGAGCTTTTGGCCATCCATTACAGCGCTGCTTCAGCAGGCACAGCCTCTGCCTGCAGGGTTGGTGCCACACCAGGTGAACCCTGCAGAGCATCCCTCGGGTTAGCAGAGATTTGCTACAGTGGATACAGGGTGGGAAGGAGGATTTCACAGCAGTAACAAGCCTTCTACTTCTCTCTGCTTCGATTTGAAGATTCCAGAGACTCCATTAATTATATCATCCCAATACGGACCATGATGCTACTGCGCATCATGGCTTCCCAAGGGGCTGGTGTAGGTTGGGCTGTAGAGCCAATACAAAGTTAATAGCCTCCCTACACTTATTTAGACTTGCCTAAACTTGTGTGGGCTTGTGAAGAAGAATTTAGGACTATTTTATTAGGATCAAATTATGAGAGTCTCACCCATTCTGAATAGCATTTTATTGCCCTTTTCATTCATCAGAATTTAAGCGGGCAATTTTTGTAGCAACATACAACTCTGCAGTTGTGCCAGGGTCTGGCCCAGCTATCTACATCTGCAAAACAAATTTCAGTTTTCATGCAGTGATTACAGCCATCAATCTCAAACTCTCACCGCCTATTAACTTAATAGATTGTTCTGGATGTCTGGACCTGCAATTCCAATACCACTAATGCTCATCAAAACTTTGAGAAATCAAAGATCAAAACTTCACCTTAAGAAATTAATCCATTTTTTAGACTAGGAATCAATTTGTTGATTGACTCTTAACACACCTCCCACTAAAGGTAATTCACTGTTACCTGTGCCCTTCTAGAAAAAGTCTGTATTACTGATTGACGGCTTGAGAGGTAAAAATCTCATTATTAAATTCCCGATTAACAGAACGTTATCAAGGTAACATTAGCCAAGCTAATGGACAGATTATGAAATTTTCATATAAATTCTTTTTTTCAAGGTAGTTCTTTATATTTACCTCCTAAGGAAAAAAGGACTCACCTACTAGTCCTGTGCTGAGCCCCCACCATTCCTGGAATGGTGTCCTGTCCTCTGCAGAGAGCCCACAGAAAAGCTTCTCTTGGGCTGAAGAAAGGACTACTCATTTTTGGCAGCCTTTCAGTGAGTCTCCCTTCCACCTGCATTAATGATTTGATTGGAAATTTTTGCCATGTAAGTGGGAATTACTTCTAATCCTCAAATTATTAGAATACTTAGCATCCAGGAATGATTTTTGAAGCTAAAAAGAAAAGTTTTAAATGAGTTTTGAAATATTCTTCTGAAGACTAATATAATAGCATAACTATTGGATTTTTTAATAAAAACCCATCAGTTTGAATTAATATATTTATATTAATGGATTCTCTGTCTATGCTGAGCCTTGGGATGTTCTTACTTCAAGCCAAACTTTTCAAATATTAACCAGGAAGAAAGGGAGTTTGTCTACAATGCACAGTTATCAGGAGACCAAGGCAAAGTTAGTCTACCAAAGGTGATGGGATTAATAATGACATTTATGCTGCAGGAATTTAATTAGACTGAAAAAGAATTTGTAGTAAAGATGTCACAATAACTCAAGACAAAATGAAAATCGGTCCAAAGGCATTCGGTCCTTAATTAGTTTGGGAGCAGTAGATTAAAGATAAACTTAGAAAAATTGGTGGAGTGATTGGCTATTAGGGGCCACTAGAACATATAATGTCACATTAGATTTTTTTTCGCTTTCTGATGCGTTTAGATAAGACCAAATGCAAAATTTTTGTAAAAATACAGGAGCTCATACTTTTTTCTTTCTCCAAAAGATCAAATGCTTTTGCTTTTAATAAAACCAGTGACAGTCACAAGCCTTGGTTGTTTACGCTGATCTTTTTTCCTAAACATCATGAAATAATGAGCGGCATGACACCTTAGTAATATATTGAAAATGGCAACTCTGTGCACATGACATTCAGTTCATGCGTACTGCCTTTTGAAAAACCAGGGAAAAAAGGTGTTTCTGATCATCTATAGTGAGTTACTTCCTTGGTGTTGATTTGTTCCGTGCAAAACACATGAAAGGACTAGCGAAGCAGAAAGTTCATAAAAGAACCAGGAAGATTTTAAATGCTGTTGATTGATCTGTTCGTGTTCACGTTTAGGTAGGAACAAAAGGAGATCTGTGCAAAACATCTTGTGGTCACCAGTAAATGGATTGTAAAGCTGTGGGACGCTGGCGGAGCCGAGCCCTTGTGTCCCGCCTGGCGCCGGGATGCCGATGCCCTTAACATCAGAGCACCCAGCTGCTTCCCACCCCCACTGACGTCAACAGCAAACTCGTGCTGACTTTCAACTCTAAGCTCACAACGTGATATATTGACCAAGCAAACACAGAAACCAAACACTTAGGTCATTCAAACGATCTCATTTTATGCTCTTATTAAAGGAAGAGACCTGGAGGAGGAAGTAAGTTCACCCAGACCAACATCCTGGGAAGCTGCCCCCTCTGACCAGGAAGCTATCTGTCCAGCATCTGGACCATCCAACAACCAGGACCCTTCGCCACAAAACCTCTCCCTGACTTCGGTACCAAACCAAGTCAGGCGAGTGGCCTGTCCTTCATCTTCCAGTAGTATTCATTTCAAACAAAAAGTCGAGGAAAAACCCACAGAAAAGACAGTAACGTACTGTCTGCCTGATTTGGTGAAGGAACCTTAACCCTGCGTCCCGTGGGATGGCTTTAATGGCCTGCTTTGATTTCACATAATGCATTTTCTTCTATTTTATCCCAAGTGAAAGAGACTCAGCAGATTAGGGAAATTCAAAATTAGGAAGAAAATACATTTAGTAGAAAAATCCAGCATTACATAGATCGTAAATGTCCTAATAGTAATAGCAGAGTCTATTTTGAGACTGTTATTCGACTATATTCCTGCTTTAAACACTTCCTGCATCAAATCCTATCTAAAGCAAGAACACAGCGAACAAAGCAAAAGAGAAGCTCTCCCTAATTTGCATTCAAAGTGGTTAATTTGCTGGACTGACTAATGGATTGCTTTTTATTGTAAACTTCATGCAACCATATCGATACTAATTTCTCATCTACAGAAACACCCAGCAGCCGTGCTAGATTCCTATCTGCCCACTGCGTCCCTGTGACCATCTACAGTGCCTCATTAGCATCAACACACCGTGTTTGAAATAAAAGCAAACCTGCGCTTGCCTAACATGGAAATTATGGTCTTGAACTGTCCACCTTCAAAAATTCCTATTTCTTTGCCCTTACTCAAGGACAGAGACATTTACCCCTTCTTCAGGATAGCTTAAAATGCTGTTCTCAGCCTTTCGGTGCTCGGTGCATATGGTGCTCCCCACGCCATCTCCCACTGCAATCTTTCTGCCACTTTCCTCACTGGCCTCGGGCTTTCTGTACAGGTGCTGCAGCAGACTGCTTCTTTACTGCTGATTTGTGCTGTCATTATTCACTCTCTCTTCTCTTCTGCTTGGCTCGAGCCATGCTGGTTTCTTCTATGCGGGATTGTTAAACTAAAGTATGAATAGCTTCCTTCAAAAAAAAAAAAAAAAACAAAACAGAAAAAGGCAGTGTTTAATCAGTTAGGCTTTTCTTTCAACCTTTCATAGGGTCAAAATAGGTTGAAGGTTTTTTTCACCTGTATCTAAACGTTTTCATTATGGGAAAGGAGTAAATTACATTACATACATCACCAATATGAGCGAGTACTGCTGTGAATTTTGGAGTACAATTCCCACAGCCAGCGGGGTGAGGGATTTAGTCTCGCTAGTGCATAAGACAGATTACAGTTTCCCCAAGCCTCACTTTGTTTTGGTTCCTTTATTAGAATCAGGCGAGATTTCTGAGTGAGGAGCTAAACCGAAGCGTCAGTAGGTGATGTGTGTCGGGCAGGGAGGTCAGCGTTTATACCCATCTCCTCCAGGTCACGTCTTCGCAGCAGCCTTGCGACGCTGGTCCAGCAGTGGCACAAGGAGCATCACTTGTCCAGGAAGCTTAGCGGGATGGAGAAAAAGACAATTCTTCTATCACGAGTAGGCAGGGAAGAGGGCAACCACGGCAGATGGCAGAGAAGAAACACACAGTGGCTTGTGCTGGATGACTAGCTGTCAGCTTTTCTGGAAAAAACAACAGAATTGCCATATAATTACACGCATCTCTCATGCTTTCTCTTTTGCCCTGCATGGAGAATCCATCTTTGCAACCTTTGGAGGACTAGAGGCACAAAAAGAAAGGTGCCGCACCGGCAAGGCGCACCGCCGGCGTCCCATGAGAGCAATCGGGTTGCGCGGTGCTGGGCAGCGGCGTGGCTGGGCGCTGCTGGCTCCTTCGTTGGCTGGTTTAAAGGGAGCTCTGACCTCTCTGCCCTGCCCCGCCACCTCTTTCACCACGGCACATCGCTCAGCCAACACTGAGCGTATCTTTGAAAGCCCAGTATGCGCAAGTCTTGTACTTCTAATGTCACGGTCCAAGTTAGAGCAGAGAGTTTAGAGTTTACTCTCTTTAACATCTTCTGTAAAATTAATTACTGGTCATTTGACAACATAAATTGACCTTATGATAAAGTTTCTAAAAATGCAATTAGTTTAATTCTTTAAAATTACTGTCTGTACACAGTATTGAGTTCTTTGCTGCCTTGCACCTCCCCTAATGCTGTACTCGGTGAGTATGAGGCAGGAAAGAATTTAACCTCTCGTATATAAGTAGCATGCACTTATTTCCTTAGGGAACTGACCCGATCTAGAGCACTGGCTATTTATAACACATTAAAAAATAAATCACGCGGCAGAAGGGTAGAAAGGCTATTAAGAAAGGCTATATTTGTTGATAAAACAATAAAAAGTAACAGAGCTGTGGATTCCCCTACAAAGTTACCTTCACAGCGTGCTGTAAATTTTAAATTGTTACTAAAACTGTGCATTACAACAAGGCAACTCCCTGCAATGGGCACAGCAATGCCGCACGGTCAGAGCCAACTGCCCGTCGTACGCTCATTCATCCAACCTTGAATGATTTCTTCCCCCTTTGGCCTACGGGATTTGAGGGCATTGCCCAGGACGAGTTCTCTCTTGAATGAGGTGGCCTCGTCCGCACCGCACACCCACCGGGACCCATGGCGATGTCGGTGCAAGATAGCCGAGACGATACCAGAGGTGTTTCACAGCTCATCAGAGCTGTGGGACAGCACGATGATGGGAATACGCAGTGCCTCTGTGACAGCAGCCCTGGAGAGTTTTCTCTTGGAGGAAAACTAGCTGGCTCACTCCAAAACAGCATCTAGCACGGACAGTCAGACGGCGAAGACCAAGAACAAACAACGGAGTGAAGTTATTTGGCAACGCAGACGGGCCCTGAGTCATTTCTTGGATCTGGTCTTCAAGCATAGTGTGACAGTCAGAGCTACAGTCAGGATTTAGAAGAGCTTTGCAAGGAGCAGACAGCGCACAAATGTGCCAAATATCCTCTTACCTCCTAACTCTCCTGTTTTCCCATTGCTTAGGTCTCGCCTGTTGCAGCAGTGGCGGTCAGCCAACCACGTGGCACGACGCAGCAGCTTGGAGACAACTCTTGTTATTTTGGTGGGGTGAGGGCACTGGAAAGTTTTTATTAAAGAAAAAATATCTAGGCGAGTTGAGGAAAGCTCAGTTTAAGCTGGCTCCACTGGATAATCTTTGTGAATAACATCTGCATTTGGCCTGGAGCAGAAGAAAGATTAGAAATTTCCGATCATTAAGTCTCACGAATGCAGATCTTCAAGCGTCCCCCACAAGCCCAGAGCATCGCTTGCTAACGAAACTACTTTTCACTCCGCCACATTCAAAGTAGGCAATTGCAGGAGAAGGCGGTCGCGGGCAATATTTGCCCACGGCGATGCATCTCGCCATCTTGGAGTCGGCGGGCGCGTGAGTCGTGGGATACACACGATGCAGGGACCCCTGCAGCCAGACGGGAAGAGATGTCATTTCAAAAGGAACCCAAATTCTTTCATTCTCTCCTTGTTTTTCTGGAGAGCTACGAGCATTTGCCCCTTTTCATCCCCCTTGCTAACTTTTATCAGCAGAGAAAACCACTGAAGAATGACGCTTTAACAGAGAGACAGCTTACCTGCGCCAGCAAAGTGAGACTCAGAGTCTCCGCACCGACTCCTTATGATGAAATATTGGTAGAAGATACTGTAACACACAAAATTTAAAATCACTCAGCCCTTTATACACAAATCCTTTTTGTTCAACTGTAGCCTAGTGGTACCAGACCACTTTTCTAACTTACATATGAATAAAATTGACTTTTCAAAGAAGACAAACATATCTTGTGAGAAATTTGAAAATAAATCTTTTTTTCAGTTTGCAATTTTTAATTTCTTTTTTCCATTTGTCATTTTCAGCAGCACCTGGTGAAACAAAGGGTATAAGAAAATTATTTTTATTCTGAAGACATAACTTTTCAATCTTCCGTTCTTGTCCTGTGGCAAAAGGAGAAGGAAATAAAATAAATTGCAGGAAGAGTTTTGTTGCACCAGAATGACCCAAACCCACGATCGATGTTTTTCTAACAGGAAAATCTGAAAATTCAAAAGGCTTTCATGAAACACGGAAACAATATGCTGACAGAATACTTTTTCAGTCAAAACTTCACTGGGTCTACTCAACCACCCGCACACGGTACGTATATGTTCAGAAACTCGTTTCCAGCGTACAAGAAGGCCAGAGGGTTTTGTCTCAGTTAGTTGCTTTTTTCCCAGAATAAACTTTACATGTCTCTTAAGGCCTTTGCAATCGCTTTATGGGGCTACATAAACTCCCTGCTTCTCTTTGATGTGTTGAATCCATTTGCGTACCCTAACTGTAGGGCCGTGGTGGAGCTCCGCCAGCAGCTATCTAGCCCAAACAAGCCTTCTTGGCTGCACGACGGTGGGCACAACCGTGCTGCTGCGCCTTCTAGCTCAACCTCCAGGTAACCACGAGAAGTCCCTCCATGACAGAAATGCCACTTGTACCCAACCTGTGCACCCAGCCAAGGCTCCTGTCCCGCACTCCACCGCTGCAGGCAACCACCTTTGTGAAGCGGTTTTGCTCCACCACCCAACACCTACCGGTTTGATGAATTTTGAAACTATTGCACACTGATCATTAGTGAAACTTGCTGTAACTATCTAATGACTGTGGTGAACGAAATCAAGCAGCATCCCAGGAGCCATCAGCTAATTATTTGGTATCTAATTAATGACAATTTATTTGTTGACCTCCTTGTCAAACTATGTGGACTTCTAATTAATTGATGAAAAGCTGAAACTACAAAGGGTGTGCTGAAGTTTTGCTTGGTCACCTTTGACAGAGAAGCGGTACGCACATCTCTGGCACGTTGTGTAGAGTTTAGTGACACAGATCGAGACGAATCGGATCACAAAATGCTGCTAAGATGAACTCGGCAAGATTATGTGAGTAAAATATCATTGCCTGAAGCCTTGCCACCTTGCTGGGATAACATCCAATCTCTGATGTCAAGCTACATAAACCAAGCTAATGAGTGAGGAGCACCTAGATGGCCCAGGAAGGGGCACTCATTAGTCAGCATGTAGCATGCTGTCATCTTGGTCAAAGGCACACTGATTTCTAGCCAGGAGGGGACAACTTGCCTTTGCAGGAGTGCCTTTTGGATGAGTGGCAAAACCCAAAGGACAGCTAAAATAATTACTGATCCTGTTGTGGAAGTTTCTCACACATGCGTTTTCATGGTGTGAATATAGCTCAGAGACTTGAGAGCCCTTTGGGGCTCTTCAGCAATAAATGAAACATTATACCATCCTCTAAGGTGTTTTAAGAGAAAAAAACAGCTGTGCATAGGTAGCAACCACACCTCACAGCCTACAGTCGAAAGGGAAGAAAGGGTGGCCAAAGTGGAAACATCTTCCCATATAGGATATACTAATTTCTTTCCTTGAGCTCTCTCTTTCTCAATTGCACCTTTTATTGACAGATGCAAAGCAAGACTAATGAACTATTGATAACACCGGCACAAAGGATTATTAGACAAAGCAATTTTATTTTGTGGGCATTGATTTATATGTCACAACCACAGTACAAATGAAAATGGTAGTTTAGATAGATGAACTTGAATGCTAAACAGGTGGCCATCCTGTTTATTCCTAGTACCTGGCGTAAATGCACATATATTTCCATGTACCTCTGCATACTCCATATACTTGTATATACGCCTGCAGATCTTCTAGATAATGAATGGTATTTAGAGAGGAATCTAAAGCAACCCAAACATTCAAACAGGGATGCTGTTTTGAAAGGGCAGGAATCTTAATAAGGCATCATAGCGAATAGTTTTAATTTGAACCAGTGATTGCCAAACACACAAAAAAGAGCCGTCCAGGCACAGAGGGAATCCACACGTAAAAATACCTGAAAAGAAAGGGCTCGTCCTAGAGTGCCTTAAGCAGCCTATAATAAGTATGAAATTTGCTGGCCTGAGAAAGAGAGCAGGCTGAAGCAGAAGGACGGGTTTTACCATTTTACTGCAGGCACACAACTGCAGACCTGTCCACCATCTGCCCCCGGCAACATCCAGAAACTCCGTCCACGGCCCCTTGGAGAGCTGGAGCCTGTCCAGAGCCAGCAAAGCCGCTGATTAGCATCTACAAGGAAATAAACTCTGTCTGAGTTCTCTGCCTGAGAACCAGGCAGACACGGCATCCGAATTTTAATTCTTATCTTCTGTGGCATTCGTCTGACATTTAATTTGATGGCAACTGCTGCGTTAAGGACCGTCTTAGCCCAGATGGAATTATGAAAACAGTGGCGAAATTTATTCACTTACCCTGGTGAATCCAGAGGGAAATTTCAAAGACTAAGACACAGAAGCCTATTTTTGCTGGCTTTCCAATGGCAAATGGGTAGCCAGCACCCATTTTTGTCTTTAAAAGCTTCCTCTAGCCCTCCTGGTGAGGAATCAATCATCTCTTAAAAAGAGCTGCCATTGGCCTCACCACCGTCATGATTAATACTCAAATCCCTTCAGATCACAAGCTCAGATAAAACATTATGAAGGGCACATACACAAGAAATGATCCAACGATGCTAAGGCAAAAACAATCCCCAGGATTTCCAAGAGAAGGCTGTTCCACTTGCAGCTTCAGCCTGGAAAATAGTGAAATAAAATCACACTTTAATGAACTTTTAAAGGAAAAAGGTTTAGTTTTGTTTTTTTTTTTAAATACAAGGTGCAACAGCAGGACACTTCCCCTACCTTAGGCTCTGTTAAACATGACACTCAAAAGCCAACTCCAATACTCTACCGATTAAATTCTTCTCTGGAAGCCAATTCATTCCCATCGTTATTACTGGTATAAAGCTGTGAGGTTTTTTGCTTTCCCCCCCTTTTTCCCCATGCTAGAAATAGATTAAACTGGCACTTCAGGATGCTGAGCTGCAGTTTCAGCTGATCTCTGTGGTTCACAGAGATTTATAAAAAATGACAAGATTCAACATCTAGGAGATGTCTCATAGTGCCCAGCAGCTCAAAGAAGATGCAGCAGTTCCAACAGTAACCAGAGAGAGATAAGGAAAGTGTTAGAAAAAGAACCTTGTGGTCCTTGAAAATCAAAGATCTGACACAAACGAGAAGATGCTGTGCTGATCAGCACTGTCCATTAGTGGGCAAGAAAGAGTCACTGCCTGCCTCCTCAAATTAAAAAAGCAGGGAAAGCTGCCCTTCATTTCAGCTCCGAGGGTTGTTATAAACTTCCTCGAAGTTACCTGTCAGAGCCTCCGAGATGCAGAGGTTTTCTCCCGTTCCATTTGCAAGCAGCGTGGTATTTTCTAGCAAGTGATGAGTGTCTATTTGTGACCACTTCTTCTAAGTTAAGCTACCACTGCAATAATGAAACATAATATTCCATAGGTGCATTCTCTTTTGGACAAATGTGCACGTAAAGCAAATTATGATATATTTGGAAAAGGCTAAGAAAAAATGGGAATATCTGTACAGGGAATACTTATGAACCACAAAATCATCTCCTCTGCATAATCAGCCTTCACTTGGATAACCCACCCTGTCTAAACTAATACTCAGGATTGACAACCACCTTTCACCCAGACTGCATCATTTCTACTAAAATTAACTTAAAGCAGGCGGGAGGGAGGCATGGACAAGAGGCGGAATTTCACCATCTCAGAAGCAGCGGCATCCTTTCCCTGCGCCAGCACAGGACCAAACACACTCTCTGCTCTGCTGCTGCAGAAGCCCTTCTCACACAGAAATTAAACACAGACAACCTGGGGCTATTTCCAAACCACACAGTGAGCCAGGCAGGATTCCGCAGAGAGAGACTGGCTGCCTTTTCCCTCTTGATTCCTACAATGAAAGCTAAGGGAAAAGCTATGGATTCGTACAATGAAAGTTAATTTAATCGGAAGCAGCAACACGTGGTGCTCTGTATTATCCCTGTAATTTCTCTTTAGCGGTGCTGGGCCCTTCATGCACGTGGCAGGTCTCTGCGTGGTCTCTCTCCATGTCGTGGCCTGTACTTTCCCCTGCGACAGGCTGCCCTTTCAGCACGTTAGGCATCCTCATGTGCTTGTCTGCAGTCAAGGGAGCATTGCTCTTTGTTACACTTCTTGCCTTTCACTTCTACTACCTTTCATTTAGGTCTATTTTAGAAAGGGCTTATTCCAAGGTTGTACACAATAACGAAGAGATAACCTAAAAAAAAAAATAAGTCAGTATCATGGTACATAAACTCAACTACCTCAAGTCCGCTCCAGTATTTCATTAATTATTTCACATGCATAAACTGAACTGAAGTACCTAGAGCTGTAGACAAGGGCACTGAATATAATCACAGCAAGGTATGAGAGCAGCCAGGTTTCTTCTAATAAATAACAATTATAATAAACCCCTATAAGAGACACCCATTACAAAGCAATAAGCTTGCGTAGCACAAAGGAATCTGAAGAAGACAGCGCCCCAGTAGGAGAAGTCCTGCACTCAGGTAGGACTTTGTCCCGACTTCCTAATTCCTTCATAGAAGTCAAAGGGAAATTCCTCCACAAAGAAACAACGCGCTGGCCATCCTCCCCTTCCTCCCACGCGTCGAGACCTTCTCCTTTAGAGATTTGGAAATAGCCTAAAGCAGTTAGGCTAATCCAGAAGAGAGTGAAATGGAAATAACTCCCATAAGACCTTTGGGAAAGCTTAATCCAATCTTCTCTTGTGAACTAGATATTATTCCTCTTTTACTTGCCCTCAGTAGTGATAAACTGCAGACAAAAGAGATAAGGGACTCACACACCTCACATTTAACCACTCATAGTAAATACACTTCTCGCTTTTGCTTATCTTACAGCCTAGTATGGATTTCCTTTTAGTAACCTCCTGAATTACAATCAAATTATACTTTCAGGGCCATTGAACTGCATGACTTGCAATGCCTTAATGGGTTCTGTTCCGGTTCCTCAGGAAGGACTTGTAATCCCTGTCGTCTTCTATATTTCAGTCAGACTAAAGGATATGCTTCACTGCTATGCAGAATAGCACGTACCTTGAATTTACTGGAGTAAGTTCCGTGCAAACAGTGCATGGGCGAGTAAACTGCGTCTTATAAGAAAAATTTTAATAGCGTATGTTTCTTCTTTTGCCTTACAGTGACAGTACAGGGTTTGAACAGCACAGTAATTCCAAAAACTCTTTCAGACATTTATTCAGTTTGATTTAAGGGCGCAAAGTCTACGTGCCAGGTGCCGGCTGCTCTGCAAACTATTTGAAAATAAATGAAAGTGTCAATGCCCAGAAATGGTGCGGTGTGCCACGTTCCTCTTGACACCACTGGCAGCATATCTTAGATGTGCTTTCATCCTATGATAAAGAAATTGTTGCTTTGTTACTCACGGGCTACATAGCAAAGGAAATACTGGACCTGGTCTCTAGCTGCCTTTGCTGCACTGAAATAAATTTTTGAATCATATAAACATTTAGGTAATTGAAATAAGAGAAAGGAAGAAAAAACACAATCTAAAAGTCCTAAAGAGACCTCTTGCAGGACTGATCGCTCTCCCCTGAATTTTGAAGGTCAGGATGGCGTCCAAGACAAATGTGCTGATTCGTCACAAGTCAGTTCCGATGCACAGCTCTCCTCCTCCTCCTCCTCCCGGCTCCCCCACTAAGGAGCCAACACGAAAAACAGAAAACATTTATATATTTCTATTACGCACAGAGGACTAAGCTAAGAGCTACAGCAGTGCGCAGCTCCTCGCCCATGCTGTGGCACAGCAAGATATTCCCGCAGTAAGTATATTCTCTCGTCCGTGTTTGCAGCCAGGATATCCTGCCACCTCGTAGGGATCCTCTGGCCAAGATTCCAGTCATCCGTATGGCCGGTTACTTCTTCAACCGGGCAGATGCTGGGGGAGAGGCACTCGGCTGGTTTTGGAAATCAAACCTCTCAGGGTGTTTTATGCTGACTTCCTGATGAGTTTCACCAACACTGACAAGTAACTTTTCCGTCTCCCTCCCCCAGTATAGAGGTACTAGCCTGCAATTACACCCAGTAATAAGATAACTGGTGATAACTTCTCTTTTCGACAAGGTATTTCCCAGGACACTTCAATGAATACATGAATAAACAAGTATAGCGGTAGATTAAGGGATTATTGACATAATGGAGTAAGGACTAAAATGAGGTATTGAGATTTTGACGTACTTCAAGACAGTGGAATAATTATCTGCTGCTGAAAACAGATCATTTTTGGAGAGTTTACATGACATCTCCAGCAAAAGATCACAGGAGGTATCTCTGAATACTCCCTCCATTGATAGCAAATCAGCGCTATATAAATAATTAAGAAATTCTGCTTAGAAGACAAAGCATGTAGAAAAATTGCTTAACTTTCAAATTTTGCACCAGTTAAAGCAAGTGCACTGTACCACAGCACACGCCCCTCCCCCAGCCCCAAACACAGAAGAGCTGGAATAAACTGAGCTGATTTTAAGAGTTTCCATTGGTTTGAGCAAAATCACCTTTGCTGAGGGTATTCCCACTTGGGCGTGAACTTCTGTGCAGTGAGGTACGTTACTTCCACTGACTTTGCTCAACATCTTGAAGACCAACAGTACCTACAAGAAACAAGGTATTTAACAGGTTACGAACACGCAGAGAGTTTGGCCAGTGCAAGACATTGTTTTCAAACAAATTAAACTACAAGGAAGCTTAGATCTAGAGAGGACCTGGAAGGATCTCAGTTACGCGAAAATCCACTCCTGTACCTAACAAAGTAGCTCTTATTTAGCAGCTCCTACAGCTACTGCACCGAAACGATCAGCAGAGGCAGCAGGACATTATTTAGCATCGCGGTGGTTCACGCAGTCTGAAGGCACACCAAGGAGTGGTGAGGACAGTTTGGACGCAAGAACGTCTGTGCCTTCAAAGAGGAGAAAAACAGGAAGACTTGCCTTGTACAGGAACCAAGCACGCGGCGTGTAAAAATAACCAAGTTTGAGGTGTCAGGCTCCCCACCATGCCACCACCATCAGGAGCGTGGAAGTCACCCCCTCCACCGCTCCACCGGAGGGGACCGCCCGCACCCATCACGAGGTGACGGTGGGGACCTTCCTCCATGCGCCAGCACAGCGACCTTGGGAAGCCAGCAGTCTGTGACACTCATGCTTTTCAGCTAAGTACTTAATCACTAGGTTCACTAAGAAAAATCACACGCTCCGGAGATCACCAGAGTAGGAACCTCCTCTGTCTGCAGCTGCTAGGTGGGAGATACAAATCTCTCTTCTCCCTTTGTTCCATCAAGCTTTTTTTAAAATGTTATTGTGTTTTTTCCAACTGTATTCCCAATAAGCTGTCAGGTAAGAAATAGTGTTTGCCAGCCCTGAAAAGAAGTAATCTTTGCTGGCAATATAATTTATCAGGACAGGGGAAAAAAAAAAACGTTCAAATAACACGTAGGAGGAAATTTCCCCGTAAGACAATTTGAAGAGTTGTTGACAGGCACCAGATAAACGGAGAGAAGCACTGGATGCCGCGTGCTGAGCGGAGAAGAGAGGGCATGGTTTTCAGACACACTGGTTTAAAATGGAAAATTAATTTCTTTCTGACTGGGTCCAAAGTGCTTTGCATCCTCACCTTCCCTTAAACACCTCGGGATACGAGTCTGCTGAGCGCAGTGTGTGATGAGAAGCGATACAGCAAAGGGGGGATATTTCCAAACGCTGTGGGGTCACGGTGGCCCTTCCGACATTCACACGCCGTGTGTATTTGACCACAATAGTCGTTATTTGTGACACTCAGTCCAGGGAGGAATACAACCTCCACCATTTATGAGTTTATTTAAGGCCTCAGTCAGGCGGTAGGATTTCTGCTAGCCAAATCTTGCACTAGTTTTTCCCAACATTAACGTTTCTGATAACAAAACAAATCGCCACGGATGTGTTCTACCTTAAAACAGACACGCTGCATTCACATCAGCAGAAAATGGGTGAATATTAAAATATGCATCATGAATATTCAAGTACATTTGCAAATGAAGAGACTTCAACTGTGTCCTTGTCCTTTGTGTGTTTTCCACAAATATTGAAAAGCGAATTTTCCTGGGAGAAACGTTCATCAGAACATAAAGTTTTTTAAGAAATAACTCACTCAAGTTACAGTAAATATTCATAAAACAGATACTTTAAATTGGTGTGTATTCGCAGGAGAGAGTTGATTCTAGGAACCTCCAATTAGGCAGCAGAAACTTTTCCTACGGCCTCCTCGGAAAAGTACTACAGCAAAAGGCTCATTTTGATAAATTATTCAGCACAGATTTTTGAAATGGCAAATATAAATGTGAGAAAAAGACAAACTTCATCCGTAAATTATTCACTCGGCATTGTGAGGGGAGGAAACGCCGCAGCAAGCCAAGCTAGAAGCACCGGCTACGCCTAAGTCAAGCATATTAACTGTGTGCGACCAGCAGCGGGATGGCTGGTGTATACCCACCTCCCTGAAAGCTCTAAACTGGGGCGCCCAGCCCAAGAATCTTCCTAATTAGAGTCATTTCTAATAACCTAATCTTGCATCTTGATGCACAGTGACGTGTCAGGGTGGTGGGTTTCTGTGCACAAAACCCCATGGCCACCAACTCCAGCTGCCTCCATCCCCTACCTTAAACTAAGAGCTAGCTACGTGTTTCGTCTTTAAAATAGACAGAATCATCCCTTTTGATTTCATCGCTGCTTGCACTGTGACCGCTTCAGAGGATATTGCTGTTCTGTCAGCACTTATGGTAAGACGCCTCCAAACCCTAACAGTCTCTAAAGCATTAGCAACAACAAATATTTAGCCTTTCAGTCTAATCATGATAATAAAGGGGCGTGAAAACTTGCCCATGTAATTCCACCTGGAGGCTTTCTTCTACACACAAAACACTGCACAATTCTCCAGTTTGGTCAGATTTCCTCAAGCAGGTATCTAATAACCTTCAAACAAACCAAATTCATAATATTACCAGATGCGTTCATTTCTCTTTTCACGGGAATATGGCATGAAAGGTCTACGGGTAGGAGGTAATGCCACCAGCAAGTACTGTTTCGCTGGTTTGAAAGTGGAGCTTCAAATATCCTGGCCTGCCTCTGAATTTTATTCAATTTACAAAATTTTTTTTGTTTACAGAATGACTCGACAAGGATAATTAGACTAAAAACATGCCTGACTATTCTAAACGCTCTCTGTCAAGCATATAGGCTAACACCTTTTTTTAAGAATTCTCTGTTTTTCAAGGGAGATACAATTGTATTAGAAGCAGGATGTAGGTGGCTCATTTTTCCCTCCCTACGTTCCCTTTGACAGTAGTTTGAAACAACATTCATCAAACAGTATAAAAAAGCTGAAAGAAATTAATTAAGCAACCTAGGAGGAAAATAAGACGGCTTTTCAACAGTACTTGGATTATTCAGTCTTACGGTGCTGCATATTGTAATTTTCTGAGCAGAAAAGGCAGCATAGTGCCGCACCTCCGCACAACTGTGAAACATCACATTTTGAACATCGCTGTTGGTAAAGTAAGCTCTTGTCCCTGGGTCCTTGCAGCAGGACCCCGTACGGCCAGCAAGGCAAACGGCCACTGAAATTCCTTCTTCGCGGCAGCTCCCCTGCGGGAGGAACCGAGGTTTTTCAGGTCCTCCCGACATTCCTCCTGCCTTAAGGGCTGAGAGCGGAGATGGTAACGCCATGTTTCAATTCAATCGTATCAGATGATCCAAATCCTGTTTTTTAAAAATCTCTGTTGTTCAACAGCGTTTAAAATTAACGTTGTCCAAGTTTTGTACAGCAGCCACACGCGTGCACTGCGGAGCCTGTTTCCAGCTCTCCACCTGTAAAGAGAATTAACCTCGTGCGATATACGCCATTGCATGCACCCCCATTCCCACTCCGTGTACCTCTAAAGTATCCTCTGCCTGTTTTCACTTCTCCAACTATACCGAGATCACTAACTTATCCAAGTAAGGTGGTCAGGGCTCTCCTTATCCCAAGCTCTAATTTAATTAAACCAGTAACATCACCAGCAGAAGTGGCACAGTGAATTAGTTTGTGGCCTTTCCAGCACAAGCCAGAGGCACAGTCCTCCCCACGCGGAGCTGAGCAGGTGGGAAGTTGTTCAGCCATTTAGCTCCGCCGGACCGCAGCCGGCGCTCGCTTTGTGGCACGGCTCAGGGAACACAAACCGCCGGCTGCCCTGCTCGGCTCCCGGTGCGGCGGCATGCACCGCGCCAAGGGACGGGGCACGGCACACCGCTGCCCTCCCTGCGACCAGCCGAAATAACCGGCGTGGGCCCGACGCTCGCAACAAACCTCCGACGTCCATGGTCTAAAGGAATCCTAACATAATGGGAGACTGTTCATGAAATTAAATTCCATGTATCTAAACCAAATACACTTAAGTCAAAAAAAAAAAAGGTTACGAAAACTTGTGCATAAAGACCCTCGTATCTATTTTTGATTGCAGGGAGACTCCCAGCTACTTTATTGAACACATTCAGGTAATCCTCAATTTCATGTTCGTATTAGCAGTTCCTCAAGGTGATAACAAAGGAAAGACCACAGATACAATGGCACCAGGTTCCGTTACTCACAACAAATCTGCTCGGTACTAAGAAGCCATGAGGAAGGGATTAACTGTGACTTATGCAAGCAGCTTGCCAAACACGTAGTTAATCTTTCTCATTAGATGCTGTTTTTACATGAGCAATGACTTGAGCATCTATCTGTCTTTCCATCTACCTGGCTTAAGGGCTTCTAAACCTTACCAGCATCATTCAAGAACAGAGGCAAGCTTGTCAGCAGCAGTGCATCAACCTGATTAAATCTAACTTTCACCGGAGGAGAGGACTGAACGCAGGGAAACTGGATTCTCCTTTTCTGCCTCTGCTGCTGCATTACTTTGGGCAAGCCTGCTGAAGCCAGATTACCTTCTGCACTTCATGGAGGTGGGTGCTGGGGTCCAGCACGTTACAGACCAGGTTCTGATTCTCTCCAACACTCCCTTTCTTTCTGTGAAGCAGGGTAGGAAATGCTCCTTCCAAGAGGCTCTGAAGATTTAGTCTGTAATTGCTTGTAAACCACTTAAGTGGTAAGTGATACAGAAACCCAAAGAGGTAATTGTAATAGAGGCTTGAGATTAATCTATTTTTGGCATGTTAGACATACTTATGGAGTTGATTCGAGGCAGCTACTGAAAACTGTAAAGTGTCCAAAAAGTGATAGAAAAAAATAGTTTGATTAAAACCGTTCCAGAGGGAAATCCAATCTTCAAAACACTCTCTTAAACCTATTGTTACGGCCTGCAGATGAAGTGCTCTTAAACATTTTCTGATCACAATAGGAGACGCAGACCTGGGAAGGGCCATGATAAGTTTTATTTCAAATAAAAGGTGCTCCGGCTTTGGATTCCCAAGAAAGTAAGCCATGAGATGATGCGTTTCCTCTCCTGCTTATCCCTAAAGAAAAACTGTGCTAGGAAAGTCAGCGAAGAGAGGTAATGGGAGTCTGTCAAGAGAGGATAAGGTCCCCAGTGTTAAGCTTTTCATCATCCAGGATTCAGGGCTCAGATCACTGAAGAACAGCTTGCAGGCTATATTTTGCTCGCCTGCCCTCAAGTGAGCGGTGACAAAGCAAGGACATTAATAAGTGACAGTGGCACGGAAACCATGGGCAGAGTGGTATTATTCGGTATTATTCTCCACACGGCACAGTGAAACTGTCAGTGTGCTAATACACTCTTTGGTATCAGTAAAGGACCCAGAAACTCCTGGTTTATCTCTTTATCATCCAGAGACGGGTTGCACCAGGTACTAGAAACACCCACTTCCCCCCCAAAGCTGCAACTTTTCCAAACATTCCACCAACTTTCACTCTTTGTACCCTCAAGGTCAAGCTTACCTTTTATTAAAAAAAAGAAAAAAAATTCAATCATTTCCTTCCCATTTACTTTGGATTAGTGGATGTTGTGTCAATAAGGACAAATGAAGTTCGCAGGCCAATATGAACTCTTGCTGCAGTATGAATGGTACCTTTTTATACAGACTTTCTACAAAATAAAAATTGACTGATGCCACAATAGGTTTTAATTATTTTTCTTCATAAACTATCAAATTAAATTTTAAGAAGCTGGAGAGGTTATCTCTTATTAAATTGAGACTGAACTCAGAGATGTAACTTTTACTGAAAGTTTCCACGCCAGAAAGCATTTTTGTAATTTTAATCATTTTCAGCAGCCTGCCACATATAACATCTTCCCAAAGTTTCTTATTTTCACATTATTGCAACGGACTCCCATTTCACGTCAACCAGTAAGAATTTCCCCATCTGCAAGCTCTTCGCCCGGCCGCGTTCCAGCCCTCTGCATGGGAATATCGGTGATCTGCTGCCGCGCATCACCGTGCTCAGACATCCCACGGGCACGACGGGCAGGAGGCTGTCGCAGGCAGCCCTTGAGCCCCTCGGCACCGAGCACCGCGATTGCCCGAGTCCAGCCCAGCCACTCTACGTACAGCAGCAGGAGCAATATCCAGCCCTTCCGAGCTACACCGTTATAGAAAGGCTCCTACCTTTCATCTGGGATTTTCTACTCACTGTGCCGCGACGTACGGTCCCAAAGAGCGGCGCCGAGTATCTCAATGACCAGCGCTGCAGCACCGGGTAAGCCACAGCGTATCTGGAAAACACACACATTAATCAACACTCATCGTACTCAAGGGAAAAGTATTTTCACTAATTTAAGCAGCAATGCAGTCTCAACTTAGGAAAGAAGAGAAGCTGGTCTGCGAGTATTTGGCTTGTAAAGCTCAATGATCAAAACTTGGCACTTTTGGGGGCCAACCAGCAAAATATAAAATCCACAGAAGGCCCTGGATCATATTTTTGGATCATGCCTTACGGGGAGAAGAGGAGAAACAGAGACGAAAATGCAGCAGCTGGTAAGAACATGAAAAACCCTAAAGAAGAATGTTAGAAAAGCAGAGAGAAGAGGAAATACTGAAGTTGCTGGGAGAAAAAAAGGAACAAAGAAACGGAAAAAAGACTCTCAGTCTGCCAAAGTTTTCACAATTTCATATAATGTATTAACGTAGCAGAGAGAAAGGGAGAATAATCTATAATCTGCTTTCTGCCTCGGATAGGAGCGGAGCATACAGGTTATTTATTTTCTTATTTCAAGCTCTGCCAGTCAGCGTGGCTCACCACGGCGAGTCCCTGACCTCCCTCCCCTGCGTCCTTGTGCAACTCATTACAGCCAAGGCGTTGACCAAGATCTTTCTGGTCACACAATGATGGTCCCAGGGGCTCAATTTCCTCCTTTGGGCCAATAATACCTAAATCAGATCAATAACAAACCATCACTCATCAAGTCACAGATATAAACTGAATTTTCCAAATAGTAATTTCTTCGTTGTAAATGGTAAGATACTGGTGCACTTTTTTTTTAAAAAAAAACTTTTTTTCTTACTTTTTTTCTTTTCTTTTTTATTTTTAAATTTTATTCATGAGCTGAAGTGACTTTGGGCAGCCACAAACCAATTTTTCACTGTTCTCTGAACAGATGGTTGTTCCAAGAATACCAGCATCCTGGCAGTGTCAAACAGACTTGACCTTCCAAAGCAGCGCTGCAGACTTTTTATTAAAAGCAAAGAAATGAAGTACCACTCCCCTGTTTCCAAATTTTTCGGGATTATTAAGGCATAGCCCATGGCGGCGGACAACGCAAGCATGCGCTGCATTCAAGGGAAACATGAAATTTGGCCTCAGAGGAGGAAGAACAGCTTCTGGAGCTACTGCGTTACTTTGGTGGTGCACAGCCAACTCCAGCGTCGCGTCAGAGCCACTCGGCAGAAGCAGAGGAGGGCCGTGGTGCGATCCCCTCCGCGCCCGACCCCCGGCTCACCCTGCGCTCAGGGGAGCTGCTGCGATGGGCTTCGCACACCCCAGATAAAAAACCCTTCCGCCAGCCCACAAAACGTCCCAGTCCTAAAGCTCAGGGTTTATTCAGCAAGGGTCCGGTCACTATTTATCAATTATAAATAATTGAACTGAACTGTAAGTCTTCAGCAGTCGTTGGCTAGCAGAGCTTTAGGGACCTTTGCCGACAGAGCCTTCACAGGGAAGGCAGCTCATTTTTTTCCTACTTTTTAATTTTTTTTAATAGAAATAATCCTATTTTTCAGATCATTTAAATATCAACTGTGCTTACTTTTCCAGAAGCCACACAAAAAAATCCAATTCCATTTTAGTGCAGTGTTTTTTGTTAAAACTCGATGTCCTTAATCTCAAGGAAGAGAGAGGCCCATTATCTTCCCAGAGACAGTTTTGCTTTTGCAGCATACGTGAAATATTTTGTACCTGATTGATGCTTATAAAGAAAAGAAGTTTGGGGGACAGAGCCCAGGGAACAACTCCTGCCACAAGATCAATACCTCATTATATATTAAATGTACAAGTTAAGCCGTTCTTAGTTTCCAGTTGACAAAGAGTGGCACAAATACCCACAGTCATTTGGGGGATTTTGTGCAAATTACCCACTTGACCTCCTTCTAAGAGCAAATGAAAAGATGCCACCCTTCCAGCAAGCACTGCCTTTTGCCCGCGAGCTATAAAATATCGCAGAGGGATTTTGAAACGAGTCCAGTGTTAGCCAGAGAAAGCGAACACAATAATCTCAGCTGGTGTCCCCTTAGATGATAAGCCGAGGATTGCAAGTCAGATGGAGTCAAATAGCTGAAGCTCTATTGCATTTTCAAGACAACCATGTGTGAAAAGTGGTTGGACTAAAACAGTCGGACTGCTGAAGCATCGCTTTAATGCAGGAGGCAATTACAGACTTATGAGGTGTGAGCACTTCTGAGCGAAATCCCTTCCATTTTGAAGACAACAGCGTGTGAAGTGATAGACCATCTTGGAAAAGACAAATCCAGTGCTTTAATGTAAAGCGTATCGCTTCACGCAAGTCGCCCATGGCACTCTCTGGTTTTTAATGCTATTGAGAACCACTCATTATTCCTCCCACTCAGAGGTTTAACTAATTCAGAGCAAAGCTTTGTAACTGGGGAAGCAGTAATGGAAAAGAAGGCTCTGCTCAGAAGGTCTGTAATATGCCTCCAGCAGAACATCTTCACCATGGGCAGAGGAACCCATTATCTTCTCTTTCACGTAAGGCACAGAAAGACCATTAAGGAAAAACAAAAGACACTCCTGCTGAGGGGCCATGGGTGACATGGGGAAAAGGTGTAATTTAGGTTCAGAAATCTTTAGTAGACCAACCTGTAGAAGTTTCTCTAGTGTATGGGCAGGGGGCACGTTCGCCACTAACCCCCTATTCAAATAGGGGGTGGTATTCTGGTTCGCATGTCTAACTCGGAGAGAGCCATCCCAGCCAGTAAGAGCACAGCCCAACAAATGCAGTATCAACAATCCATGCTATGGCTTAAAATCCAGCGATTTTCCTTCGCTGGAGTTCCTGGTTTACCACCATTTAACACCGACTGCTATTTTCATCTCTTAATTGTTTAACGATTGGTGGAAAAGCAGAGAAACGATGAACCTCTTGGCCAGTGCGCAGGATAATGAAACCATCGAAGCAATGATCCAAGCTGAACTAAGTGGAAATTTGGCCCTGAAAGTATTCATCACATTTTTTTCTGACTTCACAATTTTACTTCAGCTGTCAGAACGGCAATGTGAAATAACATCGTATATTCATAGTGCCATCTGCATTACAGTACAAAATCTCCTACCAATCAATGCAAGTGTCCAAAGAACACTTCCAATTTGTCACAATAACCTTCAAAACTTGACAGGAAATCATGCAAATTATTGCGCTTGGATCTCTGTGTATCTTGTGATTATTTATACTCTGCCATTATCATTCTAAACGTTTTCATTTGGGGTTCCCATATTTCTCAAAAGAAAGGTGGAATTGAGAGATTAAACCTACCACAGGTTTATTGTGCACTTTGCGCCCCTGTTTGGTGCTTTTGGACCTTTAAGAAACACTGGTATGACTGCACTTGGAGAATTACCAAGAAAATCAGTGTGTTAAAAGGCTTTAAACTGGCATGTCTCAGAATATCAATAATCAAGCCGCTTTGCTCAATTCCACATATATTTTTTTTCCCTTTCATAACAAATTTTAGATGTTAGTGGGAACAATTACACTAAAAAAGTACAGTATATTTTTTAATCGTCAAGCGTGATAACCCCATAAACCTCAGGTTTAGCCTTTAAATAAAGAGATGAGTTTTCCTTTTAAGGGAAAACTATCAAATGCCAGAGCTCTGGGTTCCCTGGACAAGGTGCTCACTGGTTTTATGAGTCAGGAGAGAAGCTCGTAAGCCAGTTACTGCGGAGGTTGTTGCTGACACTGAGCGGGTCGGTAGGGCTCACCCCGTGTGTGTTTTCAGCACCAGCCGGTGACACCTCTCCTCCCGCTGTGAACATCTGGCCAGCTGCAAGCCCCCCAGCTGCGTGCTGGGGCTTACCTGCACGCTGGAGCACCGCAGTGCCCGGGCATCTGCTGCTCACGCCATTTGCCAGTTCCTTTAGTGAGGATCGATCGGAGTTAGAAGGCACTAAAGCTTAGGGAAGAAATATATTCAAACTTGTAAACAGCCTCACCAGCTGGTTACATCCAGCTCCCAACCAGGAATCCAAGCTAGAGCCTGATCTGCTGAGCTCTGACGAGGCTATGGACCACGGCAACTTGCTTGGCTTTGCAAGGCGTGAGAAAGCAGATCCCTGAGCTTCAAAACCAAAGGCAATTTGCTCTCAGCACAGAGCATTTTCTAAATGCATTCAGTATTGGGAAATGCAGATTACATTGCAAGTCTATAAAAAGCTCCATTTAAATAACAACTATAGAGCTTCACAGGAGACAGTTTTCTAGGACAATGGGCAGACTACTGGGATGCACTTGGAAAGGTCACGCCATAAGCAACTGCCTGTACAAATTTTATGACTGGAAGCTAATAAATAAAAAAAGCGATACCCGTAGTCGATAGCCATTACCAACCAGAAAAAGAGACCACAGGCACTGGAAAAAGAATTTTAAAAATCGTTAGTGGCGGATGTGCTGAGAAACCCATCAGAGAATTCACATAACTTTGAGAACAAATCCAGTCGCTGTTGCTTTAAATCAGAATTCTGCATTTGCATTAAAAATTCATCAGAGTATTTATAGCCAAGTTAAAAGACAAGAAAAAAAAATAACCAAAACACCCCACTGGTGTTAACAACCTGTTGCAAACGGTTATATCGGGCAACACCTTTTCTGAGAGCTCCTGTTCTGGGTGATGGAAATGAACTGTTGAAAGCCCAGCGTGCTGCTACACGAGGTGCTGCTGGCAGATGCTCCCGGCTGAGCCGGTGCAGCGTGCTGCAATGCAGCTCTTGTGTAACCACCCTCTACGCTGGATTCGTGCAGCGGCTCTCCCCGCTGGCACACGCGCTACAGCGCGCAGGGAGGCAGGCGCGTGGGTGGGAAGGGAACGCCCGCAGCACACGCTCCCCTGCCTCGGCACAACGAGCGATCCTGTGAAATGGATATTCCACCCTTCTTTGAGATGAACGGGGCCAAATGGCACCGCGCAGTAAGACACGGTGACCTGACCCGACCGAAACAGCTACTGCCATTTGGCCCTTGGCGGGTCAAACACTAAATAAAAGCCTCTAATACTACCAGTAAGATAAATACTCTGAAGAGCGACACCGGCTGAGGGCTGGTCCCTGCGGCTGGCCCACGTGGCTGGTACAGCGCGTGCATCTACAGCTCCCGCTCCCAGAGAACCGCCTGGGACGTAGAAGTTGCAAATGTCAAACGTATAGGAGAAACCGGCCATTTATTCAAAGACAATATACAAAAAAAAGAAAGAAAGGTGGCATTTGTCAAATTAATTATGCTCTACAAATCATCCCCTGGCTCCCTTCCCTCGGGAATTGCAGTGGCGTTGCAGCCGTTGCTTCCTGACCTCACGGCCTCAAGAGAAGTGGCTGCAGCTTCCACCGCGCTCAACAGACCTACAGGAAGGACGGATGGAGACTTTTTTTGGGTCTGTTCCTGCCACTCAGCAATATTTTGGGCTTTACCTTGGCATACATCAGTGATAAAGCAACATCAATCACGGGGAAAATGCCTAAGTTGGTTTTTTTTTCTAATATGGCTAAAAAAAGCCAGTGTGATTTCTCACTATCTGAGGTGCACAGTGTCGCATGCAACAGCAGCAGTGCGGACGACTTTTGGCTTCAGGCAGTTAGTCTGGAGGCTAAAAGATAACTTTGTGAATAAAAGGTGAACTTTGGTATTACTATCTAATTTCTCATCTATTTACTAAGAGAAAAGTTAGAGAAGAACAGTCATCTGTGAGACGAGCAGAGTAAGACCTCCTGAATTTCAAGGTGTTCTGCTTAGTTCTGGCTGACTTCTCAGAGAGTATCCCTTATGTTTATTCATTTTTGGTCATTTAATTGTTATTATAAATTAATGCTATTGACAACAAGTGCTAGGAAGAGGTCAGAGCACACCCAAACACTGTAAAAAATGTCTATACCCAGCTCTGCCCATCGCATAGCAATGCCGTCCTTTGATTACGAGACCTCCAAGATTTGAAGCTTAAGCTTCTCTAGAGCAGAAATGATTCCAGGTGCACAAAATTGTTCCACACAGAAGTATCCACACATCTTTGCTCCCTAACTAGACCTGCACCAACAGAAATGTAGTATAGCAGCGAAATTACCAACACTTATAACACAGCAGGATATACAGTTTTCTAATTGAATACACTAAGATGCAACCAATCAAAAAAACAAAGAGTACACTTAGAATAAATGAAAAGATACCTTTGCATAAAATATATTCTCATTAGAAGAAACAATGACTGCTATGAAAAAAGTCACCGAGATACTTTTGTGACTGGTAATTTTAAACCAAAGACAGTTCTATGCAAATTAAGGAAAACAAATCCCTAAAGAAATAATAAAGTCTGGCTTAACAGTCCTATCATTTTTACTACATATGTAGTACGGATGCTGTGCTATAATTAGTGCTATATGGTGTCTTTTAAAGCTTGTGGCATATGTTTTCCAAAGCAAGACCTTTAAACAAAACAAAACAGAACAAACCACAAAACCCCAAAAACCAACCGAACAAAAAACCACAGCAAAAGGAATCACTAATAGAAAATTTAGTTTTTGAGACATTTCAAAGAATGACACTTCAAATTTTTTTTATAGAAAAGACTAGATGTATTCTTTTTTCTATATATATATATATAGAAAAAAAGTCTAATTAATGATCAATGTGAAATGCTCAGTTAGGGGATTAAAACCATGGACTCCTATCAATCACAGTGCGTAAAACTTTAGGGGCTCTGCTGGTCATGATAATCTGCATTCAGCGTACGCCCTGATCTAACAACTACTGAAATCAATAGCAGCTCTTGGATAAGGTCCACAACACCTATTAGCGTCTAAGCAAGCTTGACCCAAAGGTTTGAAACAATTCAGCGTGATCGGGACAAGTACTTCTGGCCAACGACACACAAGCTTTGGGCGGACATACAAGATACGCGTTGGAGAACGGGTGCGCGTGCGTGTTCATGTGATTAAAGCCTGATATTCGGGGATGCCCGCAGGGTCAGAAGCTGCCGAGGTGTCTCAGTACTCGATGAAGGCGTAATTTTTGCCCCTCGCATTTCTGAGCTGCCTGTTTGCATCGGTGTAGGGGACCGACTGCACCAGCGCGGCAGCGCCTTTGGCCCCATTCCCCGCTGCCTTGCCCACCAGCGAGGCCAGGACAACCCATCAGACGCGGGGCGCTGCACCAGGATAATGAGGTGGGAACGAGTATTGGTATAACGAGATGGGAAATCGATTCTCCTCTTTCCAACACCACATTTGCTGTAAAATTCTTCAGAGTAACTTTTCTTACCTCACAAATTGCATGGCTTAAGAACGGCTTCCAAACGTGCATTAAGATATTATTCAAGCTTTCTATACCCTTACATAAGAACGCATTGCTTATTAGCGATGGGCTCAGCAGCACCCCACGCTGTCCCACTGTGCTTCAAATTTCTTCACGTTAAAAAAAAAATACATAAAATATATATCTTGTAAATATAAATATATAATAACATGCAAACTTATTCTCAAACTAATGAATTTAGTGACCACCTGGAAATTATCTCGAGGTGCTTCAATGTTACACATCTCAAATGAGAGCGGTTGTCTCAGGAACTGTGTGTTCTCGGAGTGGGGAAGGATTAATCTTTATTACACAGCTCACCAGTTTCATTTCAATTACTTTAGTAATTTACTACTGTATATGGGACCTTTGGGGAACAATGAAAATGTTTTCAGTGCTGTTTTTTTTTCAAGTTCACCTTCAAGTTTTAGAAAACGCAGTTTCCGATTTTCCTCACTGGGAAAGAATTTACAGTTTTAGGAAAAATGTTCCTGTGTACCATGGCGATCCACAGCTCTTCCTAGTTGTTACGACAACGGCCCTATCCCCCGGGGCTGATCAGACTATTGAAGTAAGGGAAAGAAAAATTCAACCAACTAATCAAATTTAACCTCTCCGTTTCAGAAACGATGCACCAAGCGCTGGAGCTCCCTTTCACCAAAATGTCCCTGGCATACACCCTGAGCGACAACTGCAACGACAAGCCAAGCCCAGCCTAAGCAGGACACACAACTAGGAGACAAATTGCCAAAGTATTTTTTTTTTTTAACCAAAACTCTATGTTTTAAGCAGCATCAAGCCATCAGCCGTTAGACGACGGGGAAACGAACGGCGGGGACGCAATGAAGCGCAGACACAAGCAAGTGCCGCCACATGGGAGCTGTGATATTTCGGCGCAGCTCCCTTACGCCTTGACGGCACGAGACTAATGACACGCGTGATTTAAGGACAAACCGGCAGCAGACGGGAGGTGCCAGGTGACTGAGGCAGCAGGCCAGGAGGAGCCCAACACCGTGCGTGAAAACCTGGGGCGACCAGGGCCAGCGACCCTTGGCGGGGACTCGGCAGAGCCCACAAAGCCACCAACCCTTCGGAGAGACTTCTCCGAAAAGAAAAGGCAGGTCGGGCTGCGGGTTCCTCCGGCGCACGCACAGAAACCGGTAGCAAGTTGTTTAGTAAATACAAAGTATGTAAGTAGAGCTCAATTGGAATAAATCTGCAGCTCTTCTTTCAGTCGAGGTTTCTCTGTTTCTATTTAATTCCACCTAGCTCTTCAGGCATCGTTCCTGTTGCGTTTCAGTCTAAATTTAAAGTTTTTGTAACGTCATTTCTAAGATTGAGATGTTGTTGGGAGCAGGGGGTGTACAAATTATTCAACACAAATTAATTTTAATAATAATGGGTGAGGATTGCAGAAGGAGGGGTTTTATCCTGTTGTAAATTAAGTTTTGCCTGATTAATGGTGTTACCTGGGAGGAGATGGCAAGCTTTATTGTTTTTGCTTTTCAGATGCCTCCGAACTGGTGACATATCTTACCTATTAAATAGCAATCATCTTCGTTTTTGGCACAGATGGCTGCATGTCAACATATTCTTATCAGAACAATGGAAATTGAAAAATATTGCAAATACTTTCAGTAAAACACTTGAGAAAACTCTTAGTGCACATTGGGACAATGAATTTAAATACCTTCCTTGGATTTGTCCTCCAATTTACTGTAAAGTTTATTTTAAAGTTAGCAGTCTATTTTGAGTTATGATTAATGGCTTTGAAAAGGCTTTCTTCAGCTGCACATACCAACAAAGGATTTAGAATTAATTCACATCTTCTAACTTCTTCCTTAATGGATTTTTTAAGGTCCACTGCAAAGAATCAATCAATACCAGGCTGAAAGCTCTAGCGCGTAATGCATCCTGCAGCGGCAGAAGGCTTCTGCGTGAAGCAGGGTGAATTATGATAGTCTGAATTAATTGGAATTATTTGCACTTATTAAAAAAGCAAAATAATAATTTGCATTAATTTAATTCCAGGATACACAGATAGCAACTCAGTCTGACTTTAAAAAAAGTACCAAAAGCTGGGGGGTTTTTGGTAGTCAAAAAATGTATTTTGTGACTCTTCCCTCAAAAACTTACACACTAATGCACTGAGTATTTTCTTGTCAGGAAACATTTCATTTCCAGGGCATTATTTTCAGGGCAAAGTGACATTTGCATGGTAATTTTGTACCTTGTGTGATTGCACATAATACTAATGTAACTGGCAAGCAGAACAAGTAAACTAAAGCATTTCCATGTATTCCCCCCCCATTGCTTTCTTTACTTGATAGCACATTTTGTTAACTCAGTTTCAATGGGTTTTTTTTTCATAAATCATGTAAATTTTTGAAAAAATGCTCAGCTGTGGTGTGCACAGAGGAGCTGCCACCGACCGAGCTAGAACGGGGCCGGGGCAGCGAAGGGCCTTCCCAAGTACGCCAGCGATGGTCGGGAACACCATCAGAAAGGGCTGGGACAAGTTGTAAATGCCTTTGTACAACACTATTCCTCTGGAAACAGGAACTTTTTAAAACTTTGCGGTTACCAAATAAAAAGAAATTGTCATGTCAATGGCACCAGTCTAAATGATGAGGTCATCGTCCAGAATAAAGACAGCAAATCTGTAAAAATCTGAAAAACAATTGGGTTCTAAAATAACAACAATTTGGATAACTCTTGACATTAAAAAAAAAAAAATACGAAGACTCCTTCCACTTTGATTTCCAAACGGAATCCACAGGCTACTTTTCATTGACCTCATTACTTTAGGCAAAGACAACATCAAGCTTGTGAAACACCATGTTAAAATTGGAACCACAAAATTCCAGAAGTCCATTTTTCTCTAATTACCCAAAGAGGTGACAAGAACTCCTAACTTTTTAGTCCCTAAATCTTTTATGAGGAAAGGACCAAATCCAGCAATTCGCAGCAAGTCACCAAGCCCGGCTGAATGTAGCATATATATAATTTACTTGTACATTTTACCTATACTTTTTGCATTTTACTTACTACAATCTCTACATTTTATTACTTTCTGTTGGATGAGATACAGGCAAGAGTCTCCATGTGAAAATATCGGTTCAGTGTAATGTCTGGAAGTTAATTCATCTCAAAAAATAGCTATGCCCTGAAAGATACATTGAGTTACTGATCTTAAAAGTCCTAGAGAGGGCAAGGAACAACCGTCCCATGTCCAAGGAATCAAAAAATAGTATCAGATATTTCATGCGGCAGCATCCAAAATTTATCTCTTGCAGCAACAATAAAATAGGTTGAAATGCGGACGGGATCAAGCTAAAGGTTTGATCTGAAAAATACAAACCTTTAGGGGAAAGCAGAAAAAAAAAAATGACTGCAAAAAATAGTTTCTTCTTGAAACACAGTCAGTACGTGCAAAAATGTTTTTTGTTTTAGGTCTTGGAGTTTGTTTCTGTTATTGCTCAAGGATGTAAAGGTGAAATGCATTCAACATACAGGCAAATATCTTCTCCCTGCCTCCTCAGGAACACAGCAGCTTTGCTATGAGCCCTGAAAACCACATTCATTTTCTTTCTGGCTCATGCAACAGCTTGAGAAATAAGATTTTTGGCCAAAGTTGCCCATTTCTGCAAAAAAAAATTATAGAACAGTTACTGATCTCAGAATATTTACAGCATCTAAATATTCTTTAATTTGTTCCTTTTCCCTGCTGACCTGCATGCTTGTCTACTTGTTAAAATTAATTAAAAATCTGTAGAACACAATTAGCCTTTTTGAGAAGATTGAAACAACAACAAAAAAGGGGCCCTGTGTATCAGCCGGGTTGTCTGCATTTGTCCTCTCGCCGCATTCAGGCTGCGCTTCCCTCTGGTTTGTCTATAATGCATTAAAAAAATCTGCGTAGGTCGTATGGCTGTTAAGCAGAATATAGGTAGGTAATATATCAAGAACATAGTAAACTATTAAAACCAAAAGATGCTTATCAAGCAGGGCTAATCTTGACACTCGCACAAGTTCAATTTTTCTCCATCACCCCGTTATTTGTACTGCAACATCAGTATAAAATTTTTTTTTTTGAAAATCATAAGAACATTTCACGTAGAGGAGATGGGACAAGTAACACCGCAATAAAAATTCATCATATTTTGCTACCTTAGCTATTCCTAGTGCTCTGACATAACTTTCACCCCGATACTTCAGCTGATAAACATCCACACATCAGTTTTTGCTGAAAGGATCATATAGCATAAAATTAGACTCACGAAGAAAAAGAAGGAAATTGTCTATTTTCCTGCTGTTTGTACTCCTCTACGTAACAGATTATCATTAAAACACCCTACAACAGAGACACCCCGTAGGCATTTCGGAATGTGTTTCGGAAGGAGTCTGTATGTTTTAAGCACCACTCTGGTTACTTTACAGAAGATTAATTGTCTATCGTGTTTATGTAAATAGGAAAGTGAAGATTCCTGTGCATCCTTATTCATAAATTAAAACCAATGCTTTCCTACAGTTATCGCCGTAAAGGGGAAATAGACCTTGACTAGATGTAATGAGGCATTTGTGTTTGCCATAACTATAATTTACTATTACTGCTTGAAGAGCTATCAGTTCTTGTTTAGTCTGTTAAGTGACAATAAATGCAGCTAAAATAAATTCTGATGAACACTCTTGGGTCACCTTACTGAATTTATGGGGCATAATATAGCATTATTTGAAAAAACTCTAATCTTTGGTGCAACACGCATTAGTCTGAAGCACTGGTTTGATTGTTCAGGCCGTGGGTACGTACACACACACTGATTCGTTCATGAGGTGCCTGACTTTTGGAAGGATGACCTCTGACTGGGCTTTGGCTCCCTGGAAGGCATCATGCAAGACTATTTGAGTGAGTGCTCACAAAGGACGGCAAATACGTCACAAAGCTGCGGGTAGCCTCGTCTCAGAAGTCTACTGAGCAATAATGGAGTGGACCAGCAGGGTCTGCCTTGTTGGGGCAGGGAGGATGGAGGACCCCAGCCCTCCTCCACTAGCGCCGTTGCCTCCACCTCCCCAAGCAGTCTTTACTCTCACAGCACTCTGTATGCGATTTTTTTCTTTCTATAAAGTGATAAATTCAGAAACAATCCTAGAGGACAAGAACAAAGATGGGTATAAGAACCACCATTGGCACGATCAAATACGTGGTGTGCCAGGCAGGTCCACAAAGAGACTGACACCAAACCGTGGCCACGCTTACGGAAGAGGTCGTGAGAGCTCCTGCCCTCCTCATTCCCCTACAGACACATCTACATATCTCTTCTGAAAGATAACATTTTGGAGGGAGAAGTATTTCTTCAAAATTCCAAATTGTTATTTGAAGAGCAGATAATTTTTTTGACGTTTTATAGTAAACGGAATAAAGAGGAAAAAAAGAGAGGAGAGACCAAAAAAAGGCAGAAAAAATAAACCTAATGTTATTCAGAAAATACTAAGCAGGAAAGCACAGGTTTTCTTTACAGCTGCCCTGGGCAAATTATTCCAGTGATTCAAAATCAAACAGAAACCCCCGTCTCGCTTGTTGCCTTATTTGCATACACGTACACAGTGGATCTTCTCGTAACATGTTTCACTGAACAAAATACTCACATGGACGCGCTACATAAAGTGCTACGTGGTTTGTTGCCAAAAAATGCTAAATAGTTAAGAGAGATATTTATAATGACTCAGACCAGGCTGTGATTTCTTCTGTGCTTTGGGAAAGAAGAGCGGTGCCTCCTTCCAGCAGCGGCACGAGGGATGCGAGCGCTACGAGAAAGCCCAAGCAGCCTTCCTGGGCCTGTCTGGCTGCAGGAAAGATGCTGCCATGAAAAAACTTCTTTAACCCAGCAAGGGACTTTTCTCTGTGCTGCAACACTCAGGACACGGTGACGTTGGGAGCGCTACACGGAAGATGCTCTGCTCCAGCCCTGCACCGGCGCAGGCGCTGCTGCGACCACCTTGCAACGGGGGGGAGGCGGCGGTGGCGGAGGAACGTCTGCGCCCAAGCCAGGGCTGACAGAGGCCACTTAGCACCAGCAAAACAGCTTTTTGGAAGATCTCCAATTCAAGCAGCTCTCTCCAAAGACTGAGCTATCTCCTGTCTGCAGCTTCTCTTCCAAAAATGTGCTGAGCAGAAGTTAACAAGTGCATCTCGCATCCATCTTTCGAGTCAAAGATGGCCAATGAACAAACACCAGCCTCTGTTAGATCAGAATGCTGAAAATCGAGGAGTGTAATCCAAAGTCTAATTTAAGTAAGTGAAAAATCCTACTGACTTCAATGAGGCAAGACAGTCTATATATGGAGAGGATGGCAAGCCCTCACTTCTTGTATTCCCTTACATTCCGTGACACAAGCTGTTCCCAAGAAACGTAAGGACATTTTGCTTTCAATTAAAATAATGTACTTACATAACATTACTGCTTTTCACTCTATCGTGCCTGGTCTTCACTTCAGGAGCTTATCACTGTGATCCACGTTTCCTTATCCACCTTAGTATCTTATTCCAAGGGAGTTCGACAGAATATCAATACAGAACCGGCGTTATTCTTTAGAAATGCTTTTCCAGCCCCATTATGTACCTGAGGGGAGGGTATGAGGTGGAGATTATTGTCATGTTGCCCTCCTTCATCTTCCTTAAGTACAAAATATAAAAACGCTTGAATACTTTTTTTTTTTTAACCTATTTTTGAGGGAAATGGAAGTCTGAGCTCTCTACAGCACCCAAAGACTGATCTTGAAATCATGAGCAAGACTCTTAATTCTTCTGTTGTTAAGGGTGTGGGAAAATAATACACAGGGAAAGGTACTTCATCATACAGGCTTTCATTATGGATTGTGCTCTCATATTTATTAAAAATAATATTAACGCTACTTCCTATTTATTTAATGCTTTTCCTCTTCAAAGCACTTTTTAGACACTAGCTAATTAATTTAATGACTTGTGATATTTCAAGTGTGCCTCTTGTAGGCAAAGCTGAAGAAAGGGCTTTGCTCAGAGCAAGGGAAAGTGCATTTACAGATGTTTTTTGCACAGCTGTGGTCTCTCAAAGGCGGGTCAATAGCTCTAGCCCTGTTAGCCTCTTCAGAAGAGCAAGAGGGAAACCAGGGCTGTGCCTTTTTGGCCCTTGAACGTCCTTCCAGTGCAGCAGGGTGAAGTAAATGCTTCGCTCGGAGCACAGCGCAACCGCTGGCAACCTTCACCTCCCCGAGCCATGGCTACCGCAAGATCTCCCGCTTTGGGAATATGCTTTGGCAGAGCTCCAAGATTAAAAAGCCCAGCAAAGCCATCCGAGAGCTGCTCTCTGCTGAGGGCTACACCTCCCTAAAGGCTCAGCTCAGGGCCAGCGGAGGCCAGTTCGAACTGCCGGTACCCAGCCAGCTCCTGACACGGCTCCCTTGTAAGCCAACGCTGCATCGCCCACACGGGTCTCAATAAGAGATTAAACAGTCTGAGATTTCCTTGTCCTTATGATAGCTGTGCTTGAGACTCCTACGTACCAACACGTTCACGTTGAAGTTCCGCAGCCAGAACAGTTAATGGCACGAGAAGCTACAGCCCTCCTTCCCCGAGCGGTGGCTGCTTAGTAGGCGCCCGGCCTCCTCTCCAGAGAGCGATCACATCGCTTCCCCGTGTTGATTATGGCAATGCTTTACGCTACACGCACCCGGGACACAGGACATGCAGTACGCGTTAGCTGCCCCTCGACGCACCGCAGGAGCCGGGGCAGGAGCCCGTCTCGCCCGGCACACCAGCGAGCTCCCTACGGACCGCGGCTGGGAATTCGGGCCCACATGCAGGACTGCGCAGTCACGCCAGGGTACGCTGGATTAAAAGCAGTGTTTCTAAACAGAGTGCTCAGCACGTGCAATATTGCACAGACCAGTTGATAACGCAACCCCTCGTAAAACTACCTTCACCTGTGTTGTTAATAACAAGGTGACATTTATGAAACTAATAAACTCTTAACTCCATTATGCTTTACTGCAATTCCTCAAACATGACCTCTGTAATGTATTCACTTACTGAAACCATTTGAGTCATTTAAATATCCTTAAACCATGAAGGAATTAGTTCCCCCCCTCGCAGATACGGGTGTACCACGGCAAAGCTGTCATAGCCTCGGTGATGACAGGGAGTTCCGCCCTTTTTTCCTAAAGCCACGTGCTGTCATCCACGGCACAGGGACGTAGTCTGGGGGGGTTCACAAAGGTTTTGGCAAACGAGCAGAGCCGGAGCGAGGAAAGCCGTGCGGACACAACCACGGCACAGCTGAGAGCCACCTACCAGGGAGGTGATGCTTCTGGAGCGTCATGAGTCAGACAAGCAAGTCATATTTTAAGTGTATTTGAGACATGGATGGCATATTCAAAATAGTTCTTATAAAAAATGGCTCGGTGTTATAGGATAATTTTCAGTGAAATTAAAAAAAAAAAGAATCTGCTAAGAGTTACATCAGTCAGAAACCAAACCTTCATAAAGTGTCTTTTTTTCCTCCCCCTAAAAAAAAGCAGTCATATTGCACCAGGTCTGTGGATAACTTAACATTGTATATGCAAAGCAAAGGCTTTTTTCAAACTTGTTAGAAAAGGTGAAATTTAGCTTTAAACTGTGTCCCACATAATAACAAAAGAAGCGTGTCTTTTAGGACCTGGATTCAAATGCGCAATTGGTTGAAATATAAAGCTTTCTTCCTGGCTAGCCTTTTGAATGGAAATCAGAATTATCCTGAACTTAAATCTAACAGGGTTTACTCGTGCCCTTGGTCTCTCTCACGACTTGCAGACCCCGTCGCACACCAGTTCCAGCGCAGACCATGCTGCCTCGCGTCAGGGACCGAACTCTCCGGTGATGCGTGTCGACATCACCGCGGCAACTCTGATTTAAGCCACATCAGGACTGTGCCTGTAAGTGAATAACTCAACAGCTCACTCAAACCAGGATGTCCTTATAAAATACCTTCAGAAAGGGTCGCATAGCACACTTCATTCTTGGGTGTTTCCGAAATACATAACAACCACTCAAACTCCTTCCTGGGCATCTCCCTCTTCATCTCAACCACGGTCTGACTGCAAATCAGTTGCCAGCAGAATAATTTCCAGGTATCCTTCGCATAGAAGCGATCTCCTGAGAGAGTATTTTGGCAATCCAATTGAATCTTCAGCGTGTTGATTATTTTTTCCCCATGGTAGAAGTGACCGTAGCAGTAGCACAGGATGTAAGGGAGCCTTCTTGGTGCTTCCAGTCCTCCGAGTTAAACAAACAGAAAGATTGTGGCTGGCTTCTGTCAAGGAGAATTTGGCTCCTAAACAGTTTTACTCCCCTGCATATATCTTTTCTGAATGGGAAAGAAAACTAAATGAGGCACTTCCAGCATGCAACCATTTAAGATCATCTACTTCCCTCACTGCTCCCATCACTGAAGGCACTGGAAGCAGCAACCCAAGGGAAAACCCCGTGTTTCCAACAGCATCCTGCAACCCTTAACTGCTCGGAGCATCCCCTCTCCCCAGCTCCTCTGAGAGCAGGTCGGGGCGGGGCAGGACCTAAGGCATTTCTGTTCAAAATATGTGCTTCTACATAATTTCCAGTCTCCAGGTTTTAAAGAGGAGCATTTTTACTTCTTAAAAATGTCTTGCTATTGCAATTTATTTAGGGAATGTTTGAATTTTTTTTTTGTTGGTTTTTTTTTTAGTTGTTGGGGTTTTTGTTGTTGTTGTTGTTTTCTTTTTTAAATTCTTCATTTTGTACCCTTGCAAGGATGGAAGGAAGTAAATGAACTGGAAATGAATTTCACGGTGGGGAGAGAATTTTAGACAGAAAAGTCCTTCAAAGAATTTTTTCATAACCAAGAAGTGGCAAGATCTATATAGCTGCAGTTGGACTAGATGACCTTTGTAGGTCCCTTCCAGCTGAACTATTCTGTTCTATTTTAAATATGATCAGCCCAAGCCACATCCACTGCTGGTATCAGTGGGTTTCCCTGAAGGCCCGTGAGGCACGGGGGATGAAACCTCAGTGGTTGTTAGAGCACAAATACCATTGGGGGTTCCTGTTATCAAAACTGGGGTTTCGTTAGAGAAATTACAGGGCTGCTGTGCTGAATTATTTTCTCTACCGCAGACGCAGCACGTGGCACAATCAGATGCGAGGCAGAAGAGCTGACCGGGCGCAGGAGCACAGGTAGCAACACAACAAACTCATTTACTCCGCTGCAGCTTTCTGGCACATCACCTAATGCTATCCTCAGCCTTTCTTCAAAAGCCCTTGGCAGGGCTCTGCCAGCCTCCAGCGCTTGCCCATGGTCAGTCCCTCTCTCCAGCCCCCCTTGCTCACACGGTACTGACCAGGCACAGAAAACATTTCTCAGAATACCCTAATTTGATGCCTCCTGTTAGGCTTCTCTTCCCATTGCCCACCCAGAATTTCCTTCAGAGTCAGCTAACACAAAAGCCGTATTTTATTCCCCTTTATCCGTGATCTCATTGATGTTTCCAAAGGCAGCATCTGTTTTGTAGCCGAGTTCCCCAGGAACCATTTTTATGTGCTTTATAAGCCCTCTCCCACTCTCTTATTTGCTGTTTCGCTCTCACTCAAACTTCACTTGCTGAGCAGGAGGAAGAAGCAACAAGACCCTTACATTCAGAGCTCAACCCTTGCTTTCACAGTCACAAAGGACAAAGAAAGGGCAAAGTCCTTGCTCGTCGTAAGAAGTGACCCGTGACAGCTTGCATCAGTATCGCCGCCCTGCAATAACGCGAAATCAACTGACAAGAGCGATGAGGGATTCAGGCACAGGGAAAATCATCATTCTTTTGACAGCTCCCAAAACCTACATTTTCTTTATTTTTGTAATTGTTCGCTTGCCAAAGACTTCAGAAGACCTCGCTCTCTGTGTAACACCTGTCTGGGAGTCACTTCGAAGTCACTGAATAAAACACATAAAAACGTGAGGGTTCTGGTGAGGACTGCTCCTACAATTCCACATATAATTTCCTAATACCTGTATCGCTTTAATATAAAATCATTCACATACATTGAAATCCACCTGACCGTATGTACCCAAGTTTATCTCTCCTGTCACGTCCTTTGGAGACAAAGCTCTCACACAACCACCCCTATCAGTTACCTGCACGCTGACTGCCATGTCAAGTGCCAGCCAGGTTTGAAGGCTTCATTAAGACACTGCACAAGATCTCAGAACGTTTACATTCATTTTTAGGGTCTCTGTGATCCTGGTACCCCTCACGGGTTAGCCCGACTCAGCAAAGCCTTTTCCTTATACTTCCCCTGGGAGTCTGTGAACAGACCTAATGAATTCAGCACAGCATAAAGCACCTCTGAAAACCGTTGGAGGTTCAAAATCTTCATCTCTCTTTTTTCTCTCTACACAGTTTTCCTTGCCTATTTAGGCTGCAGCTCTTTGGGCACTGACCACCTCCAGGTTTATTTTCACAGTGCCGATGCAACACGAGTTACATGCACGTCGGTGAGACACCAACAGCCCTCTCCCCTCCCAGCACGAACATTTCCATCTCACCCAGGGGCTGTTCCAGACAATCATTTGCTCCCATTCCAGGGGCAGCCACGTCTCATCTTGGCTCCTCACCATACCACTTCTCCTCTTGAACACACAACGCCAAGCTTGAGATTAACCTTTCTACCAGCCTGAGAGCTTCACTGGACTGAGGTTTCATTCTTCCTGTAGAGCAGCATACACAGTAATATTTATGTTACAAAAACACAATGAGGATAAGTTGCCTTTGAAAATATTTGCAATAAATGTACAAACGTTCTCACCTACATCTGTATAATTAACAATAACGTAAGCTAATAGGGCACTCCACTTTGCAAAATGCATCTGCAGGCTGTTTCCCAATACTCCAGTTTTGCAGTATTATTTTTTCCCAAAACCTGACTTGGTGCCTTGAAATGAAAATAATGAACTACGACTCTTAATAGCAGCACTGTCATCATTGCTACTTTACAGTACAATTTCTTTGGACACTTCTGGTACCTGCTTGCTTTTCATTCTGCATATCTTAGTTAGTCTAATCGGGCCTTCCAGTAGGATACTGGAAGATTCACAAAATAATGACAAAATAATCAGTACGTGATCAAAAGCCTAAAACGCAAGCCATAGCCTCGAGGTACAGTGGAAGGCAACTACAAAAATCACCAGACATTTAGCCATCCTGCAATTAATTCCCCGCAGACCTGGCTCTGAAGTCAGTAACTGAGAGTACGATCACACTGAACATGGGAGAGATTATTTTGGATTAGAAGCTGAGGCTGCTGTGCCCCCTTGGCCCCGGCTAACGTTAAACATGAAAGCTGCAGTGCAGATTAGAAGGTTAATTTGAAGAAGCCTGTTTTAGGGCCTGCTGGGATGAAGATCTGTTACTTTCACCCCTATGGATTTGTTCCTGGGTATTAGTTGTTGTCTCTTCTTTTCCAGTACAGAAACTCCATCAGACAAAGATCCAAGTTACTTTTTTTTAAACCTGTATGAACACAAGTTTGTTTCACGATTTTAACAGCATATTCCTGGACTGCGATTATGTTTTCGTGGTGTATGTGGCACCACCACAATACCAGTAATACAGAAACCATCACTTTTAGGCCTCTCTGAACTGCCGTAGCAAGATACTACTACGAGATGAAGAACACATCGAACTAGGAAGAAGCCATTCTACTCACCATGGATGCTTTAATGTCTACTGCTACCATTACCCACTACAATTAAGCAAAGCTAGGCAAGAGCAATACAGGGCAAACACCAACCATGCGAGAAATTAGATCATGAAGCAAAATTTTGCTCCAATGAGCCACGAGCAATTAATGAGATTCCATGTCCTCGGACAAGCCCAGTGCCGGCACAACGCGGAGGGATCAGCACCTGGAATACCTCTCCTTGTTTCCTACGTTCTGATGAGGTTTTATTCTGCTTGTGCACATTGGCCCCTTGGTGTAACCTCAGTATCCAAAGGGGTGCAGGAATCCACTTATTTAGCATGTGAAGGAAATCCCACACGCCAGTGCCCTTCAGCAAGGAATATTTCCAGAGCTGTCGACCAGACAGGCGCCCAGCGATCAGCAGAGCCGCTGCAGAGCCCCGTGCCCCAAGCAGCCTGTGGAGGGGTTAGCACAGCTCCACTGCCATGCCACGTACCCCAGGTGAGGTTTTGACCGTCTCCATCAGTGCTCCCCACGTGCAGCTGCGGTGGGGACAGTTGTTGGCCATAAACGTCCCCGGAGGGGCCCGGGGGTGAGCATCTGGAGCGGCTGCGGGAGCATATGGCTGCAGCTCCCTCTCCGTAAATCCCGAGAACCACAGGGTCCCTGGGAAGTTTCAAAGCAGAATCTGCCCGTTTCTGTGAAGAAAGCATACAGCATCCCCTCGGGGAGGGGCAGAAAGTCCTTCTCCCAGAAACTGCTGAGCTAACTAATTGCTAATTGCTCCCGGCTCGTTACCACTGAAGGTGGCTGAAAACTATGGAAACATAAACCACATCATTAGAGCAAGCGATTGTGGAAGCCAGGCTCCACAAATCCTATTTTGTAATCAGATATTTGAAAGCTCGTCCAAAGAGAGTTTCTCCCCACTGCAAGAAGAAGTGGGTGGGAAGTTTGCTTAATGGCTTATCACGGATAATCCCTCATCCCCCAAGACTACCTTCAGTTCTCGGTCACCAAAATAAAACCGACGGGCTCACACGAACGCCGCGGGCAGAGTCTGGTAATTACTTTGCTCAGGTAACAAAGCAAAGAAACACATGGGAAAAAACCTCCAAAATCTCTCCCAGGCAGACAAAAAGAGAAACCACCTCCAAAGGAAACGGTGAGCCAAGATGTAGCTCCTGGGCATCCTCCCTACAGGACAGGAACCACCCTGGGAACAGCGGGTGTGCAGGAAGGCAGAGCCAGCAGCTGGCTGAACATCTGGGGCCGTCCCCGTGCGTTCCTGTGCTCATGAGAAGGTGCAAGGTGGAAAGGAGGTCTTGGAGGCGAGGAAGGCTCCAGCTGCCAGTCCCGCTCCAGAGCTTCCCTCCAGGTCTTTTCTCACTACTTGAAGAAAACGGGACGGTATTTTCCTCTCACTCAGCGAGGCGTATTCTGCTCCGCTTCAAATCCATATGCCACCCACCCCCACTGTTGATACTGATCTAAAAATATTTAAATTGAATAATAATAATAGATTATGCTCCTTTCTTGTCTTCTGTGTTTGTATTCTCAGTCCTTGAGAGAAAATTTTTAGATATATCAAAGTATCTGGAAACGTACTAATTATTTCAATGCAAGTGAAGATTTTCACATGATGATACGATCCCAATTGGCAAAGTAAACATAATTACCAATATTACTGGAAAACAAAATCAGCAGCACTTCAAGGCTCTGTGGGCTTTAGTTAGCAAATATTTTTACACTTGATCATTCATCGCAAAAGGCTACTTCTTATTCTTGGAAGTAAAGCTGCACCAATTTAACAAGCAATCTAGATGACCGCATGTCTCTCCAATATCTCCCTTAGTGGGAAAACCTCAGGGTGGATGAAAAGACCCCAGATTTTATAGTTAGGTTATTTTGACTTGATTGTGACCTGCTTTGAAATCCTGCAGCTGTGTTTTCTCTTAGTTTTTTTTCAAACAAGTTCTGGGTTTCAGAAACCTTGGGTACGGATGTTAAAAAGCTAAGAAAGAAACTGGAGGGATTTCACTGATTTCACTTTCCTCTGAAAATCCTCCTTTCAGTGAACTGAAGGGATATCATGGGGATCTTTTGTTTCTTTTGTGAGCCTGTAAAGGTTTGCTTTCTCTTTTTTTTCTTTTTTTAAATATGAAAAAGGAACACCAAAATATTTAGACCCATGCTTAGACTAAGATTTATTACTCTTTCTTCTCGATAGGGGGTTTTATGTATTCCAGAATTATATTTACTTCTGGCTTTGAAGCACTGTGGGATTTCCCTTCCATTTTGCGAGCACCTCCTGGGGTTACAGTATCTTTGTTTCCCGTCCATGAAATAGCAGCGCTACCTCTCAAAAATGTCACGGTGATGAGTAGCTACTGCTCTAAGTAAGGGAAAATGCCTCTGCACTGGCAACAGAACCACACCACCAAAGCAGCCGAGAGGCCCACGGGGCCCAAGGGGTGCTGAGCACACGGCCGGCATCACCCCACGCTTCAGGCATGGGAGATGGCACAGGGGAGGCAGGGAAGAAGGAGCATCTCCTCTGCCTTCCCATGGCTCAGCAGGAGCTGCCACCGCCGCCACCCAATAAATTAAATTTAGAACCCCTGACAAAATGTTGCCTTCAACATTAAAATAACTGACAGGGATAAAAAAAGAAGAAAAGAAAAAAAGGCAAAAAGGTCCAAGAGCGGCAGTACCTGCTGGATGACAAGCTGAACGCTGACAGCCTCGGCGGGGAGCGGAGGCAGTTCCCGCGCGCGAGGACCTGACCTACCTGCTGAAGCTCTGTCACCACAAAGCCACGCCGGTGCCTCCAAAGGACGCAGAGCTGCCAGAAAGAGAAGTTGTTCCGTTGCTACTAATGTCCTAAACTTCCGACAAAACACGCAGTAACAATTTTTTCCCCTTTGGCTATCGAAAGTGCTCGATGGCCTTCAGGGGCGGCGGGACGCCCGCACGCCACGTGTCATCACACGCAGTGCCGGGAGCACGGCCGCTCACTGCGCCTCCGGAGGACGGCAGGCAGCACGGGAATCAGCGTCTCGCTTTCCAGTATCACCTTCTACCTGATTCCTTAAGGCAAAATCCAATGAGAAATTTGTATAATAATTAAATTAAAACCTTTTAAATCTTGATTCATGCATCCCACAATTTTTGCCTTTCTTTCCCGTACCTGTCTGTTAAGCTTTCTCTGCCGTGGCTCCTTCTTGCCCGTATACATCGGACTTAGTATTAGGTGATGAAGCATAAAACACTATTTAAATACTATAATTTCAAGAGCAAGCAAAGAACGTTGCATTTATCTTCACTAACCTTGAATATGCCTGTCCCATCTAATGAAAAAAGTGATTGAAGGGACTTATTTTAGCTTACTATCCCAAGGCCCCCATAAAAGCTGAATGGTAATTTAATTAGTTTCCTTTCTGGTGATTAACTAGGAATTTCTGATCATTTAATCTGAGTGCACTTTGATTCATTAAGTATCTGTTTCCATTTTTTTTTATGAGGTCATTAAATAATCCTGCCCAGGTAACTGCGGTCATTGGCATGCAGAACCGCGAAGTGTTTTGTATGAATCGGATAGGAAATGTGCGTGACGTGAACTGGTTTGTCAAACCTATTCAGCACTCACCTGACGAGATGATAAATTAGCAGTTAATTTATTCTGGCAGGACTTGCAAACCGTGAGTCAAACCCTGCGATGAAGAAAATCGGTGCAGACCCTTGACTGCGGTTTTCACCCGCCGCAAACCCGGCCGTGGCGTGATGCTCCGCTGCGCGCTTACGGCCCGACCCCGGGCAGGCAGAGGGTGATGGGCGTTTGCGCCGAGCCAGCGGCGAGGGCTAATGCAAAACCGGAGCGATTAAAGCTCCAGGGATTCCTCCACCCGAGAGCAGCGTGAGTGGGAGCTCTCCTGCTTCAGTGACATTCCTCCTGACCACAGCAAGTCACTCAGTCTCCTGATATATCCTTTCCCCCTTCGGTACCAGGGAGGCAATAACTGCTGGCCTAGCTCATAAAGGATGATTAAATAAATCTATTAAAGTGCTATGAAGACTTAGAGTGCTATATACTTAACTTTTTATTTAGATTTAGAGCATATTATAAAGACTGTACACGCTCTCCAGGCACCCATACAAAAGAGGAGACTTACAATCCCTTAAAATGTTGCTTAGCAGCGTAATGTAATATGAAAAGTTAAATTATCAGCCAGCTAATACTGCAGCAAAATATACTTCGTCAACTCCACCCAAAAGTTTCCCCTCGCAGCTCTAACAAATAGCATGAAGCAAAAGCAGGTTGGAAGGCAGACGCACAAAGGTCGGCTTCTCCTTTGTCACGTAATTGAAAATAAAGAGAAAATGTAAGCATCCGATTCAGACAAAAGATACCAGGCCAGATTTCTGAGCACAAATACACCGCAGTTCGTTGATATCCATTATGCCGGAACAGTAAGATAGGATTTAGTTCCTTGAATGAAAAGAAAAAAATAAAAAAGTCCAGCAGCTGAATCGTGCCTCAATTCTCTTTTCATTTGTTTTGATTCCCAGATAAGATGGATCTAACGACGCCTGATCATCCTGAGTGGATTCCAGGGACAAACTCTAAACATGGCGATACCCACCTCCAGCACGGCACGTGCCGACCTTCAAAACCCGAACAGCAGCGCTCCAGGGAAGAACAAAATATATTAACATCTATCCTCCCTCTTCTTCCAACGCTTCCAATGCGCTCTCATACGACAACGGAAAAGTGCCTAACCAGCCTTCCACTGTGCCCTGAAGGTCAAGAGCTTTAAGCTCGTTGCAGGAGCTATTTGCCTGCATCTAAAGCCGGCGGCGAGCGCTGGAAGGCTGCTTGCCTCGGCCGCGTTCAGGGCACGCGGCAGCTCCGCACCAGCAGCGTGCTCTTCACCGCAGCCTCCAGGAAAGTTTCTTGTGTTTCCTTGTACCGAGATTATCAAGGTGTCTGAGTCTGTAGCTTGTAATAAATGTTATACGGGTCACCAGGAGAAGGACACTACATATTTGCATTGGTATTTTACATTAACGGTGATAATGCATGAAAATCCCAATTAGTGTGGAACCACCTAATAAATGCTGCCTTATTAACAATAATGACTTTTGGGACTTAAAAGTGGGCCTAAAACTCATTTTGCTAAGACTTTGACATACAGACAGATGCTGTGAAATGCCCCAATGCCAACTGCCAGCCCTGGGCAGCCAAAAACCAGGCACGAGGCTGCTCCCCTCCCAGCCCTCGCAAATTCCAAGATTGCTTTAATCACCACAAGACAGTTTTACTCTTTTTAAATTAGTTATATTGCCTCGATCTGTCTTTGGGATTCTGAACCACCTTTTTAAGCCACCCCCCTCAACAACTGCAAGGACCAGAAACTTGATTTTACCTTTAAGCGGGAGCCGAAACACCCGTATAACATCACATTTCACAGGACTATGGCAAAATCTTTCAACTCTGACAGATTAGGAGTAATGCTGAGCTTTGGGACCCGGCTGATTTCACTTATTGCCAGCCCAGCCCTGCATCCCAGCTGAAGCCAGCTGCCTCCACGGGGGCAGTGCAGGATGACATGGGCTGCATTTGTCACCCTTACCAATAATTAATCCATTTCTCTGCCTGAGATCATACCAAAGGCAAGGGAGCAACTCAAGGAGAAAGGTGACAGCCTTACACTAACAGATCGTGAGGTGTTTTCGTTTTATTGAATCACAGTTTCCTAAACCAAGGTTTCCCTCTCCAGTGCTGGAAATGCAAGACAAATCTGCATGAGGCACAAAAGGAAAGCTGACAACAAATAAGGAACGTGTCCTACTTCTACAGCCTGATGCGCAGCCCAACCTGCCAGCACGGTTTGCCTTAAAACCGATTCATTCCATAACGCTGTTACTTGCCGTGATGACGAGCCATAATTTTGTTATTTCAAAGGAAGTCTGGCTTTTTAATTATACTGAATTCTTTTCAGAGGGTAACGCAAAAGGTGTTAGAATTCTAATTGTGCATCAAGAATAAGTGTCATGATAGTAAAGATGTATCAGCTGATATTCAGTAGAACAATACAAAGATCGGAGTGTGAAGGAAAGCCTGCAATTATTCAGTGTAAGCTGAGGTAGTTAATCATTTTGTTGGACTGGAGAAAGATTGCTGTTTTGAATTTTAAAACAAGTTACTGTCTATCCTTTTTGCAATGTGTCATTTTGTAGGAAGGGAGACACAAGTTAATTATCATCGTCTCCACAAAAGAAGTGAAAAACAAGCACAAACCCAACCATATTCCCACAGCAAGTGTTAGCCAGGTCATCAGCCAGATCTTCAAGGAAAGGCCCCAAGGATGAACCACACGGACTGACCGCATTCGCAGCTTACAGCGCGCTCGCCGATGCTGTGAGGACTAAGCAAGGGGGTAATATTCACAGGTTTGTGAAGTAGATCATTGTATCCGCCGAATTAAGGGGGGAGCCAGCTGTTCTTGCTGACTGCCTCAAAAAAAAACCCAAAACAAAACCAAAATAAAACAAAACCCCTTGAGAGGCTGCAGTCGCAGCCTTTGTGAACAGCCAATTTGCCTTTGGGGAACGAGACTAGAAGGAGAACAAGTGACTAGGAACCATATGATATTAGATCTGGGCAGGCTCTGGTCCTGAGGCTGTGCTGCGTTCAGCAGAGGAATCCAAAGGTAGGTGCTGACACTGGCCGGAGGGAAACATAACCACGCTGCAATGGTTAAATGCATTTGCCAGAGACATACGCTTGCACGGAGGTGGCTTAGGACCAGTGCCTGCAGTAGAAAATGATACAGAGGTAAAATTATTACTACTGGGAATGAAAAACTGTTGAGAAAATTGATTTAGAGCGGAAAGCAAATGACTTGCAAGCCGGGGCAGGTGACCGCCTCTCATGCAATGGCCAACGCGGTCCAACCCTGCCACTGGAGCAAACAAAACCCGGCCTCGTGGTACCGGAACGAACCCTGAGCAGAGCCGTTGCCGCTACGCCGAGGTCCGCATGGCTGACAACTCCCCGCGCAACGAGAGGGCGCCCACATAGGAACGATTTAGGAAAGATTCAATATCGCAACGTATAAACTCAGCCTTTAGAAGAAGGAGCCTTTTGCCTGAAGCAGCGCTCCTCCGGGTTAGCGTTTCTGGTGGCACTGCACCCCGTGCCCTGGCACCACGGAGGAGTGCTGGGGCGAGACTGCACAGAGCAGGTTAGGGGAGCTTTACTGCAACGGCCGGGGCCGCTTGGCCACTCTGCAGCTCTGTGGACGCTGTAAGAGGAACTCAAATTAAATTCAAATGTTCTACTAACCTCCCAGAGAGTCACCCATTACTGGCAGGGATTCCTCCTGAGCAGCAATACCACAACTGCATCATCACTCAGCATAAAGCCACCCCATTGGGAAAACACAATTTAAAGCGTGGGTGGGAAGAGAATGTTATATTGGTCCTTCTGTGCTCAGGCACCATCTCCTCTGCATTTATACACACACACAGCAAACAGCATTACACACAGTATGCCCAAACGGCGCACATGGACAGACTACCCACGGAGAAGGATTTCCGTTTGTATTAATAGCAGCGTCTCTTGCGAAGCTCCTGCCGAAGCACACGGTTGGGCTCAGGCCAGGGGAGGAAGCCTGTAGGAGCACTGCTGCTATAAATGATGTTTCAGAATACCCCAGTATGAAGTTAGATGAGGATACAGCAGGAAAAGATGAAGACAAGAAAGAAATTGCAGCAGGGGTGCATTGTTCCATAACCCATAAATCCCGTTTGGGTCATAGTCCACTTGCTGTTACCGTATGCACGTTACTGGAACACTCGTGACAGAATGCAAGAAAAGGATTAAAATTTTCAATCATTGGCAAACGCTCCCCAGATGAATACGAGTATGTGTTGGAAGAACAGCTCTAATACAAAACACTCCACTGCGGTCTAATCTGGCTGGGAACACAAAATGAATTATGTGGATGAATGCATCTGGGGGTTTATCCAGCTAAGCCAGCGCATCCCCAAAGCCAGCCCGTGGGGGTTCCCCTCCCGGGCTCCGGCAGCTCCAGCCTGGTCCGCTGGTACCTGCGGCATCAGAGGTGCCCGGGTGCCATCCGTGTCACTGGGCATGGTCCAACTGGGCTTGGAGGTACACCCTACCCCAACACCCAGATTACAGCCAAAACTGGCTTAGGCTGTCATCAGCCACCACCTGATGACACCACGGGACACGCACGGCTCCGCATGGCTACAGGACATCAGAGATGCCACATGCGTCTGGTGACCTCGTACAACATTTATCCTCTTGTGCAGCTTTAATGAACAGAAAACTAATTTCAAAGCTGGGTATGCAAAAATGTGTCATCAACCCGTGATTGCCCAGGCAAATTTCTGCTCAGTCTCTTCCCTAAGCACCCCGACTCGCTCCCACATCTCGAAGCGTTACAGAAATAACCCGCGGGAGAAGCAGGGAGAGGCTTAAGCCCCAGAGAATTAGGGCATGAGACCTTCTTTCTGTTTCTCCTTTCGACAGCTTCGTTGTCGTGATTTTTGAGATGAGGTTTTAGTCTGAGGAGCAAAGCAATACCAGAGAGAATACAGCCTATCCTACGTAAACATTACTTGTTTGATTTTATTACCAACAGAAACTTTGCATTAAACCTGTGGAAAAGCCTTGCCTGACTCGCGCAGAATGAAACAGCTAACGCGGCTTTACCCGAAAGCCTCCCGCCTGATGGGAGCAACATCATGAAAATGGATGATGAAATGCCGAGGCTTTGTGGGAAGCTGACAGGGGTTCTGTGAGTGCTTACATTTTAGGATCATTTCTTTCATGGATACCACATCATTGACATACTAAAATCTGTATTTGTTTATATTTCCATGATTTTATGCTGAATTTTTTACTTCATCTGTGCTCCTGCAAAGTAAATCCATACTACACTGTTATTTAACATTATAGATTTCTTTTTCACTCATTTTTGTATTGCTTAAAAAAAATGGAAATTATCCGAGATCCAAAAGAACTTGCAAAATCCGACCTGCTGCAGCCTGTAAGATCCCTGGTCAGAAATACTAACCCATACCCAGTGAGGAAAGTCTATACCATGGTCCCCACATGCCATCGGCTCCGAAGGGCCCCCTCAGCTCAACTGTGCGTCGCTCTGCGGGGTAAGACACCCTTTCTAAGGCCTGAATTCTTCAGCTGCAAAATCCGGCCCTACCGCGTCCAGGTTATCGAAGAGGAATTGCGGTTTGCAAGCCCCAGCACGTGGGAAACACGCAGTTCACATCCCTCTAAGCAGAGCTGGTGTGTTTTATCCCTGCATGAACAACGCCTTGCCCGAGCAGCCGCTCCTGCCTGCGCGGTCCTTCCCGGGTGGCCCTATTCCCAAAGCGCACACCCTCTGCGTTTCCATCCCGTGAAGCTACAGCAGCACTGATGTTGCCGCATTAACATTAGCGAAATTATATCTGCCAGCAGCCATTCCTCCATTTTTCACCCAGGCTGGGCTGCAGGACTTCTTGGACAGAGCTGCGTCTCCACCCCAGCTCAGCCGCAGCCCCACTCTGCTGAAGAGCACAACCTGAACTGATATAAAAAGTGTTTGATAGCACTCCGTAAAAAGTCCCCATTAGCTGTCTGATGAAAAAATGTGGGTACCGTTAAACACCGACATTACCAACAGCTAAATTACTAAGAAGGGGGAAAAAAACCCACCATAATCAGTGTTTGATATCTGCACTGAAAACCTTCTGCAGTGCGGTGAGTGAAAAATTCCCACCTATATTAACTCATTTCATGTCTATTGATTTTTTGGTTTACCAGTTGAAAAGTAACCATCCTGCACCTTCCAAATAATCTCCGATTGCTGGACTTATCCCAAGAAAGGTATTTGCTTTGTTTGTACTTATGAAGCATTGCTACTTTTCCCTGAAATTTTATTGCTCTGTAAATGAGGACCCAATGCCGAAAGCCTGCTTTTATTTTCACTGTGACAGAGCTGAAACGGCAGCGGTAATAAAGCCAACAGCGAGGTACTCGCCCTTTCTCATTTTCCATAGAGAAGGACCTCATAGTGTCTCTTTAAAAGCTTTCCTTACCATAACTTTACTGATCAGATGATTTTATTTACTACTTTCCTGCGATGAGACATGGAAAGTTTGTAGCGGCCCTTCCCTCAAACGGCAGAGCCCAACCAGTCCCAGAGCCAAGAAACTGGTGGGGCCCAGTTAACCGTGCCTGCTGCCTGAAGAGTGCTGGGAATGGTGTCTTCGGAGGTACCAAACAGGAAAATCAAGAGATCATTAGTTATTTCCCAACCTTGGTCCTACAGCTTACGTCAGGTGTTTAAACTCACTGCACTTGACGCTGACTTCAAAGGCTGACGCCGTAAGAAGGGAGAGTTTAAGCAATTACTTATTACACTGTTAACACTTACGGGTTAAACCGGGTGCCCCTGATAAACGGCTGCATTTCTTGCAGAGAAAGCAGAAACAACATGTAGCAAAGAACACTTCTGCTAGTCGAGCTCCTCAGAACATGACGTTAAACGTACCTTCACTTAGTTTTCAGCCGTGATAGCGCACATCAACCTTTTTCTCTTGCGGTCGTGAGGAACAGAGACAAAACATCCATGCGGCATCCCAATCTCCCCCTGAGCCTGGGGGGTGGCACTCTAGGGCTGGCAGGATTTTGCCTCTCTTTTCCCTTACAAGAATGGTTAAGTAACACTATGGCATCCAGAAAATTAAGAGAGATGTACAAAACCTCTTTCAATTAAATCCCCCCCCCACTGAAAAGGTCACTACCCTCCACGTGTTCTTCCTTTTTGTCTCTAGAGAGAGGAACAGGAGTAGAAAACCAATGAAGGAAATTAAAAACTCTTAAAATTTCCACAACATAACTTTTTCCCGTGACTGCCAACGCACGCCAATACTTGCTTTTCGGAGCAACCCTTGACAGAAGCAGCCAGCACCGTTTCTGTTGTTACAACCAAACCAGAGTCACCTCAAAGCATCTTTCTTCCAGACTTTTGGAAAACTTCTGGTACCTCCGGATTTCCACCATTTCTATGTCAAGGGACGCAGTGAATTTAAATTATTTAAGCCACATCTGTTTAATCATAGATGCCTTTTGAAAGATTCGTTAGCTTGAAATATCATTTCAGCTTTTCTGCTGGGTTTTTTTTCCCCACTCTCCCACACACAGTATGGCAGCAAGAATAACATCTTCCCACACTTCGGAGGGACACAGCACAGGACCTGCTACACACTCATCTCCAAACACAGAGATAAAGTCTAGCAAAAGGTTTGTGAGACAGGTTTGCGTTGGTTTTGTTTGCCGCGCAGCGCGTAAACATGATTCATGCACTGGAGAGCCCAGAAAATGGGCTGATCACAGGGCCCAGGTTGAGTTGGCATCCACAGCCGTGTGATTTTATAACATCATCCCCAAATTTGGCAACGCTACTTTAAGAAATGGGATGGATACGCAGGAAACAGCTTTATTCAGCTCTTTTACAGAATTACTTGATTTCTACCTATGAAATCGCTTTCTCATTAAACCAACTGCTGCGTGTTTAAAAACAAGGGACTGTAGAATTGTACCTTCTCTCCAAAGGAGTGCCACCGCAGACTAAACAACCAGAGAGATATTGCAGAGCCTTAGCAGAGAAGAGGAAGCTGAAAGCCAGCTCCTTCCATGACACCCACAGCCTGTACTGTGTACCCCAGCGCGCGCCAATGTGTCGCACGCCTTTAGAATTACTTGTCCCACAATTCCCATTGCTATCATTGTTATTATTATTCCATCACTACTATTATTATTATTACTACTACTGCTGTTACTTACAACCACTAAAATCCACGTTTCTCAAGGTAGTTTCCCGTCCCAGCTGAGGGACAGACAAGAAGATTTTTCCTCTCCAGAAGAAAGTGCCAGGAAAGCTTTCCAACGCGACTCTAATATGGAACTTGCTGCCTCTCAGAAGCACTTCCCAGCCCCACTTCGTACGGGGTTGGGATTTTTAAGGGCATTCCCCAGGTTCGCAGCCTCTCGCTCTGAAAGCCGGGCAGAGGCAGACGATGCTGGCTTGGCAATCTTCCCAGGCACGGCTAAGTCAGAGGATGCGAAGCTAAAGGTGGCTGAGAGTCGACGTGATGATGGCTGTAATTGTAACCCAAAGTGCTACGCAGAGATTGCAAAATGGAGTGCAAGATACAAGCCAGCACTGATTCCCTAACCATCTGAGGAAATAAAGGAAAACTAAAATATATGAAGTAATAAATTTTAAAGCTGATGGCCTTTTTTTTTTGACACACTGGTGAAGGTGGTAAACTCCTTCCAAAATTATTACTTAAAAATCTCTTTTCAGCCAAAGGCAAGGTTTTTATAGCCTCTTGCTGGATATTGCTTGTATGTCACACAAGGCAGTAAAATAAAGCTGCACTCTATAGCATCAGTAGTTACTCGATTCTTCGCTTTTCTCCTAAAACGCCTTAGTGGCACTTTCCCAAAATCTTCTTCTATCTAATAATATCATCATAGGTTTGCCTTCTGCTTTCCAAAGAAGGGAAATGCAGAACTACACCTCGCCGGGTACCAGCAGAAAGCGCTGCTTCTCTCCGCGCCAGTTCTCTGCTTTTCTATGGCACTTGTGCATCTATTTCAGCAGCACCTGGAGGATGCCGGGTCTCTCATACCACCCTGCCGTCCTAATCAAACCTGCGCTCAGAATAAACCCCAGAACCCCAGGAACATCCCTGTGTGGAACAAAATTGAATTATCTGTTGGGCAAAAAAGCCAGCCAACCAAACAAAAACCCACAATGAATGATAAAAGTGCTTTTTCTAGCAGATAAATGCTGAGATCCAGCACATCGGGGCTGGGCGGGCGCCTGGTTCCAGCGAGGGTCCTGGTGGATACAGGCCAGGGGAAAGCCCCAACACGCACCCCGAGCACATTAAATCCAGATTCCCCGAGGCAGCACCAACAGAACTTCAAAATCCTTAATTTCCAGTGCTTTTGACGAGTAGGTTTTTCAGGCCACTGGCGCTTTTTCCTTAGCTTACTCCATATGAACGCTCCCAGGGATATACTTCTAGTACTAAAATGTAATTTCTAACAGGCTGATATTATATGGAATCCCACGTGCCTGATCCCAACCAGCTAAAAAGCCCTTCTGGCACGATTTTCAGGTTATTCATCTTTTATCCAGGTGTATGTGAGTAGCACTGAGTCACGCACCACGAACAGATGGGAAGTATCTTATATTTATGACCTGCCATCTTTTTTTTTCCCCTAGAAATTAATTTTTCATTAAATCACTTTGAAAGTCTTTGAATTAACTTAATAACTTCATTCAAGGAGGAAAGATAGCCTAAACCGGGCAATTTCTAAGAAAACTACAGCAGGGTTAACTGTCTGTACTTAACCAATTAGCAAATTGACCCTCCGGATAATAAACAACACATGACAGGCAAAGAGTGAAAAAATATCCAAGGCAGATGTGGCATTACTGCTTTTTAATCAAATTAGTTTTCCTTGTCTCCGCTTCCTTCTGTGGGGAGCATCACTCCGCTGCCTCATTTTACGTGATGAATTACTACAGATCGCTTATAACCACGAGTATTAAGAAAAAACAGATACTGGCTGTCACAGGGAAGGTATGTCAGCAAAAAGGGGAATATCCCTGGGCCTGTGACCCCCCCTGTGGCACATGGCCAGGAAACGGGTTCTTCCTTCCCTTGGCCGGAGGAAGCGAGCCCTGCTTGTGGCCACGGAGCCTGGGGAAACTCCCGACCCCAGGAGAGGGTTTTTTCCCAGCTGTGGTGCACCAGCACTGCGGCACCCCAAGACGTTTTGCAAATTACAGACGAAAATACAATACTTCAGAGCACAGAATTCAAGTTTGTGGTGGGTGCTTTGTCAAAAGATTTATAAGTTTTGATTATTTCAGGTGTTTAAGTGCACGTAAAGTGCACTTGATGCGAACTTCAATTGCTTCGGAAGAGCTGGGAGCACAACACGAGCCCCAGTTGTCCCAGACTGCTGGGATAAATCCTGTTGTATATTTCTATTAAAAATTAAAACAATTAAAAAGAACCAACAGAAATATGCACTTCTGAGACAACCAGGCGTTGGTTCAAAGGAGACTGGTTTTGCCGAGTCGCACCCCAGCCCTTGCGGGAATAGAGAGCGGTGCCACCGCTAGGGCTCGCTTGGACGCAGCTGCAGCACCACGACAGCGGCACCGGCCCCTGCCCGCAGGACATCAACCAGCGCATCCCTGCTATTGCATGTGCTAAACTGTGCTTTTCCAAGCCTTAGGGGGAAAAAGAAAATGGGACACACAAAAGTCACTGCTGAAAGTACGTTATTGATGCAGCAAAGTCAGGTAACCTCGTAAATTAAGAAATACCAAAAATAAAATCATTTTTCCACTCAGTCTCAGCAAAGACATTTTAATTGCATGAATGCATACGACTCTTCTTCATTATCTCATATTCAGTGAATAAGATGAAAGGCTAAAATTAAGGGTATTCAGGCAACCTGAATTCTGACATTTTGAGAGGCGGTGAACTTCTCACATCAGGAAACACTTAATACACAATCTCTGTGGATAATATCAGCACAAATTATGCATGGGGTTAGGCGTATAGGTATTTGACAGTACATCTTGACATACTGTATACACATAAAGGCCAAATTTGGCCTTTGACAAAACAGATCAAGGTCTTTTAGCTCCACTGACATGGGCAGAAAGGGGCCAGAGGAAGCAATTTAGTCCTAAATATTTTCCCTTTTAGTTTCACACACTGACTGGAGCCCTGCTATTTATATGCATGAATGATTTATTTCTCTATTACCCGTTACCTCCTTTGATTAAATATATTAGTGCCTTTTAAGTTATTTCAAGGCTACAATCATTTTAAAATTAAATGATCCTTCAAGTACCCTTCGGGAACTGTACACTAAACTGACATTTCCATAATGCAAAAAAAATTGTCATTGTGCTCATTTTATTTAATTAAACTGTACACTTTATCACATAAACCAAATGGGAGAATATTAACAATATTTTTTCTTCTAGAAAACTAGTAAAATAGAACACTCTCCGTTGTCATGGTCGAATCTGGTCTGCATTCAAACAGTTGACAGCTTAAACCATCACGTTACGCCAGCTGTAATTTCATGTGGCTTCAAAGGTCCCCAAAAGAACATTTCAGTGGTTTACCCTGCTAATGATGGATTATGCCCAAGCAGGAAACTTTTTAAAAACTTTTCTCCCTTTAAGCTTTGCAAAAGATCTGAATTTAAATGGCACATTTAAGGCACTCATTTTTCTGTCTCTTTGGAGCCCGAGTAACAGCAGCAGCCCCGCTTTTGAAGAGCGCACAAAAATACTTCTGGCCCAAAAGAAAGGAATGAAGTTACAAAAAGAGGAAGATAAAAGCAATTTCAAGTCCCAAACCTACAGAATCCCCTCAGTCTTGGCCTATTCTTTAGAACTAAACCTTGTTTTGCAAATCAAAGGACCAGCTGCTAAACTTGCCTTAAAAAAAAAGAGATAGGCCTTGAATGCAAGGCTAAGAAAGTCCAAGGGACGCTGGCCCCGCTATCAATCAGTCCCTCATGTCCCCTCGCTCAGACCAAGAGTCTCCCCGTCCCTGGACCAACCCGGAGCTCTGACACCCGCAGACGGTCTCCCATCGCCAGGGCAGTGACACGGAGCCCAAATCTCCGCAGGAGGCCTTGCTGCCGGCCGGACCTGCGGTCTTCACCCTCAGGAAGGTGGCTCAGCCCCCCCAGAGGACCCTCTGCCCGTCAGGGTGGCCGAAACTCGCGGCGGCTTGTAACCCCGCCGAGATACCCCAGAGCGCTCCTGCTGTCCATCAGGGACACGGTCAGGGCTGCACACGTTGCATTGGGGCAAAAAAGCCAAATGCAGTCAGTGTTTAGAGAAAGCAGCGCGTACCCTCTCCTATGAAGTTAGGCATTACTGGGAAAGGGACAAAAGGGGGAGGAAAAATTTTCTCCTTGGGTAAAACTTTTAAAAATCCAAAATTTCACATGGAAGCCTTAAAAGCAGATTAAAAACAATGCTCAAAACACTTTTAGATTTCACTAGTGCTTAACAACATGTTTTCCTACATGAAAAGACACTTCAAATTGTATTTGTAGTTCTGTCTGTATCTTTTATTTCCCTTTGTGATCCAAGTGATCGCTGCTTTGTAAAATTTATCCTGGGCAATTAATATGTCAGGCAGAGAATCACACGACTTATTTCCCCAAAAGAGGTTCTGACAGCTCGGGGTTGCAGTGGGAGCTCCTGCCGCACACTGAGCCCGGAGGTCTCAGCCCTCTGGAAGTTATTAACCAGCACTACCCAAGGATGTCACAAAATTAAGGTTAAAGTAATGTAGTTAAAATGAACATGTCACTTGATCCACCCAAAGACCACATACATAACACCCGATAAAAATCTGTGCTTTTGATCCCGAAACAACAGGTGTTTTGGTGATAAAAGTCAAGACAAAAGTGCTAAAGCCTTTCACATACTTGCTCCAATTTCTACAGCAACTGAGCTTTGACAGAGGGCTTCTGACTGCTCAATTTGATGGCCAGGCAAACTTATAAAAGCTGAAGCGCCGAGTTTCCTAGGGGAAGACATAATGAAATAAATGCACTCATGAATATGTATGGCAGGCGGCGGCCATCTGTTCTCCACCAACATCTTTTCTTAAAACAAGTTTCAAATATTTCGCCAGAGAAGTTGTATCTTTATTTCCATGTATAAAATTAGACCTTGAATGTTCACCATCTCTGGTCATTAAGTGCTATTGTTATGGAAATCTGGGGGTTTTTTTCCCCAAAAATAATCGACAGATTGAGTGATAATACAGTTTTACAAAGTTCAGGTGGAAATTTCAGCGTGTCTGTGTAGAAGCTTCAAAACATTGATAGTCAGGGCACGTGTCGCATAATGTAACTATAAGTTGCTCTGTCCTCCTTCAGAGAGCCAAGAACCTATGATGTGCTGCCCTCATTTGTATCCTACATCCATCTGATTCCCCTTTCGTTTCGATAGAAAACATCACAAGGCATTTTTATTCAGTATTCATGAAGTCGGTGCGGCGTGGACCCGGATTTGCATGGGCGGGAGCGGGGCACGAGCGGAGGAGCCGCTCTGCCCCAAGCCCTGGCCGGAGACGGGAGTGATCCAGGAGCTCACCCGCACCCCGGGACGCTCCTGAGGTTTGCCAGGAAAGCCGAGCAGATCCCGGGCTGTGTTTGAATGTCTTGCATGTCCTCCTCAGTACTGCACTGTGGGAAGCCAAGCCTGAACCAGCCTGTTAAGAAGAAAGCCTGTTCTTCCCTTTACATCAAACACTTCTGTTTGTTGTATTTATTCTTGTGGCCAACGCAACAAACCTTCCCCACGTACGAGTTTCCCTGAGCGAAGAGCACTGGTGGTTTATACCCACCGCTGGCCTCAGAGCCCGGCACCGGGTCTCCGGCCAAGCAGCAGGGCTGGCGCGGGGGCTGCCAGAGCCCCTGCCTGGCACGGCGGGGAGCGAGGGGGGCACGGGGTGACTTCAGTCAACCAGTGACCGAGCCGGGCCCTGCAATTCATCCCTCCTTGGGATGCGGTAGCCAGGCCTCTGGTTTGGGGGGATATCAAGGGTTTCCCTAAAGACCAAGGAAGAACAAGGGATGTCCGCTTCAAAGTGACGTTTACAAAATATTCACATAACAAGACAGCCCTCTGAAAGCCCGCAGGCTCGAGCCCTCCTTCGAGCAGGCCCGGCAGCAGAGCGAGCGTGCAATTACACCCCCGTAACGGGGCCACAACTGCACAAGCAACACAGGTTTGGTACCAACCAGCAATTGTCAGTGCACTTTGAGCTGACTTCCGAGCAGCAGAAGCTGAGACATGGGAATAGAAAATCCGAATCACTGAATATCACAAACTGTGTGGCAACAGGAGCAGAGGTGAAGTCTCTTGTGGGAAAAATATACCTAAAGCATGTTGCTGTTACTCTGGTTAATTGATAGCCAGCTCTTGCTTATTTAGAGCACTGATGACACTGAGATAGCCCAGATGAACAAAATTCCAACTGCTATAAAAAGATCTAGTCCATAAGAACACGCTTACGCTGCAGGGCGCTGGCACAGAGCTCTCCTCCTGGAGGGACTCACCAGCCTGGCCCCCGACACCGCCGGCTCCCGGCAGCAGCTGGGTCCCCGGGAGCAGCGCAGGGTCTCCAGCCCCTCGACCACTTCACAGGGGCAGCTGCGATTTCTGATAGCACCAGAATGACGTTCAGGAACTGGATTTTACATTTGCTGGGAAGTTTAGTTTCAAAACGGAGCAGATGTGAGATGCCCTGTACGTGAGATGTCCTGTGCTGAGCTCTGCAAAGTAGTTTGGGGTTCATTTGAGTGTTCCAGCCTCGTAAGCCAAAACATTCCTTTGCATTTCAGCCTGTTGAAAGTATTTATGTGTCTGTTTTTAAAAAATATTTTAAAACAAACCTAAATTTTAATGCTTTTGCTGCCGCATCTTTTCATTTAACATCACCCAAATAGTCAGGATTTCTCTAAAACAAACCTCAAAATACCAATACTTGCCCAAACTTTTCAGTTTCACTCAAGTGAGGTTTGGGTCAACAAAAAATAAATGCCACAACAGGGCTTTCCCGCCAGCCCTTCCTCAGCAGTAAGAGCAAGCGGCGATGCCGAAGCACATGCTTTGAAATGCAACGCGGTTATTTCAGACCCGGCCTCTGCGCCAGCCGCAAACTCTTCTTCCAGCCCGGCCGCGCCACTCTCTGTGCTCTGCTTAAAGAATTGGTCTTTGAGCACAAAGAGACCCCGAGAAACCTGAGACAGGCCTCCAAAAGCAGGGCGGCACAGCTTGAGAGCCCCCATGATCTCTAAGCCCCTCGGCCGAAGCTGGTAATTAGCCAAGCCACCTGGAACGAGCACGCCCTACAAGTTGCTATCGCAGCCCCATGGGAGGTTTGATCCATTTATTGCCCCATCCATGCTCTTAAATTAAAAGGTAGGAGTCGAGCTCTGCGGCAGAGCCTGCAGCTGCGAGAGCGGTGCCGTACAGCTCGTTAGAGAGCTCGGCTCCATAATTACACAGAACATTAACCCTAATACTGTCAGTGCCACGCAGTTATCATCTCCCCTCTGGAAGCGTGGATTGCTCATTTCTAAGGGCAAGCGGGGAAGTGCCTGTTGGAAATGGCTGGGCTCACTCACAAGCCTCTCAGTCACACCCGGAGAGGGAGAAAAGGTTGGGCTGATTTCTGGCTTGGATTTCCCAAATTAATTTCTGTGGCTGATCTTAAGCATGGGCAGGTTACACTGACGCGGCTTTTCTGATTGCATCCAAAACTTGGGCATTGTGCTCGACCTGCTCATCCGCTTCCATTCAAAGGTGTGGGTTACTAAATTTGCATAATAACTATCTACGACTAATTATCCACATTTGTTCATGGAAACAGCCACTTTCTGTAGGGCTTAAAATTACCATAAACTGTGCATAAGAATCAAGAAGAAAACACGAATTTATCTTATTAATGGTAGCAAGGAGTTTACGCATTAATTAGCAATGTACTGCTTTGAAAATGCCTTAATGTGCTCCAAGGACCGGTTCACTCGACAACCCCTAAGCATTCTTCAGGATGCTGCAGGCCAGCGCTGATGCGGAAGAAAATCAGAAGCTCTAAGAGCAACCGGTGACGCGAAGGGAGCGCTCAGGGAGTTGCCAGGATGGCACCACGGGCACATGCTGCGTGGACACTGCAAAGCTGCAGAAACCTGCGCAAAAGTTATTTAAACGGGACAGTTGAAGACGAGTGAGATAAAAGTAACTGCTTGCAAAAAAAAAAAACCAACCCTCAAACACCACAACAGCAGCAGCAGGTACGTGAGCTTGGCAAGCGTCCTGTTCGTAGAAGGTTGGCAGTAAGATTTGTCTTCTGCATTTTTTAACATGGTTTTGGACATATTTCTATCAAGGTGCAAAACGGAGGCCCTGCCTCCTGGGGATCTTAAATGACTTGATGTTATTCTCAGTACTCTGACTGCTCGGTAAGCGAGTGCTGAAAAGCCTTCCCCTGCCAGAAGCTGTCACAGAGCAATGCCCACAATAGTCATTCATGCTTAATTTTTTTCAGTGGCAGGTGGTACAATTTCTGTATCCGCAAACGATAACCAGAAAAACTCTCGGTTTGAATGTTTAATAGCTATTATACAACTGCAAAGTGTTATCGCTCCTACACGTTTTTAATACCATCAGTAAAACCTAAAGTAAGAACTTGTGTTTGAGAAAAAGATGTTCCCATGAACCTTTAAGTGAGGTTTTCACTCTGGGAAAAGATTACAATAATACGGCCTCTCAAATACAGGGCCATTTACCCGCAGTTTTCTCCCGTGCTGCAGAGACATCCTCCTTAGCTTTTACTGACATGATCACCGAAGGCAGCTAGACTACGTGGATACTCAGAATTGGACAAACTCCTTATGCAGCTTGGAAACTTCCAGCCAAAAATACAAATTCGGTGCCCAGCACTAACAAAACCATCCCTGCATTATCAACACTGCTTTCAGCACAAATCCAGAGCACAGCCCCCAACTAGCTACCGTAAAGAAAATTAACTCTGTCCCAGCCAAACCCAGCACAGTACCGAGTACGCGACCTCAGCGGGAACTCTGGGGTGGGCTGGAGGGACGGACGCCACAGGAGCCAAGCGCTGTACAGAAGGGCAGGGGAAGGCCCAGCTCCCTGCTGGTTTGTGCTGGTGCAGGCAGGACCGCAGCCGGGTTTGCTTTCAGAAGGGAAAGGATCAGGCGCCGCTGCTCCACATCAGGAGGCAGAAAGCGAAAGTCAGTGGTCTGCACACACCACGAACTCATCCGGTGCCTGTCCCTTATTCCCCAAATCTTTCCTACTTCCAAGGACAACTGCAAGAATACAAAGACCAAGCGAGAAAGACCGCGATAAACAGTTTTCATTTAAAATACCTCAAACCCAGAAACCTTCACTTTGTACTGGTACAAAGAACAGAAGTGTAACACCCAAACCAAAACAATTATTTGCTGCTTTTCCACCAAAGCAGACAGTAACATTTAACGGAAAGGGTCTGCTTTCGAACACTCACGTGGTGCTCCTCATTTTCCCAGAGGATAGGTCGGCTGTACACACCCTTCTGCTGTGGACTTGGAACACAACGCGCTCTCTGGTAAAGCCACCAAGGCGTGGAATCTGGTTCACGTGACGTAAACTGCACGACTATAAGTCTTTATTTCATGGTGGTGGGATGGACTTAAATAAGAGGACGGATTTAACAATTCCTTTTTGTCAACAATTTCATTAATTTCTTAGTAAAGACATTTCTGGGTTTGAGGCATATTTTAAGGACCTAATTTTGCCTTAGCGATCCTGAAGAGAGCTATAGTGTAATTACCAGGTAGTTAATCTAGTCATTGTGCATATTTTTGTTCTTCATTTTCCAAAGCACAATTTGAACCTTCCAGAGAGATAACAAAGAAAAGAATAACAAAGGCATCTTTTACAGCCCATCAGGTGAGATTCTCATCATACACCAGCCCCATGCAGCTACAAATTAAATTGCAAAACCTGTATCAGCTGCTCTCCAAAACTGTTTTCCATGTCAATAAAGTAGCAAGTCATAAATAAATAATGATGCGCAATGGCCAGAAGTGTCCCTGCTTTTCTGCAATCTGCTGGAATTATTGTCCTGGCTGTATGTAAGGGCACAACGTGTAGGCTTTATTCCTTCCCACATACATGCTGTCATCTCCCTCTCCTATCATCACCTGCTTGCTGAAAGCGGTGTCCTCTAATTTCTTCTATGCAACACCCCCCCGCCCAGGCAGGCTCACGGCAGGCATCGTCATTCGTGGCCTCATTTTTGGCTGAGGGCTTCTAAAACACACACAGCACACTCTTGTATGGGCTCCCTCATCTTCGCTACGGAGCCACCCAAATGCTCGCACGCCAACGAGGCAAATGGAGCAACAGCTCCCTGGTTTTCGTGCAGAAAAAATGGCTTTTTCAAATGCAAACCAGATACCCATCACATCCTTCTTGGGAGATGCTTTTAATAGGGAAAGGTGGTCACGCAGGACGCCTGGTTTGGGGGTGGCTGAGCACCTGCAATGCAGATTAGAGAACTCCAACTATTTTTCACAGATGGCCAAGTACTTTTTGCAAGGAATGTTTTTAGCCACAAGGTTGGTTTTGATCTTGAAGACTAAAGAAACATCAAAGGCAAATACCTGTGGGTATACGCTAGTGCTCTTAGAACAAGCACGGGCTCATGAATACCAGTTTATAAATATTCACTATAAATATTGCACCATCTCCATGCAGGCTATGCTAATAGTTCACCTTATCCCTCCTCTTTTCACCTTGCAGCCCCGCAGACCCCCACTGCCATCAAACCTTGGGCTTCAGGACACCCCAGGCTGAAGCCAATGCTCAATGAACTGCTCCGGGTTGTGTCTCATCTAGCAGCTCCTCTCCGTGCGTACCTGCAATTTTGCTGCTGGCTTAAGCCTGGGCTGTGAAATCACGTGTATATGTGATTTTAGGGTGGTGATGGGTTTTTGAAGGTAGTGCTGGGTGTTTGAGGGAGACTGAGGCTGTGAGCAGCAGCAAGACGCTTGCAGCAAAAACTATCAGTAGGCCAGGAGGAAACCAAAAGGACAGTTATTGAAAATGGTTATTAGCACTTAATTTCTCAGCAAAATGTGCAGAAAAGAAAAAAACCTGAAAGAGTGAATCTTGAATGCAAAGCTTTACATAAGCTTCCCATTAAGAGTTTCCCACAGTGTGCAAAATTAATTTTGATTTGTCTTCTACATTGTTGTTTTTAGAAGTAACTGAAGAACAGAGGAGGGTGTATAATTTCATTTAGAAATCCACTGTTTCAGGCTAGCACTCACCAGCTTTGAAAAGCTGTTTACATCCATATTCTCCGAGTTTGCCTTTAAAGACCAGCATTCCTTCTAATCTCACCCTCAGAAAACGTCTGTGAATCTGCTAAATGACTCAAACTTGGGTTTGCAGTCTTCTCACCACCAGCCTGCAGAATCACTATATCCAATAGTTTCTCTGCCCAGCTAGATTTCAAAAGCAAGTTGGTAAACTGAGGGTCCACTGACAATATAAGGAGTCTTTAAAGAAAATGTTTCTGTTTTCCACACAATGCTGGAAAAATCTTGAAACTTTAGGACAAGTCAGAGATGTAACGGCAGCGACTGGTCTCTGTTAAGAGCTAAATACAAAGGAAGGAAAATATTAGTAGAAAAACTGTATCTGCGCATATATAATACAGTTTTTGTAGTCAGGAGCTTTCATGAGAAGCAGAAGTTTGACTCACTGTTGTAATTAAAATGTTCTGTAACGGTAGTAATTACCACATCAGGTGAGGCACAATGGATTGCAGCGCATACCTACGATACGCCTGTTATTTAAAAGTTTTTTTTCAATTTTTGTAGCTTTTGGAGGTTTTAAGTAACTTCCTACCGCCTCCGGCGCGTGACTTTTCAAAGCGGTGCAAGGCATAACAGCCCAAGCGCCTTCACACAATATATTCGTATTTTCGTTACCTTTTCTGTTCCTGCTCCAGAGCACTTAATGAACTACAGAGAATAGACCAGCAGTATTTTTACAAAATGCAGGTTTGTTGGTTGTTTTTTTTTTTTAAGAGAACTAGTTATGATAATAAACAGAGTGATCAAATGAAACCCCATCTGGGCACACCTTGACGTTGGCAGCAGCTACGAGCGTTTCAGGCAGTGTCAAGAGAGAGGTGTTGAGCAGAGGTCCCTCACAGCCCTCCCACACCACTGAGCATCTCTGCCCTCAGACACAAACAAACTTCTAGAAACCAACCCAGAACATCCCAAAGGGCAGAGCCCCGACCCTTTGCAAATGGTTTTGAGGCACGTTGACCTTAGGGGTGCTAAAATTAATTTTTTGGGGGAAGAGTGGGGTGTTAAGACCTATATTAAACCAAAGTAACACAAAGGAGCAGATTTTTCCTGCAGTTCAGAGAATTCTATGGTTTGGAGACTTTGCAGAGCATTTTCAGTGCTACAGGAACATGAACTGTATCTCATTTCTTGTATCAAACCCTGATGGCATGTCTGGAAAAACACCAAACCCTGTCAATTCTCTCCATCTTCCCCAGTTTCAATCAGTCCTTTGCAAACTCTTCCAGCAGCAAAATAAATCCTTTCACTTTGGAAAGGGTCAGTAAAGATGATGGATGCTTTCTGGAGTTTATTTTTGATGTATCCATAAACACTCCCCTAATAGCTTATCACAGCTGATGAGGAGTTTTGCAAAGCCAACTGCTGTTGACTGAAAATATCTGACAATTATTTTTTTTTCAAGTATGCTGTACAGAAGGAATTATTTATATTTGAATAGCACTTTCCTGTGATCATGAAATATACATATTTGTCATAGTTAATGCTGGGACCAGCGATGCAGGCACTGTTAATGAGCTTTTATTAAGCAACCCTATTTTAGTCCCTCTCAACTCTAGTCCCTTCCTCCAGGGAGGCAGGGTGCAGCTCTAGATGCTTATCTGGCACAGGTTTTTTTTCCCCTACACACTAAGATAATTAAATCATTGTACTAAATTCAAGGCGAGAACTGAGGCATCACCCACTTAATTTTCTCTCTACAGACCTAAGGACCATGCTATGACCAGGGTGTTCCCAAGGGCAAAATAATTCAGCCCTGAATTCCTCCTCTCCTCACTAAGGACCACAGGTTTGATGCCACATTTTTTTAACACAGGCCTAATTTGAAAGCTGCTTCTGGATTTGTTTTTTTTCTTAATTAGAATTATATTTTTAAAATGTGCATTGTTATCTTTGTACCTCTAAAGAAAACCACACTAGAGAGAGAAAATGAAACATACCCAGATTATGATGTTCAAGAGACACTTTAGAGGGAGAAATAGGTGCATCATTTAGAAATACCACTGTTTATAGCGATACCTGGATTTCTGGGAGTGATGCAAAAGCGGAAAGAACGGCAGCAGGACATTGAAAAATGTTTTTGAGCGACTTCCACCACAGGCTGTGCATTTTCAGAAGGAAAAGAGAAGAGCACGGCCTGATAAAAGCACGATCCCCCAGCTCTCCCCTCCGGAGCATCCCCTGGCTGGAAGGGACATGGTCAACACAGGCAGCTCTGAAGGGCTTAACTACCCCTTCCTCCGCCCGCCGCGCTCCCCGCGCCGACGTGGGGGTCTGGCCTTTATGTGAGCCGAAACGTGCATTTCTTCTCCCTGAGTAAGAATCATGTATTTAATACCCGGCGCTCTGAATTTTATCATGCCCTTAACTAGTCGTTGCCTCGCTTTTAGGAGCTGACTTTAGTAAGTAATGCAAAAGGCAAGCTCGCTGCTGTCACTTAGCAACCTAAAATGGGTTTTGGAACAAAGATCTTTATTTCTGGAACCACTGAATAGCGGTGGCTGACGAGGGCCGGGGTGTTCGGCGACGGGGCGAGCCCGAACCCCTCTCGCTGCTGATCCTCTCTGGGGCTGTATGGAAGGCTGCCTCGGTGTCTCTGCAGCTCTTTACCCTCACTTAAAACTCCTCAACTTTATGGCAAAGAGCATGAAGGACAGAAAGAAAACTGTAATAAAAAGACAGCCGATTGGCATTATTTTGTGACTGTGTTTCAGCTAACTTAAAGTCTGCTTAAAGCTAGGAGATGGTAAAAGCAGAGAACGGCTCACTTTATGCCTACACATATAGATCTTATCGGCTAGTCTTCCTTTTACAGAATGTCCTCAAATCTCTTCAGGCCTCTGCTTTTACGGCAGTGCCCAAGGACAGAGCAGAAAATCCTGCTGAGCATTTGCAGGTGGAGGAGCCTGAAGCGCGGCGTGAAGGCTGCCACGGGCAGCCCTGGCACGGGTTTTTGCTAGTACCTCCTGTTCCATCAGGCTTCCTCATCCGTAATCCAAACTTACGGATGAAAAAAAGAAAATACCCAAGACAAAAACCAGCCAAAAGGCACGATTGCCCTGCACCTCAAGCTGCGCCCAGCTCTGCTCCAGCCTCTTTCTCCACCAGAAGGAGGGAGAAGACAGCCACACATCTTGCATCTAGGCACGAACACCGGCTCCCTCTGGGTCCTGTCCTGCGTTACCCACTAGAGGTGGGAGAGCCAAGAGGCTCTACTGATTGCAGCGGATCTTCCTCTTGCCTGAGCTAGGACGTGCTTAATTACTGCCAGCTTTAATTACTGTCCCAGCTTCCCCAAGGGCTTTCAACCTAACTCAGTTTTCACATCTCATCCCTATAGTTCATTGCGCCTCTGCCGCGCACGGTGGCGGCTGCAGAAGCTCCCCGACACCTCCAGGCTGGAGCAGACAGTACAGAGAATTCACATAAAAGTGAATGAAGTCGAACCTCGTTAAACTGGAAATTTGTGTGTGCTGTCTGCTCACCACCACGGATGAATACCGCTTTAATGGGCAATATAAAACCAAGCATCCACCGTAAATTTGTCGTTGATCACGTGCTAGAAACAAACGCTGCTGCACATGACTTGCCCCTTTCTGCTTGTATCCTCTTGTCACCGTATACGCGAAGTCAACTTGCTTAGCTATATGCCTTGTAAATCAAGGTACCTTGGTAAAATTTTAACATGGGCAGGAGAGCATGAAATACAAAGAGAAAAATTAAAGAGGGAACTAAAGAATCCACAGCAATTATGATAGCTAAAAAGTCAGGTTTACCTTCTGAATATTCTTCGAGGAAGCAGATCCAAGATGACTTTTACCTCTTAAGTCCTATTAACCAAACCAAACTGTTTGAAGAGCATTGAGAGAATGTAAAATAAATGCCATAATGTGATAGAGCAAGACATGTGAAGCCTAACTGCAAGACACTGCCTCTAATCAAAGCCTAATATTCTAATTCAAAGTATTATTATTTAGAGCCAAGTTTCTCCTGCTGTTTTGGAAGAAACAATTTTTGCTTACGCATCTTTAACAATTTCTGCTAAGGACAATCAAAGATATGCCATACATGATCAATGAGATTTACTGAAAATAAGCCTCAGCTTAGGAGTCTGCAGTTAAAATAATTTCACTAGTAAGCATTAATTCACTGCATTTTGACAAGTCACAACAAAGGTAAATTTTAAGACAAAGCTTCCCCACACATATATCTAGATACACCTCATGGGGAAGCAGGTTTCGCTGTTAGACTCCTTTTATAATGAAACAGCATCAGATATAAGGTACCTAAAACACTGAGAGCTCTGACATCACTTTTTATGCAAGTCTAGTTAATTCTCTAAGATGACTTCTGATTTCCTGCAGGAGGCGGGATATAGGTGGCATTTGACTTCGTATGGGAAATTTGGGCTTGTCCAGCTTTGCTATGAATAAAGGTAGAAAGCTTTAGGGTGAGATAGCTGAAGTACATTAACCACCTCACTGCTACATCCGACCGTGACATTAAGTCCAGCAGCTCTGGTGGTGGCTAAATCACACCAACACTATCACCTGGGAACAAGCATGATTTCATCAGCCAACAGAATGGTAACACCTACCTGATTTCTACCTCCAGAATGCCAGTTTCTCGACAAACTGCTGACGTTCATTAGTTTCTCTGGCAGCCAAGACCTAGCCCTACGGAGAAGGACCATTCTTGGAAGTTTTCTACTATTGGCCTGTCAAGGTTTTAGCTCTGTCTACAGTGGGACAGGAAAATCTGCTTTTTAAACTCTGGATTCCAATAGTTTCAATTTAAGAGCCCAACTGCAGAAAGGTTCCGAGTTAAGCGCTTGGACCAGAACCTGGAAAGAGGCACCAGAGCAGGACAGCGCAACCACAAAACCAAACCTGGAGCACAAAGCAAGCGAGCAAAGTTATTGTTAGAAACTTTAACAAGTCCGTTCCCAAATGTGATTTTATTTTTGCAATCATGTAATTTTATGAGTGGGGGCTTACACGTCAGTTAGCTCCTGTAATTGACGGTTGATTTTGCGACCCTTTGAGGTGAAGCGCTCTGTCCACGTGGACAGATGACCTAGCGCAAGGGCAGCTTTCCTAGGAACCACCACTGATCACCAAAGCGACCCATTTTTAAACGCACAGCAGGAAGCAGTTTCCCTTACAACAACGTTAGTCAGGACACGTGCAAGTTGTCTTTAGTGAAATTTTCATTAAATAAGATTCAAGCCCCTTTGAAATCAATAGGAATCTTTCTATTGACTTTGGTGGCTGCTGGATGAGCCTCGTGCCGCAGATGCCACACTGAGACAGAGTGAAAATATCGGTTCATCAAACCAATTTATATTGCTTAAATTAATTTTCCCCACCATAACTATTAAGATCTGCAGAGAACTCCACTCATTCCTGTCCCCTTTAAGTCTTACGCATATTTTCCCTGGTTAAAAAGTGTAAACTGCTACGGCATTTCACCGGCTCACCCAAGTGCACAGGCTGGCACACCTTACAGGTTTGACCGATGGTCTCCTGACATCACTCCCCGAAAACTCCCTAAACATAATGTCTGAAAGAAATCACAGGTCAAAAATTAGACAGCTTACAATTTATTCTTACCTCCTATTCACTTTTGCCCTTCAAAAGAACTCAGCCCTGGGGAGCTGACAAATAAAGATAAATTACCCTTCTGCAGTGTTCTCTCTCACTAAGCCATCGTAGTGATTAAATGAACCTTAGAAGGCAAATTCAGCTTTGATAGCTAAAATTGGGTGGAATTTTTTGGCCTTTTTTTTTTTTTTTAAACAAACACAAAAGCTCTCAACTTCCTGCTATAAAGCGCTGAATTCAAGAAGTTTTCCTGGTTTAGCATTTTAGGGAAGTTAGCTACGTGTTCATTTTGATGGACTCCCTCACGTACAGTAAATATCTAGATGACGCACAGACGCATCGCTAAATATCATTATGTATAGACGTATATATAAATGTATTCCCATGCTGAGGCCTCCCTGTCTCCAAGCCAAGCCATCCCCCAGGGCAGCGCGTCTCCGGCGGGTCCCTCGGGGACAGGCGCCGCGGGGAGCGGAGGTGGGGACACCAACACCACCACAGCGTCGCGTTCATTCCTCTTCCGCGTCGTTTAAAAAAAACCTGAACAACTGAAAACACCGCAAAAGGGTTCAAGGGCTGGCAGAGAGAAACTGAAAGTAGTTCGACCTAGTTTAGCAAGATGACGACTGCGAGATGGCCTGATTACAGTATATCCCCTTGATTATTTTCAGGAAAAAACAGCACTGGAGGGTTCTCCAATCTCACACTGAAAGGTGAGAATGCCGAAAAATTTGAATGAGGATGTCTCCAAATGAACTCAATCAGCGCGGGTAACACCAAGCTGAGAAGCAGAGAGTCCACCATCACACCACAGTTTGGAATCAAGACTAGAAGCCTCTTAGGAAGAAATGTATTTATATGTGCAGGTATTTAATACACAGGTATTTGAGGAAAGACCGCGTCGATGTCTCTTGCATTTGCTGACAAGAACAGGACGCAGCCTAGCGGTCCTGCCGAGCGCCTGTTCTGCCTCTGGCAGCCACCGCAGGAGATGCCCTTCTGGGAGAGCTCGTGCTCCCTTCTCTTCCAGCGGGCCGTTCAGCCCCAGAGAAAGTGGTTAGTAAAAAGAATAAAATTGTTTCAGCCTGAACACTGATTTTCCATCCTTAGCCCACAGATAACCAACTGGCTACTGGGTTGACGAGGGCCCAGAAAACCTCAATTAGAGCAGAAGACTCCAGTACGCACCAGCTGGCCAGTTACAAGCTGCCAAGAGCCAGGTATTTATCGTACCTGGTTTTCGAGCACTAAGTCACAGTAAGCCCAAACTTGTGTTTGCTGTTCTCCCCAAACAAATCCACCGAAGAACGCTAAGACAAACAACACATCCTTAAGCAAAATATTTCTAAAAAGAAATAAAACCAGCTAATATTCATGAAACAACGTTACCAGAGTGTGAACTACCAGGTGCTTTAATGTTAGAACATCCTCCTGTCCTACAAACATACGCATCTGTCAGAGACCTCACAGGAGGGCAGATCACTCACCCGAAGGATCCAGAGGACGGGGCCGCTTCTGACACTTGACGTGGATGGATGCGAAACCTGCTCCAAAGCCCACAACAGGCAACGGGTTTCATGATTCCTGCAGAAAGGGACGTACACAAGTTTTAATTCTGGAATTTTCGGTTTCCAGCAGTCCAAACAGATCCACTTTAATGCAAGAGAAAAAAAAAAGTACCAATACACATAAGCTTTTTAGGATGAAAAAACAAATACTGTATATCTGTATGCTTCATTAAGCATGAAATGCAGCGAGGTTTAGGAGCCGTGCTAGTGAAGCAAGGGGGCTTCTTGTATTCTAGAAAATCAGAATTTTACCCAAGCAGTGAAAAATAGATGCTGTGCTTGCAGTCTGAGCTTTGAAAAAAGACAAGTCTAATTATCCTCCTTTTTAGCCTGAATTCTGATGCGCTCATGAGATTATGGTATAGAGAGAAAAAGATATAAAAAAGAGGATATTAACCCCACACACTTTTGCCCATTCCAGTAACTCTCATAACACATTAGGTAAGCTCTGCTGCGCTGTTGCTGGTAATTGTGTTCAGGATTTGTGTCACTGTTGTAAAGGGTTATTGATAACTGAAGTTCTCAAAGAACTTCACAGCTCCAGGAGTTTGAAAAAAATCCTGAACCCCATGCAATGAGCGCGAGCCTTGATAAATTTGATTTTAATTATGTATTACAAGTCTTGTTACACTTCCCACCCCTAAGCTTCCATTTCTCCCCAGCAACAGGTTTATTTTAAGCTTTCCTTCAAACAAGCAACTTTTTGGTGACCATTTGGTCTGGATTATATTTTTCACCTGTCCCAGGATTCTTGGGACAAGCTTTTTTTTTTTTTTTTTGAGAGACAGAGCACATGCCTGAGGATGCAAAAATAGGCTGTATAACGGTGCCAGCTGCCAGAGC